>NC_140590.1:1358486471-1361258045 GCF_964204655.1 Triturus cristatus
CGAAATTTAAAATAATGTTGTAAATACTCATTTACGTGTGCTGGGGATTCAAAAGAATTGTTACTGTTTTTTCATTGTAGAGTTTGTGGTTTCTCTACACCCATTAGCACCGTCATAGAATAGCGTACAGAACACAAGTGCTAATCTAATGAGGCACCATTATACCTATGACCAATACCACATAGTTAGCGACTAAATAATTAACATGGGGCAACGACATTTAGTGCCACCCCATTTTCTCAGCCCCCATTTGATGGATCACCCGGAATCTTTCCATGAAGGTGCTGAGGTGGATAAACTTTAAAAAAAAAAGTTTGGTGAAGATGTGTTAAACAACATCAAAGTAATTAGCAAAACCAAACACATCTTCCCAGAAAACTCTGACCTATTTAAAACTACACAGTGGCAATCACTACTGTGTAATCTATACATAAAACACTTTGGGTGCACGGAAGTGTACTTCCATCTAAACTTCTTTACTGGGGCCCTTAAAATGCAGGCACATTTTCTGGAAAATGTGCTCTAATTTTGGGCTTTTAGAGGTCCAATTTTTAAGTGGTAAATGTTGCGTTCAACTTCCAGGATGTATACAATTTGACCAAATTGACACGCTGAAAAAGAATATAGGATGACACCAGCTATAAGGCTTGAGCACCACTGGGATAATGGAGGTGACAGGATGTTGCAGGCAGGTAGCACAATGGATGGGATGAATCAGTGCTTCCAAGTTCTTATTCAATTGAATTATAATTTATTTTGGAATCCTGTTCAATAAAACACAATTTACATATATGCCAGAGGTAGAATATCCCAAAAACATTATAAATAATCGCTAAAAATACGACAAATTTAACAGGACCTAGTAAAAACAATTACAGCATCATACAATAGTTTATCACTAAGACAGAGAGCAAGATTACAAGCACTCAATTCCAAATTAATTCAAAGCAATTAATGCCTGTCTTTGATTCTAGCCAAAGAAGAGGTATTTAGAAATAGGAAAAAATCCCACTAGCGTTGTTCTAGATTGACATAATCTCATTGCTATTTCATAATGCCTAACCGTTAAGTTCTTTAGCCTTGGAATCAAATACATTTTCCTGCATTTCATGTATAAAGGACAAAGTAATAACAAGCATTTGCAATGCAATAGGTCTCGCATTTGCGAGAGTTTAACCTTTTATTTGTATGTTTTGATAATGAACACATAAATAAAAAGTATTGTCATGTACAAAGCCAATAGCTCAAACTCTTGTAAATACGAGACCCTATGCAAAGAAGCGGCCGCCATTGTCCTGGGCTGCTTAGGAAGTGAAAGCGTGCATGATGCGTTGAATGTTGCAGGAAAGCATGTCATGCCTGCAGTAGGAAAAACTACTTAAAGAAAATAGTGCCTACAGACTAAAAAAGACTCACTGTGTAACAACAGAAGTAAAAGGGCCAGTCCTCATGGGAGGTTACGAATGAAGACAAGGCGGCACTAAGGAGGGACTAACAAGCCTATTAACTACTCAGAAGGCAGTATTTACGAAGGACAATGATTCAAGCCAATGACAATTCATTAGCAGAGAGTGGGCGGGGCTTCTATTCCATACTCCTATACAGCATGGCTCACAAACTGGTTTTACTTCCCCACAACTGTGGCAATCCAGCTACAGGAAGTGCACCAATACCGAATTGTAGACTACTAGGGCTCCGCAAAGGCTTCAAACATAACTTCATCCTTAAGTACAAGATAGTTTTCTCTCAGTCAACTCGGGCATCCCAATGTCAAAATTTCTCACTTCCACCAAGCTAAATCGGACGTTTTCACCAACTGGGCAGTATTGCTCTTGATTTCTCCTGGCTTGCCTCATGTTCACTCAAGGCCAGATGCTTACAGCTGACTGCATACAAACCTAAACCAACCTAACTCACTACAACCTTGAATTAAAAGGCCATCACGTAGTGCTCCTCTATAAATTTCGGCATCAACATTATTCCCTAGTCCAGTGGTTCCCAAACTTTTCACCCCTAAGGACCCCCATTGAGTCACTACTAGCAGCCTGGGACCCCAAGGCAATTTGTATGATTTAAATGTCAAACATTAAAACTGTAATTCGAAGAAAATAAAAACACACACGTATGCACATCAAACAAAGACTAGACTTAAATTACTAAAGATTTTAGTATTTTTATATTAAAATATTTGCAAAAATAGAAAAATCCTAATGGGAAGGTTGGTGCTGCATCTCGCGACTAACTTTTCATTGTTTGGTTTTATTTCACAGCCTGAGTCTTCTGCTCCTGCCAAGGCTGGACTGGAAACTTAAAGCTGCTCTGGCAAATGTTGTCAGACTAGTACCCATACAGTGCAGATCAAGTGCAGCGAGTGAGTCTGACCAATACAAAGGGGGCATTGGCGGCCTCTCCCCCAAGAAAATTAGTGGGAAAATGGTGCATTTTACAACACATTTGTCATTATATATTGAATTGAAATAATGACCTTACTATGCACCAGCATACAACAAGCTTTTGTCAATCTTCATTGATTCCCTCACTACTACCCTCCAACTGTGCCTCTCATCTCTCCATTGCCCCACTGTCACATGTATTTAATTTGTTTTATAGCAACTCTCATACCACTGTAGGGTGTCAGAGCACTTTACATCACACACCTACAGAGACAATGAATCATATGTCTGTAAATCAGTGACTAGAAAATGTTACATAAGGCAAAGGGGACTACAAGATGTAGTATTCACAAGTCATCCATACTGGTAGGCATTTTTTAAGAGTGCTTGGTCTGGAGAGCACAAACTCAGGATTCAGAACATAACACAGGGGTTAGCATTGATTTTAATAATAAGGATTTATTTCTTCCCAAACAAACTTTATTAGCAGGATCGGGATAATGAAAGACTGGGAAAAAGCATAACTTACTAACTTGTACCATGCAGTTTGCTTTCAGCTCTTTAATGTCAGTTCGTAGCTCACTGTGCTAAATGCGATTGTAACTTGTGAACTGCATAATAACAGTCTCTGTGGCAAAAGCAGGAACTGACTGAGCTATGCACAAAACAAAATACAGTTTTTTTTAAATGCATGGTAGACATTTTTTTGCAGCAGGCATTGGAATATTGGAATATTGGATGGGTATTTATAGAGCGCGAACGTTCGCTCCGAAGGGAGCATCTTGGCGCTGTAAAAACCTGGGACCAGGCATATTAACCATCTGGGCTTCCTAAGATGACTCAAAGCTGCCACTGGACAAATCCCCCATCTCTCTCCAGCAGGTACATTAATCATCGGAGTTATCTTGACACTTTTATTGGTGCCCCAAAACTGCTGTTTATACAAGGAACTTTGCATTGCTTTTAAAACTGCTGCCTGCGGACCCCCTGGGAATGTGTCACGGACCCCTGGGGGTCTCCGGACCCCAGTTTGGGAACCACTGCCCTAGTCAGACCCAGTACAGCAATGATTTTAGACGTAATATTATATCTCTTGTAAGTAAAGCCAGTTCAAAATGTACAGGGTTGGTCCACTGGTGTAACAAAACTTGAGGGGTCCCCTCTGCAAGGTACATGGAGGCGCCCCCTCCGGAATCAATCAGGAGCTCTCGGCCAGAGTACTGTGCTAAGCGAGTCCCCTGGATCTTGGAGGCCCCCCCACACTGAGCGGGCTGCGGGTGACTGTGTTACGCCACTGGGTTGGTCGGTGTGCTTTGCCGGCAGCTGCGGCCCATGCAGGTATGAGTGGAGGAGCTGGGTGGGGGGGGGGGATTTCTACAGACGAAGGGAAATTAATTATTTATATAATTTTCCCTCGTAATCGTCCGTCAACATCCTGCCCCACCGCTCTTACCTGCACAGGCCGCGGCTGCAAGGTGCAGGAGACCAAGTCGTGATGTTAAAAAGTTCATTTCAGTTTTAGACAACTGACATTACAATAACCCCAGATGTCAGCCTACTAACAGACTGCTATTAGTGTTTGAGCCTTTATGCTGATACTGCTGGAAAAACTGCACTGTCAGAAAGACTCCTAGCAAATTGCATTACACCACCAGATGTCTGTACTATGGTGATATTGCTCTTACGACCTTGAATGCCTCATGTCCTCATTGCAACAGAACCTGGTACCCAAGTAATCAAAGGTGGAAATATTTTCCAGTACCAGATTTTTCAGAGTGGGTTTGCCCCGGAATTTCTTATGGGGGTTAAAATTCACCAATTTTGTTTCAGCTTGATTGACAACTAAACCTTGAACATTACAATAAATTTGAAAATAGTCAAACAAATTTTGTATTTCCACCAGAGTGCAGGAGATTAGCAAAGTGCAATCTGCTAACAAAAGTGTGAAAATCTTTTGTCTTCCAAGTAAAAGGACCTTATTAGTACTGTCTTTAAGCCCGCTCACCACAGTGGATGAATAAAATAAATTAAGCAGGGGCTAGGATGCACTCTTGCTGAACTTCCTGCTTTATTGGTAAGGATTTTGTTGTTTCTCCATTCGTATTCCAATAGACTTAAAACAAAAAAAAAAGGTTTTATGGATGAAGGCGAATTACGATGCAGGAATTACGATGCAATCTAAACACTTGGTCAGTTTAAATGATGCACCTGCAGAACCCCAGTGAGATAAAACTTTCTTCAATATGCTCATGTTCCTCAAGATGATGTAGTATCATACGCCTGGACATTTTCTGTGAAGTGTCTATAAAAGTTACAGTCTTAGAATTCCTGGAATCTATTTGTAGCCCTTCTTGTATACGGGGACCAGTAGCACACCAAGCCAGATTGTAGCTACTACTCCTGTTACATCTGATGTAATTTGCTTAGGCCACTCTGTATGGTTCCCAAATTGTGGGTTGTGACATGAACGAATCAGATGGGATCCTATGCAGTGCTGGGGCTTCGCCAGCTACTTGTAATTGAATGTCTCTCAAAGCTTTGTGGATGTGAATGTGTTAGAGCTGGCCCTTTTTGCAGGTGTATTCCCAACCATTTTGCCTTTTGCCTCCTATTTTTTCTGATCCTGTTATTGTTGGCTATAGGACTCTGGGAACTTTACCACTCCTGATCAGTGCTAAAGTGCATATGCTCTCTGTGTATATTGTGATTCTGATTGGTTATCCATGATTGGCATATTTGATTTACTGGTAAAGTGTGCCAGGGCCTGTAAATCAAATGCTACTAGTGGGCCAGCAGCACTGGTTGTGCCACCCACATGAGTAGCCCTGTAAATGTGCCTCAGACCTGCCACAGCAGTGTGTGAGTGAGCAGTTTTAAACTGCCATGTTGACCTGGCAAGTGCACCCACGTGCCAGGCCCAAACGGTCCCTTTTCTTACATGTAAGGTGCCCATCAGGTAGGTCCTAGGTACCCCCATGGGCAGGGTGCAGTGTATGTGAAAGGTAGGACATGTACTGATATGTGTTATATGTTCGGAGATACTGTGCCTTTCATTGTTTGCTGTTGAAAGGTGGTCTGTCTCAAGGTTAACATGGGATCTGCCTTGTAACATCTTACAAGTATAACTTTCTATTGGGACAAGATAGAGAAATGGAGGTTAGGCTCTCTGAACTCAGAAGGCCGGAGAGAAGAGCGCGGCAACAACAGAGACTCAGCTCCGTATTACAGAAGCTGGGGGAGGTTCCCTCCGGCATCTGTAGGGGCATCTGTAGGGGCCTGTGGTGCTCAGGACAATGGTTAGGCCAAAGCCGAGAAAGGAGACTCCCTGCTGCAACTTCAGGGCTGCCTGAATTCCTGAAGTGATGCTGCGTGTTCGCGGGTGGCTCCACTGTTGCAGTCTCAACAGCTGTCCGCGAGACCCCGGATGGCTCTGGACACGCTGCATCATCAAAGCGGCTTTAATCTGTTTAGGGGCTCTGTTTTGGGCATTCGAGACATTGGTCCGAGAGGCCCCAGAGGGCTCCGGACGGATGTATGTCGTTACAACGCACACTTTTACAACGCATGCACTTACAACGCATTTTTTACAACGCACAATCCATTACAACGCATGACATTACAACGCATGACACTACAACGCATTTTTAAAAACTACCTTTACAACGCATTCCATTACAACGCATACTACCATTACAACGCATACCATTACAACGCATAATATTAAATTGCATTTAAGGTAAGTATTAGATAGTATAGGGGTAAAAATTACTTTTCAAAATCCAGGGGGTGCAACAGCAGGGTAAGTGTTGGATAGTATAGGGGTAAAAATTACTATTCTAACTCCAGGGGGTGCAACAGTAGGGTAAGTGTTGGATAGTATAGGGGTAAAAATTACTATTCTAACTCCAGGGGGTGCAACAGTAGGGTAAGTGTTGGATAGTATAGGGGTAAAAATTACTATTCTAACTCCAGGGGGTGCAACAGTAGGGTAAGTGTTGGATAGTATAGGGGTAAAAATTACTATTCTAACTCCAGGGGGTGCAACAGTAGGGTAAGTGTTGGATAGTATAGGGGTAAAAATTACTATTCTAACTCCAGGGGGTGCAACAGTAGGGAAAGTGTTGGATAGTATAGGGGTAAAAATTACTATTCTAACTCCAGGGGGTGCAACAGTAGGGTAAGTGTTGGATAGTATAGGGGTAAAAATTACTATTCTAACTCCAGGGGGTGCAACAGTAGGGTAAGTGTTGGATAGTATAGGGGTAAAAATTACTATTCTAACTCCAGGGGGTGCAACAGTAGGGAAAGTGTTGGATAGTATAGGGGTAAAAATTACTATTCTAACTCCAGGGGGTGCAACAGTAGGGTAAGTGTTGGATAGTATAGGGGTAAAAATTACTATTCTAACTCCAGGGGGTGCAACAGTAGGGTAAGTGTTGGATAGTATAGGGGTAAAAATGACTATATTATGCGTTGTAATGGTATGCGTTGTAATGGTAGTATGCGTTGTAATGGAATGCGTTGTAAAGGTAGTTTTTAAAAATGCGTTGTAGTGTCATGCGTTGTAATGTCATGCGTTGTAATGGATTGTGCGTTGTAAAAAATGCGTTGTAAGTGTAGTGCGTTGTAAAAGTTGCGTTGTAAAGGTTGTTCCCCGCTCCGGACATGCAGTAGCTCAGAGCGGCTTCATCATGTTAAAACACTGCAATAGCAGGACAGCTGACTTTTTTACCATTCCACTTGCAGGGGGGGGCTAGCGAGGGTATCCCGCTGACGTCGGAGGCGTGGGTGTCTCCCTCCCATGCCTGCACATACCTAGGGGGCACTTGTTTAAATTGGAGACAATCCTAGGGTGAGTCCTCGATGGCAGTATCCCAGGGAGGAAGACTGCCGCATTTAGGAACCTGTTGAGAATTATCACAATACTTGTAGTAGGTGCGCTGGTGTTCCTGCAGCCTATGTTCCATATCTGCCTGATTTGCACTAGGTATCTATTGTAAAGAGCCTAAGAGAGGCACAGGACCTGCATAATATGTACAGGGAGGATATTGTGATGACGTGTGCAATCTATAAGTATTTACTTTATGGCATGTGATGTTATGACAGTTGCCTAGTTGGCAAAGTGATTTATGCTTTATGTGATTGTGGTCTACGTTTTATATACAAAATTTGAGATATTTATGTATAGTCCTGTGTGAAGTCTCTTTTGTGGAGTATTTATTGTGTCACTGGTGTGTGTGTGTGTGTTGCGCACACACTTTGCACATTGCCTCTGGGATAAGCCTGACTGCTCTACCAAGCTACCATGACTAGAGTGGTGGGTTCCTCCATGCCTTAGGTGCATACCCTAGCCAACAAGAAACCCCATTTCTAACAGAATGGTTCACTAGTACTGTTGCATATTATATCAAAGTCAATCTATTTTGTGGTAGCAATGGTATTGTAACTTAATGGGTGAAAAGTACCCCTAGAATAGAGTGATGAAAAGTGCCTCACAGTTTATGAAAATGTTGACCGAGGGCTCCATAAAACAGTACGACCTTCTGTCAAACTCTTCCAAATGTATTTTATTTTTCAAAAACAAGCTCCTAAAGTTGAGTTTCTTATTGAAAAATATAAACCTAATGACTTCCCACACCATGTGAGTTTTCTCGCATGGTGTGGAGGTCATATTTCTTTTTTTTCCTTATTTTTTTTTTGTTACTGCTCCTCACTGCCAGGATATACATGGCAGTAACAAACAATTAAAAGAAAATCCGATTGTCCGCTCTAAATAGGGCAGACAGTCAGATAACTTCCCTCTGAATATCCCATCCCCGTTGAAGGAAGCTTCCAGTGACAGAGTAAGTTTTATTTTGTTAGCGTAAAACTTGAAGACCGTTTAACTCAAAATCAGGCGGGCGGACCTTGAGTTTGGCAGACAGTATACTCTGTCACCATTGCCACTGAGTACCCTGTCTTCTAGATTCTAAAACAGCTCCTGAGGCCTACCTAATGCAAATCAGTATTGACCCTGCTACTCGTGGGAACAGTCCATCCTGATCCTCGGCCATCTAACCATTCACCCTGTTGGCCACTGCTTTTTTAGTTGTTAAATTTGAGACTCACAACCCCGAATCTCACTGACTAAGCCACGCCCCTGGTGCTTACCAGAGCCTAAAGTAAATTTAGGAGAAGGTATCCAAGAAGATTATCTTTTTCATAGCCATCAAACCATGCCTAATAGAAATCTAAGGAAAGTGTCTAGTGACGTCTATATGGCTTTTAATGAGCGGTAATAGGCTAGGAGAGATGGCCATGTCTGTTTTCAGCAGGTAAAACTTTGAGGCTCACAAACTTTCCAGGGATTTAACTCTGTCCAACAGATCTTTGGTAGTCAAACTAAGCCCCATCAAACTAGGGCAAGAGCGACTGTAATTTTTCGTATCACCTGTGCTTGTTACGCCCTTTATAGTGCCCAACTTGGAGTCAATATTTTCATTTATTACTTGCATTTATAGGTAGTTTCAGTAGCAGAACCTATATTTTAGTTATATTTACTTCATCATTTTCCTGGGAATTACCTCCTTCATGGAATGCATCACAGTTCTCATTCATTTTCAATAAAGATTAAATGGATTTGACAAAGGTATATTAATAATACACTTATCAGACAATAACCCTGATATAGGCAGTTTCTGACAGACCACGAATCCAGGCCCAGTCTCATCAGGTGCATTTATTTATGCAAGTGGCTGATAGAGCTCAGACCCAATCAAACATTTATCTCCAGATTAATGATCTTTATAGCTGCTTGAGTGCTAACGGTAGTAAACTATCACTTGTTAACATTTCAATACAGTGAAACCAATATGGTCACACAATAACCCACTCGACAACGTAATCTGAGTTTAGGAGGGTTTAATTAAAAATTTAGAAACAAATCATTATAAACCAGTCTCAACATGAATATATAGGAATACAGGAAGACCAAGATAAGTCCAAATCTCCTAAAGAGATTTTCCCTATATAATACAAAGTAGACGACTCTCTATGATGACGATATAGATGATCAGGAAAAATTATTAAATATTCAATTGCATCAGATGATTTTCCAAAGTAAGCATGAGCAAGCTATCTCTCCCTACACTCTCTTAAAATGGCAACCCTAAGCTAAGACGTATTTAGTAAAGGTGAAGTCAGAAAGGTGTCAGCTGGCGAAGTCTTCAGTAGAAGACAATCCAACCATGGGTCAGGAAGCATAAAACTGCAGAAGCATAGATCACAAACTTACCAGCTGCTTAGAGCGAGTTGCCAAGTGGATGGTAGAGAGTTGCTTTAGGTTAAATGGGGAGAAAACAGAGGTTATGGGGGTTGGAAATAACCCATCTTTATGGGACCAGCTTACGTGGCCTCCATCCTTAGGTGATTGTCCTTCCTCTAAGCCAGAGGTGAAAAGTCAGGATGTTATTTTGGACAGCCAGCTCTACATGACTTTGCTAGCTAAAAGAGTAGCAGCCACCAGTTTCGGTCTCCTTAGAGCTTTGAGGAATGCCATCAAATGGCTCCCTATGGAGTACAAAGAATAGTGGCACAGGGACTTATATTATCACGCCTTGATTATGGTAACTTTCTGTTTTCAGACAGCCCTATTTCAATGACCAACAGGCTGCAAATCATCCAGAATGCAGCAGACCAGCTGCTATTTGGTGTATCTAGATTCCAGTCAGCTCGCTCAGCACTTATCACACCATACTGCATGTTGTATATATGTGCTTGCTTTGTTATGGCTACTTGGGGTCAGTAGTCCATTCTTTGTGTTTATGTCTTCTCAACCTCCCTTACTACCTATGAGTGTTCTATCTGGTTTGTGAATGTTCCAGTCTTGGCAGTTGATGGTCTGGTCAGCTAGCGATGTGCTTTATCTCTGCTGTAGAAATTCTTATTTCAAAATTTGTTTAGGGAAGATATTGCAACCCTAACCCTATTTTAGGGAAAAGTAAGGGCTGAGGAAGTGAGCCTTGGACCACGACCGGGAGAGGACAATGGTAGTCCCAGGACCGGCGAAACCAGAAACCGCGAGAGGACAAAAGATGTCCCAGCACCGTAAGGAGACGCAGACAAAGGAAAAGGGGAAAAATTAGAGAACTAAGGTTCCAACCTATCTAGCGGGAGACAACAGATGTCATAAAATCAGTACCGGGATAGGAAAAGAAAGGAAAAATGCGTCATTTGAAAAGAAGAGTTCACGACCTAGAGTTGTGACGACGAGTTCCAGTACCACGAGACAAAATCGTGACATGGAGGTTCTTTCTACCGGGACAAACGTTCTGCGATTAGAGCCGGGCTTTTTAGTCCTTAGTACTGAGACAGTTTGTCAACAAAGAAATTTAATTTTAAGTCTTATGTAGAGGCCCGAACTACATCATGAGGCCTTTAACCCAAGAAAAGAACCAGAACGTCATTTTGGACTGTAAGAAGTCTGGCTAAAATTTTTCTTAGGGAGCATTCTTCCAGAACTGTTGAGCATTAGAGGCGTTTGTTGAACTTTTATATCTTCAACTGTGTCCAGTAAGCCGTGACAGACGAAAAACTGATTGGAGAACGTAAGCTGTCTCTTCCCGTTTTTGATGGCCACAAGGACGGATTGTAGAGAGTAGACTGTCTCTTTTTGTTTTTCGTCAATCGAAGGGAAGAAGGTGGTCATGTCATCGTGATATTAGTCATGATTCTCATTGTGATCCTCTTCTTATCCTGCCCTTTGCTTTCGTCATCTGGAAGTCCAAGAGGTCGTTGACCTCTTACATGTTTTATGTTTTCTTGCTTTTCCTTTTCATGCTTTTAGCTTTTGTTGGGTGTTTGAAGCGTTTATTGTGTTTTCTGTAAAGGAAGAAGATATGTTGTATATATGTGCTTGCTTTGTTATGGCTACTTGGGGTCAGTAGTCCATTCTTTGTGTTTGTCTTCTCAACCTCCCTTACTACCTATGAGTGTTCTATCTGGTTTGTGAATGTTCCAGTCTTGGCAGTTGATGGTCTGGTCAGCTAGCGAAGTGCTTTATCTCTGCTGTGCTATCCTAATAAATCTATCTTGTAACCTGAAGACGTGTCCTGATGCCTACCTAACCTACTTACAACACTGCACTGGCTGCCAATAAACAGAACAGTACAATTCAAGGCACTATGTACAACACACCTTGCGAAATACGGATCTGGTCCACAGATTCTTCATCGTCTTATCGAACCCTACAAGACAAACAGAGATTTTATGTCTGCCTAGCTAGGTCTTCTCCCCTTTTCAAGAATTAAGAGGGCCAGAAGTGGCGGCCGGTCCTTTGTCGACCTAGCTCTCAAGCTGTAGAACTCTCTGCCTGTCAGTCTTAGACTGGATGACCACCTGCCTAGCTTTAGAAAGCAACTGAAAACTCACTTGTTTATTTAAGTGGGATGGTCTCTGGCAGGGATGACTAGTGCAGCGAAGCCCAATATGGGTAGCCATGCGCTTAATAAATGTTGCTAATAAGAATCTGCTTTCCATGAAACCCTAAAATGACTCCCCTGTCCCTCATTATGTTTCAGCATAAAATATCAATTGCATTCAGGGTAGATATTCCCACGTGTTCCCAGCTAGTGAAATTTCCATGACTCCAGCACAACTGGATACTTACACCTCCTTTCTCACATTGATAAGTTGCAACTTCATTTGTCCTTGGTCGTTCCTCTCCTCCTCCATGAGAACTCTCCTCCTTGCTCGTTACCAGGCTGCTCCTTGTCACCTTCATCTTCTGATACCTTGCCATCTACTGAAAACAAAACCCTTCTATGCTTACTAACGAGGCTTTGTCCATACATGCAGTGGAAACAAAATACAAGCAAATTCATTCTGCACTGAAGGTTAAATATGAATTACATGTTAGATTTTAAACGTGAGCATGAACTGAATTGGTTCTCAAGCCCCACTCTAGTCAACTTTAACAGTGCACAGGGTTACAGAACACGTGTATATTTCTACACACACAATAAATGCAGCTTCTGAATACATATATAAATTGTAAAGAATTATGAAGATGTCATTCTAAATGCACCTGCATGGAAATAATTCTTGTTACACTTATACATTTTTAAACGTTTGTTTATACATACACATTCTAATTCATTAACCTCACAATGGGACACATTTTGTTAACTTATCCAGTCACATTAAAATATAAATGTTACATAGACCTTTAGTAGCACATTCTATACACAATTCTTCAGATAAAGTATTTTTAAATATGCAATAATACGATCTCTTTAGTAACATTAATCACACAGAATATATTCAAGTGCTGACTACTCGTGATTATGATGCACTCCTACAGTATCTCAGATGGGATCAAGATAACACTTCTCCAAGGCAAAACATTGCCCTTGCCTGGCACCTTCAATTTCATCTGTCCTTGGTCAAACAATAATTTAGTTTCTTTACCTCCGAAAAGAATAGCAGACTTGCATGGATTACTTTTTGGAATCACTCACAATCTTGTATTATCCTCATTACCATTGTGCATACTTTCCTTATCATGAGTCTTAGCATGAATTTTAGTTTGGGGGGACACAAATTAGCAAGGTTGTCACTGTTACGTTGGAGTGGAGTTGGTACTACATCCTCCAATAAGGATTCTAAATCAAAATATTCAATAATTTGCTCAAAAGGTTATCAGGTTTGTATAGCTCCTATTGTTATGGCTAATAATTGCAGCTTCACTTCACCGTTTCCCTATTTGATGCTTGAGAAATGTAGCTTAATAAGAGTAGGTAAATGAAGATAGACTTAAAACCGAGACCATTTACCGATCCAACAGCCACCGCTTTAATAAGAGCAATCTAATAACACAGTTATTTAAGATTGGTGTCCCAACCTTGCTACACATGTGAATAAAACACCAACAAAATGCGGGAAACAGAATAATCAGTATCAAGTTTAAATAAATGTTAATGTGGAGACGGGGTTACAGTTTGCCCACTTAATGTGCACAGTCAGAGACCAGGCCTCCAGCCTATCCAGTCCAAACCGATTGGTCTTCTATCATAAAGGTGTAAAACACAAAAGCCAAGAGGTATTGCCCAACCCACCCTCTGAGAGGCCTCAGATCAGCTCCTTCTTTTATGCTTCTGTATAAGTGGCGGATTTGCTTCCAAGTTCTTATCCTGCTGGACAGTATATTATTATAATATACTGTCCAGCAGGATAAGAACTTGGAAGCAAATCCGCCACTTATAGAGAAGCATAAAAGAAGAAGCTGATCTGAGGCCTCTCAGAGGGTGGGTTGGGCAATACCTCTTGGCTTGGGGTACAGAAAAATTATGGGTTAAGCTGTTGTTTAATACACATGCTTTGAACATTGTAGGCATTTGACACCAACAATAAATAGATCTGTATGTTAATAGTTTGCTTTGAGTAATTTTCGGGTAGCACAAGGTTTTGCTCTCCCTTCGACTAGCTGTAGGAGAGAACACACTTTTCAATGTGTTTATGCTGGATGCTAACTTTTGTTATTGGGAGATGCCGTCAGTGGAGCTAGGTTGGAAAGTCCCAGCTGATCATTGGTGCATGTGTGACCTCTGATCCCAGCAAGCCCAAGAGGCCTGAATAATCTCCGCTGCCACGATTATTGAAGTGGAAAATCTCCAGTTTTCAATCAACTCACCCTGTATTGAAGGATTGTAATTATCTCTTGATCTTGCATGGAATCTGTGTGGAAGCATAACTCCTACTCCGTATAGGTTAGGAATACAAGAGTCTTGGAAGTCCTGAAGAAATCTGCACATCTTGTGAAGCAGATGAAACATGTTGGTCTAGAATAGACACACTGGCTCAGTAAATGCCTATTTGTGTCATGTTATGTTTTTAACTGTATCACATCACAGGGCCCCTCTTATTAAAAAGAATTGGGTTAGGGTTCCCTGGAGATATTTTTGATCTTTTCTGTCTTAAGATCCCTTTAAGAATATAGAGAGTATCAAAGTATACCCGCCTACTGCGAGGTTGAGCCCACCTCGTGGTGAGTACCTCCCCAGGTGAGGACCCGATGATGAAGCATACCACATGATCAGCATGGGGATGAGGGTTCTAAAGGAGCACATGTACTGTGCCTGGTGAGCACTAAGGAGGAAGGCACAGTCATTGCTTGTTTTCGGAGACACCCTCTACTTTTGGTTTATGTATTTCACTCGGGGACACATTGCGCTGGAATGGGACTCTTTGTTGAAAACATTTAAAGCTCAGGAGGATCCAGAGGAATGAAATACCTTACCACAGGCATTCCATATGACAGGTTTTGTCCTCTGCTGGTCTGGCGCCACAACTAACTCCGCTGCGCACCGTTCCCTGTGCTGCCAACATACTCCTTAATGCAGAATCCTTGTATAGCATAGCTTAGCGTTCTTATCGAATTTCGTTCTCGATACTGGGACACAGTGGGCTCAACACTCCCATTGATTACACTTCTACATAGATATACCCAATTGTATCGCATACGTATATAGTACAATACTGTGACAATGTCAAGTTTGGGGAGGGGCAGGGATAGGGTGGTTCACTTTAGTTTAGAGTTTACGATTAATGTATCTTTTTGACAATTAATAACATTTCATTTTGCCTCTTACTGACATAGTGATGTTAGAAAAGGATTGTAGGCTGAAAGTATCACTTTCTATCACTATCATTTTTAAACACTTTACTGAATTGGAGATGACAGGTTCACTCCTGAAAGCGTATGTGTGGTTTCCAGTGCAGACAAAGGCTGCTCCCTTTGTTGCAGCCCGTTATCTTGGAAGTTCATAGGTTGTGCCAAGCATATGCATGGTGCTACAAGGTTAGCAGCCTCAGTCTGGGTGTCATGCTACCACCTGGTGCAAAACCCGCCCAAAGAAATGACATATGCACATGGCACATGGCTTCTTGGAGGAATATTCTCATGATTCCAATGTTTCTGCTGTGGACTGCCAGCTAAGCGGAAATTGTTTTTGTGCCAAGTATTCTATTTCATTACAACGTTTTGTTGTGCAATTTCCTTCAGATGGATCTGGGGGAAATTGTAAATCCAGAACCACAGGGCGGATCATGTTTTGCACAAAACTTGTAATGTGTGTTAAGTGCAAAACTGATTATTGGTTAGACAGTGGAGTCCCATTCATGGTGACATTGACATAAAAAAGGGTTGGACTGGAGGTTTGTGATGGTGTGAGGGTCATTAGACAGGACATATGCCCACCAAATCTGTACATCCAAAATCATAATTTACTTTTTTTTCTTTAAATCACTGGATCTGATGCCACCTCACTTGTGATTCCTTGTGATCTGAGCAGAGGACTACACCTGTGTGCTGTTAAGGTCAGATTCCCGCCAAGAACAGGACTCAAAAGCAGACCTACTAAAAATCTTGTAGAAGTCACCGACTGGCCGAATTTAGAGCATGCATGGCGAGCACTGCACCTCAACAACCATGTATAGTCTAGTTCTTTGTTAGCATCTAGAAGCATAAAGGTAGTCCTGAAATAGATTATTAGGGGAACACTGACAAACTAATCTGCCCTGGTACTAACCAATGCTATGACCAAACATAGAGCCCACAGCTTTAGAACACTACATGAGGATGTACTCGGGAATTACAATGATACTATTGGAGTATACCTTTGGCAATAACCAGTGAATGGAAGCAATGAAAATAGTAAAAATTGTAGTCTACTTTGGTAAGATCTATGGAGCGGATAGGCAAATACATAAAGATTTTACAGAGGTTGAGGTTACTATTATGGGATGACACACCGGTCCCAGGAAAGAAAATACTAAACATGGAAAAGAAACACACAATTGAGTTATACACCAAATTCAACAAATTTGTATGCCCTTTCTATCATCAGATACTCTATTGAAAGGGGGACAATTTAGAAAAATGGTGGTTTGGATACTGCAAAAAGAGACCACTAGGGCAAGCACACTTTTTTGAAAAAGTCTGGTTATTTCAGGGCAAGCATACTTCAGATAGCTGTATTGGCAAACACAGACCACTTAGAAGGCTATAAATGCAGTATTCCAAGAATCCATCAAATGCCTTTATTCACAAACCCAGAATTCTATTGCTCTGATCATGCAAGAAGATATATAGGTAGATCTGACCCCCACCTAAGCTCCCTATGGACGTATGGGATGAGTTAGAGAGACCGCTCTCTAGGAAGGAACAGGGGAGCAGTTGAGAATGTCCAGGGAGAGAGGATCCCAGCCACTGATGGCCTCCTAGTAGAATATTTCCAATTCTCTTCACTTCTCCTTTTAGAAAAACGTTTAGAAGTATGCAGTAAAAAGATCCAGATTGGTAACAAGCCAGACACAATGAGAGAAGCTCTAATAATCATTCTGGTTTATCCAGGGAAAACCACACGGACATTTGTCTATGATTGATATAGATGTACAAAATACTCGGCAAGGCCATAGCAGAGATAATCTTGAAGGTAATTCTTACACTAAAGCATTATGATGAGAAAGATTAAGTGGTTGTCTCCTTAGACATAGAGAAGGCCTTTTATACATGAGAGTGGAGCTTCATGTTCCAAGCTCTGGAAGCTTTCAAATTTGGCCAGTATTGTATGGTATTCTAGCATTTACATAGCACTTCCAAACGTGTTGTGGGACGCCAAACTGCATTTTCAGACAGCCTACTGTACAGTGGGGGGACTGAGTGGTTGGCAGAATGTTGTATATGTTGTGATCCTATATGGAAAGATCTTTGGTGTTATACATCAGGGACCACCAATGTGCTATTATTTCTTTATTGTGGCACCGTGTCTAGCTGAGTAATGGGGTAGGTGTCGAAATATAATATTAATTAGCTGAAGGATATAGTTTACTCTGCATGTCCTGCGAAGTGTTGGACAGTTTTAATTATGGAAGAGGCATAGGAAAGAAGCAGGGATTTACCTGCTTGGTCCGCGTTACTGGAAGCCGAGTTAGAGATCAGGGGAAATAAAACACATAGACTGCTACTGAGCGGCAACCTCACCAGAAGGAAAGCGAGGTGCTGTGTGTGTGTAAACTCAAAAAGGGAAACTGGGGGTAAATCCATGAAGGCCCAGTAATCAACATGCAGAAGGCAGAGATGCTGTTGAATGATTAACATGCTTCCATATGGGCAAGAATGGAAGTTGGTGACATGAGCAGCAGCCATGCTACTTTCTAAAGGCAGTGGGTACTGCCTGCTGGTGGACCATCTCAGGATACATCTAATGAGCAAGAAAAGAAATGGGAAGTTCAATCAAGGTTGACCGCCGAAGCACAACTTTGCAATCTTTAAAAAGCTGCTATCCCACCTATTTCTGTTAGGCGGAAGGAAGCCAACATTTTGAGCGGGGGTTCATGCCCTATGCCCCTCTCGTGCTCTAGAAGGTAGGTGAGCACCAGCCTCCACTAGCACGAGGCCTTTGATCCAGAACAATAGAAGCCACTAGTTGCCATTTCCTTTTCTAGATAGCCATCTGCCTCTTTGAGGGGCGCTCCTCTCCAGCTATGTGTGTTGATTGAGTCTTCTGGACACTGCAGCTCACATCTGCCTTGGGAGAGCGGAGCCCTTCTCTGCCTTATTCATTCATGAACTGTGGCCTTGTTCCCTGCAGGCAAATTTTATGGAAAAATCAAACTATCCCCAACTACTTTATTTCTGGTCACAATGCCTCAGGCTAGTCTTCCTGATTCTTGAGCACATCTTGCTGACCCTTAGCATTGCTAAAATACCACCCACACGCTTGTTTTACCAGTATTAGAAGGTTAAGTATGAATAGCTCCACCAAATACTAAAATTCAAATGACCTCCGCCTACTTCAAGGCTGGTTGTAATGTCATGGGCTAGCTTTCCCTCTTCCTGAGAACTCGTTAACATGCTGCTGAGCCTTGCCATTACAAAGATGCCACCTTACCTGTCGTAATTGACATTTGAAGTTGAACTTTACGCATTCCTAACTTTGATCAGAAATGTTTTGGTGACAAAAGTGGTAGTTCCTGCAGTCAGCTGTAACTAAAATCTGTCCTATGGGACAGGAGCCTTATACTCCCTTGTAGTTGGGTACTGTATTGTAGCATTTATATAGCACTGCATAACCTGTTGTGCATCTTTGGATGCCTAGCATGCTGCCCCGTGGGAGAAGTGCATCACCAAGATAGTTTTCTATGTGTTATCCTATGTAAGAAATGTATTGGTGTTGTGTGTGACAGGTCAAGAAAGTGCTTTTGTCTTGGGGCACAGCACCCAGCAGTGTAATGTAGGAGGTGGGATGAAAGATAGCTGCATAAAATATAATTGTGATTAGTTGGCATTTATATTTCACTCTGCTTTGGCTTGATCAGACTGATGTACTTCTCCCCATGACAAGACCTCCTTGGCCTGGGCTTTTCTCCACTTAAAATCAAACATGCTTAAAAACCTATCTAATCAGGGAACCTTTGCTCTCCCAGACTTTGAATGTTATTGCCGAGCATCTCAGCTGCAGCATTTGTCTCTAGTTTGATGAAGCTTCTATTCGTGAACCGATCTTATTGGCCAGATGCCTCCAAAACATAATATTGAGTATTTCATTGCTAGGCAGATGGGCCCTGAAAACCATCATTTGGTCTCCTTGATGTCCATAATCTGGAACTGGACGACAACAAAGGTGTTAAAAGGGGTCCTGTTTTTGGCAGAAGCTGAGATGTGACACACAGACTGTGGTGCAAGGCCAGGGCAGCACGATAGAACCAAGATGGATGCTGCATAATGCGCCACCAATGTGACGGAGACAGACTCATGCGGTTTGAAGAGGCTTGGAATCATTTTAAATTATGAGTTAGCCATTTATTTTTTTACGCTAGACTGCCAAGGGATTCCTGAATTGAACACACACCAGTATCAGTTACACTGGCTGTCATTCATGAACTAACAGAAAGATGGAAACTAATTTCTGCAATATAGAAATCACACAGCCACGAGTACCTGACCGCACCCTTAGGATGAAGGATAAGTAGGAAAGAGATCTAGATATATAGTTGATGGACAAAGAATGGGATAAAATGCCAGCCTACCATAAGTTAGCGACAAGCAACCTAAATTTCCATTTTACGCAGTTTAAGATCTTCACAGAGCATAGCTCACTCCTAAAGTAAGGAGTAAAACTAGTCCCAGCGAGATCGAGTGACTGCCAAAGATATCACTATGGGGAAGCTGACTTCCTCGATATGCCATAGACGTGTCCAGTGGTTGAGAATTCCTGGAAACAATGTATAACTGTGCTTAGAAGTGCACAAGGAGCTACAGTCACTCAATCCCCTACATTTTTTGTATTAGGTTTTTTTATCCACATAGTTGGGTCCTTTA
Source organism: Triturus cristatus (assembly GCF_964204655.1). Lineage (NCBI taxonomy): Eukaryota > Metazoa > Chordata > Amphibia > Caudata > Salamandridae > Triturus > Triturus cristatus. The sequence goes on from NC_140590.1 coordinate 1,358,506,224, forward strand.
CAGGATAAAAGGAAAATTAATTTCCTATTCATTTGAAGGCAAAATGAATATCTGTATCTGTAATGCAGGTGGCCGGTGGTGGCCCACTCTGGTGGAGTTCGGACACCGGGCCCAGCGTATTCTCTCTGCTGCTTTGAGGGTGGACTGGAGGGCTGGTGAGGGTCTCGCTCTCTATGGAAGTTGGGTGATGAGTGGGAGGTGGGATAATTATGGATCATGCGAGTGAGATAATACATCTTATTCGCTAATGTTGGAATATATAATTATCTGCATTACCATGCTTAAAATCTCAGTAAAAAGGGAAAATTAATATCAATTTAAAGTCTCTGGTGTGACTTCAGCAAGAAAATTGGCAGAATCTCCATCAAGGCCCACTCTGTTTAGATGGATATTCCACCTTATTGTGAAGACCAGAAAAACTTTGACCAAGAACAGCTCTTATGCTCCTAATTCTTAGAGGGATCTATATATTCATTCCTCAACTAAAGACAAATATTTTTTAACTCTATTTAATAGATTCTCGAATAAGAATTTGCTAAACATGTTCCACAGATTGCCTTATAAATTCAGGGAAGCACATTCTTCATTGCTGAACTCTGAGTAGGCAGAACTTTCTATCCAAGAAAAACATGTTGGCTGCTGTCCTAGGTAAAAGACAAAAAGGAATAGTACCTATGTGAAATGCAACAGATCCCCATCAAGTCTAGCTTAAGGACTGTATAGTGAAGTATTTAACATACCGGAATATGTTGTATAGAGTTTGCCATTGCATGCTGGCTACTTATACAGATTACTCAATAGCAATCAACGACTCGTGTTTGTGTATTTAGGTACATAAATTGGACATTTATATAAATCTAATGTTCTCCACTGAAAAAAGTACTTTAGATACATTGTTTGATGAAACTGTATATTTGGTATGCACTATAGGTCAACATAGGGGAATGTAAGATATCATGAATATGGAAGGGAAGAGCCCTCACAGGGATCTCATGATCAGTGATGCTTAGGGTATGGATGACCCGGGGGAGGGAACGACTTATGTGGCACACAGTTTATAGCAACATGTAACCTCCAGGTGATCCTTTTGTGTTAAATGGTGTTTTTCGCTTGTTTTATGTCCCTTGTGGCTGTTGCAACCTGTTCTTACCAAATGTTTAGTACAGTTGCTTCTGAGTATTCAACTTAAACACTGCATTAATACGTGTTAAGCTGAGTGTAAACCCACTTTACGATTTAACACAAACCCTCACAGTTTTACTCCAGAAAGAAACCAATGAGGCAAGTGGATGAGTGCATGCATGAGCTTATTGAATGCATGAATGGTGAGTTTGAGTGCATGGACTGAAGCAGTATCAACCAAGAGGTAATTTCATTTTAATTTTTACGCCAGACCTTTTGGCTTTCCAATGCTTGTATTAATTCTGAACTGTGTTTAAACGCTGAAAAGCATCAAGCTCTGTGAAAGAGAAAGGGAGCTGAAGCACAGCATACAAAGGTTGGCGGCCATAGTTAAAAGCTGGAGGCCACGGCGCGCTCTGCATCTGAGGCACAGCGAGCAGATAATGGAAGCTGCAGGGAGAGCCCTGGGGTTGTGGAGATGGTGCACATGGATGAGCCAGGGCTACTGCAGCGAGTAAAGGTCAGCGAGCAGACAAGGTGGGACGGTGGATAAAGAGCAGGGCGCTCACAGGGGGAAATGTCAGCCTAGAGGTAGGCCTTGCATCAGCAGCTGCACGGAACCGGAAATAGACCCTGACAACATGCGAAGGACAGCACACGTTATGCAAAGAGGAATTTGAGGACCTCGGGTTCTCGTGTGATGACTACTTCATCAAAGTCCAAATATCTTTGATTATATTACATGGTTGTTTGGAACACGTCGTTGACTGACACTCAAATGATGCCACGACTGGTTTGAGCTCAAAATATACTGTGGGAGCTGTGAAACTAAGGTGTGACAAAGAAGGAATGTGTTTTCTACGTGATCATCTCAAGGGAATTTTTAACATGAGGTATACCCTCTTGTACAATTTTACTGGGGCGACTAGCAAAGACCTTTTAGCGTAATCTGCATAATCTTTTGAAATATGTGGTATGTTATGCGAGTGGTAGAGAATATGTTTTTTCTACCCTCCATACTGTGCCTTTTCTTTGCCTGGTCTTTTCTCTATTTTATTATTCTTATTTTTTGCAGGCCCATGCCTTTCTCCTCTTGTCTCTGATGAACAAACACTATATCCCTTTCTCCTCCTGTATTCGATATGCATGTCCTGTGCTTTTGTTTATTTCCTCTTTCTGATGCTGTATGTAGTGTCATGAGATGTGCGCTAGGACCCTTGCGGTTCTGGGAGGACTCAACAGTGGAATTACATAACTTGCTGGGAGGTGTTAAGGTATGGGGATTAATGGTTATGACATCAGGAGAGTGCAGTGTGTGATCATTTACCAAGGAATTAAGATGTCTTGCACAGAGCTCCATGTGTGGGGTATTCATTTTGCAAGCTCCCAGGCTGGGGAGAAAGCTACATCTGGCGACTAGTAGGGGATATGTGCCATGAAGAAATGAGACTGCTCTCCCTGAGAGTTTGCGATGGTACAGCAAACTTATTTTGCAGGCCACGTGCACCACAAGTTGATGCAAAGTAGTCTGAATTTGGCATATGTGGAGTCGTACTCCGCTTCAGCCCAGATACGGCCGATGAAGAAGTTGAAAGCCCTACTGAAGAACGCATTCGAAAAGCCCGGCAGAATCTGCAGTAAGGCTGAAAGAAGAAATATTGCGTTGCGCCATAACACAGAGTCATCATCAATACAAAGCGAAATGCTAAAGGCAGCCACAACCAGGTATGATGCAAAAAGCTAAGGGCAGTGATGACCAGGTGCGAGAAACGAAATTGTTACTTACAGTCAAGAAAGAAGATGGCACCTTACAACCTCCGATCGGGTGTGATGACCCAAGTGCAAGCACATGGCCAGTGGTCGTAGAAGTGCCAGTTACTGGGGAACAGCAACCATCTTCCGAACAACAGAAGAAAGTATGAAATACAATGCAGCTGTGTTCCTAAAACCCCCACAGCCAAGAAGCAGAATATTGGCGCCGTAGAAGAAGATGCTAAGAAAATCATTAGGTATTTAAAGTACCTTGCCGGTGATGGAGTGTAAGAAGTGGTGAAGAAAATCTTGCAGTCTGATGCAATATCGTACCATCAGATCAAAGAAGCATTGGGAACCAAGTACAATCCAATGCTGAATGTCGACTAGGAAAGGTACATTTTCAATCAAGCAAGACAGCAAGTTGGAAAAACGATGGATGAGTTTGTTGAGAGACATGAAGTGCTTATCAAACACTGCAAGTTCAGTGAATTTATGGATGAAGAAGCCATGTGCTTTAGAGTCATTGATGGTTGTTGTTAGACTTGGCTTTTTCAGCGGGTTAGCCTCAGACTTTTTGCTATTTGGCCTCCTTTTTATGACCTTGTTTTTGTTGGTTTTAGGACACTGGACACTTTACCACTGCTATTCAGTGCTAAAGTGCATATGCTCTCCTTATAAATTGTGTATGATTGGTTTTCCATAATTGGGATATTTGATTTACTAGTAAGTCCCTGGTACAGTGCACTGTGTGCGCCTAGGGCCTGTAAATCAAATGCTACTATGTGGGCATGCAGCACTGGTTGTGCCACCCACAAAAAGTAGCCTTTCAAAGGGTTCTCAGACCTGCCACTGCAGTGTCTGCGCACAGTGTTTACTGCCATGTCAACCTGGAAAGTGCACCCACTTGCAAGGCCCTAACCTTCCATTTTCTTACAAGTAAGACAGCCTCAGGTAGGCTCAAGATACCCCCATGGGCAGGGTGCAGTGTATGTGAAAGGTAGGACATGTACTGGTGTGTGTTGCATGTCCTGATAGTGAAAGACTGGGAAATTAGTTTTCACTGTTAAAAGGCTAACTTTCCCATAGGTTAACATGGGATCAGCTTGGAACACTTTACCAATGTAGCTGCCAGGGGGAGCTGGTAAAAAAATGGACTTTAGTATGCCTGAACTAAGTATTTAAAAATACTTCTTTTAGTAAAGATGAGTTTTATATTATGTGTTTGAAAAGGCCACTTTTAGAAAGTGGGTATTTTCTTGTCTAACCATCTATGTGCCTCTCTGCCTGTTGTGAATGTGCTGTATGGGTTTTAGACTGACAGGGGCTCGTTTGTGCATTCACACTAGACAGACACCAGGGGGGTTGAGGTGTGCCCTGCCTTTCCTGGGTGACTCCTAGCTGGCTGCATTTAGAATAGTGGGCGGAGTTGTTGCTTGCACCTGAATGTACTGTGTCTGTCTTCCACAATGCTGTCCCCACCCCCTGGGGTGAGCCTGGCCTGAGCCAGGCAGAACTGGAATATGTATGCCAGTGGAACTTTGTTTGTGCCAACTTCAAAGGGAAATGTGGTATAAATATTGGGGCCCTGACCACAGAACTTTAGATTACTGCTGGACTAAGGAACCTGCCAGGGAGAAGAGCTGGAAGAGCTGTGAAGAGAGGCTACCAATTTGCTGTGTGCTTTGCTGGGTTGGCCTGCAGTTGCTGCTGCTGTCTTGGGCAGGGAAAGGGCTGAACTGTGCTTTCTACATCCTAAGTATCTCTAAGGGCTTAATGTAGAGCTTGCCCCCTGTTGGAAGTCTCAGGGAAATCAAAGACTTCAAATTCTTCTGGTTACCGGCTTCTGGAATAGTATGTTTCAGCTGCCACAGAGGAGAAAAGGTAACCCGACACCGTCAGCGACGCTGCTTCCAGCTGTGTTACCTGAAGGCACAGTAGAGGGCACCACCACACTTTGCACCGCAGGCCTGATCTCCGACGCCACTGGGTGACCGTTACCAAGCCTTTGCCTGCACCGCAACCTGAGGGCACTGCCCGTCGCACTGCTCCGCTTCACACTGCAGCCCCAATGCCTGCCGGCGCTCCTGACTTCAAACTTAAGGAGTTCGACCTGCAACGCGTGTGACTTCAAGGGCCCAACCATTCCTGCACTGACGTCCGGAACAGACTCCTGCCAACGCTTCTCCTCCGGTGCTCACCGCAAGGTTAGACGCCTGCACCTCCAAAGGTACTGTTTTACAGGCCTCCTCAACACCATAGCTGGCCCACGACCAGCCAGGACTATTGGATTTGTTTGTTCATGATGCCGTGATAGCCCTGGATGGAGTTATCGACTTCAGGGAACTGTATATAAACTCTATGTTTGCTTTATTCATATTTTGATCACTGTATGTCGGATTTTTATCATTTTGGTCTTGTTTTACACAGATAATTATTGGATTTTTTTTCTAAAACTGTTGTGGTGTCATTTTGTAGTGTTTCCACTGTATTATTGGGGGTTATGTGCAAATGCTTTACACACTGCCTCTGAGATAAGCCTGACTGCTCATGCCAAACTACCAAGGGGGTGAGTGAGCAGGGGTTATTTTAGACATGTAATCCCCTTGTCCTGACTAGAATGGTGGATTTTGCCTGGCTTCGGTGCATACCCTAGCCAACCAGAAAACCCATTTCTAACAGTTGTCTTTCAGACTCATTCAGAAGACGCATTTTGAGAGAAACACTCAGTTTAAAGAAAGTGCTAATGGTCGTGAGGGCAGAGTAACGTGCAGATCGTCAGGCCACTGATAGGGAAGCTGGAATAGTGCAAGATGAATCAGCGTTTATAATGAAAAGCAGATACAAGTAGATGCTTGCAAGTCAACGTCCATCGAGAAGAAAAAGTTGTTTCCGATGTGGGTTTTCATTTCCCCATGGAGGTAAGTGTCCTGCCATGGGACAAGCATGCAAATGCTGCGGGAAAGATGTCTGCAAAGCGAAAGTGAAACCAAATTTGTCACAGCGAGAAGAGTAAATGGGCGCTAGAAGGTTCCAGAAGCCTTCTCGCCACACCCACAAGCCAGAAAGCAACAACAGTTATGACAAGTAGAAACTAGAAGAGATCTATTGTCGTCTAGTTCATCCTACAGAGATTCTTCAATGTCCTTTATCAAGCGGCAGTGAAGAAAATTGATGTGTGATGATGATATCGACCTAAGAACAACAGGCACATGTTGGTCTGGCTGCTTGCAAGGAAGAACAAAAGACCAAGGCAAACCGCCAAACAGAACAACTGAATTTATTTGGACACTGCCCCAAGATTACAATAAAAGTGAATGGTTGCCCCACAACATTTATCTGTTGAAGCATGATATCATTGAACGCTTCACCGGTTCCACATCATGGGTCTCGCCCATAGTGGTGGTGCCAAAAAAGGACAGTGGAGGTGCAGTATGCATCTGTGTTGGTATGTGCCAAGCAACAAAGCAATCGAGAGAGAAAGACATCCTGGTCCACACATAGTGGACATGATCATGCAATTGAACAATGCCAAACACTTCTCCCGTCTTGACCTGAACAAAGGATATCATCAACTCGAGCTGGAAGAGAACTGTAGGTACATCACAATTTTTTCGACTCATGTTGGTTTGTTCAGATACAAAGGTTGAGTTTTGGAGTGTTGTAAGCTGCAGAAATATTTCAGGATGTTATACGTCAAATAATTCATCCTGTCACACATGCTTTTAATTACAGTGATGACATACTGGTATTTGGGGCAATGCAAAAGGAGCATGACAAGGCTCTTACACAAGTATGCCAGGTACTTGCAGATGCAGATCTCACTCTGAACGTAGCAAAGTGTGAGTTTCACAAGACCAAACTCAAATTCTTTGTGCGCATAGTCTCTGATGGGGGAATTACTCCTGACCCAGATAAAGTGCAAGCACTGACAGCTGCTTGCCTGCTACAAGGTGTTACCATGCTGTGATCCTTCTTAGGTATGGCCAGTTATTGTCCAAGGTACATTTGTGACTTTGCTACTGTGAGACTTGACAAAACTAAATGTTCCTTTCCAGTGGCCATCTGAATGTGATCAAAGCTTGAAAAGAATAAAACATTCGTTTGAGAATGCAACCGAGATGGCCTATTTTTACCCCAAGTTACATGCTGAGATCACAGTACATGCAAGCCCGGTGGGGCTGGGGGCAATCCTTGCTCAACATAGAAGGAGAGTCTGGCTGTGGTGTGGGCCTGAGAACATTTTCATGTGCTACTATGCAGAAAACGTTCACTATCATTACAGACCATCGAGTGCTGCTCAGCATTTTTGGATACACGAAAACCAAGATGCCCTTTCCAATTGAGAAGTGGGTTTTGCGACTGCAAGAGTATGATTATACAATTGTACACAAGCCGGGTAAAGATCAGAACCCTGCTGATTACTTCTCACTAGGTACCACTACATCGGCACAGTTCAACATCCAAAACGGCTGATGAATACATTAACTTCATTGAGAGGTCCCGCACGCCAGCAGCCCTATCCATTGAACAGATTATTGCTGCTACTAATGCCGATAAGAACATGCTTATCCTTAAAGATATCATTTCAACACTGTTGTGGAAGAAGTATGCTCAACCTTTTGCTGACTATGTTGAATATCAAAAAATTTGCTATGTTCAGGATGAACTGTCCATTACGATGGAAGGTGTTGTATTAAGAGGCTCGAGAATCGTCATGCATGAGAGCCTAAGACATCTTTGGAGCATGGGGTACCCCCGCCATATTCAAATGTGAAAATGGTCCACCATTCAATAGCTAAGAATTCAAGGAGTTTCTTGTCTGACTAAATGTCAAGCATCAAAAGAGTACATCTCTGTGGTCCTAAGCTAATGGTGTTGTGGAGCGATTCATGGGTAGCCTCAAAGGTTAATTCAACGAGCACCAATGGAGGGAATTGAGTTAAATCAAGCCCTATGTCAAGCCCTCCGTGTGTATCGTTAAACTCCTCACTCCATGACTGGTGAGAGTCCTGCCACCTTGCTATTTGGAAGTGCCATCAGAACAAAACTGCAACAGTGGACTGTAAACATATACGTGAATGATGATAAGGTTCATGTCATAGACACTTCTCAAATGTGCAAGATGAAAACATATGCTGATCAGTGTTGACGAGCTCAGGAAACTCTTTGATATAGATGACTGGGTCCTGGTCAAGCAGAAACAAAATTGGAAAACTGCTGTTGATCCAATGAGTGCTGTGACGTGCAAAGGACACATGCTGATGGCACATTGTCCTGGAAAGTCCATCACATCCTGGACTCGTCACACTTTAAACATCTACCTCACGTTCATCAGCTCCTGCAATCATGAATGAAGTGACTCCACTTAACAGTCCAGATCAAGCATCGGACCCTGTGCCATCGGTGCACATTGAGAGTGTGTCTCAACCGTCTCATAACACTCAAACTGGCCGACTAGTACGAGCACTTCGACAACTTATTGAGGAAATGTGACTGTTGTTTGAACTTTTTATTTAACAGTGATGGTGATGTAGTGTTGTGAGGCTGTGTGCTAGGACCCTTATGGTTATGGGCGGATTCAACAGCAGAAATATGTAACTTGCTGGGAGGTGTTAAAATCTGATTATTAACAATAATGATGTAAGGAGAGTGCAGTGTGTGATCGCATGCTGAGGAATGGTACCAAGCTCAGTGTGTGGCCTATTCGTTTTGCATGCTCCCGGGCTGGGGAGTACGCTACACTGTCCCTGTGCCTTTCGCCAGCTGTCTCAGATCTTGTGTATTCCATTTTCTGTCTCTGAAACATATGCCCACCCGGTATATTTTCTGTTTTTGCCTCTAATGCACAGATTCTGACAATTTTCTCCACTCTATTGCGCCCATGTGTCTGATGCACATAATTTGTTTTCTGTTGTAACCTTAAGGTCCCTTTAGCTAATGTATTCTAATAGAATTTCAAAGATGTTTCAAAAACATGTGGTTTGCTAAACTGTCTGCCTGGCAAGCAATCTTTACCTTCTCTGAGCCTTTTTTTCAGTGAATTGATGATTTTTGGTTTGGCATGAGCCAAGAAATTTAGATTTTACTAAACTTGTAAATATAGCATACTTGCAAGGGTTTTCAAACAGCCCCCCCCCTTCCATTGGTCTTTTGCTGTTGTCATTCACATGTTTCTTCTGCTCACTACAACATGAGGCACTGGATAGGCTCACGTAAGCCTTTGGCTAACTTCACTGTGAGTGGCAGCGGTCTGCCCTTTCACAAGGAGCACATGCACACACTAAGTAGTTCTGTTTTATGTTTGAGGCTTCAATGGAGGAGTGTGTATGTGTTTCTTTTATTTTTAAGACAAAACATATTTTTGCTTTTCCGTAAAGATATTTTTACATATTGATGAGTACCCAGCACATCCTTCAACAATAACGTTTTACAAAAGCAATGCAAATGAGCATCAGCGATGCAAAAAAGGCTGGTAGCCAACACTAGACTTATTAGCTTTGTCAAAGCTGGCTAGGAGCTGTGTTGTGTTTTGATAGCACAGCTGTCAAACAGAGCTATTACTAGCAATATAGTTAGAGTTGGGTTTGGGTCTGCCCCTTTCAGACATTGGCTTACTTCGGCCAGCTACTATCAGTTGTTGGCTGGAGACTGTCAATTAAGTCTGGGATCAGCCCAATGGAGTGTTTATCTGTTACCTAGTGCTATTGACTGTTTGGGTGTATTCTTCCACCTCCACTCGTCTGCTTGAATTTAACAGTCTGAGGGAGTATTTTACAACTCGGGACTTCTCTGTCTGCTCCTGCTGGCCCACTCCCAAGTGTCTCAATCTAGTGTACTTCAACTGTAAGCAATAGCACATTAAACTCAAACTTATTGACTTTGTTGATTGTTATGTCTTAATAAATCAGGTAATGCACACTTTTGTTAGCTACATACACACATTTAGTGTATGTGCATGGTACTCAGTGCAGCTCTGCACTACTATGGTACTCTCAAAGCATCTGATAATAGTGCATGTTTATTTCTTAAGACGGAGAGTGAAAATATTGCCACTGCCTCCACAATTATCAAGCATACTGAGATTTGGTGAGGAGTCAACTAGCATACTGTTGTCAGGGTTGGGGTAAATGGAGTGTGCAGTTACAAGCCAGGAAAGGGTCACTGCATGCATGAAAATAAATGTCCTGAAAACTTAATGCCTTGGTGGAAACCAGAAGATAGGCTAGGCACCAAAGTAAAAGTGGCCCCATTAGCAAATCTGATAGCTAAAACTGTGATCCGCATTTGGAAATGGCTGCAGTTTTATAGTTGGAAAGACACGTTTCATAGGTGTTTTGCAAGGGATGGGAGACTGCATGCATTTGTGCTTGCTGCAGACAATGTTTGTGGTACTATCGGCGAAATCTCTGTTTTTTGCAAACCTGTAGAGGTTAGTGATAAGACTGAGATCGCACCACTCACTTGGTTAGCTCATTTTATTGTTCATTTCTCCACATCATTCATGACCTAGAAATTAGGAAAATGGAAACAGATAAAGGGTTATCCAGTAAGAAAATGGTAGAAAGTTAAGATGAAGGAAGTTCAGGATGCATATAGAAAACAATACTTAACACCTGAACAGAAAGAATCGCCTATGGGTCTAGATGAGTCTATCACTAAATCAATTAGCCAGATGTTGGATCATGTTGCTTCCTGAACAATCAAAGGTTCTAATTTAACTATATCTACAGATAAATGGATCACCCTTGATCTTCAACGGAAGAGACTAGAACTGAGACAAAAGGAACGCAGATGGAGGACCGAATATGAACATTCCTTGAAGGAGGAGTTTGAGGCCGCTTTATAGAGTGTAAAGACCATCTTTAAAAAAAACATCTAAAAGATTGACTAACAAAAACTATAAACATTGTCTAAAAATTCTAAAAACGATGTAAAATTGTTCATGACTACTAACTCAACTCCCTTGTTTTAGCTACAGAGCAACCAGCCTCTCAAGACATCTGTAACAACTAAACCAGAATGTTTAACTGCTAGTATTTATTATTGACTCTCACAATCAGTCTAGGAGGTTGTGTGGCCCATCTCAGGCTGCTATTAGAGATAGTGCCAAGCTCATAATGGACGCCTGGACGCCTCAGGGCAACTGCAGCGCTTTATAAATCACATTTTCATTTCATTTCATTTCATAATAATGGAAGATGTGTTCTCATCTGGAGAGGTCTTGGTTAATCAGCTTCCTATACTAAGCCTAGGCTCTATGAAAGACCTGTTCATGTCTCTTAAATCAAGATCTCGGGATAACCCTTGTCAAATAAGTATTTTTAAGGAATTGTTTCCTGTAATGCAAGAACACCTTTAAGAGATAATGATTCATTAATATCTGGAATGACAACAAAACAATTCAAACATGGAATGGTAAGGGCCATCATAATGAAAAACAGGCCTTAATACAAAGGAATTTTAAAAATGTCAGGCCTATCACATTATTCCGCCTGATGTCAAAGGGGTTTGAAAAGTTCCTGCCAATTTGGCATAAACTCTGCTTGTGGAAAAAGGTTTTTTAATTAATTGCCAAGCAGGTTTTAGGTCCAATCATGAGACTGAGTTGATGCTAGTCAAATTCTTGGATCAACTATGATCATGTGAGAATGAAGGTGTCTGCGAAGGGATTCGTCTATTGGATCTCTACACAGCCTTTGACACAGGTAACCATGACCTACTAGTCAGTAGATTACATTTGATCAGATTCAGAGGGTAGGCCCTTTTATGATTCTCCTTCTTGGCAGATAGATCAGTCAAGGGTTCTGTCCACTTTTCGCTCCAAAAAAAAGTCACTCTCTTTTGGGGTTCCTCGGAGCTCTTCCCTGTTGCAGATTCTATTTAATGTATATGTACAACCCTTTGTAGCCTTATAAGATCTTATGACTTTGAGTGCTATTAATATGCTGAAAACCCTAACTTCAGCTAGAAGTTGATCAAAAGTCTAGCAATTCTATTGGTGGGCTGAAAGAATGTCTCCTTGAACGACTTGGACTTTTCAAAAAGTAAATGGAGAGAAGACAAATGCTGATTGTAACTAGGAATGAAATTTCTGGCCTGTCCAATTAGGAGACTCCCCGCTAACCGTTACATGGGTAAAGAACTTTGGGAGATATTTAAACAAAATAGACCTTTATTCCCTAAATACAAAAGGTTTGGAAAATGGGCGTGAGTATTCTCAATTTTATTTTTAAGTTACGTCTCTGCCTCCCAGAAGAGCATTGTCACGTTGTTGCTACATGCGTCTTATCCCATGTTGATTACTGCAATATCAATTGTATGGGCCTACTTAGCAGTGCTTTTCTGATACTTCAGAGACTGCAAAACTTGTCTGTCAGAATTGCGACAATATTGAAAAATAGGATCACATCTCAGTTTTGTCCCTTCATGTTCCGCTTTAGTTTAAACCAGCAAGGAGAGCAACGAATGCAAGGTATGTTTCAAGGATACATTCCTTTTTTTTTTAAAATAGATTTTTATTATTTTTCCAAAAACATCACATTAGCCCCCCCCCCCCCCCTCCCCCTCACCCGGGGAACAGGAACAGGTACATCAAAAAAAAAAAAAATCTTTTCTACCAGCAGAGAGCAGGTCATGAAAAGCAAACAAAATTTTGCGGTGTACCACAAATCAAGGATACATTCCTGTGGAGTCCTTGGAGAAACTTGCTCCGTTAAATCTGATACAACAGATGCACTTTCGTGCAAGAAGAACATTAGCATCTTTAGATGGGATGTGAGCCTTTGGAGCAAAGCGAACTTGCAGGCTTCCAGAGTATAGTGCTACCATACAGAATACGTATGAGAGCTGCAATATTTGGGTTCACAAATCTTCTAAGGAGTATCCTTACTTCAATTAACCCATCATTGCTGAAGCTAACTGAACTTTGTTACTGGAAATAGGCCTATTCTGTCTAAAAACTGACCCAGCTTTGGCCCTTGAAAATTACCTTCTGACTTCCCACACACAGAAGTTTACAGAGCTACATCTAGAGTTCAAATTTAGTGACTCCATCTGCCCCTTTAAACTCTGCAAAACCCTGTAATTTATGATGCAGACTTAATTGAGTCAAGTCATCCACTTCTTGCCCTTTTCCCCATTTATAAATTACTTTTATTTAATTGGGGGAAACTATGTCCATATAATAGTCATATACAGGATCTAAACTTGGCTAGGTAGGGGCCACCAACAGGAGGCCTTCTAAATACCGAGCCCATGACCACTTACCCTGGGTGACAGACTGACTTGTGTATTACCCATAAACCTTTTTGACTTAAGAACTGCCTTGCCGAAAGGTTGACTTCACCTCCCCCAGATGAATTGGCTTTTGCGCCGGGACACTTCCGAGTATCCGCGCGCGGTACAAATGGTGGATAACATAACAAACGTTTCAAAATGCACTTATTTTCCAAATAAATAAAATAATCATAACATAACTGCAGTATTCGTTCTGCCTTATCGGTGAGCATGAACACACCTCTGCATGAGACTTTTGTAAAATTGCAGGCCCTGTGTAGTAGCATTGAAGCAAAAATGATGACCAACATGTTGGTTAGGACTACCTATTTCCTACAAGTGCGCCCTTGATACATGTACCCGAGCATTTGTCACACCATTAGGTTTTCGCTTTATGTTCTCCAATATGGAAGGAATGTTCAAGACCATAGATTAGAGCTTGGAAATTTTGATTGTAATGAGTTTATACCAATGTTTACACTCCTGCCTCGTTTCTTTTCAATGAACATTGCAATATGAAATACAACCATGCAATTCTATTATCTGGTTTATGTTCACTTTGTAACTGCCATCAGAAATTATTTTTTTATTGTGATGCTACCAGAAATAACATGTAGGCAAACTGCGGCTTGGAATGATTAATTGCGAATTATCATTCTATTAAGAAAAGGAAGACTGTGATGGTCAAGAATATGAAGCCACGGGAGACATTTATGTATGGGAACGCATCTGTGGCAAATCTGTGAATTTTTTTTTTTTTTAAAGTGTCTGGAAGTGACAATTAAGCAACACGTTTGATGTGTCAGACAACAAACGAATCAAATATACACAGGAAATCCCCACACAGATACTGAAGATTGAACCTGGACTGTTAGTGAATAAAGAAGTAATATTGGCCTTTTTGCCAGAGAATGTATATATAAGAAAAAAAGAATACATGATCGGAACATCAAGACTTTTCTGGCACAAGAGACTAACACCTGAATCTCCCTGGGAAAAAATATTTGTTATTTGTGAAGGAGTATGGTGTCCTATCTGGAGCCTTTTTAAATAATTATTGTCTTTGTCCTACAGGAAAATAATAGCTAGTCTTTCTTTCATTGTCGTGTTTTTTTAAAAAAAATCTCTTTTGATTACCTGTGACGCAGTCTGCAAAATGGTGTCTGTGTAAATACTGAGCTGTAAAGGTTATTGGGCCAGCTAATGCCTGTGAGTTTATTGAGAGAATAATTGCCATTTAAATATTTTACCACATCTCTAGTGATAAATCTGCATATTTTTCAAATACGCTGTTGCTTCTACCTATCAAATTAGCCTGGCATGTGACATTCGTTTGTCCCTGACAAAACACGTACCTATCAAGTGGAAGAGGTATGCCAGTCCAGGGGCGGCTGGTGACATTTGAAATTGGTGAGGCGTAAAAGTTGAGGTTAAGTCTTATGTCGATAGTGAGCCGACAATCCTAGGAGGGACTCGAGAAGAGAGGGACTTGCAAAGTGTGTGCAAATGGAGCATTTTACAGCAAATTTGAGAGGGCAAGCATGTTTATAATGCAATTCTGAAGGTGTAGACTTGAAATATGCAAATACATTACAAAATACCCCATATCTTACAGCATTAAACGAGCCTCCTCTGCTCTACGTGCCTCTTCTACCCTTCGTGCCTCCTCTACCTTACGTGTCTCCTCTGCCCTCCGCGCCTCCTCTGCCCTCCGTGCCTCCTCGGCCTTACGTGCCTCTGCTACCCTCCATGCTTCCTCGGCCCTCCGCGCCTCCTCTGCTTTCCGTGCCTCTTCTGCCCTCCGTGCCTCTTCTGCCTTAGGTACCTCCTCAGCTTTACGTACCTCCTCAGCCCTCTGATCCTCTGATCCAGCCAAACTGGATGCCATACGTGGGTGTTTAAGTCCCATCAGGGACCACTTACACTCCCTAACAGACACCCACAGTCCGCCCCATGCACTCAAATAATCCATGGATGGCTTTGCTGGAGTCATGACTCAGAGACAACAACAACTGTCTAGTCAGAGTGGCTACAGCGATGTCACCCGTGAGTTGGGAAACATAAGGAGGGTCATGAAGAACATGGAGCGGATGCAGGCCCAAAGAATGGCTACCACGGCTGCACATGAGCCAGCTGTAGATGGGATCTTCCATGGCCTGCAGATCCTCCTCATGGGAGTGATGCCACAAGAGATTGCGCAGATGAATGCTGCTGCTACTTCTACATCCACATCTCCGGCCGCTGATGTGTCAGTGTCACACAGTGCTGCAGACCAACCACCCACATGTAAATGTAAATGTGAAGCACATGAAATGTCCGAGGACGAAGACGAGGATGAATCTGCCTTAGTGGTAAGAAGGAAGCTGTAGCATTCATCTCGCCATATGGCTTGTTACTGCTTGGTTCTGCCCTCTGCATCATGCCCTGGAATTACACCTTCCACTGTCCCCCGATACACTCTGCTACAATAACCTTGGACCTCGACACAGACTGCTATATTTTGTTTGCTTGCTTAACAATGACACAGCAATCAGACTGCGGAATGGACACTTCCCTAAAGGACTCTGCATGGCCCTCCACTGGGCAACATTGTAAAGTGTTGTTTGCCTGGTCCAGTACTAAGACAGCTTCAACACTCAAGGGAACGTGAATAATACATTCTAATACACACAGATGTGTCATGTCTATGAATAATCAAGTATGAAAGCATGGACGAATGTAGGGGCAGTTATTCCCCCTTACGTCCATGTTGCTCATGTTGTGGGACTTGATTCACAGGGTGCATCCCTGCATCATGGTGGTACATATTTGACCCCAAAAGAAGCCCTGTTGTCAATTGTAGGTCACAAATGACAACCTCTATGCAATGTTATTGGACACATGTGATACGCTGATGAGTGGGATTCCGTACTATCTTTGACACACAGTAATGGCATTTTGAATACGTGACACCCTAAACAGCCTCTCTATACAGAGTTGACACACCAACCATCTATTTCCCATTTTAGAGATTGTTAGCACTACATGTTGCACTTACACTTGTCAGAGTGATGTGCTTGTACAGAGGAGTGACATGCACTCAGGGAATGTGTGTTGTAATGAATTTATTTGCACATGCTGTGCCTGTGGGCCTTTTGTACTGTCCCATGATTGCTAAGGACTGTCACAATGTGACGTCCTCATGTGAAGGAATTGTCAATGAAGTTGTTCCTACGGGCTATTCCTGCTGCAGCTGCAGTGGGGTGTGGTCCACCTGACTCATCTTCCTCATCATCGTCCGGTGCATCTGGCACTTGTATCCATGGGGCATTGGTGTGTACACATATGTTGTGCAACACACAACATGCAACGATCATCTTGCACACAATGTCTGGGCTATACAGGAGCCTTCCACCTATGATCTCCAGGCACCTGAAACGTGACTTCAACACACCAAATGTGCGTTGCACAATGCCCCTGGTGCGTTTGTGGGCCCAATTGTACTGCCTCTGGGCCTGTGTGTTCGGGGCTCGGAGGGGTGTCATCATCCAAGGGCAGAGTGCATATCCTTGATCACCTGTGACAGTGCAGAGAGACATGAGTCAATAGTTGGTTCTGCATGAAGTGTTGGCTGGCTCACTAGTTTATTGGTGTGTGATATGTGTGACTTAGTGATTCCTGTTTGACATGTACTGCTTGTAGCAAATGAGCGTCATCAATGTGTATTACGTAGCCTCACTGCTGCTCCTCCCTCCCCCGAGCCTATTTACTTGTGTGCGCCGCACGGTTGCATCACTTGCACTCCTACGGCACACCATTGTCATGCCTGTCTGCGCATGTCCACAAGCCTTACAACAACACTGTGATGTTGTGCATTGAAGGTGGGCGGCCACGTGTGTGTAGGCCTATGGTAAGGATAGGGCGGACACAGATGTAGAGTTCATGGCTAGCTGAACTCGCGATGCAGTTGAGGCTAGACCTTTGGCTAATGCGGCGGTAATAGCGATACACACACAACAGTTGGCATGTATGGTCCCGGACTCCGAGCGGGCTTGCTCTCCTTCATTTATCCCTTCGGCCGAGCCCTCACTCCGGGGGCATGCTGCATTGCAACATTGTCCCTTGCGGGACGTGTGGCGCTAACACTACAACAGAGACACACGCATTAGTTTCTTCCTTGGCAGGACCAAAACTTAACTACGCCCAGAGCCCCGGGATGATTATCCACACCCCTACGCTGGACTGCCGTACGCCAGCCCCCTCTGCTTACGCTTACAGGGGGGTACGACACAGCTACATGTCCCAGGTCTTCCCCACTGCCTGAGGTGACATGGTTGCATCCACTGTACACAGCACAATGTAATGTGGCAGGGCCCGGGGCCCTCATGCATACATAATGACCACACAGACACACTTAGATAGTTTGTGGAACTGGCTACGGACACGTGCGCCCGGCCCCTTTTATTGCCAGGGTCACATGTCCAATGACGCCTGTGCTGGATGGGTGTGGGGTGAGTGTAAGCCAGCCCTCAGGGAGTGGTTGGTGCTGGCAACAACTACAACAGTGATCAGACAATCGGAAGTTCACAGTTCAAACAGCAAGGGTCCATGACTTGAGCTGCACTGAGTTAGATGCACTGCGGCCGGCACAGGCACACCGCCACGGGATGGTGACTTGCGGTGCACTGAGGTAGGGCCACGAGAGCTGAGCGGGTCCTCGTCGATGTCGAAGGTGAATGTCACAGAGGGTTTTGTGGGACAGTGGAAGGTGTTCTTCCAGGGCATGATGCAGAGGGCAGAACCAAGCTAAAACAGGCAATATGGAGGAGATGAATGCTACAGACTCATGTTTAATACCAAGTCAGCACCAGCCACCTGATGATGAAAACAACCCCAGGCCATAGACTCAGATGCCACCAAAGTTCAACCAGAGAGTGTCCATGAATTTCAGTGCACAGAGTTAGTGGCACCAGAGCTGAAAGGGGATGCAGTCTGCAATGAGGCGTGTACAATAGTATAAACTCTGCCATTTAAAAATCCAGACTTAGTTCTAAATGTGTGACCTACTTGACCACAGTGTAGGCGGGAGGCAGCGGTCAGCAGGGGCCCACAGACAAGTGTTGTTGGAATGCTATGCACAGAGTTGGTGGCACCAGATCGAAGGGAGTACAGTGATATAAATGCTGCCATTAACATATGGACTCTGCCATCGTGAAATCAAGGCTCAGTTCCATATGTGGGACCTACTGGACCGCAGTGTAGGCCGAAGGCAGCGGTCGAGTACATCAATGAGAAAGGAGTGCTGGGGGCCAGTGTTGCGGAGGCCAGCGGTGGTCTGAGGAGGCTCCCAAGGTTGCGGGCATCGGGCTTGGAGCTTGCACCGGCACATGGTTGACCCTTTTTGACACACGACGGTGTCTGCAGGTGAGCAGTGAGGCCTGGGTGCGCAGTGGCGGGCAAGACGGGTCTAGGGACCAGCGGCGCAGCAGGCGCACAGGATCGCAGGCACCACCGCTCACGGCATCGGCCTCGTGGCGAGGTGAGAGGCGCCGCCCTGGCAGACACGTTGGCCATTCCGGAAGAGAACCACGCCCAGGGCAACGGGCTTTTTATTCAAACCTCTACGCTGGCCTGGCGTACGCCGGCCAGCCCACTCCATTCACGCTTACAGGGGGGGACGTAACAGGCTACATTTCTGCGATCTTCACCACTGGCTGAGGTAACATAGTTGCGTCCACTGTCCAGTACACTCCAAACACCAGCAGTGTATGTCGACATGGAAATGTCTGTGGTCTGCATACTCAAGTCTGTCCAGCACATCCACGCCACAATTGGCATTGTGTACATTCACATTCATGGGTCACTTGCCTCCTTCGCACATGCCTGATTCCCACCTCTCCCCACATTCTGCTTTTGTCGCTGAGGTGCCATGCCGTTGATGGCTTGTGTACATGGCTAGCCCAGGTTGCCACAGTAAGTTGTGTTGTCATGTCTGGTATGTGGGCATGTTGGTTGTCATGTTGCATGGGATTTTGTAACATGTGCATTCCCAGAGTTGTATGTTGGTGGAGTTGAGGTGTGTGGTGTGTTCAGTTGTTACTTACCGATGAGCAGTGCCTTTACATAGGTGCCAGCCTCAAAGCGCTGGTTGATGATGGACTATAGGAAGATGAAGGAATCATGCACACTGCCTGGGTAGTTGGCGACGACATTGGTGAAGAGTCCCCGGTGGTCCACTATTGCCTACACATTGATGGAATGCATGTGCTTCCTGTTGCGGTAATTGTGTGCAGTGGCGGCAGGGGGCACGAGGAGTACATGTGTGCAGTCGATTGCCCCCAACACGTGTGGGAAGCCAGCTATGGCGTTGAAGCCTTGCTTGGTCTCCAGCTGTTCCTGCGCTGTGTGTGGGAAGTAAAGGTGCTGGGGTACTAAGCTGATGATGGCATCCAAGACAGGTGTGAGGAACTTGGATAGGGCTGGCTGTGAGACTCTTCCGACTCTGGCAGTTGTTGTTTGGAAGGTCCCAGAGGCCAACAGGTGCAGCACAGCCAGCAGCTTTGTCTACGGAGGGATGTTGGTTGTCCGCTGTGTTGGTACCGTCAGCCTGTGGGCAATCGGGGTCAGGATGGGGAGGATGGTTGTCCTTTTGAGCCTGTAGTGGGCAATGACATCCTCTGATGTTAAGTCTGTGAGGCTGGTGCGTTTTCTGAAGGTCTGCTGTCTTTGTCTGCGCTGCCTCTGTGGTAGTCTGGGGGGGCGGGTCCTGGGGGGGTGGCGGGCCTGGAGGTGGTGGCGGTGTGTGTTGTGGCCCTCTTGGGGCTCCGTGCTGCATGATCAGTAGCTCCATGGCATCTGTTGTTCTTCAGGTGTGGCTCTGGGCTGGGCTCCCTTTTATGGTGCAGGTTGTCGTCCCAATTGTAATTTCTCCCTACAGCTAGCTAGTCTCATTGTACATTGTAAGAGTACCCTTCTTTACCAAATCGTCGTCCGACTTAATACCAGGTAATCCCTGCTGCTAACGCACCTTATCGCATGTATTTGGATCTTATCGCCGGTCTGGCTGGTCGTTAAGAATGTTGCGAAGTGGCGTTGTCACTGCTTTTTGCACGGGAACGCCTACTCTGCATATTATTAGCGTTAGTTGCTGGTGTCATCCGTGGCGATGATTTTTGCGGCTGCTATTGCAGGAAAACTGGTGATATCGGCTGTTAGCACCAGCTTGTGAATAGGGCAATACATTTATCACCACTTTGGCTGCGATAAAGTGCCGCTAACTCTGCGATAAGTCCGTGAGAATATGTCCCTATGTGTTGAGGATATGGCTTCCTACAAGAAGCAAATGTGCTTTTGGATAGTGACTACTTAAGAGTGTCTTAAAATATGCGTGTTTAACTAGTGAGAGTGAGTTTAACTGGAATGCACAATCAGTTTCTGGGTACATTTAAGGTAATATTTCTGCCTTTAAATTGGACTGTTGTGGGTTGTGCTCTCGTCTGTGGACTTTACTGTGACCTATACTGTGGTCTTTAACAATTATCCTAATGACATTGCTCATGATTTTTTTTTATTTCATTATTTAAACGTATTGATGCAGAGCAGACTTGAAACCTTGGTTATCCATGTTGTGAATTAACAGCCCTCTGCCTTTTCCGAACTTTTAGAAATCCAGGGAAATAATTGAGTAACAATTTAATATTCCAATACGACTTTCATGTTTTTGTTTCTTGTAGGATTTAAGAAAACCCTTTGAAAAATCCTGGAAAGACTATGAAAGTAAATTGTAAGCTCTTTTTATTTGTGTAAATTCAAAATGAAAATAACTGTTCAAAACTTTTAAAGATTTTTTCTAAATCTGAAAATGTACTGTATATTTTAGTGCAAAAATAGAGAAGGAAAAGCGGGAACTTGCCAAACAGTATGGAATGGTGCGGACTGAAGTGATAGGGGGCGAAATTGCTGAGGAAATGCAGAAGGAGCGTCGAATGTTTCAGCTACAGATGTGCGAAGTAAGGGAGGCCTCTAGGGTTTCATAAACAGTTGCTCCATAATCGTTTCATACAATTGCATATTAATGACTACACGTCTTCTGTGTGCCACATATAATTATGCATGTCTATCTCTTGCACAATTTATGTAATGAATGATTATGTCACAATACCTTTTCCAATCAGAACTTGTCTGAATATATTCACAAACTTGATTAGTGATTGGCTGGTCTCATCACACTAAAAAGACCTCCAAGCCGAGTTGCCCCACCAAAGGTGGGGGACAAATGTTCATTCATCACAAACATGCCACCGAGCCCCAGCCACTAAGATCCAATTCTTAGAGCACACCACCATCTAATGTCGCCTTATAGCCCAGTGTTTTACTTTGGCTATCATGTACTCTGTTGTCAACATTACAATACATCCTATAGTAACATTTTCTTGCCTCTTTTGTGACCTGTGCCATCTCTCTCTCTCTAGTAGAAATCCTTTCTGACCCCACAACTTCTTTCCTTGTACCAAATCTTGAGAACTGTGCATTTTGCCATGAAATCACATTTATGACTCATCTTCTGTCACAGGTGTTTGACCTGGGTTGTCAAATATACAAGAAAGTCATGATTATAAAATCCTGTAAATGAACACAGCTCTTTTCTACTCACTGTAC
The DNA here is from genome assembly GCF_964204655.1 of Triturus cristatus. Classification (NCBI taxonomy): domain Eukaryota; kingdom Metazoa; phylum Chordata; class Amphibia; order Caudata; family Salamandridae; genus Triturus; species Triturus cristatus. The sequence goes on from NC_140590.1 coordinate 1,358,528,013, forward strand.
CTTTAGCATCACTAACCCACGTACCCTGTAAAAACAGCTCACACATTACCCATAAAGATCTTAATCTTAACTTTTTATAACATTAACTTGCCCCTGCAAAACCATGGAGAAGCACATTTTTTTTAAAAACGGAAATGAGAAGTAAAAATAAGTGTCTCAACACAGGAGGGGAAATGACGGTGCCTAAAGGGGGCGAATAAGAATCTATCTGCTCGAAAACCTTTAAAAAAGTCCTGAACAAAAGTATTCAATCAGTTATTAGGCTTCTCTCTATTGCCTCGACGCCCCCCCATTTTCCGTGAGCCGTGTAACAGCTAAATGTTGTTTTTTTATATTTATTTATTAATAAATAGAACATGTACGCCCAAAAAAAAAAATGTTTTTTGTTCAGTGACAAATTCAGACAATGCTCTTCCACAAGAAAATCTTGGCGCCTACAAAGAAACAGGTGTTAAAATGGGACCAGGAATCAGGCAATGCACAAACCATGATTAAGGTAGCCTAAATCGACTTGCCAATTTCCTTTAAAACTGTAAGTGATCCACCTCTCTACAGAGCTCACAGGGGAGACTTCCTGATTTGAGCTCATCACATGTGGAAGGATCGTTCTCCTAAACTGCTGTAGTAAAAATATATCACTACACTTAGATTAAGGTTTTCAGACCTCAAAACTCACTTGGTGGAGAAGTGTGGCTCAATGGTTAGAGCGGCAGACCCTGATGCAGAGGTCTGGCCCAGACCAGGGTTCAATTCCCCCCTCGGCGGGTCTTGGGCTCAATTTCCCCGGACCCGATAATTCTCGCCTCGGTGCCTATTCTAATCATGGGTCTCACTCTGCAACTCTGGGCAATAGCTTGCTTAATCTCCACAACGGCCCCAAAAGCGCTAGGATGCCTGGCTTTCACCTTGGGGGTGCCCAGGAGTGGGCACTTCACAGGGAAAGGCCAGGAAGGGTTCCACAGCGGTATGTGCACAGCGCCTGAGAGACCCTTTCGGGGGTGTGCGGAGCGCTATATAAATGCACTACATTTACATTTACTTAGGAACATACTTTGTTACGTAAAAATCTAGGCCATAGTTCTTTAAGTCATAATGAGTGATACACAAATATTTTCAAATAGGTATTTTCTTGATCAGAAACCAGCAATGCTTCCTCAGGCATGCCGGGGCATAGTCCTGTCACCCAATCCATTTTGTACTTTGCCATCTGTTTATCACTTCTAATGAACGCTATGGGGCTTATTTGGGGTTTGGGAGGCTTATTTTCTGTTCTACCAGGTCAGCAGAGGGATGTACTCCACTGCCCTTGAGGAGTAGAGCCGGCCATATTTAGAGATATCTGCCTGGCAGGCAAACGGGTATCTCTGTGGCTTCAGCAGAGTCACCGCCACTGCAGCTTAGCTTAAGACACTGAAGCTCTGTGGGTACCGTGCTCAATGCGCCCGTACAGCAAAGTTTTTTGTTTTTTCAAAACCATTATAATAAAACAAAAAACAAATGCCGCTGACATCCATGGAGTTTTCTCTCAGCATGTGGGGATAATTTATTTGTTTTCCTGTTTAGGGCTGCTTTAAGGCTTTCCCTTGGTTGCCCCGAACCGGATGGGACAGATGCCCTAAATAGGTCTGATGTCCTTTAGGCTCCACTGTTGGCACATGGCAGTTTCCCACCTCTAAATATAGCCGGGGAACCGCTAGTTTGGCAGACATTAAACTGCTACATCTATGGTGAAATACCACGTCCACTAAACCCAAAATAAGGTCCTATTTTTCCAAAATCAAGTTCGAAGGAACTGACCACTGAGATTCAATTGAGGAAAGATAAGTCCAACAGCATTATCTTTAACTGTTTTAGCTGGACCCAAGTGAACATTAAAGGAAAATGGAAAGAAGCCGAGAATACGGGAACGAAGCAAGTTCCCATGAACTCTGGCCAAAGTTGATAATTCTATAGGGGAGCCAGTCCTGGAACACCGTGTTTAGAAGATTAGTAGCCATCCATCATCTCATTGCGGAGGCTGAAGACTAGGGGAGTGAAATCCCCACACATTAAAGGTGGGCTCAGTTTTGATGTAAAAGAGTGGCAAGCTTCTCTGTCAAATATTAAAATCTCCCCTTCAAACACTTTATTCATTGAGCAGTTAAAGAGGGTCCTAAGCCATGCATTATTGGTGGATTTGAAGGAAGCGGCAGATCCTATTGAGTATTTGTGTCAGTAAGACCGTCGTTAAATGGCCAATCAAGAAGGAGTCAATAGTCTGTAGTATCAAACACGTTGTACTCATCTAATATGATTAAAACACTTGCACCTGTTTATCCGTAAGTTATTCTTACAGAAAGTTCTTCCGAACCAAAATATCTACTGTGAAGGAAGAAAGGGCCTGATGGCATTTACAAATACCTGAATAAACACTTGCCTAACTAGCTGCCTTTCACTTCAGAAATGTCCTTCCTCCAGTCTTTCATGACCAACTGATTGAGATTGTGAATTAAATTAATCCAGGCCGCTGTTCTCTCCAATCAACATGGCCACAGGATTCATACCTGCACTTGATAACCGGGCCTTCACATTCTCTCTATAACGAAAGCGGTGGTTGTACTAGGAATAGTCCAGTGCCTTTAGTAAAGCTGGTGTCACACTCCTGCTTGTTAACTATTTTTACTTCCACAGACCTATGAACCTAGTGACTTCAAGCTTTCCATTTGCCTTTCAAACCGGCAACACCCACATCCATTGTCCCTGAACAGAACATCCTTCAATTCATGTACCCTCCAGCTATCACAGCAGTCAAACCTGAATAGACCATGCCTCAATCCTGAGAAGATGGCAGCCTTACTCAGATACAACAGCACTGCCATCTCCAGAGTCTGTAATCTTAGGAGGACCTTACACCGACACTTCCTTTTTTATGCCCCACCCAATCCAATAGAATTATAAAAACTGGACTTTTAAAACTCAAAACTCTTACCAACCAAGCATTTGCAATACAATAGGTCTCGCATTTACAAGACTTTGAGCTATTGTCAAAGTAAATGTCAATAGCTTAAATTCTCGCAAATCTGAAACTTATTGAATTGCAAATATTTTGAGTTTTCAAGCGCCCCATACCGCGCTTGCATGTGAATAGAGGCCACACCCCTTACTTTAGACGAGCCTTGTCTAAAGAAAGGGGCGCGGATGCCATTAAAGTGAAAGTGCGGTATGGGGCGTTTTTACCCAAAAAGCATTTGTTTGAAAAACTTTTTTTTGTAAAAGTGTCCCTAACAGTGCTTTCATTTTGAATGCAGCTGCGGCCCTTTCTTAAGATGCGGCTCATCTAAAGAAAGGGGCGTGGCCTCTAGTAAGTGCAAGCGCAGTATGGGGTGCTTGGAAACAACCCCCAAAAAATATTTGCAAAGCAATAGGTCTCGCATTTACGAGACTTTAAGCTATTGTCATTTAGAATGCTAATAGCTCAGACTCTCCTAAATTTGAGACCTATTGCATTGCAAAGAAGCGGCGGCCATTGTCCTGACTGCTTGGAAAATGAAAGCGCAATGGCGTGCTGAATGTTGCCTCAAAGCACGTCGTGACTGCAGTAGGACAAAACTCACTAATAAAATAGTGCTTACAGACTAAATAACACAGACTGTGTAACAACAGAAGTAAAAGGGCTAGTCCTCATGGAAGGTTACAAATGAAGACAAGGTGGTACTAAGGAGGGACTAACAAGCCGATTACCAAATCAGAAGCCAGCATTTACAAAGGACACAGACACAAGCCGATGAAAAATATGGGCGGAGAGTGGGCGGAGCTTCAAGTCCATACATGCGCTGCCCAGGCTCGACCTAAAAAGAGCCTTACTCTACTCCACTTCTCAGAGTGGGCCTCTGTGCTAGTGGCATACAGCCCATCCCTACGGGGCGACCGTAACTCACTGTGCGTTTGTCTTCATCAAAAGTCGATTTCCAATCTACTGATTGTTCAGACTTTCCAACTAGGCTGTACTAGTTTGCTGCATTGATTCCAGCGCTTGACCCCCGTACCCACGTCCCTCCATTTGACTCGGCCATGTCCTTTGTGTCCCACTCGCAACTACATGCGGCAAACAGACAATCTTGCATTGACTGATGGTCCACTGCATGCTCGGCACTTTATCCTCTCCCTCTACAACATAGGAACACGTGAAGTGGGCAGAGTTGCCATGTGTGAGAACGTGCCCTTGAAATTCATTAAGCCGACTCTACATCACTGCCATTCTATCCTCTTATTCTGCGAGCAAGTCACAACTTGCCTCTTTTAACTAACCACCACAATGGCTTCCTATTGCCCTTTCTTTTATTCTTGGTGTCTACAAAACCTACATCACATACTTCTGTTTGAATATCTTTTAAATGCACATTTTTATTATGCCTACACATAGTTTCCATAAAGTATACAATTGTGCCTTTTTTATCTTTTACACACTGACAGTACAGAATTACAAGTCGAACTGCTTCACATAATGTACTAGCTATTTATGCCTTAACATCTTTTCCTTTTAGTACTACATAATTGTCTGTCACCCGTCAATACAATGGTATATGAGTATGCATATGTGTCTTTGTACATACACTCCCTAATCATGCTTCACACATTCACCTACAGCATATCGATGACTGAATGACCTTTACGCACAATCTTCGCTTATGCCTAACTATCTTACACACACTGTTGGTCTTTGTCCTGAAATAGTCCTGGGTGAATCTCTTACTCACTGGCTCGCAGAGATACACAGATGTCCACTTGGGAATTTAGGAAGATTTGTGTGTCTTTGAGAATGTACTGCAGCGTGTTTCTCTCTGTTGGAGATCTGTGATTAATTTGAGCCGGTGGTTGCAGGTGGGGCCCCACAGCACTCATTTTTGGGGACCGGGGCTTATTTTTCCTTAGCAGACTTTGATCCACAGCAAGAAAGAGAAGAATGCAAAAATGGGACAGAAAAAGAAAAACAGTGACAAAAAGGGAAGAAGTGATGAAAATGAACCTGCAAAAGTGAGATAAAGAGGCAGGGAGAGTTTGGTGGTGGAATCAAGACTACGCAGCCTTGGTATTTGGTACCTGATCTTCCATAGCACCGTCCTCTGCCTTCTGAGCTAAACTTTGGACCCCAGCACTTAATATTTTACAAATTAAGCACTGTGGGAGGTATATGAATGAAAGTAAAGAGCGCACTCTACATTGTGAACTTCTTTATGAGATGGTACCGGTGACCATTAGCTATATAACTATCTAGCAAACACCCAGGAGGCCTGCATCCGAGTCAGATTTTTAGAATATCCTAAAAAGATAACTTTAAATGCAAGGAATCTAAATTGAAGACATGTATGTAGTAAATTGTTATTCTGAAAGCCCTCCTGTCCCACTTTGGATTCCTTTGCTAGAAAGAAATAGTGAGATTTATTTCCTGCTAGGCCTCTGTCTCTAAAGACCTGTAGTGCTATTAAAATTTCATCTCCTTTCTCTCCTTCTATCTGTCCCAGGCTGCTTCTTTCTCTCTCGTTTCTTCCAAATCTGTCAATCTACTGACCCTTCCTACTTGGTATTTTTCTCACTCTCTCCTTTGTCTGTCATGAGTACTCAATCAATATCAATATCTTCATCTTACTTTTCTTTCTCACACATCTCACTCTCCCCTCTGCTTATCGTTTTCCTTATTACCGCTCATCTCGCTTAACTCATTCTCCACACCCTCTGTGCCTTCTCACCTCGCAAAATTCAGTTCTTCGCCTTCTGTTTTTGCTGCCTTTCTGTTGTAAATCCACTGGTTCTCTTTCTTGATCACTCTCCACCATGGCCCATGTCCCCACTGATTTCTTTCTCTCAATCCTTTCTTCTCTCCCTCAATCCTTTCTTCTCTCCCTCAATCCTTTCTTCTCTCCCTCTCCTCCTTCATTTTATCACTCTCATCATGTCCCTCACCTATTGCCTCTCCTTTCTCCTTGTATCTTGCTCTCGCCCTTTCTCAGGCTTCCTTACCGTTTTGACCCTCCCACGCTGTCTCTCTCCTCCGTCTGCCCCTCTGCCTTTTAATCTATATTTTTTCCTTCTTCTGCCTCTTCTAAAGTCTTCTTTCCACCCCAATCCGTTTCTTCCTCGTCCTTCTGCTGCCCTCCTCACTCTCCCGTTCTCTCTATTCTCCACCTGTGCCTCCACTTGTTTCTTGGGTTACCATTATCTAGTCTCTCTCCATAACTCAAGTCTCTGCCTATCCACCTTACTAGCTCGAACGTCTCTACTTCTGTTTCTCTCTTCTTTCTTTACTGCCTCATTCTACTTCTCGCTCACTCTCTACCTCTGTATAGCTTTCTCTCAAGCCTCCCACTCTTCTCCTTTCTTCCCTTATCTGCCTCTTTTCAGCATCAGTCTCCTTTTTGAGAGCACCCCCAATCTCCCCTCCTGTTTCCTCTGTCTGTTCCACTCCTTTCTGTCAATAATCTACCCTCCGTCTCTCCCTCCCTCTCTCTCTCTCTCTCTCTCTCTCTCTTTTTCTCTTTTTCTCTCTCCCCGCCCCCACTCAAATACGATTTGATTCTCTGCCTCTTTCCATTTCTCTGCAGAGCGTGAGGTCACTCACTCTCCTGAGGTAAAAAGTTCACCTGAAGGGGGTTTGGTGTTTCAGAGTTCACAACACCCTGAAACTATGAAAACCTTACACCACAGTTTTAATTGAAAGAAAGGCGTGCATTACATTACTATGGGAGGCGATTTGCAGTTTTCTTCCTTCTCTACCTTTCTCGCTCTTACTCTGGGTAAAAGTATGATGATGAAACATGAGTCCTAGTCCTGAAAAATGAGTGGTGGTGCTAACCAGCAGCAACCACAAGCCACATTAAACACTGGGGATTCGTTCTGGGATTGCCAGAATCCTGCATTTACACAGGAACGTCATGTCCTGTACTCTGGCCAAGCCCTTCCAGTCATTCAGGAATCGCGGTGTTTGAGGTTTATACAACTCAGGGGTACTCCTTTTATCAACCTTGAAAGGGTGAAAATCTGAATTAGGTGTGCTAAATAAATATATGACTATTCCCCCAATCCTGTATGAATTTCAGCCATTATTAACCAATTTAAAGTTACTCGATTTATTGACTAGCACTGGGTTGGGCCAGTCAGACGTTGTTCAATGTTCACACATCGGGCAGGAACAAGCATATTGCATGTTTCATAAATATACATGAAACATCTGTAAGCTTCATATCTTAATCAATTACAAAAATGCAACTCCAATTAGGGCATTGAAATATCAAATGATGCCACCACGGTCCTTAGATATTGCCATGTTTCTGAGGACTGCCTCTGGCATGATACATTGGCTCTTCAATTTGGGAGCAACAGTCCATACCCCTTAACCACTCCTCCATCAGCTGGTGTTCTTTCACATTGCCAGGGCTTAGTAGTGTCCTGTTTAGAGAAGATAAATGCCAAAGCCACTAAGGATTTCACCTCACAGGAGTCTCCTAGTTCTTTCATGATCCTTAGGAGTACCAGCTTAGGAGAAAGGTCAGTGGGCCCACCTGACTGCTCCGAAAGGCTGCATGTGACATTTCACCTGTTTGATTGGATCACTCTGCATTCCTAGTAGGCCTGGGCAGTGAACCCTGCTCCGTTTGCAGTGCTCTCCACACTCCGCGCACTGCAGAGCACGGGGAATTTCGAAACATTCGCGAAGCGTAGCTTTTTCCTTGCTCACTAGACCACCTCCCAGCGAGATTTCTCAGCGCGGGTGGTTGCGGATGGTAGCGACCCCTCGCGTTGAGAAATCATCTGTTTGTGTTGTGGAAGCTGCCGCTTGAGTAGAAATCTACTCGAGCGATAGAAAGATGCCCTCTTGCACTGCGCATGGTGCAGTTCGTGCAGGACAAACACCTGGTGCTAAAAATCTACGCGAATGGTGAAACCTAACGCATACTGCCGCTTGTGGAACCCCGCATAGAGCGGAGGAGTTTTTTGGTCACTTCGCAGAGTTCCACGTAGCGGGACTCCACAAACTCTGCCCAGGCCTAAACGTATCTCCAAATATGCTGTGGCACTGAAGATGATTCAGGGAAGTATTACTGTCCATCCTCAAGAGTCTTTCTGATGTATTATAGATTCTATGCTTATACTAAAATGGCACCAAGCATAAATCTATTGATATGGCCAGCTCTCAGAGGGCTGTTCTTCTTCTTTCTATTCTTCTTTCTTTAAGTGTCCCGATTACGTTCCCAGCATGCTTTAACCCCTTCGCTGTGGCGGAAATTCCGCCGCAGCGCTGGGGGGTGCGGGGGGCAGCGCGGTGGCCCGGTGCTCATGACGGAGCCACTCCGTCATGAGCCACGGTTGGGCTGTGCTCATGACGGAGTGGTTCCGTCATGACTCCGCCCACAGCGCTAATCGCCCGCACAGGCGGGGAATTAGCGCCGCGTGGGCGGCGCGGCCGCCAACGGCCGCAGCATGACGGAACCACTCCGTCATGAGCACACGGCAACCGTGGCTCATGACGGCGTGGTTCCGTCATGAGCACGGAAGGAGTTAATTCAATAAAGAGAATGGGAGTGTTGATCAACAGACCTCGAAAATTCCGCTCTTGCCTAGCCGGTCCACCAAAAGCTTGTGCTCCAATGGGATACACTTGGGAATGGGGGTGCTAAATGTTAGATATACAAAAGTGGAAGTCGTTTTTTAACTGAAATCTATGGAGCTTGAGTTCCCCACTTAAAATTGTGAGGGGTTTCATATGGCCTGCTCCCACACACCTCACAGCTTTGAGATCCCTATTTGGTCCTATGACCGAAAAACTACCAAACCAGTTGAATGGGCCAACCACGTGTGTCATTACAACAAGGTGGGCTGTGATTATCTATAAATGAATCCTAATGGGTCAGAGTCCTCAAATACATCTAGTTCAAAGAGGAGGACAGGCACATCCCTACACCGAAAGGGCAGTCATTTACAACAGTCAGTTGTGTTGCCCAGTAAAAAAGACACTTGTCAGCCAGATCTAGTCCTCGTCATACACTGGCATACAAGCATGTGACAATGTAACTAACCTTGCGTCACGCAGCACGACAGCCATGGTAAAATTATAGAAAGCAATGTTTTCATTGCTTATGATTATTTGAAAGTGGTTGGTCGGGCATTGGCAAAACCATTCACGTCTGTCACTCAGCAATGGCAAATCAAAACCATTTAACATTGCCAATGCTTGGTAAATATTAGTTTTCTTAGTTTTCATATTTCTGACAGCCTTATATCCTATTACATGTAATGTAACAAACCGAACCACTGGGTTACCTTTGTTTCATTGAGCAAATCTCCTGCCTTCATGTTCTCGTGCTGTCATCTTCTCCTGCTGTCATGTTTCAGTCTTATTTTCACATCATCCATGTAAACTGCAGGTTTCCGGCTCTAATCATAGCAAAGTTTGGTCCGTAACACACAGGTACAAATTTCTAAATTGGTGCAGGACAGCTTATGCTATGGTATGTTATGTTATGTTAAGAGTATTTGTCATATGCACTTTCACCTGGGAGGATATCCTGGCACTGAGCAGGTGTGAGTCTAACCTCGTGTGGGTAAGGGGGCTTGTCGAGAAGCCAGATGTTGAGCTTCTTTTGGAACACAAGAAGTTAGGTGGAGATTCTGATGTGTGATGGCAAGTCATTCCACGCTTTAGGAGTGAGGTAGGAGAATGCCCGACCACTGATCTGGTTCTGTGTATGCATAGGATGTGTGCAGGGAGTCTGTCCAAGCGGAGCTGTCTGGATGGTTTGGGAAAGGAGTCTCAGTTAGTGAGATACGGTGGGTAAGTGTCGTACAGTGCATTGAAGCTGTAAGGAGGTTGAGCTGTGCACATTTGTGCATAGGGAGCCAGTGGAGCTCCTTGAGGTGGGCTGTGATGTGTGTTCAGAGTGGGAGGTTGATTGTGAGTCTGACTGCCGAGTTCTGAATGGTTTCCAGGCCAGGGTCAAGCCTTTCATTGTTCTTAAGTTGATAAAGTGAGTTGCAGTAAGTTGACCAATGATGGCACCCATTAGTGAAGTTGCAAAATAAGTGTTGGACAATACTACCACCTGATGTAGTGTGTGGCTCTAGTGAGGAAACATTCACTGCACCCACTCTCTGATTTTCAAGGGCGTGACTTGCATAGTCTTCCTATTTTGTCAGCTTTGCTTTGTTTTATGCGGTCTTTGGTTCATGAAGACTTTAGTTCTCTGAGTGCACCAAACTTGTAACAGAAAGTAGTTCAGTCTTCCTTGCCACTTCTTCAAGTCCCCTGCAAGTGGCACTATGACCGCTCCTGCTTCGCGACATATTGATCAACTGTGTTCATTAAACTGCACCACCATTTGAGTTTAATTTTTCACACAAACTCCACAAAACTTGCAGATATTCACAAATGCCCAATTAAAAAAATAAAAATAACAAAAAACACAGGTTGGGTCTTTCACCTTATTGATTCACCCAGGACTATACCATGGTTACAGTAAGCAGTAGTCTCCCGCATAAACCTATACCTGAAAAAAGTCATAGTGATACCGTGGTGTTGTCGAAGTAAGTATGAATGTTCACTTGGAAACAAGTTGACCGCTCTTTTCTTTCTCTGTATTTCTTTTGATGTCACCAACTCATGTAATCTGTGTTTCCTTTTAGTATCTAATCAAAGTAAATGAGATTAAAACTAAGAAGGGTGTTGACTTGCTTCAAAACTTCATCAAGCATTACAACGCTCAGTGCAAGTAAGACATTACTCCATCTCTAACATAACTTGTGTTTTTGAACATTGTTATCCATATCATGTGTAATTATGTATAATCTGCTATTTTACACTGGCTGCATCTGCGTTATAAGCCACTAATAAAGCTATGTATAAATGTAAATGCATTGGCCACAGGCCCTGGTACTGGGAAGAGCCTTGGAAGGTAACATCTCACTCCCCTGCATCCAGCAATGCAACCATCAGTGTCAGTTGATAGGGACTGCTGTATCAATAAAGTAGCACAAAAATGCAAAGATAATTCCTTTCTGTGCTTTTTGTACACCTCCAAGAGCTGAATGTAAGGTGTTTAGGGGAGTGGTAGGCAATCTGCAAGCTCTTTGAAAGAGCCACTCACTGTTGGGGCATTTGTCAGGGGAAGGTGTGAGATGCAGTGCTTGAAACTTAGAATGTAAGTATTGATTATTTTCATGGGATAGATCTGGACTTGACCACGTGGAAATGTGTGAATCTTTCAAATAACCTAGAAGCTGTTTATGCATGCACAAGAAACTGCCAAAATCTAATGTAATCTAACGTAGATTTGTAGAGTGCTTCTTGTTTTCTGAGGGTATTCAGGTACTTTGAGTCTCATATGGGCTTCCGTTTATATGACAATCAAGTAGCAGAATTTTGTATCCTTTGCATATTTACTGTAAATGACATCTCACGTTTACTGATAATTCTGATTTGGGGAGAAACACAAGTTTCAACCCCATTTGGAATTAGTAGATGTGTAGCACAAGCTGTGTCTTTGCGTCCCCCCAAAAATGTTGCCTGTTAGAAGTAAGTAGATTTTGTCTTCGGATAAAAGTTCACTGATTGACAGGAAAACCTACCGAAATTGGTACACAAAAGTAGATTTCAGTGGTCAATCCATATCCTAGTCAATGTTAGACAGCTGGAGGATTGTCAGTTGAGAATAGGAGAAGGAATCCTGTTTTTAAAGGGTTCAATTTTAATGTGGGTGATTGAATTCATTTTGCTAAATAATAGAGGAAAACATCTGGGTATATTATATTTGATGGCTCAGACCCTCAAAGATATAGCTGAGTGTTGTCAGCATGTTGATGAATACAGATGGTATTATTTTGAAGGATTGTTGCTAGAGCTTTCATATTCAAGTCAAATAAATGAGCTAATAGGATGGATCGTTGTGGTATGCCGTATTTTAGTAGAAGCGAGAATGATTTACAAGACTCTCGTTTCAGCAACCGTGAACCTAAAGAGAGAAAATAATTAAAACAGTCCTATTACTAGTCTAGAATTGATGATCTGAAGAAGTGATATGTGTTCAAGTATTATGAATACTTCAGAGAGGTTTAAAAGAACCATTAGGCACACATCTCTATATCTACCATTTTTGGTACATAGACCATTATTTCAATTGTGGCTGTTTCAGGACTAGATTTAGAATACCAACCAGATTATAATGCATTTAGGTAGTTATTTAAGATATGGTTTAGCCGTTGGGATGCAACAGCTCTTTCAATTATTTTCCCAGGAATGGTAGTTTAGAGATTGGGATGAGATTTTGGAGGATGTTTAGGTGTCCATTCTTCTAGAGCGGTGCTGAAAATTTTGAATACAAGAGGTGAGATATAATGAAGTGTAAACCATACAACAAATATCGTGAATGCATTTCTTAAACAAAAAAGGAGATGTATGATCTATGGAATAGGAAGCAAGGTTTGTGAAATAAATTATCTTGTGAAATGGATTGCCTATCAAGTTTTTCAAATGCAGTCCATTTAGGAGTGTCACTTCTCGGAATATCAAATATTTGAGACTGTCTGTGCAAAAATGTTTCTATGTTGATGTGCTCTTGAGAACTTGGGATTTTTGAGTTAGAGGTACATTTTACTCAATGCTCAGAGGCTGGGAGAGAGTTCTAGTTTGGTTTATGACTTCTTCAATTATATTTTTGAAGTATGTCAGCTTTGCCTCTGTGTAATTTCTTGTTTGCTGCTATTACATGGGCCCACCGATGAAGAACTTTTAAGGAGATGGGTATGGTTTCAGCCTTTATTTGGGCCAGTAAATCGCCCAGATTGTCGTTAGACACATTATATAGGCCAGTGGAAAAGGGGGGCTGGCCCTCCCTGATTTGAGAGAATATTATTTTGTGACTTTTGTACTTAGTACTTTCAGGTTTTTAAGTCCCCAAGAGAGACCGATTTTTTCCTGAAATTGTTTTTTCAGTAGTACCAGATTGTGGATTTTCTACGCCTCATCAGAGGCCCTAAAAAGGTTGGATATAAGACCTTACAGTGGTCTATAAAGTGTAAAGGACAGATGTTTATTTTGATATACCTGTGAATAATGGAGTCACTCATCTGGCTGAAATCTTTATTGGAGATCGAGCCCTCTTAGAGAAAAGTGTTGTTTCAAGATGGGAGAGTAATGGTTTCTACACGATTATTGATTTTTTGAATGTGGAAGTTTAGAAAGTCTGGAGTGACATTGAACCCAGTATTAGTTTTTTTTTAAAACACGCTGCAATGATTCTTCATTAAGGTCCGATATTTTTTTAAAGGAATTAGATCTCAGTAGAATCCTGGCAAGTCTGGCATTAGCAGAGGACTTGGTAGAGTCCAGAACGTGAAGATCTATTAGCTTCTGGGTTTAAGTCTTCAGACAAAATAAGGCTAAAACAGTATATGAAAAGTTCGAGATAAATGGCAGTCTAAAGAAGATTTCTAGGCTTCAATAGCTACCTGGAATAAGATTAATGAGTTTAATTTTACCTCAATGAAAGATGCAAAATTTTAGATGGATGCAATTTTAAGCCAAGTGGCTGCTATATAGAACCACGGCTTTTCCACACAAAATTAACCCTCCGATTCCAGTGAATTGCTTCGGTTGTTCAATGGAAGGTGGGGGCACTTGGACCCCTATCATCTGGGGTCGCACAATAAAGCAATTCTGAACTGAGATTGAAAAGTATTGTTTTCATACTTTAGAACTGACACAGTCCACAGATGTCCAGACAGCGGTTCTAGGGTATTCTCCTGATATTAATATAGGACCCTTGCATAGAAAAAGAGTGCATGGTATTGTTTTATTAGCTAGATCAATAATCCTTCAAAACTGGCATTTAGAAGGAATCCCAACATTCCAACAATGGTGGCCCAAATTATGTAGAACTAAGGAACTGGAAAAAAGATATCCATTAAGGTCGGGATCTTACACAAAGTTTCTTAGAGTGGGGGAGGCGTTAGTTATTTGTTAGTTAAGGACAAATAGAGGGAAACTATGGGGAATGTGCAATATAAAATAGTTTATTGTTTGTGCTTTTTGTGTACAGTTTGAAATCGTACTATCCTTCTGTTTTTTATCACCTAGATAAATTGTCTTAATAATCATGACTTTCTTTTTTAATGAATTTCTGGGACTGTCAAACTCTTTCAATAAAAAAATGTAATTAAAATACAAGAGAAGATCAATGTAATCTCTTCTGAACTTGGTGAAAAAATGGGAAACCTCTCAAAGTTTTGAGATTGCAACAAGAGAGACTGCTAAATGTTCTGCATTTGAAAAACCTCATATGCGATCCCTTTCAAAAGTCAGTTGTATTCATAAATTTTCCTTCTTGCTACATAGATGATATAACTGATATTTTAAGAAATGCAGGCAAGATATCTATTGTATGGATTACACTTCATTACTAAATCTTACCTCTTCTATTCAAAACAGTGAGTAACTACTTTAAAGAAAGCACTTTCCCTTGAGCTCTGAAATCTACCCACATCACAACAATTCTCAAGAAACAAAGTGCGGACCCAAACATCCTCCAAACTCTCAGCCCATTCTCTAAACTCCTGGGAACATAGTTGAAAGACGTGTTGCACCCCAACTACCAAACCATATCTCAAATAAATACAGAAATGCATTTCAATCCAATTTTCAATCCAAATTTAGTCCAGAAACAGCCACCATTGCAACAATAGACAATGTTCTAACTATCATAGGTGATAGAGATGTATATCTGATGGTTCTTTTAGACTTCTCTGCAGCATTTGTAACACTTGACCATGAATCTAATCTTCAGGTTCTCAGTGGAAGAATGAGAATAGCGAGAACAGTACTGAGCTGTGTAAAATCTCTTCACGATCTCTATTTGTGGAACTCAACTCTTTTAAATCACTCTCACTTTCAGTGTAATACCACAATGATCCATCCTCTCACCTAATTTACTCAACTTGTATATGAAACCTCTAACATCAATCCTTCAGAAAAATACCCTCTTTATTTTTTCAATACGCAGATGGCACACAGCTATACTTTTGTATCTGAGCCATTAACGTAACAACCCTGAAGACCTTCCCCTGTAATCTAACAAACTGAATGCAACCAAACAGATTGGAATGCTCTAAAAAAACAAATTCCTTCTATTCTCGACTGACATGTGTCCCCTGCCCAAAACTGTTTGGATGCTCTCAAACCTTCGGGTATCTACCCACCCTCGTTCTTTTTGCAATATCACTTGGCTACATCTTAGACAAAAATGTCACCGTAACTATCAACGCTACAAGCTCAGAAAAGTAAAAACTACTAATCCTACACATCTCTGATCTACTGTACAGGCCCTAGTACTCAGCCATCTAGATGGAGAAAATGCCATTTTAGCTAGCCTCCCAAAATTTACCACCGCACCTCTTTAAGCTATACACGCGCCTGGTCAAGTAGTAGGAGCCAAAAAATCTGATCACATCTCTCCTGCACTGAAGCCCCTTCACTGGCTACCACTCAATGCTATAGTAAAATTCAAGACTGTGTGCATCATGCTTACAGCCAGCCACACTGCCCTACCTCTGTACCTGAACAATAAACTCAAAGTCCTGGGCGGAAACTGAGAAACGTGAGGCAGAAATAAAAGCAAAATAAATCCAAAACAACAAAACAGGTTCTCGTGCTCAGACCCTAGACTGAGAAACTCTATTCCGGACTACACAAGGCTAAATCTCAACCTTCTTACTTTCAAACAAGACATAAAAACATATCTATGTGCACTAAAACTCCCTGAATGAATTAATTTCCCATCTCATCGCTTTTCATTTCATAACTGTCCATGTTCTCTTGTTTCTTGTAAAGCCCTCTATTGCCCAGTGCCTAGTCCAGACTAGACATGATTCGGTACAATTCCCAAAAGAAAATTGTCATGATTGTATTTATTATTTGTGATCTGTGTAAGTGTGTGGTAAAGCTATTTTGACCTTGACTGGTTGACAGCTATTTCAGTGTGAGATATCTTCCAGCCTTTATAGTTTTTCTGTAGCGCGTGCCTTTGAAAAATTTAATGAAAGAAGCAAGGAACAGACCACCATTTTTCAAAGTGTTTTATACTAGGGCTTCTGTCAATAGGACTGTTGCTCTCACAGCTTAATCTAATTTGATCTTGAGTATCTTTAGTATAAAGTATTTAATTGGTAGTGATGGATTGTCATTTTTGAAATAGCTCTGTTCTCCATCTAATAATGGTTTTTTGTTCATTTTATCTTAGAGTGCATCAGAGAGGGTTTTATTTTAGGAGTTGGATTTTGGAACAACGTTCATTGGCATACAATAACATCTATTTGTTCTTCCACTTTTGTACAGCTTTTGGCTCTTTTTTATGAGATTTTGTATGGCCTTTGTCAGTTTTCATCGTCTTAGTGTTCGAAGTTCTAGCCATTAAGTTTGGGATAAATTTGCACTTCGTTTTCAGGCCACTTATCGTGAATCATACTTCTATAACTAGACGCTGTCATCTCTTTTGTTAGCTCTTGCCTGGCTTATTCTAGTTATTCCAAATTTCATCAGTTTTTAAGCCTCCAATTGCTAAATTAGTGGCTCTTATTATGGAATGTGTTTGTTCTACAATATTGGATGGTTGGTCTTAAAAAGCTTTTTTATGAGCTGGAGCTTTAGTGTAAGTGAGTCACAACTTAGTCAAAATTTAGCGCCTTGACACCTTCGGGTAGTAGAGCGCTCTACAAATCTCTATTTCATTTCATTCAAAATGTATGTCTAGACAAAATATAAATGTTTTCCAAAATTATTTTTCCATTCTCCTTCTATTGCCTGCTCAAGATGTTGATCACTGTATCATTAACATTTTCTTATCCTGCTTCTCCCACCCTTCACATTTAACAATTTTGGCCTAACTTTCCTTTTTTCCCCTGTGACCTCTGCTTTCATTGTACTGAATGGGTTTACATGCTTCCTGTGCTCCCAGAGGCAATCTCTTCCTCTGGACCTCTTCTGCTGACCTGAGTTCAAAAGGCTCATCTTTTCTAAATCATTTTTACAGTTCTGTTTTAAATTGGATGCTTCATTCTATGAAGTTTCTACTTCTGAACTCGGCTCCATATTTTCTGCATCTCCTACTGTAGGGGGATCGTCACATCTCGATTTTGTTGAGGCTTCCCATAATAACTCTTGGTTCTTTCTTTACTTTGCTTTTTAATAAAAATATTACACTAGCTTAGTAACGCAAACATGTTGCCTTACAACAGAACAAAGTAGTATTGTAATAATTAAAAAGAAAATGATATAAAAAAGAAATTCCATCAGAAATAAAGTAATGATCCAATCCAAGCAATCCAGGTAAATCTTCCAGACTCAAATAAAGACTCCTTGTCTCCCATGAGCAGAGAAATTGCACATTTTGTGTTACAAAAATGGGCATTTTGGTGATCCAGACCTCTTTTCTGAGCCTCTTTTTACATTGCTATTCTTTCAATATTGGTTATGTCAACTGGCATTATTGAAGATAAGAGGTTTGATCTCAAATTCAATTCCCATTTTCAGTGTTCAGAAGTATTCTGTTATCTCCTTCTAATGTTAAGCAACTTGAGAACCTGCTTTAAACACATGTCTGTCGGTTCCTTTATTTTGAGAACATTTTTCAAAAACCGTAACAGTCCAATAGTCAGAAACACTTATTTTTAATTAGAAAACAATACATTTGAAAAATCAGCTTCTTTTTGTCCATGGCCCTAATTACAAATGCCCTGGGGGATTGATGATTATTGTGTAGACCCAGCTAGTCTGAATTAGTAATCTCTTTACCTGGATCCAGTCTCCAAATTTCCAGAGAGTCATCAAAGGGTTTGTAGGGTTCAGTCGAGGAAATTAATTTCTACATTTAGTGTTGAATTGTTGACCTTTAATTTCCAGGTCATATGGCAGACTCCTGTCACTATTTGCCTTGTTGACATGAGAAAGGTCGTGAATGATTGTTTCAATCAGAGATAGTTCAACATTTCAGAAATTCCTAATACAAACCTTTGACTTAGAGAGTGAAGAGGAACTAATTTTCTATCACAGTAGATGTCACTTAATTAGCAGACACCTCATTCCTCCCAGTTTTGCATGTATACGAATGTTCCATATGATTTCAGAAAGGGATTAAATAAGATTGTAGGAAAACTGAATTCAAGCAGAATGGGAAGGTTGGGGGAGTTGATGCTCATAACCTTTCATAATAAAAGTAAGCAAAGAATAATGTTTTGGAGGTTTGTCTGCAAGATGGAATATATTAAGTTGAACCAGGTCAAGCATCTGATGATCTATTTCTATTTAAGTAATAGAATCATGAGTTAATCAGCCACAAAGTCTAGCTGTTACAGTAAAACCCCACATCGCCTTTCTTGCGAGTTGCCTTTAATTCGGACCAAGATATACAATATTTTTTGTATCCTAAATTAGTTAATTTTTCATAAATATATATTATTAATCAGGTGGGGAATTTCATCAAGAATGGTCATTTTAGTTACGTTTATTTTGTCCCACAATCCATCCATTCTATTTACTACTTCACCTGATCCTCTATATAGAAGTGGATGTAGAACAGACGTATACCATGTCCACATTGTACTCTTAATCCCAAATAGTGCATATGACTCTGTTCTGTTAATCAGCTGCTTCTTGCATTCAGATTTAATAGCTGATCGAATCAATTTACATTTATGACAATTAACTTTGTATCATGTAGCATGTTGAATGTAATCATTTCCCTGTAATTCAAGGAAAAGGTCCTGGTTTTTCACAAAAAACAATAAATTGTCAGTAAACACAAGTGTTTTGTGTTTACCATTATGTACTCTAAACCCTGAGTAGTCTATGATTTAACTTGCAGTATTTCGAGCAGTCAGGAACCAAGTTGATGGAGCAAGTGGAACTTAGGAGAGCCTTGTTCAATGCCTCTTTCAATTGAAAAGTGGCAAGACTCCTTTCAGTTGATTAACATATGTTCCCTGGAATCATTACATACATTTTTAGTTACATGATAAAATATCTCAATTTTTATTTGAAATTCTTATGACATCAGCCAAGAGTCCAGTGTTGTCATGTGCAAAGTGTTTTTCTTATGACACGGTTTACTTTTTCATGAGTTAGTCCTTGAATAGTTCCTGACAGTCTAAAGGGTATCGTTGTTTAAAACATTGTCTTTACTGACATTAATTAATGAGATAGGGCTGTCACTGCTGCATATTAAGGGATAAATCCCAATTTTTCGATTGAGCATTACTTTTTAGATTGCGACATTCTAATGAACCCCATATCTATTAATACCCATTTTTAATGTTATCACTTAAAAAAGGGGCTAGGATGCCTTTGAACATTTTACAAAAATCTCCTGAGAATCAGTCTTTATGCGGTTTTTCTGTTAATGGAAGTAGATCAATAACATGTCCTAAGTCATCTATTAAAAAATTTCAATCCAAAGCCATGCTTTCTTTTTCTGTAGTGTAGGAATAGGAACAGAGATGTTTTCTTCCTCTGTTTCTTAGATTTTGCAAAGTTAACTGTATTATACCCAATACAGTTAACTGTATTATAACTTGATAGGATGCTAATTTCCTGTGTTTTTCACTGTGGACTCCACAATACCATTTGGTATGAAATAATTTAAACTTTGCTTTTGCTTTGCGTGCCTTATCGATTTCAAATTCAAGTTTATTTCTATGTGGAATCCTATGCTGGTATTGTATTTTTTTTATGTGAATTGTCTTTCTCTTAAAACTTTTTTTAAATGAAGTAGACAATTACTTTTCTCATTTTTTCTGTACTGAATTGACAGTACTCTCAAATACACGCTAAGCACTTGCCAGATTATTTGCAAATCATTGGTTATGTTCTCTTCTTGTGCCAATCTGTTCGTTTTTAGGAACTTTGCCTTCATTCTGTCATTTACACCACTTATCTTGTGGTATTAGAAGCAAACCTAAATGATTTGGTAACACTTACCTGCATGAGTTGGACAAAGTGACCGCCTTCTCCTTTCCAATCATCCCAAACTCAGTCAGTGGGCAATTGAACATCTTCAAGCCATCCGAAAGTCTTTGGTACTCTGTTTGCATGGCAAATAGTTGCAGCTGTTACAATTCTTGTTACATTTGTTTGTGGTGAGAAATGTCATCTCTTCGCTGCCATATTTCATGGGTGGTTGAGAACAGACTAAATCCTGTTTCTGTGTTTGCACCCAACTTCTCTATTCTCTAATAAAAGGACAACTACAGCAATCTAATAGAGAGAGGTAAAGTCTTTAGTGAATTTACACTTCTGGATGGAGTGACACTTCATTCTTTTAAGGCTATCCATGTTGATTAGATAGATGGTCTAGTAGTAGGCCTGGGCAAAATTTCCGTTCCGTTCGCGGAATTTGCGATAATTTGGCATTTCCGCGTTCCGCGGAGAGCGCGGAAATGTCAAAATTTCCGCATTCCGCAGCTTTGCGATAATTTGGTTCTTGCTCGCGCTGTAAAATAATACATTCTCGCGCGCGCGCGATCGCCTTACCTGAATCCCCGCGTTCGCCGACAAGTTTTCCCGATCCGGTCGCGTTCTCCATGAGATGTTGTATTGTTTTAGCCATTTGCGCTGTCTCGCGACAGTTCGCGTCCGCCGTGATGTCATGCGTCGCGCGATTGCGTCTTTTTTCTCGCGATCATGCACCGCGAGACAACTGAAAACAAGATGGCCGCGCCCGCAAGCAACCACATGGGTAAGTTGGCGATCCGCACCCATGCAGAAAATCTCGCGAACATGCCGGAAAAAAACTTCCGCATCTTCGCGATATTTCCGCTTGTTTGCGGAGATTTTTAACATTTTCGCGATAATTTGCGAAAGTCGCTTTCGCAAATTCCGCCCACCCCTATCTAGTAGGCGTTATTTCCTGTGTCTTCGCTTTCCTCCCAGAAGAAACAAAAGGAGATGTGCTAAGTAAGACTATAGTCCATGCCATGTCCATTCTGGGCACATCTGCCATCCAGATGAAGTGAGCACTGCAGGCAGGCTTCTCACTGTTTGTTCCGACTGAACACTGAAGGCAGGGGTAAGAGTAGTGGCAAAGCAACGGAGCCATGGACACTATGCTAGCAAGGAAAATGTCCCTCCTACTCACTGGTGAGATAGTAAACAGGGTGCAGCAAGTGTGTCAGACCCCTGGGCTCTTGTGCGGCTGCAACTGCTGCACCAGCGATGGCTGCACCCCTGGGTAATGGGCACAGGACAGGCATGGCCAAAGGTTATACATGTGATCACTAACCCTGGCTGCATGTTGTCCCCAGCTGTTACTGGGGAGTTGATAGTGGGCAGAGAGCAGGTACTTAAAATGCATTGGGTAATTGATTCTAAGCAAACATTATGGCCAAGGGCCATGCCCTCTGCCCAATGGATCTAGTTGCAGTTGGTGAACAGCAGTCCCTCAAAGAAGGAGTAGTGGAGATCACATTCTGTGTCTGTGACACATGGCAAAATCCTCCTGAAAGGCCTCTAGAAACTGAGACCACCATAAGGTTTGACTTTAAGCCATGCCTTGTGTTCAGAGCTTGCTAGTCACTTCCATTGGCCATGCTCAGGGCTCTCTTCAGCCAGAGTTCCTAGGGTGCAGGGCATGGCTGAAAGGGGGCAGGAACTAGCTGATGGATGCGCTGGGCAGGCAGCGACAGTCAGTGTCCACATGTAATGGCCACAGGGCACGGCCAAAGGCCACACCCTGAGGTCAACGCCCACTGGTCACCTCTGTAGTTTGAGCTAAGTAAACATTGAAGGCAAAGGTAGAAGTACATTCAGAGCTCTTGTTTACATATATCATAACAACACACAGAAGAAATTGATACATAAACGTTTGGTTAAGTATTCATGGTTGTCAATGTAGCTCA
Source organism: Triturus cristatus (assembly GCF_964204655.1). Lineage (NCBI taxonomy): Eukaryota > Metazoa > Chordata > Amphibia > Caudata > Salamandridae > Triturus > Triturus cristatus. The sequence goes on from NC_140590.1 coordinate 1,358,549,919, forward strand.
ATACCTAGCCACCACTAGAACACAACATTCCTCTAAAACATCAGGTGAAGGGATATGGTAGAACTTTATTCTGCACATCAGCCATATAGCTGCCATAGAAGTAACTTATTTCCCTTTCCCTTTCACTGAATCATCCTTGTGGCTCATAGTTAAGAACTGGCTAAAGATTAGTGGCTCCTCCTCAGTTGTTTTCCTGTGCTGACCTTACCGGTTACCCTATATCTGCGGCGGAACAGCCTGAAAACAATGTTTGCAAAATAAACTTTACATCTAGGCATTACATAAAAGTAAATTCAATTTCCACTTGGTCTCGATTTGCATGTTCTAGTCTTGATTCCATTTTAAAATATTGTGGGGTCTAATGGATCACTAATGAAGACACCATCAAACTCACAAACTTGCTCACTCGCACTTTCATCCATTCACTAGCAAAGACACGTGCTTGCTCACACCCACACACACACACACACTCACACGCACACTCTCTCGCGCCTATCCAGCCTCCCACTCAATCACAACCTCACTCATTATGTTGTCTTTTCAGTGAGCATTCACATGTGCTTTGCCTATTGATTCAAACGTTTTCATGGGGTATGTTTACTTCTGCATATTGCCACTGTATTATCAATTTGCATATAGAATACATTTTACTTAACTGCTACAAGTAAAGTGCTACAATATTATGTTTAGATCCATGTTCTAACTATTTCTTGTGTTAGTTTTTTCCAGGAATGTTTGAAAACAACAGAGCAACTTAAACTATATATAGAAAAATTAACTACAGAATTGCAGAGTGTGAGTATACCTTAATGAATTATGGAGGGCACACACTGTCTTGTCTCATACATGATGCTTTCTTTGCTCAGTCTAAATCTGAGAGTCTCATGCTGGCAGTTTGTGATTTACTACATCAGGACAGTACAGGATTTACCCTGGATCATGCCTCTCTGCCACTTTTAGGGTTCTATTGCAGTCATCGAGCCCTTCTCCTCAGAGGTCTTACTGGTCGTAAAGTGGCGTGTGTCTCCCTGAGCTCGGCAAATTCCCTTCCATTAAACAGGATAAATTTTGATTCTGGGGTCACTGTTTACATCCACGTTTAGCACTTCACCCCAGGATCTGCTTCTAAACAGATAGAGCAGTGACTGGTTCTTTGACAGTACACAGGGATAAGGGAAGATAAAGCTATCCATTTCCCCTGCACTCCTCGCCCTGACTTTCAAGCCCTTGGCTCGCCTCCTGTTTGAAAAGGTGGTCCCTGTGTATATCACTGACTTTCCTTTGTAAGATCAGAACAGGGAACTACCATTCCTGTAGGGGGAGGTGGAGCAATTGGGTCTGGTTGTATAATTTAGGATGTGCCATGTCTTCTCCCTGGCCTGAGGAGAATCTGAGTGGATAGAATAGCCTGCATCCTCTTACATCAGATCGGTTGATGTACCTGGGCATACTAACTTGGGCCTCTGATTGATTCAAGTTTGAATGCAATCTGCTCTGTGTGACACAAATTGTATGACGTTCCACCTTCCATTAGTACTGATCGGCAGAATTGCCTTGAAGTGAATGGTGGTGCTTTCTAAAATGTATTTGACTGCGTGGGTATGCAGGCGAAAATCCACGCCTCCCTCGGAGAAGCAGGTAAGATCCTGTCTGGGTTAATGTGGGGATCTGGCAGTCATAGAATTGTGCAGCTGCATTTCATGGCTCACTGCACCATCTTACCAGAAAGGGAGCTGCTTCTAAGGGAGTTGCACTCAAAATTCTTGGAGAATTTAATTTCTGCTTCTTCTCCATGTTCGAATACTATAGAAAGATGGTGATGGTGGCTAGGAGGGGCTGGAGTGGGATGTTTACAAACCTAGGGTAGATTGGCGACCTATAAAACCTGGGAAGGACAATGGGCAGACCACAAGCGACTGCGCAATTCATGCCATGTTCTCATGAGGACCAGGTAACAAGGAGCTGTTTGACTCCACAACGTCTGATTGCAGCAATTGAAAGAACAAATTTTCTATTGACCAGGGAAGAACTGACAGGTGAGGAGCGGGGGTGGGTGCAGGTTATGCTAAGCTGGTCTGCTTACTTTAAATACAGTATAACCACATCTACAGAACTTGAGATCCCTACAATCCTGATTAGGGCAAGCAATGATGCACTTTAATCGACTCTCAGATATTCACATAACAAAGCCTGTTTATACACGTGATGTGGGGCTGTGAGACGAGTGAGGTTTCTGGACATAGCCAACAAATACATTAGTAGAAATGACCATATGCAGTTAAACAACACCAGAGTGTGGATTACTTGGGCTGTGGTCGCAAAGGACAGCTCTGCAACCGTCAAAACGGAAACTGTCCTGAAAGGCCACAATAAGCCCTTCACATGCTCTTAGGTGGACCACGGACAAGTTCTCAGTGCTGAGCGATCAGAATCTATAGTTGACGAACCATGTTAGAAAATCTCTCGTACTACGACCCCCAGATGGAATACTCTAACAACCACGATTATGATGATGGCATTTATATGGCACGTGGCTCCAGTATCTCTGGGTGGTGGACACCATGTTGTTTGTAACCAGGACCCCGGAAAGAATACGAAGCCGAGACACGCCTTTAAAGCGCCCAATATTTGGTGTTGGGCTTCAGTTTTATATTTCTCTGTGGCGTTTCCACAGCCGCATGGTCTGATTAAAGAACCTTGACCGAAGCAAGCGGGAAATCAGAGGACCTCTCTGGGTCTCGTGTCTCATGCGTTACAAGTGTTTCCATCTCCACAGTGATGTTTAAGGGGTGTGTGGGGCTCTTTCGTTGCCGCTCTGATCCAACGCTCAAGGTTTCTTGCACAACTATGACTGATGACATTGGCGCTTGTCTGCCAGAGTGAATGATATTTGCCCTAAGTGTCATATATGGCAATTGCAATTGGTTTCCTTGAATTGTTTGGGCCTCTGGTTATGTTTTACAGGCCAATAAAGACCCTTACAACTATAATGGGACAATTCTATTAAAGTACTAGTAGGGACAGGCCAACACTATAGGAGTATTTACTTAGATAGGAGAAAAGGAGTATTTATTTGTGAGGAGAGGTGTGGCGCAGCGGTCAAAGCAGCTGACTCCGGGCACAGGGCCTGCGGCAGCTCAGCATCGTGCAATTTTGGGCAATAGCTCACTTTATCTCCCCGACTGCCCCCAGTGCCATGAAACCCTTTGGGGTGATATGTTTGCGCTTTACAAATACGAATTATTATAGAATACATATATTTTTTAACATGATCTTAATTACCTCGACATATATTTGTGGTTGCTGGCTATCAGGATCGCATTGGTCTCAACCTTTTTTTACAGTTTAGCAGACAAACCTGGGCAGGTCTTTCCTCGATAGTACAAAGGAGGCTGGTATGAGTATATGATGTGCATTTATTTTACACATGCGTAGAAAGCTACTATGGCAGTAACATATACCTGAGGTAAGTTCAGAAGTGTTCATTTCATTCGAAGCAAATGCTAACAAGAGAAGGAGAGTGTAAGGCAGATTGTTCAATTGGAATAATGTTGCATGCCTGGTGCTAGGTTTTTCTTTCTTAATAAGGAAAAATCAATAACAGTTCTAAGAGGTCTACTCTTTTATCACCTCATGTAAACTCCCATCTATGTTTTTAGGTCGAGCCTAGCATGGTCTGCGAGGCATGCTGTATTAGGGTAGGCACTAGAAGCCCCGCCCACTCTCTGCCCCTATTTTTAATTGGCTTGTGTCATTGTCCTTAGTGAACGCTGGCTTCCGATTCATTATGAGGCTTGTTAGTCCCTCCTTGGTACCGCCTTGTCTCCTTTTGTTACCACCCTTAAGGACTGGACCTTTTACTGCTGGTGTTACATGCCCTGCTTTATAAGTTGGTGAGCAAAATTTTTCTTAATGCTCTTCCCCTATTCCACACACAGCATCGCAGGGCGCTGCACGCCTACTACTGTATTTATATAAATGACTGCGCAGTCCGCTTTAACTATAGCGTCTGCACTTATTCACTTATATCATTTACGGCGCAGTACACTTTCAGTTTAGCGGCCATGCTTATTTATTTATTTTTTTTACAGGCGGCCGTTTTCACATTAGCGACCGCACTTATTTATTTTTTTAATTAATATCGCGGGCCACTTTCACTTCAGTGGCCGTGCGGAACGTTTCTTGATTATTTTATTTTTACTTTGTGTGAAAGCACACCATATGCACTTTCACTTTAACATTGTCCATGCCCCTTTGTTTAGACGCCACTCACTGTAACCTAAATACTGTGAGCAGCGTCTAAATAAATGGGCGCAGCCAGCATTAAAGTGCCCTCGCATTTGCGAGAGTTTGAGCTATTGGCGTTAAAAATAACAATGCCTTTTATATATGTGTTTGGTTTAAAACACATAAATAAAAGGCATTGTCATTTACAATGCCAATTGCTTAAACGCTCGCAATAGCGAGACTTATTGCATTGAAAATGCTTGTTTTCTCTGTGTTTTGTTTGGCACCAGGGGGCGAGGTCTTCATTTTTGCCTCAGACCTCGCGTTCTTCTGTTTAAATGAACACAACCCTTCACACTAGCACATTCACATTGGCCGCAAGGATTTGCATTCTTTTATATCTCTGTCTCGCACTTTCACATAGAGTGCTAGTAGAGGGTAGGGAAGTAAATGACATAGAGCTCTGTTTAACCAGACAGGCTCAGCTGAGGTTCCCTTTCTCAGTTCCACAAATGAAGAAACAAAATGCTGGCAAGAACATGATGTACTTCTCTCTTCTGCCTCTGGGTGGAAAAGAATTTGAATGCAAGCATCAATCATGGTGGCTTGTGTGCGCCAATGAGTGTGTTTCTGCGTTTTGGTTTGATGGAAGCATTATATATTTCAGTCGTCCGGGGTGGCCAAAAAACCCTGCACAGACTCCCCAGCATCCAGAGAAAGGCCTGGAGGTTGGTTGTGCCTTAATGGAACAAAATCCAAGACTCAAGCCTTCTACTGGTCAGAGAAGGGAGGACTCTTTGCATACTGTGAGAGTCAAAGATCAGATTCCTCAGGTTTCGCCCCTGGTAAACACCCATGGGCGTATATGCGTGTGGCTCGAACCTGTAAGAGAGTGGGCACCCAACCAAGGTCAAATGCCTGTAGAAGCTTCAGGCTTCATTTCACAGGTCACCTTTATATATACATTGCAGTCATGAATATCCCATCTCATGATATATTGAGTTTCTGGGTTCAGGAACCTGACTTATATACAACATACACCAGTAATGGGTGATCGCATTGTCTGGTCTTTATTTAAAAAGATTCTTGATACAGAGGGGGCTGACAGGACAGCTTGCTGACTAAAGGATAAGTTAGTCCAACATTGTACATTATGCATTATAGCTTTCTGGAAAGTTAGGATGCACATACGACAAGTTCACCTTCATTCGTCCACTTTTGGGACTCTATCGCTAAGACAATGTGGTAGTTACTCCCTGATTCAGTGTTCTGCATATAGGCGATGGGATAACCTCTCCCCTCACAAGCAGCAACCCAGTAGCATTTTCCACCTTTTCTCCGGCTAGGAAACATTAAGAAGGGAGCCTAAGGTGTGGGGCAAGCGAGCCAAAGTGAGGGTCTTAAACATCTCTGTTCTCCTAATGGTCCACTGAAAGTCAGACGGGCTTGTAGGCTTTGGGTGGAAAATCTGGGGCTAGTATTTATCTGAGGGCCAAGTCGAAGCCATAGCCAATCCTACAGGAAATATAAAAACTGATAGAAAAAAAACTTGTAATCCTAAACAAAAACTGAAAACCCCTAAATTTAAACAAGGCTGATCAGCTCTACCCAAATTAAAAAAACTCAAATATGATTTCAACAAAAGTTTGAACAAAAAGAAGCACAAATGAGTTGCTGCTAAAAGAAAAAGCAGAACGCGTTTGTTAAAAAAATAAAGCGGGGCTCTGTCTTGCTACCCATCTAAAGTATAGTAAGAACAATTCCAGCTATAAAAGACAATAGAGGGGAAAACCGAACATTGCCAAAAGAAATTCTAGAGGCTTTTAACTTCTACGAAGATCTTTCTAGTCCTAACAAAGACATTGGCCTAGAAATATGCATGACATATCCAGACAGCCTTCAATTTCCCACAATATAGCCAGTGGGAAAAATCAATGTAACCAAACAAAATACTCAGACGGAAATAATCAAAGCCATCCATACCGTTAAAGCCGGGGAAGCGCTGGGCCCAGATGGCCATTCAGCTAAATTCCACAAATCATGTACACAAAGCATTTTTGATCTACTCTATGTGCTTTTCCAACACTTCGCCACAGCAGGTAATATTAAGGGCTCTACCACTAATGTCACTGTTGTTGTCATCCCTATAGAGGATAAGGACCATCTTGAAATCTGAAACACCTGACCCACCTCACTAATAAACATTGACTGAAATATCTATGCAAAAATCTCCTCAAAAAGGTACTGTCATACACCCAACACAATTGGATATCAGTATTCCATAAACGTAGATTGGTGAGCGTTAGTTAAACTATCCTGGCAGATACTTGGTAAAGCTAAGACACTAAGGGCCATATGTATCAAAGGGTTTTACCCATTCTGTGTTTATGGAAAAATGTGTTCATACATGTGGCCCTAAAATCGCAAGCTGTCTCAATTGCACTTGACAAGGAAAAAGCCTTAGACATTTTTAAGAGCTCTTCTCAATACTTTTAACTTAGATCAAGATTTCTGTAGGAGGATTTTGGTTCTCTACTCAAATTCAAAAGTCAGTGTACATATAAATGGTGGCCTCTCGAACTCATTTGTTTTGAAACCGGTAACAAGGCAAGGTTGCCTACTTTATCCACCTGTATTCCTCTTAGCCATAGAACCCTTACTAAAATCCATTAGAAGCAATACCAAAATAAAAGGGATTCCCTTCCTGGGCCAAAAAAGCTGTGGCTTACGCTGACGCCGTTCACTCAAGAACCAGAGATAGCACTACTGCACATATTGGAAGAGATCTCTAGATTTGCAAAGGTCTCGGAATACTCACTTAATAGAAGTTTTCCCGCTAAATATCCCCTGCACACCTTCACTTTCACAACTAGGGTTAAAATGGCAAAACAAAGCCTTAAAATACTTAGGCATTTGGTTTGGGAAAGATTTAGATGACACTAGAGAAATCACCAAAAATACAATCCGTTCCTAACTATAATCAAATTAGTCCCCAAAACGCATAACATTAGGGGATGGGTGGAGAGAATAACCAGCATTGGCAAAGCCAATCTGTCTCGCCTATATGCAATCTATTGGCTTTGTCAATTATTTTAGGCATATTGTACAGCAGCGCTGGCTTCACTGCAGCATGGCTGAAAGTAATAAAAAAAAAAAATCGCGGCGTCACCAGTAACTGTGTCGCACAGGTTTTCAGGTTTTGCCTGCACAGCGCTTGCGCTGTACTTGTGAAATCTCTTCACCTTCACTTTTTATTGGTCTGTATGCTTGCCAGTTTACTTTCCTCCAATTCTATCGGTGGTAGGCTGTTCTCCCTTCTGTGTTTCTCTTATCAGTTTCCAGTGGCCTAACTACTCATTCCCATCCGCATTGGAACTTTTTTTTTCTTCTAAATGTTTTTCAAGAGGAAGGTGGTTCCCAGCCCCCTCCTGCTGTTCGTTCTTTTATTTATCAATTTAAGACAGTGGTATCAGAGTGCTTTACATGAGCACCAGTTGAATTAAGTGATTTGCCCAGAATTACAGGATGTCGAGCCTCCCAACGAGATTCAAACCCTGTTCCCCAGCTTCAAGGTTGGCCCTCTAGCCCTTATGCTACATTCTCTGCTAGAATCGAGAAGTGCAGCATTTAAGATGGCTGCCACTCCTTTGGATTTCAAAAAGAACAATTGATGGACAGAGTGCAGAACAATGTCATATATTCACCCCAGTACAGAGCTCTGGGCCTAAATCCATCGTTTTCTTGCTCACCATGCCATTCCAGTTTGGGCCCAGCCATAAATCAGTCTTGACCCTGCACCCAATGGGAACAGTCCAGCCCGAACTGCCAGGCCAGGTCCTCCCTAGGCTGGAAACAAGCATCCTAGGACCGGTTTCGGGCTTTCAGCTCATCAGCCAGGATATCTTGACTCCAGTGGCATGGAGAGCACGGGACCCACGTCTGGGCATACCCGTCCCACTCGGGGTGACAAATGCAAAAAAGAACAATTGATGGACAGAATGCAGAACAATGTCATACATTCACCCCAGTACAGAGATCTGGGCCTATATCCATCGTTTTTTTGCTCACCATGCCATTCCAGTTTGGACCCAGCCATATGCAAATCAGTCTTTACCTTGCGCCCAATGGGAACAGTCCAGCCCGGATTGCCAGACCAGGTCCTCACTGGACTGGAAACAAGCATCCTAGGACCAGTTTCGGGCTTTCAGCCCTCATCAGCCAGGATAGCTTGACTCAGTGGCATGGAGAGCAAGGTACCCACATCTGGGCATACCCGGCCCACTTGGGGGTGACACATGCAAAAAGAACAATTGATGGACAGAATGCAGAACAATGTCATACAGAGATCTGGGCATAAATCCAGAATGCAGAACAATGTCATACATTCACCCCAGTACAGAGATCTGGGCCTAAATCCATTGTGTTTTTTTGCTCACCATGCCATTCCAGTTTGATCTGGCTTGGCAGTTTGGGCTGGAGTGTTCCCATGAGGCACTGGGTTAAGACTGATTTGCATATAGCTGGGTCTGAACTGAGGTGGCGAAGTGAGCTAAAGAATGATGATGGATTCAACCCAGATCTGTGACTGGGGCCGAGTGTCTGAAAAGTTTCAGCGCTCCGTCCATCATTCTCTTGTGTTTGCTTTACTCCTTTGGATTGCACTATTAAAATGCATTTCCATTATGCCTTTCACTGCAGCGCCGGCCATCTTTTTTTGTATCATGCTTTTTATTTTTTACTCACTGTATAAATGCGTAAACAAGAATTCTCTTGTGACCGTATAAATGAGTAGCTCCACTCTTGCCTGGCTGAAAAGCTATTTATTCCTTCTACCGCTCCCTAACTGGCCACGGTTAATAAGAGTTTGTATTTCAGTTTTTCTCAACACCCCGTGTTTATTGGCTTACACTTCTAAGTAAGATTTTTAAATAGCTCACTTTTTCCGAGGTGTCTTGGCGCTAGTATTCCTGCCAGAGAGAATAAGAGCAGAAAAACCAATCTACTTAAGATGAATGAAAAAAGCCATGTCTTCAACCGTTTTCTAAAGGAGGATAGATTGGTTTGAGATCTTAGCACAAGGGGCAAGGAGTTCCACAGCTTGCAGGCCAGAAAAGAGAAGCCTTGGCCTCCCCATCTTGCTTTCCTGATTTTGGGAACAACTGATAGTTTGGCAGTGCCAGATCGTAGATTCCGGTCAGGCACATGCCAAGAGAAAGATTTCTGAAAAAATGCAGGACCTCCATTGTACAAAGCTTTGTGGATAATACAAAGGGCGTTACATTTGGCCCTTTCAGTCACCTGCAGCCGACACGGTATAAGATAGTTTACATTCAGTAAAAAGTAAGGTGACGCAAAATATGCTAAAAGATTCAGTGCATTGAAATGTTATAGTTTTAGTAAGAAGCAATCAAGCTGCACTTAGAAACCTTTTGTATAGGTCTCCTTTTAAAGAATGCATTCCAGAACTGGTAACAGCCTTATAATACCTCTAAAAGAGAATACCTAATTGCCAGTCATAATGAGCCATTTGACAGAATAACTGAGCGATGCCGCTCTTAACTGGCTGAAAAGATATTTATTATTCTGACTTCTCCCTAATTGGCCAGGTCAGCAATAGTTTGATTTCAGTTTTCCTCAACACCTCTTCTTTATTGGCTTTAACTTGTAAACCTACAAACTGGTTTGAGGTCGACACATGTGTCAAGCGTTTGTGTGTTCAATTGAAATGTGTGTGTAGCGTGTTGGTTGCGAGGTGTGTGCTTGAGTGTCTGTGGACGAGAGCACCTAGAAGAGTCCGCATAAAGCCGCAGCCCCCGCAATGTGCTAAGCCAGATACATAAATAAAGGCATCTAGGCAAAATATAACAAGTGCAATCAACACTGTAACTTGCAGTTTGTTAAAGGTAAGGTGATGATCTTTTACGTAAAAAACACGCTTTTTATGACTGGAAGTGAGTAATATTGGGTAAATCTTTGCATTATAAAACTTAACACCCATACGACCCCAACTTAAACCTAAGATGTGCACAGTTGGCCACAGTCGCCACCACTTGACAGTTTGCACCGCGAGAACCCTCTTACTGGAGTTCACCATCATCTGATGCACCAAATAACTTATGTTGCCCTGTAAAATCAGTTTATATATGTATGTGAGCTACATCTCTTTTATTTAAATAAAAAAAGCATTGACAAAGCCATAGGTTTGCTTATGCAAAATCTATTGGCTTTGTCAATGTGTGTTTTTTACATGTTGAACAGCAGTGGCTGCTGTGCAACATGGCTTAAAGAGAAAATAAAGTCCTATGATGCGGCCAATGCTGGCCGTGTCAGTGTTTTTTGTTTACTTTAAGCCATGTTGCTCAACAGATCACCTGCTATTCAACATGTAAAATAAAACATTGACAAACTCAAAAGATTTTGCATAGGTGAAACCTATTGGCTTTGCCAATGCTTGTTTTCTTTACTTTCAGCGGTGTTGCAACACAGCTAGGAAACATTGGCAAAGCCAATAGATCTCACATCGATGAGACTTATTGGCTTTACCAATGCTTGTTAATGGGGGCCCTTTGATCCCAAGAGCTACCCAGGTGCCAAATGGGCAGCCAAATAGAGAAAATTGATTTTTCTTTTGTCCTCAGGGAGTAATGTAAATAGCAAAGTATAAGGTGCCACATACATAATGACACTTCTGATCATAATGGATGTGCAGCCTTTGACTGCACCCTTAGGACTGTGGATTTAGCACTATTGCAACCTATTGCATCCATGCTGTAGGGTGTTAACATTATCGTCTGTATAGGTAGGCAGGGGTAATATGACTGTGTTATGTACAGTTTTCTGCTTGTGAACTCACTGGTATAAGTAAAACGCTCACACTCTTCGAGGGGCGCCTGTGTTCGACTAGCCCTTCCCTTAGACTACAGAAATAATTAAATGCCTGCATACATGATCCAAGCACATATATTGCTGAAGGGATTGTTTTGTAAATGTCTGGCTTGGCTGGGAATACAAGATAATGCAGTCTGAACCATTTCCTCCAAAGCCTGCCAAAGAGAGTGACCTAAAACCAGTCTAGTCTTCTTGTCGGATGGTCATCAGTGTAGTGTCTTCCCAGCTTGGGGTACCCGCCAATGACCACGCCACAAATGGAGCTTAGTATTACATGTCTTTATTCTGCTGCGTGTAACTGCAGACTCCTAAAAAAAGATTTCATGGCAGTGCGCTCTGACACCTAAATCATAGCTCTACAGTGTCCGTTAGGATCCATAAGGGTTCCGTCATAAGATATCGCAAGAGACTACAGTAAGGGGCTTGAACACAGATCCTCGTGTGATTAGAGGCCCCCCTCTCCAGCTGCTCTGGACATTGAATAAATTCTGCACATTTTGGACTAGTATTTTTAAGTCTTCTTGACCAATGTTGTGCATGAGGGGACACAAACACTAATGAATAGAGGAGACTGTAAGCAACAATGATGAGGAAGCAACTATGGGGGAAGCAGTGCCGTATTCCATGACAGAGTGCAGGGCGGGTGGCTCACTTCAGCTGAAAGCACCAAACGCTGTAAAATTGCACGGGCGGCCACGTTTGGCTCTGACATCAGCCCAACATCCTGTGATGCTGAGCAAAACACCTAATCACCCGGGCTTAAAAAATCAACAACAAAAATGAGTGTAAGGTTGTTTATTGTGTATCAGTGCCTAAATAATAAAATTAACATGAATGTAACATAACTGGATCTCATGTTAAGTGCTCCAATACCTTCAGGTCAAGTTTGTGCTAGATAGGAAGGAAGCACCAGGCACAATGGGGAGTGGGGGGGGGGAGGGGGAGAAATAGTACCTTAATCATAGCTCGAGTAATAGAGGGCTACTAATTAAGTTGAATTAATTTGTACATCGTCCATGCTCCACAGAAGGAATGGAACTGACTCAATGGCCTGTGATGCCCCATTAAAAGGCAGCATTGAAGAGTGAAGATGGAGCAAACCAATGATAAGTAAGGGCAGGCTCCAAGCCCTTTACTGTGTACAATACCTCTCGCAGCAAACAGCACATGGCACTGTTAGGCGAGACCTAAAATGATGATAGCCCCAATAATAAACATGCCTACCAGCATGCTCCCAATAGGCTTTACACCAAAATTCTTTATGATGGTGGAAAATCTTGTGTCAGAATTTGTTTGGAAAAACAAAAAGGCTAGAAAATCCACCAATAAACTCAGGATAGATAAAAATAAAGGAGGCCTGCAGACTTTACCTGACAGAAAAAACCCTTTTTAGCGCATCCAGGATCCTTGAGACTAATTACCTCACCATGTTACAGTCTGCTATGGTTACCAATAGAAACTAGCATAGTCTCACGACTCCCCTTACACGCTTTCCTAGCGATTAAAAATGTCAACAATCTAATGATTCTTCACTCTGAAGGTGTTGTTTCTGATGCTATAGACACACTACCTTTAACAATGCAGTTAAGATGGATGGCCTCTCTGTCTTTTGGGAAAACTGGGCAGTCAAGGGTATCAATGTACTCCGTGACCCATGCACCAAACAGAATTGCAAGAAAAATGTAACTTATATAATACCTAAAACTAAAGCTAGCCCTGCAACTACTCAAGTGCCCCCTTGCCCAACTTTCTTTCGAAAATAAATCAAATTGGCCATGTTACATCAAAAAACTATAGCACGTTAGCTCCACCTAGACCCAATCTCACCAGTAATGTGATCAGCTTCTGGAATAGTACAGACTGTGCAATTGGGTCACCCCATACCCCCTTCAGCTTGGACCCAAATATTGAACTCGCATTTTAAGGGGAAAATTACATCTTCCTTGGCATAAAGAAGCATGGGCGGCGCCTCCGTTAGAGCGGAGGAGCGTCGCCCCACTCAAAAATCCCCCCAAAGATGAAAAATAAAATGGTAATTAATTACCATTTTATTTTTCACCCCCCGAGCCGAGCGTCGGGATGGGTGCGGGCCGCTGCTGAGGGACAGAAGCATGTCATTCAGCAGGGAGGAGGGTGGGCTGGTATGGTACTATTTAAAGTGCGCATGTCTTTTTGGCCAGCCTTCGTGCGATGTCCAGCCACACATGCGCACTTTAAAACTCTCAACCCAGCTGTCTTAAGGTAGCTGGGTTGAGCGACAGTGCAGGCCTCCAGGGCGCTGCAGAGCAACGAGTAACTCCCACCATTCCTGGCACATGCTCAAGAGTATGCCCTGCTGATAAAGAATGCTTTACAAAATAAACTCTATAAAGGTTTAAATAAAATTGACACCTACAAGGCCCTCCACAACATCGGACCACAATAACTCAACAAACGCCTCTCCTATTCCATGCCCCCAAGAGAAACCTCCGTTCAGCCAACCTCTCCCTAGCTGCCGTCCCACGTGTCTACAGGAACAGAGTGGGTGGAAGGTCCTTCTCTTAAATTGCAGCTAAGACATTGAACAAGCTCCCCCTTCACCTCCAGCAAAGCCTGACGCTGCACCAAATCAGGAAAGACCTCAAGACCTGGCTCTTCGAATGACCCCAATGGAGCTGCACTCACCCCCCCCCCCCCACCCCCCACGCCTTGAGACCCTAACAGGTGAGTAGTGCCCTTTCCAAACCCCTGATTGATTGATTGATTGACATGAGAAGTTTGTTCATCGCAGACTCTGACTTTGGCAAGCTGTTTGTGGACCTGACTGACAGTACCGCCCTTTTCCAGAGCGCTCTTATCACACAATTACTATTCCTCCTCTCTGACATGAAGTATTTCTAAATTTACTCTCTGTAATTGTGTTTGGGCCATCCAATTACTAATGAAGCAGCCGCGGCCTGCACTGGAAGGAGGCACTGCAACACACGGCAAATCGAAAGAAAGTGTCAACACCTCCTGAAATCCACTGAAGCTTTCAGGATTATACACATTAAAGGTCACAACCACGCGCGCTCTAAAGATTTTCATTGCTGTTTTTAATAACATAATTTACTGGACTTCAAGTTGTGGCATTTAACAGCTAGAAAATGTTAAACATCCCTTTCTCAGAATCTGAAAAGAGCTTCTGTAAGGCCCTTATTTAGACAAACCATAATGTTTACCCGACGTAAAATGGTTTTTAAGTGTAGTTTTGCCACTCTGCCCATTACGAGTTGAGCTGTAATGCTTTGATTACTTACTGGTAAACCCATTACTCAGATTCTTCTTCCTCATCTCAGGTCTTACATCATGCGGTGAGTCCACGCCCGAGACAGGTCCCTTCTGTCTACTAAAAAAGAAATATAAACTCCTCCCCCTCTAAATGACAGGCAGCCGGGGATCAAAGCTGGGCTCACAGCAGCAGCGGCGGCCAGCATGACTCGCGGGTGGCTATGATCACGAGGTAGCACAATGAAATACAAAAACAATTTTAAAAAATGAACACGCTTACCTTGCCGCCGGTCACACCACCGCGTTGCAGCCATTTCTCTCCTCCGGACAAGAAGCCAGGCTCCCCTGACCAATCACAACGCTGCATAGCATCCTGGTTCGATGCTCAACCAGGGAATGGGGACCTGGGCTTGTTCTCCACACAGGCTGTAATTAAGCCTGCATGGAGAACGAGGAAAGTGCGCAGGACTAGTTTGGGCAGCCCAAGAGGGACGACCAAACAGTCATTACGCACTTAGGAGTGGGCAAACCAATCCTCTCCTGCCCTGCTCTGTGAGCACAGCATCCCCGACCACCCACCCGCCCGCAAGGGAAGGAAACAACATGATAATAACTAAAAGTTATTATCATTTTATATTTCCTTTACATTACACTGCTCAAAGCAGTGGGATGACGATCCTACGCCATAGCGGTGGAGCGGATGGCGGACGTGCTCATAAGGACTGGCATGAGTGAGCAGAATCAGAGTAATGGGTGGAGCTCGTCATGAGCACAGCTCCACTGTGAGTCATGACGAGCTGAGCTCGTCACGAGCACTGCAGAGCCGCGGCCCCCCGCACCGTGGGGGAATTACCCCCGCAGGAAAGGGGTTAAGCGATGAGGCCACACCAAAACAGGTGCATCATTCAGCTGGTAAGGTAGCCATCCAGATAGAGCAAAGTGCAGATAAAAAGGTGGAAGGACTGAACCCAGAAAGTCAACAAGACCCCTACATGCCAGTGCCAAGACAAGCCAACAAACAGAGTCTCAAAAGGCTGAGGGCGCACCTAGTGTGGCCCAGATTTAGGGGATGCCTACAATAGCGACGCACAAGCGGCAACAAGTGCACAGGGAAGCCAAAGGCAGTTGCAATAATGCACAGCCAGCAATGCAGGCGAAGAGCCAGAGGGGTCCAAGAGACACAAGCACAAAGAACCTCCAAAAATCAGACACTCTCCAGCTCAAGCAAGAAAAAGAGCCCTAAGAAAAGAATGTCACCAAACCTCCCCACAGGGAGGGAGTCCGGAACAGTAAGACAAAATTAGAAAGCCCATGTATGAGACAGAGACTCTCAAAAGTAACTCAATCCCTAACACCCTCAAGTTTGCAGGGCGAGGGCCACAAACGGGCTCCATGCCACAAACAAAATAGGGCACACAAGTACATCAACCCAAGCAAAGTGGCAAAGTTAAACCAAAGGGAAAGCCAAAAGTAAGACCAACGGTCACCAAACAAGCAGCAGACCAGTGTCCAATACACAGAAAAGGAAGACACAGCCCAGGGTAAGAGGCAGGCCAGAGTAAAAAAAATAAAAAAGAAGATAGTCTGAGGGGGAAGTACCCCCTAAACAAAGGCAAGGATGAATCTTACCAGGGCATGTCCTTGAAGGAAATAAGCCCAGAGAATCAAATGCATGCATGCTATGCACCAAGGCACACCTAACCAAACCATAATAGAGGCAAAACCAGGCAAGCACAGACCAGCCAGAATAAAAGGCAACTGGGCCAAGAAACACCAGAGAACCTAAAGCAAGGAACCAAAGAGCAACAACAAAGACCAAATGAAGTCCCTGCCCACTGCTCAACTGGGAGCACCCGGCAATGCATGTGCCAACCTCAGGCCAAAAAAAGGGAGAGGGATATGGAGCCCCAGCCACAACGCAAAGGCAATCAACAGTAGACAAAGGAAATCCAGGGAAGGTCAAACTCCTATCTCAAAAAGGAGCACAGGGGGAATCCCGCAGAATCCAGAGACAACAGAACCAACAAAGGTTACAGCAGTCAGAAGACAATCAGGACCATAGAGCCCCAGAGCAACCACCAGAGACCAGAAAAGCAGGATCCATCAGAATGAGCAGATTGAAGCAGCAAAGGAAGGACTAAGCAAGCAGTGGAGACCTGGAAGTACAGGAACTTCAACGACGTCACCAACACCAGAACCCCAGCATACTGCAAGAGCAGATCGTATCCCTGAAGTCCACAATCCCCAAATGATGAGCAAGGCATCTCTACACACCCCCGTAAGATAAGGTATGGAGGTGGAGAAGGAACAAAAAAAAAGCCAGTTCATATCGTCTCATGCACCCAAAGGCAAACAGCAACAGGAGAAGGAAGGAGGCCATCGAAAAGCAAGAATTAGTCAGAGATCCTAGAGGGCCACAGACCCAGACTCCTAAGACTTCAAGGAGCAAACATACAGTGCACAAGCAGAGCAAGCATCCAGCATACAAGGATACCAGCGCACAACCCCACAATTGAGGACACCGACCCACAGGCTCAGAGAGATTAAAGAGAGAGACCAGACAGGATGGATGGAAACCTCGACAGTCCCCTGTAAGGCAGTTAGGCCCACTCAGGAAAGCAAACACTCTAAACACGCCTGCGGGGGCATAGAACAACCCTCAGCAAAAGACCTGCCAAAGGGAACATAACAGCCCAACACAGAGAGAGGGAAGCACCACCAGCAGAACAAAAACACCCTTCCATCAGATATGGTAAATTCTCGACAATATGTGCATAGAACAGCCCACCACCAGACAGCATGCAAAAAAGTAGGACGGAGGGAAAATCTGCTTAGAAAGAAAAGGAGCCCCACTGAAATAACCAAAGACAAACCAGAGGCCACAGTACACCAGCTCCCTAAGCATTGAGAAAATAATACAAATCTCAGACAGAGGTACAAGAAGCAGCACAAGCCAGTAAACAAAGGCTTTAAATCTAAAAGGGAGCTGGAGAAGCACACTCAGAGGAGACAAAGATGGCACAAGGAAACCTAAGGAAAGTAGCCAAGAGGTGCCAATCTGGGATAAATATGCCAACCCATCCTCAGGACCCACAAAGTGAGAGGTTGGGAGCAGGGCAAGCCCATCCCCTAGCCCAAAATGGGAGGGGGGGAGCCAATGCCCAGACAAGAAGGCAGAACCAACACCCAGTAATGAAGTGAGGAGAGCTAAGTCCGAGATGAACCACCAGGGGAAACCACCAGCACAAAGCCCAAATGAGAGTTCGCATAAGCCCCAACAGTAAGGCAGTTAGCATACCGTGCCGCACCATAGAACAAGTACTGAACTTCTGGTACATGCAGTGCCACAGCTTAAAGGATATGGAACAACCCAATGCCAAACACCACTAGGGAAAGAAAAGTGGGGGCAAAAAGGCCACATTAAAAGGCGCGACCCCAAACAGAGAAGTGGATTGTACGTACAAAAAGCACCTTTGAGGCCAAAGAAATCAAGTCAGAGGCACAGCATATGCAGAAGGTGCCCAACCCAAGCCAAACACAGAACAGAACATCTGGGTCAGCCCATCAACAACCCACACACCAAACAAAAAGAAAGTAGGTCAGTAGGGTGAAACAGGGAGGCAAAGCTCCACTCTATAAGCACTAGGCTAACCAGCAATGCACTCAGAGAAAGTCTGGCAGTGCACAAGAGACACTCCAATGACAAATTAGTAAATTGGAGGGTAGTCAGACAGCCCAGCCCAGAAATACAGAGCCAGGGCAAACATCAGTCAATCTTCTTTGGCGGCCAGTGGGCGAGCGGATCAAGTTTAAGGCCTTATGCAGGCCCCGTAAAGCTCTTCATAAGGTTGTACTGACTACTTTCAAAAACGTTTTCAATGGCACTTACCTACTCGCAATCTTCGTTCTAGTTAAGCGAAAATGGCGTGATCACCAGAATTAAAAAGACTCGATGGGGAGGTAGAAGCTTTTCCTACTCCACTTGTAAATGGTGGAACTCACTGCCCGGCCATCCTTGAGCTCAGCCAGATTTGTCAACATTAAGGAAACCGCTGAAAACCTGGCTTTTTTCTGCTTCAGTTGAATAGATTTCCGCCTTTTTGAAGGGTTCTGTCTGAACGCCAGCGCCAAGATGCCGACAGGCATTCACACGCTTTACAAGCCTCATACTTACTCACATCCTACATGCCCCATTCACAGTGGGTACACGGGGGGAGACCAAACAACCTGCTCAATAGTCAAGGAGTGCACATCCAAACCTACGCCCACACTTATCAACAAGGCAGAGAGTAGTAGGCTCAGCATAAGAACCACCACTACGCAGGCTCCCAACAAGCCAGGCAGACAGTCAGGGAGGGGCGCAGAGGCAGACATGAGCAAAAAATATGGGGAGCAAATCTCATTAACCCAAGCCCAGCAGAGATAATGGATGAAAGGACACACACCAACCCAGCACCCAGCATCCAAAAATGGGGGTGGTGGGGTTACACACCTGCCTACTAATGCAGGAGGTTCCAGAACAGCACACTGAAAAGGCATATTCCATCCCCAAGCCCAGTGATGGACTTGCCAAACATCAGAACCAGTATCACACTGCCTTCAATACTCCTATTATGGAGGCACGAATTCTCACAAACAGGGAGCAGGGAGGCAGGCCACAAGCCCAGGAAGAAGCACCGGGGAAAGCCAAAGACCAGCTAGGAGGACAGAGTGGTGGGGTCACTTATGTTTCCAACAGTGTAGGTTCCTGTGTACGTAAGGCAGGGCCCATGCACAACTCACCCACCCCCCTGCCCACCTAACCAGTCCAAGGAGAAGAATAAATAGCCAGACACAAGCCTGTTAGAAAGCAGACCAGCAATAACAACACCACACAGCCCCCAACATACTGGGGCACATAGTAGCCAACGAGAGTCAACTCAGAAGCAGAGAGCAGTGAGGGAATCCAAATACCAGGCTGCACCACAGGGATCCAGTGCCACTAAGTGGACAGGTACACCCTGGCCCTACGCCTAGCAGGGAGCACACACAGGGGAAGGTTCACACCTTGCCTATCTAGTTTTGGAGAGGAGTATTCACTTCTAATGACAGAGGTTCAAAGTTTCATCAGGGAGTCTGGGAAGGGCAGGCTACACATAAGAAAAACCCCTCATAGCCCTGGACCAAATCAGCAGGTTGGATGGAGCATACCGTAACCAAACAAGCAACATGACAGGAAAATAAGACAACACCCCAGCAGGTAGCATAATGTTTATTCCACTCTGCATACTAGGCCTAGAAGGCAGGACAATCACATGTTTGCCAGTAATGGGGACTTAAGTGTCACAGAGTGAACAAGTACACCTTGTCCAAATGACCAGCAGGGTGTGCACACCAGGAAGGCCCATGCCCAGTGCTCAATTTGAGCCGGTGGTTTCCAGAGCTCAGCAAATAATCGTCAACACTGACGCTTATAGTGCGAACTCGACCCAAAGATATTGAAGCGCTTCTCATGGGCACTCATGGCACATTCATTTTTGGTAGGCACAGGTAGATTACGTGATTTGCCCAGAATCACAGGATGTTGAGCCTATGCCGAGACTCGAACCTGGTTCCTCAGATCCAAAGTCAGCAGCTCGGGCAGTTACGTCAGAACATCTCCCCTCTTGTAGGGTTTCATTGTTAGTAGTTAGTTTTGATATAGGCGGTGCTAATTGGAGCAATGAGCTGGTGCAAGCTGCCTCCTGACGAGAACCCCGGCACTTATTTTTTCACAAATTAACCATTGCCCAGCCTGCTATCATGGAGGGGTGAGGAAGGGGAAAATGACATCCATACTGAGGAGCTGAAAGCAAGATCCAGAAAAGCAACCATAACCCGAGCTTCAAACCAGGCAGGGAGCTAGAGAAGTTTAGGCAAGATGCAGGAACTAGCAGAAAGCCGCCACAAAAAAACCCAGAAGGGAGGAATAACTGTAAACAAAGCAAACAGAAACCAGGCTGGAAGGCCAGGAATGTCATCAGAAGTCAAATAAAGAATCCACAGCAATTAAAATAAGACTAAACAGGGCCCACAAGGGAATCGAACTACCATCCAGATACAGGAAGCACAGGGTTGACTGACGCCCATAGGAGATGGAGAACCTTGGAGACGGGGTACTTTATATGTTTTTCCCTTAGGTAGGCAGCGGGTTGCCTGTATCATGGTGTGAATGCACAGCATGAAGTAAAGACTTGGATCAGGAAGTGAGAGGTGGCAATTATGTTTACTTGAATTGTTTCAGCCCTGCTTTACCACCCACCATCAGTTGAGCTCGAGCACAAAATTCAAGCAGGTGCTATTTGATACAAAATTACATTGTTTCAGCATTAGTTAGCCTTTAGTGTTATGGTGTCTTTTTACACACAGAGTTTTATGTCCTCATTATCCCAGAGATTTTAAGGAGCTCCCCAATGTCTTTCTATAACTCACTCTCTATGATCTCTTGGAGAAACCTGCTCCTTATAACACACACACAGAAACCACTAGAACATCTGGTGGCATTATGTATAGAAAGAATGTGACAAGTCGCCAGTCATCACACCTAGTTTAAAATATACATTCAAAGCAAACAACTTTAAAGTTATGTTGCCAGTGTATGTTGGAAGTCTCCTGCTTCTCCCTTATCTACCATTCGATTGCTCTTTCCTCCGCATAGTATAGCATCTGATATATTTAATTAATTGTTTTGCTTATTTGATGTATCTCATTAGTGTTATTGGCCCTGCCTGTCTGTTGGTGGAGACAGTCGGGGGGGTCAGTCTAATATTTGCGTCAGTTCCAAGTCGCCATGTGGCATGCACATACAGCGGTCAAGGGATGCTGATCTCTCAAATTCATAATGTCCCACTTGAGCAGTGTAGGTGCTCATCCATTTAAATGGAAGGAAACTCCTCACTCATCCACCCTGGCGATTAGGTTGAAGGGCCAACCATTGGTGGCCTGAAACCTGCTGCAGGGCACACTCAACTAACCTATTAGCTGCCTGCATCAAAGTACGGTGGACTGCATGGACTGACTACAAACATGGAAAAATCGATCGGGCGGGTGGCAACACAAAGGATTGATAACCGGTAGCATGGCATGGACAGAGAAAAGTGACAGGTGGATCAGGAGGGTAAGGGAAAGACAGAGCAGTCCCAGTCTCTTAGGGGAGCATATGCAGTAAGTGCTGGACGTGTCATGGGGCGCCTCTGTCAGACTGGAAGTAAACAAATTGATAACTGCCTCGGAGATGCATTGAACTTTCAAATGATCCATGGCAGCAGGAAGCGTCCTCACAGCTTTCTAACTAACTCTGTTATCTCACCCAGTGAGTATCTCAGTCCATATTAGGTTGGCACTCTCAGGTGGCCGACTGGTTCCTCCTCGGCTTGCCTGCTTTCCCTCTTCCCGGTGACTGTGAGTTATCATTTTCTCTCTGCCCACTCGGGTGGTTGCTTGGTGGTTCTCTGGTGATGCAGCTTCTCCTGGCTGTTGGGAACAGCTGCTCTTGACAAGTTCTGGATCACACGCTTCTATTTCCACAGGTGCGGGCAAGCTGGACACATACAGGCCAGGCTTGGTCAGTTGTTAAGGCCGTGAACAGACCACTCTGGTTGGTTGATGACCACAGGTCATGTCGTGGTCTCGGGTTGTGCAGAAGTTCTGGTAATGACTCAGCTTTGATGCAGGTACTTCGGCTGAGGTCACTCTACAATTTCCATTTACGCACAGGAGCTCAGGAAATACCATGTTTTCAATGCAGGTACAGTGTCTCAGGCCACACACCTACTTTGATATAGGTACAATGGCTTAATTCACCACGTCTTTGATGCAGGCACAGCAGCTCAGGTCACACTGTAGTTTCACAATTCCATAACAGGAATCTCAGTTAAGAGTCTGGGACCCACTGACCCTTGGGCATGCACATGTACAATCACTTCTTCTGCAGGCTGGGAAGGCTCCTTGCTTCTATCAGTAGGCATGCTGGCTTCTAGGTGCGTCAGGATAGATGAACAGCTCTTCAGCAAGGGGGAGCCTCAGATGATGTCCTGTCACTACTGAAAAACTGTCTGTCAGGCTGGCACTAGCTCTAGTTACACATCAGTCCCCTGAATAGTCTGCAGAGCATGCCCTTCCTTTGCCATATAGAACAAGGAAAGGAACAACAAGTGGGTCAACGGGTCTCATTTTTATGCAGTAAAAGCCAACAGCAGGTGTTGTTCCACTCACTGCACTTTCAGAACAGGTTAGTGGTGGTTCTCCTATCAGGTCCACCACATGCTGCTCTTCAGACACAGAATTTGTGTAGACTGATCTTCCTCAGAGCAGGGTAGTCTACATACTGGAGCACCTACAACAGATGCACAAAGTGGTGCCAGCTTTCATTACCTGACTGTCATCAGCAACACTGAACGAGTGATCAGGGAAAGCTAAAAGGTTCAGCCTCATCTAAGGGGTCTCCTTCACCTTGCACATCAGAGTCTGCAGTCCCACCCTTCACCTCCACCATTTCCCAAAAGGCAGTGTTGCAAAAAGACTATTCAGCAGCTTCTACATCAGCACAAGGGGTAATTGTGTTTCTAAATTAGCCTTTTAGCTCCGCTTATCTTACTTTAGTGTCTAGGCCTCCTCCCTCCAGCTTCAGAAATGCAAGAAATAAACTTCCAGTCATTGGGAAAAAATTTCACCTTCAGCTTGTGCAAGAGGCCAGGCTAGGGATATCCAAAATGGATACCACATCCTCCATTGCTCGAGTTCACTCAATTGTAACATGCATGTACCCTAGGGTGACAGACGTCCCTGATTTGCCAGGACGGTCCCTGTTTTTCACCAGTTGTCCCGGCAGATTTCAAGAAATTTAGCTCATGTCCCGGTTTTTAAAGAGGGTCAACTGAAAAGGGAGGAAGGTGCTTTTTTATGTTTTACAAAGCAGGGATAGTTAGCAGTTGTTTCATGAAAGCAGATTAATCAACAGGCAAGCTACTGGGTTTAAAAATTGCATTTTATGTATGTTCTTACTACCTCTTCTGTAATTCTCTGCTGAGGAGCGCTGTCATTCTGTGCGCTCGCTTGAAGTAAAGTTGTAGTCCTTCTTCTATTTTTGTGGAATGTCCCCGTTTTTGGCTTTAAAATTCTGGTCACCCTAATGTACCCACTCATGGTACACACACACAACATACACTTTGAATGTTAGCGTTAGGATACGGAAAATCACTTAGAAGCTGAACTTTATATGTGTGTGCCAGTAGGCATCTATTCCAGTGATACAGGAATAAAGGTCTGACCACACGAATGGATTCACAAAATATGGTACACTACCAATCCATGTACTAAACCCATAGCAGGGACAATAGTCCACTGTCTGTCCAGCCCCAACAGATGCATACTACTGTAGTATGATATGATGGCCATTTCTTGCGTGAGAATAATAATCTACATTTAGTCTGTGGAAAAAGTTATAGGCATATGACAGAGAAGTGTGATTGGTCCATATTCAATTATATAAAATATTTTGGCATAAGCTTTGAGACTTTGCTATGGAAAGTAGCCAGGAACAGCAAAAATAGCAGCACTCAGAATAAATGTTAGAAAGGTAGTGATTTTTTTTCTCCAGCAACTTTTCTTTTTTAGGTCGAGTCTAGACAGCGCTTGCACTGTCTCTTCAAAATATGTTGCATATACTTTGTGGGGTTACAGCCCGCCCATTGCTTTTCATTTCTTTCTTTCAGTGTCCATGCTTCCAAGTGGTTAATCTTTCCTATTTGTCCCTCCTATTCATCGGTTGTTCACTCCCACAGAGCAACGCCCCATTACTTGTAGGTTTCCACTTGTCCCATTTTAGCAATTATAAAAGGGACTACTTTTTCTTTTGTCTAAGAGCACTCCACAAGAGCGCTCAATGTTTTCAGTACCTGTGAGCCTAGACTTCCATTTCTGAAAACAGGGCTGAAATTCTTGTTATCTCCATACATTTGCTGTGCATTCAAATACCGAGATGAAATGTCAGAGGCTTCAAATGCTGTTTTTGAGGGCGATCCTTTAATTTTCTCTGACTTCAAAGTGTGAGGATTTCCCCCAAACCCCACCCGCTTCGCTGCTTGTAGTTT
Organism: Triturus cristatus; assembly: GCF_964204655.1. Taxonomy (NCBI): domain Eukaryota; kingdom Metazoa; phylum Chordata; class Amphibia; order Caudata; family Salamandridae; genus Triturus; species Triturus cristatus. Next base: position 1,358,574,392 of record NC_140590.1, read on the forward strand.
TAGCGAGCCTCGGTCACCTTACCTACAACAGCCCAACCTTGCAGCCCAGTTAAGGGCAAGGCTTGGGCAACTCCTTTAGAATTTTTTCTGATGCTCGTTTACATAATGTGAACTCTAGGAACCTGAAGGTGTTGAAGCCCTTTACATGAGCACTCGTTACATTACACAATGTCAGATTAATTTTTGGGGGCATTTTTGTTGAGCGTGAGCTCGACTGACCGGAAGGTATTGGAGCACTATACAAAAGTGCCAATAACATTACAGCAGGTCAGGTTAATTGTTTTTGTTTTTAAGTGCACGGAGATTAAGTGATGCCGACGCCATCCCTGTTCATTATTTTTTATACTTCTGATGTGAACATGGGATTTGATTGTTATTTTTCTTTTTATGTGAGCTGATACTCAAAATTAAGTGTCTGGGAAATTGTTGCAGACAATGACTCTGTCTTGTGAAGCGCCATTTTTTCAAAAGTTTTCTGAAAACAAGCATATTACTCAGCCATTGTTGGATTTTTAGTGAGCTCATTCCAGGGGATGTGTGCCAATCAAGGAAATCACCCTGTATTGAGCCTGACAAATTTTTGAAATCACTAAGAAGAAACCAGTACACCGAAGAACTGGAGAAGTAGAATTGGAATGAAGACAGCCAGAGCAAAAGAAAAGCTTTTATTCTCGATTGTCAAGGGAAATAATTGTCACCCCCCTTCCTGATCAGAAGCCAGTGCAGTTTGAGTGAATTCTGAGAGACCGATGTCCACAAATTCAGCATAAGAGTAAGAATAGAAGCTGCATTCTGAATGGTTTGGATGACTTGTGGTCGTTTGGGTATTCCCAAATACAGAGCCTTTACACACACCAAATACGCTACAATAATTGCCTTGACTCTCATTTCTATGGTCTAATTCAAAATAATAGGAGTCATTTTAATTTGCTGATTAATGCAAATAAAGCTGACTTTAGTTTACCTAAGGAAATGTGGATGAGACAAAATCCAACACTGCCTACTCTAGATGTAGTTCTGAAGGGGGGGTGGGGGTGGCGAGTGACTCAGGTCAACAATTAGTAGACATGATAGACTGAGATCTTCCTAGTACCAACACCTCCCTTTTATGTATGCTCAACTTGATATTCCTGGATTCCATATAGACAGTAATGGCAGTTACACAATCATGTTAACACCAGAAAGTGTCACAATGGTTGCCACCGAAGCAGATAACCATCTGTGTATCATTGGTATATGAATAGAAGGAGAAGCACATTTTTAATGACCTCATGGGGAGCAGGGGCTGGTGGGGTCCACAAGATAATGCTCCCAGGTGCAGTAGAGGGTTGGAGGACTGGGTACAGAGGCTTGGCCTGGGTAATGCTTGGCGGGTTTGGCATCCAGATGCCTTGCAATACACATGTTTCTGCTTCCATGGGTCCAGGTCCCGCATCGATTATCTGTTCCTTCCTGCAGATGCAATCCTATGTAGGTCATAGGAGTAAATTTAACACTGGGACTGTCAAATCATGCTCCAGTTCTCCTTCGTTTTGACAGTACTTCCACTGATATACGTCCAATATGGCGACTTAACACCTAGTTTCTTCAAGATGAAAAGTTTGTGGCTCACCTGCAAATTGAATTTCAAGCCTTTCTTGAGCTGAATAGGGATCAGTGACCGCGAAAGAGGTCATATAGGAGAGGAGCAAGGCCTTTCTGCGGGGTGTGGCCCGCTCTTATATTGCAGGTATCACAGATTTTTAGGTTTTAATACTTGGCAGAGAGCGTAGGGGGGCGAATGTCCTGTGGAGCAATGCCAACAAAAGCTGGACAGAGCCTCCCATCATCAATTTTGCTTTGATACTGCTTGCCTGTTGAATGGCAACCCTGCAATGGGTGTATGAGTGGGGATATAAGTCCAGTAAGCTACTGCACTGGCTCGCCATGGGCCAATCTGAATCCAGGGTCATATCCCGGCTGCAGGACTGATCAGGGGGATGGATTGAGGATTTCCTGGGGATCGCAGCTGCATTTGCCCAGTATTACGAGACTCTCTATACCCCAGAGGCCCGAAAAGAACATGAGTCGACATCCCCTGTAGTGTTGGACATTCCCCTGCCCCGCTTGACTGGCTCACACTGAGCTGCCCTTGATCAGGACCTCTCACCAGAGGAGATGGAAAAGCCCTATCAGAATTGAACCCTGGCAAAACACCAGGCCCAGACAGCTCTCCGGTCGAGCTATATCATACGCTTTGCCCTACCATTATTCAATCTCTGTTCTAACTGTATTCTGAGGCCATTGCCAAATGCCGCTTCCTCGCAAATATAGCTCACCCCACAATTGCAATCCTGCCCAAACCAGGCTACCCACCGGTGGCCTGTGCCTCATTTTGACCCATCTCCCTAAAAAAAACATCAAGGTTAAGCTGTACGCCAAACTACTAGCCAATCGATTACTCGTGGTTATTCCTCCCCATGTTCACCCAGACCAGTGTGGATTCATCCCCCGCCGGAGGACTAGGCATTGTATCCGTAGTGTCCAGATGGCCCTATCCCGCATAAAAGCTCCCGCCGGCCCTCCTATTAATTGACTTCAAAAAGGCCCTCAATATGGATGACTGGACCGATCTTGAGGAAATCTTGTTTTTAAAATTGGGTTTTGGTGCTCGATTTTGTGCATATGTGAAGGCCCTATCTGCCAGACCACAGGCTCGGGTATGGGTTAACAACATTCTCTCCTACAAATTTCCTATAAGGAGGGGCGCCAGACAAGGCTGTGCCCTCTCCCTATTATTATTCGGGCTGGCCATTGAGCCCTTAGTGGCCTGGATCAGGGGTGATGATGAGGTATGAGGCTTTGACTTGGTTCTTGCTATGGAGAACTGTGTAGCTCTCTATGTCAACGTCTTGTTGCTGTTTCTGTCCTGTAGAGCTAAAACAGGGCCCAGAATCCTCCAGGTACTGGAGTTGTTCGGGGAGGCTTCAGGATTTTGGGTTAATTGTGGTAAGTCTCTCTTGGTCCCAAGAAGAGGTGACTGACCAGACCTGCCAGTCCCAGATCCCAATACAGCGGGTCAGCTTCTTATATCTTGGGGTGCATATCTCCTAGGAGCCAGACCTCATGTGGAGCTTAAACCTCCGTCCTGACACATGCAGGGCACGGAGGATCTAAGACACTGGAATAATCTCCCTCTTAACATCATGGGCCGCATCTCCCTGTTTAAAATGTTGATCCTCCCCAGACTTCTTTATGTCTTACAAAATTACCCCTTTCATATCCCGTGTATGTGGTTTGATGCACTACAGTCCATGGGAGGCAAATTTATCTGGGGCGTTAGGACTTCCAGAGTGGCTTTGGGGAAGGGGCAGTGTACCTGCATGACATACAAAGGGGGTTGGCAATGGCCGACGTGTGACTGTACTACTGGGCATCACAACTTCTTTCCATCAATGACTGGCTGCCTGGAGAATGCGATGAAACGCCTACAGAGGTGAACTGGCTCTGCTGGCCCTTGACAGGGTATTGAGCTTTATGTAAGGAAACCCCATCCTTTCCTCTCTCCCCGAGGTAACCCAAGTAGCTTTCTGAGTGTGGAGAAACGTGTTTCATTGGACAGTATGGAATCGCAAATTTACATTAGAAACTCCGCTATGGGAGGGTTGGTGATTAACCCAGCTATCGTTCCTGCCGGTCTTTCAAGAATGGGACTCTATAGGAATGTCAAGATTGGGGTATTGGGGGAATGTCTGGGAGAAGGATCATATGAAACCCTTCCAAGATCTTAGACCCGAGTTCCCGATGCCAGCTTCCCAGTTCTTTTGGTACCACCAGCTTCATCGTGCTCTCCCCTCCTACCAAGCAGAGTTAGAGTACATCCCCTAATACAACCCCTTAGAATGCAGGAGACTTATAGGACATCTCGGAGTGGGTGGGATATCTCAAATCTACAAATCATTGGTCATTTGCTCCCCTAAAACCAGCTGCGGCCGGTGCATTGTGACTGAGGGGCCAGGCCCCTTCACCTTTTGCCCCTCAGTGTCTGTCAGGCTGAGCAAAGGATGGCCTGATAGACACTCATTGTCAGGTCAGGTCAGGCAGCCAGGAGCAAGACATATGCTAAATGAGCAGGCTCCTGGCTGCCTGAGCTGAGCTTCGCTTGGCTTAGGATGTCACAGCTCCTGTGGGTGTGACCTCAGCTCAGCAAAGGTCCTTGAGGCCCTCCCCCAAGGTGAAGCAGGGTATCGTCACCCATTGCCTCGGACCTGGATGCTTCAGTTTCAAGTCCTAAAGCGCCCAGGGTCGAGTGACAATCAGTAACAGTTCTTCACCGAGTGTGGTGGGGTCAGCTGCCTCACCGACCCCATCCCACACTGTGACGAGGTTGGGACTGCTGCCTTCCCTTATTGGCTGACCTAAGATCAACCACTGAGGGAAGGCAGCAGTCCCAACCCTCCTGGGACCTCCGCGGCAGACCTGCAGATAAGTGGGATTTTTTTTTTTTATTAATGTTTGGTGCATGCATGCGTGTATGTTTGTTTGAATATTTGGTAATTAATGGATGTGTGTGTGTGTGTGTGTTCGCGAGTGTGTGAATGCAGGGGTGTGAGTGAGTGTGCATGTGTCTCCCGTCCACCCCCCTCCCTCCTAGAGTTACCGTCCGCCACTGCAGGATACCCTGGTGAGGTCTAGTCAATAGAAGGATATGCTGCCTGATATTTCAGTCGTTGTCCTACCTTCTGATCCATAAAGAGACTGAACACTCCTCTCTCTGGTCTTCAGGGAGCTCCATCTGAGCCCCCTTGTCAGGCATGCCAGCCCCTGCTTTCCTTCACTGTTTGGGTCTCAGGCTGGCTCCATTGCTTGTTTGTCTCTTCCCTTCAAATGGATCGAGTAATTACAACTAAGTTTTTCCTGAGAGATTGTTCCCTCAAAGGAGTCTCTTTTGCTCACTCTGGACTTTGAGAGTGTGATCACATCTGCCTCCTATGGACTGCTGGTGTCTTCAAGTATGGGAGCCTATCATAGCCACCATGAGCAGATGTGTTTGTTCAGCTATTTCCATGGCCTATGGGTTGGCTCGGGTGGTTCTCCCTGCAGCGAACTAGGAGTGGTCAAGTATGGGCAAAGTCATTTCTTGGTTGCAGGGGTGGGGCCTTTTTTTGGAAGACATCTGTAGGGCAATCACTCGGTTCGCTTCTTGAACCTTGATGTCTGACTTCTGCTTGGAAGTCGGTGAAATGCATTCTTCAGAATTTGTTTCCACGTTATTGTAACTGCACGTGAATCAAATTTCAGTTGTGAAGCTACTTTCAATGTGTTCTGTCCTTTTGTCTGAATGCAGAGGATAACCATAGAGTCTGTGCTTGGATACCACCTTACCTTGTTTCTTGAAATAGTAAGAGACATGTAGACTGACTGGTATGGAATGCCATGATTATTCACCACCAATCATCCTTACTAATCTCAGTACTTACAATAAACCTTTGCTCCACAAGTTAGCTGCCCCTTCATTGGCTGGAACTCTGGTGCTGATGGAGGGTCCTTTATGGACCGGCCCCCGGGAGAGGGGGGACAAGGAAGGCTTGATGGGTGAAGCGTCTGGTCGGACTGCTTACAGTGGCGTAGCAAGGGGGCGGTCCGCCCGGGTGGCACAAGTTCCACCCTCTTACCTGCGACCGGTGGGGTAGGGGGGGCGGACGTTGCGGGAATCGCCAGCACAACCCTCCACCACTCCCCCCTTCCACTCCCGCTCTTACATGCGGCCGCCGGGCGCTAAACCCATTAACCGCCAGGGCGGCACATCTAGCTACGCCGCTATCTGCTTGCCAGTTAGAGGTCTGTCTAGACGGGGAGTCGTTTCATCTAATAATGGACTGGTTCAAGTAGGATGACTTTGAGTAATGAGAGTACGGCTAAGTAATAAAGATATAAGTCGGTCTTGGTGAGGGCTTTCTTTCTTTCGGCCAGCTGTTGTGCTTACCAGGTTACATTAGGGACCGGCCTGGGGCTGGTGTCGTTTTTGCACGTCATGCCAACGGTTGCAGGTTTCTGAACAGTGAGCTCTTCCTAGCCCCTGCTGTGGTATTAATTAAGCACCTGTAGCGCCTCTCTGCCAGCAGCTCTTCTGACTAGTTGATGCTAGGCGCTGAATTAACACACATGCCCTCCGGATCCGGGCACGAGATGTAAACCATCCTGTGTAGCATCCAAACGAGTAATGAGTTTCAGAACGATAAGAATGAACGGCTTTAAGGGTGAATTGATGTCACACCTGGTGCTTCCTGCGCGTCTGGGAAGGGCCAGGGACTCTCTTCAGAGAGAGGAGCCAGCTGTGACTTTGAGCCGAACATGAAGAGCGCTCCGTGTAAAGCGGCTTCCCAGTCATTGCTCGGAATCAAAGCAACCTCTGCAACTAATTGAATCGTTTCAGGAATGCCAACCGCAATGGCAATTTTATTGGCGGGCTGGGTGCGCATACTTGCGGATGCCATCCACATATTTACAGTGCTTGATTTGCAAAAAGGTAAGTGCCATGGCCTTTCTCAGGAGGCCACTGCACCTTGCACCACCCATTGCCCCTGCCAGCGCTGCCAATGACAGTACCAGCACAACTGCTAACCACCACACTCCTACAAGTGTGACAATTCACACTGTTCCAGCCATTCAAGGTAATATTCATTTTATAATGTATATTGAATGATTAAACAGCTGTTGTGCTCATCTCAAAATCAGACAAGAGCGCCACCATGTGGTAAACTGTCAATAGAGCTGGTACTGAGAATTGAGTGCCGAGCACAGGAAACCACAGGATCAAATTAAGCATTGCATATGCCACTAATATGTCCCCATGCATCAGTAGTGCGGCCTGAGGAGCCTCGGGGACACCATTATAGGCAGATGGGGCCTCCTGCTACGCTACTCATGGCGCCCTCCAAACATGAATCACCCTTCGCCTTCAACCCTCACGTCCTCACATGAAGCTAAGTCCCAGGCACCCGGTTATCTCTGCACCACCACAAACAACTCTTTTCATCGGACGCCAGGGGGCAGTAGCAGCATGCAGGGCAGCATCCCAGTCAAGCTGAGTTGCTGCAGGGAACGCTCTCATCTGTCCTCTGCTGTGTCAGGGCTAAGGATCTCGAGGTGGCAGAGGAGGAATCTAGCCTCCTTATTAATAACTCCTGCATTTTATTTTTGTAGATTATGTTGCGCAAAAAAACCGACAGTAGACCGGGTCCGATTTCTTTGCAGAGAGATAAGAACAAATGTCGCAATGCTGCCAGTAACATAAAGTGAGTAAGGCAAAGAGAGAGTAAATAATCAAAGATGACACTTTAAAACAAGCATTTGCAATGCAATTGGTCTCGCCTTTGGGACCTTATAAGTATTTAGCCATGCAGCACCATTATCCTGTGTGCTGCAACATCTATTGTTCTTAACATGGAAGCTTTTACACTAATAGGCACATTATCACACTGCTTTTAGGCTGATACAACTCTTTCAGCCATCTAGCCCTACGCTTTAATAGATTAATGTTTTTTGTTTTTAATATATATTCTTCAGCCTCTCGACCTAAAATCAAAGGTGAGTACATGACACTGTGAAAGAGGTGTCAGGGCCTCTCGTGCACAGAACGGGCTGGAAAACAAAACAGTTTACTTTATTTTACTTCTGTCCCTTGATATCAAACTTTGTCCATGAATTCTAAAGACATTAGGAGGTGAGGTAAACGGTGTTCTTTCGGTAATAAGGCGACAAGCAGTGAATAAAGTTTGGAATGAGTGTAGCGAGGACGATGGGACTGAATCCAATTTTATACAAACGTATTTACCCTTTAAAAAGATGGAAGGCGATAAGTGTAAAGTTATCATTACCACTTATCTACACACCAACCTTACTGCAATAATCATTCCTAATTCTTCCCAAGGTTGGGGGTCGCATAAAGCAACACATTTAAGGGAAGAATGAAAAGGTATCCTTTTCTTCAATAAGCAGTGGAAGTAGTAGTGTGACATGGACACTTCCGAGGAGGAGTGGAAGGGATAAGGGCTTAGGGTTGTGTTCGAGTCCTACAAAAATTAATAATGACAATCTTTTTCCTTTGGAGACAACACTATATGCGAGAGGGGATTTGTAGAGATTTAGAACATTTCAGATAACTAAAACAACATTCAAAACATAATTGTCTTCATTGACTGCAAAAAATATGACAAATGTAACAACCAATGGAAACCTAGCGAATCCCTCTGTTGAAGGTGGTACACAACAAAAAAAAACTCAGTTTGAATTCAGAAATCCAACAGACTACATGGTTGGAGGCTTTACGTGATTACTTTGTTGCAATGCGTGATGCATTCAATTTGAGGACAGATCATGCAAGCTTTACAGACCATACATCGCTGATGCTTAGATTGTCAGTCAGTCAGTCAGAAAAACTTTATTTCGGCTTTAAGCCCTAAAAGTTCATAGTAAAAACATAATATGATATCAACAATTATTAAAAAAGATAAAACATTGATATAGTAAAAATTAGATTTGTTTAACTAAAGTTCTTCCAACCCTCTTTAACAGAGGTGGGACTGTGTGGTGGGCTGTCATTTATTACACAGAGATGTCTAAAAATACGGAAATCCCCGGTTCAGCCCTTAAAACACCCTATGACCCAAATCATGTTGGTTGAATGACACCAGCTGTGATGCCTGCTGTGAGGGATCCTGGCACTCACTCCCAAATCCTAGTCGGTCACAGTCTCCTTTCGGTGGTCCATCCACATGAAGGATTACAGCACCCGAAAACCTTTTCCAAACTTCTCACCAAACACGCTTGGCCAACGCTATAGCGCCAGCAGGAGGCAATACTCCCCACCCCCACAATAGCATGCATGTTCTACGCATAAATAAAACACACCACAAAAATATTTGTTTGGGTAAGAAACTGCTGCAGGTTTATTACATACACCGTTATGTAATATGGTGGGTTATCTTACGGGCGATCCAAGGGCAGGCAACCAACTGGGCCGCCTGCCCGCCTGATGAGCCAAGCAGCACTGGGGCGAACCCTGTTTATGCTGCCCCTTCGGTGATCCTCTTCCCGGATCACGGTCCCTTATTACTCACGCCCCTTTCAGGGCGGAGCGTAGCAAGGCAAGCCCCTGGTTGTTCAGGCCCACAACCACCCGAAGGACTAACGGGGCACCGACACGGTTTTCCAGGAACCTCCCATGAGGCTCCTGGGCTCTGGCACCCCCTATGGTGCCGCGCAGAGGTACCCTTCGGTACCCATTTGCTTCCAGATCGCCCTGTAACTCCGCCTGCAACAAAAAAAGAACAACATTACAATATTCTATGCCTCCCCCGCTGCTTCCATGCCGGGTAAGCGGTAGGGTGGGAGACGGCGTGTCCAGGGCTCGAAAAGAGGAAGGTCAGAGGGTGGGGAGGCCTATATTCCCCCCGTTCCTCGCGCCCCAGAAGTGACGCACCCTGCGAGCCGCAGCCACTGGCTGACAGAGTGGGGGGACTCCTCCCCGAGGGGTCCCCTAGAAGAAGGGGGTGGCTGGTGCCTTGCTGGCACTAGAGGCCCGCCCTTCTAGGGCACCCTGCGGGCGCCTGGGCAGCCGCATAGCGCCAGCAGGAGGCAACACTCCCCACCCCCACAATAGCATGCATGTTCTACGCATAAATAAAACACACCACACAAATCTTTGTTTGGATAAGAAACTGCTGCAGGTTTATTACATACACCGTTATGTAATATGGTGGGTTATCTTACGGGCGATCCAAGGGCAGGCAACCAACTGGGCTGCCTGCCCACCTGATGAGCCAAGCAGCACTGAGGCGAACCCCCTCTGTGCTGCCCCTTCGGTGATCCTCTTCCCGGATCACGGTCCCTTATTACTCATGCCCCTTTCAGGGCGGAGCAAGGCAAGCCCCCGGTTGTTCAGGCCCACAACCGCCCGAAGGACTAACGGGGTGCCGACACGGTTTTCCAGGAACCTCCCATGAGGCTCCTGGGCTCTGGCACCCCCTTTGGTGCCGCGCAGAGGTACCTTTCGGTACCCATTTGCTTCCAGATCGCCCTGTAACTCCGCCACAGCTCTGGAGCCGGCCGCCAGAGCCCCCCACCCAAAATAGCTATAGTCTTGCTCGCTAGATCTTCTGTCTAGAGCCTCCTGCAAATCTAGATGAAAGAACATCCCTACTGGTTATCGATGCCCCATCTATATCCCAATAGCCCTAGACGTTAGCTTGGATCAGCTAGTGTCTGATGAAACAAACGCCCTATGCCTGTGAAGTTTTGCAAGCACTAATCACCTCACGCCGCAAAGTTCCACTGCGTCACATGACTCAGCCCCGTCCCACACAGGGACCGTTTCAAACACCCTGGCTCACGATGCCCCACCTATTTGCTGATCACACTGGATGCCGCCCTTCTGGCACTGTGTGTGACTAGACACGTGTCTCCGATATCTATTGGACAGCACTCACTTGTTAGGAGGCCGTTCCTACCCCGCTAGCCAACTAGGCTATTAGGGCGGGAAGGAGTATACTTAACCTTGGCACCGTCCCTTTACTTGCTAAATCAATGCGCTCATGGATGTCATAACGGCGCATGAACATTGAGAACGGCTGCACCCCAGCGCTTGCCCTGCATCCCCTATTCTTTATAGGAATTTCAACCGCTCAGCTCCCTCTGGGAAGTCCCCTAGCATACCCGCTTAGAGAATCTGCTGATTCGATACAAGGGGCACTGTCTGTAATCTAGTGCCTAACCTTAGATGTGGGCGATGCCATACACCGCATAGGTCATGGGGATCTAAAGGAGCACACCATTATCCCCCGGGCGTACCTCTAAGTGGGACTGGCTCCACCCAGCTGCAACACCAGAGACACACCTCTTAAACATCTTTACTCGTTATGCCACTTGGCACACTACTGGTTGCAGCTTTGTGTATTTGTAAAGCGCGCATGCCCCTGGGGCATGATGACGCTGCTAGCCAGTGTATGTTACCCACTCGCTGATACTTATCTATCCTAACTGCCCTTACTTGGATTGAAGGGTGCTGGATGCTACCCCAGGACAGAAGACTTAATGCTCCAACCCACTTTGACCCCAGAACTTGGGGACAACCCCAGTGGTGACCCTGCCTTACATGGTACATCTCCCCCAGCGCTCGACTATCAATGTGTTAGGGACCCCAAACCCAAAAGATGCCCCTTCGATTGTCTGGTTCTAGACCGCAGAAGGATAACCGGTCGGGGGGGGGGGCAGACAAGTCTACGGAACCAGGGGGGAAAGTTGTGTGCAAATACCTGCCCTTTCCTGAATTTTGGGATGCCGAAAGGTCGAAAATACCCTGTCGCCAATTGGCACTATCGCAGAGTTTACCAAACTTTTCCGCGCCACGGCACACTTGTTAGCTGACAACTACCACCACCCACCTGCTGCCCTGGTTAACGCGCGGGTGAATATGTCTTACTGAAGCTACCTGATACCGGCCCTTGGCTGCAGGGGACTGCCCACCAAGTGTACATGGTACCTGATTCTATATGGTGCCCGCAGGTGTTTCCCATGAAGGCCCTCGTAGCCAATTGCACAATGCAGTCCCAGTATTTCGCAGTGCCTCTCTTTGCGTTGAAATTAATTGAGTGAGTGTAAAATTATACTTTCCCACCATTGGGCTGTTAACCGGTGGCAAAGGCAGACTGTTATATTGCAGCTCCTGACATTGCCTCCGGATATATACCACAAACCACAGTACCTTACTACATGCCAGTACCCTTGGCTTTAACAATGCTTGTTAGTTGTATGAGATAGCTGAAGCCAAAATTCTGGCTTCCCTGCGTAGCATATTGAGAATGCTTCCATTCTGAACTGGTGGGACTGTCCCCTTAACGTGTTGAACATCCATTAAATGTCACTCTTCGATGAATATCAAGCTCAACCGCAACTGGGACCATTGCACTAATCAACTTCCGCAACAGCCATACAGGTCTTCTGCACGTAATCTAGGTGCCGAAAGCGGGAGCCCTGTGGAAACGGAATAGTGGCACACAATTCCAGCGTTGGAGACAAAATTGACCTCGTTGTACTGCGAGAGAGGCACATGCGGAGACAACATAACTATCCTTTGCCAAAACAGAGCCTGTCCGTAACTTTTGTCTATATTGGGACAAAGGATGAACCATGATAATATCACTGATCAAGTCTGTGATGTCCTATACGCTATCTCTGGCATATTTCTCATAATTCCCATATACGGCTGACACCGAACTCTCCCCCTGTGCTTTGTGTGATCTTGGCCCACTTTGGTGTGAGCAGAGCCCCGTGAAGTATACTTGGGTTCTAGGCCGATAATGCACAAGTGTTAGGAGAGAAAGATGAAACCATACTTGCCGAGCCCCGGCCAAAACCGACAACCATTTTACCCTTTGTCAACAGTAGCACATACATCAATAAGACATTGATAAGGGCCACATGCATAACTCCTGGTTTGCCACAGTACCTTGTTGGCCAAGCAGCGAAATCTTCGCTCAATGCAATAATACGAAACAGTCTTCTCACGGCGCATGCCACTCAGGTGCCAGACAGGACACCGAGGTTTACACCGAACATCCAGAGTCCAAAGGAAAGGCACCACAAACCCAACCCCCTGCGCAAGTCACTCACCAAGGCACCGCAGAAGGATACAGCCCTGAACAGCGCCTTCATCATCTCCAGGTGGATGGGGGTGAGATGAAAGTGCTAGCCAGTTCCCACTTGGATACAGTTGCGGAAGTTTGCGGTACCCACTGGGGTCAGTACGCCAACCAGAGTCCTGGGCAACCATTTCTGGACTACTTCAACCAGGATGCCTTGCGCCCACTGGGGCGGGACTCATATTGTTTAAATAAAGTTGGTGATCTTTACCGCCGCTTCCGTATTCATTTACCTGCCACTGACGAAGAGCTATTAGGCTTGAAACGCGTTTGGCTACGCATGGAGGCGACATGATGTGCTGACACAGTGACTGCCGGCGGTGGTGTGCGGTAACTCCTATTGGTGTGACATCTACATTGGGGCATCCCTTGTGTTTTTTATATATATATATATATATATTTAATATCTACTGGCGGTCGCCAGTAGATAGTTATAGTTAGGACCGTATTTCCATAGGAAATCTGAAAATTCTATTTTGAATAACTTTGGCGTTGGTTGACGAATCCTCGCGAAATTTTCAAAACTAATGGGGCGCTCCGCTCAGCTCCTACCCTGAAAGTCTCGGGGTGATTCGTCAAGCGGGGGCTGAGAAAAAAGGGGGGTCCCAAAACGCGTTTGCCCCATGCATTTTCCTATAGGACCTTTAGTCGAAGGGACAGCCCGAACGGCTGAACAGAATTACTTGAAATTTGGCAAAGAGGTAGTCCTCAGGTCAGGCATGTGCCTTTTGCATATATGGTGTCAATCTGTTCAGTAGTTCCTGAGAAAATTGCATTTAAAAGCACATATATATCTATAAGCGCGCACCGTGCGCGCACCATAACGTGCGCGAGCATAATTTTCTGACATGTCAGTCAACATTCAAATCGGTCGAAATCAGGAAGTGTCGGCCGCCATTTTGTGTGTTTTGTGTGTGACAGTAAAAAAGAAAGGTGGAGAACGTGAAAAGGGGACAGGTAGAGAGTTCCTGACCCCCTATCCTTTGTCAGGGGGTCCCTGAAGGACCCCGAAGGGTGAAAAAAACATTTTTTTTTTTTTTCAGAAAATCACGGGGTGCGCGCACCGTGCGCGCACGGTGAAAAACCTTAAAAAAAACAAAAAACATTTTAAACGAGCCATTCCATATTACAGGATACAGTCAATCTATAACTATATACATAGGTAGCTTATTGTAAAAAAAATATATAAAAAATATAATAAAACATACATAACTTAGCATTTAAAAAACCTTACAAATTCACTTAAAAAACCATAGGTTTCACACACGTTATAGTTAGGAATTAGCATTTAAAAAACCTTGCAAATTCACTTAAAAAACCATAGGTTTTACACATGTTATAGTTAGCTGGACATTTGACTCGTAAAAAAACCATTGAAATTCCCCCGTTATAGTTAGTTCAGATAACTATAACTCGCGCGACCGCCACTCTATCACAAGGATGATGTCATCAGTGATATCATGAGTGATGCCACTGACCATGTCATGAGTGATGTAATATGTGACGTCATCAGCAGTGGATTGCGGGCGCGCGAGTTATAGTTATCTGAACTAACTATAACGGGGGAATTTCAATGGTTTTTTATGAGTGAAATGTCCAGCTAACTATAACATGTGTGAAACCTATGGTTTTTTAAGTGAATATATATATATATATATATAGGTATGTAAATCTAGATTTTCTTTACAGTCACTGTACATCTATCTTCAGGATGCATAGGAATGGAATAAAGTTAGGAATAGCAAATCTATACTTCCCTATGTGCGCATTCCTTTTGATATTTTGTCCCTCTGCATTCATGTACCATGATATTTTGGAGTTGGTAGTACAGTCTTCAAGGAGGGAAGTTCAGGTGGATTTCAGAACTAAGGCTGAATTAGATGAAATGCAGCCTGTTCCCCATGCATAAACGTACATGGTCAGAGCGGGAGGCCTTGCCTCATCTGGCAATGGCATAGTGCCCCGATACCTTCCGATACCTGGGAGTGAACATTTGCCATTCCTAGAAGAATCATATAGAAGGGAATCTGGGGGCGGACGTCACTGGCATACACAGGTCACCGGGGTTCTGAAACTCCCTACTGTTATCTCTGATGGGCAGAGTGGTCATACCCTAAATGCTGGCACTCCCAAGGCTTTTGTATAATTTCTCAGCCCTATCTCTCCAGACGTTTTTGTCAGGATCTGGACTCCCTCCTCTCTGACCTGATCTGGGGATCTGGCTGCAAGAAAGTGGCACTTAGCAAATTATATGCCCCCTTGGGACAGGGCAGTTTGCATGTCTCAAATTATGAGCTCTATTACGCGGCAGCCAGCTACAGTTACCAGTGTGCTGGCTCTCAAGCACTCCCAGCCCTGAGCAGAAGGTCATTTAAAGAGACTCCGGGAACGACACAATAATAAAATGGTGGATGTATCTCCGACAGGCCTCATTGCGCCCTGGCTGATTGCTTTGGATTGACAAGAGATGTCGGCACTGGTATATCCAACATAAGTCGTCTGACGCCCTGCACCTAGAGACTACCACGATGAGCGCAGCCGGCCCTTCGTTGAGTGGCAGCGCTCCATAATGTCAGATCATGGGAGGCTGGCCTCACCACGCTGGGTGGTCTCAATGTGCACAAAACCCTATTGACTTTTCAGGAAATCGAGGGGATATTATAGCATAGATGAAAAACAATTCCTGTTCTATAATGCCATATAACACCCAAGAGGGCACCTGGGGGACCTGAGAGCCTGGAGCCTCACCCATCCCTTCCCCTGCATATCATATTCTCCCATAGAAGTGCCAGACAAGCTATCTCAGCTCAGTATAAAACCCTTCTAGGCACACATGCAACAAACTTATCCGCTCTCAAAGCTAAATGGGCAACCACAACTGGTCTAGATCTCACAGACTGACAGAGGACCGCAGCATTTGAACAGGGGGGTACAATGTCCAGAAAGTCCTGACTGAAATACACTCAGTTTAATTACCTCCACCAGACCTATCTTACACCTGTGTGCATCCACCTTATGTTCCTGACTGCTGCCTCCTGGTGTTCGCAGTGCCCGAACCAGGAGATGGACTTCTACCACATGGTGTGGTCCTGCCCTGTTGTTGGACAATTCTGGGGGTGGTAGTGTCAGCACTATTGCGTGGTCTTGCCCCATTATTGGTCAATTTTTAGGGGCAGTAGTGTTGGCACTATCGGACATCACTGGCTGGGCAATAACAGCGAACCCCTTGACATACTCCCTAGGTATCACTGCACACGGTCAAGAACACGTATGCCATGAAATTTCTTGACTTGGCATATGCACTGGTAAAATACCATAATGCCATGGACTGAGAGCCCCTGGACTCGCCTTCCAAGCAACTATGGTTACGGGACCTGTATAAGTGGGCAACAGCGGAGGTTGAGGCCTGGTATTAGCTACCATCAGCAGTCCACACCACACCTTGACGCTTGGGGCGCTTATCTGGATCAACTAGCAGCCAAGACAGACCTTAAGCAATCATGAGGGACACGATGGACCTCATACCCTATAGTGTCACCATCTCATTAACAATTACCCCTCTTGGCCTGCACTTGCGGGAAATATAAGCCCCTCAACCCTAGACTATCATTATTCATAGGCCCGTTTACTCCCAAACCGGGCATTGCCCCAAGACTGTGACTCCATTATCCTACCATCTTCCACCCCTAGCCACCCCCCCAAGCTTTTTCTAGTTAGTAGTGATCACTGTTGCCCTGCCTTGAACATGATACCGGGTTCCCCCCAACAGATATTCAGTTTTGCAGTTGGAGCCCCATTGGCTAATGTTCAGGGACTCACAACAAGGGGCCATACATCAGAAAAATTTCCTCTACTCCTTGCTTCAAAAAGGAAGCTAAATTATTCTTGATGAGCAAATTCCTACCCTAATGCTGCACAATCACGACCTCAGCTATACAACCTCCTTACTACCTCTACTTTCGAGTCGCTGAGATCGCGAATCTAAGACATACACGAACTCAAACCTGTTTTTATTGCTCGGAACAATTCTCAATGCTGCTAGCCATCCGTACCTATTTCCTATATGCTGTTACTTTTATGCTATGTTTTTGGATACAATGTTTTTCACTTTTGTCTTTCACTAATTGTTCTCACCTTGCTCTTTATGTAAAGCGCTCTGATACCCTACCTTGGGTCTGGTTCGCGCTATGGAAAACTCTAAAAATAAAATAGACACAGATGAACCCTGACCCCCTCGACAAGGAACCAGACAATTCAGCAGGGGGAGAGATAGCAGCCGATGTGAACCTACTACACTGTTGTATTGTGGGTGTTCCCAGGAAATGCTTCACTATGTACGTGATTTGTGCTTCATGGGGTATTACGTTGCTATGTGTAGTTTGCCTGTGTGAAACGAACCATGGGTTTGCATAAAACAATGAAGAGCAACTTGTAAAAAAACAAAGAAAGGATGGTAGCTCAGGTCAAGACTAGGTGTGGGCATAACTCGCATAATTTGTTGTAGCATAATTACAGGAAATGACATTAAAATTACGTGAGATTACACAGAATTATGTAAGGAGTGTAACCAAGCATTTGACGCTATTTTTTTAATGCAAAATGCACTCTGCGTCCAAAATGGACCCAATGATGCATTTTCTACAAAGAGAAGTAGCGCTAAATGCAACACAACACAACAGAACAAGCAGCAGGTGATCACACTTGCTAAGTTTGTTGTTCCTGTTCTGCGCACGGGATTTTTGCACCAAATTACTCATAAATACGCTAATAGAAATAATTGCATAATTTTCAGTAATTTCGTGTCAAAAGAGTAATCCAAAATTACCCTGATTACTCGGGCATAATTAAAATTTCATCCAGGCCTAAGTCAAGACTTGAGTTCCCCAAGTAATACTGAGTTGATCGCTTTCCAAAAAGAACTGTTAATATATCGGGTTTTAAATGCTGCCATAAAATGCACTATTTGTGTGTGTAGGTGGAAGCAGGAGCAGTGCATGACTCCTCCGTTATGTCTTTAGCAAACTTCATTTATTTATTTGTAAGTAGCTCTAAATATGCAACCTGGGATCTATTATCAGTCTGCAGTATCCGTCTGGAAGCTAACGAAATAACTGGAAGGCGGAAAAAAACTTTCTTGGGCAAAAAACAGCATACTTTCACAATACATAGGTAAACTGATGTTTATTAAAGCAAATGGTTGCAGAGAGGGTAGAAGGAGACCAGAAATAGTGCTACAAGTGCCCATACACTGAAGGGAAATCAGCATATGTTGGATACTTAAAAGAATCCCCAATTAATACGAAATCAGCATTGGCAAAGACAATCCATCTTGCCTTTCCAGTGTTGAGCAAGTATTACGTCCGGTCATGTCAAAATTATAGAAAGCAATAAAAACATCGATTTCTGTACTTTCAAGATGGCTTCCAAGTTGTGTGGCGCAGCATGCATTGCGTCATTACATGTGTTGCCCTAGAAACGTGACGATCACCTTGAAAGTATAGAATGTCATGTTTTCATTGTTTTCTATACTGTTAACACGGCATGTCACTGCTATTGGTTTGCCTATGCCGGAGGATTTTAAACGCCTACTACATTGGCAAAGACAATAGTGGCTACCATCCTGCATCACCAAGTCCAGAGGAGCTTCAGGAGAGAATATGGCAGGGGAGACCCAGGGTACTGAGTATCCAGGCAATCACCAAGGCTGCCACCCGGCACCTGGCGCACTGCCGTGTGCCGAAGAGCATCGAGGAGAGTGGGAGATGAGGTGAGCCAGGGGGAGCAAAGCAAAGAGCGCAAACTTGCCAAGACATGCACTTCCACGGAGTGCTAAACAAGTAATGACATTTTAGGAAAAAGCAATTCCATGCCGTCAGCAGTGAAAGGCTGCACCCCAGCCATTCAAAAGCAAAGGTTAGCAAGATATGCTGTAGGGTAGGCATATGCAGAGAATATGCAAGAAACCAATCAATAAAAAGCGGAGAACTGAGATTGACATGAAAGCCATCAATCCATGAACAATGGCTGATTCTTTGTAGTATTGTATATAATACTGTCTACGAAAGACCGCTGGAGCCGTCAGTAGTTAGACCGCAAAAAGAGAAAAAACAAGCATTTGCAATTCAATAGGTCTCGCAATGACCTTGTTTTGAGCTATTGGCATTGAAAATGTAATCGTTTTTTTTTTCCCTTCGTGAAGCATTAATCAGGTAATGGCGTTGTAAATGACAATGTCTTTTACCCCCATGTTAACCCCCGCATACAGACATACATAGAAAGCGCACTACAAACGAGCACACATGCATGCACACGCTGAGAAACACAGGCACCCCGTGAGAGAGGCACACGGGTGCACCGAAGCACATGCTCTCACACGCAGGCACACTGAGTCACAGGCCCACTGAAGCTTTGGGTCTGGCAGACTAGCCGACATACCAGACACAGTCACACTGAGTAGAGGCGCACACATGCTGAGATACGGATCATACGAACACCCGAGGCAGAAGCACACTGAGAGACTCGGGCATGTGGGATCAGCAAACATGGAGACCCATGTGCGGATCATTTGGGGTCACTGGCACATTGAGGCGAGTGCATCCTTGGTAATAGGGTTGAATAATAACAAGATAGAAGAGGTCTCAACAGGCCTTGCCACTGTGTTCACAACATACCTGTCCTGTTATTCCAGTGATGTAAGGGATTTCAATTCTGTACCTAGCCTGAAGATGTTACATCTACCCTGCCTTTGTACTCTGGGATATTGTATCTGTCTTGTAGACAAGATCATGGTGCTGCGCCAGTTTAAGTCATTGCGCTAACGGTTAATACAATACACGGCACAACGGGACCTTCCTCAACTCTGCACTCTTTCCTCTGAACCACAAAATTCCTTCACAGCCGTAAACCCCCCACTGGTATTAGTATCACTTAGCCCAAGAAGGGGAGGGCTACCTGAGTGTTCCGGGATCCAGAGACCAAGGACTGGGTCATTCGCCTCTAGGAGACAAAATGAGCAATGGTGCCGGCCAGTCTGCGTCCGGGCAGTAGTATGCATGGTGTCAGCGTGAACCCTGACCACCTCCTAACCCCTCGAGCGCTGGCCTAATGTGTTATTGTGCTATTTGCGATGCAGCATTCCGGTCCTGGGTACTTCCCAACATTATGTGGTGTTCGTGGGTAAAGTGCCCATCCTAGATTGTGGATGCCTGAGTTGTAATCTTGGCTCTCCCACTGGACTTCGTGTGAACCTGGACAAATACGTTTATCCCCCGTTGCTCATTTCCTACATCTGACTTACATTAGAAACATCTGTGTTGGGCTAAATGTGGGTATTAAGTGCTGCTTAGATGACTGATTATATGTCTGAGAAGCCACGGAGTCAGGGAGTGGTATTCAAGAAGCATTGGCGAGTTCATCTATCGTGCCTTAGAGGGGTGTCCACTGTCTCTGATAAGAATCACCGGCGCTAGGCGGTGTTTCAGAATAATTCAGGAATGGTGCTGAATACTGGTCGAATTCATGTCTTGAAACACACATGGTCTTTTGTAATGTTGCCCTTTACAGCGCTGCACGCATCGGCGCTACTCTTGCAAACTTCCTGTCAAAGATACGGAGCGCATTGTGGAGAGGGTGGGCGTGAAGGTCGAAAAAGCTATGATAACTGCGGTGAATGGAATTACAAGTAACTGCAGAATCAAAATTAGAAAGGCTGCAACAGTCGAATGCATTTAAGAGCCCGGGGAATTCGTCCATTCTTCCGTGTATCCCCTCTTCTTTCCACCTTAGCGCAGGCCGTACATGTCCTCCTACTACAGCTCTCCACCCTGGCCTACACCCATGTTTGCAACCCTCCTCCCACTCCGTAAAGTCCCCGTGCACTAACATCCGTGACTCACCCTCTAGCAGCCGGGTGATGAGGCTGTCCACGTTCAGTTCTCTGTCCGCCGCCATGCTCTGCCGATAGTGCACTCGTAGCCTCACCCTACCCCCTGCACTGAAGTCTTCCGCTTCTGGCGTCGCATGCAGCAGTTGTGAGTTGTAATCTTGGCTCTCCCACTGGATTTCATTGTGTGATCCTGGACAAATACGTTTATCCCCGTTGCTCATTTCCTACATCTGACTTACATTAGAAACATCTGTGTTGGGCTAAATGTGGGTATTAAGTGCTGCTTAGACGACTGATTATAATATGTCTGAGAAGCCACGGAGTCCGGGAGTGGTATTCAAGAAGCATTGGTGAGTTCATCCATCGTGCCTTAGAGGGGTGTCCACTGTCTCTAATAAGATTCACCAGCGATAGGCGATGTTTCGGAATAATTCAGTAATGGTGCAGAATACTGGTTGGATTCATGTCTTGATACACCCTTGGTCTTTTGTAATGTTGCCCTTTACAGCGGCGCTATTCTTGCAAACTTCCTGTCAAAGATCCGGAGCGCATTGTGGAGAGGGTGGGCGTGAAGGTCTTTGGTTGAAACAGATGGCCCCTGCGCGCCGCTGCTAATTAAAACCAGATGGCCCCCTTAAATATAAGGAATTGCTTCGTGAGAGCCGTGAAGCAGACGAGCCTGTCCGGATGGGCCGTCTGAAAAGGAGAAAGGGCAGTGACAAAAAAAAAACATTTCCAATGGCAGGCCACCGTTTAGCACAAATGGTGATGCAAGCCAATGAAAATGAGGGGCGGGGCTTCGAGTCCCCTTCTGAAATCTCCTCTCAAACTATAGTTCTCGCCAAGCGATCAGCGCACGCGCTGCAACGCTAGGCGAGACCTAAAAAACCAAATGAGCCGACCAGTTAAAATCCACCTAATAACAAGCACTGACCCAGTCACTGCCTAAAAGTCTGTTTTGACCTCTTGGCTTTCTCAACGCTAAGTGCTGAAGTTGCTCCGTATTGACAAAAAGAAATGCTTTTTTGTCCATGCTGTGCAGGATGAGCCAAAGAAAAAGAATGTTAAAAAGAGCCCAATGACGTATTCGTGCATATGCTTGTACACATCATGATGTAGTGGTGGTCAAGCATGATGGCATGTGTGCCCAGACATTACCATGCATGTGCTCACACGCAGCATGATGCAACCACAATTTTGTTTCCTTTTATTTATCTCCTCCAAGATGGCAAATGGCACTTGGTGAAGTAAATTTGAAAAAAGTATTTAATCTTGCGAAAGCACTTTTTAAAAATGAAGCTGACCGGCAGCGTTGGACCGCTGCTGAGCCCTCTTAAAACAACTTATGTCTTTTTTTCAAAGGACCATGACGGGACGGGTGGAGCAGAAGTCAACATGGGGAGGGGTTAACAGGGAGTGAGTTGGGGAGCAACAAAGGAACTTGAGGCAGGAGGCGGGGAATAAAAAGAAAAAGCAGAGTTGGGAGAAGCAATGAATGAGCTTAGGTGGCAGAAAAATGGAGTAATTGGAGTGCACAGCGGGAGGGCAGATATTTGCAGGGGGAAGGCAGCACACAGGAGGGAGAGCAAGAAAAACAAGCACTCTTATGGAATGCTGAAAGCAAAAGAAAGTAGTAATTCCCTGAATGTGAGCAATTGAAGGATACAAGTCATCCAATAAAAAGGATTGTGTATAAGCTATGCTCCAGAAGAGGGATACAACCAAGATGAGAAAGAAATGCCACTGAATTAGAAACGAGCAAATAAGATTGACAAGAAAACTAACCAATGGTATGCAGGGGGCAGGCCCAGAGCCCACTGCAAGTTGTGGTATGATCCACAATGGTTCCTTTCAAGAAAAGGCAGCTAAAAGGTGTCTGCCCACAAACCCTAAAAAAGCAACATAAAATAAAGTATCATCTTTTTGAAGAGGAATTAAAAAAAACATATTTTTCCCTATTTTGGTCAAACCAAATTGATGCTTGACCAAGTTCCCTAGAGTAAGCAGAGTATGTCCTGGGCAAGTTTCCCTGTAGTTTGCTAAAGTATGTTATTTGCTTAATGCATACTGCCTTCATTGGTGCTTCCTAGGATACCTATCAATCATTAACTCCTAAGATCATCTCACCCTGTAAGGCTATCCTGCACTTGTTTTTCTTTTTTAATTATTTACACTTGTGTACCTGGATGATGTGCCTGTGTGCATAACACGTGTGTCCTACCTTCAATTCAATTAAAAAATACTTTATTTAGACAATAAATTCTATCAAAGTGCCTAAAATTACAAATACAAACACAAGGAGATGATGGACAGAGCACTGAAACGTTGCAGACACTCACCCCCAGTCACAGATCTGGGTTGAATCCATAATTGTTCTTTAGCTCACTTCGCCACCCCAGTTCAGACACAGCTATATGCAAATCAGTCTTGAGCTAAGGAAGGATGATGGATTCAACCCAGATCTGTGACTGGGGGTGAGTGTCTGAAAAGTTTCAGCGCTCCGTCCATCATCTCCTTGCGCTTTCTTTGTTTGTCCTAAGTTGGCACAGTATGCCCAGAAGTGGGTCCCTTGCTCACTTTGCCATTGGATTCAAGCTAGCCGGTCTGATGAGGGCTGTTAGCCCGAAACCGGTCCCAGGATGCTTGTTTCCGGTATAGAGAAGACATGGCTTGGCAGTTAGGCCTGGACTGTTCCCATGAGGCACAGGGTCAAGACTGATATGCATATAGCTGTGTTTGAACTGGGGTAGCGAAGTGAGCTAAAGAACGATGATGGATTCAGCCCATATCTGTGACTGGAGTGAGTGTCTGAAAAGTTTCAGCGCTCCGTCCATCATCTCCTTGTGTTTGCTTTGTTTGTCCTAAGTTGGCAGGGAATGCCCAGATGTGGGTTCCTTGCTCACTTTGCCACTGGATTCAAGGTAGCTTGGCTGATGAGGGCTGTTAGCCCGAAACTGGTCCCAGGATGCTTGTTTCCAGTCCAGGGAAGACATGGCTTGGCAGTTCGGGCTGGACTGTTCCCATGAGGCACTGGGTCAAGAGTCATTTGCATATAGCTGTGTCTGAACTGGGGAGGCGAAGTGAGCTAAAGAATGATGATGGATTCAACCCAGATCTGTGACGGGGGGTGAGTGTCTGAAAAGTTTCAGAGCTCCGTCCATCATCTCCTTGTGTTTGCTTTAAAATTACAAATAATCTTAATGTAATGGTTATTATCCTAATGTGTCCTACCTGTTTGCCCTTTTATATTACTGTACGTGTCTACACTTGTTTGCGCTCTGCTATTTGTAGTTATGTATTCCATGTCTGGTTGTTTCCATTTATTTTCACCACAAATTCCTATGTGTGTTTCTCACCGTTTGTCCTATTTGTGTGTTCCTTTCTGTTCATCTTACTGTGTACATTGTCCCATTTGTTTGTGTTCATTAACAATGCTTGTTTTACCTTCCGATGAGCACATTATATTATTCTACAACTCGCATCCCATGTATTCAAATTAAGATACCTTAGTTCGAAAAAACTTGATTTCTATATCTTCTTTCAGCTTTCTCCTTACATTCTTTGAAAACGCAGTTCAATTTGTTCTAGTGGCTGCAGGTGGTTGGAATTGGCACGCATTTTTGAGGACTGGGACTTGTTTGTTATCATCAGACATTTACCCACAGCAAGAAGGAGAAAGGCAGAAAACTGAGAAAAAAGCAGGAGAAGAAATATAGGAAAAACAGTGGCAAAGTGTGAAAGTATAGGGGAAAAAGAAACTGCAAGAGTGTTTTAAAGAGACTGGAAATGTAGGGTGGTGGAAGAAAGAAGCATGAGGCGGAATCAAGAGTAGGCAGTCTTGGTAGCCATCAACCCTGACAATCAGCAGGACAATGATAGAAAAGCTGTGGGCCCCTGTACTTAGTATATATTTTATTGTTATTATTAATAGAATTATTATTATTAGTAGTAGTATAATTTATTGGATTCTGCAATTCCTTTATAAAAGTCTGTCTCTAATTTCTTTATAATAGGCGACTTGTAACACACCCAGTCACCTTTTAGGTCACAGAGCAGAAAAAGCTGCTGTTTAAAGAAAAACAAATGTTGCATTTCTTTCTTCTGCTCTGTTTTTAGGTCGAGCCCAGAGCAGCGCGCATGCGTTGCTCTAAGAAAACAACCTCTCGGAATCACTCAGGGCTTTTCACACGCTCGTGCGTGTGTTTTTTTGCTGCATTTTTACCAGCGGGTTCTGCAATAAACAGGCCCGCAGTGTATGCACACAACAGTTGATTGTAAATTACAATGATGTGTAGCTCGGTGCTCGTCGCCCTTTTCTAGTAGGTAGTGTAGGTGACTGAGGGTCGCATTTTGTAACTTGTTCTCCTAACCAGGTGCTCGTCCTCTTCTTTTCCGAGTGCTGGCCCCTGGCTTCCGGGGTGCTGGACCTCCAAATTTCCAAAAGCTACAGTGTCGCTCGGCCCGCTAAATTTAGCCTCAAATTACTGTTCAGAAATCTCAGTATAGGAGAGCTACACAAAACACCAGTGTGTACGGTAGGAGTGTTGTGTTAATGGGAGTTGTGCTCTCGATATTGCAACGGAGTGACATTATTCTATGCAACACTCAATATATCGACCAGATTCTTTGTGACTGAAGCATCAAGGGTTGTCAGTCACAGGCGGGTTGTACTTTAACATAATCAAAATCTAATTTGCCCAGTTCTAGTGCACTCAGTTTCAGCTATGCCCAAAAATCTATGCATTTTTACAGATGCGTATACAGAGCATTCTAGTCACATTGGCATGGAAGTGCTTCATGTATAAAAACAGTACACAGCAGATTAAAGTAACAGAATACAGGAGAAGAGCCTCAATCGTATGTCTTCAGCTCATCAGTAAGAAACTTTTGTTATGGTTCAGTTCTTTCTCGGTCAACCTCTCCTGGCTAATATGAGTAGCACAGGGGTTGTTTATGTTTTTTAAGTATAGGCAAGACGCTAAGCATGCCTGAGCACCGAACAGGAGTTTTCATATCCACTAGGGGGCCCATACAATCATAAACTGGACACAATAAAACGTTTTGAGAATAAAACATGTTGACAAGGGTTCTCTCACTTCTTAACGAATGACATCAAATTGGAGTTGCAAAGTCACTCTTCAAAGAATACAAAATCAAGCAGCAGCTCTGCCTGAACCTGAGAAAATGGAAGTCACATAGCCGCAGTCCTGAAAGAGCTCTACTGGCACTCAGTCCTTTGCTACTGTATACAGAGTCTGTGGGGAGGACTGTCCAGGTTACTTGCAAAAATATACTTAATTGGTTGTTCCCCCAAGATCTGATAGCGGCAAGTGAGTTGTCCAGCTTATTTTCAACTGCGCAAAGCATGGAGGAAAAACATTAACACTCCAGGTTCAGGGCTTAGGATCAACGTCAACCCACTGTTGATTTACCAGGCTGCTTTCAAGAGGTTATTCTCAACATAGTTATTGAAGGAGATTTTTGAGCCCACAAGATGGCTAAAGTCTAAAAGTCGAGATATGCCAACTCAGAGTGACTTTTGTCAGTCAGGTGGCAGAAGACGTGTGCACAAGGATCAGACCACTATGAAGACGTGCACCCCTGGCTGGTGTAAATAAATTGGTACAAGGACAATAGAACCGCGCCAGAGAATTGCTTCGAGAACACAATGTGGTTAACTGGTTAGCTCTATGAAAGTAAATGAGTGTAGGACATTTCATTCAGTTTGGATTAGAATTATGTTTATCTTTAGGCAAAAATAGACCCCAGTGAAACGAATACATTTGTATTCACAAAATCAAGTTTGAGGGATCTACATATTTTTCTGTTTGATATGCCATTGAAGATCTAGTTTGGATAGGTATAGTTTGGAGAAGAGACTCGACATCACAGGCATGCCATGATGCAATTTCATTTGCGAGCTGCCTGTTTCTAAAAATGCTGAAGTCTCTCTTCCTCCACACAGGTGCAATCTCCAGATAACAGGAGGTGAAGGGAAGAAGTGGAGAGAAGAGTGCGCTTTTTCATAGGGAGACTACCTGTCTTTTATATTCTGAGGACTAAGGACACGCCCCTTACTAGAATTGTGCCTCTAAGAGCTTCAAAGCCACCTGAAGCAGTCAGTGCTCCGCATATGCCCTTGCTGCTTGTTTGCAGAGATGTTGCTGTGGTTACTAGTCTCTTCTCTTTATTCCTGACTGACTGACTGACTGTCTAACTGACTGACTCTCTCACTCTCTCTCACTGACTGACTGACTCTCTTACTGACTGACTCTCACTCTCTCTCTCACTGACTGACTCTCTCTCTCTCTCACTGTCTGACTCTCTCTCTCTCTCACTGACTGACTCTCTCACTGACTGACTCTCTCACTGACTGACTCTCTCACAGACTAACTCTCTCACTGACTGACTCTCTTACTGACTGACTCTCTTACTGACCGACTCCATCACTGTCTCACTCTCTCTCTCACTGACTGACTGTCTCGCTCTCTCTCTCACTGACTGACTCACTGACTGACTCTCACTGGCTGACTGACTCCCACTGACTCTCTCTCTCTCACTGACTAACTGACTCTCTCACTGACTGACTGGCTGACTAACTAACTGACTGACTCTCTCACTGACTGACTGACTCTCTTACTGACTGACTCTCTCACTCTCTCACTGACTCTCTCACTCTCTCACTGTCTGACTCGCTCTCTCTCTCACTGTCTGACTCTCTCTCTCTCACTGACTGACTGACTCTCACTCTCTCTCTCTCACTGACTGACTGTCTCGGTCTCTCTCTCACTGACTCACTCACTGACTGACTGACTCTCACTGGCTGACTGACTCTCACTGACTAACTGACTCTCTCACTGACTGACTGACTGACTGACTGACTGACTGACTAACTGACTCTCTCTCTGACTGTTATACAGGTACTATTTCCCAACCTTCACCCTCCTCTTATTTATTCCCCCCCTAACAAAAAAAAACATAACAATCAACCATTGGGACAGGCAGATAGAAGTTGCCAGCATTGAAAAACCAAAAAAAAACTCAAGACATTATTTATTGTTAATATTTTTTTAATATGGTCGTTCAGTTGTACATAATGCTTACTTGGTCATAGATAAGGTAACAAAAATGCTTCTGACACTTCTTTGTTATAACTTTTCAGCATGCTGCAGACTTCTGTACAGCACAGCTTAAAGACATAGGCAAAGTCAATATCTCTGGCTAAACACTTACAAGGTCCCAAAGGCGAGACCTATTGGCTATGCCAATGCTATTCTAACTTACAATGACAAACAGAAAAGTGCTATTTATGGCAACGCATTCATTTTGTGCCGTAGCTTTTTTTTTTTTTTTTAAATGGCTTGTATTAAAGTGATTCTAATATCTGTTTTGCAAAAAATATCTAACGGCTTTTTAAATGTTTAATTTTGCACTAGTCGTTCCACTTTTGTTCTTCATATTTCCAAACGTACTCTCTTTTTCATATGAAAGAGCTATGCACCAAGCAAGGATTTAAGTGATTTGTGGGAAAGAAGTTGGTGTGAACATCAATTATATGGGATAAAGTACCCCCTGCTGTTCATAACCTCAAAGTTGCCAGGGCGGCCAGCCTGGCTCGCGGATGGGGGAGCGGGCATGCGCAGGGTAGGGGGGGGTGCGCGGGCTGCTTTTCTAAAATAAAACAAAACTTACCTTGCCCCCGCCTGGTCCAGTGTCTTCTCTCCTGCTCGCTTGTGTCCAACTTCAGGTCGGAACAGGAAGCAGGCAGCCAGGATCCCACCCCTAAGCCAGCCGTCACACGGCGCTCAGCCTGGGGTTGGAGGGGTAGGCATGTTTTCCATACAGGCTGTAATGCAACCTGCATGGAGAACAGAGAAGTGTGCATGACTGTTTTGGGCGGCCTGAGAGGGCCAACCAAACAGTCATTGTGCAGAGGAGTTTTCTACCACTCCTCCCCTGCAGCTCCGCCCCACCCCCTCACACACTGCCTCAGCAGTAGGAAAAAATAAAAAGAGAACATTCCATTATTATCATTTTATTTTTTCCTTTCTTTGCTGCTCCTGTCAGTGGGGCAACGCTCCTCCGCCTTAGCACAGGGGCCGCCACTGCAAAGTTCCTAACCTTATAAAGGAACTCAGCCTTCTGCTGTGTTCACCTATGTGGTCATGAAACTCCTTTGTGATTTGCAATACCCTTCTAATGTATGACAGGGAGTACTTTATCGTATTTATTATTATTATTTCAAGAAAAGCACTATATGAAACATCTTAGGAGGACTTGTCTCTGGGGTTCACAGCCTCTTTATCTACCCAGTGTCTGATGAGGCAGGAGCAGCTGCCAGTTTCTATTCTTTCAAGCTGGACCTGCAGTCCCATTTTAAGGATTCAATGGTAGTTTCCCAAGGCAGCCAGGGTCGGACTGGGACAGAAAATAGGCCATGTCACCAAAATAAAAGTGGCCCTACTAGTTCATCAGTTAGCTAAAAAGAGTGGCCAACGTTTGCAAATTGGGGCAGTGTTGAACTTATAAAGACACGCTTTATGCGTGTTTTGCACTGTATGGAAGACTGCATGGATTTGTGCTTGCACCAGGCAATGTTTGTTTCAATATCAGTGAAAACAACAAACGAACTGACCCTGCAGACCTTGAAACGGGCCCATAAACAGCCAAAAACAGGCCCGCGCACTGACTTGTCAGACCAGCCCATCGGCCACTGCCTGGTTGCCCTGTAGGTCAGTCCAACCCTGAAAGTAGTCCATGTTTTGGGGTTGGTTCTGTCCTTGCAGATGTGATAGGTGAATTGTGGGCACTGCCCATTCAGCCCCTACAGTTCTTGGTGGGAAAATGCCGACATCTTGTGGCGACTGGAGGGACTTCAATTCTCACTCATTGCAACGTGCCTCTCTCTCAAAGCAGACTTGATGTCACAGCTGGTGAAAAGGCCTGTGAATGAACTCTAAATGCATCTGTTTAAGAGCTCTGTTGTGGGTATAAAGCAACTGTGTTGAGCTGTGGAGGGTTCAGGGAGTGATCCCACGTCAGAGGTGTTCCAGAACCTTCGTTTGATGATCAGGAGCCACTTTGCGTATTTCAGAGTACAGCTTGCTACTTTTTGTAGTTCTTGAGTCTACTTTGGTGAGGTCTTGGTGTTATTCTGTTCATTTTACATTTTTGTGTTTACTTTTGTTAGCATCCTATTGATGTCACTTTCAGTTTTATCGTTGACTAAAATAGTTGTTACGTCACCTGCTCTGATATCATCAGTTATGCAAATTAGCTCTCACTTTCAACAATTTCCAAAACTTGAGAGCTCTGTGACAGCTCCTAGCTCTACAGGCATAGCTGCCAAACCGGCAACCAACCCACCCACCCAGCCTCATCCTGAAATTTCACTTAATCCAAACACTCAAAACAAAATCGGATCTAATGTATGTACTTTAAAAGGATAACCGGCTGAGTCCAGAGCCCATCGCCCCTCCCTTTGCACACGTTCTACAGCAGGCGTCGTAGCCAGCTCAGCCACTTAAACGTCTTGTGGACAGAGGCTGACCATGGCTCCTCCCCCGGGGCCACAACAGTTGTAGGGATAAATGTAGGCATGGCTGCGTTATGACTTTAAAGTACACTTGCACCGCCGATGCGGGCTCAGCTTCCCTTCTCTAGTGCAAAGTTCAGCCATACCAGCATCAGCCTCATCACTCGAGAGTGGGGCAGAGAGAGGCGCGGGTAAACAAACTCCCTCGGACATTTAATTAACAGCATTTTTGTGCTCCATTTTTCAGATCAAGCTGAGGCAGGATGAGGAGAAGAAGCAGCTGTGCTCTCTGCGCGACCAGCTGAAGCCCGCCCTGCAGCTCGAGCCCAAAGAGGTAGGACCCTGCCTGGCACCGTCCCCTGTGCGCCCGGGGGTGACTGGCATGCCCACTGCACGCGTGTGGACGTGGGTGCTTGTGCTGCACGGATCTGGGCCCTTGTGATGCACGGAGGCGCGCCCTCGTCATGCATGGATGTAGACTTCGGTGATGTAGAGATTGGCCCTATTACTACAGGGATGTGCACCCTTGTGATGTATGGTAATGGACCCTTGGGGTGCACGGAGGTGGGTCCTTTTGATGCACGGAGGCGAGCCCTCGTAATGCATGGATGTAGACCTCGGTGATGTATAAAGGTTGGCCCTACTACTACACGGATGTGCACCCTTGTGATGTGGGGACATGGACCCTTGGGGTGCACGGAGGTGGGCCCCTTTCATACTCCGGCTTGGGGTGCTGTAATGCACAGGTGTGAGTACTGCTTGGAATGTAGACACTTGTGATGCACATAAGCGGGCCGCTGGGCCATTGTGATGCACAGATGTGGGCACCTTGTGATGTGCGGAGGTAGGACTTTGCGATGTAGGGAGGTGGGCTCTTGTAATGCACACATGTGTGCCCCTGTGATGCATAGAGGTGGGTTCTTGTGATTAAACAATGTGTGCCACTGTGATGCACGGAGGTTGTCCCTTATAAGGCACAGATGTGGGCACCTTGTGGTGCTCAGAAGTGGGACCTTGTGATGCACGAAGGTAATACCTTGTAATGCACGGAGGTGGGCTCTTGTAATTAATGCACATATGTGTGCTACTGTGATGCATGGAGGCGGGCCCTTATGTTGCACAGAAGTGAGACCTTGTGATGCACGGAGGTGGGACCTTGCGATGCACGGAGGTGGGACCTTGCGATGCACGGAGGTGGGACCTTGCGATGCACGGAGGTGGGACCTTGCGATGCACGGAGGTGGGACCTTGCGATGCACGGAGGTGGGACCTTGCGATGCATGGAGGTGGGACCTTGTGATGCATGGAGGTGGGACCTTGCGATGCATGGAGGTGGGACCTGGTGATGCACGGAGGTGGGCTCTTGTAATTAATGCACATATGTGTGCCACTGTGATGCATGGAGGTGGGCCCTTATGTTGCTCAGAAGTGGGACCTTGTGATGCATGGAGGTGGGACTTTGTGATGCATCGAGATGGGCTCTTGTAATGCACATACGTGTGCCCCTGTGATGCATTGAGGTGGGACCTTGTGATGCCCGGAAGTGGGACCTTGTGATGCATGGAGGTGGGGTCTTGTAATTAATACACACGTGTGCCACTGTAAAGGAGGTGGGCCCTTATGTTGCCCAGAAGTGGTACCTTGTAATGCACGGTGGTGGGCTCTTGTGATACACGGTGGTGGGCTCTTGTGATGCACGGAGGTGAGACCTTGTGATGCACGGAGGTGGGACCTTGTGATGCACATATGTGTGCCCCTGGGATGCATGGAGGTGGGACCTTGTGATGCATCGAGATGGGCTCTTGTAATGCACATACGTGTGCCCCTGTGATGCATTGAGGTGGGACCTTGTGATGCCCGGAGGTGGGACCTTGTGATGCATGGAGGTGGGGTCTTGTAATTAATACACACGTGTGCCACTGTAAAGGAGGTGGGCCCTTATGTTGCCCAGAAGTGGTACCTTGTAATGCACGGTGGTGGGCTCTTGTGATACACGGTGGTGGGCTCTTGTGATGCACGGAGGTGAGACCTTGTAATGCACGGAGGTGGGACCTTGTGATGCACATATGTGTGCCCCTGGGATGCATGGAGGTGGGCTCTTGTGATGCACGGAGGTGAGACCTTGTGATGCACGGAGGTGGAACCTTGTGATGCACATATGTGTGCCCCTGTGATGCATTGAGGTGGGAACTTGTAATTAATATACACGTGTGCAACTGTAAAGCATGGAGGTGGGCCCTTATGTTGCCCAGAAGTGGTACCTTGTAATGCACGGTGGTGGGCTCTTGTGATGCACGGTGGTGGGCTCTTGTGATGCACGGAGGTGGGACCTTGTGATGCACATATGTGTGCCCCTGGGATGCATGGAGGTGGGACCTTGTGATGCACGCAGATGGTCTTTGGTAATGCACGAGCCCGAACGTGGGTCCATGTGATACACTGAGGAGGGGCCTAGCAGATAATTGACTAGAGAGTAATAGACGAGGACGCAAACATTATTAGTGCATGCACCACAGGGATGGGTCTCCAAATGCAAAGGTGGGGGATTTATACTGCCCTGGTGAGTGCTTTTCTCCTCTAATGATGCGTGTGCATCTGATACATGGGTTTGCACACTCCTGGTGCATGGATGTGAACACCACCAGGAGCGTCATGTGACCCCCACTTTAGCACCTTGTGGGGTGGGGGAGTGGGTGGCAGTGTGTGTAATATATTACTACCATCCAAACAGAAGTCATAAATAGCACTGCAGGAGAACAGTCTGGTGCTGAGGGGTGGCGGGTACAAACAGAACAAGGGGGCATAGAAAGGGAGAACAGAGGATTATGGGAGAAGTGTGGAGTGGTCGATGGGTGGAGAGAAGGATGGAAGAACTGATGGAGCGACGGATGGATCCATGGTGAAAAGTAGGATAGAGGGGGGACGGAGGGATGACGGGAAAAGGATGGATGGTGAGAAGGATATGGAAAGATATGGAAGGATTGCTACAGAGAAGGAAGGGTAGATAAAGAAGGGTGGGTACAGATATGGAAGGGTGGATGAGGAGAGGGAAGGGTGGATGCAGAGAAGGAAGGGCGAATGGGGAGGGTTGATGAAAATATAAAAGGATGGATAGAGAGAAGGGTGGATGGAGAGAATGATTTGTAAAGATATGGAAGGGTTGCTACAGAGAAGGAAGGGTGGAGAGAAGGAAGGGTGGATGAGAGAAGGATGGCTAGAGAGAAGGAAGGGTGGATGGAGAGAAGGAAGGGTGGATGGAGAGAAGGAAGGGTGGATGAGAGAAGGAAGGGTGAATGGGGAGGGTTGATGAAAATATAAAAGAATGGATAGAGAGAAGGATGGATGGAGAGAAGGATTTGTAAAGATATGGAAGGGTTGCTACAGAGAAGGAAGGGTGGATGAGAGAAGGATGGCTAGAGAGAAGGAAGGGTGGATGGTGAGAAGGAAGGGTGGATGAGAGAAGGATGGCTAGAGAGAAGGAAGGGTGGATGGTGAGAAGGAAGGGTGGATGAGAGAAGGAAGGGTGGATGGAGAGAAGGAAGGGTGGATGGAGAGAAGGAAGGGTGGATGAGAGAAGGATGGCTAGAGAGTAGGAAGGATGGATGGAGAGAAGGGTGGAAGAGAGAAGGATGGCTAGGGAGAAGGAAGGGTGGATGGAGAGCAGGAAGGGTGGATGGAGAGAAGGAAGGGTGGATGAGAGAAGGAAGGGTGAATGGAGAGGGTTGATGAAAATATAAAAGGATGGATAGAGAGAAGGGTGGATGGAGAGACGGATATATAAAGATATGGAAGGGTTGCTACAGAGAAGGAAGGGTGGAGAGAAGGAAGGGTGGATGACAGAAGGATGGCTAGAGAGAGGAAAGGGTGGATGGTGAGAAGGGAAGGGTGGATGAGAGAAGGATGGCTGGAGAGAAGGAAGGGTGGATGGAGAGAAGGAAGGGTGGATGGAGAGAAGGAAGGGTGGCTGGAGAGAAGGAAGGGTGGATGAGAGAAGGAAGGGTGAACGGAGAGGGTTGATAAAAATATAAAAGGATGGATAGAGAGAAGGGTGGATGGAGAGAAGGATATGTAAAGATATGGAAGGGTTCCTACAGAGAAGGAAGGGTGGATGGGGAGAGGGAAGGGTGGATGGAGAGAAGAATGCTATTGAAGGGTGGCTAGAGAGAAGGAAGGGTGGATGAGAGAAGGCTAAAATACGAGTAGCGGCACTTTAAAAGCAAAGAACATCTTACACATGGACTTGTGCCCTCTGGGGCATGGATGTGGGCACTTGTAGAGCTCCTCCTACATAGACGTTTGCGCATCTGGTACATCAGTGTGAGAATGAGCGGCCTGTACACTTGGGCCCCTCAAGAGCATGGGGTTGGGCCCTGAAGGAGGTGCATGGGTCTAGGTGCTTATATTGAGTGGACTAGGACATTACAACTACATGAATTTGGGCACACGTAGTAAATGAATGTGAGCACTTGTAGTGAATAGATGTCAGCAAGGTGGGCATGTGCACGCGCAGTGGAAAGCCCGGGCTCCCAGGCATGCTGCCGCATCCTCAACAAGCATTGCATGCCTTCATCAGTCAATGATCGTCTAATCTCATTTCTTTCCTTCTTCTGCTCCTGTTGCTGCACAAAGTCCAGAAGAGTAAGTGGGTCAGCCTTGTGGAGCACTTACGATGTCTTTGTTCACATTGTCCATATTGCCCCTCGTGTGCATTAGTTCTGAAAATTAATGGCCCAGATGAGATTTAGCTAGCAGCTGCATTTTTAGTATTTTCTTACATCATCTTTTAGAAGTATTACCACTCCCCTGCTTTCTAGAGTGCCCCTGATGGAAGGATGGTAGCATAAAGGAATCCCTGGGATTGGAGGATGGGCCGGCCATCAGTTCATGTGCTTACCCGGAGCAATGGATGGGGCCCAGCCTTGACAATTTTACATGATATAAACAATGGGTTGCTTATGTTGCACAATATGTGACAGCAGTGCTTAGTTAGTCGATAAAAAGTGCAGGAACCCACAGGGTTTCTTAAAGGCCTGCTTCCACCTCGTGCCTCTTACTTCCACCGCCCCACTCTTCCCCTCTCTTTATCTCACTCTTGCAGGTTCCTTCTTATCCCTGCCTTTTCCCTTTCTCATAGTTTTCTTATGTTTCTCATGCCCATTCTTTCTCTCTTTTCTGCCATTATCTCTCATGCCCTGGGTCAAAATCAGATGATAAAAAAATAAGTACCAGTACTCACCAGCTGCAACCACCAGACACCCCATTTTAAAAGAAAATAAGAAGGCACTGATAACATAGATAATTTAATGTGATATATGAATCTTAGCACTTCACAATAAATATAGATAAAAAGGGCTCCTGGTGAGCTAATGAATTAATTAAGAAATGAAGTTCAGACTCCTATTTTGATACTTTATTCAACAGTGGCGTAACAAAGGCCCGTGCAGCCCCCGCGGTGCGGGGATGGGGAAGGCCTGAGCTCCAAAGGCCCCCCTGGCATGACAGCTCTTGCCTGAATCCAGAGTGGGGGGCTCGATGTAGTTTTCAGCCCCCCCCCCCTCAAGTTTTGTTACACTAGTGTTTTTGAATTGTTTTAATGCCCTGACGAAGTGCCCTGATAAAGCGGTCATTGATTGTGAAACGTCTGGTGGCAATTATTTAGGATTTGGAATTAATCTTTTCTAATAACAACTTTTGACATCTGTATATCACTTATCTAATTGATATTCCAAAATATTCCCTCTGAACGTATAAGCCTACAAACAGAAAACCCTCAATTTCCATGCATATGTGTGTTTTTATATGTGGAAAATTTAAAATTCTTTCTTTGCAGACTGCTTTTGAGTGCTGTTGATTTTGACTGTCAGGTTAATTCCTGCACAGATTCACAGGCATGGGACTGAGGAAAAAAGAGAATGTCAGGGCTCTTCTTTGTGCAGATTCAGGGCACATAAAGCGCTATTTGATCAATTAAAATCCACAATTTAGGTTAGTCATCAAATCAATTCATTTAATTAACCCTCAACAAGGAGGACAGGGAGTGGTTAAGTTTTCAAACCATGAAGGTTAAAAGGTTTACAGAATTAAAATCATCAAATTGGTGTCAATCAATTAATCAATATATGAATGCATTTAATAATTATAAAGCTCAAATCAATCAGTCATATAAGTATAAGAACAAATTCGTTTAAATTCTCTCAAAAGGAAAAAGTTAAGTAAGTTTGTTCTTCCATGAAGAGGGCACCCTACTCTGCTCTAAGCTGTCTCTGAAGGGGACAAAAGCATCTTCTGGAAAGGTTCTGCCATACACATTCAACAATAAAGTTTCTCTACCTCCTTCAAACTTACAGTCCTCTGCAATAACCGAGAGACATTGGACCAGCCTGTACAGGCGCACAGTAGCAGCCAATGAAAACATTCTGCAGCTGTCACTTAAAGGAAAACAATCCACATGGGACAGAAAGCAAAGACCCATCAGGTTCATTCATTGTCAGTTCAGCGTCTCCTAGGAATAAAATACACAAATGACATAAAACAAGATGGCTATCAAATGTTAGTCATACAAAACATGGCCTACATTAACTGTGGCCAATCTAAATCTGAATAATACACAGTAAGTAGCATTTGCGTGTTCACATGTTAATGGCGACATAATTCCAAACATTTTATATGTAAAATGACTCATTCATTGTCAGTTCAGCGTCTCCTAGGAATAAAATACACAAATGACATAAAACAAGATGGCTATCAAATGTTAGTCATACAATACATAGCCTACTTTAACTATGGTCAATTTAAACCTGAATAATACACAGTAAGTAGCATTTGCGTGTTCACATGTTAATGGCGACCTAATTCCAAACATTTTATATGTAAAATGACCCTATCAAGAACAAGGCTTCCGAATGAAATGCAAAAAGCTGTAGTTATGTATATTTGTGCCTTCATGCTATGTTTTATGTGTGTATACTAATGTCTAATATATGTCTTCCTATTGTGTTATAGCCCAACCAGGGAGCCACGTATGACTCTGTGTTGATCTGTTACATAATGAGGAAATATACTCCTTTAAACAAAACCGGACAGAGAACCAACTAGGCAGGAGGCACCAATTACAAAAGTTAAACCAGAGAATTACTTCCACCAAAAACAAAGATCCTTCTGTGTGCAAACTCACAAAGGCACCCTCTGTCCAAAGGAACCACCCTGAAAAACAGGGCCAATAAAGCAAATAAACTTGTATTGTGATTGCACCACTATTATTCAATATAATCAAATGGTCCACATAAAGTCCATCAAATATTCAGTTGTCCATCTTTATTATTGATTCGTAATCTTCTTGTTTATAGAAAACAAACAGCCAACGCGTTTCGTTCTCCACAGAGAACTTCTTCAGGGCTGTAAAATTAAAACATAGATAAAAACCAACATCGTTTGTGACAAACATAAATATACACAACATGTAAACATATACAAAACCACATTTAAATAAAACACTTGAAATACAATACCACATAAAAAACGGATGAAAGTACAATAATCATCCCCATATGAACCAAAATGGATTGTGTCAATAGGTTCAGTCAAAAAGAATCGACCCATGTATGACCATTCATCAATATTGACCTCCCATATATTAATACCGAGTTTCCCAGAAAGAATCAGATCGTCCATTGCCCATATGTATGTAAAGTATAGAAATGTTAAGAGCAAACAAAAACATTTATTTCAACCAGAATATTAAATTTTCAACAATAATCTTATTGCATGGTTGACATTTTTGTAGACATTCATCGCTATGCATGCAAAACTATACATGCCTTGTTATTACTAAAAAGACAAAAGGGAAGATAAAGGAGAGAAAGAAAAGGGAAATGAGAGGGAAAATCAAAAAGAAATAACCACATCAGAACAACGTACCATTCCTGATTGTCACGAAAAAGCCGATATAAAATTTGTGACCATGTCGTCCTAATCCAAAGCGTCCTATCTGCCCGTTAGATCTAAATCAACTGTGGAAATAAGCGTAACGAGAAACCGAAAAAATATAATAAACTAAGGGGGAATCACCAAAAAGAACGTCACAAATATATGCATGTTATATATGGAATACCATAAATATGTAACGCTCAACCTACCTTCTAGGTTGAGGGAAATGTGTTAGCCATCTTCCAAATTATCATTATTATGGCGTCATCCAATGCAATTGTGATATGATAGTCACCGTACAGTTCTTATTCCATCATTATAGTAGAAGTATCGCGGTATTACCTAATCCAAAATTAACCATCATGAAACAATATATTAGTGTCTAGAGTTTTAGACAAACACCATTTGGGGCCAAAGCCCCAAAAGATACCATTAGGAGATTCCCAGTTTCCCATTTGCATACTGCCATTACACTCCTTCCAAGAATTATAACAATAAAAAGTAATCTTCCTAACAAGGAAAGATGTAAGGAGTGTGAACAGTAGCCAAACTATAAACACGGGTTGGTGAAAGAACGTATAAGGTAAGAGAGAGTTCAACTGTATGCATTAATCTCAGCCAATTTATCGTTTGCATATTGTCATTACAGTCCTTCCAAAAATTGTAATATTCTCAGTATTAATTTATGGGAGGTCAATATTGATGAATGGTCATACATGGGTCGATTCTTTTTGACTGAACCTATTGACACAATCCATTTTGGTTCATATGGGGATGATTATTGTACTTTCATCCGTTTTTTATGTGGTATTGTATTTCAAGTGTTTTATTTAAATGTGGTATTGTATATGTTTACATGTTGTGTATATTTATGTTTGTCACAAACGATGTTGGTTTTTATCTATGTTTTAATTTTACAGCCCTGAAGAAGTTCTCTGTGGAGAACGAAACGCGTAGGCTGTTTGTTTTCTATAAACAGGAAGATTACGAATCAATAATAAAGATGGACAACTGAATATTTGATGGACTTTATGTGGACCATTTGATTATATTGAATAATAGTGGTGCAATCACAATACAAGTTTATGAGGAAATATACTATTTGCAGGTGTATTTTTCACAAATAGTAGAGCAAATATAAAAGCATGCAGAAAACTGAGCAGTAATTAAATATGTTAAATACAGAGAGAATGTTCAATACATAAATACTATAAAACCAGGAAACATATCCAAACTATCCATCACTTTGTCTGGTGACAAAAAGTCAGTGGCGTAGCTAGGGGGGGTGGGGTGGGTAGTGGTCTGCCCCGGGCGGCATGTGATTTAGGGGCGGCGGCATCCGCCCACCCCAGCTCTTACCTGCAGCCACGTGGGGCAGCAAAAGCAGGAATTGATCCACAGCCCCCCCCCGCTCTTACGGTCGCCGCAGAGTGGCAAAAGCTTGGACCGCCATAGGCGGCAAAAGGCCTAGCTACGCCACGGCAAAAAAAAATAGAAACTCATAAACACGTGTATCTGAACTGCACTTGATTTAATAGATTGTGTTGCTTTATGGGAAAACACAAGCCACCACATACCCTGGTTAACTTGGAAGACGGCCAATTGTACATATTCGTACACAGGACCGTTTGTCATTCTGGTTATCAGAAACGTTTTTTTGGCTTGTTTGGTAAGTCCTATGTTGTTGAACTGGGTGCTTCCGTATCATCTTTCCATATTTTTTTCTGTGCTGCAGAATTCATGTTGTCACTTCCTGCATTGAATCCCGACACCCACACACCCCATGCCAAGGCAACACGTGTCTTTAATATGTCTTTCTTTCTTGTTTTGTGTCAGGATTCCATAAGCAAACAGCTGGCATACAGCATGCACCAACTGCAGGGAAACAAACAATATGGGACCGAGAAATCCGGGTACCTGTGCAAAAAGAGCGATGGGTAAGTGTGCTGCACTGCACAGGCGAATCTACAGTGTATGTGGTGGGTCATACTGCCTTTCAGAAAAAGTTATGGGGATTATTGGCGAATAGGGAAATTAAAACAGCCAAGAACTGATGCCGCAAATCGTTTGTGCACCAGTGCTTAATTAGAGCCAGTGGTTTCCATTGCTGAGGACTATCACTTATTTCACAAGGCCGGGACTTTGGATTTCTGATTTTGCAGGTCGTAGTCTCAATATGAATTGTCCAACTTGAGAATTAAATTAATCCTGTACCCCCTGGATGGATGCTGGCCTGGTATATCTTCCCAGGCGGGTCCACCCCGTCCAGTCTGGTTGAATGCATAGCATCACGTTAGTGATAATGTCATCACGCCTGTTCCATCTCTATGAAATCCTCATCAACCACTAACTTGTCTTCCCTATTGCCAGTTCATCCCGGAGTCTGCTGCCTGAGGCTAAGCCTTTCATTGGATAATGGAAGCTGGGGGGCTGGCTCATGGCTGAGGTGTAGACAAGGTAGGTTGGGAGAGCACAGGCCGAACTTGGTGGTGAGGCCACGTGAGGAAGAACAAACCTAATTGCAGACTTTGCGATCTCTTCCCTTAACGAGCTTGAGGCGGCCATGGCTCCCCACAAATTTCAAGCTTCATGGAGTCACCCCTCGTGGTGATGGGCAGCCTCTGAGCACTCTAATTGCTGAGCGTGCGTGAGTCTAGGTGGCCACAACAGCCACACTCGCTGGCAGCATTACAGCTGGGGGTCAGTGCTTATGCTGTAGCGGGCAGGACAATTTGAGCAGTGGTTTCTGGACCAAACAATTTGCAGGCAGCACCAGCAGTGACCTGACCAATGACCTGCTGTGACCAGTGTTCCTCTCTGGCAGTCGCCTGTTCAGTAATGAAACCAATGGGTCCAAATGCAACTGTATCTGCAGCACCATGTGTGCTCTTGGCTTCTTCCCTGGGTTACATGTGATAATGGCTTGCAGTTTCTACCTTGATTTTCCAAGGCGAGTCCACATACTTTGGCATGCTGTTACCTATTCTTTTTGATATAATCAGTCCAAAAGAGTAAATGATCCGAGCAGAATCAGGGTAAATATCTCCAAGGAGATCAGAGAGTGGAGCACTTGTCTTTCAAATACTGGAGATCTACAAGTCACACGTTCAAGTCCTAGCAAGGATGATCCACCATTACGTCCATTGGAAAGTTGACGAATGAAGTAATATTGGATATATATTTATTTGCAGTGTTTAGAACTGTGGTATGAGGGATTTTCTGTACTTTGAAAAAGTGTGCAGAGATTTGTTATGCCAACTGGTATATTCCTGGAAAAACAGATCCCTTTGCCTTTTATATGCGGCTACCGCTGTGCTGAATTGTGAGATTCTGCACAATCATCGCTTGTACTGCCCCGGGTTGGCACACTATTAGTACTGTTGTGTGGTCAGATTCCATGAAGAGACAAATCCCACGGGCATGATATTTTTGGGCAATTTGTCTGGATAAGGTAATATAGGCTCTGAACTGTAGCTACCAAACTATTTGTTATTCAGTATATCTGTGTGTTCCAGTGACCTGGAACCTTTGCTGGGCAATACTGCATGCATGAGAAATTGTTCTTGTCAATCAAGTTTTGTTCAGCACACAAAGGAAGGAGCTGGCATACAGGGGGGCTTTGTTGCACCCAGGATAGGACCCTGGGATTAAGGGTGTCTCTTCTGGTGGCATTGTTCGCTAATCACTGATTTCGGTCTTTTTTTTTTTGTTTAAAAAGCTTTATTTAAAAATGTAGAACAATTGCAGACAAAAAATAAATAAATGAATAGAAACAGAACGAGATATAAATCGTGAAATAGTCCAAAGTGATACAAGAGATAAATACTTGTCAAATACAATACATTAAATTCAGGTAAAAAAAGTAAAAAAGATCTCAAAGTGCATACACCGGAAAGAATCTGCGATTATATAATAAGTAGCATTTTATAGACTGATTTGTGTCTTTATGAAAGTCATCCCTGCAGAGGTCTGTGATTTGCAAAATGTCAGAAGCTCCTTCTAGGAGTGCGATCAGCTCGAACGGATAGCGTGAGGCAAGAACTTTACGTTTCTAAGTGTGTTTTTAGAACAACAGCTTCTTCTATAGGCTAGATTAGATTAAGTTCAAGCAGCATTTGTATCGACCGCCCAGTGCTAAAACAACACGCTGATCAACAAGTGCAAAAATCGTTTTTTCCTCCACTCCCTCAGGTAAGTGTTGGACCCTGCAGAAGCTTTCCTGGGGCACGTGGCTTGCTGTAAATTCCCGTAATAATGTTCTGTTTTGGGCGGGAATCCAGCCTACTCGCTTTGAAACAAGGGATTTAGCACTGAAAAAGTTGATTTTGAAAGCGATCTGAAACCTAGCTTGAAGGGCATCCCGTCGACATTCAATACAACAAACCTTATGGGCTTCCAA
Source organism: Triturus cristatus (assembly GCF_964204655.1). Lineage (NCBI taxonomy): Eukaryota > Metazoa > Chordata > Amphibia > Caudata > Salamandridae > Triturus > Triturus cristatus. The sequence goes on from NC_140590.1 coordinate 1,358,616,817, forward strand.
ACTATACACTAGCTTTCTGAGTAATTATTTTGTCTTTTGCCTAATTGTCTTAAAAAAAAATGTGACTGTTGCTGCATTTACATCTTCTGCTGGAGGGCTTTTCAATTAACGTACTACAGTTTTTTTTAAATAAATATTTTCTAATGTCAACCCTAAAATTCAAAATGGTGTCCCATGTCTCCCTTTCCCCCATATTATTGTGATTTATAGATGTAGAAATATTGTTAATAGCGTAGCGAGTATTAAGAAAAATACCTGGTTCACATCATTCACAGAGAGAACAATCCATCCTCTCTAGATTTCCCCACCAATTTCTGGGTTTCTTACTATACGTAGTAAAGCACTAGAACAGTTTTTTACAACAAAAAAGTAACACCAGGCAGGGGCTAATAAACAATAGAAGCAGCCTCCTTATACAATAATAGGGACTTTTGAATGGTTCGCTTTTAATTATTGTCGACGGCGTTTCGACCCCTATAATATTCGGATGATTACCCCCGCAGATCGGAGTGGTTTACATCAGTGCAATAAGCACTAATTGTTTTTACCCTGATACTCATCCAAATACACAAATAATTTTTTCACTGGGGATACTTTGCACTATATACATAAATATTTTTTTCTAGAATGTCATTGTTATATATATACATTATCTACTGGCGGTCGCCAGTAGATAGTTATAGTTAGGACCGTGCTTCCATAGGAAATCCGCAACATTCTATTTGGAATAACTTTGGCGCCGGTTGACGAATCCTCGCAAAATTTTCAAAATAGGTGGGGCGCTCCGCTCCGCTCTTACCCTGAAAGTCTCGGGGGGATTCGTCAAGCGGGGGCTGAGAAAAAAGGGGGGTCCCAAAACGCATTTTCCCCATGCAATGTTCCATAGGGACCTTTAGTCCAAGGTACAGCCCGAACGGCTGAACAGAATTACTTGAAATTTGGCAGAGAGGTAGTCCTCAGGTCAGGGATGTGCCTTTTGCAGGTCTGGTGTCAATCTGTTCAGTAGTTCCTGAGAAAATCAAAAGTAAAATCATATATCTATGTGGGCGGAGCCTAACCACACATCTCATCCTGAGATCTGATTGGCTGTCAGCACTTCATCCAAGAAGTGTTGGCAGCCATCTTGGGACCAATATACATGATAGCACCTCATTAAAAAGCATTGCAGTTAATAGAAGGTTTTAAGACTTTAGTTACATTATAAATCATTTGTTGATGGTACCATACTCATTTTAGGAATTGCGGTATGTTCTAAGGTGATTTCACCATGTGAAAAAGCCTTCTGCTGGGATATCATGATTGAGAGAAAAATATTTTCTCATGCTTTTCCCACAGAGGTTTGGAAGGTGATCTATAAGCTAAACTGAGAGCTTATTTTCTGTAAATTCACATTATCTTTCTCAGTCATGTGAGACTGAAGTCTGACATTTTCAGTAAAACATGTACATCCAACAAGGGCAGAGACTGTCAGTTGATTCCTTTGTGTTCTACTGCAGCTTCCCAGAGTGTTCCAAAGAACAACTAGAGCGCTAACAGTCCTACTTATGATAAACGTATGGCACACCTGAAGCCATCTTGCTTGGATTAAAGTGGTAACTCTTAAAACATTTAATTTAAAAAGGAACAAAATGAGGGGGTTCATTTTTCCATAAAAAGTATGATTAGTGCTGCAGAAAGAAAAATTAGGGCACATTTTGAGTGACTTCTCAAATCCTCTTCTATTTCATAAAAAAATTCTGACATGCATACTGAAACATGCACTTTCAATACCAGCAGCAGTTTTCCCTGGTGAGCAGTAGCTTTACTACAGTGATCTAATGAGCAAAAAGAGTGCTAACATTCTGAATTTATGGCAAATGTGTGACACATCTGAATGCCTTTGGAATCAAAGTAAAAAACTCAAAGTATTTCCTACTGAGGAGACTGCAGTAAATGAGGAAATTAGGAAACTTCATAACAAATAAGTCTGCCAAGATGGCCACCAGAGACAAAAGAGCCCAAATGTAGCCCAAATATCACCCAGATGTAGCCCAAGTATAGCCCAATGACAGAATGTCCCAGAGTGTTCTTAAAAAGAACTAGAGCGCTTACTGTCTTCATTATGACAAAAGTATGGCACACCTGAAGCCATCTTGATTGGAATAAACTGGTAACACTTAAAACATTTAATTTAAAAAGGAACATATTGAGGGGGTTAATTTTGCCATAAAAATTATGATTAATGCTGAAGAAAGAAAATGAGTGCACATTTTGAGTGACTTCTCAAATCCTCTTCTATTTCATTAAAAAATTCTGACATGCAGACTGAAACATGCACTTTTAATACCAGGAGCAGACTTCCATGGTGAACAGTAGTTTTACTACAGTGATCTAATGAGCAACTAGAGTGCTAACATTCAGAATTTATGGCAAATGTGTGACATATCTGAATACCTTCATGATGGAATCAAAGTAAAAAACTGAAAGCATTTCCTACTGAGGAGGCTGCAGTACATGAGGAAATTAGGAAACTTCATAACAAATAAATCTCCCAAGATGGCCACCGGAGACAAAAGAGCCCAAATGTAGCCCAAAATCACCCAGATGTAGCCCAAATATAGCCCAATGACAGAAGTGTGCAAAACACTTATTATTTTGTGTTTTTGCAGTGTTATATAGTGCAGACTTGTCAGGTATTGGAGTGCTTTACATGAGCATTGGTTACATCACACAAGAACAAATTCATTTTGGTTGTAGACATGGGGAGACTAAGTTTTTTGACCAGAATCACAGAATGTCGAGCTGAAGCAGAAACTCCAACCTGGTTCCCCAGTTGCAAAATTTGCAGTTCTGGAAGTAACACCACATCCTCTCCCCTAAGTGCAACATTTAATCAAGTGGTCAACTGGATAAAAAAACATAAAGGTAACAAATAATTTAAAAGTGCTTTCTCGCTATTTGAAAATTCAGAAAATATGTCCTTATTTTAGTCTTTTAGAGCACTAACCATAATTTTGATGCCAATAAGACCCTCTCATATATGTAATTTCTAAAGGAAATGCTCTAGGTATTACAGTTTTGATTACATCAAGATGACGTCAGGCCTTCCACACTTTTGTAATAAATATAGAATGTTAGCAATCTAGTTGTTCATTAGGATACTGTTGAGAGGCAGAGGCCAGGGGCACGGACTCTGAAAATTGAAGGCAGGTAGGAGGGTGCAAAGGCAACAATTTAACCACACTGAGCAGGCAGGAAGGGCCGTGGCAGCACAACAGACTATGGAGGGCAGTGAAAAGGGGGGCAGGGGCAACAAACCAACAATACAGGACTTGCAAGAGAGGCTGTGGCAATGTAATAGACCATTGTGGGCAGAAGGAAGAGGCAATGGTAGTAGAACCATACATGCCAACAGACCCGATTCACCCAGGAAACGTCCAATGCTTTTAAGCTCAATTGGGCTTTATTTTATCTGTCTCCTGTCTACAATCTCCTCTTTTTCAATGTAACTCAAAGGGGGAAATCAATACCCCAGTTTTTTTTCAAAACTTCCTCTTACCAAGTTCAAAATGTTCGCAAGTATGGTACATTGGATCATGGAAGGAAATGGGGTAGGGACATGGACTTGGATAACAAAGGACAGGAGGGACATGGAGAGGTGCACCAAACTGACCCTGCAGGGCAGGCATCAGGGTTTGCAGCAGCACAATACACCACACAGGGCATGCGGGGCGGGAGTGCAGCACAACAATCCATAGAAAGCAAGAGGGAGGGGACAGGACCATGCACATGGACAACAGAGAACAGAGGGGCAAGAGGCAGGACCATAATGGACAGATAGGAGAGAAAGCTACAGCATAACAGACCATAAAGGGCAGGAGAGATGGATCATGGGCATTACAATGGAACAGACAAGCCAGGACGGAGGGAGTAGGGGTCTGCACATGTAAACAGAGGGCTGGGGGTAAGGGGGCAGGGCAGGAGCAGCAAGATAGCCATGGAGGTTAGGCAGGATGGGCACTAGAAGCAAGACACACCATGAAGAGCAACAGTGAGACTTTGATGGCATACACACAGACCATGGAGGGAAGGTGGGAGGAGTTCAGGGGCAGCTAACTGACCACACAGGGAAGGTGGGAGGGGCCATGGCAGCACAGAAGACCATGCATGGCAAGTGGGAGGGTTAGTGGTAGCACAATGGCTATGATGGGCAAGAAGGAGGGTGCAGGGGCATGCACAAAGGACGATGGAGGATAGAAGGGAGGGTCAGGACCTGTGCACAGACAAGAAAGTTCAGGGGAAGGGGCCTCACAACAGACCGTACGGGGCTGGCAGGAGGAGCAGTTGCAGCACAACAGACCAGGGAGGGCAGAAGGGTGTGGCAGTACAATGGAACATGTAGGACAGGAGGAAGAGGATAGGGGCATGGCATGTGGACAGGCAGGGTGGAGGTGGCAGGGACAGGTTACAGTCATCTGACAATGCAGGTGGGAGGGGAGTGGCAGCTCAACAGAACAGTCAGAGTAGATAGGAGTGGCAGGTCCATGGAACATGGTGGGCAAAAAGGATAGAGCAGGGGCATGCACAAAGACATCGGAGGGCAGGGGGAAGGAGAATAGGGGCAGCAAGCTAAGCACAGAGTTTAAGCAGGAGGTCAATGATGGGGCATAGAATTGGGCAATGGAGGGTAGGAGGAGTGGACTGGTACATCATACTAAATTGAGGGCAGTGGCAGCACATCAGACCATGCATGGCAGGAGGGAGGAGGCTAGTCCATGGATTCACACAACAGAGGATAGGGAGGAGGGGGATGGGGCAGCAAGCTAACTGTTCAGAGAAGGCGGGTATTAGGAACTTTATTGTTTTTAAGACGTGTGTCTGTGCGAACTACTTAAAATATGAACAAGTATGCAGCATAATCTCACTTTTATTCAGGAAGAAGAGGACGTTTGTGACTGTGACTCCGGGCTCACTTGGCAGAAACACCCCCTGACCCTCCACCCCCTATCGCAAAATGTAATGCCCGTGAAAAGGGTAGGTGAACACAGTGTTATATAGAACATAGTCCTGAGAACACGATTGAAAATGAAAACTAGATATAGTATATGGTATAAACTATGCACCAAAAAGTGTGATATAAGATGAACCAGGCGTGAAATATAATATGCAATACATTGTGCGCAATGACAGATTCATTGGAGAGCGCGAGATAGCACAGGCACTAGCGCGTGCTATGCGATATGCGCCTTGGAGTATAATATGCACAGGGCACTGTTGTGTAACCTAACTAGTCTCTAAAGTTGTAATATAAAATATGTGCTGGGGAGTGTGACGTTGCATATGCACTGTGACAAAGATATGGATCCCAGATTGTAATATGTATGGCATAGCACTGTGCGTTATAACATAGGCATCGAGGAAGGCACGTTAGATGGGGCAATATAACCCGTGCGAAGACAAGTGTGGCATGACATATTCACGGGGTGGTGTTACAGTGCACATGGGCTAGAGAGTGTCATAGCATATGCACTAGCTAGTGGAATACAACACAGAGGTGTGTGGCACTCAGCAGGCAATGGTGGGTGTAACACAGCATTGGGCTCTGCCAGGAGCGCGCTGTGACTCTCAAGTGATGTTCGTCCCCTTTCCAGAGAGTAAAATAAAAAGTATTACACATCCGGTAGTGGATGTGTGTTTTATTAACCGTGAGGGGGGTTTCTTGCATAGTTTTGGTCGAATTTTTGTCGAATACCCTTTGAATGGCTTGGTGTGCATGTATATTAAATGTGCCCGTCAATAGCTACCCATGTTTGTATAAATAAACGACAAGGGTGTCTACCGGGATTAGGCACGGTAGGGCATCAGACATGTCAGAGCTTCACTAGTGGTGTAAATACATTCCACGTGGATTCATTGTATGCATAGTCGCCTTTTAATGAATATCACACAAATCGTCATGGTGATAGGTACGTACGGTTTGTCCAGCATGTCCTAGGTGTGTCTATAAATATATATTTTTTAAAAATAATAAAAAACAGTGGCCGGCCCTGGGGATTGGGGTAAAAAAAATATAATTAGGAGACAGGTCCTGGGGGATGGGGTCATCAGGGCCAATAAATTAGAATAAGAAGGGGAACCACACAGCCCCCTTCTTAAAAAATTAAAATAAATAAAACACTGGCATCGTGCCGGAGGCCACGCCCCCTCCTTGCAGCACTCTGCAAACGCGTTCCCTGGCGAGTTGTAAGTTGGGGAATTAATTCCTCTTCAATACTGAGGGTCCCTGAGGGCCAACTAGCCCAACAGGCATCTCCAGTATGCACCAGGGAGCTGCGCTGCAGACAGGTGTTCTGAGGCCAAGCCCCTTTTTACACCTCTCTGCAACGCAGCTCTGTGGCGCTTACTGGAGGTACCTAGTGGTCTAGTTTGACCCTAGGGACCCTTAGGATTCAAGGGGACTTAATCTCTCAATTTAGAACAGCCACAGGGCGCGTTTACACAGTGGTGAAGGGAGGGGACGGGGCCTGAGGTGACGTGTGCAAACACGCACTATGGCACGTTTTAATTTGGGGATATAATTTTCCTTCAATACTGAGGGCCCCTGGGGGCTAACTAGCCCACCAAGTGCTTCCAGTAAGCGCCACTGAGCTGCATTGCAGAGAGGTGGTCTAGGCTGTGCCACTTTTTACACCTCTCTGCAACGCAGCTCTGTGGCACTTACTGCAGGTACCTAGTGGGCTAGTTGGACCCTAGGGACCCTCAGGATTCAAATGAACTTAATCTCCCAACTAAAAACGGACACAGGGCGTGTTTACACAGTGGTGAAGGGAGGGGACGGGGCCTGAGTTAACGTGTGCAAAAACTCCCTGTGGCCTGTTTTTTTTTTTTTTTTTTTTTTTAAAACCTTTATTGACAGTTCAAGAAGAACAAGTATGGGCCTACAACCCCCCAGGGCCGGCCGCTAAGCAATCAGAGCAAGAACGACAAGTATAAACACAGGCAGCACTTCGGGGAGCAAAATCGTACTGCTTATACTGTGGACAGCGTAAGTAGGGCACCAGGAGAAAGAGGTTTTCATTTTATGATGAAACAAGGCAGAAGGATCAGGTGACAAGCAATTTTAAAACAACGATCACGGATATGCAGAGTAATGAACGTTAGCGATTTACAGCAATCTATTCGGTCGATGGCGCAAATACAAGAACATCAGGATGGAGAAAAACATAGTCTACAGCTGCGCCCGCAGTCCCCCGCCAGAACTCCCCAAGAACACCCCGGAAGTTGTGAACACATGGAACGGCAACAAGGCATAGCAAAAGGAGGTGTATCACGCTGATCCCAGAAAAAGAAAGACAAAAAGAATCAGAGAAGAAAAAGGAGGCCATGGAAAAAGATGAAGGAATACAGAGTCCCCTCCCCCAACCCCCCACCCTGCACCTCTGCATATGAGTACGGCCCCCCCCCCCCCAGCAGTGTGCCTGTCGCCCTGGAACCAGACCCGAAATGTAGGAGAATAGGGAAAAAGAAGTAGGAAAGGACCCCCACCAGACGGGGGGGTTGAGAAAGCATTTATAAACTGGAGGAGGGCCTTCATAACAGACCCCCGGCTTCTCCCTCCCGCACGGTAAGGTTCCCCTAAAGTGAACAAGGAACAGCACAAAAACAATCTTCTCAAACCACAATGGGGAGCATTATGCACCTATTGTGCCAGTAGCCATGTCAGGAGAGCACACCACCCCAAGCCCGCCCGTCCACTAGGCGACCACCCCCGAGGGGCCAGCCTCATCCCTGACCACTCTGTGGAATTCTGCCCATGCCAACCCCTCGACCCAGCACCATACCCAATGTTCCTAGGCAGAGGAATGTCCGACAATGACAGAGAAGCGACGCACACAGGTGGGGTGGAAGTCTCTGAGCATCAACACAGTCCGCCGCGTGAGGAAACAGGCTTCCCAGTGCTGCCCTAGGGTCTGCACTGCACGCAAGGCTCAGGAAGGCAGAAGCAGCCAAAACAGACATTAGTTGCTGGAGTTGTCTCTGGGTCGCAGGAGGGCATGCACGGGATGAGGCCACCACATCTCACTCAGGTCCAACGCCTCCGGGACAGATCAGGCCCTCAGAAGGTCGAACACACTGTAGCATACTGGCCGGGGCGTCCAGTCGTGTACTAACCTCAGGGGGGGCCGCCACAGCGTCCTCCTGCGCGCAGTGTGGGTTAGACTCTGTGTTCGTGCGGACAGGCGGGCCGCCACTGCCCCAACTCCGACGCCACACCATCGAGCTTACTCCCCAAGATCACGAAACCATGAACCAAGGAGGAGTGAAGAGTACCAAGAGCCTCGAGGAGGTCGCCGTACCCCAGCTCAGCTCTCTGTGATCTAGCCGCCACACTCCCAAGAATCGTACGCTCACAGGCCCGCTGCGGCCCAGCGGACAGGATGGTAGGCTTCATCGACCCAAGATGGCCGCCAAGTATGCCCGACCCTCACCGGGGCCGGGACCCCGGGACAAGCGTCGCGATGTCCACGTCGCGGGTGACCGGGTTCCGGGGGCAGGCAAAAAACTATCCGTGGTCACGGGCAACAGTCGTCCCCACCACGGACCAGCTCCCGTAGAAATCCGGGGGCGGCCCGCAATGATCGGGGCAGGATACGGACGGCGGCCGGGCAGCTCACCAGCAAGGCAGGGACAGTCACCGGAGGATCTAAGATTTGCACCCCCGGTCATGCACTCGGTCAGCTACACTGGGCAGTAGAAGTGACCACGCCGAAATGTAGGCCGAGTTTAACACCGCTTCGGTGGGCCGACTCCACCCAGTCACCACCGGCCGCTGTTGTCGCACTGCCACCCGGCCACGGCGCCCACTCGATGTCCCGGCTCCAGGGCCGCACAGGCCGCAAAGTTCAGATGCAGTTTTCTCCGGCGATAGCACGGCTAGAAACCTCGGAGTCACACAGTCGGGAGCCCCTCTCCTTCAGAAACACGACCACGTAGCACAAGTTGAGGATCTCAGGCAGGATATCCGTGCGGGGTGCGGAGGTTCACGGAGCCGGGAGTCTACGCTGCCGTCCTGGTCGCCATCTTGGCTCCTCCCTGTGGCCTGTTTTTAGAGGTAGTTTTAATCCCCCTGCCCTATTATATACTAGGGGCTTACAGAGGAGGTCATGCTAATCACAGGGGGACCCCAACGCAGAATGTTCCCTAGTGTATGTAGGTGTTTTCACTGTATTTTAAGTGTCTTTTAACATAGCACTGGCTCTAGGACTGGTTAGTCAGACTCAGTTACCACCAGTATCCGTTGAGGGTACATGATGATTTTGCAACAAGGAGTCTTTCTGCTCTTCTTTTTGTTCTTTCTGCACGTTATCCTTCTTCCTGCACTTTTCTTCGTCTTTGAGGACTTCTGTTGCTTCTTTCTGCACTTCTTTTTTTTCTTTCTGTGCATTTTTTCTTCTTTCTTCACATGTCCTACCTCTGTGGGCATAGTTAGAAATTAGCATTTAAAAAACCTTTGAAATTCACAGAAAAAACCATAGGTTTCAGGCACGTTATATTTAGGAATTAGCATTTAAAAAACCTCAGAAATTCACTGAAAAAACCATAGGTTTCAGGGGTGTTATAGTTAGCTGGACTTTCACTTGTACAAAACCATTGAAATTCCCCCGTTATAGTTAGTTCAGCTAACTATAACTCGCGTGCCCGCAATGCACTGCTGATGACGTCACATATTACATCACTCATGACATGGTCAGTGACATCACTCATGACATCACTGATGACATCTCAAATGACATCGCTGATGACATCACTGATGACATCATCCTTGTGATAGAGTGGCAGACCTCCTCTCACCCTAATATAACCTTTGATACACACATTCAAAAATAGAGACTAAAATTTTCAAAACAATGGACATACCATTTACCAGTTACAACAACCTCTTCAGTAATTCTAAGATCCACATACACATCCACTCATTCACCAACAGTCCTATACAGTCACTCATACATGTACTCACTCATCATATGTACTCATACACCTATACATCCTGTTACACAATGCCACTCATCCATAGAGTTACTCACACACATAGTCACTCATGCTAATAAAGAATCAAACATACATTTACCTGCATATACAGTTATACACACACCACCACACTTACTTCTACGGAAACTTACACATACTTAGTCTTTTAAACAATCACTTATAGAAACACATAATTATTCATACAGGAACTCTTTCAATCTCTCACTCTCACATATACTCACTTATATACACCAATAGTCACATATACTAGTTTAAAACATATGTAGTTACTCATAAAGACACTATTGAGACAGTCATTCACTCACTAACACACCCATACACACAGTCATCCACCCATACAGTCCTGCACACATGCTGTCTTCAACACATACAAACAGTGAGTCACTCATTCATGCACCTATGCACTACGTAATACCCCCCACCGAACCATGCAGACACTCAGACTGATACTCAAAAAAACAACTAATAACCTATATAGACACCCATGTAGCTACTCACCAACCCATGCAGCCACTTATACACAAAGTGAGAGACTGATACAGATATTTACATATTTAAACATTACTCACTAAGCCATGTATTCACTATGATACACTTAATCAGTCAGTTACACAATCAATTTTTCAAAAACAAATCATCCATTTAGACACTTATATACCCATTTATTCTTCCATCGACCTTGAGATATACATATATAAAACATATTTAATTTTCAGAAAAACAGACATTCACTGGATGATGTCATCAGTGATGTCATTTGAGATGTCATCAGTGATGTCATGAGTGATGTCACTGACCATGTCATGAGTGATGTAATATGTGACGTCATCAGCAGTGCATTGCGGGCGCGCGAGTTATAGTTAGCTGAACTAACTATAACGGGGGAATTTCAATGGTTTTGTACAAGTGAAAAGTCCAGCTAACTATTGAGGAAATATGAATTTTGTGATCAGTTATGTCCCCTATCGTAGACCCCAACGGCTCCATGTGCGTGCTATAAGTACATGTATGTTCCCTCCAGTTCCAGTTCGGAAGACGCAAATACATGTGCGTCCGCCGTCAACATGTCCTCTTTCAGATCCGCCATGAATGGGTCAGATATTCCATTCCTAAGTATGAAAGGCCACCGACTTTATGTGGTTCACTTTCCACATTTTACAGATTCAGGCGAGTAGGCCCTGAATTCTGCCATCAAGCCTTTTCCTGCCTTCTGCCTCTGAAAGCTCCAGTCCGAGCCTGCATCTGTATCCATGAACTTTGTCCTACTCCCTGCGCGGCTAACGGTGCCTGATCCAGCCTGTTGCCTGCCAAAAACTGTATTTCACCTTCAAGATTATCTGCTCCGCTCCTCATCCGATGCATTCCTGTCTAGTAGTTTAGGTAAACATTCTTCCAGCTACCGTGCAAAGGGCCAGGCCTCACTGTCCTCATGCAAGTAATTCATAGCCCCTGTTACCATGGAAGATTCCTGCCTCCTCGCATCTCATGTAGACACTTAGACGCTTGTACACGCACTAACAGTCAGTATAGAATAGATTCTGTCCGAGAGACCTTTCCTTTTGGATAATACAGTTCTTTAAACATAAGATATTAGATATGATTTGGGATTAGGTTGACATGACCCCTCAGACTTCTGTCTCCACATGTAGAGCTAAATGTCAAATCCCCTTCACCCTCTAGTTGCACGTCACTCACACGTCATGCGGCTGCGCGCGCATCTCTGCCAAGTATTTTCTGCTGACATTGCAGGATTCTCTTATGGATCCACCCACTTGTGACATCATGTTTAATGACGTATTTAGTTACGCCTATGTTACCGCCTTTTTTTTATTACGTATGTGTATCATATCTGTATTATCAGCTGTTACGCCTCTTGCATCTGTCTTAATGTAATGCTTTCCATATAAATACCATTACTTGTCAATAATGTATTGCCTTCCTTCCTGAACCTTCATGGTGATGGAATTTGAAGCCTGCAGTTCGAATTGTAATTCCTTTGTAGAGGAATAAAGCCTTTTAGAACCTCTAATACCACGGATTCTGCCTCTTATATTTACTGAGTTATTCTTACTAGACTTTACCGCATAAAAAATAGTACCGGTAATGAAATATTTACCACATAAATTGGCGCCCGAATAGGGACACTTTCTCATCTCACGCGCCGGAGGTGCGTTGCAGGCCCGGTCTCCTGCCACTGCTGAACGGACAAAAACGCGTACCTGCAGGATTTCCTGTATCTCCCTCCGGCCAAGCGGGGGCGACTGAGGCTGCGATCAACACCCAGACGAGGCGGTGAGAAGTGCGAAGTATCCCGACCAGAGGAGGCCCACCAGGTTCCGAAGTTCCGAGTCCAGTCGAGTCTAGTCCAGTCCGGTCCAGTTTCAGTTCAGTTCCGAGGCCTTCCGTTCCGCGCTACCCGGTGAGTACCATTGCCGGGGAGGCATTTAAACGTGCACATAGGTTGTGCCGGTCAAGACGGGTTTGGGTACACAAATCCGGTCTGCACTGTTTTAGCAGTGTATCTGTACTGTTTAGCAGTATATCTAGTATGTCTTGCATATAATTTAGTATTATCTAGTGTCAGTATTATGTCAGTAACTAGTTTTCTATTAGTTATCATCGTTCGTTAAAACTGTTAAATGTTAAATGTTTTAATACGTTCTACATATTGTGGTGTGAATGATTGTTCATTATTGTGTTTATTGTATTAAGTGTGTTCAGGTAATACGGTCTAAAAATGCCGCTCTTTTCAAAACTAAGACAGATCAAAACCAGAAAAGGGGTACTCGAAGAAGCTGTTCCCATTCCACCTAGGGACACTCCAGGATACTTTATGTATCATAAGCATGGCCTAGATGCCGTGTTATTTCTTGATTTATGGGTAGACTACACCAAGGATTTACCAGAGAGTCAGAGATGGCCCGCAGCGGGGACCTGGGATGCAGATTGCATCATGAGAGTAGAAGAAGAATTATGGAAAAAGAAAGCCAGACAGTCACAGAAAGAAGCCATTGAATTATGGCGTAAAGAATCATATAGACGTACAGAAAAAGCGCTCAGACAGGAAGAGAAAGGTAGGGAGAATTCAAATAAAGCCAGAGAAAATCTATTAATTGAGGAAGGTACCCGAGTAAAAGCAGAACAAATAGACAGACAACGAAACACTCTTATGAATGGTATGTATCCTCTTCTGGCCGAAGGGTTACCTCAGGCCACCCCGGAAATACCGAAAAACTTGACACCCCCATTACTCCTGATAAAAGCACATCCTAAAACAGCAAAAGACGTTTTCCTTTCCTCCTATTTAGATGACGTAGCTCCCGAGTATGCTAATACCATACCACACACACCGCTTGCTGATGGTGTTCAACGTCAAGATCATCCGTCTGTATCCCCGCAACAACAAAGTCCTACGCCCATTCCCACAGGTCCGTCCGTTTCTACTGTTTTTCCCGCATCTACAATTTCTATCTTACGTCCAACAAATCCTTTCTTGCCCAGCACCTCAGATGGTGCTACAGGAGGTACGACAGACATGTTTGCCACACCGCCGCGAAATAAACAGACCCTTAGAGATTTAGCACTCCAACGTACACCCCAACTAGCGACATCCGACATGTTTAAAGAACATCTTGTGGATTGTAGATACGATCCCAGTGCCAGGTAAACAGGATAGATTGCTACTATCATCACTACGTATACGACGAGCTACATTGTATTTAATGACGATACCAGGAATGGTTGAACACCTAGACAATATATATCACTTTGTCCAAACAGGGCGAGGCCCAGAAAGTATTAACGAAGCTATGGAATACCAGAAAGTGGATGTACAAAGACAACTACTACGTTTTTTCATAAACTGCGTGATCAGGAACCAAGACAGGCCTGAGGCAGATCATGATACCATGCAAAAACTTGCCAAATGGGGTCAGAACATAGCAGACGAGAAACATGACAGACAGGCGTGTATAATCGCCATGTATCGAAAGATCCGCAAGGAAGTAGAACGAATACATAAAGAAAGACGAGAAGCAGACAGAATTGAATCAGAGGGAGAGGAGGAGCAAGAATCAGAACAATTAGATACGATAGCTTACGTAGGTAGAGGAAGACCCCATAATAATACTAGAGGCTTTAATGATCCGATACGTCCGATACGTCCAGAATGTAACAGACATTTTCAAACCCCTATGTTAAATACAAGGTCCCCTGAACACCTATTCCAAGCCGCTGATAAATTACTCCGAGATCGAAGGGGGTACCATATGCTCGATTCCATGGATGAACAAGAATTAGCCAGGTCAGCAGTACAATGGGCTGACAGTCCCGACAAATACAGTGAAGATGCACTAGCACACACGTTTCTGAATCTTGCCCCAGACGAACAGCGTTTAGCTAGTATATACATGATTCAACACCTCCTTATATTATATAAAAGCCAACACTCCGATCCTGGACCCTTACCTGACATATTGACCGAATTACTCACGAATAAATGGAGAGGTTCAGGTACTGATTTAATTAAAGAAATTCTAGAATTTCGAAACCAGTATATAGTTTTCGCATACCCAGAACACGTTCCAATTCCCACTATGGGAAGAAAAATATATCACATAGATAGACAGAATCCGTTACGCGAAGTACACCCAATCAGAGGTGAAGATAATAACTTTACACGCGTGTTTGTGTACACGCCTATAACTAAAATTGAATTATTAGAAATGAAGAAAGTAGTACCCAGCCATGATAAGGATCCAGCAGGTTTCCACCGTGAGATAAAAGACATGTTACTCATGGGAGAGTATACCTACCCCGACATCATGAAAATATTGAAAGTGTTATTGCCTGCCGGTGTTTACGAGAAACTCAAAGAAAAAGAATGGGAGGTGGGAGACCAAAAGATAGATTGGACAGCATTAGAAAACGAAGAAAAGGCCCGAGCTGCAGGATCAGGGCTTGGGGAAAAGACTACAGCACTACCAGGATTACTAGTACAGGTACTGCCACGTTTATTAACTACGAAAAAGGAGGACTGGGGTGCAATCTCAGCCTGTAAACAAAAGCAAGATGAAGACACTAGTGATTTCTATTCCCGATTTGAAAAATGTTTTGGTATTAATAGTGGCATAAAAGCAAGTAGCGAGTCATATCCACATCTATTTGTGACAAAATTAGTTGAAAATTCCCTGCCGCAAGTTAAGAATAGAGTATTGAAATTTGAGAGTACCTGGCAAGGTAACACCCCGTCACAGATGTTACAGATGTTACAATATCACCACAATAGAATTAGAGAAGAACAAGAACATGAACAAAGACGTATGAAAGATACGAAAATGAAAATGCTTGTGGCTCAGTCAGTTCCAGCTGATGGTCATAAAAAGGGTGATGCCACAGGTCCGGTGAAAGGGACATGCAACTATTGTAAACAACAAGGTCATTATATACACGATTGTCCAGTCCTGAAACATAATATTGCCACAGGTAGAACCCAGGAAAGACCACGTCCACCTAGACAGGATCAGAATCAACAACAAATCCCTCAGCATGCACAACATAGGTCAGCTCCGCAACAACTAGCTCCGCAACAGTCAGCTCCACAACAGACCGTAGCACCACCACAAGCGCAGCCTATTGCTGCCACACAAGCAACAACACAACAGATGTACCAGTATGCACAGGCAGATTATCCCGATTATCAGCGATACACATGAAATAGCCTAGAGAGGGAAGTTGGCTTACCCCTTATCGAGGTTCCTGTAGATCAAGAGGGACCTTATGTACATAGTGAACTATTAGGGGAAGACAGAAAGTTTTTACTTGATACAGGGGCAAGCAGAACAACTATACGACGCAGTGAAGTTCCAGGGGCACCTCTCTCAGGCTCACAGAATATTTCCCTTGGATTCTCAGGAAAGCCTATCATTAATGAAGTTACGCAACCCCTTCCACTTACGGTTGGTCCATTGACACGTACTACAGATTTATTGCTTACTAAATCATGTCCAGAAAACTTGTTAGGTATAAAAACATTGAAAGCTCTAGGAGCTATAATATGTTGTTCTCCGGAAGGAGTACGATTATTTTTACGTGACTTCAAAGGTCACTACGTGTCTAGAGACATGGATCACCGGCTGCAGAATTTACCTACACATTTATGGGCACAAGGCCCGACTGATGTTGGTTGCATGAACATTACACCATATCGAGTCACACTAAAAACAGGAGTGGTACTACCACGAATGCGACAATACAAGTTACCACCAGATGCTGTTGTGGCTTTACTGCAAATCATTGACGAGCTCATTGCACAAGGAGTGGTTGTAGAAACCGACTCCAATGTATGTAATTCCCCGATAATTCCGATTCTTAAAAGAACGGATCCGAAAGCATCACCAGTATATCGATTAGTTATTGATCTGCGCGAATTAAATAAATGTATTGTACCACAATATCCTGTGGTTCCAGATATCTCTTCATTACTAACAGCTATTGACTCAGACGCAACGTTCTTCACTGTAATTGATCTCAAGAATGCTTTCTTTAGCGTCCCAATAGATCCGGAAAGTCAATATTTGTTCGGATTCAGTTTAAATGGACGAAGTTTTAAATTCACACGCGCTCCTCAAGGATTCACAGAAAGCCCCAGCATCTATAGCCAAGCACTGAAACGAGAACTTGACAGTATCCACATGCCAGTTAACACTGCCTTGCTTCAATATGTCGATGATCTGCTGATCACCGCCCGAAGCGAACCTGAATGTGAAAAAGCGTCACTGACGGTTTTAAAATTTCTGGCTGACAAGGGGCACAAGGTGTCCCCTTCTAAGCTGCAATTCTGTGTCCAGCAAGTTGTTTACCTTGGGCACTCGCTGTCCAAGGAGGGAAGACAGCTTACACCCGACCGCATCCAGTTAATTGCTAACATGTCACCACCCAAGACACAAAAGGAGGTGCGGGCTTTTATAGGTCTCACTTCATACTGTAGGCAGTGGATCCCTCAATATGCATTTCTAGCAAAACCACTCATCCAGTTGACAACTCAGGAGGCAGCCACATCGACTGTCCTCCCTTGGACTCAAGAACATACACATGCCTTTGAAAGCTTAAAGAAAGCTTTATGCCAAGCACCTGTTTTAGCAACACCATGTTACAGCAAACAGTTTACACTCTTTGTTACAGAACGCGAAGGTACTGCCTTGTCAGTACTCACCCAGGAACAAGCAGGATCACACAAACCATGTGCTTATTTCTCTAGTACATTAGATCCAGTAGCTCAGGCTCTTCCTGCGTGCCTGAAATCAGTGGCAGCAACAGCTTTAGCAATCAGACAAAGCGATGCCATAGTGTTAGGACATCAATTGACAGTACAAGTACCACACGCAGTAGAGGTTCTCTTGAACCGCACACAAACACAACACTTGACTATAGCAAGACTCACCGGTTATGAATTAACATTGTTTCAGCCACACATAGAAATCAGACGTTGTAATACGTTAAATCCTGCCACACTTTTGCCAGTAAACGGAACAGATCCATTAGCACATGATTGTATTGAAGTCATCACCATCACGACGAAACCCAGACAAGACTTGACAGACATCCCTTTATCAGATCCAGACCTGACATTGTATGTAGATGGTTCATGTATGAGAACAAGTACAGGAGAGTTAGTGGCCGCTTACGCAGTCACGACAGACACTGAAGTCATTGAAACAAATTGTATTAACACTTTGTCAGCTCAAGCAGCAGAGCTCATCGCTCTGACACAAGCCTGTATTCAAGCTAAAAATAAGAAAGTCAACATATACACAGATTCACGTTATGCATTCGGAGTCGTCCATGACTTCGGCGTACTGTGGCGAGAGAGAGGTTATTTAACTTCTCACGGTGCCCACATCCAACACGGACCCCTCATTCAAGCCCTATTAGACGCGATTCATCTACCTACTGCAATATCGATTATGAAATGCAAAGCCCATACAAAAGTTACCGATATCATTTCTCAGGGTAATGACCTAGCTGACAGAACAGCTAAACAGACTGCTCAGAACCAGACTCATACAACTGACGCGACAAAGACAATAGTTCCGACACCAACACATTGCATGACAGTTAAGGATCCCGCCCTTGATATAATTGACATACAGACACATGCTACACCAGAAGAAATAAAGAAATGGACTGAATTAGGAGGGATCCAAACGGATCAAGGATGGATGACGAAGGAAAAATCTATATGGTTTCTTCCCGACTCCATGGTTCAAGTCATCATTAACACAATACATAGTCCAGCCCACCTAGGAGGAAAAGCTATGCTAGACAGTATTCAACACATTTGGTTCAACAAACACTTGCGAGCAGCAGCCAAACAGAAAGTACGTACCTGTATGATATGTTGTCAGTTTAATCCAGGTAAAAGCATCCCCGTAGAGCAGGGTGGATTTCAACCTCCAGATCATGCTTTCGAAGTCCTCCAGATGGATTATATCCAGATGGAACGATGTCGAGGATTCAAATATGTTCTCGTAGTTGTCTGTGCTCTTTCCCGTTGGACAGAAGCCTACCCGGTTTCAGATTACACTGCCCCGACTACTGCCAAACAGCTAGTTCGAGAATTCTTCCCACGATTCGGTTTGCCACGTGTTGTCTACTCAGATAACGGCCAGCCATTCTCATCCGAACTAATGAAACGCGTTTCACTTCTGTTAGGTTACCAATGGAAATTCCACTGTGTTCGACATCCCGAGGCAGCAGGTCTCGTGGAACGCCATAATCAAACTCTGAAAATTAGATTGTCCAAAATATGTAGAGAAAAAGGTGTCGATTGGATAGTAGCCTTACCAGTTGCGCTCTTTTACATGAGAATGGTAGCACATTCTCGAACAGGGCTATCCCCGTACGAGGTGATCTTTGGTAGACCACCAAATATGTGGGGGACGCCTATACCTCGCAAAATCACTGATGTTGACTGTAATATGCTGACAGATTACCTGGCTTCCTTGATGTCTGCACTACAATCTTGTCGTTCACAGGTAGCTGCAGCTTTTCCCGATAACACTGAGGTGAAGCCCCATGACGTGGTTCCAGGTGATCTGGTTCTGGTGCGGAATTTCGACCGGAAGACCCAACTGGAGCCTAGGTGGAAATCGCCTAAACTCGTTCTGCTAACAACAAGGACAGCCGTGAAGATCGAGGGACGTAAAGGGTGGTTGCACTCGAGTCATATCAAGAAATTTTATGGACTACCGTCCGATGTGAACACTCAGCCTTGTATTCCTTCACAGACTGATTCAAAGCTCCCCTTGGTTGAACCCACGGAAACGGAACTTTATAAACTGAAATTAAGGTCTAGCAAGTCAGACAATTTGATTGTTTAAGTCCTCTCCAAGGTGAATCGGTTGAATTTGTCTCTGACATGTATCCTCTAGACCGGAATAGAGAAAGAAATCGACAGATGCAGCTTAAAAAGCATGCGTATTGTAAATCACTTCGTAGTCATTGCACAGTAAACATTATTAATTTTGTTTTCTCTAAGTTTTCTGATCATTATAACTAGTATATTGTTACATATGTATTACCCTATTTCTAAGCGTGCTTACAATGTCACTGCTGAACATACTTTTAGCGAATTACCTCCACATGAGTTGTCCTATAGATTTGCGCTGGGCAACAACACATTCATTAGTATGTTACATCATTCCCATCAGACCAGCAATGCTACAAATTGTTGGATATGTGGCCAACTCCCTCCCTATCAGAACTATAAGGGAGTTTTGCCCCTCTTTCCGTATCCGTTCACACACAATGGCTCCTGTGAAGCATGGTTTAGTTTGATTAATTCCCTAGATTCAAATTCAGTAGTTTACCAAGACAACTGGGTATGGGGAAACCTGAACCTAGTTTTGCTTAAAGTCTGCTACCCTAACAAGGAGGGACTTCCCAAAAGAACAGGAACTGATCTAGAAAATGAAGTATATGGATTAGGTAATTTTACACTTAACCTCCTGATTCTGAATGTTGAATCTGAAGCTACACCAATCTTGCCCGCTATGTCAGTATTCCCAGTTAAAGGGGAATTATGTGTAAGAAAGAATGGTTCCATACACATGGGCCATAGTAAATGCACCATTGTAATAAAATTCAGTGATCACGGCAAGTCTACATTTAGAGCTTCCCGTCATTCCTACTTCATATGTGGCCAGACCGCATATATACGTCTACCTCTAGATTGGGATGGTACCTGTTACATAGCATTCCTTCTGCCACCTGTTTTCCTAGCCCCTCCTGATTATCACAGAAATACCCATTTAGTACACAATAGACAGCAGAGAGATCTCCCGATTGTCGATTACACTGAAACGGCATGGGAGCAATACACAGATTTCAATAAAGGTTTCTTTCCCTATATAGGTACAGTCACTAATAGTAAACTGATACGTAGATTAACTAGAACCCTTGAAGCAGTAGTAAACGAGACTACTTCCGCCTTAGACAATTTAACAGAAGAGCAGTCTGCTATGCGGATTGTTGTGCTTCAAAATCGTCTCGTCCTTGACGTCATCCTGGCCGATAGGGGTGGAGCTTGTAGGGTCATCGGATCAAGTTGCTGTGTTTTCATACCAGAAAACTCGCCGTCGGTATATAAAGCCATAACTCGCCTTCATAAGATTATAAGCCAGATACACCAGAGTCCAGGCACCTGGACTTGGTCCGGTTGGTTCTGGAGCGTGTTGTCAGCCTGGGGATGGAGGATCCTATCCTTCCTAGGTATTGGCTTTCTCATACTATTCAGTTGCTGCTTATGTCTACAATGTGGGCCAGCGATTTGTGGTCTGTGTGACACATCGTGTATCCCGCATCCAAGTTTTCGTTCAAGATCCCGGAAGAAGAAAGAAGAACAAATGATGCTATATGAACAGATCGATGGATTGATGAAGATCGATATCTCCTGAGGGTCCGTAGGGGACAAGGAGGGAATGAGGAAATATGAATTTTGTGATCAGTTATGTCCCCTATCGTAGACCCCAACGGCTCCATGTGCGTGCTATAAGTACATGTATGTTCCCTCCAGTTCCAGTTCGGAAGACGCAAATACATGTGCGTCCGCCGTCAACATGTCCTCTTTCAGATCCGCCATGAATGGGTCAGATATTCCATTCCTAAGTATGAAAGGCCACCGACTTTATGTGGTTCACTTTCCACATTTTACAGATTCAGGCGAGTAGGCCCTGAATTCTGCCATCAAGCCTTTTCCTGCCTTCTGCCTCTGAAAGCTCCAGTCCGAGCCTGCATCTGTATCCATGAACTTTATCCTACTCCCTGCGCGGCTAACGGTGCCTGATCCAGCCTGTTGCCTGCCAAAAACTGTATTTCACCTTCAAGATTATCTGCTCCGCTCCTCATCCGATGCATTCCTGTCTAGTAGTTTAGGTAAACATTCTTCCAGCTACCGTGCAAAGGGCCAGGCCTCACTGTCCTCATGCAAGTAATTCATAGCCCCTGTTACCATGGAAGATTCCTGCCTCCTCGCATCTCATGTAGACACTTAGATGCTTGTACACGCACTAACAGTCAGTATAGAATAGATTCTGTCCGAGAGACCTTTCCTTTTGGATAATACAGTTCTTTAAACATAAGATATTAGATATGATTTGGGATTAGGTTGACATGACCCCTCAGACTTCTGTCTCCACATGTAGAGCTAAATGTCAAATCCCCTTCACCCTCTAGTTGCACGTCACTCACACGTCATGCGGCTGCGCGCGCATCTCTGCCAAGTATTTTCTGCTGACATTGCAGGATTCTCTTATGGATCCACCCACTTGTGACATCATGTTTAATGACGTATTTAGTTACGCCTATGTTACCGCCTTTTTTTATTACGTATGTGTATCATATCTGTATTATCAGCTGTTACGCCTCTTGCATCTGTCTTAATGTAATGCTTTCCATATAAATACCATTACTTGTCAATAATGTATTGCCTTCCTTCCTGAACCTTCATGGTGATGGAATTTGAAGCCTGCAGTTCGAATTGTAATTCCTTTGTAGAGGAATAAAGCCTTTTAGAACCTCTAATACCACGGATTCTACCTCTTATATTTACTGAGTTATTCTTACTAGACTTTACCGCATAAAAAATAGTACCGGTAATGAAATATTTACCACACTATAACACCCCTGAAACCTATGGTTTTTTCAGTGAATATATATATATTCAAGGCTCAGGCTTGGGTTTTCGTTTGCATGAGGAGCACTCGAACAACAGCACGGGGCTCCAAGCATTGCCCCAGTCTCGAGGTGCAGGAGAGTGAGTCAGTCGATCCCCATTCACAGTTCTGGCATCATTCTTCTTGCCGACGCGTTTCGAATTTGCATTCTTCTTCATGGGCTGACGATGGCAGAAAATTCAGCACCTACCAGGTAAAGTCTCCATTTATGCGTGATAGCGCGCCTCCTATTGGCTGATCTGTATGATGCTCCGCTGAGCATTGTGGGAGTTGCAGTCCTGGAATCCCCTATACGTGCTGATAATGTCACTGCTGGATGTATTTCAAGCTCACAAATGAGCCTCAACTGACTCAAGCCCCCTATTCGTAGCCAATGTCCCACATAAGGGAGCCTGTTGGATACAAACTCCTGTGGCCCCCAGGTTCTTGGAGTGGTGTTCCTCGGCGGTACGAACACCGCCAATATATTCAAGGCTCAGGCTTGGGTTTTCGTTTGCATGAGGAGCACTCATGCATATATATATATATATATATATATATATAAATACCTACTGCTATTACCAACCACGCCTCCATGCAAATAAGGGAACACCCTCTTCAGATAGTGCTGGCGCTACATGTGCGTCAGGATTATCTGTATTACAGAAGGGCCCGCACAAGTGTCTGCTCCCCTTTTGTAAAACCAAAAGGCCCTTGGGCGTAGAAATCGGGCGCATTTACCTGTTGCACCCCTGGGGCTGTTTCTGTGAAACGGCCCTAGATCTATTAAAAGTTTTAAATTCATTTGCCTACATTTTGGTGAACCAATGACATATATGGGTCTTAGTCTCCATATAGTCATGCAATGTATCATAGCATTTAATAACCGTACAAAGCTTTAATTCGAGGCAACCAGTCTGTGTTGCAATGAACATCCTAGTGTCAGTCATTTTTCTAATGTTTTCCTTCTTCATCAGGGTACCTTCCATTCTATAAGAAAAGGTTGGGGTATTTTAGACTCCTCCACTTCCGTTAATCCTAAAAGATGTTACCCACCATCAAAGAAGCGATGTAAGTCTTTTCCGTGGGGACTTTCTTTGGAGACCAGTTTGTCTAGGTGAGAACTCCATGTCAGCTTCTGAGTGAAAACCATCTACAAGGAGTCATACAAAATCCCTCTTTCCAGTTGTATATCTCACACCGTCCCGGTACAACCAGCTACCTTTCCAAATGCTTCCATTGTACACTTTTATGTTTTTTAACTCTTTATCTCAAGAGAATTCAAAGCAGGTCAGTGTCACGTTGTGTCAGGCTTCTTTGAAACTCCACAGATGTGAATACTAATGGTGCAAGTTCCAACCAATAACATAATATTAATAATTTGTTTACATGCATATCTTCAGGCACTGATCACATAGGACCTGGTACACGCTTCGTGGTACCACCAGAGAGATATGTCATACTCATGTGGATAAAAACATTTTTAGGACGTATTACTAAAATGTCAGTTTTATGCACATTTGAGTATAAATTGTTAGCGTGGCGGGCTGGAAATAGCGAGTTTTTTTACGGATTGTTGGAACTACTTTACCTGTAGGTGTAGTACGTTATTCTTTGTGACAACATGAAGAATTGGCTACTGAGTTAACTGGATAAGTGTAAAGGTTCCGCACAAAATGTTAGCGCATAATGGAGTATCAAAGCAATGTGTCATCATTTTGCAACAAACAAATAATTAAGACTCTCCTCTAATGTAGTTCATTGCACTGTCCGTCAGACGTTAGCAGCCTTTTGAGCACATTAATTTGCTTGACACTAGAGCGCGTCCGGCCTCTGAGGGCCCTAACCATTCGATTCTTGGGTTATCAATGACCAGTTGTGTACAGGTATGTTTGGTTTGTAAGGATGGGTTTGTCTGTTTATTTGACTAATAATAATAGGTTCATGTGACAAAGAATTTTCCGGTGTTGTCAGAGACCTTTGTAGTGTATCACTTATTGTGTTCCACTTGAATGAATAGTTGTCCATTTCCTTGAGTAAGCAGGCTGGTTTCTAAACTGACATAGTTAACTAATAGGGTAGCTTTGATGCAGTGTGCACACAATGGTGTGGGATGTTTAGGCTAACTTGTCCAGAATGGATCTATGGTATATTGGTGTGGTGAGAGGATTCTTCTGTTTAGGGCAAGTCTTTGGTGTGGTATTGAGTGACTATGCTAGCCAAGATCTCTTTAATTTATGTTTCTATTGATAACAGCTTGCTCCTCGGCCTGACTTTGTATTGTGTTCTCTGAAGAAAAGTGTGTGCTCTCACATCACTACTTTGTCCTTCATTTGAACATACCTGCCATCATTGCCTACCCCCACGTAATGCCCACATTACACTTGATAAACCCATTGGTTTGAATACCAAGTGACCCTTTCATCCTTCCAAGATCAAACACATGAGACACATTGCATTGAGTATTAAGACCAACTATTTAAGTTCCTAACCCATTCAGTTTGTGGTGGGCATCACACATATAAATGTTCAATATTATTATTCTGTTCAGTTTCTTATTAAGTGCCAGCTCCAGGTTTTGTATTTTTGTTTTGGCAACTCTTTACCTTAATCTGCAAATAACATTGGACATCGCACTGAAACACACAGAAAATGACTTATGATTTAAAGGAAATAATACTATGTGTAACACAATTGAGCAAAGTGTCTCTAAGCAGGACAAACAGAAACATCTTAGTTATCAAGCAAAGTTTAACCAATGCCTTCTTAATCATCATCCTCGCCATGTTCACACCCAGATATGCCTATAGTTCCTGGTCTTGGCCATGATTGCACCTTTCTTCAAGACTTTGTTATCTATGCTTCCTTGGCATTGGATCCAGGTTTGAGTTGCGTGGGGGGGTCTCCTTGGAAGACTCTTTGATCTGCTGCACAAGAGTGGGGATCTTACTCACCGGATAATCTTGTTTTTGTTTCCAACTGGTGGGCTCCATCATGCTTTAAAGCACTTGTTTCCTTGGTGATAAGTCTTGTAGAGGGTGAAGGTCCTGCCTACCGTGCAACTTGCCATATATGGCTACATACTATCTTAGCTTTCCTGGTTTGGCGTGTTGTCTTGTGCATATATCACTGCACCCCCTTAGTGGAGAATGGGGAAAAGAAAGGCGGCTCCTCAAAGCTATCATCTCCACAAATGGTTCCACGTATCGCCAATATTGATGGCTTCTTGGCATGGGCGGTGGGGGTAATCTCAAAGGATATTGAGATGGCTGAGAGACGGCTATCGTTGAATGGTGTTGGCCCCATTTTTGCTCTTCCAAGTTTTCCCCGACCTGCTGGTGATGCCATGATGTACAGTGAATCTCATAATTTAAAGGCAGGCAGTCTGATAGAGGGAAACCAGGGTGTGGCTCCAGAGCAAAAGCCTCGCTTTGGGGGGGGCTTGTTGTGACCTTACTTATGAGCGCACTCAGCCAAGCTTCAGTCTGAAGGACAAGCTCCGGAAATGGATGGCAGGCCCCAAACAGGGGACCTGTCACATAAGTGGGGGTGCACAAACCTAGTCAGTGCTATTCCCCACCCACCAATAGGGGGTTCCAGGTTGACACTTACTCGAAAGAGTTTAACGAAGCTATCAACTATGTGTTTAACGCCAAAAGGGAATCCATGTTCTCAAGGCTAACGCTCATTGAATCCAGACTGTCACAGATTTTGGACTGTTTGAATAATCCTAAATAAGCTTCACCTGGACCTTGTACTTTGCTGTGTGGCATGAAGAATAAGTCTTTATCTGTTCAGACTTGGAGTTTGCCAGAGAATATGGTTAGGCATGATTCTCTCTAGCCTCCCAGGGTGGTAAATAATGTTCCCTCTGTCCCACTAGGCTCATCAGTCCCTACCGCAGGATTTAGTTTGCCATCAGTGGCTCTGCCTACACCTTCCAAGTTAGGGTGATAATCAATTTACCACCCATAGCTACTCCGTATGTAGTGGTGTTGGGGAATGTTCCCCTCTGACGAGTTATTTGTCAGAATCCTACAAGGAACTGAAAAACAAAGTGGTTCATTGGTTAGACTTGCAGTTTAACTTAGGCACGCAGATTTATAGCTCTATCAATATGCTGTGAACTGGCTAGGTTCTTATTTGAAGAGATGGACTAGGGATTGTGTTGTGATACATTTTAATAGACCCACCACAGCTGCATATATTCTGACCACGCTAGGTTCATTTAGATCTGCCAGACTGTATGATATTCAAGCAAGCCCCTTTGATTCTTTTATAAGCCAAAAAGGGTTTGTTGAGCCTTGTGGAAACCGGTTTCTCAGTGGCAGGCCTCTGGTAACCGCCCATCACCTCCTCCCCTTATAGTTTTGTGGACAAGCAACAGATTTGCCCCTTTGGCTAATCTTGGTACCTGTGATTGACTTATTCCCCCTGTTCCATTTTCACCCCATCCTGTGTCTTTGGGCATAAACCCCCCCTGCGGATATCTTGACCAGTAACTCTCATGATTTCCTTTTGTTATCATGGTATATTACTGGCCTGGCAGCTATGTTCAATGATGGTATTTCCTGACAAACTACCCCCAATTACAATGTGATTTGCCTACAAGAAATTTGGGAAGAGCCACACCATTTTTTCCTACAAGAATATAAAACGTATTTTACTCCGGCTGTGGTATCTGCTGCATAGAAGGCCGAGAGGGGATTGATCACTTTTGTTTCCCTCGATCTGGGTGGGGAAACCAAGGTTTTTGCTTGGCACATTTGATGCAAATGCTGAAGTTAATTCTCACAAGTTTTGCATCTTTTGTATTCATTAACTTCTATAACGCTAAAGCCTGGTCTGATGAGGCATCTAACCTTTCCTCCTTAGGCACCACCATTGAAATTTGGACTGGGAATAGATATGGGATGGAGAAGGTTATATTAGCGGGTAATTTTAACCCTCACCTATGTGATTGTCCTCTAGATCAACTGAGCAGCAAGCCTAAATGTTTGTTGGTGGAGGGACTGCACATGGTTCCTACGAGGGAGGGCTCTGAGCTAAACACAATTTTAAGTACTTCCAATCTTGTGTTTTTTTCTATGGAGAAATTAGTCCAGTCCATCAACCCATGTATTTTATCAACGTTTAGAGGGAGGGGTTGTGCCTCCATTATAGATTTGTTTTTGTGTCAGCTCCTTTATTTTTGTTTCTTAACAACTTTAGTATGGTGCGTAGTCCATTCAGTGATCATAACCCATTGTCCTTAGCGATCAGTGGGTTAAATGGTGGTGCTAGAACTTCTTCAGAGGCTCAGGGTGCGCTCTCCTCAGAGATCAAGGCAGGAGGCTTAGATGGTCTCGGGTGGCACCCTAGCAGTATGCACACTGTCTCTTTTTTTAGGGTGCAGGTAAGCGATTTCCACATGTTTGGACCCATGTTCCTCGAGTGGGGCTATTTTATCGGCATATAGGGATATTTTACACAAGGTCTCGGTGCTACGTAAGTCCCCTGTAACTAACGGTAGCTCTCAGGGACCAAAATGGTTTGAGCGCAACTGCTCCAAGGCCCTGCGACTGTTGGAGATCGCCCTAAGGCAGGTACCTAGAGACAAGGCACTTAAGGAGCACAACAAGAGTTGCCAAAGATATGTCATCTGTTTCTGAGAGTATTCAATATGGTTAATGATATGATATGACGCATCTTTCCTTGGTAAAACTTATTTTAATATGCCTGAGCGGTGTGACCAACAATTAGCCAATATAACTTAAGGAACTTTGTATTTTGGTTAGAAATTACATTTACTAGAACAGAAAGCTGTACATATTTTCATTAATTTATGATAAGGTCAAAAAGCGCGAAACAATCCCTTCAATCATTGTGTAGGAAAAGACACTTTTTGTTTCTAGTAACAATTTTTTTTAAAACCAATGAGTATTAATTCCAAACACGAAGATTTTTACTTGACTCTCTCCTTTCTCCGCAGATATCTGAATTGCGTCAGCTGATTTCCCGAAAATTAAAATCCACTATTTATTTCTAATGAATAAAAAAAATACATTTTTCAAATGAATATTCAAATTACCTCACCCATAGGATATGAGTAAGCCTGGGCAAAGCACTACGCTACGCTCGCGTAGTTTGCGAAGTTCGCGCTACTTCGCACTACGCGAACTGCACGTAGCACAGTGCGAACACGCGTAGCGTAGTGTTGCGTAGTGCTGTGGTCATTTTTTGCTTGCTCGCGGTCCTCAACGTCAAGTTGGCGACCGCGAGCAAGCAAAATGACATCCTGGCGAGACTTTTTCCTTGTTCGCGATCAGCAACTGCAAGTTGGCGATCGCGAGCATGGAAAATAAACCTCCTGGCGAGATTCCCAACGCGAGGAGGTCAGGTTTCTCAATGCGAGTGGTCGCGTATGCTCGCGACCGCTTGCGATGAGAAACCACCAGTTCGCGTTGAGAAAGCTGAAGCTCGAGTAAAAATCTACTCGAGCAGCAGAAAACTACAGCTCGCACTGTGCAAGATGCCATTTTCAATGATTGCACAGTGCCGGTTGCTTGTCCGCACTGTGCAATCATTGAAAACGACATCTGGCACAGTGCGAACAAGGTACTACGCAGTTCGCGAAGTGCTACGCGTAGCTCGCGTAGTGCGAACTTCACTTTGCGTAGCTTCGCGAAGTGCTACTTCGCGAACTACGCCCAGGCCTAGATATGAGTCCAAAATCCAAGCAAAGATGCAATCCATTGGAACTGTGACACAAATTCAAAACCTGAGTCCAAGGTCATGTTGTTTGGCATCAAAATGAAATGTACACCTAAAGTCACATCACTCCTTATTTAACCTGAAGTGCAGAACATGGGAAGTGATAGTTAACAGAGACTATTAATGCAGATCATATTACAAGAAATACAACACTGAAGCACAACAGATTATTTTAACAATTACTTCCCCAAATGGCCATGCGTGTTTTGGGTCTTACATTGTCATTTATTACGAAATTAATTTTTTTCCTCTTTTCAGAAACAACAAACATATCTCACTTGCATGTTCAGGATAGCCTGCGCAAGCAATGTGTTTGATTAGACAAAGCAAAGTTTACTAATTAAAAAAGCTGCCATATGAACAAAAGAGCATACATACAAAAAAGCAAGTCATTTTAAGGAGAACTAGTTAATTCATTTTATTTTAGATAGATATGTCAGCACATTGACTAATAAATGTAGCTATATATTTTTATTTTTAAATGCAGAGCATAGGCAAGCCACCTTCTTGTGCGAGATGTTAGCCCATTAAGTTCCCCAACATTAACAGGGTTATTCCTATATAAATAATTTAAATCCAAAGAGCAATTCAAGCAATGTACCCATTCATCTACCATCATTGTTGTGGGGTGTAAAAAGCTTCCAAGCTGACTGGTATAACAATTGTGGCTGTTCTTCCAAAGGGATATGACTGTGTAAGCATTCACGTCCAAGTATGCTGACATCTAGAGTGCATTACCATTGGCAGCCTGGCACTTTGTAAAACACACGAATACATACTGCACACACACAAAAATCAAATATACGCACATGTCCATTTCATAGTTGGAGTGTGTGTTCTAGCTTGTAAATTATCGATTATGTAAATTGATTTGCCACTGGGCTTCTTCGTGTTCCTGTTAACATTACAGTCATTATTTCATTTTCTTAATAGTTTAATATTGGTTTCAACAAATAGTCTATAAACTGTAATTGAAAAATATGTGAAACTCATTTTCTATGCTTTTCATTATTCAGAATTACATAATCTAATATAGCAGTAATGCTGTTTTCATGCTCCTGTTCTTTCATGTTTTAATCTGACCCAACCAAATCCTAATAAATGCAAACTTCAGGTGCGGCTCAAATGCCCCATTCACATATACTGCAGAACATTTTGAAATCAATACCCATATAATACGAATATGAGCTCTTTATTGCAATATTATTGTGACCAGTTGCTTATGGCAATTCACTGCTACACAATCTTGCCCTTTTTCAAGAACGCTGTTACGGTACAAAGATTATCCGTAAATGCCGACTTGGACTCCAGCAGTGTGGATTTTGGTTTGGTCTTCCTAAATTCTGTCCCTCATTACAGCTTCTTCTGCAGCTTCACTGGTTGCCAAGTGAGAAGCCGATCCAGTTTCAAGATCTCAGAACCGCCCATGAGATTATGCACTTTTCAGGATCTCCTATTCTCTCAGAACGTATGCTGTCCTACTTTCCTACCAGAGGTCTTCGCTCTGCAGATCTTAACCTGGCAGTATCCTCGATTTAAGAGAGAGAAATTGGATGGACGCTCCTTTCGGGTGCAGACACCTGCTCTTTGGAACGGCATGACTCATGATTTGAGGGCTATCCAGAATCATCTTTGTTACAGTCAAAAACTTAAAATATGGTTACTTGCTTCACTAGCCTTTTGTTCCTCCTGCTATTTTTCTGGTTTTTCGGGCCCAGCGCTGGGAAACCCCGTTGTAGGTGTAGCCATGCGCTCTACAAATCACATTAATATAAAATCTTTAAAGGAATTATTGGACAGTTCTTCGGTTGCAGTAGCGTTTGACCTTTTGCTGTTTGTTATGATGTTTTCTACTTCCAACAATCTTATCACAATGCTCATAGCTCTATTATGGAGTTACACTGGGCATGAAATATCACTAAAGACTAAATGAAGTTGGTGCCTTAGTTAAACATGGATTTTGGCTTTCTTTCATTGGTGTTTGTTCACTTCTGAATAATTGCCAGAATTCTCTGGCTTAATAATGTTTATGATTACATGTATTTGTTGCTATTGCCATTCTTTGAATTGTTTTTTCTTGCTCTTAATAAGATTTTTGTACTATTGCAGTATACTGATCAAAATTATGATAACAAATTCTCACCAGGTTCATCTCTTGCATGTGCCTTATTGCTAATTCCTTGCACACATTATTGTCCGTGTTGATAGCTCTGAATGCCTTTTGGCACTTAACAAGAATTTAGCCACCATATATATATATATATTATATGGCAGCTGTCCTTCCATTTGGAATTGTCTGTTGTTCGGTGCTATATGCATTTAGTGAACTGGTGGTGTGGGTGCTCAGTAGCCCCACAACAAAGTTACTGTAATTGTCCCTGATTTCAGTGCCTCCCACATTCCCTGCTCCTATATCTGGGAGTTGAGTTCAGAGTCCTTCTATTTCCCAGATGATGACTGACTGCGAGGTAATGGGAAGCTGCAGCTTTTTATTTTTATTTTTTAATTTATTTTTATACGTTTTTATACATATTGCATAAGGTCCTGGAATTTTCTCGCGAAAGGGGGTCTTTGAATTGGATTTACTAATGCCCCGTCATTTCTTTTAAGAGATACACAAATGAGCCGCAGAAGTAGAGATACTAGTAACATTTGGTTTTGGTTCAGTAAATTTAGGCAAAGACCTAAAAGTGCCCCGTTTTATTTTTCAAGCATTTTAATTGCCTTTTATCGCAAGTGGTGAATAATCGTGGATCGCCCCATCTGTGCTAGTGAGCTGAACAACATACTCTTCTATTGTTGCTTGCAATAATACTTCCTTAAGGTGTACCGGGAGTTTCTAATAAGGACAAAGGCAAAAATATTTGTGCTTATTAGTACTAAAGGCTAAATTATAAATTTTTATCACCAGTGTTAATAAATGATTGAGTAAAAATTAAACAGAGGACGCTCTGACTTCAGTACCTGTTAACCAGTTATGCCCAAGGATTGAGTAAATGGGGAGGGGAGAAAAACGTATTGGATACCTGACTTATACATTGCCCATACGGACACCCTACAGCCTCTGTCCATTCGACTTCACATTCAAATCAAAGTGAGTCAACAGCAGAGAACCCACAGGGACCCATCATGGTCCTTTCCTTACACCCTCACCCATTCTATTAGTAGCGCACTTCATTAACGGCTCTTATCCTGGTCCCTATAAACCAGGATGGGCTCAACCATATTCCAGGGAGCACTTTGGACAGTTTCCTACCGGGTCTTCTAATCTAAGGCATAACAATGCCTTCAGTATACGCAGACGTTTCTCAGCCTTTTTAACAGGCCATTAGGGATCCTAGGCTTCATCAGGACAAAATTGAATGCCCCAGGAATTATTTGGCTCGATTAAACTGTATCCAGTCCTTTCCCTATTCAGTCTGGACAAACAGTAATACAACGTAGAACATGCGCATGGGTTTACTTGTCCTCTTTTTTTTGCATGTGTAAATACCTGCAGGAGACGTAGTATATCATTCTCATGCTTCCAATCCATTCAATATAGCGACAGCAGTTTACAAATAAACAGGCCCAATTCACATGTCGGCGAGACAATAGCACAGCACACTAACATGCAGTCAAATACACTGCTGTATCCATCACTGAATATACATGTATAGTACTGGTGTATGAGATGACAGACACGTATAAACTGAGTACTCACTGTATTGTTTCAATGCAACAGGCACTGCAAACAGTGATAGGTGCACTCAAAAAAGAAATCCATCTGCTGACAGGTATCTCACGGGATATTTTTATAGACCATGAGAAGAGACGAGGCATTCCACTATAATCACACCCTGTTGGCTGTCATAAGAATGCCATGGAATATGGTCCAGCTCTTCCTGGTTTACAGGGACCATAATGAGACCTGATGATGAAGCAAGCGACTAAAAGAGTGAGTTGAAGGTCCAAATAAAGAAGGGTCTCTCCATTGACCTTTGGTTCCAAGGATTACTCAATGGACAAGGGCTGTAGAATACCTATATGTGCAATGCACTCTAACTTCACACCCATTATCGTCACTACCTCGTAAAAAGGACGCATTTCTTCTTTTATTTTTATTTTTTAAGTTAAGAAGGGTTTTAACGAGTCACATTAAGATGACATTCTAAAAAATCATAATAAATGCCACCATGTGAGCATTCTGGGATCCGATTTGAATCACTGTGTACCATGGAGTTGTTTTGTCGTGATGGGACACCTAGTACATTACTGGGTTCGCATAATAGAATGTGCACTATTACCCTCTGCCAAGACCACCCTTTGTCGTATGGACGATATTGATCCTTAAGACCATAATGTAATTTGCCCAAGCCTTTCTCAGAAAGCAGTGCTGGACCAAGAACTCCTTTGATCGCTTGGGAAAGTGGCATAACACAGGCCCCCTCAGCCCCCGTGCCCGTTGTGCGGGGGCCCCCAAGCTCAAGGGGGGCCTCCTCAGCACAGTACTCTGGCCGGAGAGCCCCTGATTGAGTCTTGGTTTCCCTCCACGTACCTTGCAGGAGGACCCCTCAAGTTTCGTTACGCCAGTGGCTTGGGAATGAGTTTTAAGAATGAGGTTCCATCCAGGGGATACTCTGTTGGAAAATGAGTTTCTGTCACTGAAGGGGCATGTGCGCTAATTGAATTAGCCTGGAATATATTGATTTAAAAATTGATTATTTTATGAATACCACCCTGAGGCTATTTGGCTGGGTGCATGCTGTAGCTCAATGACACAAAAGGCAGGGTATTTGAGAGCATCAATAAAATGTGTGAATTTTCTATTTTACTTCTATTTTTATTACTAGAGATTCTACAATAATATCAGCTGAGTGTGCTGAATTTCAATTAAAGGACCAGCTTGAGCACACCATTAAAATGAAATACAGTATTTGCTGTAATAAAACATTTACTTGGGCAGAAAATCCCAATCCAACTTCCTGTTCTGTTGCATATCATCTCTGCGAATTAATGTTAACTTGCTGTCCCTCATAATGGACACAAAAGATTTGTCAAAATGCGAGCTTGGCATCCATCTTCTCCACATCCCGCGTGCTAAGGAGGGACTATGCTCTGGAGAGCTCATTTAAAAATTCCCAGATTCCCAGTGAAAACACGGTAATGGGGTGCAGTTCATCCATTATGACAGCACTGCCTACACAGGATTTTCAGTGTGCAGCTGCAGAGCTTCTACAGTGTGGAAATTCCTAAAAGTGATGTAATGAAAAGCAAAGGGTTCTATGTTCACCAGGGGCACTCATGGTCTATGTAGTTCAAGTGTGATTCACGTGCTTCTATGGAGGACTTTTGCACAGTTGATGTTGAAGCACATTATAGTAGAAGCTATTGGGATGGAGTAACAACCAGACTGTGCTGTGTGATGTATTATTAAAAGGAAACAAGCACCTCAGTAACAATTCTGTACATATAGCCCATTCAGCTTTGTTTAATATTAGGGAGTACCAGTCATTCATTCCAAATCTTTATTCAATCAAGTAAATTTGATCATAAAAGCACAGGTTAAAAACATAATTTCTTAAAAGAACTAAAATGTCCCCCCTCAAATTCATTGTAAGCTCTAAGATAGAAAAGCACAGTGCATTAACCTTATTTCATCAGCTGGGAGTATTATACTTTCGAGTGACATTAAAAAATATATATATATTTCTTTAAAAAGCAGGTAAAAACATTTTCCCCCCTCTAATTCATAATAAATTCTAAGTTAAAATTATTTCAATGGGAATACTATACATTTTGATTGACGTAAAATCAACTCACGGTGCTTGGCACACCACCCTTCCTCTTTCTCATGCAAGCCCATAGTAAAGTCCCTACCAAATAGCAAATCAACGGATCAGATAATGATTTCAAGAACTATAGTGCCACCCTACACTGTTTAAAATTCCTTGCTTTTAGAATTGGGGTGAGGTAATCGTTCCATTCTTTTTTGTAGAGCCTGCAAAAAAGGACTAAGTGAAACTCTGTCTGTGATGAATGATTGTCACAAGGACATGTACTTAAGTCTGAGTGATTAAATGTTTTTTCCGGGTACCCTAACATCAGGGGGATCATGTTCAAGTGGAACCTCAACAATATAAATCTGTGTTGCGGCCAGGAGACATTTACTAAATATAAAAACCCCTCCTCTGCTAGTGTGGGATTTTGATGGTATAAACAGACTGATCGTTTCTCTTTATCGTGTTCCTTTCACAACAATAAAAACATGTTTGTGACCTTTTGTTTGGAGACCTTTTGGCAGACCAGTGGGTTATAAAACAATTCGGGGAGGCCGATCTCCTTTTAAGTGCATTTCACATAACTTAGACATCTTCCACTTGTCCATACCCAAGCAACTCTTCACTATCTTTTGGGTGAGTGTCACTGTCTCTCTCCGCCAGATTGAGTGCCAAAGTAGAATCGGGGATAACTGTATGGAATCAGAAATGTGTGATAAGGCCAATTCCAAGTGTAAGATGTAGTTTGAGATTGAGGGAGGAAGTCCCACTAAGGATTTGAAGAAACTGTTTTCAGTGGACTGGAGTACTGTGGATGATGCTATACCCCACACACCTGCCCCATAGGTCGCTGCTGCCTTTACCTTGGCCTGATAGATGTTTTTCATTGGTAAAAAGGGTTTAGCACCTAGTTTCCGGGAAAAGGATTTGACAGCAGCCAGCTTCCTTCCATCTATCAACTTTGTCCATGAAAGGTCTTTGTCAAACAGGACCCCCAGGTAAGGAAAGGAATCCACCACTTCAATTCTTTGGCCGTCCGCTTACAGGTACGGTGTTTTGTCTCTTTTTTTTGCCCCCGCTATTATTACAAAGGACTTGGTTTGATTCACCTTCAATTGGAGTGAATCCATGAAGGAGACGTATGCGTTTATTAAAAGTTGTAAGCCTAGTCCCGTTCTGGCTATTAACACCACCATCCGCGTAAGCCAGTATTGGTAAAGATTGAGAGTCAAAAGACGGGACATCTTGGAAAGCTGCGGTGAGCGCTTTCTCAACTCCATTGGTATATAGGGAAAAGAGGAATGGGGCGAGGACGCAGCCATGCCTTACTCCCCTAGCAATTTTAAAAGGGCGTGTACAGTCTCCGTCCTTAGTATAACGGACTGTTGCCTCAGCATTTAAATAAGATTGTCTAATGAAGTCTAGAATGGGTTGATCGACCCCCATCTCCTCCATTATGTTCCATAGCTTAACATGGACCACACAGTCGAATGCGGCCGTCAGGTCCATGAAAGCCATGTAAATCCTTTCGCCCTTCATTCTAGTATATTTTTTTATGGTCAGTGGTAAATTTAAGCACTGATCCACAGTACCTTTTCCCTGCTGAAATCCGTACTGGGCCTGAATCAAGATGTCATGTTTCCTAGTTCACCCTTCTAACCTAGAGAGGAGTAGGCGGCCCATCAATTTAGATGTTGTATCCAATAGGGAAATCGGTCTATAGTTCTTTGGATTATCCCTATTCCCTTTTTTATGGATTGGTACAATCACACCTGTCGACCATGAAGGAGGGGGGCCCGCCAGAACTATGCTATTCATTACGTTTGTCAAAAGTGGTACCCATAGGTCTTGATTTCCTTGAAAAAAATCAATTGGAACTCCGTCTGGTCCTGGAGCCCTTCCCTTACTACAAGATTCAAGTCCTACCTTGACTTCATTGTGTGAGAACACAAGAGGGGCATAAGACTTTTGCTCCACTATCATAGAAGGGATTGGAGGATTAGGTTTTGTAGCAAAGATGTTTTCGAAATGAGAGACCCATGATTCTTCATTCACATGTATGTCTGTTCTGGGGTCACTATTGCTTTTGAAGTGAGGTGCATTCACAAGCTTCCAAAAATCCTTGCTATTTCCTGTGCTGGCCGCCTTGTCAAGATCTTCCCATAGGTCCTCCTTAATGGCCCTTTCTCTGTTTTTCCGTGCCATTTTGTATCTGGCCCGTAGTGTTTTTATCTCATCTGGGATTCTAGGCCTGGTTTTCAGTGCTAGGGTCAGGGACTTCCTTGCTTTAGAGCATGGTGAGTCAAACCACCCCCTATCCTTTTCATTCTTCGACTATTTTGTGCAGGTAAGGGCCATTTTTACCTTTAATAAAATGTTACAGAAAGCCAGCACCATTTCCCCTGCATCAGCATCTGGGTCTAAGCACAGTAATATATTATCTAGTGTATGTGTTATGACATCTGAGCTCATCTTTAGACTGTCAATGTTTGCCCATTTTAATTGTATGCCATTTTTCCTTGCCACTATAGGAGTACCAACTTGGATACGGGCATGTATATCCCATGTGGACACTTTCATCTCCATATATAAAATAGAGTGATCGCTAAAACTTGTAAAACCGTTTCCTACCCTGGAAACTCTTGACCTAAGGGGGGTCGTTAAAAGTATATAATCAATCGTTGACTCCTGCCCATTTCTATAAAAAGTGCCTCTTGAATTTTTTGGGTCAAGATCTATGTCACAAAGTACTTCCATATTTAGAGAGACTAATAGCCTGTTTAAGGAGTTGCCATACTCGTTATGTGAAAAATGATACATGGGATTAAATTTGATGGGGGGGACATTTTAGTGCTTCTTTTAAGAAATTGTGTTTGTAACCTGTGCTTTTATGATCAAATTTACTTGATCGAATAAAGATTTGGAATGAATGAATAAAAGGGAGTACCAGTCATTGTTTTATTAGTGAATAATTGTTATATAGTGGAAACTATCCTATTTGTTCTTATGCTAGACCATTCTATAGTGTATGTACCATTGAGTGATTGCGGCAGTGGTTACTGTTTCCATTGCATTGCAAGCATGTCTTTTGTTGCTAGTAGCCATAACATTGTTAGTGTCACTCTTTTAATGGATTTTGCCCCTTTTTCAATATTAAAAGTAAGAAACAGATTGGTTACCTGGAACTATTGTTCGGCAATTTCACCCTGTGTACATTAATGGTCACCATCCTTCACAGTATTCCTGTGGTGTAATGTCATCTGACCACATGAGGTTATTCATCTGGGGCCGTATTACAGAAGGTGCCCCGGGGTGCAAACAATGATAATGTGTAATACGGCCCCAGATCCTTTGTGCACAAGTCAATGCTTTGAATGGCCTTCTGTAGATTTCCTTCATTTCCTAAACTCTCATGTCTTGCACAAGGTCTATTTGCCGTGAATTATGAAATTGCAATCTTGCTTTTCTCGACTATGGAATTAACAGTCTTTAGATATTGGAAATTAAATACTATAGGATATTTGCAAATAGCCTGAGAGGTCAATATGGTGGATTGGTAACACTGTCTCTTAGCTAGCCATGCCAAAATGTATCTTGTTCCTCAATTATTTTTTCCAGAGCTGATTTTACATTGATTAAATGGTTGGCCTGACCACTGCTCTGGGTGATCTCTGCTTTATTTTTCTAGCACTCCCTTTGATATTCTACAGTATACAGTATCCTTCTCATGCTCCTATAATAGGTTTTGAAGGTTCATGTGGTTGGTTATGTTCTGGTAAAATTTGTTACCAAGTAATATGTGTTTTTTCTAAACCTTCACTACTTTTCCATTTGTTCGCTCCTGTATGATGTTCTACAGGGCTTTTTTTGGCTTAGTCCAACTTCCTCCAATTTGTATATCGCACTAAATGTACCTTATTAGAATGAAGGAATTTCCATTTTTAAGCTGAAGTTACTTATGGGCGATGCATGCCAATTGCTGTTGAATACTTTTATAGATATCCTTGTTCCGAATTTGAATGTAGTGAAGCGGAACCTGCAAGAAGCTATGACGGAATTACACATGCGTTTTTCATGCATGCCTTAGGAACTCCGTCAGTTGAACGAATGCGTCTGTGGAACAGTAGAGAAGGTGTTGGACTTTAACTATAACACCACTCCACCATTGCGCCCCCTTAAAGCAAGTCGCTGTAACGACTTGCACGCAGAACAAATGTGTGCTAAAGATGCATTGATTCTGTTGCCGGCGCTGTGAAGGCACAGCGTGATTCCTGCTTCGTCCTAAAGGAAGTTTCCCACCTGCAGTTCTAGTTGACTCAGTCCAATTATATATTAACAATTTAAAGTTTTTATTGGCAAATGGCCCATATGAAGATTTCTTTGGCTATTAGGGTACACCCAAGTTCTTCAGTTTTACTCCTCTGATATGCTGGATGATTGAGAACCACAACTCTTAGCTTGTTCCTCAGTGCATTTGATTGTTTGCAATTATCCATCATTCTTCATTCCCAGTGATGCAATC
Source organism: Triturus cristatus (assembly GCF_964204655.1). Taxonomy (NCBI): domain Eukaryota; kingdom Metazoa; phylum Chordata; class Amphibia; order Caudata; family Salamandridae; genus Triturus; species Triturus cristatus. The sequence goes on from NC_140590.1 coordinate 1,358,656,092, forward strand.
CTGCCAGTCTGCCCCAGCACCTCTCCTTGGGTGGGGTAAAAGGATCAGTACTTTACTTTTCAACTATTAGTACATTTTAGACAATCTTTTCTATTCTGTACTACTTTGTTGGATGGGGGTTAGTTTATGGAGGCTCCTACTGTGAGTACTGGCTCACAACACAAGATTACCACCATACTTTCAGGCCACTTTGCCTGAAGGAAGGGTAAGGCATGCAGGCATGAACAAGGCAAAGGCCCTCTTTCATTTTTTAGCTACTCCCTTTCTTTGCATCTCGGCACTTGGTTCCCTACTTGAAGCTTCCTCTATCTCATCAGTCTGTAAGGCTGCAGAATAAGTTCACTGTTTTTGTGGGAGGTGAGTAAACCTGGGTCAAATTATCTTTATCTCCCCCATTAGTACGTCTTAGGATTTTTAATTGACCCAAGGTCAATTCAAGAAGGATGGGATACGTAGTTTCCTATTATTTTGTTAGCCATCACCACACTGAGCCACACATCAATCACAGCCTTTAGCAGTGGTCACTAATTGGGTGTTACATGCCTTGATCTGGTGCCAGATGAGACACTGTGGACATTTGAGGTATTCATGGGAATGGGGATGAGGTGCTTCTAAAACCAAAAAAGCTATTTCAGAGAGCAGGTGTTCTCGTTTATTCTTTCATTAGAATTACAAAGTGCTTGAAGGTCTGTCTGTGGAGACCAGGAAGCAGGTGCTTGTGTTCGGATACAATGTCACGCTGTTCCCTCTGCCAACTGATGTCTGCTCTGTTTTGGGGATTGTCCGCCTCTCCTTCTCTCCCATGTAGCACCGCACTGTCCACTGACGCCTTGTAAACTTATTCCGCATCTAGAGTCCTGAAGTCCATGGCCGCCTCTTCGTTTATTGGTCATGGCTATTTTTTTAAATAAATATTAGATTATGGTTTTGAATATCCTATTCAGTTCTATCTTTCCCACTGATAATCATATGTGCGTCCATGTTACTGCTTCGAAGTTGCACATTGTTAGCTGAGATTCTAGCAAGCAATGTGTTTGGACACCTGGGAGAAGGCAAAGTATTTGATCCAGGAAGGGAGTCTGGATTAAGCAGCAGTGAGGTAGTGGGTTTCTATATGCCTGGAGCTTCTGCTCTATGACCACACCTGGGTGAATGTCCATGACATTCACACAGGTGATATGGGCTGCCCACCCAGCAAGTCAGTATTGGCATATGGTCTGCCATGCGTGGCATTGGAGGAGCGGCCAGAAATAAGAATACAATTCTGCTCGCTTGGGGTTCATAGAAAGTTCTGGACACACTGTGGGACCCAGGAGCTGATGGCCAGTCACTACTACGTCTTGTCGATGCGCTGGTGGGGAGATTCGCCCCCAGCTATCTGCATCAAAGATCCACCAGGTGAGATACACAGCAGACAGAGGATTTGCAAAGCAACTTTGGTGGGCAGTAAGTGGACAGTGAGCCACCACTAGGGTCTACCAACTGTGTGAGTGAGTTCTTGAGCACAGGGGCAACACACACATCCAGTCAAGGAAGTTCCATCCTAGAGACATTGGTCCTCTGCCATTGCTTTACACCTTTCTCTGCCTGGCTTGGGGAGATTGGTGCTAACTTAGGTGCAGATTTATCAATCTTTAATGCAATGCACCAAGCCATCTTGCTGCTCTGCCCTGCTTGAAAGGGGAAGGGCAGGAATGAGCCATATTTAACATTATACAGCACATTCCTGTCCTTACCTAGCGCTGGCGCACTTTAGACTTCCTAGCACCAATGCAGGCACCCTTGCGTCATGTTGCGAGGGGTCTGTGTTGTAAATAGGATTGTTTTTGTGCAGGAATGGACCCATTACTGCACAAAAACAATCCTGAGAAGCATTTTCCGTTTTTCTATGCGTGCCACTGAATGCGGCACAAAAAGAAAGAGGAAAAAACGAGAAGAAATAAAGATATTTTTCCTCATTATGCCTCACCTGGGAGGCGTTTCATTTTGACACATTCCCAGGTCTACCACTAATGCTAAATCTGGGGATACACCAAAATCCATGGGTGAATGCGTAGGAACACCCACCCTTCACTCATGGAACGCCTCTGTGGGTCAGAGTAACGCAAGGCAGCAATTTACGCTGCCATGCGTTCCTCTGGATTTATCTAGCCAAGGTGGCCTTGTGTCAATTGATAAATCTCACTTAGGTTTTTCTTTGCCCTTTCGCCTCCTTTCATGGGGAAAGGGCGACGCAAAACCTTGATAAATATGGGCCTCAATATTTACGCGAGCCTGAGAGGGACATACTCGAAATGTAGCTGAGAGAGTAATTACCACATTAATGCCTGCCAGCCGTTGCCTGGAATGAGAGTGAAGACTGTTTGAGTGTGTATACATACTCTGTTTGAACATATGTACACAGCTTTCTGCACAGGTGGGGATGAGTTAATCATTCTTCTTCCATCATGCGACCGGGCTCACCAATAATCGACACTTCTGAGTATTACACATGGCTATCTTGTGAGTGTGCTATATTGGAAAATGCAATATGGAGGCATTCTGGACCTACGTGCCAAAATGGAGTTACATGGATTTACACTCAATATGTCATGTGTCTGCAGTAGTTAACCATACAGACAAGGTAGTGTATCCACTCTTGTACGGGTAACTCAAGATCCCCTGACCTACCATGTTTTCTAAATCGTTGACTCAATTAGCAATCAAGATTTAGAGCACTGAATGGTAGGTTTTCCACTAATAACCTGTCTAAATTCACATTCCTGCACACAGGTAAGGTATCCAGTTTAAAATATATATTTTGTCAAATTTAGTATTGGGATATTATTATGACAATGGGGTCAACATTACATTAGCTGTCGTCATCCAGTCATAATGCAGATCAAACACCTCAGTAGTAATACTTTGCTTGGTCTGCCCCATGAACAGTCCATAGGTTATCTCAGGCCAACACTTATAGAAAGGGACCAACATTTAAAAGTGAGATCTACCTGCAGTTAATACAATCTCAACTTTTTTTATTTGGACCTTCCTTGGGATTAAGTCAATGAAGATTCTGATCAATGTATTAACTACTTCAAATCTTTGCTTTAGGAGGAGCATGACTTGAGTGCAGTGAAACTAGCCACCGTTCTGTAGAGCTCTTACTCACCCTGTGTTCTGTTCAGCACATTATGCAACGGGTTTAATCCTAGTTGGTGAATGTGAGGAGGGAAGCGTTTCTGTGCAGTACAAATTGTTTTTGGGGCTTGAGCATGAGTGCTGCCTGTATGCAAGAGGAGCCAAAGAGGCCTTTCCCCTCGCCCAACACCCTGCCAGCAGCCTTAGGATCAACACATGATGCAGAACAGCAAGTGGGAATGAGGTGGCTCAGGGTGGAGATAAGGAACAACTTGAGGTATTCAATTTTGGCCCCACCTGCTCACGTTGTCTCGAGGTCTGCATTGAGTAAAACATGCAGAACATTGCAGCGGAGGGTGTATGGGGGAGCTGAGGGCATGCCCACAGTTGGAATTGAATCGAAGCTCAGTTTGTGTAACGCTCCTCAAGAACAGAATGGAGGGCCTGGCCAGTACCTGAACTTAGCCAAGACTTGCCTACTGATCTGAAGGGAACAGAAAAGAGATATCATACTCCTAAGAGGCTCCTTCTACCCTCCTAAATGGATACACTGGAGACCGAATACAGCTGTCCTTATGATGAAGGCCTAGCAATGACTGTTGTTAATTTGTTGTCCTACCTCTGCACTTACCTCAACCAGGGAACCTCCCTAAGCATACATGACTGGTGCTGGAAATGGCCCTTTCTGTAGGGTCACCACCAAACCTTTTACCTTCCTCCTCCCCTTTTTGCTGAATTCATTTTTGTTTGCTTTAGAACTCTGTGTACTTCAACACTGCTTAAGCAGTACTAAAGTGCCTGTGCTCCCTTCTTAAAACATGGTGGAACTGACGTATAAAAAAAAAAATTACAAAAAAACAACCACTATGTATTAGGGTCTAAGGGAAACAGTTTAACGACCTGCCACAGTTCTATTCCCCAAAATCTACAATATCAAGAACTAAAGGAACTGGGGGTATATATATATATCTATATCTCTGGATCAAGATGTTTTTTATGTCTATTGAATCTTAGGCAGTACGTCATGCACTTTAAATAACATTGTACTTCCTCTTACGTGTCATGTGATCAAGGCCCCACGTGGGCTGAAACGCGTCATGGTGTCGGGCATCTAATAAATCACTTTGCACCATACAACGGATTTGCTTCGTCTTTTCGTCAGAGCGAGATTGTGCCTGCTGGAAAATATATATATATATATATATATCTATATATATATCTATATCTATATATTATCTACTGGCGGTCGCCAGTAGATAGTTATAGTTACAACCTAGTTTCCATAGGAAATCTCAAAATTCTATTTTGAATAACTTTGGCGCCGGTTGACGAATCCTCGCGAAATTTTCAAAACAAATGGGGCGCTCCGTTCAGCTCCTACCCTGAAAGTCTCGGGGTGATTCGTCAAGCGGGGGCCGAGAAAAAGGGGGGTCCCAAAACGCATTTTCCCCATGCATTTTTCCATAGGACCTTTAGTCGAAGGTACAGCCCGAACGGCTGAACAGAATTACGTGAAATTTGGCAAAGAGGTAGTCCTCAGGTCAGGCATGTGCCTTTTGCATATATGGTGTAAATCCGTTCAGTTGTTCCTGTGAAAATCACAAGTAAAATCATATACATATCAGGGCGGAGCCTAACCACACATCTCATTGTGAGATCTGATTGGCTGTCAGCACTTCATCCAAGAAGTGTTGGCAGCCATCTTGGGACCAATATACACGATAACACCTCATGAAAAAGCAAGTAGAGAGATAGAGGTGTAGAGGTAGAGAGGTAGAGAGTAGTAGAGAGAGGTAGAGAGTAGAGAGCGAGTAATAGAGTGTAGAGAGTGAGTAGTAGAGAAAGTATCAGAGAGTGAGTAGTAGAGAGTGAGTATTAGAGAGTGAGTAGTAGAGTGAGTAGTAGAAAGTAGTAGAGAGTGAGTAGTAGAGAGTAGTAGAGTGAGTAGTAGAGAGTAGTAGAGAGTGAGTAGTAGAGAGTGAGTAGCAGAGTGAGTAGTAGAGAGTGAGTAGCAGAGTGAGTAGTAGAGAGTAGTAGAGAGTGAGTAATAGAGAGTGGTAGAGAGAGTAGTAGAGAGTGAGTAGTAGAGAGTAGTAGACAGTGAGTAGTAGAGAGTGAGTAGAGAGAGAGAGTAGTAGAGAGTAGTAGAGTAGTAGAGAGTGAGTAGTAGAGAGTAGTGGAGTAGTAGAGAGTGAGTAGTAGAGAGTGAGTAGAGAGTGAGTATTAGAGTGAGTACTAGAGAGTAGTAGAGAGTGAGTAGCAGAGAGCAAGTAGTAGAGAGTGTGTAGTAGAGAGTGAGTAGTAGAGAGAGTAGTAGAGAGTGAGAAGTAGAGAGAGTAGTAGAGTAGTAGAGAGTGAGTAGTATAGTGAGTAGTAGAGAGTAGTTGAGAGTGAGTAGTAGAGAATCAGTAGTGGAGAGTGAGCAGTAGAGAGTAGTAGAGAGTGAGTAGTAGATAGTGAGTAGTAGAGAGTGAGTAGTAGAGAGTGAGTAGTAAAGAGTAGTACAGAGTGAGTAGTATAGAGTAGTAGAGAGTGAGTAGTAGAGAGTGAGTAGTAGAGAGTGAGTAGTAGAGTAGTAGAGAGTGAGTGGTAGAGAGTAGGAGAGAGTAGTAGAGTGAGTAGTAGAGAATAGTAGAGAGTGAGTAGTAGAGCGAGTAGTAGAGAGTAGTAGAGTAGTAGAGAGTGAGTAGTAGAGAGTGAGTAGCAGAGAGAGTAGCAGAGAGAGTAGTAGAGAGTGAGTAGTAGAGAGTGAGTAGTAGAAAGTGAGTAGTAGAGAGTGAGTAGTAGAGAGTGAGTAGTAGAGAGTATTAGAGAGTGAGTAGTGGAGAGTGAGTAGTAGAGAGTGAATTGTAGAGAGTGAATAGTAGAGAGTGAATAGTAGAGAGTGAGTAGTAGAGAGAGAGTAGTAGAGAGAGAGTAGTAGAGAGTGAGTAGTAGAGAGTAGTAGAGAGTAGTAGAAAGAGTAGTAGAGAGTGAGTAGTAGAGAGAGAGAGTAGTAGAGTAGTAGAGAGTGAGTGCTAGAGAGCAGCAGAGAGTAGTAGAGTGAGTAGTAGAGAGTAGTAGAGAGTGAGTAGTAGAGAGTGAGTAGTAGAGAGTGAATAGTAGAGAGTAGTAGAGAGAGTAGTAGAGAGTGTATTAGAGAGTGAGTAGTAGAGAGTGAGTAGTAGAGAGTGGTAGAGAGTGAGTAGTAGAGTAGTAGACAGTGAGTGGTAGAGAGTGAGCAGTAGAGAGTAGTAGCGAGTGAGTGGTAGAGAGTGAGTAGTAGAGTAGTTGAGAGTGAGTAGTTGAGAGTGAGTAGTAGAGAGTGAGTAGTAGAGAGTAGTAGAGTAGTAGAGAGAGAGTAGTAGAGAGTAGTAGAGAGTCAGTGGTAGAGTAGTAGAGAGTAGTCAGTCAGTGTCAGTCAATGTCAGTCAGTCAGTGTCAGTCAATCAGTGTCAGTCAGTCAGTGTCAGCTAGAGCAGCTCTGCTGACCTGGTTCTCTCTCTCTAAAGCAGCTCTGCTGACCTGGTTTCTCTGGCTCTACAGCAGGTCTGCTGACCTGGTTCTCTGGCTCTAGAGCAGCTCTGCTGACCTAGTTCTTATGCTACAGAGCAGCTCTGCTGATCTAGTTCTCTGGCTCTACAACAGCTCTGCAGACCTGGTTCTCTGGCTCTAAAGCAGCTCCGTTGACCCAGTTCTATGGCTCTGAAGCAGCTCTACTGACCTGGTTTCTCTGGCTCTGCAGCAGCTCTGCTGACCTGGTTCTCTGGCTCTAGAGCAGCTCTGTTGACCTGGTTCTTAGGCTCTAGAGCAGCTCTACTGACCTGGTTCTCTGGCTCTAAAGCAGCTCTGCTGACCTGGTTCTATGGCTCTAAAGCAGCTCTGCTGATTTGGTTCTCTGGCTCTAGAGTAGCTCTGCTGACCTGGTTCTCTGGCTCTAAAGCAGCTCTGCTAACCTGGTTCTCTGGCTCTAAAGCACCGCTGCTATCTGGTTCTCTGGCTCTAAAGCAGCTCTGCTGACCTGGTTCTCTCCCTCTAAAGCAGCTCTGCTGACCTGGTTTCTCTGGCTCTAAAGCAGCACTGCTGACCTAGTTCTCTGACTCTAGAGCAGCTCTGCTGACCTAGTTCTTAGGCTCTAGAGCAGCTCTGCTGACCTGGTCCTCTGGCTCTACAGCAGCTCTGCTGACCTGGTTTTCTGCACTCACGATGCACGCACCCGACTTCGCGAAAATATATTTAAAAATAATATAAGTTTCTTATAAGTACAAATATATTATTTTGATGAATATCTTACATAATCTCTTGCCTTAATATGTATATTAAAGACGCATACATATCATTTTGGAACATAATTTCTTTTTGCGGGAGTCGCGCACCCAGCGCGCCCCAGCACGTATATGATGTCACGCGGGACCCGCAAGTCCGCAAACATCTTGTACCGTAATGCGCATGTGTCGCGAATGTGCGGGAGCAGGAGTCGCAGACTGGTCGCATACCAATCGCGCATATCACGTGATATTAAATGTATATGATGTAACTGAAAAACATGCAGCCGTCGCACACCATACGCGGATCCTTCATGACTTTTCTAAAATGGCAGCTAGAATGCGCGCACCCACCGTGATGTGTACACTTTGAGTGCGCGACAGCGAAAAAAAATTGAATTTTTTTTTTTTAAAGAAAATGATATAAATATATTAAAATAAAAAATGAAAACAAGAAAATTAATCAATATTTCAGTTTTAATTAAAAAATGTTTTTTGGCAATTTTCAGAAAAATATATGTTATTTAATGAATAAAATATTTATAAATAAACAGTTAAACTGTAGAAAATCAGTACAAAAAATAACTACTATCACACTTAAAAGTTAGCATTTAAAAAACCTTTGAAATTCACTGAAAAAAAAACATAGGTTTCAGAGACGTTATAGTTAGAAATTAGCATTTAAAAAACCTTAGAAATTCACAGAAAAAACCATAGGCTTCAGGGGTGTTATAGTTAGCTGCCCATTTCACTCGTACAAAACCATAGAAATTCCTCCGTTATAGTTAGTTCTGCTAACTATAACTCACGCGCCCGCAATGCACTGCTGATGATGTCACATATTGCATCATTCGTGACATGGTCAGTGACATCACTGATGACATCACTGATGACATCTCAAATTACATCACTGATGACATCATCCACTTGACAATCCGATACACCACATCATACACTATTATAACCTTTCATCACTCACTGTAAAATACAGAGTACCATATTTGAAACCATTGACACACCAATACCAGTTACTACATACCCACTCACTGATTCCTAAGTCTACACACACAACTACCCATTCAACAACAGAATCATCTATACATGCAGTCATTAATTAATAGAACACTATCAAATGCACTTATACACATATATAGACATTGACACATCAGCAGTCATCTTAGTCGGTTATGCAGTCATCCTACTCACTCATGAAAAAAATTTATCGCACTTAAATTTACTCACTTACACAATTATCCAACGACACCTCACATAGTAACTCATCGTTAATATGTTAAAAAAGCACCATTACAATTATACACTCATTCATATATTTACTCTCACAATCACTGACTCTTACACAAACTTATTTATATACACCAACTCTCACATACAATGCCTTTTATTTTTTTACTTTGTTGAAGATGTACAACTAAACATATATTTGCTCACCAACACACAATAAATACACTCAGTCACCCAAACAACTGTTTCCACATGCACTCTTAAACCCACACACCTAGTCAATCAACCATTCACACATCTATGCATAGAGTTACCCACACCCCATCCAACCACACACAAACTCAGTGTCCCATACAAATACTCACCCAACTAATCAATAACTAATATACACACTCATGTAGTTAGTGACCAACTGAGGCAGCATGTTATACAACAACAGAGACAGTGCTGCACACATTCACATAGTTTCGTTACTAATCCATGTATTAGGTGAGACACTTTTAATTATTCACTTAAAAAGACAGTCAGACAGCTACTAAATCCTCCATCCAGACAGTAATATATCCACTCAATCTTCAATACAGATTGGTATAAATATAATACATATTTAAATTTCAAACTAAACCACATTCAGTGGATGATGTCATCAGTGATGTCATCAGTGATGTCATCAGTGATGTCACTGACCATGTCATGAATGATGCAATATGTGACATCATCAGCAGTGCATTGCGGGCGCGTGAGTTATAGTTAGCAGAACTAACTATAACGGAGGAATTTCTATGGTTTTGTACGAGTGAAATGGGCAGCTAACTATAACACCCCTGAAGTCTATGGTTTTTCTGTGATATATATGTATATATTCACTGAAAAAACCATGGGTTTCACACACGTTATAGTTGGGAATTAGCATTTAAAATGATGTCATCAGTGATGTCATTTTAGATGTCATCAGTGATGTCATGAGTGATGTCACTGACCATGTCATGAGTGATGTAATATGTGACGTCATCAGCAGTGGATTGCGGGCGCGTGAGTTATAGTTAGCTGAACTAACTAGAACGGGGAAATTTCAATGGTTTTATACGAGTGAAATGTCCAGCTAACTATAACATGTGTGAAACCTCTGTTTTTTTCTGTGAATTTGCAAGGTTTTTTAAATGCTAATTCCTAACTATAACGTGTGTGTAACCTATGTTTTTTTCAGTGAATATATATATATATATATATATATGGATGCAAATCGCCGCTACCACTGCCTTGCTCAGACACAGTGACGAAGAGTGGACCCAGAGAAAGTGTGCCAATCAAAGTGCTTTATTCAGTTGCCTAGCCAGTCCGCCATAACGCGTTTCGACCCCCACTCGGGTCTTGATCCCATGACACATTGCTACCGGAAGAAGTGGTTTTTAAGGTAGTTTACAGGAAATGGCATCAAAATGTTGCGACATCAGCATAGACAGAAAAGAAATACTGAAAATAATCATCGTAAGTACATTGACTCTTGTGTCAAAACACCACAAAAACCTATAAATGCATAAATACATAATATATATAAATACATACAAAAATATATCAATATATAAAAGCTTAAATATCAATATTTTAAAAATATTTTTCTGTGTTGTCGATCTTATAACTACTATGCATGATAAAAAATATAGGCATGTTACGACATCGGTGAATATTATAAATATTGGATTTCTAAATAGAATTTCCTGGATTCATCACATTGTTTTCAGTAAGTCTTGAGTCAAATTATTGCTAACAATTTTATAAACGATATAGTAATCACTAATTCTCATTTTCAAATATACAATAATGCCCAAGTGGGCCATTGTTTTTAGCGACTATCCTCAACATTGGACCTTAAAATATAACCACTTCAAAAAGTTATGTGCAAAACAGTGCAAAATCATTTTAAAATATATATATGAAAAAATGTATCACAATATCGTTCGAGGGTATGCCAGATAGCTTCTCAAAAAGCTTACAATGGTATGTGGGATTTATATTCTTATTAATCATTCCTGATTATTGGTAGTTGTTGCTTTACTTCCTCAGATTTCACTTCTCCCATCCATTATCATTGTATATAAAAAGCTGTCCTGTAATTCATATCAGTCTTAATGTGAGCCCACATTAATTAGAGTTAAAAGGGTTATAAACAGGTAAAAAAGTCTTCGCTAGCATTCAATCCAGCCGGATTTTTTGTGTTGAGCTCCAAAATATAACGCGTCTCCAAAAGGCGTAATTTACCTTCACGATTACCACCACGTTTCATTGGTGGGACCGTGTCTATCACATAATAGTGGAGAAAATTGGGGTTACTATCATGTGACAGCTCAAAATGCCTAGCGACAGGATATGCTTGATCCTTACCTGTAATAGCCCTAATGTGCTGAAGTATCATCTTGTGGGCCGGTAACCTGGTACTCCCCACATATCTCAGCCCACATGGACACTCCAGCACATATACAGCAAATTCTGTCTTGCATGTCAATCTTTTCTTTATCAGGACGGGTTCAGATTTAAAGGGACTAGTGTAATGAGTCTTATTACACCCAAATTTACACGCCTTACAAGTAAAACACTTCTTAAAACCCTTGATTTGTGCCATCCAAGTTGTTGGAATGGCCAACTCCGGGCTATTGCTAACTAACCTGTTGCTCATGGAAGGTGATTTTCTGAAAGTTAATGTTGGTTTATTTGCGACTAAGTCGCCAATAATAGGGTCTCCCTGCACTAAGTTCCAGTTACGATAGTACATTTTCCTGAGCTCCTGATGTTGCCTGCTATAGGTTAGGATAATCCTGGATTGGATATTAGAAGTGATCTCACTAGATAGAATTTGCTTAGCTTTGGGAACCAATAATTCACACCTGGGTAAACTTCTTGTTTTCCTAAAAGCGCTATCAATCACATTGAGTGAATAGCCCCTTGCCAAAAAACGAAGTTTACTAGCCTCTTGTGCATTGTTACAGTCCGCATCTGAACTACATATGCATCTAATACGCAGCATCTCGCCATACGGGATGCTGCGTATTAACTGATGCGGATGGTGGCTAGAGGCGTGAAGAATTGTGTTGCCTGCAGTGGGTTTTCTGTATAATCTTGTAACCAGTGCATTGTTGTCAATATATAGCTCAAACAATATAAACTTCAGAGGGTCCCTGTACTACATAATAGAGGGGTAGGTAAGCAGGGATTAAACAGTTCAAAATACAGAAAATGAACCCCTATTAAGAGGATGACATCTCCAATACCACAGAAGAAATCAAAAAAAAATTTTATACAGCATTTTCTTCGTTTTTTATTATAATAATATAGAATTATTAGTCAATTTTTCTGTTTACAAATACATGATTCTAAAAATTTTTTTGTTGTTCAAAGATATTCATTTATAGCCAGCTATTCGTCAGGCTACAGTCAGCGAGGCAATACAATTTACAAACAAACAAACAACAGGGCATATAAAAAATGACAATCAGTGCAATAAATCAAACAAAGTACCATACAAATGTGTAGACAATACAATGAATAAACGAAAAAGAGAGAGACAAGCAAGCAAATTCGCCAATCAACAGGTACGCCGACGCGCGTTTCGGAGCCTTCCTTCCTCAGGGCGTTGATGGCATTTCAAAGGACAAAGAAAATTAAACTAATAATAACAAATCAACAATAATTCATAGGTAACAAAAAAGAATAAACTTTCTGTGCCTCGAGAGTATTATCTGTGGAAGAAGAGATACCTATGTTATCCTTTTATACAATGCGATATAAAAAATACACAATACCAAAATATTTAAGGGGAGCCAGTACACCACGCAGAGTTAAAAAACAACTCAATTAAAGAGATGAAAAAGAATAAGAAGTCATTATATACACAAATAGAAGAGAAGTTAAGCACTCTAGAACCATGAGAGGGTGACAGATGAGAATGTAGAAACGCCATAACGTGTGACCCTAGAGAAAAGAACAGATGATGAAAACACAATACACACTTGTAGATATCAGAAAACAGGTCGCGATCAAAATGACCAGGGGCTGGAGTAGGCGATGAGTAAATCGGAATCGCGGTAAACTCGAAAGCTAATCAATCCCAGAGTAGTTTGGCAGTTCGACAGTATATGTCCAGAGACTAGAGAGGAAAAATATATCTGGGTTAATCTCAGGAAGCCTTCATAGCTATTAGGCCTATGAAGGATGTAACAGATAGAGACTGGCCACATTATGCGAACCTTATAATAAAAGTTTCAAAACCAATCACTGGAACTTACATTGAACAATATAATGGTTCAGGGGATGGTGAAAGCCTCAGTTCATCAAGTCCAGATATAGCTGACATAGATTGAAGCCGTCTTGCTCTAGTGGGAATCGCGGGTCAACCTTAATTCAAGGTAATCTATAAAAGAAAACGCGATGGTACTCCTGAGAGAAAGAACTCAAGACAGGGGGGTAGAATACAGGGGAGATAGCATACACGCAATGAATAATAGTAATCTGGCTTATAATGATTCGTGAAATCGCACAAATACCAACAGGGCAGATTTAACAGCTCAGCCTTAAGGAGCCTGCCGTGATATTAAGAATCTTTATAGCCAATAGTCAATATGCCGACAGAGTTGAAGCTCAACCTTTTACTTCAATAAAAACTAAAGGGAGGTATTCTGTCGTATATAGAGTATAGTAGAGGATGAGACTGGTGCTGTAGAGAGTACTAAGCAGAGAAGCCCTGATAAGTAAGCACTACGGTAATATTAAGGTAAAGGGGTGAGAATAAACCCGCTATACGGCGCATCACGAATACTGAAGCAAAACTTACTTGGCATTTTTTCAAAAAGCGGATCGTCTGCGACGGATTCCAGAGCGGCGCCCTCTCGGTATCAGCAACGGCTGATCTAGCAAGTCTCTAGTGACGTGACCTCTTAAATACTAAAGGTAAGATTAGAATATGGGCGGGAGGACTTGGATAATTCTCACCTGGTAGTGATTAGCGAGTTCTGTGGTAACGAGGTAGTAGAATATTCTCCCTCGAAAAACAAGCTTACTACGGCCGCCATCTTGGAGCGGGAAATATAACTAAGAAACACCAGGAATCGATAAATAAATCAAGATGTCAAAAGACCTAGTCATACCTGAACTAATAATAAGAAAACGGTGTTAGGCGGTTGATAATAGCAAAGTTGCGAGATCCAATTGTAGTAACATTTTTTATTTAAAAAGACGGACTGACAACAGTCGCCATCTTGGAACGGGCAATAGGGCCCGTAATCACCAAAACTGAATGAATTATAGCTGGTAACGAAAGACAAAAAAAATAAAAAGCAATAACAAACAGGGTCAAGGTCAGGTGACATGTAAAGTAGAACACAAGGTAGTTCCACAGTACCAACGACAGATGAATGAGGCCAGAAAATCGCCCCTCTAATAAGTTCATGTATAGCCAAAATATATATATGGTGTCAGCAAAGGGTAATCAGGGTGAAAAACTCTAAGGGGAGTATAGAGTCAGTAAAGGATAATAGATAGATTATGTAGCGAAATAGTACTACAAGTGCTAAGATTAATAGCACCCCACTGTCAAAAAATGAAAATGAAGAAGTCTACCGCAGAAATAAAGGTAAAAGCTGAACAAAGATAGCACTAGATATCTCAGTAAATCGCGTTTTCCCAGGGGAGACATTCATTGAGACCATTGTCAAACGTCTGAAGAGTGTAAATCCAAAAAACTTCTCGTTTTTTTCTATGTGCTTCAGTGTTGTGGTCACTGGGTATTTTTACGCGTTCCAAAATAAGCCATTGAAGATCTTTAATCAGATGCCGTTTCTCAAGCCAGTGTTTGACAAGGGGAGCTCCTGACCGTTTGGTATTAATGGAAGATTTGTGTTCGCAAAAGCGTGCACGCATCTCTCTGCCGGTCTCCCCCACATAGCCTTTACCACAGGGGCACAAGATTTTTGAAAGAGTTGTCAATAAGAAAATCAAACAAATGATGCAATTTGTACCTAAACCCCCGTACAACCTCACTTATGACGAATACCAGGCCATGAAATCGCTGGCTATCAATAAGAATATCACAATCAAACCTAGCGACAAAGGCGGGGGTATCGTCATAATGGACTGTGACCAATATAAAACCGAAATAAACAACATGCTTAAGGTCCCTGAGAATTACATCAAGGTTAATAATTACCCGGCACAGAGAATTAAGAACAATTAATTAATAGTATTAATGGAAGATTTGTGTTCGCAAAAGCGTGCACGCATCTCTCTGCCGGTCTCCCCCACGTAGCCTTTACCACAGGGGCACAAGATTAGATAAATAACGTTGGTCGTTCTACAGTTAGTCATTTCAGTGAAGGAGAAGGTCTTTTTACCCCATTTAAGGTTTGGAGTAGTTTTAACAAAAGGGCATGCCTGGCATCCGCCACACTTGTGGGTGCCCTGGACAGCTCGAGAACCCGTGATGGAACGTTGGACCATAGGGTTTTCACTGGGCATAATAGATTTAACTAAGATGTTTCTCAGATTCCTGTTCCTTCGGAAGGCAAAGATCGGTTTAGGAAAATCTTTCTGTGGGTTGCCAGAGTTAAGGATGTGCCATGACGAGTTGATTGCTTGGCGCAATTTATTGTTGAAAGTTGAGTGCTTAGTGACACAAACAAGTTTCTCTTGTGAGTTTTTACTTTTAGGAGTCAAAAGAGAGTCGCGATTATAGTATTTCGCCCTTTTGTAGGAATCCTTAATTATCCTGTGGGGATATCCTCTATTCTTCAATTTGATTTTGAGGGTATCCGCATGATCCTCAAAGGATCGCATACTAGTACAGTTCCTGCGGAGACGCAGGAACTGACTGAAAGGGATACTATCTTTTTGACTATGCGGGTGGAAGCTGTGGTATTGTAAAAGGGTATTACGGGCCGTTGGTTTGGTGTATAAAGATACTTCAATATGATTATTGATGGCCTCTATCCAAATATCCAGAAACTCAATTCTTTTGTTGCTTGTTTTGGATGTGAACTTCAAATGCGGATCACAAAGGTTAATCCAAAGAATGAATTCCGTAAGTTGCTCTTCCATCCCTCTCCAAATAAAGAAGATGTCATCTATAAATCTACAGTAATGGGTAATATTCTCAGAGAATGGTGCCACTTCGTTGTATATAAACCTTTTCTCAAATACCCCCATATAAAGATTTGCCACATTTGGAGCACAGGCGGCTCCCATGCGGATGCCTAATGTCTGTTTATATACAGTACAGTCAAATTCAAAATAGTTCTCATTGAGAACAATAGCAAGGCACTCAAGGATAAAAAGGTTATCAAGGTCATTGGTAACCTCATTAGGACACTGCTAACAGCTTCCAAAGCCCCGGTGAGGGGTATACTGGAGTAGAGCGCCTCGATATCCATCGAGACCAAGATATCAGTAAGGGGATTAAATTCAATACCTTCTATTTTAGAAATAAGATCTCCCGTGTCTCTAACAAAAGCTGGCAGGTTGCTGACTAAAGGGGCCAGAAACACATCAACAAATTTTGAGAGGGGTGCGGTCAATGATCCAATAGTAGAGACAATAGGTCTGAATGGGGGCCTATCCAGACTTTTATGTATTTTGGGAAGGCCATAAAGGATGGGGATCTGGAAGTGTTCTTTATTAAGGTATTCAAATTCTTGATTGCAAATGCTACCCGTATCTAGCGCTCTTCTAGTGATATCAAGGATATTGTTCTTAATTCTCTGTGCAGGGTAATTGTTAACCTTGATGTAATTCTCAGGGACCTTAAGCATGTTGTTTATTTCGGTTTTATATTGGTCACAGTCCATTATGACGATACCCCCGCCTTTGTCGCTAGGTTTGATTGTGATATTCTTATTGATAGCCAGCGATTTCATGGCCTGGTATTCGTCATAAGTGAGGTTGTACGGGGGTTTAGGTACAAATTGCATCATTTGTTTGATTTTCTTATTGACAACTCTTTCAAAAATCTTGTGCCCCTGTGGTAAAGGCTATGTGGGGGAGACCGGCAGAGAGATGCGTGCACGCTTTTGCGAACACAAATCTTCCATTAATACCAAACGGTCAGGAGCTCCCCTTGTCAAACACTGGCTTGAGAAACGGCATCTGATTAAAGATCTTCAATGGCTTATTTTGGAACGCGTAAAAATACCCAGTGACCACAACACTGAAGCACATAGAAAAAAACGAGAAGTTTTTTGGATTTACACTCTTCAGACGTTTGACAATGGTCTCAATGAATGTCTCCCCTGGGAAAACGCGATTTACTGAGATATCTAGTGCTATCTTTGTTCAGCTTTTACCTTTATTTCTGCGGTAGACTTCTTCATTTTCATTTTTTGACAGTGGGGTGCTATTAATCTTAGCACTTGTAGTACTATTTCGCTACATAATCTATTTATTATCCTTTACTGACTCTATACTCCCCTTAGAGTTTTTCACCCTGATTACCCTTTGCTGACACCATATATATATTTTGGCTATACATGAACTTATTAGAGGGGCGATTTTCTGGCCTCATTCATCTGTCGTTGGTACTGTGGAACTACCTTGTGTTCTACTTTACATGTCACCTGACCTTGACCCTGTTTGTTATTGCTTTTTATTTTTTTTGTCTTTCGTTACCAGCTATAATTCATTCAGTTTTGGTGATTACGGGCCCTATTGCCCGTTCCAAGATGGCGACTGTTGCCAGTCCGTCTTTTTAAATAAAAAATGTTACTACAATTGGATCTCGCAACTTTGCTATTATCAACCGCCTAACACCGTTTTCTTATTATTAGTTCAGGTATGACTAGGTCTTTTGACATCTTGATTTATTTATCGATTCCTGGTGTTTCTTAGTTATATTTCCCGCTCCAAGATGGCGGCCGTAGTAAGCTAGTTTTTCGAGGGAGAATATTCTACTACCTCGTTACCACAGAACTCGCTAATCACTACCAGGTGAGAATTATCCGACTCCTCCCGCCCATATTCTAATCTTACCTTTAGTATTTAAGAGGTCATTTCACTAGAGACTCGCTAGATCAGCCGTTGCTGATACCGAGAGGGCGCCGCCCTGGAATCCGTCGCAGACGATCCGCTTTTTGAAAAAATGCCAAGTAAGTTTTGCTTCAGTATTCGTGATGCGCCGTATAGCGGGTTTATTCTCACCCCTTTACCTTAATATTACCGTAGTGCTTACTTATCAGGGCTTCTCTGCTTAGTACTCTCTACAGCACCAGTCTCATCCTCTACTATACTCTATATACGACAGAATACCTCCCTTTAGTTTTTATTGAAGTAAAAGGTTGAGCTTCAACTCTGTCGGCATATTGACTATTGGCTATAAAGATTCTTAATATCACGGCAGGCTCCTTAAGGCTGAGCTGTTAAATCTGCCCTGTTGGTATTTGTGCGATTTCACGAATCATTATAAGCCAGATTACTATTATTCATTGCGTGTATGCTATCTCCCCTGTATTCTACCCCCCTGCCTTGAGTTCTTTCTCTCAGGAGTACCATCGCGTTTTCTTTTATAGATTACCTTGAATTAAGGTTGACCCGCGATTCCCACTAGAGCAAGACGGCTTCAATCTATGTCAGCTATATCTGGACTTGATGAACTGAGGCTTTCACCATCCCCTGAACCATTATATTGTTCAATGTAAGTTCCAGTGATTGGTTTTGAAACTTTTATTATAAGGTTCGCATAATGTGGCCAGTCTCTATCTGTTACATCCTTCATAGGCCTAATAGCTATGAAGGCTTCCTGAGATTAACCCAGATATATTTTTCCTCTCTAGTCTCTGGACATATACTGTCGAACTGGCAAACTACTCTGGGATTGATTAGCTTTCGAGTTTACCGTGATTCCGATTTACTCATCGCCTACTCCAGCCCCTGGTCATTTTGATCGCGACCTGTTTTCTGATAGCTACAAGTGTGTATTGTGTTTTCATCATCTGTTCTTTTCTCTAGGGTCACATATTATGGTGTTTCTACATTCTCATCTGTCACCCTCTCATGGTTCTAGAGTGCTTAACTTCTCTTCTATTTGTGTATAAAATGACTTCTTCTTATTCTTTTTCATCTCTTTAATTGAGTTGTTTTTTAACTCTCCGTGGTGTACTGGCTCCCCTTAAATATTTTGGTATTGTGTATTTTTTATATCGCATTGTATAAAAGGATAACATAGGTATCTCTTCTTCCACAGATAATACTCTCGAGGCACAGAAAGTTTATTCTTTTTTGTTACCTATGAATTATTGTTTATTTGTTATTATTAGTTAAATTTTCTTTGTCCTTTGAAATGCCATCAACGCCCTGAGGAAGGAAGGCTCCGAAACGCGCGTCGGCGTACCTGTTGATTGGCGAATTTGCTTGCTTGTCTCTCTCTTTTTCGTTTATTCATTGTATTGTCTACACATTTGTATGATACTTAGTTTGATTTATGGCACTGATTGCCAGTTTTTTATATGCCCTGTTGTTTGTTTGTTTGTAAATTGTATTGCCTCGCTGACTGTAGCCTGACGAATAGCTGGCTATAAATTAATATCTTTAAACAACAACAACATTTTTAGAATCATGTATTTGTAAACAGAAAAATTGACTAATAATTCTATATTTTTATAATAAAAAACGAAGAAAATGCTATATAAATTTTTTTTTTGATTTCTTCTGTGGTATTGGAGATGTCATCCTCTTAATAGGGGTTCACTTTCTGTATTTTGAACTGTCAATATATAGCTCCACATCTAAAAAACATACAGAATTTTTACTTATCGTAGATGTGAAGTGCAAATTCAAACAGTTAATGTTAAGTTTCTCCACAAATACATGCGCACTGTGCTCCGTGCCGTTCCAAATAAAGAACAAATCATCATTGTACCTTAGATAGACAACAGCATGTTTCAACATCATATCTTTAAACTCTCCCATCAGGACCTGCTCCTCCCACAGTCCCATATGTAGACATGAGTAACTGGGGGAGAAGCAGGCCCCCATAGCAACGCCCCTAACTTGATGGTAAATCTGATTGTTAAAGAGGAAGAAGTTTTGCTCAAGACATGCAGATACCATTGACAATAGCATTCTGTTATGGGACACACAAGTCATTGGTCGCAGATCTAAAAAATGTTCCACTGCCATTAAACCATCACAATGTCTTATTGAGGTATAGAGAGATGTCACATCGAGAGTCATTAATAACATGTCTGCATCCCACGTTACATGTTCAATTTTGCGTAAGAAATCCGATGTATCTTGTACATAAGATGTTAATCCCCTAACCCAATCCTGAAGAAAAAAGTCCACATATTTGGAAGTGTTCTCCATGGCGCTATTGATGGCCGAAATAATAGGTCTGCCAGGTGGTTTGACAGTGTTTTTGTGCACCTTAGGTATTAGATAGAACGTGGGGATAACTGGGTGTTCTTTCTTTAAGAACCGGTACTCTTCATTTGTTATCAGTCCCCCACTTTTCCAAGCAAGACGTTTCCGATGATGATCATCCCATGCTGTTTTAACAATATGGATATTACTCTTTCTGTAACATGCAATGTCGGAGAGTTGCAATTCAGCATCTTCCATATATAGCTGTCGTGGCCATAGGACCACATTGCCACCCTTGTCCGCCTGTCTTATGATTACATTGGTATCTGATTCTAATTTCTTTGTAAGTTGCTGATAACAAAGATTTTGTTTGTTTATACCATAGCGGGTTTTATTGGTGGCAATGTATAGTGACGAGCTCATGGTAGATATCCAAATTATCGCGTAGCATGATCGGTTGAAAGGTTGATTTAGGTTTGAAAGATGTTGAATATGCTCCTTTAACACTCTGCTGAGAAGTGTCACCAGCTACTGCTGCCCCTCCTTGTTCATTTTGTAAAGCCCATGCTGTTTTTAAATAAGCCTACATCGCCAGCTGTTAAAAGAGAAGCGCTGTTTTCTTCTTCCAACCATTTGGGATTATATTTTTAACGGAGTTACAGACGCACCCACTGGGGTTGTGCACGGAGTTTGGCGATAAGAACAGCAAGTACCAGAATGCTTTGCCATAGCCCACAGGGGCAGGACTCGAATAATTAAATAAAGTATGTGCATGTAATGAAGCAGACTGTTTCCCGTTTGTGCAGCCAGTGACCAAGGGCGCAGAGACGCTCGAAACGCGTATGGCACCACAGGAGGAGTGTGACAGGCTGTGAAGCTGCTGCCGGTGGCACGTGTGCGTGAACCCCTTCGTGTGTGGCATTCCTGCGAGGGCAACCTTCTTTTTGCGATATATATATATATAGAGAGAGAGAGATAGAGAGAGAGATATATATATATTTTCCAGCAGGCACAATCTCGCTCTGACGAAAAGCCGAAGAGAACCCGTTGTATGGTGCAAAGTGATTTATTAGATGCCCGACACCATGACGCGTTTCAGCCCACGTGGGGCCTTGATCACATGACACGTAAGAGGAAGTACAATGTTATTTAAAGTGCATGACATACTGCCTAAGATTCAATAGACATAAAAAATATCTTGATCCAATACCAGTGGAGAATCAGGTTCTAAATACTCTGAATACATGTAAAATACAGTGATTGAAAAAAGTCACCTAAAAAATTGTCTTATGTTGCATAATCACACTAGACAAACAGTACAGGGATTAATTAGAATACATTTCTAAAAATCTAAAAACACATCAATATTAATATTAAAACTGTTTAAATATATAAATATATTTGTGAATAAATATATAAATACATAAATAGCTGCGTTATCATACAGTACTGATGTAGACCCGTTGTATAAAAGGTGACTGGTATTTGACCTGTCCATGTTAATATGCGGGGAAGACAATTAAGCCCATGTGGGCCTTCTAATGTTTAACCCCAGAATGGATCCAAATTTCTATGTGCAAATATAGGCAGAAAGATAAAAACAGTGCAAACCCGGTGTACTAAAATAGAGTTATGAGGAAAAAGTACTATTTAATTAGAGAAAAGAGACCTCATACCCTAACTAAAAACAACAGTGCAATAAGCAGTGTTCAACAAATAACTGCTATTTATCAAGGTCCACCTCCATCCCTGACTCAGATGCTTGTCCGAGGCAACGACGGACAGAGCGGGGCCTCGTAGTCCTGAGTAAGGTTCCGGGCGTGGTGAGGTCCAGCCCTCGATCAAAATCGATGCCTACTGCATCCTTTGAGGCGGAGGATCAGACTAAGGTTGTATTAATTCCAACCTTTCAACAGTGACATGAGCTCATTTATTCATTTTTTCATTTTTTCTTTTGATACACGAATGCAGTAGCAAAGATTTGACAACTGCGGTCCTGAAGAAAGCCTTGTGTAAAAATCTTCCCCGCAGGTCTGAAACATGTCGACCTTGATAAATAGCAGTTATTTGTTGAACACTGCTTATTGCACTGTTGTTTTTAGTTAGGGTATGAGGTCTCTTTTCTCTAATTAAATAGTACTTTTTCCTCATAACTCTATTTTAGTACACCGCACCTTTCTCTTCTAAGCACTGCACTAACCCCTCAATTGATCAATAATAAAAAAATTATATGATCCTTTTTCTTTTGACCATCTGGTGCTCCTTGGTTGATCCGATTGAGAGAGCTTTTCCTTAGAAGATAGTCTCTATGATCAAGAGACATATCTTTCGTTGGGATGGATGACCAGATGATAGGATTGATCACATAGTAAATTGATGGGTATCCAAGCTCTGCTCAAGGGTCCCTTTCCTTGTTTTCTTGCTTTCTCTTTATAATATTCGGTTTTTGCACTCCTGCTCCCGGTAGCGTTTGGCACATTTAGATATATCTATATATATATATATATATATATATATATATATATATATCTATCCATATATATATCCATACACCAGGTTGCCCCCAAAGAAGCGCTTCACCCGGAGAGGTGTAAACACAAACCACCACAGACAGCAATGACTCCAGCAGGCAGCAGGCTCCTCGATCAGCCATACGCGTTTCGAGCCGCTTGTGTGCTCTTGTCCACTGGCAATAACTGACGGTAGTCGGGGTAATTAAGAACGTACTTTTATTTCATGTAAGAGTCCCGCCCACCATGGGCGTCATGCAGCAGGGCCTTATGGTTAAGATAGTTTTCAATCATGCTGCTCGGACTACGGCGTTCATCAACCCAGTGGACTCCGATACTGACTGCTGAAAGCCTTCGAAAAAGGGAATATACCGAAACGCGTCAGGCTGCTGTCAGATGTCTGAATGGACTGAAAAGCGTCACTGTTTGTACCAATAAATAGCTTTTGGGGAAAAGCTGACCTTGACTCGAGTGCGGCTCATTTGCTGGACACCCCACCTAACGGAATCTACTGGCGGCCGTCCTGCCGCCGAGCACGCACCACCCCAGATGGAGGGGGCCACGGAGCCTTTAGGATGTTGAGCTCATTGTGGGGCAAGTGTCACGGATGAGGACAGTGTGCTTTTCGGGGCTCATACAGAGCTTTTAATTGACAACATTGGTGGGCACATTCATTAGCGGACTTCACTCCCCAGAATGCAACGTACAGTCTAATTACGAGCATCCAATCAGGGAGTACGATATTAGCAAACGGAGGGAGGATAAAGCCTGCCATGCGCTCCTACTGACTGCTGAAAGCCTTCGAAAAAGGGAATATACCGAAACGCGTCAGGCTGCTGTCAGATGTCTGAATGGACTGAAAAGCGTCACTGTTTGTACCAATAAATAGCTTTTGGGGAAAAGCTGACCTTGACTCGAGTGCGGCTCATTTGCTGGACACCCCACCTAACGGAATATATATATCCATACACCAGGTTGCCCCCAATGAAGCGCTTCACCCGGAGAGGTGTAAACACAAACCACCACAGGCAGCAATGACTCCAGCAGGCTCCTCGATCAGCCATACGCGTTTCGAGCCGCTTGTGTGCTCTTGTTCACTGGCAATAACTGACGGTAGTCGGGGTAATTAAGAACGTACTTTTATTTCATGTAAGAGTCCCGCCCACCATGGGCGTCATGCAGCAGGGCCTTATGGTTAAGATAGTTTTCAATCATGCTGCTCGGACTACGGCGTTCATCAACCCAGTGGACTCCGATACTGCAGTCAGTGTAAAAATACAAATCCCGGTTGGGTGAGTCACGTGCCACCATTGCTAACAGCCACACCAATATCTTCCTGTGGCTCAGGCCCCCTCCGTCCCAAAGAGTGTCCGTGATTCCAGGCACTCAGGGCCCGCCAAAGGCAGTGGAGCGCTTCGCGGCCGGACCAGCCGCTATAAATCCATACACCAGGTTGCCCCCAAAGAAGCGCTTCACCCGGAGAGGTGTAAACACAAACCACCACAGGCAGCAATGACTCCAGCAGGCTCCTCGATCAGCCATACGCATTTCGAGCCGCTTGTGTGCTCTTGTTCACTGGCAATGACTGACGGTAGTCGGGGTAATTAAGAACGTACTTTTATTTCATGTAAGAGTCCCGCCCACCATGGGCGTCATGCAGCAGGGCCTTATGGTTAAGATAGTTTTCAATCATGCTGCTCGGACTACGGCGTTCATCAACCCAGTGGACTCCGATACTGCAGGCAGTGTAAAAATACAAATCCCGGTTGGGTGAGTCACGTGCCACCATTGCTAACAGCCACACCAATATCTTCCTGTGGCTCAGGCCCCCTCCGTCCCAAAGAGTGTCCGTGATTCCAGGCACTCAGGGCCCGCCAAAGGCAGTGGAGCGCTTCGCGGCCGGACCAGCCGCTATAAATCCATACACCAGGTTGCCCCCAAAGAAGCGCTTCACCCGGAGAGGTGTAAACACAAACCACCACAGGCAGCAATGACTCCAGCAGGCAGCAGGCTCCTCGATCAGCCATACGCGTTTCGAGCCGCTTGTGTGCTCTTGTTCACTGGCAATAACTGACGGTAGTCGCGGTAATTAAGAACGTACTTTTATTTCATGTAAGAGTCCCGCCCACCATGGGCGTCATGCAGCAGGGCCTTATGGTTAAGATAGTTTTCAATCATGCTGCTCGGACTACGGCGTTCATCAACCCAGTGGACTCCGATACTGCAGTCAGTGTAAAAATACAAATCCCGGTTGGGTGAGTCACGTGCCACCATTGCTAACAGCCACACCAATATCTGTATGAACCCGGAAATGGGTCACAAACCGGTATGGTCTCAGCATCTTCAGTAACTGACTACATCAAAGGCCTCCCTCTCAATAGCACTCCACCTCTGTTTCTGTGGAAGTAACTTCCTAATAATGAAGGCTACTGGTTGGTCTAGACCCTCCTCATTTTACTGTGTTAAGGCAGCCCCTACACCATGCTCTGAAGTGTCCGTACAATGAACTCGTTGGAGAAGTCAGGAACCTTGAGTACAGGTCGTGTACACATGGCTTCCTTGAGAGAGTCACAGTTTTTCTGACAGACCTCTGTGCAGATCACCTTTTCGGCTGCTTCTTAGAAGTCAGCTCAGTTAAGGGGGCAACAATGGTGCCATAACCCTTAAAAAAAACTCCTGTAATATCCGGTGGGACCCTGGAAGGCCCTTACCTCAGCCTGTGTTTTCGGGGGTTGCCAGGCCAGGATAGTCTCAATCTTGGCTGGAGGGACTGCACCTTGCTCCATCTACTATGTGGCCCAGGTACACCATCGGACCTTGTCCTATCTGGCACTCACTGGCCTTTATAGTCAGGCCCACCTGCTGCTGGGCCCTGAAGAAGCTACTGGAGGTGGTGCAGGCATTTTTCCCAGCTTGAGATGAAGACAGTTATGTCATCTAGGTAGGTGGCATAAAATGCCTCCTTCCCAGCCAGGACCCTGTTCACCAACCTCTAAAATGTGGCAGGGACATTCTTTAAGCCAAAGGGTATCAACCTGAAATGGAAGTGTCCCTCAGAGGTTGAGAATGCAGACCTCTCTTTTGCCCCCGCAGTCAGAGAAATCTGCCAGTACCCTGATGCTAGATCAAACGTACTGAGGAATTTGGCAGTGCCCAGCCTATGAGCTCATCAGCTCGGGTGTGGGGTAAGCGTTAGTCTTGGTGACTGTATTGAGTTCCCTGTAGTTCACACAGAATTGGAGTTCTGGGGTGGTGCACAGTAGGGTGGCCTTGGGTACCAGCACAACTGTGCTGGACCAGGGACTGCTAGAGGGCTCAGTGACCCCTAATGCCAGCATCTTGGAGCTCTCCTGCGTGATACTGGCCCTCACCTTGTCCGATAACCTGTAAATTCTGTTCTTAACAGGCATACTGCTTTCAGTATCTGTCATGTGTGCACAAATGTGTGAGCACATGGCTGAGAGAGAACAAAGAAAGAAACTGTGCCAGTAACTGGCAACAGTCACTCTGCTGCTCTGGGGTCAGAGTAGGGGAGAAGTTAACACCCTCTACTGACCCATCTTGCTCCAGGGTACATCGGAGGTCAAGGAGGGGTCACTCATCATCCACTCCATCGTCTGTCACCAGCAGCATGGGGAATTCATACCTCTTAAAGTGCACTTTGAGATGATTTTTATTCGCATTTCAAAAATAATAAACACCAATACTTTGTTACAAACTACGGTTTGCATCAGAACAGCCAAGTACGACACGTGATCAATCAACACCACAATAAAGAGATATGACAAATCAGATTGCTACAATCAATGCTCTATGAGTCGAACGAGGCACTTGTTTACACGAAGTTCAGTCCGCCGCACCCTGTGTGTCGGCACTGGCTTGTCTTTGCAGATACATACGCAGGGGCTCCCAAATGTCCCTGGGCTCAGAGAAAAGCAGCAGTTCCTCCGCATATAGTTCCAGCGTCTCTTTACAATAGACCATGTCTATGATCCATTTCGCAACACTTGCCGCTCGTGTACTGTCCCAGGTTGTGGCAACTCCCCGCTTAGCCATGAGCAGGGCAATGGGTACGAATTTCCCCAAGACTCCTTTTACATGAGGGACATAACTCAGAAGGCAAACCAGAGACGTACACTGGACATTCGAACCAGACATTTCTTTTATATGTTGCACCACTCGCTCCCAGTAGCACGCCACCCTCCCGCACTCCCAGGCGAGATACATAAAGTCAGCTTCCATCTGACCACAGCATTTACATCTGCTATCTTCCCTCAATCCAAATTTGTATAGGTGAAGGGGCTTGTAGTATGTCTGATGTAGATATTTAAAATGTATGATGCGGAGGTTCCCGTTGGGGGAGAGTTTGCTAGTGAGACTACACACATGCTCCCACTCTTTCAACGTCAGAGGTGTGGACAGTACAGCATTCAACCTTGCTAAGCTCCTGTCTGGCTTGCTGACTTTCTCATCCTGTATTGCCCTGTATAGCCTCAAGATTAACTTTTTTCGTGTGGGGGTGGTCAGTAGCATTTAAAGGGATTGGAGTGTTGGTGGTTCAGCGGGTATGTGGGGTAGTGCGTTCTGATAGCATGCCGCAGGCGGTGTACGGCAAATCGAAAGAACAGCGTGGGATTAGTAATGTACTGTAGATCTGCAGGGGCTAGGAAGGTGCCACCCGGGTAGAGGTCTTGCATGGTAGTCAGTCCCGCCTCCCTGAGCAAACGCATGGGGCCGGGTTCCTGCATCACTGAGAGTGCCGTATGATATTCTATTGTCATCGCAGGGGCATAGAGCGGCAGTTTGTTTGCAAGCTGCCCAATAGCACGGCAAGCTGCTATCGTAGTGTCAATCGTGTTTATTTCCGTTTTTGGGGTGTCACGCCGTGTATGAGTGATAATGCTGCGGAGAGGGACCGGCCCTGCGTCCCCGTCCTCAACCGCCACATGGGGTATGAAATCATATGTGTTTACCCAATAGTAAGCATATTGTGCCTGCTCACTCAGATAGTATATATATGGGTCCAGCACACTAAAACCCCCCCTGGCATAGTCTAGAGTGATAATGTCCCAGGCCACTCGGGCCTGCTTGCCTCCCCATATCAGCCGAAGTATAGAGGTACGTAGTGTAGTGAAAAACCCCTGCGTCAGTTTTATTGGGATGTTAGAGAAGAGATACAGGAAGCGGGGCAGCACCACCATTTTGATAATAGCGATACAATCCGCCAGATACAACGGCAGTGCTATCCATGTATCTATGTGGTGATCCAGCGTGGTGCAGGCCCGCCCATAGGTCTCCCTCACCACTGTCTCAGGGTCACGATGGACCCAGATTCCCAAATACTTAACTGGGTCTGCAGTCCATATTATTGGGTATTCCAGAGGAGGTGCTAAGGTGACTGCTCTCAGGGGGATAATGATTGACTTATCCCAATTGATGGTGAGGCCTGAGATCAGTCCGAATCTAGTATACTCCCGTAGCACCTGCGCCAGATATCGCACAGGTTCCCTCAGAAATAAAACCATATCATCGGCGTAGAGCGAAATGCCGACCATCGATTGAAATTTAGGGCGGTCACTCTATGTCTTTGCCGTATTGAACACGCCAGTGGCTCGATGGCGATGGCAAAGAGCAATGGTGACAAGGGACAGCCCTGGTGGGTGCCCCTCTCCATAGAAAAAGCCTCAGACGTTAGCCCCCCCAACTCGAATTCCAGCCGACGGATCCGTGTATAAGATCCTGATCCACCCCAGGAACAGTGGCGGGAATCCCATACCTGTAGAATGCAAAACATGTAGTTCAATTCTAAAGAATCAAACGCCTTGGCTGCGTCAAGCATGACCGCCGCAGCGCACAGGTTAGGGTCAAGAACGTGCATAATAGCAAAAATGATCCGTAAGTTGTGAGAAGTGGAGCGCTCCGGTATAAATCCCGATTGGTCTGGTAGGACCAAGCACGGCATTAATGGCTGAAGTTTTGCGGCCAAAATCTTGGCTAGTATTTTTGCATCAATGTTGATCAACGATAGAGGCCGATAAGATTCACAGGCATTGTGAGCCTTATCTTTCTTTAGAAGAGTAATGATAAGAGCCTGCCGGAGGGACGGAGGCAGTATGCCTGCATCATGCGCCTCAGCATACATCTCCAATAAATATGGAGCCAGGAGGTCCACGTTGGCTTTGTAAAATTCCACGGTTAGACCGTCCGGACCCTGAGCTTTTGCATTCGGCAGAGCATATATCGCAGCCTTGATATCCGTTACGTCTATCGGTTGACTCAAATACTCTCTGTGACCATCAGCCAGCCATGCGCAAGCAATATTTTCCAGATACTCCTCAGATGCGGAGTCTGGTCCCGCTCCCCGAGACTCATACATACCAGCATAGTACTCTCTAAAATGTTCTAATATGTCCAGTGGAGTATAGTGCTCCCTACCCTGAGTATCAACTATTTTATCGATACGGTAATTGTCTTCACGCGTTTTAATTTTCCCAGCTAGGGTGCGGCCCGGTCTCCCGCCCTCGCCATAGCGCGTGGCCACGTGTCGACGGTTAATGTATCGTATGTCCGTGTCTGCAGCCGTATCGTATTCATGAATCAGGCTTGGATGCGGGATAACGTATCTAGGGAGGCGTTATCTGTATAGACTCTCCCGAGGCTTTTTAGGGTGGCCTTTAGCTTGCTAAGTTGTGTTCTTAGATCCTTCAATATACCGGCAGTGGTGCTCATGCAAACTCCCCGAATCGTTACTTTGAACGCTTCCCATAGTGTGGCAGCGCAATCAACAATGCCCTTGTTCTCTAGGATGTAGTTTTCTATTGCCTTACGGACGGTTTCATTATACAGTGGATCAAGGTGCGCCTCCGATCGGAAACGCCATGTGAACGGGCGACGGGTGGGAGTGGGGATGTGTAGGGTGAGCTGTACGGGATTGTGGTCAGAAAGCGTTTGTGGGTGGTTGATGACCTACGACACCCACTCCGCTGCGCTCTCGCTGAGCAGCCAATAGTCCAACTTGGACCAACTGTTGTGCGCAGGCGTGGCGTGTGTGCCCTTTCCTGACTGTACCGTTACTCAGTCTCCAGACATCCACCAGTCCAAATTCCAAACGGGCCTGGTTAACACTCCGAACTACTCTATGGGTGCAGTTGCTCTGTGGATTGGACTTATCCAGTGCAGGGTCTAGATACATGTTGAGGTCCCCCCCCCCACTATAGCTGTCTCGGGCCACTGTCGGAGTTTGCTGTACATGCGATGGAATACTTCCGGTTCTTCTGCTATGGGACCGTACATGGTTATGAGAGTAATTAATGTGTCTCCCAGTTTACCCTGGACCATCGCGCATCTGCCTTCCTCGTCGGTGTGAGTCAGGTGGGGCGTAAACAGGACACCTTTCTTGACCAGTATGCTGACCCCCGGCGTAAGATTAATATGAGGAGGCTAACATGAACCCCGCCCAATTGCGCACAAAGTTTGCAGCTGAGGCCCTGGTCAGGTGTCTTTCTTGTAAGAATGCGATCTGGGTGCCGTGGCGATTTAAATATGCAAGCACCTGCCGGGATTTCTTCGGGGAATTTAGCCCTCTTATGTTCCACGTTAATAGTCTGTAGTTCTCACCCATAGGTCCTTGTAGTAGTATGATACACAAGTGCATTGATCATCTGAATGCCATGGTGGATTGAATGAACAGTACAGAATACAAGCATGGTGTTGATACAATCACAAAAAACTTAATTTGTCAAGGCTGCACAGGTACATTGGCTAGTTTCAAACATACGGTGCCCTCCTACCCACCCCCCTCCCACTGCAACCTCCCAATTAGGTCGAGAAAACAAACCCCTCCCCATCTCAACGATTACCCCGAACAATATTTAGAATTACAACCAAATAGGGGATCACCCCCTAGGGGGGAGGAACGGCAGCGAACACCCGCCGATCAGCAGGGTGGCCAAACTACATTTACAGTGTAACCATCCCTCTCGAGGAACCCAGAAAGGATGAGAAACAGTGGAGCATCCCTTCCATGCTGCTTAGAGACATACCAAAGTGGATCAATAACCCACAACTACAGTGTGATTTGGCTATCAGTCAGCATCACTGTGAGACGGTGACGAAGTTACATTTTTGGAGGCAGTCTTGTCAGATTTGCGAGGGCAGATATGTTTTGCAAATTTCAGGGCCGATTTAGAGTCTATAAAGAAAAGTGCTTGATCTTCATGAGTAATTTTCAGTTTGGCAGGATATAGCATGGCGTATGGGACGGAGGTAGACTGCAAGATTCTTTTTACTGGCTGAAACTCCCTGCGAGCGGCCTGCACAGATTGGGTGTAGTCCGGAAAGAAAGATAGGGTGTTGCCCTGATGGGTGACAGGACTTTTGGCTCTCGCTTCCCGAAGTATAGCATCCCTGTCCGCGTAGTTGAGAAGACGTGCTATTATCGGGCACGGTGGCGCTCCAGGGACCGGCCGGGGACCAAGTGATTGGTGTGCTCTTTCCAGATCATAACCGGAGATCGCACCGGACCGAACAGCTCACGGAGGAGGTTATCAATGTAGATCTCCATTTTCGAGATGGCTGTCGATTCCGGAAGGCCAAGAATTTGAATGTTGTTCCAGCGCGAGCACGCCTCTAAGTCTTCATTCTTATGACCTCCAGCACTCTCTCCATGTTCAGACTCTGTGTCCGCGTTTCAGCAGTGGTGTCATGCGTGTCTGTTTTCCAGTACATCCAGTCTAGTTTCATGCATGTCCACCTTTTTTTTGACTGCGTCAAGGCTGGTCGCAAGGGCATCGATCTTGCTATCAATTGTTTTCAGGCCAGTTTGCACCTCGAGCAATATAGACCTCATGTCTTCCTCTGGGTCATCAACATTGTCTGACGCGCCCTGAGCGGCGCCTGTCTTCATCGGCGTTTCTGCCGTGCGTGTGTGGCGCTTGCTCTCGAATGGGAGTTTAGGTTGTTTGGGGTCCGTTTTGCCCATATTCACAAAGCACTGGCACTTCAGTGGGCTGCAGTTTGCAGTATGTTGTATTGCGTTATGGCAAACAATGGTCTTGAGGGAGATTCGAGCTAACCAGTAATCAGCAGAAATGAAGGGGGCCGGTTCAGAAATGCATGCACCTTGGTAAGAGACGGGTGATCAGTCCTTTCCGCCACGAGCGGCCTATCTCTGGCAGTACCTGACCTACTCCCGGGCAGTCAGGCAGGAGAGATCAGTTATGGCGTCAAGTCCAGTTTCAGCCGCAGCCAGCCATCAATACTCCCCAGTGAGAGGCAGATACAAATCAGCAATGTCATCACCGAGGACCTCTTGCGGTTCCAGCCACCGGCCAGGAGCGAACGCTGGAGGAGAGGGTCCCACCCCGACCGCCGCGGGGAGGAAGGACAGGCCCGGACAGCCCGCACACCACAACAACAACCCCTTCCGTGTTTTCTGCAAGGGGGGAGTTAGGCGATGCCCGCAGCCCCCCCATATGCCGTATCCAACCCGCAACAGCTGTGTAAGGGGGAGCACCTCAGGTGAAGGGGGCAGGCTAGACCCAGAGCTCCCGCACAGGCTTAAGCAACGCGCTAGCAGCCGCAGGTCCAGCACCACAGCGGCGTCTGAGCAGGCCCAGGCCACTCAGCGATGCTCAGCACGGCGCCAGCCGAATAGGGCCCCACCACTCTTACCTTAAATGTGTCAAGCTCCTGGGGGGGGGAGATCCACAGTTTCGGCAATCCTCCTCAGTCTCGTCCCGCAGCCGCTCAGCAGACACCAGCAGCTCGCTCCTCCGGCCTTCAGCAAACAGTAGATGCGCTCCTTAATCACGCTGTGTGTGGATCAGTAGATGCCCGATCGCTGCTCCACGATACTGCCACAGCCCAGCAGGGCACTACGCTCCTAACCGGTGGGGTCACAGCAACCTCTCAGCCTCTGGACAAGGTCCGCTCCCGTGGCTGCACCTCAGATGCCGGCAGCCATTTTCTTGTCAGCTCCGCCGATCAGCGCCACCGCTCAGTTCGGGAGCTCTCCGCCGGTTCCAAGTTTGCAAAATGCAGCCTCTTGAACAGAGTAGTTCCGGCAATCAGGGCAAGTGTTTTCCTCGAGCACAAAATGAGGTTTAAGAATGGTATTTGCCGGATGTTGTAGTCCGGCCTGCGGAGCTCCTTCAGCAAGCAGCCATCTCGCAACGCGCCGTAGCCACGCCCCCACTTTGAGATGATTTATGTGGAGCACCATTAAGAGTTTCTAGGGGTCTTGAGAGCCACCAGATAGGTGGTTTCCCCTTCTGCTCCTTCATCTCATATGGGCCTGTCCAACAGTCTTGGCGAGATTTAGGCTCTACAAGCTCCATGACTTCTGGGCTGGCCAAAACTCTACCAGAGCGGCCTTCTGGTCGTGCCAGAGTTTTATAACTACTTGACTGGCCTTAAGATTTGTAATCTTTTTCTAGAAGCGCTGCATTTGGTTGCGGAGACCTAGCATGTAGCTGACCACATTCTTAGGGGAGTGCTTGCTCCCACCCCCTTCTCACAAGGCTGAGAAGTCCCCAAAAGGGTGACCATAGAGGAGATCAAATAGGCTAAACCCAGCCCCCTTCTGTAGTACCACCCTGTAGGCAAACAATGGGCATGTTAAGAGGACTTCCCACTTCTGAATTATGGGCTCAGGCAGCGCATAATCATGGCCTTGAGGGTCTTGATCAAAATTGCAACAAGCCTGTTTGTTTGGAGGTGATAGGGTGTGGAGAACTATTATGTTACCCCACACTCATCCCACATGGACTTCATGTACACTGACATGAAGTTGGTATCATGGTCAGATACTACCTCTGTGGGGAACCCCACATTGGTAAATATCCCAGCAGTGGCCTAACCACTGTAGGCGCAGGCGCTGTCTTCAGAGAAATAGCCTCCGTGTACCACACTTATCCCACATGGACTCATGTACGCGGACATGAATTTGTTGCCTCTGTCAGACACCATTTCTTCAGGGAACCCCACTTGGGTAAAAATCTCCATCAGGCCCCTGGCCACCACAGGTACAGTCACTGGCCTTAAAATGATGGCCTCTGGGTACCGAATGGTGTGGTCCAGAGCAAAATGAACCTGTTGCCTAAGGCCATCTTGGAGTCCAAGGGACCAACAATGTCAATGCTCACCCTATCAAAAGGAATGCCAACGACAGGCAAAGGAACCACTGGAGTCTTCAGCTTTTTACCTGCTTTGCTGCTGGCCTGACAGGTTGGAAAAGACCTACAGAATGTATCTGAAGCTGTCTCTATCAGGGACAAATAGAAGTGAGGGACAAGCCTGGCAAACGTCATGTACTGCTGCAGATGCCCTGCTTGGGGTATGTCATGTCAGTAGGAAGGTCCTGAAATGCTGAGGGGTCACCAGCAGATGGGTTGCCTAAATGGGTTTGTATGACCACAAGGGCCATGGCTGCCCGAGAGGGGAGTCAGGGAAGCCTGGTAGAATGGCCCAAGAAAGCTGCCAAGAAGGGGAAGGGCAGGGCACGTGAAAAATCAGCCCTTGAAGTTCCCATAGTCCAGCTTGACGGGGGCCCAAGGAAGCTGCCCCGAGCCTACCACCTGCCACCCTAGAAGACCTGCCTGAGTTTGCTGCATGGCAAGTTTAGGGTAGGCCTGCCATGCAGGAATTCTGCAAAGTGCAGAAAGAGGTGTGACCTGAGCTCCACTTTCTTACCAAAGTGTGCTTTAGGTCATTGCCCAACTGACAATCTGCAGGCATGGCAGCCATCACTGCTACTTTTAGAGTACCTGAGACCTCCTCCCTTCAAAGGGAACCAGAGCTACTGGATAGTGGCTCTCAGTTGTCTGCAACTATGACTTTGTGGAATGTATTGGGAATGACCTGCTCTGAGGACTCCAAATGATACCTCACAGTAGTCATCATGGCTTCTATGTGTTTCTGAGCATCCACCCTCTGGCCATTGATGATGACCCACTTCCTATACTTAGAAGTATTGTAGAGTATATGGTCTTTTGACACCATCTCTTTATCCCATAGGGACACTAAGGTAACCTCTGTCCTCTCCTCCAAGCTAAATGGGACCACCTCCTCCCCAAACACTACACTCGTTAACCCAAGTGTCTGTCCACTCTTAGGGAACTGTACACTCTTGGGAAATTTGATGTCTCCCTTGGAGTGCCCATACTTTTCTCACTCCGTATCTCGGGGACTAACCTCCCTGTCTATTTGTCAAAGAACCCCTTCTTTATTGGTTCAGATTGGAACTGGTTGCTGTTCCCTTGGGAATTCTTTTAGAGAACTCCTTATTTGTGAATTTATTCCCCCCCCTCTTTCTTCTGGTGGGTCTCCTGACTACCCTTCTGATGTTCCCCCAGATAACCTTTCTGGACACACTGGTGCTAACCCAGATGTCAGCGATAGTTCAGTACAGATTATACTGAAATTCATTTGCTATTCAACCACGATTAACCTGGAGTTCGTGAAGAAACATTTAAGCACAAAGCCGACCAAATAGCATAACATTACCTGCTTTCATCGACTAGTAGTATACAAGGTTTACCTACTTATTGAAACCATTAACGAATCATCGTGCTGCGAAGTGTCCCCAGAAGGAGGGTCGGTGGGTTGTGCTTACGGAGCTGTCCCCAAACGAAGCAGCTCACCATCAAAGCTACCACGTAGGGGCTCAGAACAACTCCCTAGACTCCCATCAAATAAAGAGTTTAAATGGGGAGCCAGGGTGAGGTCCAAGCTCCAAAAGTTGTAAAGACTGACCCAGTAGCCAGCATGTCACAAGGCTCTAGAGAAGCTTTGTGTTAACAAGTTCCACAAAAAGCACCTGAGAGACCATTACTGTGCACCAATGCATATATGGCTGCTGCAGTCTTAAAACTGCCATCAGCATTTGATACTGTGAAAAAAAACACAATAATAGATGGACTGTGTTAGACCTGGCATCTTTGGTGTTATTTCCCCTGCCTTTTTGCTTCTGACCTTCTGTTTTATGGCTGTGTGCTGTCTTCAATTTTTGCTAGTTTTAGGACTCTGGACACTTTACCACTGCTGACCAGTGCTAAAGTACAAGTGCTCCCTGTGTAAATTGTATTGGTGATTGGTTTAACCGTGATTGCCATATTTGATTTACTAGTAAATCCCTATTAAAGTGCACCAGGTGTGCCCAGGGCCTGCAAATCAAAAGCTACTAGAGGGCCTGCAACACTGCTTGTGCCACTCACATGAGTAGCCCTACAAACATGTCTCTGGCCTACCACTGTAGTGTCTGTGAGTACAGTTTTAGACTGCCATTTCGACCTGCCAAGTGCAACCACTTGTCAGGCCGAAACCTTCCCATTAATTAGATATAAGTTACCTTTTAAGGTAGGTCCAGGGCAGCCACATGGGCAGGGTGCAGTGTATTTAAAATGTAGGGCATGTGCTGGTGTGTTTTACATGCCCTGATAGTGAAATACTGCTAATTTCGTTTTTCACTATTGCAAGGCCTATCTCTCCCATAGAGTAACATTGGGATTGCCTTGAAATAGCTTTTAAATATAATTTCCGATTGGGAGCTGTATGAGATTTGGAGTTTGGGGTCTCTGAACTCACAATTTAAAAGGGCATCTTTTGGTAAAGTTGTTTTTTAAATTGCATGTTTGAAAATTCCACTTTTAGAAAGTGGGCATTTTCTGCTCAACCATTCTGTGTCTCTGTCTGTCTGTAGAATCCACGTCTGGGTTAGGATGACAGTTGGTCTCTTGTGCATTCACTTTAGACTGTAACATAATGGGAGCTAAGATGTACCTTGTATATCCTGATGGGCCATCACCAGGCTCAGAAAGTGAGCAACAGTGATGGGAGGAATTGTAACTGACACCTGAATAGGGCTGTGCCTGTGCTCACACAAGGATGTCTCCACCCCCTATTGTGTGTCCAGAACCAGGTTAGGGAAAGGCAGAGTCTTGTGCACTACAAAGGCTTTCCTTTGAAGTTTTCCGACTTCATAGGCAGAAAAGGGTATAAGTATTGGGCCTCTGACACTCTCAAATCAGAACACTTCTGGGCTAAAGGAAATTCAGCCAGGAAGAAGAGCTGGATGCTGTAGGAGGAACTGACACTCTGCCTGTTGCTTTGTTGTGCTGGCTTGCTGCTTCTGTCCTGGGAGGTAAAGGACTGAACTTTGCTTTCTATATCCTACTTCCAAGGTTCTCCAAGGGTTTGTGTGTGCTTGCCTCCTGTTAAGAAGTCTCAGGGCAATCAAAGACTTCACCTACCAGTGCCTGGGCTCTTCTGCTGAGTGTCCTGACTTGTCAAATGGTGCGAAGTCCAGTTCCTGGGCCCTTGGAAGCAGAATTTGGTGAACCGAAGGAGAAAATCTGTGCATCGACTCCTAGTGTCTGGTTTTATCGACTCATCGCAACAAATTCCAGCGCATTACCGCTGCGAGCACCGGAGCATGGTCCCTAATCGGCACATTGACCACGGCTTTCACCGCAGGCCCCAGCTTTCCATTGCAGCATTTCAGAAAAACCTCTGCAGCGCGAGTTTCGAGCACCACATCATCGAAGTCCGTGATGCACTGCTCCAACTCCGATGCAGTGCCTGCTTCGCTGCTGTGGAATGGATCACTTGTGCATCACTAGTGCTGCGTCGACGCATCGCATATGGATTTATGACGCAGCATCCCTGGGTGCCGATTTCCTTGTCGACTTTGTCCAGCAGTAAGGAATCGAGGCCTCTTATCCAGAGATTGATGCATCACCTCCCTTTCCAGTAAGGAACCGAGGCATCACCTCCCCTGACAGTAAGGAACCAACACATCACCTCCCCTGCATAGCAGTAAGGAATCAACGCAACTCCTCCTCTGGCAGTAAGGAACCAACTCATCACCTCCCCTGGGAGTAAGGAACCAATGCATCGCTTTGCTTTTCCGGCACTTCAGCTCCTCTGCACCTTGCATAGTCTTTGAGTTTTGACACATCCAGGGAACTTTGTGCTAAAAAAAACGCATCCATTGATTCCTA
Source organism: Triturus cristatus (assembly GCF_964204655.1). NCBI lineage: Eukaryota > Metazoa > Chordata > Amphibia > Caudata > Salamandridae > Triturus > Triturus cristatus. The sequence goes on from NC_140590.1 coordinate 1,358,693,541, forward strand.
TAGATTTTACTTATTTATCCTTTGAAAAGTGATATCTTTACTTGTGTTTGTTGGATATTTCTCGTTATGGTCTTGTTTTATTCAGATAAATATTGGATATTTTTCTAAACTGTTGTGAACTCATCTTGTAATGTTTTCACTGTGTTACTGTATGTGCAAATGCTTTAAACATTGCCTCTGAGATAAGCCTGACTTCTCATGCCAAGAGGGTGAGGAGGGTTTATCTTAGCTGTGTGATTCCCTGACTAGAGTGAGATTACTTATTTGGACAGGGTGCAAACCACTCCCAACTAGAAATCCCATTTCTAACAGACTTCATGGATAGAGACCATTGAAGACTTCATAGATGCAATAGATGAAATGGACGATAAAAAGATTATAAAGTATCTGAGGAAGGAGTAAAAGAAAGCATACAAAAGATACCACGAGAAGGTGAAGTAACATACGATCAAATCAAAACAGCCTTGAATGTCAAGTTTAATCCAGTGCCAAATATAGATTATGAAAGATACACATTCAGTCAAAAATGTCAGAGACCAGGTGAAACAGCGGTTAATTTGTTGAAAGACTGGATATTCTGGTGAAGCACTATAAATTCAATAAATGTAATGATGAGGAAGCTACCCGCCTCACAGTTATCAATGGATGTCTGTCAGATTCCTTTCGATGAACTTACCCGACAGCCGATTCTTTTCAACTGTCCAACAGACCCCGAGGGGGGAAAGGGGAATGGGAGAGAGAGAGAAGAGACTGCCAGTTTCAGACTAAGGGAACAGGAGGCAGGGAAGTCATTTACAGATTCTGCACTAATCGGAACAGCTGAGGAATGATTTATGACCCAGCTGGAAGAGTTCAGCATTAGGTCATCTACTTCGAAATTAATTCAGCCTTGCGCTGACAGAAACCGCTCTGCTCGGAATGACTGAGCAAGTTTTATTTCTGAGTGAAACCCTGACTAACTTACGCACGCTTCTCAAAACTCATCTGACCAGATTCAATTCTTTAGTGAAGTGCACTGATTTGAAGCAGCACACGCTTGACATTCTAGACCTGTTTCTAGGATAGCAACACTAGAATGTCCAGGTACACGTAGTTTTCTGGCGGATATCTTTGGGTTTTTTCTGAAGCTCTTATGCCTAACCTTAATGGATAATACTGATAATCTTCTGGACTTGCCTAATATCTGTGAGGTTCTGACACCGAGGGACACAAAGTGATTTCTCCACAGAAAAAGAAAACGTGCTACAGATGTGGACTGTCATTTCCACACAAAGGTACATGTCCCGCCATAGGACAGAGATGCATCAGCTGTGGTAAAGCGAACCATTGTGTGACGACTTGCAAGGCGAGGAGAAATGTAAGTGCCTCGCAGCATGATGACAAAATGGGCCAAACGAATGCTACCTCAGTGACGGTCGATGCGCTTCCACAAAGCCAAGCGGATACACCAACTGAAGCAAACCAACACCAAAAGAAGTCGACAGTCTTCTAAATCATTAACAAATAGGTCCTCAGTATCAGTTTCCAGTAAAAGTGACAATGACAATTGCACAATGTTGATGTTTACTTCAAAAAGGCATGCACATGTGGTACTAGTCAAATGTGAGGAAACATTCAAAGTGAACAAAAAGAAACATGAAAAAGCACCAAAGCCATTCAAACATTGTCTGAAGATTACCCTAAAGATAAATGGGTGTTCGATTACATTCATAATTCACAGTGGTGTGTCAATAAATATCATACCTGAGGAGAAGTATCAAGAATTGTCTGCATTACCACAACTTACAAAGTCAAAAAACTAAATTCCATACATGGGCTGCCTCAACGCCCTTAGGAAGTCAAGGTTCATTTGAAGCCGCAATTAAACATAAGAAAACAGTGGTACAAGTGCCAATTCATGCACTTCAAGGAATGGCTTCAAGGGCTTGTTTGGTCAGTTTCAACACTGCTTCTGATGTGGGACTGATATCAGTGAACTACAATATGAATGCTCATCGTGAAATTGTAAGTCAATTTCCTTCATTATTTCATGGGTTAGGAAAACTCAAAACAATGAAAGTAAAGTTACATATAAATTAGGATGTTCATCCTGTTGCTCAAAGACACAGACTGATTGCATTTCACTTGCAAGAATCTGTTAAAAATGAACTTAATTTGTTGCTTAAACACAGCATAATTGAACGCTTTGCTGGTCCAACACCATGGGCTTCTCCCATTGCAGTAGTGCCTAAAAGAGACAGTGAAGGAGCTGTACGCATATGCATTGACATGCGTCAGGCCAATAAGGCGATTGAGAGAGAGAGGCATCCAGGTCCGCACATTGCTGATATGATAACTCAACTGAATGGTGCAAAGTTCTTCTCTTGACTCGCATTAAATAATTTTTATCACCAATTGGAACTTGAAGAAAAATGTAGGCACATTACAACCTTTTCAATACATATTGGTCTGTTTCACTATGAGCAATTGGGTTTTGGTGTATCCTCTGCTGCAGAACTTTTCCAAGACATCATGCGACATATCATACAACCTGTAGTAAATGCATTTAACTATAGTGATGACATATTGATTTTTGGTGCCACTAAAAAATAGCACAACAAATCTCTCTTGCAAGTATGTCGTTTGCTGAATGATGCAGGCTTAACTCTAAATGCTAACAAATGTGAATTCCACAAGAACAGCTTGACATTTTTTGGCTATGTCTTTTCTGATGGGGTATGAAACCTGATCCAGCTAAAGTGCACGCATTCTCTCCTGCAAATTCCCCACAGGACATTTCTATGTTAAGTTCATTCCTTGGAATGGGCAGTTACTGTTCTAGATATACATACAAGACTTTGCTACGGTCAGTGCACCGTTACGAAAACTTATTAAAAACAATGTGTAATTTCATTGCTCAGGTGAATGTGAGAAGAACTTCCAAAAAATCATGCAAGCCATGGACAATGCCACTGAAATGTCCAACTTTGATCCCAAACTTCATGCAGAGGTTGCAGTTGACACTAGTCCTGTCAGGTTAGGTGCGATCCCTGCACAGCTAAAAGGACAGCCAAAAACTCGGTGGCATATTGTGGCATACGCCAGCAAAAGCCTGTCACAAACGGACCATGCTTATTCACAACCTGAGAAAGAAACTTTGGCAGTGGTCTGGGCTTGTGAATATTTCCATGTGTTTTTGTAAGGAAAGCCTTTCACAGTAGGGACTGATCATCAAGTACTGTTGACGATATTTGGCAATCCAAAAGCCAAAATGCCTCCTCGAATTGAACGTTGGGGTTTGAGGTTACAAGAATACAACTATACAATTCTTCATTGTCCAGGGAAAGATCAAAATCCTCCTGATTATTTTTCAAGAGTGCAATTGCAGTGCCCTGGTATCCCATCTAAACCAGCGGAGGCCTACATCAATTGTATTGTAAAATCGAGTGCACCCGCTGCCATGTCTTTAGAATAGATTGCCATTGCCAGGATCCAAGATAGTGACATGTTGAAGTTAAAAGACATTATTGCTCACCAATTGTGGATCCAGCACTCTAGACCTCTTACTGACGACAGTGAGTATTTAAAGTTAAAAATGTAAGAGATGAACTATCAGTGACTCAAGAAGGCCTCATCCTGCAAGGTACATGGATTGTTATTCCAAAGAGTCTATGACAACAAGTAATCAACGTCGCCCATGAGGGACATTGAGGAATAGTTGCCATACAGAGTGCTCTCTGCGACAGTGTCTGGTTTCCTTATCTCGATGAAAGGGTCGAAAAAGAGTTATAGCCTTTCATGTATGTAACTGCCTTTCGTCGCAAGTTATTCAGCGCACTTTGAGCATGTCAGAATTGACACATCATGCTTGGGAGAGAATTGCTGTTGATTTATTTGGTCCTCTTCAGAACGAAAATAATCTTCTGGTCATTGTTAAAGAATTCTCCTGTTTTCCATTGATAGAAGACCTTTCATCCATTATACATGAAAAGGTTATTCAAAGATTAGATGGCATCTTTGCAACATGGGGTGTACCTGCCTTCTTTAAAATCTGACAACGGTCCACCTTTTAATGGTTGAGAATTCAAAGACATGATATAAATTATCTCAATAAAAAAACATAAGAAAAGCACTCCTCTTTGGCACCAAGCCAATGGCCTGGTAGAATGGATCATGAGTACTTTAAAGAATGCAGTTCAGCGTACTGCAGTGGAGAAGCTCGACCTTAAAGTTGTTTTGAACACTACTTTTCAAGCTTACCATTCAACCCCTCACTCAACAACAGGGGAACTCTGTTTTGGAAGAGCCATGATGACCAAGCTGCTCCAGTGGACCAACCTCAGATCCAAGACTGAGGAAGACATTCATACTAAGGACTTTGCTCGCAAACGAAAGATGAAAATCTATGCTGACTTATGAAGTCATGTAAGAGATGTCACCTTTACAAGAGGAGATCTAGTCAGACAACCCAGAAAAAGAGAGTCTGATACTCCTTTTGAGGCTGAACCATTTACCATCACTAACACCAAAGGACACATGGTGCCTGCCCAGTGTCCTGGGAAGTCCAATGCAAGAGATTCCTATCACTTTCGATATGTGGCCCATCACTCATCAAACATCAATGTCAATGTAGAGACTGGGTTCAGACTCTGTGTCTGCTGATCATTTCACCTTACCTGTTCAGATCACTGACACTTAGAGTGCGCGCTCCTGGTTTCCAATGACCCGATCAGGACGTTTGATTCCAGAGCCACAACGATTAATTGAAGAATTATAATTGCATATATATCTGTGACCACCTGTGTATTTATTCATGTATTTATTTATCTATTTTGAAAAGGTTTAACTTTTTATATAACAAAGTGGGAGATGTAGTGTCTTGCAAATAAAGAACTCTGGAACTCTTTTGAGTCCCACTGTATACCATAGGCCTGTGACATAAGTGTTAGAAGGATGAGTTAAAGGCAGGCTTAGAGTGTTGAGTTCTGACTTGCACGCAGTGGAAGAAAGACATGTAAAATTACTCTGTGTGTCGCATAGTTGTTGGTAAGTACCTGGGCTGGTAGGACGCTACAGCTTGTTTCTTGTTTAACTGTTTGTCCCTCCCTCAACTTCACAGCACTGAAGACACCCTCCCATCCACTTCAGCTGAAGCATCTTAACTTTAGGGATTAACCGTCCTGGGACAGTTGTCTTTTTAGAAAAAGTAGGGAAACTGTTTTTTCAAGTTAAAAAAAAGTATGGGCACGTCGTACCCCTCAGATCCCACCCACTTTGACCTCTGGTGGTAGGTGACAGCTCCTTCCCCTCATTACCTCAGAATGGCGCATCCTGCCAACACCAATCTTCTTTTTGTCTGACTGTCTGGGAGCAATACACAAAGACCAACTGCCAGCTACATCTAGTCATGTGACCCAGGACTGCAGGAACCAAATGGTTGGGACAAGATTATGTCAACTTTCTAGAAGTTGCACTTTCAGAATTGTGACATAAAATCCAAATTTACCATTAAAGAGGGTTTTAAATTACAATTCTTTAGACATCTAATCTAGTGACCCAATTTCCTACAATCATTCCTTCATAATGGGCGGAGGAGAGGGTGAGGGACTGCTCTGCTGCTTCTTCATGACAGTAGAGCGGCCCCCAACTCCTCAGGGGGCCCCATTCTACCCCAAACCAAAGAACATGCGTGAGCCATGGTAGACTGAGAGGTGCCTTTCATATTCTACAGGGGGCCTCATCATTTTGCAGTACTCTCCTGGACCCTGGGCATGACTTCCTAAACCTCTTCTCTGCTTTAGTGCTGAAACGTGTCAGTGCACCCTCTGATTGACAGTAGACAATGTATAGTGCTTCAATGCGATGGCATGCTCCATTCACAGACAAGTGACCAGGCTTCCACAGATGTGTAGAGCAAACGATTTATCCAGTGCCTGTCAGCATATCCGGCTCTTACCGTCAGGACTTGCGGCCCTGCAAGCCATCAGAGTTCAGGCACTTCCTCCAGTTTTTCTGGGGGCTAATGCTGCAAAAAATAAACTGGAGGTCTAAGCATATTTTTAAGGCTTCTCCTTTTATTCATAAAGGGCAGCAAATAATGCGTAGAAGATAAAGGCGAATTGGGGAACATGCACAATGTAAAACAGCACAATATAGCGACAACAAAATATTAGATGAACACATAGAGGAGGAAGAGTTGGCCCAACAGTTTCTAGATGATGGACTTTGCACCTCAACACCCCCTCCCCTTTTCATTAACATATGCATTGGTTGTTTTCGCTTTCGAAAATATACAGCACGGAAGGGGTTACAAAGTTTGTCCTTTAAATTGGAACCAAGCTTGCTCCCTGCAGAGATTGCAGTTCTGCCACAGCCAATCAATACATCACTTCTCAGCCTGCGAGGGTTGTTCCGGGGCTAATTAGGCACAGCTGAGGCTAATTGGGAACCTATTACCAAGCCCCGTAAAAAAGAATGTTTTCCTTTTATCCGAACAGCAAAACTACTCGAGGGAGGCAGACGTGGGGAAAGGGCTTTCTGTAAACTGACATAATGAGTGATGATTTCACATGTTATGGACGTGTTCAATGCTGAAAGGTAACAGGTTTGGACTTTTTTTTATTTTGTGAAGAAACTGCGGCATTCTGTTTTATCTCCGGATTCCCAAGCAGAGAGCTGAACTGTCCTTTCGATTTGCTTGCTATGAACCTAGAAGGGCCCTCAAAGGTTTTGCTGAAATGCGTTTTTTTCTCCACTTAGAGTTAAAGTAGTAGTTCCCCTTGGGAATGCTGGCTATCACTTTAATGTGCTGTGCCTCCCACTGAGGGTGGGCGACATTTTGTTTTTTACTCATTTTAAATATGCAAAAAATGCCTCGACAACCTCCTTGTAATCCCATGACACCAACTTTTCTCTTGTATATAATTTTCTTACTTGGTGGCTTTCAAACCGACCTCTTATTGTGTCATTCACGTTTTTAGGTCTCGCCTGACCCAGCGCATGCGCTGGTCTGGCGAGACTTATTGAGAGGGCTCCAAAAAGTGCTACCAGGCCAGCCTAGAGCTACAGTGCACGTGCGCGGGCGCGCGCGCCGCGCTTTACCGCGATCACTTTCACTTTCGCGGCCGCAGGGCTGCTTGGCATAGCCAATAGGTCTCGCTTTTGGGACCTTATAAGTATTTAGTTATGCAACTGTTGCATGGCTAAACACCTATAAGGTCCCAAAGGCGAGACCTATTGGCTATGCCAATGCTTGTTTTTTCTTCCCACTACAACATGGGGCAATAGGTCAGCCCACTTCAGCCATTGGTCAATTTGCCTCTGAGTGATGGCATTCTCCCCTTTCACAAGAATGCACATACAAACAGGAAGTAGTTCCCTTCTGTTCCAAGGACTGTTGGAGCAAAGGGTTTTTTAAGAGAAAAAATATGTTTGTCTTTGTCTATTTTTGGGGTTGGAGGTCCAGCACCTCTCCCAGCAATAAAGTTTCACAAAAACCGTGACAAATAAAACAAGCATTGAAAAAAACCAAAAAGTTGGCAGCCAATGCCTGACTGACTGGCTTTGCCAATGCTTTTTGTTTGTTAAGGTCTGGGCTCAAGTCGGCTTTGGCTGCCTCATCATACACTTGTCTTCCAAAAACACATAATAAACCCCAACACCAACCAAGAATGATAAAGCATGCTATTGATGTGGACTAGCATACCCACATGTTGGCATCTGCCCAGCCACAGGACAAAAGTGTTAGAAATGCAACAAAGGCAATCATTTTGCAAAACTATGCAAGGCAGGGTGGATGAAATCAGATGGAGGAGTGTAGGAAATTAGTTCTGGCCATTAAGACCACCAGGTTTTTTTGTTAACGACCATCTGTTTTTTTTTTATTTCAGCGTGAGTGAGTCTCCCTATCCGAACCTTACGTGAGACTACTGTTATGGGCATCTGTGCACAGGTAGCCTTTCGCAGCAGGGACTCTGCAGAGATTGGTGCTGACCTGGAGTAGGCCTTATAATGTTAGTGGAAATTCATAAATAGGTCAGTAGTGGTTGAAGGAAAATATGTGAAGTTTTAACTTTTATATTAAGTTACTGGGGATTTATAGAGTGCACGTACACCAAATAGGTTCCTTGGCACTAAATTTACAGGATGCGGGATGCTGTCTGGGGATTAATAATACGCTTGTTTGAGAATTGTTTTTAAAAGTTGCCTGAGCATTGCGTAGTTGGAAGCGGATCTGATGTCAGGGGGAAGGAGTACCATATATGCGGGGCACACACCGCCAATCTACCACCACTTGTCTTTTTCCTTTTATATTTTGGTACCGTCAGGAAATTCAGGGAGGCGGATCTCCGATTATGGTTAAGTGTGTAGCTCTGAATTCTGGAGGATACGAATGCTGGGCTTTTGTCAAGCAGAGATTTAAAGATGATGCCGCAAGTTTTGAACATGGACCTCTAAGCTATGGGGAGCCAGTGTAGCTTTTTCACCACGGGACCGATATGACAATGTCTGGGCCTTCGGAAAACTAGCCTAGCTGCTTGGCTCTGCGCTATTTGTACTCTACTGTTAAGACCCACTGGGAGATTCAGATATTGGGGATTGCCATAGTCTGAGGAATGACCAGAGCAATAATGATTTGAATGATGGCTTCACGAGTGAAGTATTTTCAGATTTTCCTAATTCTCTGGAGTGGGAGAAAGCATGAGGACATTACTGCTCCTACCTGTGGCTTCATGGAGAGGTCCTCGTCGATGAGGACACCAAGGCTTTTCACAGTCTTCTTCGGTATGGCGTGTGAGCAGAAGGTGGGATTCCATTGATGGATTTTATGTTTTGTGACAACACTTACGTTTTTTTCCGCCTTAAGTTTTAGGTGGTTGCTGTTCATCCAGTCTTGTATGTGTGTCATGGAAAACGTCTTTGGATTCTGATAGTGAAAAGCAGCTGCATGTCGTCGGCACAGTTGTAGATTCTTATGTTTTGTTCCTTTAGGGCATGTTCAAGAGGGCGGATATATAGGTTGAACCTGGAAATAGGGAGAATCCATGAGGTGCTTAACCTACACCAATGTTACTCTACAGTTCTTTGCTGCCCCACAAATACATATTAATTCCCATGCTATTAATTTGTAACGCTTTACATTGCCATACAACATTCTTGTAAAACCAAATGTATTGGCATTGTCAATTATTGTTTAGATTTTGGCAGGGTTCTTAAAAAATAAAAAAAATCAGCTTGCAGGGGTTTAACCCCAAACACGGTGCTGAATGGGGCGCTACATTTCATATTACACGAACTGGTTCCAGAAAAACGAGAAGGCTGATGCGTTATCTCCCAAGAATCCAGGACTTGATAAACTTATATAATCTCACCAGGGCTTTAAGTGGGATGAAAAAAACTGGGGGGTGGGGTCTCTCAAAGGGGCGTGGCCAATAAAATTAAGGGTGTGGCTTAAAACACAAGCTAAAAATCTGTGCTTAGCATAGTATGCCGCCCGACTTGTATTTTGCTGTTTCTGTCATTGCATCCAGATGTATGATACAACAAGTAACATGATACCTACAACAAGTCAGGACTATTGGCTTTGTCATTGGTTGTTAGTTGCATAAGATAAATAAGCGGCAACTATGGCTTGTATCAGGTGCGCAACACCCATTGGGCTCACCGGGCTTCAGCCCCCCCCCCCCCCCCCCCCGTCATGTGTATCAGCCCGGCTGAGACAGCCTCGCAGGCTGGCGTCCGTCTAATTGCAGCCGGACCCGAGTACTTCACAGGTCTTTAAAAGACCATTTACTCGTTAATGAGGCTTTTGTTGTGTTTTCACCTCTTCTTACAGCCACTCGGCCTATGGCTGGAAGACTTAGCCCCCCCCCCCCCCCCCCCCCGCCGAAATCTTTTTCAGCCCCCAGCCCCCCCCCCCCCCCCCGAAATTTGGTTCTAGTTGCCCACCTGGCTTGTATATAATAGTGAAAATGCTTCCACTTAAATCCCTGGTGACACCACGACAATGTTACTGCTCCTGAGTTTCAAAAAGAGAAGTGGCAATTTGCAGTGTGCGCTATTCAATAGGGCCCCCGTCACTAGCAACAGCGCTCGGAGTCTTGTGTTTTTAAAAGCAGACACAAGGGAGATGTAAGAAGCAAGGATTTTCCTTCCCCTACAACGCTCTCTTGGCATGACGTCATGGTGTAACTTCTCCACTTGTGAGAAGTGAGCAGTGTGAGCACGCGCACATCGATGTGCCTGCTGTCACTGCAGTCGGGAAAAAAACGGACCGCTTGTGCCAGGACACAAAACAGAGCCCGATAGAGACCCGTTTCGAAGCCCCCTTTAAAAAACTGCCGGTGCTCAGACCCGGCCCACTTAAAGCCCTGAATCTCACAATACCTCGGTACAGCCTGTTTTAGCATATTCTACTGCAACTAGATTGACTGCTCATTGTATGTTAATAATAAACATGATTGTTACCAACACCTATGAGAATACCGCTTCTTATTAAGCACATCAAGGTGTGATTATTCACAATTTAGGTTTGTTCTGAACAAATAATTAGACCGTTGGGAGTTCTTGAAACCTGGCAGAGTATAAGCATTCACAAGAATGCAGACAGATCCAAGCGGTACTTGAAAATATCATTGCGCCATTGGATTGACAGCCAGAAGGAGTGCCTCGCCAACATTTAAGCATGGATGTCCAAATCTTTCCTCAAGGTCAGCCCCACCTAGAATGAATTTGTATTTGCCAGCAGTCTTTAAAAACTACAGCAAAGAGGTAGGTGGGTGACTTTACCTCTCACCTCTTGGTCTAACATCAAGAGCTGCCGACTTTTTGGAAATGGGGAGCAAGGTTCAAGTTCCGGCGTTAGCTCGACATCCTGTGATTCTGCGCAAACCCCTTAATCTTCCTGTGCCTGAAAAACAAAAAATAAACCAAGAATTTTACCTTGTGTAATACAATCCGGTGCTCAAGAAAAAGCTCTTAATGCTCTTGACCCTCGCTCGCACTACATAAAACTGCAAAAAAAAATATTTTTAACAGGGCAAGGGCTCCGGACTCTTACAATAACTGCTGACTTCAGCTCGAAGACCCACATAATCTGGTGCCAGCTGACTTAGCCCCATAAAGTAAAGATCTTCCAACCACAGTGTGTGCTGCTTTTATCGCATCTCAATAGAGATAATGCTGCATCCCAGAATCCCACGTCTCCACCCAGAACTCACAGGCCCCAGCTGCCAGCTTGTATCGCATTCAAAACCTGATGCATTCTCTACAGGGCAGGCAACACCAATCCACCCCAACCCTCATAATTAGGATCCAGACTTTCAGGAGAACCCACACGACACATCGCAGTAGCATCAACAAGCTGGAAAATGCCAAAGAAAAAGAAGAGAAAACAAGCCTTCTCTTACACCCCACAGGGTGTGTAAATCCATCCAATTTCAAATCCGGCATCAGGCAAGCACCATTCATTCTTTTCTCAAATAAAAAAAATGATTCAAGTCTGTTTTTTCCAATCAACACTTATGTGAGATAAAACTATTGTTTTCTTCTTTCTGCTAGCAAAGACACTTTACTTCTCCCTGCTTCATTACAACAAACACCACAGTGGAGAAGTTTGGCTCAATGGTTAGATTTTTTTTAACAGTTTTTTTATAGCGTCAACTCGACCTGAAGGTATTGGAGCGCTTTACATGAGCACCAGTTATGTTACACAAGGACACATTTATTTTTGTTGGGTATGGGGAGGTTAAGTGATTACCCAGAATCACAGGATGCTGAGCAGACGCCAGGCTCGGACCCCCCCCCCCTTGCTCCAAAGTCCGCAGCTCTGGCCGTTACACCACATCCTCTCCCCATTCATCATTCTTGCCACCAAATGTCCCGCCCTTTCTACTACCTTCTCCCTTTCTCATCTTTCCCCTAGGGGCATGCTACTCTCACCGGGCCACCTATACTGTATAATCATCTGCTGCCCTGTGCTCTGTTTTGTAGAAGGATTTGTACTTTGTATACATAGATAAATATACAATTTCATAAAGGACACTTAAGTATCAATGCAGTATAGCTCAACATGCCACTGATGGAAGATATGTTTACCATTTTACAGAGACTTCCACTCTGGAGCAATATTTCAATCATCAAGTGGCTTGAGACTGTTGCCCTTCTCAGTGAGGATGGGGAGGTGGGACCCAGGATCAGCTGAACTAGTCGGTAAACCCAAAAATGGGAACTACCAACCCAATACATGAAGCTTAAAGGGCGAGCAACGCTGTAGACTAACTTCCATTGGCAAGTAAACACTTGGGGGAGGCTAGGAGGAGCCAGAAAGTGGCCATCACCCCTGCACATTGCTTGAGATTAGTGAGTATGGGCTCCTGGGCCACTGAATTGTTCATGAGAATCCTTCAGTGGCGTTAGACTGTGGATGCAAGCTCATGCCGGGTCTGGTGGCTCAGTGGACTAATGCGTCTGCTGCAGGGGCCTGTGTTCGACCTCATGGTCACAGGTTCAAATCCCGGCGGGTCCACTCAGCCTTTCATCCATCTGAGGTCGATAAAATGAGTACCATTGAGTTGGGTAACAATAAACATCTGTTATTCAGCGCCAAGATACCCGTAGTGGTGAACGTGTGCTTTACAAATACACGTGTTATGTTATGTTATACTCAAGACTGGGATAATAACACAGCACCCGGAGGCAGGGCACTTACCTACTGATCAACGTATCTGAGGCATAATACGAACAGAGGTGCAAAAGAATCGCCAACATGTTTAGGAATGAAAACAATATGAGTAAGCTGGGAAAATGGAATGACGCGGATCCTAAACAGTCTGCCACTGGCACCCTTGGCTCTCTGCCACCATACAAAGGATTCTCCTCTTTTGTAAATTGCTGCAGTGTTGTCAGCATTGGCACTTTGCCCTCCTGGATTGTTTGAGGATTAAATAGATCAGTTTACTGTGATAGTCAAATACCATGGTCTACGGTGGCAATATAAAGCTCCACATAATTTGGAATAATGTATCCACCCCCCCCTTAAGAATGTTTTTTCCGCTTTCAGCTACATTGCCAAAATAATGTCAGCAAAACTGCTGGTCAAAATGGATTGAACACGGAAGCTATCTTTTATTTCAAAATATAAACCTTTACCAGAGATGATTTCCCTGTTTAAGTCAAAATGCATCTCGGCTGCCCTCTATGGGGCGGGGGTATCAAAATATGGACGCACTCCAAACAAATTGAAAACAGTTTTACACACAGGCTGCTGGCAGTCCCTAAAAGCACCGCACATTCTATTTACCATGAAGAGTTGGGCTAATCTTTTATAGGGGATCAGATAAGTATTGCCCCAGTTCTTTTATGGATCAAATGTTGGCAGAGGCAGAGCTGCTGAAAGAGTAGGTTAGACTGCTTATCTTTACAAATTGTCAATAGAATACCATGGCTTATGTACGTAAAATCATGCTTTCACGGCCTTATGGAAATGTTGACACCCCCCAATACATTAGGGCAGGTGCTAAAGCCATTGTGAAAGGACGCCTTGGAGAGCATTGTTTGGAGGAAAGAAGCGTGCAGAGGGTCCTGAGAATGACAACTGTGGAGCTGTATGGTCAAACATCAACGGTTCAAGATGTTGAACCATACTTGATTTGGACCAAGAATATAACTTGCCGTTTATATTTAGCATATTTTAGGTTAAATCTGATTCATTTGAAGGTAGGGAGAATGGTCATTTTATGGGAGTGGGTGTGGCCTAATGGCTAGGGCGGTGGACCTCAAATCTGGGTACCCGTTCGGGTCTTGGCAACGACGCTCAACATCCTGTGATTCTGGGCAAATCACTTAATCTCCCCGTGCCTAACAAAAATGAATGTGTCCTCATGTAATGCAACTGGTCCTCATGTAAAGCGCTCTGATACCTTTGGGTCAGGTTTGCGCTATATAAAACTCAGGGAAAAAAAGGTTGCCTTCCCAATACAATGTGCATGGCAGCATGAATTACCCACATGTCACTGGAACAACATTACAAAGCAGAGCACGTGCTACTTTACATTATTCTGCCCTTTATACTCCGGTCCAAGAGTTGCCGCCATAGCACCATTATTGCGGCAGGCAGAGATTACGCAGTATTTAACAGCACTGAAGTTTTTACAAAAATTATTCTTGATAGACGCGTCATGCAATCTTAAATTTTATTAGAAGTGCGACACAAATCACAAGACGCTACGATCCCTCTAATGGTTGCTTTATGTCTAACTCTGTCTTTATGGTGAACCCTTTTCAAATTATTGTTAAGATTAGTTTTTGATTGTCATCAATGTCATTGTTTTTTTATATAATTCTCTAATAACCATCTTAATGAATTTTTACTTTGTTTTCTGGATGTTTTTATATGGTTTCATGGCAATAATGCCAAATAAAGATGGATTGACTTGACTGCTGAACTAAGAGATGCTTAATCTACTCATCGACTGAAAATAGAGCTCCTGCAGCTTCTTCTTCACCCCTAGGCTACTAGATATCTCTCTCTGGGTAATTGTCATTACAATAATCAACTTTAGTCTCTAAAGAAGGTAATGTTTCAGCATAGCGAAGTGTGTCCCTGCCTAGATGGCCCAAGATTTGCTAAACTGAAATGTTCCTAATTCTCAAATGACACTAAGCAAGGACTTAAGGTTACATTTACTATAGAATACTGCTCCAGGTCTGAAAAAATAATACGCTGCACTAAAAATCGGAAAATATATTTTATTTTTTCCTGGTCAATGCCAAGTCTGCCATGTCGTGCTATGAATATCATTGGTATCTTTGATACATAAATAAGCATGGCCTCAGAGTAAGAGATTTGGGTAAAAACTCCCCAGGACCTGTCAGATCCCTAATGCTGCTCAATAACTTTATGGCCTTGGGCACACTTTGGGACAGAGGGCTTGGATGTTGGAGCTATTTGGTGGAGGGGTTGTTTAAAAACAAGTCCAAAAGCTAGACAAATTACTCACTTCATCTATTAAACACTTTGGAGCTTCTGATATATAAAGTGAATTCATCAGACTGCATTCTTTTCTGCCTAAAAAAATTATAACCCCTTTACATCCAAAATCAAGTTATTTAAAGCAGGACTAGCAATGCGGATGAAGTTTCCAGAGCTAAGATTCATAGTGTAGTTATTGGTGACCTTAATCACCGAGTGGAGGTAGAGAATCCCTCCACTTGTACCTGAAGCCCATACTGTTTGTCCCCTATTAGATTTGTTTTGGTCCACAGTGTTCGTACATCCAGCCAAGTGATTTATACAGTAGATTGGCCAGACCATCTTATGATCGCCTGACAATCCCACACCTTAACAGTAAATTCTGGTTCTCAACAAAGTAGCCAGATGGAATTAGAGAGGCTACTGACAATAATCCAGCAGTTCTTAAAGCCAAATGTCAGAGTGAACTCTGGAGCCAAAGAATGAAAGAGTTAAATGATATTACATACCTTGTACCATCAATATTGGGAGGAAGTAGTGCAGCTTCTCAAAAATAGTTCACCCCAGATGTAATTGGTGCATGTGTTGAATCAGGCAAAATTTAATTCCATTGACCAGCAGCAGCCGGTGCAGGTAAGCGCGGGGTGAGGGGTATGTCAACAGATGATGGAATAGAGCAAATTAAATAAGTAAATAACTCCTATTCCATCATCCGTCGACATACCCTCCTGCAGCGCCCGCCCCACAGCTCTTACCTACACCGGCCGCTGCTGCCCTTGACACAGAAAATCTAAGGTCATCTACAGAATTCTCAGCAACTTTAAATAATACAAGGCATCTTTTCTGATGAGAGAATACAAATAATTGACAGAATTGAGAAATTTGCTAATCTTTATTTTTAAAATTAAAATACCTTGCCTGGGGTAAGGTGGCATTAAAGCAACAACGAACAATTTGAACTCACCCCAAATACAAAGGATGATACAGAAAAGCTTTTGCGTGGATACAGGTACAAGCATAACATTGGTAAGGAAACCCATACCGGAAAAGGTCAGTTCAGAAAGCGTAGTTAATTGCTTAAATAATGATCATAATTAATAAAATCTAATTCTCACAATCTTGCGTCACTCCTCTATTAATATTAACATGGTAGACCCTTTAGATGCTGGCAGTAGTAGACAATGGCAAAGAAACATTTTACCAAAAAACTATAAAGAAAGGGATGGCAATACAGCCGATCGTCCATCTTGAAAAAGAAGGGTTACTGGGCGATTAGAAATCCAACTACTACCCAAGCACAGGCGCATTTTAGTGTTAAAAGCAGAGATGTTGGTGGACTAAGTCGAGGAACGGTATATCACTTGTAAATAAACCTGACGTGACCACTGTATTTCACACCATTAACCAATTTACTTTTAATAACAATTTCAGCTCAGTTTCCAGTGCATTGAAAGTCACCATCAGGTTGTTTTCCTTATTGGCAGGAAGAGCAATTCAGGTCCGTCTTTTGGAGGAGGAAGGGTGAATGAATACACGAATGAGCACCCTTTCATAGCTCAGCTTTACATCCATCAACTATAGGCTCCTGTTATGCTCCTTCTTTTACAGTCCGCTTCTGAGTGCTGCAGGGCTCCCTGTTGTCACTGCAGTTGTTTAATGCAGAACTAGGTATCCTGCATCAGTTTGTTTCCTGCTGATTGTAGTTTCACAGCTATGCTGCTGATACTCTGCAATTTTGCCTCCCTCAGAACTCAACTAGTAGGATGCAGAAACACTTGAGCCTAGGATAACTCCATCAAATCCTACATCGACACCCGCTGGGTCGTGTGCAATGATAGCTAGAAAGACCCCATAGTTGCCAAGCTCAAGAGTTGTGAAAATTTGTCTCCAGGTTAAACCCCTTTCAAATGGAAGGCGGTTCCATTCTTAGGCCATCCGAAGAAAAAAACAGGCATGACCATGGATCTAGTTCTATCAATGAAGGAAAAGAGAAGCAAAGATAAAGGACTGCCCTTGGTGTCTTCAGGAGGTTGCGGCCTCTATTGGAGAAACATAACATTATAAGACTAGGAACAATCAGCAGTAAAGAGCTCTGAGCTGAGTCTGCAAGAACCTTTACTTTGGTCCATATATGCCTCCATTGTTTCCCTAGTCTACAACAAGGGTATCGTAACTCGTTCAAATGAATGGGGAATGTTTGATTTCCCTTTGCTATGGGGAGAAACGTGTACACAAAAATGAGTACAAGCTATATCTAAATATTTGGGAGTCATTCATTCACTTTATTGGGGAAGGTTTTCACCACCAGTGGAGGAGACAAACATTAGAAAAAGCTCCCAAAGCTAATGAAAAAGACCCTGAAGAGTCAATTCTAATCTCACTTGAGTTGTTACCGTAGAAAGGCTGCCATGCACCCGATGGGCAAATCTGTTAGATGGGGAGGAGGTTGTACTTGTTTTTCTATTATTAGGACAGCATTACTGGGGAAACAGTAACATATTAATTGATGAGTCTTACTTAATCCTCTGCTAAAAAAAAAACAGTTAAAATTATTAATAAAAACAGATTGATTCATCTCTCTGAAACTGTTCAAAGGCTCCACTCAGAGTGGACTCTTTCGCTCATCCACGTAGGGCTTCTTTTTGCTGACGTCTCTTCAGGAGTGATCAGAAAGAGTAAATGCTTCCCAGTGCAGGGAACTAAGCTCTTGAGTGAGCCTGGAAAATATTGAAGACTATGGACAGCCTTTTTGCTTTTTATACTAGATGGAAAAGCCGCTTCTAACAGTTGGTTGACCATGATGCTGAGATGAGCAGGTGCCTTGAAGGCTAAGCGCTCGAGTACCAATATTGGTGCACTCACTCGATGGAAAAGGAAATCCAAAGTAATATTATAAAGTTAAAAAACATTCACCACATTTAATTAGTTTGTGATGGAAGAATTATAATGATAAATGCATTCTGCTTAAATCACACATATACGCAAAACAGCAAGCAGGTAACATATTCAAAATAGCTGTGCTATAATTAAATCCACGTAGGAGGAAAATGCTTTAATTGAATCAGGCATGTGAAATGTGAGTCAATACCTAGGCGCAATTTTAGAAACTTCGTGCCTATGGAAAGACGCACTATTCCCAATTAAAAGCCATCACTTATCAAAATATGTTTTAATTCTCTGTAGCAAGATGCAATACATTTCCCGTTTGAATTTAGATTTTCACATTTGTCCCAGACTCTAACAGAGATTTAAGGTTTACAGCTATAAGCATTCACTGCCGTGGGGAAACAGCCTTTACAACAAAGTTTTTACCACGTTGTACCTTTACAGCGCATTTTTTACCGCGCATGGCTTTAGATCACATATGCTTTTACAACATATGCCTTTACCACGCATTTAAGGTAAGTTCGGGGATGTGGGGGGTCTACCCCCACAAATCCATTATATATATATATATATATATATATATATATAACACACTGTCAATAAGGAATGACGACGCCACGTCTTGACAATCCACATTAGATTTTCGTGTCGGACGTGTTTCGCCTGAACCAGCAGGCTTGTTCACCAACAAAGTTTTGTCAAAATAACACAATTTTTAAGCTGTCCATATGACAAGTCACATGTTAAACTACAATTGCAGTACAATGGAAAACCGACCCGTAGTTCATTTACAAACTTACAATTAATGCAAGCGCATGGAAGACAAAATCCGAGTCAGTAAAAGTTGATACAATTCATACAACTAATACTCTTGTGTTACAATGCAAAAAAACGCAATCTTTACTATGTTCCCCTTAGAGAAACTCTTATTTTGCTTAACACAAAATACCCAGCATTTTGCCCTAGTGGGCATGCCTTAATGCTCTTGCTTGCGTCTGTCTAGTTCCGCCCAAGTGGGCATACACTACAAACATATCTGCGACCTATTGTGGCAGATATAATCTTATCGCGTTCTGTGCAAAAAATCAAAATGAAATAAAACTAAAAAGTGACACCCAGTGTAAAAACGAACAAAACCATTAAATTATAAGACCATATGTTAAAACAGAGATTTCAGAGAGATGGAATCATTCATATGAATAAATATTTACATTCAGCTTACTACATTAACACCTTAACTGAGTCCCTTACAGGTGTGTATACAGGTCCTCTTCCATGTTAAGGCCTGAATTTTACAATATACAATTACAACATGGTATGACCAGAGTCTGTTAACTCGTGAAGAGTTACTGTACCTGAAGATCATTAATCCAACTGTACCGGTTTTTTATCTAATACCCAAGGTACATAAGGATTTAAACAACCCGCCGGGCAGGCCAATCATTTCGGCCATCGGCAGTGCCTTGGAGAATACCTCCGAATTCATCGACTCCTTCTAATGCCCAATGTTAAAATTGTTACCCTCTTTTATTCAAGATACGGGTGACTTTTTGAAAGGTATTTATGATTTACTGTGGGAAAAAGATATGTTTTTAATGACCATTGATGTAACAACACTTTATACGAGCATCAGGCATGAAGATGGTCTTAATGCCATTAAACATTTCTTAGGCACACGTTCAATATCCTTATGGTCCCATACACAAATGCTGATCTCAATGATAGACACCTGTTTAAAAAACAATTTTTTTTCTTTTTAATGGGGAATTGTTCCATCAGTTATGCGGTACTGCGATGGGCACCTGCTTCGCCCCCAGCTATGCGAATCTGCATATGGGCTGGTGGGAGAAGCAAGTGATCCGGAATGAGTACCAGGAGGAATGGCATAACACCATCCTCCATTGGAGCCGGTATATAGACGACTTATTCGTCATCTGGAAAGGTACTGAATCATCAGGCAGGCAATTTGAGAAACAATTGCAATCCAATAACTTAAATTTGAAGTTCACAAGTACCATTAGTGATCAAGAAGTACATTTTCTTGACCTTACAGTGTATGTAAAAAATTCCAAATTGCATACTAAAATTTATCGAAAACCTACGGCAGGAAATACGTTGCTTCATGCAACAAGTTTTCACCCCCACAATCTGATCAGAAGCATCCCCTATGGGGAATGCTTGAGAACTCTGCGCAATTGTAGTGATCCTGAAGT
The DNA here is from genome assembly GCF_964204655.1 of Triturus cristatus. Lineage (NCBI taxonomy): Eukaryota > Metazoa > Chordata > Amphibia > Caudata > Salamandridae > Triturus > Triturus cristatus. Next base: position 1,358,713,590 of record NC_140590.1, read on the forward strand.
AAGGGAAACTGAATTTTTGAATCTACACTCCCGCTTCAAATCTCGAGGCTATGAGGAGGATTGTATTCAAACAGCCATTCATAAGGTCAAGGATAAAACAAGGGAAGATATTTTATTTAAACAAGTTGGGCCTAGCAAGAAATCCAACAACAGGGAAGATGAAACAAATGAGTGTAGAATGATAACGACCTATAATAAAAAAAATGGTCAAGTAAGGAATATTTTGGCAAAACATTGGCATTTGATCCGTAATGACCCTGTGTTAAGTAAGATCGTATCAGCTAGACCTTTGATAACCTTCCGAAGAGCAAGATCTTTTAGGCAAATCTTCTTGGTTGCAACGTAAAAATGGTTTTATTAAATGCACAAAGTGCAAAGCGTGTCAACATGGTAAAAATACAGCTAAGTATGTAACAGGTTGCTCTAAAATTGGGAAGAATATCAAAGGGCAATTTGATTGCAAAACATCTTCGATCCATTAAAAATGGGGACGGGGCATACCCTGTGGATCTGCATTTTGCAAAATACCATGAGAACATTGTATCAGGCCTCACATACTTTGTTATTGACGCAATTGCTCCGAATATTAGAAGGGGTGATAGAGAAAAAAAATCTAAGAAAATTTGAATCCCGCTATTATTTTGGAGCTGAATAGTAGAGCCCCATCAGGCCTTAACATGGAAGAGGACCTGTATACATACCTGTAAGGGACTCAGTTAAGGTGTTAATGTAGTAAGCTGAATGTAAATATTTATTGATATGAATGATTCCATCTTTCTGAAATCTCTGTTTTAACATATGGTCTTATAATTTAATGGTGTAAAACTGGTCTTCTTGAAGTGACATGCAGGTTAGTGAGACTTGGGTATACTAGCTAACTTTCTATTGCTGGTTTAAGGAAGTGGGCCTGGTAGATGCACAACAAAGCGCTGCATGAAGGGCTGATAGGCTGCTGCGAAGAGTGAGTGTGCTGTTTATAATAGGATACAAGAATATTGGGCAGCGGCCTTCGCTACATCATTCTGCCAAACATCTAAGTTTCTCACAAACTCAGTCGTTACAATGCCAACCACATGCAGAGTGTTACTTGCCTATCGCCATCCAGTTGTGTATCACTTAACAAGGAACGGCAGAGAGAATCAGGATCAGCAAAATAGAGCCAGATCCCCCCAGGGTTTTCTAGAAAGCAGAACTTTGGCTAAGTAAAAAAAAGTCACTGAAGGGTTCCCTATATTTTGCATGATCTTGGGATCAGGATTAAAAACGCAATTGTTAAGTTGTACCGGACGGCAAGGAAAGAACTCATCCTCCAAGCTGTTTTCTAAAATAACCACTATAATTGCTTAGTCTAAACTGTAAGTTTCTTTGCGTGGTTCTTTGCATGGTAATCTTTCACTGTGAATCTTTCAAAGTCATTCCGTTTTCCTGTACTGAAATTTTATGAGTGAATAGTGATGGTTATTTCAATCAATCAGGGATTTGTAAAGCGTGGCTAATCATCCGTGAGGGTCTCAAGGCACTGGAGTTGCTTGGGAGATATTTGAGGAGTGGCTGGAGTTATTTGAAGAGTCTCTGAAGAACATTCAAAAGCCATGTCTTAGCAATTTGTGGAGACTCTTGACAGAGGAAACTATGCTGAAGCTAAGAGTGACCAACTTGATAATTATTTAGTGGCATTGTATTGACATACTCGGAGTTCTCATTGGATTCTCTCAACTTGCTGGACCGTTCACACTTCACCTCCCCTGTGTCTGTTGGTCTGTAAACAACCATGATTTAATGCTGGATACTGCAAAATCTTTGTATCATTCTCCTCTGGTTAACCTAGTGTTACACTTTCAAAATTACATACTAAAATGTCTGTCTAACTTTTGCTTCTGGTTGACCTTTGGACTGTACTTCAAAGGCTTATTGTTGAAAAATGGTCCACCCCAAACTATTTGCATTCCTTCTCCTCTTTTTCTGACCTTCTTTTTGTTTGCTTTAGGAATCTGAGCACTTTATCACTGCTGACCAGTGCTAAAGTGCATGCCCTTCTCCCCTAAACATGGTAACATTGGTGTATACACATTTGACATATTTAGTTTACTTCTAAGTCCCTTGTCAAGTGGTATACCATATACCCAGGGCCTATAACCTAAATGCTACCAGTGGACTTGTAGCACTTATTGTGCCACCCACACAAATAGCCTTCCAAACCTGTTTCAGACCTGTCATTTAAAACTACTTGCCAAGCCTTAAGCTCCCCTTTTATTATGCATATGTCACCCTAAGGTAGGCCCTAGTTAGTCCATGTAGCAGGGTGCTGTGTAAGTAAAAGGTAAGACATGCACTGTTAAGTTTTGCATGTCCTAGTAGTGACAAACTCCCAATTCGTTTTTCACCACTGTGAGGCCTACTCCTCTGTTAAGCTAAACTCTGTGAATCCCTTAATATCACTTGAAGCTGTAATCCCTGATCTAAAAGAAGTAGCTGCTTCATATTTTAATCTTTGTAATGGTAATGATAAATCCCCTTAAATGGAAAGTTGGATTTAACATTACTATTTTAGAAATGCCACTTTTAGACAGTGGACATTTCTCTGCTCTTACTGTTCAGTTTGCCTAGCAGTGTGTCTCCAATACACGTATGGGGTGAGTGAGAGCTACACTTTTTGCTTTCCCTCTAAACAGCCACAAACACCGGAAACACCTGAATAAGCAGTGACCTGTTGTCCACACAAAGGGCTGATTACCCCTACTGATATCCTGGAGCCAGGGCTGGGAAGAAAGGGGGCCCTGTGCACTTCCAGGCCCTGCTTTGAAGCCACTCCCACTTCAAAGGCACAACTGAGTACAAGTACTTTGCCTCTGACCCTTCCAAGACAGTACATAACTGGCCATGTGAGGAACTCTGCCAGGAGTTAAAACTGCTGTGCTACAAGGATTGCCACTCTGCTTGACTGCTGCAGTAGAATAACTGCTTTTCTTCTTTGCTGTGCTGCCCTGCTGATCCCTGCCCTGCTGAGGACCAGGACTGGATCCCTCTCACTTAAACCCAGAGAGTCTCCAAGGGCTTGCTAGCTTGCCCCTGTTCTGAAGTCTCCGGGCCATCAAAGAGTTTCTTAAACCCTGCAACAGCACCTTGACTCTGCCCTCTGTGAGTCCTGCCCTGCCAAGTGGTGTCAATCCAGTCCTGGGCCCTTGAAAGGTGACTTCTGCTGTACAGAACTATCAAAATCGACATAGTGACAACCGACTCATTGGCCTTCAACGCAGGAGTCGATCTACGACGTCACTTTGATGGAAGCACTTCTCAACAATGACGGATGATGCAGCTCTTTGACGAACATTGCGACTTGATGACGTAGAGCATGCTTCGTAAAGGGGTTCGTCGGCAAAGCCTTCATCACCAGGATCGGATCCGACGGATCGAGCCTTCGATGTCGATGCTTGCGCCATCCAAGGTACTTTTTCTGCTGGACTTGTGTGAGTCCTGTAGCTGTCCTGCCCTCCATTGTGGTGGGCCTGAAATTTGGGTTCACCTCGGTCCAGTGCGATCTCAAGTAACCACTGCGTGCTGTTTGCGTCTAAGCACTACTTTTTGTTTTATTCTTTAAAAAATCATAACTCCAGTTCTACTTATTGGATCTTTGTTGTTTTGGTCTTGTTTTACTCATTAAAACATAATCTATTTTTCTAACCCTGTGTGGAGTACTTTTGTGGTGTTTCCATTGTGTTACTGTGTGTGTGTGTCTGTGTGTTGTGCACAAATACTCTACACATTTCCTCTTTAGATAAGCCTGACAGCTTTGTGCCAAGCTACCAGAGTGTGAGCACAGGTTATCTTTTAGTGTGTATCTAGCTAACCCTAACTAAAGTGGTGTTCCAGCTTGTACAGGATGCATACTCTGACTGAAGCCCCAGTTCTCAACCAGGACCCCCAGTTCTAACAATTATTCTCTGATATAGCTTTGCTTTTTTTCTCATGCCACCCCTTCCATTGTTCAAGGTCTTCCTGAGACCTGAAACCCATTTATCTGACCCCTGTAGAATCTGTTCTATGATTGCAGACACCCTGTTCTCCATTTTGCTCCATCCTTGCTGTCTCCTTCTGTGCACTTCTGCATCATTCACTCCCTTGTATCTCTGTCAAAGGACTGTAGGATAACGGGGGATGCAGTAGGCATCGGCCGTCCTCGCCTCTTAGTTAGGGGAACAATTTTGGAAACTGTGTTGTGGGTGCCAAACCAATAGAGTGGCTTTCCCGACTTATTACTGTGTTTATAGTTGTTTTTACAACGTTCCAGCCTACATTGATGAGCATCCTCAAGGGCAAGCTGCCGTAAGTGACTTCTGGCCACTGAGAGTTGCTCTGTGTGGGCAGGAGTAGAGTGGTAGGGGGCTGACGTTCCAGGGTGTGAATTTGGGTCTCAAGGTCAATAAGTTGTGCCGTTTTCTCCCTTTCATTCCTTCGGATGAACCCTTTCACCAGACCTTGAATCACTGCCTTACTGGCTCCCATAGTGTCTGCCGAGGTCACTACCCCTGATTGGTTTTGAAGTAGGCCTGTACCTTGGGTTCTAAGGAAGCCTGAACGTGGGAATCAGTGAGGTACCAGGAATTCAGATGCCAAATGGGTCTCTGAGTGTGGTCGGCAGAGCTGAAAGTTATAGAAAGGGGGTGTGGTTGGAGATCCCCCTTGGGAGGCTGGGCACAGAGCTCACTTGGCTGCGCTCTGTGGCCGGTAATAAGAAGAGGTCGATGCAAGAGTCTGTTTTGTGTGCCATTGACATGTGAGTATATACTCATTCCCGGGGGTGCCAGCCCTGTACACTTCACAAAACCCCAGTGTGTCCATCCAGGTCAAGAGCTGGTGTGCACTGAAGATGCGCTCCTGAGTGGGAGGGCGGTTGCATCAAGATCAAGGTTGAGCACTGCTTTGAAATGTTCACCAAGGAGCAATACACCCGGTAGGTCAGTGCATAAAGAGGTTATCGAGGCTAGTGTTGCTGCAGGTGTTTGGTTAAGCAGGTACACTGAGAGAAAATTAAAGTGGAAGCCCTCACCCCTGAGGGACTAAGTGTGAGGAGCCCTGCGTAAACCATCTGTGGTACACCCTTTCTTAGCCATATCTTAGCCATACTGGGTACCCAGCAAGTGACTCTCCTGGAGCAAGAGGATGGCTAGCTGGAAGCGCTTAGCAAAGCGTAGGATGGTGGTGCGTTTAATGCGGTCCAGGAGGCCATTCACATTCCAAGACATCAGTTTAAGTGAAGGCATCTCGGTCGTCTATGGGGCAGTGGCAAAGTATAACCCCACCTGGAGCACTGGCGGTTTGGTGATGGGGTGGTGGGTGCTTGGCAGGTCATTCGTGAGGTGCAGCACAGGTGGAGTATAGCAGTGAGGTGGATATAACATAAATATAACAAAAAACAATACAGCAAACCATTCCCTTCATTTCCCTCTCCCCATATTTTCACCCTCAAAGCATCTCACCCTTAACGGTTGTAGAAGAAAAAGAAATAAAAAGAGATAGAAAATAAAGAGAGAGGCAAGCAGTGAATGCAGAAAGCTGAGTTGACCTCCTCCAACAGGACATCCAGAGTGTGAGAGGCTCTGAATCTGAGCCTGAGGAGCCCATTTGACCGTCATCATGGGTGCAGGGTTTGTAGGCGTGGGTTTGTCTCCACCCTTGTGGTTTTGAAAAGCGGTGTGTAGCGCTTCAGTGCGGCCCACCGCTGGGGCCCACACGTTCAGAGGGTGTGCTGAGGTCCCTTCTTTCCTCAACCCATTCCCATGCCTCATCAGGGGTCTCAAAAAAGTACAACTTGGAATTGAAAAGGACCTAGAGATTCTCCAGAAAAAGGAACATATATTGAGGGTTGAGTGCCCAGAGCTTTTGCTTGACCTCTGTGAAGGAACGTCTCATTGTTGGACAGCCTTGATATACTCAGGGAAGAGCATGATGTGTGCATTTTGGAAGCAGAGGTCGGGCTGCCGGCAGCTCTGCCTGAGGTTTGCATCTCTGTTACGAACGTTTAGGATCTTGGATATCAATAAGTGCCGGGCCCCAGGTTGAAGGCATTGGGCCAGGGATCTCTGGGCTTGTTCCACTACGAACCATGGTGAAAGTGCTGACTCTTGGACCCATGCACAAAAGCAGGTTTCCAAGAATTTCACATCTGACGTTTCCAAGCCCTCTGGGAACCCCACTATCTGTAGATTATTGAGGCGGGAGCGGTTTTCAGCATCCTTCGCCCTCTCCTCCTGAGCACCTCCAAGGTCAGTAGTCCAGCAACCTGATGCTTCAATGTAGAGATGTCATCCTCCATCCAGGACACCCGGTGCTCACCCTCTGTGACTTGGGTGTCCTTGTTTCAAAGATCTTGGCATAGGAGAGCCACGTCCATCTGGACCTCACCCACTCTGTGGCTAGGCCAACTTTGGAGTCTTGTATGACTTTGAGAATAGTGGCCAGATCGGGTTGAGCATGTCCTGGAGGGCCCCCCAGAGGACCTGGGGCCTGTTGATCTCGTGGTGAAGCAGTCCATCTTATTCTGGGCTTGGGCAGTGACTTAGCAAGGGCTCCCTCCTGACCCATTTACCAGTATACAGCATGCGCAGCATAGGCACCTCAAACGGTGGAGACCATATGGAGTGACAGTGGAAACGAAGAAGTAGATGGATGGGGCCCGCTTGTCCATCAGCAGCATAAGCAGCCAGGTGACCCCCAGGAAGAAGTCAGCACAAGGTAGGTTAGCAAGTAAAATGACACATCAGGGAGGCAGAGATCTTCAATCGGGGGGCAGCCTATAGCAGCAGCACGTGGAGCACATTTGGCGAGGCACATCACCCCCTAGGGCCTCCACAAAACTGGGTCAGGGAGGGGGCCTGCAATATTCCCCCCAGACAGTTGAGCAAAGCAAGTAAAAGCATGGACTTGTTGGGCTCCAGGACATGGCCCTGACAGGGGGGAAGAGTAGGGCAGCAGGGGTATCACGCCAACCTCCCAGGTGGCAGCACGGCGGCAAGCCATCTCTCTCCTAAGCAGGGCAGGATGGGGAAAAAGATCTGCGGTGGCGGCTCCTGCCGCGTTGCAAGGTGAGTCTCAGTGCCAAAACGGGGGGCCCCAAAGGTCTTAACTAGAGAGGTGTCTCTGCAGAGATGTGAGGATCAGAAAAGGCACAGTCAGCGACTAAAGAAGGGACTAACTCTCTGGGAAACTGTACCAGAGCACTTGTCAAATTGTGGTGCTTGTGGAGGGCAGACAGGGGCTCGGGCCCATTTGAAAGTTCAGCCCTGGCAACTGCCCACTTTGCGGATACCTTAAAATGGATCTTAAGCTAGTCCAAAGCGAAACTGGTGGCGTGACTTATCCCTAGGTGCTGAAACACGAGCAGGGCCTTCAAAATATTTGGGATGCAAATTACGCAAAGAATAACATTAAAATATGCCAAACATATTTTTTTCAAATTAAGTGTTTCTTTAACATATAACAATGGCGGGAGTTTAGTACGTTAGCTCAACATGAACGTAGAAACATATATAAGCAAACCTTCCATCCTGACTACAATGCCATGAGTGAATCACCTGAACCACATTTCAAGTGTCTTTTTACTTCAAAGCCAATATCACTGTTGTAGATGGAGTAAGATACAGGCGATTAAAGCACATACAAGAGAGTTTCTTTTTGGTATCGGGCATATCTTAAACTAAATTATTTGAAGGTAATATGTGATGCATAAGTAAATTAGACACAGTCAAGTAAAATTATTTGACTAAGGTCAGAAAATGTCATCATGGGGGAAAGCCGGGATTTGATCATAGTGCAGTTGAGTCACTGGTTACCCATAGTGTAATTAAGCCACTGACTAGGATGATATGTATTTTCTATCCCATTTAACACTAAAGGATAGTATTTTTGTACAGTTCTGTCCGAGCTAAATAGTAGGCTGTGTTAAATAGATACACAGATAGCATGATCAATTACTAACACAAGATCTGAAAAAAAAGTACATAGTGAAGGTAAAGAATGGGCGGACAGACACTCTTGTACGCTAAAATCACTGATTGTCTCCGAATTAACAAAGTGATACAACCCCTCATTAAAGAAAATGACATGTACTAACCTGTCGCTGGAATCTAAAGTAACGCATGCGCAGTTCCCATTCCTACCAGGACGCTTGCCTGGTCAGAATGACTAACTGCAGACACCCAGCCCCGAACCCTACTCTTTCTGGTTTCAGGCCATCATATTGTGTCCAGCCCGGTCAGGGCAGCCCACCGCTCTGCAGCGCACTGGGAGAGCTGGATCTCAGTCACAGTCATTCATGTAGAGGGCGGTGTCCAATAGGGAATACTGTAAATTATGTAATTCAGTGGAACGTAATCACCTGGAATTACCTAATAATGCTTCGAGATTACACATAATTACAAGAGAAGAGTAGTTCTGTGTTTAGCGCTATTTCTTAGCACAAAAAGGCATCCTCCAAAATGAGTGCAAGAAAGCATTTTGCCCTAAGAAATAGAGTTAAATACAAAAGAACACAGATAGCTTGCTAAATGCGCTCATGAGGTAGGATTTTCTCCCAACTTTGTCCCGGAATTTAGTGGTATTTTTTTAGTGCAAAGTGCAAAGTGCATCCAAAATGGGTGCAAAAATGCATTTTGGGCTAAGAAATAGCGCTAAATGCAGTAGAACGCAAATAGCAAGCAAGAGCAGCGGCTCGTGTTTGTTAAATGTGCTCTCATGGTAGTATTCCCCCCATAATTACTAAGAGGAGTAATTACGTAATTATTGGTAATTCAGCATCAAAGAGTAATACAGATTTACCGAATTACTCCAATTATGGAGAAGTGGAGAAGTGTGGCTCAATGGTTAGAGAGCGGCAGACCCTGATGCAGAAGTCTGGCCTAGACCAGGGTTCAATTCCAGCCTTGGTGGCTCTTGGACTTAAATTCCCCGGACCTGTTAATTCTCGCCTCGGTGCCTATTCTAATTATGGGTCCCACTCTGCAACTCTGGGCAATAGCTTGCTTAATCTCCCCAACGGCCCCCACAGTGCAAAGGATGCCTGGCTTTCACCTCGGGGTGCCCAGGAGTGGACATCTCATAGGAAAAACCAGGAAGGGTTCCACAGCGGTACGAGTACAAGCGCCGGGATGCCTCCGGGTAGCTGCGCGCTATACAAATACTCCACATTTACATTTACATTATGCCAGCATCATTGAAATTCCGCCCGGGCCTAGTCTCCAGGTAAGACTGTTACAGGAGCCCACCTATCAGAAAGGCTAGTTATGGACAAATGATGTGAGTTGAAACATTCACTATGGTCAACGGATATAAGGCTAATTCATGGACCACCCATGTAAATAATGGACAGTAGTCCCCGCAGGCTGCAACTGCTACTCGGAGGGTACTTAGCATGAATTTCCTACAGCGTGGCGGTGAGTGATAGATTCTAAGAGTGTATTTCTTATGTATGACATGCAACATTAAACTAAGGGATGTGCCCCCAGAGTGATCTCAGCCCTTAGGTTAGATGCCTTTTGGCAGTTTGGTGGACTTGTTGGTTGTCAGTATTTTTTGCTCTTTGAATATTCAAGTATGAAATGGGCACCTCACCAGTGAAATCCTGAATATCAGAGGCATTTCAGCAGTACTGTCAAAAGCTTTGGTAGGACCAAGGGAAAAACAGTTTCATGGACCCCCCCCCCCCCCCCACCCCCGCACCTTAACCGAGGAAGTCTTTCAACCTGGATTGAAATCTGTGATTTACAAGTTATCTGTAATAGTCACATTAACCCATTATCTACCAGTTATACACACAAATTAAAGATTGTGCTTGTGTACAAGTGGACCATCAAAATGACACACTATATGTATTTGCTTATTTTAATTTGTGCCACCTAGAAAGTGGCCCAGAGGCAATTGTCATTCGCACATTGCAAATATATGTGTGATGTAGTGACATTACACAAGTCCTCCCAGAATAAACTGTTCCTTTTCTCTGTCCTGTTTGTTTCATAGTCATCGCACTCTACCTTTGCACCTAATTGTTATCACTGAGTCTTTTTTTCAATAGAAATGATTTGCTTTGTCAGTGCACTGGATGAGGAAACCATATTCTGCAGTGTCACCCATGGGCCAGTTTGATCACACTGCTGTATAGCTTTTTGCCAGAAGTAACTTCCCTCCACCTCTCCCTCACCCCCTAAAGTGGTCCTAAGTGGCTGTAAAGCACCTCTGTGGCTGAACTGACAGTACTGAGAAGGAAACCATAGGGTCGTGATGAACCTTTTTCTCTTTATTTACTATGAGCCATTAACCTCATATGCTGTCACCTGAGGTACAGGGCCCGGTCTTAAGTGGGCCCCAGGTCAATTAGTCCTGCTTGCTCCCCCTTTGTGGTGGCCCTACAGTTCAAGTAGATCAAGAAAGTCAATTAGGGAAGAGGTGTGGCACCGCGGCCAGGGTGACTGCCTCCGGAATCTGGGGATCACGGTTCGATCCCCGGCGGCAGACAAGCCCAGCACCATGTGACTCTGGGCAATAGCTTGCTTAATTTTCCCGACGCCCCCAGCGCCGAGAGACCCTTACGGGTAATTGTTCGTGCTTTATAAATGTGGATTATTATTATTATTCAATTCAATATATTTATTAAGCATTTGGATCTCTAATGAGGTCCACTTAAAACGTACATGGATAGTCCTAACATAAATCAAGAAAGTCTGCAAATTGGCTGTGGTTCGGTGGTAGTGAACACGCATGTCTGACAGACTGCCTTCACTATGTCACTGTAGATTTACTAATAAGCTGCCCATCAGAGTGCCTCTTGCCATAGACCTCCCAAAAAGGTAAAGGTACAGTGAAATTGCATGTTGAGGTCATGCACTAGATACTTGGGGCCTGATGTACTATCCCCATTCACAAACCAGACATGTGCAATCTATACTGATAGGTCGCTTTGAAAATGGTCCATTCAAAGGGGTCACCTGCCCAACCAATATCAAGTAAGCAGGGTGCAATGTGTGACCCCGTGACTGCCTCCCAGTGCATTAAATGAGGCCTGCAACAGGCAGAAGGCCTCCATCCCTTCATTCACTTTCCAAAAGGAAAGATTTATTTTTAAGCCAGCCCATGTTCCTAAAAGAAACTGGTGCTGCTTTTGAGAAAAACCCTTTACTATTTGAAAAAACATAGGGGGTGAAGGCAGTTGTCCACTAGACCACTAGCTGCTCCCCTTGAGACTGCAGAAAGAATCAAGGGCAAAGTGTCCCGAGGGTCACCTTCCCTTTTGTGAATCAGTTTCCACCTCCTTTGACATGTCAAAAACTAATCCATGGCATGCAATTGTAGTCACAAACCATTGATACATATCATTGTGACTCGCATTTAAGAGGGGACACCTCTCTTATGCCCCCTCCTAATTTTGATTTGTGTGGAGTAAATTATTGGCAGCCCCCGTATGCTCAATGCTCACATATGGAGGGAGGGTAACAGTTTTGAACAAATGCATCCAAACCCCCTTTGCAGACCTTTGTCAGCATGCTGTTGATGGGGAATTGCATCTAATGACTCAATATCCAGAACCTACCAGAAGGGGAGAATCACTGAATAAACAATGAAGAAAACTGGATGTATTTTTGGGTATTGAGTAAGGCAAGTAACCGCATTTTACTGGAGATTTGAGAGAAACAGCACAGCAAAGGGTTGCTGTAGGGTCAAGCACATGGATCTGGCTGGTGCTAACCTTGCTTGGTTCTGAAGAACTAGAGTTGGAATATGGGCAGTGCCATTGAGTTGGACCTGGCCCTTTCTGCAGGGACATCCTATATTTTTGACGTTGGTTCCTAAACCCCTTATTTGTTTGCTTTTAGGACTCTGCGCACTTTCCTCCTGCTAACCAGTGGTAGTACTTGTGATCTCTTCTAAACATTGTAAAATTGGTATACACCTGATTGATCCATTTAATTTATACTATATGTACCAAGGGCATGTATATGCTATATGGTACCTAGGGCATGTAAATTAAATGCGATAGCTGGACTGCAGCACTAATTGTGCCACCCTCTGAAGCAGCACTGTAAAACACGCCTCAGGTCTGCCACTGAGGCCTGTAGTGAAGTTTTAAATGGCCATTTTGACCTGACAAAATAAACCTTTTGCCAGGCCTAAACCTTCCTTTTTAATACTTATAAGTCACCCCTCAGGCAGGCTCTAATGGCTCACTGAGCAGGGTGCATGGCACTTAAAAAGTAGGGCATGTATACTTAAGTTCTACATGTCCTGACACTGAAAAGCCCCTAAAGTCATTTTCAATTTAGCAAGGATATCTCTCCCATAGACTAACACTAGATTACCTTATTACACACGATAAGTATTAACTTTATATGGAGCAATACTTCTTCCACTCATTTGAATTGTAATTTAAAACCCTCGCTAATCGTAAAGTTGGATTTAAATTACTATTCTGAAAATGGCACTTTTAGAAAGTTGGCTTTTTCCTGGCTAAACTTCATGTGCCTTTCTGCCAGTGTCACGTGACTGTTAATGGTGCCTCTGTCACGAGCCACCTTTACCAACCTCATCACAGACTTCATTGCTCTGGTTACCATTGACTCCTTGAGCCTACATTCTCCTTGGTGACCTCAACTTTCACCTGGAAGGTTCAAATGACCCCTGCTCCACAGCACTCCTTTAAAGCTTGAGCACAATTGGACTCACCCAGCTCGTCTCAGAACCAACATACACAGCAAGACACACACTGGACACTATCTTCACCACAAGTGACCGCATCAAATACATCTCCACCACACCACTCACATGGACCAACCACTCTTATCATTCACTTGCAAATCAACATACCTCAAGTCAACAACCCTACCAAGTTCAGCATTTCAAGCCCCAGCTGGGGCAAAATCACAGAAGAAGATTGGCTAAGTGCCCTCATCACAGATCAACCTAGCCCCACAACAACCTCAACAAGGACATCAACTAGATTAAGAATTGTGCTTACTTCACGCCCATCAAACCTAACAAGCATAGTAGATCAAACAAGCAGGGCAGCTGGTACATAGGTGACCTATGAGACACCAATCAACACTGTAAACCGCTATTAAGGAAATAGGGAGTTAGCCACGACACCATAGACTGAACTACATACAAGGCTGCATTTAGCAAATAAGAAACACCAAGGAAAAAGCACTAGTAAACCACATCGAAGAAAGCTCCAACAGTTGCAATGAGAACTTCTGGATCATTAAGGATTTAACCTCACCCTCTACCACTGTCATCATCGCTGCCTCCCAACACCTCTGCGACAACCTATCTAACTTCTTCCACAGCAAAATCATAAACATCCACAGCAACTTTGCACACCAACCTAACCCTAGAGACATCATCATAACCTATCCACTCAACGAAGATAAAAAAGACCCACAGCCCCAAAAAAGCACTCACGAGGGCTCCCAACAGCATTTGAATCATACTGGATTGAGGAGAAACAGAGACCCTCATCCTGCTTGACCTCTTCGCGGCCTTCAACTTTGTCTCCCACAACATTCTCATCAGAAGACTCCACAAGATTGGCATACAAGGATCAGCTCCCAAATGGATCTGTTCCTTCTTCACGAGAATTACCCAAAGGGTCAAACTGCCACCCTTCACATCAGAAACCCAGAAACTGATATGCAAAGTCCCACCCTTTTCAAAATATACATGACATCGTCTGCCAACATTAACTGATCATAAGACATCACAGTCATCTACGAGGACCCCCAACTCATCCTCTCCCTGGCGGACAAGACAACCACCACCAGAACCAGCTTCACCAAATGCATGACCATGGAAACAGACTGGATGCAAAATAACTGCCTGAAACTCATCTCCAACAAAACGGAAGTACTGGTCTTCTGCAACAAGACCTCTCCACGGAACTCCACCAAGTGGCCGTTAGAGCCAGGACCAAGACCCACATCCACAGATCATGCAAGAAATTTAGGGATCATCCTAGATGACAAGCTCAACATGACGGCTCAAGCCAACGAAGTGTGCAGCTCCTGCTTCAACATCCTACGCATGCTGTGAAAGATCTTGAAATTGGTGCCTCAGAACAGCAGATGGACTGCAACACAAAGTCATAACCAGCAGGCTGGCTGGACTACAGCAAAACTCTCTACACTGGAATCCCCAAACAACTCCTACACAGACTCCAGACTATCCAGATTACTCATACTCAACCTCTCATGCTGCACCCAGATCACACCACACCTCAGGAAGCTTCACTGGCTCCCATTTCACAAGTGCAGCCAATCAAAACTTCTCATGCACACATACAAAGCCCTACACAACAAGACCAGAATATCTTAACAGCTGCACATAGTTTCCCCAACCCACCAGACACCTACACTCTGCCTCAGTCTCACTCGCACATACTCTCTGCATCTGCAAAAGCAAAACTGGAGGTCACTAATTCTCCTATATCGCACCCAAGACATGGAACAACCTCCCTCAACACATCAGAGCCTCCTCCTCACTTCTTGAGTTACACACAAAGCTGAAGACCTGGCTCCTCCGTATAAGCACATTGGGGATCACACACCTGCCCAAGCACCTAGTTACACTCTCGGGTGATTATTGCGCAATACAAATCAACATAACAACTCTGTGGTGTGATGTGTATTCCATCCAAATAGGGGATAAAAGGAACTTACTGTGGGGCCAGTGTTCCCCTCCTAAGGAGTATAGCCAGGGGGTTGTGCTCATTCCTTCCCAAACTTCAAAGGTTAGCCTGAGGACTGTGCCCACCCCCTTCCAGACTTTTAAAGCTGCCTGCCCTGTCACGGGCAAATGCAGCCAACTCCTGGGCCTGCCTGCTCTTTGTTACCCTAGACAGTTTGGAGCCAGACCCAGGAGAATAGCTGACCAGGACCAGTTTTGAGGTAGACAAGAGAGGGACCCCCACACGCAGGCTGCACTGAATACAAATGTGGAACACTCAAAATCTCTCCTCAGAACACTCTTGAACCTGTGGAAGATTCAGAAGGACTGCCCTGCTGTTTGAAGAAGTTAGACTGGACCTGCTTGCCTTATACCCAGAAAACCTGTAGTGCCCCAAGGATTCGTTGGCTGACCTCCTGTTTGAACAATAGGAGCACAACATCTTCCAGGGGTCTTTCCTGCTTTCCAGCTGACCAGTCCCATTGGACCTGACTTGGTCCCTTCTTCTGGCCTCTGTGGGAGTGAGCCCTGACCCCTCCCCCTCAAGGGCTGATCAAAAGGTACCGGACCCTTGGCTGGAGTCCGAGTTTACTTCTCCCTGCCTAACTGAAGGTGCCATCAAAACCAAAGTGACGCAGGGCCCCAAAGCCATGAAGCACCAAACCAGAGACTTCACCTCAACTAACGCACAGTGATGCAAAGCTCTTAGAGCCTCAACGTGCAGCTGAAATATCACCAGATCTGATGCCAATCGTTGCAAAGCCTTGCAGATCCACACTGCACTGATCCCGCTTGGAAGCTTCACCGGATCCAACGCAGAGCATCTCCAAGCCCCACAGAACAGTGCAACTCCTACCCAAAGGCTTAATCAGATCCAATGCCAAGTGGCATTAAGCCCCGCCAAGGCTCGCCATGCAGCTGAAAGCTTCAACAGATCCAATGCCAAGGGATGCAGAGCTCCACAAGCCACCACCATGCAGGCTTTGGATCAAAGAAAGATGGTACATCACCCAGAGGTCCTGTACCCGGCCCACCCTCCATCCCAGTCAGCCTGAACCTGTGACTTTGTCCAGGTCCAGCGTGACCAGATACCCACAGTTACCGCTTCATGCCTTTTGGCACTGTTTTTACCTAGAACTTTAAGAACTCATAACTCTTGTGCTACTATTTGGGTTTTTACCATTTTGGTACCATTTCATTTATCAAGAGATGCTTTATGTTTTCTAAATTGGTTTGGGATTGTTGTTGTGCTGTGTTTTCACTTTATTACTGTGTGAGTGCTGCAGAAATACTTTATCTATTGCCTCTAAGTTAAGCCTGGCTTCTTTTGGTGCCGAGGTAACCGGACAAGGAATGTGCTTATTATTTGAGTAGGGCTCCCATCCCTCTCAACTAATAACTCAATTTCTTACACACTGGAATTACACAATTTAAATAATACAGATTTACAACTCTTGCCACATAATCCACCATCTGCAGCATAATTTGTCAATTTAAAAAATATTGGTTCTACTGTCTAGGGATCCAACGTTACTGAAAAAGGCACCACACGTGATTCCACGCAAAGGTTGTCTGGTTACGCACCGTTCCATTGCTGATTGCTGCATTCAGGTGTTGAATTGGTTCTAATGAGGTGAAACCTTTGTCCAATGTGTTAAAGTGACAAAATGGTGAAATACTGCCACAGAATGTGTTTATTAATTTGCCTTTCTTTGACACATAATCCAGCAACCCCTGCTGCATCATTTGTTTCCCCGTTGCTGCGTAATTTCAGTGGCCGTGAATATGAGACAGTAGTCTCATTGAAACGATGTTAGCAAAAATGTTAGAATATGCATTGAGCAGAATAACGGCCAAAACAGCCATCTCGCTTGGGAGTTGTATCTTGTTTATGCAATGAAATTGTAACAGCCTGATACATGGTAGGTGTTCCTTTTGCTTTTATTGCCCCAAGTGGGAAGGGTATGCCCAGACATGGGTCCCGTGCTCACTACACCACTGGATTCAAGCTAGCCTGGCTAATGAGGGCTAATGCCACGACCCGGTCATAGGATGCTTGTTTCCAGTCGAGAGAAGACTTGGCTTGGCAGTTCAGGCTGGACTGTTCCCTTGAGGAGCAGAGTCGAGGCTGATTTGTATATGGCTGGGTCCAAACTGGGGTGGCAAAGTGAGCTACAGAAAGATGGATTAAGCCCAGATCTTTGTGACTGGGGGTGAATGTTTGCATTGTTCAGCATTCGGGCCATCATCTGTTCCTTTTACTTTTACATGATAGGTGGTAACATCGTCCTAATAACAGTCCACTCGTAAGCTCCCACTAACCAGAAAGAAAACTAACCAACCTATGTTTGCCTTGTAAGACTGTAATGCGGATCACCTCAGGTACTGAAACTGAGCGACCATTGTGGCTGTTCCTAACATCCTGAACTACTTCAATGTAGTGAGTACACCCAGAGCCGCCCGCACCACCTCATCCAGGACCGGAAGAGCAGACACGGCCAGCATCGGACTGGGAGCTGTGTTGGCGGATGAGAGGCATTATTTGTACCGGGGACTGGTCATAAGTAGTTCAAAATGTATGGCCTTCAACTGCCACAGGTCATATAGAAGTGGCCCTTTGCCTGGAGGGGTACCCCTTGAAAAGGTGGACACCTTTGATTACCTTGGTGTAAGACTTACCGATAAAATGTCTTGGAGACCCCACTTAGCAAAGATGCTGATGGCACATAAGCGCGTGGCCGGAGTAATAGGGAAAGAACACCGCCGTTCACACACTAGGCCTGTAGCTCCCGCCCTCCAAGTATATGAATCTTAAGCAGTTAGCTCAGCCCTCTGCGGAGCAGAGGTCTGGGGCTTTGACAAACTTGAAGAGCTTAGTAGATTGGAACATAAATTCTTAAGAGACCTGGTTATGGCACCTAAATATGTTCTCCTTACTCCTCTACTGTTGGATATGGGCAGGCGGTCAATAGCTGACGTAGCTAGGTTACGCCCTGTACTCATCTGGGCCCGCATTAGGCGGACTCCTGAGCTTCTTTCCTATGCCAAAGCCCTTACTGAGATCATTCGCCTAGATACTGGCTGTAAAATAGGCTGGATTGCTGGCATTAAAAAACCCTGACAGCCATAGGTCTATGAACCTGTTGGGACAACCAGGAACCCCCAAGGAGAGGAGAACTCAAACGCCTATATTGGGATTGGGTGGACCAACGGGAGAATTCCAAACCTAATGTGGGTAAACCAACAACAGAATTCCTTTCCCACAAACAAATAAGACCTCTCAAGCACTTCCTTGATACAATTCAGGTACCTAAAGATAGAATATTGTATATACATTTTAGGTTTGGAACTCTTCCCGTTCGCGAGGCAACAACAAAATGGGCCACCAACAAGGAAATATACTGTCCATGCTGCATGGTCCTTACAGAAAGCGTTGCTCATCTAATGTTTGCCTGCCCGGCATATAAAAGACCACAGGCCAAATGGCTGAAACGGGTTTGTCACCAATTGGGTACACGGGATCATCAAACAGCACTACGTATCCTCAGGTCCGATCCTAGGCCGTTCTTTGCATGCTGTGTAGAAAGTTCTTAGGATAAGTATGGCTCATAAGGTGGAAAGCTCTCGCAAGAGCGGTATAATTTTAATCGAAACTAGGATAGTGACAAATTCATGATCTAACAAAAAAAATGTTTGCATTCTTTTGCACAAGTACTTTATTTGTCAAAGCTCTGCTGCTATGTCAGGGTCATTTTAACAACTTTTTAGTATGCTGGCCCCTCATCATTTTTACGATGAATTGATCGTTTTATACCTTTTAATTGTAGAAATATATTTGACAAACTGGATTGTACATTTGCTAATGCTATCCCGTTTTTTTTTTTTTTAACATTTTCAAAATGATATATGCTTTATTGAACTTAGGACTCAATTGACTATTTCGCTGTGTCAACTGTTTATGAAAATTGGAAATGTTGCATATTTGTACTCTCGTTTTAAAGGGAAAAAAATGTATTTTAACCATAGCTTTTATGACATTTCTGTCGAATAAAGCTTATATCTATCCATCATTTGTTTTGTGGCCATTTCATCATTTATAGTTCGATTCTTGCAGTGCATGAGGAAATAAATACATTTTGGGACTTCGAAGCTCTTGCCTACTAGCTTCGCCAGGATCATTCCCAACCTCGCCTTTTCTCCTCCTGTTGCTGTCAGAGACGTTTTAAGGCAAGGGCAGAGTGTGTTACACACATTGCAGTTCCTGAATGGAACACATTTAGAGTTTGGACGGCTGCACCTATGCACCGTCAGTGACCGACAAAGATGGCATGAAAGAGATGAAATTGGATCATAAATTCAAAGCTGTTCCGTACAGGGGTCCATAAAATGTTTGGCCCCAGGTCCCCAAATTCCTTAAGGTGTGCCTGGTTGCTGTGACCCTTCGTGTAACTTCTGGTCTTCGAAATCACAAAATTACACTGCGCTTTAAACACCAGGTCGAGAAGCGGGAGAGGGAAAGAGGTGGCCTCGAGCCTGCCCGGTTCTAATGCTTGTTTGAGAGTAGGCAATGCTTTCACATGCACACCCACAAATGGCTGCCACCTCCCATAGGACCTCCTGAGTGCCACGGGGACGCCTGCCTCTGCTTGTACCCTCTGATGTGGGCATGGGTGACTTTCTAATCCCACTCTGGTTTCCATTTTCTTTCCTTTTCATTTCACTCTTTCACAGTGTGCTTGGCCTTTGGGCGCATATCCTGAGTGTAGGTGAGGCTTACTTTGGACGTCACCTCGCCCATGATTAACTGTATGTTGCTCCTTTCTTTTGAACTTAGCTTGAGGCTGAGCTTAGGTTGTAATATAATAGAGGTCCATTCTGAAAGCTGCTGTGTGTTTTTGTCAGTCACTGTACTAAGCCTGCTCCATGGTATGAAATTATAAACCACACTCAGGAAACAGTTGCTTCCTCCTCATTTTTTGTGACACATTATTTTCAGACAGTTCCTTTTTCAAATGTATCCTCTGGGCTGACCTCTGCAAAGCTTGCCCCAGGCAGGTAGAGGGGGGTGCTCCTGTCCTCTCCCATCTGGGTATTGAGGGAGCTAGGTACTTTAGAAGCATTGACGTGGTGGCCCCCCGACCACACCGTGCTTGCCTCATAGAGACCCTACAAAGATGGGATTCACACGTCCAACACGCTGATCAGTGGGTAACACAGTCCCCGCTGTGCTGGGGGGGCCGAGCTGCAGGGGGCCACCTCAGCACAGTACTCTGACCTGAGAGATCTGGATTAAATCCAGAGTGGGGCCCCCTCCATGTACCTTGCAGGGGGGCCCCTTCAAGTTTTGTTACGCAGATTGACTCCACCACCAGTACTAGTAAGGCGCTGCTTGGCAGCTCTTGGGGCAAAGGGGTATATAGTTGCTTATCAGTAGAAGAAGCAAGCGGACTCATGGCTCCAAGAAAGGGATGGGATTAACATTTAATTGAAGAATGGGAGGGGTAGCATGAGCGAGGAGGAAAGGTGACCCTAGAAGAAACACTGGTCTAGAGAGGACAGCTGGGCAGACAGAGGGTGGTATTTATGGGCTGCAAGTCAAGAAGTTTAGTTGAAGTCGGAGGGTATTAAACAGAGAGATGCGTCCTTTACAGGTGGAAATATCTTCGAGGGGGGAGGAAGGGATAGTTACTCATTGTTAGGTTGTTCCGTAGGACATATGATATTAATGTATGCGGCATAGCCGAAGATTGTAAAACGCGAGCCCAACATGTCGCTGACTAAACGTGACCTTGTCCACAATGGCAAGAGCCTTTGTGGTAATTTCTCTCCCAAGCACCGTTTCTGTGTTTTTTTAACGTGAAATCGAACTTGTATTTTGAATTTGCAGTTTTATAGTGTTAATTCCTTTGAGTGGTGCAGATTTCTGTATATTTGCTCACCGTATATGAGCATGCTGCTGCATGAGCGTTTCACGTGAAAGCTTATGTTGAAGTTGTTAGTGATCTCTTGCTGTTAGTTGCATTAAATGTAAGAGGCATTTAGAGCTGTTTGGTCCTTGTTATGGTGAGCTGGTTTGTCAAGTTATGATGGTGGATTTACTCATTGCTCGCTTTTACAATTTTGGCAAAAATAAAGTCTGCACTCAATTCCCAGCTAATTCTTCTTTGTGAAAGGGAATTTAAAGACTTGTTTTACCCACCGATTTCCATTTTCACTTGTGACTTGGTGCTTGGGAGGGCTAACAAAGACCTAGACTTCTGGAGCTCAATCATGCCTTGCTACATGTCAGAAACAAGGAATTTTGGCCCATATGGACCAACACATTTTTCCATAAACACAGAATGGGAAAACATTTGACATCGGGTCACTAGTGAACAGGATTGAACAGTCTTAATTGAATATATGTGTCATTTGATGGCATAATTGTGATCGATTTGGGTGGTTTCCATAATGGGGAAAATAGTGCAGCAAATGTTCTGTCTGATTTTCGAAGGTGTGGAAAGTTAAAAAAGCGGCCAGAGCAGGAGAGCTAAGTATAGTGGTTTATCAGCATGCAGGTTGCTGTATATGTGAAGGCTGGGACCTGCTGGTGATGCTGCTGGAGAGTCTCAAGGGTAGTCTGGACAGCAAAAGAAGAAAGCCTGCATTGTATCAAAACCACAAATACCAAGGAGGAGGGCCAGATGTACGTCTGTTCTTTGGGGGTCGCAAACGGGAAATTGCCCGTTTCCAACCACAATAAATGGTGGTGGTATGTACAAACGCTATTTTGCGAGTCGATGACTTGCAAAATAGCGATTGCCAGTCACTATTAGGAAGGAGCGTGCCAAGTGTGTCCCTTCCTAATTGCGAGTCAAAATGGTAGGTACTATTGTTTTGCGACCTCATTTGCGGTCCCAAAACACTCGCAGTTTACCATCTACTTCAAGTATGTGGTTAGCCACTCGCAAATGGGAAGGAGTCTCCAGGGGACCCCTTCCCCTTTGTCAATGGATGTGATTTTTATATATATAACAGGCAGTGGTTCCACAGACCACTGCCTACTCTTAAAAAATTAAACAGAAACTTTTCATTTTTCTTTTTTAAATACATCCCGTTTTCCTTTAAGGAAAGCGGGTTGCATTTAGAGAAAATCCATACTTTATTTAAAAAGCAGTCACAGACATGGTGGTCTGCTGACCCCAGCAGGCCACCATACCTGCGAGCACTGGCCATTCCTGATGGGTCGTAAATTGCGACCTGCTCATGAATATTGATGTGGCAGCTCATCTGCGACCCCATTAGGAATCACAAACAGTGTCTGAGACACTGTTGTACATTCCATTTTGCGAATCGCAAAATGGAAGGGTCGTTCATCAGGCCCATAGTAACAGCTTGGTGGTCTGTGCTCAAACTTCTTCATGGGTCACATGCATAACTCAAAACTAGGATTACAGGACAGGAGAAAGTGGGAGTTTGAAAGGGCCGCACTGCCACTTTGTATGCAGTGGAACACATATATGCAGTAACTCTGATGAACTAGTGGCCTTAAAAACTCGAAGATCCGGGAAGCACTCCAATCCAAGTAAGAGTGAAAGAAGTAGAGTCATGTGATAAAGGCGGCAGATTGCTCAACTAGTCAAGCCTTGCACTGTGCACTCAATGCCTGCGCTTGACCTGTTCTAAACCAGGTAAACACTCTAACTTACCCGGGAGAGTCTGGTGTGTAAATATTGAGGCACCCTGTAGCCAAGCATCAATAGAGTACCAAACACACAGTGTAGGACTGGTCCAAGCCCAACCAGAAAGATATTTAACAGTACATGAATAGGCCAGTTCCTGTGCAATGTCTTGGGAGAAATGGGGATGGACAGCCCATAGCTCTTTTAAACTGCACCACATGTCTCTCTGCAGATATTCCAAAACATCTCTCTTCTCAATAGGAACGATAACCATTCAATGAAGAAGACCTCTAAACCCCAAATGATTGTATACAATATCCGATTTCAGTCTGTTTGGAAGGCTGGTCACGGAGACTGTCTGAACTAAGAGAATGCTTGGAAGAAGACCAACTGTGGCCTATTGAAGCCATCATAGGGAGACTCAGTGTGGCTTTAACCAGAGTAGGCGGAATCTGGAAGGAGTAGAAATGGACACCCTTGTAGACACATCAGAAGACAAAACACAAAATGTTCAGTGTAGGGGAGAAAAAGAAGCCAAACTGAAGCTTTTTATCGCAAAAGGAATGGATAGTTTGGGAGATAAAACCGTGTCAAGAGCAGAATCGAATTCTTTCTCATTTGCAGAGGACATGGAGTTTTGGGGTTGACCAGGAAAGGTTGGAGGTAAGCACCAGGGGATCTGTGCTTAGTGCTGGGGTGAATGGAATCAGGAAATCGACTATCAAGGTTCCTCCTCAGACTAGACCTAGCAAAACCCAAGAAAAGAAAATCTGGATGAAAGACAAAATTTATAAAAATAACTGCTTCGGATTCAATCAATATTGCATAAAAGGGAGGTAGCACGCAATGCTAGTGTTGTCATGATCAAGCGATCTCTTCTCACCTCCGACACCATTTCTGTATAATAAATTAGACTCTGCCTTTGCTGGTCCTACAATGTCTGAATTTGATACAAAGTAAAGTAAAACTGATCAGAATAAAAACCTAAACAAAGAAATCAGAGGTACAAAACGAACAAAAAAGGCGCTTGCAAATGAACCCGAGAGAGATTCTGATTTGAAACGAGCATAAAAAAGTTTTCTAGTAAAGATAGCTCTATTCAAGACAGTGAAATGCCTTATTGTCAGTTGATAGAATAACTTGCTTTGTCTCGTAACTCACATTACGATTCTGTCTTGTTCCAGCACTGGAACTGCTGTGAATTGCATTCGAGGGAAGAGGTACTTGTTCCCAGAGAGCAGAGGCTACACTACACTTCTTCTCGATTTGATAGTGTTGTTTAATAATATGGATCAGGATGGGGGGCGTGGCTTGCGCGCCGCTACGAGATGGCGGGTTGCGCTTGAGCTCCGTGCCGAGCGAGGGCCGTCGGAGGCTTATTTATTACCTCACATTGCCCCATACATGCTGAAAGGTGGCCTTTTATCCCTGATGTTGCCGTGTGTTGCCTGAGCGGGATTTTCGATCTCTGGAGCTGCCATAACTGTTTTTCTGCCGTTTTGTGGTGGTGCTCGGTGCTTTTACGAGCGGCCGCCATTTTGTTTTTTTTTTCTTATCTGACGGAGATGCTTTTTCTCCACAACACGGTGGCGCTTTTTCTCCGAACTTGCCAGGAATGATGGAAAGCAGGTGCTGGTGATTATCTTTATAGTTCTGGAGGTTTATATTGGACTTCGTTCATTACCCACGCTGCATTACTACCTGTGGTGAGAATATTTGGACTTTCTTTAACTATACTTCTCCTCAGAGTGCCTCAGATGCCTTTATTTGGTGTTTTTCTGCTCTATGACACCCTGCTTCTTGGTCTTTTTGTGTTCGGAAGGCGTTTCTTTTGATACCTGGAGAACATTATATTTTTGTCATGAGACTCCTCTCATTTGCCATGTAAGCCCGCCATTAGTTCTTTCCTGTGTTGGCTGCTGAAAGTGCGCTTTCCACTTTTTGCTCATTTCTTTTTTATATATTATATACTAGTATCCTTTGGCTTTTTCCTTCCCTTCATTTCTCTGAGGTGCTGTATTTTGCGCCTACGGTGGCTGTGTGCTCTATGGCTGCAAATATGGGCTTGTCACCAACTGCTAAAGACGCAAAGGACTCTAAAGCTTCTCTTAAGAGGTCCAAGCAAATATCTCCTACTCCGGACAATCCTCACAAAGACACCACTTCCACGCTTGAGACTATTCTGACGCGCCTTAATGAGGTTCACGACATTGCGCAGTCTACCAAGACTAACACAGATTTGCTGCAAGTGGAGGTGGCAGCCATTAGGAATGATTTCAAGGCTCTCTCCCTTCGTGTATCAGCCACAGAATCTCGCATTAGTGGTGCAGAGGATACTATGCAGAAGCAATCTAGGACTCTTTGCCAGTTAGAACGCTCAATGGCGGCATTGCGGAGAGATCTCACTGAACAAGAAGATCGTAACCGCAGATCCAATCTGCGCATTTTTGGTCTTCCGGAGGGTGTTGAGAAGGATGCCCCTGCTATGATTGAGTTCTTATGTCAGTGGCTTCCTTCTACGCTACAAATTTCTTTTCAAAAAGACTTTGAGCTGGAACGGGCACACCGTGTTCCCACCTTTCGCTCTAAATCTGCCACGCAACCAAGAGCGATAATTTTTAAGCCCCTGCGCCATCAACATACGGAACAAATTCTGGCTCATATGCGGAAGGTTAAAACTGTCTCATGGAATGGCCATCGCATTTCAATTTCTCAGGACTTCGCTAGGGACACAGTAATAAGGAGGAAGGGCTTTCTTAATCTCCGGAAACGTCTCTCTGAGATGAATATTCCCTTTTCTTTTTCTGGCCCTTCAAAATTCCGCATTACCTTCAAAGGTCGTTCCAGAATTTTTGATGAACCTGCTGATTTAGCCTCATTTTTGGATAATCAGATGGAGCTGCAGATGGAACTTCAAGTGGAGGCCTCGCGGGACCCTGGTTCCTCTGGCACCTGACGTGGTTACATATAACTGCAATGAGTTTTCTCTTATCCAGATCTATTAAGTTTGTCTTTTTTAGATCTGCATGGTGGTCTTATAGTCCGCTGTTGTTGGTGTGCTGTGGCTGTTCTTCTCGTGCGTGACGGTGTAAGCTCAGTGTGGCCTGTGTTTTTTCGCCGTTTCTTTGTCAGGTTTACCTCATATCTTTATGGTGAAATGGACCGATATCTTCGATATTTCTTCTTTATGTACTTTCTATTGTTTCGTGATATTGTTTCTTGATAGGTTGGTCTCACTCCTGTTCGCTTTTTTCGTGCATACTATTCTTTTTCCTTTTTGCTTGTTTTTTTATATGGGTCAGGTTCCGGTTCATTCTTGTTCTTCCTTTCTTCCTGGTTTCAATTTCTGATTCTTGCGGTGTTGTATTTTTTCTTTTGTTTTGGTGTTTTCGTCTCTATGGAGTACGTTATTGATTATTATCTGTATTGTTTTATGGTTTAGCTGCATAAATTGCTTCGTAGACACTTATTAATTGCTATATATAGAGATAACTTTATTGTCTGTATAGTTAGTTTTTCTATTTTATTCCACTGCTATTTTACTTATATAGTTATATATTTAAGATACTCTTGTCTCTTTAAATTAAGTATAACAAGTGTTTATGTATTTGCGGATAGTTTACTAGATAACTTTTTTTAGATGTTACATTTTTTACTATGTACTTGCTTTCTTATTTATCTTTCATAGAGCTTTATTGACTGTTATATTGGTCAGTTATTTCATCCTTTACTTTCTTATGCTTCATCTTCTCTCTTCATACTACACCTTATAATCTTCTGTGGAAATCGTTTCTTTTTCTTTATTCTTTCCTGCTCTTCATAAGTTATGTATCGGTTTTGATGCTTTCTCATATTTGAGATGGTTATTAGCTTGTTTTTCACCATTTCCTCATTTGTAACATTGGACATTTTTCCCTCTTCTGCTTTCTCCATTCTTTTATGTTACAATGTATTGGTTACATATTTATTAATTTGGTATATACATGTTCCGATCTAGACTTACATGATGAATAGTTTTTAGAATTCTCTAATGAATTCTAGTTCTAGTTCATGTATCAGATATTTTTCCTTCTAAGTTAAGTATAATCAGTTATGTACTATTTTGGGGCTGGTTATGCTGATTGTTTTATCCCTCGCGATGGTCCCCTTGCTCATCTTCCCATGTCCCCCCTGGTATGAATTTGGTCTTTTTCAGACCTTCCTTGTTGATTCTTCTCTTTCTTCTTCTGCCTACTTTCCTGCTTTCTCTTTCCTCTTCTTTCCTCTTCTCTCTTCGGATTTCCTCCTTGGATTCTTCCTGTTTTGTGTTGGTGGCTAGTGTTTGGTTTCAAGTTTTTTTGGTTGTTGTACATCCTCTATCAAATATAGAATATCATTTTTCCCTATTATTGGTTTTATGTCTGGATTGAATATACTGTCTCTTAATGTGAAAGGTTTAAATCATCCAGTAAAAAGGTCAAAGATATTAGATTACTGCAAATCTCTTTCTTCGGATCTAGTCCTTTTTCAAGAGACGAAGGTCTCTGCTAGGGAGGCGTCATTTTTGAAGAAAGAATGGGTTTCTGATGTTGCTTGTTCAGATGCTTGTGGCAAAAGAAATGGGGTAATTACTTTAGTTTCTAAACATTCTGGTTTGTCTATTGTTTCCTCTGAACAGGATACAGAGGGACGTTGGTTATTATCTAAGTTGTCTGATGGTAATGCTGATCTCTTTGTCATGAACATTTATGCCCCTAACAAGGATGATCCCTCTTTTTGGAAAGTAATCACCAAAAAGCTAAATGACACACCTCATTCTGGTAATCTTATTGTAGGTGGTGACTTTAATTTACCAATGGATCCTATCCTAGATAGGAATTCTGCATTTAATTTTCGTCCCCCTAAATCACATAAACAAATGCTCAATATGTGCTCTCTTATCCATCTTCAGGATGTCTGGCGTCTTCATAATCCCACTGGCAGTGATTTCTCCTTTTTTTCGCCTCCTCATTCGTCCTTTTCACGTATTGACTTTCTTTTGGTTCACTCCTCTCTTGTTCAATCTTCCTCATCTCCGCTTATTCACCCTATCTTGGTTTCGGACCATGCCGCGGTGACGTTCACACTTTTGTCCTTCACCCCTAGGGCGAGTCCTCGATCTTGGAGACTAAACACAGAAATATTACATGATGTTTCCGAGGTTCGAGAGTTTTCCCATGCTATTGAGTTGTTTTTCCGTGAGAATGTGGGTTCAGTTGATTCCCCTGTTGTGCTTTGGGACTCTTTTAAATGCACTTTCCGTGGTCAGGTCATTAAATGTATGTCAAAGAGGAACGCTGCCATCAGAAAGGAACTTACGGACTTAGCAGCGGAAATTAAAACTCAGGAATCTCTTTTTCGGCAATCTAAAGATAAATCTTGCCTTCAATCTATTAAGAATTTAAAATATACATATAATACTATAGTCACTAAGAGAGCTCATATAGGTCTTCAGGCTCAGAAATCTAAGAAGTTGCTGCTAAAAAACCGGGCTGGCAAGATGCTTGCGGCTACATTAAAGTTCCAAGACTCTTCTTATAAATCTTCACAAATCTCTGCTATTAATGATCATCTTGGTAAGAAAAAGTTTCAGACTACTGAAATTCTTGAGGTCTTTCGAGATTTTTATAATAAATTATATACCCCTTCTACTCAATCTTCTTTTGAACAATGCCAAGAGTTTTTAAAGACAGTTCCGGTGAAAACTATATCGGAGGCAGATAATATCTCTTTAAATGGCCCGATTACCTCTGACGAAATTATTTCTGCAATTAAAGCAACTCGCTCTGGTAAAGCTCCTGGTCCTGATGGATATCCTATTTTGTTTTATAAAACCTTTATACCTGAGATTGTGCCGCAGCTTCAATCCGTCTTTGATGCTTTTATTAAAGATGGCTCTGTGTCTGGCTCTGCTGCTGATGCTACTATTGTAGTAATCCCCAAAGAAGGAAAAGATCATTCGGATCCCAAAAATTTTCGTCCTATTTCTCTTCTTAACATGGAAGCTAAGATTTTTGCTAAAATATTAGCTAAACGTCTAGAATCCTTTATTCCTCTATTGGTTCATCCTTCCCAAACAGGTTTTGTGAAGGGTCGTCTTGCACGTGACAATATCCGCACTTTTTGTCACATTCTCGGTTCTGCCAAGCGCTCCAAGCTTCCGGCAGCGGCCTTGGCCCTTGATGCGGAAAAGGCCTTTGATAAGGTCTCTTGGCCTTTTCTACGAGCTGTTCTATGTGTGCACAATCTTGGTGACTCCTTTATCCGTATGGTTATGTCTCTTTATTCCCAACCTAGAGCGAACATAAGAGTGAATGGAGCTACGTCGTCCTTTTTTAACCTTCGCCAAGGTACTAGGCAGGGATGTCCCTTGTCTCCTCTTTTATTTTTGTTATCTATTGATCCTCTTCTTAGAATGATTGACTCACATCCAGGTATTAAGGGGTTCTCTTTTGGGTCTCATCAGATTAAAACAGCTGCGTATGCAGATGATGTTCTCATTTTTTCTGATGATATTGCACTGGCCATCCCTGCTATTTCGGACACGATTTCTCTTTTTTCAAAAGTTTCAGGATACACTCTGAACAAAGATAAGACAGAGATGTTCCCCTTAAATGCTTACTGTTTCTCTTCTCATATGGGTTCGGCGGGATTTAAGTGGCAATCTAAACAGCTAAAATACCTGGGTATCTATTTTTGTTCCACTCTATATGCTACGGCTACTTATAATGAATCCCAAACTATTCTTAAGGTGAGACGTCTTTTAGAAACTTGGTCTCCGAAGCATATTTCTTGGTGGGGCCGACTGCAGACTCTTAAAATGATGATCACACCTATTATTAATTTTGTTTCCTCTATGCTTCCAGTAAGGCTTTCTGATTCCTTCTTTCATGAACTTGACTTACTTACCTCCAAATTTCTATGGAATGACAGAAGGGCTAGGATTGCTTATAAATTTTTACGGAAATCTTATGATATGGGAGGCTGTAATTTTCCTGATTGGGGGAAATATCAAACTGCTTTTCTGGCGTCCCAGGGTGCCCTTTGGTTTTCTTCTCCATCTCTTCATGTTCCAGCATGGTTGACAATAGAACAGGAACTGGCATCCCCACTGCCGACTGCCTCTTTTTTAACCACGAATACCCTTTTTATTCCATTCTCTCGTTCTATTATTTTAGACACTATTGCTGCGGTTCGCAAGGTTGATAAAAGAGTAGCAATTCCACTGCATAAAACTAGATGGTCGTCTATTTGGCGGAATTCTAAAATTAAAATTAATATTGATCCAGAGTTGATGTCTTACTGGGCTGGGAAAGGTGTCTCACTTGTTAAACATCTCTATGATTCCAACAATGACCCTTCCCCTTTCTCATCCCTAGCTCAACAATTCTCTTTATCTAATTTAGACTTTTATACCTTTCTTAAGATAAAGGTAGCACTTGCTAAAAAGCACCTTCATCCTTCTTCCCCTATGATTACGCTTTTTCAGTTATGGATCAGGACTGGTCATGTTGCGTCTCGGATTTACAAATTCTTATCGTCCTCTTCACTTCCTTCTCAAACTGTCGCACAGCAAAAATGGCTACATCATTTTGACCATAGAGTTACCGATCATATCTCTTCTGATACCTGGCAAGATATTGGTAAATTTTCTCTTCGTAACAAAATCGCCCCCTCTTTAATGCAGTCTAAGTTTTTCTCTATTAATCTTCTTCACTGGACTCCCATTCGTTTGTATTCGCTAAATCTCAAAGAAGACAATCTGTGCTGGAGTTGTGGGCTTTTACCAGGCGATTTTCAACATATGTTCCTTGATTGCTCCCTTCTCCAACCCTTTTGGGATTTAATTCACAAACACCTCATGCTCATCTTTAATATTAAATTCCAACTTTCTTTTCCATTAATCCTTTTAGGTCCGTTGGCGGCCCCAGTCCCTCTGCCTTTAGATCCCATGGAGTTACAGTTGCTGGATCTCTTATTGACTATTGCAGTCAAAGTAATTCTCATGGAGTGGAAATCCTTTTCATCCGTCTCTTACCATACTTGGTGGGCTTGGGTTTCCTTTCTACGAAGTGCTCATACGTCAGTTGACCATGCTCATCTCTCTCCTTCTATATCTACTGGTGTTTGGAAAGCCTTAGATTCGTACATGGTGTTGGCCTCCGAGGGGTTGGTGGAGCAATATCCCTTTGATTTGTCTCTTTAGTGTTGTCTTGTGTGTCGGGTGAATCCTTTGGAAATCCTCTCCTCTTCCTTTTTTCCTCCCTGTCTCTCTTTTTCTTTCTTCGTCTCTTTCCTACCTTTTCCGTCTTTTCTTTCTTCCTCTCTTTTCTTTCTTCTTATCCCTATTTTGCTATCTGATGGTGATACTTTTGATAATTATCTTTGCCGGATATCAATTTGTTTCGTCTCTCCTTAATTAATTTATTTATCTGATATCTGCGGATTAATGAATGACAATGATTTGATTTCCTATTATTTAATTTTATTCTAACATATTTATTGCCTTTGTCTGATATCAATTGTATCACTTTTGCTTGTATCTCATGTCCGTATTTGCTTCTTTAAAATAATAAAATAGTTTTGAAATAAAAAAAAAATAATATGGATCAGGATATTCTTCAGCACCAGCTCCAGTGCTCAATGATGGGGATCGAGCAGTCGCTGCCGGTAGGGATCGGAGGTAGGGGGAGGACGCAGGGGAAGCAGCTATAAAAACAAACAACTTAGCCGTTCGCCGCTTCCTTGCCTCCGTAGGCCTTCCCTGGCTCGGCCACAGGAAGCACACCCAAGCTCCTAGTCAGCCAGTCACAACGCTGCATGAGCAATGTTGTGATTGATCTGAGCGCCGTGTTTCGGTGCTCAGATGCTGACTGGAGGCCTGGGCATGTTCTCCACATAGACTGTGATGCAACCTGCATGAAGTACATGCAAAGTGCACAACATTGTTTTGGGCGGCCGAGAGGGCCATCCAAGCAGTCATTGCGCACTTTGGGAGGGTGCTACTACTCCTCCCCTGCCCCCGCCCCCTCACGCAAAGCTGTGGGTGGAAGTAAGAGAAAATAAAATGATAGTAACGCGAGTTATCATTTTATTTTCTCTGTGTCTCACTGCAAAAAAGCAGTGGGGTGATGCTCTTTCCCCTTACCAGATGAGCCACCTCTTGGACGGAGAGGCGGGCCCTCATCAGCCCTGTACCAAAGTGCTACAAGGTTAGTATACAGCTTGTCACTATACAAAACATTCTAGGCCCCCTTTTTCCTTGTTATTTGTAGAAATCATCTCTGCAACAAACTGGCTGAGTATCGTTTCCTCAAAGATGAAGATCCTTTTTCCCAACTCTGTAAACTGTTCACCTACGGTGTTCAACTGGCCACTAAGCGCGGTTGGGGGGTAAGTCGACAGACGACGGAATAGGTTTTATTTATTTATTTAATTTTCCCGATTCTGTCATCTGACGTCTTGCCCCGCCCCACTGTGTTTACCTCTGCCGGCGGTACTGATGATAATGTCAGCCACCTGTCAGTTCTTGTTGGAACTTCGTCTGTGCTATTGTGACGAATGTCTTCCACTGCTCCATTAACTGACAGTTGCTGTCCGTCTACTTCACCTGCACCAACATCTAACTTCAGTCCATGAATTTATAATGAAACAGTAGCATCTACATCTGTGTCACAGCAAGAACTATCTTTAAACTCCAAAGGGCGGGGGGGCGTGGTTAAGATGGCGGCTTAGGCAGACGTGTTGTTCTGCCTCTCCCGCAGGCGGCCTAGCTCAGCACCGGTGATCGGCCGTTTCAACCTGGCCGACACCAACGACATTAGCCCAGCGGGTGCCGGTGGTGACGAAGGAGGCACAAGAGCAGCAGTCCGGTGCGGACATGACCTCGGGGTCCGAAAGTAGGCGACGGAGAGCGGACCCGCGAGGGAGAGGCCTGTCGGAGAGGGGGCGCGGCCTCGCCGCAACTGAGGCCGGGCAGGCACATCCAGGGTCGGCCTGCTACGACGCGGAGCCCGGGCGGAGGACTGATAAGAGGAGCCGAGCTGCGGGACGATCCCTGCCACCCCCGCGCAGGAGCACACCGGCATCCTAAGCCGGGCTAAGCAGAGCGAGGAGGGGACCCGGAGGCCGAGGTCTGGCAGGGAGTCAACGCGGCCCCGCAGCGGTGGCGGCCAGGCGGGGGCAGTGAGAACCAGTCGGCGGCAGCGTGAGCCCCTGCGGGGAGATCGGCGGCGGATGGGGGAAGAGGGGGACTCCTCCCTCCCTTGAGCGACGGAATCAGCGAATGCAGTGTGGGCGCGGCGGACCCGGAGTGACGGGATACGGATCGGCCGTGTCGGGGCAGCTGCAGCAACTCGGGGACGCCGGAGGAGATTGGGAGCAATGAGACCTGGACGGGACCCCGCCGCACCACCGCCGGACAGGCAAGTGATCGCGCTGTTAGCGCCAACGGTGGGGGTCCCGGGGGTGGAAGGACCTGCGACGCCCTTCCCTGGGACGGAGGCCCGATAGCACACCCAAGGACACGGAGGCCCGAGCTGGGGGCCGGCGGGCCCTGAGTGCACGTGGGGTCCTGAGGGGGCCTGGCGATTTGCGCAGAGAGGGGACGCGTGTCGATGGGCCCGGGGCCTGCCAGCTGGTGAAGCGCTGGGGCCGGGGGCGGGAGCCTCGGAGAGACTGGGCCCGCAGCCGTGAGGCGGTTACACAGCGACTGGACGGCCCGGAGCGAGTGGAGGGGCCCATTGCCTCGACGGGGCCCTCCGGCCTCTACCGTGGTCAGGCAAACGATCGTGCAGAAGGTGGGAGCTGCGGCCGCCGCCGCCAGCGGGGGACCCAGCGGTGTATGGCCGGGGATCTGTAAGGGCAGGTCCGAAGCGCGTCTGACTAGGCCTGGATCTAGGACGCACATGCACTGGAAGGGGGAGTGGGGCCCTGTGAAGCACGCAGAGACTTTCGAGTCCCACGCCTACTTGGCACGCCGGAAGGTACTTACTGCCTCCGCGAAGCGGGAAGCATAGCATCGAGGCTGGGGCCTGTTGTCTGGTGGCGAGACCTACCGACGAGGGATAGCGCGGACAGATGTTGGGGACACCCGAGCAGCGGTGAGGAGATTCGAGGTAGGGGCCGCGCCGGGGGACGGTGAAGCGTTCTAGGTTCCTGCTCCCCCAGAGGACCAGTGGCGTCCAGTACTCTGCAGCAGGTTTGGGACTGCGGCGCAGCTGGACAGCGCTTGGCGCCCGAAGGGCGATAGACCAGGGCGGAGTGAACGGGCGGAGAGTCACCGGGAGCACGGCTTCAGGGTTGCATCAGGGGCACCACAGCGGACCATTGGGGTTCGATATCAAGAGTGAGACCCGCATGAGTGGACTGGACGGCAGAGGCGGCAGAGTCGATCAAGGCAGACGGGCGGCCGGCACTGGATAGCTGTCGGGCGAGGTCGTGGAGGAGCCGGGGGCACGTTATGGTCCCCCCGAAGGGCCGCAGAGACAAGACACTGAAAGAACTGTTTGCGAAGCCACAGGTGGGGCCCTCGACAGGGGTCATGGCGGCGGTTGCGTCTGGTCCCCCGTCCACGCAGCCAGAGGGAGCTGAACCGATCACGAAGTCATTTCTAGAATCCATGTTCACTGGCCTGAGAGCGGATATCCAACATCTTCAAAAGGAATTTGCGGCGGAACTTAAGGAAGTTAGCAGGGATGTGGACGGCATCGGGGAAAGGGTCGCCATGCTGGAGGACAAAAGTGATGGTCGCGATACGGAGCTGGCGGCGCTACAACAGGAGATCATTCGGATCCATGACCAACAGATCGACCTTCAGTCGCACGTGGAAGACCTGGAAAACCGGTCTCGATACCACAACATACGCATCCGGGGAGTGCGGGCAACCGAGGACTCAAAAGATCTATTTGAATTCACGAAAGAGCTCTTTAATCATATCCTAGAATGCCCACTGGAGTCGGAGTTGCGGATAGACCGGGCACACAGGGTGGGTCCCCCGAGGCCCTCTTCCGCCACTCCGCCCGACATATTAGTGTGTGTGCAAGACTACCGCAACAAAGAGGACATACTGCGTAACGCCCGTCAACAACACCCAGTGAAGTTCCGGGACCACGCGCCGGTGCTATACCAGGACCTATCGGCCCTCACGCTCCACAAACGTAGACTATTTAAGCTGATTACGGCGCACCTTCAGCAGCCCAACATTCGGTATAGTAGGGGACATCCCTTCCGCTTGGTGTTCCGCATTGACAACACACTCTACCAATTGCGGTCCCTGTCAGAGGCGGCCAAGCTGTTGGTGGTGGAGTTACCGGCAGAAGACAGCGGTGCTGAGGGGGGCCCAACGGAGGCAAAGACGGCCGGACCAGGCTGGCGCCAACAGGGTCGACGTAAGCGCGCTAAGAAACCACCAGTGGCGGAGATCCTCAGAGGACAGCAAGCAGCACTAGAGACAGTCTCCGCGGGTCTGCGTAGTCTTTCGCCCAGCGGAGTTGTGTGACAGTTGTAGCCAGCATCACCACTGGATTTTTGAACGGGTCGCCTGTGGGGGGGGGGGGGCTTCTCATTGTGCTACCTCACTCTACGATGCTACATTACCATCCACCGGAAGGTGGAGGACACTGGTTATGGACTGTTGCTGTTCAATTGTTGGGAGATTCGGGTTGGGGTTGGGGGAGCGGGTTGAGGGAGGGAATGGGGTTCCACGTCCATCATGGGGTGGGGTTGTGACAGTTGCAGGCACACAGGGAGCACACACCGCTTGCCCATGGTACATTCCTCCTGCACGGGCTGCGCAGCACACATTGCATTTTCTGAGATGGCTGGATGGAGTGAATGGCGCCGCACACGCTTAAAATATTAACCCTTAATGTTAGGGGTCTCAACAACCCGGTAAAGCTCAGAGCCGTGCTGTCCTGTTTGGAGAACTCCCGGGCTGATATTTGTCTCCTCCAGGAGACCCACTTACTAGCGCAAGACTGTCACAGGCTCAGGTCCCGTAAGTTTCCGGTACAACTCTTCTCTTCTAGCCTCACCAAGACGGCGGGGGTAGCGATCCTGGTGGCCCAGCGGTTTAGGGGGGAGGTTTTGCAGAAGGAGACGATAATTAGAGGACGGCTGTTGATCTACAGGTTTGCCTTGGGAGCCCTAACCTTTACCATCGGCTCTCTCTACGCTCCCAATGAGGGTCAGGAGCGCTTTTTGCAGTCCGCCCTCACGGAACCCACGGCAACGAGCGACCGCCATATCCTCTTGGGGGGAGATTTGAATCTCGTTTTTGATAACATACAAGATAGATCTTGTCAGCGCACACATCAGGCAGGTGCACTTTCAGCGGCGGGCCTTGACCGTCTACGAGACTTGGGGCTTGATGATTTGTGGCGTAGTTTCCACCCGCAGAGTCGGGAGTTTTCTTATTACTCTCATGCACATAAAACATATGCGCGGCTAGATTACCTTCTGGTTTCCTCCACGGTCAGAGAGATGGCTACGACGGTAGAGATAGGGGTGGCTTCGCTTTCGGATCACGCTCCGGTGTTTACTATTTTGACTCTGCCGCCGGTGGTGCAACCGGATAGGATATGGCGCCTTAGGGACACCCTGCTACAGCGGGAGGAGGTGATGGGGCAGATTCGTGGGTAGATCACAGATTTTCTTGCACACAACGCCAATACCGACACAACCTTAGCGACACAGTGGGCGGCGATGAAGGCGGTCCTTCGGGGAGAGTTCATTGCTATCTCTGCTGCTGACAATCTAGAGCGGCGACGCAAGTGGGAGGAGCTTACACAAAAAACTAAGGAGTTGGAGCAGATGCATCAGGGGACGGGGGCCCCTAGGGTGTGGCGGCAGCTGAGAACCACTCGACAGCAGCTGGCTGCGCTTGATCAGGATAGAGCGGAATACGCTGCCCTTCGCTTAAAACATGCCTACTACACGGGAGGGGATAGGTGCGGGCGCCTTCTCGCGCACAAACTTCGGGAGGTCCGGAAATGCCAGGGGGTCCACGAGATCTGCCGGGAGGATGGCACGAGAGTTACCGAAGACAGGGACATAGCTGAAGCATTCCACGCATACTACGCTACCTTGTACACTGGCTCTCAGTTGACCGCCGATTGTGGGGCGGCCTTCCTGGACTCGGTCACGCTCTCAACTCTGACCAAGGTCCAGGCAGATCAGCTGGATGGAGACATCCGTCCTGAGGAGGTGATTGCTGCTATCTTCCGGTTGAAACCGGCAAAATCCCCTGGGCCAGATGGCTTCACTGCCATCTTCTATAAGAAGTTCTGCACCCTGCTGGCGCCCCTTCTCACTCGGCTCTTCAATTCCTTCTCGAGCTCGGGGGCGATCCCCCCAGACCTTTTGGGGGCCCACATAGTAGTCATCCCCAAGCCGGGGAAAGATCGAACTCGCAGTGGGGCCTACCGCCCCATCTCACTGTTGAACGTCGATCTTAAGCTTTACTCTGGAATCCTGGCCGGCCGACTGGCATCGTATATACCACGCCTAATTGACCCGGATCAGGCGGGGTTCATCCCAGAATGTCAGGCCCCCGACAATACGAAACGTGTCCTGCATTTGGTCGAGAAAGCCTCGCGTACGGCGGGAGAATACATGTTGCTCACGATCGACGCTGAAAAGGCGTTTGACTGTGTTCACTGGCCCTATTTGGAGCAGGTATTGCTGCGGATGGGGCTGGGGGAGAAATTCCGCACCCATATTTTTAACTGCTACAAATTTCCGTCGGCGAGGGTTCGGGTGAATGGCCACACGTCCACTAGCTTCCCTATAGCAAGGGGC
Source organism: Triturus cristatus (assembly GCF_964204655.1). Lineage (NCBI taxonomy): Eukaryota > Metazoa > Chordata > Amphibia > Caudata > Salamandridae > Triturus > Triturus cristatus. The sequence continues at coordinate 1,358,750,771 of NC_140590.1, forward strand.
ACGAGGCAGGGGTGCCCGTTGTCGCCGCTGCTTTTTGCTGCATATATGGAACCCCTTGCCCAGAAGATCAGACAAAATCCGGGAATTTCCGGAATTAAGTTCGGGGGGTATATTCACACCATCAGCCTATATGCGGACGATGTGCTATTGTCTCTATCAAACCCGCGGGAGGCACTGCCGGCGTGCATGGTGGAATTGGACGCCTTTGCACGAGTGGCAGGGTTCAAGGTGAACGCGGACAAGTCGGTGGCTCTTGGCTTCTCCCTGACTCCTTCCACCCGGGAACATTTGCAGAGCTCCCTCCCGTTCAAATGGGCGGAGGAATCGGTCCCCTATTTGGAGATTCAGTTGGCTCCTACGCTTTCGCGAGTGGTGGCCCTCAACTATGCCGCTTTGCGCCGGAGGATCCGCAGGGAGTTAGGGCAGTGGAAGCACTATCCCCTCTCGTGGTTGGGCAAGGTCGCGGCGGTCAAGATGACCATACTACCACAGATCCTTTACCTCTTTCGCACCATTCCTCTGTATCCGCCGGTGGGGTGGCTTCAGCAGACTCAATCAGAGTTGGCCCAGTTCATTTGGAACGGGCGTAAGCCGCGCATGAAGAGGTCATTGTCCACTCTCGCACCTGAAACCGGGGGACTCGGGATCCCTGATCTTCAGCTCTATTTCCGGGCCGCACAGTTACGCTATCTGGTGGAGTGGAGCCACTGGGAGTCGGAGAAACATTGGCTGTTTCAAGACCAGGCTGTAGCAGCCCGGCCTCTACAAGAAATCCCCTTCCTGCGGAAGCAACACAGGCCCCCCAATCTATACGCCTCTCACATCACTCGAGTTCCCTTGGAAATCTGTGATCGCACTAACGTCCCTCATGATCTCACCACCTTTCCCTCCCCGCTTACACCCCTGTTCGACAATCCGGAATTCACTCCTGGAATGGACTCGGCGGCCTTCAGCAGGTGGAAACCAGCTGGCTGCCGTTTCCTCTATCATATGTATGATGCGGAGGGGGTGCACCCGTTCCAGCAATTCGGGCATGAATACGGGTTACCGGAGGAGGAACGGATCCGATACCTCCAGGTCCGACATTGGGCGCTCGATGGGCCGGTCTGCCCATTTGCGGACCGGCGGCTCTCCCAGTACGAGCGATGGTTAATAACACGATCATCAGATAAGCAGCTAATCTCTGATCTGTACAGAATGCTCCAAATGCGATTTGCGCACACTAACAATACAGGACGGACACGTTGGGAAAGGGAGCTCGGTAGGAATTTGACTCATGAGGAGTGGGGGGGGATATATTACAGGGCCAGACACTCAGCGTACCACATGGGACTCACGGACACCCTCACAAAGATTGCGACCTATTGGTATTACACTCCGGAGCGCTTAAATGCGATAGATGGGCAGAGAGATGCACACTGTTGGAGGGGATGTGGGCAGATAGGCACCTTGATCCATCTGCTTTGGGATTGTGAGTGTGTCCAGCCATACAAGACCCAGGTGCTCGACGAGGTGGACAAGCATTTCGACACTACGATACCGCACTTCCCGGCGTACACACTGTTGGGCCTCCCAAACCCTTTGACATACCCGCTCAAATCGCGTAGGGGACGACAGATTGCCATAGCGTTGGGCTCAGCGACACAGAATATACTTACTCATTGGCGCACTCCCAACCTACCAACGTTTACGGGCTGGCTATACCGATTGTGGCATGTCCTAGGCATGGAAAAACTCACACTAACACTGACCGGGGAGGGCTCCAAATATGGGGAGTTGTGGAGGCCCTTTCTGGCATTGTTGTCCTCCGAGTTCAGGGAGGTCACTTGTCCTCGCTATTTGCGCCTGCTGCGGCTGTCCGAGGGGCGGACGGAGGGGTAGGGCTTGGGAGCGGCTGAGACAGTGGGGGAAGGGGGACAGATGGACGTGGAACGGGGGGAGGGGGTGGGTTGGGGTACGGGAGGGGATTTTTATCTTCGATATATAGTTTGCTCCACAGCATCTAATGGGGGATTACTATGGAGTCTCCAGATTGGTCCACGTTTGATTTAGACTGCGGCAGAGAAGTGTGGGACCTATCGACCATTCAGAGAATGAGCAAGGTGTTATTATCTATTTGGGTTGGAGCCTTGTTGTATATTTTTGAAATGCCAATAAAAGATTTAAACCATAAACTCCAAAGGGCCATATTCTTGTAGTTCAATTGATCTTTGGCTCCAATCCCTGATGTGCTTGGCCTACAATATTTTCATCTGCCTTGTAACTGTCTCCGAAGTGTACCCACTATGTCCAAGAAACAGGCACCTATGTTATTCCTTCAAAGTCCTGTTGGTTTTACTTAAAATGTAATGGAAAATGTTCCCTGCACACTGAGGGCTTTACTTTAGTGAACTCTCACCCACTGCCTCCCACTGCAGCCAGATCATATGAAGTTTAGGGGAGCTTTGAAAACCCACCTATTGCTCTTTGCCCATGGCCTCTAATAATGATTATTGCCTTCAGACACCCCTCCTCTATCAGACTGGCCTTGAGCTCAATGTTTCTGATGTGCATCTCCCATCTAGTACATCATCTTGAGTGCTCCATAAGTCCTATTAATAATAAACAAAAAGGGATGTAGATACTGCAACTATCAATAAGGTCTTGAAAAACATTAACTTATAACTCTTTTAAGCAAAATACAAATTTCACCTTAGAGAAAGTTAAAGTAACAGTTACAACATTTGAAGAATTAGAAGGCAAATGGCCTGATGGCTGCCTAAGTAAAATTTACAACATTATTTTGATACTGTAGTCAAAAGAGAGGCACTTCCCCTGGATTTTGGGGCCTATATCCTGAAAGTTATGCGTTGTTCCTACAGCATTGTTGCCATTGTGAATAGTGATATGAAAATGTGTTAATTTACTGAACACCCAAAAATGTCCTTACTGTTACATATCATTAGTGGGGCAGGGCATGGGTTTAATGCTGACTTTAATGTGCTGCATCATGTTGAGGGTTTGCTTGTAGAGTTTTCTACTACTTTGGACTCACAATAGCATTGTTATAGATGCCTAAAGGCCTTTGATTGGGTCCAGTGGAAATTGAGGGCAGTGATGCTTTAGATGGGATCCTCAGCTAATGTACGTAGAAGTGTGCAAGCTTTGTGCTTCTGTGCATCTGATAATAATGTACCTGCAATGAGCATCCATTTTCCAGGAGTCCATGCTTCTATACCATCTATGCAAAACCCCTAGAAAAATTAAGCTGGGCATGAAGAGACTTGGTAAGCTATTATAGTATTCAAAAATAGTTCCTCGTGTTTATTTTTTCCATATCAAGACATGATTTCTCGCTAAAGAGGAAGAAACATATTTCAATGTCTAATATAAAGGGAGTTTGTGACCTAAAGATCTGTTTTGGTTTACCAATTTAAAAGTATTAGGGTGAATCAATTCTGTGAAATGCACTATTTTATCTGCTCCACACCTCACCTTTTGTTTTGGAGTATTTAAGCTCTATTATTAGTAATTTATTGAAGGGTAAGAGGTCCCATAGTTCAATGTCAAGACTCCGTGAATGAAGAAAATTGATGGGTGGGAACTCCCTAAACGTGAAGATCACATAAAATAGCAAATATTCCATTGATTATCTCCTCACTCCTTAGTAAATTGTAAGACACTGAAGAAACACCTTCATTCTATAACATTACCCTATCAGGACTAATTATAAAGTTGCAGTTCTTCAAAATGGCAAACTTACATTATCACCTTCTGGCAAAGGTTTGGTGGACTTCTATAAAGGATGGACTTCTATAAAGAGTAATGCCAACCCACTAATCAGAACAATCCTCCAGAGTTTCTAAAAATGAAAAAGATAACATAAAATGCCATTTTGCAGTATGATAACTAGATCCATACAGATAACATCATGGAGTGTATTTGGTGCCAAACTGATAGTAGACCGATTTAAATGTAGAGGTTACTGAAGATAGCTGGATAAACATTTTGACATGACTACATGAGGTGTCAACATCATTGTGTTATATACATAAGTGTCTTCCTCAGATCAAGGTGTGCTCTTCAGATGTTTGTGTGAACTGCTGTGAACATCTGGGTCTTCCAACTTGTAACAGCTGTAGATATTAGAGGAGAATATTAGAAACTGCTAAGAATTATATAAGGTTCAATACTGAGAGCTGCATTAATTTTCCTAATACCAGAAGACAGATCATGCAGAAGTGGTTTGTAGGTGAAGGGCCTACCTTCTTCTGTCAGTGGTGGTCTGAATTCTTAGAATATTTGGCGTTAGAAATGGCTCAGAAAAGTGAGCAAATTCATTCTTTAGGTCTTCAGATGAAAGACACAAGGCCACAAGACACAGGCGCCTTTTAATGACGTGATCTACAGCTAAAATATTTGTGTGTTCATGTGATAAACTATCCTGTTCAATATGAGTTATACATTTGTTTGAGATTGATGTAAAGATTCTGAATATAGAATGTGCTCTCAATCTATTTCACATTCAAAATGAATTTGCATTAAAATTGAATTGTTTAACACTGTCAATGAACATTGTCCACTTTTATCATTGAAAGTGAATGACATTTCAGGTAAAAAACAGACAATGTAGTGAAAGAAGACTTACCCTGCTTCCATTATTTCAGCACCGAGTTGCTAGTTCTCAATTTGCTCAAGCTTAGTTCACTTGTCTGTGGCCTGTGAGCCTTGTGAAAACTGATTACTATTATATGATGCCCATTCCTTTGGCTCCTAGCTTAACTTTGATAAAAAGTAGAACTTGGCAATCCTATGATGCCCTTTTAACTCTTGATCATTCTTCTCTTTGCTGGATTTAAACAAAGTTTAATGGCATTCATAATCACAAGATAGTAGATGACAACTATACAGTTCTTCTACCTTTAGTACAAAGGTAGCACAAACAAGTGTTTTCCAAAAGAGGCATCAACATTCTAATGTAGAAACCCAGCCATAGAAAATGTCTTTTGAAAACTATAGGCCTAGATTTTATATTCCAATAAAGAAGGAGAAATGGGAGTGGGATACTACATGAACTTGGCTAATGTAATCCACTGGTAACTTTGAGACAAAGTCAGCATTTGAGAGCATGATATGCCAGGGGATTCATCTTTTATAGATGTGCCAGACTACCAACTCCCCCTTTCTGATTAAAAGATTATTGGTCTGATGATCCTCTTGTGAACTGATATGCACAGTCAGTCAAACTACAGCTTCCTCTCTTAAGATGGAGGTGGCATCCTCTCTACTTCCGCAGTGGGGTATAATGTATGAAATAGCTTTTCATCTAAAGGCAGTCATTTTCTGAATTTTTATGTATAACTTGTCTTTAGAGATAGACATATGACATTTACCAAAGAATCACATTTTCACAGTGCTTCTTGAAGGCACTGATGGATGAGAATCACTCCTCTTGAGGCAAACAAGAGCTGTGTTTTACAAAGAGGGGTCATTTGTTGTAAGGTTGTGCACACTTTTTCATTTTATTCCCCATTCAGAGAAGGTAAATTTGAATGCCTGTATTGGGATTTGCTCTACTCCTTTCAGTTGAGACACCCAATGAATGAAGGATGTTGTGATTTGTGCAAGGTTCTGTCCTGTGCAAGTCAAATGTAGTGTGATGAAAGCGTCCTGGAGAATATGTGTTTGGCTTTAACATAATTTGCTCTGTTTGGTCTGCTAAGGTATCTTCTGTCGGCCCTCACCTTCAGTGCTTAATTTGAGCTGGCTTGGCACCACCACTTAATAGGTTTCCGGTGCTGGCTCCAGCACTTAATTGTCATCACTACAATTATGACACTCTGGCACATGGTGGCGCTGCTCATCTAATTTAGAGATGAGCAGAACAACAGCTGTTTATGAATACAATAAACATAAAAAAAATACTAATACCTACCTCCCCAGCCATTCCTTTAGCTTTGGGGACCTAGAAAAAATCAGAACTGTCGCACTTTCAGGCGAGAGCAATTGTTAGTAGTTGTTTTGGTGCTGTCATTGGCAGCGATGACAATGCAATGGGTGGTGCAAACTGCAGTGTCCTCCTGGTCAGGGCCCTGGCACTTATTATTTTACAAATTAAGCACTGCTCACCTTGCTCTTTCTACGAATCATGTACAGGGAGTGCATGAGGGTGTGTATAGAGTCATTTCACTGGCACGCAGAGTGCTTATCATATATGGAGCTTTCACACACTTACACAGAGCAGCTCACCAATCTCTTTCTTCTTATTTCTGATAGCTCAAGAGATAAAGTTGGTGTTTGCACCGCACAAAACGTGAGGCAAGTGTGAATCTCCGCCGTATCTACTGGCAGCAACATTTATTTCAAACTGAGGCAAAGATGGTAAATTCACCAATATATCAATGACAGTGAAGCAGAATTTGCCCCACAGAAACAGAGAAGGGTAATTTTGTAATCATGAAGGTTTAGTAACAAATTAGTAAATTTTCAATCTCAAATTGAATCAATTAAGCATAAATCAGTAGTTCCATTAATACAACTTGTATGAATATAATCCAGACACACCAAATCGGCAAATGCAACTAAACGTTATTAAACACAGCGTATGCAAAGTAAAATCAAACTCCAGTCTTTTGAGTGGAAACTCTCTAATGTTGAGCTAGGTTGTGGGTAAGTAGGGGAATTTGGGAACAGCAGTGTAAGCAAATATAAAACTGCAAGTAGAACCAAATGAAGGTTCCAGTTGGAATACGAAGGAAGGTGCTTGCTCTAGAAAGTTAGTCTATAAGCGGGAATATACGGAGTATTGGGTCTCGAGAGAGGGGAACGTGTGGCCATCTGCAAGGGTGTTACAACAAACAATTGATGGACGGAATGCTGACAATGCAGGCATTCTCCCCCAGTCAAGAGATCTGGGTTAAATCCATCATTCTTTTGCCCACTACACCACCCAGTTTAGACATGGCCATATGCAAATCAGTCCTGACCCTGTGCCTCATGGGAACAGTCCAGCCCGAACTGCCAAGCCATGTCTTCCCTGGACCGGAATCAAGCATCCTAGGACCGGTTTCTGGCTATCAGCCGTCATCAGCCAGGATAGCTTGACTGGGGTGGCAGAGTGGGCTAAAGAAAGGTGATGGATTAACCCAGATCATTTGACTGGGGGTGAGTGCTTGCAATGTTCAACACTCCGTCCATCATTTCCTTTGGTTTTTGCTTTGTTCGCCATAAGTTGGCAGGGTATGCTCAGACGTGAGTCCCTTGCTCACTTTGCCACTGGATTCAAGCAAGCCTGGCTGAAGACGGCTGAAATGCCAGAAACCGGTCCTAGGAAGCTTGTTTCCGGTCCAGGGAAGACATGGCTTGGCAGTTCGGGCTGGACTGTTCCCATGAGGCACAGGGTCAGACTGATTTGCATATGGCCATGTCTGAACTGGGATGGCAGAGTGGGCTAAAGAAAGGTGATGGATTAACCCAGATCATTTGACTGGGGGTGAGTGCTTGCAATGTTCAACACTCCGTCCATCATTTCCTTTGGTTTTTGCTCTGCAAGGGTGGGCAGGACAAGTCTCCTGCTAACTAACTCAGTTTCACCCAGGTAAAACATGAAATTAAATCAAAGTGATCTATTGCATGCGTCTCCACCGAGTAAGATCCTATAAAAAATCAGTGTTCCCATTGTACTTGGAGTTGGCCTTGTCACAGATAATAAAATGTCAGAGTCCTCCATCATTGTGGCCTTCACATATCTCACAGAGGAATATTAATCCCCTCTGCCTCCAATCCCATGCAGATGCTGAACATCCTTGTCCAACCAATTGATTTCAACAAACATGGCCTTCACACCGTAAGCTAAGAGAAAATAATACATTTAATCGAAACGCAGCGACTCCGGTGCCTGAAACCAAAAAAGAGCCATATCAGCAAGCAAAAATGCAATGTTTAATTTTTAATATGGAGTTGGACACCTAGACCCATGTCAACTAATGTCAATTTTAAGATGCACATATTCTAACTATAATTAATAGAAACATGTACATCACTCTTTTTACTAAAACTAAAGGTAAAATAATGTGTATACATCACTCTTTTTACTAAAACTAAATGTAAAATAATGTGTACACTCATATAAGTAACGGTTGAGTGTGTTACAAGTTAACATTTTATTAAGCGCAAACAAATGAGGGTGACTGCGTCAGCATTTTTTACCTACAGTTTAAGTGGATGCCCTCCCTCGAGTTCCAGGTTATTGAGCAGGAAGGAGGCTTGGTTCCTCATGACGGAGGTTGCCTCGAGGGAGTAGTTTTTGATTCCAGAAGCTATTGTTCTTTCACTATATTACCATGGTGATTTGTCCACTGTGCATAGAGCTAAGGCTAATCCATCATGGCTACTCCCAAGCCCCTGTTTTACTGTCAGGTATTTACTGTATTAGTTACAATTAAGCAGATCTCTAGTTATGTTTCCAGGCATCACAGCTCTTTCAACTTAATGTCTGAGTCGTTGATTCTTCGTTCCAGGATATTTTCTAAGATCCAGTCTTTTGTCTTCCAGACTCCTGTCTTCATTCGGGTGTTTTTAACTAGGCCCCTGGTGACATTTTAATTACATCAGAGTAATTTCAGGAATTCTGCATTACTCTTGTGATATGAAATTATGAAAATTATGAGATTAAGCCAGCTTGAGTTAAGAGTAATTTGGGGCAAAAATCCTACTGCATGAGCACAAGAACAACAAGCTAAGAGAAAGCGAGCAGCTGATAGCTACTGCTGTTTGAGTCTTGTAGCAGCTACTGCTGTTTTTTTTAGCGCAAAATGCATCCTCTGGCCCATTTTGGACACGAGGGTGCATTTTGTAGTAAGAAAATGGCACTAAATGCTGAATTGCGCTACTCATGCAATTGCACATAATTACGAGGTAATTTTGTGGTAATTACGAGTAATCACACTAGAGAGAATGACGCCAGTTAGTCCGACCCCTATTTTTAACTCTAATCCTGTCGACAGATCTGCATCCTTCTTCCCTGCAATTCCAGGACTAAAGCCCACAGATCTGCATCATCTACCCTGCAGTGCCAGGGCTAAAGCCTACAGACCTGCATCATCTATCCTGCAATTCCAGGGCAAAAGTCCACTGATCTGTATCCTTCTTCCCTGCAATTCCATGGCTAAAGCCTGCAGACCTGCATCATTTACCCTGCAATTCCAGGGCGAAAGCCTACAGATTTGCATCCCTCTACCCTGCAATTCCAGGGCCAAAGCCTACAGACTTGCATCATTTACCCTGCAATTCCAGGGCGAAAGCCTACAGATTTGCATCCCTCTTCCCTGCAATTCCAGGGCCAAAGCCTACAGACTTGCTACAGACCTGCATCATCTACCCTGCAATTCCAGAGGTAAAGCCCACAGATCTGCATCCTTCTTCCCTGCAATTCCAGGACTAAAGCCCACAGATCTGCATCCTTCTTCCCTGCAATTCCAGGGCTAAAGCTTACAGACCTGCATCATTTACCCTGCAATTCCAGGGCGAAAGCCTACAGATTTGCATCCTTCTTCCCTGCAATTCCAGGGCCAAAGCCTACAGACCTGCATCATCTACCCTGCAATTCCAGGGCTAAAGCCTACAGACCTGCATCATCTACCCTGCAATTCCAGGTCTAAAGCCTACAGACCTGCATCATCTGCCCTGCAATTCCAGGGCGAAAGCCTACAGATGTGCATCCCTCTTCCCTGCAATTCCAGGGCCAAAGCCTACAGACCTGCATCACCTACCCTGCAATTCCAGGGCTAAAGCCTACAGACCTGCATCACCTACCCTGCAGTTCCAGGGCTAAAGCCTACAGACCTGCATCATCTACCCCGCAATTCCAGGGCTAAAGCCTACAGACCTGCATCATTTACCCTGCAATTCCAGGGCGAAAGCCTACAGATTTGCATCCTTCTTCCCTGCAATTCCATGGCCAAAGCCTACAGACCTGCATCATCTACCCTGCAATTCCAGGGCTAAAGCCTGCAGACCTGCATCATCTACCATGCAATTCCAGGGCTAAAGCCTACAGACCTGCATCATCTACCCTGCAATTCCAGGGCTAAAGCCTACAGATCTGTATCCTTCTTCCCTACAATTCCAGGGCCAAAGCCTACAGACCTGCATCATCTACCCTGCAATTCCAGAGCTAAAGCCTACAGACCTGCATCATCTACCCTGCAATTCCAGGGCTAAAGCCTACAGACCTGCATCATCTACCCTGCAATTCCAGGTCTAAAGCCTACGTACCTGCATCATCTACCCTGCAATTCCAGGGCAAAAGCCTACAGATGTGCAGCCCTCTTCCCTGCAATTCCAGGGCCAAAGCCTACAGACCTGTTACAGACCTGCATCATCTACCCTGCAATTCCAGGGCTAAAGCCTACAGACCTGCATCACCTACCCTGCAGTTCGTGGGCTAAAGCCTACAGACCTGCATCATCTACCCTGCAATTCCAGGGCTAAAGCCTCCAGACCTGCATCATTTACCCTGCAATTCCAGGGCGAAAGCCTACAGATTTGCATCCTTCTTCCCTGCAATTCCAGGGCCAAAGCCTACAGACCTGCATCATCTACCCTGCAATTCCAGGGCTAAAGCCTGCAGACCTGCATCATCTACCCTGCAATTCCAGGGCTAAAGCCTACAGACCTGCATCATCTACCCTGCAATTCCAGGGCTAAAGCCTACAGATCTGCATCCTTTTTCCCTACAATTCCAGGGCCAAAGCCTACAGACCTGCATCATCTACCCTGCAATTCCAGGGCTAAAGCCTACAGACCTGCATCATCTACCCTGCAATTCCAGGGCGAAAGCCTACAGATTTGCATCCTTCTTCCCTGCAATTCCAGGGCCAAAGCCTACAGACCTGCATCATCTACCCTCCAATTCCAGGGCTAAAGCCTACAGACCTGCATCATCTACCCTGCAATTCCAGGGCTAAAGCCTACAGACCTGCATCATCTACCCTGCAATTCCAGGGCTAAAGCCTACAGACCTGCATCATCTACCCTGCAATTCCAGGGCTAAAGCCTACAGATGTGCATCATCTACCCTGCAATTCCAGGGCTAAAGCCTACAGATGTGCATCCTTCTTCCCTGCAATTCCAGGGCTAAATCCTACATATCTGAATCCTTCTTCCCTGCAATTCCAGGGCTAAAGCCTGGTGGTTCTACAAACCAAACTGGTCCTACTAAAAGTTTTTCATTCAAACTGCTCTTCATGCTTTACTGGCTTTCTCCTTGTGCGGCTACTTGGAGGTATTTTCCAGGGCTTCCTTTTTTGCACATGTTCCCTTCACAGCAGACAGTACTTTTTCCGGAAAGGGTTGCTGACTATACTTCGAGCCCTTTGCACAAAGATAAATGTTTCTAAACCTGCATCACGTTGAAATTAATCACATTTGTACTGGCCTTTCATTGAACATGTGTTGGGAACACAATCACATATTAATGTCTCCACCAAGAAAAGTAGTTGGTTGGAAACAACCATGAAATCTTTTCATTGTGAACTAATATTTGAATGCCAACATCAGTCAACAATGGTTTTTTGAATTTTAGGTTTAGATTTTGCTGCAGATGTTCTACAATTACAATTTTCTCTTTTAAAATTTACTATTGACCTCCTTGTAGTGTGTAACCAAATTTTTGTCAGAATACATTTTCAGCTTCTGTAGCGTGTCATGTTTACTCTTGTTTATTGCACCATATTATAGACTCAAAGACTGCTGCTAAGGACCGTATCGTTTTTTAAAGGCCCTGAAACCAGGCATATAACGAGGGAGAGAGCCTTTAATAACTGGTATATCCATAGGCAGAAGGTCAATAAGGCTATTAGAACATTCAACCCACAATGTTCTAAATTAAAAAGTGAGAAACAGAAAGACAAACATTGGAATGTGGGAGCAGAAGGCTTATACCAGCCATTATTAACCCCGAGCCCACTTCATTGTATTCATTAGAGCTCCCAACATTCTAATTTTCTAATACTCATAAATCTTCTTTAATATAAAATTAATTCAAAATGCAATGGCATAATTTTCTCTGGATTTCTTCCTTGGAAGTGGGCAATTTACTTTGTGTTTATTCGTGAGCACAGAAAAGCAATTTCACTGTCACTAGTTGAGAGTCCAATTAGGACTGTAAATTGATTCAACATAACTGAAAGTGATGTGTGTTGACACACCTAGAGCCAATGGAACATTTGCCCTATAGTAACACCTAATAAAAATATTGACATATTAACTTCCTAATTGCTAACTTTTAACATAATGTTTGCAGGTGTATTTGAAATCAGTAGGTTGTGTATATGTTTAGGTACCGGTAACAGATCTGAAGAGAAATTTCGTCTTTGTAGAATTACAAATGCATGCATTATTATGTAAAATGTTTCCATTATATTTAAATGTACACTTGTAAAGTTCTTGTATATCGTACAAATATAAAATGACGGCGCTCATTAGGATCTTCTTTAAAACCCCTTTGTTTTTTTTATTTTTCATTTTCAGGTTGAGAAAAGTTTGGCAGAAAAGGAAATGTACAATAAAAAATTGCTATTTGACCATTTCTCATGGCACGGTATGTGGTACAGAATTTGAGAAAACTCAGTATGTGTTCAATTGTATTGTATATTTAGTTTCTAAAGCATGTCAAGATTTTAAAGAAGCATTTAAATAAATAAGGTATAGTGGGGCAGATTTATGAGCCCCTTGCGCCACTTTTGCGTCACTTTTCCCATGTTAAAAGTGACGCAAAAGTGGCGCAAGGGGCTCATAAATCTGCCCCAGTATGTTTTATTGAATGCAGAAACCTTTAACTTATGGAAAATGTACTCAGTCAATGAAACTGTAATATGAATGATTGTTTTGTAGATCATAAATAAACGAAATGACCTTTAAACGCTGAAAAAAGAATGTAATTTTCAGAAATCTTAACTTATCTGATGTACATTAGAAACATTTAATGAATGTGGTGAGACTGCAATGTAATTTTCAGCAATCTTAACTTATTTGATTTACTTTAGAAACATTTAATGAATGTGGTGAGACTGCATTGTAATTTTCAGCAATCTTAACTTATTTTATGTACTTAAGAATCATTTAATGAATGTGTTGGGACTGCAGTGGTTCAAACCTGTCACCCGCGGTTCTCAAGTTGAATGGTCCGTTTACTGAGCTCTCCTGGAGACTATTAAAATTGTAACAGACTAACCAGTATTTATTTGAAGAACAAAGTCCTTTCACACAGTACAAAAACCAGATTAAACACAGCTGCAAATGCATACTGCAAAACACGTTAAAAATGAAATGTGTGTATAATTAATTTTCCATGGCACTCTCCCTTATTGCCATTACTGGAGTGATGTATTCTAGCATTCATTGCTTCACTTTGCTGCTATTGCTCTGTCTTCACAACTGGACTTGTGAAGTCTCAGTCCAACAGTGCTGAGTGTACAGATTGAGCCAGTATTTAAGTTTTCTTTGTTAATTTTCTTAATAGTGTTGCCCCTGCATAGCAACAAGGACCAGAAGGAAAACAGCAGGTTTGATTTAGCGAGTTTGGTGTTAGGGATCCATCCCTAGTCTCTGGGGTTCAATTATTAGGATCTGTTTTCCACTGGAGCGCGGGTTTGCAGTGCACATGTCCCTAGATTTCAGCGGCATATAGAGCCACTGTGTTGGATTTAACCTTATGGTTGGTAATCATTGATTCTGAGAATGACTTTTAGCTCTTGCCTGCAGAACAATGCCAATACCTACAGTGGGCATCTGGTCACCTCATTACTCAGCATTTGTTGTCTTTCTTTTCAATCTCATTTGCTTGCTTCTTATCTAATGAATTGTCTTCCTCTTCTTCTGTTTGCTCCTTCCTGGGCCAGATTTTCTTTTTACCATCCTTTTAAATATATAACTTGTATTTTCCACTGCTTACATTATAGGAACTACTTTTTCCCTTTGTTTTAAGCAGTCAATGAGAGTGCACGTGCTTCCTTGCTCTTTTCTGTACGCTGCTTTCTCTTTCGCAGTTATGCCCTCCTGCAGTCTCCATTATGGATGATTAGCGCTTGTGAACTTCACCAGAGCAAAGAAGGGCAAGGCAGTGACCAAGCGCACCACTTCATATTGGATTAGCCTGTGCTTTATGCTCTGTAATGCCCTGGGCAAGAAAGATGCTCCAACTGGCATTCATGCCCACTCAAATAGGGCAAGTCCCATTCAAATAGGGCAAGTCCCACTCAAATAGGGCAAGTCCCACTCAAATAGGGCCTTAACTGCTTCCGCAACTCTCGCGAGTGATGCGTTTGGTCATTGACATCCTAATGTGCGGCCACATGATCATATTTAAAATACTGTGGGTGCACATTATTGCCCCACAGCTCAATGACACAACGGTGGATACTTTTCAAGGATGGGTTGCATGACGTCATTGATTGACCAGCACTATCCAGTCCCGCCTCTTGTGAACTTCTTGCTCCCATACTCATTCATAAGGTGCAAAATCTGCAGGAAACGTATCAATCAATAGAGAAAATTGCTGCCCACCTGCAACAATATTTCTAGTGGATGCATTGTGTTTGTATAGATTCCTCACTGCCCTCCCTCCTCCCCGGTGAGTTAGTGCGTGATTAATAAGATTCCATGAATGCATGCATTTCATGTGCTGTATTTGCCTCTGTCCTTTATGCACTTTTGGTTCCTCTCCACACACTTTGATGAGGTAGGGTGCAAGGAGGGTGGGGGGTCTGCCCTGGGCGGCACAAGTTTTGGGGATGGCAGGCTCCCCCCATCCACTCCTTTCTGCGGTATCACCAGCACCCCGGCTCTTACACACGGCTGCGGGGAAACCGCTGCAGGTATCACAAGCCCCCCCCCTCTCTTACATACGGCCGCAGGGCGGCTGCGACAAGGCAGCTAGTCTAGCTACACCAGTGGTAGGGGGAAAGTACCAGGAACTCATAATTCATCACCGGTTGCCACTTATGGACCCAGATGTCCTCACATGCTGGATGAGTGTGGTCACTACTGAAGTAGGCAAGGCACCACCTAGTGGTGCATGTGGAAAAGGATTTTGGATCCAGTCTGGCACCTGGATGTATCCACCAGAAATATCGTTACTGAAGGTAAGTAACTTTTTTGCTTCCATCAATATCAGTATGCCTTCCTCTTTAATTACTGTACTGTAGACAACATCTTAGCGCCAATCATACCAATCAATAAACACTTTGCTTTGAATTACAAATTGCTGCAAAATGGTATAGGTTGAACATCTCATGACATCATAATCCGGTAAAGACCAGCTGCATCTAAAAATGTGTATTTAAACAAAAGTGAGGACTAAGACAGGTTTGTGAATTCCTCCCAACACTGTTTAATTGAATGGTAACTTGCCACTCTTGCTTTAGGAAACACCTAGACAGAGTAACCATGCATGAGACAGAAAACTTCTTGCATATGCAGTTGAGGGAGTGGATCCCCACCGAAACGAGAAGGACGGTCACCCAGGCCCTTGTCAACAGCAGACTGGACTACAGAAACACCCTCTACGCAGGAGCCCCGGCCAAACTCCTGAAACGGCTCCAACGCATCCAGAACACCTCCGCATGCCTGATCCTCGACATCCCTCGCCGCAACCACATCACACCCCACCTGAGAGACCTGCACTGGCTCCCTGTCGACAAGAGGATAACCTTCAAGCTCCTCACCCACGCACACAAGGCACTCCACAACACCGGACCAGCGTACCTCAACAGTCGACTCAGCCTATACACCCCCACTCGCCAGCTCCGCTCCGCCAACCACACCCTCGCAGCTGTCCCCCGCATCCGAAGAGTGACCGCAGGCGGCAGATCATTCTCCCACCTCGCCGCCAAGACATGGAACACCCTCCCCATCCTCCTACGGCAGACCCAGGTCCTACTGACCTTCAGAAGACTCCTCAAGACCTGGCTCTTCGAACAGTAGCAGCTTCCCCCCCCCCCCCCCCCCACCCCCCCTTAGCGCCTTGAGACCCTCACGGGTATGTAGCGCACTTTACAAATGCTATGATTGATTGATTGATTGATTGAGGGCATGAATTATACTCCCATAGTGGGGTCCCCGAAAGAACTTGTCTTGTCAAAAGACAAACCGTAGAATCTGCCAAAAAAATCGAAAACATTGAAAATGACTTTGTTTTTCCTCAATGATAGAACAAGAGACTAGACTACATTGATTTGGTGAAAATCGAAAACAAAAAGACTGACTGGTTCTATGGACTGCACCTCGCCTCTGCTGGGAAAAGATAACACAACACAATAAAACAGCAGATCTGGGCTCGCAGTTGATGCTGAGCTGTTTCTATTGGAGTAGGACCAAGACAGATTCGCTTTTGGTTGCTCGGTGACTGGAGTGGTGCAGTTGTTAAAAATAAAAAATTGAATGAGATTCAGGTTGAGCAACTGCCAGTGACTGGGACTTTTGCAAGCTTTCCATTACCTTCTGTTGTGCGCATATCTTGATTAGAAACGGGGAAATAAATCAAGTCAGCAAAAAAGAGGTATTCCCAAGAGGTCAGGCGTTGCAGCCAATTCCCTGTAGGTAATTGGAATTTCCAAGCTTTTTTGACAACATTTCTGAAGCTGTCTGACAAGGAAAATGACTCCCTGAAATAATGACTAAGCGAAAATATGTTCATTTTCATAGAACATAAAGAGATAGCAGAAATTGCTGCCATGCATGCTACGTCAACCAGCTAGGCATAACACTTAATCCTAAGCATATCTACACATACCTGCTACCTTTGTGTCAAAACTGACAAGTAATGCTTTTATTTTATACCTCAGTAATGTAGTGTTGATATTTTTCAACCATTTTCGTAGCCCGCCGTTATTATTGCGTGATAGAAATAACCCGTCCACTACATCCACCTAACAACTCTATTTACCTGATCACTCAGGTAAGTCTGGGTGAGTCGGTGTGGACAGGGGCAAGGCTCCCATTAGTTCAGGACCGGGAGCCCAAAGCGCAGAGGGGCAGATTTAGAGTAAACTCGGACAATGCTGCATTTTACCAATACAGCAGCAGTCAGAGGGGCCTTAAGAATGTCTTAAAATAAATGTATACTTTTTAGGTCTCACGTCTAGCGATGCAGTGCGTAGCACTGCTCGCGCAGTGAGAGTACTTTTGTCCGGGGTTTCAAAACAGAGCCTGGAATCGCACACGCTCGTGCGTGTGCTTTTCCTTTTGGCTTCCGCGATTGGCCTTTGCGTGCGTGTTTTCCCCAAAGACAGCACGCAATAGGCCAAAGGCGGGTGCATTGCTCCGCCCATGGCCTATTGGTGTCTATTACGCGCATTGCTGACATGTGTTTTCAATTGCCCAGACACGGGCACTGGTCTTCCGAGAAGGGCCCTGGCACTTTTTGAATATTTTTTTTACCAATTAAGAAAGTCCAATTTTTCGATTTAGTCTGTTTTCGATATTGCCTTTGAAGCTAATGATGTTACTAACGCTGCCGGTGAGTTTCGAGGCTTCTGTTCTAAAGTACAATGCATTTCGACCCCATCTCCTCCTGTAGGCTCCGGCATCACGTCCGTCCCCACTCAGTCACGCTACTCCCACCCACACCACTGAGGGGTGTTCTATATCTCATCAATGTAAAGCCCTGGCCCTATGAGGTGATGCCCCGCTCCTGGGGGATTGCAGGTTGGCTGCGCAGTCTTTTTACGCCTCTCTCTGGACCTGGACAGAGGCCGGGCGATGAGCAACAAGTCACTTCCGGTCACAACCGACCCGAGCCTGTCTCACTTGTTTAACCATAGCGCTCAGACGCACTGAGAGGCATATCAAGGAACTCTTGCTTTTGTTGGATCTTTCCCTGTTTTCTTGAGTTTAAATCACACTGTGTGTGTGCTGTAGATTTGCAGATTGCTTCTTGGAAACAAAGTAGACACTCGCACAGAGTGATTTTTTTGGGGGGGGGAACTTCCGTCTCTGTGTAGGCTTAAAAACTCCTGAATGGCGCGCAGGTAATAGTTGATAAAAAGACACTTGCGTGTTCTGATTTTGCGTTACATTTTTTCGTTGAAAATACAATGTAGATGAAAAATATGTACTGCCAGCTTTCTAGCTCGCTGCTTGTCTTTTGCCACCTCGAGGGTTGCGGTGGGTTCAGTGGGGTAACATTAGCCCCTGCAGTACCGGGTGGGGGGGGGGGTCCAGCATTGTGCACAGGCTCAAGTTTCGATACCTCACAAGGTGGGTGATCACGTGTTTAACATAACCATGCTACAGTTTGAATGCATGAGTGAATCAACTAACGAACACCGAAAAATGAGTGCATGATTGAGTGAACGGAGCAGTGTCTAAACGAATACATACTTTGTGCTTCACGCACCCAATTAGGGCTTCGGGGCGCTTTGGTGATCATAGTTAACACAGTGGAGGGACCGATTTAGAATTTGGACACTTGAGTGAAAGGTGCTTTTTCCGGGAACCCTTAGCACCAGCAGAAGGCAACACTCCCCACCCCACCACAAAGCATGCATGTTCTACGCATAAATAAAATACACCACACAATTTTTGTTTGGGTAAAAACTGCTGCAGGTTTATTACATACACCGATATTTAAAATGGTGGGTTACATTATGGGCGATCCAAGGGCAGGCAGCCAACTGGGCCGCCTGCCCGCCTGATGAGCTAAGCAGCACTGGGGCGAACCCCATCTGTGCTGCCCCTTCGGTGATCCTCTTCCCGGATCACGGTCCCTTATTACTCACGCCCCTTTCAGGGCGGAGCGTAGCAAGGCAAGCCCTCGGAAGCACTAACGGGGCGCCGACACGGTTTTCCAGGAACCTCCCATGAGGCTCCTGGGCTCTGACTCTGGCACCCCCTATGGTGCCGCCCAGAGGTACCCTTCGGTACCCATTTGCTTCCAGATCACCCTGTAACTCCGCCTGCAATGAAAAAGAACAACATTACAACATCCTATGCCTCCCCCGCTGCTTCCACGCCGGGTAAGCGGTAGGGTGGGAGACGGCGTGTCCAGGGTGCAAAGAGGAAGGTCAGTGGGTGGGGGGAGGCCTATATACCCCCACTGTTCCTCGTGCCCCGGAAATGACGCACCCTGCGCGCCGCAGCACCCAGGCTGCCAGGGTAGGGGCACTCCTCCCCAAGGGGTCTCCACACCAAGAAGAGGGGGGGTGGGCTGGTGTCTTGCTGGCACTATAGGCCTGCCTTCCTTAGAGCACCCTGCAGACGCCTCGGGCAACCGCATTTGAATTGCAAAAAGGCCCCTTTTCAGAAAGAGTATTCAGTTGGAGCAATGTACACAATTTTAAATTGTTCAACTCTGCTGTGTGCAAAAGTTTATTTATGTGTGTTTGCGTGCAGTTTCATGTGCACGCGCGCAATATTAAACACAGGAGACATTTTATTTTGTGGCGCATGCTGAGCCTGTGCACGCCCATTATTTCTTACTCAAGATGCCAACAGAGAGCTCCTTTGGATAAACCTTACTTGACGCACTGGGGCCACGACGCTAGATATCGTTGCTCCACCTGTGACCGAGGGTCGCTTCAGATCAGCGCAATTCATTTACCTAAATCCTGTGAATCATAATTGTAATGCTTTTCTAGACTCTCCATTGGACTCTCCCATATTCTAAATGTAATTACGATAAAGTGATTGCGGCACTTCCCCCGCCAACCTAGTTGTATTTTCTCTCCTGCGCAAAGTAGGCACACGTACCGTGCGAACGCACGTTCACCACTTTTAGGCATTTAAGCATTGAAAATGCAATAGGTCTCGCCTTTTATTAAGTTGAAGCCATTTTGCTTTGCTATACAATACCATTAGCAAAGCAAATGGCTTTAACTTAATCAAAGGCGAGACCTATTGCATTTTCAATGCTTGTTTTGGCTATGTAGTGGATGTCATATTTTTGTAAATCGATACTGTTGACCTCGACATAGTCTCAAAGAATGGTCGTTTTTAATGCTTGATTGCCATCTTGTGGTCATTTTCTATAATTGCAAGTTTTTTAATTTATTTATTTAGTGCATTTTTATAAAGCACGGACGTTACCCAAAGGTGTCAGAGCGCTGTACAATAGAGCTAGTTACCTTACAAGAGAAAAGTGGTACAAAATAGAACATTACAAAGAAAAACAGGAGACTAAAAATGAAGGGTACACAAACACAAAATCCAACACAGCACGCAGGGGTGAGGAATGTACAGGAAAAAATACAAATTTACAATGAAGAGCGAACTTCCAAGAGGGACCTGAGAATGAAAGCATCATAGTCTCACGTTTTTGCAGAGCGCCTAAGTGAAGGCCTGCGCGCTATGTACAATTAAAGTACGAGGCGCTTGATGACGGTTTCATCGTGTTGATTCATGGGAGAGGAGGCTTGCTGTGTTAGTTTGAAATATGTGGGGTTTTATCCTCGGAGCCAAAGATGCACTTCTGCGAGGTGGGTGAAGATTGCAGGCCAGGCCGGTCTGCGAATCAAAACCACCCCTGACACAAATGTTTAAATCAGTTACACCTTGCACCATGCAAGTGAGCATTTGCATTGCGTGGATTCTGTGTTCAGAAGGGAACACCCCAAATACTCATTTTGCTAAACAAAAAAATTATCCAGATAGTTATTAATACAAAACACATGTTCAAGTACATTGGCAATATTTTTTCAAAGCCTATATCACGATAGGCCATCCAGCCACAGAGGCAACTCCGCCGGATGTCCAAAATAACAGATGTTCGAAATGCTTGTACCAAGCTTGTAGTGAAAGATCCTTGGGGATGCAGCCATCTCTGTTGTCTCTTTAAATTTGTAGAATCGGTACGCGATAGTGTGATGGAGGAAACTGCTCAGAAGGTAGTGCCTTCCCCGGGTCAGCAAGTGTTTTGCGAGACGAGTGGGCTACTCCGTGCAGTGCAGTTTTTACCAGTCAGGGTGATAGATCTAACCTGTTTGACATTTAGCGCTCAGAGTCAACGCGTTCCTGCTCGCAACTCTTCAGCCCTGACTGGGTTGATCCAGAACGTGTTACTCCAGGGCGATAATATTCCAGGGAAATGGGCCAACATCGCTGGAAAGCCAGCGATGTTGCACCCAAAACGGTGATAGCCTTGGTGATACGACCCTGTGGTCGTATCACCATAATCCACCTCCCATGTTAGCTATGCCTTAGTCAGGAATTTAACAGACGTTAAATTCCTGTTAAATTCCTGCGTTAAGGCATAGTTAACGGGATTTAAAATATCGCTACCCCTCGTTGAAGATATCACGAAGCTGGGGTAGCGATATTTTCCCATGGTGTTTGGTCAGGCACGCCTCCTTTGCATCTCATTAGAGATGCAAAGCGAGGCGTGAACAAAACAGGAGCTGAAACAAGGAAACACGCGCTAGCGTGTCCTTGCAAATAATGCAATATAATTATCGCCGCTTTTCAGCCGAAAACAGACGCAAAAGCGGTGATAATTATGTCACCAGCCCTTGATGATATGCCCCCAACTAACCTCCAAAATGCTCTTAGAACAAACCCAAGAGATAAGGCCTTAGGCAGGCTTTCTCAACATTTATTAGTGCACGCAAATGTGCAACTCGCCCCACGTTCTCTCACTGCAATGCTCAAGACCAGAGGTTAGACCAGTTGTGTTTTTTCACGGCGTAGCCTTTTTATTCATATCATATCAACATTTAAGAGCTTGTAAGCAGAGTCAGTCAAAGTACAGATGTGCATAAAGCAAACATTCATTTCATAGAGATCAAAGCAAGATGGGCGCTGAACACCCAAGTCCAATATCATATTTCACATTCCAAGAACATCCAGCACACATTGTTGTGAGATCCGCTGTGCGCAGTGTGCCAGCTGGCCCCGCCTTGCAACAGCCTCTCCATAGGTTGCACCCAGGGCATCCATGCACCCTTCCTAAAGGGAATTTACAGGCAAATAAATGGGATAACTTCATCACATCGCCATCTCCTTGAACCCCACGGAAGAACCACCTACTTAAAAACAAGGCACTGTATAGCGCATTGGCCCACCGGGATACCTGAACACAGGTGTAATCCCCAAACGTTTCCAAAATCCGGCATCGCGGGGTAGAGCAGGAGAGTCCAGAGACCACCGCAGGATAGCCCCCCCACCTGCCCAGTGCCCACACAAATCATACCCCATCAAGGGGGCAGTCAAGTCTCAGAATCAGAATTCTTGTGTATCCCCCAATATTATCTGCCAGGAACCCCGCCACAGGGCGAGGAGCTTACTGGCGCTCTCTCCCTCCCCGAACAATGCTGTCTGAAGTCCGCCATAGAGCCCAGAACAGTCTGACAAAATCTCACGGCCGAGTGATTGGCCTCTCATTTTCTTAGCTAATAACCAGCAGGTCAGCCCCCTCTCCCACCAGCCCAGTGCCCAACAAGCTAATTACAGGCTGATAACAGCCAAAGGCACCTTACTAGTGCCTCTCAGAAGCCGCATAACACACCGTCTGTCGGTATGCCTGTGTTGTGACCAACCTGAGGATGATAGCTATGGCCTCCCCTCTGCGGCAGCCTTGCTCTGAGGGCCCACCAGAAAAGGCGGGGGGGGGGGCGGTCACCCTGGCCTGTGGGTGCCACATGATTGAGCAACCCTTCATAAACATTGGCTCACCACTATCGCCGTACTTGCGATGGTTGCTGCGGGCTACCAAATGGTTTTCCCTGTCCCCATGTGCTTCAAAGTGATATATTTTCCTATTCCACCAACGCAGGCAAGAGCCCATTCGTCCTTAAAAATACTGGTTTGCCTGTGGGACAGGGATACACTCCAAATCCCCATGCCAGCGATTTGAGCCTACCCCTTGTTTAACATGTTGTGGCCAAATCGCCCGTGCAAAAAGCTCTCTATGGCCTTTCATCCAATATGCTTGAGGTTGCAATATGTGGGAGACATACGCTAGCAGGAGCAACACCCTGTATGCTTTTCTTTGTCACTCCATCGTTCTTTACCTGGGGAAATATCCTGTATCCCAATGATGAATTGTGCCGGAAAAATGCATTTGACATAGTACTATAAAACTCCCAGATGTCCGGGATATTACTACAAAAAGGGGGTGCCGTACAGGACAAGGATGTTGTGCTCCCCTCAACTAGAAGTGATCACTACCTCTCAACACCAGATCGCTATTAGCGGCCCCCTGTAGGACGCTACAATGCAGCCATCAAACCGGTATGCTGTAATTTTGTCCACATAAATTTAAATATCCAGTGCTAGCTATACCTGTGTCTCACCCATGCCTTTCTATGCCCTCACATCAGTCATGGCATGCCAACGACGGCAGACTACATCAGTCCGATACTGACCCCTATGTGGCTTATTGGATCGCTAATTAGCACCCCTATGCAGGAATCCGCAACGCATGCCCTTAAACTGTGATGCTGTATCCCTGTCTATACTTATTTTAACCTCCCAAGCTAACTATACTTACATCTCTGCCACGCGCTGTTTATGACCTAGCATATTACAACAGTCGTGGCATGCTAAGCGACACCAGTCTACATTAGCCTCAACCTGACCGCCATGTGACTTACTGGGTCAATATTAGTGGCCCTGTGCTGGAAATCGCATCACCTGTCATTGAACCTGGATGCTGTCTCCCTGTCTATGTATATTTTAATCTCCTGAGCTAACTATACTTGTGTCTCCTCCATACCCTTCATATGCCTTTGGATATGCGATCAGTCATGGCATGCTAAGGACAACGAAACCAATAGTCCCATCTTGACCAAAAGAAGACTTACTGTGCCGTGTGAGGAATTTCACAACAAATTGATACCCTGGTATAATCTTTTGCGGCAAGGAAACTATCAGCGTTTGCACCTTGAGCAGTCTGAGGTAACATAATGTACGTTAATGCCCTGCGCTAACAAAAACAACTCTAACCAGATCCCACCCATCACTGTAACTAGGAAGTCCCAGAATGCAAGCGAGGGGCTTCTAATGGATCAACTTTGCCAACGGATTTCCCAGCTGCAACCACCTGTCGGAGCCCGCATGTATATTGACGGGTCATTATGCTCCCAGCTTGCCCCGGCTCCTGGTCCCCAACCAGTGCTACCTAAAGGCAAGCCCTATTAATATCTCTGTATCCGTCCTGCCCATTAATAAACAATTAGAGCCCGCAAAGCCAAGTCATGGGATGAAAGGGCCAGCCCTTTTTAACGACTCGATATCCATTCCGCCCATTGCTAGATGATTAGGGCCCGCAAAGCCATTGTATGGGATGTTGCCTCCTCATTGTCCCTTGTTCAGTGTTGCCATAGCTACACCACCCCCCTTGTACTTTTTAAGGCCAAAGGCTTACCATCCGCACCCTTACGGTCTTTACATTGCCCCATGTCCTTCAACGTTCATGAGGATACCATCTCATTCCTAGATGAACAAATGCTTTGTGCCCGCCCAATCCCTTCACCCTCCAAACTTTCCAATATGCCACCATATTTGAAACTGATTTTCCCAAAGCAACGCACATACCTGCGAGCACTACCCTCATAACAGACCTAGCAGCAGTGACCCCCTGCACTGCGATCTCCGTCCACCATACCACTGACATCTTAGGTGCTCCCGGCATCTCTGGGTATGACCGGTGGCGTTGCTGGTTGTTTGTCTTAAACCCCACCGTTCTTGGCCGCGGGAAATGTAGATCATGATGGTTGAATCTCGGGAAATCATCCCGCATGTCTAGCTGCCACATCACTCCATGCAGCTCCGTGTACAATGCGAAAACAAGAAACAATATACACTGGTTATAATACGACACACACAAAACTGTTTTATTATAGCATCAAGTATTGCCGATTGGCTTAAAAAGTATTCCTGGCGACAAATTATAGTGTGGTGTGCCTCTCTAATAAATGGTTCTGCCAAATTGGCTGATAATAACTCGCCCTGTTATGAGGGAAGCAATATAGCGCTGCGTGCTTCGCAAGAGTCTCACCCCTCACTGATCTCGAGTCCGAAGAGACGCCTCACAAGCCCATTTATTATATCATTTTTGTATAGGCCGCTCCCGCCTACTCCCGGCAGCTGACTTCATCTATTTATCTTGTTTTAATAAAACATTAAATATGGGTTTTGGCTTTACCATGTTGTCTTATGTGGCCCGCAATAGCAAGTTTCAAAGCCCTCGATATGCTGCCCATATTGCAACCGTGCATCCAGGCCCTTGAGCCAGCCGCGACATGTAGTACTGCAATCCTGACCTATTACGAATGCCGCTTGATGGATAATGTTGTGAACTGTCTACCCTCTTAAACCCCTTCACCGCGGCAGGAATTCCGCCGCGGCGCTGGGGGGGGTTTGGGGGCAGCGCGGTGGCGCTGTGCTCGTGACGGAACCGCTCCGTCACGAGCCACGGTTGAGCTGTGCTCATGACGGAGTGGTTCCGTCACGTCTCCGCCCACTGCGCTAATCGCCCGCACAGGCGGGGAATTAGCGCCGCGTGGGCGGAGCGGCGGCCAACGGCCGCAGCATGACGGAACCACTCCGTCATGAGCACAGCGCAACCGTGGCTCATGACGGAGTGGTTCCGTCATGAGCAGGGAAGGGATTAAGGAAGGTCAAAAGATTTGTAATAGCAACAGCGTGGCTCTTCTAAGCCCCGATGACTCGTTCAAAACCTGACAATTAGTGTGCCCATACCGCTGCCGCATTGCAGTCCTCAAGACATGAACCCGATTCCTCAGTACCCAGCACCAAAGGAAATTGATCGAACTTTATATACATTCTAGGTGTTGTATGTAGTGCTGTTGTGGTATCAGTGTAATAATAACAACCATTGTCATAGCCAATAGGTCTCACTTTTGGGACCTTATAAGTATTTAGTAATGCAGCACAATAGCCTTGGTGCAACAACATCAACTGTTGAATGGGTAAACATTTATAAGGTCCCAAAAGTGAGACCTATTGGCTATGCCAATGCTTGGAAGCTGCCGACTACGCCAGTGCAGTATTCGCGGCTAGTAGCAAGAAGAGGAGTCCAGGCAAGTTGAGTTACAATGTGTAGTTTATTCTCCATAAAAGATCCCATCCACAACCCAGCAGCGTCCTCTATCAACTGCCCGTTTTTTCCCATCACATTCCAGTCCCCTCACTGACATGGTGAAGTTCCAATGACAACATTCCACCATGTCGGCAAAAGCAAGCCAGAAAGCAGAACAAGATATCACACAGTTGTCTGCATATAACGTTCACGCAGCACGCTAGAAGTTGCAATAAGTAGAACTGCCGCATGATAGCATTGTGTTTTTAAAATTAATTGTCGGATGCACGCGAATATTACACTCTTAAAATTTGATGACTTCTGTTTAAATATTGGGGGGCATTGATTTTAATACTGTGATTTTGCTGGGGCACATTGTTGGTGACTCGCTACAGGGGTCTCTCCGTTCCACCACGGTCCTGTTTATGACCGATTGAGTGGAGAGAGGTTAACCCACGACCAGAGGGACAATAATCGGGTGCCATTTTGGGCGGTTAGCGCTCTAGTGATCCACCGCTGAGTCATTTAAATTCACTTCACTCGCGGGCGCGCAGCGGAGCTGCTGGCTTCTTACTCACGCAGCAAGCTAGAAGTTGCAATTAGTAGAACTGCTGCATGATCGCATTTTGTTTTTAAAACTAATTGTTGGATGCACGCGAATATTACGCTCTTAAAATTTGATTACTTTTGTTTAAATATTGGGGGGCATTGCTTTTAATACTGTGATTTTGCTAGGGCACATTGTTGGTGACTCGCTACAGGGTTCTCTCCGGTCCACCACGGTCCTGTTTATGACCGATTGAGTGGAGAGAGGTTAACCCACGACCACAGGGACACGAATCGGGTGCCGTTTTGGGCGATTAGCGCTCTAGGGATCCACCGCTGAGTCATTTAAATTCACATCACTCGCGGGCACGCAGCGGATGCGCCGCTAGCGCTCCTAAGGCAAGTCCGTCTGCTCCTGTCCGTGCCAGAACGCTGCCGGCTGGCAGAAAACTCTGTCCTCCTACGCGCCCACAATAATGTCACCCCAAACCTATTCAAGGAAGGAGCTGTTGGAGGTAGGGACAAATAGGTTTAGCTTGGAATGTGAAGGCAGGCTTCGCGTTGATACTGGAACCTTTATAAGCTGCTGCCCTTGTTGCAAATGGGCAGTAAGTCAGCCCCAGAAAGTAGCTGGCCTTTTGAACAAACATCTGCCTCCTTGGCCGCAAACCGTCACAAATCCGACCCCTAAGCTAGTCTCAAATAAAGATAAGACGTCAGATGTCATTTTTCAAGGGCTATACATAAATGCTAGGTCCATATCTAAGCACACCACGGAAGTCTGGGATTTCTTAGATGATCAAAAACCTGACATCTGTTTTTTTACTGAGACATGGTTACACACACATTCCTCTACCTCTCTAGCTATCGCCTTTCCATCAGATTACACGGTAGTAAGGCTGGACAGAACATGGAAAAGGGGTGGAGGGTTATCTATAGCGACCCGTCCCACCTTAAATATAAAAGTGCTGGACACAATATCATCTCCCGGTATGGAGTTGATGATTATATCTGTGGAACCTGTCCAGGGCCATAAAATAATAGGAGCAGTAGTGTATCATCCTCCGGGGGAAAATAAGACCTTTTGTGACTCACTATTAGAAATACTTGCCCCATATGTTCTGCAAACAAAAGATTTCTTTCTTTTAGGGGATTTCAATTTTCATTTTGATATTGATACTAATACTGATACAGCTGACCTGCTGGCAGCTTTGGAATCGTTAGATCTTTTTCCAAAAGCAGTTATTCCAACACACTTAGCAGGTCATACACTCGATAATATGTTTACCAATATTCCCAGTTTGAGCATAGAGCCACCTCAAGTAGTAAGTTGGTCGGACCATATGGCCCTTAGCTTCTCTTTTTTGGCTCCTAAAGGTTCGGGCCAACCGCAATGGCGGAAAGTCACACGTAGACAATGGAGGAAAATAACACCTAAGACGTTTAGTACAGTGTTCTCTCCTCCATTGCTTAATGAATGTTATGACATCAATGAAGCGTTATGTAAACTAGAGTCAGAGATAATAAGGGCTTTTGACACGATCGCCCCGAGTAAAACAGCAACAATCTATGACAGAACGAGCCCGGCTCCATGGTATTCTGATAGCTTAAAGATGGAGAAAGCCGCTTGCAGAGTGAGAGAACGTAAATGGAGGAAATCAAAATCTGAGGAAGATAGACTGGCCTATAATATAGCACATAGGATGTACCTTAAGAACTGTAATACAGCAAGACGAACATTTCTAGCCACTCGAATAGATGAGGCAAAGGGCTCGTCGAAAGAACTCTTTAGGATTCTTAAGGAGCTTACTACCCCAAGAGTAGGCAATTCTACCTGTTCCCCCACACAGGAATCCTGCAATAAGCTCGCTAAGCATTTTAAAATCAAGATAGACAATATCTATGATTCTTTTGAGCAGGTATCAGAGAATAGGGAAGAAATCCTAATCACAGATAACTCCTCCCTACCGAGACTGGAGACCTTTGCAACCATCACTAGGGAGCAGGTTTTACCACTACTGAAACACATCAAGTCAGGCTCCCCATCTGATATAGCCCCCCTCACATGTTATCTGACTTAGCAATGGAGCTAGTAAATCCAACAAGTGAAATTTGTAACCTCTCTTTAGTAACCTCCTCTTTTCCGTCTAGATGGAAAAAAGCTTTTATTAAACCTCTGCCCAAGAGACCATCAGCAGACTGCGCCGATTTACAAAACTACAGACCTATCTCGCTTCTCCCAGGCTGCTCTAAAATAATGGAAGCTCTGATCAATCGCCAACTTTCAGATTATCTGGAACAGCATGACCTTTTGGATTCCTCGCAGTTGGGCTTCCGTGCTGGTTACTGCCCAGAGTCCGTGCTGGTAGAGGTAACAGATACTATCAGGCTGTTGCTGGACGAAGAGACCCCCACAATGCTGGTCCTTTTGGATCTGTCAGCAGCCTTTGACACCATCTCTCACAGAATTCTGTTGGATAGACTGCAAGAGATTGGTGTCACTGGGATGGCATTAGAGTGGCTGCGGAGTTTCCTATCGGACAGATCTCAATGTGTACAATTGGACACCTTTGTCTCCCAGACTACATTGGTGGATAAGGGGGTCCCTCAGGGCTCCATTTTAAGTCCCACCCTGTTCAACATCTATGTGTCATCTCTGGCTACCATTATAAAATCCTGTGGATTCCAAACCATCTCCTATGCGGACGACACACAGGTGATAGTCCCCATAGAGAAGGACCCCACGGTGACCAGAGACAGATTTAAGAGCTGTATGATGAAAATAGCCACATGGATAAAATACAACTACCTGCAACTTAATTCCAACAAAACTGAGATCTTATTGTTTGGTAAAGCAGAGGATTTGTGGACAGATGAGTGGTGGTCTGAGAAACTTGGAGTACCCCCTGCCCCAAAAACATGGGTAAAAAATCTGGGCATTTTAATGGATAATAACTTATCCATGGAAGAACATGTTAAGACCCTATCAGGTAAATGTTTTGGACTGATGCGCACTTTAAAAAAGGTCTTCCCGTGGATTCCTCTCTCCGCTAGAAGGGTTTTGATTCAGGCGCTTTTCGTCAGTAGACTGGATTACGGTAATGCTCTTCTAGTGGGGATGAGGGAGGACCTGCTCTCTAGGCTACAAGTCGTTCAAAACACGGCTGCCCGCCTAGCTTTAAATAAACCCCCGCTTATGCCATCCTTACCTCTACTAAGAGAGTTACATTGGCTTCCTATAAGGAAAAGGGCACTTTTCAAACTTTTGTGCCTAGTTTTTAAAGCGCTTTCTGGACAAGGACCTAAATACCTTATGAAGAAATTGGAATGGTATACCCCGGCACGACAGTTAAGATCCAGTGGCCAAAAGCTTCTTCAAACGCAGAGAATTAAAAAAGTTAAGATGGGTGGCCGTGCCTTTTCCCATCTGGCTCCAAATACTGGAATGCGTTGCCATTGGATCTGCGTTCATGTCCCACCTTGACTATTTTTAAGAAACTATTAAAAACCTGGTTATTTAACTGAAACGCTCTGCTTTTAGACGTCTGTCTCCCAGGCGCCGAGAGATCCCCTTGGGGATGATTCGTGCGCCATATAAATAATAATAATAAATATAAATAATAATAATAAATGCTGCTGTCGACAGAAACGTTTTAAGGTACGCCTTAACCAGGTAAGGTTTTAAGGTACTCTATTAATCACTTATGTAAAGAACTCAAATAGACTTTATTCTCATGGATACATGTAGACATCTAATCAATAGTTTAAATGTCATGGTACAGAGCGGGCTAGATGTCATGTGGGATATCCTGGCCTTTTAACCAAATTCATTTCGTATGTGACTCTTTGGTCAATACTTAGAATTCTGAGAAGCAAAATGTAGTAATCACCCATACAAAGAATATTTATTCTTCCTTTATTTCTCCAAGCAGTTATTTAGGTACTAGGATGTCTACAGCTGCAGCAGCTACTAATCACTAATGTAATAATAACATTCCATACCACTGCTTTAATACAGAACCACACGTTCTATTTTACATCACGAAGTTCTACATTTCTGCATACTACAATAAGGAATAAGACCCCATCACTACACAAAACTACAATTCCCAGAATGCACAGTGCTGCATACCATCAAACCAGAACAGAACGAGCGTGTTACAAATTTTAATAAAAACATCTGGCCAGGAAGCGGCATATTGTACCGGTCCTAAAATCAGGAGAAGGGGCTAGTAAGCGCTATATAAATACAATTACAATTACTCACCCTCCGGCACCTATTTCAGACACCTCATCTCCTCCAATATCAACATCTGCTTCTTCTGCAATGGCAGGGTCGCCTTCCTTTACAACTCCTTTCGAGCGCGAGAGAAGGCAAGCTGGCCATGGATAAGACCACAGCGTAAGGGCAGCAAGTTACAGCACCACAAGCTGTGTTGTTAGAAAAAGCAGACTCGCTTCCATTGCTCAGAGGCCGCAACAGACAGACGCAGGAAGTACAGCAAAGAACCAAAAGGGTGCAAAACATTGCACTTCACAATAAACACAGAAGAAGGACAACCTTACAGCCTCAAAGCAATAGAGCGCTTTTAATGTATGCTGCATTTCTCTGGAGAACCCGATTCGGCGTCTTGAAAATGGATTCGGATTACTCATTTGCACGTTTATTAATACAGGACGTTACTTACAGTCTCTAAATATGCCGTATTTCGTGCACACCGCTGACCGCATTGTTACTTGTGGACTGTAGGAGCGCTCTTGGAATGCACAGTTAACTCCAACAATTGAAGGAAGTGTGCCAAAGTATGCCCCTAACGTCGGCATTAGCAAACAAGTGGCGGCAGGAGTCTCCAAAAACAAGTGGGGGGAGTGCTGGCCGAAAGCAGGGAAGCGCAGCGTTTCCCTTGAGGGAGCGAACGCGATAATTGCTACCATATGGCGACGCTCGCTCCCGCAAGGGAATCGCCAGACGTGCACGCGTTGCTATTCAAAGCAATGCAACGCTTGCACGTTTTTAGGGCAAAAACGGAATCGATTACATGAGGTTCCCTCCTATGCAGCCCATGCGCGCTGCGTAGGCGAGACCTAAAAAGGACCAACACTTTTGAAAAACATTATTTCAGGTGATCAGACATGGTTGGTGCCCATAGTGACCTTGAGTGAAAAGGTATACCTGTTAAGTTGAACATAAACCGCATGGTCCAGTGAAGACCGAGGCAGGGTCGGATTGGGATCACAATTCGGCCCAGGCACCCCCAAAAAAGTGTCCCACATTCCCGGATCACACCCGTTCGTGAAACAGCATTTAGCTAGTCTCATTGGGCTCATTTTTAGATAAATGTTTGTTAAGTTAGGTATTTTTAAAGCTCATAGCACCAGAAACATTGGTGAAAACTAGAAGCACTGCATTTTGGCCGTTTGAGGTAGGTGAAATAAACAACTCCTGATTTGGCAATGCCGCGCGCGCAGGGTAAATAGTTTTATTTATTTATTTACTTAGTGTACTCCATTCCGTCGTATGTCTGAATCCACTATCCCCCCACCGTGCCCCGCATCACCTCCCCACAGCACTCCCTCTTTGAGCCGTCACTGCAAATATGTAATTTTTAAATAAAATGGTAAGCCATTAACTCTTTAACAGTCAAGAACACCTACCCAAAATACCTTGAAACCAAGGCCGACAAGCAACATGACGATAATAATGAGGATGTCTTGACGAGCGGCGAAAAGTAGCCAGGATCCCCCTCACATACACTCTACTCCGATGACGAGCGACGGCCGATCCTGGCCCACAACAGGCGTGATGAAAGGGACTTAGAGGAAGCTTTACGCGGCGTGCTGGCTTAAATAGTCCCGAAGCTTTGTTGCGCCGCTTGATGACATCACCGGGCGAACTTCCGTTTCCACTTCCTGTGCCAATGGGGGGGCTCCTGCCCTTAGCGTGACTAAGGGCGCCCCTCTGCTAGCCGCAGGGGTGCCTGCTCCATAAAGATGCCAGGAAGGCTAGACAGAAAACTCTGATGGAGGAGGCATGGGAACGCCTTCATCAGGCAGCCATTACAATTAATTCAAGGGATTTCTGGGCTTTAATTATTGTCCCCTTTTCTAAAGCTAGTACAGACCGTAACCTAGACACCCATGTGGATAAAGATACCTGGGTAGAACATTTTCTTAAAATATTTGGCCCTACACACGAGGATAGGCAATCTTCTCTGAGAGATGCAATGGTAATCCCCAAACCCATCCCAACATTTAATCTGACTGGGGTCAGATATGCCCTGCTGCAGTGCAGCAGCAATAAGACCCCCAGCCCGGATCGTGATCCAATAGATCTTTTTCTTTGAAAATCCGGACCTCTGGGGACCTTTTTTAACCAATGTTTTTAATACTATCGCTAGAGTGGGGCAGCCAGAATCAGGGTCAAAGACAATCATAATTCCTAGCCATAAAAAAGGGGACAAATTAGTAGCAAAAAAAGTGTAGGCCCATTTCTTTTTTGGATTGCACAGCCAAACTAATGGGCTATACAGAAAAATATCCTGATCCCTGTACAGTATGGCTTTAAGAATGGGAAGGGGATATTGGATCAATGCCTTAATCTGATCCTGCTTATTGCCAAATATTCTTTCGCAAAACAAGCATTTGCAATTCAATAGGTCTTACATTTACAAGAGTTTGAGCTATTGGCATTGTAAATGACAATGCCAACAGCTTAAACTCTCACAAATGCAAGACCTATTGCATTTCAAATACAGTTTTAAGAAAAGAGCCCCATGCCGCGTGTTCACGTCAAAGTTGGCAACACCCCTATTCTTAGATGAGGCGTGTCTAATGAAACGGCCGCGGCCACCATTAAAGTGAAAGCACGGTATGAGGTACTTGTAAACAAAGTGAAAACTTTTTTAAAAACACGCAGGCTCGTTCTGGCCGTAAACAACAAACTAAAGACACGGCCACCACTGCATCAGCGTGGCGTGCTGTGCTATGAAAAAAGCATTGGGGGAAGAGTGTGTTGTTGCAGGCAGGAGAAAAATATTTAACCAAATAGTGTTCGGAGGAAGTAATTAAAGCCAACTGAGTAACAACACATGTAACGGGGGGTGTCCTGATTGGAGGTTACAAAATGAGACAAGGCGGTACTAAGGAGGGACTACTAAGCCTATTGAACAAGGAAACGCCACAGTTTCCAAAGGACAATGACGCAAGTCAATGAAAAATATGGGCGGAGCTTCAAGTCTATACTTAAATACAACATGCCCCACAGAGCAGCGCATCCGCTGCTAAGGCTCGACCTAGAAAGAAAAGGTCTATAATGCTTTATGGACCTATCATCTGCCCCACCTATGGAGTATTATGGAGGTGATGGGTATCGATGAGGCAATAATCATATTCATAAGACAGCTGTATTCACAAGCCACACCTTTTTTCCGATATGGAAACCAGGTGGTTTCTCATTAAAAGGGGGGTCGGACAGGGATGCGTTCTTGCTCCCTTTTCTTTTTCAATCTACATGAACAGCGTGGAAGCACCCCTGTTATACCCCACCTTAGATGTCCCCTTGGTGAACCAGGTCTGCATTCCCATACTCCTCAATGCAGATGATGCAGTGGCTGATCACCCACACTGGCACGGCACTCCAGAAACTCATAGTAGAGTATGACAAATTTAATCAAAACCTAGATCTACAAGTTAATGAGGCAAAATCTTTCATTCTGGTGACTGGCCCCTGGACAAAGAAACAACCGTTTTTCCACACAGGAGGCCGTAAAGTGGAACAGACAGACAACTACTCCTATTTAGGGGTCTTGTCTGATAGAATGGCTACTTGGACTCATATGGTAGCTAACAGAACCTTATTACTGTTAAAAAGCATTAACGATATATAGTCTTGTTAGAAATGGGGGTCTCTAGTTGGCAGAGGTAGGTACCTTGGTCCAAATAGGGACCTTTGCTTCTAGTCAGGGTAAGGGGTATACACACTTTACATAACCCCTGCTCACCCCTCTGTAGCTTGGCACAAGCAGACAGGCTTTTCCCAAAGGCAATGTGTAAAGTATTTGTACCAACACTCACAGTAACACACTGAAAACACAAACAAAAGGACACTACACCAGTTTAGAAAAATAAAGTATCTTTACCTAAACTCAACAAGACCAAAGCGACAAAAATCCAACATGCACAATTAAAAATATGACTTTAGGAAAGTTTTAAACAACTTGGACCATAGAAAACTATGGATGAGTGATTTTACACAAAGTACATGTAGATGCTTCAAAATTCACAAGGCCAAACAGCCTCAGAGTGAGGAAGCATTGTAAACAAAGAGATGCATCAGTTCCTGAGACCTTGGGGAGGCGATGCGACAGTTCTGCTGCACGCAGGAGAAGTCATGCTTCAAATACGCCCTGTAGGGGAAGTGATGCGTTGATTCCGAGACGGTTCTGGTCCATGGGTGATGCATCAGGAAAACTTGCCGCACAAGTGCGATGCATAGAAATCCGGGATGCGTCGGTGATCAATGTGGCGTCGTTGAGCGCTGCGTCGGTTTCGGCAGCAGCGTGGCGCTGCAAGGAGATTCTTCTTGTAGTTGTGTTGCTTTTCCAACTCCCAACAGCAGGAACAACCTCCAGAGGCCCAACACAGTCACAGGCACCTCTTGGCAAGTCAGAACTCCCAGCAAGGAAGTTCAGGGGAGCTGGGGTGAAGCCTTTGTGCCCCTGAGACTTCAGAACAGGAGGCCAATACACACAGGCCCTTGGAGATCTTCCTCAAGCAGGGGGCACAACACACAGCAAAGTCCTTATAATTTCCTTGGCAGAATCAGCTACTGCAGGCAAACCCCAGACAGCACACAGCAAAGGGGCAGTACTTCTCCAGCTCTTCTCAGTGGCAAAGGTTCCTCTTGAATTCCAGAAATGATCTAAAGTTCTGGGGTTTTAGGTCTCATACTTATACCCCTAAATGTCTTTGTTCTCTTTGTGCAAGTGTCTCTAAGCCCAGCACAAACCAGTTCTGCCTTCACTGGTGCAGCATGACCACAGGGGGTGGAGACAGCATTGTGCAAGGGAGACACACTCCATTCAGGTGTAAGGCACCACTCTATATGCAGCCAGGGTCTATTCAGCTCTGGGCTGAGTCATCCAGGAAGGGCCAGGCACACCTCAACCCCCACAGAGGCTGTCTACAGGGAATGCACATCTTCTGTCTCTGTCGCATCAAAACCAGAGTGTCAATCCACAAACAGGCAGAGGCACACAGGATGGTTGAACAAGAAAATAGCCACTTTCTAAAAGTGGTATTTTCAAACTCATTATTCAAAAACCATCTTTACTAAAAGATGTATTATTAAATTCTGAGCTCAGAGATATCAAACTCCACTTTTATGGCAAGGGCAAGTGGGCAATTGCCGGAGCCCCACTTTCCAAGCCCCCCATCCGTAGTTAACATTCTTGCTACAGGACCTGATTCTACTTTGTCCATTCACTATCAAAATCTCTCTCCGTTTCTGTGTCTTCCACTGACTTCGTCTCCCTCTCCCAGTGTCCTTTTAAGGGTTTCTTTTGGTTAGACATATGACTGTTTTTGTCTGAATATATGTTTGAAAGAGCTCTGATACCTGATATCTTCGGGTCTAGTTTGCGCTAGATAAAATGTTTAAAAAAAAAGTTTAAAGTGTGACTCGATATAGTTTGGCAGCATGTGGGTTTGAATCAGTAGGAAATGGGTAATTAAATTTGAAGTTGTTCCAAACAGGGGCCCCTGATACATTTGGCGTGCCCAGGGATCCACACATCTTTAAGATGACACTGTCTGCTTCAGTGACAGAGCAAGAGCTGAAGAGTGATTACGGCTTGGAGCAGGTAGGGCAGGAGTGGGCTAGTGGGCCTGGCTAGTATCACCTGCCGCCTGCACCCAGGTGTTTCAGGGTAGCTTTTCTCATTTATCTTCATATTCCAAGTACCTGCGAGCATCAAACCCAGGCCTGCCATTTGTCTGGATGGGAATGTCAGTTGGGCGAGGGACAGAGTTATGAGAGTCAGATCATCGATCGGGGCGGCGGAATGGCACTCATCTATCGCAATGTACTCTCTGCTATCTGTACTGACGTGAGTATTGAAGCCTACAAGGCAGTTTTGTTTAAAATTGCTAGGGACTGCAAATTCCTTTTATCAGGGATTTTTATTTATAGACCCCGTGGAAGCAATAAAAATATGTTGTACCCTACATTTCAAGCTTTAGCAGAGTGCAGTCTCCTCTCAAAATATTTCACCATCCTAGGAGACTTTAACTTCTACCTGGAGGCTCCAGATGATAAACATACATCTAATCTACTTGATATTGCAGAATCTATAGGACTAGAACAGGAAGTAAAGGAGCCTACACACCAGTGGTCGAAGTGGGGGCGAAAAAAAAGGGGAACTGTGGGTGGAGAATCAGAGGGCGGGAATAACCCGTTGATTGGGTCAGTGGGCGGAGACAGAGGTGTGACAGAAAGAGCAAAATATCCCAATTTTTTGTATTTGTTTCTCATTTCACTAACCGGTCACAGCTTATTACGTTATTTAATTTAACCAATGGATACACATTTTATTTAAGGTTTAATATGAGCTATTGACATTAAAATACATTCACAAAGTGGTATACGTTTCCAATCACAGAATGTCCCAAATATCCTTAAAAGTGGAATCGCAAGCCATTTGTTTACCAGTCATGGAGTTTCTGTCATCGGCACTTCTCCTCCCTTTTTCCACAAGAGCAGTTCAAACATGAATAGCAAAATATCCTAGTTTGCAAATGTTTTCGACATAATTATGGCTCTGCCACATAATACATTGTCTTCTGCATAATCTGACTATTTTGACGAATAAATTGTTTATAGCTCAAACAGATCAAAAGTTACTAAAACTGTGACTTTTGCTGCTGTGAAGTTGAGGGCCCTTTGCAAAGGTTGACTGGTCACCTTTCTCACTGCTTCAGTTGTATGTTCCACTGGTACTAATAAGGAAACATCTTTGCATAGACTGTTAGCATGTGTAAAAATTTCAAAATAATAAAGTATCAGAAAATTTACAGCACCACTAATACCAGGGTAGGGTGTCAGAGCACTTAACATCACACACATTACACAGATACAATCAATCATAGGTGTGAAAATCACTGTATAGGAAATGTTACATAAGACAAAGGACTACAAGGTGTAGGAGTCACATGACCACCATTTCAGTAGGCAGCATAGTTTAATAGTGATTGGTCTGGAGAAACACAAACTCAGAATTTAAAACGTAATACCATGGTTGGGGGTTCTCTTTAATAATCAGAATTGATTTCTACCCAAATGAACCCTTTTTTGCACCATTAGGATAATGAAAGACTGGGGAAAAAACCATAACGCTCTAATTTATACCTTGCAGTTTGCATGCAGCTCTTACATGACAGTTAATAGCTCACTGGTCTATGATAGGATTTTAATTTATTAACTGCAAGTAACAATAGGGTCTCTGACAAAAGCAGTAACCCACTGACCTATTTGCATTATGTACACTTTGTGATCTGCATGGTACATGTTCTTAGCAGCAGGCACATTAACCCTCTGCGCTTCCTTTCCAAGAGTCAAAACATCCACTAGACAAAACACCATTTCTGTCTACTATGAACATTAATCCCTAGAGTTATCATGGCATTTTTAGTGTTGCCGAAAATTGTTGGAGGCCAGGAAGGAGGCAGCAAGTGCTTTTAAAACCATATTATACTTGCAAACACAGCGCCCTCACCTGAAGTCGGCGCCATCCGTGGTCCTTGCAGGTAACAGCGTTGGAGCGGTGGGGCCGGGTAAGGAGGGATTTCGAGGGACGATGCAGAGGGAAAATTAACAATTTATTTAATTTTCCCTCGGCATAGTCCCTCGAAATTCCCCCTTACCCGGCCCCTCTGCCCCACCGCTGTTACTTGCATGGACCGCGGCTGATCAGTGCCTGGTGCGGTCACACTGCCCTAGAGCCATCCTGCTCAAGGTCCTGTAACCTCAGTGACAGAGTCAGTGTCACTCTATGGTGTGCTGCTTCATAGGCCTGCCTGCCTGCAAGACTGGAGGTGAACTTCAGAATGAATTGTGGCGGACAGGCCTTCAAGGTTAACCCACACTTGCCAGTGCTAGGGTCCACCAGCTGGTGCTTAGACACCCGGGCTTTTAAGATCTTGTGGGGCCTTCTAAGGTCTAGCATGGGAATGTGCTCCTTCAAGGGGGGGTGGTCTGGTGGATTTGTCATGAAGGCTAAACCTGGTTCCCCAGTTCCAAATTCAGCAGCTCTGACCATAGTGTCACATCCTCGCTCCCCTACTGAACACCATACTGCCCCTCTGAGAGAAACTTGCACTGCACTGACCCGCTATAAACATTTGAATGTGACTCAATTAAAATTCCGCACTAGACAAGAGCAATATGCTACATTAAAAAAAAATTAACAACAACCTATAAAAAGCAAACACTCTTAGGGAATGCAAGATTAAGTAAAGCATGTGAAATGTAAGCAGGAACAATATGGTTACCTTGTTCTTTTTACACTCAGTCAGAAATTAGTGAGTGCTTTTGCTTAAGGCTATGACCGCAGGGCCCAAAAGGGACCCATTTCAATGCCCATTGCTTATATCCTTACAAAACATAAGCAGTATGGTTTAAAAAGACCACATTCCTGAACACACAGCGGCTGTACACATTTTGGGCCAGATGTAAAATGGACAATTCCATGCGCTAATGGATTTGCGACCCGTTTGCGCATGCAATTTTCATCTTGGCCATCTACTAACACTATTTTGCAAGTCGCAAATAGTTTGCGACTCGCAAAATAGTGTTTTGCGACTCGCTATTAGGAAGGGGAGTGCCCTTCCTATTAGCAACTCACAAGCCATGTACGAATGTTTTGCGACGGCAGTTACGGTTGGATAACACTCGCAATTTACCGCAATTTACCGCCCTCTTCAAGAGCCCTTCCCCTTTGCAAATGCAGGGGGAAATATTTTTGGGGGGCAGACAGAGGTCCCAGGGACCACTACCTGCCCTTTAAATGCATCCCGTTTTCTTTTAAGGAAAACAAGATGCATTTAAAAAAAAAAAAACCATGCTTAATTTAAAAGCAGTCCCAGACATGGAGGTCGGCTAAGCCCAGCAGGCCACCATCCCTGTGAGGGCAAGCCATACCCAATTGGCACGCAAATTGCGAGTGCCTCAATAATATTCATGAGGCTTGCATTTTGTGACCCCATTGGGAATAGCAATCAGTGTCTCATTTGAAATTGCGACTCGCAATTGAGCTCAATTTGAGAGTCGTAATTTCATATCGTCGCACATCTGGCCCTGTTTTTCAATTTACCCATCAAGCAGGTATTTCAGTACCTCCAGCAATAGTGCACTTTCCAGCCCAGCAAAACAATGTTGTTCAAAGAGAGACGATAAAACAAAAGTAGCGCTTCACTGGCAAACACTGTAAAGTGGCATTCATGTGTTTAGGTGTGAATAAATCAATCTGGCC
Source organism: Triturus cristatus (assembly GCF_964204655.1). Lineage (NCBI taxonomy): Eukaryota > Metazoa > Chordata > Amphibia > Caudata > Salamandridae > Triturus > Triturus cristatus. Next base: position 1,358,790,857 of record NC_140590.1, read on the forward strand.
ACCTTACAACCACTCTGTCTTGCTTCAGTTAGTTATTTTTCATATTTTGAATGCTTTATTTCCCTCCACCACGAGGCTGCACTTGGAAATTGAAAAATCTCAGGAAAAGACAACATTTCCAGCAAAAGTATTTTTCTTTTTGGGATCCATTTCACAAGGGAGTAAATAAACGAAAGGAGGAAGGAGAAGGAAATATCCATTTCTTGAAGTGTCGGTTTTCACTAAATGAGGAGGAGCGAGACAGAAAGAGGGGGAAGATGGGGAACAAAGAGAGGGGGGGCAGTTGCCAGCGCCAGGAGAACTAGACACTGTCTTGTCTTCTCCGGGTACGAAGGAAAAGTCCTTTTCCTTCTCTGCCCGTTCCGCCCGTCCCCAAAAGCAGAGCCTTAACTATCGGCCTTGGCGATTTCGGCCGTCTGGTAGGCATGTTCAAAATAAGAAATTAGGGTAATGGACTCTATGAAATAGAAGAAGTCGGGGCACGCCATGCGCTGCCGATCCCACCCGCTTCGACCACTGCTACACACTCAGCTGGTCATACATTAGACGGCCTCTTCTTAAATGATCCGTCTTTGAAAATCATAAGCATCTTTTTGGTGATCTGGTCTGATCATTCGGTTATCAGGTTCTCTACTGAAAGCCTCAGTGAACGGCTGCATTGGCAGAATGGACCAGTCACCATTAGCTACAAAGACTGGAGCAAATTAAACTCTGTCACAATAGAAGAGTCCTTAGCGGAGCACTACCCCCACCCCATCCCCACCCCTACTTGCCGAGACAGAGTCGGCTGCCTCGTGTTATACAAACTGGTTGTCAGACACCTTCAGGGAGCTGGTTCCCACCAAAGATCAGCGCTCTTTCAGGAAGGAACCTACGGCTCCTTGGTTCTCAGAAGCCTTGAGGCTTGAAAAACAAGCCTGTAGAAGGCAAGAAAGGATTTGGAGAAAAAACTTTGATAACCAGATGAGACTAGTATACAAGAAGACTCTAACCTCATACAAAGATCTCATCAAAAAGGAAAAGAGTAGCTACTTTGCCCAGGCAATCGATAGGGCCTCCAATTTATCGGAATAACTTTTCCAAGTTGTTCAGAGACTTAGGACCATCTCAAATAAAAACAATCCCTCTGATAGTCAATCCTTTTGTGATGCCATCGTTACTGCCTTCAAAGAGAAAGTAAATGCTATTTTCCAGGACTTCGACAAGGGGGACCCTCATCCTCCGGGTGCCCTTACTGGGAATACGCTAGGTGACCGTTCTCTTACACATTTTTCTGCCACTTCACCAGAACAAGTGAGTTCCCTACTTTTACAATCCAAATCAGGTTCCCCTTATGACCCTTGTCCAGTAAAGATCTTGAAATTGGCCCCGCTCATAAGAAGTTTCAACTTGGAGGTAATTTCGGATGCAGATGACACTCAGCTGATAATTGCAGCAGCTCATAATGACTCATCAGGCCCCCTAAGATGCTGTAACTGTATCAAGACAATCAGTGGCTGGATGAGTGGGCATTGCCTGAAGCTTAATGAAGGGAAAACCGAGATTATGGTGTTTGGCAACCCCTCCCCAGCTTGGTCCACCAATTGGTGGCCTGATAATCTGCCCCCATCTCCTCGCCCTGTCACCAAAGCAAAGAATTTGTGAATCATCATTGATGACAACCTTAATATGAGCGCTCAAATATTATCTGTCACATCCGCAGCTTACTATATCATAAAAATGATAAGAAAAAGTCTTCCTCTCATTCCAGACAGCTCAGAAAAACATTAATAGCCCTTCTTGTACTTCCCAGGCTGGACTACTGTAATAGTCTTTATCTAACCGTCTTAGAAAAACATATGACTCGACTACAACTAGTCCAAAATGCTGCAGTAAGACTGATTTTTAATCTTCCCAAATTCCATTACATTAAGCAGGGACTTTGTGAGCTGCACTGCCTTCCCATCCACAGTCGGGCTAAGTTTAAAGCCCTCAGCTTGATCCACAAAGGACTGCATAACTCCGGCCCAGAATTTCTCGGGCCAGCTTTCAAGAGATAGAAGCCCAATTGAGAACTCAGATCGGCCAATGCCAATCTATTAGTTGTTTCGACATTTAAGAAGATGCAATGGGGCGGCAGAGGTATAGTCCTCAATACAATCAAACTCTGGAACAGCCTCCCACCCCACCTCAGAGCTATTCCTTCATTAACATCATTCAGGAAGGAGGTAATCGCGCGCTTCAAAAAATGTCCTAACATAACATAACAGATCTTGTGGGGGCAGTGCCAGGTTTTCCTGTGGCTCGTGTCAGTGCCCCCCCCCCCAACCCTAGCCAATGCTATGAAAATGATTCCTTGGATACTGTAGCTTGCTATGGGGATGACAGTGCACGACCACGTGTGATTGCTTCTCATGCACTGACAGCACCCCTTAATTTCTGAATCTGTCCTTTAAATGTTGTCCAGTCTGCTAGATCGGGGGTGCAGGATCACTTGACTGTTGCCCACAGACACAGACCATCGTGATTATCTCTTACCACAACATGTGGATCTGGAAAATACTTCTGGGGAAACCTCGCTCTGGCTTGTGTTGTTCATTAGATTTGGTGGTGTCTTCTGAAACAATCCAGATGATAGCCCAAAATATCTGATTTTTAAAAATCAATGTTTTTTGATATGTGACTTAGCCTGAAGCAACAGAATCCAAACATTTGCAGCACTTTCTAATATGAGGCGACTTATGTGGTTGGCAAGATTTTTAAAAATACACACTGAGCAACGAAAAATATGAAGGCATATTTTGAAAACACTCAGAGCAAATGGATAGATCTACAGGGCACTAAAAACAATTACAAAAAATCTAACTGCTGGGCTGAGCTCTGCTCCTGCAGCTTGTCCTCTGTATCAGACACAATAGAGGCACAGCACTCTGTGGTGCCCCACCTTGGGAGACAATGGCCAGGAGTGCAGCTTCCATCATAAGGACTTCATGATACTGTCTTGCCAGCCAAAGATGCACACCCAGACATCCAATTCCAACGCTCAACTGCACGCATAATTGTCCAAAAAGTCTCTAGGATACAGTCCAAGAGACAACCATGTGTGTTCCTGTGTGAGTGAATAGTTGTAAAAAGTATAACAAAATTACTACTTGATGCCCTATCTCCAAATCCAAAAATAGGACAATGTAATCATCTACAAAATGCCTTGTCGTTGAGGGGCAGCTCATTTAATCAATGGAAATGCATGAAAAATAGAGGACAGCTAATGTTGAAAGGACTCACACGAAGACCTTTCCCTCTATAGAGCAAAAGTACACAAGCACACATCAGAGTCCAGTAAAAGCAAATAAAAGTCAAATGACCTATCAGAAGTAAAGGTGAACATAAGTTTTTTTTACTCTTCAAGTTTTCTCCAAATCCTCGTTTATGTTATAAAACATCAAAGTAAAGGCAGCCAACACGTGTTTCGTCACTAAGACTTTTTCAAGGCTGTAAATAATATGCACAGGAAGGCTCACATTACTGTGAGTTGAGATGACAACTGAAAAGATGTAGGATACGTTCTTTAAAGGAGTGATCTAGTCAAAAAGTCAAAGGATTGTGGCTTACCGATGAAAAAAAACTCAAAAAAGAACTTGCGTGGTATAAAAGTCCTGTCAAAGGCTTGCTTGTGAAAGAAAGCATATAACCATAAGCTCACAACTTAAATGAAAATTTGAAGAAGACTTGAAGAATAAAAAAACTTCTGTTCAACTCTACTTCTGATGTCATTGGACTTATTGTTTGTTTTTACTGGACTCTGTTGTGTGCTTCGATACTTTTCCTCTACAAGCTCAAAGTTCTGGCACTTTGCTCTAGACCAACTCCTCACACATGGTGGCAGGGTGATTGTACCAGGAGAGCAAAAATATATGGGCAGTCTTTGAAATAACGGAGTATGGCATCCCCTTACTCCGGCCGCCTTTGAATGTGCAATGTTGTAGCATAACTATTTCTATTTGCATTACCTCTCTATACTTTTTGTTGTTTTTATAAAAAAAAATACTGACCTAAGAAATGCCTATAAGACAGCTATCTCTCTCTGTAGCCAGACCTAATAGAGTATAACTTTTCTTGTGGAGCCCAAAATAGATTAATAGTTTCGTGAGAAGAATAAACTGCATCTATACTAATTTAAGACATTGTTTTTTTTAGTATATGCTGTGTCTTAGTTCTCTTCTTCCTTCTTGTTATATGTTTATTAAATGGTTTTGTTGTCGCCATGCCAATCTTTACTAAAACGTCCCCTTGTTTGTTTTTTAGGGCGTGGAGCTCATGAAGGTAGGTCTGAAAGCACCGGATTCAGTATGAACAAATCCCATCCAGGTTTTCCAATGGTTTGCCATCGTATCAACCACCTATGACGCTTCCTTCTATAACCTGCCCCACCCACCCAGCATTTTTGTGGGCAGTCTGACAAGACAGATTAACCCACATGATGGATTATGTGGCTAATGCGGAAATTATGTAATTGTGCGAAAGTCGGTGCATCCAAACAGTCGCATAATTCCAGTGGCCGTGCTCTTACCTCTGACTAGGTCCACAAGTGCTCCTCAGTGATAATGTTTCATGCTTTCCATCTTCTGAGGGCATATTCACATAGTGAATAGAAACAATTGTTCTACATTTTGACGTCTGATTTATGGCCATAAGGACCAGCGTGTAGCAGCTGGTAATCAGGGGTGTGCATAATTTGCTTTTGCATAATTACTCAACATTTTAAGAAAAATTACACAAAATGCAAACTTGTGTGAAAAACACACGCGCCACATAGTCACTGCTCATGTTCTGGTCATTCATGTTCTTCTTGTGTGATAATGCTAAGTTTATATTGTGAACAGCACACAATTCGATGATGTAATTTAATAGATTAATTTTGGGGATTTCGCATATCAACAAGTGTAAAGCGATATTGCCACTATTATGTAAAATGACAGCAGCGTAATACAAAATTTTGCACGGCCTGCATGTAATCAAGTTTGGCTGAAAGGCTGGCGTTTATCAGTTTATATTCCAACCAGGCAGAAGCCTGTATTCAACTGCATGTTTAAATAGCAAATGACAACAGTCTTCATATAATAATAATAATAATCCACATTTGTAAAGTGCGAACAATCACCTGTAAGGGTCTCTAGGCGCTGGGGGCCGTCGGGAAGATTAAGCAAGCTATTGCCCAGAGTCACATGGTGCTGGGCTAATCTGCCGCTGGCGTCGGTGATCGAACCGTGATCCCCAGATTCCGGAGTCAGTTGCCCTGGCCGCGGCGCCACACCTCTTCCCATTCATACAATCTGACAATTGATTAACGAGCACAGGGACTGCTGCTGGCTACTTATGCAGTAAGGAAGGGCTCCTTGGGTGATTGACTTTGTTAGGAACTTAACATCCCGCCTTTGATTTCCTTTACTTTGCTTACGTAAAGGGTGTGCTGTGCTGAAAGTGTTTTAAAGTGTGGGTGGATGTTATTAGGCTACTGGTGGAACCTTTTTAGTGAAAATCTGATATTAGCCGTGCTGAGAGGCGGAATGCAGAGCTCAAAGCACTTGTTGAAAAATACGATTTTTCCCATTTGGAACTCTGTCATTGGAACAGGCAGTGGTGTAGCAGGGTTGTTATGAGCCCTTGTGTAAACAAGGACAATGGCCCCAATCACTTGGTTTGTAGAAAAACACAAATATCATTGGAGTGCAGTGGGCTCCTAACGACCTGGGCCCTGGTGCCACTGCACCTGCTGTACTACTGATAGCTAAACCCCAGGGACAGGGTTCTTTTGGATTGTTCAATTTTGACTTGAAGCAATGCATCAATAATAAGGATTACTAGCCAAGGAGCTTGCCCTTAATGCTCTCGAGGGCCGCCACGCCACACAATGTAACTCCAATCCATGCCACACAATGCCACTCCACACCACACAGTGCCACTCCACTTAATGCCTCTCCATTCCACACACTGCCACTCCATGCCACATCACTCAATGCCACTCTGCATAATGACACTCCACTCATTGCCACGCCACTCCAAACAAAAAGCCACTCCACTCCATTCAGTGCCACTCCACTCAATACCATGCCACTCCATTCAGAGCCACGCCACTCAATGCCCCTCCACTGCATACCATGCCACTCCATTCAGTGCCACTCCACTCAATGCCCCTCCATGTCACACAATGCCCCTCCATTTCACTCACTGCCACTCCACTTTACTTCACGCCATTCCACTCCACTCCAACAAAACAAACATATCTCTCACAGGAAAGTCCTGTCAGCTGTGCCTACGCTATGTTATACTTAATGTTCTTTCTGCAGTACAGACACAGCCTTTGCAAAAGGTGATGGCTCTTGCAGTAGGTATCGACACTGCTGGACCCAAGCAGGAGTAACCCAACCAGAGCACAATCACGTGTAAAACCTGTGCACGTGGCTGGCACCAACTGTCCTGAAGTAGCACTAAGGGACAAGCAAAAGGGACAGGCTCTGCCTGAAAGTTTACCTCCCTCTAACAGAATTTGAAGACTCCTCCGCTTGTCCCCACCATTAACAACAAGCATTGGCATAGCCAATAGGTCTCGCCTTTGGGACTTTATAAGTGTTTAGCCATGCAACAGTTGCGGCCCTGATCAAACATCAAAGCGGCCATGCGGCCGCGAAAGTGAAAGTAATCGCGGTAAAGCGCAGCGCGCGCGCCCGCACACATGCACTGTAGCTCTAGGCTGGCCTGGTAGCACTTTTTGGAGCCCTCTCAATAAGTTTCGTCAGGCCAGCGCATGCGCTGGGTCAGGTGAGACCTAAAAATGGCACTGCTCGGGTAGGACTAATCCAGAACCTCCTGCCAAATATTTTACCATAGACTGTCTGAAGGCAGTCCTTTCTTCATCCTCCCACACTTCAGTGCCTAGGGTTAAAACCTTGAGCTCAGGAATGCAGGCAATACAAATCCTCTATCTATGGAGGCTGTATCCCAGCCTCCTCCTTGTGCCACACAAAACAGGGAGCAATCAACATTTGTTCTTGTTCTTCTCAGCAGACCTACACACATGTCCATGAAGTCCTCCTAACACAACATACATTTGACATGCACACAGGGTATGTAGCACAAGGGTCTGGGTGTCTCTTACAAGAAGAACCTTAGACAAATCAGTAGGCACCACAACCCTTCTTAATCAGAGAAAAGGGACTGTTCAGTGCTAGAATTATGAAAACACTAAGCTATCACCTAAAGTCAACATCCCAGGACCTGGACAGTAGTCCCAAGTTACCAAGAAAGCACTCTTGGTGCACTCCACCAGGTCTCACCGTCCGCTCCAGCCTTTGAACGTCAGAGTTTTGGGCCCAGTGCACACACTGGATTAGCATGTGAGCTGGGGCACAATAAGTCAGAATCCCAGATATCACATGAAGTTCAGTCACTCAGGGCCAGGGCACACAGCATCAGAGTGGGTTGGTTTGCTTCCAACTAAGATTCTAAATGAGTGTGTGCCAAATAAGCCACCTATTTTGTGTAATTGATACACCTCAGAGGCAGCTCGTGATTGACCACCCCCACCCCCAATTCAGTGGTCGAGACCACAAGTACCTTTGTCAGAACACTAAAGTGGCCGCTCTGTATAAACCAACCAGGGACCCCCAACATCATCACCTATATACCTCATTGTCATAGTGCCTGGTACCTGTACATAATAGTCCTAATAATCTATACTATTCTCATCTGCAAATATTTATTTGATGGTTATTTGAGGAAGAGTTTATCAGCATAGTGATTTTTCAGTATTCATATAGCCACGACCAGCACAAACCACAGAACATACGAACTCCAATGCCGAAACATAATAGCCCCTACTTTGATTATTATAACACAGCATACACGTTTCCTTTTGGTAGACATGATCAGTTTACACAATCATTATTTAAACATGCATTACCACTTTCCAAAATACAGCAGTAATGTGTTTTTTCGGAAGTATTTTTGACTCAAAGAATATATGGATATTGTGACAGCACTTTAATGACTGTAGTGTGTACTTATCGCAGAATTATGGAATCTGGGAAATTTGTGCATCACTGTAACATTGTGGAAAGTGAGTACAGTATGTGTGTGACCGTGGCATTATGAAAACAACCACATATGCATGTTAGTAGGTTGTATGACACAACCACGCCTTTATTTTCCACACATTGCTTAACAAAGCGGGCGGAACAGCGCATGCGCCTGAACCACGCCTTCCATTTCCAACGAAAGTCGTTACAACGACTTGCCTGAGGGGAGTGCTGGACTTTGGAATAGTTTAATTCACTATTCCAACTCCACTCACCGTAACAGTAGGGAAATTGTTGGACTTTAAAGTCCAACGTCACTTGACCTAACGCATGTCTTAGCAATGACTTGCGTTGTAAATGCAATGCGTGGTTCGGACGCATTCGTTATTCCGCCCGCATTGCAGAGGCAATGCGTTGTTCATCAGTCGTCATAATTCAGTGGCCTAGTCGGACTGGATGCAGTGCTGCTGGCTCACCTTGTCTCTTGTTTCCAAGGAAGGTAGCACAGTCAGTCACGTGGGCAGCACTGTAAGGAAAGTATTGTAGATGGGTACCTCGCAAAGTGAGATATGCAGGCTCTGCAAGTCGACCATGAGGGAAGCAGTCACAGTACATTCTTAGAGCTTCGCGACAGTGTGTGATTGTAGTACAGCGTTGCCACCTTACGCTTGGCAGCAATGTCTACTAGGCAGGGTCAGCTTTAGCGCTAGTGGCACCCCGTGCGACAATCGTTTTTGACGCCCTCACACCCCATGACCTCCTCCTCAGAATCTCTCACTACCACCAGTCAAAAGTGTCCCTCATCTCTCCAATCATAAGCTACTCATAAACACAGCACACCCCCCCCTGAGGTCAGCGCCCCCTCCACATGTCAGCACCCAGTGCAGCCGCCCCGGTCCCACTGCCCTAAAGCGGGCCCGTTGCTATGTATGGACTGTGCTCTTACTTGGGTCGATGCAAGAGACGGTGTTATGAGTCTGAACATATCCCCCCCATTCCTGCCTCCTAGAAACATTGCTTCAGTATGGTATAAGGTACAAGGTCATGGAACCGTTTGTGCTCTTTCTGGAGATTAGCAAGCAAGGCTTAGGGGAGGGATGTTGTGTGCGGTGCCTGTTTCTGCATTTTTCTCTGGTTTTAAGGTATTTTTTGTATTCACGGTGTTAACATGCAGTAGTATGGTGCTGTCAGTTGGTTTTTCTGTTAATGTATCGGGGTTAGTTTTGTTTCAAAGTGTTTTGAACACAGCTTCTCTGTGGTCACTCATGAGGATGTAGGGATGAGCTTGTTTGTATTCCTATAGTTAATAGTTGTTTAGTGTATGTAGTGGCCGGCTCTGACTGTTTCACTGCTGAGGGCAGTACTTAATATGAATGAGCCAGTGCTTGCCAGTGGCCAGGGCCAGACTGGGAACAGCAACCAGCCCTATTAGATTGCTGCTTAACTGGACCTTGGAGCGGGGGTGGGGGGTGGTAGCAAGAAGCACCGCTCCCACTTTTGTTATAGGGGGGCCGATATTGCAGGCCCCAGTGACAAAACCGGCCCCCACGGGCAGCAAACCGGCCCCGACCCCTCCGGTCCACCAGGGAAATGACTGGTGCCTGCTACGGCCAGTCCGACCCTGCCGGTGGGGTCCACCGGCACTCATTTTTGGGGACCGGCACTTATTTTTCCTCATCGAACAATTTTGGAGAGCAAGATAGATAAAAACACGCAAACATGAAAAAAGAAGGAAAAGAATGACTGAAAAAATGTCACCAATTGAGGAAGCAGAAAACTACAAGAGGGAGATAAAGGGACAGGGAGTGTCAGGTAGTACATTAAAGAGGCATGAGGTGGATTCGGGACCAACAGCCTCTGTATTTGGCATGCAGACATTTAATAGCGATTATGTACTATGCAGTGGAAAACAAAGGCATACTGCTAAGAAGATGAGTATTCAGATTGTTCCATTTTACAACAGATATCACAGTAAAATAGTTAATAGAATATCGGTGAAAAAATTTGATACGGTGCAATAAAAGGTGACTGGATGCGGTGCAAAGAGGAATGTAGAATTTAGTGAAAATTAGCACCATTCGTACTTAAGCATTGGTACAAGAAAAATCAGGATCTGGTTTAGTGAGTACAGACACATACTGTGATATTCAATGATGTCAATAGTAGTCTTCTGGGCAGGGCACTCCAGCAGATATTACAAGGTTGTAATAAGGTTCTCTCTCTAAACACAATTACTGCGGTCTTTAGGATCAAAGAAAAATAACTGGTTCCACAGTATCCCACAATATTTAGTTTTGCCCCCTGAATGTCAAAACCACAATATCGAGGACACAATATCGAAAATAAAATATTGAGAGGTTAGTAGAATTTCTATAACCTCACATATATGTACTTATGCAGTACATATAACTTCAAGGTACTTCGATGTGAAGTTAGGAATAGTATATTTATATTTCCATATATGCACTTACCTTCCAGTATTTTGGCACTAGTTTTTCTGTCCCTGATGTTAATGTACCACAATATTGTTGGAGTCGATATTGGGTAATGCGTTCCAATTTTACAACACCTATACGTGTGGTACCTGAAATTAATGATTATAATAAATGATCCATTCATGTAAATATCTGCTAAAGACATCTACAAGTTTAGCTACTCTCCTCTAAAGAGAGTGCAACAATCAAGTTAGTGAAACTGGGGTACAACCCAAAAGAAAGGCAGCAACAGACCATTTGTGACCATGCAATTGGGCATGAGAATTACATTTGTCGTATTGAGTACCTCAATGTATTGAAAGAGAACACGATAAGATGTCATCATCATATTCCCTTTATTGTGGTTAAATAAAACCATTTTAAATCGTAATGTAGTAAAACATACAATTTCATTGTGCAACGCTATTTCTAAGTAAAACTTTGTTGTGAGGGGAATTTCGATCCAACAATACAATACTCATCATACATTTTTAAATATCCAAAATATTATAAAAAGGATAAAAGAGATTCGAATAAAACATCCCAAAAATATGTATGATTTACAAGAAAGACAAGTGAACACCTAGATAAAAGGGTACAAAGCCAGTCATAAAAACAATAGGGGCTGGATATTAAGTGTACATGAAGGTGCTATTGTAAGGAGCATTCGACCTAAGCACAGGTATCTTGCAATTGAATACAGCACACAGTCTCTGGTGTTGGTTTAGCATATTCTGAAAGCTGTATGGCGATCCCGGACCCCAAGAAGTTTACAAAGCGGAATAAATCAACGTGAGCGTAGTTTAGCATATGCCTTACAAAAAAATAGCACATGTTCAGCATTCCCTGTGACGAGACAATCCATTGGACACAGGTTTGTTATGTCTCACTTTGGAACCAGAAACCTTCCTATCCTAACTTGAAAATTCAATTTTTGATAAGTACAAGCCAGGGGATATTCCTTGCGTGGTGGCCTCTAGTATAATTCTAATGCAGTTCCTAGAGAGACCTAGCTCCTCGTTTGTCCAGAGCCTTAGCCAATATTTGATAGGTCTCAACATGGCAGTGTCAGAAATCGATCTTAGGTTTGGGTCGAATCTAATAGGCAGGGTCGGTGCACCTGTTGGGATTCTCAACAGAGTCTTAAAAAAGGCATTTTCAGCTCTTTCAAGGGTGTTAAGATTACAGTGCCCCATAAATCTGACCCATACATGGCCTCACCACAGGCATGAATCTAATATTTCTCTAAGGGAGGGGAGATGGCGAAAGTGGGTAATCTTTTGGCCAATCTTAAACTAGACCCTGTTCTTTGTTTTAAAATCTTGACCCTTTTCTGGACCTGTGTTACCCATCTATGGGAGTCTTCCAGTCTTACGCCCAAATAGTCAAATTCATGGGCCCTATCTAAAGCCTTCCCCCCAGGAATACCTTACTCTTAGGTATTATTCGCCTATTACCAGAGACCATGTACTTGGTTTTGGTTTTGTTTTTGTTAATTTCCAGGCCGTGGTCTAGGCCAAAATAATTAAATTTATCCAAGAGAATAGATAGACCAAGAGGGGACTTTGATAGTAACAAAGGGTCATCTGCGAAAAGGAGACACAGTATTTTATAATCCTTGACCTTTCGGGGAATTGTTATCACAGTTTAAAGGATAGGGGATGCAGCCATTTATGTACAAGAGAATCAGTGTGGGGGCCAAAATACACCCTTGTCTAATACCTCTCCTGATTGAAATGTCTTCCGTAAATTTCCCTACAGGGCCCCACCTAACCTTTGCAACAATTTTTGTGTATAATGCCTGGATTACGGACAGTAGTCTGCGCGGGATCCCAATCTTGTGCAGAGCCACCCAAAGTTATGCCCTAGGGACAAGATAGAATGCAGTTTGCAGATCCACAAAGGCCACATACAGCAGCCCCCTATCAATGTCTACTACCTTCCACTTAAGGGACAGAAATCACACAATCTGGTCTATAGTGCTTATGTTGGATCTAATTCCCACCTGTAAGTGAGGCAACACTTTGCTTTGGGCAATCCAATCCTGTAGCCTAGATAAGATTTGCATGCTGTAGACTTTCTGGAAATTGTCTATCACAGTGGTGGCTGGTGACATTTGAAAGTGGTGCGGTGTAAAAGTTATTGATGTGTGTTGTGTCGTGAGAGAGCGAAGCAAGACTGTCATCGGGGGGTTCAGAGGGGTTCTCCCCTGAAAAGATTTGAAAAAAACTGTGGGAAAAGCATGCATTTTAATACAAAATTGATGAAGCAAGATGGTTCATAAAGCAATAGTGATAGTGTAGACTTGAAATATTTAAACACATGAAATATACTCCATATTTTACAGAATTAAAATTGTTTAGTTACTGTAGTGTGCAAATGTCACAGTGCAACAAGCAAGGTTTGTAATTATTTTACCTGCACACACGGTTGTCTTGTCTTTCTACTGTCTACAGTGCACCTGTCTGACATTTCCTTCTCACAGTCTTGGTATGACTTTATTAAAGGCATTTAATGATAATGACATAGCTGTTGCATTCTTTAACTAGAGAACTTTATAATTTGGCTTGAGATAACAGTGCTAGTAGATTCTCACAGATGTCTTTATTTAAACACCTTTAGAAATAAAATCTACTAAGAAGATATGAGCTACTGTGATTTGTCAGACTATATGCAATGAGACAGCAAGACAAAAAACCTTAAAGGGTAGCCTCCAAGACATTTATGTAAGCAGAATCTTCGGGGTATAAATCGGCTGGACAGAAAACTCACACATTATACTGCCATGGTCTTCTATGACTGATTGTGTGCTGCAGATCAAGCTGCACAGCACATCTGAAGAGCTAACACCCTCGTCACACAACAACACGAGCAGACTGACTAGTGTGCCTTCACGCCATTTGTTTTCTGCCAAGAGCCCGGACTCAGGGCCGTAAATTACTTTGATTAAAGAAATGCCAGGCTAGAAGCACCCAAATGGGACCAACATCAAAGCAGGAAACTCAAGATCCCCTCTTGTTTACGTTTGAAAACAACATGTTTTCGAGGACTCTCGAACATCTCCCATTGGTGAAACAGCAGTGCTAACATTCTGTGATAAATCTCATGTGACTGCTGACCCAGTCGGTGCCCGGTTGATAGAACACAGAATACCATGTTATCAAGAGAAGTTTCAATGGTGTGTGTCACACAGACTAGAGAAACAACGTATTTAAGCACACTTAACTAAACAAAATCAATGTTAACTTAAAGACTGTCTTAAGAGAATGCAGTGTGAGGTTTTCTTTTGAATACAACAATAACCACGCCACATTCCATCTGCAATGCATGCCATTCCATCTTGAAAACAACCAATTTCACAGTTTCCAATCTTTATTGGGTTACGAGAGGCCTTTCAGAATTCGCACTCTGCGCCATAACAACTAAACAAGCCCCTTGAACGGCCCCGATTCGGAGAGCAGAGGGGCCAGTCACCACGCTCAAGAGCCCCTTCAAATACGCATTGATTCAGAGGCACTACTAGTCTAGTCTGAGGCGCACACCACACCAGCGAATACCCATGGAAACAGGACAGCAGTAAACAACAGCGCTGAAAACAAAATACATTGTAAATTAGAGTGTCACCACAAACAAGCACATCTATTCACAGCTGCCAACAGTGCTGAGCACAATCCTTGTGAAAAGGGGGCGGGTCCCTTAGAAAGTGCCCAGGACAACTACACACTTTTTCCACAAGCTTTAAAACTACCCTGTGTACAGTCGCGGCTCGCGTGGTGGGGTGGGGGTGTCCCGGGGGGGAGTGATAAAATAAATACAAAAAATCCTACCTGATGTCCTGAGCAGGTCCGCACCGCCTCAGGTCTGTTGGCGCCTAGCCCTACAGCCCCTCTCAGCCAATCCTGGCGCTGCCAGCAGCGCCAGGATTGGCTTAGGGCACAGCTACTGCTCGCCCGCCTGCCCATTAGGAGACCGAGGTTTGAGCCTTTGCTCAACCCTCGCTCTCCTAATGGGCATGCGCCAGCCAAAGCCGACACTAGTGCGCATGACTGGGCACGGCGCGAAAATTCGCTCACCTTCCCCACTCATGCGCACTTGTGCTGCTGCCTGTTGCCCCTGGTCCGTCTGACAATCATGTCAGTCAACATGACGCCGGACCGCTGTGAGAAGTTGGCCTGGTATATGCTGTTCACTAGTTCTAGTGACCACCTTGTACCATGCCAAGCAACCCTTATGGTGTGGTTGTAAGCCAACCTTTTTGGACTAGCTGCCCTAGTGGTAGCGTAGGCTAAGCAGTCTTTGAGGCTAAACTCGTGATGCGTGTTAAGCAAGCTGTTTTACCAATAGTAACCCCCTTTTATACCAATGAAAGGACACCACACAGATATATATTCAAAATATATATGTATTTATTTCTCAAAGTAACCCCTAGTCTCTTTATGAGCACAGGAGCACAAATCGTCAAACAAGATTATCACAGAATACACAGAAGTTGCACGTTATATGGATAGGCCCTGGTGGCCACTCAAACCATATACTAAAATAGTGGTATAAGTACCACGAACAGAAAAGGGAAAAGGCCTAGGGCCTCTAGAATCGCTGGGCCTACAAGGAGCTAACGTCAGTTAGTGACCAGGAGGTCCACGGGTGGCGTGTGCAGCGCAAATAGTCACACGCGTGCTCCCATAGGTTTCAATGGGTGCGTAAAAAGTACAAAGTTACTGCAAAAGGAATCTTCCGGATGACCTAGGAACTTAAGATTTGGAACACAGGCACTAGAGATGTATTACTACACATGGGCACCGGAGTACCAGCTTTACCTCACCCACAGGAAGCGGGTGCATAGGCCTCAAAGTGCGTCGGGTTTCTTCTATCTGTTCCGTTGAGCCTGGGACAAAGATGCTGCAGGCGGTCGGTCGGGAAGGGATGCAGTGGATCCAAGAGTGGATCGGAGATGTTGAAGACCTGTAAGCAGAGGGGACAGTGTTCACAGTCACTAGCCAGTGACCAGCGTGGCACCAGGTGGGTACCAGGCGATGTCGGGTGCAAACAGGTGATGAGGGGTAGCTTGTCTCCGCAGCCACGTGGTCCCTGAAGGTCGACGACGTCCAGGAGTCGGCTCACGAGCTGTCCCACGCAGGCTCTCGCTGTCGGCGGTGTCGGCGACTTGATCGAAGCAAACAAGCCTTGGCAAAAGCAATTGCAGGAGGATTCGGAAATCAGCTGTTGGTTCTGACCAGCAAGGTCAGAGGGATTGCTCCTTTGGAGGGGAGCAAGGGCCAGTCTGGAGCAACCAGACCAGCGGTGTTTGTCGTAGATTTCGTCGCCAAGATGGCCACTAGCCAGCGGGCCAGCAACCGGTTAGGCGCGTCGAGTGGCAAAATGCAGAAGGGCCCCACGCAGATCGTGGAGATGCTGGAGGGCTCACCTTTGGTGCAGATGCTGCTCGAGGGTTGGGCTTCTCAGGACCCAAAGCACAACTTGGAGGGAGCCTCGGTTGTTGCACTTGTCAGCTTGTCGTAGTCGTTCCAAGATGGCTGGCTCCACGTGTCTCGGTGCCTCCACGGGTCTCCTCTTTTCAGGGACTGTGGATCGGGCGGTGAGAGGTCTGGAGGTCCAGGTCTTGTCAGTCTCTGGGCTCGGGCTCCGGCGGGAGGCGGCGGCAAAGCAGACGGTGATTCGCTGGATGGTGCTTGCGTTAGCAAGGTGGTCACTCCCTGACCACAGGGGAGATTTTCTTCAGTCTTCTGTGCAGCAGAATGTCGAAGTTCCCGTCTTCTTCTTAGTTTCAAGTTGATTCCAGGATGTCTGAAGTCTTAGGACACAGCTCCTACCTTTATTCGGATTCTAGGGGCCGGACTACCTGCTAGGTCCCTCCCTATGGGTGGGACCAGGAAGGGGGGTGGTTACACCCCCAATCCTTTGTCCAGCTCGCCCCAGGCCCGGGACTGGTGTGCCCCAGGACCGGTTTGAACTGGCATATGCACCGAGGCTCCTTGTGAGCCACAGGCATGTCTGGTTTCTTTCAAGCCCTACCTGACCAATACACAAAATCCTGTCTGGGGTGGTGCACGCACCTCCCCTGGCAGGAAACCCTTTGTCCACACCTCCCAAGCTGGAAGGACTCCCAGCAGCAGGAGGGCAGACTTGTGTCTGTGGTGGCAGCATCCATTTTGTGGAGCTGAGGCTATGTCTGATTTTACCCGGGTTTCAGGTACTGTACATGTCGTGTCCCTCTAGAAGGGTGGAATGCTAACCCCGTCGCCAGAATTGGCGAGGGGTTAGTATTCCAATTCGTATGACACCTTACTCGACATGTTTTGATAAAGCCAAACCAAAGATAGCATTTAACCGCGAGGTTCATAATGCACTTAAGAGTATATGGTATGACGATATCTGGAAACAGTAGAAGGAAGTTGTTCCGACCACTGCAGACAGGCTCAGCTCATGCCAGAGCACCATCTCACATGGAACCAAGCACTCTGCCTTCAGGATTGTTAAGGCCTGCCATAGGAGTGACTTAGAGGTTACCAGGTGTCCCATTTAAGGTTAGGTATAGGTATACTACACCTAAGTAAGAGGTGATTACACCAACTTACCCCAGCTGAGTGATCAGCCAGTTGTGTCAGATTGTTAGGCCAAGCCTGGGGTGGCATAATACATGCTGCAGCCCCTGGCAGGCCTTGGGTACACCAATGCCCTGGGTACCTAGTGTACACTGGTACAGGGGCTGACAGGGTGATCCACTTCCAATTGGTTATGCACCTAGGGTGCATAGTTTTAATTTAGTAGAGAGAACAGCAGGCTGGGGGTCTGATTGGCAGGCCCACAGCCTCAATATGTCAAAAACCAGTGAAGCAAAAAGCAAAAATTTGGGGTGACCATAGGATAGCAGACCCTACTCTCCTACACAACCCCCCCCCAAACGCTGGGACATTAAACTAGCCTTGACCAGTCTCGTCTTCATGTCCTAAGTGGAAGTACCTGGAGAGACCATCTGCATTCCCATGGTCAGTACCTGGCCGGTGCTCCACTGTAAAGTCCATCCCCTGTAGGGAAATGGACCACCTAAGCAGTTTGGGGTTTTCACCCTTCATCTGATTTAGCCACAAGAGGGGCTTATGGTCGGTCTGAATCTTGAAGTGAGTGCCAAACAAGTATGGCCTCAGCTTCTTCAGGGCCCACACCACAGCAAAGGCCTCCCTCTCAATAGCTGACCAATTCTTCTCTCTGGGGGTCAACCTTCTGCTAATAAAAGCAATGGGTTGGTCTTGACCATCTACATTAAGTTGTGACAGCACAGCTCCCACACCCAACTCAGAAGCATCTGTTTGGACAATAAACTCTTTGGAGTAGTCAGGACTTTTCAGGATAGGTGCAGAGCACATGGCCTCCTTCAGGTCATCAAATGCCTTTTGACAGCTTACTGTCCACTGAACCTTTTTGGGCATCTTCTTGGATGTCAGATCATTAAGAGGAGTCACAATGGACCCATAGTTCTTAACAAACTTCCTGTAATACCCAGTCAAGCCCAAGAAAGCTCGAACTTGAGTCTGGGTGGTTGGAGGGGACCAATCCTTGATGGACTGTATCTTACTCTCCAGTGGTTGAACTTGGCCTCCACCTACAAGGTGGCCCAAATATACAACCTTACTCTGCCCTATCTGGCACTTAGTAGCCTTGATAGTGAGGCCTGCCCTTTGCAGAGCCTCAAGAGCCTTCTTCAGGTGGATCAGGTGATCCTCCCAGGTGGAGCTAAAGACAGCAATGTCATCAAGATATGCTGCACAAAAGTCATCCAACCCAGTAAGGACTTGGTTCACCAGCCGTTGGAAGGTGGCAGGTGCATTCTTCAGACCAAAGGGCATCACCACAAACTGATAATGCCCACCTGGGGTTGAGAATGCTGTTTTGGCCTTAGACTCCTCAGCTAATCTGATTTGCCAATAGCCAGCTGTCAAGTCAAATGTGCTCAAAAACTTTGCAGAAGCTAGTTTGTCTATGAGCTCATCTGCCCTTGGAATAGGGTGTGCATCTGTCCTGGTGACAGCATTGAGTCCTCTGTAGTCCACACAGAACCTCATCTCTCTCTTGCCATCTTTGGTGTGAGGTTTGGGGACCAGAACCACTGGGCTAGCCCAGGGGCTCTCTGAGGGTTCAATGACACCTAATTCCAGCATTTTATGTACCTCAGCCTTTATACAGTCCCTGACGTGGTCAGGTTGTCTGTAAAGTTTGTTCTTTACAGGCAGACTGTCACCAGTGTCCACAACATGGGTACACCAGTCAGTTTGACTAGGTATCAAGGAAAACATATGTGAAAATGATTGTAGAACCTGTCTACATTCAGTCTGCTGATGGGCAGTGAGGTTGCCTCCAAGGGTCACTCCTTCAACTGAGCCATCTTCAGGGTTCTGAGACAACAGGTCTGGGAGAGGGTCACTCTCTTCCTCCTGTCCCTCATCTGTAGCCATGAGCAAGCCCATGTCTGCCCTGTCAACATATGCTTTAAGCCTGTTAACATGGAGTACCCTGTGGGGACTCCTGGGAGTTCCTAGGTCCACCAAGTAGGTGACCTCTCCCTTCTTTTCCAGGATTGTATGGGGTCCAGACCATTTGTCTTGGAGTGCTGCTGGGGCCACTGGCTCCAACACCCATACCTTCTGTCCTGGCTGATACTCAACCAAGACAGCCTTTTGGTCATGCCAAGCTTTCTGTAAGGCCTGGCTTGCCTCAAGGTTTTTAGATGCCTTCTCCATATACTCAGCCATCCTGGAGCGGAGACCAAGTACATAGTCCACTATGTCTAGCTTAGGCTTTTTGAGAGGTAACTCCCATCCTTCCTTCACCAAACACAGTGGGCCTCTCACAGGGTGCCCAAACAACAATTCAAAGGGGCTGTAGCCAACTCCTTTTTGTGGGACCTCTCTGTAAGCAAACAGAAGGCAGGGTAGAAGGATATCCCATCTTCGCCTGAGCTTTTCAGGTAATCCTTTGATCATACCCTTTAGGGTCTTGTTGAATCTCTCAACAAGCCCATTGCATTGTGGGTGATAAGGGGTGGTGAACTTGTAGTTGACACCACATTCCTTCCACATAGCTGTCAAGTATCCTGACATAAAGTTGGTACCTCTGTCAGATACTACCTCCTTAGGAAACCCCACTCTGGAGAATACTCCCAGCAGGGCCCTGGCCACAACAGGAGCTGTAGTGGTCCTAAGGGGAATTGCCTCTGGATACCTGGTGGCATGATCCACTACCACCAGTATAAATCTGTGCCCAGATGCAGTGGGAGGATCCATGGGACCCACTATGTCTATTCCCACTCTTTCAAAGGGGACCCCCACCACAGGTAGTGGTATTAGGGGGGCCTTTGTTGTGCCACCTGATTTGCCACTGGCTTGGCAGGTAACACAGGAGCGACAAAACTCCTTTGTATCTTCATTCATATGAGGCCAGTGAAAGTGAGGGACAAGTCTGTCCCAGGTCTTATTCTGGCCTAGGTGTCCTGCTAAAGGAATGTCATGGGCCAAGGTAAGAAGGAAGCCCCTAAATTGCAGAGGTATGACCAACCTCCTGGTTGCACCAGGCTTGGGGTCTCTAGCCTCTGAATAAAGGAGCCCTTCATCCCAATACACTTTATGGGTACCTTGAGCATTCCCAGCAGCCTCAGCAGCAGCCAGCTGTCTGAGGGGTTCAAGAGAGGGACAGGATAACTGAGCCTGCCCCAAGTCAGCCCTTGAAGGTCCCCCTGTCCCCAGAAACTCAACCTGGTCAGGTTCAAGCTCTTCAGGGACAGTTCCTTCAGGGTCCTCTAGATCAGCTTCCTGGGAAGGCTGATCATCACTCTGAGGCAGGGGGGAAGGCACAGCCTTGACCCTCCTGTTCTTCTTCTTGGTAGGTGCTTGGTCCATTGTTCCAGGATCCAAGACCTGTGGTTCAGTGAGGCACTTTTTGGCCTGTGACCTGGTCACAGCAAGGACATGTGATGATATACCTAACATCTCTGCATGAGTCCTGTACTCCACTTCTGACCATAGAGAACTCTCTAGGTCATTGCCCAACAAACATTCTACTGGGAGGTCTGCACTAACCACAACCCTTTTGAGGCCAGTTACCCCTCCCCATGAGAAGTTAACAACTGCCACACTGTGTGAAGTAGTGGCATTGCTGGCATTGGTCACCAGGTAGTTCTCACCTGGTATGTACTGTCCAGGGTCCACAAAGCCTGGTGTCACCATAGTGACACTGGCACATGTGTCCCTGTAGGCTTGAGCCACTTTGTCATTAATTAAAGGAGTCTGTCTGTACTTGCCCAGGTTACTGGGGCTCACAGTCAGGGACAAATCAATGTCCCCATCACAGATCAAGACTGCCTGTGTAAGGGTTCTGTCTAAGTCAGAATCTCCTTCAGTTCCCATAGTGATTCCCACTACACCCTTTGTCTGGGGACCAACACTGCTAACAGTAGTACTGGGAGCAGGTGCCTTAGGGGCAACAGTGTTGGGGGCTCCACCCTTTTTGCAATCACTAGTCCAGTGAGTTGTATTTTTACAATGATTGCACCAGGGTTTCTTTTGACCTTCTTTCTTCTTTTTGGACTGTTGGGACCCACCCTCCTTAGTAGTAGTTTGGGGCCCTGTTGAAGACTTCTGGTCTTTAGGTTTCTGATCTCCACCCTTTTGGTCTGTTTTCTTCTGATCACCCCCTTGGCCCTGGTTCTGGTTCTTTTGCTTAACCCTGGTTCTGACCCATTTGTCTGCCTTCTTTCCCAATTCTTGGGGAGAGGTCAGATCAGAGTCAACCAAGTGTTGATGCAGTTGCTGGTTTTGACAGTTATTTAAAATCTGTTCTCTCATCATCAAATTATACAATCCTGTAAAATCAGATACCTTACTTCCCAGCAACCAACCCTCCAAAGCCTTAGTGGCACATTCAATGTATTCAGACCAGTCCTGAGTCTGTGTCTTTTGGGTGTCTCTGAACATTAACCTGTACTGTTCAGTGGTTAAGCCTAACCCATCTACCAGAACACTCTTCAGGACTCTGTAGTTTCTGACATCCTCTTCTCTAACAGTGAGGAGTCTGTCTCTGCCTCTTCCTTCAAAGGAGAGCCAGAGGATTGCTGCCCACTGGTCTTCAGGAACCTGCTGTACTTTGCAGGCTCTCTCAAGAGCAGTTATCCATTTGTGGATGTCATCCCCACTTTTGTAGGGGGGCACAACCTTAGACAGGTTTCTATTGTCGAAAACCCTATCTTTGTCCTTAGGGACAATGCTGCCACCAGTGGGTATAGACCCACTCTCTTTATGCTGTCTAGCCTTGCTAAGTTTCTCTTCCATCAGGGCTACTTCTAGCTCCTGCTTCCTGATCCTCAGCTGAGCCTCTTGCATCTTGGCCTCATGTTCCCTCCTCTGAGGGGTGGTCATCCTTCTCCTGGAGTGACCTTGAGAGCCTCTAGAGCCATGGGAAGCATTGGAGTCACCTGAGCGATTCCTTTGCCTTCCAAGCCCTGTGTTAAGTCCACTGGGGAGATCCAGTGGGTTGAACCCACTGTCAGTCCCCAATAGCCTTGGTTTAGCTGGGCCAAGTATAACACTTGGCACTGGGCTAGTTCTCCCTTCATCCTCACTACTGTCAGTATCCTTTTCACTCTCATCCTCTGTGGTAGGCATCCCATCTAAGGGGTGACTATTGGGAAGGGGTACTTCAGTGGCATCTTTAGAAGGGGGGCCTCCTGTTCCTGTCCCTAAGGGGGCTAACTGGGAAGCTTTCTTGAGTGCTCTCTGATTCTCATCATTCTGTAAGAGCTCTCTGAGCTCAGCAGAGTTTGGGTTCTTGGGCTGTTTAAGGCCTCTAAGAGTTGCCAAATGCCTGAGCTCATTCTGATTAAGGGTAGCAAAGCTGGATGGTGCCCTCTGGGGGTCACTCTCAACAGAGATGGGTACAGTGGACCCCTCTGCCCCGGCCATTGCTCTTAAGTGTGGGTGGATGTGTTGCAATCTACCTACACTTGGGTTTACCTACTAAACCTATCTAGTAGTTGTAGTCAGGGTGTGCTACTCCCTTTGCTCTACAACAACTAAGTTCAGTAGAACTTAAGTATATCTAATCTTGTTTTATATGTACCTACAGGTACCTATGTGATCTTTCAATTGGTAACCAAGAGATTACAATGGTAAAACACAGCAAGCTCAAATCCAACCGCTGCTCACCAATGTGAGAAGTTGGCCTGGTATATGCTGTTCACTAGTTCTAGTGACCACCTTGTACCATGCCAAGCAACCCTTATGGTGTGGTTGTAAGCCAACCTTTTTGGACTAGCTGCCCTAGTGGTAGCGTAGGCTAAGCAGTCTTTGAGGCTAAACTCGTGATGCGTGTTAAGCAAGCTGTTTTACCAATAGTAACCCCCTTTTATACCAATGAAAGGACACCACACAGATATATATTCAAAATATATATGTATTTATTTCTCAAAGTAACCCCTAGTCTCTTTATGAGCACAGGAGCACAAATCGTCAAACAAGATTATCACAGAATACACAGAAGTTGCACGTTATATGGATAGGCCCTGGTGGCCACTCAAACCATATACTAAAATAGTGGTATAAGTACCACGAACAGAAAAGGGAAAAGGCCTAGGGCCTCTAGAATCGCTGGGCCTACAAGGAGCTAACGTCAGTTAGTGACCAGGAGGTCCACGGGTGGCGTGTGCAGCGCAAATAGTCACACGCGTGCTCCCATAGGTTTCAATGGGTGCGTAAAAAGTACAAAGTTACTGCAAAAGGAATCTTCCGGATGACCTAGGAACTTAAGATTTGGAACACAGGCACTAGAGATGTATTACTACACATGGGCACCGGAGTACCAGCTTTACCTCACCCACAGGAAGCGGGTGCATAGGCCTCAAAGTGCGTCGGGTTTCTTCTATCTGTTCCGTTGAGCCTGGGACAAAGATGCTGCAGGCGGTCGGTCGGGAAGGGATGCAGTGGATCCAAGAGTGGATCGGAGATGTTGAAGACCTGTAAGCAGAGGGGACAGTGTTCACAGTCACTAGCCAGTGACCAGCGTGGCACCAGGTGGGTACCAGGCGATGTCGGGTGCAAACAGGTGATGAGGGGTAGCTTGTCTCCGCAGCCACGTGGTCCCTGAAGGTCGACGACGTCCAGGAGTCGGCTCACGAGCTGTCCCACGCAGGCTCTCGCTGTCGGCGGTGTCGGCGACTTGATCGAAGCAAACAAGCCTTGGCAAAAGCAATTGCAGGAGGATTCGGAAATCAGCTGTTGGTTCTGACCAGCAAGGTCAGAGGGATTGCTCCTTTGGAGGGGAGCAAGGGCCAGTCTGGAGCAACCAGACCAGCGGTGTTTGTCGTAGATTTCGTCGCCAAGATGGCCACTAGCCAGCGGGCCAGCAACCGGTTAGGCGCGTCGAGTGGCAAAATGCAGAAGTGCCCCACGCAGATCGTGGAGATGCTGGAGGGCTCACCTTTGGTGCAGATGCTGCTCGAGGGTTGGGCTTCTCAGGACCCAAAGCACAACTTGGAGGGAGCCTCGGTTGTTGCACTTGTCAGCTTGTCGTAGTCGTTCCAAGATGGCTGGCTCCACGTGTCTCGGTGCCTCCACGGGTCTCCTCTTTTCAGGGACTGTGGATCGGGCGGTGAGAGGTCTGGAGGTCCAGGTCTTGTCAGTCTCTGGGCTCGGGCTCCGGCGGGAGGCGGCGGCAAAGCAGACGGTGATTCGCTGGATGGTGCTTGCGTTAGCAAGGTGGTCACTCCCTGACCACAGGGGAGATTTTCTTCAGTCTTCTGTGCAGCAGAATGTCGAAGTTCCCGTCTTCTTCTTAGTTTCAAGTTGATTCCAGGATGTCTGAAGTCTTAGGACACAGCTCCTACCTTTATTCGGATTCTAGGGGCCGGACTACCTGCTAGGTCCCTCCCTATGGGTGGGACCAGGAAGGGGGGTGGTTACACCCCCAATCCTTTGTCCAGCTCGCCCCAGGCCCGGGACTGGTGTGCCCCAGGACCGGTTTGAACTGGCATATGCACCGAGGCTCCTTGTGAGCCACAGGCATGTCTGGTTTCTTTCAAGCCCTACCTGACCAATACACAAAATCCTGTCTGGGGTGGTGCACGCACCTCCCCTGGCAGGAAACCCTTTGTCCACACCTCCCAAGCTGGAAGGACTCCCAGCAGCAGGAGGGCAGACTTGTGTCTGTGGTGGCAGCATCCATTTTGTGGAGCTGAGGCTATGTCTGATTTTACCCGGGTTTCAGGTACTGTACATGTCGTGTCCCTCTAGAAGGGTGGAATGCTAACCCCGTCGCCAGAATTGGCGAGGGGTTAGTATTCCAATTCGTATGACACCTTACTCGACATGTTTTGATAAAGCCAAACCAAAGATAGCATTTAACCGCGAGGTTCATAATGCACTTAAGAGTATATGGTATGACGATATCTGGAAACAGTAGAAGGAAGTTGTTCCGACCACTGCAGACAGGCTCAGCTCATGCCAGAGCACCATCTCACATGGAACCAAGCACTCTGCCTTCAGGATTGTTAAGGCCTGCCATAGGAGTGACTTAGAGGTTACCAGGTGTCCCATTTAAGGTTAGGTATAGGTATACTACACCTAAGTAAGAGGTGATTACACCAACTTACCCCAGCTGAGTGATCAGCCAGTTGTGTCAGATTGTTAGGCCAAGCCTGGGGTGGCATAATACATGCTGCAGCCCCTGGCAGGCCTTGGGTACACCAATGCCCTGGGTACCTAGTGTACACTGGTACAGGGGCTGACAGGGTGATCCACTTCCAATTGGTTATGCACCTAGGGTGCATAGTTTTAATTTAGTAGAGAGAACAGCAGGCTGGGGGTCTGATTGGCAGGCCCACAGCCTCAATATGTCAAAAACCAGTGAAGCAAAAAGCAAAAATTTGGGGTGACCATAGGATAGCAGACCCTACTCTCCTACAACCGCCCACCCGCTTCAGACTCTGAATGGGGTGGGCGGTCCAACGTCATGCTGACTGACATGATTGTCAGTTCTCCCTCGGCGTCTTTGAACTTAAGTAAACTGATTCAGTTTACGTAAGTTCAAAGACGCCGAGGGAGAGCTGTGGGCGGGGTGGTTACGCCCCAACGCCCTAATAGATGCACCGCTGCTGGTCTATCAAACCTATTGGTCTATAATTTCCCGTGTGGATTTATCACCTTTTTATAAATAGGGATTATTTCTGCTCCTTTCCAAGACCTCAGGATTGGTGCTGCAGCCATCAATGCATTTGACAAGGAATTTATATATTATTCTGGAATAAATCTGCTGAGAGTCTATCCTAACCAGAGGCTTCGCCGGATATCTGGGTCTGGATTGCATCTAGAGTTTCAATTAGAGTGAATGACGAAGATGTCGTATCATGCAAATATGTCAATAAACTCCTGAAAAAGCTCTGTCTCATCAGTCCTTTCTCCTAAACCATAAGACAAAACGACTGCACTGGACTTCTGTAGAGGATTGTGTAGTGCCACCAGATGCACCAATATATTCACCAAAACGACCAGTGAAAGCCCATAATCGAAATATCAGGAGTGTTTAAGCAGAGAGTTCATGTTGTTGTCCCCACACATGCCAATTGTAATCATGTAGACAATGCCTGAATTCAGTAGCATAGCAAGTATGCCATGGGTCATCTTGAAAGCAAAGAAAATGACCCTTTTGGATCCTTTTGGGTAGTAAAGGTTCAGGGTTCAACTGTCACCAGTGCAACTGCACCTGCTGCACAAATGTTACTGTAATAAGCGCTACTTAAATTTCACGAAAATCATCTTAAGCTAAAAATATTGTTAGTTTTGTAATCGTGACCATCAGATAAGATTACATTAATGACCACCTGCAAGACTACCAGCAGTGGAAATCTCTGTTCATCAGGCAGGGTTTCCTGCAATAATGTAAAAAGGGTTTAGTTAATTTGAAATGCCTCTGCTTGATAGTAAAGAATTATTTATTTATTTTATTATTTTAAGAATTTATAAAGCGCAACTGTCACCATTGCAGGCATCCTGGCGCTGACAGAATCAGAGGAAGAGCGAGAAGTGGACCAGAGGGGAATAGGCTAACCAGGGAAAAGCCAAGTTTTAACCTTTTTTCTGAACGGCAGGAGTTCATTGATGTGCCTAATCTCGATGGGGAGGGTGTTCCAAAGTCTGGCGGCAGCCACCTCGAAGGATCTACCACCGGCTCTGACCTTCCTAAATTTGGGGATGACTACCAGTTTGGCATCAGAGGAGCGAAGATGTCTGGTAGGAACATACCACGCAAACTTAGATTGAAGAGGGGCTGGACCGGTACCATGGAGGGTTTTGAAAACAATACAGAGGGCCTTAAACTGGATCCTCTGTCTAAGAGGGAGCCAGTGCAATTTTGCCAAGGCAGATGGTCCGTGAGATCTTCTCGGCAGCCCCAAGGCCAATTTTGCAGCCGCAGATTGGACCCTTTGGAGCCTATCCAGCAGAAACTCAGGGGACCCGAGCAGGAGGGCATTGCAATAGTCCAACCTGCTCAGGATGGTACATCTAACCACTTGGGCGCGGGCCTGGGTGGGTAGGAGGGGCAAGACTTTTCTTAGAGAGCGGAGGATGGCAAAGCAGCAGGCCGATGTTTTTTGAACATGGGTCTCCATGCTAAGCATGTGGTTAAGCATGACCCCTAGGTTGCGGACAGAGTCCGCAGGCTGTACATTGGACCCTGTTTCCGGGGGCCAGAAGTTGTTAGGTAACGGTCGGGGGATCCTCGAACCAGCGCTAAAGAGCACCTCAGTTTTCCCTGCATTGAACTGAAGTGAGTTATCCTTCAGCCACCTTGATGTGTCCCGTAGACAATTATGTAGGACCTCCACAGAGATAGAATCCTCTCCTTCCAAGGAGAGGATCATCTGCGTGTCGTTGGCGTAATTGACGGTTTTAATGCCGAAACTTTTGATAAGTAGAATTAACGGCCTGAGGTATACATTAAAAAGTATTGGTCTGATAGCAGAGCCCTGGGGGACTCCGTGCGTTACCGGGGAAAAGGCTGATTGGAAAGGTGGCAAAGATACTGCCTGCTGCCTGTCCTGCAAAAAAGAGTGAAACCATTGCAGCGCCGTGTCCGTCACTCCTGCCTCCAACAGCCGCCTTAATAAGATCTTATGATTCACCGTGTCAAAGGCTGCAGACATATCGAGCAGTATCAAGAACGATGCCTGTCTTCTGTCTGCCCGCCTTTGAAGTTCGTTCATAGCAGTGATGAGGGCTGTTTCGGTTCCATGGGCAGGCCGGAAACCAAATTGGTCCCCGTCAAGTAGTAGATGATGTTCCAGGTGGTTGGAGAGAGTGTTACTGACCACCCGCTCCACTATCTTGGCAGGGAACGGCAGCAGTGAGATGGGCCTGTAATTTTTAGAGCAGTCAGGATCTAGGGAAGGTTTTTTTTAGCAAGGGGGAGACTAACGCTCGTTTCCAGTGGGCAGGGACAGTGCCAGTCATTAGAGATTGCTTACAGATTAGGTGGAGAGGGGGGAAAAGTTCATCTTCAAATTCCTTCCAAATTTTGGGAGGCACCGGGTCCAGAGGAGACCCGGAAACAATCCCTCTTGCTATCTTAGTAAAAATATCGTATGTAAGCGGTGGAAACCTGAGAAGTGATTCTTCTGGAGATTGTCGCAGAGGTCTTGGGACGGGACGATCGAATTTTTGCAAGATTCCGGGTTAGTGACGCTGTTAAGGATGTTAAAAATGCTCCTAGAATTGTTGGTAGTGTTACAGATCAGAGAGGAGTAGTGATCGGCTTTGGATATTTTAATGAGAGTTTTATAAGCATGGACCTTAGTTTTCCACGTTTCTTTGGACGTTTCCTTATAGTCGCGTCTCCACCTTCTCTCTGCTTGTTTACATTCAAGTTTTAACAGTTTTAGATCGTCGTTAAACCATGGGGCAGAGTCTTTACCTCTGCAAGTCCGACTTTTAAGAGGGGCATGGATGTCGACAACCGTTGAGATACTGGTTATAAGAGAGTTATAATTTTCACCTGTACTTTTGTTCACATCGAAGAGCTGTTGCAAATGGACACTTCACCAGAAGGGTGTAAGCGTGAGAGAGCTCTCCAATCTCTGCATTTAATTTCCTTGGTCAGCACAGGGGCCTTATAAGGACCAGTCTTCTTGTGAAGAAAGAATTTAACCAAAGAGTGATCAGTCCAGTCCATCGGAAGGGTTTACCCCATTACCACCAGATCTGGTGCCGCAAAGACCAGATCAAGTAGATGACCTGCTTTGTGAGAGGCCTTGGAGGCCAATTGAGAGAGACCAAAACTATCACAGGTAAGAAGTAGGTTCCTGAGAGCTGAGTCAAGGGTGCCATTATGCCAGAGATTGAAATCACCAAGTATAAATATCTTCTGGTGCGATAGAGCGATGTTAGTCAGGGTGGTGATTAGCGCTTGTTGCTGCTGAAGGCTAAACGCCCCTGGTGGGCGATAGCAAACTATCCCTGTGACAGTAGTCCCAGCGTGGGTCTGGATTGAAAGCCCTAACATCTCGGTGCCCAAAGTAAGGTCAAGAGTAAGGATGCTGCAAGAGGCTCTGAAAATAGCTCCCACACCCCCGCCTCTACCAGTAGGCCTAGGGGAGTGGAGAAATTTAAACCCGGGTGGACAAGCAAATCCAGGGTCGACCAAGCAGTCTGGACGCGTCCAAGTTTCTGTCATGAACAGAATGTCTAGTTCGTGAGTGTCAATCAGAATTTGGATCTCAGTGCAATGTTTAGGCAGGGACCTAACATTTAATAGCCCGCAATTCAAAACGTCTTCACATAGTACGTCGGCCCAGGGATGTGATGTAGGTACTAGAGAAAGTATTCCTTTATCTGCATGTTGCTTACCTATTTGGATGAGCTCCTCTCTAGAGTAGGGTGGCCCGGAAGGAAGCTGATCCTGATGTAAAGGGTCTAAACCGTCAGCGTAAGTGGCCCATGGCACTACCTTGGCGCGGACGGGCGCAGACGGGCTAGCCTTAGGCGCGCCTTCGGCGCGCATTCGTCGCGCCCGCTGCGCTTCCGGGGGAAGCACATTTTTTATAAGACTGTAGTCCGCGTTCGGGGGGGGCGTGGCTGGCGAGGAGGCGGGGGAGTGGCGGCAAGATTCGATTAGGTGTTTTACCGCGGCAGCGTTAATATCGGCTGCGCGGCGTGTCCAAGAGCAGGCTAGTGCCCTGAAGTGGTGAAGGAGGGGGAGAGGGTAAGTGGTTTAAAAACAACAAGTGATTCTGATAACAAATTAAAATATCAGCAGGTCGCGCTCCCGGCTTCCGCCTCAGGAGGTCTGTCAAGGATAATTACGGCGCTTGTAGTCAGCGCTTTAAATACTGGTTCGCGGTGGGCGTGGCCTCAGAAGGGGGCGTGGCCTCCGTGAACGAGCAGGAAATGGCGGCAAGATTCGATTAGGTGTTTCACCGCGGCAGCGATAATATCGGCTGCGCAGCGTGTCCAAGAGCAGGCTAGTGCCCTGAAGTGGTGAAGGAGGGGGAGAGGGTAAGTGGTTTAAAAACAACAAGTGATTCTGATAACAAATTAAAATATCAGCAGGTCGCGCTCCCGGCTTCCGCCTCAGGAGGTCTGTCTAGGATGACCATAGACATAACGTCCCTGTAAATAATAATAGTAATAAGTCTCCAATACCACATGATTTGTCGCTTAAACATCAGCTTTAAATATATTTTGGGAATGTAGTCCTATTTCTGCAAACATCACCTCATGAGTTCTGAAAATAGACACATTTTCATCTGGAGTACACACTTTTCAATGTTATACATATTTTAATTTAACCATGTAAAGCTTCTAATATAGTAGGCCTGGTTGTACCGGAGAGCTACCTATAGGCAGCTGAAGAACTACCACCAGTAACCCACGAGCTACTTGTCGGAAAAGCCTAGACTACAACCAAATTAATAGGCCATGAGCAAAGCAAACTGAATACTTAGATTAAGGATTAGCACAAAGAATATGTTTTTGTGCACCTTTTTTGTAACAAAAAAAAGGGAGAGGGTAGTCTGTGTTTGGATGGTCTGGACCATTAGTTCACTTAGCAATATTGAGAGAGGAAGCAGAAATCCCTAAAATAGATGTCCTCAGGTTAGTAGGTTGAGTACCGAACGCAGGAAGCATGCATGGAATGTACAGTTTACAAAATGGTGTTCAACCTAAATATTGTGCATTGTTAACATAGTGTGTCATAAACAAGTGTCCCACTTTCCAAACGGCAGCCCTCTCGATCTTGAAAAATAAGAAAACGATGGAAGTTCACAAATAAGTGTAAAAATTGGTCTATTTCAGTAAAGAAGAACATGAATTGTTTTATTCCATTATAATACAGGAGATCCTGCAGTCCCTGTAGAAAGACCTGTCTCTAGTTTCATTATTACAGGCGGCTTGGGACGCATCTAATAGCCTCTAATAAAGAAATTACATAGCTGCTTACCTGTTATAACTTATTACAGTTGAGTTCTGATGTCACAATGCTTGCTGCCAGAGCCAGCAGCCGTTCTGAAAGGCAGGTTATGGAGCATAATTAAAGCTGCAGTTTAAAAACACGAGAACAAAATATGGCTTTTTCTTCTTGTACTCTGTTTTCCAGATGAGCTGTGATAAGCAGAAAGTAGATATTTATGGCACCATGTTCATTTTTTCACTCTTTAGGTAATCATAGCAAAGATAGAATCACTCTGCATGTTTCTACACATTCCAAGCTGCAGTGGCTTAAAAAAAAAAAAACTGAACTGATTGTAATATAATTTTGCAACAAATATATAGATGTTTTATGGTGTTTAAATTTGCACTAGAGGTTCTATTTTTTGTTCATGTTTGCAAACATGCTATCTCTCATTTGTGTGAGCAGTGGATCGTGGATTTAAGTGTTTTGTGGGAAATGGGGTGGTGTGACCATGTATCATAAGAAATAAGGTAGCCCCGGAATGCATAAGGATATTGCAAGTCACCTAGAAGTTTCATGACCTTATAAAGGAACTCAGCCTTTGGCCTCTTTCCTCTATCTGGTCATGGAACTCCTTGACGACATGCAATCAGTGGTGACCCTTAATATGCAAGCAGTGTTGGGACTGCGCACACCATGAAGTGTACAATAATCAGGTTGTAGGGTGCTCCTGGGGTATCACCCTCTGGTCAAGGGGTGTGAAACAAATGAGGAGTAAGCGTCACCTGAATAGGGGACGTCCCCATGGGCACAAGCAAAAATCCACGAGGTAGTGGATGTGAAAATGATGTACACACTTAAGTGTCAAACAATAATTTCAATCCGAAATGTAATTTCAAAATGTAATATGCATTGGTCATAGATATTCCATGATTCATATCAATCCCATGAACGTGCATATAACGTAAATCCTCAGAAATTCAAAGTGAACATTTCAGAGTCCCGATGCATTTCGGGCTGTCAAAGCCTTTTGTCAGGAGCAAATGATCTAAAAATAATCAGTAAGGATACAATGAAAAACACAATACGTCCAGCATGAAAATAACAACCATGAGGCTAAATGATGCAATGTACGTTTACATTTTTTTTAGTGCATTCTTAAGTAGTGAAACGGTGAAATACAAAGCGCCGTGTCTTAAGGTAAAACAATCTAAAGCACTCGAATGCAAATGAAAAACCCGTGTGTGTAGAAATTGTGAAACAGAAAAGGGCAAACA
Source organism: Triturus cristatus (assembly GCF_964204655.1). Taxonomy (NCBI): domain Eukaryota; kingdom Metazoa; phylum Chordata; class Amphibia; order Caudata; family Salamandridae; genus Triturus; species Triturus cristatus. The sequence continues at coordinate 1,358,823,110 of NC_140590.1, forward strand.
TGCAGAAGTCTGCAGGGATGAATGATGTTACGGTGATAAATAGAGGTGAACAAAAGCGAAAACGGCTACAAGAGGATAAGTTAAAGTCCCCTGGAACAAATGTGCTGCCCAGTGTCCGGCATAAAACCAGTGTCTGTGAATGACAGAACGTCAAAAATAGGTGTTCAATTCTATCGTGGGGGAACCGTTGCGGAAAGCGTGCTGACCCGAGAACAAGATAGCAAACACTCACCGATATTCATAGTGCGACTGCGTCTACACGCCCCGTGAAAGTTAGTCCGAAGTATAGAGGCAGCCATGCAAGGTGTACAAATATATAACTGAAAACGGACTCGAGAACGAGCCGAAGTGTAACAAAAGAGCGGCAGCCATCTTAGAACGTCCAAAAAGACGCTTGCATCATTCAAGAACCCAAATGGGTAAACATGTCAACAGCGATGTAAGCTCATATCATTGTATGTGAACAAACCATATTCAAATAACCAGGAAAGAAAGTAATAGGATGTAAGAAAATACAGGTGATAATGCAAAAGGAAGTGAGAGATAGGTCGAAGCTAAAAGAGATAAGAAAGGGCAAGCTGAGACAACCCATGTGTGTAAAGGAAAGAACGATGAGACGAAATTGAAATGTGACGAAAAAGGCTGAAATAGATAAGATGTGATGTGACGTGTATGAAGCTAAGACCCCACTAGGCTGAAAATAGTAAAGATTATAATAAAACTAATGACTCAAAAAACATCAAGGTGTAAGGGCAGGATAAAAGAAGGAAAAAGGTAGAGAAACTCAGTAAACCAAAAGGTGGGATGGAAGACACGGCAAGTCCAAAGAGACCAGGAAGCTAGACGTAACAACAGAGCTCCCTTCTGTCATTTAAACCAAAAGGTTTTAAATAATTCAGAGCCTTAATCCAATAGTTCTCTCTCCGTAGTAGGTAGTTGTTGTTGTTTCTGCCTTCAATTTTCTCTACAGTTTCAAGTACTAGAAACTTCAATTGACTGATGTTATCCTTGTTGTCAGTGAAGTGTGTAGCAACCGTAGAATTTAAGTTCTTGGTTCTGATATTACTTTTGTGCTCGTGGACTCTAGTCTTGATTTTCCTTTCTGTCTTGCCCACATAGGGCAACCCACACGAGCATTTGAGAAGATACATCACATTAGTGGCGTCACATGTTGCTGTGACTTGGAGATTAATACGTGTTCCTTTCATAGGGTGAGTTGTCCATGTACCTCTAATCACGTTATTGCAATTGCTGCAATTCAAGCAAGGTTGGGTGCCCTTGTAGTGTGTCGTTGGAGAAGCAGTAGGAGGTAGAGTTAGTAGTTTCTTCAAATTCTTGCCTCTGGTATAAGCAAATATGGGTTTGTTACTAAACAACCCCTTAAAATCAGGTTCCATTGCAAGTATGGGCCAATGCTTGTTGATGATGTTTTTATAACGTTGGCTCGTGGTTGGAAAATTTGAATAACACTACCATGCGGTTCAGGCAAGTTTTGTTGGTTTTGGCTAACAATTCAAATCGAGTTCTTGATGCACATCGTTCTTTGGCTTGTTCCAGAATTTTAGAAGGATATCCCCGTTTTGAAAATCTTGTGAGCATGTTATCAATCTGTTTGGAACATGTTTGGGGTTGAGAGACAATGCGTTTGACCCTCAGTAATTGCGAATATGGTAAATGGTTTTTCAAAGGCTGTTGATAAAAGCTGTTGAAATGCAGCAAATTGTTCCGGTCTGTACTTTTGAGAAACATGTCTGTCTCCAGTTTGTTGGCAGATCTCTCAATAAGCACATCAAAAAATGACATGTAATCCTGGTTTATCTCAAAGGTGAACTAAATCCTATCATTAATTCGATTCAACTCATTGAGGGCAGTTAACAATTCTTGGTGTGATCCATGCCATAAAATGAAAATATCATCAATATATCTCAGGAAAACTCTTGCGTGTTCCATCCATGTCTTCTAATTCAAAATGTGTTCCTCTTCAAATTGTTCCAGAAAAATAGAGAGTGGTCCTACTTGCCAAAGGGACAGGACACCAATTGACACTATGTCTAAACAGAATTCCCTTTGGGAAATCACAATAGCATACTTGATCAATCACTTCTCACTCAAACACCTATTCAAACAAGACCCATGCCAGTAGCCAAAAGTCAAATATATGAATGCTTTATTCACCAAGTAAATGCAGTAAATTAAAAATGATTAAAAGAACAGAGTTAATCAACTCATGGATTAAAATACAATTTCATCAAGAATTATTGCACAATGTGTAGCAAAAACATTTTCACACAATGCGAAACAATTTCAGGTCAGCATTACTGATCCATTAAAAAATAGAATCGTTTTCCACAACACCAATGATGTGCACCAGAATTATATAAAACAAGACCAAGAAGTGACGCGTTTCGGTGGTCTCAGCAGGTCCAAACCACCTTCTTCAGGCTTTACATTAAAACGTGTCCCGGCACTTTAAAATCTATATGTAAAGAAATATATATATATATATATATATATATATATATATGTATACATATGAAATTAAACATATAGCAACACTATTCAATTGGTACACATAAACATATTTATACTTTATTTTTAACAAAGCATTAAGATATTGTGAAAAACACACATACATAAGACCATCGGCTCTGTCACATAATTCCTTAAGAAATCCACATCCACACTCAATTATTCAAATATATGTCAAACAAGTCCACACACAATGACTCCCATTAATCTCAGGCTATAAAAATAGCTCTGACTAGTATTTGTGTGTTGTTAAAAGGACACTACCACCCTTTACACACTCAAACACCATGAGCACTATTCATTGATGTAGGTGCTTGTCTACTTCCCATCTTGCAACTCCTCTCTCATATCCACACTACAAGAGTAATTCCAAAACACCCACCGTAATGACAACGTGCGGTTATGTAACGGGGAAATAGTCCTCCAGTCTCTAGTGGCCAACAGGTCCCAGACTACACTGGAAAAGGCTCCTATTTTCAAATTAGGAACAGTCCAAATTAGCAAAAATACGAATAGTACTCTCATCCTTCTGTACTCAAGTTTCATCATAAATACTGCTACATACCTTGAAATTCTGAAAATAAGGCCTGTCACAGTCTGTTAAAATGTTTCATCAGCTGGAAATAGGCCAAGGGTGCTGCCCTACAATCCGACACCAAAGTTATTATTTATAATCATGGAACTCTCAGGCTTAATAGTGTGCACTATAAGAGAATTCTTTTAGTGTTACTATTACCTTAATGTATGATCGAAAACTCCCTCTTTTGGAGCCAAAATTTGAATCAGTTTCTTTCCTTTCAATAAAAAAAAAAAAAAAAATTCTCTTATAGTACACACTATTAAGCCTGAGATTTCAATGATTATAAATAATAACTTTGGTGTCGGATTGCAGGGCAACACCCTTGGCCTATTTCCAGCTGATGAAACGTTTTAACAGACTGTGACAGGCCTTATTTTCAGAATTTCTAGGTCTGTAGCAGTATTTATGATGAAACAGGAGTACAGAAGGGTGAGAGTACTATTCGTATTTTTGCTAATTTGGATTGTTCCTAATTTGAAAATAGGAGCCTTTTCCAGTGTAATCTGGGACCTGTTGGCCACTAGAGACTGGGAGGACTATTTCACCGTTACATAACCGCACGTTGTCATTACGGTGTTTTTTTTTTAATTACTCCTGTTGTGTGGATATGAGAGAGGAGTTGCAAGAAGGGAAGTAGACAAGCACCTAAATCAATGAATAGTGCTCATGGTGTTTGAGTGTGTAAAGGGTGGTAGTGTCCTTTTAACAACACACAAATACTAGTCAGAGATATTTTTATAGCCTGAGATTAATGGGAGTCATTGTGTGTGGACTTGTTTGACATATATTTGAATAATTGAGTGTGGATGTGGATTTCTTAAGAAATTATGTGACAGAGCCGATGGTCTTATGCATGTGTGTTTTTTCACAATATCTTAATGCTTTGTTAAAAATAAAGTATAAATGTGTTTGTGTACCAAATGAATAATGTTGCAAAATGTTTGATTTCATATGTATACATATATATATATATATATATATATATTTCTTTACATATACATTTTAAAGTGCCGGGACACATTTTAATGTAAAGCCTGAAGAAGGTGGTTTGGACCTGCTGATACCACCGAAACGCGTCGCTTCTCGGTCTTGTTTTATATAATTCTGGTGCACATCATTGGTGTTGTGGAAAACAATTCTATTTTTTAATGGATCAGTAATGCTGACCTGAAGTTGTTTTGTATTGTGTGAAAAATGTTTTTGCTACACATTGTGCAATAATTCTTGATGAAATTGTTATTTTAATCCATGAGTTGATTAACTCTGTTCTTTTAATCATTTTTAATTTACTGCATTTACTTGGTGAATAAAGCATTCATATATTTGACATTTGGCTACTGGTATGGGTCTTGTGTGAATAGGTGTTTGAGTGAAAAGTGATTGATCAAGTATGCTATTGTGGTTTCCCTTAGGGAATCCTCTTCAAATTGTTGCATGAATATATTCGCATACGCCGGAGCGACGCAATTGCCCATTGAAGTGCCCGATAACTGTAAGAACCATTGATCTTCGCACTTAAAATAACTCTTATATAGAGTAAAATTAAGTAGTTCCATGATGAAAAATTGTAAATTGAAATCTAAATCAGAATTTAGTAGTGTGTTTTCTATGGCAGCTATGCCCAGATCATGTGGTATCGAAGTGTACAATGATTTGACGTCTATAGGACACAACCATAGTTCATCTTCCTCTTTAATCTGAATTTGACTCAGTCTGGAAATGAAATCAGTGGTGTCTCTGATGTGCGTGCGCATGTTGAGTACAAACGGTTGTAGGTGTCTATCAAGGAATTTTACCACAGGCTCATGTAGGCTTCCTCTAGTGGACACGATTGGTCTGAACGGAGGTCGTTTGAGACTCTTATGTACCAACGGTAACATGTATATGGTTAGTGATTTGGGATTCTCGGGTCAGCACGCTTTCTGTAGCAGTTCCCCCAGAATAGAATTGAACACCTATTTTTGACGTTCTGTCATTCACAGACACTATTTTTATGCCGTTCAACGGGTAGTACATTCCTTCCAGGGGACTTTCACTTATCCTCTTGTAGGCGTTTTCGCTTTTGTCCACCTCTATTTATCACCGTAACATCATTCATCCCTGCAGACTTATGTATGTTTGCCCTTTTCCGTTTCACAATTCCTACACACACTGGTTTTTCATTTGCATTCGAGTGCTTTAGATTGTTTTACCTTAAGACACGGCGCTTTGTATTTCACCGTTTCACTACTTAAGAATGCACTACATTTTTTTAAACGTACATTGCATCATTTAGCCTTGTGGTTGTTATTTTCATGCTGAACGTATTGTGTTTTTCATTGTATCCTTGCTGATTATTTTTAGATCATTTTCCCCTGACGAAGGGCTTTGACAGCCCGAAATGCATCGGGACTCTGAAATGTTCACTTTGAATTTCTGAGGATTTACGTTGTATGCACGTTCATGGGATTGATATGAATCATGGAATATCTATGACCTACGCATATTACATTTTGAAATTATTGTTTGACACTTAAGTGTGTACATCATTTCCACATCCACCACCTCGTGGATTTTTGCTTGTGCCCAGGGGGACGTCCCCTATTCAGGTGACGCTTACTCCTGACCCTTAATATGCAGCAGGGTTCGGAGAAACCCATACCCAAAGCACACACAAACATTCATACATACACACACACACCCAAAATGATAAAAAACCTTACTGGGCTCATCTCGTGTGGCAAAATGGAAGCCTCTGTTGTTTCCTGAAGGGATGGAAGAAAGATACCGCTGTCTCCTCTCATTGATTGACCTTGTCAAAGGTCAGCCAGTAAGAGGAGGACCTTCTTATCTTGTCAGAGAGTGGGATGTGGCCAGTTGGACCTGCTGGCCCCACTCTGTGACAAGAATCACTGATGAACACTTGGCCCTGGGCACTTCAGGACTTAAAACGGAATCACTGAAGTCCAACTCTGCCAGTGACGCACCTCCTCATCTTCAGGGGAGGCTCACAGAATAGTTTGCTGAGCTGAGAAGCTCACACCAACAGGGCTGTGAAACCTTCAGCCCAGCATATTGCTGTCAGGGTAGCCAGGTGCCTGTGCATTTAGGACTTGTACAGTGCCTGAATGTCCGACCCAACATAAAGAGTGTCTGTCAGACTGACCTTCGCTCAGTCTGACAGACACTCTTGACACACCAGAAAAAGTTGGAGTGGTGGGGCCCCTCTGCTATTAACAATAGGCCATTGCTGCTTGTAATATCCTTATAATGTACGGCAGGTGGCATTTTACTCATACGTTATTTTAAGATTGTTTTTGCATTGGTTCAAGCATATACAAATACAAGTTTTCCTGCCTTTCAAAAACTAGAAATACCCATAACTTCATTTTCCATGGGAAGATAGGAAGCAGGTTTGCTTGTACTAGAACGTTCTACAAACAATACTATATGCTTCATGGAAATGAGAAGTATTGGCCGTATAGGATTGAGTGACAAATTTAGGTTCTGCCACGATTCTAACCCTTTTTTTCCCCAGAGCATTAGAACAGACTTTCATTGTGCTTACATTTTGTCCAGTTACAAAAGTATGATGCAGTTCCTAGAATGTTCAGTAAGAACCTTACTCACAGTAATAGAGGTTCCATGTTTTATAGCCAGGTCCCCAGATAACTCATTGAAATCATAAGTGCACCATAGTGGTGGGTGAGGAACAGAGTGAGTGAACCATTCTTTACCTTTGCAATAACTTGCTTGCCGGCCTGGGAAACCTTCCACTCTACAATGCATGAAACTGTAGAACCTAAATGGCAATGCCCAAACTTGAGTCTAGAATCTATGCACTCAGATGAAGACTAAACTATTCCACCATTGGACGACTGATAAGAGAGCAAGGATCTGCACCCAACCTTAGGTGCCCACTTAAACCTTTCGAATATGACCTAAATATTTGGAAATGTTGAAGCTGCCTTTTGCATTTTGTGATTATAAATGAAAGCAATGAGTGAGACTATAACTTGGCCATATAAACTGAAACCAATTCATATATGCTTTCCTGACAGGCCAATCGCCAACCAGCCAAGCTGAATCTGCTAACATGTCAAGTCAAACCAAATCTGGAAGATAAAAAGTGCTTCGATCTAATTTCCCGTGAGTTGCCCTGTGTTAAGCATTCATTTGGCAGTGCATTTGTTTAGTAAATCTTGCTCACTTGAAAAATTTGCATTGTAGTATGCAGCTTACTGTACAATTCAGAAGGCATTTTTTTTTGTGAATCGGGGGAATTTCCAATTTATAGACCATGTGCTAGAATGTCCACGCTGATCTGATGGGTAATAAATTAGTTTTAAATGGTTAGGTTTTCAGAACTCATTCTAAAGCAGTAACACTGCACCATGTATCGTAGGGTAATATTTATGAAAGTAGTTAAGCATGTTGCATGATTTAAACCTAGAAAAACTTTATAATGAAACATGTCAGACCTGAGCCTGTTTTTTATATTTTTATTCAGGTATCTAAGATAAAATATCAGTGGCATCATAAATGATGTCATAGAACATGTCATAAGGGATTTAATCTGTGAGGTCATAAGCAGTGCATGGCGGGCCGTAAGTTATAGTTAGCTCTGCTAACTATAGCAGCTGAATTTCTGTATTTGCTTTTAGTTCAAAACGTTAATGTTGTCACTGACATATTCACCTAACTATAACATTACTTTAACCTTTGTTTTTTTCGTTGAATATATACTATAATGTCCCTGAAACCTTTGGGTTTTCTCACTGAATATATATCTATAATAAATATATATATAGATAGATATATATTCCTATCTATCTATGTATGTATATATATATATATATATATATACACATATATATAGGTATATATACATACATACATATTTTTTCACACAAAAAAACAAAGGTTACAGGGATGATGTAGTTAGGAAATGCATTTAAAAAACCTTAGAAATGCACTAAAAAATCAAAGGTTACAGGGACATTATAGTTAGGTTCACATTTTACATGCACAAAGCCCTACAATCTAGCATTCTGCCAAATTTATTGTAAATCTGTCCAACGGTTCAGGCTGTAGTTGTGGCTAAAATCCTGATGGAAAATTGCATGGGGGGAAAAGTTTTTGGAACCCTTCCCTTTTTCTCAGCCCCTCTGGATGAATCACCCTGAAACTTTCCAGGCAGCAGCTGAAGTGAGTAGCAAACTAGTTTTAAAAATGTTATGAAGATTCGTCAAAGGGCAGCAAATTTATTAGGAAAACAAAAACCACTTTGTCTTTGGAAACTAGGTCATAACTATAACTACCAACTGGCAACTGCCAGTACTCCCGACCCAACAGGGGTGTCACGTCTATCAGCAGATCTGCTAAACATTTCAAACCTATTACTTCCAGAGAAAAGACATGCTGTTCTTGCTGGTGAGTTTATTGAGAAAACGGCTCACGATGCATTTCGATCATACAAGTTTTGATGAAGAACAGCCTGAGAGAGTGTCTTTCTTCTGGTAGTAATGTATAATACGTGTGTGTACATATATAAAAGTTTTCTGTGGATAACGTCGTCGTAATTTGATTAATTTGCTACAAATTTAGCATTTCCCTGACCACTTCAGCTGCAGTTCTTCATTTCAAATTCCCCACCTGTTTGAGTGGCTAACTTATTGGAGTTATGCATAGAGAAAGAATAATCATTGCACAGCCACTGGCAAAGCGTAGGTATGGGTTGTGAAGTCTCAGGAAATAACTTGTACAATAAGAGTTCTCTACCCCAGCAAGAATTTACGATAATCTATAGGCTAAAGTTTACTGCAGCTCAGATTATTTTACTGGTTTCTGTGAAGTGACCCTATAAGACTGACATATATTTAAGGTGATTTTTAAAAAGGGTCTGGAACCTTCAAAAAGAGCTGCAAAAATGGTGAACTGGGGACGATAAAGAAAATACATTGAAGGGCCTAAGTACTTGAAATAAGAATTCTAAGAGAAAACCTCTCAGAAGCGGGGAGGGGGAACGCATGTTGTGATGCAACTTTTGAAATTGCCTTCATAAGTTGTCCCAGCTATTACCTTTTCTTTTAACCTTTGAAAATAAAAGGTTAACAGATACAATCCCTGTTTGTAAATATATTGATACTGCCAACTGTTCTCTGTGCCATTTGTTCTCACATCTAACTGCCAAATACTCTTTTGTGCACAGAACAAGCTAGTTTAGAAGAGGTTGGTAATATTCTGCCTTTTGCTGAGCTTTTGTTAACTAAGCCTTATTCTGTTTACTTTAGACAACCGCACATACCACTTTTTGGCCGAAGATGAACAAGACTGTATTGCGTAAGTACACATGCTTTTTAGTGTCTGGGGACCAAGATTGTGCCTGTATAAAAGAAAAACATAAGGGCTCATGTAAAAAAGTGACATGCATTAAACATGATATTTCCTCTGACATCTTAGATAATTTGGTGCCATATTGTTGCCAGGTATAAGATGTCTACCACAGTCTTCGTCCTTCTTCACACTTTACTTGCTACGGCGGTTGGCTGTGAGCTGCTTGCTTTTGGCAGAGGGGTTTGTAGTTAGGCGGTCTTCCTGTGCAGACTGTCTTGCTAAGAAGGGTGTACATCTTAGAGAGTCTGCTTATCTGCTCAGGTTCCTCCCCACTTTGGAAGGTCAAAGAGACTTAAGAAGCTGATGTTTTTGTTCCGGTCTGATTTTAATTGCAACTGAACTATGGTCTCTGTAAAGTGTAGTAATACCCCAGTAGTGTACTATATAAATCTAAAAACAAAATAAAGTTTTTTCCAAACTAGATCTCACAATAGAAATATTCTGATGGTCATGTTGCTGGCTAAAAGGCGGGAGAGGAGGCAGGTGGCAATAGTGTTACGTAAGATCTGTCTTTTTTTGGGGGGGATGAACCAAACTGGTGGACTGTGACAACACATTTTAACAGGCGTATTGCTTTCCATAAAAGTTCTGGTTACTATTTCAAAGCCGTCAGTAAAAAACTGAAGTGACTTTATTTCAAAGGGGTGAAGATAAATCTCAGCGACCTAATCTCAGATTGAGCTGCACGGCACATTCATTGCACTATGATTGCAAGTCAAAATGGTGAGCCTATGTCGCTTTGACTACAGTGTTTTAGTGATCAGGGGCAATCCTTGTGCGACTCTTGGGATGTGCAGAAAGAGAACCAGTGCAATTTTCGCACAGCGTCTCCTCTTCCCCTCCAGAGGCTATGAAACAGACAATACTAGTCCAATTATACCAGAGTTTTGGGCTCCTACACTGGGTTCTGGTTTCTTTATATGATCAATGCTGAAGGTTAAGCAGGACCATTTAGTCCTGTCCATAGTGTAGCAGGGATCACAACTGCCATTCTATAGAGATTTGATGTTTAAAATAGTTTAACCTTAGTCTACTTGGCCAAAACACACTTTGTCTGCCCAAAGTCATTCCTGCATATGGACTCAATTACATAGCCATTAGCCTTCTGGTAGAATGATGTCACAGTAACGTATGTCTTTGAGTTCCTCTTGGAGTAACCAGGGGGCTCTGGGAGGGTACTTTCAGTTAGGGCCTCATACAAGGTGCAGTCCTGTTTCAATATATGTTAACTTTTGTTTTAGATTCAGTCTAGGATAGTGGTTTTTCCACTGTAAGAAATCAGTAGTGTTATCATTACTTATCTGAATGTGATTTAAAAGGCTATTTCTCTGTCAGGAGTCAATCCTTCGATCCAAGAGTCAGGAGCTCATCTCTGTAATTTCCTCCTAGTGCTTCTTACATGCTAGTTTACAGATGACAAAGTCAAAAGGCACCGAAGCCTTGAACCCTTTCGTTAAAGAACAAAATGGAGAAGGGAAATGTGGCAGGCATTCAAATCTGTGCACCAAGAAAAAAAGGGGGTAACCCAAGGATACAGAGGTATGTTTAACCCAGATTCAGCACACCCCACGAAAGGAGCACTAGCCATTTCACCGATGCTTGATATTCTCTGTCCCCTACTAGCCCCGAGTTTAGCACCATGCCTTGAACTCCTCTGCATCCCATGGACCTTGAATCTTTATATTTTTTCAGCTACATCTGGGGCCTTCTGCCACCAGTCATACAGTTGATTCTCAGACATTGACTTTTAAATGTCCTGATGATGGTCCTTACATGCACATAGGTTCGAAACTTTGTTGACTTTGCACACTGACACCTGTATGCTATGTATAATTTGAAAGGGCGGATTTGTGGCTTTATTCGTAGTGTGCCTTAAAATGAATAATTATTTTCATACGTCACCAGTATTTGCCTGAGTATATTATTTCTTTCTTCTGACATTAGCCACTACTCCTGATTGCTAATACAGTGTGTTTTTATTTTTCATATGAAGACATTGTGTCATAGTGTAACGTATTATTTCTAAAGACAGTAGTCCCTAGACAAGGATTAATGAGAGCAAACAATAAATATAGGCCCAATCAGTACTATATTTTACAGCTGCCTAGCCAGACAGGTGTTCTTAATATATAGTTGCTTAAATATACACAATATTCAGCAAGAAACAAATAAAGTGGGACACAGGCCTGTATCCAACTTAGTGGGAAGGATGTACAACATGAAACAAAATTGTTTGTATGAGACACATTTTGGTTGGACAAACAAATTATAGTGGAGACACCGTTACACATAATAAGTATTAAATAAAGAGGTGTATATGGTGTACAACAAGTCAACGGCATTTCGATCCTTTTCAAAAGATATGGGATCATCATCAGGACATAAACAATGGTATGCCGGTATACATTTTGCCTAGATCGCGGTCAGAGTGACTTGGGGGAGGTTTGTTCCAGGCGAAGACCAAGTAGAAGTCCAGGCCAAGTACAAGAAGAGTAAAGGATGCGGACAGCCGCAATCACGGTCTGTGCAGTTGGATGCTGGGTCAGAGTCGACCTAATGAAGGCTGTAACAGCTTATAGGAGGCGTTTGAAATGTTCGCCCCGTGAAGCGGTCTCGAAATCCGAGTGGCCTATTGCAGTGGGCTGCTGTATATCAGGGACGGCAAGCTGCGTCCACAGTCGCTAGTGGCAAGGAATGGGGTCGAGGCCAATCTGTGAACAACCTCTGTTACAGCATGTCTTGCCTGTCTGGATCGATCGTTCTGGTTGAACAGTCAGACACTTTACTTAGAAAGCTGGTGTGGGATGGTGGCCAACACAGGGTGTCACTGAAGACTCTTAGATGTCCCCCTAGTGACTGTGGCTTGGGAGTCTCTGATTTTGAATTTTATTATTTATCTGCCCATATGCAGTGGGTGGCACAATGGCTGGCTGGTACTGGGCTTGAAAAGATGGGCCAGACGGGAAGACTTACCCCTCAGGAAGCTTTACTGGCAAGGCTCATGATCCGGCAGGTTGTCCTCCCATGGCCAGGGGTTCTGTTGCCTGTGGCAATAGAGTGTTGGAAACGATGTCTGCGATGAATCGCTGGGAGCCCGTTATACGTCCCAGTGTTACCATTGATGAGGTTCACACATGGGGACCCAACCACGTTTTATAGGGTGCAGCAGCTGATGGCGTTGTTGGATGCTGGACTACTTACAGTGGGTGACTGTTTTCAGTTTTGAACATTAATTCCACTAGAAGATTTACTGGTGCACTATGAGTTGACCCCAGGCCAATTCCTGACCCATGAGGCTCTAATGAGATTGTTCAATGACCTATGGTCCAGTGGTAGAGAGGAAACCAAAACCCATATGGTGCTTTAGCTATTTTTGACCATGGGTGATGCACGGCATCTAGTGAAGTGGCTCTATAGAGCTATATTGGATAAGTGTAGTATCCTGATGTTATGTTATTTATTGATTACTACAATGTGGCTGAAGGCCCCTTATGGCACTGAGGGCCGGGTAGGGAGCTTAGTTGGGGTGTGACCTGCCGGACCGCAAGTGGACGAGGGTTCTGGCATATCCCAAGTGGATATCTAGGAATATGCGGCTGAAATGTACCCAATTTCATTATTTGCATATGACGTATTTAACACCTAATAGACTTCAGGCCATATACGGAGGAGGATCAAGACAGTGATCTTGATGTGCAGAATTGGATGCGGACTTCGAACATATGACGTGGAGTGCCCCAGACTGCGCCCGTTTTGGGGAGGAGTAATGCATAGGCTGACCTGTACACTGGGCCGTCCCGTTGCTTGTTATTTAGATGTATGTCTGCTGGGACTCTTCCCGAGACCCAAATCGAAGTAACTGGGCTCCAGATACTTGGATTTAGCCCTAGCCGTGGTGAAAAGACACATAGCACTAGTAGGGAAATCGGAAATGGAGCCATGGTTGGAGGCTTGGGTGCGATAAACTATGACCTGGGCCAGGTCAGAGGAGAGAGCTCAACTTCAGGAAGATACCAGGGAGTGCGTAGATGCTGCATCGCAGAGTTGTGGTTGGAGATACTTGGGAAGTGGGAAAGACCAACTGAAGACACAGAGTGCCACTGATGATGAGGGGGATAAGATTGAGGTGGGGGTAACTCTTTACGGCACTCAGCGAGCACAGGGACCATACGTATGTGGATATTCTGCATTGCAATCCCTGGTCTCCGCGCCTGAATATGCAGGGTTGGCACTCATCATTGATCTGGAACCCACATCCGAAGACATGGGTGGTGCATTGTAATGTGATATAATACTTCATCTACACTCCCCTCTTCAGCCTCCCCCCCCCTCCGCCATGGCCGTCTTTCTCATCCTGCGGTGGAAGACAGTTGCGGGGGCTCAACACCCCTGCACGAGCCCCCACTACAGAATGATGAAGACTCCCCCGAAGACACTTGGGTTTGTTATGGTTGTTGTTACACGTTTCATCTTTTGAAAGGCCACTACAATAGTTCCTGTTACAGGCACATATGGAGCACTGAAAATTGGGGGATGGCCTGACACAGTATCCTGGTACATCGGTAAACTCTCGCGGATGTACATTATCAACGAGGGGTATAGACGAGAGACGATAAGGCATCGGATTAGATGAGACAGAGAGACGTGAATAGTGATCCGCTGGACTCTTCAGACCCAAAATAACCAACGATAGAGATAGCATCACCAGTACAATTGCTCATTTTTTTTTACCTAAACTCTCTGTTCATAATACAGATGAGTACAAAAAGCTCCATTTATATTAGTCGTTTTCTGTATTTCCAATTTACTAGTGGTAAATGGCTCCACTTGCTCCCAAAGTATTTCTGTCAAAATAAATAAGATCTCCCAGTGAATGCCTCGTGCGTCAGATGTCTGCTGCATATATTTCCGCTGTTCACAAAATGAATGATGGCAGCTGCATTTTGAGAGGACGATGTTGCGCCTGTCGCTCTGCTCACATTCTAGACTGAGAAGAAATGTCCTTAAAATGCAAGACTGGCCTGTTGCCGGGAGCGAACTACTGCATATCAATATCAGATGGTCCAAACAGAGCCCTCTTTGTGTTGACAAATAATACATTTTTGTCAATTTTCACATGCTATTTTTTAAAACTATGTGCATGTTTTACGGCAAAGACCCAGAAGGCAAGGAAAAGATTCTCATTAAAAAACTGCCTGTAGTCCTAGGACTGAGTTTCAGCCTCTGCTGAATTATTGTAGCTCAGGAAGGGATGATAAGGAGAGGGAGTGGTGAAATAGAATCAAAAGGTTGCTCGAAATAAATCGGTTTCCAATATCCAACATGTACTGAAAGGAAAAAAAGAAAATGTATTTCCTCGCGAAGAGGATGTTCCAGAAGGCCAAAAACCAGAGGGAGCAACCCTTGACCATCCTGCAGGTCTACCAGCTATAAATGGTACCATGGCACTACCAATGATACACCATCAAATAGTAAACATCCCCAAGCCCTCTGCAAGAGGATGTTCCAGAAGGCCAAAAACCAGAGGGAGCATCTCTTGACCATCCTACTGGTCTAACAGCAATAAATGGTACCATGGTACTACCAATGATACACCATCAAATAGTAAACATCCCCAGGCCCTCTGCAAGAGGATGTTCCAGAAGGCCAAAAACCAGAGGGAGCAACCCTTGACCATCCTGCAGGTCTACCAGCTATAAATGGTACCATGGCACTACCAATGATACACCATCAAATAGTAAACATCCCCAAGCCCTCTGCAAGAGGATGTTCCAGAAGGCCAAAAACCAGAGGGAGCATCCCTTGACCATCCTACTGGTCTAACAGCAATAAATGGTACCATGGTACTACCAATGATACACCATCAAATAGTAAACATGCCCAGGCCCTCTGCAAAATATATCAGACTGCTACCATCTGTGGATAATCCTACAGAAATGCAGCGTATTTTAATCTATGCAATGCCAAATTTCAAAGTCCAACGACATGTTATTCTTTTGATTGATTTCCAATGACTTTCAATCTAAACAATATGTGACGTTGCATTGATCTCGATATTTTGGTTACAATATTCTGATATCTAGATGTTGCCTACTCCATTTTCATGCGCTGCACTCTGTAGAACAGCCTACTTTAGTCCACTTGACAGAAAAACCAACTGTAGCACATTTTACAAACCTGCCTTCCCTAGAGCTCTGGACAGAGGTGCTTACCCCTTCCTGCTGCTGTTTGAGATGTTGCTTACCTACTCCCACTGTCTGTTGTACCTTGCCCCCTCCCACCCTCCATGCTGTTGCTTACCCCCTACCTGAATTCCGTGTGGATGCTTGCCCTATCCCTCTCACTTGTCCATGTCCACCCACTATAACAAAAAAAAAGCACTATTACGCGGCCTTTGTTGGCTACGTCATGGCACTTAAAAAAATGTTCAGTCAACCACCAGTACCTCATGCCTGTTGTCGTTACTTTCCCACTACACCCTCTCTGGTGATGTTGCTTCCCCCAACCCACCTGCCATAACAAAAAAAACACTTTGACCATACCAGCTCTGGCTGCATCACAGTGCTTTAAAAATATATATATATATATGTTTAGCCATGCTACTTAGCAGCCACGTTGCTGTACAGCATCGCTTCAAACATTGTCAAAGGCAGTACCCCACATAGACGAGACTTATTGCTTTGCCAATGTTAGTTTTAATTTGAGAGGACTCTAAGCACTAATAATAAAATAGACTAATAATAAACTGGCCCACCACTACGGTATTCCATATACATATCCATTCATAGCTTTTGAGAGTGTATGATCCCACATCACCTCATGAGAGCCTCACAATTTTAAATCTGTCTCCTGGGTCATGAATTGTCTAGATGGTCAAACTTCCCTGTAGGAGTTCAAGTTTCCTTTTGCCTGCTTCCAGCTTGACTCTTTGATCAATAATTGACTGCCAGAGTTACTACCACAGTTGTGTGGTAATATCAGACATTTATCATTCAAAGGATTCAATTCAAAGGTTCCCAGTGAACATTTTCATCTTATCTACAAAGCTATGTGCAGTAATGATTTTTGAGCCCTGTTTGCTCTCATTTCTCAATCAACAGATTTTTCACGGAGAGGTGTTGAAAGCATGGTGTGAATTTGATTTTTAATGAATAAGAAGGAATTCATGCCTCAGAGGAGTGGACTTCTCCTTTGAGAAGGGTAGTCGGTCACCTCATTTAATGTTTACAGTAAGCCTCATGGCATTTATCAAGCTATAGGGCCACTATGTGGTAATAAGGCTGTGAAGCTATTCTGCAAGACAGGCAATACCCCCTGAGATTCAAGTCCTGCATTCCCATTGGTTTCCAGTTATATGATGTGTGGTGTGGAAAGAAATTTGGTTCATGAGCCATGTTTTTCCCAGTTTTTGTGGATTATAGGGCTATGTGAGAAGGTGTTTTTACCCATCCAATCCGCCCAAATTGTCCACCTTTTGATCACCTGATTTTTTACCTTTTACTGTGGGGGAGCCTCATAACCTGTGACTCATCCATGGTAAACTCATGATAAATGGACTACAAATGTTTACCACTAGTGTCTGCCCTTTAAGATATGGCTGCTGCGATGCAGCAAGGGTACGGAGCCCTTGGCTGGTTACACGTGTTCACACATGTGAGAGCTGCGCATGGGATACTCTTGTTGTGGACAGCATGGTAACTGTGCACAGGTAGCCTGACACAGAGGGGACTCTGCAGAATTGGGTACATAGAGAACATCAGTGTGGTTTACTGTCTTGTCTGCGGTGACACTCCATTGTACACCTATGGGAAGGGCTGCGTTACAGTGTAGTTTCTCTTCCCCTTGGCCTACAGACACCAGAGTCATACCGATTTAGAGCGTAATCTGTATGAAAAAATAAATTCTGCAAAGTCTATAAATGTATCTGTACAGCTTATGGGTCATCTAGGAATGTCATATTTATCTGGCTCAGCTCAGGATGAGAGCCCAGTCCTGTATGTCACCCTTCTGGGCAAAGTTAACAACATTTCTCTCCATCCGCAGGGGCAAAGGCCTCCCCACACAAAGGGAGCAATTAACAGTGCTTCACTCAGCTCCTGACTAAGGAGAAAAGGGGTGGGGTGGAATGCTCTTCATCAATCACCCATCTGTCACATTATGCCAGAGATGGGCCTGCCCAAGCCCACTAAACAAAGGAGGGAAGCGACCTATGGACCCAACCCAGTAGGGAGCTTCATTTGAAGATTTGCTGGGAAAGGCCATGGCAGTGATGTCAGTAAGGGGTGGACCTGAGGCCCCCAGAGTAGATGTGACAAGTGAGTCCTAGGTAACGGCGTGTTGAAATGTCCCAGAAGACTACGCAGGAAGGTTGGCATGAGGGCGGAGAGGTGATGTGGCACCCCGGGATAGGCCAGAGGTGCATCCCTGCTGGAAACTCCTACCCCCACTTAAAAGGTTTTGCAGAGGGGGGGGCTCTTTCTCTTGGTTGTGCTTTTCTGCTAGTCACTGGGACTGGAAGAAGACTCCATGGACAATTGGATCAAAGAACCCCCGGATGGCCCTATGGACTAAGTACTCTGACTTTAATTGACCCCGGGACCAGTGAGGCTCTCCTCAGGACCAGGAAAGTTGGTCCTTTTACACCCCCTGAGAACTAGTTCGGGGGGAAAAGACTGGGTTTCTACGCAAGAAGGAAAAGGCTGGCACAGGGATCCAGTGAAACCAGCTCCCTTCAAACTTCATCACCTTTGAGGCCAGGAGGTCTGACGCAAGTGCTCCAGGTGGCTAGGGTTTGCCACCAGGAGCAAAACTAGACCAAGAGTGTCAATATCTGCCCTAAAGGCCTGAGCTATGGCCTTTTCAAGTTTGGGCAACCTTTGACCGCCAGCACGATCCCGGAGCTCGTGTAGCTCCGCTGCCGGATGATCTTATTCCCTGGGGTGGGCCAGTGCCTGGGGGTCACAGCGAAGAAGGATCCCATAAAGAAATGGAGCCCAGAGAGTGCATGTGTGGGGCCCTTCCCTGACGCTCCTGATGGCCTGGGGACCACATCCCCCAGGCTGAGTTTATGCTTGGGGGCCCAGGACCCCATCTTCAGGCCCCCGATAACTGCTAATGCTTTCTAATAATCGGATGGGGCCCAGGACCCCATCCCTGTGCCCCAAGTAAGGATGATGCTGGGGAAGCGCCACCGCTCTCCCCCTGAAGTGACTGGCCCACCCCACTCCCCATGCCTGGGGGGAGCAGGAGACCTCCATGAGTCTTGCTCCCCACCTGCAGGAGCAGGTGAGGCAAAATGGATCTGCAGACTCCTGCAACTGCATACTGGAGTGCGGTCCGCACGGGGAGTCAGCAGGGACAGCCAGGGGTGGGCTCCCTGGGCAGTTCCCCAACACTGAGAATGCGTGGAGTGCCCATGGGGGTCCGGGCACCCCAAAACAAAGAAAAGGGCCTGGGGAG
Organism: Triturus cristatus; assembly: GCF_964204655.1. Lineage (NCBI taxonomy): Eukaryota > Metazoa > Chordata > Amphibia > Caudata > Salamandridae > Triturus > Triturus cristatus. The sequence continues at coordinate 1,358,842,053 of NC_140590.1, forward strand.
TGAAGCTTCACAGCCTAGAAACAAAAGAACCAAACCAAAAGAAAAGAGAAAGCTCTCCCTGGCATAGCGGAAGAGCCGCTAATAAAATATTCACTGCTCTTGAAAGTAGCACCCCCCTAATGGCCTATGGGGCTTGTCTGCCTTGGCATGATTTGGCCTTCTTTCTCTCTTTGTGGTGACCCCAGGACGACGGGGTCACCACCAACAAACTCTGGGAGTGCGGGCGAGCTGCAGGAACATTGCAGCCTCCCCATTGCAGATTTTAAGAGTCCCCACACTAAGTTGAGGGGGCTCCAAAATAATAACCTCCCCAGGATTTCTCAAACATTCCCAAGGCTGGAGCTTTTGCCCTACAACTGGGAGTGCTGCACTCTCTAGGAGCCAGGGACATGGTGACAGTTATTGTGGCCTGGAGGAGGTTAAAATGAATATACATGTAGTGCAATACCCTCTAGAGGTGAAATGTATGGTTACAGGTGGTTGTGATCAGAACGTGAAGTCCTCTAGGGGCTATGTGCATAATTGCATTTTTTCTAAACTACACAATGCATCTATCTTTTTCTTATAAAGGTTTTATTGAAAAAAAGATGTTGACAGCCACTCGTGACCAAAGTATGTATGGTTTATTGCCAGTATTAAGTGCTTTCAATAATGGTTATATTTTATTATTTCCTTTATTCCTATGGTGAAATGCTTTATGGAGATAATCATGTTGACAGCCACTCGCTTTGTTACCAGTATTAAGTGCTCTCATCCCAAGTTATGTTCAATCATTTCATTTAATTACAAGTTAATGTTTGGACATGTGGTTTGTTGAACTAGACCCCCGGCGGTGAGGGGGATTAAAACTGATTATGCAATGTCATCAAAAGGTATTTCCATCAGCATGATGTATATTTGTGAATTACTGCATAGTATTGAGTGTGTAATAAATGTACTTTTCCTTTTACAAAAGAAAATGCACAGACTGGACAATCATTTATTAAGTGTTATGCTCGCGCTCACAAAATTACTATTCGCGAGCGCGAGCAGGAAAAAAACTCTGCTGCACTACATGGAGTGCAGTTTTCTGCACTCCGCGAGCTTCCCAGAGTGCAGAAGACTTCGCGAACGGAGTGGAGTTCACTGCCCAGGCCTTTTATTACTGCATTCTAGCGAATGGTGATTACTAGCCAGCACCACCTCCCTTGAGTAGGCCATGGACTGCTGTGCTTCGCTACCTGAGATAATCAAGTGCTACAATGGGGTGTTTGGTTCGCAGTGGAGGACGAATGTGGACCCATTACTTGTGCAGAGCACACAACTAATGGCCCCTTTTCTTGTTGGCTAGTACCCAGTTCTCTTCCTCTGACATTTTTTTTGTCTACTGTATGAGTTTTTCTCACTCCACTGCCCATTAAGTTACATGTGAGATTCACTACATTTACTAGCCACTACATTGACTCCATTATACTGACATAGCAACTGCATCGCTGACCACTTCATCAACAAAGATTTGTAACATAAATTGGGAGACGGACCCTTGGAAGAATGTAATTAAAATAAGATAAATATAAAAAAAATTAATAAAAAAATAATAAATAGGTACTCGAGATGGGGTGCATTTAAACAAAAGAACAGCGAAGTACCAAGAGTGTTTCATCAGAAATATAATTTTGAAACATTTTATCTTCACTTACAAACGCTTGACTCATCCATAGTGTGCCAAGTACAGAGGGCAGGCTTGGTAACATGATGCAAATGTTGTTTTGCTCCATCTTCCTTTGCCTTATGGTGCCAAGTACTTTCCCTCCTTATCTGAATCCAGACATTGTCTTCTCTCACTAAGATGCAAAGTAAGAATGCCTTAAGAGAGTCTGAGTGAATGACTGTCTTGTTTCCCTCATTAGAGGATGCTCATCCTTGGCTGCATCATTTTTTGATGTCAAGAAAGGTTGCATCCAATTCATGGTTAGTGACTTGTATAATGGCTTCTTTCAAATTAAACAGTATCAATGGAACATCACGTAGAGATGTAACAAGCCCATATCAGGGCAATAGGGCAGGCTCCAACTTATTTTACTCAATTTACTTTACTATCAAAAAGCAAATCTGTATGTCTTGGTCCATTTTGGGCAGCTACAAATTAATCCAGTATTTACGCAGTCAAGCTCAGTATGGCAATTCTGGTCCAAATCCTTACTATGGAAGATATAGGGTGCTTCTGGTTCATGTTGTACCTACATCACATATCATAGGGCTCTTACATCTCTCCTCTGCCAAAGGGTTCAGGACTGTGGCTATTTATATGTCTAACTGTTCTGGCAGTCTCTCCCAATGAAAACTCATTTTTTTTAGGCAGTTTTGAATCTTGCCAACTCCTTGTCGATTATCTCTTATTTATAGGATAAAGGATGAGATTTTGAGCTTGGAAACCACAAGAATTTGAAAAGGTTCTACCTCCAATATTCTCTTTACATTCTGCTCTTCCAATATTAGTGTGCTGGTTCTAGAGGCAGTTCCGTCTGATTATCTATTATTTTTGCATTCTCCCCATTCAAGGTTTTGGATAAGTCCTTTTCAGCTCCATCTCTCTGACTATTATTATCAGTGCATGCATCTCACCTTAAATTCACTTCAGATTTCTTAGAACCTCATAAAGACCCTACCTGGGTGCTGCTGAGTGGTGAGGTTGCTCCATGAGACACCCTTCCAATGCCTGTACCTGTTGATTTTAATCATAACTACCTTCTGATGAAACACAAAGCAGATGGTTATCTTTGGACAGTCATGCCTGTAAAGGGACATAAAGCTTTACATTAAATTTCTGAAATAAAAGAAAATGTAATATTCTTGCTTCCGTAAGTCTTATTTTATGTCCTAAAGGAAAAGGAAACCCTGTTTTCCATGGACATGCCATAACTATAGTTTACTGGTAGAAGCAAGTCAGGGTGATGTTTCCTATTACCTGATTATTAGAATCTCTTGAGGATTTACACTTTTTAAGCTGGATCCTATGGGCTATCTTCAGTATACTACTCACCCTTGGGAATTTAACAGCTATTGGCTTGTTAAATCATTTAAACACATGAGTAGTCCCCAAGTTCATCAGTTTACTGTTTGATGAATCTCCAAGTACCTCAGGTTGGGGTTCGAACAAAGTTGCTCTCTAATCCCAATATCAAAAGGTTAGCGATGCTAGTTGTTACTTTCTAGAGACCTTCAAACCTATAACTGTGCAGATCAGTTTTTTCTTGAAAGTTGTTTTTCACCATTCCATCCCTATAAAATGTCCAAATTGGAAATCATATCGGCAACCGGAAAGGAGTCTTCAGGAACTCAACACCAAAGTAAATGACTGAGGTGCCAATAGCCACAAAAAGAGGAAAAAACCACTCAGCGGTTGGTTTGGATGATTTCCTGTCATTGAGTTATCATTTTGCAAAGAAAATTCAGGCAGATACCTGCAATGCTTGACTTTTTGCTATGTTGGCTACAAGAACAAGCTTCGTGAGGTTCTTATACAGTCTTCGAAAACTGTAGGATGTTAAATATTGGGAAGCCTCTACTTTCTCTACCAGTGTTTTATTGTCCCTACCCAATGGGTCTTCATTCTAATTTCACATTGTGTTGTGCGAGCATGTTTCAGCCCATGGCCTCTTATAAACCCAAGTTACTTTTCTTTGAAACCACTTTCCCGTTGGCTATCATATTTCCCCTGAGAGTTAGCTCTAGGAGCATAGTTTTACACCATTTTCACTAAGTCAGAGTATGGCTTTTTAAGAAAATATTCTCCTATATTCACAGATCTTACACTACTATAGCTGAAGAAGTGGTTTATAAAATTGATATGTGGCAAACTTTGAAGTTCTACATTGACTGGAAATATTGTAATCTATTTCCCAGCAAACTTTAGGACAATTTAAAGAAGAGCAAAAGCAAGACAGTAAACAAATACCAGTAATTCAGATTTCTCTATCGCCTTAAAAGCTGCATCGGTCTTGCTTTCACCATTATTGTAACACGTGTGTTTGTTTTTGCGCTTTCGAGAGCATTTTGCAGTCCAGAATATGCTTTCAGTGATGCTACATTAGCAACCCTGCCTAGGCCACTCTCATAACAGAGAAACCCAAGAGAGTACGAAGAATACTTAACCGCTGCTTATGTTTCTGTAGGTGGATCTCCGTATTAACCAATAGCAAGCAAGAAGCCCTCAACATGGCCTTCCACGAAGTGCACCCAAGTGGGGAAGACAGCATTGAGGATTTAACGAAGGCCATCATCGAGGATATTAAACGTCTCCCAGGAAACAGTGTCTGCTGTGACTGTGGGGCACCAGGTAATGTACTGTTGCACAGTGTTCGGCTGCTTTGCAGCGCATGCTTGTTGCACATGCATTTGTCCCACAAAGACATTGTTGATGTTCGAACATGTTGGCCCAACCTTGAGACCCACAAACCTAAAGGTTCATCTTTTCATTTGTGCATGGAAACCTACAGCTTTATTGTGAATTTGGTTTGGAGATTTACTGTTTGCTTTGTTGGTGGACTTAGATTCATGGTGGTGATTTAAAAATCACAGCATGTAGGTTTGTGTGCTATGGTCTCAGAGGTACTTGTAACAAAGGAGGCACATCCTAGAGTGCTAGGGATTTTATGCTTTACCTTTTCTGTAGGGTGGCGCTTGTTTCCATGGTAGCCTATCATTGAGTTAACTCCGCCCTCCTTGGTGGTGGACCCCTCACTATATAATGAGGGAGCATTCTTCCAGGACTTAACTTTGGGCCTTGACGGAGCTCGCAGTGTCTCCTTCATATTCTCCATTTATGGAACACTCAAGAGAGTGGTTGTATTGCTGCAGGCAGACAAGGAACTTGCCAGTAGCCAACATGCTATATTGTCTGGACGATGAAAATACTTGCATCATTCTCCTGACACACACTGCCTTATGCTCAGTGTACAAAATCTTGGTATTAAATATACATCCCAGAAAGACGTTTGTGGCTGTTTACTTTCAGTGTAATTGTTATGTCATTTACCTTAGCAATCAATGTAAATAAACATAAAAAGGTTGCAAACCAGGATTCTTTTTTTTTGTTGTTTTTTTTATGTTTTTTTTCGAAAACCTTTATTGCACATAAAAACTCAATACAAACATGGGCCTACAACCACCAGGGCCGGCCGCTAATATATACATGTTCAACAACATCAAGGCAGTAAAAGGCCCCCTGGGGCTCAGCCGAATTAACAAATTACTGTGTGCACCTCAGAGGTTATCAGGATACATACATTTTAGAAATACAAACAAAGAAAGAAAAATAAAATAACACCAAACAGCAAGGCGGAAACCATCGAAAAAGGGGCGTCTAACCACAGCCGGGGGACCACACAATACCTACTCCACCCTCGGGTGGTAAACGAGGATGATCAAGGGGGAGGTGGGGGCGACGGGAGAGCCACAACCATCTACACGTAAAATGTAATAGTCCGGGAACCTCAGGATCAGGGGGACAAGGCAGCATCAGATGTGTCCACGAGGGGGGGTGTGCAGATGTTCCCTCGGTACGCGTTCCACCGACCCCAGATTCTACCCCACGCCCCCGGCTTACCCCGAGCCACATACACAGTCTTCTCTCTGCACATGCACCAATCCATGTTCTCCTTCCATACTGACACGGTGGGAGGCCGCCGGGAACCCCAAAGCTGTGCGATGTCCCTCTTAGCAACCATGTTCCCAAGGGCCGCCCACCGAGTCTGAGCCGCATTATAGTCATTAGGCTCCCACACGTTCAGCAAACATCGGCGAACCTCAGGCAACAGAGCGATCCCAGTGACACATTCCATGACAGCATGCACCCGGCGCCAATACTCCGCCACCTCACAGCACTCCCAGAGAACATGGAGAAAAGTGGCGCTGAGCCCACAGCCGCGCCTACAGAGCCCGCCTTCAGAAAAACCCATCAAAACTAAACGAGGGCCCGTCACGTAGACACGGTGGAGAATTTTAAGCTGGACAAGACGGAGACGCGCGGGTATGGCCACCTCCTTAGGGGAGGACTGCGCAGACTGCCAATCCTCATCGTCCAGTTCCACCCCATCCCCGATCCACGCCTCCCGAAGACGCACGAGGAGATCCGCCCGAATGTTTATTAGTTTTTTATAGATAAGGGAAATAGTACTGTCGGGCAAGTGACCGTCGAGTATGCGGTCCTCGAGTGGCGAAGACACAGGGACTGCAGTCTCAGCCCCGAAGGCCGAGAGCAAGGCGTGCCGAACCTGAACGTACCGAAAGAACTCCCTCTCACTCAATTCGTACTCACTCTGCAGCGCAGCAAATGATTTAACCGCACCCTTCACCCAGAGATCACCTACTCTACTGATGCCAATCGTGTCCCAACGCTCAAAGCCCTTCGTCGTCCAAAGGCTTCCCAGTCTTTCAGACGCAAACAAGGGGGTCGCACCCGTCAAACGATCATTCCAGCCCATGGCCACATTCGCAGCCTTCCACGAGCGTACTGCAATCTTAGTGGGACCGGTTAAGTTCCTCCCAGCCGATCGAGAGTAAAGCGCTCTGTTAAAGTTGCTGCCAGGCAACAAAAATCTATCCATTTCGAAAGCCGGATTCGGACCAGGTGCGTACGTTGCGTGGTTAATAGCAGATAGCTGGGAAGCCCAATAGTACCTCCTGATGTCCGGGAGCGCAATGCCCCCGTCATACCAGGGGAGAGTCAGTTTTGCAAGAGCAATACGTGCACGACCGTCCCAAACAAGTCTCCTTTGTAAGCTCTCCACTTCCCGGAAGTAGGCCGCCGGAATAATATCAAAGGAGTTCTGAAGTGCGTAAAGGAATCGGGGAAGAGACATCATTTTAAAAAGTGCCGCACGTCCGAGGGGAGACAAGGGAAGCTTACGCTAACGGGCCACGTCTAACCTCAATCTCCGAAGTGGAGAGAGGAGATTATGCTCGTAGCGGACAGCCGGGTCCAATGAGACGTACACCCCCAGGTACGTAAAGCCGGAGTGGGACGCCTTAATGGGAAAACGAGAAGGCAAGAGAGGAAAGCCACCGGATATAGCATAGACACAAGATTTGGACCAGTTAATGATCAAACCAGAGTTCTTTCCGAAGGAAGTGAGGATGTCAAAGAGCACATTGAGTGACTTACGTGGTGAGGTGAGGTACAAAAGAATGTCGTCCGCGTACAACGAAACACGATCCTCGAAGCCAGGAGCCCACTGGATCCCTCTTATCGACGGTTCCCAACGAAGCCAAGCAGCGAGCGGTTCCAAAGCCAAAGCGAAGAGCAGGGGAGACAACGGACACCCCTGCCTAGTGCCCCTCCCAAGAACGAAAGGCCGGGAAACCCTACCATTAACGACAACCTGTGCCAACGGAGCAGCGTATAAGAGTTTAACCCAACTAATAAATCCCGCCCCGAAGCCAAACTTTGCCAGGGCGGCCCAAAGATACGGCCATTCTATCGTATCAAAGGCCATCGTGGCGTCCAAGGAAACCAAGATGGCCGGCTCTGAAAGATATTCCGCCCTTGGAAGTACGCCATGTAGGCGCCGCAAGTTAAGGGCCGTATTCCGGTGCGGGATAAAACCGGATTGGTCCGGATGCACCAGATCACAAATAACAGTAAGCAGGCGGTTAGCAAGAACCTTGGCAAGGATTTTCGGCTCGGCATTCAACAGAGAAATAGGCCTGTACGAGGCGCAACGGTCCAGAGGCTTACCGTCCTTGGGAATCACGACTATAGTGGCCAGACGTTGGTCATCAGGGAGAGAACCAAGTTCAAGCGACTCCGAAAACATACGACGGAGAAATGGCGCAATTTTATCCGGTTGCAGTTTATAGAGTTCAATCGGGAGTCCGTTGGGGCCCATAGCCTTGCCTGAGCGAAGGGAACGAATCGCGGTAGCAATCTCGTCGACCGATAGTGGGGCATCTATCTGCTCACGCTCATCCACCGACAGGCAGGGCAAAGCAATATCCTTCAACAAGTGACGAGAGTCAGCCTCATCTCTAGCAGACACCAGGGAGTACACAGCACAGAAGTAGTCAGCAAAACACTCCACAATCTCACCAGGGTCAGTCACACTTACTCCCTCCGACGTCTGAAGCACGGGGACCACTCGATTCACTCTCTCCTTCTTATCAAGCCAAGCAATCAATTTACCCGCCTTATCCCCAGCATCATACAGTCTACCCTGCTGTTCCCTATACATTGTCCGAGCAGCATCCGTAACAAGGGACTTATATTCGAACTGCTTCAGGCTGAGGGCGTGAAGCCCGTCCTGAGTGACACCCGCCGCCAAGGCAGCCTCCAACCCCGATATCTCAGCCTCCAACGCAACCACCTCCCCGTTCTTAGCTTTCTTGGCCTCCACGATCAGGGATAGGGCGTGTCCTCGGAGAACCGTTTTGAAAGCCTCCCACAGGGACACTGAGGACAAGACGGACCCCTCATTCTCAAGAAAATACTGATCAAGCGACTTAATGAGACCCTTGCGAATCTTGGGGTCACGCAAGTACCAGGGGTTAATGGGGGCGATCCGCCCGGCGGATCGCATCCCAGTATCGAAGAGGAGCCACAATGGGGAATGATCGGAAATGCCCCGGGCCAGGTGCTTAACCTCCCGGACCCGGGTGGTCTGGGCCGCGGGCATAAGAAAATAATCTAGTCTGGAGAGACTCCCGTGGGCCCCGGAGTGGAATATGTACTGACTCTGTGTCGGATGTATCAACCTCCAGCAGTCCACTAGACCGAAAGTGTCCAAGAACCCGCCGAGCCACGCCTGGGCGGCAGAGAGGGCTCTGGGGGGGTAACGATCCAACTCGCCAGAAATCACGGAATTAAAATCCCCACCCACAAGCAAGAGACTGTTAGGAAGTTCAAGTAACATACGACCCACATCCGAGAAAGTGGAGGTCTGGAGGCCCGGGGGAACATAGACCGAAACCAATGAAAGAGTCTGCCCCTCCCACCGTCCAGTCAAGGACGCATAGCGCCCTCTATCATCAAGAGTGACTTGTCAATCTCAAGCGGGAGGGAAGATCGCAGCAAGATGCCCACCCCTCTGGATCCAGTGGTGAAGCCAGAGTGTGCAACCAGTCGGTAGCCCCCCCTGTTCATAGCATGACATAGATTGCCCACCAAGTGCGTCTCTTGAAGAAATACCACATCAGGGGCCAATCGGCGCAAATATTGCAACACAACCCCACGTTTGATATGGTCCCCCAATCCATTGACGTTCCAAGACATCAGTTTCAACCCGTCCCCCCCCCCCCCATCTCAACACAAGAAGCTGGAGTCCCCGGGCACGCAGCCAGACACCTGAAACTGAATGGGAACAAACACACCGCCTTGAAAAGAAAAAACACACAACCCGACAACCACTGCCACCCTCCCACCCCCAGATCATTGCAACTCCCCCCACCCTGCACCCCTGCGGACTATACAGCCCCCCCAACTTGCAGTGTGCCTGTCGCCCTAACAATCCCATGCTACAAAAAGACCCTAGAGGAGGAAAGGGACCCGTCCCCGCCCACACCCAAACGAAACATTAATAGACAAAATATACAGTTGAAGTAGAACCTGGCTGGGCGCAGAAGGAAATGTCAAAGTGGAGGACCAAGAATCATTCCTGCAGAGGCCCTCCGCCCTCGGCACCGCCAGTACGCCCGGGTCGTTCGCCCCGGTCCGGCAGGGAATCCAACCAGTCACTCACGGTGTCAGGGCGTTCAAAAAAGATAGTCCGATCTTCATATTCCACACGAAGCCTGGCAGGGAAAAGCATAGAGTATTTGAGTTCCAGATCTCGAAGACGGCGCTTCACCCCCTGAAAGCCCATTCTCTGTTTCTGAACGAGTTTGGTGAAGTCCGGAAAGAAGTTAATGGAGGAATTCTCATATTTAACTGGGCCGTGCACCCTCGAGGCCTGCAGGATCGCATCCCGGTCTCTGTAATGAAAAAGTTTTGCAATGAGAGGCCTCGGGGGAGCTCCTGGTCGAGGCCTACCGCCCGGGACACGATGGGCACGCTCCACGGCGAAGAACTTGCTCAGGCCTGAAGGAGCAAGATGATTGAGGATGAGATCTTCGACCATGAGGTCCACCGGACGATTGTCGGAAGTCTCCGGTACACCTATGACACGGATATTGTTGCGTCGTGCCCGACCTTCGAAATCCTCCAGCCGCCGGGACATCGTGTTGTTTGCCGACTTTAGATCGCCAAGAGTTGCCTGGAGGTCTGATACATCCGTAACAAGAGTGGATGTCCTCAAGTCCAGCGACTGAACCCTCTCGTTAGTCTTAGAGAGATCTGCCCGAATTAACGTAACATCAATGGCAACCGTGTCAATTTTACGGGCCAGAGCCTCGTACTGCTGGGCGATGGTCTTCCTTATGCCGTTGATGGCGCCCATAACGTCCTGCAGCGACAATTCCGTGGGGACGGACGGGCCCCCACTGGAGTCCTCCACGACGGCACTTGCTGGCCCTGGGGATCCTTTACCCTGGGTATAACGATCCATGATGTTTCTCTGGACTGGTCCCCCACGCTGGGATGTCTTGGTCCTCCGTTTCTCGGGATCCCCCTTGCCCGCCATGTTGAGCGATGCTCACCGGTGGGGTCCGCCCGGACCGATAGCTAAGGGGGCACCAGCAGATCAGACACAGACTGTCTGAGGGCCCGCTCGAAAGAGTTGAGAAAAAGGCACAAATCAGTCCAGTACAAAGGCCGGAGGACGCCCCAGCCGCGCGAAGTAGCTCCTCGATCAGGCCATGCAGAAGTGCAAAAGAGAAACTGAAAGTGGGGGCGCGGTCATTGGCAAGGCTCCGATGCCGTTGTTGTTCAACTACTCCCCGGCCCCACAGTTCACCAAAGCACCGGGCACAGCTTCCAGGTGGGCCTCCGAAATGCAAGACGCTGTATTTCAGGTCTCTCAGGTCCGATTTACGTTCTGAAAAGAGTTATGGATTCAGCCAAGGTTCATCTTCCAGAATCCGTCCACACAAACCAGGATTCTTGGTTGACCCTTGTCCTTTTATCATGACACTTGTGCTTAAGGAGGTTAACCCGGTCTTGAACAAGATATTTAACCCCACTTTAATTTAAGCTTAGGTACCACTATTATGGAAGCAGGCTAAGTTGCCCCCCTATCAAAATAAACCCTCTGCAGATCCCACTATCCTGTCCAACTTCCGCCCCATCTCTCTGCTGCCTGCTGCCTCCATGATGTTCGAAAAGCTGGTTAACAGTTCGCTGTCTGACTTCTTGAAGCCGGAAGAGACTTTGCATCACAGTCAGTCTGGCTTCCATCCCCGACACAGTGCAGAGACAACCCTGTTTGAGGTGGCAGATTACATCAAGCTGATGCTCAATCAGGAGAAGAATGTCACCTTAATATTACTTGACCTCTTGGTGACATTCAACACTATCTCCCACTCTATGCTATTGAAACATCTTGCTAATCTTGGGTTTGAGGGTCAGGCACTTAGGAGTTAGATGGAGTCTTCTTTTATACTCCAGAAGGCAAGCGGTCTGGCTGACACCTTACTTATCGGCTACCGAATTGTGTGGAATTGGATTGTCGGTAGAGGTGGGGTGCGATCCTTTCTCAAGCAACAGCACAATCCTTGTCAGGGTGACCACAAAAAGTATTTTTTACTACTTTGTGTGCGTTTCCCAGAGCGTTTCTGGTGTTTTTGAGTATTGGGTTTGTTGTTAGTGAGTGTTTGTTGGTTGTTAATAGGGCTAAAGGCGCAAGGTTATTTAGTATGGCTCTCTCCAATCTCAGCCATACTAGAGTGTACTCAATCAATAAATCAATCAATAATCTTTATTTCGGCCGGTTAGGCCATAAAAGATACAACAATATAATATCAACATAAACAGACACTTAAATAAAAACATTAAATCGTAAAAATACATTTATATAAAAATCCTAATCGCGGGTAAGGGTTACAGTTCATATCGTTAATGTTTAGTTGTTTAATAATTTTCTCCTTATCTGCCACATGGCCATTATAAATTTAGCAACTGCAAAAACTATATGGGGGAGAGTACTTGTTTTCAGTATTCTGTACGAGTGCAGATGGCTCCTTATACCCAGGTTTCTGCATAATGGCACTAGCCAGTATTTCCTGGGTCTATTGTAGGCTGGGCAGAAGAATAGTACGTGAACATCGTCCTCCTCGTGGTTACTACACCCTGGACAGATTTTTTCGTCCCTCTTTGTCCATTTGCAGGTGAAAGTTTTAATGGGCAAAGTACCTAACCTCCATTGAATGAACAGTTTTCTAGTTAAAATGGGAAAAATAATATCCAGAAAACCTTCAAAGTGATAAAAAAAATTTAAATCCAAGAATCGATCGGTTAAAGTGCCATTTTTAGATGCAGAGACCAGTGAGGCTAGACTTTTCTCCTTGTATATCTCCACCAGTCTTTTTCGTGAGACCCTTTGGCAGCCTTGTTCGGGAAGCTCCCATAACTCAGGGAGTCTCAACCGATAAAGTTCTTTCTTTATAAAAGCCAGCCACGGAATTCTATCACACTGGTTCAGATTCATTACGTGAATGAGCTCTTGCCTGTAATGCACGAGCTCACCAGTGGACCAGAGCCTATGCCAGAATCTTAATGGCATTAATTCCAAATCCTCTCCTATAGAGGGAAGGCCCAAATCTAATCTTAGGGGGAACAGGGGTGTACCACGAGGAAGGGCCAAGAGGCGTCTAAGGAAACTATTTTCTATAGTCACCAGTTCTGCTCCTGCTTTATGCCCCCATAGCTCTCCACCGTAAGATGTGGCCGCTTTAGCTTGGGTTTTATACACTTCTACTGCCGGGCTGATGGGTTTAAAACTAGAAGTGTTTACAACCTTCAAAATTGCCCCAGACAATTGGGACAGCTTTAGCCGGCATCTTACTATTTGAGGTTCCCAAGATAAGTTCTCTTGCAAGGTTACCCCCAAGTACTGAAAGGTTTTTACCCTCTCCAGTCTTACTGAGCTCAGTAGTGGATTCGGTTGGGTTTTGGGTGAGGGATTAAATATCATGAACTTGGTCTTCTCTGTATTGATCTCTAGGCCATATTGTCTACAGAAAAGACCAAATCCATCTAAGATCCGTTGAATCCCCATCAGGGATTTTGAGAGCAGGAGGGTATCGTCCGCAAACATAATGGCAGGTACCCTCCTGCCCACCAAAGATGGAGCGTCATTGTCCCCAATATTGTCAAGATGGGATATGACATTATTAACGTAGAGACAAAACAGGGTTGGAGCCAAAACGTAACCCTGTCTTACCCCTCTAAGGACTGGGAACCTAGATGACAGCGCTCCATCCCTCCCACACCTGACCTGAGCAAAGTTATTATCATGGAGCCTAATTATGGTATTTAATAGATGGGTGGGAACACCCAGCTCCTTTAGGACCTCCCATAGTTTCTTACGAGGGACTAAGTCAAAAGCTGACCTCAGATCCACGAACACCATGTACAGCCTCCCCCCCTCAATCCTCACGGTTTTCCAATGGAGGAGAACGAGGCAGAAGATCTGGTCCATGGTGGACGGTTGGCTAAGGATTTCCTTGTCCTCCATCCAGTCTAAAAGATGGTCCAAAAGGAGACAAGAAAATAGTTTTTGTGAAACATCTATGAGGCTGATCGGCCTGTAGTTGGCTGGGAGAAGAGGAGAGCCCTTTTTGAAAATAGGCACAATCTCCGCCCCCAGCCAAGTACAGGGGATCTCCATACCCTCCGCGATGGAATTTAAAAGAATGAGGAGGTAAGGACCCCAGATCTCTGGGTGTTGACGAAAAAGGTCACCAGGCAATCTGTCAAGACCCGGGGCCTTCCCCGTCGCCAGACCCCCTATTGCACTGATCACCTCGCCAAGGGTAAATTCCAATCCAACTACAGGATTAGGTGGAGCAACAGTGGTCACAGTATTAGCATATTCGGAGGTTTCTTGGTACAATTTACCAAAGTGAACCTCCCAAACGGAAGCTGCAATATTTGGCTCCACCGCAGCTTTAGGTTCCCCTGTACCAGTATTTACCAAGGACCAAACTTTTTTCAAATCCCTCGCTTCTAATGCTAGGGAGAGACACTGCCATCTATTCCAATCCCATTCCGATCTTGCTAATTCCATAGCTTTCCTGTATTTCCTTCTAAGCTCGGTGACCTTGGGCCTATCAGAACCTGCTTTTATTGTATTTATTAGTTCTGTCTTAATCTTTTTACAGGAGGAATTGTACCAGGTTGGAGTTTGGGTCTTTTTCTTCCGGAGCGGTGCCACAGGATAAAAGACCTCACCTAAGGCTCCCACTAGGTCTACGTGTATTTGGGCTAGCTTCTCATTGAAATCTAAGAATCTAGACTGATTTATTAGTGCATCCAGTTCTTTTAGCTTGGGGAGAGCAAGCTGATAAATTTTACTTCTGCTCTTCAGAATTTGCCAATTTCCCCCATTTAACCCTGCGTCTATTAGAACTGAGGACCAAATTCCCTGGATCCACACTGGGCTCAGTGGAAGATGATCCAACGGCACGTAAGGGATGCACCATGTCCAGTAGGAGTGCATTGTGATCACTGTCCGTTCTTACGATCACTCTAAAATCCTGGACCTTGGACCAAAGACTAATGTCTACAAAAATGTAATCCAGACGCGATTCATGGTCCTTCCTATTGAAGGTGCATGATGAAGGGATGTCGGAAGGGGTGCGACCATTACACGCCCTCATTGCAAAATTTAATGTTAGGGACATGATTTGTACTGCGAGAGGAGACCAGGATTTAGGGTAGGGGGATTGGCACGGCGGGACACCCCAAAAGTCATCTTCAGCAGTGAGGGCACCTTCCTTTAGACCACCCAAAGGTTCGAAATGACAATTAAAGTCACCGCCTATCACTATCTTGCAGTCATTTGGAAGTTGGCCCAAAAAAGACGAAAGATCGTCTAGTGTGGGTGATTCCATGGCCGCACTAACTGGACGAGAGTACACGTTAATAATTGCCAGATTTAGAACATTGGGCCACTTGAGTAGAACGCACTGTATGTCCTGCGAGAACGTAGGTACATTCTCCGCATTGCACCCAATGTGACAGTGTACTCCTGGTCGGGCAGGATCCAGTAGCTCCCGTGGTTTTGCCAAGAATGCTGTTTGGAAGGTTTTAAAGTCCACTAGGTTTAACCCCCCTAGAGTTTTCCCCAGTCTTAGTTTTTTATGGCTTATCCTTGCTTTTTTGTCTCACAGATGAAGTTATTCAGCAGCTTGTCTATTTTGCGATGGAAATCGTCTGTGAGTCTAGAGGGAGCATATTTGCCAGGTAGTTGACCATAAGGGTGACCATCATCTTTACTGTCTCTATCCTTCCCCACCAAGTAATGAATTTAGGTGACCAGCCCTCTAGCAGCACCTTTATCTTGTCCAACATTAGTTTTTCGTTTTGTTCTAGTGTGCTTTTAAGATCAGTCCCAAAGTATATACCCAGGTATTTTATGAAATTGGTTTGCCAGGCAAGGCCTGAGTCCCCCAGTATGTCTTTTGTGGTGTGTATGTTGAGTGGTTTGCATTCTGACATGTTTTTATTGAGTTTATAACCTGAGAGGACCGAGTACCTGTCTATGGAGTCCATGAGGGCCGAGATAGAGGATTTAGGGCTCTCTGTGACAATGAGAATGTCATCTCTTGGATGACCAAGGGAGCTGTAGGTTGAGATCATTTCTTGTGTTGAGTGGTTGACTACTTCTTCTCTCAATGCAGTAATCTTATTGGCAAACAATTCATGAAATCCCTCATATCTGGACTCATCTATTTAGTGGGCTCGGTAAAGGACTATTTTTCTATTTAATGTGGTGCAGTTCCGTGGGGCTACTCCTGGTGGAGTAAAGTCTAGTTTTTAGGTGATTTCTTCTTAGCTCAATACAGCATCTTGCTGAAACTGAGTCTTTAAGCTTTGAGTCGGGCAAACATAGTCTCAGGTGGGTATTTTTCCATTTGACCTCCACTGCTCTTACCTCATATCTTTGTGCATTGAGTTGGCTGGGTTATCAGAGGGAGGATTTATTGGATGATTTAATTTTGGATGTTGAGGGGACCATAATGTTTAGGATGTTGGTAAGAATTTTATTATAATTAGAAACCATAGACGCAGAGTCAATATTGGTGGGGGAGGGGGGCAGTGAAGTGTTAGCATCTCTTGCAGAGCCAAAGTGCCTAGATTTTTTAATCTCTTAAAGTTACTAAGGTTTTGTTATTGAGAGAAACAGGTGGAAGTTTGAGGCGGTGTAGGAGTTAAGGTAGTAGGAACTGGTGTAGCCAGTCGAATGGAAGAGAGTCTGTTACTCGGTCCAGTTTGTTATTGGCACTGATCAGGTTGGTGAGGTATACCCCCTGATTTGGGTACTGGACGTGGAATGTTGGGAGAAACAATTATCAGATAGTAAGGTTTTAAGTTGGCTTTTGGCTAATCTTCTGTTTGTTCCAGCAGGGCTTGATCATAAATTGTTAGGTAATTATTTTGGTTTAGAAGCTGGCTACACATGCATTCAACAAGGTCGTCACCAAAAGCAATTTTTTTCCAGTAGATAAGTGAGACTGATGGTGCAAGGAACAGCCTTTGTAGGGGAAATGTTAATGGTGAGGCATTCTAATGTGTGTGTGACTTGTGTCTCAATGAAGTTGAAAGTAAGACAAGATAATTTTTGGAGGATGACCATCTGTTTTAGATTGTCTGTATTGTCAAAGGATATTGTAACCTAGACAAAGAAGGTCAGGACTCCACTCAGAATATGGATTAACAATTTAACTCCAAATACAGGCAGCCACTTGAAACTTCATGAGTTCTTTTTTATATTTCAGTCAAGACTTTATTCCATTCCCCAACTCAACTGGCACCACCTTGTAAGCCTGTTCACCAAATAGAGTAGCTCAGGTTGAGATGATTATAGTTATCCTGATAGGAAAACTGGTCTTTGCCACAGTCTTTCTAGGCAGTAAACAGCAGAGATTGTGCACCCAAACACCGGATGGTGTCTTGGAGATTGTTGGAAAAGTGTGGAAAAAACAAAGCTCAACACAGCAGATCACAGCGTACACGTTTATTCCCCTCTTTCTCTTATGGATAAAGTGAAACTCCTGTTTTATATCTGTCAGTCAAACATCCAACAAAGGACCGATCACTTCAAAAGGTGAGAGTGTATTACTGCTTCCTGCAAGCTAGAACACCAAGCAGTCATCAGAGGTTTACCTTCTGGTAAATGCCCTATTACTTACAGATAATCTTCATTACTCCTGGTCCCGTTGTCCTCTTCCCATTCCTCACTTATGGAGATGACCATCTCCCTGACAGGAAAAAGAACAGAGGAATGCTGGGACCCCTAACCCCATCCCCTCCCCCTGGGAGTACATAACCATTACCTATCCAGCATTCTGCCTGAACTACCAAGCCACCAACAGGAAGGCCACAGGCGGAGAGGGAGGGAGGAGCATAAGGAATGGGACGAGGACAACGGGACCAGAAGTAAGAAGATTACCGATGAGTAATATGGCATTACCCCCAGGTCCCTCCAGTCCTCGTCCCATTCCTCACTTATGGAGCATATCAAAGCCATAAACCTGGCCTTCTGAACTCCCAAAGAACACCCAGAACACCACACTGAAAAATAGCAACCCAAGCAAAGAAAATGGGAGAACCACAGGAACTGCCAGACAGGAGCACACATCCCGCAACACCAACTAAACAGGGCCGCACCACCCCAGAACAAGCAGCAGTAAACCAAGGCGAACAAAAAAAAGCCAACCTACAGCGCCTCCACCCAGAGGGCAGCCAACACAGACCGATAACACCCCATAACTAATAACGGAGGAGGAGCTCCCACCAAGGAAACACCAACCACAAACCCCCAACCACAAACCCCCAACCACAAACCCGGGGGGCGACATACGGCCGAAAAATAAAAACACCCCCGGAGAAGACCAACCACCTGTGACCAGCCAGACCCCAACAACACACATAGTGAACTGCCACCGTAGACCCCAGAACACAAGCCTGAAAATCTCCAACCACCAAGGGTAGAGAGAAAGCAGCCTGAACCAGCCACAACCAAGCAACAAAAAGCAGCCGATAAGCCAGAGCGGAAGCCAAGGATCCTGCACAGACACGCCAATGCCACTGCCCAGCCCACACCCGGGGGAGGCAGGTGCCGAGCAGAAGCCAAAGGAAAGGGCAGATAGGCTGACCCAGACCCCAGACCATGCCAGGCACAGAACTGCTGGACCAACAGGGGTCCTGAAAGACCCACACGAAAGCAAGGTGCCAAGAAGAGAAAGGGAAGCCAGAATGGGCTAAAGGCAGAAACCCAAAAGGTGCCCCCAAGGCACTAAGGCCCCAACGGCCCTGATAGGACACCACCCAGAGGCAAGCCCTCACGAACCAGGAAGCCTCCAACCATGAGACACGGGCAGAGAACGTACTGCCAGCCCAACCGGCACAGACCAAGGAAGCCCCAGAAGAGGAACAGCGAAGCCACAACTAACAGAGGGTAGAAGCCAAGGCCCACAAAAGACTGGAAGACTCATGGCAACCTCAGAGACACAGCAGGCAAAAACCCCACCATGGTAAACAAAGTACTGTGCAACGGAAGCCAGGGACACCAAGTCTCACCAAACCCCACAGGAACAGACCCAAATAGCACAACGCAGAAAAGAAGGGAGTGAAAAAACAACAAGCGGCAGACTCCCAACAGCACCTCTTGCCAAAGCAACAGGCTGGCGCACCCCCAAAATCGGACCACCGGGGCAAAAGCAAAAGCAGTCCCACCAGTAACCAGGCACCCCAAGCACAGCCTCGAGCCACCAGCCACACCAGGACAACAGCAGTCAGTGCAAGGCCAGAGAAGAGGAATAAACACAGCCCACATGTATGCGCCAAACCCAAGAAAAGTACCGAAAAAAAAGCAGAGGAAAACCGCCATGCGGCACTCACCCTGGGTCCGGCAGACTTCAGATAGTACTGCCTGCCAAAATAAATTACCCCAACAGCCAGCTCTGACGTGCCCCAATGCCAGAGAGCCAGAGCAACAGCCAAAACGGGACCACCGGCAACCAGGCACAACAAGGGCACCCCCAGCACAGCCCGAGCTGCCAGCCACCTTAGGGCCACCGCAAGCAAGGCCAGAGAAGAGGCACAGCACAGGGGAAGTTGAACACACAGAGGCCCCACAGGCATGAAGGAAAACCAAGAAAGCAGAGAAAAACTGCCGGCAAACACTGCGCCGCCCTGCAAGCCCAGCAGGCCAGGAGGCTCTACGCAGCTTGTCGAGGATAGCCCAGCAGCCCGACGGGATCCCGCAGAAGACTGCAGCAGGAGCAGCACCAGAACCCTAGGTCCATTCTGTCGGCAGGCAGAAAAAAGAACAGGCGGAATGCTGGGTAGGTACTGGTTATGTACTCCCAGTGGGAGGGGGTGGAGTTAGGGGTCCCAGCATTCCTCTGTTCTTTTTTCTGTCAGGGATATGGTCATCTCCATAAGGGAGGAATGGGACGAGGACTGGAGGGACCTGGGGGTGATATAGATGAGCAGTCAGGGAGTCTCTCGAAAGAGGTGGTCTAGGGTGAGTAACAGTATCTTACAACACTATTATCACAATTGTGATGTATATGTCAATATTCAGTACACAAAACCTTGTAATAATACTTCATATTATATAAAAATGTTTCCAATACGAATGGGAACCAAATAATAAAAAGTACACAAGGCACGGTATAGGGTAATGAAACTGAATGCAGTGGTGAAAGCAGGGACCTAGAATTGTCACATCACAGGTTTGCGGAAATAGGATAGTGTTTGCAAGTATATTTGATTGCGATCACTAACTAATCGCAATCTCCATACTGAAAAATGGGTCAATACAGTCCACTTCTCCTGTTCTCGATCCTAATGTTTGCAAACCCTGATCACCAGCTGAAACAAAAAACAAGCATTGGCATAGCCAATAGGTCTCGCCTTTGGGACCTTATAAGTGTTTAGCCATGCAACAGTTGCATAACTAAATGCTTATAAGGTCCCAAAAGAGAGACGAAAGTGATCTCGATCAAACATCAAAACGGCCGTGCGGCCGCGCCGCGAAATTAATTGCGGCAAAGCACGGCGCGCACGCCCGCGCACATGTACTGTAGCTCTAGGCTGGCCTGGTAGCACTTTTTGGAGCCCTCTCAATAAGTCTCGCCAGACCAGCGCATGCGCTGGGTCAGGCGATGCGCTGGGTCAGGCGAGACCTAATGACAGTAGCAATCAACAATACAGAGTGTGAGCAAATTGCAAAGCAACGTGGCACTGTCCCGGACTTCGACAAAGTGAGTTACTGTGGTCCAGAATTTAAAACTATCTTCCGTGTTTTGGATTGGAGTCGCGTGTCGGTCCCTTACAGTGTTGATATTTGACGACCTGTGGCCCGCAGAAGCTCTATGCTAACAGCTCCTCGTTCTGGAAGGTCAGTCTCGATAAGGAAGGGTGCAGACTGCAAATTAGAGCAGACGACCAAATGGGATATTATTGTACCTTTTTGTTGAATTAACCTTGGCACTGTAAAATTACAAATTTAGTGTTTGATATTGTCAATATGGTTGATGATGGGAAGGCAATGATCAAAGATGCAAAGTAAGTTTTTGCTTTTTTCGAAGGGACTGTGGTGATTAGTCCAGAAATTGGAGAGAGCATTGTATTTTCTCAGGTGCAATATATTCCTGTCTGGCCTGAGCACCAGAGTGTTCCTTAGACCCTGTTGGAAACGTGTTCTCAGCCTGCTCTAGGCTAGTGCAAGACGCTAGACGGAGGGGAATTGTATTAGAGACGCGTGTCATTATACACCCAAGACCCTTACTCCATCGCGAAATCAGTATGATTTTGCACTGGAAGCCAGGTTCATCTCCAGGTGGGTTGACCTGTGGCCCAGTTTTGAACTTGGGGACGTGGGCTTATACGTCTTTATCACTGTCTTTATACGTCAAGGAAGCAACAACGAAGCATGGGTGCACCCTTTAAAAGAAACATCTCTGAGTGGACTTACAGCCCCTTAAGTTACTGGAAGCCATGTTGTACACTTCAACTCTGCAGACAGCCTTCGGGTAAAGAACTACATTGGTGTTAAGGTTTTTACATCTTTAAGAGGCATACATCTGTGGAACAGACTCCAGTGTCTTGGGGTGAAAAAACCTGGAACTCCCAGGTTTTAGTTAAGTTGTATGCTCGAGTACGGCATAGATAAGGCAATGTTCATGTAATTTTCATTTGCCTGCCTGACTTTGTTGTATGCTAGAGATTGATGTTTTAATATTACAATTGTATGTATTTGGAGTAAATAAAGAGTGTCCCTGTTTTTATGGAAACATGCCATATTCTTAAATTGCCTGGTTCGACCCAAACTAATTTTGCTGACCTGCAAGAAACGTTATCGATTAGGTCCAATGTATAGTAGCCTAGACCAGTATTCTACACTTCCGGGCAAGATGGGCAACGCCTAGAACCTGTGGACCATTTTCTGCTCCAAATAAATTTTAACCATGCATTTTTCTTTTTTGTTGACCATGTGTGTTTTTTAAGTACCTGGTGTGCTTTAGACAATTTGAAGCTAAGTGCCAACTGCTAACAGAGCTCGCTTCATGAGGAAACAAAGCTTTTTATTTATTCCTGATGCACGTTCAGATTGCACGACCCTTCGTGAGTTCCCTGTAATCGTCGAATGATTTCAAGTCTTGTCATTTGATCTAAGGTGGTGATTCAAATAAAAAAATTACAAAAGTTTTATTTCCTCAACAGACCCAACATGGCTGTCTATTAATTTGGGAATCCTGACCTGCATCGAGTGCTCTGGAGTGCATCGAGACCTGGGTGTGCATCACTCCAGAATACAGTCCATATCTCTTGACAAGCTGGGAACTTCAGAACTTTTGGTAGGTTGCATTTGTGTGTGGGCTTGTTGCTTTTTCTCTTCCACCACTTACTTTTTAAATGTCTTTTTCTTTTTTTTACAGTTCTTTGAATTGCAGGAGTATTTCCATATAGAATGTGACTTTTTTTCTAGTTTTTGCTTTTCTTACCTTTTTGGTTTACTTTTCCGATATCAGCATATTTTGTTACATTGCTTTTGCCTTACCAATCAGATTGAGAAGTACTAGTCACCAGTACGCATGTTTGGAACGTTGCAGGACCAGAAACCTGATTCCTAGAGGATGCTGGAGTGTGTCCAAAGACAGCTTCTGTCTTTGAATGTCTAACTCATTACCATGTCTGAATCCCAACTTTTCCTATTGGTTTGCATTCTACCACTGAAGAACTGAAACCTGTTATCATCTCGAGTGCAAGTCTCTGCAAAACTGCAGCTGCTTTTTTAGGACAAGCCTAGGTAGTGTACATGCTCTATCTGGAAGACCTGCTGTAATCACTCTACGGAGTGTAATCCCTCCTGCTGTTTGCCATTGGTTCACTCCTGTGTTGCTCTTTTTTCCTGCCTCCATAATGGTTGGTGCTCCCGATAAATCATTTCCGTTTTATGCTGAGGAGCACCAACCAACTACAGTTTACTTACGCTGAAGGGAATTATATGTTCCTTAAGGGACTACATGTTTTAATTCTTGCTAGTCATTCTACACGGACGCCACGGACACCGCACTTTCTCTTTCAGCGCAGCATATTTACCAAGGCTTCACACTTTCACTTCTGCGCACATATTTTTGGGCAAAGTTATCCCTTACACCACAGTGGTGTTTGCATTGCTGGGTGCATAGAACCTTCTTCACACAGGAGCAGGGGGAGTTACCGCTTTCCTGTTCGCAACACAGGCACCGTGCTTTATCTTTCAGCACGGCGCACGCTTTTATGTCAACCAAGGCTTCTAACGTTCACTTCCCTGCCCGTATTTTTTATCAAAGCTATCCCTTTTACCACAGTGGCGTTTGCATTGCGGGGTGCATACAACCTCTTTCACACAGGAGGAGTCACCACTTTAATGTTTGCAACATGGGTGCCGCAGGATGCCTGCTTTTATGCATACTAATGCTTCACACATTCACTTCCCCGCCCTTATTTTTTGGTGAACCTATCCCTTTTAACAGAGTGTGGTTTTCAGTGCTGGGTGCATACAACCTCCTACACAAAAGAGTTATGTGATCAGGTGTCCCAGTGTCCACACACTTCAGCGTGTCTCATATGTGGAGCTTGTTAAATAAATTATGCAATTTGGCTGCTGTGAGGGCAGGCTCTGCTTTTAGGCCTACAGAACGACATGAGGTTTAAGACTTGCAGGAGCAGCACACCACTCCCTACCCCAACTCCCCCGCATTCTCATCAGGCTCTAGAAAACTGTCCTTATTCTATGAGTAATGTTTATAAAAGTAGTTAAGTTTGTGTACAGGGCCTTCTTGCAAAGGCCCGCAGCATCACTGTGCTATAGATATAGTAAAATAAACTGATAATTACCATTACATAAACAGCCCTGATTCTATCGCCTTCATACGGATAAACAGCAGTTCGAAGTTACTTTGATTCCAACTTGTAACTTGCAGACTTCATATAATTAATTAGCACTTGCACATAAGTCACTGCGTTATCTTTGCAGACTTGCACTTCTATATTCTGATAAAATGCAAAGCAAAGGGCTGGACATACTAATTTTATGTATACAAGCGTCGGGACGTGCAAACCCCTCCCTTCCCCTCCTGAATCTCCTTTAACTTTTTAGGTCGAGGGACCGTCCGGTCTGCCGAAGGCAGAACCGGAAATCTGGAGATCTTATGATGCTTAGAGTGGCTATTTAGCCCGCCTCTCTTTTTGGCTCTCCTCCATTGGCTGGCTTCCTAAACGGAGGCCAGCCATTGGAGGAGAGAGCCGTCCCACCAAATAGGCTCCGTCTTTTTCAGATTCGGGGGCGTGTTCCGTGCTCTTCTTTCCACTTTTTAGCCACGCCCTTTTTAGGTCTCGGCTCGAAGGCTGCGCTTGCGCAGTCTCGCTCCGAGATTTAATGTTTTGGAAAAGAGGGGCTTGAACCCGCCCCTCTTCTCTCCTCTTCTCCATTGGCTGGCCTCTTAAATGCTGGCCAGCCATTGGAGAAGAGTCTGTCTCACAAAACAAGCCCCGTCCTTTTCGGATTCGGGGGCGTGTTTTTTCGCTACTTTTCGCTGGGCGTGTTTTTCTCTCCTCCAGCCAATGGCAAGAGGAGAGAAAAGAAAAACACGCCCCCGAATCCAAAACCGCCGCTGCGTTTCT
This sequence comes from Triturus cristatus, assembly GCF_964204655.1. Taxonomy (NCBI): domain Eukaryota; kingdom Metazoa; phylum Chordata; class Amphibia; order Caudata; family Salamandridae; genus Triturus; species Triturus cristatus. The sequence goes on from NC_140590.1 coordinate 1,358,866,303, forward strand.
CCGAGGCATTTCTGCTTTGCCTCGGAGAAAGGCGGCGGTGTTCATGGGTCTCGCTGCCCTATCCTCGCAACCTGGAGCTTGTGGTGAGGTGTGCTCTGATGTTTACGTTTCCAACTCAGGTCACAAACCATAACCCGTTTAAATCCTGGTTTCTCCACTTGACACCAAGCGTGTGATCTTGCGCAAACCACTTTAACTCCCGGTGCAAAGTTCCGGATTCCCCGGGAACGGTCTAAGCTCCAATATTAAGCCTTATCTTGGAAGACTGCATCCTCCTGCACTGGAGCCGCACTGTTGGGGTCCCCCGTACCCCAGGATGTCCTCGGTGCTGGCAGAGCTGCAGAAAGGAGGTCGAAGGGTCCGTCCCTGCCGCGCCGCTCCTTATGCGCCCTTGGCTCCTCTGTGCACTGCACCCTCAGCTGCAGCGGGTGGAGAACGAAGGATCCGCTGAAGAGTGGGCGCGGTGCCCTGGCACCCCCGGGTCTGCACGGGTCCAGCTGGGAGTGCGAGGTGAGTGTGTGGGGTGCCACATGTGCACTCTTCTTCCCCTGCAGTTAGCCTTGCGGAGCTCTCAGCTATGGCACAGTACCGGTGCTTGACACGGATCCTCCCCTCTACCTTTAAGTACAGTGCATCCGCCCTATCCAATTACAGCGCCATTTCCACCCCCCGCGGCCCCTCCCGGCCCCTTGTGCGCTCTATTGTTTGCTAACAAGCTTCTGATGCAATTTAAGAGCCGCCAGACTCTGCCAGGCCGGGAGGATGTGCCTTATTCATGAGGCGCTGCGGTGGCGAACCTTCAAGTCTTGGCACCTCCCACAGTGCCCTCGTGTGATGGGCAAGGCGCTATAGGTCACCCCTCTAAAGGCAGCTCAGTGTGTTGGGACCCTACTGCAAAGAGTACCGTTAAACCCAGGCTGTCATGATTGGGCAGATATAGGCTGCAATCCTTACGAGGTCGATATATTTACAGCCATATGTGAAACTCAACCTGTTAACCTTCGGAGATCTATATAATCAGGGCCACTTGAATTATGCGATTCTGCAGCCGCAGCGTTTTCCACATAATTATAGATTTGCCCCATTTGCCACTTGATCCGTCCACTGCTGTAGCTGCAGATTTTAACCAAACAATGCGTCTAGCTGAATCGCATCAAACGTTACTAAATATGTGGCGACCCCTGTTTCCGCACAATAGAATGCCACCCGCAAAGGTTGACTGGTTATCCATCCTTCAGTTGTTTATGACCGTATGTGGTTGTTAAGCTGGTACCAATGAGGTCAAATCTTTGGCCAGAAAGTGTTAGCAAGTAAAAAAAAAACACAAAATAATGAAGCAATACTATAAAAAAGTGCCTCATTATACTGAATAGTTGCCTTTTTTGCCTCCTAGTTTGGTCCTCCCTTTCTGCGTCATTCGAGTGGCCTAGGAGATAATAAATATCATAATTCAAATTAGGCCTGTCATCTTTCCGAGGTCGATAAAAATAGTCCTGCAGGTGACACAGCCTTTAATCCTTCTGAGGCTGCTAATGTGAAGGACATTCTACTCACTCCCTCCACTGTTCAACAGCAATCTAGATGATACCATGAAAGGGGCGGGGGAGGGGGGAAATAAGTGCTCTATAATTGTATTATCTTAGCTTTTATTTGTCTCGAGGATTGTATTCACAATGTTAGCATACACTATACATTGGTTCTTTTCTCTCCGGCAGATCTAGCATCTTTGAGCTTACCCCTTTACTGCACCTCCTTTCAGCACTGAAGTTGGCAGACATAGTGATTGTGGTGCGGCTGTAGTGGGAAGGGAACGTTTGGGAGTACTTGTGAGGGGGGAGATTAAAGTTAACAACCTCTGACTGTTCGGGGCAACACGTTCTGCTTACATGATGAGTGTGAGCTCAGATGCATGATGGGTCATGTAGTTTCCTTGGTCCTTGCGAGGGTAGTTAATCCTACCCAGATTGTATTTTTGTTACAGGTTCGGATTTATAATTCTCCTGTAAGACTGAGTTAAAAGTAGGGCTACAAGTCTTAGAAGGCACAGCGAAAAACATGAACTCGGTGAGCTGCTCACGCATGGATCAGGGCACACGAGAACTTAAACAAATTCGCCTTCAAAGTCTCCTAAGTGGTCGAGGTCAAGAGGCAGGTCAGTGGGTCCTATAATTCAAACAGAGGACGTAGACTTAGGGCTAGAGCAGCCGACTTTGGAGCTGACGCACAGGGTTCGAGTGTCGGCCTTGGTTCAGCATCCTGTGATATCTTAATCTTCCCGTGTTTATAAAAAATGAATGTGTCTTGTGTAAGGTAACTGGTGGTCATTTAAAGCGCTCCAATACCTTCGGGTAGAGGTTGCGTTATATCAACCTGCAAAAAAATAAACAATGGATTTAGGAAGAGAAGGGGGCCGCAGAGGTGGTTGTTCATAGCTCTTTGACTTCACAGCCTGTAAGCGCTTTGTGAATATACACATCGTTAGTTTAAACAAGCGCGTGCCTCGCGCTACAAGTGGGAGGGAGTGCAAGAGCACACAAAGCGTTTCCCTTGCAGGAGCATTTGAGAGTGATTAAGCAATTGACATTGTAAATAACAATGCCGTTTCTTTAAATCTTTTAAAAAACAACAACATAAACAAAAATAATGTCATGAGCAATGCCAATAGCTCTAACTTTAACAATGCCGAGACCATTGCATTGTAAATGCTTGTTTCCCCTTCCCTCTCAGCGTCCGCTCCTTCCCTGCTTCACTAGCCAGGCTCCCACCCCCTCTCTCTTCTGTGTGTGTATGTATGCTCCCCCCACCTTCAGATAGATCGTCTCTCCAGCCTTCCTCTCTTCCCCTATCTGTCAATCAGAATCCTACCTTTGAACTTGGAGAAACAAGTATTTGCAATTCAATAGGTCTTGCATTACTGAAAGTTTGAGCTATTGGCGTTGCATTATTATTAACAACGCCAGTAGCTCAAACTTTAAGTAATGCGAGACCTATTGCATTGCAAAGGCTTGTTTCCTTTTAGGTCGGACTGCAGATAGCAATAGATGTCAGCCAGAGCTCCTGCCGCACCAGCTAAACGTATTCAAACTCACATTACAAGTTGGGCCTTTCCCCCAGAGTAATGACTCTTGGTGAATCGCACTTAATTGCAATTCCACGTGTGTTGGGGTACAATATTATAAGGTCTGAAAACTCCAGACTTGCTACTTCTGGTGTCAGAGACATCTGGCCTGTCCCAAATGCTGCAGAACAGAGGCTGCAGGTAGTGGCATTGCCCGGCCTCTGCCTGTCCAATCAGCAGCAGTCCAGGGCGAACATCTCCCACTGGACAGGACTTCTTTTCCTCCCACCCCACCTCTACCACCCCTACAGCACTTCCTCTAACACTTTCCAACTGCTCAGAGCAGGTAACCCTGGGTTTCAGCAGTTATTCCTCATTTGGGGGGAAAAAGCGGAATTAAAATTCCAGCGCCCCAGTATGTTTGCACCAAAGTCCAGCCAGTTCCGAATGAGGGCCATAGAGTGGGCTTTGGGTCCGCACCCTTTAGCCTTGTTTACTTTAGTTCATCCACTTCAGTCATTGCTTAATTGAACTCGCCTGCAATTTTGTTAGCCCACTGGACTATTGCGCAGTTTACATCATGCAATGGTCTGTGATTGGGAAAGGAAAAGCAGTTGTTCAGGGGAAGGCACAGATGAATCCATTGCAAATGAAGCAGCTCTCCATAGTGTGCGCACAAAGTCTCTCCTGCTGAATTTAGGGCACACGAGCTGGCATTTCATGGTGTGCTGGCATAGTCTGTGAGACGAACCAGTGGTTAGTCCCATCCACCAGAAAAACTCTGTGTTCTATCATGTCAAACCGATTGAATTGTGGGTATTATCTCCTCATCTAAGGTACTGCTGTTGTATGATATTGGCAAGCGGCCATCTTACAGGAGAGGATTTCTCTCACTCTCAAATAGGATTCCACTGCATTGTGAGGGAAACTCTCTCCTCTAAGAAGAACGCTGTAGCCTAGGGTCATGATGTTGAACACAGCCAGGTGGCCCAGGCGAATCTGCAAGTCAACATATGGAGGAACTTGCTGTGGTTTCCCAGCAGCGGGTGAGGAGCGCAGTAGCAGGTGGGGTGCTTTCAAGGCTGAACCCTAAACCTGGTGAGGTGGGATTCCTGCTCACCTTGCAGCATCAGCATCTTACTCCCTGCAGGGTGTTGACTGCAGTGTGCACCAGCTTCCACAGTCTGTGGTACTCACTGTGGTACGTTTGCCTCTGTATCGCCTTCTCACAAGGCGGCAGTCAGCTCCCTCCACCCAGTGTAACCCTGCCCTGTATCTTGGCAAATGTGATTAGACTGTGACGAGAATCCCTTGATCTAATATCCCATTGACACAAGCCTGTCTTACACGAGGCAATTCTTCATACTGCGATAGGGTTCCTCTGCATTGTGAGGGGAGTTGCCTCCTCTAAAATGGCGGCTGCCACCATTGCTGCCAGTGGGCATCAGCCTAGGTAAAGCTGCAGGTAAACACCATGAGATTCTACAGGTGGACCGCTGCAAGTAGCTGCGGCACACATGCTCAAAGCTCAGGCAGAAACTCCCTGTTCCTCCTGCGACTTGAATCTCTTGCTCGCTGGGGAGATCATTCAGCGGCATCCATGGACTGCTGACTCCAAGTGCAATGAGCTTGCCTCGGTTTCACCAGAATAGAGTTAACTGCAGTCCTGCGAGTATTTCGCAAGGTAGAAATATATTTGTATGGAGTGACTTGAATACAAAGTGCTCTGGTGCTCTTTAATTTTCCTTACCTCCTCCTTAAGAGAGTTGCCATGCTTTAGTGGCCATCACTGGTGAGACAATGGTAGTCTGTCTCCATGTTAGATAATGCCTAGCTACCAATGTGAGATAGGAGTTGGGCCTCTTCCAGTGCACTCTGGCATTTCTCTAGTTGTCGCCACATAGGAAAATGGAGATCAGGGGATAGACGAATAAAGATTTGTAGATGTCGCAAACACTGTGATTCATAAAATCAGAGTAGTTGAAACCGCTAAAAAGTTCTGTTGGATGTACTAAACTTCTTTAAGGAGTCAGTAAAGTTTTACGAACTCCTGAAAGCGGTTTAAGGATGGATACAGAATTGCAGTTTGGAAGAGGTATGTTATGGCTGTTTCTTGAACACAGTGATCCATAACCCTGTTTATTAATGCTTTTCAACCGGAATTCTGGTTGCAAGCAATTGATTAGTTTCAGACTCTAGTGTTGGGGTGGAAACTTATGTCCAAACAAGAAGGGGCCCTCTTTAGACCCCCTTCCATTTTGCAATTTGGGGTGGCAGTTTCAGGGGGATAAATCAGATCAGGGCTCTAGGGGGCCACTGCCAACTCTCACTGAAGTTTTTCCAAAATATTTTTTTTTCTAAACATAGACCCGTTTTCTAAAAGGAAATGGCTGCTTCTTCCAAAAAAAAAGCATTCACAGGGATGGTGGTCTGCTGACTGACAGGTCACCGTCCTGTGCCTTTTTAGCCATTTTTATAGGGTCTCAAATTACAACCTGCCTATTTAATATTCATTAAAGTCATTCTGTGACCCATTCTAATTTGATATTTTACAATTCAACCTATTAGTGCATAGCTCAGTTTGTGAAACAAGATGCTGGTCGCAAAAAGAAGAGTCTCAATGTATGACCACTTTGTGCAATTAGTATCCTAGTACATCTGGCCACAGGTTCTCTGTGCATTCAAGACTTCTGCGGAGAGATCACAACCAGGGGATACTGCTGTTAATCCCATGACCCCCAGTCCTAGGCCTCTTTCTACAAGGATACATTCTGCAGAGAAGCCACTAATTCATACTATGTAGACTTGCTTCCTCCTTTTCCTCCCACATTTGTCAAGACGTATGGAGACCCCAATTTAAGTACATGTGCCTATTTTTAAGCTTCCCTTCCCAAGGGCATATTGACACTTGATTCCATATTGTGCTCTCCTGTTGTTTGCTACTTGCTTATAAGCCCTTTCATAACAACTGCAGGTGCTTGCGATCAAGCTGCTATAGAATATGGTACTCTTTGCTATGACTAATATCCTGATTGCTTCAAACTGCTATGCTTTCCCTTTCTGCTATGTAATAGCCCTTTGCTAGGCATTTCACTGTTTTTCTATGTAATCTAACTGCTCATTCACCATGGGATTCTCTGCAGACAAGAGCGAGATGAACATGCATAGAGTCAGTGTTTGCTTTACTAAAGGAGAATGGTTTGGCTTATTAAATCTCTCTTATCCCATTGTCCTGCAGGGATGCTCAGCGTATTATGAAATCCAATTTAACTGCTTCAGAGGGCGTTAGTGCCACTTGGATAGTGCTGCATAGCATGAAGCATTCACATTGTTTACAGCTCATCTTACCTCGATGAGAGACACTGGTCTCTAAACAGAGGCTCACAAATACTTCTGAGAGAGAATAGTTAATGCATCTGTGACATGGGAGAACAAATTGGACAAATGTGCACAAAAGATAGAATAGGTGGTGAGCATGGACGGGTGGCTTTAAAGATGGATGGGCAGATGGATGTATGCATGCAGAGATGGATGAAAGGATGGTTGGATATAGAGTGGGCTAAAGAGAGATTGGATGGGGAGATGGATGAAAATGTCAATAAACAGATGGAGAAAAATATGAATGAACAGAAAGAAAAAGGGAAGCTAGGTGGTGAAAAGGGTGGCTGGAGAGGAGGAAGTAAGTCAGGAAAAGAGGATGGAGACAAGGAAGGGTGGGTGGATGAAAACAAAAGAATGTAAAAAAAGAGAAAAGGAAAGAATGTTAGAAAAAAGACAGGCTGGAGAAAAGGACAAAAGCTAGAAGGAAGGATGGAGAGAAGGGAGGAGTTTCTGAATTCCCTCAGGGAGAATGACATGCAGAAAGACTGCTGAGCTCACTTGCTCATTATCATTTGAGATATGGTTGAATGAATGGGCTATTTTCGCACAGTAAGCAAACAGTTCAATCAAAGTTTGTTTGATCGCCAAATATACAGTATATAGATGAAAAAGGAATACGTATAACCTTGGAGTTAAACATTATACTTTTCAGAAGATTGTTCATTAAGGAGGGTAGTGAATAACCAGGCCAGGCAGACACAAACACAGTTTTAAACGAGTGTTGGCAAACCTAATTGGGCTAGCTGCTTTGTAAACGAATGTGCTCCTTCGCTGATTGGGGGGTTTGTGTCTGGGTGTGTGGATGTGGCAGAGTGCCAATATGTTAATGAATCAATGGAAGGCTGAGTTGGTGGACTGCCCTTGAATAGGGTCCTGCCAAATTCCTGCATTGTTATACACAGATGACACCATTTTATTGGCAAGAACTGCCTTGGTCCTCTAGACATTGCTTGACGGTTTTGTATTATACATGACTAGTCTTGATCTTTCTACCAACTATAGTAAATCACAGGTAATGGTGCTGGGATATAAAAAAAGACCAAGCTGAGATCTTTTCATGTTCTGGGCTAAAGGTTGTCTGGGGTCCAGACTTATTCCTATTTAGGGATGTGTTTGATGATCGGTCATCATGGACACCTCCAATTAAATCCAAGAGATTAGCTCTGTCAAGATCCATAGGCCCACTTTTCTCTTTTTCCGGTAGAATTGGTAGCAAACTGTTGGGCACCTTGATTAAGATATATCAAGCTAAATATGTTTCAGTAGCCACCTACGGTAGTGATGTATGGGAATACATAAATTTAAGGGAGCTGCAAGTGGAGGAAAATGGGTTATGTAGCTTTTTTTATTAGCAGTTCCTGGTTCAACCTCAGCTTTTATGGCTCACGAGGAGTTAGGGCTGCCCTGTTTGTCAGATCTCAATGCCCTCCGTCCCTTGATTAGGTGGCTTACTATCTGGGTGCAAACAGAAAATCACGTAAGTAGAGGGATAGTTAAGGACTGTCTGGGGCTTGATGGGTGGAGATCAGTCAAATGGCTGGCGTATATTTGGGACACTTTTCTCAAACTAGGTAGGCCGGCTGTATTTGAGCTGCCTTCTACTATTCTGAAAGCTGACATCGCTTGGACTCTGGGTAATTTCCTGCTATGGAGAAAAACCAAGAGGGAGGGTATTGAGTTGTGGAAACCCCTGGACCGAGGATATGTGTTGATTGTAACAGGTCCTGCTATTAAACCTTATCTGCTTAGTACATTTAATATCCATCACCGATTCCTCCTTACCAGATTTAGGTTTACCCAGTTACACACGTTGTTGGCATTTCCTTAGCCGGTGTATGGTGCACGAAGATGAGTCCTTGCGCTTGTGACAACTTCTCTACCCAGTATTTTTGCATTTTGTTTTCTTTTGTGGATTTTATGCCACCCACTTGAAGAATGTTTTTATTGCCCTTGTTGAAACCCTTACATTTTGTTCCAGTCAAACCCACCCATATGTACCTACAGCTACTTCCAGATGTACACAAAACTTATGCTGTTGCTCATTTTCTCGCCTCATAATTGAGGATGAGAATGACGTTTAAAGAGGGGGCTGAGAATGTTATCTGACTGTTTTACACTCTCTTTGGGGAATTTGATTTTACACATAAAGCATTTTATCATGTTTCATTGTTTTTATGTTTTGAAATCATCTCATATGCTTATTTATCTGCCAAATTATGTGCTGTGTGCTTACCTGAGGAGTCATTAGCTGGAAAAAAATACGGTGGTATTTTGTATGAGGAACTGTTGTCTGTACAGTTTTAATGTAGGGTCGTCAATGAAGCATTGTTCTAGGTACCATCCGATTAAACCCCCCTAATGATGCAAAATGATTATAGCTAAGAGAATTAAGTCTAAACAATGGAATTGGATGAAATGTGTTTTTTTTTAATTGTTTGAAGTATGTACTTTTGTTTTATGTACTTTATGGTCTTGTTAGACCAAATAAAGTTTTTTTGACTGACTGTTCATATCAGAGACAGAAGAAAGTCATGAAAGTGCACATGTATGTTTTGGTGAATCTGCACAGCTCATGTAACAGAATGATAAAGAGGGATCCACCTCCAAGATGTAATCTTGGAAATGTTGTGAAATGAAATGGCTAGATGGAACAGAATGTATTGGGAGGCTAATATGAAGATCAGGGCTAAATTGAAAAGCAGAATAAGGTTTTCAATTTCTCAGGGAGTGTTCTGTGGTAAACAGGACTGAAGGCAGGACCCCGCATGACCCCTGCAATTGCCACGAGGTGGTGGGATTGCAGAATCCTGAGATCAAGAAAAAAATGCCACCTCTCCTCGGTTCCATAGAACTAAGAGGACTCAGGAAACTACTTTTTCAGTAAACACACTGAAAAGGTTATGCTGCCTCATAGCATCATGGAACATAAAATGTCAGCAGAAGACAGTATGGGAACTCCTGACCAAAAGCCACCTTCTTTGTACCTTGCCTTTAGTGAGATATGCACAAGATCACGATAGAGTAAGTAAAACGTCTTTGTGGTGCTGTTTACAAAGGTGATGTGCAATCAGTTTGAGATGGAGAATAATGTTATGAAAGATTTTCCTTCCCACTAAAGGTGTGGTGGGCAAACCAATCAAGTTTTTATACATCTCCAAATGATGCCATGGGTGCGAGAAAGTCTTTCAGTTAAGCCAAAGCAAGTGTCTTCAATCTAGTCATTGCCAACAAATTGTTTAGGAAAAATAACCCATGTGGATCTGGTGTAAATTCGAATTGGTCATAAAAAACTTAGTTTTACGTTAGAGTCTATAAATGGTACTTTTAAATGATTTTTTTTAAATACAATTAAATACACAAGCATTGGCAAAGCCAATAACTCTGCCTTTTGATTAGGAGTAACATCTGGTGATATTTGGGCAACTTTTTTACTTTTTATGCATTGCTCCCAGCTGTCCGTGAAAGAAAAAAAACACAGATAAACAACACCTTAAACTACAATGATACAGAAGATGCGAATATGTTATGTTTACTGAAGAGTCTGCAATAATAGAATTAAGCTGTGCCCCCAAATAAGTGTTTTTGAAAAAAGAGTCAAAAGATGAAGTTTGCATTGTAAGTGATGAACTTCAAAGGCATTGTAGCAAAATATTGCCTAGTAGATACGTTGACAAAGAGCCAGCATGTCCTTTGTATGTTTAAGAAAGCCTGTGTATGAACAGGTCTTTGTGAATAAAAAAATTATTAATTCCAACATGTATTCATGACGGCAAGGTAAAACAAATGAATACAGAAGGGAGATTAGTGAACTGCATTGTGTATTTGGCAGTTCGAGCTGCACTGTTCCCATGAGGCACAGGGTCAGACTGATTTGCATATGGCCATGTCTGAACTAGGGTGGTGGAGTGAGCTAAAGAATGATGATGGATTAAACCCAGATCATTTGACTGGGGGTGAGTGTTTGATTTGGTCAAACGCTCCGTCCATCATCCCCTTTGGTATCGCTTTGTTCGCCCTAAGTTGGCAGGGTATGCCCAGACGTGGGTCCCTTGCTCACTTTGCCACTGGATTCAAGATAGCCTGGCTGATGAGGGTTATGAACACGAAACCGGTCCCAGGATGCTTGTTTCCGGTCCAGGGAAGACATGGCTTGGCAGTTCGAGCTGGACTGTTCCTATGAGGCACAGGGTCAGACTGTTTTGCATATGGCCATGTCTGAACTGGGGTGGTGGAGTGAGCTAAAGAATGATGATGGATTAAACCCAGATCATTTGACTGGGGGTGAGTGTTTGATTTGCTCAAACGCTCCGTCCATCATCCCCTTTGGTATCGCTTTGTGTATTTATGAGCAGCTAAGGTATCCAATCTGCATGCACTTCCTAAGCAAAAAAGGCAAAATCAGCAGTTCAAATGTAATTTTGTGAGCAAAGTAAATACATAGAAGAGCACACGGGGGCTATAAAGGACAAGCTATACTTTATGTCAAATCTGCAGTCTTATAAAAAAACAGCTTGAAGTCCCATCACCAAATCCAATGGGAACACAAATGCAACACTCTAACCATGGCCATGGCCATAATGAACAGCCTGCCCAAACAATGGCAAACTGAAAATCCAATGAAAGCCAGCAGTTTAACGAGGCTCGTCCAAAGCATATTTTCTCTTTATACATGTTATTGCTCTTTTTTTAAAGAAATGTTGACACAAAGGCTTCCATAAAGCTAAAGCTGGTTGTAATCAAGCTCAAACATATTACATGATATTATGCATCAAGAAATCTAATGAATGTGCACAGTAAATACACAGGAAAGGGACTTGACTCTACATAATGGGCAAGGGAGTCCAGTAGCTCTGCTTTGAAGTGTTTATGAAAAGGAAAAAATACTTATTATTTATTTTAGGATCCATATAATGTTCTGCACACTGCAAGCCATATTCTTATATATATATATATATATATATATGTGTGTGTGTGTGTGTGTGTTGGAGAGGGAGTGAAATAGGTGCAGAACGCTTTGCTTGGTATGGCAGTATACTAGTTTGTATCAATTTCTTGTGTTAATTGCTGTTTAACCTATATTAAGATAGTTTTGTAGAGTGATAATGTGTTTAGCATGTTACTGCCGTCTGCCCTTTTTCAGGGTTTAATTTTTAACAATACTAGTCAATGGCTATAATGGCTGTAAAGTCCCTCTTCCAGAGTTACATGCTGAAGCCACAGGCGAGAGGCTGTAACAAAGGGGAGGGCCTTCAAGAACTGCTATAGCAGGAGACAGAAGTACTATAAAACTATTTGAGCATTCTCAGTGGCGTAACAAACCGCAAGAGGACCTCCTGCCGATATAGTGAATGGGCCCCCATACGTGAGATGGGGCAGAGGGGGCCACCTTCAGTATGGTTAAGCCTGGGGGCCCCCCACATCGTTGGGGCTGCGGGGGCCTCTGTTATGCCCCTGAGCATTCTACCCCCTGAGGACAGAATGTTCTAAATTAAAAAGGGAGAAACATTAGGGCAAGCGTTGGAATGTTGGAACAGAAGGTGTGTACCAGCAATTCACGCTGAGCCACTTTCCCGGTCTTTAATGGAGTGCTCAACATTCCAATGTTCTCCTGAAAACTAAGATAAGGGACCCAAAGTTTTTCATAGAAACCCATCACTGGTACTATCGAACACTGAAGTTGCTGAATTCCAAGGCTGCCTAACTTTGACTCCACCTCATGCCTATTTCCTCCACCACTCAGCAATTCCTTTCATGCAGATTGTATTACATGCCTGCTTTTACCATTTGTCACTCTTTTCCTATCCTTATCTTACTCCTTGTGTCCTATTCTCGGCCTTTCTTTTTTTTGCTTTGGGTCAAAGCCTGCTGAGGAAAAGTAAGTCTTGGTTTACAGAAAGTGATGCTGGTGTCCATGAAAAAAATAAATGTCATTAACACTAATAATCGTTGTTCTATGGCCCAAACATGGATTCGGAATAGACTCCATCTTTTAAATAGCCCTGTATTTTATTGATATAATTTTGTATTTGTAGCTCGCAAAGAATGTTGGAAATTCGGGATTTAATGACATCATAGAAGCAAACCTTCAGAGTCCGTCCATGAAACCCACAGCAGACAGTGACATGTAAGTACTTGTGCTATTTTTCTGATCTTGCCAGAGTCCAGGTTACAATTCTATTGAATTAAAGTATTTTTAAATTTAGCAAAAAAGAGCAGTCACATAGATGACCAATCAAATGAAACACAAAAACACTAGCATTGAATATTGGCAAGGTACTGCAGTTATAGAGGTAGAGATTCATTCATCTTTTGGGAGCTGTGAAGTTGCCCTGGAATGAAACCTATAGTACATGAGATATGACAAGACCTGGGGAATTACAGTAGGTTGACTTGTTCTTCAAGATTTAGCTATTGCAGTGGAGGAACACAGCCAGCAAACTTTGTAGATTATAGGGGCATCTAGACCACTCTCTACCTTATTGATGGTCTAGAGGTTGTTAAGTACCCTCGCCAAGGACAACTGATGATATTAAACAAATACGTGGTAGGTATTCTACTTTGCACTAGACGCCGCACCCATCCTTATTCACCTGCATATCTTTAACCTGAATTGTTATTTGTGATGTCACTCATATGCCTGATGTTGAGGTTTTCGTTTCATAAGATTTCTAACTGGTTTCCTTTTTACTAAGTCTTTCCTACGGACAGCTTCAACTATGTATTGGCAAAAAGACCTATTGTATAAAATCTAAAGTAAAATATGCTTCCATCCCTTGCTCATGATTTGATGGCTTTTGTTAAAACAAAAAAAGATGCGCAGGCATGTCTTGTAAGTAAAGGTAGTTGATTTATTCTTCAGGTTACATCACAGGTTACAGGAAGATGTTCTGATCCATAAAAGTGCCCCACCAGGAGCAGCCTCCTCGCTGCTCAGCCCTTCCACACCAACGGATTCTCCCTTCAGTGCAAAACCACTGAACATTCTATATGACCTCATCATAGGCTGAGCAGCAAGGCAGAGAACCACTGTAGGGAGAGTGCATTGGGTAATTAGTACATCACAACACATCTCCCCCTTATAATGATCAAAAACAGTCAAAAGGACTGAAGGTGACAAGATACACATGTCAGCAAAGGAGGATGCATTAACAACAAAACATTATAACACATCCTTCCCCCTGATAATGATCATAGACAACAAAGAATGCATGATAAAGGGATACATTCTTAAAAACAGTGGATGCTATCCACCATGCTATCTAATGGCAGGAAGGTCTACCTCAAAGAAGAGGTATAAGACACCACCCACACCAAGACAGGGTAAATATAATCCCAAAACACTCTAAAAACTAATATGGGTATCTACAAACCCTAAATCCCGGGTTGCGGTGCATTGAAAACACATCATGGATGGCAGAAAACGTGGTTGGCAAGGAGCGTAGTGTGCTTCAAATGTGAAGGAATGCACCAATCACAAAATGGCGGCACGTTTACAGACGCTGAGCCGGGTGGCGTGCAGCGTGTCAATGCAGGAAACCGTCCTCAAGCAGTCACAAACTGCTTGGTTGCAATTGCGTCAGAGAAGGAATTCAACGAAGGCATTACAGCAGGGCTCGAGGTACAGCAGGTAGGACCGCGTGTAGAGAATCACGCGCAACATATATTTTTACAAGTTACAGGAAGATGTTCTGATCCATAAAAGTGCCCCACCAGGAGCAGCCTCCTCGCTGCTCAGCCCTTCCACACCAACTGATTCTCCCTTCAATCCAAACCCACTGAACATTCTATATGACCTCATCATAGGCTGAGCAGCAAGCCAGAGAACCACTGTCGGGAGAGTGCATTGGGTAATTAGTACATCACAACAGTTTTCTTGTCTATCTCGGTTTCCGACTCCTTATTCAATGATTTTCTTCCCTATTCTTGTATTTGTCCTGCCTAAGGAGAATTTTGGTCTCTCAATGCATCGATTGAATGGGTTATATCCTTCCATTGCTGATATCATTACCTTTCATTGGAGTATATGAGGGACTATTTCGTCCTTCTTGGTGCCTCTCCTTACTACGTACCTACCTTTGGGTCCCCACCTCTCTTTATAATTTATTTGTCCCGAACACCAATGTATCACCCCAACCCTCTGTTGCTCTCATTGCCGCTCGCAGCTGTATTGCAGATGGCCATCCTTAACTGGATTTTAAATCATTCGAAGGTGGCACATACACGGTGGCCATTATGGAATGGTTTTTCTTTTGTTTTTCTTTTCTTTTAACCCCTTCAGCACGGCGCGGATTGCCGTGCTGAAGGTTCTTTGCGCGGGCGGGGCCGTGACGGAGCGGTTCCGTCATCCGCACAGCGCGACCGATGCGCATGACGGAACCGCTCCGTCATGCGCATCGAAAGGGTTAAGAAAAATCCTTCAATAATGTCTGCTGCCTATGTGTGACACGCTTATCCGCCATCTTGAAATGTTTTCTTTCTTTTGTATTAAAAAAATAATTTACACATTGACAGCAAGTATATGCATGCCATTGAGGCAGCCATTTTTGAATGATGGACGAAAACAAGCATTGACAAAGCCAATAAAGTCACAGTCGAGATCTATTGACTTTACCAATGCTTGGGTATTAAGTTTATACTGCCATGCCATTGGGGACTTATTTTTTCAGTATTTTAGTTTCCTTTTACTACCCATTGTTATCTGAAGCTTTCATCCATTTTGGGGCAAACTCTTGAGTGTTACTTCCTCCGTGCAAATCTATGCTGTGCCTCTATATGTTGGTAAATGTTGTAGACTATCATACTACTCGGCCACCATAAGGATCTTACTTGCAGTGCTTAATTTGAGCCGGGGCTTTCCGGTGCTAAGCACCGGCACTTAATTGGTTTCCGGTGCTTGGCACCGGCACCTAATTTTCAACACCATACAGGTAGAACAGCATCTAATTTAGAGATGAGCAGAACAACGGTAGTTTAGGAATAAAATATACATTAAAATAGCTAATACCTGCCTCCCCCACCATTCTTTTAGCTTTGGGGACCTGGAATAATCGTAACTGTCGCAATTACATGCGAGAGAGATGGTTAGTAGTTGTTTTGGCAGCGATGACAAGGGCAATAGGTGGTCCAAGCTGCAGTGGCCTCCTAGTCAGAGCCCTGGCACTGAATATTTTACAAATTAAGCACTACTTACTTGATTCCTCGTTATGGCAGTGTGAATGAATGCAACACAGTCTTCAGTTATCACCAAACTAAACAGGCTCATGAGTTAATTTAATTTGGAATAATGTAACCTAAATTGTCTGAATAATCAGTTTTTAAATAATGTCTTTTTTGTATGCATTTTTTACCTTTAATTCCTGTTGTTCTGGTGGTGACTCAGACTACCCCAGCCTATAGTTTATAGATTGGTCTGCAACAGAAATCTGTTAAATACCCATGTCCCACCATATGGTGGTTGGATATAGGTTTAGGGTATCTTGTGGTTTCATGATTCCGCCAGCTATTGTATCAGATATGTTGGATTATCTATTTGATTGTGGAGAAAATACCAGATAAGCATTTCTTTGCATCCTTTTGTTACTGGAGCATAAGAAGCAGTACATAATATTCACCACCAGTGATCAGCAAAAACCCAATCGCTGTAAAGTGGATTTTTTTCTCCAGAGGAGCTGAGTGCCCCGTCTTAGCATTACATATCTTGTACAGCTTGGTTACCCAATTGTTTTTTAAGGTCAATGGGTACACTCCAGTGGTTCATGAAGGAAGAAGCAAAATGTCACTTTGGTCACTGGCTGAAGATGAAAGTATGCAAAAATGCCAACAGACCTGGCTGCAGCTTTAACCTTGCGTTCCTGATTGCAAATGATTTTACAAGAGTCCTTATCTCTGGTCTCACCAATAAAGTCAAGACCCCTTTTTCTAAATTAAAAAAAAACAGAAGTAGGGAATTTTCAATCACTGACATAGCTAGGGACTATACAATCTCACACCCCGCTTTTTGAGCTAGTAGTCTCCAGGTCCAAAGCGCACAAAATACATTGTGCATCTCAAGGGCCAGTTTGGACAGCTTAGTACATAGTATGGCTCAGGGGTGATCTACAGTTCCCTTTTCGAGAAAAAAATGCTCAGGAGACTTAGGTTCTGAGGAATTGTGGAGCCTTTATTTTAACTTAAGAGTGGGTTTGGCTATCGGTATGTATATTTAGTAGTCCCCGGGTGAAATCGGCGTTTGTCAGATTGGAAGAACAAAGAAAAAAGAAGGAAAAAAATAAATAAAAACAATGCGGCCCAACAAAAAGTCGGGTACTTTTCCTCAAATGTCTTTCGTGAAAGTCTCGTGGTCAATAGGTCTCTTTCTGTACTCCGGGTCTTTTGCTGTGGAGTCGTTTCGGGTCTGGTCAGCTTCTGGGTTATGGGTGTCCGTCTCCTCAATCAGGGAAGCAGAGGAATACAACAACAAAAAAAAAAAACAAGAGTGTCAGGTCTTTGTCCTTTGGTCAGAAGGGTAAATGGGGATTTGTGCTACCGCCACCGGGTCCTAGCTGTGGGGTGTCTAAGTGAGGGAAGGCATTTTGTGTCTTAGTGTGCCGTACCCCGTATTCCCTCCCACCAACCCCGAAACCAACAAGCATTTGCAATGCAATAGGTCTCGCATTTACGCGAGTTTGAGATATTGACATTGCAAATGACAATGCCTTTTATTTTTGTTTTTAAAACCTAAATAAAAGGCATTGTCATTTACAATGCCAATAGCTTAAACTCGTGTAAATACGAGACCTATTGCATTGCAAATGCTTGTTTGTTGCTGGAACCGTAATCCTGCCTTCCTGTCCCTGCTTAGAGGGCAGCTAAGGAATGAGCTTCCCAGAGATAAGCACCTGATTTATGAGGTCTTTGAGCTCCGCATGAAGGCCCCTTGATGTTTACAATCCCTTGTGTTCGCTCTGAAATGGGGGGGGGGGGGGGGGGGGTTTATGGCCTTCACAGTCGCCTGCTAGAAGCTTCTTAGATGTTAGCTGTATCTGGGCCCGTGTTGTAATTGTGCTGCATGCAAAAAAAAAAAAAGCATTTGCAATGCAATAGGTCTCTCATTTACGCTTGTTTGAGCTATTGACATAGCAAATAATAATGCCTTTTATTTTTGTTTTAAAAACATAAATACAAGGCATTGTTATTTACAATGCCAATAGCTGTAACTCTCGTAACTGCGAGACCTATTGCATTGCAAATGCTTGACACCTGTGACACTTCCGCTATCCACCTTTGCTTCGCCCCTTCCTTCAGTGGCACAGTAGATTGCACTCTGGCTGCAGGGAATTCCCGCTGAATAAAGTCACTGTGTGCCCGTCTCCCTCCTCACAGCCACAGAAGAGCCATCTCACTTTAAGAGGGGAGAGGGTGCTGCTTTAGGGCTAGAGCGAATCACACTCCGTGACCAAAACCTCACACGTTCTTGGTGACAAGACGGGAAGCGACATGCAGTTCTTTTGTCCTGGGGTGGGGGGAGCACCACTCGAGATGACATCATGAAAGGAGTAAACAGTTCTGGTTTAAATATACAATACATTCTGCATATTACTGATACAGCTCACTGACACTTCTAGGCACTACAGCCCTATCTGTATAATTGCTCAAAATAATGATTCATACACGTTAGATCAGAGGATGTGCAAAGACGTTATTGGGGTGACAGCAACTCCACAGAGGAAGGAAGTCTATCTGGCAACTTCATCATTTCTAAAAGCTGTCAGTTCAACGATTTTGTGTACACGTGGAAGTAACACACACAGTAAAATGTGAATGACAATACAGGCAGTGACTTTTAAATTTGCCCCTTTCAAAATACAACTCTATTTTGCCTCCTGTCTGCTGCTGTGTGTATAGCAGTTGGGGAATGCCACGTCTTAAAATAAATCGCGCCGCCTTGTCTTTTTTTTTTTTTTTATAGAAACCGCATGTGCGTTTAAGTAACATAAAATAACAGCACTCAGTATGGGTGTACATACTATGTTTTCCTTGTCAGTTTGTTGGAAGGGAACTTCTTTCGAACAACTAAAATGCAAGCCTAAACCGTTTGCAAGAGTGTGAGGGGTAGCCCATACATTAGAACAGAGTACATTCTTTCCCAAAACTGTTTCACCTGAAAACGTTTCTTTGTATGCTGTGGTTGGTGCAAGAGTGTGTTGTAATTTATGTAAAACGCGCACGAGGCACACATTACAGCGTCTTGACACAATGTGTACATTGTATGTTTAGACTGTTTAATTGTAAATGAAGAATATAACGATGCTGTTTTCTTTTAGAGTGCTCTTTGTACACGCAGGCTGCCACAGTGTGAAAGTGATCGCGATCGCGATCACATCAAAGCGGCCGTGCGGCCCGCGAAAGTGAAAGCAAACGAGTGCTTTCAGGCCTCCAAATGGTGCGCGCGCCCGGACGGCGCACATGCACTGTATTTGGAGGCCTGAAAAGCCACTGTTTGCACTTCCAAAACTCGCTTACTATAAGTCTCGCCAGAGCAGCGCTAAAGCGCTGTCTCAGGCGAGACCTAAAAATAGCCGGCACTTGCCTGAGCCCACGGCCCTCCTGGGCCGTGGGGAGGGGAGCCTCAGCCTCCGCTTCCCTTGCTGGAGTACCAGACTCGAGGACGCTGCTCCTAGAGCGGTTGTCACTTTCGGGCTCCTCTCCTTCGGCCTTCAGTATCGGGCGTCTCTCCTTCTCGTCGTGGTCCGTGTTGGCCTCGGCATTCCACTCCGATTCCTTTCCCGACGACCTGTTCTCCTCCCGTATCGTGCTTTTAGCCTCTTCTGCGGCACTCCCAATTGCCGGCAGCTGAGTCGCGGCCCGCGCAACTAGACCGCGCAGACTATTTCCGGCTTGGGTCCCGCCGTCCGCCATGTTGGAGAGGTCCCTCTCCTCCGTTGCGGGCGGGAAACAGTCACAATGCTATTGTTAGCACGTTTTAATATGCTGGAAAATAATTATTAATTTAGGTATGCTTCAGTTAGCATAACCAGGCCGCATTGACAATCATTCATGGAATACTACTGAAATGTGCATGTTTGTTTTAAGTGTTCCAGCACTCCAAATGCACGTGACTTTCTTTATTTCAGATAATCAATGAAAATATAGCCTCAGTCATGTATAATGATTTGTTCCTTCTTCCAAGGGAAGGGTGTGTTTCTGTTACAAGTTAAAGGTCATTTAGCCGAGTTCTACTAGTAGTTGAACAAGCAAGATGTTGTATTTCCGTGTTTCGTAATGTATGATTTAATTTCCTTAATTATGCACAGCTTTAATCAATAAGATGCTTTAGGAAGTAAGAGTTTCTAGTACAGTTTATTTTATTGTTACATAAGTGTAATAATGTGGTTAGACAATGTATGCAAAGGTTCATTTTATTTATTTTAATTCAAATTGTTATAACATTATTTTGAAATATTTGGTTTTATTTTTGCCATTTTGTACTCCATATTGTGTTCTTTGTTATTTTTGACATTTTATACATTTATTTATAGGTAGCAATTTTTGGGGTTAAGATATTTGTGGCTTCTATATTCATAGAGTGATATTTTTAACAGCAATATTTTGGTCATCAGTATTTGTGTTGTTGTAAGTTAAGTATAGGATGGCAGCATTTTCTAAACAATATTTGTTATTCAATATTGTTTTCACCAATATTATGTCATTGATCCCAACCCCAGCCAAGGCAGCATCCTCACAGGGGCAGCTTCTTATCTTCATCTTCCTGTAGAGGCATATATTTGTGTATAGCATGATTCATATTCCTGAAGGATATATCCTTAGTCGAGAGCCGGGTTCCTTCCTGAGTCAGAATTGTACGAACCATAGAGGACTTGTGGCACGATGCCTTCAGCACACCAGGCAATGCCCTTCTAGGATGCGCCCCATGTTTATGCACCACTGTATATTTACCCAAGTATTTAACTTCTTGCTCCCCCTAGTCCATGTGGTCAAGTAATTGTCACCCAGGGTTTTACTGTCATTCAGCTAAATGCTGTCTTTCTACTATTGCTATATTTCCTTTGTAGTTTTTTAATTGGGCATGAGCATTTCTTATCACACTAGCCTGCTTCAAAATCACTATCCCCCATATATGGACCTTAAAGCCTGTGGTGTACAGCTTTACTTTAGCCCAAGTTTGTATAGCAATTCAGTAATAAAATCACAAAAGTCCTTATTAACCCCTTCAGTGCCCATGACGAGATGGTCTCGTCATGGGCCGCGGTTGTGCTGTGCCCATGACGAGACCATCTCGTCATGAACCCCGCCCGCTAATAGAAAGCCCGGCACAGGGCGGGGAAAGGGCGGGGCACGCAAGAGGTTAAACAACGTGTCCTGTAATGCCAGTGATGGAAATCAGCTGATAGCAGAGTAAAGGAGTGTCACTGGGATCTCAAGCTCCATAACCACTGAGAGTGCTCCGACTAGATATCAGGCTTATATTAAAAAACCAGCAATCAATGAATCAAACATGCTGATCAGCCAGTCTGGCCATGGATAGCTGTTGTGTACTGAGGAGTAGTTATTAATACAGACTGTCTAAGCCACGTGTTGTGTCTACAAACATCATCCACAAAAATACATTCCTCTTGGAGGAGGAGGAGGAGGCCCACCCATCTACTATGTCATGGGGGCTTGGCAGTCCTGTTCTGTTCAGCTGAGTGTCAATAGCGACATTTAAATCCCTCCCATATGGGATAGGTGAGGAGCCATGTTCTTCCATTAGCACTAACCAGATCAACAAAAAAATGCTGTTTCTCATCATTTGGAACATATACAAAGACAAATGTGCTAATTTACAGTAGCAATATGGAACAATACCCGCCCCTCAGGGTCAAAGTTACTTTTCAGATTTAAATCAACAGATTTTCTAATTAAGGTTGCCACACCCCAGGCATAGGAAGTGAAGGAAGCTGAGTAACACTGTCAACTCCACTCAGTGATAAAGGAGGACTGCCACCTAGGGTGGAGGTGGGTCTCCTACAATAAGCCCATGGACATCCCAACCTGCATGTGTGAGGGATTACATTTTGTTTTTCATTTATCCAGTAGGGGCATATATTGCATAAATTCCCTAATGATTCTTGACTGTATAAAAATTGTGTTACATATAAGTGTACTACTAAATATAACAAACTATTAGTGCATAACATCCCAGTAAACTTTCCCCCTTCCTCTCACGCTGTCACTTCCAACTTGCAGTGTAGTCACCCCCAAATTCATTAATACTCAAAGTATTTAGAGGCATATATTGGTGCATCTGCCACCACCCACATATTCCGCATCCAGCACATTTATCTTTGAGAAGGCATGTATAAACATGAAGAAAGAACAAAATTACTGGTTATGGAGACTCAGTACAAAAATATTTCTTTTAAGATGTTCAGAGTTAAACTATGTATAGGCAGTCTCCTACTTGGGCATGATATGTTCTATATATATTGTTAAAGGGCACTTATAATTCTATGTCATTCATGGTTGATTGAGAGCCTCACTAGTGGTATGCGGCTATGGTCTGGCACTTCTTTTTACACACTATTTTGCTAAATTTAAGAGCCTCATCTGGTTTAGCAAAATATTTCACTCTACACTCAAAGGTAACTTTAAGTTTGGCAGGGTGCATCGTGGCATAGTCTCTCGGAAGGACGTCTAAGGTTCAACAAAGGACTTTCTATCCTCTTGACTGATCCTATAAAATCAGTAAAATAGGATATATTGGCATCTTGATATTCCAGGGGACTACGCCGTTTAGCCATTTTCAGTATTTGATCTCTATCTCAGTAGTTCAATAGTCTGGCAATGATGGGTTCCAGTGAGGCACCAGGAAGTGGCCCAGGAGCCAGATACCTATAAGCTTGTTCCACAATACAGCGTTGCAAAAAAGCATCTCTGCCAAATAATTAGCAATTCAATGAAGTTTCAGCTTTCTCAGTCAAGGTGGTTTCAGTTATGCCTATATTGTGTACATTGTTATGCTTTGAGCATGCTTCAAGGTCCTCACACCTATGCTACAGAGCAAATCTTACTTTTCTAGGTTACCAAGCAGGTCTTTAGATGTCTGGATCCTTCTTTGAGGTCAGGTATTCATTGTTTTCCTTCTTCCAGTCTGGCCACCTGCAGGTCAGTTCTCTCCTTCAGGTGATCAAGGTGCTGGGTCATAGAGTAAATCTTCTGATCACTGAACTTCAAATTAGTTTTCAGATCAAGCAGGATCATTTTCATTTCTTCCATGAAAAGCAGTGTGTTCCCTTGCTCTGCAGAGTCTTCAAACTCTTCTTATTCTCATATGAGTTTGGCCTGTCCTTGCTCATGCACCTGCCCCATAATGTACACCACCAACTCCTAACGATTATTTTCAGTAAGATCAGCATACATTTATATGGGGGTGGTGTCAATCAGCATGAGGGCTGTCTGTCTGTCATATTTATACTGGTTCTAGCCACTGATGGGGAGAGCCAAACATGATACAAGCGTGCTCATTTCGCAACATCATGAACAAAGCATGTCTCATTGCCACTGTATTGGTACACTTCATTGTTGTAAGCCCCCAAAGCATGCAGGGCAGGTTGTCAACAGTATCAGTTGTGTCAACAGTGATATAACATCATGCATAGTGCATGCTCACTCACATAAGCACATGCTAATCAGGCTTTTATTTGAAATACCAGGGATGACCCACTCATATAACCATTTATTCTGACTGCCATCGCAATGGTTTCAGTTTCCATTTCCCAACTTAAAATGGTGGGTGTGACTGCCTCATAAATCAAGTTCAGACTTTTCCCCACCTGCAGCACACCGGATGTCTACACAAGCTATAATTCATGGCCTGAAGTTACTTAACGGCACAATTTATAGTTTCTTCAGATAAGTATAACTATAACTGCTGAATTTCCAAGGTTTTATGTGGGTAAAACATCAACCTAACTATAATTTCCTGTAAACTTTGTTCCTTTTCAGTGCTTTTCAATGTTTTTTTAATGTAAAGTGATATTGGATTACCTTACTTTAATACAACCACCGCCGGTGGGGTTTAGACATATGGCCAGGCCCTGCAGCCAACCCCCACAACATGCAGCCAACCCCATGCTGCGTACAGCCTTTGGCCTATGGTGTGTGATTGGGGGAGGTTTTTTCTTTTCATTGGGCTTCAGATCCACGGGTACGAGTGGTACCCACTGATCGCCCACAGATAGTCGCAGATTCTCGATTTAGGACAAAAAAATAATTAGGATGAATTTCTTACCCATGAGGGTTCCCTCTGGGACCTTTCATTGTGTCCTATGGGGTCAGGATACCTGTATTCTCACCCCTTATATGTTTTTACACTGTATTTCCCAGGCCAAACGACAAAGAATATGGTGGCGGAAACTTTATGTTCAGATTGCGGCAAGCCATTGAGAGCTTTGCTTTTCACATGGATTCTTGGGTACTCACAGGTACCCGTGAATCCCCCGCGGGTAGATCAGCAAAGGATCTGCCTCCCTAGATATATATGTAGTTCTTTCTTTATTATCGACCAAACTATTGAACAGATTTACACCAATTTACAAAAAGGGCTTTTTCTAGACCCAGACCTAGCTTTCTGTCAAACTTAATGTAAATACATTCAGCGGTTCGGCTGTAATAGAGTTTAAAAAAATGCAAAATCCCCAGAGGAATTGCATGGAGAAATAGCATTTTAGGACCCCCCCTTTTTAATGGCCCGCGCATTACCAATCACCCTGAAACAGCAAAAAAGGGCACTCTTTTGGGAAATTTTCATGAACATTTCTCAAACTGCTCCAAAGTTATTGGTTAACCAAAAACACTTTATCTTTGGAAAAAGTTGGTCCTAACTATAACTACCTACTGGCTCTTGCCAGTAGATGATAGACAGACAGACAGACAGATAGATTGATAGATAGATAGACGGACAGATAGATAATTTGGCGTGGCCCTTTATAGTCTTTGCTTCTTTAACTTTATTACTGTTTATTGCATTGTTAGTCTATGACCGTTTCTGTGTAGGCTAGCTTTGCTGTTTTAGCCTAGTTATCAAAATAAATCCTTGTGAAAAACTAGTTTATATCCTTGAGTATTTTTCTAATCAGACAAAGTTGATTTTGTCCTAGTTTGATTAGCAGTTCATTGGTCGATTCAGATTTTTGAATACCAAAGAATAGATGGGTATATTGCTATATGTCGAAAAGCAAAGAAGTACTGTTGTAGCCCTGAAAAACAATGCAGGTCACTGGTGCAAATGAAACCGATTGGAAAAAGAAAGAGGGATAAGATTCATTGTTCGATACAACTTCATACATAATTATATACCAGTACTTGAATCCATATGTGCAGACCCCACATATAAAACTGGCCACCACACCAGTCTTAAACAGTTATTCCTGAAATGATTACTTTCAATGTAATCTCACATCATTGAGACCATTTTTTCACAAAATGTTAATCAAGCATCAGCTGTTTTGCAGTCTGTCCATGCCTAAGATTTATCGAAATAACATGTATCACTCAACATTTCTCCATTGCATGTATTTGATACTCTTCTCCCGTGAGTTGATTTCTAAAGGCATTCATTTATATTCATACCATACATGTTTTAGGGGAATGCAAAAGGATTATGAAAAGAAATGTTGCTGAAACTCATGTTACTACCAACACATGAGGTTTCTAGTTTAATTTGAAACATTTTAGAAAAGGTTACTAATTTAGGATTTAGGGACTGTTTACGATGGCAGTCAGATGAGTGTCTGACCGCTTTTGTTGCGGGAACGGGAACGGCCGACAGGTAGTTGGCCATCCTGTCTGCCAAATTACGGTCCGATCACCGTGTAGGCAGTTGGAAACATGCCTTTTGCCATTGAGGCTTGAGCTGCGGCCTGAAAAAGGGCCTCAGCACAAGCCCCAATGGCTAAAGGCATGTTTGCAGATATCGGGGCATGGATGCTTGGGGGCACCGGGCTGCATAGCGTTGGCCCAGGTGGGACGGGGGCCTGGCTAGGGACCCCCAAAGTCCTTTTCCGACATCCTTTCTATGGCGATCAGACTGCCATGGAGAAGCTGTGAGAAAGGGAAGTCGTAATCCCTACGGCGGTGCCTGACCAGGCACCGCCCCTATTGTAAGGACTGCGATCTGACCAACAGTCTGACAGGCTCCTTGAGTACATCGGAAGCATCGTCGGTCCCTTCGATCCATGCCGACTGACCGACCATATCAAAATGCGGCGGTTGGACCGCTCCGCTGAATGTCGGTGGGACCGCCACGGGCAGCCTGCCAGTGGTGGTCCCACTGACATCCTAATCAGTCCCTATGTGTTTTTTTTATTGTTCACATTTACAATTGAAGTATACGCATGCTTTTTAACAATGCATTTTGCAACTTTGCTGTTGTATATTATACCTCAATGTCAAAGTATTGGACATGGCCCTCTCTCAGGGTCACCCCAAACTTTTTGCCTTACTCCTCCATATTTCTTTTTTATATTTATGTTGTTGGCTTTAGGACTCTGTGCACTTTACCACTGCTAACCAGTGCTAAAGTATGTGTGCCCTCTTTTAAACATGGGGAAATTGGCCTATACCCAATTGACATAATTTACTTGTACATTCCTGGTAAAGTGGACTACATGTACACAGGGCCTGTAAATTAAATGCTATTTTTGGGCCTGCAGCACTTGTTGTACCGCTTACTTAAGCAGATTGTAAACCTGCCTCAGGCCTGACATTGCAGCCTCTGTGTGAGGTTTTTAACTGCCAAAATGACCTCTCAAAATAAACCTTTTACCAGGCCTAAACCTGCCATTTTAGTACAAATACGTCACCCCTAGGGTAGGCCCTAAACAGCCCAGTTTTGTCATGGGTTTTCGCTACTGTAACAACTGCTTCTCCCATAGAATAACATTGGAATTACCTAATTACTTTTAATAAGCTGTAGCTTCCAAATGGGAACAGGTAAACTGTTCATATTTGGTGGTGTTTGGAATTGTAGTGAAAAATCCTCCGTTATGGTAAAGACGGATTTTCAATAACAGTTTGAAAATGCCACTTTTAGAAAGTTCAATCAACAATATGGTAGGTAGGCGCACTCTAAAGTGTTAGATATCACCAACGCAAATGGACAATTAATTACCAGTGTATACACCAAACCAACAGATCAAAGTAATTTTCTTCATTTTCACAGCTTTCATCAACATCCTTAAAAAAAGCACCTTCCCTACTCAAAATTACTCAGGTTAAAAGAATTTCTTCTGATGATGACCTATACAAAGAGAGGATGATTACCTGCATAAAAATATTTAGAGATAGAGGCTACCCTGAGCCAATACTACAAGAAGCCATCTCTAAAGTTGAAAACAAAACTTGTGAGAGTCTACTGAAAAGTTTGAATCCAAAAGAAAAAGACAACAGAAATATGTTTGTGTCCAAATCTTCTACACACAGTTATCAAATCAAAAAAATCTTATTGAAATATTGGCCAATGTTTAGTGCTGAACCAGATTTTAAAGGGATCTCTGAATCTCAACCGAGATTTGCTTACTTAAGGACAAAAAATTTCAAACAGATTCTAAGTAAACCCTTCAATACCAAAGCGAAGAATTTTCGAGGTACTATACCTTGCATGAATTGTGGGAGCTGTAATTCTATCATCAAAGGTAACACCTTTCGACATCCCAGCTGAGGAACCTTAATTAAACTCAGGGTGACAGCCACATGCAATAGCCAAAATGTCATATACATGCTAAAATGTCCATGAGGTTTGACCTACGTAGGGAAGACTGAACGCAAAATCAGAGTATGCTTAAATGAACACAAGAGCAAAATACGTACAAAGAATTTAAAGTCCACGGTCGCTGCACATTTTCACTCCATGTATCATAACGTGAGTCAACTTAGATTTTTAATTCTTGAACAAGTCCCTATTCAAAAGGGACGTGACAACACTCAATTTCTTCTACAAAGGGAAACACACTGGATCAATTTTTTGGACTCTGTCAATCCTAAAGGTCTAAACGAACGGATGGTTTTAGTTGTTTCCTTTGAATTACCATTGGCTATTTCTGTACATGTTGGTTCATGACCATATACCATACATTTGACTTTTGACTATTGTCATTCAGCTAAGTTTAATGCCCACTTCTGTGGATAAACTTGATGTCACACCTATCGTCATTTTCCTTGGTTTAGGATTTACAGCTTCTATGTTTAAAACATTCATCCTGTATATATTCATTATATGCATATTCACGTTCACATCTTTTTTGCTATGTTCATTCAGTTCTTTTACGGTTTGTTTACATAAGCCGTGCTACATTGTGTAGTTACGACGCTCGAATGATGTTGTATTTAGGTAACCGGTACAGACCTATTGTCTTTCCTTTATTTTCTTCACCACAGCAGTTCTACACTTCCTGTTTCCATTTCTAGTGATGTCCTTCCTTTATTTTATTACCACGGGTGTTCTACACCATCCGCATTCATTTTTCACTTCCGGGTTCCCGTTCTTTAAAATGTTCACTCGATAATTGTTTCTATACAGAGTCACGGGGAATGGCCGTCCACACCACTGCTATCGTCTACACGGGTGAGTCCCCACTCATATAACTTGGTTACACCCCTTTATGAGGGATGTAGGATGATTTTAACACTTGTTTCTTGTGTTTATCTGTGTCTACACAATTCCTTACAAACTCTAATCATTTTGAATGTACAACGTTACGTAAGTGTACCCCGTTCATCACATGCACTTTTACTCTATCACGGTCACCGGATTAATTGCAGCGTCCACTTTCTCGGGCATTGTTGTTTACCTTACAAATTGGTTTGAATTCTTGGTGCACATACCGATTTCATTGCATTTTCACCGGTTTTGAATAACACTTTATTTTAAATCTGTCCCCTAACACGTGGACACTCTGACATCCTTGTTCTTTTTCGTAGATGTTTTTGTCTTGGGCACTGTTGCTTGACTCACAAATCGGTTCAAATTCTTTGTGCACTCACCAATTTTATAGTGCTTCAACTGTTTTGTATAAACCACTCGTAAATACTGTCCCTTCACAATTGGATACTTTGACATATTTCTTCTTTCTTCGTTTTCATGCTTTTCCGGTTCTCTAAATTCGCAGCCATATTTTCAGCATGTGCACTTTGCCACCAGTTGACGAGCATGTTCACCACTTTAATCCCAATTTTTATACTTTCTTGAAAACAGGCTTGTTTGCCGTTCTTTGTACTGATTTTGAGTTTCTTCTACTTTTCAAAATTAAGCCCCTGATGAAGGGCTAAGTGCCCGAAATGCACTGGGCATATGTGAAATGTAACATTGCCATTACTGTTATGATTAAATAACAAATATACCTTCAAATAAAATTTGAGGAACTTAATAAAGTTTATTGAGGAAAAAAAGTTAACCAAGAAGTGATTAACTTAATTACTATTGTGCTATTGAGTGCTAGCTGGAGACGCCCCTCATATTGTGAGGAAAGCGCTTTCAAACTTTTAGAAAGTTGACTTTTTCCTGCCTTAGCCATTTAGTGCTTACAGCCTGTCTCTGGGTCACATTACTGGATGCAGTTGGATTTTGTGTATTCTTCCTAGACATCCACACACAACAGAGAGCTTACGTGTGCCAGGATGGGCCATCACTGGCAGGATGGGAGGGTAGAGCTCAGCCCTACTTACACTTGAATAGGTATGTCCTGCCTTCACACAAAAGATTGCATACCCCCTGTAGTTAATTTGGAGACAGGACAGGGGAGGCAGGAAACCTGTGCACTTCAAAGGGAAGCCTCTAGAAGAGTTTCTCTCTTAAAGGAAGCACAGTGTATAAATATTGAACCTCAGACACCAACTCTTAGGTACACTTCAGGACCTGTGGAAGACTCTGCCAGGAAGAATGACTGCTGTGCTGCTAAAAGGACTGCAACTCTGACTCTAAGGGCTAGTCTCTTGTAACCAATACTTGGACTCTGCAACTGTGGTCATACCCTGCCAAGTGGTGCCACCCCAGTCCTGGACACTTGGAAGTGGGCCTGATGGGGCTTTGCCAGTCCATCTGTGGATCCAGCATAACCAATGCATCTCCTCTGCAGCGCAGAGCAACCCCAAGCAGATCCGATGCATCGCCTCTCTGCTGCGTGGATTTTCCTTTTGACAGGTCTCCACAGCATGGTTTCACAGCTCCTTGAAACCAATGCATTGCCTCAGCTTTGCGGCACATCCTTTATGCCAGACTTCACCTTGCAAGATTCCCTCATCGATGGGATCCTTGACGACCATCAGGACCTCGAATCTCAGCCTTGCAGCTCCTCAGAACTGACAAATAGCCTTAGCGGTGCGACACATTCTCGACGGAGGAACTCGCAACACTTCCCAATCAGAATTTAAAGTACTCTTGTTCAGGACCTACCTGGGTTCCTGTAGCCAGCCCGCACTCCATCGCGTTAGGCCTGATCTTGTGACCTTGCCCTGGTCTGACACAAACAGATATTCACAGTTGGCACTGTGTGCTTTTTGGCGCAAATTTCACTGAAATGTTATAACTTGCATATATTCGGTTCTACTGATTGGATTTTTGTCATTTTGGTCTTGTTTTGTTTCTTAAAAATTACTCTATTTTATTATATCTGGAGTTGGATCCTTTTGTGATGTTTGTTCACTGTGTTGTTAATACTTTACACATTACCTCTGAGTTAAGACTGACTTCTCTGTTCTACGCTCATTGAGGGTTGAGCACATGTTCATTTCGGGATTGCTTGTGACTTCACCCTAACAAGGATTGTGGTTCCTGCTTGAGTATGGTTTCACTCCCTCAACCAATAACCCCTTTTCTTGCACAAATGATTGGTTTTGTTTTATTTTGATATCGAAATGCTTTGCAGTTTGGAAGCTGATCTGCATCTCTGGCAGTAACATGTATGAGTAATGTGGTGTGCTTCAGTGTAGTACAGATGGCGTCCATACAGGAGGCAGATGGTGTTGTTTCATGCAGAGGCAAACTGTATATGTATTTCCTTTGCACATTTTGCTACTGATTTTCTTGTGACACTTCCAGATCTTTTAGGGTTTAGGTATGAGGAGACAATAGTTGAGAATTATACTACTGTATGAGTGCCAAAATTCTGAGCAACAGGGAGACTCTTTGATCTTATGGTCTTGTGTCTACTCGGATCCACCTTGCATTTTCAGACCTTCACTTTATCTTCAATCATTTGGCTTGCTCTCCTTTTACTCTAAATCCCCTGAGAATGAGAACTGATGTTCATTTTTAGTACATTGATTATAAAGTGAGAAAGTTGTTGTTGTAGGTCTCCCCACTGTGGTGACACACTGTGGTAGGTTATGATCTGAGATAGTTCTGCAAAGGTATTCCTTCCTGGTCTGTTTATTGTAGAAAGACGTTTAAAGAGTATGGGCTGGTCAACATTTAGTGCGTGTACACTAGCCAGTAGCACCTCATCCCCTCTAATTTACCTTCCACCAATCCAAATCCATTAGGGTGGAGGAGTGCGGCCCCCCATGCCAACACCTGCAAATAAAACGATAATAAAATGGGATTTAAACCCGTTTTATTAACATTTTATTTTAATCCCCCTGGACTCTCCCCCAGGACCCAGACGCATCTTGAGGGGTGGGTCCAGGGGATGACACTGTGGTGGGGGAGTGGCAGTGCACTCCCTCGTCCTTTCACTGCGCATGAGGGTTTGGCAGCCGTTTCAGGCAGGCCAAACACCTCATGCGCAGTGAAGTTTTCTCCAGCTCAGCTGCGTTGCTGGGGCTGGAAAAAGTAGGCACAGGCTCCCAGTCTGCCTGGGAGTGCAAAGTCCCAGTGCTCGGGCCAATCCTGACACTGCTTTCATGCAGCATCATGATTGGCCGCAGTGCAGTCTGGGAGCCTGTCCCAGAAGCAGGAAGAGCACGATGGACCAGACAACGGAGGCGGCGGCAATCAGGTAAGTTTACTTTTTTTTTTTTTTTTTTAATTATTTTGGCCCGACATCCCACTCCCTTTCCCTCCTCTGGCCTGCCCCGCCACTTTGGCAGGGGTCAGGCCGCTGCTGCCCAAATACCGACATTGTCAGGAATACATGTTACCTTTTGTCCTACCCAAGCCAAGGCCCAATGCGCATAGGACCAGAAACCTGTGGAGAATAATTGCCTCTCGAGCTTTCATCAGCATATTTACTTCTTACTATATGAGATGTGTCTCTTGCAAAAATGTGTTCCAGGCTCCTTCTTTTCAAACAAACATGAAGTTTATACGCTTCACATTTGTACTCATACCACTAATGTTCCACACGAGGCAGATATAAGTGTTGAGGTGTGTGACCTGAAGAAAGCTAACCTGGAGCTTATAGACACAATCACGCCAGTCGTCCTGCAACTCATTAACTACATTCGAGCAACCAACCTAGTAATAGCTGACCACAACGCAGCACACATGCAAAGAGGAGGTAACAAGGAAAATTAAAGATATTTCTCCTCGTTATGCAAAAGTCAGGTAGGCGCACCAGCGAAAACCTAGGTTTTCTGACTTGGGTTTGAGTCAAAAGACATGGGTCGATGTGCTGCAACACCCTTGCTACAACCATGTAACTTCTCCTCGATTTAGAGTGATGGAAGACGTGACTCGAGGACAATTGAAGTGCTTAGTAATTCTAGTAATCACTAAGGGGCACCTGTTTCTATGAGACAGGAGACAACCTATTCTGGTTGAGCAGCTTATGATACTAAAGTGTGGTGTCGTTTTGCAAACGCGGTTGGATCTAGATGAAGGTGGGCTAATTTCTCCTTTTAGAAATAGTGCCCTCACACACCCTTGCGAGTGTCATGCTTCATCATCGGGCGATTGCTCCTCGTGGGGGGTGGCGCTGCTGTCCCCCACGGGACCCCTGAGAGGGCTCTTTGTCGGAGATCTTTTAGGAGACGCCGCAGTTGTGCATGTGGGTGTGTGTGCCTAAAAAGTGTGTGAGTGAGTTAAAATTACCTCCACAGTACCCAGCAACCGAGTTTTATTCAGGGGTCCGGAAGGTAAGAGTTAAAAACAAAGGATAAGGAGAACCTCTTTCAAACAAATGTAGTAGAGCAGTGGTTCCTAAACTGGGGTCCGCGACACATTCCTAGGGGGTCCCCAGGCAGCAGTTTTAAAAGCTCTGCAAAGTTCCTTGATTAATCAGCAGTTTTTGAGTAGCAATAAAAGTGTCAAGATAACTCCGGTGATTAATGTACCTGCTGTAGAGAGATGGAGGTTTTGTCCAGTGGCAGCTTTGACTCGTCTTAGGAAGCACTGCTACAAAGAATGTCTACAATGCATTTTTTTTAAAACAGTATTTTGTTTTGTGCATAGCTCAGTGGGTTCCTGCTTTTGCCACAGAGATTCTTTTGTTATTGTGCAGTTCACAAGTTCCAATCGTAGTCTAGCACAGTGAGCTATGAACTGCCATCAAAGAGCTGCATGCAAACTGCACAGTACAAGTTAGTAAGTTATGCTTTTTCCCAGTCTTTCATTATCCCGATGCTGCTAAAAAGGTTTGTTTGGGTAGAAATAAATCCTTATTATTAAAGTCAATGTTAATCCCTGTGTTATATTCTGAATCCTGAGTTTCTGCTTCTCCAGACCAAGCACTCTTAACAAATCCCTACCAGTATGGATGACATGTGAATCCTACACCTTTGCCTTATGTAACATTTTCTATTCACTGATTTACACGCATATGATTCATGGTCTCTCTTTGTGTGTGATGTAAAGTGCTATTACACCCTACAGTGGTATGAGAGGTGCTATAAAATAAATTAAATACATGTGACAGTAGGGCTATGGAGAGATGAGAGGCACTGTTGAAGTGTAGTAGTGAGGGAATCATTGAAGATTGTAAAGCATTGAAGATTGACAAAAGATTGTTGTATCCTGGTGCATAATAAGATCATTGTTTACTATGCTTTAAAAGCTAATACAATTTAATATATAATGACAAATGTGTTGTAAAATGCACCATTTTCCCCAAAATTTCTTGGGGGAGAGCTTTCCAAAGCCACCTTTGTAGTGGTCAGGCTCACTCGCTGCACTTGTGAACTGTACAAGGACTGGTCTGACAACATTTGGCAGAGCAGCTTTAGGTTTCCAGTCCAGCCTTGGCAGTAGCAGGATCCTCTGGCGGCAAACTAAAACCAAACAATGAAAAGTTAGTCGCAAGATACAGCACCAACCTTCCCATTAGGATTTTTCAATTTTTGCAAATATTTTTAATATAAAAATCTAAAATCTTTAGTAATTCAAGTCAGTCTTTGTTTGATGTGCACACGTGTGTTTTTTATTTCTTCGAATTACAGTTTTAATGTTTGAGATTTAAATCATACAAATTGGTTGGGGGTCCCCGGATTCCAGTAGTGACTCAATGGGGGTCCTCATGAGGGAAAAGTTTGGGAACCACTGTAGTAGAGGGATGAGTATTATCCTGCTGCTCTCTTATCCGTGAGTGTGAAGGAAAGTGAAAGTAGGTCAACATGTTTCGCACTCAGTATTAGTCCCTAATGGATCCTGGTGCGCTTTTTCAGTTCGGTGATGTGGAATAGAAACAATTAGATGAGCAAGGCAAAGTGAGAGGCGGAGGTGTGCCAGCGGTGGGAGAGCTGCTCTGAGCCAGAGAAGCAACTAGAGCCACATTTCAGGGGGGCTACTAAACATTTCGAGGGGGGGGTCTAATTCTTCCAGGGATAGTCAGAGTGGTGAAGCAGGGGCTCTAAGAAGGGGTGGAAAAACAACAAAGCCTCATTAACAAGCAAATGGTCTTTTAAAGACCTGTGAAGTACTCAGGTGCGGCTGTGTGTGTGCCCAGGATGCTGTCTCAGCCCGGGCTGCCACACACCAACCGTCCGTAAATTTCACGGACAGTCTGTAATTTCAGCCGTCTGTCCGTTGTCCGTGAAGGTTTCTTTAACGGACGCCATTTGTCCGTAATTTTACCTGCTGTTGGGTGACAGCCAATCATGTGCCTTTCTTCGCCAATCGTTGCTCCAATGTTTGCTGTGGAGAACAAACAAAGTGATCTAGGATTGGCTTGAAAGCCATCAGCCAATCCTAGAGCTCGCTGGTACACTGCAGGAGTGTTCTCATTGGCCCTGATTCAGGGCCAATGAGAACAGCTTTAAGGTACCCAGCCACGGTATTTCTGGATGTTTCTAGCCTTTCCCTTTTAAAATTTTTCGGGACCGGGACTTGACCCCTGACCTGTAGGCTCCTGTGTGCCGCTACTGCCAGTCTGCCAGAGGAGGATTACCCGGACCGGAATCACCAGCCTACCGTGGACCCGCTGTTACCCAGCACACACCACCGCATTCCTATTTGGTCATCGGTAAGTTCGAAAAACTTGTTTGAATTAATATATGTTATATAAAATCAGAATACAAAGCGCAAAAACAGATACAAAATGTGTGACTTTTATCATGAGCCTATTTTGATTTTACTTCAGTGGTACTGTTTCTGCGAACATTTTTCCAAATGTTGTATTGGCGTAGGTACATTTTTTTCCTACACAAAAAGCATCAGCACATTTTCTCCATTTTTTACCAGTAAAATGATAATGGAGTTTAAAAGCACACCCTGCTCTCGATTAATTTAATGTGCTTGGTGTTAACACCGGGGTCTGAATAAACCCTTTCAGTGGTGAGACCTGCTATCAGCTGCATAGCTTAGTAAACACATTTTTTACGATTACCAAACTCGATGATACTCAATATTCCAACCACGCGAAGATTAAAAGGTGGAGCACACCTTGTGGGTGATCAAAACTGTGATCTCTTTCAGAGAGCCATTATTTGTCAGCAATAGAACCACGCTGCTTAAGAGAACCTCTCACTTTCCAGTAGCTCTGCAAAGCTGCTGATGCAGTTAACTTGACCCGGCATTTGGAACTGCAACATTTATTTAATGAGTATAGTGTAATTGTTCCTGCTATGCGAGCTGTGGCAGGCACAGACTTGCCATGTGTGCAGAAATGGCTCAATGCTTTGTCCAAGTTGCCTTGTGATGTCCCCAACATAAAAATAATATCATTTATACTTAGCTTGCCAGGCAGTAATGCACCTACTGAAAGGATTTTTTCTCAGTTGAAGTTCACCTGGACTGACACACAAAATAGGTGTGATGTGGATCTTGTTAAGGCAGAATTGCAGAACATGAAACATTTGTGTGCGGACTTCTATCAATTAGCTCTTAAGAACAAAGAACGTCTGAAGTGTGCTAGTTCAGAGAAAAAATATAATTTCAAACACTAGCACCAAAACTAATATTACCGGTGTCATACCTCTGTTATTTCCTTGGTCAAATTTCGCTTGGTGTGCTGTTCTACATTTTAACCTAATATAAACTTATTTTGACTTATACTTATGTTTGTTGTCTATTTACTTACATACTACTGCACATCCTAATTTGTAGTGTCGGTAAAACTTGCCCTTTGTCCCGAATTTTTGTCCTGAATTTTGACCATCCGTCCTGAATTTTTGTCCTGAATATTGACCCTTTGTCCTGAATTTTTCCACTCCCCGTCCTGAATTCACATCCATGCCAGTTGGTCACCCTATAAGCAATGTCATCCCACCACTGCGCCTTTTCTCTGCAAAAAGTTTCTCCCGATTTTAGGGCCTCTGTGTGGGTACGCCACATGCTGCTTTGCTTCTCTCTGTGCCGATCTTCAGCACCCACGAGCTGCGTCTGGTCAACCCAACAGTCATCCGGGGTCCGCAAAATGGCTCTGCAAACCAAAGACCCGGGACTAGCTATAAAAATTGCGAATGCGCCGTTTAATATTAATGAATAGCTGGTTGACAGGAGAAGACCTCTGGCTAATGTGTCATATTTCATGCCACTGACGCTATGACACCGCAGCCTTTTCCATCATTGTTTCCAGGATCCAGAAGAACATCCCACACATGTCCCAACCCTTCAGAAAGGAGCTAAAGACAGACCTCTTCACAGAACATTAAGCCTCCATGTGGTTTCAGTCACCGCCCAGGAATATCCTACTTCATTTTAAATAATCATTGATTTACAACTCAGGACTCCTGCCATTGTTAGGTGCTCCATTACTCTCTTGCTGGGCGATTCTACAAATCCTCATACACACATCCATAATTCATTAATTGGAAGAGCCTATATAGGGCGCTGACCTTTGGGGGGGGTGCGAGGGGGCACTGTGTTTAGCAGTAACTTATGATTGGAGAGATGAGGGGCACGGTCGCCCGGTGGTTATGAGGGAATCCGAGGAGGAGGTCATGTGGGGAGGGTTTTGGGGGGGGCGCCAAAAATTGTCACACTAGGAGCCACCAATGATAAAGCCAGCCCTGGATCCAGATTTGCTTCATAGTAAACTGTGTAACATGCTATGTTCCATTGGCAGCCTCCTGTCTGGGAACTGGCCACAGACTCGGTAGATAGACATTCTTTAATCAGTCTAAGGGCACTGGTAATTCCATTCCATTGTTTTTAGCTTCTTGGTGCAATTAATGACAGGGCCCAGCCATGTTTCAGTCTTGTTGTGCCTCTTTAGTGACGTACAGGTTGAAACCTGTGTACAGCAGGTATGAGACCTATGATTGGAAACACCCATGCCATTTAGGGTGACATCCAGACATGTTTAGGCTCTGTTGGACCGCATCAGTAACGCAAAGTTGGAGGCCCTTTGGTGACATAAGCATAGGGCCCATGATTGACAAGACCTAAGGGTGAAAAGAGGTTTTGGGTGCTTGCATTCCTGTGCAGAGGGTACATGACCTCACAGCCTGCGCTGGGCTAAGACTTATTTGCATGTGATCAGTTTTTGACAGTACTGGCACAGACAAAGTAAACTAATCCTGGGTGGAGTTCAGAATAAACTCAGCCGCGCAACGTGGTGCTCCGCAAGCAGTGGAGTGCGTTAGATAAATGCTGTTTGCGGTGATTTTCAGTGTTTGTCTGCACTGTGCAATCATCGCTAACGGCACCACCATGCACAGCGCGCAATCCGGATGCTACTTCCTTTCTGCCGCTTGAGTAGATTTTTTATTCGAGCTGCAGCTTTCTCAATGCGAACAGACGGTTTCTCAATGCTAGCAGTCTCGAGCATACGCGACCACTCGGAAAGAGAAATCTGACCGCTTGCGTTGAGAAATCTCGCCGGGAGGTTGATTTTCCACGCTTGCGCTCGCCAACTTGATGTAGACGATTGCGAACGAGGAAAAATCTCGCTGGGAGGTGGATTTTCCTTGCTGGCAGTCACCAACTTGGAATTGATGAGCACAAGCGAGGAAAAAGCTCTGCTCCTTCGGAACTCCGCGAGATCTGCGTTATGCGGAGTGCGGAAAAACTCCGCGAGTGGAGCGGAGTTCACCGCCCAGGCTTGCTATGAATGTAATGTCCCCAAAGTAATTACCATTGTTCAAATTGACTGAACCATTGCCAGCCAGTACTGATGTAATGCCTAAGTGGTTCACCATAAATCACTTGGGTGTACCTAAACCTTACCCATGAGCTCTGCCCCTCACTGGTGAGGCCGGTGAAGCATGCATCTCCGTCTCTGAATGTATATTACTATGTTAGAGGAATTCTGATCACCCATACATAGTGGTTACCAAGCTATTACATGTTTATGCATATTTATATTCTAATTTTTTTTTATATTTATACCTGAAAATGACTATGGAATCACTGCAGACTTTAATACTTTAATTTCTAACATTGTGTTACTGACATTTGTGAAAACTTGTTCTGTGTTAGTGTTTGATGGTGACCTCATTGGGCAATTACAATAGCTCATTTTGAATCTGGTATTTTGACAATAAGTGATGCTATTGTAAATGTGCTCTGATGCGGCCTTCTTTAGAGTAGGAGCTGTGATCCTGCATGACATTTTGCACTCGCTGTGTGCTGGTCATGAGAGATGTTGCGTGGTGCAGTGCTTGTGCTTCTGTTCACGGGTGACCTAGCAGGTCGCCTTGATTGTCCATTTATGGGCGGGGCCATGGCTTTATGCAGCTAGTTGGTTTTCAGCAGCAACGGCACAGATGAGATAAAAAGCAACGCGTTGGAATTTATCCAAAACAATTGCCAATGCTTCTGAATGATCCAGTTATTTCCATCTATCTCTTGTGTGCTGCCTTTGTTTTGCTGTCATATTCTTCTCTTTTTTGGCAGTCTGACTTCAGCAGTGGGGAAGGTTCTGGAATCTTTTTACAAAAGGTAGACTGGTGAAATGCCTTTAAAGCAGTTGGTTAGTTGAGATCCATGGTGGTGGGTGTAACTCCTCAGGCCCCGGGCAGGGGTGCGCAGGTCTAGACGCGCACTAGGGCTCCCTCCGGTGACGATAGCGGTGGACACAGGCCTAGGCCTAACAGCAGAGCACACGCGAGGAACATCCACACTGATACTCGGTCCGTGCCGTCAGCCACGTGCGATGACGTCACCCTTTATTAAGTACTCCCCTGGTCCATGCCCGGCCCAAGGAGGTGCATGCAAACATTGTATTGTAGCGGCCGGCTGGCTCACCACAGTGGGGGTTTCACAAAAGGAAAGTAATGTCAGTCACATGTAATGGAGTACCTTGCATTGGTGTTTGTACTGAATGCACACCTGCTGTACTTGACAGCTGACCTGAAGAGCATTTGAAACGTGTCAGGCTCCCACACACTTCCATTAATGGGTAACTCCCAACCGCACACCCCTTCACTCTCAGCAAAAAAGCAATGCATGCATACACCCAGACATCCACAGACTACCCCTGTATTCACTTGTCTTGAGGGCAACTGGGATCATGCGGCGGAGGTTGCGAACTTTTGTGGCAAGGTTTACCAAATTATGAGGCAAGAAACGGCAAATTCTGCACTGTAATGCGGCACATTATGTGGTAGTAGTGCTACATTATTTTGCCATTTTTACACATGTTAACACCATGTGGACAAAGGATTCCCCTCCGTAACATCAGTGCAACACCTAAATATAGCAATCAGCAACTGAAAGGAGACCAACCTTTGCAAAGGGCCTTCCAATATGTGGCAATGTTGTAGTAACTATTGAACCGTTTGAGTTGCAAACAATGTTTTAATTAAAATCTTCAAATTATGCAGGCCGTGATGGATTAAGTGTAGAGTATGGCAAATCCATAATATTGTGTAAAACGATGCAGCCACATAATTGCAGTCACCATACTTAAATGGCAAAGAATGATTGCCATCACTGCAGTGTCCAGGGAAAAGATGAAGTATGGTGATGAATGTGATATAAGCACATTTCAGCAGGGCTTTCCATAATGCCCTGCTAGGTTGATATAAGAGTTGGTCGGTTATGCTAAATGCTGCCAAGTCCTTTAGTTAAGGGCACAGACATCATGAGAAGTGGCGCACAAGGTGAAAGATGAGTTTGTAAAGGTAAAAAATCGGAAACCTTTTTGGATATCTTGTTACCTTCAAAGTGACAAGAGATGTTAACAAATCTGGGAGGAAGACAAGGAGGATGTAGCTATACTCAAGACATTGGTTCTCCAGGTGGCTAGTGAAGCCATATCTTGAGAAATATGTCAACTCCTGAAGGTCACATGCCTTAAAACATGCAAGTCAATTTGAGTTGTACAGTCTGGCCACCACATCAGTCCAGTGCTTAATTTGAGCCAGTGGTCTCAGTTCCCTAGCAATATCACTTAATTGTCACCACCAGCGCTTGTGACAGTCTGCCACAAGGTGGCACTGTCTAAGATGAACCCAACAACAGTCAATTATTAATTCAATATCCATTATAAATGACTAATACCTGCCGTCCAAGCCATCTTAGAGCTTTGGGGGGCCTGAAATAGTCAGAATTGTCACACTTGTAGGAGTGTGGTGGTTAGTAGCTGTGTTGGTACTGTCGTTGGCAGCGCTGCCAGGGGCAATGGGTGGTGCAAGCTGCAGTGGCTTCCTGACGAAAGCCCTGGCACTTTTGTTTTTACAAATTACAGTCATTCTTTAAAACCATAAATCTCACAAGGAGAAGGTCAAACGTTTTACAGGTCCATAGACTGGAGGAAGGAGAGAATGAGGCTGAAAGAACAACCGGAAGGTTCTTAAAAGGAATGAACAGCATAGATATAACCGCATTCTCGCCTCTCACTGGAAGAATTCTCCTAGACTTGGAACTGACATCGCTCATTATGATTGGCCTTTATTATCTCCCATACTCCTCCACGGATTACCATAACACTGGTCATGGGGGAGGGAGGGGGGGGGGTAGAAACAAGGTTTAGGGGAATTACATAAGAGAGATTCAGATTTACCATGTGTGCTGATTCCTCCACTGTTCTACCTATGGCAAAGGAGCGTCGCCTCACTGCTTTCAAGGAGTGTGAGAAGCAGAAACATAAAATAATAATAACTTTTGGTTATTATTATTTTATTTTTGTGCTGCTTTGCGGGCGGGGCTGCTCTGCTGTCCGAGCAGGGCAGGGAAGAAGTGGTTTGCCCACGCCTAAGTGCACAATGACTGTTTGGTCGGCCCTTTCGGGCCGCCCAAACTTGTCATGCACACTATCACCGTTCTCCATGCAAGCTGCATTACAGCCTGCGTGGAGAACATGCCCAGGCCCTCATTCCCTGGTGGAGCATCAAACCAGGACGCTCAAAACCAATGCAGGTTTGTGTTTAATCAGGGGAGCCTGGGTGCCTACCAATCACAAATGCTGCAGTGCAGCGTTGTGATTGGTCAGTGGGGCCTGACTGTGCTTCCTGTTCCTCGAGAAGAGAAGAGCAGGAGCAGAGAAGCGGGACCTGGCGGCAAGGTAAGTTAAAATGTTTTTTAAATGCGCAATTGCGACCCCGATCCCTCCCGCCCACCCGCGACCCATGCCAGCCGCCACTGCTACCTATAGTCTTGCCTCCTTGCAGTGGGCGGAACACCACTCACTAGCAGTCTTATCAGAAAACGTATAGTTTGAAGGGCAAAAGAAACTCCACTCATCTGGCCCATCGTTATTAAGAGCACACTTTTATTGAGGGCCGTAATTCTAAGTAAGGAGCCAGGATGCTCATGCAGAGGGTAGTTAATGCATCAAACAAACTCCCGGCAGTAGGGTTGGATATAAAAACAGTAAACAACTTGTGCTTTGTTGGAAGTAGAAGTGGACACTACACTTACTTGAATCTGTGCATCAAATGGAGGCAGCATGTGGGCGAGGTGAACGTGCCTCACATACCTTTCCTACTGTTAAATTATATGTTTCGAGGCATTTTTCTTTTGTGTCCTCTTGTGGATGCTTTCAGAAGGAACCTTGGTGAGATGTTCCTGTTGGATAACACGATTCAATGGAATATTAGAACCATTCACTTTCCAATTAAAACAAAGTGCAGGTGTTACATTTCCTAAAAATGTAAAATATGTTTGGTCATTTCCTGCAGGGAGTTGAGAGGACTTGCTGAAGCCATTATACGTTCCTATAGCATTGTTCATTTTTGTATAGTTGCTAATGAGAATTGTTTATGCTCCTTTTTGATATTGGACAATGGCCTTAGTTTACAAAGAAATGCCTTCTTGTGACAGGTCATCTGGTTATTAGACTTCAATAACTACCTGTTTTCCTTGAACCCGCAGGACGTTCCGGAAAGACTTCATCAATTCCAAGTATGTGCAGTGGAAGTTTGCCAAAAGGGTGAGCGGGAATCCCCTTATGCGGTTCTATGACCTCCAAGAGGCTGTGAAATTTAAAGATATATTTGCACTGATTCAAGCCTATGCAGAGAAGGTGGATTTGACAGAACCAGTACCACAGCCAATACAGGTGAGAGCAGATTTTCAGCTATTTGAAATCATTCGCCCCAAAAATTAGACTTTTCTTCACTTGTCACCAAGGTCAAAATGGTACTGTACATATCCTTTTTTTCTGGAGCAATTCACTGAAGGCACCATAATGTTCTTCTTCCAGAGTTAAATGTGTTGCTGTCGGTCTGGAGGTGGCGTCTCTCCTACCATCTTTTTAGAACTCTTCTTCTTGGACCACCTT
Source organism: Triturus cristatus (assembly GCF_964204655.1). Lineage (NCBI taxonomy): Eukaryota > Metazoa > Chordata > Amphibia > Caudata > Salamandridae > Triturus > Triturus cristatus. The sequence goes on from NC_140590.1 coordinate 1,358,908,756, forward strand.
TCAGCCCATTTGTCAAGCATGATCCATGCACGCATTGCTATGATCAAATCCTTGATATGGGTCCTCAACCCCATGACCCTCTTCTCCTCCAATTATTGGTCGCTATACTGCAATCTATGACTTCCCTGCAATGACTTCGTTTTAGACAGGTCCACCTCATACTTCTTAGCCAATTCTGACAACTTCTCATGTGCCTTTCTTGCCTTGCGAGTCACATCCTTCGCTACAAAAAGTAACTCATCTTGTTCATACATGTATATCCTTTCAAGAGGCAAATTTCCATTTATTATTTCGTCTACTTCTGCTTTCAATCTTACCACATCTAACATTCTCCCTTTCAAGGCTCCCTTCAGTATTTCTCGACAAACTGCCCCATTCCGTTCGTCATACTCACAGTCCTGTTCTCGAGGTCTATTCTCTTCTGTCATATTCCCAGAGACTGGTCGGTTTCCTGAATTGCCTCGCTCCTCACTCTCTACCATTCTTTCACACTGACTCCTTACAGGAGGTACCCACATCCTCAGATCCGACCTCGACTCGGCCAAAGACCTTGGTCTTGCTGATCTCGCATCCACCTGTCCCCTAGAGGAATCTGCGGTGGCTGGCAATGGCGTACTCCATTCTATAGGTTTTGGAGTCTGCTCCATTCCACTCACTGATCCATTTCCCTCAACCACACTCCTCGATCCTACAGCTGATTGTGCTAGACTACCAACTCTCTCTTGATCTGGATCGTAAACTGAAACAATGGTTCCAATGGTAACCGGTACCTTTAAAGCATCCGGTAACCTCACATCTCTCCCAACCTCTGTGCTTGCTACAGACTGATTTTTCATATCCTCCGTTCCTGTCGAGATTTTCCCTACTACTCTCACCTCTGACTGAGTCTGTAATCTACTAGTCCTTTCTGCTTGAGCCGACTTCCCTTCATACGAATCTGGATTGTATGGAGGTGGTCTCTCAGACAGTAACCTCTCTACTAGACTGTCATCCGTATCACTGTCATCGTCATCTACACTCTTTGCCTTAGCACTGTCTGTCTTCTCTAGTAGTGGGTACAACCTCTCCCCCTCTATCGTTTCTACTCTCCACCTCTTCTCTTGTGCATCCCACCTCGCATCCTGGAATGCCTTAATTGACTTCTTCACCCTTTCTTGACTTCGATCTCTTTTCCTGTCATGAGCTGCTCTGAACCATGCGTGCAATGCCTCAAACTGAGTTGGTCTCGGCAAAGGTCGCAACGAAGACATTACAGATTTCAACTGATACAACACCTCCAACCTGAAAGTACCATATCGTGGGAAAGCTAGTTCTCCCTCGCCATGAGTCATTTTATGCCAATTTTCAAGTCAAATTATAGTATGCAAACCCACATTTCTTGCCATATACTGCGCCGGAGTATCCTCGGGAGGGGCTTCCTCTCCCCCTCGAGTAACCACATGTTTGTCACCTCTACATAATTCTCGGAAAATCTTAAAACATTTCATGATGAAACAAATTTTTGATTGTGCACAATGTTTTCGTTCACTTCCTGATGTCAATCCACCAATAGCAGCGCGACTCACACCAACCAACCTATCGCAGCGCGACACCTTCTGACATCACTTTTCCTCCGCTTGCAGCAGTTCCCCTCCTTCACAATTCACGTTTCACCCTTGCATTCGTCCCATTCACACTCTGAAGTAATTATCTGTCCGCGAAACGACCGGACAATCGCCTCAACTGATAGGTTTCAATCACTCAATATTCCACATACGACAACCCACGACCAGCGTCGGTTTCTCACGCACTCACACATTCACACCCCCTATCTCGGTCGGGGTAATCGATGACGTGTCACGATCCCCTTTCAGTGGTCAACAAAATCTACCTCTGGTGTCTTCTACACCACAATCACTTAAACTACTCGTCGAGCCTAAGATTTTCCCGGGCTGCGCGCGCTCACAGCCTGATCTCACAACCCCTCAACACTCACTCCAACTCTGCAAGACATCACACAATCAAATCAACACCGCAATCTACAAGCATATCACCCTGTTCATACTCACTCATTCACGAACTGCTGCTTTCCGCCGCACCGCTACTCTCCATCAATCTCCATCAACTGCTGTCGTCCGCTGCTCGCCATCTGATGAGTCACCATCACTTGACTTCTATAGGCCTCTAGAATCTCTTATCTTGATCTAGATCTCCCCTCACTATCGGAGATAACCATCCTCTGCTACCAACTGATAGGACCGGATTCTTGCCTACCTTATAATCTCCAAGAATCCTCTCAGGTTGCCAGGATCTTTTTATCTGCTAAATAGTGCAGAGGGGAGGAAATTCAAATCTCAATACATAATCAACAGAATCAAATCTCAGTTTCAAAGGACCACTGACTCCGAATCTAAATTTTTAGGATTTTATTACAACCAAGAATAACTGCACATACAAACACCTCTATACAAGGTGAAGAAAGTAAATGGGCACTAATAGAAAATAAATTCTACGTAAGAGTCTCATTCGACTCAGAATAAGAAGAATAATCAATTCTAAAAGCATTAATAAAACAATAGTTAGTCCAATCTCTACATCTGAAATCATCAGCCTAAAAGAAAAATACTACTATGAAAGCAACGATGAGGGTTACAGCTATGTGTGCACCAGAGAGTAATATCTAGTGTAATAATGTCATTACCTACAATTAATGGTCTCCTGCTCACTCCTAGTGGCCCACCGTTAAAGCCACTTAAATACGAAACATTAGAAGTATAATAGAAAGGAGCGGAGTAATATTACATGTTATCCACGAATAAATGTTGTAGTACAAAATAAATTTGAGTTATTTGTTTTTATTTCTTATTCTTTGTAATTCTTTGAGTATTTCTCTCCCAATTATTTCAAATAATCAATTGTTCGATAGTATTCCACTAAACTGTAACATTGGTTTCCATCTCAATCATCACATGTAAAACTGTTGCATTATTTCATATACTTTGTTCAAACAATATTCAAAATGACAAACATTATAATCAACCTATTCAGTAAATAATGCTCAGTGTATACAGTCGTACAGCCAATTCATATACATTGTTCAAACAATATTCAAAAATATAAACATTATAATAAGTCCATTCAGTAAATAATGCTCAGTGTATATAATCGTACAGCCAACGCGTTTCGTCCTATCTAGGACATCATCAGGGATGTGATGAAAGAAAAAGAACATCGTATCCCTATAAATTAATCAGTATATGAATCCTACCACAGTATCTGTACAAGGAAGGAAAATATTCACAGTATACAGAATATACCTATTTGACAATACAATGTTATTGATCATGATCAAAAATATCCCTTTATGATAGAACAGTGTTAACAGTTGCTTGCAGTTCTAATGATAATCTAATTGTTACTCTATCTCTTAATTATCCAGAATGTGCCCATGATCCCACCTATGGTCTGTCATCCATTTTGTATATTCTATTATTAAGGAGGATAGCCTTCATGTTTATATTCCTTTTAAGATCTCCCAATTTATTATCTATTTGTTTAAATAATTCAGGGTGCTGTATCCTCTCCAACTGCGCACCTTTTATTCTCCAAAGCTTGAAAAAAATTGAAATAATGTTTCCTAAACATTGACCCTTACGTCATCAATTCCCTAGACCTCTTCCCTCTCACCAATAATATCCTCTAGCTTCTATATCCCTGCTGGTTATTTCTCACCTCAATGTTACTTGAAACAATCATTGCAAATCTATGTTTTCATTTACTTCCGTACTCTTTTCCAATTCTTCGTTTCCTAGCACTTGTCAATGATTTTTTATCCCATTCGATCCTTCCGTATATATAAGTTAATTAATCTAAAAAATATATAACAAAAGACACATCAATAATAACTCTCCTTCAATCTCTACTGTTAATAAGCTGAACGCGCCCAACTACCATAACGTACCTTGCAATAATATATCCTCAAATATTCCACATCCGGTCCGATGATCCAGCTCAGTAGCTTGAAACCACCATCTTTATTTAAGACATTCCATCATCCATCTATATTTCCGAAATTTCCACTTATTAATTGTCCTCCTGTTTGCTGATAATTCCTCTAAAAATACAACCAAATGGCACCCAATTAGTATCCCTACTACTGGTCCTCCAAAAGTAAAGTGAATCGCCCTATTCTAAACACATACCTTGCACCAGTGTATCCTCGTGCCTTGCAGCCGGTCCGATTGATTAAGGCTAGGCAGAGAATTTTGAGGGTGGATAGAATTAATACTTTGAAACAAAAAGAGAAAACTGAGACTACTGAGCGAATTGCATTTGTGGCCACGTATTGTTCCCAACAAAATCAAATTTATAAGGCTCTAGGAAAGAATTGGGGTCTCTTGAAAGGAGTGACAGGTTTGATGAACGTAATTGGAGACAAACCTGGGATTGTGTTTAAACACGGTCCTACTATTAAGGAAATGGTGACCAGAAACTGTATAGAACCAATTGCAGGTGTGGATAGGATGTGGTTACCATCACCTCCGAATGGTTTCTACACGTGTGGTACATGTAATATGGGTATCAACAAGATTAAGGAGTTTTCATATAACACAAACAAAAAATACCCCATCAGGGAATTTATAAATTGCAACAGTACTGGGGTCATTTATGTTATAGTGTGCACATGTCAAAAAGTCTATATAGGCAGCACTAAGCGTAATTTGAAAGTGCGAATACAAGAACACAAACGGTCCATCAATAATGAGGACATCAGATCACCACTTTTTCAGCACATTAAGGAAGTACATCCTATGAGGAGAGATGTAAGATTTCATGGGATTCAGAAAATAGAACTAGTACATAGAGGAGGAAACTGGGAATTAAAGATTAGACAGGAGGAGGCACGTTGGATTAGTAGATGTAGAACAGTGGAGCTAGGTTTGAACAGTGACTCTGAGCTCCACTATTTCTTGGAATAATATGAAATTATTGGAAGAATATGAAATTATTGGTATCCTCTGCAGTGTTGTCTGATGTGTTGTAAATGTAGATTGGTTTAGATTGGATTATCGAGTGGAATTTCCAATAGGAATTGTAATAAATGGATGGCGTTATTGGTGTTTGAGGGTGGTTGTTATACGTGATTCTGCAGTGTTAACGGAAGGTGTCAAGGTAGGGAACTGTCCCTGTGAATATACCACCTATCGTTGAGGCAGTAAAATTTATTTGAACTGGTCTCTAATTGTATTGAGGTCTTTGTATAGTTCAAGTATAAGGTAAAGAATAAGATAATCCCTACACGATTTGGGTAGAGTTATTAGCGTTTCGCATTGATTACACCACAAATTAGGTTAATTAAGGATTGGCCTTTTTTTCGGCGGTAAATGACGGTCGGGGGATGTAATAATTATCGGACTACGCTTGTTACATCACACAGAGTAAAAGGCAATCACATTGGTGGAGTAACTAACGAATAGGAATAGCCGTTCCCTTATTTCCGTTCTTTACGGATGTTAGGAGAAACTTAGCGGACCAGATAGGGAGCTGCTTGAGCCCTTATGTTAATGAGGCTTTGAAATGAGGAACATGGATTGGTTCGGGATCACTTGGAACGGTATCCAGACCTAGTTCAGAATTCGTTATAGTAAAACGGGATTTGATTGGAGGTTCGAACTGGTGGACCAGATAGGGAACAGTCTTAGTGATATGGTAATAAGGCCTGAAAATCGGAAAAAATGATTGGTGTTTGAAATCGGAGTAAATGATTGGTGTTTGAATCTTTTAAAAAGGAGCTTTGGCGGTCTAAGGCTACAGAGCAGGGCTATCGGACCGGCTGCAAGGCACGAGGATACACTGGTGCAAGGTATGTGTTTAGAATAGGGCGATTCACTTTACTTTTGGAGGACCAGTAGTAGGGATACTAATTGGGTGCCATTTGGTTATATTTTTAGAGGAATTATCAGCAAACAGGAGGACAATTAATACGTGGAAATTGCGGAAATCTAGATGGATGATGGAATGTCTTAAATAAAGATGGTGGTTTCAAGCTACTGAGCTGGATCATCGGACCGGATGTGGAATATATGAGGATATATTATTGCAAGGTACGATATGGTAGTTGGGCGCGTTCAGCTTATTAACAGTAGAGACTGAAGGAGAGTTATTATTGATGTGTCTTTTGTTATATATTATTTAGATTAATTAACTGATATACGGAAGGATCGAATGGGATAAAAAATCATTGACAAGTGCTAGAAAACGAAGAATTGGAAAAGAGTACGGAAGTAAATGAAAACCTAGATTTGCAAGGATTGTTTCAAGTAACATTGAGGTGAGAAATAACCAGCAGGGATATGGAAGCTAGAGGATATTATTGGTGAGAGGGAAGAGGTCTAGGGAATTGATGACGTAAGGGTCAATGTTTAGGAAACATTATTTCAATTTTTTTCAAGCTTTGGAGAATAAAAGGTGCGCAGTTGGAGAAGATACAGCACCCTGAATTATTTAAACAAATAGATAATAAATTGGGAGATCTTAAAAGGGATATAAACATGGAGGCTATCCTCCTTAATAATAGAATATACAAAATGGATGACAGACCATAGGTGGGATCATGGGCACATTCTGGATAATTAAGAGATAGAGTAACAATTAGATTATCATTAGAACTGCAAGCAACTGTTAACACTGTTCTATCATAAAGGGATATTTTTGATCATGATCGATAACATTGTATTGTCAAATAGGTATATTCTGTATACTGTGGATATTTTCTTTCCTTGTACAGATACTGTGGTAGGATTCATATACTGATTAATTTATAGTGATACGATGTTCTTTTTCTTTCATTACAGCCCTGATGATGTCCTAGATAGGACGAAACGCATTGGCTGTACGATTATATACACTGAGCATTATTTACTGAATGGACTTATTATAATGTTTATAATTTTGAATATTGTTTGAACAATGTATATGAATTGGCTGTACGACTGTATACACTGAGCGTTATTTACTGAATAGGTTGATTATAATGTTTGTAATTTTGAATATTGTTTGAACAAAGTATATGAAATAATGCAACAGTTTTACATGTGATGATTGAGATGGAAACCAATGTTACAGTTTAGTGGAATACTATCGAACAATTGATTATTTGAAATAATTGGGAGAGAAATACTCAAAGAATTTCAAAGAATAAGAAATAAAAACAAATAACTCAAATTTATTTTGTACTACAACATTTATTCGTGGATAACATGTAATATTACTCCGCTCCTTTCTATTATACTTCTAAAAGAAAAATAGTTAGTCTTTCCCTATTCTATCTCTAAGGTGACATTCCTACTTAGCATTTCCCTTCCCAGACAAGAGAGTAAAAAAGGTGTCCGAAGTGAAGACTTCCTTAGAAGTACATTCACTTAGTCAGAGCTCGTTCTAAGATGCTCCTTCTAGCTTCCCATCTAAACCTCAACTGCTCAACCCTCGAGGCACTGTCCCTAATACAAAATCCAAAAAACGTAGAACACGCCCTTCGTCACACCTCTTCAGCCAGGTCTTCTTCCAGTACTTTTCCAGTGAAACTTGTACTCCATCCAACGACGTTTAGCTTGACCTTGGGTCCCAGGCACCTTCTCCGCTGAAAGTATCATCCGTAAATTCCAACGTACTCCCCTGTTGGCTTTTCGTACCATTCTAACTCCTAAAACAAAGACCTAGTCTCTCTAACAAGCTAAATGTCCTTGCACCTGCAACAGAAACATGGGAACGAAAAACGTTTCACTTCTCTAATATTTTGCATCCTCCTGAAACCCAAAGCCTTTACCAAGGGAAATCATTTTCGGCCTACAACGTTTAGCTAACATAAGAAATGAACAGGCCTTTCTCTTTAAACGTGTATGTGATCAGGCCTTTACATTGTTAAACACACTCCTAAATCACACTTTTAGCATTAGTTCATTACTCCTTTAAGCGTGAATAAGCAGACTACACGTGCAATTTTAAGATGGTGCACGTTTAAACCTAATGCACCGCGTTACATAAAAACCAAACATCATGCTTTGACTAAAATACATTTGCAGTGAACTACGACATTATTCTTCATAAACATGGTTAAATTTCTAATCACTCCTATGTTAAACAAATCTAATGGTACATTTCTATGTCACACCTAAACTACTTTGATTAATATGTGGGTGCGGACTAACAGTGAATATGATGCACCCCTACAAATTTCAGAATAACGTGGCGCTCTATCACAAGCTTTCAAGGCACCCTGGGTGGAGCCGGCTGCTTCTCCTCCACCGGTCTGCTTTCTTCCATGGCTCTTTTTAATGGCCTTAAAATTTGAAAGTATTACGCATCTACATCTTTTTTGGACAATTTCATCATGGAGGCTTCTTTTTCGCACTTCTTCAGCGCAATAGTGAGCATTCGACAACATCCATTTTAGTGGGTGTTTTGTGGTATTTTCTCTCTCTCAAAGTCTGTTTTGTGTCATTAAAACCAGATCAAAAGTCCATTTTAGGGAAATTGGATTAAAATGCATAATTTATTAATAACAGGTTTTGTTGGTTATTTTGTTTTGTTTAACAAGATACACAATATCCAAAGCTGGAATGCACGTGCAGGGCTAGTTGTACATTAAGGCAGCTGCCTTATAACAGCAACACGATGGGGCGCCAGATAGCAACAAATGACCTTAAATGTTGTCCTGCTGCCAGGGGAAGCACTAAAATGGTAACATTTAATTTTGTCTGAGCTGCCAAACCCCCTTGCACCAGAACCACTTACGTGATCTTACAATAAATGTTTAAGATATCGCTCACCATATAGTGTTGGAAAGCTGGTACAGTATCAAAGAAAGCTGCTCTGATGCCAGTGCTCTATTTATGCAAATACTGTTTCTTTCTGGTCCACAGGAGCCTGGGGAGACGCTGCTCCATCTAGCAGTACTGCTGTCGGATCGAACGTCTTTGCACATAGTCGATTTTCTTGTGTATAACAGGTGAGGTTTCTTGAAACACAAACCCATTGTTTTTTTATATTTTTTTTACTCTCAAGTTGAAAGGTTGAAATGCAGAAGTAACAATTGCAATACTCTGAGCTGATATAAAGGCTGCGTACACTTGATTCCACCTAATGCCAATTTGAGCCACTACCACGCACTCGCTGCCCCTTTATCTCACTCTTTCAGGTTCTTTTCATGCATACTTTCTTCCTTTTCACTTCATTAATCACAGTGGTCCTCATTGGAATCATTCATTTCAATTTCCATTAATCAGTCAACCTGACTGCACGTAATCAATGCCAAGACAAGGAAACTCTGTCTCCAGCCCATGATGTATCATAAATGGTTTGTATCAGACAACATGAATTGTTATTATCACAGTAAATATATTGGTGCAATGTGTCCCAGTGAACAAAAAAACTATATAAAGCATAGCAAGAAAAGTGACCGTGAAGCACAAATAGACTTTGTGTGAGTAATAAAACTATTAGGCCAATGCATGTATTGACTTGACGCTGATCGGTAATCTTACTGCGGTGAATTCTAAGCCGCCGGTCGTCCTGCTGAAGAAGCCGCCTTTCCATCTGGCGTGTTATGTCCTGCTGGACACAGTCTAGTGTTTTACCAGCCACTCCCACAAGGGCTTGCCCATACACTCATCCCACACCCACCCAACACAGGCGTCACCCGTCAGGGGACCCTGTCAATAAAAGAGCCCAAGTGCTCGTGGCCAGGTCTAAGCTGCATAATACTGTGTCTGTGTCACACTTATAAAGATAAAGTATGCGGGCCTAGAGCCCATGACTTTACATGGCACTTGCACTCCTTCATTGAGTGCCCTATCTCACAGAGGGTGACCATCACCCTTGCAGTGAATACATTGCATCCTAAAAGGGAAATTTCTATCACATATTTCGCCCATTTTGGCCCGTAGTCACTCTCACAACTTGGTCAATATGTCCCATTTATTTTTTTGTCCTGATGAGACCCCTGTATCACTCTGAGGGTTGAAATGTCATTGACACACAAGAGAAGAAAGTGAGGATCTTATATTTGCCTAATAGTAATATTGTTGTTTGTAGTTTGCTAAAATAAAATACACATACATTTTATTTGTACTTCAAGTTGACAGCATATGTTAACAAGACAAACTAATTTCACATAACATATCACAAGAAGGCATCTATAAAGACCAGCCCCTGTACCTAGTGTTCAGGAACATTACATCAGCTTACAATGGGCCCAATGTCATCCCAAAAAGGGTTAATTACCAATATTTTGCAACGTCTGCAATTCCACTTTACCTTGAGTGAAGATTAGGAAGATCCTTCAAAAGATCATCTCTAAGCTACCCAGTGATAACTACATGTGACTCATTAATGGTAGACTTTCCACATAAACGGTATGCACCGTGGCATTATTATTGTATCCCCAAATGGAGAGGAAGTTGGGCCTTTTCTGTAAAAGCCCAGAAGGCATTTTGCAAAGTAGGTTGTGATTCTTTTCCTCACCCTGAAGTAATTTGGACTGGATGACACATTCCTAGAGAAGGCATTTACTATTTATTTTCACAGAACAACTTGTTTCCTCACAAACAATCCCTCCACCCTCATTTAAAGATTAGATCAGGTAACAGGCGAGGATATTCCAAATGTTCCATTGCTCTATGCTGTAACTATTACAAAGTTAGCCAGGTCAATTTGGTGAAGGGACGATATGCAAGGGATCCAGTAACTGTACTGAACATGCAATTTCCCATCACGTCAACAGCATTCTTTATTTATCTCAAGTGCTACATCTACTGTCATAATATCCTCTTTCTCTTACCGGGCTATTGCTATATTTTAGGTTATAAAATCAGTCTAAATAATCAGTGATTATTCCGCTAATAGAGAAAGCCGCTGCTTCACTGCAAGATGGCTGCCCACTTATCATTGACATCCAACAGCTAAGATGCCCAAAATCAGTATTCTTTAAAAAAAAAAAAAAAAATTAAGATGAATTGTTCCTTAAGTAAATTTACCTGAAGATACAAAAATAAGCATGCATTGATCTGATAATATTAAAAAAATACTAAGTTCTTAAAAGATCTGTCATTTACAGATCTTCAGCCTTCTAAATTCCCTCAAAAATGTATATGTTAAATGCTGAGTATAACTTACGTGAAGGCGAAGAAGTCACTTTCTCAACTTGCTTATATTTTGTAACGGACCTCAGCTACTATTTGTTATTTTCATCCTCAACAGTGGTATGATCAATGGACTAGACTCTATGAACATGTTTAATGAAATGGCTTCTTTGTTGACCTTCACCAAACATTCACTGTCCCACTTCCCATCATCATCTAAAACTACAGGAGCCCTACAACAATCATGGGGCGGGGCGTGGTCACGCCAGCGACCAAGATGGCAACACGGCAGTGAAGCTCTGACGCCTGAAACCCCTTAACATCGCGAGAACGGGCCTTACTCCTCATCTAAGGCCATTGAGGGACCCAGCATGAGTTGAACTGGATGGAGCGTATTTGACTAATTCTTCACCCGGGGTAGTATCAAACCATGTGGATGGCAGCCCAGCCTTTGACCCGGAGACCCCACTGCGACAGTGGCCAGGGGCGACCCTGAGACCATGACTTACCAGGCCCCACCGGGCCACCTGTTCTGCACCCCCTCCCCCCACCTGACAGCACATCCGATACCGGATGCTCGATTCAGCGGCTGCCTGGGGATTCTTTGTCAGCGCCGGGTCAGGGCTTTCCTGATGGAAACCTGGAGACAGCTCTGTGGCTGCCCACGGCACCTAGCCTATGGAGCAGAGTGACAATACTGAGCATGCAACCTAATTTCACCCTTACATCTCTCACTTCCTCCCTGTGGTAAGTGGTAATTGCCAATACTGCGCGTCTTGTCCTGGGAAGGTGTTTTTCAACTGTGGTGCCTAGTGGGGACCTAGAGGGCCCTATAGCTGTGTGCCACTGCCACCAGTGTGCTAAGGGCCTTTCCACAGCAGCCATATAGCTCTGCTGCAGTGGCGCAGGTGGTCGGTGGTTGGGGTGGAGCTTGATGACAACAGCGGATTCCCACCAAGGCCCCATCTGACTGGCTGCCTATTTCTTGTGGCCCCCCAGTGCAGCAACCTATCCCTTATGGGAGGCAGCTGCCCAGCTTCTTGGGCTGTAGGTGCATAAGGGGGCAACAGCACACGTCCTGTTTAGGCCACCACCTTGACTTGCCTGGGGCACCGAGATAGCAGCTCACCCTTCTCTGGTCCCGGAGACTGGGGAAGCCAACGAGGTGGGTGCTGGTACTGCCACCCTAGCTCCTGATGGCCCCCTTTCCAACTGTGGCCCTTCAATGAGTCAAGTGCTGTCACATGCGACCAGAGGACTGCGCTTATCACAACTGGTGCTGGGGAGACATCTAGCAGATGCCCTCATTTGGCTAGACTGCTGCATCTACATTTGCCCACACTTGGCCCATAGGACATATTCGGCAACTGGGTCTTCACTGACCATGATGCACAAAGATCCTAAACAGTGCAAACCCCCATTTGAGCATGCCAGGGGAACAGAGAGATCAGAGACTCCCAATGACATGGAGGGGGGAGCGATGGGCACCACAGACCAGGAATACTCATCTGGCAAGGCAGCAATCATGACAGAATTTCGTGCGGGGTTCCGCTCCATAGATGCTTGGCTTGACACCCTTTCTAGCCGCATCAGCCACATGGGGGAGCGCCTGGACTGCTAGAATGTCTGGTTGGATGGACGGAGGAGGGCATCTTGACCTTGGAACATTAGTCAATGACAGTGAAGAAGCAGCTGGAGAAAATTGAACGTATCCTCAAGACCGTGGCCATCAAGAACGAGGACCTCTAGGCCAGATCCCGCTGCAACAACCTGCACATCTTGGGAGTTGCGGAATCTACATACACAGATCGAATGGATCTCTTTGTCAAGCACCTCCTTTCGTACCTATTCCGTCACCAAAATTTCACACCCACAATTGGAGTGGAGTGCGCTCACGGCTCGCTTGTTCTGCGGCCATCCGCTAGTGCCCCACTGCGCCCTATTATCTCCCACCTCCTTAACTTTTGGGATCGGGCCACTGCACTCCAACTGGCTCGTGAGAAGGGACAACACCAAGGCTTCCAACTATCCTTCTTCCCCGACTTCACCATGGCGGTGCAAGACACTGATCTCAAATACGCTGCATCCAAGACCACTCTACAGAAATTGGGACTGCCATACAGCATGCTTTACCCAGCCCGTTTTCAGGTGGATATAAATGGCAAAGCCCACTTATTCGACACCACATGGATGTTCTGGCCTTCTGCAAGCAGTACAACAAGTAAAAGGCCACCTTTCCGCTACGCCATACCTGCTCACTCGCCCCCAGACCTACATGTTTCTTCCTGCAAGGATCCGTTTCCTTCTGAATGACCTGTGCTATGGACTGCCTTAAATTGCTTTCCCCTTGAACATTCAGGCTGCACCAGCCGCGGTAGGGAGCTGCTTCATTGTTTCTACCACCTGATAGGCCCACACCCCTATGACGCATAATGACCCAATCTGACCCCTACTGTTTTCCCTAACGATCTGTAACTGGGGCTCAGTTGCCCTAGCATTGATCGCTCCCTGAAGTGTACACCAATTTATGGACTATTGGGGTATTTGTTTTTTAGCTGTTGGTAATGTGCTCAGGGCTTCGCTGGGTATATCAATCGCAAGTGTGGGTGGGGTTGGGGGAGTGGAGGATTTTGGGAGTTCAGTTTCTGTTTATCTGTTTGGTTTTGAGGAAGGCTCCATCATTTTGGAAGTAAGGGGCTTTGTCCACTTAGCAGTCATTGCATGATGGTTTCATGTGACGGCCGAGGCTCTGTAGTTGAGTTCCCGTTCCTATCCTGGAATATCAGAGGTATAAACAATTCACGCAAGGGCAAACAGGTGTTGTAATATCTTACATGCCACTACATAAAAATGTCATTATTGCAAGAAACCCACCTCCTCTCTGGAAACTTGCACTCTTTTGGCTACTCATGGGGTCCACACCGCTTCTTCTCCAGCTACAGCACCTGTTCACGGGGTGTATGCATCTTGATACTTGGATTCTTCCGGTTGCACCCCATGGGCCACTTCACCGATGACAATGGCAGGTAAATTGCAGTCACAGGCACACTGGCAGGCCAACACATACTGCTTATTAATGTTTACACCCCAAACACGGACTCCCTGGGCTTTTTCTATGCCCTGGTGTCACTACTGGGGAGCGTAGACACAGACCATGTCAAACAGGGGGGAGATTTTAACCTCATCCTTAACCTCATCCTTGACCCCCTCCGTGACTCCACATCCACGACGCCTAGTGGCACTCTGCAATCATTGAAGTTCCTTCATGCCCTTTGCGACAGGTATGTTCTGAAATATGCCTGGAGCTTGACCTATGCCAAAACCCCTGGTTATACATTTTATTTTGCCCCCCAGAACCCACGGATCCGCTTCGATTTTTGGCTACTCCTGGCCACTGCCACTCCGTGGCTAGACAGTGTGGCCCATCTCCTGCGCACTCTTTTATGTCACTCCCCAGTCCAGATGTTATTGTTAATGCCATATGCGGGAGTGTAGAGACGCTGGTGCTTACCCGCCCCTTCAACAATCTTTCCAAAGAAGAAAGACTTCTTCTAAAAAACCTGACAGAGGACAAGACCATCGTTCTGAAGCCAGCGGACAAAGGAGGTGCCATAGTCATTCAGGATAAGGTTACCTACGATGAGGAATGCCTACGACAACTTTCCAATACTAGGTATTATGAACCAATTGAAGAAGACCCGACTACACGTCTCTCCACCAAGATACAGCACTTGACTGTGGAAGCGGAGGCAGAAGGTTGGATAACCAAGGATGAGGCTTCATTCCTTATGAACAAGTACCCCCGCACTCCGTACTTCTATTGTCTACCTAAAATTCACAAGGGGATTACCCCCCCACCTGGAAGGCCCATTGTATCTGGGATCGATTCACTGTTAGAACCACTTAGCAAATTCTGCGATGTATTCTTACGCCCTTTGGTAATTAAGACCTCTACCTACTTGAGAGACACAACAGAGGTTCTGAACCTTATTGAACAATTTGGAACACCAGAATCGATTACCCTCTTGGTCACCTTAGACGTGGAGGCTTTATATACGAACATTCCCCAAGATGCTACACTCACAGTCTTGGACAAGGTTCTCCGTAACGTGAACCCATGGCCATCCGACACACCTGTCACTTTCATCTGTGACTGCGCTACTATAGCATTGAAAGAGAATTACTTTGCTTTTGAAGAACAACTTTACCATCAGGTCCAGGGCACCAGCATGGGGAGCACCTTCGCGCCGAGTCTGGCCTGTTTGTACATGGCGGACTTCGAAGAAGAACATATCCTGACAGACGCCAACCCTTACAACAACAACATTCTATTATGGCGAAGGTACATCGACGACATCATCATCTTCTGGAAAGGAGACGAAGAGAGGTGTCGTGCTTTCTTCGCATGGATCAACACTCTTAACCCATTCCTAAATTTTGTAGGCACTTTGTCATCGGAGTCCATTCCTTTCTTAGACCTTCTCATATCTTTGAAAGACGGGTCTCTCATGACCACTAACTACAAGAAACCGACTGACAGGAACAGTCTCCTCCTGTTCCAAAGCCACCACCCGAAGTCTTTAAGAAACAACTTACCGGTGGGCCAGTTTCTTCGATTACGACACAACTGTAATACTATCACAGAATATGAAAAAGAGGCGGACACCCTAACTGAGAGTCTGATCAAAAGAGAGTATCCAAAGAGAATCGTGAAACAAGCCCGCAAACGAGCTAGGAACAATCACAGAGAAGCCCTACTTGAAATAAAAGATAAACCCACCACAGACGTTCTGACGTGTGTCACATCTTACACACCCAACTCAAATAAGATTCAGAAAATCATCAAGAAGAATTGGAAGATCCTGGAAACTGGACAGTTCCAACCAGGTCCAAAACCACTCTTTTCTTTCAAAAGAACCCAGAATCTTAGGGACATGCTAGTGCACACACGTCCCAAGAAAACTATTCAGATTCAACCCACACTATGGAACTTACCTCCAGTGGTTGGGCATTATCCATGTGGCTCATGTGCAGCATGCCCCCAGACAAGCACCACCAAGGAACTCGACTTGGGACTTCCCAGGCTCTGGAAACAGACACGGCACACAAACTGCAATACTAAGAACTGCGTGTACTTGATTACCTGTCCCTGTGGCTCTCAGTACATTGGCATGACTACCAGACCAGTGAAGGTCCGAATCGGGGAGCATAAGAGCACCATCCATCGCAAACGTACATCCACAAGATTGCAGAGTCACTTTCTGGAAAAGAACCATCCTCCAGAAAGTTTGCATTGGACTATCATCGAATCCAACTCCCAGTGGTCAGCCACCACACTATTCAAACAGGAACAACGATGGGTGTTCAAACTCAGGAGCAACAAATGTGGACTGAACGAAGATATACCCTGGGTAGACCTATCACATTAATCCCTGACACTCTGGATAGATATATTAAGAACTTTACGAAGCACACACATCTCATTGTAACATTCTCTTGAGACTATGAACCATACTATCAACCATAGCCATTAGCAAAGAATGCCAATTACCTAGCATCTCACAAAGAATCATGCACTACTTCCCACAATACCTCTATAGGTACTGTACAATAGCACACCTTCTGAGGGATCCCCATCCTATCCTAACATGTGGATCATCACGCATTTTTCCAATCCTGTTGTCATACTTAGGTAATCCCAGGCGTTTACATCCTATCATAGAATTTAAGGAACAGGGTTCAGCAATATTATGTTAGACCTGCCTGCACTGGCGACTACCTCTATAGTACGACTATTTCGTACTCAGACACAGAACATGAACAACCCCCCCTATTTTGACCGCCGCCCCCTTTTCTCGACATACTAACCAGCCTCGTACTCAGATACGGGACATGGGCTTTATCCCTATTCTTGACCCCTACATGGTTCCGCCCATCACGCTATCTTGACTGATCCCCTATAAACAGGGTACACAGTCACTTGTTGTTTGGGTTTCAGGAAACTCACCCCGGGTTGAGTGTTCATTGGATTAGGCTTAGTACCACTATTAGGTCACATAGTGTTACTTCAACACTCGTTACTTCCTTTGACCATTCTAAGATGGCCGCCCCATTTCGGAAATAGACTGACTAGCTCCCCTCACGCTACGTGATGACGCCACCGCCTCAGCCTACAACCGCGCTGAGATCGGTATTTATGGAGATCCGCTTCCCGGCTCAGTATGCTACCGGCAGTACCGCTGGACGGGTAGGTTTCCGGTTACGTGAGGCTGTATCCTGAGTAAGTAACTCTTCCTCTTTACATAGGACGCTGTTTTGGTTCCTGGCTATACCGCTGGGGTCTCTTCCTGTAATATGGTCCCCCTTTTTATTTGTTGTTCTTAGCCTCACCCCGTGGTACATCCGACGGAGCCCTTCTCCGATCCTGGGAGGGTATGCTTTTTGTCATTGAGTGTTAATTACTACTGCATTTGTATAACTGTCTTATTCCACACCGGTTACTGTGAATACCGTTTTTCTGACACTAACCCAGTACTTTTAATTGTATTCACGCTAGTTCCCGTTCTCCAGGCATGCCGTGTCCATCTGTATTTCAGCAGGGGTCTATATTCTGACCAGCGTCACTCCCTCTCTTCGCTTTAAGTTACCATACTGGTGTTCACCGTTTACCATGATATTGCACTAGGTGGTAGGTATCTATCACCCCTGCAGCATACCATCACCATTCGGAACCAGTCAATTACTCCGATGCGGCACAGTTCACCTTGTGCAAGTTCGCCACAGCTGAATACTTAGTACATTGCCGCTCTCTGTTATATAGGTAGAAGGCACCCCACAGTATCTTCTTTTTGCGATGCATGTTTCACCGAAGACGCACCGACGCTTCACTAGTTTCATGCATCTGGCACCTGGGCACAGACTGTGCACTTGTGACTTTGAGCTTTTTCTACAGTACCATATGTAACTAATATGTCACTGGGCTCTTAATGTTTTTGCTTTATCTTCTCTCCCCCCCCCCCTTTTTTTGTCTCCTTTTTTAGGCTGTGATTAAGGACATCAGTATAAAAACGGGTCCTTAGACTATTATTGTCATATACCTTAACTAGGTTATACTAAGGAATACAGGGTGTTTTTTCCTGATTCCCGTTCTCTTTTCTCCACCTGGTCCTGATGAAGCGCTCTAGGATCCTTTAGGGACCAAATTATAGCGCGAAACATGTCGACCCCCTTTTAAAATTCGCACTTTATTACACACTACACGGGTTGAGAGAAGTGGGAATTTATTTGGTCTTGTTTCCCCTCTCCTAACGGCACAAACGTGCATCTCCATCCCCGTGGATTTTTATTTTGGATCAGGGGTCCTACGAATAAAGTTGTCAGGGCCTCCTGACCCATTTTAACTTACACTCACTAGCACTTCCTTCCCACACACCCTCAATCACAACTGTGGCAACTCCTAAAAGATCTCCGCCAGAGAGCCCCTAGGGGCCCGTGAGGGACTGCAGCGCCACCCCCACGAGGAGCAACTTTGCCCGATGATGATGCTATACACTCGAAAGGGTGTGTGAGGGCACTACGTACCAAACAAAGGAGTACCTTCCTTTCTCTTTGCATACTCACCTATCCCAGGAGACTTCCCCTCTTCTTGTTACAGCACATAACTATTGGCTGTATCCCCCTCTACCTATAGGAACTGAAACCATCCATTGTGATTTTGTACTGATTTTGGGAGCATTGGTTCAGGACCTTTTTCTAATAAGCTCCTTGTCCCCCCCTCTCCTTTTTGATTTGCTTCCTGTGTAATGCCTTGCTTGATGATGTCTTTCTGTCTGAGCTTCACACTTCCATTGTTGAATATTTCAAATTGAATAAAAATTTGGTTTCCACGCAGGACACCCTGTGGGAGGCATTCAAAGCTTAAATTAGAGGGATCTCCATTTCTAAACACTCTGGTGTGTTGCGTGACATACGCAATACACTAGCCCACGTAGAACCTGAACTATGCGATATTGATAGCTGAGCAACTTAACAATGGTATGGTCCACAGCTGTTGCACTAGACGGCGCTTCTGGACTAATTCCGAGAGTCGGCTGAGTGAGAGGTTGTATTCCCTGGGAAACACGCCAGAGCCCGATGATGCACCTTGGCTCTTCTGCTTCACTCACCTGGGGCAGTGTATACATCCCCGAGCTGCTGCTGTCCAATGGGGCCTGAGTTACCGAAAATGCTGACATATCGGCAGAGATGCTTAGGTATTACTCCTGGTGGTTCGCTTTGTCGAATTCTCGGGCTTCGCCATAAATTGGAATAAAACTGTACTTTTCCCGCTTACTGATGCCACATCACTGATAGCATACGAGTTCCCCCTGAAATGGTGAGAGGGTCCTGTCCAATATCTTGGCATCTGGATATATCAGGATAAGGAGCAGGTAATTTGCCTAAATTAAGGCCCAGCCATAGACAAATTAATGACACAAATCGAAGGGTGATGTTTGTACCCACTGTTGATAGCCGGCCAAATAGCCATTATCAAAATGGTTGTTCTTTCCCGCTTTCTGTATCTTTTACCTAATTTTTCAATTCCCCTTACCAATGCATTGTTCTCTATGCTGTGGAGTCTTCTCTTGTGGCTAGTCTGGGCGGCTCTTAGGCCCCGGGTGGGTTGGGACACATTGTTACTCCCTTATAACTGTTGGGGGTTCGGTTTACCACCTTTACAACTTTACTATTTAGCTCTTCAGTGCCATTTCGCATACCACTGGTATCACTGTGATACCTGACTCGCCATACCAGAGCGCGACCAGGCAGAGCTCACACCCATCACATCCATCATTCCGCAGGGTATTCCTCTGGATCCCACTGACATTCAGACACTCTCTACTACAAGCTGAGCATGGAGTAAGCTCCTTCATCTGCTTGGGGGTAGCCTCCTTTATTCCGCACTCCTTTAATTGCCACTGGCCGATAACCAATGGCTGCCCCCCACACGGGAGAGGTTGGTCCAACTAACATTGTCCCACCACGCTTTGCACACGTTTGGAGACCTCTTCCCGGATGGTAATGTCCTTTTGCATGCAGATGATGTTCGGTTTGCCAACGCTTCCCCCAGGGGCCATTTTATATAGCGACGTGTCCACAGTACCCTGCATTTGCAATTCTCTTCATACCCATTGGCCCCCGATGAGTTCCATCCCTTGATGATGGCTATAACAGACCCTGACAGAGGATGCATGGTCTCCGAATTACACCACGCTTGTGTAGCACAGTTGCCGGCCCAAGATGCAGAGCTTATCGAGGTCTTGGAGCACGAACTAGGTCAACCCCTTCCTGACAGTCTGGTACTACTGCTGCAACCAAACCAAGCTCATATCGCCTAACCACAGACACAAACATAAACATTACCAATTCATCAGGCGTACATACACAACACAGAGTGCCCTGGCTAAAATTGACACCTCTAGGCCATCCAATTGCCCGAAGTGCCAGGTCGTCAACACTGACTTTGCACCCTCGATTTGGTCTTACGGTCCTGCGAGTGCAGTCTTTACTCAACTCTCACTAATGGTTATGGCTGACTTAGCACTAGACCCGCTTTTTGCATTGCTGGGATATGTGGCAGATATAGCATGTGGAGTCCATAGATATACGGCTATAGCGCTGCTTCTGGCAAAGCGTGGCATTGTCCTGCACTGGGGTAGCTGAAGACGCCCCTCTATTCCCGTCTGGTTAAAAAGCATGACATAGTGTGATACCACCAGCAAGAGATATGGCACACTACAACCCCCCACATCCCAACCAAGAGACATTTGGCAGCCACTCTGCGACTACCTTTTATTACAGAAAAGCCAGGACTCGGACCGAACGAGATGATACTTTCCTCATTACCTCTGCTACCTTATATTTCTTATTGATCTTCTTAAAGACTAACCATAGTTGTTATTGCCTATGATGAGCTCAATTGAAGCTTCTCTCATTGCCGATTGTATCCAATACCTTGCCATTCTGTGTGAGCCAATCTACCTTCCTCTCTGAATGGCCCTTCACGCAACTTTGTTATAGTCAACTATTCCTCTAAACGCGCCCACAAAGTGGGTAGTTTATGTTGTTTGTTTTTGTACTTCTTTGAACAATGAGAAAGAAAAAAACAACAACAAAAAAAAGAAAACAATCATGGCAATTGCATTTTGTGGTCTATATCCGCCCTCTCTATTCACTTTGCAGACAGCCATTTGTACATCAAAAAAACACCTCATACTTTGCTGCTATTCTGTTCCATTCTCTAATGGCTCTTCAGAATATTTTTCACCTCTCCTGTGTGATGACTCACCATTTAAGCTGGTCCGAAGCACTGTACCTAACATTACAGAAAATTATACCTATCTGCTGGTAGAAGTAATGGTACAAAAAGCCCATAACATATCACTAACCACTTAATGCCTAACAAAACCACTATACAAAGTGAAAACATTCCGTTACTGATCTATCTGCCTGTTCATCTTATCCATTAGCTCTCACATTTCAAGCTGCCTCCATGGAAAAAGGAATCCTTCACAAATCCCTGCATCCACAGACCAAAATTGGACACCATTGTCTGTCAATAAATCCTAATATAGCCCCACTCTCTTAAATATGTTATGAAGTACAACTAATGCAACTTTAATGTCCACTTTTTCACAACATCTATCTTCTGCTTTCTTCAAAAGTAAACTACTACAATCAAAGAAAAGCACTGCTTGTCTTCCAAAGCATTAATTGACCTCACAATGTATTTTATTCTTTGGCATAAAACCAGTAACTGAATACACTATACACTAAGTCAGACTTTATTGACCACACCCAGACACACCCAAATACTTCCAAATGATTACGGACCTTTGTAAGGAGTCCGCCTAAGATCACAAGGGTCATACTGTACATTATCACAAGACACTGAAGGTGCCATCTATGTTTCAAGGATACCTGTGAGTGAGGTGAAGGACAGGGTGTTGGATCATGTGGAGGTTGCCAGTGGAAGGGTGAGATGCTGAAGAAGAAAGAAATAGCATGCTGGCAATTAGAGAAGACTGTAAAAACCTGCCCAGAAAATGTTATGTTATGTTATCTGTGATTTGTAGAGCGCGCGGCTACTCCAAGGAGTGTCCCGGCGCTACGAAGGACCACCAACAACTGACAAACAAAAGCCCCCGGCCACCGTACAAGAAAAACCTATAGCTGGAAAAGCCACGTCTTCAGGTTCCATCTAAAGGTCAAAAGGTCCGGGCTCCGTCGCAGCGAAAGAGGGAGGTTATTCCAGAGTCGGAATGCAATAACCTGAAATGATCTTGCTCCTACCCGTGAGAGCCTGACCCTTGGAATCCGGGTCAGGCACTGGGTAGAAGATCTTAAAGAGCGCTGAGGCAAGTAAGGCTGAAATCTTTCCCTTAAGTACGGGGCCCCGATCCCATGGAAAGCCTTAAAAACCAGGACTAGAGCTTTAAAATAAATTCTTTTTTGCACTGGAAGCCAGTGAAGTGAAGACAAAAGATGTGAGGTATGTGTTCTAGGCTTCATTAGGAAAATAGCCCTGGCTGCCATATTCTGGATGATCTGCAGACTACTCAGTAAATACTCGGGGAGTCCCAAATACAACGAGTTGACATAATCCAGTCTCGATATCACCGAGGCCTGGACCACTGTTTTACGGTGCGATACTGGCAGAAGTGGGAGGAAATTTTTCAGCATTTTCAATATCCCAAAACATGTACCTGCCACAGATTGGACTTGCATCTTCATAGAGTGTGCAGAATCCAATTTGACCCCCAGATTTTTCACAATCTTGACCTCCGACAGTGGGGGGGACATGTCCTGTGGCCACCAAGAGTGCCAAGTTTCATGTGGGTGAGAGCCTTAAAAAATGATCTCCGATTTATCAGAGTTATATTTTAATTGGTTACAGTTAAACCATGAAAAGGTCTCCAAGAGGCAGTTCTTTATGCAGGTCTCATCAAACTCCGAGCCCTTCTCGCACGTGAACAACAATTGAGTGTCGTCCGCGTATGACACTATTTTGGCGCCATGCTTCTCGGCGAGAAGGGCGAGGGGTGTCCAGACTGTTTGAGAACGGTTACTGAGAAAAGATCTCATCCATTTCAGTACTGAGCCTCCAAGCCTGCCCTCCTCGAGACGCTTCTGAGGGACGGTATCGAAGGCCACAGAGAGGTTGAGAAGCACCAGAACTGCGCTCCCACCCCTATCCAAAATGGCTTTAACCGTCTCAGCAACCTCCAGCAGGGCAGTTTCAGTGCTTTAAATTGGCTCTGAAGCCTGACTGACTGGGGTGAAGAAGGTTATTGGCCTCTACAAAGTTTGTAATAACTTCATTCACAAATTTCTCCAAAACTTTGGAGAAAAAGGGCAGAAGGGAGATAGGCCTGTAATTACTGATCTCGTCAGGGTCAGCCGTGGGGTTTTTTTTAAAAGAGGGAGGATTTTAGCACTTTTCCAAATTTGAGGCAGAAGGCCCTCCCGCAAAAGGGAATTTAAAATAGTATTTACAGCAGGATTAATAACTTCTGCTATGGACGACAAAACTTTCGCCGGACAAGGATCTGAGGAAATGTGCGCAAGTCAAGGACTTTGCCATTGCTAAAGAGGAGTTGACAGTAGGTCCTCAAAGTTAGGACAGAATGGGGGAGGCTGGGTATTGTGTTTGTTAGCCTAGTTTCCCATAGGTTTAAAATGGCGAAGTGACGTTTAGTATGTATGAACTCAGTGTCATAACTCATCTTTCTATGAAAGTGGTTTTGTCACTGTGTGTTCAGAAACCACTCATTTAGAAAGTGGCTGAGTTTTGTGCTTTAAGCATTTCTGTGTGTCTCTGCTGAATGTGGATTGACTGTCTGGATCTGAGAGGTGAAAGGAGCTGGGGGAGGTCTTGTCCCAGGAAGGGGTTGAGATGGCACCAGACTGCCCGGCATCTGGAGAGTAGGCACTGGAGAAGCCCCGGGAGGTGAAGAGGGCTGGGTTGCTGCTATAAAACAATTGACCCGTCTCCTGCTGAGTGATCAAGGATCCAGACTCCCAGTATCAAAGGGAGAAAGGTGACACTGGGAGGAAGACAGCCAGAACTGATATAGGCAGGGGTCAGGGACCCCTGAGCACAAACAAACCTCAAAGACATTTAGGGGTATAACTATGAGAGCTGACACCCCTGAAAGTTGGAATAGAAATGGATTGAGACTGAAAAGGCTTGGACCCATTTTGTGGTCAAGAGGAACCTCTGCTAAGGAAGGAACAACTAAAGAGACTGCTGGGGAAGGACCGACCCTTGCTTCGTGATCTGGGGCTGGTCTGCAGTTTGCTGTTTTAACCAAGGAAGAGGCTTTTGGGACTGTGCTGTGTGCTCTGGGTGCCCCTGCTTGACAAAGACTGTGCTTTGTGCAGTGTCTTGTTACCCGAAGGGCCCGAGGTGAGCTGGCTCCCTGTTTGGAAACACAGGAACATAAAAGTTTCCGGAGAACTTTCAAGCAACGCGGTGGGCACGTGTTGTGGCAGCTTGAGACCCTCGGAAGGTGTGCCCTGTGATCTTGGACACACGGAGAAGTGAGACTTGGACTCGCTGGGTGTCTTGGTGCACAGGAGGCGTTTGCGAAGAGCACCTGCTCAACGTGTGCATCGAAGGTGAAGCGAGTCTCGGACGCGCTGGGTGCATGTCGTGGTGCACCGCAGGCATTGGTGAAGAGCGCCTGGTTGACGTATGCTTCGAAGGTGAAGCGAATCTCGGACTAGCCGGGTGCGTGTTGTGGTGCACCGCAGGCTTTGGTGAAGAGTGCCTGGTCCGCGTGTGCATCGGAAGTGGAGTGAGGCTCAGACACAGTGAGCGTGTCGGGGTGCGGCCGAAGGCGTTGGTGAAGAGGGCCTGGATATCAGGGCAACGGAGTTGGAGTAAGTCTCAGTGAAGCAGTGTGCGTGCTTTGGTGCAACCTGGGACTGTGGAGGTTATCGGCTGATCATCGTGTACACCCGAAGAAAGTGAGTCTCTGCAGTGTGGTGTGTGTGTCTTAGTGCCAACTGAGACACCAGGAAGGAGTGCCTGGTGATCGTGCACTCGGATTCGACGTGAAGTCCCATCAGTGTTGTATGTGTGGCTTTGTGCCAGAGGAGACCTGGAGGGTGCGGTGGTGAATGTGCACCCAGAGTAACGTAATCTCAGAGGCGTGGGGTACATGTGCCCTGCGGCCGCCTGAGATCTTCCTAACAGTCTCGGCCCAGACCGTCAGGCCCGGAGGAGCTGAGCTGCCAGGCCGAGTCACTGAGGCCCATTGAGAAAGTTCTACACGGAAGGCCCAGTCTGCTGAAGGAGGATAGGAGAGTGGGGTCGCGCCCCCAGGTAACGTGGATAACTACCTGGGCGGGGTGCGGGCTCAGAGGGACACTCTCTCAGCCTCTCATTCCTGCCGGCAACGTGAGCCTTTGCTTCGGCTCAGATTGGGGCCTGTACTGACTAAAGGAGTGTGTGAGAAAGTGGCTCTGTATATACTGTTCCCAAATAGGTACAGGGTGTACAGAGTCCACAGTCCCCAGAGGTTTGACAGAGGCTAAAGTTCGATATAACCTTACTCTCTAAAATGGTAGCTTGGTCGAGCAGTAAGGCAGTATCAGAGGACAGTGTAAAGCATTTGTTGCACACACTCAGCCAGCAAATGGTCTCTCACACTCAATAACTGGCCAATGGTTTATATATAAAAAAATATATGCTTGTTTTATTTTAGAACCAACAATAGGTATTAAAATATACTTTCTCAGGATGAGATGCTTTATATAAATACTTTTGCAATATGCAATTGACTTTTGTAGAAAGTTACAAGTGGTGCAATAGGCAACACAATTCTAAACACAATAATGCATTGAGTTCAATGGAAGTTTCAAGTTATTTGCCACAGATTACTTTTAGGATTACTTTTGGAATTCCAGGACTGGATCCTAGATTCAGTCCTGGGTCAGTACTTGGAATCAAGTGACAAAAGTCGACTTAATTACTGTGATGATTTTTAGACAATATTTTGCTATTTTAAAAGTTGACACTTTAATGATTCCCTATGGCAGAAAATTCAAGTTGCAGGTATAGTATGTTCTCGTTACTTTTGTAATCCAGTGCTGGGTGCCTAGACTCAGTACTGGGACCTTTATCCAAAACAGGTAAGTAATTACGTTTTCAGATATTATACGATTTTTAAAGAATATTTAAAGATTGCAGAAATTGACAGAAGAAATTTCACAGAAAAACAGTCAATGATTTCCTATGGAAGAAAATTGGGTTACTGGTAAGTACAGTTGTAAGTATTTTTCAGAGTCAGTGCTGGGCACCAAGATCCAGCACTGGGAGCTCACCTAAGATCAGGTGAGTATTTTCGTTTTCGTTACTCGGCTGATTTTTGGTGAATATTTTAAGCTTTGAAAAGTCCACACTTAGAAGAAATTTCAGGAAAAGCCAGTCAATGTTACCCTATGGAGAAAATTGAGTTACCGGTTTAAAGGTAAGTATTCGACTGGCAGAGTAAAGGTTCTGGGCATAGACTCCGGGGTCTTCCAGGGTCAGGTAGGTACAGTTGGTTCACCTTCAGCGGCACAAGGGCGGACGGGTGCAGAGGGAGTTAGGCCCAATATTATCCTATGAGAGGTATGGGGGCCATGTTTGGTGGCTGCTGACTAGCAGGCCACGTGGCTGTGGGAGCTGGGCTCCTGGTCACTTACTCAGGGCAAGTGGGGAAGTAGATAGGTGTAGAGGTTGCACTGCCAGGGCCACTCGGGCGGCTGGGTGCAGGGTGCTTTTGAGCCTTCGGGCGCACAATTGATTCCAATGGGAAATCTCCGGTTTATAAAAAGACTGCAAGCTCAGGGACGAAGATTCTTCAGGTGCCACCACCACTTCGAGAGGTAAGTTGGGTAGTTGGAGGATAGGTAGGTACCCCGGGATTGGGCACAGGGGGCCGCGGGGCGCCGGGTGCAGGGGTGCCTTTTGGTGTCGGGAAATCTTACCCTCTGTTCATCACGGTTGGGGGGGCACCTTGTTCTGAGGCTGCAGGCTTCTTCAGGAGTGTCGAGGGAGGTCCTTGGGTGCCGGACTCGGGGTCACAGTCGCTGTGGGGTCATCCTCGTGGTCTTTGTTCACTCCGCCACAGGCCAGGCTTGGCTGGTGCAGTGTGCTGGGTTCGCGGTTCCGGGCTGCTGCCAGGGATTAGAAGTAGATTTTGAGTAGAGCCTCTACTTTTGGGAGTCCCAGGGGTTTAGAGTCAAAAGGTAGCCAGGTCCTCCGGGGTTTGTGAGGTTGCTGGCCACAAGAGATGCCAGGTTGGAGCAAGAGCAGGTTCGAGGGTCGGCAGGCCGGTAGGGCTGGGGCCAAAGCAGTTGGTTTCTTCCTCTTCTTAGCAGCTGCAGGGCAGGTCTTCTTTCTTCTAGCTCTTCTTCGGATTTTGGAATCTGGAATCTGGGGAAGGAAGGTTCAGGGTGCCTCTAAATACTAGATTTAGGGGCGTTACAGGTAGGTGAAGGGCAGGGACCAACGGGTCCCTGTCCTGGGGTGGGTACACCCCCTATCCTGCCTCTCTGCTGTGAGAGGGGGGCAGTAGCCTAGTCCAGATAGGGTAGGGCTTCCCATCTTCAAGATGGCGAGAGCCCGGAGATGTGCTTCACCTCCCCTCCCCCACCTGAGGGGTGGGGTTGGCAGGCTGGCACATCCCCTGTCCTTATTTGGGGTTTCCGGTCAAGCTTCCCGCCAGTGTGGGGGTTTGCAGTGGCCTGGGGAAGCTCACAGAGGCGGCATGCCTTTGAAGCTTCCCCCTGCCCATCCTGTGGGAGGAGATTTAGCACCTCGCCCAGGATGTGCATTGTTGCAGGTCCAGGAGAGCAGGGGCTCTCCTACCCAGGGGTCCAGCAACATGTCTGCTGTGTGGCTGCCTAGGCAGCATCATAACAGACGTGGATTGTAGGTTAGGTTTTAGGGGGCATCTCTAAGATGCCCTCTGGGGTGCTTGGTACATTAAATCCCACACTGGCATCAGTGTGGGTTTAATGTGCTGAGAAGTTTGATACCAAACTTCTCAGTCTTCAGTGTTGCCATTATGGTGCTGTGAAGTTCGTGTTTGACGAGCTCTCAGCACCATATACTCTTAAATGGCAGCACTGCACTTACAGTGCCCAGGAATGGACCTGGGTACTGTAGGGGCACAGGGCTCCTGCTCCTGTGCCCACACCATTGGCATAGGGCACCCAGCTAGAGGGGTGGCTGATGTATGCCATGGCAGTGTAGGTGATTGGCATGGCACACAGGGATGTGTGCCATGTCGACTCTTTGTTTTGTCTTGCACCCAGACACCCAGCCTGCAAGGGCAGTGTGTGTGTGTGTAAGGGTACAGGGCCTCCAAGGGTGGCACAATGAGTGCTGCAGCCCTTAGAGGCTTTCCCTAGTCACAAGGCCCTGGGTACCTAGGGTACCATTTACCAGGGGCTGACATGTGGCCAGGGATTGCCAATTTGTGTTTTGTGTTTTTAGGGAAGGAACATAGGCCCTGGGCACCTGATTGGCAGGAGTCCAGGGTACACTCAGTCAAAGTACATTCAGCAATTCAGCAAAAAGTGGGGGCATACCATGCAAGAAAGATGGCACTTTCTCACAGAGTCGCATTACTGGGGCCAGAGTGAGAAGCCGTACTTTCTGTCATCGTTGATACGTGTGGGGGGCAACTGTTATCGGAGAGGCTGATTGCCGCAATACACATTGCCAATATTGCTGCTAACGAACAGCTGGACTGTATTATAACGCCTGACATTATTTCTGCATAACGAAGTACACAATTGTAGCGCTACGTATTCCATTATTCCTTCATTGCAAAGTACATGATTGTAGCTACGCATTGCATTATTCCTTAATTGCAGAGTACATGATTGTAGCTGTGTACATTGCCTTATTTCCTCATTGCAAAGTACGTGATTGGGGGTGTGACACATTGCCTTATTCCTTCATTGCGCAGTACATGATTGTGGCGGAACGCATTGCATTATTTCTCCCATTGCAAGGTACCGGGGTGTATTGTTAAGCATTGTATTATTTCTCCTTTGCCAAGCACAGGATTGTATCGTTACGCAGCGCACTATTGTTTGTCTATTGCAACGTGTGGGAATCTAGCATTACAACCAGCATAGCGTTTGGAAAGCGGTGGTTGGGATTTTAACCTACCAGCCAGCCGGAACGAATATTACCCGTCAATATAAGTTGGCTTTTGTATTGTGTGGTCTGATCGTATATCTTTTTATATGAAGTTTATACCCGTTTTATCAAACTCGTGTGGAGTCCATTTGTAGTGTCACCAGAGGGTTGCTGTGAGCGTGGTTGCACATACTGTACACTCATGCCATGGAGATAGGCCTGGCTGCTCGTGCCAAGCAACTAAGGGGGTGAGCAGGGCTATCTCAAACGGTGTCCTTTCTTGGCCTAACATTGAGTGGGGAGTCCCGGGTCTCGCAGTTGGTGACAGTAGTGCAGGACGGGGACTCCGGCTTCCAACACACATCAAAGGACATTGTGGCATTGTAGCCACCAAGTGAGCCCTCCGAGACCGAGTGTGGTATCTTCGCCTTGATGAACGAGTCGAGAGAGGTGACTGAAAGCATGTCACCTACGAAACTGCTGATCTCCCAAGAGAACACAGCCTCCACTAAATATGCCTGACCTTCCTAAACGAGCGTGGGAGAAAATTTCTGTTGATTTCTTTGGACCTTTACACAATGGCTATCCTCTCATGGTAGTTCTTGATGAATACTCAATGTTTCCCTTATTGGAAGTTTATCATCAACCATCCATGACAAGCTCATAGAGAGGCTGGATGATATTTTTGCAGTGTGGGGTGTTCCCTCCATTCTCAAATCTGCAATGGTCCACCCTTCAATTGAAGAGAGTTTAAGGACTTTCTTAGTCGCTTGAAAGTAAAGCATCAGAAAAGCACACCTCTCTGGCCAAAGGCAAATGGCACTGTTGAACGATTTATGGGTGCCCTAAAGAAAGTGGTTCCGCACGCTGCACTCGAAAAATCAATCTCAAGTCAGCCTTATGTGCAGACCTTTGTGCATATCAGTCAACTCCGCATTCTACAACTGATGAAATCCCTGCCACCTTGCTGTTTGGGAGAGCCATTGCAACAAAGCTACCGCAATTTACCACAAGACGAGTAATAGACACTAATGATATTCGTATAAAGGACACTTCTTGCAACAGTAAGATGAAGGTCTATGCAGATAAACACTAATGTGCTCGGGTCATGGTTTTCGAGGAAGGAAACTGGGTCCTAGTCAAACAAAAACTGACATGCAAGTCTGATGCTCCGTTTGATGATGAAGCATTGAGATTCATGACAAGTAAAGGATATATAGTCACTGGTCAACATCCCGGAAAGTCTATTACGAGAGACTTGTCGCATTTCAAGCATCTACCTCAATGTTAGTCATCTCCAGACTAGGGGTGGCTCCTCCCCAATGGCATAGGAGCATCTCCCCACTGGCTCAGAGTCAGCAGGTGACAAAATAAAATTATATTCTATCATTGTTTTATTTTTCGCTTGCTGGCTGAGCCAGCGTGCATAAGAAGGGGTGGGCCGGGGTCATGGGAGAAGGAGGAGGAATGGTTTGTGCACTTCTAAGTGCGCATGTGTGTTTGCCAAACACACATGCTCACTTAGGTTTCTCCAACCGAGCTGTATTTAACAGCCAGGTTGGGGAAACAGCACAGACTGCCCTGTACTGAGCGGAGCATCAAACCGGCCTTCTCAAGCCAATCCCCATGATGCTCTCATAGCATGAGAGCAGCATGGGGATTGCACAGGGAGATTTTGATGCAAGAAGAACACCAAGGCGCCATGCGGGAGGCAGCCGGCAGCCTCAGGTAACTTCCTTTTCTCCAGTTATTATTAACCTCCCCCCGCAACCCCTCCACCCGCCCACCACTTTGTGTTTGTGGCGCCCACCACTGCTCCAGACCTTACGAGTGAGAAGTCCACCTGAGTGCCAAAGTCAAGTATCTGAGTTTACATATACGATGCCAGATGACAGTGCAACTCCTTCACCTCGTACGACTCGATCTAGATGATTGGTGCGAGCACTTAAACGACTCATTGAGGAACTCAAATGTTTATATGTTGTCCATTGTTTTATTTAACAAAGTGGGAGATGTAGTGTCATGTGATCATGTGCAGTAGGACCCTTGTGGTCCTAGGCGGACTCCTTACAAAGTTACGTAATAGGTTGGAAGGTATTTGGGTGTTGTCAATAAAGTCTATGATATAGTGCACTCAGTTAACGGTTACATGCGGTTGAATAAAGACCTGTTACAAAGCTCTGTGTGTGGCATGGTCATTTGCTGGGGAGGACGCGACAGCACCCACATTATCCAACTCTTCCACATACTCTGCAACGAAGATGTATTCATGCATGCACATTAGCCCCCTGTCAGAGTGTTGAGTAGCCTACCCAGAATCTCTGGTGGAGAACAAAGTTAATAGAGGTATTTTCACTGTGCAGCCTAAGGTCTTTCCCACTAAGCGTTTACAAAATAATAGCTAAGTAATACCCTTTCCGCACTATTGCAGAATTTCTGGTTGCTCCATTGTACCAGGCATGCGGATATGCACACATCTTAGTTTAGCTTTTATCCATAACAAGTGTCTGGCCTATGACCATGGGCATTTACAGTCACTGCTGATTCAGATGGGATATAAAAAATAATAAAGTACGCCCCCCATATTCCCTTCCGCATCCACTCCGCTGACATACGATTGGTTCGCTGCGATCGTTCAACTTTACTCTTAGGTGAAACCCAAGCATCTTATTTAGATATCAACGTGTAGATTGAGCCAGAATGGATTATTACCCCAAGATGGTGCCCCCCTAATGTTCACCAAACAAAACAAATCCATCAGCACTGAAAGCTGGATTAGTATCCCATCCGCATTGCTGGTGAATTTAGGATTGAACTGGTGGGATGGAATTACGTTTCTTGGTTCAAGGGACATGCAGAACTAGCATGCCATGCCTGGCTGGACCTGCAGCTCCATTTCCCAGCCAAAGACGCCTACTGGGTGTCTGTGTGATGATTCAAGCCCAACCCCTAGGTGAATATCTCTGGACGAGAAAAAGACAAGGTGGGTTTTTGATACTCTGCCCTATGGGAATCATACTGCAGAAAATAAGTATGGATATTCTTTCCACCTCCGTGTAATAACTGACTACGACTGGCTCATACAGAGGTAACACATCCATATAAGCACCATTAGAGGATTTAATGCTGTTCCCCTTTAAAGTGAGTAAAGCAGAGTTCATTATGGGTGGTCACTGTTCGATGCCGCTGCTCATGACCGGCGTTTTGGTACTAGGCTATGCCTGGTCTCAGATCAAGAAGGCAGTGCCAGTGAGTGAATGGTGCTTTAAGAGAGCAGCTGAATTCAAGACTGCGGTCAGCACAGGTTAGCGCGGTGGGGTGGGATGCGGGGGTTGGAGGGGGAGTCGACAGGAGACAGAAAAAGTACTATTTATTTATTTAATTATATCTATTTCGTCGTCTGTCGACATCCCACCTCACCCCACCGCGCTTACCTGTGCCGGCTGCCGCTAGCCACCCCGCCCCCCAACATCAAGCTGGAGCCGGGTGAGGGGTTTGTGAATCAGACTGTGCGTGATGCCTTGTCTACCCCAGGTAGGTTCGTGAATCAATAATGTGAAAGGCAAACCTACACCTCGTTGCCTCATGAATTGAAATGGTATTTCTATAGCGCAAACCAACTTAGAAGGCAGCCGAGCGCCTTGTGGCAAGGAGTTGGATTGTGCTAACCATGAAAAGCGTTGCATTCTGCTGAACATTTAGCCTGGTAGGGAAACCCATTTAATGAGAACGAAAACTTAAGTGGAAATTCATCCTAATTGATGTTTTAAAGTCGGTTTGTCTACCAAACAGTAAACGCATGGAAAAATAAACTTCTCATGTAATATAATTTTCATGATGTGAGAAAAGAATCCTACCCCTGCATGACCTATTTAAGTTTAGAAATGCTTTATTAAAGAGAATACAAAAAAGCTATTACAAGATGCAAAAGAAAAAACATAATCAAATCAATCCAAGTGTATATGAATAAAATAAAGTATTATGAAATATTACACCTTTCTATAAACAGAAGAAAGAAAATTTACATATAAAAAGCATCCAGAATTAGTGAAGCATAGACTAATAAACTAGGAACCTAAAAGCTTTAATTGAACTATATAAACACAATACAGAACATATGCATTTTAATGCATGGCCTATTTCAACTTTGATTTATTATTGTAAGACCAGTACATTGTTGGAAGCTCTTATGGCTCATTTTTAGGTCTCGGCTAGACAGCGCTTGCGCAGTCTCTTTGAGACATACTGTATCTAGTTTGTGGGCTACAGCTTGCCTTAAGGCTTCCCATTTGCTGGCTCCATTGCCACTCTCCTATTCTTTCTCCTGATTTGTCCATGGCATGCATTTGTCATGCCTCTTGTGTGTTTACCACTCCCCGACAGCAGGGACTAAGTACTAAATAAATACACTGGTAACCATTTTAACATCTGTTCAGGAACTCCTTTTGTCTTTAATCTGGAGCACTTGAGAGAGTGCTCATGGTTCACTGCTGTAAACAGGGCTATAAATCTTGTTTCGTATTGCACATTTGCTGTGCATTCAATGACTGAGGTCTGTTTTTTTATGGTCTTTGGTCTCTACTTGCATGTCTTTTAAAATGCGTGCAGTTTTCACTTTGCTGAAAGTTGCCACTCCTTACACAGCACAATATTTATTGATGGATTTCAGTAAAAGAAAAGCACATCACGGCGCCTCCGTATTGAAACAGCCAACGCTGCGCACACTGTGAGGAGGGATTCACCGGAACAAACAGCGAGGCCCGGGGTTCCAGCTGTGGTCTGGACAATAGAACCTACAGTCGATGCGCCTCCACGGAGCACGCTTTAAAGAACTGCAAGCTTCAGCCCAGGGTGTTTCCAATAAACACAGACACATACAGACAAGTGAGCAGCAGCATTGGTTGGGGATTGTGCTTCACACTGGAGGTTGCGGATGTAGAGCATGTAGCACTGATCAATCAATCAGCCTCATAAAAAACATTCAGCTGAAGCTGTCCGGGCATCGTTGTATGTGGTGTAAATGCAAATTGTTCTACTTAACAATTTTAGAAACGGAGATGTCTTGAGGGACATAGGCTGCACGAACTCCATGCACAAGGTTGAGGGGCAACTTAAACATGTTAACGTGTACCTCTAAACTCTCAGGGGTATTTGTTATTCCTGTAGCGAGAGGCACCTGCATTACTTTTTGCTATTTGTTTTCTTTGAAAACCCATTTGAATTGTGCTGTGGCCAAACAGAGATGCAACTCATTTGGTTTTGTTTCGGGACAGCTCAGAGTGCTGCTCCACGGGCCCTGCAGGCGAAGGGGGTCACCGTCAGCAGCTCCACGCTCTGGGGAGCCCCCCAGCAGGCCTCAGAGGAAGGACATCTGGCAGATTAACCATAAATCACGACCCGATCTCTCGAGAAACCTTCAGGTCGTTATCATGCTTACACACTGCTTACTGCTCTAACTTGTGCATCAGAGAGGATGTGGTCCGTCGGCTAGACTGCCGACTTTGGTGATGGAAACCAGGGTTCGAGCCTCGGGGTCGCGTCCACATCCTGTAATTCCGGGCAAATTACTTAATCTCCCCGTGCCTGAATGTGTAATTTAAATACGGTGCTCGTGTAAATCGCTCCAATACCTTCGGGTCAAGTTTGCGCTATATAAATCTGCAACAAAAAAAAAAATAAATAGGCGTGCCTACAATCAAACTCACACAATGCTACAAATGAGACCACTGAAAAACAACCAAGGGGTTAAACGGCACTTAGCATGTATATATTTAGCAATGGGCTGGTTTAAAAAGTGGATTTTTTTCAAAAACGTGAGTTCAATTTAGAGAGGTATTGAATTCTATATTTAATACACCTCAAAACATACCCTCCTTGGGGGTACTCATTCAAAACATGCACTGTTTCCGGATGAAGTGCTCTACATTTTCATTTCAAGAACTTAAGTGTTACATATTTTGGTGCTCTCTACCGGCTGACAATCTAGGATTCCCAGATGCCTGCAACAGGTGCACTTACTTCACGAATTGTGGAGCATGCATGCAGCTCTGTTAAAGGGTATTCTATTACAATAATCATTTTTTACAGTGTTGAATAATGCAATTGCAAATGATGTGTTACTAATGAAAAAAGTGTCATACTTCCAATCTTTAGAATGTCCAGGGATATCAACTGTAGATGTTCAATTCATTGTGTCATTTTCTTCCATCAGATAATATTAGTATTAATTCTTATTTGTAAAGCCGGAGCATATCACCCCCTTAGGGGTTTCAAGGCACTGGGGGCCGTCAGATAGATTAAGTGAGCTATTGCCCAGAGTCACATAATGCTGAGCTGAGCTGCCTGCCGGCACAGAGATCAAACCGTGAACCCTGCACTCTGGAGTCAGCTGATCTGGCCACTGCGCCACCCCTCTCCCAGGGGACATTTGTTCCTGAAATGGTGTTGTGTGGTGCATCTACATAGAATTTTATGCTGATCGGTCCAAAATCACACTGAACAAGAACACCAAAAATTGAGCCTCGTCAAAAATCCAAGGTCTGCTTCTTGAATCAGACCCCATGCAGAGATGCGGACACCTTCACAGTGTAGGTGAACAGAGGTGCTGCCCCTTGAAGAGAAGTATTGGCATTGCAGTTGTGCCAGATATGCCACCTGGTCTGGACAATGGACGCAGGCATGAGCAGTGGAGATGTGTGTGCACCTGAAGCAGGATTTGGAAGTGGAGAGGGGAATCATTACGGTCAGTGGATGACCCTGGTGGCCCTTTCAGCATATAGCAAAACTGCCATGTCCAGTACCAGTTTTGTGTTTGGACTAACCCAGCAAAGCATTATAAGTGAGGCTGTATGTTACTTCCTTTAAATAGGCTCTTACAAATTACCATGAAACAATGGCAGCACCAAAGAGAAAAATCTCCTTGAATGTTTGCATAACCATTTGCAACATAACACGATTCAATAACAGCAGGCAGTCTTGATTAAACAGCTATAGACCCTGCCAGCGACAGATCCCCACCCATAATTAAGCCCACCCAAACAGCCAGCACTTAAGTTGGCTTTTAACCCAGTTTGGTAATTTAATGCCATGAGCAAACTGTTCTGAAATAATAGAAGTGAAAAGATTATCATTTCTTGCTGTTTTATTATAGTCTTTTTCTTAACAAAAATATTTTTGAAAATAATCTATCTAAACCTATTCACCAACATGACATAACCTAGAATACCTATAGGAAACAGAGAGTTTTAAAAGTAGTAAGCACAACAATTGAGATTTGAAACAGTTTTCAAATTAAGTCTTAGCGTGAGAAAAACCAGTACGTGTTGGACTAATGTATATTTTGATGCCAACATAAGCTGGAAAAACAAGTCATTTTCCAATTGATATCTCATTTGTAAAGTCATAATTTGAGCCTGAAAACTGAACAGGTGTGAGTTAACGTGCCCATTAGTCATCCACAAGTGAAAGAAAGTACAAAGGTCTCTGTTAGATTAATCCACCTCCTCAATACTAAGGCGAGGCTTGGCACCACCCTGTGAAGCCTCATCGCCGAAGTCGGCACAGGGCATTCCCCTAGGCATCCCGCCCTGGTAGATTTTGAGATTATGGGGGTGTTACAGACCTTCTCCAGCTCTCTCTGCTGGTGCTCATACTCCTTCTCTGCCAGCTGGTGCTCTCCAGCCAGGAGATGGTCTGGTTACATTTGTCCACGATATTCTTCTTCGCTGATTTGCTCTTTAAGTTTGTCGTCCTCCACAGTACTTTTCATGTTGAAGGCATAGAATTCAACTGAGTTCTTGGCAGCAGCCATCTCTCTAGGCTTCATTATCTTCTTTGTATCTCTCTGCATCCTGTACCATTTGCCCGATCTCCTCTTTACTCAGCCGGCCCTTGTCATTGGTCATGGTGATCTTGTTCTGTTTGCCGAACAGCAGAGACATTCAGGGTGCCATTCTGCCTCTCACCTACCTCACATCCATGAGCTGATCATCCCTCTGAGGGACGTCTGACTTGTATACAGAGAATCCATTTTTTAGCTCAAGAGCTGCATGTTCCTATTATTGGTTTAGTACTTCTTGATACACTTCGTCAATGGGAAGTCGTTCTAAATTTCCGTTCAGTCAAAGGCCTACTGCTCTCCATCTTGGAGAGTGGTAGATGAGGATGGCTGGTGAGAAAAGGGTGCCTCTACTACTGAGGAGCAGTGAAGGTGTAAAGAATGTGACAAGATAGATGCAAAGAAAGAGTGGTTTGACACAAAGAAAGCTCCAAAAACAACCAGAGTATGTTTGGTGAGGTGTAGGGCACATCACCTCTCTGCACCTATTAACAGATTGAGATAATATGCAATTAGAATGGAGTTTTTGGAGAATGACTTGATCCTTTCACATTGTCGGTACAATATCTGGGATGGACGTGACATGAGCGTAGGCGGATAACGGGTTGCCTAACCTCTTATTTTTTTTGGTTTAGTGTCTCCTGAACTTACTTTATTGGACTTTAATAGACTTTGAATGTAACTCCAGAAGCCATTGGCTTCTTTAGCTCGATAACTTTTTGCCATTGGCATTAAACATTTTCAGGCATATCATTGATCATCTCACCATTTTTCGCTTGTCTGTTTCACTGTGTCCTCCAGTGGAATGCAAGGGAGGCTGTTTTTAGGTCAAATCCTAACAACATCTTGCGGACATTTGGAAAGGTTCCCTGGGAATGCATCCCGCCCGTTGCTTACCATTGGCGTTGTGGTTTATAACTCACATTTGCTTTGTGTCTGTTTGCTGGCTTTATTTTGTTTTAGGCTGTCCAGCTTGAGTTCGTCCCTTTCCTTGCTCAAACCCTTTTTAGTGTAATCGTCCACCATCACACGATTTCTGTAAACAGCCCTTTAAATCTTGTTCTTATCTTGTCACATTTGCTGTGCATTCAAATACAGAGGTCAAATGTGAATGCGTCTGTCTTCCAGGGATTTTGTTGTTTACTTTTCTTTCATTGACTTCCAAGTGAGAGGATTTATGTGACTATCATGCTAGCTACTCAGGGTATACACACAAAACAAAATGTAAATGTCTGTAAATGAACTGTGTAGATATTTCAAAATAGGGAAAGCACGAATAAAGAATATTTTTTGATAATTCAGAATGTGGTGAAAACAAATATTTTAATGCGAACAAATCATTACACTAGGTGTTGACATTTCCACACATTATCATTTGTGTTCTGTATACTTTTATCAGTAAAGCTGTATGTCAGTGCAGCTGCAATGGTCATTCCAATTGAAGATGTGTTGTGTCTAATGGCAGTGCGCTACCATACCATGCATACTCCACCTTACCCAACTCCACTGTACTCTGCACCACTCCAAAACCTGGCACTCTACTCTGTACCACTCCACACGGTGTCACTGCAATATACTCTGTACCACTCCACACTATGCCATTCCACATCACACTGCGGTCTCTGCACTACTCCACTCTGTGCCACTTTACTCAATGCCACTCTGCTCTAAATCACTGTACTCTATACCAGTGTACTCTACACCACACTACTCTACACCACTGCACTCTTAGCCACTTCTCTCCACCTCGAAACAATCTACTCTACGTCACTTTAATCCACTCTGCACCGCTACGATCTACGCAACTGCACTCTGCATCACTGCACTGCATGCAAATATACTGTGCACCACAACACCCCACTATATGTTACTCTGCAACTCTTGACTCTAATGCACTCTACGCCACTCTACTTTACACCATGGCATTCAATGTCACTTTTCTCTGCACCAATCTACACCACTGCACTCTGCTACAATGTACTCTACACCACCCAGCTCCACTCTGCTCTGTGCCACTTTGCTCTTTGTCACTGCACTCTACTCTGGACCACTCCATACCACTTCACTCTATTCCAATGCACTCTGCGTAGCTGCACTCTGCACCACTATACTCTGCATACCACTATACTCTGCGCACCACTCTACTGTATGCCACTCTAATGTACACTTACCCCACTCTACTATACACTCTGTGCCACTGCAGTCTCACCACTGTACTCAACTCTCCACCACTCCACTGCACTCTACGCCACTCTACTCTGAATCAGTCCACTCTATGCCACTCTTAATTTATTCTGCATCACTGCACACCACCCCACTGCACTCTACACCTCTGCACTCTATCCTGCATCACTCCCCTCTACCCTGCACCTTTCCTCTCTACCCTGCACCATTCCACATTGCAAAATACCATTCCACATAATTAAGTCCATCACACACAATCTCACTCTACATATTTCTGACAGTTAATACCATTTAATTACTATCAACATAATTCCACAGAACACCATGCCACATATGTCAACTACACAACTTCACACCAAACCATCCAATTCCACTACACAATATTCCACAACAAACAATTCAAAAACACCCCATCTCTACCTCCCACTTCCACCAAACCTGCCATCTTTCCCACACATCCACTTCCCCTTCCCTCACACTACCACTACCCCTTATATCTTGCAATTCCACTACAACCCTCTCATCCATCCCTCACACTCCCTGTCTACTCTCTAAACTGCCTGCTCCCACATACTACCTTCCTATGCCTCCTCATTCTGTGCACTTTCCACCTCTCTGGGTTCCCCTCCCACTCATCCCCCTCTCTCTTGTACTCTCTCTCACACCTCTCTCTCACACACTCTTCCCGCCTCTCTCATGTGGTTCACTTCAGGTCTTCGATCACAGTTTCTTCCCAGTGCCTTTTCAAGATTTACGTCCAGCAAACCCACACGCTCCTTCTCTTCTTAGGTTGTCTTCTGTTTACACAGGAGCTTTATCTTTATGCATCTATGGCCTGCTCTCTCCTTCTTTCTCTCTTCTCACATACTCTTTCTGCTCCTCTGTCTGGAGTTCTTTGGCTTCATGCAGAAATTACTTGTCCCTCCCTATCTTGGTTTCTATCTATTCTGTGCAGCACTTATCTCTATCTATTCACCATGCCACATTATTCCACTACACAAATGCACTGCACACCACACAATTCCAACCCACACTCTTCAACAACTAACGGTTCCAATCTAAACCACCTAATTCCACTCCACACCACATACATCCACTCCTCTCCGAACAAAAACACACACCTAAAACACTTTGTCACTTACAAAACCAACAGCTCTAACTCTGGCAAATGCGAGACCTATTGCATTGTAAATGCTTGTTTAGTAGGTCTGGTTTGAGCGTGCTGCTGTCTCATACCTATTCATAGAGTTACTTTCAAATAAAAACAGACTGGCCTTTGGCTCCACCTAGTGGACTGAATACCGATCACGTCCTGCTACTGGCCCTTTAATATTTGGTTTTCCTGTGGAATGTTTCAATTGTATCGCACGAGGGACTATTTTACATCTCAAACCTACGCTGAATAATTGCACATCTGATTATTTACCGAATACGTGCGTTGTATAGCGAGAGCAATTGTTATTTTTTCGCGGTAGCAGGGTTTTTTTTAACTTTCAGTTTGGATTGAAAATGTAAGCCAAAACTATTGGCTGTGCAGATGCTTGTAGGAGTTTGAATATAAGCTCCTGACGAACTGCCTAAAGGATTATGACAAAAGGGAGAATTTTGAAAAAAATGTATCAAAGTGCTGTGAGGCTCCGCCTAAGC
Organism: Triturus cristatus; assembly: GCF_964204655.1. Classification (NCBI taxonomy): domain Eukaryota; kingdom Metazoa; phylum Chordata; class Amphibia; order Caudata; family Salamandridae; genus Triturus; species Triturus cristatus. The sequence continues at coordinate 1,358,949,725 of NC_140590.1, forward strand.
CGCAAATATAAAAGAAAGAGATGGAATATTGCTGGACAGCTTGGACTTTGACGAACTGTCGTTTATTTACCTCAGTAGAGCACCAAATGGATATCGTGCAGAGTGTATAACTTGTGTCATTGGTTTGAGCAACCGGTTGCGTTATTTATTTTGTGTGATCTCTCCAGAAATAACCATTACAAAGCTTGAAATGTGCATTCACATATATTTGGAAATAATCCCATATTAGGGATGCTGTGCATTGGCAAACGGTTACTTCCCATCTGGCGTAACGCAACGAGCCTAGCACACTGCGCGGAAAATATGCTAATTCTTGGCATTAGATTATCATAGTCATATGGGATGGAGTTTCTGACATTTGAAATACTTTAAAGTGACAGATGGTAAGTTCCAAGTAAGTGGTACCTTGCAAAAATGAAAAACATTTTTGAAAAAGAGTCTTCATCATCCCAGAACAAATAATATTTTGGAAGAAAACGTTCGGCTGCATTTCCAGATAGTGTGTTGTCAGCCCCTGAAAATGTTATAACAACAGTGAGGTGCCCTAAAAATTTAGGGGCCAATTCACAAAAGCATTTATGAATACTCCAGTGATAACATTTAATGTTCTCCTGTGAAGCAGTCCTACAGGTCAGTCTTTCAGCTCAGTCTAAATTAATGTTCTAGTGGCTTTCTTTTTTTCTTACTCTTTTGATACGAAAGAAAACCTTTTCATACTAGTCTATATTCCGAATTGGTTCTTTATTGTGTAGAAGACTATGCTAATATATATTTATTTTCTGAACATAGTGGAAACCTGGTGAAGCCGACGGTGACGGGGAACACGCCGCTCCACTACTGCAGCCTGTACAACAAAACCGAATGTATCAAACTCCTTCTCAGAGCCAAAGTCGATATATCGATCAGTAAGTGGGTGAAACTTGCTCAGTGAGCAGCTCGCTTGTTTGTGGGGCAATGTGCCTTCTGGTACTTGTGCAGTTAGCTACATTATTAATACAAATATGATATCTCAATGTGTTGCCTGTCTGAGGATGAACCATAAAACACGATTACCATATTTCTGAAGGAACCTCTACATTGATTTCCAATGTCCCACATGGTTTTGCTGAAATCAGACACGCTTTGCAAGCTAGCACTAACTGTATGTTTCTTTCTTGTGGGAATGATGTGGTAACAAATTGGCCTGTGGGAAATCCTTTTGCAGTCATCTGTCCCTCTACTGCACTTATGTGGTATTTGTAAAGTGTGAACCCAGCCAATAGGCAGCAGAGCTCTGGACAGGGTCAAAGGCGGAGATACAGTTACTGAGTGATTGGAGGCAGACATGGGCTCCAGGGACATAGCAAGCAATAGTGCAGCAGGTGCAGTAACACTGGGGCTCAGAGGTTTGAGGGGTTCGCTGCAACCAAATTAAGGTCGCTTTTTGCTATCAGACAAGGAGATAGGGGCGGGCTTACTTTCCTCACTTGCGTCAGGCCCTGTGGCACCCTTGCCTCTTTTCTGCATGGCTGGGCTCTGCGCCTGGAGGTGGAATGTTACTTTATTGGGATGTAGAGGACTTTAAAGAGGTGCGTCTTCATCTCTTTCCTACTTTGGAGCACGGTGGAGGTGGTCCGAATGGATACGGGGATGTTGTTCCAGATTTCGGATGCAGAAAGGGAGAATGCCCTTTGTCTTGTGTTTTTTTGTGTGCACATCTTCATGTCCAATCTGGGCATATTCTGGCTGTGGGAGTGACAGGGTGCACCGAAGGTGATATATACCTTATCAGTCGTTATCTCCAGTTCCCAGAAGTGGCACTTTGTAGCAGGAGGTGATAGTGCGCATAGATCTCTACTAAAAATTGAGGATTCTGGACAACAAGTTCACCACCCTGAAGTTCATGCCTGAGGTGTCCTTGAAATACCATTTAAAAGGCTTTACCTTTATGCCACCAGCGTTTCTCACATCTGTGAGCAGACTTATTATTTTCTCTTCTTGGTGTGATCCAGCCAGTGTCTTATCTGCTTGACTTGCCCATCATCAAGCGCATTCAGTTCAAGGCCCTATGCATTGTATTCAAGGTCATCCATGGTAAGGGCACACGGCAACTGTCTCAACATTTCAAGCCCTATATCCCAGGCAGAACACTCAGATCATCTTACAGTGGCAACCAAGCCATCCCCAAGTTCTATAAAGTAAAATGGGGAGGCAAAAGTTTCACCTCTACCACTGTCAAAGTCTGGAACTCTCTGCCCACTGCTCTTAAAAACAAGCATTGGCATAGCCAATAGGTCGCGCTTTTGGGACCTTATAAGTATTTAGTTATGCAGCACAATATCATTGGTGCAACAACATCAGCTGTTGCATGACTAAACCTTGTACCTTATAAGTGTTTAGCCATGCAACAGTTAGGCTCACGATGGCTACCCCCCTATGGGATTCAGAGCGGTTGGGAACTCTGGGGCGAACGAAAGGGTTTGATAAATGGGACCTCATAGGTATCTCACACATAAGGGACCTTTGGGGCGGAATGGAGTGGAGACATTCACCACACTACAGCAGACATATGAGATGGCTGAATCAGAACACTTTAGGTACGCGCAGGTTAAACACTCATTACAGGCCAACATCCCGACTGGGACGGCGCTGCCTGAGGCATCCCCACTTGAGGACAGATTGCTCGATGGGCATTTACCAGAAAAGTGTATATCCCTAACATACAAAAAACTCATCCATCACACCCCTGATCCTCTTACTACACTTAGAGAGAAATGGGTAAGGGATGGTCTGGAAATCGACGATGAAGAGTGGCAGGAAGCACTTTCCTCGCCAAAAGAAGTTGCCATATCGGCAAACCTGAAATTGGTACAACTGAAGATACTGCACAGGGTTTACCTTTCAGGGAGGCAACTAATGCTCATGGGTAGAAGCGAGGATGGGCTGTGCAAGAGGAGATGTGGGATGGAGGGTGCGTTCTTACACGTTCTCTGGGAATGTCCACTAATCCAAGACTTCTGGCAGAAAATCTTGAAATGTATGAGTATGGTTTGGGGGGTGACTTTGCTGCCCGAAGCCAAGAGATGCCTGTTGAACATCTGGGAGCCCACAGACTTAAATGTGAAAGTGAGGCTCTGGGTTACACTCAGGCAGATGATTGCCAAGCGCAACATAGCGCAGGTATGGGGGGCCGCTGCACCACCGACACTGAGGAAGTGGGAAGAGGACATAGATTGGTGTATGTCGAGAGAGAAAATAGTTTATGTAACTCGGGGGTGTCCTAAGAAATGGATAGCAATTTGGACTAAATGGAATGTATATCGGGGAGGGCTGTGCGAACCTCCTATTATCCCATCCCTTGATGAACACTGCACGGTATGAAACCCACTGCATGTACTGTAGATGTAAATATTGATAGCGGAAGCACTATACCGCTGCCTGTAAATAAATTGTTCCTTGGAACTGTACGAAAGGCATAACTGTATTGCATGACCATTTTTCTTGTTCAATAAACAGAACTTAAAAAAAAAAAAGAATGAATGTGACTGATTATTGTTAGTTATGAGGTTTTGTGTACAGCCAGTCCCATGCTGTTTTTTCTGGTTTAGATGCCAGCTTATTCAGTCATTAGCGTGGCTTTTTATTTTGTGTGTCCAGATTTATATAGCGCGAACTCGACCCGAAGGTATTGGAGCGCTTTACATGAGCACCGGTTACATTACACAAGGACACATTCATTTTTTAAAATTTTTATTTTTGGTTGGCACGGGGAGATTAGGTGATTTGCCCAGAATCACAGGATGTGGAGTCTACCCCGAGGCTCGAACCTTGCTTTCCCAGCTCCAAAGTCATCAGTCTAGCCGTTGCCTTCCAGCCAGTCCCGGTATTTCAGCATACTGCAGGAAGCATGCTGGGACTTGCAGGCCCATGCTTATCAGTGAACTGCAACCTCATTACTCAGCATTCTTAGTGCTGTTGGCGACTGCCTCATGAGAAGAGGCCATTTGGCTGATATGCCTTATAGGCCACTCTGCCTCTGTTCTCCTTTCCACCCCCTCAATGCCTTGCTAATCTCACGCCTCACACCCTGAAGGGGTTTACTGGCCGTCCTAAACACATGGGCATGGCACGCGGCTTCCTCTGGCCCTGGCGTCACATGCTCCAGCCACTAGCTAGCCAGGGAAGGTGGCAGCCGCGGTCCCTTCTCTCCTCCCGGCAGCCTGGAGCCCAGCCTCCATGTCAGCCTCCTGACTGTCCTTGGCTGCCCCCCGGGTCCCTTGCTCGAGCTGCAGGCATGCCCAGCCAGTTGTGACCTCCCCTGGGACAGGGTGGAGGAACAGCTCGTTATCTGATTAAATCTTTGCTATGCACTTAGCTTAGGGACACGTCTCACGTAGCCCCTGCCACGGCCGGGACCCATGAGGCCTTGCACTGCTCTGGGAAAGCCCACAGCGGCTGAGTGACCCCAGGCCATGTTAAAAGAGACATAGAGGGGGAGAGAGACAAGCTTTCTTCCCTTAAGATTACAGGACTTTGCAATTTTGATTTGTGTTGTAACGATATTAATATATTTTGGATTTGTAGCTTCACTTTTACCATTCTGAATGTACTTTTGGAAGATAAAAAGAACGCTACCAGTTTTTGCAAAAAGGCACTCAGCGAGCCCTCGTATGAACAAGCAAAAAAAGTGCGCTCCTCGCGCGGCAGCAGGGGGAGGAGAGAGAGGAGGGGACCTGCGCGATTCCCTTGCGGGAGCGAGCGTCAAGGCGCGATAATTGATACCATATGGCGCTGCCGCTCGCTCCCGCAAGAGAATCGCCACACGTGCACGCGTTGCCATTGAAGGCAATGGAACGCGTGCACGTTTTTGGGCGAAAAAGGGAACTGATGGCTAAAGGTCTCCTCCTATGCAGCGCATGTGCACTGCGTAGGCGAGACCTAATGAACACAACCTGCTTCAGTTCAGGAAACATCTTAAACCTTGGCTTTAATAAGGGTTTTCCTCTAACGGCCACCATCTAGTGTATCTAGCGCCTAGATACCTTCGGGTCTTGTCGCGCTTTATAAATATTTCATTTCATTTCAAATGGATTTCACCTAGTTCTTTTTCTGATCAATTCTCCTCAGTCAAGGATGGTATAAGAACGTTTCCCAATCAGATGCCAATCCTTTGCAGAACTATAGTGCTGTTCCTGAGTAGAGAGTGCAATCAGTTGCCTTCTATACATGGAGATGCTGCCTGTGATCTTTGAGAGCTAGCAGTAGCTACAAGGGTTGCTGCTCCTTCATTTGGCCCCCTCCTGTGGCTGCTACTGGAACCCTTCATGCCTATGGACAAGATTTTATTTCTCGATGGCCTCCAGGTTGAAGTCTTCATCCTTCAGTAATAGATGATTCTAGAACTTTCTTCAGCTACTGTATTCACGCCTTGTGTGCGTTTTTGTGAATTATTTAGTACCTGAATGCCTGACCTTATCACAGGCTGCTGGTACTTTTGGGCTTTGCTTGATGGATCTCCAAAGGAATGTCTCCGCCTTTTAAGGTAATTGTAGCCATGCAGGTTATTAAAAGAGCTCTAGAAACAGCAACTGCTGCCCTTGGAAAACCCTTTGGTACTCCAATACACTACACTGTGATCAAAGTTCAAGAATTATATTATTGCTGTCGTATACTTATTTCAGGTTTTGCTAAAATGTGGGTTTGTGAATACTGGCTCGACAGTCACAAAGACCCCTCTCTCATTTTCGCTACACTACAGAAAGAACCAGTGTGTGGGGATCTTCTTGAACTATCAAATCTGGTCCCTGTTCATGGAGGAATTTGCAAGAATCTACGAGATTCCCTATTACTCTATTTGCAAGATGTTACCTATCTCCTTACTCCCCTTTATCCTTTATAAGTAGTTGTTTATAGCGGAGAAGATGTTGCCAGAGCTATCGACAATGGAACTGGGGAATCAGATTTGAGTCCCGGCACCTGCTCAACATTCTGTGATTCTGCTCAGGGACTGCTTTAGAGTTTGGCAGACAGGTTACTCCGTCACAACGTGACAGATATTCCATCTGCCTTACTACAAGTGGAATTGGACCTAATGCACTTTAATAAGGCAGATAGGATTCGGTCATGTTTGTGACGCAGTAACCCATCCACCAAACTCTAAATTAAGCCCTTAATCTCCATCTGCCTGAAAAAAAAAACAATCTCTTTTGCCATGTTAACTGGTGCACACGTAAAGTGCTCTAATGCCCTTGGGCCAAGTTTGCGCTATATAAAACGGACGGACGGATGGACTGATGCATGGATGGATGGACGGATGGATGGATGGATTTGATTTTGAACTCAAGCAACCGTTCCATATCTTGATTCTGTTTTCACGCAGGAAATGAGGCTGGCGAGTCAGCGCTGGACATGGCCAAGAGGCAAAAGTATCCTCAGTGTGAGCAGCTGGTAAGAACTGCATTTTAAATGTTGTTTGATCACGTTTAGTAATAAATGTGGTGTGCTGTACTTTACAGTCGTAAACTTTATTACTTATATGTTTATGATACTTTCCTGATTTGCCAAGCAATGTATATATGGAATAAGAATGTTGGAAACAATATATGCATTTGTGTTGGAATTGACCCTCTTTGCAGGGTTATCCCCAAATGTTTTGCTTCTTCCTCCTATTTTCCCTGACCTGGTTTTCTTGGCTTTAGGACTCTGGACACTTTGCCACTGCTAATCAGTGCTAAAGTGCATATGCTTTCTGTGTAAATTATGATTGATTGTCCATGATTGGCATATTTGATTTACTGGTAGGTCCCTAGTAAAGTGCACTGAGTGTGCCAGGGCTTGTAAATCAAATGCTGTTGTGGGCTTGCAGCACTGGTTGTGCCACCCATACGAGTCGCCCTGCAAATGAGTCTCAGACCTACCACTGTATTGTCTGCACACACAGTTGTTAAATGCCATGTTTACCCGGCAAGTGCACACACCTGACAGGCCCCAACCTTCCCTTTTCTTACATGTAAGGCACCCCTCAGATAGGCCCAAGGCACCCACATGGGCAGGGTGCAGTGTATGTGAAAGGTAGGACATGTGCTGGAGTGTGTAACATGTCCTGATAGTGAAATACTGCCAATTTCGTTTTCTCTATTGGAAGGCTATTTGTCACATAGGCTAACAATGGAGTTGTTTTGCAGCATCTTACAAGTATAACTTTCCATTGGGACAAATGAGAGAAATGGAGCTTGGCTCTCTGATCTCAGAATTTAATAACACATCTTTTAAGGAAGATGGTTTTTAAATTATGTGTTTGAAAATACCACTTTTAGAAAATAGTCATTTCCTTGTATAACCAATCTCTGTGCCTCTGTTGGGTTATGTATTCACTGTCTGGTTTTGAAGTGACCGGAGGTGGGGATGTGCATTTACTGTAGACAGTCAAAAGGGGGGTTGAGGTGTGTCCTACCTTTTCTGAGTGATTCACAGCAAGGCTGAATAGACCTTGTTTGCCTTTAGAGTGGTGAGAGTAGTTTTCACTTCCACCTGAATAGGCTGCGTCTCCTTTGCACAATGCTGTCTCCACTTCCTGTAGTATAGCTGGGCCAGAGAGGACAGAACTGGTTTGGACGGGGCTCAGACACCCTTGCCAAAAAGAAAACAAAGAGAACAAGGGGTATATGTATTGGACCTTAAAGTCCAGAGAATTAGATTAGTTCTGTAATCAAGAGGAACCTCTGCCAAGGAGAAGAGCTGGAGTGTTGTGAGGAGGAGTACTGCCCCTTTGGTGGTTTGGTCTGCAGTTGCTGAAGTTTCTCCAAGGGCTTGTGTGTGCTTGCTTCCTGTTAAGAAGTCTCAGGGACACAAAAGACTTCTTGCAACTCTGCTGGTGCTGCTAAACTCTGCCATCTGTGAGTCCTACCATAGCCTGAGGTGCCATCTCCAGTGAAAGTGCCTCAGAAGTGGGTTTTGCAGCTGATCTCTACAAGAACTGGTGCGAAGCATCGCAAAACCTTGCAAGTCCTCTCGGAACCAACACCAGATGATGCGAAGCTTTCCTGAGTCCCGCCGCATGGCTGCAAGCCTCTCAGAACAGACACCGAACGATGCCGAGCCACGCCGAGCCTCACCGAACAGCGGAAACCTCTCGCAACCGACAATGCGACACCTCGCCAAGTCCCACCGAACAGCTGACAGGCTTTCTGAACTGACGCCGGATGGCACAAAATCTCACCACATAGCCCCCAGCACCAGCTCCGGATGGCGCAAAGCCTCGTAAAGTGACGCATCACCTCCAGTGTGTCATGCATAGTACCTGTGCGCCAAGTTTTTTCACGCATCACTGCAGACCGGAACCATCTTGGATTTCGAAGCCTCACTTCCCCCTACAGTCCGGATTGGACGCAGCACTTCTCCTGCGTGCAGCAGAACTGTTGCATCGCCTCCCCGAGGACTCAGGAACTGGTGCATCCCTGTGTTTTCCAGCTCTTCCCTTCTCTACATTTGTTTGGCCTTGTAAATTTTGACGCATCTACATGTACTGTGGTCTAAAATCACTCATCCATAGTTTTCTATGGACCAAGTTGCTTGAAACTTTTTAACGGCATATTTTGAATTGTGTATCTTGGATTTTTGTTTTTTTGGTCTTGTTTGGTTTATACAAAGATACTTTATTTTCTAAACTGGTGTGGTGTCCATTTGGGGTGTTTTCATTGTGTTACTGTGTGTTTGGCCAAAAATACTTTTATACATTGCCTTTGGGATAAGCCTTTCTGCTTGTGCTAAACTACCAAGGAGGTGAGCAGGGGTTATCTAAAGTGTGTAATCCCATTATCCTGACTAGAAACAAGGGTCCCTACTTGGACAAAGGTGCATACCTCTGCCAACTAAAGACCCCCATTTCTTTTTCTTTGAAAATTAGGGCAGCTACGGGATCTGGCAGGGTCCATTCTGCAAGGAGCTTTGGGGTGACATAAGCTCTATGTAAATACTTGAGATGGAGGAGTTTGTGCCTGTAGTTGTTCGATATGTTACGAGTCTATTCACAGCAATATGCCCATGTTTTGTCCGACAAAGGATGGTCCAGATCTCTCTCCCACGCTACTCAAGTCCCTCTTCCCATTGGTTGGAGCATCTGGGCTAAGTGGTATAAGCGGGAAACAAGATGAGCATTATCGGGCGATGTAATGACTGTAAAGAGCGGGGAGAATTCTTTTGGTTCCGTTGTGGAGGATTGTTGTGCGGCGACTATGGAAGCTTGTGTTCTGTGTAGCAGAAATCTGTCCATCGAGGACACATCACGCCCTGCAGCGAGGTCAGATACTGAACGCAACTAGGCCTCATGAAACTGGTCCCCAATAGTTTGAAGTCAGCATCGGTATAGTGTTTGTCTTGTCAGTGTCTCAGTAGTCGGGGATAGCCATGAATTGTTTGATAGCAGCAAATGTGAGGAATAGAGGTGGTCAGCCTACAAGTACCAGCAAAGTTTTTCCCAGGCCCAGCATGGGGTATGTAGTGTTTGTATCTCGGGAGGTGATCTCGTGAGCCTATGAGGGAGAATAGTGGAGTGAGGGTAGGGTCGAGCCTGCGACCATCCAGGTTTTAAGTATTGTAGCCTTACTTCCGGGTGATACCAAAACTATATAAAGTGTATTTGCGCTACTAAATAATATATATATGTCTGGTACCCCAAATCCACCACATGTGAAAGGCATTGTGAGTGTTTGCCAAGTTATATGGGCCTGTCCGGCGGCACAGACCAGTCTGATTAACAAGCTACGAAGCGTCTCGAAAAACCTGGCCGTGAGTGGAATGGGAACATTTAGAAAAAGATATAAAAAAACAGGGCAGCACAACCATCTTACTAATGGCTATCCTAACGGCAATCGATAGTGGGAGCGTTATCCATCGCTCTAGTTGCGTCGACAGCCGGTCCATCACGGGGCCGTAATTTAGGCGGATGACTTCTGCTGCTGTGCAAAGCAGTATAATACAAAGATACTGAGTGGGATCGTCACACCAGTGCAGAGGAAAGTCCAGCATGAAGGTGAGCGTGGCATTCATCAGCAGAAATATTTTGGACTTGGTCCAGTTTATAACCTGGCCAAGGAAGACCCCAAATCGCACCACTTCCCGAAGGAGCGGAGGGAGATTAGTCTCCGGCTCGGGAACAAATAGCAGACATCATCCGCATAGAGGGAGGCCAGGAGAGGGCCCCAGTGGAATCTAAGATCCCGCTGGAGATGTCGCTCCTGGAGCTGCTGCACAAGTGGGTCCATAGTGATTATAAACAGTAGAGGCGAGAGTGGGCAACCCTGCCTGGCGCCTCTTGATAAATTGAATTGGTCCGTAAGTTCTCCGTTCATCTGAAGCAGGTCTACTGGGCTTGCATAGAGGAGGTGGATGAGAACGCAAAAGCCACGAAGGAAGCCCAGTTTTTTTAGTGCTGCATGTAAAAAAGGCCACTCTAGGGAATCAAATGCCTTTTCAGCATCCAATAGTATCACAGCAGCAGGAAGGTCCGGTTCAATTTGATTGAGTACTGCAAATATTGTACGTAGATTGACAGATGTTAATCGGTTAGGGAGAAAGCCGGTATGGAGAGGAGAGATAATTTGGTCAATTAATAGTGAGATGGGCGTCGCAAGTAACTTAGCCAGAATTTTATAGTCGTGGTTAAAAAGCGACAGGGGCCTGTATGAGGCACAACTATCGGTTGGCTTGCCGGGTTTGAGAAGTAGGGAGATCACGGCTTCTTGCATTGTGGGGGGCAGTGTCCCAGATTCAAGTGCCTCCTCGTAAACCTCCAAGAGGTGAGGAACCAGCAAGGTTTTATATGTCTTATAAAATATGCCTGTGAAACCATCCGTGCCATGGGCACGGGCCCCATCAAGGTCGTCTATGGCCTGCAATACCTCGTCGGCTCTTATAGGTGAGGATTGGAATTGGCGCTGGCCCTCCTCAGTCCAGACCATCGCCACCTCCGCTAAATATTCGGAGAGGGCAGCATCTGTCTGTGGGGAATAAGTGGTATATAAGCGAGAGTAGTAGGAGAGGAAGGCCAACGAGATATCTGTGAACTGAGTGATATGTGTGCCGTCATCCAATTGCAACTGGGTAATATAGGAGGTCTGGTGTCGGAACTAAGCAGTCTGGCCAAAGTCCATCCTGGAAATCCCCCCCATACACCCAGGCTTGTGCATATTTCCCCAGAAAGGCAGGCTCGCGGGTTGAAAGTTCTTGGATTTCCTCAAGGAGATTCGCCCATTGATACAGAGAAGGGGGGGGGGGTCGTCCTACAGGGCGCATGCATCTAGATCTTTCAGCACTCTTTCGGTTGCATCAAGATTGCGCCAAATGGTGCGCAGAGCTCCCGTCTGTTTAGTATTACAGATGTCACGAATATAGACTGTAAAGGCTTCCCACAGAGTGGTGTAGCAAGGCACTGAGCCCGTATTGAGCTGGAAGTATTCAATAAGGCTTCATTGATTTCGTTTTTAAAGACAGCATCGGGAAGGGCGTCTGGTGGGAAGCGCCAGGGTCTGTATGGTTGTGCGATGCTGGGAATTGTCAGCGATAGCAGCACTGGTGAGTGGTCAGATAAGGTTTGGGGTAGGTGATCGGTCAATAGTGCATGGACCAGGAGGTCATGGGTCAGGTACTAGGGGTCTATAGGGGACCACGTGCCATGTGGCGCTGAGTAGAAGGAAAAGACGCTATCAGCTGGATGCTGATTTTGCCAGGCATCCGATAATAGGTGGGTCTGCAGCAGGGTCTTCAGCTCTTTTGCGAAGTGTAATTTGGTGACCTGACCCATCTCTGTAGTGTCAAGAGTAGGTTGCAGCGTGAGGTTGAAGTCTCCCCCCCAATATAATGCAGTCACTAGAGAAGCTGGAAATGTGCATGGAGATGCCAGAGAAAAAGCCATATGCGTCTACATTAGGGGATATATATTGATCAATAGTATCTGCTTCATGCCAAGGCTTCCCATCACTAATAAATAGCGACCCTCAGGGTCCTTAACTACTGTGTGAGCCTGAAACGGTATTGCTTTTCAATTAATTAATGTGAATTAATATGCAGACCACACAGGAGTAGGTGCTGTAACTAGCAAAAAAACGATTCACGCCCCAGGTAGAGGCAAAGTGATTATCTGAAATGGTGATCGAAGATGTCAAAGTGAGGCTGTGCCACTAGCAAGTGGAGGATTCAATGCGTGCTGGGTATTTATGTGCATCAACAAGGCAGGTTGAAGGATCGGAGTCGGCTGATCTCCGCCCCGCAAATTGTCAGCACAGAGAAAACACTGGAGCAAACGACTAATGCCCACTTCTAAGCTCGATATCTGCCCAACACCGAGGTCAGCTATCAATGGGCGCTCCAACATGGCTCCCCTGCCGCAATACCTCTCACAGATCTTGTGTGTCACACCATCTCACACCCAGTTCAACCGGTTGCACTCAGAGAGGCCCCCATGCAGGAGAATGCCTCACGCCTTATTGCTGATATATTTCTCAGTCCCGGGGCCCATCAGCAACCATCCCTTGCATTGATGGATAGGCCGCCACAGACAGCGAGGGCCCACGCTGGGGAAACAGTGCAGAACGGCAGCTGGAGGGGGATGGGAGACTCACCGCTTCATGTTTATAAATATAGGTACGCGGGGGCAAAGATGTCCATTGCATTACTGCTCAGGTCGGCGGCGGCCCCGATGCGGCCTCGATTTCTGCATAGCCGCTCCACCACGGCCACAGCCCCGTCTCAGACTCACTCGCAACCCCTATTGTCACGGGTCCTCCGAGGCACGCGTCAGGCTGCAGTCGGCAAAAGGCTCCGCGCAGTCTTTGTAGTCTTGCTCTTCAGCGCTGGTGACTCTAGGACAGTCCCAGGGGCAGCAGGCATTTACAGAGGGGCTCCACAATGGTTATGGCATCGGCAGAACGGAGCAAGGCTTCATTTGTACGAGGCCGCTTTGGAGCTTCTCAGTCAAGACGCCATCTTGGCGCTTGGACAGGACACGCCCCAGAGACCCCATTTCTAACATTGGTGGCCAGTGGTGAGGATTTGAACTTGTATTTGTACTTGCATACAGTAATTAGTGGACATCACTAGTCTAGTGCAGACCACTATGCAACCGCATACTGTGGTTTTTGGTTCTATTTTTACCCTCACACCAGGTCTCTAAGTGGTAAACTAGCAAGTGAGGTTGCAGAATTGGAGTTTGATATTGGGATGTTGTATAATACAAAGTGGATCAACCCAAACAATTTTGCAAAAACTTTGGATGTACCATGAGGAGCTCCGCTAAGAAAGAGGAGCTGCAGAAGGCCTTGAGTGCCTGGTGGGAGGCCAGAGAAGCTGGGGTGACTGAAGATGGAAATGTGGATTTGGATATACCAGACCAACAAGGGAGCTTTAGGTCTCAGGATCTGCACATAGGGAGAGTGCCCTTCAGGCCTCGCAGCAGTGTGTCTTCCAGAAATTTGTCTCCAGAGGAGATGGAGGAGAGACAGAGGGCCAGGGATCATGAGTTGGAGGTTATGACTATGAGGTTCTAGATAAAGCAAATTAAAATGGAGAACCAGAAAATTGCAAAAGAGAATGAGAGGGCTCGTGCCTTGGAAGAGAAGAAATTGATCTTGGCACATGAGATGAGGAGCTCGAGAGGCTTGAGGCCATGAATGTCTCAGCCAAGGAAAAGGAAATGTGTGTTGCTCAGGAACTGAGTGTAGGTGACAGCCGGGAGGGCAGATTCCAGCTCAGATGGTGGCAGCAAAAATGTAATGTCTAGTGCTGAGGGAGAAGTACACACACCCAGAGATGTTGGGCCTGACTTGAAGGAGGGGGTTGTCACACACTAAGGGGTTCAGGTGTATGCGGTAGCTTCAGTGGTGCGCAGGGTCCATGAGGTGGATTGGAGAACTAGCACAGGGGATTATATTCCTAATGGTGGGAGGGACTCTGTATGAGAGGTGCAGGGAGAGGGGTTCCCCAATGGTCGAAGTCCTGGTGTGTGACTGTGGAGACCGCCCAGAAGAGTGTGGGTTGAGTGACAGAAACAGTCAGACACTGTCAGGAGGGTGATGAGGGGTACTTATGCAAGGCACTGCATGGTGAGGCGAAGAGTAGCTTGGTTAACACCTGTGTGGGGCTGTGTGATTCAACTGTTGGTGAGCATATGTTCAGTCCCTGTTTTCCAGAGCTATGTCAACACCAGGTGGAGTGTGAGTTCTCTGACCCCAGGTGGCTTGTGCTGGTTGAAGACCTTTTGGTGGATTCCAGAGGGTCTGAAGAAGCTTTGGGAGTGATTCTGAAGGGGATGGCTCAGGGATTCCCCAACCAAGTTAGGTAAGGGAGGTTTGTGGTAGCCCAGAAAGGTCCCAGTGAAGTCCCATGTCCTGTCTGAGGAGAGGTAGTGGGAGTGGGCTGAGTCCCAAGGTGCCTGAAACCTAATGCCAGAGCCATGAGTGAACACCAGGAGGAGGGTCCTAGTTCGAACCAGGAGGCCATTCTCTGAGGGAGATCCCATAGGTTCAGGAGAGCTGAGGGAGTGGATGTTGACAGCACCCTTCCAGTTCTGGCATCTGGTGGTACCACTCCAGGTGGGAGTGTACAGAAGTCCAGAAAAGGATGTGAGGGGGGAGACCGTCCCCATTGGAGGACAAGTGGGTCAGAGGTTGCCGGCTCTGAGGTCAGAGTACCCCAGGACTGACCCTGGTGAGTCAACTTCTTGCCTGGGGGGGGGGGGGGGTCATCTCCATGCACTGTCAGAGGGACAGGAGTCTGGAGACCTTGCGTCAGGCAGACTCTCATGCAACACCTGAGGAAGGTGTTTCCCTTAGTGGGGATGGGTCTACTCCCCCGGAAGTCCTGGCTTGCCAGGCACAAGCCCAGCCTAAGGGTACAGCCCCTGGGTTGGAGAGTCAGGTTCAGGGTGTCCCCCCTGACCTGGAGGAAGGGGTGAATGCTAACAGTACACCTAACAGGTTGTTTTCTGGTATACCATTCCGGGTGGGAGGGTAGGGAGAGAGCACCCTCACCACTGGCCCTTTCCAGCTTAAGGGTGGAGAAGTGTGGCTCAATGATTAGAGCGGCAGACCCTGATGCAGAGGTCTAGCCCGGGACCAGGGTTCAATTCCCCGCCTCGGCGGGTCTTGGGCTAAAAAATTCCACAGACCTGATAATTCTCGCCTCGGTGCCTATTCCAATCATGGAGTCCCACTCTGCAACTCTGGGCAATAGCTTGCTTAATCTCCACAACGGCCCCCACAACGCTAAGGATGCCTGGCCTCCACCTTGGGGGTGCCCAGGAGTGGACGCCTCACAGGGAAAGCCAGGATGGGTTCCACAGTGGTATTCGTACAAGCGCCTTGAGACCCTTGCAGGTGAGTAGTGCGCTATACAAGTATTAAGTATCAAATTTAAGGGTATAGTCCCTAGCCTAGTGTTCCAGTTGCAGGATAGCACCCCTAAACTGGTGGGACAATTGTGCGGAACCCCTGCCCAGGGCAGGACTGGGAACAGCAACCTGCCCTTGCAGATTGCTGCTTGACCAGCCCTGGTAGCTGGGGGGAGCGCTAGCAAGAATCACCTCTCCCGCTTTTGTTACAAGGGGCCAATATTGCAGTACTGCTGCAAGACTGGCCCCAGTGACAAAACCGGCCAACACGGGCTCATAACGGGCCCCCACCCCTTTGGCTAAGCGAAGAAATGCCCTGTGCCCGTTACAGCCAGTCCGGCCCTGCCACAGGTGCCACGAAAATTCAGGAGTCTGGGGATATAGCTCTGGGTGGTAGGGTGCGGAATTCCTGGGAGGAGGACAGGGTGTGGTAGAGCCCATCCCAGTTTCCTGTCCAGCCGCAGGGTACAGACTCTGGGCTGGTGAGCGAGTGTCAAGATAAGATACTTGATCTGGCGGGAGGGAAAGTGGACAAAGGGTGCCAGGCACCAGGGACAACCCCCCCTCTGAGCCACAGGGGTTAGAGGGGCCTGAGGCCTGGCTCTCGTCACTGACAGCTTTCAGTGGCCACTGTGGCTTGCTGTCCTGGTGGACATAGTTGTCCCTGGGGGGGCAGGAGTCAGACCCCAGGGCTGGAGTGGGCCACAGCACTGTGTTGGCCATGTCAGTACTGTCTGCCTGCTGGGACACATTTGTGAGCCAAGTAAGTTTAGGCGCTGCAGATATGGGGTCCACAAGTGAGGAGAAGGGTTCCCCATGGGTTAGCTTAGTGGGCCCTGAGAGTATGAATAGAGGGATCCAACTGGGTTCAGGGGGGCATAGAATGGGAATAGACCCTGCTGTTGTGGAATAGGTTATATGTTCTATTGCCCCAAGCAGGGAAGCCCATCCAGGTATTGATTTGTTTTTTAACATTTGCGTTCGTATTTATCCATATTTATTTTTGGCCCATTTTATCTGTATTTATCCATATTTATTTTATGTTTTGCGTATAAATGTAGTTGTGAAACTGTACATTTTCATAATTATTTCAATGATAGAAGAGCAGTCATACTTTGATGTCTGTTGTGTTTTAGCTATTTAAGTTGCCAAATATTACAGAACAGTACATCCACTGGCAAATATTTGCATTATACCATAAATGTATGTTAACAAATGCAGTTATTTAAAGAAATGTTATCCAGTTGTTTAATTTCCCATGCTGTCCATCTACTCAGCTAAATTCATGAAAGACAGCACGAACAGTCACTGAAAAGAAGCACATTTTCTGTATTTATCCATTTAAAAAAATTAATGCAGGCAGAAAACACATTGTTTTCTGTCTGTATTTATCTGTAAAAATCCATCAAAATGGAAAACAGGGAGCCTTAATTATGATTATGATTGATTATCCATGATTGGCATATTTGATTTACTGGTAAATCACTGGTAAAGTGCACTGAGTGTGCCAGGGCTAGTAAATCAAATTCTATTAGTGGGCTTGCAGCACTGGTTGTGCCACCCACATGAGGCACCCTGTAAATGTGTCTCAGATCTACCACTGTAGTGTCTGCATGTGCACTTGTTAACTGCCATGTTTACCTAGTGCTAGAAATGGGGTTTCTAGTTGACTAGGGTAAGCACCTAAGCCGGGCAGAACCCACCACTCTAGTCAGGGTAAGGGGGTTACACTCCCAAGATAAACCCCGCTCACCCCCTTAGTAGCTTGGCAGAGTAGTCAGGCTTATCCCAGAGGTAATGTGTAAAACGTTTGCGCAACACACATACACACACACCAGTGACACACTAGGCACACCACAAAAAGAGACCCCACACAAGGTTATATAAAAATATCCTCTGTATTACACATAAAACACCTAATACCAAATCACATAATTCACTTTGCCAACTAGGCAATTATCATGATGATACATAGATCGTAAATCACTTTACCACTAAGCAATGGTCATAATATCACATGTAGTGCACTGAAGCCAGCGCATGTATCTTGCGCATAAATCACTTTGTAGAAAAAAAAATTGCGTTGTCAATTAGGCAAACATAACATCAAGTTCAGTGCACTGTAGCCAGTACACACACTTTGCACATAAATCACTTTGTAAATAAATGAATTCTGTGTTATCGGCCCAGGCCTTGAAGTGAGGCCCTGCAATCCAGATCGACGTGTGTGCAAATTACCTGCCGGTAGCAGCTGGCCCGACCCTAGCAATGTGGCCCAGATGGAGGCCGTAGCAACTCTGGTTTGCCACTGTGTACTAACACCGCAGTGTGGTGGCTTGAGCGTGCCCCTCTCTCTCAGCTCCCACTGGCGGCTGCTCACGCTCCGGTGGCTCCACGGTGAGGGCTTGAAGATGCCAGGAGGAGGAGGAAAGGCACTCACCCAGTCCCCTGACCGGGAACAGCGGATTCCTCAGGTCGGCGCCCCTGCTATATGGAGCAGGAAGCGCGTTGGGTTTCCTTTCCCCAAAGTGCGGAAGCCAAGCTCTTGGGTGCTGGAGGGCGTCCTTGTGGCTCTCAGGGCCCGGCCGGGTATCCTGCTGTGCGCCGCTATGACGAGTCATGTATTCTCTTCCTTGTGTCGAGAGGTTGCTAGGCAACGCCTAGTGCCCTTTGGAGTTGGTGGATCGGTCACATAGAGATCTCAGATTTTCCTGCACAGAAGAATTATATCGGCCCAAGGTGGTGTACGGGGCGGCGCCCAAGGCAGGCTGCTCCTTCCAACGGAGAGCCCACCGAGCTGTCGGGGAGTAAAGCACACAGCACTGTAGTAGAGCCCAGAGTGCTTGAAAAGCACACGATGATCAGTGAAAGTAACGGTTGCGGAGCAAAGCACACAAAGCTCTGCCAAATTAAAGCTTGTAGAGCACAGCACACAGAAACTTTGATATCCCTGAGTTTCCCAGAACAGAGGGCCAACACACACAGGCCCTTGGAGATTTCTTCTCTAGGAGGATACCAAAGCAGGGCAAAAAGAAGGGCAGTAATTTTCCTCCACCATAGACAGAACCAGCAACTGCAGGCCAACCCACCCCTCACACAGAAAAGGCAGCGCTCCTCACACGCAGTCCTTCTATTCTTCTTTTTGGCAGATTCCTCTTGTTCCTTGAAGTAATCTAAAGTCCTGGGTTTTAGTTCCAAAACGTGTACCCCATTCTGTCATTGTTCTCTTTGTGACAAGGGTCTCTGAACCCAGTCCAAACCAGTTCTGTCCTCGCTGGTGCAGCATGACCAAAATAGACAGCACTGTGTAAAGGAGCCACAGCCTATTCAGGTAAAGTGAAACTCCTCCCACTACTCTAAAAGCTGTCAAGGTCTATTCAGCCCAGCTATGGGTCATCCCCTTCTG
The DNA here is from genome assembly GCF_964204655.1 of Triturus cristatus. Lineage (NCBI taxonomy): Eukaryota > Metazoa > Chordata > Amphibia > Caudata > Salamandridae > Triturus > Triturus cristatus. The sequence continues at coordinate 1,358,968,492 of NC_140590.1, forward strand.
GCTGTCTACAGTGAATGCACATCCCCAGCTCCTGTCACTACAAAACCAGACAGTCAATCCACAAACAGCAGAGGCACACAGAATGGCTATACAGAAAAATGCCTATTTTCTAAAAGAGTAACTGCAACAAATGATGGACGGAGTGCTGAAGGATTCAAACAATCTCCCCCAGTCAAAAGATCTGGGTTAAATCCATCATTCTTTTGCCCACCACGCCACCCCAGTTTAGACCCAGCCATATGCAAATCAGTCTTGACCCTGTGCCTCATGGGAACAGTCCAGACCGAACTGCCAAGCCAGGTCCTCCCTGGACCGGAAACAAGCATCCTAGGACCGGTTTCAGCATATGTCACCCTTCATCAGCCACGCTAGCTTGAATCCAGTGGCACAGTGAGCAAGGGACCCACATCTGGGCATACCCAACCCACTTAGGGCGAAAAGTGTAACTGCAACAAATGATGGACGGAATGCTGAATGATTCAGACATTCTCCCCAGTCAAAAGATCTGGGTTAAATCCATCGTTCTTTTGCCCACCGCGCCATCCCAGTTTGCACCAAGCCATATTCAAATCAGTCTTGACCCTGTGCCTCATGGGAACAGTCCAGACCGAACTGCCAAGCCAGGTGGACTGGAAACAAGCATCCTGGGACCAGTTTCAGGGTATATCACCCTTCATCAGCCAGGCTAGCTTGAATCCAGTGGCACAGTGAGCAAGGGACCCACGTCTGGACGTGCCCATCCCACGTATGGCGAAAAGTGTAGCTGCAACAAATGATGAACGGAATGCTGAATGATTCATACATTTTCCCCAGTCAAAAGATCTGGGTTAAATCCATAGTTCTTTTGCCCACTACGCCAACCCAGTTTGGACCCAGCCATATGCAAATCAGTCTTGACCCTGTGCCTCATGGGAACAGTCCAGACCGAACTGCCAAGCCAGGTCCTCCCTGGACTGGAAACAAGCATCCTGGGACCGGTTTCAGGGTATGTCACCCTTCATCAGCCAGGCCAGCCATGGGCACAGGGTCAAGACTGATTTGCGTATGGCTGGGTCCAAACTGGGGTAGAGTAGTAAGCAAAATAACAATGGATTTAACCCAGATCTTTTGACTGAGGGAGAATGTTAGTATTGTCAGCATTCCGTCCATCATTTGTTTGCTGTAATACTTTCTAAAAGAGGCATTTTCATACACACAACTTAAAAACCATCTTCCTAACAAGATGTGTTATTAAATTCTGAGTTCAGAGAGCCTAAACGGTACGCCTCCATCTTGTCCCAATAGAGAGTTATACTTGTAAGATGTTACAAAGCAACTCCCATGTGAGCCTATGGGACAGATAGTCTTTCAATTGTGAAAACTGAAATTGGAAGTATTTCGCTATCAGGACATGTTACAGCCACCAGTAATTGTCCTACCTTTCACATACAATGCACCCTGCCCATGGGGGTACCTTGGGCTTACCTGTGGGGGTGCCTTACATGTAAGAAAAATGAAGGTTGGAGCCTGGCAAGGAAACCTCTGGAAAGTAGAAGAGCTGGAGAGCTGTGAGGAGTACTTCCCCTTTGCTGTGCGTGCTTTGCTGGGTTGGCCTGCAGTTGCTGCCTCTGCCAAGGAGAGGACAAAGGACTGGACTTTGCTGTGAATCCTGCTTGTGAAGTTTCTCCAAGGGATTGTGTGTGCTTGCCTCCTGTTAAGAAGTCTCAGGGACACAAATGACTTACTACAACTCTGCTGGTACTGCTGATCTCTGCCATCTGTGAGTCCTACCCTTGCCTGAGGTGCCTCACCTCCAGTGAAAGGGCCTCATAAGTGAGTATATATAAGATAAGAATAATTTAAGGAAATGTAAGTGGGAGAGTAGAACAAGAGAAGGAAGAGAACGTAAGCAGAATGGGAAGGTATGCAGAGATGACTTAGAGAAAGATAGGTGAAAAAGAAAGATTTTTGATAAAAATTAGTGGAGAGAAAAAAAGGAAAAAAACTGTACCTAAAATGAGTACAGAACATAGAAAGGAATGGGGGGTGTGGAGAGGCCACATGAAGCGATGACACGTCCAGACTTCGCGGGGTGAGACGGGGAAGACTTCAGGAAGAGCGACCACAAGACAAAGGGTTAGACAAAACGGAGAAGAACCTGTGGGGAAGTAAAATTAATTAGAACAATAAGCGAACAAGGTTAAAATATGAACAATTAGCTAAATTATTACAATAAACCTACAAAGTTGAGTATTAAGTTGCAGTAAGTAAAACAAGCCAGTGTCTAAACTGGTAATTGAACTATGAACTCAATAAAAAACTCAACAGGCTAAATATATAAGGCTAAATCCAGGGGTTGCTGTGAAAGAAGAGTCATTAGGGACGTGATTTAGATGTATCCATCTTTTCCGGGCAGTGTGAGTTCAGGAAACTTTTGAGTTTGATTGGATCCTCGTAAGTGATGGTATAGTTATTGAGATGGCCGAAAATTGCCACTTGTGAATTTTCACGAGCGGCCATTAGAAAATTAATTAACAGCACCCTGGCCTCACTTAATCAAATGGAATCTCAAAATCTGATCAAGGATAACATCCGGGACACCCATAACAAACTCTTTGCTGAGCTTAAAGCCTTTTTTGTGAAAAGTCCTCCTGCCACTGGCAGGGGTAAAGAGTTGAGGCCATGTACGTGGTACAACAAGGATTGTAGACTGGCCCAAAGTGCTCTGAAAGAGGCCATTAAATCTGGCTCTCTTTCTACCATCCAAAAATGTAGACTTGCTTACAAAACCGCCCAATTTAAGGCCAAGCAAAACTGGGATGAAGATCGTTGGAGGGATTTATATCAAGCATGCCACAATCGTAACATGGTCCAATTTTGGCATCTCCTTAAATGGGGTAATTCCCCCTCAGATATCCGCCCCTCTAATCAAGTAGAACCTCAGCAGTGGGTAGCGTATTTTGAGGAACAGTTTAAGGTTGGTAATTCGTTGGACAAGCAGATCTTCTGTCCCCCAGGTGTTGAAAACACATTAAAATTCTCCCCTGGTGAAGTTAAGCTAGTCTTACGATCAATCAAGAGTGCCAAAGCTCCAGGACCAGACTGTATTCCTGCCGATTTATTTATTCAGGAGCAAGATGCATGGATCCCTTATCTGACCCTGCTGGCTAATGCCCTTGCGGGTGGTGCTGCTGTCCCTGATTCGTGGCTCGGGGCAGAGATATTGCCGATCTATAAGAAAGGCGATCGCTCTGCCCCGGGCAATTATAGACCTATTAGTTTAATAGACGCAGTACAAAAAATTATAGCCCGACTCGTTCTGGGTCGCATCCAAATCTGGATGTCCGATTCGGATGTGTTGTCTCCTCTTCAGGCAGGGTTTCGATCACACACTGGGACCCTGGACCAAGTATTCAGGGTAGTACTTCTGTACTGGAAGGTTGTTTTTCTGGGGGGAGGCAAGCTGTATGCGGCTTTCGTAGACCTAAGGTCTGCGTTTGACCTGGTGCCGAGGGACAAGTTATGGAAAGTACTCTTGGATATGGGCATGCCAAAAGAACTGGTTTCTTTTCTTGTCACCATTCACAAAAATACGTATGCCCGTGTCCGTTGGGGTAAACCCGGGGAGCTGACTGATAGATTCAAAGTATCCAAAGGTGTCCGACAAGGGTGCGTACTCGCTCCCACCTTGTTTTCATTATTTATCAATGGGGTTGTAGACTACTTCTTAAACAGCCCTACTGATGCACCTACCTTGGCAGGAATGAAGATTCCCCTGCTCATGTTCGCGGATGACACCCTTTTGGTCTCGAAGACGAGACAGGGTCTGCAGCTGGCCCTGTCTCGCTTCGAGACCTTTTGCCGTGAGCATGAGCTGGAGATAAACGTTGGGAAGACCAAGTTTATGGTGTTTCGTGGGCCCCGGCGGGTTAAGGCGGAGGTATGTCTGGGTGGTGTCAACTTATCCCAAACGGCAGTGTTTACTTATCTTGGGGTCACTTTTAGCGAGACATGCAGCTGGTCTCACCAGCTGGATCTCCTCGCTCTCAAGCATGCTCAATTGGGAGGAGCTTTGCTGAAAGAGCACAAACACTCATTAACAAAACCAATAGCTCCTCTCATGAAGATTTATGACTCCAAGATTTTACCTGCAATTCTATATGGAGCCGAAATTTGGGGTTTCAATAACTTGTCTAAGCTGATGACCGCCCAGAATAAATTCCTCCGGTCAGCTATCGGGCTTCCCCAATCCACCCCGCGTATCCCCCTACTATATGATCTGGGAATTCAGCCTATAGAGGACCGGGCAGGGTATAGACCCCTGGCGTTTTGGCGCCGTCTGTGGACGACACCAGAACTAACTAACTATGCAAAAGCCCTCTTGGAGATCAAAGGGTTAGAGGGGTCGCATAGGATTCCCTGGTTGTCTAGCATCAAAACTCTGTTGTCTGATCTCGGGATGCGTAACCTATGGGCTAACCCCGATACTGAAGTTTTCCCGGCAAAAAAGGTCCTTAAGGATGCGTACTGGAGCTATATTAAGAACAGGAGATGTGCTTCCTCTATAGGTCCCACGATGACTGTTACTTTCCTAGTTTTTAAGGACGAGCCTGTCTACGAAAACTACTGGGATACTATTCTGAAGTTTCTCGATCGCAAACTGTATCACCAGTTCAGAGTGGGTGCCCTACCACTGCGAGGACTCACCAAAAGTTGGAGTCCTCTTGGTAGTGACAAATGCCCCTTTTGTCCAGACATGACGGAAACTATGGATCACTTCCTTTTTTGTTGCCCAATTTACCACCTCCCTAGACGTATCTGGCTTCGACCTGCCTGCAGATTAATGAGTACCCGCTCTGCACAGGTTGCTAGTAGAATCTTGAAAACAGATACCTCAAAACCTATAGTAATTGGTGTTGCAAAATTTATCAGTTGGGCATGGATCCTTAGGGCTAGGAAACTTAAATCGTGAACTGCGTTGTTAGCTGTCATAAACTAGTATTCTCTTTGGTCCCTGGGCTAAAAGGCGCGTCCCTATTTGCACTTTATTGGATGTTTTTAACTTGCAGTGATTATTTTTAATGTATAATTTTATGTAATATTTTAAAGGTTTTAGAGTCTGTTTTGTATTGTATATGAATTGTACTGTAGTCGAAATTTTATATGTGTAGAATGTCTTTTATGATGTGAATCGAATAAAGACTATTTTGACTGACTGACTGTTATTAAAAGTTACTCTGAACAGGCATGGATGAAATAAGCCAAATCGCACACCAATAGAATGTAAAGCTGGTCTCATGGCTAAAAATTCCTTTCTTCTGTCTGCTGTAGGCTTTGCTTAATCCTGCAAGAAAAAAAGTTGATTTCCTGATGATTAAATCTGCTTTAAGGATCTAACTGCAGCTAGTACCATGAGAAGATCTGTATATTCAAGAAGATAGAGTATGACACCTCTTGGTTTACGCAAGGCAGATGATGAAGAATGGAGAGGACCCAATCTATGAGCACGTTGGATGTTTAAGACAGTGCTTTCTGGTAGATTGAGTACTTTTGGCAGGAATGATTTGAAATAGGCTATGGGGTCAGTACCTTCTGATCCCTCCGGCAAACCATATATGCGAAGGTTATTCCGCCTATTTCTATTCTCAAGATTTTCAATCTGCCTCTGGAATGACGCAACCTGAAATTGAAGGACTGCAACCTGAGCGCAAGCTGAACCAAGGGAATCCACACTTTGTTCAATCGCAGTAATCCTCTCTTCCATTTTTGCCCATCCATCTGTTAAAACTTGTATCTTGGAATGTGTCTCCTCTACAAATGGACGAAATGCATGTATTTCTTCCAGAAGAAGATCCATTGAGACTGAGCTAGGTTGCTTCGGTGGAGAATGAGGGTCCTTTTTCAACCGTTTGGTTGACGCCTTAGAGGCTGTGGAAGAGGAAGTGGAGGCGCTCTTAGGAGAGGAGTTCAAAGATTCATCCATTGTGGTGTGATGAGTACATGTATGTGCGAGAAATAAATGAGCGATTTACAGGCACCACCAGTGATCTTACTGTTTTCAGTCTGCCTATAAATGTGACGACTAGGAATAATATCGTCCCAAATACGCATTGAGTAAGTCAAGCCAATAGCACTAGTAAAAACAAGTGTCTGAAACTTCAGGGCTAAAGTTGGTATTGACAATGAAGCACTACGTAGGCTGTGCCAGTGGGAGTTATCACACCGAAATCCATATAATGCAGAAAAAATATCAATGACGAAGTGTGAAGAAAGAAGATGCAGAAAAAAACACAAGATGCTCCGCAAAGCTCATTGATAATTTGCAGAAACATTAGTTACTTAAAAGATCCAGTGCGCTGTGTATATGATAATGTGCATGTCAGTAGTATCACCTCAGAAGAGCAAAAAGAAAAAGGCAAACAGTACCACAAATAACAATGCCAGCTTAAGTTACCTGGTGACAAAATAGAGGCAGGAGATAAAGTCAGGGATAATCAAAAACAAGCAATAAGCCTGTGAAAATAATGAAATTGTGCTAGAACCATGTAAATGCCTTCACTGTAAGACATGGAATGCAAAAAATGGCCGCTGGTATCAGCAACAACAAAGGGAGAGCTCCTGTTATTCTCTCGAAATGAGGTACACCAATGAGGTACACCAAGTCACTGTAAAAAATGCTAATTGGTTGAATTTGTCTCCACGTTACTCACATTGCTGAACGAAGGGGCCACAGAGTAAAGAGAAACAGGGCTGAGGAGCCACGTGCGTAGAAGAGATCCCCTCAGGTCACGGGCGCTATCAAGATGGCGGGCGCCGCATTGCTTCAAGGAAAAAAAGAGGATTTTTGATAGTAGAGCGGGTCTATTCCATGCTGAAATGCACCTTGTCCGCTACATCTCAGATTCCGATAGCCGACTCGTCATTTTCGCTGGATTTCACATTTGCGATACGCCGCAAATTCCTTCGTCTGCACCACCGGCCCCGGAGCGTCACAAGAACGCCGCCATCCTTCTTGGGTGCTAGCCAAGCCCCCCAGGCATAGGATTCCTAATGTTACTAAAGTAAAGCAAAGAACATCTTTGGTCACCAAGTGCCACTGCAGATTCAGCCTTTTCTGATGGCTCCAGCCGACAGTACCCGTCTTTCAAGATTTGGAGAGAGCTGGGCTCAAAATTTTAATTTGTGTGACCATACAGAATCCAGAAGCAGAGCGTAGACTCTTGTTAACTGTCCTAAGCCTGATTGCCTCACCAGGAAGTAGGGGAACTTGGGAATTCTTTAACTTTTTTTTGGTCGAGATTTATTTTCTTGCCTGTGGAAACTTGTGAATGCAGACTGGCATCTGGGAGGCATGCACGAGATTCACAAGGTAGTCTCGCGGCAAATAAGTCAAATCATTTGTAGGTTTTGTATTACAAATTACGTATTACGGGAGAGGATGTACCCAACGGCTAGGGCGGTCGATCTCTAATCTGGGTAACCGGGTTCGAGTCGCGGCAATGACGCTCAACATCCTGTGATTCTGGGCAAATCACTGCCTACGTATGCTTGTGTAACGCAACTGGTGCTCATGTAAAGTGCTCTGACACCTTCGGGTCAAGTTTGCACTGTATTAAAAAAAAATACCAAAAACAATGAATGATCAGAATAGAAATATGTATCTGAGGAGGAATCCACCTGACAAAAAAGGGCAGGAGTCACACCTTGGGTTACAGCTACATGGAGTAGTCTTTACTTCACACTCTCAGGCACATCGCTGAATCAGGGCTTGCTTTACCTCGTTGAAGAACTGCGGAGTCCGGGTATTCATGGTGGTCAACCACATTAATCACTGGCACTGCATATTTGCCCTTAGGTTTTGCTGATGGCCACTTCCATTAAATCTGTTCCCCGTTAACGATCTGGCTAGACGGTGCAGCTGTCACAAAACAATTATGTAAGAACCACCAGAAGAGGGGCTTTGGCTCCACCCACATGTTGGCAGTCATAAGTACTTGGATTGATTGTGCAGAAGTTGTGTGCTTCTCAAAAAAGTGCTTGCCCTTCACACAGCTGTAATCATTTTGTTTGTTTATCTAGCTGCCTGCAGTTGAACTTTCAGTGACACACACATGACATTAATGCTATTAAAGTGTGTTTCATAGATAGATAGTTTATTGCATTATTCTCTGGCAGCAGCACATATGAGGTGGCAGTCATTAACTTACATGGAGGTTTAGGTCTGTGTTGACAGTGTAACTGTCACCTGAACTTTTAACCCACACCAATATTATTCAATAGTTCTTTTCTTCCATATTAATACATATCCAGTCCCATGCTATCTACTTGTAATACTTCACCTTACCATACAACATCCTTTCAAAGCCAGACCTATTGGCATTGGGCACGCCTTTTTAAATTTCAAATTACAGTCTACATTATTGCATGCATGTGTTTCACAGGTGTGGTATGCCATCTTCAGGAGAGATGGTGGTACTTTGTGTTTGGTGTCCCTTATTTGCTCACAGACATGCTGGCAACCCACCTCCCTTCCTTTCCCTGTCACTCTGGATATATTTTCAAATTAAAGGCCCAGTCAAATATTTAGTGCATGAACAAGGAGCATAAAGGGTCCTATTTTAGAAAGGGTCAAGTTATGTCTTCTGAGCAATATTCTTTTTTTTTTTTTTTTTTTTTTTTTTAAAAACCTTTATTTCGGTAGATGCACAATACACAGCGTCTGCCTACAACCCCTCGGGGCCGGCCGCTATGACATTGGAGAACATAGAACAATAATGTCAGGATAAGAAAAGGTTTAATTTTATGGTTTTGTCGAGTACAACGTAGTGTACTACGAAAAGAGTCGAAGCTAATCACTGACCAGGAGAGACACCACCGTTCACGGAGCACCCAGAAGGAAGCGTTATATAGGAAGGCATTGGTAAGGAGACAGGTGGCCACCATCCAGGGACTAAGAGCATACACTATACCACAGAATGATAAAACACAATAAGCTCCTTACTAACACTGAACCCCGACCCCAAAGAAACAAAGAAACATGAAAGAAAAGGAAACCAAAGAGGAAGGGTGAAAGAAAGAGAGAGAGGGCCATAGAGACGAAGAAGACATAGAACACATCCCATCCCCCCACCCTGCATACCAGCGGAAGGCCATGGCCCACCCCCCCCCAATAGGCATGCCTGTCGCCCCAAATGAACCCCAAGTAGGAAAGAGAGTCCGGAGAGTGGGAAATAACCTCCCAGTCTCCGACTCCCAGAGAAGGCAGGAGGAGGAAATGTTACATACTCCCGGTCACCACAGCCCATTAAGCATCCCCCACCCTGAAAATCATCAGCACAACTGAAGAAGCAAGCAAAGCGGCAGGTGGGGAGACTCCATTCCAAATGTGCGAGCAAAGCAGATAATTAGCAGCCTCATCCTAGTCCCCGCCCGCCAATACGTACAGCAAACTAAAGAAAATCGCCCAGCCCCGGCCCGATCCTGAGCGGCCCCACAGATCCACCCCCGCGGTAAACAGTAGCAATTTACACACATGCGGCACAACCGATACATAAGCAAATATTCTAGTCCGGGTCATGCCAGGCGGTCAAGCAGGATCATCAAGGGAGGCAACATCAACCCTGGCCTGAACGCGGAGACCCCACCAAACATGGCCGCCGCTGGGAGTGTACCTCAGGCAGAACAAAGGAGCAAGATGGCCGCTCACGGCAAAGAAGACGCAGAGGGAGAAGAAGCGAGAGTTCCCAGTCATAGACCATCACCACATCGATAGTGACAAACACAGTTTTCCCCACCGAACGGCACACACTCCGGCGATGTTGAGGCAGACACGGCAACACCCGCAGAGGCAGAGTCTCAGCTTGTAAAGTGGAAGGGAGCTTTGTATCTGCAATTCGATCATTAGAAAAACCCTCGACACTGTAACCAGGGAGAGGACGATCCACAGTATCCCCCTGTCGCCAATTTGTATCCGCCTCGAAGGGAATGAGAGGCATTGGGGGGTCAGACAACCGCAGTAGCTCCCTGGATGGCATAGCAGCATCGATCTTCCACTCCAGTTCTCGAGTGCGTTGGCACCATGTCGCCCGCAAGTCCCCCAGGGCTAGAAGGATATCACCATAGGTCAGGTCTGCTCCCTGCTGCAGCATGCCGACAGTATGTAATGGCGCCACCGGGACACCCTCCAGCTCGACAGCCGGCAGTGAAGCCTGCGTCAGGGACATGGCGGCCTCCGCCTCTCCGGCGAAGCAGACCGGCACCGACACCATTTCCGCCGCCAGCCCACCTCGGAGGGGTGAGGGCGACTCCATAGGACGGAGGAACAGTAGTGAGGGCAAGAGGAGTTGCTGCTCGCTATACGGGGCTCACACGATGGGAGAGCCCTCGGCTGTATTGCAATGCGGGTGGTGGGCGCTCTCAAACGGTCACCGCTCTGACCGCTGGTAGGAGGACAAAGGAAGATTCGCCAGCCCGGACCCAATCGTACAGGAATTCTCTCCGTCGCGAAGAAGGCTCCGCCAGGCCGCCCACTCCACGTCCGGTCACATTTCCCCCGGCGCCGGTCCAGCCCCAGGTCGTCTCACCGTACGGGATAAGCGGTGTCCGGCGGTGGTGGTCGGGCCAGAATGCGTGGGCAAAGTCCAAAGTCGGCAAACTCTATGAATCCTCAACCAAAAAAGCCGGCGGGAACATCGGAGGAATGCGGAAAGTATTAGCGCATTCGTGGTTACATTTGCTCGCGCCGTAGGCAGGATTAAAGATCAGGATATCATGTAAACAGCAGACGGGCTGCGGAGCCGGGAGCTCAGACGTCCTGTCCGTCCGCCATCTTGGCTCCTCCTCTTCTGAGCAATATTCAACCACTATTAAGGTTGAGGCTACTGCTTACTCATACGCGAAACTTTGAAGTGTTCCTTGGTCTCTAAGGGCCAGATGTACAACCGTTTTTTGCGGTCACAAATGGATATCGGCCTGTTTGCGACCGCAAAATTGGTCTGGCCCATGTACAAACCCTATTTTGCGAGTCGGTAATTGGTTACCGACTCGCAAATTAGGGTTTGTGACTCACTATTAGGAAGGGGCGTGCCAAGGGCATCCCTTCCTAGTAGCGAGTCCAAATGGTATGTACCATTATTTTGCGACACTCGCAGTTTACCACCTACTTCAAGTACCACTTGCAAATGAGAAGAGGTCCCCAGGGGACCTCTTCCCCTTTGTGAGTGTGTACGAAAATATTTTTTAAGAGTAGGCAGTGGTCCCAGGAAACAGAAACGTTTCATTTTTCTTTCTTTAAGGAAAACGTGCTGCATTTAAAAAAAAAAAGAAAAAAAACTTTATTGAAAAAGCAGTCGCAGACATGGTGGTCTGCTGACCCCAGCAGACCACCATCCCTGGGAGTGCTGGCCATTCCTAATGGGGTCGCAAATAGCACTTAACTCATGAATATTAATGAGGCAGGCAATTTGCGACACCATTAGGAATCGCTAACAGTGTCTGAGACACTGTTGTAATTTGCATTTTGCAAGTTGCTAAGCGACGCAATTTGCGACTCACAAAATGTAAGGGTCATACATCTGGCCCTAATTCCTATATCAGATGAGGCAATTTGCCAATTTCTTTTTTTCGTGAAGCAAGCATTTTACTCCGACCGATAAAGGACCCCTGGGGTAGTCAAATTTGCTTCCCTTCTTAAAGAAGTAAACCTTTGCCTAAATTGACTGTTTAAAATATTTTCCATTTCAAAAGACTCCAGAGCTCTAGAACAGGTCTAGGTTCTGTGGGTTGAGCAGATAATACAAAGGCACTTTCATTCCTGTACAGTTGCAAAAACAGCCCTCACTGCTGCCATAGTACGCACCTCATGATGGACCTTGAGCAATTGAGGGGGTACTCAATGAGCAGAGGAGGGTGGCACGGTATAACTACATTTAACCTTCCATCCGCAATCCCCATTGGTATGAAGCAATGACAGTCTCATTCTCAGGCACATCACCGAACACGCTTGAGAACCCAATGCAGTGAGATGCTAATTGTGCCAGTTACTTCTTCTGTAAATAAATTAGAAATAGTGGTGGGTGAGGAAGTTTTTAAGGTCTCTCTCTTTGTGTTGCTGTAGGGAGCTGGCTCTGTATATACTATACCAAAGTAAGGTATAGTGTGCAAAGAGTCCAGTGGATCCCCAGAGGTATGGAAGAGGTTACAGTAGATAATACCTTAGTCTTTTTGGTGGGAGTGTGGTTGAGCAGTCAGCCTTATCATGAGAGTAGTATTAAGCCTTTGTTGTACGCACTCAAGCAAGAAATGATATCACACAATCATAGACTGAATCCAGACCAATTATATAAAAAGTTGTTTTGTTGTTGTATTTATTGAACCAATATTTACTTAGTAGCAGGTAAGTTAAACTCTCCATACAATGTTACTTTCAGCAATACAGTGAATACTGGATTTGTAGGAACATTCAGATTACTTTTTCAATTTGGAAAAATGCTTATAATTCTTTGTGATTACTTTTAGATCACTGTTCTTTTTTTTAAAGAAACACTCCTAACATAGTTTAAACAATATAGAAAATTTGCAAGCAGGTTAACTTTTGTGCAGGCAATAGGTGCCCATCCTAGTGGAGGAAGCATGACACCTCTGCCCAGGATGTGGTTTGTTCCCGGACCCAAAGATTGAAGGGCTCTCTACCCAGTGGTCCGGAAACCTGTCTGGTGGTGGCATATGGCTGAAAGCCAGTCAGGAACCACACCAGAGTAGGTCGTTTTTCAGGAGGCATCTCGAAGATGCTCTCTGTGTGCATTTTTCATTTAACCCAACACTGGAATCAGAGTGTGTTTAATGAGCTAGGAAGTTTGATGCAAAACTTCCTAGACTTCAGTAAAGCCATCATATAGCTGTTGAGTTCATGTTGATGAACTCCCATCCCATGTATCCAAAATGACTCCACTGCACTTACAATGTCTGTGAATGACACACGAACTGTAGGGGCATATTGATCATGCAGATATGCCCTCACCCATGGCATGGTGCACCCTGCCTTTAGGGCTGTAAGGCTTGCTAGAGGGGTGATTTACCCATGCCACAGGCAGAGTGGGTGGGCATGGCACACAGGGGTGTGTGCCATGTCGACTTGTAAGTTTGGTTTGCACCAAAACACCCAGTCTGCAATGGCATAATACATGCTGCAGCCATCAGAGGCCCTCTCTGTTCACAAGGCCCTTGGTACCAAGGGTACCTTTTACAAGGGACAGAGGTGTGCCAATTGTGGGTAAAAAGATGCATATTTGGGAATAAACACAGGTGCTGGGGCCTGTTTAGCAGGATCCCACCACACAATCAGTCAAGTTGGCATCAGGTATCTGGCAAAACGTTAGGGGGTAAACGTGCAAAAAGGGACACTTTACTACAGTTGCTTACTCAGGAACTGCCAACAAAAGGTCATATTTAGGAGCTTCTGCTAATTCCGTGACAAGGGTCAATCACTCTTGACCAGGATTATCTCAAAAGTCTTTAATGTGTTGCTCCGGGGGCATACAGAGACAGTGCACCCTATTACAGTAAATGTTCTGATCCCCAAGGGCCGCAGGGGCATCTGTGGCTCCTTTTGTAATACCAAAATGCCCTGGGGTGCAAAATAAATGGCATAAGCACCCATTGCGCTTCTGGAACGCTCATGTAATACTGTCCCAGATGTCTTGACTGATTGAAAAGACTGTTTTTCATATCATAGCCTGGATGAGAGAAGTGCCAAATACTTCCTGTCTACAGTTTGTGGGTCATGCTCCGAAGTCAAACAGGTGAACTAGGCATTTGCATGTCTGAATTTAGCAGTTCGGGCTGGACTGTTCCCATTGTGTACAGAGTCAAAACTGATTTGCAGATGGCTGGGTTCAAACTTGAATGGCATGGTGAGCAAAAAACAGATGGATTTAGGACCAGATCTCCATACTGGGGTGAATGTATGACATTGTTCTGCATTCTGTCCATCAGTTGTTGTTTTTGCATTTGTCACCCCAATTGGGTCGGGTATTCCCAGACGTGGGTCCCATGCTCTCCATGCCACTGGAGTCAAGATATCCTGGCTTATGATGGGGTGAAACCCCGAAACCGGTCCCAGGATGCTTGTTTCCAGTCCAGGGAGGACCTGACCTGGCCTGGCAGTTCGGGCTGGACTGTTCCCATTGGGCACAGGGTCAAGACTGATTTCCAAATGGCTGGGTTCAAACTGGAATGGCATAGAGAGCAAAAGAACTATGGATTTAGGTCAGATCTCTGTACTGGGGTGAATGTATGACATTGTTCTACATTCTTTCCAACAATTGTTTTTGCATTTGTCACCCCAAGTGGGACGAGTATGCCCAGACGTAGGTCCCATGCTTTCCATGCCACTGAAGTAAAGCTATCCTGGCTGATGAGGGGTGAAACCCCGAAACCGGTCATAGGAGGCTTGTTTCCAGTCCAGGGAGGACCTGGCCCAGCAGTTCAGGCTGGACTGTGCCCATGGGGCACAGGGTCAAGACTGATTTGCATATGGCTGAGTTAAAACTGGAATGGCATGGTGAGCAAAAAAGCAATGGATTTAGGCCCAGATCTCTGTTTTGGCATGAAAGTATGACATTGTTCTGCATTCAAACAAAATGTATAAATATATATTTTTAGAGTGGTCAGTTAAACAGCGGTAGAGGGGAGTCTCAACAGCACCAAAAAAACTAATTGTATTTAGTGGAGACAAATAAATAAAAACTTCTAAAAATGACAATGACTACTGGGAAAGAAAAAATACCGGATGTCAGCACAAGATATATATTTAAAAATGATTGCTTCTGAAAAATCTCAGTCAAAAATGTAGTGACATTTTCAAGGTCCCACTATATCAAAGCGATAAGGTGACCGGCATTCCATTGGAGACCGAGACATGCCATGGACATCGATTCACCAAAATGCCAGGGGTAGCGTAAGTGACATCATATACCCTTTGACCTTAGTGATGTCACAGGAAGTGACATCATATGACTTTTGACCCTGCATCATCCCAAGAAGTGATGTCACATACCCATAATCCTGATGACATCACAATAACTAACATTGCAGAAGTTGCATAATTTCATCATTAATATTATATATTCTTCTAGGTGAGAAGAAAGGGTGGGAGTTTCTCTTCTGAGAGAAAATATTTATAAACATTGGCTTTACTAGTGCATTTTAATTCACAATTTTCACACAAATTTGCTAAAATGTCATAGGCTCTAAAAAACTAAACTCACTAAATATTCAAGTCCTTTTATTGTGTGACAAGCTACTGAAATCTGACAGTCCCCATGAGTTCACCCAATTATGTTTTTAAAATTTCTTATTAGTGCCCCATTATGTCAAAAATTACCTCCATTGCTTGAACAAGCATTTTGCCATGGTGGCCCCTTTTGCCCAAACATTACATACAATATGCCAGTGCCAGAATGTTCCTAATACTGCTTCTCTTGCACTATGGAGGTCCATTATGTCGAAGATTATATCTATTATATAATTGACCACATTTTGCCATGGATCGCCCCATGACCTTGCCACAGTTGTCTTCCCATATGCCAACAAAGTCCTCCATTGTGCCATAACAAGCAATTTACCACAGGTGCCAACTATGCCAAGAATTTCCTTCAGGAGGCCAGCGCTGGCATTTTTTCATGGGTGCTCAATGCAGAAATGTACCTACAGAGTGGCAGCAGTAGATTTTTAGCAAGGGTCAAGGGTATTGCATATGCAGGTATTGTCTCCAGTATTCCAGTGCTAACCTTTTGTCAAGGGTGCTTTTATAAGTCACGAAGCATGCCAGGTCCAACAGCGGATCTGCAAGCCTAACAACACATGCTCACTTACATTCACTTATTCAGACTCATTCTGTCATTAGCACTGCCTTGCACTCATTCATTTTCACCTACTCTCCTGCACTCACTCTCACCCTGGACCATTCAGTTGCACTCTCTCACTCACTCTTAATCTCTTATACTTATTCACTCATTTTGACACACTTACACATCCATGATCCCATATACAAACATACATGCTCACACACATACACACTCGCTCAGCCTCATCCACATGCACACACACACACAATATACATTAAATATATTTTATTTTTCTTATCTAAAATGCCAGTGAAGGTCCAGAGCTTGCTGCTCCACTTTTTTATTCCATTAAAAGTGAATAATAAACTATTAATGTAATAAAAATCAGCAAAAAAAGAGGTTAGACCCTGCCTCTGATAATGTGAGACATCCCTGTATTCTTGGCACTGATTTTGCCACCTCTGAGGCCAGGGGTCACCAAGTCACTTCCAGGGGTAGCAAGGGGCAAATTAGGGGTCGCATCTACGACCCCTGGTGACCCCTAAATGACCTCAATCTCGCTTTTGACCACTCCCACAACCCATACCTTGTATGATGTCTGCGGCAGATTGGCCCTCCCGCCTTTTCTCTGCATGGAGAAGTAACAGGTGGAACATGGGATTCCACGTACAGAGACCTGAATGCTTTAAAGGGGGTCTATTTTTCCTGTGAGCAACTTATTACACAGCCCTGCATAGCCGTTGCTTTAATGCGTCTTTTAGAGATAGGTCTCCTCTGCAACATTTTAACGCACCCATACCTAAAAACCTTTATTTTGTATTACAGCTGTGCCAGGCTCAAGCCAGTCAGTTCAACATGCGTGTCCATGTAGAGTATGAGTGGCGCCTTCGTCAAGAGGACATGTACGAGAGTGACGATGACCTTGATGAGAAGGTGAGTTCTCTTTGTGGTTGACCAGGATGATGAGGGCTTCGGTTGGTAGAATGAGTGTTTAAAAATCTGTTTGGGTTTGGAGGTAGAGAACACTCTGATAAAATATAATTGTATTCTTTTTTTAATTGGCTTGAATAGCTTTTACTAGTTTTTGCCATGTCAATACGAGATTTATTGGTAGTAGTTCTGTCATATGGAGAATATTTCATTAAGAAAGTTGACTTTTAATGAATTGTTTTCATATTGAGTATAGAGGTACTTAAGTTGTGATTCCAAGTATTTTAGTGCAGCTACATTTTGCCATCGGAGAGACAAATTCTTCGGCTTGGAGCATGGCCTTTTCCTTTCATTTTTACTCTCATGCCCTCCATTGTCAGAAAGCAATCACATCAGCCAATGAAATTCGTATTGTAATTTCTTTTTTTTCATCATAAAAAAAGTTGAATGGGAATGTATACACTTTGTATGACTGGTTTTAAGTCCCCACAGAGTTGTTGTGGCACTTTCTGATTGTATCTCAGTGTATTGAACTCACCAACTCATAATTAAAGGCCACATATTAGATCAAATCTGGACCACCAAACTACCCGTGAAGAACTTGAGCATTGTCCCATGCAGGTGGTCAGACCATCATCTTATCTCCTTTTCGGTGACCTGACCAAAGGAGCTAAGCCCCATTAGGGGACCAATGGTTTCATTTAGGAATTGGGCTCAGGTTAACCTCACGGAGTTTTGCGAGGACCTGGGGAAATCCCCTCCGGCGCCTAGGGAGGATATTGATGACTATGAGCAAAATGTGTTTAACTGGCTGAAGGAGACCAGTGAAACCCATGCCCGCAGGCATAGCTCTAACAAGATAAGAAACCACGAGGTCGACAAATGGTTCTCGGTAGAGCTGAGAATGGCGAAACTGAATCTCCGACGCACAGAAAGGAAATGGTGCTTGGATTATTCACCAGCCCTGAGAACCTGTTATATGCAAAAACTTAAATTGTATAAGTCTCTAGTAAAGCAAACTAAAGTGAGACATTTCATGAATAAAATCCTTAAATCATCAAATAAATCAAAGGAAATTTTCTATAGGAATTATCTAACTTAGATAGGGTGACTCACACTGTCACACCATCACAAATTCTGTGTGACACCCTCAATGGATATTTTGTGGACAAGATTGACGCAATAAAAAGGAGCATCCCCTTGGGCTTTTCTGCTCCTGACTCCTCACCGGGAGACATGAACAGCATTACGCTCTCGCACTTCCCTAATGTATCACAGGACGACCTGATGGAACTTATGACGAAAGTTAAATCAGGTTCGCCTAACGACATCTGTCCCTCGAGAGTCCTTAGAGAGGTGGCAACCTATGGTGGAGACAGTCTCCTACAATTTCTTAACTATTCTATCCGTTCATGCCAGGTACCTAAATCCTCTAAAAAGGCAGTCATCGTACCCCTCCGGAAGAATGTGGGAGCAGACCCCTCAGACACGAAGAGCTTTCGCCCAGTGTCCCATCTCCCGTATTTAGCCAAGATCTTGGAAGCCCACGTGGCTCACAATCTCTGCGACTTCTTAGAGAAGTCAGAGTTTCTGGACCAGTGTCAGGCAGGGTTTCGACCAGCACACTCCACTGAAGCAGTGGTCACATCAGCGCTGGACGAATTGCAAAGAGAAGTGGGTAAGGGATACACTCAGATGTTGGTGCTGCTTGACCTGTCAGCGGCGTTTGACACAGTGGATCATGCTCTGTTGGCTGACCGTGCCTGGGCCGAGGGTTACGGGCAAAGCATTGAACTGGACGACATTGTTCCTAAAGGATAGATCCCAATCAGTGCGACTCGCTCCTTATTCCTCAAAAGAGGTTAAGGTGAGCTGTGATGTGCCCGAGGGGTCCTCTCTCTCCCCCACTTACTCAACATCTACATGCAACCTTTGGTCAGATCCCTTAAGATGATGGAAGTGAACATATTCAGCCTGCATAGAGAAAAGGGAGAGTGCGTATGACTACTTTGGCCGGCCCCAGGCCGACCAAAGCCGTCAGGGCCCAAAGCATTGGGCTAGCCACTCCCCCCCTGCCCTCGAGCGGGACCGCCCACCCGCCGGCCCACAACCAGGCACTTCTGCTCTCTCGCAGTGCGAGGAGCAGCACCATAAAATGGAAGTTTTACCATTTTACGTTTCTGCTTCTCGCACTGCGAGAAAGCAGTGGGGCGACGCCCCCATGGAGGACCCGCCACTGATTAGAGGCCATACAACACAGTAGGTATTTACACAGGACCCACTCTATTTGCATATAGCAGAAGCTGAGGAGAGAAGCAGTCTCAACAGCTGAGGAAAGAGGTGAAACAGAGTCAGTGTTACAAAACTGAATTTTGGGCAGGCTGGGAGAGCGAGAATCCATGGTGTGTGCCAAAAACTGAGGTGCCTGGAGAATTCTAAGGCTACAGTCTTGGACAGAGATGTAGTAGAACTAATTGACTTGGGCTCTCCTGCTTGCTGTTTTTTATTAAGTGATGTTGACAGCAATAACCACTCAAAGCCTCGGACTGAGATCAGGAAGGGCATCAAAAGCTGAAGTCAGGAAAAACTTCCTATTTACTAAAGCAGGGCAGTAGAATACACCCACATTCTGAAAACCTTTGAAGAAAAGATAGAGGGTTAATTGCACAGGCCTATAAAGCCATAATGGAGTAGGGCTGACCATAAATTGTAAACACCTAAACACATATACACAATGCATTATATCCACAACAATGGCATCAGAAGGTTGGAAACTGGCTTGATGGCAAATCCACTGAACTCCTGTTTCCTACAAAACGGTTAGGAGCTGAATTAATTAATTTGGTTGCAATGGTAGCCAAAAGGAACATAGCACGGAAATGGGGGGCAGCCCAATCACCAGGGGTCACTGAATGGAAAGAGGATTTATACTGGTGCTGCATAGCTGAAAAAGTGGTGTATCATTGTAGGGATGCCAAAAGAAATGGGACAAGATTTGGGGCAGATGGTTGGCCTATAGAGGACTCTGAGATCCAGGTGATTATGGAACCATAGGAGGAGGAATGCCAGCTCAGTGAGACTAACTGAGAAGTTCAATCACAACATCGTGCAAAGAGCATTGAAAAAGCAGAGATACGCATTCCCCTACTGTTAGACATGAACAACAAGCAATAAGGGTGCCCATGTAAGTTAATGAATAGGGGTGGGCATAACTGGCATAATTCTCAAGTGTAATTACTCGAACAGCGGTGGTCAGCAGCCGCTTACTCTCTCTTAGATTGTTTCTCTGCTCCTGCAGTAGGATGTTTGCCCCTAAAATACTCTTAATTACTCAAACTGGTGTAATCACATAATTTAGACAATTTCCCATCACTAAAATAATGCGTAATTACTCCGGCATAATTAAAATTACCATTTGGAAGTACTAATGAAGCAACTGGAGCAGAATTCAGACTGATTAGATGGCTTCAAATCTCAGGAGAGGTCAAACAGTTTCCAAGCTCTGTAAGGTAAACACAAGTGAGTAAGAAATCTGGTTTTACTAGTATTCAGTGCTAGGAGCATTTTGAAAAAGGAGGAGCATTCACAACAAGAATATTAGAAGAGAAAAGTGTAAGATACTACTCTGGGTTTAGATCCATTTCCATTAGACTTTGTGTCAAAACCAACTAGAATGACTTACCAAAGCCAGCAGAAGTATTCGAAATCCTGCCAACATTATTTTGGAAGGGCTGTGTTGTAGCATTTACCAGATAACCCACAACACGACGCATCTTCCTACTTTAGAAAAGAAAAAAAAAAAGAACTAAAAACTGAACCCTAAAAACTATTTACAGAATAGAACTGTTCCTAAAAAGGCACTGCAACACAGAAATGGTTAAACAGCATCACCATGTACCATGTATGATACATCAATCATTCACAATCAAAGCCTTTCAACCAATTTCATTCAAGAAACCTTCCTTTTATTGTCATCACTTTACCACTTCATAGTTTGTTGTGGAATAACCTCACGGTTGTCCGCTACCATATCCACACCTTTCTCACCTTTGCCTAAGCGTTCACGTGTCTCACCAAAAGTTTGATTACTCTCCAGGTTAATTCCCCCTGCATTCTGGAGCACCTTCCAAATCAGTCTCAACAGAACCACTCTACATAAAGCTATGTTCCTTCTAACTACGCAAACCCTCCACCCAACTATAATCCATTTATTTGTGAGCTATACAGCCTGTACCAGTATAGACCTCTAGCTCCTCAAATACCACCATTTACTGTCTGACAACCTAACAGAATTTCGCAACACCTGTACAACACTCCTGGGCTCAAAATATCCAATGTCAGACCTGTTGTTACCTTATTTGGTTATCTTAGACATACCGACTGACCAACCATAACTTATACTTCCCTAGTGCCCCTCTTTCAATCAAAATAAAACTGGTACGCTGCCGAAGTTTTTCTGATCATTTCCTTTTCACTTTCTCAATTTCAAGCAAATGTTTAGCACTACAAATGGAGCTAAAGTAGTAGCCTCACACACATTTGTCCCATATGCTCAAATTATTTTCTTAACCTTCCATTTTTATTCAGTAGGTCTGGGTGGTGAACTCTGCTCCACTCGCTGAGTTTTTCCCACTCTGAACTCCTGTAGAGTGTGGCGTTCCAGAAAACTCAGCGTAGCGGCACATAGTGGAGTTTTGGTTCACTCGCGGCTTGCCAACGTTAGGTTGGCAAGTGCGAGTGAGGAAAATCCAACACTAGACCACCTCCCAGCGAGTTTCCTCAATGCAGGTTGTATTGGCAGGTCACTACGGCTCGTGTTGATAAACCTGCTGCTCGCGTTGAGGAAGCTGCCTCTCGAGTGAAACATCTACTCTTGCAGCAGAAATAAGCTGTGCTGTCTTGTGCTGTGCTGCATGTGGTGCAGTTCTTGCTGATTGTACAATGTGGGACAAACACCCGGCGCTCAAAATCAGCGCAGGCAGCGCGTCTTACCTTACTCCTCCGCTTGTGGAAGTCCGCGAAGTGAGGCAGGGTTTTTTGACACTTCAAACTCTGCCCAGGCCTACCATTCACATCCACTGCTCAAAGCTAATTGTATTACACCTTTAATCACTCTGCTAAAGCGTTCAATAATGCCATTATCATTTTCATTGTACAATGATTTTGTTCCATCAACTACTCTCACTGTGCTAAAACAGCTCCATTGCCTTACCAGACCTAAACTGTACCCTATTGTCACTAGAAGAACAGATAGTAACGGTTCCTCAAGAAAAGCATCACCGAAGAATTCCAACACAGTATTCTTATGAATTCTCCCAACAATACTTATAACAGATAACATATCTATAGGTACCCTTTCCCACTACTCACTGGGTTCTCGACTTGTACACCTTGGGGGTCTCAAAGTTTTCAATGTTTCCTCTGGTGACACACACTCACTGAAATCCCTTAACATAGGCTCCATGTCACTGTCTACAGTCAGACAGCAATAAAGACTCTTAATGCCTTGTTTGGTCTTAGCATTAACTTAAAGGCCTTCTTGCCACTGCTTCATGATCCTGTCCTTTAAGGATTTTGGGAGAACAAATTTACCTTCCTCAAAATAAGATTATCCACCAATGGCTACTCTCTTCTAACCTACCAAAATGGTTGTACTTCTATTGCCAAATCTCTCTCTTAGGTCAATATCCCAAAATGTGTTCCTTATGAACATTCAAGAGTTTGTCACCCTCGCACTCAGTCTTCCAATCTTCCGGGTTAATCAGTAGCAACCCATAATCATTTATCAAAGCAACTTGACACTCCTTTAAATCACACCCACTCATTCAAATCACACCCTAACATTTCACTGTAGGCATTCTGGTAAGCAAATCTACTATAACATTTTTTTTCTGCAACACAAATATTCTTTAAACAAAATCCTGTGTCTTGACAAACATTACTGCAATTATTTCAGAAACATTTGTGATTCCTTCCATGATCAATATTGTAACCAAACATCTGTGATTGCAATGCACTGCAAAAGCTTTGCCCTCACAAATGCTATAAAATGTTCTTTAGCCCAATGCTTCACGCTCAATTACAGAATATTTCTCCTCTTTAGGACATAGAGAAAATGAAGCTAAGGGGAGATGTACATTACAGTTTCTGGCATATTGTGATAATACAGCACCAATCCCTTTATTGTTTGCATCTGTAGTAATGAAACTGTCTGATTCAGGGTCAAACCCATGTAGGACGTTGACAATGTCCTTCTAAATTTGCTGCAAACTACCTTGACACTTTGCATTCCATACAAACTTAACATTGTTCTTATGCAGTTATCCTAATTGAAAGGTTTTACATGTAAAATGTGAAACATCCTTTGCATAGAGTTATGCTAGACCAAGAAATGACTTGGGTTCATCCTTGGTAGCAGGACGTTGTTGACAGCCAACTTGCATTTATAAAACACAACTATCTTGCAGTGTCTGCTCAAAATACTCTAAACTTGATTCAGCTTATCCTAATATTATTCATCGTACTGTCCTCTTGAAAAAACATTTCTTTTTTGGATTCACCTAGTAGGCATTGAAATACTACAGCCACAGACACTATGCCAAACAGCATACAATTATTTTGAAAAGGAGTAACGAAGGTTGGATACATATGACAGTCCTTCTGCAATTACACTTGATGATATGCGGCAGAAAGGTATAACGTAGAAAACCAAAAGCCGCCCTTCATGATAGTCAGCATTTACTAATTCTGGTAACACGAAACTGTTGAAGATTATGTTGTTATTCAAATAATGGAGATCTACACATAAACTGATTTGATTTGTTCGCCCACCTTGCAATCACCAGTGGGGAAACCCACTTGGAGGCTTCATCAGGTTCTATTATGACAGCCTCTCTAAGTTTCTTTATTTCCCTTGTGACTTCTTTAGTTAATCCAATTGGAATGCTTCTTATATGATTCATCATGAGAACAGCATCCTCCTTTATCAACATCCTCTATTGAAAACTTTGGGATACCTGTTTAACATTAACTTCACAATCGCTTCACCTGGATCAATCACCAAAACTTGATCTCTGCTGTTATGGCCAAAGCACTATGTGTAGCTTTTTCTGTCCACATCTAACATCCACAAAGCATCGATGTTGTCATCAATTGATTTAAACATTCCTTGCTTATGATGAACATATTTATAATGAGTAAAGCTTATGCATACTTTAGGTGAAAAATGACCCCCCAGATCAGCCAGCAATCTATCAACTATGTTTGTCTCCAGCAGCTCCTTATTTAGGTAATTGTTTCTAAATACATAACCATTCAGGACTGAATGAAATGTAAACGCATTTTCGATTTCCTTTCATAACTCATTTTTTATCCTCATTAATCATGTCAATGTAATTTCAAAAATATTCTTTCCCCTCAAACCATTTTATGCTTGGCTCTCCAGGAACCAATATAAATTTTTGAGGTGGATTGATGGTGATGTTTTGAACAGTCATAGGGATGGACAAAGCAAGCATATAATGCTGGGCAATGCAGGCATTTAGAATTCCAGTTAGACGTATGCCATTCAGAGAAATATTGCCTTAAACCCAGCACTTAGTCATATGACACGCTGAGTGTAAATGTATGTGTCTACATACGTATGTGAGTACTGCTACAAGGTCTCCAGTGCTTTTTCAGCCCAGTGTACGAAGTCTTCTTCCAGTTACTCCATGTCAGATTTATGTTGTCGACCCTATCCAAAAAGGCTCCCCTATTGGGGGCACATTGGTGATCCTGTAGACACATAGTGCAACATGGAACAGCTAGCTTAGCCGGCCACCTGTGTTCACATTATAGAAACCGTGAACGTGCAAATGTCAGCACAGCTTGATTTGTGAGAGTGTCACAGACAATTAGCCCCTGTGCCTGTCAGTGAAGATTTGTTTTCATATTGCATACACCAACAGTTAAGTGTGAGTCGAAACATTTGTTAGCATTGATTCCAAAGTTATTAATGAATATAAATATGCTGTTCAACATTTATGTGACCCCATTGGCCAAAAAAATCAGGGACCACGGTTTCTCGCTAGTATCGTATGCTGACGATAATCAAATTATTATCTCTATTTCATCAAAGGCAGACTCGGTGGTGGACAGATTCCATAGCTGTCTTGGCCACATCAGGAAATGAATGCATAAGAAGTACTTAATATTAAACACGGACAAGATCGAGGTCATGGAATTTGGAAATGGTCCTTCTATCTAGACCCAAATATGGTGGCCAGCAGTGGCAGGAGTCTGTCCTGTCTCTGCTGCCAAAGTGAGAAACCTTGATTTTATATGTGATGTTCAGCTCAATTTCTCAGGGCAGATCAATCAGCTGACATCAGCCTGCTACTTTGTTTTAAAAAAGCTTCGTAAAATCCTAACTTTTTTTACTCACGGAGCTGAGGAAAACAGTTGTGGTGGCTCTTATTCTCTCCCGTTTAGACTATTGTAACGCCTTGTACCTAGGCGTTTACAAACGCTAGCTGTTGAAACTTAAATCCCTGCAGAATGTGGCTGCCCGTACACTGCTAAACATTCCAAAATAGTCCCATTTCCGGCGCCATCAAAAATCTGCACTGGCTTCCAGTTAAGCAGCGAACTGAGTTTTAGGTGCTGTGCTAGGTTCATAAAGCCCTTTTGGGGTGGGAGGCAATGATTACCATAAATTATTCCAATGGCATCCCCCCGCAGGATGCTAAGATCAGCCAATAAAGCCCTGGTGCATGTCCCTAGAGTTGAGAAGACCAGATGGGATGGCAGATGTCGCTCTTTCTTGGCATCCCATCTCTGAAATGAACTTCTTCCACTCAATATTAAGCTTTTATCGTTCAGATCCCAGTTTAGGAGCTAGGTTAAAACCTTGCTTTTCCCTTTCCCAATAGCGATCAAGCACCTCCTGACTTCTATATCATTCTTGCTTTCTCCAGCACCAAGACGCCTCGGCATTTGTGCGCTTTATAAGCCCTTACTTACTCACTTACTTATGCTCTAAACACAATACATCTGAATGGCATTAATGGCAGAATAGTAGTGTAACAAAATTGGAAAGCTCGTGAATTCCAGCTAACAAGTTACTCTGATGTCCTTTACTGCATGTTGTTTTTCACCCAATGCACACTTGTGCTCAATTTCGCTTAAAATGCAACTCCATTCGCTGGGTCGCTCCTTTCGTTATAACACTGTTGTATTATTCCAATAAAGTTCTAGATAGAAGTTTCTTTTTCTAACTTTCATTCATAATATTAATCTGGACAATCAATGTCTCTCTTGTTCAGATGCCTCTTGCTGCCCTCTAAGTAGAATTTGGAACACTATACCTAGTCAGAGCTTCCCAGTCACATAATAATAGACTAAATCAGGATGTTAGGTTATACCAATTTACAATAAGCCTCGTTCCCAGAGATAATACACACTAGAGGCAGATCATGATTCCTACAGGAGTAGACGCTAACCATAGCCATGGGTGATTTCAGTCAAATTGACAATCCCGAAGAGGCAAGGTATGATTGAGAATCAGACTTAGCAAACCATCTGCCTAAACAAATCATCACAGTTATCTAGCTTTTAAAAGAATGGAACATCTTGGGACATGAAATCAGAAAATCATGAGACCAAATGATGAAATTACAAAACAGATTGCAGAGTGCACCACATTGTTAAGTAATTACATGGAATGGGAAGCTATATTTTTGATTGAGGGCAAAGTAACAGTTGTGAAGGTGGTGAAGCCAATCAAAGAAACAGGATACGATTTACTGATCACTTCTAGTCATTAATTATGTGGAATGTTTATGGGATAAGTTACTCTATAAAAATATGAAATACATCCTAGCTGAAAAAATGCAGAGCAGATACGGCCACCCTCCAGAGGAAGGATATGAGTGATTAAAAAAAGCAAAAAACAGAGCAGCAATTGAAACAAGCAGAGGTGAGTAGTATGATTTATAAAAGGCCACTCCCCTACAGGCACCAACCCACTTCAACTATAACCCTTGTCAACAGAGCCCCATGGCAAAAGAGTGATAGCCACAGGTAATGAGTAGAAGTTCTTCTCCAGTTTTAACGGGAATCTATCTTCCCTCCCCCAAAGAAAAAGTCACACTCTTTGGAGGTACTTCTTGACAAAACATTAGCTCTGGGCAATCATATTAACACAGTAGAATCATATACCAGTTACTGTCACCAATTGCTCACACAATACAGACCCCTCCTTGAGCAGAAACACAAAGCTACCCTTGCCTGGGCAATAGTAGGGTCCAAGATGGATTACCGCAATGCCCCCTCGATAATAAGTTCCAAAACCAATATTCCCAAACTGCAGGTTTTCTAAAATACCATAGCTATAGTAGTAAAAGACGTTCCTCTCCCACAATATATTACCCAGGTGAGGACGTTTCTACACTGATGCTGGCCTACAAGGCTATCTAAAGTTCAGCAATGGATTATTTAAAAGAAATAGGGTGCAAATGTGTCAACCAGCAAAAGACTCACGGTCTAAAGATAACATTCTAGATTCTCAACCCAGAATACTAAACTTGAAAGCAGGGGTAGGAAGCTTTCTCCACAGATTAGCTACGTTATTGAGAATTTTTCTGCTGACCTTTGCCTTCTGAGTGGCTAATTTACCAGCTGCATTTTGTGGTATGTTTAGTTGCAGTGCAATAGTACTACTAAACCTACAACAGAATGCTATTCACTAACTTATGTGCGGAAGTCTACACATTCGCCTCTCCTGTCTTTCATGTGCGGGGATCTCCACCCCTGCTGCAAAGATCTCCTCTCGCATAGGTACATATTTTAGTAGCAAATGTGGGAGGGGCAGAGGAGTGGCCTGAAAAAGGGCACTACATATAATTAAAGGGGAGGGGTTCTGGCAGGACTAGAGAGGGTTTAAGGAAGGGCAAGAAAGGGTTTTAAGGAGGGACAATCACCAACCCACAAAAGGCCAGGACCGTTGCTAGTCACAAACTGCACTCTTATAGTTACTACAGCCAAAAAGGAGCAAAAACTGTTTAAATTTACTCTAGCACCATCCATGGCCACTCACAGCTACCGCAACACCCTCCCATAGAAAATAATGAAGGTAGGGACTGAAAATTAAACCCTGTAGAACATAAGGTTAAAATAAGGGAATTGAATGAAACTTAAAAAAAATATATATAAATGTATTTTAATGTAAAAACAAAATTATAAATATTCCTTCATTTAAAAATGTTTTAGGGTACATGGCCAAGATGGCGGCCGTGTGAGACATGCCTTAGAGTCTCTCCGGCGTCATCGATACTCAGCATCGTATTTACAGCCCGGGGCCGACCCTCTTGCAAGGGAAACTACGCCGATGGTGCGGTGGTCCACCCTGGCAAACCTGGAAGGAGCGACGTAGCCCGGGGGCGAGATCAGCGGCAGCGAAGAGCGGAGGGCGGATGAGCTGCGAGCGAGAGGCTGGGCCCTGCTGAGGAGGAGCGAGTGCTTCGATCCACGCCCAAGATAGTGGGAAGAGTGGCAAGGACCCGTAGGAGATAGTGAGAGGGCCCTGCAGCGGACCATAAATGACGCCCAGCTGTAGGGGCGGTGGCGTGGGCCCGAGGAGCTGATATTGATTGCGGTGGCGCTGGACCGGGAGAGGCCCACGTGTAGTGCAAGACCCAGAGACTGAGCCGGAAGTCGCATTGAAGCGGTGCGGTGGTCCGCCAGAAGCGAAGCAACTGGAGCCTGCCTGCGTGGATCTGATGTAAGAAAAGATCGGGACAGTGCGGTGAGACCAGGCACTGCGGAGGGACCGTGCCTGGCACGGGAAGCGTGTGCCAAGGTGAGTGCGGCGCCGCAGCGGAATGGTGGCGCGTCCTGCCCGAGGCCCTGTAGGCTGTTCCCCCACTGGAGAGGTGAGCGGCAAGGAGATGCAGGGGCGTAACACTGGCCCCTGCAGGCCCCGCGGTGCAGGGGGCCCCCAAGCTCCAGGGGGCCCCCTTGGCACTGCACTCTGGCCAGAGAGCTCCTGATTGAGCCTGGAGGGGGTCCCTCTTCGTACCGTGCAGGGAGGCCTCCTCAATTTTCGTTACGCCAGTGAGGAGATGGGCCGTCCTATGCCCCCCCTCTGCGGTGATTAACCAGGGTACATGGACTGATTCTAGTGCCCTACCAGCCCATGTGAACTTTGTCTCTGGCGAAGGGCCTAGAGCTGGTGGAGGGGTGCAGCCATCTTAGCCCCACACAGCTCTGCACAGATGATTCGCATTACTGGGGTAAGCGCCTACCAGAGATCCGCCGTGGGGGTGCGGCCACTAAGATGCCCCTGAATTAGGCACCATCCCCTGCTGGGTAGCTGTGACAGGATTACCCCCGGTGTGCCCAGAGAGAAGCGTGGGACGGAGGTGCACATCAACAGGGCTACTGGCCATAAGGGGGCAGGGGCGAACCTTCCCCTAGGGTGGAACACGTGGACCCGGGATGTTGCACCTCTCAAGTTTCTAAAACAGGCACCCTCGGCTCTCGGTGCACGGTGCGGGCCCAAGCCAGCAGACTGTGGCCTAGCCCTTTCACGTGGCGCGGAGTGTCCAGACCCAGTTCGTGGCGAGTCTGAGAAGCGGGCAGAACAGGGAGGAGCCCTCTGCCCGCAGCAGTTCACCTGAATAGCAGCAATTGCCTATAGCCCTACCGCCTTCTTCACAGGCCGGTGGCGAGCCAGTGGACAGTCCCCAGCAACAAGAAGACGCACTCGAGGGGCTATCGGGTGGGAGTGTCACCCCAAGTCCTACAGCAACCCGGCAGCAGGCCCCACAAATACAGCTACGGCTAGAGAGACAATGGCCGCGCCACAAGCAAAAAAGGATAGATCAGTCAAGGATATGTTGTTGAAGCAACCAGTAGCATCCACCACGGTGAGCATGATGGCAGGAGATGAAGACTCAATAGAAGGGTTGAAGGCTTCTGACACCCCTGCGACCAAAGCGTTTATGACTGTGATCTTCACCTCACTCCGAGAAGACCTTCTTACAATGCAAACTCGACTCTCAGTGGACCTGAAGGAGGTTAGGAAGGATCTTGATGAGGTAGGAGATCGGGTTGCATCCTTGGAATAGCGAGAAACCACCAGGGATGAAGAGCTGGAGATGGACGCACTCACTTCAGATATGGGCGCAGGCAGAAAGCACAGCACTTCATAGGGAAGAGACGGCGGGGCTCCGTAAATATCCCATAGCACTACAATGGGACGCCCTACTGACAGCTTTCAACACTGTGAATACTGGGGAGGGCCACCACACCTAGGCAGTTGTCCCATAAGACACATACCGACGGTCCTGGGGGGAGGGAGACGGACACATGGAGACCTTCATTCACTCACCTCTCACTGGATGCATTTAGTGGCATGGGCCTGGCGCAGCGTAATCCTCTGCCCCCCCCCCTTTTTTTTTTTATTATGTCCCGGTACCTACGCACCTGGAGCGGGTCCATGGCACTGTCATGCGTCCGACCTCCGCCCCAGTGCCCTATCCTGCCATACCTCCTGCATTTAAAAGTCTCATACTCTATAGTGCAATGATTTTCAGAACGGTCTTTAGAAGGCAGCCTTTTAATTGTTGTTTATAGTTTATCTAGAAAAGGTTTAATTTGTTGGGGTATCTGCTTTTATCCTTCCTATTTCCCTCTGGCACAAGTCCCTCGTCGGCCTGGTGTACTGGCCACTGAAGATTGTTTTTCAACACTTGTCATTCGCACGACAATCTGAGTGGTTTACTCGCAACAATATTGACGCAAAAATGCAATGTATATTTGGAAACATTGCTCTTATTTAATCTTTGTTTTCTGAAGAACTGTTATGATGTGTACCATGAGCAAATGGGGAAAAATTTTGGAAAAAAAAAAACCTAATAAAGATATTTAAACAAAAAAAATGAAGAGCTGGAGATGATGCAGCAGGAAATCCTGAGACTTCGGGAACAACATATCGAGCTGCAAGCAGCAGCAGAAGACTTAGAAAACCGCTTGCGCAGAAATAACGTGCGTATCCGTGGAGCGCCATCTCATGCAGAAGGAGAGGATATACACAAATATGTTCAGACCCTTTTCAAATTGGTGCTAAGTGACGAATGCCCGGCGGAAATACCGATCGCTAGAGTGCACTGCGTGGGGCTGCCCAAAAGCTAAAAAGCCCCTCCGCCTGATATCCTGGTGTTCCTCCACGATTTCCAAGTGAAAGAATCTATAATCCATCTAGAAAGGAAGGCCCACCCGGTTCAATTTAGAGACCACACAATCTCCTTTTTTCGGGATCTCGCCCTGACCACGCTCTTCAAAAGGAGGGAATTCCAGAGCGTCACTGCGCACCGCAGGGAGAAGGGGATATCGTACTTGTGGGGTCACCCTTTCCACATCATCTTCAGATACGAGGGCAAGCTATGGCTGATAAAATCCCTGAAAGAAGCGCAGGAGGTGTTGGGCATCGCAACAGATTTATCTCAAGGCAAGAAAATCGGACACTTACAGAACTTGAACACCAAAGAATCTCGCTGGCAGCGGGTTGGTGAGCCCTCCATTAGCCTTAAACCTGATTCAGACACAATCGCAAAGGAACGTAAAGCTGTGATCAACGCACTGTCCGCTTCTCCGGAACGACCCATCTCCCCTTGACTCGTCTGCTCAGGGCACCATTCTTTACAAGAATGGATGGCGCCGGGGGACTCCCTTCGAATGGTCAGCTCTTCTCCGAGAGGCCGAGGTTGATGCGAGTGCTCTCACCCTCGTGAGGCAGATGGAGTGCGCACCCCCCGCATGGTCTGGGACTACCGGCCACCCCCCTCAAGAGCCCCACGGTGGGGCGAGGAGCGAGCCTGGGGAGCGCGGGCACAAAGAGGCCGCCTCCCGCGCCCCCCCAGGCTCTTAACCCCTTCGTGATCGCGGCCCGGCCCCCCCCCCCTGCCCGGAAGCACACAACTACTTCCGGAGCAAGGGGGGGGGGGCGGGCACAGCCACCACGAAGGGGACAGGATATGGGAGGGGCCGGGCCCCGCCATGCCTGCGTGGGGGCCGATTGGCCCCCCCTTTTCTAGAGTCTTCTCACATTGACGAACTAATGTCACCACTCGAGATAAGACTGTTTGTTTATTTTATGATGAAAATAAAGTTTGTTGTTCCTTTTTGGGTTTGGGTTTGTTCGTGTTCTCCTTTTATATCCTCTCCTCATCAACAATGCATGGTAGTCGGGACTCGCAAATGGGACAGTGGATCCTACAGGGTGTATAGAACAACGGCAATGCTTGATATAGATAAGGCTAAGCACCTCCCCTTTTTGTGCAGATAAATGTTAGGCAAAACTCTAAAAATTGTTAGCCTCAATGTCCGGGGTCTTAACCACCCGGTGAAGCGTGCAGCGATATTGTCCCTCCCGGAGAATTCTCAGGGGGACATCTCCCTTTTACAAGAAACTCACCTCCTACAACGGGATGTACACCGCATGCGCTCCTGCGCTTCCCCTTCAAGTGTAGTCCTCCAACACGTCCTAGAAGATTTATGGGGTTGCTATTTTGTTTAGAGCAAAATTCAGTGGCAAACTCCTCTCTACTATTGCCGAGCTTAAGGGGCGATTACTAGCTGTCAGAATCCAGTGGGTGGCATCACAACTCACGCTAGCTAGCATATACACTCCGAATACACAACAGGAACAGTTCCTGCGCAAAGCTCTGAGGGAGACATTAGTGTCTGCAGACGCAGAGATTCTGGTGGGTGGAGATCTTAACTTGCTAATGGTCAGATGGTAAA
This sequence comes from Triturus cristatus, assembly GCF_964204655.1. Classification (NCBI taxonomy): domain Eukaryota; kingdom Metazoa; phylum Chordata; class Amphibia; order Caudata; family Salamandridae; genus Triturus; species Triturus cristatus. The sequence continues at coordinate 1,359,001,032 of NC_140590.1, forward strand.
TGCTGGCTCTCGGAGCATGGCTTTCTGGATGTCTGGCGTATTCATCATCCAGACACCAGAGACTATACATACTACTCGACCGCACACAAAACATAGGCACGCATTGACCATTTCCTGGCTTTGCCTAAACTGGCTCCGAGCCTCTCTGACCCCACCATCGAACCCTACTCTCTGTCAGACCATGCTCTGATCATGGTTACACTGCACAGAAACTCGCAATACTCACATCAGGCGAGTTGGCGCTTACAGGATAGCCTCTTGCAATCCAAGCCTGTTACGGAGGCAATACATGCCCGAATCCTAGACTATTTGCAAATCAACGACACTGGGGAAACGTCCTTGGCCTCAGTATGGGAAGCATTGAAATTAGTGGTCAGAGGAGAATGCATCGCAATCTCAGCGGGAGAAAACAAGCTGCGGTGGGAGAAAAGGCAGAGCATAGAACAGGAAGTAAGAAAATTGGAAGCTATACATAAGAGAACTGGGGCGCCTAGAGTTTGGAGGGAACTAGAGAAGAAGAGGTTGTTGCTGGCACGTCTGGACCTGGAAAGGGCAGAATATACACTAATGAGGCTCTGGCACAAATTTTTTCTGAGCAGCGACAAGTGCGGGAAAATGTTAGCGCAGAGGCTTAGAGCCAAAACCCTGACAACCTCTATCCGGGCAATAAAGGCCACCTCCAGGGACGTAGTGCAGGCAGACAGATATATAGCGGGGGAGTTCCAAGACTTCTACCAGATCATGTATGCGGAGGAGGATGTATCCCTGACACCCTCCTTCCCGTACCTGGGGGACGTACATGTCACCAGAATGCCAGAGGCCACTGCGAAACAACTGGAGCGACCAATCCACATTGAAGAGGTGATTGCAGCCATTGCGCACCTCAAAGGATCAAAGGCCCCGGGCCCAGATGGGTTTACGAAGCAATTCTATAAACTGTTCTGCCCGTAACTCACACCTTCATTGACGGAAGAATTTAATCCCTTCGGGGAGACGGGTCGCTGACCGACTCGATGCTGGAAGCCTCGATTTCGGTAATAATAAAACCAACGAAAGACCCGACAGAGTGTGTCTCTTACCGCCCTATCTCATTACTGAATACTAATGCTAAAATATTTGCAGGGATTCTGGTGGCATGGCTGAACCCGCTGATGGCGGGACTGATAGACCCAGACCTTTGGGCTTTATACCCTTCCGGCAAGGGGGAGACAACACCAAAAGGCTGCTACACCTCATCGATGTTATACACAGATCGGGCAAAGAGGCAGTGTTCCTCTCCATCGATGCCGGAAAGGCGTTCGGCCGAGTGAGGTGGTCATATCTATTCGATACAATGCAACATTTTGGCTTCGGAGAGGGCTCTATCAACTGGCTCCAAGAGCCTTCGTCAGGGTCAATGGGGTGTAATTGAACAGGTTCCCTATAGCGAGAGGCACCCGGCAGGCTGCTCCCTGTCACCACACCTTTTTGCGATCTATATGGAGCCCCTCGCACAAATAATTTGTGACAACCCTCTGATCGGGGCGGATATACATACTGTCAGTCTGTACGCTAATGATGTGATCCTTTCACTAACACACCAGCAAATGTCCTTGCCAGCCCTGCTCGCGGAGCTGGAACGCTTTGGAGAGGTGTCGGGCATCAAAGTGAATCTCAGTAAATCCCAAATTTTGAATCTCTCAGTGGCCCCTGACCGAAAAGAAAAACTGAAAAGAGCTCACCCCCCAACATGGGCAGAGCAGTTCATAATGTACCTGGGCATCGCACTAGCCCCCACAATTCCTAAAACCCTGGCATTGAACTACTCGGCTCTGCTGACAGAAACTTCACAGGCCCGGAGTAACTGGTGTAGACTGTGCCTTGCCTGGTTCGGAAAGGTGGCAGCAGCCAAAATTACGGTTTTGCCTCGTATCTTATACATTTTTCTGACTATTCCAGTGGCCCCGCCCCCAAAGGTCATCCGCTCGCTGCAGATAGCGATTAACAAATTTGTATGGGGCGGGATTAACCACTGCTCAACTAGCGCGGCATAGAAGAGAGGGAGGGGTGGGACTTCCCTTAATTCACAGCTACCTGCACGTGACGCTCCTACGGTACATACTGGAGTGGAACCACCCCCTGTCAGATAAACACTGGTTGTTTATGGACCTGACGGTTGCAGGTGTGGCTCCCCCGCAAGCACAGGGCGTGGGGCTTGTATTCCTCACCAGTGACATCCCACACTATGAAAATCTGGGGCAGAGTGAACACCACCAAGGGCCTGACGTCTTTCCCCTCCCCGATGACCCCGATCACCGGGAACCCTGACTTTCCCCCGGGGTGCGACTCGGCGGTCTTCGACAGATGGCTAGAGCAAGACTGTAAGCGAGTCGGTTCGTTATTCGACCTAGATGGCTTGATTCCTTTTGACCGTCTGAAATTAGATCACGAACTCCCACAATTGGACAAGTTCCATTACCTTCAAATGCACCATTGGGTCACTGAGCCCGCGTCCAGAGAAGCAATGTCGCAAAAGCCAAAGACCTTTAAGAAGTGGATAGTTTGTAAGAGGGATGATAAGCATCTTATTTCAAAGCTCTATGCGATGCTGACAAAGCACGCGGGAGGGGATCGCTTGAAGGGACAGCGACGATGGGAGGAGGAGCTGGGTCAGGTGCTCTCGAAGAAAGAATGGGAGGACATATATTACAGGGCCTCACACACAGCGCATAACACAGCTGGAGCAGAATCGACATATAAGGTGCTCTCCTACTGGTATCTCAGGGGTTCCTTGTTGTTCTTTTCCTGCGCCCTTGGGGTCTGCTGTTCTTTTGTCCTTTTTAGGTCTCGCCTGGCTATCGCGTAAGCGATCGCACAGCGAGACTTATGTAGGGGCTTCAGAAAATGCTCCCAAAGGCTTCCCAGGCGGATCGGGTGGCGGTTACGCGCACAACCACGCGCATTCCATTTGCCACCAGCTACTTCCTGTGCGTGCGCCACCTCACGCATTCAGAGAGATTTAGTAAGGGGCACAAGACCTTAGGAATGCGGTTTATGGCCAGTGCATGTGAGGCATTCAAGCGCGAAGCTGGCATCTGGCATCGGACTTGAAAGCAGCAGACTGCTTTCGTCAGCGCACGCTCGGCCTCACTTCCTGCATCCCCTCTTACAACAATTAACTTTCGTTATAACTCACACCCCATATGCTCGTTCCCTCCCACCCTTCTTTAGATGTCCGCTTTTCTTGTTGTTTACAAACCACACCACACACTGCTGCACGCCACACACTGTTGCATTGTACAAAAGGGGGTGGTGATGGACGGAGCATCAGAACCAATCAAACACTCACACCCAGTCAACAGATCTAGGCTTGATCCATCACCGTTGTTTAGCCCACTCTGCCACCCCAGTTCAGACATGGCCATATGCAAATCAGTCTGACCCTGTGCCTCATGGGAACAGTCCAGCCCGAACTGCCAAGCCATGCCTTCCCTGGACCGGAAACAAGCTTCCTAGGACCGGTTTCTGGCATTTCAGCCGTCTTCAGCCAGGCTTGCTTGAATCCAGTGGCAAAGTGAGCAAGGGACTCACGTCTGAGCATACCCTGCCAACTTATGGCAAACAAAGCGGTACAAAAGGGGGTGGTGATGGACGGAGCATCAGAACCAATCAAACACTCACACCCAGTCAACAGATCTGGGCTTGATCCATCACCGTTCTTTGGCCCACTCTGCCACCCCAGTTCAGACATGGCCATATGCAAATCAGTCTGACCCTGTGCCTCATGGGAACAGTCCAGCCCGAACTGCCAAGCCATGCCTTCCCTGGACCGGAAACAAGCTTCCTAGGACCGGTTTCTGGCATTTCAGCCGTCTTCAGCCAGGCTTGCTTGAATCCAGTGGCAAAGTGAGCAAGGGACTCACGTCTGAGCATACCCTGCCAACTTATGGCGAACAAAGCGGTACAAAAGGGGGTGGTGATGGACGGAGCATCAGAACCAATCAAACACTCACACCCAGTCAACAGATCTGGGCTTGATCCATCACCGTTCTTTAGCCCACTCTGCCACCCCAGTTCAGACATGGCCATATGCAAATCAGTCTGACCCTGTGCCTCATGGGAACAGTCCAGCCCGAACTGCCAAGCCATGCTTTCCCTGGACCGGAAACAAGCTTCCTAGGACCGGTTTCTGGCATTTCAGCCGTCTTCAGCCAGGCTTGCTTGAATCCAGTGGCAAAGTGAGCAAGGGACTCACGTCTGAGCATACCCTGCCAACTTATGGCGAACAAAGCGGTACAAAAGGGGGTGGTGATGGACGGAGCATCAGAACCAATCAAACACTCACACCCAGTCAATAGATCTGGGCTTGATCCATCACCGTTCTTTAGCCCACTCTGCCACCCCAGTTCAGACATGGCCATATGCAAATCAGTCTGACCCTGTGCCTCATGGGAACAGTCCAGCCCGAACTGCCAAGCCATGCCTTCCTTGGACCGGAAACAAGCTTCCTAGGACCGGTTTCTGGCATTTCAGCCGTCTTCAGCCAGGCTTGCTTGAATCCAGTGGCAAAGTGAGCAAGGGACTCACGTCTGAGCATACCCTACCAACTTATGGCGAACAAAGCGGTACAAAAGGGGGTGGTGATGGACGGAGCATCAGAACCAATCAAACACTCACACCCAGTCAACAGATCTGGGCTTGATCCATCACCGTTCTTTAGCCCACTCTGCCACCCCAGTTCAAACATGGCCATATGCAAATCAGTCTGACCCTGTGCCTCATGGGAACAGTCCAGCCCGAACTGCCAAGCCATGCCTTCCCTGGACCGGAAACAAGCTTCCTAGAACCGGTTTCTGGCATTTCAGCCGTCTTCAGCCAGGCTTGCTTGAATCCAGTGGCAAAGTGAGCAAGGGACTCACGTCTGAGCATACCCTGCCAACTTATGGCGAACAAAGCGGTACAAAAGGGGGTGGTGATGGACGGAGCATCAGAACCAATCAAACACTCACACCCAGTCAACAGATCTGGGCTTGATCCATCACCGTTCTTTAGCCCACTCTGCCACCCCAGTTCAGACATGGCCATATGCAAATCAGTCTGACCCTGTGCCTCATGGGAACAGTCCAGCCCGAACTGCCAAGCCATGCCTTCCCTGGACCGGAAACAAGCTTCCTAGGACCGGTTTCTGGCATTTCAGCCGTCTTCAGCCAGGCTTGCTTGAATCCAGTGGCAAAGTGAGCAAGGGACTCACGTCTGAGCATACCCTGCCAACTTATGGCGAACAAAGCGGTACAAAAGGGGGTGGTGATGGACGGAGCATCAGAACCAATCAAACACTCCCACCCAGTCAACAGATCTGGGCTTGATTCATCACCGTTCTTTAGCCCACTCTGCCACCCCAGTTCAGACATGGCCATATGCAAATCAGTCTGACCCTGTGCCTCATTGCAACAGTCCAGCCCGAACTGCCAAGCCATGCCTTCCCTGGACCGTAAACAAGCTTCCTAGGACCGGTTTCTGGCATTTCAGCCGTCTTCAGCCAGGCTTGCTTGAATCCAGTGGCAAAGTGAGCAAGGGACTCACGTCTGCATGCCGCACACTGCTGCATGCCGCACACTGCTGCACGCCGCACACTGCTGCACGCCGCACACTACCGCACGCCACACACTGCTGCATTACACACTGCTGCATTACACACTGCTGCATTACACACTGCTGCATTACACACTGCTGCACGCCGCACACTGCTGCACGCCGCACACTGCTACACGAAACACTGCTGCACGCCTCACACTGCTGCACGCCTCACACTGCTGCACGCCTCACACTGCTGCACGCGTCACACTGCTGCACGCCTCACACTGCTGCACGCCTCACACTGCTGCACGCCACACACTGCTGCACGCCACACACTGCTGCACGCCGCACACTGCTGCACGCCTCACACTGCTGCACGCCTCACACTGCTGCACGCCACACACTGCTGCACGCCACACACTGCTGCACGCCGCACACTGCTGCACGCCGCACACTGCTGCACGCCACACACTGCTGCATGCCACACACTGCTGCACGCCACACACTGGTGCACGCCGCTGCACGCCACACACTGCTGCACGCCGCACAATGCTACACGAAACACTGCTGCACGGCACACACTGCTGCACGCCGCACACTGCTGCACGCCGCACACTGCTGCACACTGCTGCATTACTCACTGCTGCATGCTGTACGACACTGCTGCATGCTGCACACTGCTGCACGCCGCACACTGCTGCACGCCACACACTGCTGCACACTGCTGCATTACTCACTGCTGCATGCTGTACGACACTGCTGCATGCTGCACACTGCTGCATGCTGCTGCACGCCGCACACTGCTGCACGCCGCTGCACGCCACACAGTGCTGCATGCCTCACACTGCTACACGAAACACTGCTGCACGCCGCACACTGCTGCATGCCGCACACTGCTGCACGCCGCACACTGCTGGACGCCACACACTGCTGCACGCCTCACACTGCTGCGTGCCGCACACTGCTGCGTGCCGCACACTGCTGCACACCGCACACTGCTGCACGCCGCACACTGCTGCACGCCACACACTGCTGCACTCCACACACTGCTTTTATGCGAGTTTATGCTACTGACATTGTAAATGACAATGCCTTTTATTTGTTTTAAAACCAAAACCTAAATAAAAGGCATTGTAATTTTACAATGCCAATAGCTCAAACTCTTATAAATGCGAGACCTATTGCATTGCAAATGCTTGTTGTTGTTTCTATTTGTCTTTCGAGATTTCTGACCGCTGCCGGCCTTCTGGGTTGTAGGCATACAAGCAGTGTAATTTACATGTTGTTATACTGCTGCAGGCCCAGGGTTGTAGGCACAATAGCTGTGTCGGTCTTGTAGATCTCTCATTAAACAGAATGGTTCCATAAAAATGTTTTAGTAACCTTTTTCAATTTAACAATGAATGCAACTTAAAAAAAATAAACTAAGTTAATTATAATGTTTTCTTTTCATTACTTTTAGTAACTTCATGTTTACACTTTTGAGTAACTTCACACTCGAAAATGCTGAATAGCTAAAAGCAGTAAAGTTGCTTAAAAGTGTAAGAGTAAAATTACACTTGTAGATTTACTCACATGTAAGTTTACCTCTGCGACTAGCTCCCTAAAGATCTTTTGTCTTTCTGTAAACACTTGACAATCACTTTTAATGAGATGCTAAATACTATGCTTGAGCTTGGAAGTCTTTTGGTAGTAAAGCACGCATATAAATGATGGTGATATGGGGGGAGCAGGAAATATTATTTCTGTCTCCTTATAACTCACTCCTAGATACACCACAATTTTCAGAAATATATATATAAATTAAGCAATAGCCCCCATTAAGAGCATTCTGGTTGTAGGCAGCGACTGGGCTGTTAGACCTCACCTTGAATAAGCTCGAATGTTAAACAGAGTTCCAGACAAGAAGACTTTATTGAAATGATATAGGAAAGAATTTTAGGAATTTGCCTAGTACTCCTAAATCAAGATACAATAACTGCAGATTGCATAATGCATCTGATTCTCAGGATAAAAACTACCTCCATTAAGCTTTAAGAGGATATAAAAGAGGGCCTAACTATTTTGGCCAAAGATTTCAGGCAAATGAAAAACTCTGACCACGAGAAACAAAATGCTCTTTTTAATGTTTTTTCATGTGTTGTAAAGCCTGTCAGCACAATGAGGATGTAAGTCATTGCCACGAGTGCTGTTCTCTTTTGAAGAAATGCTTGAGCAGAAGCTAATGATGCTCAACATGAATTTACCTTGAAAAAACAAAGACGAGTAGTTGGCAAAACAGGAACAATTGGTTTAATTAAACACTGCGGCCGGGCATACAGCACACAGAAACTGGTCTGATTACTGACTCAAAGTACAATAAATTTGAGCATCTTTTAATACATTTCTTGAAGCATCATAAAACAGTTCATAGATTCTGTTTAGGGCGAGGAATATAGGCCTAGGTATGGAGTCATGAATGACTCCCACCTGAAGATAAATGCAGGTGGTGTGAGATAGTGTCTCTTTTGCATGGTTAGCCCCCTACTTTTTGATTGGTTTTGATCTGGTTTCAAATGTAGTGCACATAGTCCCTGCCAACCAGGCTACCCTGTGCCAGTGCTTCTTCCCTAAAAACAAATACCCAATTTATGCTTCTACCCTTTGTAAGTCCCTTGTAAATTGTACCCTGTGTACCTAGGGCCTAGGAGCTGAAGAGAGTCCCCTGATAACCCCCTCACTGGGACCATGCCACTGCCCTTGCAGCTTGCATGCCCCTGTGAGGGAGAAAAATGACAAAGTCGACAAGGCACCCTGCCTGGGTGCCATGCCAACCTGTACTGCCTGAAGGCATAGGTAAGTCACCCCTCTGACAGGCCTCACAGGTCTAATGCAGGGTGTACTACACCACAGATGAGGGCATATCTGCAGGGGCATATATGCCCTCACAATATTAGGGTCCATTCCTAGATATTGTAAGTGCCAGTGAAGCCATTGAGAGTACATGGGCTGGAAACTGAACAACTCGAGTTCCACAGCACCATGATGGCTTCACTGAGCACAGGTACCAAACTACCCCTTACTACCCCAGGTACCAACCTACCCCTTACAACCCCAGGTACCAAACTACCCCTTTTAATAAATCAACACTGATGCCAGTGTAGGATTTATTGTACCATGTACTCGGAGGCCACCTCAGAGGTGCCCCCTAACAGTCTACCAACCCTGGTGTGGTCTCTGACCCGCTTTAGGCAGCCAGCCACCACCAGACATTTTTTTGGACCCCTTAGTACAGAGACCCTGCTCTCTAGGACCAGAAACAATGCACATCCTGGGAAGAGGTGTCACACCTCCTCCCCCAGGAGCTAAAGAGGAAAGCTTCAAAGGCCTCCTGCCTTTGTGATGCGACCCCCAGCCCCTGCTGCTAGCAACAGATGGCAGCCCCTGGTTTACTCTCCCACTTTGGGTGGGAAAACCAGCTGTAAAAATTCAAAAGAATAGGGGTGAGCCCACCTCTGTCACCCCCACCCCTAAGGTGGGGGAGACAAGTTAAAGCATAACTTTCAGTCCCTATCATCTTGAAGATGGGGAGACCCCTCCAACCCAACCAGGCTTAGGTCTATGCCCCCCTCCCATAGGAGGCTGACATAATAGGGGGTGTAGTCACCCCAGGTAAGGTGCCTATTGGCCCTACCTGCTACTCCACTAAAACACCTCCTAAATTTAGTATTTAGGTGGCTCCCCCAGACCTAGAAACTAGATCTGCGATGACTTAGAAGGAAGAAGATGACCCTGCAGAGAAGACTGACTCCAATCTTCTGTGGACAGTGGACCTGTCCCGAAGAAACCTACTCCATGGACTCTGGATCCAAGAGGATCCATGTCTCCTGCCCACATTGCACCCGACGCCCACGGCCTGAGTGGCTCACCTGTGCAGAGAATTCTCCATGGTGATCCTGACCTCATGTCTAGTGTTGGCTGACCATTCCTGCCCTCCACGATGGTGCCTGTGGTGTGAATCCAGAGGCTCACTCCGACCGCAGCCAGCTGCAGTAAGAAGACTCCAAAGTCAAAAGTCACCCCTGCCTCGGAAGCCCCTGGGCCTTGGTGAGCTGAACAGATGGTGCCGCTATGACCCCCTAAATCTCTTACCTCTGCTGTCGTTGGTCTTCCTCCTGCAACCTCAAGTTCCATGCCTGCAGCCTCTTTGCTGAAAGAAGAATCCCCATTGGGTGCATGATGTCAAAATTGCACCCGGCCACCCCTGTGTTGCTGGTGGTGTATGTTTAGTGCTGCTTTGTGGTCCCGTGCTTAACCTAATCCCCAAAGCTTGGCCCCTGCAACCGATCTACTTACCTGCAAGCAGTGTGGCTCCAGGCAACCCCCGCCTCCATTGTTAAGCATTGGGCTGAACTCGAATTTTGACCTCAGCACCCGGCCACCAATGTGCTGCTGGTGGTGCAATTTTGATCCTCACCTGACCCCTGGCATTTGCTGACTTTTGGTTCCGAAGACTGGAATTGTAAGTGCAGTACTTACCTGTTTAACCGTGATCTCGTTCTCACCATAGGATAACATTGGAAAGTGTTGAAAAGTTTCTAAGTGTCGACTTTTCAAAGTGAAAAGTATTTTTAATTAAAAATGTACTTACCTTATTACAAAGACCTTGGTCTTAAAATAAAATACAAAGTATATCTTTCTAAAATTGGCCTGGATCTCCTTCTTGAGTCATGTGTCCATTTTTTATCACTGTTGTACAATAAATGTCTTAGACTCCTCTGTTTTAGGCCTAAGGCTGTTTGCCCACACTGCTCCTAATAGAGCGCTTTGGGGTTTACATTGAGCCCTGTACACTTTTGAGGAACCCCTGAACTCTGTGCACGGTATTACCACCTAGTGGCAATATCATATACAGAGCCAGCTTCTTACAGGTGTGTTTTGACCTTGCGTGGACACATGAGGGCCTGTTGGTAATGTGTCCAGCTGTCCGGCATGGCAAGTGTGTGATCACTGCATGTGCTGTGTGGGCTGTGTCCAGATTTTCTGCGTGTTCCTAACTTCATGTGGCATCTAACTTTAAGGTGCTTTGGGAACGCGTCCCACAACGGCCATGTGCGTTGTATTGGGACCAATCTCCTCGGACCATTGTGGTGTTGCTGACTATCTGTGAGACTAATCAGGGTTTTTCCTGTTCGTGCAGTTTTCCCGCTCATAGCATGCTACCCCACCTGTGATCTGCCAATCAGCCTCAGGCCTAGATTGCAGGGCCTGCCTGACCACATATTTCTGACTCTGGGTTGATGGAAAGGAGATCACATATTGGGGTATTTTGACAACAGTGATTCGATATTGTTTCTATACATACATGTATCATTGTGTACATCGACATCAATACCAACCCTAACACAAAATGTATTTAACATTGAGAAGTACTAGTAAACATTTATCTTTATTCTGGATTACACACACACTCACTCACTCTCTCTACACGAAAGGTTAAAGTGACATTATACTTAGGTTTGAAATCAGACAAGAGCTAATGTTAAAAAAAAAAAAAAAACACTGAAATATGTCAGTTAGTTATAGTTCAGTAAAATAACAAACTTGCATCCCCATCATGCACTGCTTAAGACTTCACATATAATCTAATGAGTGATATAATCTATGACATCATTTAACATGTCAAGAGTGATGAAATTTGTGTGGTCACAAGCAGTGTATGCTTTCAAGTTATAGAATCCTGATGACTCATCAGTGGTAGTAAGCACTATGTAAATGCAAATATTTAATTTTATGAATAGTCGCGGACCATCAGGGGTCTAAAGACTACAGGTTAAGAACCACTTCTCTCCAAGATCCAGAAATTTGAATTACTCTGCACAATTCGTAAATGGCATTATACTCAAATGGAAAACAACTATAGATACTCCTAAATCCAGCAAGTAAGAGGCTGGGATTATTAAATGTGGCTTCAAGCTATGGAACAAGATACCAGATCACTTATGCCAAGATGACCAGTTACTTTTCTTTTGAGAAAACGTATAAAATAGTCTCTTTTGATGAGTAGACTGTGTTTTTCATCCCCTTTTCTCAAGAGCTTTGTTGCTTTTGAATTTTGATTGCTATATAAATGTCATGGTTGGTTGATTGATAGCTAATGTTAACACCTAAAAATGGCATTATTGATCCGAACTACAACGGTATCTTATATCCAGTTCTCCCCATAATATGAACATTTTATATTAATTGATAGTGAGATCATTTTGTAATATTCAATATATCATATTGCCTTTTTTCCAGTTGGGCCCTGTTAAAAAGGAGAGATCTCTACGACCTTACAGCTGCTATCCCTCACCGTGTGGAGGCTCGCAAGACATGGGGACGTTCTCAAAGAGGGGGAGCCAAGCACCGCAGGACCAGAGGCAGGATATTTATTCGGTGCCATCCCCTCAGGCCCGCCGCCTAGAAACGCCTCTCACCCCCACTTTCTCATCCTACACGCCTCCTCTTCCACCAAGGAATACCATTAGAGGTGGGACATTAAAATGCATATAAAGGTTGAATTTTTTTAAAAAGAAAAGCAGATGTTCTGTGTTGTGGCACTAAGTAATGAACATGCCTAAAATTAATAGTAGAACATGAATGAATATTTAGTATTTACACATTACCCAACGAGATGCGGGGGATCATTTACATTTTTGGCTAGTCCAGATGGGTTTAAATTGGGAAAACCACTAGAAGTCTTAAATGCTAAGCTATTCTGTGAAGATTACCCCATTTTCTGCTGAAAGGGCACATTCATCACTTCACCCCACCCTTGTGTTTCTGGGCACACATTGGCTGGTTCTAGTGGGATATAACTTTGAAGTGCTGCAATATGTTTGCTTCCTTACACTGGAAACCAGTGCTTCATTAGGGCGTGTTTTAATCTCTGTTATTCTTTTTCTCCAGTGCCCTGTGTGCCACCACCACCCCCACCTCCATCCAGTCCATCTTCATCCGCAAAGAAGATCCCGCCGCCGCCTCTCGCCACAAAACACAAGCGAGCCTTATCGGAGCCGTCCCCAGTGGTTCCACACAGCCCGCTGAGCCAAAGCAACCTACAGTTTGGTAAATCCATGTATTGCTTCTACGTAACTAAGCCTTTCTTGGAAGGCTGGACAGTGGCGTAGGAAGTGGAGTGCGGTGGGTGCGGGCCGCCCCAGGTGTTATCACTGAGGGGGGGTGACAAAATGGCAAAAATATGTGTTTTTTAAACACATATTTTTGCCATTTTGTCAAGCCGGGGGTAACAAGAAATGTTCCGCACCGGGTACCACCTGACCTTGCTACGCCACTGAGGATGGATGGGAATAGTGGCAGACTTAAGATTTGTGAGTTGTAATGTCAGCAAGGTGCTTAAGCGAAATTCCATGTAATGCTTTGAGTTATAGTGTGAGTATTTTGTAGTGTACTCTGATTTTGGCACCTGCCACCTTGAGAAGTACAATGAACAAGAGAGGATCAACACAGTTAATGGGAACAGCCAGTGCTTACTTTTTGTGGACCGGCACTTATTTTTCTGCATCAGACATTTACCTAGAGCAGGAGAAGGAAAAACAAACATAGCAGAAAGATGGTGGAAGAGAAACCAAACCATTGTTACAATGTGAGAAAGCAGGAGCCAGCAAGAGTGCGAGAAAGGGGCAGGAGTGTCAGGTAGTGAGGTAAAGAGGCATGAGGGGTATCCGACACTACGCAACCCTGGTATATGGTGTGCCAGCATTTGATTGCATCAGCCATGGGCAATTGAGCAGAGCTTTGGGCACCAGCAGTCATTCTTTTATAAATTAAGCTCTGGGAATAGCATTCTGATGATGTGACGAGCTGGATGAGATGTGGCCACAACACATTGACATTACTATGCAGTGCTTAAATGGGCAGGTGCTGTCCAGTACTCATTACCTGCACCTCTTTAATTCGAAAGGGACAGGACCTGCACTTTTCAGCACTGCTGCAATGCATTTAATGTGAGAGTACCTGCACTTCTCAGGAGTAACCAGGTACTCTAAATAGTCAGTACCTGCACTTCTATATTTCCATTTAAAGTACTAGTAATACAAAGAAACAAGTCCATGTTGTGTGTAGAGCAGAACACGCAATTATGGAAGGGATCAGACTCACTTTAAAATCGTCATAATAGTGCTATTCTGAGGCATTTTGTGTTATCCAATGCACACGCTCTTTTGTGTACATTATCTACTTTATGAATGCAGAAAAGGCCTATTTCATATAATTACATTAAACAGATTTGTACTGTGCTTCATCCTCACTGTGTGTCTTCCCATTTTCATTGCTTTGCATTTCTGGCTCATAGACTTTGAAATAAACTTCACCCTTGTGTACAATCTGGTCAGTTCTTACCCTACAGAGGACAATCCGGGTCTGGTTATGGATCAGGGAAGGTTAGCAGTCTGTTCCCAGCTACGTTGTTGCTCATTCAAAAGTGGGCACGGCAGGCCAGGACCGATAAGCCCACTCATGACTCGCCTACGCTGGTACTGTCACTACGTGTCTTCCCTGGTTTCAGTGTAGGCGAGTCAACGTAGTTCGCAACAGACTGCTAACCTTTCCTGATCCGGACTCAGACTGTCCTCTGGAGGGCAAGAACTGACTAGATTTTACACAATGGTGAAGTTTATTCCACAGTCTAGGAGACAGAAGTGAAAAGTAATCAAAACGGGAACATGAAGTGATAAAGTGAGGATGAAACATAGTTAAAAGACACAGAGAAGTAGCACATACAGAACAAGAATGAAATGATGCCTGCGTGGATCTGAAAGCTACCCTGGCAGGCATCATCATCTAAGTCTGTGAAGGAGAGCTCAACTGGTAAACATGATATCCTTCCTGCCTTCTCCTTGGCTATTTCCATAGCACAGTACAGCAGAGTTTTAGTTGGGATGGCTAATCGCCCAACTTTGAATTAATACGTCGCCTTACCTTACGAGGTTTAAGATTTTATTTGCGAGAAATGCACTGAATGAAGTCGGCTTAGAATTCTTCCTTAAGAATGGACCATTGGTTTCTTGATTGTACATTGTGAAACTTTGGAAGATACAAGTGGATGGATGCAATTGCCCTTGGAAGTCTTTGTTGAGGTGAAACGCGTTGCCTGTGCTGTAGCTTTTTGGATGAAGAACCTGAATAAAAAGATTAAATATATCTGAAAAGGATCTACTATTCGTATCTTGGACTGTCTGTTTACATTTACGTTTGGGTATTGCTCAGTGTAAAGTATTTCTAATATACGGCCACTGAGGAGCAGGCCGTTAGAGGTGAGCAATAGGGTTATATTGTTCCGGTGCATACTCCAGATAGAGCTGCATTGGGTTCCCTAGTTGCCACAGTTTGTTTTAGTAAATTATTAACGGCAATGCACGCACTGGTGGGAATCTCTATGTTCTATCTTTAAAATCATAGCAACAATGCATGCGCCAGCTGATGGCATCCATTTTACATTTATAAACCATGGCATTAGTACATTCACTGTTGG
Organism: Triturus cristatus; assembly: GCF_964204655.1. Classification (NCBI taxonomy): domain Eukaryota; kingdom Metazoa; phylum Chordata; class Amphibia; order Caudata; family Salamandridae; genus Triturus; species Triturus cristatus. The sequence goes on from NC_140590.1 coordinate 1,359,016,102, forward strand.
CTTTAGTACCCTCATACAGGTCATAAACCATGTCATAAATGTATGCATAGGAACGTTGTGTGTGTTGTACCCTCGGGTCTTTCAACTGTCTCTTTTTTGCCACCAGGCTGTATTTACTTCATTAACGATGCCCTGTTTTAGTGTAGATGAATTAGGAATTCAGTGTATTATTCACTGTATATGTTTAAGTTAATGAATTGCTAGTGGCTACATGCTCTGCCCTTCTTAATAATGGCTAACGCTCATTAAGTAAAAATAAAGTTTGAGAAATATCTCAAATGATGTGTGGCAATTATTGCAGAACATACTTAACATGCTGTATCTACTTTATATGGTCGTCCAGCTTCAGAACAAATGTCATCCCAAGGTGGCAGTTGCAGGTAGCTGAGGCGTACAGTCTAGATTAAATGGGACTTCTTTCTAAGTGATCTTCAGGAAGGTCAATGACAGGAGCTAGTGTACTAGATTCAACATCAGTGTTTGTGATCACATTGCTTCCGTTCTGGATATGTTGATCTATGATCCATTCCAGTCCAAAATGTGAGTACGGGATATAGATATATATATATATTCACTGAAAAAAACACCGGTTTCAGGAACGTTATAGTTAGTTGGACATTTCACTCGTACAAAACCAGAGAATTTCGACCATTATAGTTAGTTGAGCTAACTATAACTCATGGCCTCGCAATGCACCGCTGACGTCACATATTACATCACTCATGACATGGTCAGTGACATCACTGATGACATCTCAACTGACATCACTGATGACATCATCCAGTGACTGTGTGTTTCTGAAAAGTTTAAGAATGTTATATATATATATATATATATATATATATATATATATATATATATATATTACCTACTGGCGGTCGCCAGTAGGTAGTTATAGTTAGGACCACGTTTCCATAGGAAAACCTCAACATTCTATTTTGAATAACTTTGGCGCCGGTCGACGAATCCTCGCGAATTTCTCAAAATAGGTGGGGCGCTACGCTCCGCTCCTACCCTGAAAGTCTCGGGGGGATCCGTCAAGCGGGGGCTGAGATAAAAGGGGGGTCCCAAAACGCGTTTTTCCCATGCATTTTTCCATAGGACCTTTAGAACGAGCTACAGCCCGAACGGCTGAACAGAATTACTCAAAATTTGGCAGAGAGGTAGTCCCTAGGTCAAGGAAGTGCCTTTTGTAGGTCTGGTGTAAATCTGTTCAGTATTTCCGGAGAAAATAGCATTTAAAAGCATATATATATATATATGCGCGCAGGGTGCGCGCACCGTGCGAGCACCGTGCGAGCACCCTAACGTGCGCGAGCGTAATTCTGATTGGTGGTTACATGTTAGTCAACGTTCGAATCGGTCGAAATCAGGAAGTGTCGGCCGCCATTTTGTTTGTTTTCAGTGCGAGAGTGAAAAAGGAAGGTGGCGAACGTGAAAAGGGGGCAGGGTAGAGAGTTCCTGACCCCCTAGCCTTTGTCAGGGGGTCCCTGAAGGACCCCGAAGGCAAAAAAAATTTTTTTTTTTTTTAAAAATCGCGGGGGTGCGCGCACAGTGCGCGCACCCTGAAAAACACAAAAAAAAATTTTTTTTTTTTGCAAAAAAAAAATAATAATTCGCAGGGTGAAAACCAAAAAAAAAAATAATAATAATTTTTAATACGTAGTTTATTGTAAAATAAATATATAAAAAATAATACATAAATAAATTAGCATTTAAAAAACCGTACAAATTCACTGAAAAAACCATAGGTTTCACACACGTTATAGTTAGGAATTAGCATTTAAAAAACCTTGCTAATTCACTGAAAAAACCATAGGTTTCACACATGTTATAGTTAGCTGGACATTTTACTGATAAAAAACCAATGAAATTCCCCCGTTATAGTTACTGTAGGCAACTATAACTCACGCGACCGTAATCCTCTGCTGATGACATATGTGTCTTTATGAAAAAAAAATATTTGTAATATATGTATAGCTAAAATTTAATGGAAGAAGACATGGGCAAATAAGTGTCTAAATACAGTATTAGCATCAGCAGAGGATTGCAGTCGCGTGAGTTATAGTTGCCTACAGTAACTATAACGGGGGAATTTCATTGGTTTTTTATCAGTAAAATGTCCAGCTAACTATAACATGTGTGAAACCTATGGTTTTTTCAGTGAATATATATATATATATATATATATATATATATATATATATACTCAAAGGTTTATTGAAGAATGAGTGGGTGTATGAGTGTCTGAATGGATGATTTAGTTGGTGTGTAACTGACTGTATAAGTGAGTGATTAAAGGTGTAATAGTGAATGCATGGGTTAGTGACTAATCTGTGTGAATGTCTGTATCAGTCTTTCAGTTGGTGTGTAAGTAGCTGCATGGGTGGTGAGTAGCTACATGACTGACTATATGGGTTAATGATTGGTTGTATGAGCACCTGTATGGGTGCCTGAGTCTCTGTGTGGGTGGGTGATTCACTGGGTGTATGGGTTCATGAGTGTATCTGTGAGGGGCTGTAAGGGTGGGTGGGTGGGTGAGTGTGTTTCCGGCTGTGTTGGTGAGTGGATAGATGTCTCAGTGGTACATGTGTGAGTAACTACATATGTGAAAGGCAGTATATGTGAGTGTTTGAGTATATAAGTGACTATGTGAGAGTGAGTGATTGGGAGAGTGACTGTATGGATGAGTATGTGCTTGTGTCAGTGATTGTAGAAGAGAGTAAGTATGTTTAGTATCTGTATGAATAATTGAGGAGGTGTGTGTATAACTGTATGATGAGTAAATCGCAGTGGGATTGATTCTTTGGGTGACTGACTAGGTGTGTGAGTAACTCTATGGGTGAGTGGTGGTGTGTGAGTATTTGTATAGGTGTATGAGTGCATATATCAGTGGCTGTATTGATGAGTGACTGTGGGTATGAGTGACTGTATGGGTGAGTGGATGTGTGTGTAGACCTATGAATCAGTGAGTGGGTATGTACGAACTGGTATTTGTGTGTCTATGGTTTTGAGAATGGTAGTCTGTATTTTAGAGTCAGTGTATTAAAGGTTATATTAGGGTGTGAGGAGGTGCATGTTAAATGTTAAATGTTAAATGTTACTGGATTTCTAAAGCGCATGGCTGCCCGTGAGCGTCCCAGCGCTGAATGAGTACAGGTGGAGTCGTAAGGGGGTTTCACGGGAACAGCCATGTTTTCAGAGATTTTCGGAAGGCCAACAGATTAGGCTGTGCACGAATGTCAGGAGGGAGTGAGTTCCATAATTTGGAAGCATTATAGGAGAAGCGCCGACCTCCTGATCGTGCTCTCTTGATCTTAGGTGGCAGAGTTAAATGAGCATTAGAGGATCGGAGAGGTCTAGAAGTGGTGTAAGGAGTCACCAGGTCTTTAAAAATGGGAGGTGCCTTGCCGTTGAGGATTTTGTGCGTGAGACAGAGCGCCTTAAATTGCACTCTTTCAACCACGGGAAGCCAGTGGAGTGCTTTGATAGCCGGCTTGGACGAACACCGGCTCTTGGTGTTGGTGAGGATCCGTGCTGCCGGTTTATGAACCACCTGCAATTTGGTAGTGACTTTCCGCGGGGCACCCAAAAACAGTGCATTGCCATAATCCAAGCGTGACAGGATGAGGCCTTGGATAAGGAGTTTCCTTGATGGAAAAGGGAGTAATGGCAGAATTTTTTGGGCAGATCGCAAAAGCCCATAACAGACCCCAGCAGTTTTCCTAGCATGAGTGTGCATGGTGAGATTTTGGTCAAGCCATAGTCCGAGGCTTTTGATCTCGGTTTTAGTGGTAGGAGGCTTGCCCATGCATGGGGGCCATAAAGATTCTGGCCGGAAGTGAGCCTGGTTCCCCATTACCAGTATCTCTGTCTTGTCGCTGTTGAGCTTCAAGTGCGAGCTATCCATCCAGCTGACTATGTCTTTCAGACAGGAATAAAGGTTGGTGGTAGGGTTTTCCTGCTGAGAAAGGGAGACTACCAGCTGGGTGTCATCAGCGTACGTTAGGAGTTTAATCCCGTGGGGGGTGACTATTTTTTCCAAAGGGGACATATATACGTTGAAGAGCGTGGGGCTCAACGAGGAGCCCTGTGGTACTCCGCAACGCATAGGGGTCTCCCTGGAAGTATAGTCACCCTCGATCACCTGGAATGAACGGTCATGAAGAAAGGATTTAATCCAGGTCAGGGCGACACCTGTAATCCCAAGATCACTGAGTCGCTGGACCAGGATTTGGTGGTTGACAGTGTCGAAGGCCGCGCTCAGATCCAGGAGGATCACTGCCACTGAACCTCCTGAATCAATGATCTTCCTGGCCTCCTCGACCACCGTCACCATTGCTGTCTCCGTGCCCTGTCCGGGGCGAAAACCCGTCTGAGATGGTTTAAGTAATTCATTCGATTCCAGGTAGTGGGAAAGCTGGACATTTATGAATTTTTCTGTCATTTTACTGATGCAGGGGAGGAGCGAAATGGGCCTGAAGTTGCCTAGGTTAAGGGGTCTAGATTAGGTTTTTTTTAGTAATGCTCTAACCTTCGCCTTTTTCCAGCTGGGGGGGACCACTCCGAGTGCCAATGAGGCATTAATCAGGTGTACCATGGGTCCGAAGATGGTAGGTGTTACTTGCTTTAGGATTTTAACTGGTGCAGGGTCAGAAGGTGAGCCACTTTTAAGAGATTGAAAGATGGGGGCCAAGGTTTCCTTGCTTATGGGAGTGAACGTCTCAAGTCTAGAGTTGAGGTTCTGGGCTTGTATTAGGGAAATAGGTGAAAGATCCAGGGGGATGGACGGAAGTTGCTGCAGAATGTTTTGAATTTTTTGATCGAAATACGTGGCCAACTTATCACAATGGTTGTCTGCAAGGACAGATGGACAAGTGGACTCCGGGGTTTTCAGGAGAAGTTTTACAATGCGAAAAGTCTCCCTCGATGGGCAAGATGCATCATTAATTTTCTCCTGAAAAAACGAAGTTTGGGCATTTTTCAAGGCTTTTTTATAATTGAGGATGGCCAACCTGTATTCCATCTTGCTATTGGGGTCGAAGTCTTTCCGCCAAGTTCTTTCAGCCCTTTTGCATTGCTTCTTCGGGAGGCGGGTTTCTTGGGTGAACCATGGGGCGGAAGTTTTTTTGCGGGTTGTCCGATATGGTTTGTAAGGGAGGATGGTATTAAGGGAATTTTCTATCCAAGATGAAAACTCCACATCCGCTGTTACGGGGTCGATGGCAAAGATGGGCTTGGAGAGGTCCAGGATGTATTCCCATTTTTTAAGGTCTAGTTTAGCCCAGGGACGTACCGGTCTACCGGGAGATGGAGTGGGAGGAACGTTGGTCGGAATCTCCCAACTGAAGGGAATAAGCCTGTGGTCTGACCAGGGCAGAGGAATCGGGGCATTGATTTTCAAGGTGTTAATGTTACAGAAAATAGGGTCAAGTAAATGACCATGACTGTGCGTGGGTTGGTCATTCTGTAGATGAAGATGATGAGTGGCAAGGTCTAAAAGCAGCTCTGATGCGGTGTTGTCCTCCCCGTTATCGAAGTGGATATTAAAATCCACTAAGACAAGTAAGTTAGACAGAGTGCTTGTCATAGCTGTGGAGAATTCCACAAGGGAGCTACAAAATTGGCCCAAGGCTCCTGGGGGACGGTAAATAAGAGCTCCTGAGATTGAATTACAGGAGGACAATTGAATGCTAAAATGAACATTTTCACAGTTCAGTAAAGGGCTGTCCCGAAACCTGCATGAAAGATGTTCCTTATGAATAATAGCTATCCCTCCCCCATTTCCCTTCACTCGATCCAAGTGTTGTATAAGATATCCCTGCGGTAACGCCAGTACCAGGTCAAAATCTGAGTCTGGGGTGAGCCACGTCTCCGTGAGAAATAGTATCTCAAATTGCTCTTCTTCTAGAAGCATGAAGATTTCATGACTATGTTTGGGCAGGGATCTACAATTTAGCAGGGCCATCTTGATGATGGTCCGGGGTGTTTGAATTTTCGTCACCGGGGTGAATTTGTAAAAACAGTGCGCACAGTGAGTAGAAGAACTTTCACCATAAAGAATAGTCGTACAGAGAGGCTGGGGGGGGCGATATAGTTGCATCAGAGAGTCTCTGGAGTATGATATAGTAGGTTGAGTGGAAGAGACCAGGGTGGCAGGCCCCAGGCCCGTCCTGGCGCGGACGGGCGCAGACGGGCTTGCCTTAGGCGCGCCTTCGGCGCGCTGACGGCGCGCTGACGGCGCGCCCGCTGCGCTCGTCCGCTGCGCTTCCTCCAAATACACATTTAATACGAGGAGGGGGTTAGGGGAGGGGCGTGGCCTCAAAAGGGGGCGTGGCCTTGGTGCACGCCGGCAATGGCATCCACGAGTGGTAGCTTGTTTGTGTGCTTGACAACGCTAGCGTCAGCTGTGCCAGGAGTAAAAGATGCTTTTCCGCAGCAAAGTTGCAAGGTAGGAGAGTTATTTTAAAACAAAGAAAATCTACATAACACACAGATCTTTAAAAACGTGTAACGCTCCCGGCTTCCGCCTCAGGAATACTAATTCTGTGGAAGGGCTCGTTCTCGGTGCTTTTACCTGGGTGGAGGGGGCGTGGCCTCAAAAGGGGGCGTGGCCTCGGTGCACGCCGGCAATGGCGTCCACGAGTGGTAGCTTGTTTGTGTGCTTGACAACGCTAGCGTCCGCTGTGCCAGGAGTAAAAGATGCTTTTCCGCAGCAAAGTTGCAAGGTAGGAGAGTTATATTAAAACAAAGAAAATCGACATAACACACAGATCTTTAAAAACGTGTAACGCTCCCGGCTTCCGCCTCAGGAGTACTAATTCAGAGATTAAGTGGATGATGTCATCAGTGATGTAATTTGCAATGTCATCAGTGAAGTCACTGACCATGTCATAAGTGATGTAATATGTGACGTCATCAGCAGTGCATTCAGGGGCGTGAGTTATAGTTAGCTCAACTAACTATAACTGGCCGAATTTCCCTGGTTTTGTTCGAGTGAAATGTCCTACTAACTATATCGTCCCTGATACCTGTGGTATTTTAAGCGAATTTCTACGGTTTTTTAAATGCTAATTTCTAACTAGAACGTCCATGAAACCTATTGTTTTTTTCAGTGAATTTCCAAGGTTTTTCAAATGCTAATTACTAACTATAACGTCCCTGAAACCTTTGGTTTTTTTAGTGAATTTCTAAGGTTTTTTAAATGCTAATTTATAACTATAATGTTTTAGTTGCGTTTGCAGAGTGGTATAGAAAGAGGGCTGGGCCTCCGACCAGCGCTCAGGAATTCCGGGCTTCTTGGCCCCCAAAGTCCCTCAGGAGTAAAGTGGACTTCATCCCCCAACCCATAGTGTGCCAGGAGGCGTGTTTGCAGAGTGGTGGAGAAAGGGGGCCGTGGCCTCCGAAGACCTCTTAGCAATACCACTGTGTGGGACTTATTGGAGGTAACAGGAGGGGTAGTTGGCCCCCAAGGACGTCCTTGGCAGCCAACTACCCCTCCTATTACCTCCAGTAAGTCCCACACAGCTGGATTACTAAGAGTGGTCCGAGGCCACGTCCCCTTTTTACACCGCTCTGCAAGCACGCCTCCTGGTGCACTGCTGCTCGGGGGATGAAGTCAACTTTAGTCCTGAGGTCCTCATGACTCCAGAGGACCTCATTCTCCCACCAGCAGTGTGCCAAGAGGCGCGTTTGCAGAGTGGTGTAAAAAGGGGCATGGCATCAGACCACCTCTCAGCCATCCCACTGTGTAGGGATTACTGGAGGTACCTGGTGGGCTAGTTGGTCCCTAAGGACCCTTAAGGATCTAGGGAACTTAATCCCCCAACCCAAAACCTGCGAGGTGGCGCATTTGCAGAGTGGTGCAGGGAGGGGGCGGGGCCTCTATCCAGATGCTGGGTTTTTTCAGGGTTTTTTTATAGTTAGAAATATTTTATGGACCCTGGGGACCCCAATCCCCCAGGTTTCTGCGACATTTCTTTTCAAAAAAAGAAAAGAAACGGGAAGGGGGCCAAGCGGCCCCCTCCCGAGGCCAGTTTCAGCCCCGGGGACCCCATCCCTCGGGGCATGGCCACAGTTTTTATTTTAAAAACATATATATTTTTACGGAGGGGGATCGTGTGGCCCCCTCCTGAGGCCATTATTGGCCCGAGGGACCCTATCCCCCGGGGCATTGCCACATGTTTTTTTCTTTAGAATTCTTATTTTTCACTGGTGGGGGGCCCTGTGGCCCTCCTTTCCTAGGCCACCTTTGGCCCCGGGGACCCCATCCTCCTGGGCCGGTCCTCATGTTGTGGATCTTGCTTGAGGGACCCCCAATGCCCCCGCAGTCCTTGCCAGCTCCCTGCCTCCTGCGGGAGCCAGCATTGCTATTGGACAAGGGCCGCACATAATTATACATATGCCCTGGGGAGGTGGTGGTCCCCAGGGCAGCGTCGGGGGCAGGAGCCCCCACACATAATTTATACAAGCCCCGGGGAGGTGGCAGTCCTGTAGGGCTGCGGGGGGCTGCGTGCCCCTGCATAATATTAATCATGCCCCAGGGAGGTGGCAGTCCCCGGGGCAGTGGGGGCCTCCGCGGGCCCCCACATATATTTTACTTATTGCCCTCGGGACCAGGCCCACCCAGGGTCTTATTAAAACGAAGCTAAGAGGTCCTCTTGTGTCCTGAGGACCTCAGGACACAAGTGGACTTCATCTTCCCACCAACAGTGTGCCAAGAAGCGTGTTTGCAGAGTGGTGTAAAAAGGGGGCGTGACCTTGGGCCATCTCTCTGCAATTCAGCTCTGTGGCGCATATTGGAGGTACCTCGTGGGCTAGTTGGCCCCAGGGACCCTCAGTATTAAAGGGGAATTAATTCCCTAACTAACAACGCGCCAGGTGGCGCGTTTGCAGAGTGGTGGGGAAAAGGCGTTACCTTTGTCCACCTCGCAGCAATCCCCCTGTGTGGGGCTTACTGGAGGTAAGACGTAGGCTAGTTGGTCCCTAAAGGACCCCCAGCAACGAAGGGGACTTCATATCCCCATCCAAGAGCACGCCAGGGAGCGCATTTGCAGAGTGGTGGGCAAAGGGGCGTGGCCTGCAATGAGAACTTAGCAATCCTGCTGTGTGGGATCTATTGGAGGTAATAGGAGGGGTAGTTGGCCCCCAAGGTCGACATTGGTGGCCAACTACCCCTCTTGTTACCTGCAGTAAGTCCCACACAGTGGGATTGCTAAGACTTTTAAGGAGGACATGCCCCCCTTTCTCCAGCACTCTACCAACGCACCTCCTGGCAGACTACAGGATGGGGGATGAAGTCCAATTTACTCCGGAGGGACTTTGGGAGCCAAGTAGCTCTCTTGGTACCTTGTCTAAGTCCTATGCAGCGGAATTCCTGAGCGCTAGTCGGAGGCCCAGCACCCTTTCTCCACCACCCTGCAAATGTTACTACTACTTAAAGAAGCGTCTTTCTGCACCTCTGACTTAGAGGTAGTTTTAATCCCCCTGCCCTATTATGTACTAGGGCCTTACAGCCATACAGATAGCCAGCCAACCAATCAATAACTCATATAGATACTCATTTAGCTACTCACCAACCCATGCAACCTCTTACACACCAACTGACAGACTGATACAGCCATTTATACAGTTTAGTCACTAACCCATGCATTCAGTAAGACATGTCTAATCATTCACTTTTACAGACAGTGACGCACCTAGTATATTATCCATTCAGACACTTATACACTGACTCATTCTTCAATACACCTTGGCATATATATATATATAAAACATATTTAAACTTTACAGAAACACACATTCACTCACTTCAAAGAAGCAAAGCAGAATTGCTTTTGAGCAAGGGAAGCTGCATGGCAGCAGTTTCCCTTGCTCAAAAGCAATGCCGGCTCCCGCAGGTGGCTGGGAGCTGGCGGGACCTTGGGGGCATTGGGGCTCCCCCACGGTCCCAATCACAGAGGCCAGGCCCCGGGGGATGGGGTCCCCAGGGCCAAAAGTGACCCGGGAGGGGGGCCACGCGGCCCCCCTCCAATAAAAAATTAAATAAAATAAATAAAAAAGGAAAAGGCCGGCCCCGGGGGATGGGGTCCCCGGGGCCTTAATTGGCCTGAGGAGGGGAGACCAAGCAGCCCCCTCCATATAAATCAATACATTTTAAAAAAAAGAAAGTCTGGCCATGCCCCGGGGGATGGGGTCCCCGGGGCCAAAATTGGCCTAGGGAGGGGAGCCACGCGGCCCCCTTCCCGTTTTCTTTTTTTTTTTTTAAATAGGGTTCAGGCCCTGGGGAATGGGGTCCCCAGGGCCCCAACAAAGTGAAAAAAAAAAGGAGGACCACACAGCCCCCTTGTTAAAAAAAAAAAAAAAAGAAACAAACAAACAAACAAGAATTCACAGTACCAATAACAATAATAATTCTTTCTTTATTCGGATGCAGACATATCCATAAAAAGGTACCATAAAACAGTCATACAGTCTAAAATTCAATACAAAAAGATAAAACTACACAAGTTGAAACAAGACAAGATACTAAAAAAACCTCAGGTCTATGGCTATATACCCCATCACACCAATAGTAACCTCCTGCATAGAGAGCAGTGAGAGATCAATCAATTCTGCATATCCTGAATCTATAAGCTGCCCGCAAAAAACTAATCACAGCAAGGAGGGTATGGGGGTTTAATAGCAAATGAAAGTGCAAGAGTGCCACTTTGGCCTGCCTGCACTTCAGACTCTAAGACCAAAGAAATAGTTTTCTTGGCACTGAGAATAATTTACAAAATAAAACAAAATGCAACATATCCTGTGGAGGTCTGAGATCGCAACCACAAGGGCCTCTTAGGGTTGAGGAAAAATAGCCAGCTGGGGAAGCTAAAAGGTGGTGAATTTGATTGAATCTAAAGCACCTGATTAAAAATCTATTGTGGGCACCGACTTTAGCATTACAAAAGCCCTCAATGTAGGTTTACTGAGCTCTTTGTTTTCATGCTGGGTAGTAGCACATTTATGATATAACTCTTTTGTGATGTTGAGATCCCCAGGGAATAAAGTGTTGTGTGCAAAGAAAGGTCTGTCCTTCCTATGACAATACCAATAGATTGGCAACCAGTGCCAGACCTATTAACTTCGATGGTGCTTGTTGTTTCCTAAGATGACACTCCAGCCATTTCATTCAGAAGTAGAATGTGCTGTCTTAATAACTGTAATTTCTGTGATCCTCTTTCAGTGGTGCTAGTGTGCAGAGGGCCCACTTGATAAATCATAGTAGTATTTGTCATATTGCTATTTATAGAGAGATTTCAGGTATTTTGATTATATTTTAAGGACATTTCTAGCATTCAATATACCGCCAGTGCAGTGGTTTATCATTTAAATGGAAAAGGAGGGTGATAGGTCCATATGGCTTTAGATGATATTATATATTACATATAGAATGTGTGTTTTTCATGGTTCTTTTAGCTATCGGAGACCTTACTGTTCAGTCAAGAAATACCCCCAGTCAGTAGACGTCTGTGGTGTGCATTGTGATTGGATACACAGTTTCAAAGTTTCAAATAAGCAATAGTATATTATACATCCAAAGCATTATCCCCACATTGCACTTATCTCAGCACTGGAATGCACCCAAAGAAGGAAAGCGAACAAGCACACAGCCAGTAGGTATGACTTTGATGAGCTTATGCATGAAACAGTATTTGTTAATGCCTTTTTTTCTGCATACATTAACTTATTATAATTGGACCTATCCCACACACACAAAAACAGACACCTTTCAAAGTTTCTTGAACTGGATATATTCTGTGATGTCACCTGATAGGCCCTGATCTCAGCCCAGAAGGAACAACACTACTCCTTACAGTGCAGCTGTAGGAATGGCATCGGGCAGTCCACAGCTTCTCCTATTTAACCTCTCAGGCACTCCCAGTTTGGGAGAGGGCAGGATGCAGCATTGTCCCTTTACACGTAGGAGCTGGGTGTCTTATCTACATCCCTCTCCACATTGGTAAGCATGCAAACCCTCTTCATTACTTTGATTTGCCTGGGGAATCCACATATTATTTGGATTGGGCCCCCTATAAAAGAGATCGGCTAGTTGTCTTCACTTCTGAAGGTAGCCCAAGGTTGCAAAGCCCTTCTCTAATCGGGGTAGTACTTTCTGAAATGCTTTGGACGAAATAGTTCAACAGATGGGTGTTTTGTAATGATAATCCTTTGTGACTGTATGGATTTTGGCAGCTTCCCAGATTGCAGAATAACTTCTAACTTTTGCCCATGGTGTATGGCATAGTTCCTCTGTCCTGATAGGGGGAGGACATACAGCCCGCCAATTATTTGGCATTCGGTGCAATCCTCATCTGCTCGTACACAGCATTGTCCATCTTCGGCAAACAAGGTTTGTCTCTTATCCATGCCATGGTATTGGCTGCTCCTCGGTGGCCCGATGTGTGAGCTCCACAACCTGTTTCCACAATTTGTGTGGCACCACAATGCACCATCCCATCAGGAAGAGACCTTCCTCTGTGGTGCTGAGTTCCTCTTGAATTTTTCTACACAGCTGTGTCATTCTCAGTTTTTCTGATGGCCCCATCTTTTGGAAAGTCCTAAAATGTGTTTTCACTGATGGTGCCTCATGGCCTTGATTACTTTTTTGTGCATTTGTCCCCATTGGAAGCCACCTGCGTTTCCTCCAGTCTCTTTGGCTTTGGGCAACACTCTTGATCGATCGGTGTGACAAATTTCTCAATTTTATCGCCTTCTGTTCTGACTTTGTTGTCTGCTGGCTGAGGGAGTTTGACCGATAGACTGCCAAGTTAACCCATGGCCTGTAGACCGCTAAAAATTTATACTCTTGCAGTTGGGCTGCCCACCATTGGATGCACAGTGGGGTATTCTTGGAGGTGCTGTAAACATTGGGACCAGTGGCTTGCATTGCAGTCTGTCGCCTCTCAGAACTCTTACCCATAGAGGTAGAGGTGGAAGTGGCAACAGCCACACTTAATAGCTAAAGCCTCTGTAGCTGTGCATACCTGTTTTTGATGTCTGTCAGGGCCCGACTTACATATGCGATGAGCACAAGCACTCCGTATTCCTGTGCTTGAATCAGCACTGCTCCTAGCCACACTGGGCTGGCATCTACGGTGAGTTCAGTGTGGTTCTCTGGGTTGAAGCACACTATTGTGGAGTCCCTGAGCAATGCATTCTTGATCTCCTTGAATGCTTTCTCCACTTGGGAGGTCCAGTTCCATTGAGTGTTGGCCCTTGGCAGAACTCTGAAGAGCTCTGAGATGGTGCCAGGTTAGGCACAAAGAGTCTGCACTTCCTATGCGTTCTATTGGATGCAGACATTATGTATAGCATCTGCTTTCCTTCGATCGATACAGAGTCTTTCCTTGGAGAACACATAGCCAAAAAAGTTGATTTGTGATTCAAGAGCACTTCTTGTGGACTAGGTCCATGGTCTGCTAGCCTCTACAGTGACACTATTGGGCAGCGGTGATGCTCTTCCAATCGGGTAGAATATATTAAGGTGTTATTTTTGTTTAATACACCTTCCAGGCCTGATAGTGTCTTCCTGATTGTGTTTTGGAATGCGTCTGTAGACAAGGATATCCCAAAGTTGTGGCGTTTGTACCTCCTCAGCCCAAGGCTTTTAGAGAATGTTCTGATGTACCAACTGGCTGGGTTTAGCATAATCTGGTGTCCAGCATCAGCTGTTGGTATCCAGCATTTAAGTACAGTTTAGAAAAACAATGTGCTCCGTTTAAATCTGCTATGATGTCATTCATTGTTGGTGGGAGGTATCTGTCCATGCATATGGCTTTCTTGAGGAGCCTCATGTCAATGGATAGCCAGATGGCTCATAACTGCTTTGGTTTCAGTTCAACAACCATGGGTGACACCCATTGTGTGAGTCCTGCTCACTTTTCAATGACTCTCAATTGTTTAAATCTCTGGAGCTCTTCTTTCACCAGCAGGAGGTGAAACAGCACTCGCCAATGTCAGAGGGCTGTTGGATTGTCTGGTCGCTGTGGAGTTTTATGGTTGTGCCTTTCAGGTACTCTAACACTTCAAATAATTGTGGAAAGTCATTTATTTTTTCAACTACTAGGCAGTTGTGCACCCTCTTGGTGAAAAACAACAATCGGGGGGCGTGTCCAAGATGGCGACGGAGTAGGATGTGTTTTCAGTCCCTTCGCCGCCGCGACTGCTGAGCATTGAGTGAGCTTCCTCCCTGAACCCTACCGGCCGCTCCAATGCGGGTGCGGTCCCTCTGGGAATCAAGGAGGTGACCTGGTGCTGGTGGTGGACCCGTTGAGGCGGCGAGGAGCACCCGGAGGCGGTGGGGCCTGCGCAGAGGCCGAGCAGCACACGCCGGGGAGCTCGCGTGGAGCAGAGGCTGGAGACGGGGCTATCTGCGGCGTTGCAGTGACGGCAGCGTGGCTGGCGGAGTGCGGATCGGCCCGCGGCCGGCGACCTGGTAGCTTCGTGAGGGAGGACTGATCTACGGGACCTCCGGGGGTCTATCTGCCCATCACAGGGTCCGGGCGCTTGGTGTCGGCGCACTGCCGGCGGGAGACCGGGACCCCGATAACCTCGAGGCCTTCACGGGGCAGTGCCAGGGGGACGCTTGCCGGGAGCAGCGCGGCTTCCGCGTTGGGAGGCCTGCCATTGCCGCGACGGTGACCGGAGAGAGGGCTGGCCTCACCTGTCCTCCCACTCTGGTGGGGGCACCTCGGCCGCCGGATTCCCTGATCTGCACAGCGCCACGAGTCCACAGCGGTAAAGCGGAGTGGATACATGGGCCTCTTGTACTGACCAGCCCTGGTGGGCGTATCACTGGCGATCTGCAGGGGGCTTTCTCAGCGCTTTGCCCCAGGACCCTGTCTTGGAGACCAGAGGATTGCTGGCGGTGGGGGGCCTAGGAGACGGGTCCCCCTGGAGTGGTCTTGGTACCTTGCGGCTGACCTGAAGTGGTACCCGACGACCGGCGGGGAGAGTGGGGGTGCCCGGAATAGTGCTTTTGACGCCTGGAGTTCCCTGTGGGGTGGCCTGACGTACTGGCCCCACGCTGGAGAGTGAACGTCCTCCACTTTCAATCTCGGCCGCGAAGACCTAACCGTGAGTCCCATGTCTGGTGGCGGCTTGGAGTGGCGGAGAAGGGGACACTGCAGAGGGTGGAGCTCGGGGAGTTCGTCCATGTCCCGGACTGGCCGTAGACAGCCGTAGAGGAGGATTGGGGTGCGTGAGCGGGGAGCCGTCCGGAACGGCGCTTGAGGAGCCCTACGGAGCCAGGGAACCAAGAGAGGGAGGCCGCCGTCAAGCGGCGGGAGCAGCTGCCTTCCTCTGGACTCTTCGTTTCAGTGGTTCCTCCTCGTGAGCGGGATGTCCAGCAAGCCCGGCAAGGGAAAGTCCGGCAAGGAGGGGCCTCAGAGCGGAGGGCGGCCGGCGACACCTCCCGGGCCTGGCGTCTCCCCCAGGCAGCGAGACGATGAGGCGCCGGCGACTAAGGCGTTTATGTTGGAGCTTTTCTCCGACATTTAAGAGGACATCTCGGAGCTTCGTACCCAGCTCGCCTCGGATCTCAGGGACGTGAGGAGAGAGGTGGACGGCATCGGCGAACGGGTGGCGACGCTGGAAGAGCATGATCTGGGGCTGGCGGGGGACGTGCACCAGCTCCAACAGGATGTGCTGAGGCTGACGGAGCAGAATCTGGACCTCCAAGCCCATGCGGAGGACCTCGAGAACCGGTCCCGACGGAATAATATCTGCATTCGAGCGGTTCCCTGGGACGGTGAGGCGGGAGACCTGCGTGGCTATGTGGAGGCCCTCTTCCTGCAGATTCTTGCCGAGGATGACCTTCAGGAGGTCAAGATGGACAGGGTCCATAGAGCGGGACTGCCGAGGGGTGCGGGGGCTCCCCCCCCCGGACATTCTGGTCTGCATCCAAGACTTTCAGCTCAAGGAGCGCATCCTTCAGAAAGCTTGGGGTATTGCCGATCTACAGTTCAGAGAACACCGACCCCAGTTGTTTCAGGATCTGGCGGCGTCGACGCTCCAGAAGAGACGCGGCTTTAAACCGGTGACGACTTTCTTACGTGACCAAGCGGTAGCGTACTCCTGGGGCCATCCCTTTCGCCTCATCTTCAGGTGGCGGAACGGGCTGGTCCAGCTCAGCTCCTTGCAGGCTGCCAAAGATCTCCTTGGATTGGGCAGCGCGGCCCCATCTCCGAGGGAGGGCCGCTCACCATCGCGACGCCGACGGCGTGCCTCCTCCTGGCATAGAGTGGGGAGTCCTGTAACGCAGAATAGGCCGGATCCCACGGCCAGCCAACAAGAAAGGAATGGGGCAGTGGCCTCTGTGGTTAACGTGACGGTGATGCCTCCACAGGACAGCTCGTCAGCGGCTTGAGGGCAGACGGGAGGCTGCTAAGCGTCGGAGGGACACCCCCCCTCCATTCAGGTACTGTGGATGACTATGTACTTTTGGGGAAGACGCCCCGGGCTGGAGAGCAGATGGACCATTGACTGCTACCTGGGATCCTGTTCTCCGGGGGTCTCAACACTGGCCCTCGCTGTGGACCCTTCGGTTCATGGGTTTCTTCTATGTTGGGGTCTGTTCGTTCGGGTGTTTTGGGTGGGTGGCAGTTTGTGGGGTATTCGTTGGGGCAACGTTCGGAGCGGGAAGGCGGGGGGGAGGAATGGGGTGGGGGGGGCCAGTGGTGGTGGCTCGTGGCTGTTGGATTGCGGGATGTGTGCTTGTCGTTTGATTGGGGAGATGAAGGGGAGGCGGGGAGGGAGGGGACCGGGATGGCTGATGAGACTGGGAGGGGTTATTGATGCGCCTGTGGGAGGCTTTGCTTCTGGGCGCTCTGGATGGGTGAGGAGAGGATGCTGGAGGGCGGAGCTCCTGAGGTCCTTTCTCTGGGGGGGGCAGGTAGCGCGGGAGGGTGTCATGTGTGAGTTATGCCAGTTACGATAGGAACGTGGAATGTGCAGGGGTTGAACTCCCCCCAGAAACGCCAGAAGGTCTGGAAGTACATCCTGGATCACCACTTGGATGTGGTTGGGTTGCAGGAAACCCACCTGGCCCGGAGGGATGAGTCTCGCTTGAAACACAAGCAGTTTCCCCTTATTTACAGATCCTCGGCGACCTCCAAACATAGGGGGGTAGCTCTGATGATCCGCTCCACACTTCAGTTTCAACTCTTGGGGGTCCGGAGTGATAGGGAGGGCAGGTGGATTATGGTCAAGGGTGAACTGCTCGGTAAGATTTGCTCATTTCTAGTATTATATGCTCCCAATGTGGGGCAAAATCGGTTTCTTATAGAACTGTGGAGGATTTTGTGGAGGGGCATTGTTTGTGTTGGGAGATTTCAACTTGGTCTGGGATAAGGACCTAGATAGTTCGCATCACCAGAGGGCGGGGACTGGTCTCTTCTCCGACGCGCTGCGTCGGAAGTTTGCCGAACTGGGTCTGTTAGATGGCTGGCGCTCCATACACCCGCGCTCTCGAGATTACACTTTTTTCTCGCATGTCCATCACTCTTATTCTCGGTTGGACCATATTTTTTATAGTCAGTCCCTCCGGGGATCCCTGAGAGAGGCCAAGATCTTTCCTCTCTCTGTCTCTGACCACGGCCTCTTCGCGCTGGGCCTCTACTGGGCGCCGGAGGGAAGTGCCCCGCGTAGGTGGTACTTTCCAGCCTCCTTGGTCCGCGATGAGTCTTCCTGCACGGCGCTCCGTATAGCGATTCGAGAATTATCAATCTCAACCCGGTGCATGACACCTCGGTCTTCAACACGTGGGACGCCTTCAAGGCATCTTTGAGAGGCAGCTGCCTGGCCCTTACTGCGGCTCTAAATCGTTTAAGGAGGACGGAACGGGAGGCGCTGGAACGGGAACTCTCCGCACTAGAGCAGGCGCACAAGGCCAAGCCCAAGGCCAAGCCCTCTAAACAGACCTTGCGACCGCTGACTGCCCTTAGGGGCAAGCTCCGGGCTCATTATAACAACAGAGCGGAATTTACCCTCCTGAAGCTCCGCCACCTCTCCTACGCTCAGGGGAACAAGGTGGGGAAGCACCTGGCTCGCCAACTCCGCCGTAAACGGGAGAGGGACTATATAGGAGGGGTGCGTGACGCGACTGGTGAGATGCGGCACTGTGACGATGCGAAGGCCGAGCTCTTCGGGGACTACTATGCACAGCTATACGCGGGCAGTACTCTGGACCCCGTGGCCCAAATGGACTACTTGAACGCGCTTCTGCTCCCTCATGTATCTATCGATTGGAATGAGCGACTCGCCGCTCCCATTTCTCGAGAAGAAGTGCTTACCGCTATCAAGTCCTTGAAACTCCATAAGGCGCCTGGGTCGGACGGGTTTACGGCCCTCTTTTACAAGTCCTTTGCCGCTGACATCAGTGATTTCTCGGCCTCGATGGCGGAGGCGGTCATCTCCATTATCCCCAAGCTGGGTAAAGACCCCGCTGCTTGTTCATCGTATAGGCCGATCGCCTTGCTCAACATCGACGCCAAACTCTACTCTTCTATCCTTGCAGCCCGATTGCAGGATCTCATGCCGGTTCTCATTCATCCAGACCAATCGGGTTTTATCAAGGGACGACAAACACACGACAACATTCGAAGGGTGATCCACCTCATCGAGAAGGCCAACCGCTTTCATATTCCGGCGGTACTGCTCGGCCTAGACGCCGAGAAGGTGTTCGACCGGGTGGACTGGCAATTCCTTTTCCGTACCTTGGCGGCGTTTGGGTTTTCGGACCGGTTTTTGACTATGCTCAAGGCCAACTATAGCGACCCTCGGTCGCTAGTCACGGTCAATGGGCATTTCTCCGCTTTTTTCTCCCACTCGCGAGGCACGCGGCAGGGATGCCCCCTCTCTCCCTTGCTCTTTGCCTTAAGTATTGAGCCTTTAGCGTTGGCGATCCGAGAGCAACCGGACATACGAGGCCTGCCATTCACGGGTGAACAGCACAAGATCTCCTTATTCGCGGATGACAACTTGCTTTCCCTCGCTGACCCTGAGCACTCCCTCCCCCAGGTTCAGGCGGCACTGACGCAATTCGAGGCGGTAGCGGGCTTCAAGGTGAACTACGATAAATCATATATTCTTAACCTCACGCTTCCGGTGCCAGAGGTGGACCGCCTCCGACTCCTTTCGCCTCTGCCGTGGACCCACTCCTCACTGCTTTATCTAGGAGTCCGTCTAACCCCCACAGTGGGGAAACTATTCTCGGCTAATTTCCCCCCCCCTTCTGGCCACGGTCCTGGCTGACCTATGCCGCTGGAAGCGGCATGGGTCAGCCTGGACCGCCTGGAAGCTGTTCATCTTGTGGCTGGGGCGGATCCATGCGATCAAAATGTCACTACTCCTGAAGTTCTTGTATTTATTCCAGGCTCTTCCTATTGTCTTGGACGGTGATTTTTTTCGACGCGTGCAGACTCTTCTACTCCGCTTTGTGTGGCAGGGGGGGTCAGACTCGGTTCTCTTTTACCACCCTACGGCGCCCTCGGGGGGAGGGGGGGTGGGCCTACCGGATCTGCGCCTTTATTACAAGGCGGCACAACTCAGGGTTTTGGTGGAATGGACTCAGCCCCTCTCGGAGAAACACTGGCTGCATATGGATAGAAGCGTAGCGGGGCGGACGATATGGGATCTGGTGTGGAGATCTAAGGGGGATAGACCTCGGAACGCGTACATCAGCACGCCCACCGGTACCGCCCTCAAGGTCTGGGATTCGGTGTCTGGCGATGAGCGGTGGACTACGTTCCCATCGCCCTTTACGCCCATACACTTCAACCCGGCATTCCCCCCTGTGCTGCAAGAGGGGCCCTTCGATGCCTGGCGGAAGGGGGGCTGCCTGGCCCTCACACATCTGTTTCATGGCTATGCCCCACTGACGTTTGCCAACTGAAGGCGCGATTACGGGGTCCCTCAATCGGAACAATTCCGCCACACTCAACTGCTACATTGGGCGCTATCTGCTCCCGTTGGGGATGCGGCGACTAGGCCGCCCACCCCCTTTGAGGTCTTTCTGTCCCGATCATCGTCCATGCGCGTGGCCATCTCCTTCCTCTATGGCCACCTCTTAGCCACGGCCATTTCCCGGCGGCCGCGATACATGGGCCTCTGGGAGGACCTGGTCGGTCGCGCCATCACGAATACCGAGTGGTGCCGTCTCTGGAAGGACATGACCCAATATAATCGCTCGGTGGAGCTGAGAGAGGCGCATCTCAAGACCATGCTGGATTGGTATCTCTCACCCGCCAAGCTGCATCGCATATTCCCTGCCACCTCGGATAGATGCTGGAGGGGCTGTGGGTTACTGGGGGACTTTTTCCATATCTGGTGGGATTGTCCGATCATCCGCCCCTACTGGGAGGAGATCTTGTCACACATTAAGGAGATCCTGGGGTACCCGATCTCGGTCTCCTTGGCTCACGTGCTGCTGGGCCTCCGGGATCCACTCCTTGAGCGTCAAACACGAGCGGACAGACAGATTCTTTGGCTTTGCATAGAGGCGGCCAAAATTACCCTGGCGGCAGCATGGAAGAAGGAGGAAGCCCCAGCGATCTCCTTGTGGCATGCGAGGTTGTGGAAGTTGTTGAGCACGGAGGGGATGGCAGATATTTTTCGGGCAACTTTAAAAATTTCATTTTTCGCTGGGGGCCATTGGTCCGCTTTCTATCTGTGGGATTACCAGCTGCGGTGGCCCCACCGTCGATCCGAGCCCTCCATCTGTTTCAGTTATGAATGTCTGTAGTGGATTGTAATTAGAATGTATGAGAGCTGCCACCACTGGGGGGGAGGGGGGGTGGGGGTTGGGGGGGTTTCAGTTTAGAGGTTGCTGCGTCCTGCCTAGACGGTAAGGGGGAGGCTGGTAGCATTGACAGTGGGGGAGATGGCCCTAGTGGCTCGTACTTTGCTATGCTTTGATGACTAGAAGTGAAACTCCACTTCCCGCCTCGCAAGTGGGGCCGGGATTTTGTCCCGTAGTCCCGATAGGGCTTCTGGTTGGCGGCCTCGGAGGGCTAATCTCTCGAACGCTCTTGCTCGCTGTGGCCCCCCCACATACTTAGAGTACCCCCTGCGTGGGAAGTGGTGCGCGACTGGCGCTGTTTCTTTTTTTTCTGTACTCAACAAATTAAATAAAACTTTTACAAAAGAAAAACAACAATCATAGGTCCTCTGCTGTATGGCATCCTACTAGGGTTCCCTCTCCTTCTTTGATTACATGGAAGCAGGCCTGTCTCAGAATGTTGTGGTTTATGATGGTCACTTCAAACATTAGGCAGAGAGGTTGCAATACTCCATACACATGGATTTTTGTCTCTGTAGACATAATAGGTGAGCTAGACTTCAGTGGTTGATACTGTTTGAGGTTCATAATGTTAACTGATGTCCCGGTGTCGATCAGGGCCTGAACCGGTGAGCCTGCAATCATCACAGCACGCTTTTGGGGGGCAGCATATCCTGTTCTCGCTTTACCTGGCATATGAGATCATGAAAGCTTCTTTTTCTCATCTTAGTATGCCCCTGCACCTTTGGTTGCCCCACTCTCTTTGTGTCCTGTTGATCCTCTGCCAGCAATAGCGGTTTCAGGCCTGAGGTGATTCATGATTGTCACTCTGGAACATCCTTGTGAAGTGGTTAAGTTTGCCACATTTTCGAACTGTCAACGGGCCTATTTCAGTTGGCGGCCGGGGTCTCCTGCAGTGGTCGCCTGGCCTTCCTCCGGGTGCTGGAGGGTGCTGACCTTGGTGGTCACTGATGATGGCGGCGAGAGTGGACGGCGACAAGCTGAAACCCAAGTCTACCCGGAGGGGAGCTTATACCCAGGCCAACAACATGGACCGCTATGCGCAGCCAAAGGGATCCCCTAGTGGCCCACATAAATCGCCTGAGCTGCCCAAGGAGGCCTCGGGCGCATCGTCCGAATTGACTCTGCTGGATGTCATGGGGGCCATTGAGGAGATGAAGGCGACTGTGAACCAGCAATTTGATACCCTGGCGAATAAATTGGACTCGGTGTTGATTGATGTGAATTTGGTCAGAGCGGACCTGTCCAAAACAAATGACCGGGTTGACTCATTGACTCAAGCGGCGTCGAGCCTAACCGTGGATGTGGCCGCTTTGCAGACGGAGGTGCGAAGGTTGCGGCTCGCCAGTGACTTGACTGATCGTCGCCATGAGGATTCCGAAAGCAGGGCCAGGCGGAATAATGTCCGTATTATTGGGGTGCCCGAACAATCGGAGGAGTCTGCTGCGGATCTTTTTGTGAAGAATCTAGTGGTGACTCATCTAGCACCCAAGGGACTGAGCAAGTTCTTCGCTGTGGAACGGGCCCACAGGATTCCGGGTGGTGCCCCCAAGGTGGGAGCTCCCCCGCGGCCTATCATTGCCCGACTTTTTAATTTTTGGGATAGAGATGCTATCCTTCAGGCATCGAGGGTGGCTGGGCCATTAAAGTTTGAGAACTCTAATGTTAGCTTTTACCCAGACTTCACGCAAGCGGTTCAAAAGCAACGGTTGGGGTTTTGGCCATCAAACGGCGCTTGAGGGACATAGAGCTGAAATATGCGATGCTACCCGGCTAGGCTGCTGGTTGAGTTAGAGGGTCGCTCGCATTTCTTCGACCGGCCGGAGGCGGTTGGGGAATGGCTGGATGCCCTACCTAGGGGTCGAGGTCGGGGAGGTCGGATGGCGGAAGACGGAGAGTGCTCGACGGAGTAGGAATAGAACTGGGATCCTGGCTATGGACCGCACTGGTAACGTTTTGCACCTGTGGCTGCACTGGACTCCAGTTTGTAACACTTTGCCCTTTGGTATTTGGAGGTTGCGGGGGGCTTGCTGGGGCCCTTTCCTCCTTCTGGGGTTTTTTTTTCTGTCTTCTTTGTAGTGAGTTTCATATTGGGGCGACAGGCACACTGCACGTTGGGGGGGCTGTTTGGGCTCATGCAGGGGTGCAGGGAGGGGGGAGTTTTGTTGGGGTTGATGGGGTGGGGTTGGGGTTTGTTTGTCTGCATCACAAGGCGGGGTAATGTTTTCTGTTGTGTTACTATGACTGTGCTCTCCGGGAGGGGGATATTTTGTGCTGGGGGGGATGGGGGGTAAGGGGTTGAGACTTCTATCATGGAATGTGAATGGGCTGGGGGACAGGATAAAGCGGGGGGTGGTCCTGCAGTTCTTGAAACGTATTTCACCTGACATTGTGTTTCTGCAGGAGACGCACCTTATAGGGAACTCTTTCCATGCCGTGAACAGGCGGGGATATCGCCTTCTGGCCCATTCTGGTTTCACCTCTGGCTCGAGGGGAGTGGGCATTTTAGTTAGGATCTCTCTCCCGTTGGAGGTGGATGAGGTGCTCCACGACGACAGAGGGCGCTACACTGCGCTGCTGGGGAGATGGGAGGGTAAGTTGATTTCGCTGGTTGCTGTCTACGTGCCGCCGGGCCTGCAGACGGCCACCTTTGCTGATTTGGGGCGCCTGCTACTTGGGCTTCCGGGGGGGGGGGGGTTTGGTCTTGGGGGGGATTTTAACGCAGTGGTTTCCGGAGTTGAAGATCGACATCCCCCTAGAGACCTCCCTCGGGCCCAAAACTGGCTGGGGGGCTTTCTGGATACCCTGGGATTGATAGATTGTTGGCGGTTGAAACACCCTGGACAAGCACAATATACTTTCCACTCCGGGGCCCACGGTAGTCTTTCGAGGCTTGACTATATGCTAGTGCCTGCGGCCCAAGCTGGGATGATTGGGGAGGTGCGACACTTGGCCCGCGGTATTTCTGATCACTCCCCTCTTTTGCTACACTTAGATATCGCCATGGGGGCGGTGGGGAGGGTGGCGCCGATCAACCCCTGGTACCTACGAAACCCCACGATCCGTGCAGACCTGGTTGGGTCCCTGGAACACTATTTTAACGACAACGTGGGGTCGGTGTCTTCCGCCGTCTCCCTTTGGGAGGCCTTTAAGACGGTGCTCCGGGGCCAGGCCCTGTCTCTCATCTCCCATAACAAAAAATGCGAGGCGAAAGAGGTGGTTCGACTAGAAAATGAGATCACCGAGTTGGAGATCGATTTGGAGCAAGGTGTTACGGATGACAGACTGCATGTGCTGGGGCTTAAACAGGCCGACTACAAGGCGCTGGTTACTGAATCTGCCAAGAGTATGAGCAGGGAGCAACAGGGGCGTTTGTACGATATGGGTGATAAGGCGGGGAAGTTGATTGCCTGGTTGGATAAGAAGGAGAGAGCGAGTCGAGTGGTGCCGGTTGTTGAGAGGGTGGATGGTGTGTGTGTGACGGACCCCGGTGATATTGTTGATTGCTTTGCGGAGTATTTTCACGGGGTTTACTCCCCGGTCTCTGAACGATCGGAGGAAGACTCTCGCCTGCTGCTTAAAGACATCGCTTTGCCATCTCTATCTGATGAGGATAAATTACTGATGGACGCTCCCCCGTCGCCGGATGAGATTGCTTTGGCCATTCGCTCTATTGCTTCTGGCAAGGCCATGGGTCCTAATGGCCTTCCCATCGAATTATATAAGTTGCGCCCAGATAGGATTGCGCCGTATCTCCGGGACATGTTCCTCAAGGCACAGGCGGCGGGCTCCCTCCCCCCTGACCAACGTCTTGCTACTATTGTTGTTATCCATAAGTAAGGGAAGCCGCGGGATCGGTGTACTTCTTACAGGCCTATCTCTTTGTTGAACGCGGAGCCCAAAATCCTTGCCAAGGTACTGGCCAATCGCCTGATCCGGGTCGTGGGCGACCTGATCCATCAGGATCAATCCGGTTTTATACCCCACCGCAATACCGCTTTGAACCTGCGGCGACTGCATGGCGTCCTCGCTAGAGCGCCATTCATGCGTGAGCCGGCCATTTTGGCGTCCCTGGACGCTACCATGGCGTTTGACACCTTGGAATGGCCGTATATTTGGGCAGCATTGGCGAAGTTTGGGTTCGGCCCGGGGTTCATCGGTTGGGTGAAATTGCTTTATGATAACCCACTGGCACAGGTGGTGGTCAACGGACGGGTGTCGGCTCCTTTTGCTTTGGGTAGGGGCACGCGACAGGGATGTCCGTTGTCGCCTCTTCTTTTTGCGCTTTGTTTGGAGCCCCTTGCGGAGTGGCTGCGGTGGCACCCTTCGATGCGTGGCCTTAGATGGACGCCGGAGTACGAGGATCGTGTCTCCCTATATGCGGACGACATCCTCTTGTATCTTGCATCTCCACGCAAATCGCTCATTGTATTGGTGGATGTGTTGAGCTCCTTTGGTCGCAACTCCGGATTGGTCATTAACTGGGCTAAGTCTTGTGTGTACGTTCTCTCCGGGGAGGCCCCCCCCCTTCCGCGGGGGTGCCCTATCCAGGTTGCGCAGTCGGGGTTTAAGTATTTGGGAATCTTTATAACCCTAGACCCGGTGGCCCGGTATGAGCGGAATCTTCTCCCCCCCCTTCAGCGCCTAAGGGCGGATGTGGCGGGTTGGCGGCGGCTGCCACTCTCGCCGCTCGGCCGGGCGGCGTTCAAAATGATGTCGCTTCCACGCTTTTTGTACGCCCTACAGAACACTGTGGACGTAGTGCCGGCCCGCTATTTTCGGGAGGTGGAGTGTCTTCAGCGTCGATTGTTTTGGGATGGGCGGCCGCGGATCGCTCTCGCCAAACTAACCCTACCGTGGTACGATGGGGGGGTCGCTCTCCCTGATATTAAACAATATTATTGGGCCTCCCAATTGGCTGCTGTCAATCACGGGATGTATGGGCCTGCTTTGAACCCGGCTTTTGAGATGGATAAATTGCTATTGCCAAGCGGGGATTATAATCGAGCACTATACTCAGGGTCCCTTGATGCGCGATTGACAGGCCCGACGCGGGTCGCGGCGCAGGTGTGGCATGCAGCCAATGCGGCGATGGGGTGGAGGGATCGCTTGACTCGTGCAACGCCATTGTACGCTTCCCGGCGTTTGGGTTATCTGTGTAATACGAAAGGCTTTGAGAAATGGGATATGATTGGTATCAGCAAGGTAGGGGATCTCTGGACGAAAGGGAAATTTAAGACGTTTGACATGCTGAAAACCGAATATCAGTTGAACGATAGGGAATATTTTCGGTACGCTCAGGTTCATCACGCTTTGTCTTCCGTGTTCCCGGACGTTGCGGCTATTCCGGAGTCCTCCCCGTTGGAAGATAGAGTATTGGACGGCTATGTGCCGGATAGCACCATTTCGCTGATTTATAAGAAGCTTATCAATGATCGAATGGGTTTGCTGACCTCATTGCGAGAGACATGGACTACCGACGGCTTGGAACTTGACGACGAGGATTGGGTGTCAGCGGTGGCCTCCCCGAAAGAGGTGGCTATCCCGGCCCGTCTGCGTTTCGTCCAGCTTAAGATACTTCATAGAGTGTACGTCACGGGGCCTGGTTTGATGCGTATGGGGTATTCGGTGGATGGTCTGTGTAAGCAAGGCTGTGGACTACTGGGGAATTTCCTCCATATCCTGTGGGAATGTCCGGAAGTGACTCGGTTTTGATGTAGAGTGCATGCGGTGTTAGAAGAAGTCACGCATGTTGCCGTGTTGCCGGAGGCACGGAGATGTTTGCTGAATGTCTGGGAGCCGACTGATTACAATGTGATGCAGACGCAGTGGGTGACTCTGGGCTATATGGTAGCGAAGCGTGACATTGCACAACTGTGGGGCTCCCAGAGGCCACCAACGGTCTCAGCGTGGAAGGAACACATGGACTGGTGTGTGTTCAGAGAGAAAACGGTGTATGTGGCGAGAGGCAAGCCTGGGAAGTGGATTAAGGTGTGGGGTCCCTGGAACTCCTATCGTGGAGGTATCTGCGCCCCGCCCCAGACGCGAGAGATGGATGCTGCTCTGTCTCCCTAGCCCGCGCATTCCTCTATGCTCCTGCGACATGTGCATTTGGTTTCTTCTGCCTGCCCCCCTCCCCCCCTCTTTCTCCATGGGTTTGTCTACCCCTTCGATACGGGGAGCACATGTTACTACTATTGACCTTCTTTGCCTTGTGTGTGTGATGTTTTTCGTTTTCTTGAAAAATATGAAACCTTTCTTTGTTTGTCTATGGACTGCGGCTGCGGCTGGCTGAGTTGCTTAGCATTCCAGTAGCTCTCTTATTGCTTCACCGATGTGGCTGTTAAGAAGTGTCTATGCTTATAGTGTGCATTAGCGGCCGGCCTGTTGGTTGTAGGCCCATACTTGTATGTCTCTGAAATTGTAATAAAGGTTTTTCAAAAAAAAAAGAACAAAAAAAAAAAAAGTTTGCCACATCTGGAGCACACTTTGCCATGGGTAGTACATGTGTCGGGTGTATAGAAGTTCAGACCACATATCAGTGTGTGCTGTGTGTGGTACTGTATCTTCGTCACTTGAGGGCGAGGTGACCTTTTCTATTGGGTGTTGACTGATTCTATTAAACTTTTGTTGTCCTGAAAGTGGTTGGGAGGGCAGGCTCTTCGTTAGGGCTATTTACTTTTCTTCAGCCCTGCTATTCAATAGCTTAGTGGATCTCACCAGGATGAGGATGTCCTCCAGCCATTTACCTGGTTGGTGCAAGATTAGGTGCCTCAGTACTGTTGATTGACCCCTCTTGATGATTTGGGTTCTCACGTCTTACGGTTGGTCACTAGGTCCCTCAGTCAGGTGTAAAAACCTTAGATCGTCTCTTTTCTTTTTGGTAATCGTAGCATAACTTGAACGTCTCGTAGTCGAGGTAAGGTTGAGATTCAAAGTGTGCGTTCACTGCCACCATCGTGGCATCATAGTCAGCCCTGGTCCCTGGAAAAATTTCAAAGAGTTTGAACACTTCTCCTGTGAAGTGAAGCGGGCCCTGCAAATGACCTAGATCTCTATTCACCAGCCTTTGGTTGCCAGATGTCACTGGTTCTTGCAGACCTGTCCATCTGTCTTTGGGACAGGAGATGTGTGGCATTGTTGTTGCTTGTGTCTTCTCCCTCTATTATTGTTCGTTCTTCTTCTTACTTTTTTCCAGTCTTTTAGGGTGTTGTTACATAATGCCTTTGGTCCCTATGGCATGTCAGTAATTGTGGCCACAAGTCTTCTTACCTGCATTTGTCTAGTCTGTACTTGTTGACTTATTTTTTTGGGGAGTTCTCTCCAGCCAGCCGTAGGTGGCTGTGCCCTCATTGAGCAGGAAAGTGTGGCCTGTTCTTCATCATTCATCTATAAAAGGGTTTGGATGCACACCAAATTTTCTCAAAGTTAATCCATTTAAATACTTGTCCTCACAAGAAGCGTGCATATCACTGGGTGTGTGCCTTGCCCTGTGGCACGCGTCACAATGAACATCCAGCGTGTGGGGCGGCATTTCACACCAACCCAGTGGCACAGCAAACACTATATTCCAAACTCTTCTGAACAGTCCACAAGTTTACGCCAAGTTATTCCATGCTTTATTCATCTTGTCATCTCTCTTCAATGTTAAGCCACGTGAATGTTAGCATGCTGTTTCACACACTTCTGATGCTCTAAATGTGTCCATCCGGACCTCGTTAAAGAACACGATGGAATAGCAAGGTAGGTTCTAAGCAGTGTTCTTTGAGTAGACCCAATGCATTTCGGGCTATTCACAGGCCCTTCGTCAGGGGTTACTGTAAATGAACAAGCATTCTCAGTTAAAATATTTCTAGTATACATTTCACTATTCATTGTTAAATTTGTGTTATAGTAATAACTACTAATCCCCACAAAATAATATACAAAACAACCTATATGCTGTCTTTCTAGTAAACCTCTAATTTTTTTGTAGCCTCTTTAGTCTGCTTAACCTATTCAAAGCTCTCCTTATGAAAAGCAATGAGAAGGCTCGGGAGTGTTTGTGTTCAAGCTCTGCACAGTTTTTTTGCATTGAGTATTTCAAAATGTGTCTATTTTTGTTTGTCAACACACACGACCAGGCTGGCAGTCTGGACTGGAGTAGGGGCGCTGCTTTGCTAATTTACTGATTAAAATACACACTGGAAATGCCACAGGTTTCAAGGAACTGGAAAGTGAAGGCAGAAACATCTTAGCTGGCTCCAAGCGTCCTAAGGTTGGTGTAAATGGTGGATGTGCAAGAAAATTAAGTTTTGCAAAATTTGACCAGCATAAATAATAAAGTTGATAATGATGAAGCTGGATTATTGCCTACCTGTTTATCACCAAGAATCCTCTCAGGTCGCCAGGATCTTTTTATCTGCTAAATAGTGTAGAGGGGAGAAAACTCAAATCTCAATACATAATTAGCCAAATCAATTCCCATTCCCAAAGGACCACTGACTCCGAATCTAAATTTGAAGATTTTATTACAATCAGGAATAAATGCACATACAAACACCTCAATACAAGGTGAAGAAAATAGATGGGCACTAATACAAAAGAAATTGTACGCAAGAGCCTCATACGACTCACAATAAAAACGATAATCAGTTCTAAAAGCATTAACAAAACAATGGTTAGTCCAATCTCTATATCTGAAACCATTAGCCTGAAAGGAAATCCGTTAGTCTTTCCCTACCCTATCTCTAAGGTGACATCCCTACTTAGCATTTCCCTCCCCAGGCAAGAGAATAAAAAGGTGTCAGAAGTGAAGACTTCCTTAGAAGTATATTCACTTAGTCAGAGCTCCTTCTAAGATGCTCCTTCTAGCTTCCCATCTAAACCTCAACTGCTCAACCCACGGGGCACTGTCCCCAATACAAAATCCCAAAAACGTAGAACACACCCTTCGGCACACCTCTTCAGCCAGGTCTTCTTCCAGTACTTTTCCAGTGAAACTTGTCTCCCATCCAACGACGGTTAGCTTGACCTTGGGTCCCAGGCACCTTCTCCGCTGAAAGTATCATCCTCACATTCCAACGTACTCCCCTGTTGGCTTCTCGTGCCATCCTAACTCCTAAAACAAAGACCTTGTCTCACTAACGAGCTAAATGTCCTTGCACCTGCAACAGAAACATGGGAACGAAAACCTTTCCTCTTCTCTTCGACTTTCCATCGTCCTGTAACCCAAAGCCTTTGCCAAGGGAAATCATTTTCGGCCTACAACGTTTAGCTAACATAAGAAAATGAACAGGCCTTTCTCTTTAAACGTATATGCGATCAGGCCTTTACACGGTTAAACACATTACTAAATCACACTCTAAGCATTAGTTCATTGCTCCTTATACGTGAATAGGCAACTTGCACGTGCAACTTTAATATGGCACACGTTTAACTAACACATTGCATTACGTGAGAATCAAACATTATGCGTTTACTAAAATACATTTGCAATAATCTGCAGAAAAGCATGGTTACATTTCTAATCACCTCTATGTTAAACAATTCCAGTAATGCATTTCTATGGCACACTTAACCTACATCGATTAATACGTGGGTGCTGACTAACGGTGAATATGATGCACCCCTACAATTTTCAGAATAACATGACGCTCTATCAATAACGTGACACTAGCAGGTGCTCATGCACCCCTTGCAGAATGTACTTAAATGATTCATTAATCCACTATTTAGCAGGAGGGATTGAAGAGATGCCAGATAACCCAGCACTTACACAATTAAATGTGCTGGAGGGAGCTCCTGGGCTCAGCCTTCCATTCTGCATAGCTGTCTGTTACTTACAGCACTTGGCGAGTAAAAACACGTTTTTATTGAAAGAACAAGAGGCAGCAAAAATGTGTGTCATCCACTGACAGAGATCAGATGCTTCTAGTAATGTTTAAAGTTTCAAGCTTATTTGTTATTGCTCGGTTACTTATAATCATTGTAAACAGTTAAACCATAAGAAATGACATAACTAATACAGTAACACACATTACCATACCATAATTTGCAATTCAACAGTACTAACATAAAATCATTACTGTAAGACTTCCCTACAGAGATGGCAAGTATGGCTCAGAGCTCTAACCAAAAAAAAAGGCTCAAAGCAGAAAGTAGCTTCCTGGTGTATTTAGTTTGGCTCTGTCGAAAATTCCGCCCTGACCTAAGGGCAGTCTAGCAGTCTACTGTGATTAATGCTTAGCACTTTGCCTGGCTAGAGGTTCAAAAGGATTTAAAAAGATGTACGCTTGATACAGAAACGCTTAAGTTGGGGGCGCACAAAATCAAAGAAAAGTCCAAGTAAGGTGTATATTGCCCAATACATACTAAGATGGGTCTTCCGTGCTTGCATGGTCCCTGCAAAGGTGGAATCAGACCATAAAGATGTCAAAAAACACTTGGGTTGGGGGCGTTCAAAGTCAAAGATTGTAAGCCACCACATATCCAGGTAAAGTGCATATTGCCCAAATAAAGTGCCTACAAAGATGCTTGGGTTGGGGTCAGCGGTGGTAAGCTGCAGCGAAATCCAAGAAAAGTGTATTTCGCCCAAGTAAAGTGCATACTGAAACAGGTCTACCAAGACTGCGTGACCCTTGCTTTGGTGAAGTCATGCCTAAAATTGGCAAAATCTCGAAAAGTTCCGGGAACGGGATGTGCACGGTCTGTGAAGTATAACTGACTGAATGGTACATAAAGTGCTTATTAAACAGATGAAGTGCAATTTGAGACAAGCTTCAGTGATTGTCAGCCTGCTGTATCAAAAGGGCCATTTAGCGAAAATGTGCAAAGAAGCAAGGGAGATTAGGAGAGGGGATGTTCAACTACTTAGGATGTGCTATAAATGCCTCTGCGTGCAGATAAAGTGCTTGTTGGACAGAAAGAGTGCACGCTAAGGCAAAGTTCCCACCCTTACAAACACAACAAAATGATGGACGGAGTGCTGAAACCTTTTAAACACTCACCTCAAGTCAAGTGATCCGAGTTAATTCCATCGTTCTCTTGCTTACCATGCCACCCCAGTTTGGACCCAGCCATATGTAAATCACTCTTGACCCGGCTCCCCAAGGGAACAGTTCAGCCAGAACTGCCAGGCTAGAGATCTCTCTTGACTGGGGGTGAGTGTTTAAAAAGTTCCAGCACTCTTGCCATCATTTCGTTGTGTTTGCTATGCTCGCCCTAAGTGGCCAAGGGTATGCCCAGATGTGGGTACCTTGCTCGCTGTGCCACTGGATTCAGGTTTACCTGGGGTGAGGGGTGATACCCCGAATCGATCCCAGGATGCTTGTTTCCGGTCCGGGTAGGACCTGGCCTGGCAATTCGGGCTGGACTGTTCCCATGGAGAGCAGGCTTAAGACTGATTTGATTAAGTCTGGGTCCAAATTAGGGTGGCATGGTTAGCAAAAGAACGATGGATTTAACCCAAATCTCTTGAATGGGGTAAATGTTTGAAAAGTTTTAGCACTCTATCCATCATCTTGTTGCGTTTGCAAAGTTTCCACCCTTGCCTGCCCACATAAGTAGATCCGTTTTCTCTAGTATGCGGGAAATTGCCATTTAGGTGAAGAAGGACGTGCAAGGGAATTACAAGGAAGTTGGGAAAAGTAAACAAATAATGATAGTTAAAGCGAACAAAACAGCTAATCGCTTATATACAACAATCAGAAAAATTGAACACATCATGTAGAGGATAAAACTAGCTACACGTATTTATAGGTCAGATGCCTATATCACTCAGACCTCTATGCTAATGTCGGCAATGGTTAGTTTAAAATACCCCCCAGTCCAGCTATTCAGGCTCTTATTTGATTTCACAGGATTACAATAGTTTAAATTTTAGAATGTGCAGGGCTGGCAAAAGTTTTAAAAGTAAAGCAGGGAGGTCATACAAGTGTCTAGAGGATCAGCAGGCCCCGACAGTATAGCCAATGCTGCCATTTTCTCTTGCAACTTTTTGAGAAACTTCATAAGGCGGCAGTTCAGCTGCGGGTCTACCTGGGCAAGTCAAGCCAACACGGCCTGCCTTTGTGTGCAGATTCCTCTTTGGTTGAAGGTTGCTTTTAGGGGTAGTCTCCGATCGCTCGTTAGTTCTTCTTAGTGCATATTAGATGTCACAAGTCCTCTCTATCTTCTTAACATAGATGGCAGCTGCCCGGGTCTGCGTTCCGCTGCACGAGGGTAGGTGTAGCTGCGATGGGAGTAGACCGAGACAATATTTCAAGAACTTTTCTTTGGCGTTGTTGGTTTTGTTCACTTTTTAAAAGCACAGCTGGTTAGTAGGGGTTTCCCAGAGGTGGCTTAGCCCGGTTGCAGTTAGCAACTCCTTTAGATACTCTCTGGTGGCACAAGTGCCCCTATTCTGTAGTTCTTTCCATAAGTGGAAGTTGAAGGTGTTAGGAGCAGCTTTCCTGATTCTGTTCCAGATTGTCATGTAGACTCCACGCCTTGCCAGCGTTTGACCCTGGAGGCCAAATTCCAGCCTTATTTGCATTGGAGAGGAATAACTGGGGAGATTAAAAATCATTCTGTAAGGTCCGGTCATAATGCTCGTAATACAAAGAGAGTGGGGGACCGGGAGCGTAGTTAGGAAGAGAAGAGGAGGTCCAGTACCCGTGCTCCCTCAGAATACAGTGTATATACTAGGAGAGTAGCTGTTCCTCAGAGAATAGAGAGTGTACCAAAAAGTTGGTGTGTGGGCTTATCGCGCGGTTGGGTCAAAGTGAGTGTGGGGGAATTCCTCCTTCAGAATATAGTGCCCTCACACACCCTTTCGAGTGTCATCCTTCATCATCGGGCGTTGCTCCTCGTGGAGGTGGTGCTGCAGTCCCTCACGGGCCCCGCAAGAGGGCTCTTTATCGGAGATCTTTTATGGAGACGCCGCAGTTGTGCATGGGGGTGTGTGGGCCTATAAAAAGGGAAGGTGAATTGGTGGGTTAAAATTGCTATATGGAACCCAGAACCAGAGTTTTTATTCACGGGTCCCGTATGGCAAAAATTTAAATTAATCCTGGAGCTCCTCTTTGGAAAAAAGGTAGAGGGCAGATGTATGACTTACCGCTGCTCTCAGGATGAGTGTAGTGCTGAGTGAAAGTCCTACAGAAATGGGGTCAACATGTTTCGCGCTTTGCTGTTGGTCCATAGGGGATCCATTATCGCTTCGTCAGGACCGGTAATAAGGTGGGAAAAAATTGAAACAGGTTCCAGGGAAGCAAAGAACTGTGAACCTGTAGTACCTTAATATTAAGGGGGTTAAGCGTCCAAGCGCTGATAGGAACTCTTTCTTTAGGAACCTATGCCCAACCTGGTGAAATAAAAAACAAGTATGGAGAGAGAAGAGACAAAACAAAACACATAATGAACTTCACTTTTGGAATGATGGTCAAATAATACTCGCATGTTGTGTTCATATTGCAAGTAAACACAGTTGTGTGCTCAATCAATCAGGCATGCACACAGCATAACCATGCAGGTAAATCGACCTGGTACCGAGGCGTGAGTATCCCTGTGCAACTGACCGCTGTGCTGGGGTACATGTTCTATAGGCGATTATCAGTGATCGTGTGCCTTATAAAAACACCCCCGCATATGGCCAGTAGAATGTAGAATGTCATCTAGAACAGAACATAGTGGGCGGTTCGGTTTCAATGGTAGAGACTAGTGGTGAGAGTTGTCCCAATCTGTGCTCAAGAGGCAAGAACTTGTGTGATGGCGGAGCTGTCAATGGGTATGCATATCGTTAACATTTCGAAAGTTGGCAGTGCGAAAGTTACTATGTAACTAATGCGTGCAGGTAACGACTATGTAGGAAAACATTCCTGCATTGATACTCATGCATAATCTTCTTAAGATCTAGCAGCACGCCTACCCTTCTAGTTCAGGGGATGGGCACCGTCGGCGCCTCGGAGGTAGCAGGTCGAGAAACTAAGGAGAGTGAATGCGGTGTCAGAATACCTTGACGGGTAAACGCCGTTCTCAAATGGTATCGTAAAAAGAAGAGAAGACAACCGCTTCAGTTAAAAAAGTACTCACAAGTGCTCGTCTGCCCAGGGTGTGGAAACCTACCCCTCCTCCATAGTGTGCCGGGATTGATGAGAAGGGGTAGGAAGTAGGTCTTTAAATATGCTTCCTATTTGACACTGACCGGGTGATTTGGGCGGGTCTCGGCGTCTAGAGGAAACGCGATGACTTGTGTGTCTAGTCTCCCTGATTGGCGTATTATGTCGGTGGCACTGCCGTATGGATGTGGTGGGGAAACGGCGGCCATATTGGAAGGGTTTTCGGGATCAGAGGACAGAATACATTTGAATTGCATACACTATTAATGCCATTGAACCGTAGTCATACGGAAAGGCAGACAGAGGGGAAAAAAAGGAAGGAAAAAGCCCTGTGTCAATATGCAATGGACGGGTTAGTTGTAAAATGACTGTTAAACAGGAATTGCATATCGTAAGATTATTTACGGTGTATTTATAAAAAATTTTGGGGGGTTACTAACACTGGTATTAAAGTGGAGTTGTGGGCAGCACGTGTGGTTATTAAGAGATGCATAGCTCTCTAGTTGTGTACCAGTAATCATTAACAAGAATCATGAGGAAAAAAGAAGGGAATACAGTTCCCTATGCAGGATAGTGGAGCTAGAATAGGGGGGTAGGACAAACCAAAGTGTATTGGGTCATCTCTAGATAATGCGATGGAGTACCTCTGTATTTAATGTCAAAAGGTTAATCCGACCCATGGGATTTCGTCGTTGAGGCCCATGGTGTCGCATTTTAATCTATGGACCCATCGCTGTTCTTGCTTGAACAGAGCGCGTTTAGTCCAATTGGGATTGGAAACAATGATGGTCCATTTCAAACTATTCGCAGTATGTCCCTGCTCTGAAAAGTGAGTGAGTAGTTTGGTATTTGTTCTGCCTTGCCTTATAGTGCTCTTATGTTCACCAATGCGTATCTTGACTGCTCTGGTGGTCATGCCCACATATCTTTTGTTGCAGGGGCAGAGTATGGTATAGACACACTGGTATTGCAATTCGTGTGTCTAGTTTGGCGCTAGGGTGTTGTCAGGCCCAGGTCGATTTCTTTTGAAGTCGTGGTTTCTGCACATGTTGAGCAGGAGCCACAGGGGTAATGGCCTACTACTGGTGGTAAAGCCCATAATGTAGGTTGGCGTGTTAGTTGTGGTTTGGGTCTTGTATGCACGAGGTGGTCTTTTAGATTTTGTGTGCGTTTGAATGCAAAGAGTGGCGGGGGGCCCAGTTTGAAGGTGCCTGAGTTCAATATGTCCCAGTGTTTTCTGATGACTTTTTGTATTCTGTTAGAACTGGGCGTAAATGTGGTGACACATGTAATGATGTCTAATTTAGGTTTCTCCTTTATCTCGAGGAGGGCGGCCCTATGGTTATTCCTAGCTCTTGTTTGTGCTTGGCGAATAATGTTGCTCGGATAGTGACGTTTCTTGAGGTTGTCCCTGAGAAAGTTGGACTGTTTCTCAAACTCCATGACGGTGTCATAGTTCCTGCGAAGACGCAGGAATTGGCCCACTGGTAGATTGTTCCTAATTGCCCTGGGATGGTGGCTATCATAAGTCAGGAGACTGTTCCTATCTGTGAGTTTTTTGTACTTGGTGGTGTGTAAGTAGCCATTATCCAAAGAGATGAGAAGGTCCAAAAAAGGAATCTCATGTCGGGATCTAGTACTCGTGAATTTTAGGAAGGGGTTAAGAGTATTGACCCAGTTGCAGAACGAGATACAATGTTCTTCGTCCCCTTTCCAGAACAGGACAATGTCGTCAATATAACGACGCCAAAGTAAAATGTGTTGGCTAAATGGGTTGGTTTCTCTAAGAATGTGTTGTTCTTCAAAATGGGCCATGTACAGGCAGGCCAGACTAGGAGCGAATGTACTCCCCATGCTTGTACCTTGTATTTGGTGAAAGAGTTGCGATTTAAAGGCAAAGAAATTCTCTTTAAGAGCTATGGAAGCACAGTCGCAGATGAATGAGATAGGTGTCAAATAGGGCCAGGGTTCAATGTTGCGTAGAGTATTTTCTAGTACCTCTAGTGTGGCGTCCTGAGGAATGTTTGTATAAAGGGCTTCTACGTCCATGGTCACTAGAAAGTCAATCTTGTCAGGCTCAGGAAAATGTTCTATGAGGTTGAGAACCTCAGTGGTGTCTCTGAGATAAGAGGGGGTTTTGCTCACCAAGGGGCGTAGGTAAAAATCGCAGAACCTGCTGAGTGGTTCCAAGACAGAGTCAATGCCGGAAACAATCGGGCGACCCGGTGGGGGATTGATCCCTTTATGAATTTTGGGTAGTGTGTAGAAATAAGGTGTCCGTGGGTCTTCATTGGTAAGGAAGTTTGCTTCTTGGTGTGAGATCCAACCTTCTGCAGATGCTTCGCTGATCATACTCTTTATACGAGTGATCAGGCGTTTGGTAGGATCCTCTGAAATAGGTTCGTAGTATGCAGTGTTTGCCAATTGGCGGGTGCATTCTGTGTCATAGGTATCCAGATTCTGAATGACAATGGCACCGCCTTTGTCTGCTGGTTTAATTCTGATGTCAGTGTCTTCCGTGATGGTTTGAAGGATAGTTCCTTCTTCTTTGGAAAGATTATTGAATGGTCGTTTCTGGTTCATGGCTCCCACGTCTTTGAGGATGCCTTGTTCGTATGTGAGGATCTCATGTGGTGTCATGGCTGCTGTGGGGGTGAACTTGGATTGGTTTTTTAGGCCAGTCTCTGTCGGTGGAGTGTCAGGTTTGCCTTGAAAAAAGGCTTTGAGTCTGACTTTCCGAAAAAATTGATGTAGTTCTTGATGTAACCTGAAAGGATCTTGCTTCGGAGGTTGGGACAAATCCCAAACCTTTCTCCAAAAGTTTTTTCTCTCCATTTGTGAGTTGTTTTGATGATAGATTGACCACTAGGGTCTCTGACCCCTCGTCTGGCTCCGTAGTGTCATTGGTTCTTGGTCTTGTCATTGCACCGTCTTGTAACCTCCTCTTCTTCTGCCTCTTCCTTTGCCCCTCGCTCTGTTGTGAAAAGGGGGGTTCGGGAATTGGTGGAAATGTGTCGGTTGAAGATGATGAGTCGGGGGTATATGCCACATCGGTGGAGGTCCCGGTCATGATGCTGTCATGCTCTTCGCATGCCTCCCCCTCAGAGTTTCACTCCCATAGGCTATGGTGGGCAGGAGCTTTGCTTGGACTTTTGGAAGGAGTGGCATCATAGTAAGGCTGGATAGTTTCTTTTTTAAGTTTATGAAGTTGATGGCCAATGTGTTTACTTTCCTTCTTTTATGGCCTCTTTTTGAGGAACAAATGACCCGTCTTTGTCAATGTCCAAGGTAGTTTTATTCAGCTACCAGATCAATCCACTTTCTTTCCAAATACTACCTGAGAGGCCTTCTCCTTATGTTGTTAATTGCCATGGTTTTGTTTTTTTCTAAGTAGATAACCATTGCATTTTCCATGGAGTATTCCTGCGCGATGTTGAGAAAGCGCTTCAGCCCTACTTGGGTGCGCTCTTTAGGAACAAGTCTTTTGCGTACAAAAGGCTGGAGAGTACTATGTCACCTAGTTTGGGTGCATGTGAGTCACTGATGTTTATCCTCATTGTTAAGTTAGGAACAGATTGAACAGGGTGGGCACTAGCACACACACCTGCTTCAAGACTTTAGTGGTTGGAACTCGTCTGGAGAGATGTGATCCTGTGCCCAGCTTGATCTGCACCCACGTGTCAGTGTGTAGTAGTATGAGTTGGTTCAGAAGTGTCCTTGGAATGTTGCAGTTGTCCAATTTGTGCCATAATTTCCCTTGGTCCACATAGTCAAAGGCTGAACTGTAGTTGATGAAGTACAGATGCAATGGCAGCCTAATTCTTCTTGCTTCATCAATCAAAAGTGATAGGGCCATAATTTTAAATGTAGTGCCAGTTAGTTTTAAGAAACTCGACTGGTTTAGTGGAATGATGGCATTCTCTGAGGCCCAAGTTGATAACTCCTCAAGGAGGGTGCCTGCAAAGTATTGTGATTCATTGTCAATGAGTTCTACAAGGCGGTAGTTTTTAGCAGCTGTTTTGTCTCCTCCCATGAAGATAGGAGATATTGGGGACCTTCTCCACGAAGCCGATATGGTTCCTTCTGTGACGGTTTGATTGAAGACGGGTGCAAGGTTTTTTGCCCAGTGGCTGCGTCATGCTTTTGAACCAGGGGTCCCATCACGTCTCCCCTTTGATATTTGCCATCTAATTGACCCAACGGTTGTTGGAAATGTATTGTTAGGCCTGTGACCTGCTGTTGGCTGAAGCGAGGCAGATGGTGAGTGGGCTGGTCTTTGTTCATGACTGCTAGGGACTGGGGGGGCGTGGCTAGCCACCCAACATGGCGGATGAGAGACCCTAACGCTCCGACCGACATCCCCTCATTATCCGATAAAATCATCCTTAAGCTGTGCCATTTGTACTGGAAAAGCGAAGAGCCACTGACTCCGAAAAGTACCGACAAGTGCATTTTAACTAAATGCGGCTGCAGTTACAACCAAGGTGAGGAGCACGGCCTACACACCGACCGGCCGCGTGGAGACAGAGCGCGGCGGACGGAGGCCACCTGTGCCGGTGCTGAAGCCTCTGCTGGGACAGCAGCCTGCCGGAGTGTGAGGACGACCATCCCCCCCTGTGAGGCCCCCAGTTACAGGTGTTAAACAAGCAGCGCACTTGCAGCAGCGGAGGCGTGCACAGGCAGCTGATCAAGAGCGGTACACACCGGAGCTAACTGACACCGTGGACCAAGCCGAGGGCTGCCGTAGCGAAGGCCTTCCAGTTCAGAGCCCAACCTGATAGCCGGCCGGCGAGACAAATCTCTACTATGACCCTACAGGTGGAAGAGGCAGGCAGTTACCAGGAAAAGGTGGTGATCCACACGGAGCAGTTCTGGGCCGCCAAGGGGAAGCCAGTGAAACTGACAGCGACAGGCCGGAGAGCGGCGCTGGGAATGTCCTGCTCCTGGATCTCCCAGTAAGCGGCACGGTAGGGACGACCGCAGAGGCCCCACCACCGCAACGACACAGATCAGTGGGCTGCGGGCCACGAAGAGGGTCGCGGACTGCCTAACAGCAAGAACACGCCATAAGAAGCAGAGGCTGTAGCGTCGGACACCGGCAATACTACATCGACCCTGGGCTCCCCACCGGAGCCACGATACGTAGAGGAGCACAGGCCCGCTTTACCGGGAGCTGGAGTGGGTAGCTGAGCTAGGGTGCGTTGGCACTCGCCTGCTGACGGCACGCACCGCCCCAGGCCCGGGTGGCGAAACGCACGGAGGCCGATTGTGGCGGGCGATCCCACCCAGCCGAAGAGCGACCCGGTGAGAGTGCAGTGAAGCAGACCCCTGTTGCGAGCCCGTAGGTGAAGAGAGGCAAGCCGGAGATCTGGTGCCGCCGTACCGGTGGAACCGGCAATAAGTAGCAGAGGTGAGGTGCTGGGGGTGACCTACCCTGGGAGATCCACAGTGACGGTGTGGGAGCGGGAGCGCCTCAGGGCCTACAGGTGTCAGCCATAGAAGTGAACCTCGGGGCCCACGCAGCGCCAGTCAAAGGGGAGCAGAAGAGCTGGCGCAGCGGCTGCTGTGCACCACAAGAGGAAACAACCGGAGCGGTAGGCGCCGGTAGAACCCGCCTGGCCTGTTCCCCGCGAACACGCTGGGGCCCATG
Organism: Triturus cristatus; assembly: GCF_964204655.1. Taxonomy (NCBI): domain Eukaryota; kingdom Metazoa; phylum Chordata; class Amphibia; order Caudata; family Salamandridae; genus Triturus; species Triturus cristatus. The sequence goes on from NC_140590.1 coordinate 1,359,056,669, forward strand.
GAGGCAAGGACACGAGCAGCCCGACGCTGAGGAGAGACACAAGTAGCGGAGGTGCTGGCCCATTGTTGAGAGACATTACGGCCTAGCACTCGGCCCAGCGCCCAGATAGTCTACACAGCAGGAGACCCGCAGACACAGGGCCGCTGCAACGGAGACCTCACTCCTGAGGTCAAGACATCCCACGACATGGAGCCACCTCCAGCACACGGCCCACGCGTGTGGCTCAGGTGCCTCTAAACTGTGAATACACCAGACTGGCCCTGGGTCACATGTTGCGGCCAGACACCTGCTGAGGCCACTAACACTCTAAGCCGGAAGTGAATGCCATCTGCGCAGCAACTAGTGATGGGTCGCATGCGCGCCAAGATGCAACAAGGAATGCTGCGTGCAGATAGTTTAGATCCCCCACGCATGAGAGAGGAAGAGGCAGCAGAGCCGCCCACCGTGGCCCTGGCAGCCAAAATGGATTAAGTGCTCGCGGCGGTGGAGAAGATAGGTACCGCGCTAGAACAAACCAGAACCTCCCTGGAAACACGGATTGATAAGGTCCCTTCGGACTTCACCCTGCTGCACGCGGACCACCGCAAACTGGCTGAGAAAGTCACCCTCCATAGCCAGTGTTGGAAATGGCCCTTTTTGCGGGGTCATCTCTAAACTTTTTGCCTTCCTCCTGTATTTTTTCTGACCTGTTTGTGTTGATTTTATGACTGGGCACTTTACCACTGCTGATCAGTGCTAAAGTGCATATGCTCTACCTTTGTAAATATGACATGTGAATTGGTATATCCATGATTGGCTTATTTGGTTTACCTGTTAGTCCCTAGTAATATGGCCTGTGTGTGCCCAGGGCTGGTAAACCAAATTCTGCTGGTGGGCCTGCAGCGCTGAGTTGCGCCTCCCACAGAAGCAGCTTGTAAAGTGTGTCTCAGACATGCCACTGCAGTGTCTGTGTGCAGTCTAGAACTGCCATCTTGGCTGTGAAGTGCACCCACTTCCCAGCCCCTGAACCTTCCCTTGGCATCATGTAAGCCACCCCTATGGTAGGGTGCGTTGTATGTGTAAGGAAGGACATGCTCTGATGTGTGTAGCATGTCCTGGTAGTGAATTACACCCAATTTTGTTTTTCACTACTGTAAGGCTACCGGTTCTCCATAGGCCAGAATGGGAGGTTTGGCTATTACATTTTATAGTCCTAACTGACCCATAGAACATGGTAGAAAAACGAATTTAGTATGCCTGAGCTCAGAATATTAAAATACATCTTTTAGTGAAGTTTATTTCTATATTCTGTGTTTGAAAATACCACTTTTTAGAAAGTAGGTATTTTCTTCCCTAAGCCTTCCAGTGTGCTCTGCTGTTATGTGTATTGGCTGTCTGGGTTTGGAGTGACAGGGCTGGGGAATTTCAGGAGACAGGGTGAGGTGTCCCAGTGGTGAATGGCGAGATCTGCATCTAGATGGGTGGGAGGAGTGCACCTGGGACCTGAATAGGGCTGTGCCTTCCCTCCACAATGCTGGCTCCACCTCCTGTGGTGCGTCTGATGTCCCTGCCCAGCACCTTGAAAGGAAAGAAGCATCCTGGTAAACAAAGTGCTCCAGGACTGAGCAGAACTGGTTCTGGCTGGGTTCAGTGACTTGTGGCTCTTTAGAACAAAGACTTTTGGGGTATAAATATCTGTGCTGAAACCCCTACAATTTGTATTGCCCTGGATCTCAAGACCAACCTCTGTCCGTGGAACTGAAGGAAGCTGCAGGAGAGGACTGTCCTGGTATTGTGTGCTGTTCCCTGGATTGGCCTGCAGTAGTTTTCATTGGACTGGAAAAAGGAGGGAAAAGGAGCTATAAGAGAACTTTTTAATCTTGAACCTGCAATCACCCAAGGGCTAGAGAGAGAGCTAGCCCCCTGACTGAAGTCTCAGGACCAGTAGACTTCATTTAGTCACTAAAGCCTCAAAATGATCGCTAAAGCCTAAAAGTTATCGCTACAGCTGCGGAGCGTCAGGAAAATCGCCGCATCGCTGCCGCTGAGAGCTCGCTGGCCTGATCAGCGCCCCGCACGTTTGGGGCCCAAAAATCATCGCTACAGCTGCGGAGCGTCTGGAAAATCGTTGCATCGCTGCCAGTGAGGGCTCGCTGGCCTGATCATCGCTCCGCACGTTTGCGGCCCGAAAATCATCGCTACAGCCGCGGAGCGTCAGGAAACTCGTCGCATCGTTGCCGCTGAGGGCTCGCTGGCCTGATCATCGCCCCACACGTTTGCAGCCCGAAAATCATCGCTACAGCTGCGGAGCATCAGGAAAATAGTCGCTAACCTCCGTTAGCGAGCGGCCGTGACCAAAGCGTGAGGAAAAACATTGCTAACCCGCCGGAGCGACATTTTTTGTGGATTATTTGACAACATCTCAGAACTGTGAGTAAAAAGGGTCGCAGAGACCATTGCCCTGAACTGAGCTTTGCATTCCCCATTGGAACTATATTTGCAGCATCCAGAGAGAATTATTTTTGTACAGTATTGTGGTTTCCTCGTTATTTGGCCTTGTGATAAGCCGCTGCATAAAGATAACTATTTTTTGATACCTACCTGTGTTGTGTCCCTTTGTATTGTTCCTCACTGTATTACTGTGTATGGTCATAAACGCTTCACACACTGCCTCTGAGATTAGCCTAACTGCTCGTGCTACGTTACCACAGGGTGGAGCAGGGGTTGTCAAAGGGGTGCAGCCCTTCACTCTGACTTAGAAAGAAGGGTCCCTGCTTGGACAGTGGCCATCCACTGCCAACCCCCATTTCTAACATTGGTGGTCAGCGGTGGGGATCTGGACTTGCATTGGTGACCGCATACAGTAATTATAGTGAACACTACTAGTAGGTGCAGACCATAACATGCCACATACGTATTTGAGGTTTTTATTTTTCTATTTTTGATTAAGAGTGCCAGTTGTTGACACAATGGCCAAGCCCAGAGTTGTTGACCCAGAAGAGTTCTCCTGGGAAGAGGAGAAGATAGATACCTACACGTCCAAGGAGCTAAAAATTGTTTGTGAGAAATTTACAGTCCCTACCACAGGGTTCACCAGGAAAAAAGAATTCTGCAAGGCACTGAAGGCCTCGCTAGCAGCCAGGGATGCCCCTAGGAATATGGAAGAGCCTGTGGAGGAGGGGGGAAATGTGCATGAAGTGATTGATGCAGTAGGTAGTAAAGCGCTTTCCAGCCCGGGCACGAGTGTGTCGGCGAGGGGTTCGTCCCCAGAGGAGATGGAGGACAGGGAAAGAGAGAGACACCATAATAGGGAGATGGCTAAGATGCAACTAGAAGTTCAGAAGGAGAGAGACCGTGAGATCAAGAAGCTAGAGTTTGAAATTATGAAAATGAAACTTGTGCATGAGAGAGCATTGAGGGAGCTGGAGATTAAGGCAAAGAATGGAGATACCTCCAGTCCCTCTGGTGGCAGCATACCAGTAGTGCAGACAGAGAACAGAGTATACAGTCCTAAAGAGGTTATTAGGGATTTCCACAAGAGAGCGCAGATAGCAGTAGAGGAGAAGTTAGCTTGGGAGGGTAGATTGTTCCCTGAGCGCAGTTTTAATTGTCTGGACTCACTAGTGAGGGTGAGGTCCAGTGGTGGCAGCCAAATCGAGTTATGTAATGATGACTGTGTAGTGCGCCCACCCAGAGATGTGGCACCTGACTCGAAGAAGGGGGTTGATATACACCAGGGGATTCAAGGATATGAGGTAGCTCCATTGGTGTGCAGTGTCCCTGAGGTGGATTGGGAACTAACGCAGAAGCCCATAGTCCTAGTGAGGGGAAGGACACCCTACCGACTCTAGATGTGAGGTGCAGGGAGAGGGGTTCCCCCGTGGTTGAAGTCCTGGTGTATGAGCGTGAGGATCGCCCAGAAGAGTGTGGGTTGAGTGATAGAGACAGTCATGTAATGTCTCGCCCATTTTAGGAGAATGGTGTGGGGTACATATGTGAGGCACTGGATTGTGAGGTGAAGGTTAGCACCTGCGTGGAACTGTGTAATCCAATTGTGGGAGAGCCTATGTGAGTTCCTGTTTTCCAGAACTAAACAAACACCTGTTAGAGCGCGAGTTCCCTGATCCTAGGGAGATGGCACAGGAGGCAGACCTCTGGGTGAGTACCAGAGGCTCTGTAGAGGCATTAGAGAATGACCCTAATAGGAGTGGTTCAGAGGTCTTCCAACCCAGAGGGGTGGGAGAGGTCCGGAGTGATGCAGCTAGGTCCCCTTGTTGTGAGGAGATTGTAGGGCCCCACATCCTGTCTCGAGGGAGCAGGAGTGAGACTGGGATAGGTCCCGAAGTGCCCCCACCTCAGTCTCCAGTACTGGATGGTTCCATGAGGGAACACCAGGTAGAGAAGAAAGTCTGTCCGGATGGGCCGTCAGTTGTGGAGAGTCTCCCAGTGTTAGGTGAGCTGGGAGTGCCCGTAGTCAGGCCTCCATCAGATCTTGTGTCTGGCCGTGCCACTCCTAGGGGGAGGGTGCAGAGGTCCAGTTTGAGGGGTGAGAGGGGGAAGGAGCCCCCAGTGGGAGAACCAGTGGGTCAGGGGCCAGTCAGGAGGGCTGAGCTCCAGAGGAATGACCATGGTGACATCTGTCCTGGGAGATCTTCGCGCCCTGTCAGGTGGACAGAAACTGGGAGATCTGCGCCAGGCAGATTGTCACGCAACACAGGCGTTCTGTGTTACCCTCGCGGAGGGTGTTTGTACTCCCCAGGAAGTCCTGGTTCACCAGGCAGTTGTTCAACCGTGGGGGTTGGTCCCTGAGTTGGGAAGTCAGGTCCAGGTGTTGTCTGACCTGGAGGGAGGGACAACTGTAAGGAGTGTCCCGACCATTTGTTTTCTAAGAGCACCACTCCAGGTGGGAGGGTGCAGTATGCTGGAAGGGGGTGCAGAGGGAGGGAGTCCTCGCCTCTGACCCCGGTGCCACCTGAGGGGTTTTCCAGGTAGGTAGAAAGTTTGCAGGGTCAAGGCCCTGAACTGGTGGAGGGGTATGTTTCCCTCAAGGAGGGCCTGGGTGCTCCCCAGGAAGTCCTGGTGTGCCAGGCAGTCTGTTGCCCAACTCAAGAGGAGTGTGTTGTCCATGGGGGGGATTGGTGTACTCCCCCAGAAGTCCTGGGTTGCCAGGCACAGGTCCAGCCTAAGGGTACAGACCCTGGGTTGGAGGGCCAGGTCCAGGGTGTCGCCCCTGACCTAGAGGAAGGGGCAACTGCTAACAGTGCCCCTACCGGTTTGTGTTATGGGGGCACCTCTCTAGGTGGGAGGGTGCAGGGCCCCAGTAAAGGGGGCGGGGAGAGGGCAGCCTCACCCCTGAACCTACGCCCAGTCTAAGGGTACAGAACCTATGATGGTATGCCAGTTGCAGGATAGAACCCCTGAACTGGTTGGTCAGTGTCTGGGTATGCCTGACCTGATGAGAGGGAGAGTGAACAAAAGGTGCCAGGTACCTGGGGCTACAGCCCCTCACTCTCTGATGCCACCGAGATTTGAGGGCCCTGAGAGGTATAGGGCCTGGGTCTCATCGCTGACTACTGTCAGTGGCAACTGTTGCTTGCTGTCTCTCTGTTGGGTTAGGTGCTGCACAGGTGGTGTCCACAGGTGAGGGGAAGAGTTCCCCATTGGTTGTCGTAGTGGGCCCTAAGAGTGTGGACCAGGGGATCCCACAGGGTTTGGAGTGGGGTAGACCTGGAGTATGCCCCTGCAGTCGCGGGCCTGATCCATGTTCTATCACCCAAAGCAGAGAAGCCCATCAAGGTAGTGATTGGTCTCCCCTGCGTTTTGGCTGGAAGGGGGTTGTATTGGAAATGGCCCTTTTGCAGGGTCATCCCTAAACTTTTTGCCTTCCTCCTGTATTTTTTCTGACCTGTTTGTGTTGATTTTATGACTCTGGGCACTTTACCACTGCTGATCAGTGCTAAAGTGCATATGCTCTCCCTTTGCAAATATGACATGTGAATTGGTATATCCATGATGGGCTTATTTGGTTTACCTGTGAGTCCCTAGTAATGTGGCGTATGTGTGCCCAGGGCTGGTAAACCAAATGCTGCTGGTGGGCCTGCAGCGCTGAGTTGCACCACCCACAGAAGCAGCATGTAAAAGTGTGTCTCAGACATGCCACTGCAGTGTCTGTGTGCAGTCTAGAACTGCCATCTTGGCTGTGAAGTGCACCCACTTCCCACCCCCTGAACCTTCCCTTGGCATCATGTAAGCCACCCCTATGGTAGGGTGTGTTGTATGTGTAAGGTAGGACAAGCTCTGATGTGTGTAGCATGCCCTGGTAGTGAATTACACCCAATTTTGTTTTTCACTACTGTAAGGCTACCGGTTCTCCATAGGCCAGAATGGGAGGTTTGGATATTACATTCTATAGGCCTAACTGACCCATAGAACATGGTAGAAAAACGAATTTTGTATGCCTGAGCTCAGAATATTAAATTACATCTTTTAGTTAAGTTTATTTTTATATTCTGTGTTTGAAAATACCACTTTTTAGAAAGTAGGTATTTTCTTGCCTAAGCCTTCCAGTGTGCTCTGCTGTTATGTGTATTGGCTGTCTGGGTTTGGAGTGACAGGGCTGGGGAATTCCAGGAGACAGGGTGAGGTGCCCAGTGGTGAATGGAGAGATCTGCATCTAGATGGGTGGGAGGAGTGCACCTGGGACCTGAATAGGGCTGTACCTTCACAATGCTGGCTCCACCTCCTGTGGTGCGTCTGATGTCTGCACCCTGAAAGGAAAGAAGCAGCCTGGTAAACAAAGTGCTCCAGGACTGAGCAGTACTGGTTCTGGCTGGGTTCGGTGACTTGTGACTCTTTAGAACAAAGACTTTTGGGGTATAAATATCTGTGCTGAAACCCCTACAATTTGTATTGCCCTGGATCTCAAGACCAACCTCTGTCCGTGGAACTGAAGGAAGCTGCAGGAGAGGACTGTCCTGGTATTGTGTGCTGTTCCCTGGATTGTCCTGCAGTAGTTTTCATTGGACTGGAAAAAGGAGGGAAAAGGAGCTGTAAGAGAACTTTTTAATCTTGAACCTGCAATCACCCAAGGGCTAGAGAGAGAGCTAGCCCCCTGACTGAAGTCTCAGGACCAGTAGACTTCATTTCGTCACTAAAGCCTCAAAATTATCGCTAAAGCCTCAAAATTATCGCTACAGCTGTGGAGCGTCAGGAAAATAGTCGCATCGCTGCCGCCGAGAGCTCGCTGGCCTGATCATCTCCTCGCAAGTTTGCGGGCCTAAAAAGTATGGCTACAGCTACGGAGCGTCAAGAAAATCATCGCATTGCTGCCGCTGAAGGCTCGCTGGCCTGATCAACGCCCGCACGTTTGTGGCCCAAAAATCATCGCTACAGCCGCGGAGAGTCCGGAAAATCATCGCATCGCTGCCGCTGAGGGCTCGCTGGCCTGATCATCGCCCCGCACGTTTGCGGCCCAAAAATCATCGATACAGCCGCGGAGCGTCAGGAAAATCGTTGCATCGTTGCCGCTGAGGGCTCGCTGGCCTGATCATCGCCCCACATGTTTGCGGCCCGAAAATCATCGCTACAGCCGCAGAGCGTCAGGAAAATAGTCGCTAACCCCCGTTAGCGAGCAGCCGTGACCAAAGCATGAGGAAAAACATCGCTAACCCGCCGGAGCGACATTTTTTGTGGATTATTTGACAACATCTCAGAACTGTGAGTAAAAAGGGTCGCAGAGACCATTGCCCTGAACTGAACTTTGCATTCCCCATTGGAATTATTTTTGCAGCATCCAGAGAGAATTATTTTTGTACAGCGCCCCCCCCCCCCGGCCCAGATGCCGACAAGCTGGCAGGCAGAAGAGTCCGAAGATGAGGGCGACTCGGGGCACAGAGAAATGCAAAACTGGGGACAACTGCCCGGAGCCCAGAGAAGATCAGGATGGAGTGGCAGGACATACTGGAGGTGGTTGCGACTCTCGGAACCACACAAAATAGGGAGCGTCCGGAAACATGCTTCACTAACTCAGTGGCAGCCAGTGGCTCATAGTCTCCATCAACAGAAGATTCTGAAGATATGAGCCTTCCAGTGGTAGCCCCACAGACTGCTGATGACATTATATGATGGGACATTGTCGCATTGACCTATACCTGAGGCAGCCCACGCAAGTAGAGACTTTTTTATAAAGTTTGGTTATGTATCTCAATGGGTGCTGTAGACACGGGGCGACACTGTTGGGTCAGCAACCGCACAGGGTACATCACACGATTGCCGAGCACCCACTTGTGTTAAGACTGGCCACGCTGCGCGAACCGCCACGGAGAATAGGCACATACGCTGCGAAACTTAGCCATGCTTCACAGCGAGCCCGCACATTGGCCTAGACGATTAACCAGATGGCACATTTCCTAACAAATGAGGGGGAGGGGAATGTCATGGTAGAGCGCCAATTGTGCAGACGACCCCACCAGGCACCATACTGGGATAGTTTATTATAATTTTCTAAGACGTTTGGACGGACATCCCCGCAGAGTTCACCCCAGTTATGACGTTCAAAGTTGAATTGATATTTTCGTTACAACAGACCGGAACACAGCTGCTTACCCACGACACACACTCACCAACGCAAGTTCTACACCTGCTATCCTGGATGTCTAAGTATACTAGCAATGGCGCGAGCTAACGTACTAACATGGAACATACGCGGCATGCACACACCCACGCGGCGCTACTCAATATTCTCCTACCTCCAGAGACATTCGGTAGGCATTGACCTATTACAGGAAACGCACATGACACAGGCAGAACTAGACAGACTGCGCAGGCGTTGGAGAGGTCAGCTATACGGTACTGTGTACTCAGCGCACGCGAGAGACACGTTAATCTGGGTGAGGGCGGGCACCCCGTTTGTTTGTGAGGACGTGGTAATAGATCATGAGGGCAGATACACCTTAGTGTGAGGGCGACTCAGTGGTCAAACGATACTACTGGGATCGATATACGCCCCAAATGTAGATCAATCCTCCTTTCTGGTACGGTTATCACAAGCTTTAACCCCTTACGCTGGGCTTCCCTGGCTGCTGGGAGGGGACTTCAATTCGGTACTCAACATTGACATAGATAGATCGTTCCCCCCTCTTAACAGAACCTCTGCTGTGTCTAACGCTCAGGCACTCACAGACTGGCTCTCACATTGGGCGCTGTTGGATGTATGGCGTGTTCTTAACCCTACTGAACGTATTTACTCCTATTACTCAACGGTGCATAACCTACATGTACATCTTGACAGGGTAGTGGGTTCCCAATCGCTGCTCCCACTAGTCACGAAAACAGAATACCTAGGGCGGACACACTCCGATCATAACCCCCTGTGGATGCAACTTAGCTGAGAGGCGGACGATCCCCCCCCATAACCACATGGCACCTCCAAACGACTGCGTTAGAAGACCCCAGAGTTTCGTTCATCATTGGGGATGGCCATCCTCACATATTTCGAACTCAAAGAGGGTACAGCAAGCAATGCATTCGTAGAATGGTACGCCTTCAAAATATCGATCAGGGAGCACTGATTGGGAGCCACGTGGAAAATACGTACGTAGCTGTCAACCTCACTTACGAAGTTAGAATCCCAGCTGCTGAGGTACGAGCGTGAAGGAGTGGGGAGGGGCAAGGACTCGAGCCGACTGGAAAGGCTCCGTGTCACACACGCGGACCTACTGGAGCGACTGCGATGCCACAATTACACAGCCCATACAGCTTGCACGCATGCCTTGGACTATAGAGCAGGCCGATTGCTCGCCTGGCTGCTACGGCAAGAGAACAGCCACGATCTGATAGGGGCCATACGCACATCGGAGGGGACCCTAGTGTATACACAGCACGAGATACACAGGGCCATGACTGACCACTATGCCCAATTGTACCAGTCTAGAGGGCGCAGCCCAGGTCATGAGCTAGAGGGGTTCCTGGGCTCCGTCTATCTGCCCACAGCCTCAGGGGCACACCAGGAGAAACTTAATGGCCCACTCACCCTAGAAGAAATCGGAGATGCGATTGGGTCCATGGCATCTGGGAAAACGCCAGGGCCGGATGGCCTGCCAGCCGAGTATTACAAGGCCTACCGCGAATCCCTTGTGCAAAACCTCCACGCACTATACACTACGACTCTGGAGGAGCAAGAACTACCCCCCTCGATGCGTGAAGCATACCTGGTGTCCCTGCTAAAGCCGGACAGGGATCCCACAGCCCTGGGTTCGTATAGCCCTACTCAATACCGACTATAAGATACTCGCCAAGGTGTTAGCAGACAGACTGGCACAAGTGGTCCCTGAACTGATCCACACCGACCAAAATGGGTTTGTGCCTGCGCGGAGCACTTCCCTGAACCTGTGGCGGTTTTTCAGGGTGGCGACAGATGCCATACAGGAATGGCCCAGAGCGGGGTGTCTCATACTAGAACTGGAAAAAGCATTTGATTGCTTAGAATGGGACTATCTATCCGCAGTGTTGTTTCGATACAATTTGGGTCTGGGGTGCCTTCAAATGGTCCACTTGCTATACAAAATCTGGGGTCGCACATATCTGATGTCATACCATTGCTCAGAGGTACCAGGTAGGGGTTCCCCCTGTCCCCCCTACTGTTTGCGCTTGCGATAGAGCCCCTGGCGGAGGCGATACGTACGACAATTGGAGATGGTATACCCCTTGGGGATGCGATACACCAAGTGTCACTTTACGCAGATGACCTATTGGTCTATGTAAAGGACATAGAAAACATACCTGACCAATTGGCGCTCCTCTTGCAGGAATTTGCTGCTATCTCGGGACTGTGAGTGAACGCGGACAAATCCTGCATATATGCATTCCGTGAGGGAGGTCAAGACCCAGGATACACTTTGAATGGTACAGGAGTACAATGGAGAGAGAGCACCTTCTGCTACCTGGGGATCCAGATATATCGCCAGCCGAAAGACTTGTTTGACGGATACTTGGGGAGGGCCTTAACAGCAATCCGGTCGCAAATGCGATTATGGAACACACTTCCGCTGACGGTCACCGGCAGGGTAGCGCTAGCCAAGATGGTAATCCTTCCCCGACTCCTGTACTATTTAGCTAATTTGCCTTTATATATACTGGCAACCTTCTTTGCTACGCTCACTAAAGTACTCAGGGACTTTCTCTGGGGTAGCGCCCGACATAGAATGGCACTAGCGAAACTTTATTTGCCCACTGACCAGGGAGGCCTTGCTGCGCCTTGTTTTGAACACTACTATTTGGCTGCCCAATTGCAGTGGATAGCCCGCTGGCTTGCGGACAGAGGCCGCGCCATCACAGCGACCACGCTGCCACCATACTCGCTAGAACAAATAGTCAGGCTTTTTCATCCCGCCACTAAGGCCTCACCGTCACTGCCGCCCCTACCAGCAGTGGCATACAAATGCTACCGCAGGTGTCTATATATTACCAGAACCGTTGTTCCCTACGCGCCAGCAATACCACTAGAGGGATCTTCTAGCGGGCCCTCGGTACTCCCGTCCCTTTCACTCACGGAATGGTGAGGAGCCGATTTACAGACATTAGGAGACCTGTACCGGGATGGGGCACTCATACTGTATATGTCCTTAGTGGAAGACGAAGGGCTCCCACTGGGGCAATTCCTCACATTCCGCTCACTGGTAGCAACACTAATGGCCAGATGGAGGGACATAACCACGGAGCCGAGTCCGCACCTCACTATGCAGTATTTGCATGTCATGGGGCATGGAAGACACCTTATACGCTGGTTCGTGGCTTCTCTCCGAACACTCCGGCACTCAGCTTAGATCCGCTCCGCCGCAAATGGGAGCTGGACTTCGGGCGACAATTAGTGGATAAAGAATGGGAGCGGATGCTCAAGAGTCCAGTACGCATACCCAGAAACATGAGATTCCGACAAATACAGTTATTCATTGTTCATAGGGCATACCTCACTCCTGCAATTATCAACAGGTACTTTCACCGCAGGGATGTGATGTGCCCGAGGTGTGCTGAACAAGGGGCTGAACTGATACACATGTTATGGAGCTGCCCTAGAATACATGCATACTGGCACACAATAGGCAGACTGCTACATACATGCACAGGCCGCGACATACCCTTTTAATGGACCGTATACCTACTGCAACACTTTAGGAGGACCCCCGCCACAAAGTAACATCCAGGTTTCTGGACCTGGGGATAGTGGTTGCTAAGCGCCTTTTAACTAAATGGTGGAAAGCGAAGGACCCACCTCACACGAAAGCAAGGCGTTGCTCGCTGCTAGCATGGGCCAAAGCGGAGGGGATTGCCATTCAGCAGGAAGAAACACTGGGACTGCGCTAAGAACCCATAGCAACCCAATGGGAGGGCTTCCTCCATGCACTACAGGAGGCAGAAGGGGGGGGTCCTGAGGGACGACCCGAGCGGGAGGAGTGCGAGCCAGTAACGGGAGCCACACGCACCACCAGGGAAAGGCCGTCATATTATATGGACATATGCAAACTAATTGACTGCCTACATAGAAGCGGACACCACTGACAGGGGGGACAAATGTTAGGTTGATCAAAAATTGCTAGGGAGACGCGTGCGGGGGCAGAGGGGGGGATAAGTACACATAGACCGGTCAATGTTGTTGTTTTCGTTCTCTGTTATATTATCTGTTCGGAAGCCCACGGTGAATGAACTGGAAGGACTTTTGTAGAACATCATCACGATCTCGCCGATACTCCAATGTAATTAGCTGTAATTCTATACAATATGTAACCTTGGTCGAAGACTAGGGGCTATCCTTGAACCCTTACGGTAGGAATTGTATGTTATCAACTGTACGCCTAACACAAATGCAAAGAGAAATGTATGAAACTCTGATGATTGGTGGTTGTACCTGTATCATAGCCCAACCTCTTTTCCCCTTTTTTCCTCTTTAACTGTATAGACAGCTACCCAAACATCTGTTGCCTTTCATAAGAATGCAAAAAATCTATAAAAACAGATTTAAGCAAAAAATGAATACTAGGGACTGTTATCAGTCGTGCCTTCATGCAGGATGCCTGGTCTAAGCCTTTGAGAAGGCCTTTGACTCTTTGGAGTGGAGGTATCTCTGCACTGTGTTTGCCCGATATGGCAGTGTTCTGTCACAACTAACACAATTTGTAATTTATCGATAGCGAGAGCCTTGTCCAATCAAGATCTGGAGACCCGGATGTGTGCTTATGAGGCCATGTCTGGTTCCTTGATAAGGCTCCTGATGATGGTGATTTTCCCAGATCACCCTTGAGGACTGAATATGTAGTATTGGATGGAGGGAGACATTCGCTGTGTAAGCCTGAGGCTAATAACCCTGGCAGTGAAAGGGCCTCAGGCTTATTCTTCACTTTCAGAAGGCAGGCCACTCATTTAATACGGTTTGTGTTATGTCTCCTGACATCCAGATAGTCTTAGTTGCTTTGTCTTGGATCAACATTAATAGCCATAAGATGTTGCCCCTGTTCAAAATATCACAGATCTCTTTTCATATGCATTCCAGGTAAAATATTAGAGTGTTTGTATCCGGTTGGTCAGTAGCCGCTTCTCTCCAGGTCACCTCGAGTTGTTCTAGACTCTTGTCCATTAAGGGGGAAAGTGCCTGGCAGGTTGAAACGGCAAGATTTTCTATTAGGGCCCCAGGTTTAGAACTGTCTCGATTTGGTCCTGTTCTCCGTTGAGCCCTTCATATCTTGTATCTGCCATTGTTGCTGGTGGGGTGTTTTCCTGGGGTTTATCTCCTGATAGGGAGCTTAGCTGCTCATTGATTGCTTATAGTGCAGATCCTGCTATTATGTCCTGTGAGTCGCCTGGTTGTTGTTCATCTTCTCTTGACAGAGAGCTGCTAACGTCTTCTAGACTCAAGATTTTCTCACTTAAACCCACAGAGTTTTCAGCATCCTTTGCATCGACTTTGTTACAACTCAACTCACTCGAACGTTCTCCATTGATTACCACCCGCTGATTAGGGTTACCGTCCTCAGGTATCTTATTAGGCTGATTCCCTAATGCTGTTAAAGTGTGTGGTTGGGGTGATGTTGCCTAATCCTTGTCCTTACAAGTTCTGTTAGCTGTGCTGAAAATAGGATATGCCGCAAGTTGATGGTTAAGGTAATTTTTTTGTTCCAACCTTTCCTCCATTGCTTACGTCAAAATTTGAACCTTAGTGTGTGCCCTGAAGCATTAGAGATATTTGATGATTGATTCTGGTTCTGACCACAGTGTCCTCTTGGTTATTTGAGTAGAGATTTTGATCACTTATAGCGGGCTGAAAATGTTTGTGTAATTACATTGAAGGATTACAAATCAGATCCTCCCTCATTCGGGACGTTGAACGTATTAGTTTGCGTTGGTCACCGAAATTCCAGATTGGAATCAGAGGGTAATAGCTGTGCCCCTGGTGCTGGCTCTGTGATTTGTTTTATATCCATGAGTAAATCACTGAGCATGGCAGGAAGGGAGGCTAGCTTCTTCAGGACCGGGGCACAAGTACAGTATGTTTGTAGTTGTTGCAAATCAAGCTGGGCTCGCTTGATGATCTTGTCGGGGTCACCCAATTTTTCGTCAATGCCAGCGACAAAAACCGCTAGTGTGTTGAGCAATGAGATCTGTATATCCATTTTATTTCATTGATATTGTAAGCATCCACTGATAACTGTATGGTGTATGATGACCAGGCCCTAACCTCCTGTAGGCCCTCCTCTCCCCTACGGGTAGTTTTAGTACATTGTGTGCTGCTTTTGAGGGAAGTTCTGTGTGCATACAGAGCTACCATCTCCTCCCATTCTTGTGTTGTAAGTTCGGAGATGCCATTTGGTGCTATCTGGGCGTCCACTGAGTGTTGCTGGTCGAGGTGCTCTTGTCTAGCATTTGTTTCTTGACAGCATGTCAACGCAGTGGGCTGATCTCTTAGCAATGGGTGCTTCCTTTGCCGACTCTGCCTCATTGTTTGAAGATGATATTGTGCATGGTAAGGCCTTGCCTAAGTCTGTGGGTTCAGTAGGATGTAAAGGCCTTGTGTTGCTCCTTCAGCTGGATAATGAAAGATGGACATTTGCTCTGTAAACTCAGTACGGTTGTTCATTTTCCTGGCTGTACTAGGTTATGTTATGTTATGTTATTAAAATTTCTAGAGCGCTCTGCTACCCTGAGGTGTCTTGGCGCTATACACCACCTACCTAAGAAGAAAACTGAAAGGAGTGAACTAGATAAAGCGACTAGGAAAATAACCAGGTTTTTAATCCCTTCCTAAGGAAAGAAGTTCTGTGGAGTTCCTGAGATAAAAAGGAAGATTATTCCATGCCTTAATGGTGCAGTAACGAAAACTTCTACCACCCCAGCTAGCTTTCTTAATGCGGGGGAGGAAGGCGAGTCTGGATTGCAGGGAACGCAGAGCTCTCCCCGGCACATACCACTGAACAGAGTGTCTCAAGCAATCAGGGCCCAAGCCATTAAGGGCTTTAAAGACAATACACATGGCCTTAAACTGAATCTGTGATGCCACAGGTAACCAATGAAGTGATCTAAGTCTTGCCCTTACTGAGGTAAACCTGGGTGTGCCAGTAAGCATTCTGGCTGCCGCATTCTGCACGATCTGGAGTCTGGACAGATGTTTTTTATGGATGTTAATATACAGACTGTTACAGTAATCCAGCCTTGACAGAATAAGTGCAGTAACAGCAGTTTTCAGGCAGTCTTCTGGAAGGAGGAATTTGACTTTACGAAGTATTTTAAGCATAAAAAAGCAGGATGAAACAACCCTGCTGACCTGGACGTTAAAAGACAATTTTGAGTCGATGATCAATCCAAGGTTTTTTGCCTTTACCACTGGGGCAGGAGGTTCTCCCATTATGGTCGGCCACCAATCCGGTGTCCAGAGATTGGTCGTGTTCCCGAAGAGTATAACCTCGGTTTTATCTGCATTAAGTTTAAGGCAGTTTGATGCCATCCAGGCAGCAATTGCCTGCATGCAGTTGTGACACATTGAGGCAGTTTCAGCCTCTGATCCCTTTTTGATTGACAATTTGCGTGTCATCAGCGTAGGAAGACAACTGAAATCCGAAGGATTTAATCAAGGTTGACAGCGGAGTAACATATATGTTAAATAGTGTAGGGCTAAGCGAGGACCCCTGAGGAACTCCACACGGGAGAGAAAAGGGTTTAGAGCTGTCTCTACCGAGGGCCACGGTTTGTGTTCTGTTGGCTAGGAACGATTTCAGGAGATCCCAGGCCTTGTCTTTAACCCCGACCGCTGATAAACGGTCCATCAAAACTTTGTGATGGACCGTATCAAATGCGGCCTAGAGATCCAGCAAGACCAGTATGGTGGAGCCACCTTGTTCTAAGGCCTCCCTGATCTCGTCAGTAGATTTTATTAGTGCCATTTCGGTGCTGTGTTCAGCGCGAAATCCAAACTGCGTAGTGTCTAAAGATGAATTAGTCTGCAGGAATAGACTAAGTTGACCATTCATGGCTCTTTCTAACATCTTACCAGGAAAAGGCAGACGGGAGATAGGTCTGTAGTTGCTCGGGAGTTTAGGGTCTAGATTAGGTTTTTTGAGCAGTGGAAGGATGGAAGCAGTTTTCCAAAGAGCTGGAAAATGACCGGTTTTAAAAATAGAGCGGAACAATGGAGTGAAGGCTTCCCCAATGATGTCTGAGACCAGTTTCAATACCGAGGCTGGGCATGGGTCTAGCGGGGAACCTGAACGAATCTCAGAGAGAAGCTTGGTGACTCTGGGCTGATCTAAAGGTGTAAAATGATCTAATATGAAAGAGGGGCCAATAGACTCCAGGCCCTCAGTTGGCACTACCTCATTGGTTTCTATAGGCGTAAATGTAAAGGAGGAAAAAATATTTTCGACCTTTTGCAAAAAGAAGGCAGCCAAGGATTCGCATAATTCTGCGTTGTTTTCAATCTGAAGCTTAGTAGAGGAGGTTAGCAAAGAGATGGTTTTAAATAGCTCTTTGGAAGAAGAGCCAGCAGCTCTAATCTGTTCCTCGAAGAAGGTCTTTTTTGTTTCAATAAGCAGTTCTTTATAGTTGGCCAGGCCTAACGTATAGGCCTCCCTACACGCGCTGCTATATTCGTTCCTCCAACGTCATTCCAGTTTTTTACACTCTAATTTGTTATTTTTTAGGGTATCAGAGTACCACGGGGCGGTTGGCAGTGTCCGTTTGGTGATAGACCGTTTACCTGGCACTAATTTTTCACAGGCCTGGTCTACCCAGTCTGTGTAAATAACCGTGGCTTTGTCTACATCGGTCACTGTGGCTGGCATTGAGCCTTGTAGAAGATTACCTGAGACAAGGTTGTCCAATTTTTTCCAACACCTGGTGATTATGGTTGCTTTAGCCGGGGGTTTGTAGTTATTATGTGGGGTTTGTATAAATTCAAATAAAACGGCATTATGGTCAGTCCAGGTGAGGGGGACGGTATGGGTATAGACAAGATTAGGATTATTAGAAAAAATACAGTCAAGTGTATGACCTGCGGAATGAGTGGAGTCTAATACTAACTGCTTCATGTCGCCTCCCCCCCAATATTTCCTGTAGTTTGATATTATCCGGGTCTCTAATATCTTCGAGATGAAAGTTGAAATCACCCATGACTGTAAAGTGCTTGTTACACATTCCTTCCTCTAAAAGTGATCCTAACGAATCTAGAAAGGCACCCTGTGGCCAGGAGGACGGTACAAAAGGACATTGTTAAAAGTATCATAGTTTGACGTTTGGATATTGATTAGCAGAGCTTCACAGCTCTGATTGGAAGCTTTGGTAAAGGAGGGCTTAAGGGAGTCATGATAGATGACAGCCAACCCACTGCCTCTCTTTAAGGGTCTGTCTTGGGTATAGCAGAGGAAGCCAGGAGGGGTTGCTTTCAGCAGGTCAGGCCCAGAGGCTTCATCTGACCAGGATTCCGTTATGAAACCTAGTTTAATATTATGATCTTCCATAAACAGAGCATGTTCCACACTGTGTTTAATAAGCGATCTAGCATTAAGCAAAATACATTTAATTGGTGCCAGAGGGGCTCGAATGGACTTTACATATGGAGTAATACCATAGGAAATACTATGGTTCGCCATGATGCTGGGCAATGAGAAAGAACATTTGTGACAATGCACGTCCTGTATTTCCTTAATTAAGTTAGGAATAATGCTTGGGCAACGGGCCTTCGACCCCTCAGTGTCAAAGGTTCATTTATCACACCCCCTGTAGGATGGTTTGCAGAGTTAGTTACTCTTTGGTCCCTTTGAAGGTGACTGCTGTGCGAGATGGCTAGAGCTTGAAAGTTCTGCATAGCTTAGGGCCGGGTTGCTGCCCATCCAATCACTGTGGCCTTCTAGGGTCCAGTTTCTGCTTTCCGCCCCTGCCTCCGTTCCTTGGGTTGAAGTTCCAGATGAGGTTTAAATATCCAGGTGAGATGAGGCCCCTCGGTGGGGGGGGAGAAGGGCAACAACTTCTGGTTATAACAGGGTCAGTAACCCGGTTAGGCCCTCATTGCTGGAGTAAAGCAAAGATTCTGCGTCCTTCAGAAAGCTAAAGTTTTTGTATATGTTTGGCTGGTAGTTTCGAGGTGCCTCCATTGAAATAGAGGGCCTCCCTTGATGGTTATGGATCCCAGTTGTCAAGCTTCCTGCAGGATGTTCATTGGACTCCATTTGGTGGTGCAAATGGGCCCTATTGTTTGAGAGGTTTGTGAGATGCGTTTCTTCCTGTCGGTCCTGATGAGAATGGCCCGCCTGACCTTTCTTGACCTCATTACGGACATAGGCCCAGAAATCTGCCATACACAAGCCCTTAAAAGGCTTCTTCTAAGGGTGGCACTTGATGGAGGGTCCTCTGGCCTACGACTTGCTTAGCGTTACTCTCTGCAAAGTGCTAGCTCCAGGTGTGGCTCACTTATTTCACCAACTTGTCCCCAGTGTCTGGTGCCTAGTCATTGATTATGTAAAGCTAGAAGGGCTGGGTTCGGCCCTGCGCTTTTGCTGGAGCAAGCGGCTGGCACCCTAGCAGCAAACATGAGGGGCATTCTCCAATGGTGGATGCAACATTAGCCCCCAGGGAGGTACAGGGCCGCAAGCCGCACCAGGACCTTTCGGGCCACTTCCGTGAAACTCACTCACTTCCCCTAGCGCACATGCCCTAATGGCGCCTTGCGCTGCTTGGGAGCCCTGAACTCACCTTGCGTCTTCCCACTTGGTTCACCGGCTCTCCTTCAGCCAGCTAAAGTCTAGCTGAATGATGTACTGATATTGGAAGTGTCTTGTGCGTTAAAAGTGAAGAAGGACTCCAGTTAATATATTGGCGGCCATGTTTTATATCTTAAGTCACTTTCAAGAAATATATGTATGCGACCATTGACCTACATGGGTCAATGTGACAGTTTCACTCTGTCCTTCAGCATTAGTCAGCTGCTCAAAAGATGTATTAGCCAGTAGGGTGGCTCAGAGAGCTCAACTCAGAACTGTATAGGGTTGCCACCTTTCCAAGTCAAAAACACCGGCCGTTCGTTGTGGTTTTAATAGTCTGCAAAGGCCAGGATGTGATTCTAAATAGGACTGCAAACAAACTCGTCTTGTAACATTTCTTTTCTGTCGTGTTTTAATGATTAGTCCTGGATCATTAATGCAGCTCTAGAAACACTTAAAAGCGTTTTGTATTTGCTAATTGGAGTATGTACAGATATGGCTAAAAAATACCCGCTTTAGGTGATTTTGCTTATTTTTGTAACAGCTGGGACATTAACATACCGCTGGTGCCGGTGGAAAAGGGGTCGGGTCAGATGGCAACCCTAGTAACGAACTGATGAGTGTTTGTTATATGCTACAGCACAGAACATCCATTGTTGGAGTTCTGGCATGTGGGTGGGGTTAGAAAAATGTTTTTGGCTGTGATGTTGGACAGTCGCGGCAAAGTGGCTGCTTCTGTTGTACTAATAAAAACGTATTCCATGTACCCACCTGTTTTTTGTGAAGTCACTCTTTCCAACACGGAGGTTATGAGCGCAGTACTTGGCAAGGTGAACTCGGCGCTCCTTTTTAAACCGAGTGACGCAATTTGAAAATGAATACATCAGCTATCCTCCGTTTACATTAATGTGATCTCTGTTAGAAAGTGGTAAATGGGAATTTGAATTGAGTGTCTCACTAGCTTTGAGACTGCTATCTTGGGGTCAGGCTGTCCTATGTGGCAAACAAAAAGCAATTAGGAGGCCATGTTGTTATCTGGCTTGCACTTGAATCCTAACGAAAACATTAAAAAAATACTTTGTGCAGTGAAGTAAGTAACAGGAAGGAAGCAAGAGGGATTGTATTTTTTTTTAGGTCGAGCATTCAAGACCTCTTGTATATACTTTAGTATATACTTATATACTTATATGTGTATGTACTTTGTGGTCACTGGAGACCAGTCCGAAGACTTGTCTGCTTCCACTTAGGGACTTTTTTCTGTTTAACTGCCTCTATTTAACTGTCTTGATAGAAAACGACCAGCAGATGTCAGTAAAATACCAGAATCCCATTAGCATTCTCTAGATTCCAGTCCATAGAATGTGTCTTCCACGAGCACCCGTAGACAACACTATTTTTTCAAATCTTGTATTTTCAGTGATATGACCACTAAAGGCCCTGATTTTATATTAAAAACAGAGCGTTGGACTATGCCATTTCCAGCTGAAAGGCAATATTTCGATCCATGTGTTCCCATACCTAGTGTGTCACGCAGTTTGGTGGTTACTTTCCCTCCATGTCAAAGAACAGCAGATGTTTCAGGGCGCAGGCTAATGTGCTGCATAGCTAAATACATATAAGATCCCAAAGGCGAGACCGATTGTATTGCAAATGCTTGTTTATAGAATGCATACATGAGTTAGAATTGAATGTGACAACAATTGTTATGATTTAGTGTACTTATGAGGTGATAATCAATGGCTTGATTTTATTTAAGCAAAAGTGTGAACTTCTCACACCTTATGAAAGAATGAGATAGAGAAAACATTTAAGAGCAGAGATGGTCTGACCGAGCACCTTCTCATGCTTGTATCTGAGTTGTCTTGGGTCCTAGTACAGCAAGGAAAAAGCACCCCGCCCTGCTCACTCGATGGGCAGTAAAAGACAGGGGTGCAGTGGGCCTCTCATACTGCTGGGCCCCTGTGCCATTGAACCCTTTGTACTAATAACTATAGCTGGGCCTACACCAATGGGCAAAGGCATCAAAGCTTTATTTTTTTTAACACTGTCTTCTTGTTTTTTTTCCATTTGTTAATGAATGGAATTGCTTCATTTAGAAACCATAAGGTCCATTTTATAAGAATGTCAGGATTTTTTCATCTATTTCTTGTATCACGTTTTCAGCCGTTGAGTTTCGTTATCTGTGTTTGCGGAGTTTTCTGCACTCTGCGCTCCGCGAAGCTTGCAGAGTGCAGAAAACTCTGGTTCGCATAGTGCAGCAGAGTTTTTTCCGATTGCGCTCGTGAACGGTAAGTTCGGGAGCGCGAGCTGCTGCTCAGGAAGAATTTCTAGCTGAGCAGCAGGAAGACCAGCGCGGACAGCAGTTTGCACTACACTCCACCACTTGCGGAACTTTACAGAGTTTTTTTGTAACTTCGTGGAGTTCCGTGTAGCAAAACTCCGCACACTACGCCCAGGCTTAAAAAGTCCTGCGCACTATAGGCAAAATGAGCAATGAGGCAAGAAATAGACCATACAATAAATACATGTTAGAGGGTTAGCAAAGGAGATAGAAAAAACAAGAGAGTAGGACACTTTATATCATCATCCGAATTCTAGTAGTCGACTACTGCATTTCGTCCCACACAATTACAACAATTGAAAGTATGCACAAATAAACAGAGATTTTAAAAATGGAGATTCAAATCGATCATAATGTTATTTTTGGAGGTAGAAAATTGTTTGTAATAATCACGGTTTACTGATGGTCCTGTGACAAGTTACACATTTGGATCTTGTCACCCTTTAACATCCTTGTCTCTCTCCGCTTGACACATTATACTGTTGACTAGCAAGATTGTTGTTCATAAATTCATATTAAAATTGTTAGGGTTTGAGGCACCTCCTGCATGGTTCTGAAAGTGTTAGTGCTCCAGTCTTGGTTCAATAGCCCAAAGTACCAGGTCCCCCAATTCACACAGAAGTAGTACATTTACAACAGTAAATTTAAGGCCAGGTGTGGGTACAGATTTACTACTTTTTGATGTCCACCAATATTCTTAATAATATGGCTGGAAATCTGTGTTATACACAAGTTTCCAAGCATACTACAGGAATGTCAGTAGGCTCTTCCCACAGGGTGCTGTTCGTAGTTCAGTATAAGACACACAATTGATGGACGGAATGCAGAACAAATCAAAACATTCACCCCCAGTCAAGAGATCTGGGTTAAATACATCATTCTTTTGCTCACCATGCCACCCCGGTTTAGACCTGGCCATATGCAAAATGTGCATAGTTCAGTATAGCAGAGAACTACGCTCCGGGAGAATGGAGCCAGACGTGCAAATACACACTTCTTTCTTTAAGGGAAAAACATTTTTTCTTGAAACGAAAGCCCTTCACTTAACACGGTTAACCGTTCCACTTCTCATCCTGAATTCTCACTGAGGAAAGAGTCAGTGAGAAATAGTAATATCTGCATTTGGGAAAGCTGTTAGCGTGGAACATTCTACCTTAAATCCCATACATGGGCCGCGCCAACACCTAGGATCGGGAGCGGTGTAGTCCTGACTCAGACTTTGTTGCTCCCCGACTGACACGGTCACTATGGTTAACTCAATTAGGTTTGGTAGCAAGTGATAAACATTCTTATAAGAATGACAGACAAAGGTTGTAGTTTCAAAGCTTTATATAAAGATGCCCCCAAACTTAACAACGAGCAGGTGGTTGCACTAATGTTTGCTGATGATACCCTCCTGGTATCTAAATCCCCTATGGGGATTCAGCGTGCCCTCGATAGTTTCTCCGATTTTTGTTCCCAGAGAGGCCTTGGGGTTAATTCCTCAAAAACAAAATTTATGATATGCAACCCGCCTAAAAACAACGGCCCAAACCCTTCTCTCAATGGTGTTGCACTGGATAGGGTTTCAGTCTTTGAATATCTTGGTGTCACGCTTTCGGACAGGATGGAATGGGGTCCCCAGCTAGCAAAAGCTAAATTGCGACTCACGCAGACCTGCGGTGGGATCCTTAAAATATATAGAGCTTCCATCTCAAAACCGATAGCACCCACCATTGAAATATACAAAGTACAAGCACGGGCTGCATCTCTCTACGGGGTTGAACTATGGGGGCACTGCTCAACTGGAGACATTGGGAGATCAGAAAACTCGTTCTTAAGGTCAATACTGTCCCTACCACCCAGCACTCCCCTTATTCCACTCAGAATGGACTTGGGAGTAAGGTCCATTCAAGACGAAATTGCTTTAAGGCCACTACTGTATTGGCGCAGGCTGTGGGCAACTCCAGAGCTAGTGGATTATCAAAACGATTTAAAATCGTTAATGACCCCTCGTGGTATAGATAACATACCGTGGCTTCTCTATATCAAAAGGGAGCTTATTAGATTAGGGTTTCCTGAACTATGGCACCATCCTGAAACACATGCCCCTACACTTTCTAGAGCTGAATTGGCAAATGCATTTTGGATAAATAACAAAAACACGATGCTAACCAATAATAAATTAGGCTCATTGACCTTGGACTTTTTTAATATCAAAGAAGATTTCAAAATAGAGCCAGTCCTAGACCTGATGGAGCCTAATGCCTCTAGAAAACTATATATACAATTCAGGTATGGAACATTGCCTTTGAGAGCCTTCACAGGGAAGTGGTCGATAAATAATCCTCTCGACTGTCCAACCTGTGGAGCCCCTAGCGAAACTGATCTACACGTTCTCTTTTTTTGCCCCACATACAAAACTATCAGAAAACGTTGGCTTCGTCAACTCTGTAGGAATTTGGGGACCATACATTGTAAAGTTGCCTACAGAATTCTGAAGACAGACACAGCATTACCTATAGTTTTTTCGCTATCACGCTTCTGGTATGCTGTGTGGCGAAGGAGAAGCTCCCTTTTATTGTCGAATTTGCCGGTATAATGTATTGTTTTTATGATATCTTAACCTTTTAATCTTTTATCTATTGTTTTAATGAAATAACTTGTAATCAATCTAATCTTTATTGTACTCACTTTTTATGTAATTTAACTATTTCTTGTTTTTATGGACTGCTTATCTTTTATGGTCTATGACCGAAATAAAGATTATTTTGAATTGAATAAAGATTTATAGGCAGGGTACAAAATATGTGCCATAAGAAACTTTTGCAGCAACACATATAAGTCATAAAGTACTCGGTAGAGCGCTTAGAGAAATCCGGCATAGATTTTCCTTCTAAGGGTGGGGAAAAGGATCTCTTCCATAGAAATCTACGTGCCCGATTATTGGGCTTTAGACAAATACAGTTATACATTCTACAGGGGTTTGCGTTTCTCAGGACATGCACCAATAGGGAACAAGCAATAAGAAACAGTTTACTACAGAATACATTTGAAGATTCTCTCATGGTAGCACTACTTTGAATGTGCAGATATTCTCACAGTGGTTAGGCAGACCCAGGGGCGGATGCTCGCTTTGGGCGCTGAGGCTCCGCCCCCCCAAATGTTTGTGCTCTATGTGCCCTACACATTAATAATTAAATAATCACACTGCATACTATGATTATTTAATTATCAATGAGGATGGCACCTAAAGCATGAAAAAACATAGCAAACCCAACTTCGTATTACCAGTGAAGTGATTGTCCTTTCTATTGGCTTCATACTCTGACTCTCACGTTATGCGAGGGTCAGGCAGCCAGGCAGGCAGTTACTTTCATTAACGTATACAATGGTGCGCATGTACTAGTCATTGTCGAGACCAAAGGGCTTCATTCACTGCAGCCCTTGACTGGCTTTATCTGAGTACTTTGGGGTCCACTTCCAAATGACACGCAGGAGTGTCCGTTTTTGAAGCAGCCCCGGGCAGCATGATTGTCAGCTCAGTAACTGCCCGAAGCTGCATGCTAGTAATTTTGACTGCCTCACATCCCCTCCCTTTCCTATGTCGTCATTGTAGCGCGGCGGGGATGAGGGTAGCTGGGCCTAAACAGTGCCACTAATAAATGCACACCACACAGTTGGCTGTGGTAATGCAGGAAGACCCTGAGCGGTCTTTAGCCTTTTATTATATCTCCTCGGGTCGAGCCCGCCCCGAGGAGTGCATGCTGGGCACATTGTATAGGAGAGCCCGGGTGGCTCTCTACATCCCTCCTTTTCTTTAGTGGCTGTCCACCACAGTCCGAATGCTTAAGGGGATGTGCACAGGAAGTCCTTCAACCTTTGGCTGGGTGCAGGATTCGACCGGAGACCATGCTTCTGGCTCCCGGAGTTGGAGCTGGCCACTGCATCGGCCTGGGTATTTGGTGGGGGGTTCAGTCACAATGTCACAGCTGTGACTTTGAGTGTCAGTCAGTTTGTTTGCTTCCTGCTTGTGATTGTATTGTTGGGGAGGTCACAGGCCTCGGCAAGTTGATGGGAGTGTGACACGGACCCTCTCCCGTATCTTTGGTCTCCTCCCAGTTGGTGTTCAAACCATGGGTTTTCTTGAAACATGATACATTCCGTGTGACCACTTGCTGTCCTCTCTGCGCTGTGACCATGGTCCCTTGCACCTTGACGATGGTCCATTCTTCTGGTTCATATGGCGTTCTGAATTTCCAGCCAGGGTGCCTGTCTTTAACCATGACGCTATCCCTAACTTCCAGCTGGGGCTCTTTCGCTCCTCTGGTAGCGCTGGCCTTCTGGTTGGTCACACTCCTCCTAGCCTGTGTGTTTATGTTATCCCTCTCTGGAGGTTTCCATGCCAAGTCAGTTGGAATGCTGTCCATTGGGGCTTTTTTGAAGAGCACGTGAGATGGGGCATACCGGGTGGTGCTGTGGGGCATTTGCCGGTATGCATCTAGAAATTGGTTGAATGCGGCTTGACGTCTTCTCCTTGATCCACGGCAATGCGCAGAACCCAGTTGAGCGTGCGCATGAAGCGTTCCACCTCCCCGTTAGCTTGGGGCCACAGAGGTGTGATCTTTCTATTGCAGATCGCCTTGCTCTCTAGGTACCCTTGCAACTCGTGGCCTTGGAACGGAGGCCTGTTGTCCGAACGAATTTCATCCAGCAGGCCTAGGAGCGCGAAAGTCTTATCCAGAATTTTCTTGACATGCATGAACACCGTTGACGCCTTCACTTCTACAACCGGGAACTTTGAAAATTAATCAACGAGCACCAGGGTGTGGCAGCCCTAGGGGAAGCTCCCGAAGTCAATGATGACCTTTGACCATGGGAGTTCGCTTGGCTCTTTGGTGATGATGGGTGCCGGTGCCAGGTCGCCGCCTGTGATGGTGCACGAGTGACATTGTCGCACCGTGTCCTCGACTCGGGTGTCCATCGGCGGGAACCAGACCTTGTTTCGCAGCCGAGCTTTGGTTTTCGCCATCCCTTGATGCCCCACGTGTGCCAGCTGGATGATGAGGTCTTCAAGCGCCTTCGGGATCACGATGACATGCCCTCTCAGGACTACTCCCTGTTCTCCTTCGCTCAGCTCGTGGCGGATCTGCCAGAGCTGTCGCCGAGCATGGCTCTCTTCTGCCTGGAGCGACTGGGACCCGTCCAGGAAATGGGTCCATCCGTTGTTCAGTAGGGCGTTTTTCACCTCGTCTTCGGCCGTTGCTTGGCCAATCTCCTCCAATGTCATGGCTTTTGGGCATGCCCCATACGAGACCATCTTCACGAACGTCTCCGAGTATGCCACATCCACAGGCGGGGTTCGAGCGACTGAAGGCTCAGGGTGACGCGAGAGGTAGTCTGCTGGGTTATGTGCCCTTGAACGGAAGACGACCTTGAAGTTGTACGCCTGTAACTGAACGGCCCACCTTTCAATCCTCGGAGGCGCCAGCCTCGATGACCAGGCAAAGAGTGGGAGCAGCGGCTTGTGGTCCGTCACTACCTGGAACTCCTGTCCATACAGATAGAGATGAAAATGTTGACACTTTATTGCCAGGGCCTCCCTCTCGATCTTGGCATAACTGGTCTCGGTGTCTGATAGCGCCGGGCTGGCGTAGGCAACTGGTTTCCATGTTTCCTGGTCATGTTCCTGTAGGAGGACTACTCCCAGGCCTACTGGGCTGGCGTCTACCACCAACTCTGTTTGTCGCACTGGGTGGGAGTAGGCCATCACTGTCTTGTCCATGAGGGCAGTCTTGATGGAATTGAATGCTGCATTGGAAGCTGCGTTCCATTCCCACTGATGGTCACTGCGGGTCAGGGCCCGGAGCAGCTCCGACAGAACCTGCCATAGTATGTGGCCATGCCGAGGAAACTGCGGATTTCTGTGGGGGACTTCGGGGTGTTCGCCTCTCGGATGGCCATCGCTTTCTTGGGGTCCACCCTCAACCCGTCTCTGGTAAAGATGTATCCGAAGAAGTCGACTGACTCCTGGTAAAAAGAACACTTAGCCCTGTGGAGGGTCAGTCTGCAATCTTCCAGCCGCTGGAAGGTAGCTCGGAGATGACTGTGGTGTTCTTCCAGGATGTTTGAGAACACCAGGATTTCATCGCTCAGATTGATGACGTCCTGCAGGCCAGACAGTGCTTCCTGGATGGCATTCTGGAAGACCTCGGCTGCAGAGGACACCCTGAAGCTTAGTCTCTTGTACCTCCTGAGGCCGACATGGGTGGAGAATGTGGTGATGTACCTGCTCTCAGGCTCCAGTTCCAGCTGGTGGTACCCCGCGTTCAGGTCTAACTTGGAAAACCACTTGGCCCCATTCATGTCCGCCACGATGTCATCCATGGTGGGGGTAAGATGAAGTTCCCTTTTGACTGCTACGTTCGTGAGCCTCATGTCCACACAAAGTCTTATATCTCCCGGCTGTTTTGGCTCAGGGGCCACGACCAGCGGGGACACGCATGGGGTGGGGCCAGATACCTTCTCAATGACGTCGAGGTCCTCAAGTTTCTTCAGTCCCGCCTCTACTTGCGGGTGGAGGTTGAGCGGCACCCTCCGGTGCCTCAGGGCCGTAAGCCTCACGGTGGTGTCGATGTGGAGCTTGTACTGTTTCCCTTTTAGCTTGCCAAGTCCTGTGAATAGTGCCGGGAAGTCTTGCAAGATGAATCTGATGAGTGAATAAAACCAGCCCGAGGTCTTCTGCGGCGTGACAGCTGAGAAGGGTGCCTTTCCTCCCTTCCGTGATGTGGAATCGGGCCCTCGTGGCGTGTCTGTCGCTAATGACCTCCACCTCGATGACCCCCCTGAGGGGCAGAGGGTGAGTACCCCCATAAGTGTAAAACCAGGCCTTGGTAGGTGCAAGAGGAGGTCGTGGTGACAGTCGCTCGTACTGCTCTGAGTCCATGACGTTGACCGATGCGCCCGTATCGATAAGCGCCTGGACTGTAGACCCTCCAACCAGGACAGAGCACATCGGCGGTGGCCATAGGTGCTTGTCCAACCTGCTGATGAAGGATATGACAAACACCTCATTGTCATCATCTTCGAGTGTCCGGCAGCGCCCAGCGTCGATTTGCCCTCCTGCAAATGTGTATCGTCGAGCGACACTTGGCGTAGATGTTGCGTCATACTTCGAGGCCTGGCGTATGTCTGTCTCGACCCGCTGCTTCGGCACACCTTGGCAAAATGATTCACCTTCCCGCAGCGGGAGCATCCCCTTTGCTCCACACACCACCGTTGGCGGGTGCTCCACTCCACAGTCACGTGTAGGGCGAGCCGTACTTGAGCGCTGTTGTATGACCTCGACTCTTTCGGGCACGTAAATCCAGTATTTGTAAAGCGAAAGCAAACAGCTACCCAAAGGCATCCCGGCGCTGAGGGCCGTCAGGAAGATTAAGTAAGCTATTGCTCAGAGTCACATGGTGCTGTCAATGTACTTCAGCGTCAGTGGCGCCACGGCGGTTCTGTGCAGGGCATCTTCCATTTCACCCGCCCGTGCATATGAGAGCTCAAGGGACCTGGCCAGGGTGGGGATCTCATCCAGAGAGATCCCCGGTTGCCGAATGATCAGTTTCCTTAGAAGCGCTGAGCTGCATCCCTGGATGACTTGGCTGCGGATTTCTTACCTCTGGTCCGTGAAGGCACATGTGCCCACCAGTCTGCGCAGCTGCGCATAAAACATGTCCGACTGCGACACCTGTCTGAACTTGAAACGGTCAAAATCAGGGTTCAGCTGGGGTTCGAAATGCCTGTCGAGCGCAGCGACCGCAGCTTCATATTCGTCATCATTCCCTGTGTTTGGCAGTGTCTCGAAGAGGTCATAAATCTCTGCGCCGCCGTAGTATATGAGCAGCGATCTTTCTACAGCGCCGTCCGTTTCTCCTGTGCTCCTGAAATAAAGGTTCAAACATCCGATCCATGCATTCCAATGTGGGGCCGCCGTTGCAGGGTCAGCGTTCTCACTAAAAGGTGGTAGCGGGGAAACGATCGCTTGGCTGTGACCCGGGGGCGGGGCATTCTCCCCTCTTTGCGATCTGCCAGCTCCGGCTTGCTGGCCACCTGTACCTGCGTTGACAGCATCTTCATGGTGTAGGCACGCTCGGGCACGGTGTCGGCGCTGTGAGACCATGATACCTTGTGTGGTTGGTGTGCAGCTGCGTGCTTGGCAGGTCTGAGGAGGCGCACTGTGTAGAACTTTCCTCCTTGGCGAGGTGGCTCTAAACTCCTGTGGGTTGTGTGAGCACTAAAACGCTCCCCTGGAGGCCTGGCTTCTGCTCGTGGGTTGAGCTCAGCTTGTGGAGCCTTGCAGGGCCTGCAGTGCCTAGAGGACCCCTTCTGACTCAGGCTGCTGGGTGCAATGAGTGCCAGTGTCCAATGGGGGGCTTCTGTGTGTGAGGCCAGCTCTCGTTGTGCAGACGGGGGAGACACCGGTCACCTGGAGCGCTTCTCCTGCTCCTGCCTGCCACTCAAACCCATGCGCACCGCTGCGCGCTGCTGCAGAGGCTCCCCCTGATACACAGGACTCACCGGTGTGCTGGCGTCTCCCTCCAGCCCTCAGTGCGCGCACCGCCAACTATAGCATGCTCATGGAGACGTGCGGGCGAGTGCTGGACATGCGCAATTCCCGGCAGGCCGTGACGACGGCAGGAGGGCACGGGGGCGCGCGGCCAGTATATGGTGTGGCCGTGCAGCACCAGACAGTGCAAACGAGGTGAGAGGCTTGATTGTTGCGGCAGTGCAGGGCACAGGAACGGCAGCCCAGGCCGCCGACAGCAGAGACACGCTGTCCACTAGATGACGTTGCTTTACGGGTGGGCTCCGTGGGCTCCACAGCAGGCAGAGATGATGCACCGGGGCACGACCGCCCTCGTCGCCAATGTAGCGCGGCGGGGTCCCGTGGTAGCTGGGCCTAAACAGTGCCACTAATAAATGCACACCACAAAGTTGGCTACAAGCGGTCTTTTGCCCTTTATTATATCTCCTCGGGTCGAGCCCACCCCGAGGAGTGCATGCTGGACACATTGTATAGGAGAGCCCGGGTGGCTCTCTACAGTCACAGGGTGGGGTGTATTCCGTAAGAATCACAGAGCAGACACCAGCCCACGTTATGACGAGTTGGGAAAGGGTGGTTGCACAGAAGCAGCATGCAGCAAAAGAAGGTAATCAGGATCCGTCTAATCTGCTCTCGCTAGAACACACCAGCAGGCGCCAGAATCGGCTCCCTCCAGCAGACTCCCCAGGACCAGCTGACCCCTTCCCCGCAGGATTGGTGCCCCTGTTATTCGTTCTGTGACAGGAGGCTGTAAATGCCGTGTCCTGACACAAATAAATCCTACTGTGCTTGAGAGGGATTCCGGCCTTCCCCTACCCTTGCTGTGTGTCTGTAAATGCAGATCGCAACCCCTGTGCCACACACAGAGTCTTCCTGGAATCGCACTGCTCAAGCAAGGAACTTTCCAACTCCCGAGAAAGACCAGGGTCAATCCAGAGATGTCAGCTTTAAAACTGTGAAGACCCGGTTTGAATTTCGGCATCTGCTAAACCTCCTGTGATTCTGGGCAGATCAGTTGATTGTAATTGAATTTATATCTCGCTGCACCTAAATAAAAACAAAAATACAAATCTG
Organism: Triturus cristatus; assembly: GCF_964204655.1. Lineage (NCBI taxonomy): Eukaryota > Metazoa > Chordata > Amphibia > Caudata > Salamandridae > Triturus > Triturus cristatus. Next base: position 1,359,087,870 of record NC_140590.1, read on the forward strand.
ACCGTGTGCAACGTAACAGGTGCTCAGGTAAATACCCTCAGGTCAAGTGTGCGCTATATAACTGCAAAATGGAAATAAACCTGGAGAATTGTCAGCTTTTGAAAAGGAAGTCGTATGTGAAAGCTACTTTACCATAAAAGATGCAAAGACACTCATCAGCTGCAGAGCAGTCACAAAAGCTTAGCACTCTAAAGTTAAATGTTACAAATGAATGCAATAGCTACCGTATTTCAGGAGGTCAGTGTCATGCCCGTTGTCACGGTTGCAAGGTAGCAAGAGAGAGAGGAGGGGGTCGGTAGAAGAAATACAGGAAAGAGTTGTCTCAAGACATGACTGTCTGGCACATGCATCAAAAATGCCACTTGCGATTCCTTATTAGCGAAAAATAAGGATTCGCTAATAAGGAATCGCAAAAGCCTATGCATGTAGAAATCGCTTACAAAATATCGATTTCTAAATATTTCTTAATTGCGAGTCGCAATTAAGGAATACCTCCCCATTCATTCCTATGGGCCTAGAGGCCCATAGGAATGAATGGGAGGAAGTTCTCAATTTGCGATTCTCAATTAGACAATCGCAAATTGAGAATACAATTTCAAGGGTGCAAGGGTGTCAAAACGACACCCTGTTGCACACTTGAAATCGATCTGTCTACAAAGTTTGCGCACACACATGTCCAAAGGACATGTGTGTGTGTGTAACCTACCACTTTGAAGAATGCACTTTCGTGCATTTTTCAAAGTTTTTGCAAATTACCATGAAGTTCAACTTCATGGTAATTTGCGCCCCCTATCAGCGAAATCGCTAATTATTTTACTTTAATGCATTGCATTTAAGGAATCTCAATTTGCGATTCCTTAACTGCAATCGCAATTTGAGAACTCGCAATTAATTGCGAATTCTCAAATTGCGAGTGCCTTGACCCTTCATGCATCCGAAATGCTCTTTTTGCGGGCGCAAACGGCCGATTTTTGCGAATCGCACCGTTTGCGCTTGCAAAAATGGTTGATGCATGTGCCCCTATATGTTTAAAGGAGTGAGGATCTGTGCCATACAGCGAGCACCCAGCTGTGCAGTCTGTACTGTTTAGGAGGAGTTGGAGACAAGCAAAAGACTGCCCTCAGGGCTATAGCTTGACCAGCACAGGCCCTGTCTCTTCTCGTAGGTAAGCGACTGCCCCTTACTCAAAGAAATGTTAATGTGTACAGTTGGTTCGATCACAAGTGTAATTGCTTTTTGGCACACAGTTAGGGCTTTAATTGATGGAGTCATTGTAAACTTCATGATGGGTGACAAATATTTTTTTGTTTTCAGCGGTGATGTAAGGGTGTTATTAGGTGAGTTTTGGAGTGTGTTTGCACAAAATTTGCACTAGGTGCAGACTTACTGCTGTTGCTAAAATATGTATCTAGAAAGCACATGTTTTATCTTAACCGCTAAATAATTTTTCACATTTGGAGGCAAGTTGTGTGTAATTCAGTTGTAAAATAATGACTATTTGTTCACATTGCTTTCAGTTAAAGGCTGCGACAAGGGACATATTAACACCATAAATGCACAAGTCACCAGTCTCCAGTGTGCCAACCAGGATTCAATTCTGCGACTTTTTGGATACACACACTAACATCTGCACTAATGCATAATTCAATTAAGAGTTCATAACGTAAAAGAGTTACCATACCAAAGCAAGGTTTAACTAACATTTACTTTTCACTTAAGGTATGTGTGTTATTGTATAGGCAGTTACCTGTAGATAAAAAAACAACAAAATAGTTCAAGAACATTTTGTCCTTTTTGCACGTCTTTGACCCACCCCCATATTTAATGGCTTCTCCAATCTTATTCAGATCTATAAAGCAAAATGTATTGCTTCGGCCACTTATGGGGCTGGGATTTAGGGTCTCACAAACGTGTATCCCTTGCAAATTCTGGAAAATGCATTTTTATGTTATATTTTAGCCATTTTAAGTTGTACATCATGGTATGTCTACTGTTCCGAGCTGGGTATTCCATGTATTGCTGATCTTATAAAAATGGAGCCCATCTTTTTATGGCATAGAATCTGGACATCGACAAAAACTGTACTCAATCAGGCCATTTATCGGGATAGTCTAACACTGGAGGTGGCTTCCATAATCTCTTGGCTCAGGTATGTGCGAGATTTTATGAGCGTTCTTGGCCACTTAGAATGTTATACTGATCCTAGCACTATGTCGACGATCGCAAGAAAAGAGATAAAAAAAAAGAGTGCCATCTATTATAAGATACCCGTAGATTAACATCAGAGATTATGAAGCCTACTGTGCTGCACAATCAAATGATTTTAACAACTTTTAGCATACAACCTTATCTGAAAATGGTACCTGGGGGCAATGACCGGTTTTTATTAACGAGGTTTAGATTTGGGATCGTTCATAAACTGGTAAGCTTCTCAAAATTGAACGAATGGGCTCAAGACATGCAACTGTGTCCATGCGATAATCACTCAGAACAATCCACCATGCACGTTGTTTTATTTTGTAGATTTTATAGTGAATTAAGGAAGAAGTGAATTGTAAAAAAATTGAAATCTCTGGGGGTTAGACAGTGTCGCCCTGCGGTCATTGTATTACAGCTTCTCGAAAATGAACATATAGTATGGAGGGTTGCTATGTTTTAAAAAAAAGTTGTTAGTCATAGGAAAAGTATTGTAATATAATCACGCATGTATAATGAGCCAAGGGATTCTGATCTAATGGAATGAATTTTATTTGTATATTTTTAAATCTTTGCTGTGTAACAAATTAATGTGTTTTAAGTGCTTTTATGATTGTGTGATATAACAATCGAATAAAGCTTGTCTTTGACCTCCCCACCCCATGACAGTTAGCATCACACTGCCCACACTTTCTTTTTAAATGTACTTCAGCCACCATTCACATGACAGCTAACGTGTTTCAGTACCAAGCCAGGCAGCATACTCCATGCACATTGGCCGTAATGCTACTTTGTAGGCAACCATCTAACTGAAAGAGCATCTCTTTCTGAGTGTAATCTACATTTTGGACACCAACTTTGAAACAGGTTTTGAGCTTCCCTCAACCATCTGCATTAGAATGTGCTATCTGATAGGGACATCTAGCCGCAGATTCCTTAACTTAGAATATCTCCAGGCGTGAGACTGGATCTGGAAGTTTTTTGCAGCAGCACCTCTTCGCGCCGGGGGACGGCGCCACACGACCCCGCCTTGACGTCGTCCACGTACGTGACGTCAGCGAGGTCATATAAGTCACTCCCGGCGCGCTGACGTCAGTTTCCTTCTTTTCGGCGTGCAACGCGAATCCGGAGCGATTTCCTCTGGCCTGTTTTCAGGCCTCATTTTCAACGCTTCACGTCGAGAACAGTATGCGATGCCTTCGGGCTTTAAATCTTGTCATTCCTGTTCGTGGCAAATGTCCGCGACTGACCCGCATCTTATTTGTATGTGGTGTCTGGGCGAGCACCATGACTCCACAGACTGTGACGCCTGCCTGACGTCTCGGCGGGAGCGCCATATGAAGCTTCTTTCGGCACGGCTGTCACGGTCGGAGTCGTCTCGCCCCCCCCGGCCTCGTCATCGACTGCAGGTCCATCCTCTGTTCAGTTCCGTCGTCGATCGCCTTCTGGGGTCCGGTGCCGTCATTCTCCACTTGGTAACTGAAGGCACTTGTCGCCTAGGTCTTCGACCTCACATTCTTCTGTTGTCAGGGGCGCTGGTTCCCGGACCTTTCTGGACGTGCGCTCCAGACGGTCGCCCCCTCCTCTATCTCCCCTTTCCGGGTGTAGGGGCGACTCGGGCCCAAATGGAGGCCAATGCTACGGCTTTGCAGGCCTCCCTTGGGTCCTCTCTCGTTCCTGGGGCATCCTCGGGACCTCCGCTTCTTGTGGGGTCTCTGACAGTCTCACCGGCGGGTTAGCCTCCGGTGCCTCTTGAGCCCTTGCCTCCCAGGAACGTCGGAGATGTGGTGTCATTAGGGCGCGGCGTAGCTGGGTCCCCCTCTTCGGCTCACGGTGCCTCTGCCATGCCGCACAGCCCCGCGGGGCTCCCTGTGGCTCCGCAGGTGGTTGCCAGTGCTCATAGCCCTGACTTGAGCACACCCAAGCCCTCCGGGCGGGCGGCTGCCTATCTGGAGCCGGGGTCGGCGCCGTCCCGGCGCCGGAGGCTCGCCTCCTCGGCTCCGCCTCCGCTCCTTGCTCCGGAATCGGAGCCTACCCTGGATGGGGCGGAGCCGGCGCCCAGGATGGTGTCAGAAGATTGTCTTGCCGGCCCCGGCACCCTCTCCTCCTTCTGAGGGGGAGTTTGTCATAGTTTTGGCACCAGACGGCGCAGACTAGATGCCGTATGCCGCCAAATCGGCGTCTGACGAGGCACAATCAGCGCCGACATGCGTTGTTTCGGCGCCATGTCGATGCTGGGTTCTGGACTCTTCTATAGAGGCCTCTGGAGAGAGTTTGGCGATGCCCTCCCGCCCGGCGTCACCGGAGTTCGTGTTGCCAGTGCCCCCCTTGGAATTTGTGGAGCCTCCACAGGAGCTCCCAGATGTGGCAGGCTGTTCACCTCCCCAGGGGCCCCGTCAGGATCCTCACTCTTCCGTGGGGCTTCCTTCCGTGGAGCATTGGGCGCACCCTCAGTGTCTTGGGAGGGTCAGCTTACAACCCTCCCCCACTGATGAGCTGTTTTTCCCTTCACGGAGGGCTACCGAGGCTGCTGCGGCTTTTTTGAGAGTGGTCTCTTTGGGTACCTGCATTTTAAATATGCAACCCCCCTCTACCCCTTTGTCTGTGGACCCCTGGCTTGAGGTCCTCCACCGTGGGTCTGGGAATATGGAGCTGCATTTGCCTTTTGAGGCTTCCCTTTATGATGCCCTCTTGGGTACCTGGCCTGACCTGCGTCAGGTGACCCGGTGGCTCGTTCAGTTTTGCACCGCCACCATCCAGCTCCACATGATCCGGCCTGTCTTTATGTGCACCCTGATGCACAGGGGTTTGTGTTGCAGACTGCCTTTCCTTCTCTACCCCCTCTAACGCTTCCTCCCTCTCGGGAGTCCAGGTGGCTTGAGTCATGGGGTAGGAACGTCTTTGCATCCACTAGTGCTGCCCTACGGTCTTTGAATACAGTGTGTGTTTTGGCTCGGGCTACCTCTGTCCTGTGGGACTCTGCAGAGTCTTTGCATACTGCCACCTCTGAAGGTGCTCGTGTTGATCTCCTTCGCCTCATCTGGGATGGCCGCGACCTTGCCTAATTCACAATCCGTTCAGCCTTAGATACTGCGGATTCTTTAGGCCCAGCCATGGCGAGCTCTGTTGCCCTAAGGTGTCACGCTTGGTTGCGAGATAGCGTCTTCCCTGAAAATATCCGGGAGTGACTAGTTGACTTACCCTTTGATGGGGTTTTACTCTTTGATGCTCACGCCGAGTCGGCAGTTCGCCGGCTCCTGGCGGGCTTTCGTCCTCCCACTTAGGCCATTTTGGGCCTGTCTTCTTTGGTACTTTTTCATTTTGCATCCTTAGATGCACTCTGTGTTTACCATGGGCAGTGAGCCTTACGTCTTCTTTTTTCTGTGGTCAAGGGTGCTTACCCTTTTATTGGCATCCCTTTCAGCTGCCTGTTGGCCTTTTGTGGCCGTGTTCCACAGGTTTCTGTGTCCTCTGACTGTGGTATTCAGCCGGTGGCTTGGCTCGGTGATGTTGTTATGGCTCGGAACTCAGCTCACGGGTTCGGTTCATTACTGCGTTCTTTTGGCCTGGCTTCTTGCCCTAAGAGGTGTCCTCCGTTGTTTGGGGTATACATATTCCATGTGGGGTACTTGTACGCTATTATATAGCCTTGCTTATCTCACATGGGCCTGGGGGTCATGTGGGCTCCATGCGTCGCTGGTGGTCCGTTGTACGGTGTTCTATGTTTTTCCCTGGTGCCATCTGCTTTCGCCATGGTCATCCACCTCGTTTGGATGTTTCATGGTCTGTTTTCAAAAGAAAGCTAGCATACTTGTATAATAGAATAGCGAGTGCTTGGGATATAGTATTTGTATAACAGTGATCTTCGGATCAGATTTGGAGAGTGGGGTGATTCTCCCTACCCAGAAGCAGCGCATTGACGAATTTTGAAGACATTAATAAATGTGTACTGCCATCTGAGCGCCACTACCCTGATCAGCTCACCCATCGAAGAGTTACTTATAAAAAATTTAAAATGGTATTAAAAAATGTTTTCGTGAAAATAACAAACTTCTGTTATGGGAAAGTGACAATCTTTCGGTAATGAAATTATCTCTTTGTATGCAAAATCTGTGTATTTGCAAAAAATGATATGTTAATATTTGAGGAGAAAGTGATTCTATACCGAAATGTATATATTTAGCTGATGTTAGAGTGACAGCTCAGAGTTTGGACAAGCTATTGATATTGTTTCCTTCTTTCCCTTGGGCCCTTATTATTGTTAGTTTTGGCTGCTGTAGAGGCATCTCATTGTCTCTATTGAGAAAGCTTTTTCTCACAATATCATTACTGCTATCTTAAGTATCAGCTTGTTAAAACTATTGAAAACTGTTAATGTCTGATTTTGTAAGGTCTCTGTTCTCCAGGTGATAGCAGTGCATTATGAGTCGGTATAACATGTCTAGTTGTTACTGCAGCATTAGTATATAAAAAGTGCGAAGACATGCCTGTCACGCCATTCCATAATTGCATACATATGTGATGAAATATGAATGCACCTATGAAGTGGCCCAGCGCGTTGGGTTTTTTTTACCATCCAAAGTTGGTTGATGCGACTTAGCTCATTAAAATAAAAAATAAAAACCTAAAAGTATTAAAATGAACATGTGCAAATTGGAAGCAAAGGAGTGGTTGGTTGAGCAATGGGAGTGGATGGGGCGGGTGGGTGAGGGAGCAATGGAACGTGCCTCAGGTGCATTTTAGAAGGCGGAGTGGCCTTGGTCCTCAAAACAAATTACCTAAAAAAAAAAAAAATGACTGATGAGAAGAGTAGATGGTGAGCGGGTGAAGGGCAAGCAAATAGGGTGTATTGAGGGTGGGTAAGCAGCACCCTAGAGAGTGCAAGAAACACATGACTTCTCAATTAAAGCTTATTGAAAACGAAAAAAAAGTACTTACCTAAATATGAACAGTGGAAGAATACAAATTATGCAATCAAAAGGATTTTAAAAAGGATATGCTCCAGGGGAAGGACACATCCTAGAAAAGTAAGGCAAGCTATTGACAATGACAATAAAGCCAACATTGGTAAGCAATGTGTGGTTTCTAAGCCTACTACAATTTTGGTATGGTCCACAAGAGGTCTTCACAAAGTTACAGCTAAAAGCGGTCTGCTAGGTGCAACATAAAGAACTGTAATGAATACTTGCTAAAGTGCAATATTAGCAAGATAATTATTATATTTAATTAAGACAAAGCCACTGGACCATTTGTAGGGTCAGCATGTGTTTTTAAGTGAAAACAAAAAATCAACAGCCATACACAGTCTAGTCTTATAAACAGAGAGACTACAATTTGTGGAGACCACTAATGCTCCGCCATGATATATTGATTTTGCGAGGACTTTAGCACTTGACCACTGATTTTTAATTTCAGAATTTTCACAGAAGTAGAGGTAATTCTTGAAGCTACAGAAAGGGTTTTGCCTTCATCAACCTGCTCATGAACACTGTTAGGTTTCCTAGAAAAAGCAAAAGGCCTGCTGAGACCTATTCCGATTGGTTGTATAAAAATGTTAAGTTGTAAAACATTATTGTCTTGAAAACATTCATTCATATAGAGTCTCGTCAGAGTACCTAGGAGGTAATTGATCAGCAAGCAGTCACTCATAATTACAAATACAATGAGATTTTCTCACACTTAAATACAGTATGAGACCAAGGGTCAGGTTGTGTTGTCACACTGGCAGTGTGATCGAAAGCGTGATCGAAAACATTCTTAGCAGGTCTACCATGGCCCTTACCTTTACTTAATACATTCTGTATGTTATATTTCTAGACAGTGCAAAAATGCACCTATATATCTGTAAAAATATCAATCACAAAATATAGTGGTGACAAAATATAATTGACTAAAAATCAAAAACCAAAATATCATGACTGTAAGTGCAAATAGGTAAATAAAGATTTACTATCTTAAAATCTGCATTAGCATACCTTGAAGATATACATATCATCAAGATATATATATATACATATATGTGAAGTTAAGTATAGGAAACCTATACTTATTTATATGCAGTGCCTAGTTTTGAGCTGGTGGTTTCCGGTGCTCGACACCGTCACTTAATTGTCATTAGCAGCACTTATGACAGTCTACCACATTGTGGCAATGTTTGTCTGATTTAGAGATGAGCACAACAGTTGTTTATTTTATGGATATGTCTCTTTTAGTATCGTCACCCCTGAGTTTTGGGACTGAAGCTGCTGTCTTTTTTGATCTCGCCTGAGCCAGCGCTTAAGCGCTGCTCTGGCGAGAGCTATAGAAAACGGGGATTTGGAAGTGCAAACGAGTGCTTTTCAGGCCCCCAACTACAGTGCATGTGCGCCGGGCGCGCGCACCATTTGGCAGCCTGCGTGTACATTTCGCGGGCGCTTTGATGTTCTCAGTGAGCTGCGCGGCCACTGCGAACATCAAAGCGCCCGCGAAATGATTAAGTGAAACATACCCTCTAATTCTTCTTTGGACCACACCTAACCAACCCTTTCATCTTTACAATCTAACGTTCGCACCTACTTGGCAGACTGGTTCTCTGTTGCTCTTTCCTCTTCCTGCTCTCTCTCCTCAGACTCCTCAGACTCCGTCCCTCCCCCTGTTGCAGCAGCTGGCATTACACGGGGGTGCTCATCTAAAGCGCTCCAATACAGAGTTTTTGCTATATAAATTTGCAATAAATAAATATAATGTGGTCCATGGAGCTTTTCGCTTTCAACGTGCCTGCCTGTTCGTCTGATTTGACCTGCCAGAGGGATTGACCACGTCTGAGATCGCTCACACACTCTGCTAAAAAAAACTCTGATTCCTTCCAGCTCGCATCACCCCTCACCCACACACACTTATCCCTCGGAGGTGCACGAGAATATCTCTGTGCTCCCTTTTCTCTAACCCCTCTGTGGATGTGCAGTCAAGAGAAAGAACTCCCCCTACGAAGAATCCCAGGCCCTGTGACCTTTAACCCCCCCCCCGCACCAGCCTGGCTATCATTTACCCCCCTCACCCACCTCGCAAAGGGATGTCATTACTCACTACAGAGCATCAATCACAGAGGTGAGCCCTCATCACCCATCATCCCATTCGGCGCAGGAGCGCTGAATGGAAAAACAGCCCACCTCATGTCCACCCTGCTGTGCCGATATGGAAGCTGCCGGGGGGCTGCCGTAGTGCAACCCCCCCAATCCACATCTGGGACAAGCAGGGGAGGGGGTCACGCTGGGCTGGAAGCTGCAGCTTCATTGACTCACCTAGACTTTGGGCTTTACACTTACCCAAGGCAAGCAGATGAATTCCTGAAGACGAACTCCGCAGCAACCGCGCTAACCGCCCGAGCATCCTAACTGCGGATCATACATATACAGAGCAGGTGGGTTAGCACGGGAATCTGCAACTGGCACATCAGCCCAAGATCTCCGACACCCATTCAGCTATCTAACTGGGAATGTAACCTCTGTGCCCCGCAGTTCATGTAGACTGCATGATGCCAAGGGGTCATTGATCCTGCCCCAGAATTTTCTTCTAAAGGGGTGATCTATTTATCGAATTGTATTCACCAGGCCCAAGACCCCAATTGGAGAGGATATGGCCTAACGGCCAGAGCTGCTGACATCGGAGTTGGGGAACCAGGTTCGAGCCCCGACGTCGGCTCAAAATCCTGGTATTCTGGACAAATCGATTAATCTCCCCGTGCCTCCCAAAATTAATGTGTCCGTGTGTAACGTAAGTGGCGCTCAAGTAAAAGCGCTTCAATACCTTCAGGGCGAGTGCACGCTATGTAAAACCGCAAAACAGAAAAAAAACTAGAACATGGACTAGTCGGTACACTGCAGCCATCCGGTAAACCTTAGGTATGCTTGACATATGGTCATTATTCCTGCCACCACCCTTCTCACGCTGCTTCTAATTGGATCCATATCATGTGAGACACCTCTTGCCAGTCCTGGATTTGAAATCAACAGCATGTGCATGCTTTTAGATCGAGTTACCTTATGCTTTACAGTTACGGTGACTTGTGACCAGGTGGTATAACGCTAGTGTGACACCACTTTTCCATTGCTGGACTTTGCCTTACATAATATTGTCATCAGCTGTGTTGGTTCAATTGAAATGAACCCAGACTACAACTCCCAGAATACAATGACCTGTAAAATGCCCAGGAATGCAAACGTGGTGTTCTCTGACATGGAGCTATCTGATCACCCTAGTAATGGTAACAAGCATTGGCATAGCCAATAGGTCTCGCTTTTGGGACCTTATAAGTGTTTAACTATGCAACAGTTGCTTAACTAAATACTTCTAAGGTCCCAAAAGCGAGACCTATTGGCTATGCCAATGCTTGTTTTACCCTGAGTGCACTGAGGCCTGCTAGCCATATCTCAGTGCTTGTGCCCTTACCCTTAAACAAGTATTTCGAATTGGCTCATACCAAGATGACCATGGTAAGTTACCTATAAGTCCCTAGTAATTGGTACCCAGGTGATGTAAGTTAGCGCCCGCTCCTCCCCTAGGGATTGCAGGACTGGTTGTGCCACCCTGGGTTTGACCCAAGTAAAACGAGACTCCCAACCTGCCATTTTAAGGCTGCAAGAGCAGTTCAAACTGCTGGCCCGACTTTGCCATTTAAAGTAATGGCAAAATCAGACCCCATTCCCTCCTCCCCCACCCCCCGGTATATGTGTAAGTTACACCTACTGCAGGCCTATTGAGTCCTGAGGAACGGGGCAACATATCTCATGGGAAGAACATGGATTTTAACGTGAAACTGAGGTTTTAACTGTGGAATGGCTTGGTCACCAAATTGGCAAGTACAGAGTTGCATGCTGACCCCACAACTGTGCTAATTCTGGAACAGTGCAACCAAAGTGGGACACCGAAGATATCAAACAACTCGTTACATTAAGCCAACTTGATTGGTTTTGCTGGTGTTTAAATGCTTTACCCTTGTTCCTATGTGTAAACCCTGCTGCTCAGAGCCATGGCTTCCCAGGGTTGAGCTAAACGTTTGACAAACAAAACCTAAGGGACCTACAGGGGTTTTTTAGTGTATTACAGAGTGAGGGTGCCCAACCACACCACTTAATACTCCCTAATTCCTCACACTGGTGCCTCGCGGTTGGATCCAGAACTTGTGTTCACCATTACCATATATTTGCTGAAGTTGAGACACTGAGAAAATCAGCATGAGTAGACACCCAGAAAAGATTTCCCTTACCTCCCAAGAATTTGTAGAGTGTGTGGAACTTCAGAAGACTGATTTCAAGGATCGCAAAAACTTCTGCAGTGAATTGGGAAAGGTTTAAGAAAGTTATGGCAATGTTTCCTGCAAGTTCAAAACGTTTTCCAAACATTTTGAAAGTGTTTCAGGAGCCACTTTTCAGCAAAGCATGAAGATTAACATGGTGGACAAGGTCAACAACAATGACATGATCAAGGGAGCCTTTTCAAACAAAAACAGGGCGGGAGCACACTGCCTCACATCTCCGCACTCAGTTTGCCCCAATGCATCATGGTAAATGCAGTGCATGGGTAAAAAAAAAGACTCTCACTGAATTGTTATCATGCACTGCATTTACCATGATCAGGGCTTCAAGTGGGATGACAAAACTGGGGGTCTCTCAAAGGGGCCTGGCCTTTGCCAATTGTAGTTAGTTGCATAAGATAAATAAGCAACAGCTATGGCTTAGTTGTATATAATATTGAAACTGCTTCAATTCTGAAATGGTGAGACTGTGAAAGAGCTATAACAAGTCTCTTTAAAGTTACATCAACAGCAGTGAAGGGTGGTACTGCTGTAAAGTTAAGTTTTTTTTTTCATCCTGAGGGTGAGGGCAAAAATAGAGAGCCTGATAGTGACCCGTCTTAGCAGCTGCTTTTTCGAACTGCCGATGCTGAGTACCGGCAGGACCCGGCCCACTTAAAGCCCTGGCCATGACGCATTGGGGTGAACAGACTGCTGGGATGTGTGGCAGTGTGCTCCCACCCTCTTTTTGTTTGAAAAGGCTCCCCTGCTATGACTACCCTGATACCACTACCTGTGGTGTGGACTCCGTTTGAGAGGGTGCAGATTGACATTGTGTGTCCCCTGGACCACCACCAGCCTCGGGGAGTAGATTCATCTTGGTGCTAGTGGGCCATGCCACCAGATACCCGGAAGCTACCCCTCTGAGGGCAGTCACTGCCACAGCTGCCCAGGGTTGAGCTGAAAGTTTGACATACAAAACCTAAGGATCCTAAAGGGGATGGTGAGGGTATTACACAGTGAGGTCGCACAACCACACCATATAATACAACCTATTTACTCACATTTACTGAATCAATATACATTACAAATGACTAATACCTGTTGCCCAAGCTATTCTTATAGCTTTGGGGGCTGGAATAGTCTGAATTGTCACACCTTTAGGAATGTGACGGTTAGTAGTTGATTTGTACTTGCGCTGGCAGCGCTGGCATGGGGAATGGTTGGTGCAAGCTGCAGTGGCCTGCTGACGAAGGCCCTGGCACGTATTTTTTTAAATAAAATTATAAAATTAAGCACTGCTTTATGTGCATACCTTCACAATATTTTGGTTCTCCATATTTCACATTATATTTTCTACTCGATATTCTGGTAGAATACTGCAGAAAGGTGTCCATGCTGGACTCTTACAGGGTTCCCATCAGGAACCCTGATTCCATAGGACTTCTTGTCACTACGTAGCACAGAGAAGGGGAAGGTGTATATATACTTCGAACAGCATTCAGACGGTGCATGTAAGTAGGCATTTTTTCCTGTGAGTTTTATTGTCAATTACTGTCCCCTCTTCTCTCCTTTCCCATTGACCTCTTCTTTAAAGGTTGGGGTTTGACGTCCACACAGGAGAAGTTGTAGACCGCAACCAACCTTGAAATGCTATTCATTGCAGTCTAGTCTACAGTGCTGCTGCGGGAACCCCTGACCTCAAAGGGTTCTTCCTTCCTTTTGCTGCATTTTGGGCTCTTCGTGTTGAGCATTGTTAGCCTTTCAAGAAAAAGCAAGTCCACGCCTACTGTGATCCGCTCTATTCTTTACCTTGGGCAAATATTTGTCTCTTCCCAGTGTATTTTCCATTATGATGGGGGAGTCCTCCTTATAGTTCCTGGAGAGGCTTCCTTCTGAAAATCTCAGAGGCCAACAGCGTACTTTGGCCTCCCTCCATCTCCTTCCAGTGTGTTCCTTGCCATTCTTCAAACCCCTGCCATTCGCTGCAGGGACTGTGCTCTGGCGGATAAGTAGGAAAGGACTGGCCGTGGCTGAGCTGATATTAATGGCTGTTTGTTTTACTAGGCCGAGAACACCTGGTTTGTTTGCTAATGTCCCAGTCAAGCTTCTGACCTCTCCATTACGTGACGCAAGAGTCCGGGAATCCAGGTGGTATCTGCGCAGGCCCGTGGCAGTTCCCATACCCGCTTTTTCCCTGAGCAACATTGTTGCTGCTGCTGTTTCCATGTTGGATCTCTTCTGACCTCAAGAGCGCTTCAAGCTGGGAAAGGGGAAGCGCACAAAGTATTCATCAAAGGAGGTTAAAAAATGGACACGCTCACTTATGTGAGAATTTGACTCTCAAGATAGAGGAAGACCCCCAATAACTGCAGGGCAGTAGGAAAAGCTGCAGCAACATATCTCGGGGTGGGTTATGGTGATGGTGACAGCGCTGTTGGGGTTCTGAGCTTTTACTCCTAGTATCTGATGTTATTCACAAAATGTCAGTACTTTATTTGAAAAACAATTAAAAATAACTAAATGGTTGGGTCCAAAGTTTGTCTTAAGAGCCCTCGGCTGGTGTTGCCAAATGACAGCGCTGGCATGTCCCAAGGCGGTTTTGTTCTTGATTCCACCTCATGCCTCTTTATCCCTCCACCCTACACTTCCGGTCTCTATGCCTCACTCTTGCAAGTTATTTTTCACCATAGCCTTCTCCCTTCGTCACTGTTTTCCTATCTTTCCCCTCCTCCTTTATTCTCCCATTTCTGCCTCATCTCTTTTGTTCGGTGTCAAACGCTCACTATACAAATTAAGTCCCGGTCGCCAAAAAAGACCCACCGTCAGCACAAATTAAGCAATGGAAAATGCTAAAACTGTGCGACGCTATTGGCTTGGCGCGAGGCGCCCCTCTTCCATCGACCCGACCAGTTTTCTAGAGACCAGGGTGAAGTGTTGACCCCATTAATACCTAACTCAGGGTGCTTTTCTCTGAGGGACTTATTTCACTCTCAGGGAGAGGCCTCTCATAGCAACACCCATGAAATGACTGGGCACGGCTTCAGACGGCATTAGAAAGGAGGCAGCTCAACCGGGTTACGTCTGCTTCTAGACTTTAAGCCGTTTCCAGTTGTTTCATCAATTAGGTATCTCAAAGGGGTGGGCGGAATTTGCGAAATCCACTTCCGCAAATTATCGCGAAAATGTTTAAAATTATCGCAAACAAGCGGAAATATCGGGAAGATGCGGAAGTTTTTTTCCAGCATGTTCGCGAGATTTTCTGCATGGTTGCGGGTCGCCAACTTACCCATGTGGTTGCTCGCGGGCGCGGCCATCTTGTTTTGCTTTCTTCTAGCGGTGCATCATCGCGAGAAGAAAGACGTGATCGCGCAACGCATGACGTCACTGCGGGCGCGAAATGTCGCGAGACAGCGCAAATGGCTAAAAACAATATAACATCTCATGTCGACCGGATCAAGAAAACGGCGAACGCAGGGATTCAGGTAAGGCGATCGCGCGCGAGAGAATGTATTATTTTACAGCGCGAGCAAGAAACAAATTATCGCCAAGCTGCGGAAAGCGGAAATGTTGACATTTTCGCGCTCTCCGCGGAACGCGAAAATGTCAAATTATCGCAATTTCCGCGAACGGAACGAAATTTTCGCCCAGGCCTAATCTCAACCTCAACAGCTACAGGCAAACGCGAGTCTGCCGGAGGGTTGAGTCTTTGATAGAGAACTTTTACAGAGTTTGTAGTAAGAACCTCAAATGCCCAGTTTAACAATATGTACCCACCTGGTGCAGCTGACTAATCTTATTGTACATGATTGAACGGTGGAAGACATACTGCAGACACATGCCAGCCAGCTGTGCATTTGAAAGGTTCAATGCCCGCACCCAGAGTACATTTCCTACATTGAACCCATGCAGATATGATAGGCCCCAGCAGTGAGCAGAAGCAGAGAAAGAGACATAACTTCGAAGTCACCATTTACTGTGGGCAAAGATGGAGAGAGTAATAATATTTTACTCAGCAGTCATTCCAGGGGTGAGGGCAATGTTCAATAAAAATGTAAATATCAAACAGTAAAGTAAGTGAGTAACGTTCTCGGCCCTCTATAGCCGATGTGGTAGTTCCGTGGCCTGATGCGGGCAGGGCCAGCTTTAGGGCAGTGCGACCGGTGCGGCTGCACTGGGCGCTGACCTGCAGAGGGGGCGCGCTGACCTCAGGTGGGGGCGCTGTGTTTTGCAATAATTTATTATTGGAGAGATGAGGGGCACTTTTGCCTGGTGGAAGTGAGCGAATCGGAGGAGGCAGTCATGTGGTGTGGGGGCGCCAAAAATGATTGTGGCACCGGGCGCCACCAGCGCTAAAGCCGGCCCTGGATGCGGGGCCATGAGTTGGAGGGTGCATTAATGCTTCGGTTTCATAAGAATAATCTCTTGCACTGCATGCCTTCAGACTGCCAACTCCTTCCTTCTATGTTACCTTCAAAGGCTTCAACGGTATTGGGTCTGATAGAAATATAATCAGTTAGTCAGAAATATTTATTCCCATTATCAAGATGCACGGTCTGCTTCTTAATTAGCCAATGCCTTCAGCCTCTTGGTCTTCATAGTTCATGTTTCCTTATTCACCATGTACACGTTGGTTTCCCTGCTCTATGCGCCCATTTGTCATTCTCTCCATGTGGTACTGTTCACAGTTTAAACGCAACAAGATGATGGACAGAGTGCTGAAACCTTTCAAACACTCATCCCCAGTCAAGAAATCGGGGTTAAATCCATCTTCTTGAGCTCACTTCACCACCCAGCCATATGCAAATCAGTCTTGACCCTGCTCCTCATGGGAACAGTCCAGCCTGCAGGATGCTTGTTTCTGGTACAGAGAGAGCCTGGCAGTTCGAGCTGGACTGTTTCCATGGGAAGCAGGGTCAAGACTGAGTTGCATATGGCTGAGTTTCTACTGGCATGGCATGGGGAGCAAAAAAACGATGGATTTAGGCCCAGATCTCTGTACTGGGGTGAATGTTTGACATTGTGCAGTACTCTGTCCATCAATTGTTCTTTTTGCATTTGTCACCCGAGTTGGATGGGTATGCATAGACATTGGTCTCATGCTCACCATGCCACTGGAGTCAAGCTAGCTTGGCTCATGAGGGGGGAAACCCTGAAACCGGTCCCAGGATGCCTATTTCCAGTCCAGGGAGTACCTGGCCTGGTAATTCGGGCTGGACTGTTCCCATGGGGAGCAGGGTCAAGACAGATCTGCATATGGCTGGGTTTAAACTGGAATGGCATGGTGAGCAAAAAAAAAACGATGGATTTAGGCCCAGATCTCTGTACTGGGGTGAATGTTTGACATTGTGCAGCACTCTGTCCATCAATTGTTCTTTTTGCATTTGTCACCCGAGTTGGATGGGTATGCATAGACATTGGTCCATGCTCACCATGCCACTGGAGTCAAGCTAGCTTGGCTCATGAGTGGTGAAACCCTGAAACCGGTCCCAGAATACTTATTTCCAGTCCAGGGAGTACCTGGCCTGGTAATTCGGGCTGGATTGTTCCCATGGGGAGCAGGGTCAAGGCAGATCTGCATATGGCTGGGTTCAAACTGGAATGGCATGGTGAGCAAAAAAAAAAATATATGGATTTAGGCCCAGATCTTCCTACTGGGGTGAATGCTTGACATTGTTCAGCGTTCTGTTCCTCAATTGTTCTTTTTGCACTGTTCACAGTTTAACATGCTGCCCTGTCCTCCATCATCTTGTGCTTTCGTTTTTGTATTGGCCTCTCATCCTATGTGATAGAAGATGGCCATATCCCACATGTGTATTAGTTACCAGCACATGTGCTAGTTTGTACCTCTGTCCTTAGTAGCTGTTGGTCGTCCTGTTTCAACTGCCTGCTCATACCCTTCCCCATGTGCTTGGCGGTCAACCTTCTGCGTTAATCGAGTGGTTACCCTGAACCATTTGTTAATGACAATCCTTTCCTCTTACTAGTGTGATGGTGCTGTGTATCAAAGGACAGAAAATTGTCAGCATGAATAACTTCTATTATTATTTTTGCACGTCACGATTTTTACTTGTACTGATCTAGTAATGCAGATATATTCAAAAGTTTAAAATGCTTCTTTTTATGTCTTTACAAAGTTCAAGTATGTGCATTCATTACATATACTGCTGTCCCACTTAAGTTTATACCAATGCCCACTAGAAACATCAAAAAAGAAACAAAAAGAAAGGCGCATAATGAAGCAATTACTAACTTTTTGGCCTCTAGTTATGTATATTTTTACATTGTACACTATACCATGTGGTGACAACACAGTATGTTTTAATGTGTGTCTACAAGACCAGCAGTGCATTGTTCTACATCCTGACAGTTAAATTGGTAGGACTGCCATGATTTCTGTTTCCAAAGGAAACCAGTAAATATATTTAAATGTGATGAAGCAAGAAAGTGTAATACGTTCCTGAATATTTATGTTTTGGGGCGTGGGTGTGTTACGTTCCGTGTGTGGTCGGTTTCCAGGGTGGATTCAGGGTTGGATGGTGGGGACGGCTAGTTTACACATGTTTCAGTTTGCAGTGTCAGGTGGGTGGAGCTGGCTTGTGTTGCAGGGTGTGAGTCACTAGTACGGGTAATGCTGTATGGAAGAGGGATTTGAGCTTTCCTGAAGCCTGATGTAGTGAGACGGTTCTCAGAATTAGAAGTTCTTGGGAGTTTTTGTCCCGGATGTTAGCATGTTTTTGGTTAGGTGACTGTTGCTGGAATTGGATTCTTAGAGTCGCAGAGGTCAGTTTAGGGAAGAGGCTTTTGAACTGTTCGCTCAGAATTGGGAATTGAGAGGGTGAGTGCGCTTGAGACTTGTGCCAGTTGGATTACTCGTCAGTAGCCTTCATTACTCCTGATCCAGGTCTTCCTCATCACAGCCCAAATTTCTCTCCTCCCCCTGCTATTGATTACTTATGTCTGACATTACCGACTAGGCAGTTCCTGGCTTATCTATCCGAGAGGAAGAGGTGGGACCAGTTCGGGAGAAATAGAAAAAAGACTAAGTTTTAAGGTGGGTAAGCAAAGTAAAAGTACTTCTTCTGTGTGGAAGGGACTGTCTGGGAGGGAGACTTGCTTTCAACAAGTAAGCACTGTGACGAGGAAGAGGGGATGGGGAGGTAATGAGCATTGCAGTGGCAGAATAGAACGGTAGCTTGGCTTCAAAGTACCTGTGGTGGTGTGGCAAATGGCGAAGTGGAGACCAATAACTCGGCGCCTACACCATGCTTCGGAGAGAACTTCAAGGCCTCTGTGCACAGCTTTGCTCCGCACATCACTGAAACCCTGACACCATGCCCGCCGTCAGGATGCATGCAAGCATGTGTGTGTAATACATCTCAACCGGTGCCACGTAACATACTCCATTCCTCCCCAAATTTTTCTTCAAATGAAACAACCTTACCTGATCGGAGACTAACTAATACTAAAACACATATAAACATTCAGTGTGATGACACTCAACAGACATGGTCCCTTAGCTTCCACGATTGCTGCATAGGTGGCCGCAAGTCATGCAGCTAACCACTTGGAGCAGAGGCTGTCTCTGGCTACTCCCTCACTCCTAGGAATTATCTGTTGTGGTGGCTCTGGCCGTGGAGGGGTTCCGGCAACAATGGCCTTCCTGACTCTCGACATCCTCATTGTCTTTAAAGTCCGGATCTGGATCACCAGTTGCCCTCTGGGGGTCTTTTCCCGCCACTTTTTAAAAGTTGACACATTCCTTGTAACATAGTTTCCACCTCTTGTTGCAGTAATCAAAGTCCCTTGTTACTTTGTTACCACCCGGAGGGGTCCCTTACAAGGTAGATGAAACTTGCCTCCACTCTGTATTTTAAGCACCATCTCACTTGCTTTAATGTCGGATTCCCTGGAATGTCGAGTCGACTCATCTTTCCGTTGTGTCTGTCCTCCGATGTTGGCTAGCACCCATGTCAATGGGTGTTTGAGTCCAGGACTGCTTATGAGGCATGATGTTCAGTCCTGTTCACCCAAACATTATGTCTGCGAGGGAACATGGGGTGGTGCTGTGTGGAGTATGCCTGTAGGCTCCTAAGAACCACTGACTCATGATTTCTTATACAGACCACAGTCATTATGGTGATGTGGCCATGCTCACTGACATTGTGGTGGTGTGGCAAATGGCAAAGCGGCCAGGGCCAGCTTTAGGGTACTGCGACTGGTGCAGCCGCACTGGGTGCAGACCTGGTGAGGGGGCGCTGACCTCAAGGGGGGGGCACTGTGTTTAGCAATATCTTATGATTTAAAAAGACCTGCAGCAGACTTCCTTGTTCATCCAGTTTTCAGGCAGAATAAAAAAATGTCAAGATAACTCTTGTAATGAATGTTCCTGCTAGAGAGAGAGAGAGATCAGAGTTTTGTCTAGTGGCAGTTTTCACTTGCCATAAAGTAGTACAGAGGGTTAATATGCCTGCTGCAAAGAACTCGTACCCTTCAGATCACAGAACTGTATTTTATGTATTTTATGTGGATAGCCGAGTAGAACTGCTTTTGTCACAGATATCCTTTTGTCGCAACAGTTCATAAGATACAACCCTAATATAGAACAATGAATGTTATGAACTGTTATCAAAGAGCTGCATGCAAACTGTATAAAATAGGTTGGGACGTTATGTCCCCCCCCTCCCAATTTTTCATTATCTATTTCTAATATTGCTGAAAAGGGTTTTTCTGGTAGATATATGTTCTTATTAGTAAAGTCAGCCTTTAACGGTGCTTTAAAACAAATTAAATGTATGTGAGAGAGTGTCTATGGAGAGATGAGTCACTTTTGTCCAGGGGTCATGTGGGAATCAAGGAGGAAATCATGGGGGGGTGTCAAAAATGATTGTCGCACCGAGCGCCAACAGCGCTAAAGCCGGCCCTGAAAGCGGCAACCAGTACCTAAACACTCAAACCATGCCCCAGAGGGATCTGCGAGGCGCCCTCGTACAACCTTAGTGAACCCCTGAGGCTGTGCTCGGTGTCCGGATGCAGCCCTGAGTGTGTGCATACTACTTCCTCGTGTGACACAGTAGAGCACCTACTGCTTTATGAAGAAGTGTAGGCAGTGTAGGCGATGGTAGAGGGCAGATGTGTTCCTACCACCTATATCTGCACATTGGTCTGCTATCTGTGTTTTGCTCTAGGTTGTTTGAAGACTGGTTGATTCTGACATAGAGTGTGCCAGGTCATCAAGAGCTCTAGAGCAATCGCAGAGTTTATGATCTGTTTCTTGGGCAGAAAGAGGGAAGGTGTTGCTGAATGCTAATCTAAATATTCCCTTCTACTTTGATTGTCCTATTTACTTTCTTTCCTATTCTGTCGCCTATGCTTTTGAATTGCTCTCTTCATTTACATCATATGGGGCTTTCTAGCCCATCAGAAAAAAATGCCCTTTTCAGGAATAATGTATGGTTTAGTGTTTAGTAACAGCACGTTTTAATTAGTGGTTTACTGGTTGCTGTAAGATTGTAACGGGTTCTTGTGGTAGTAAACCATTAAACCTGTTTAATTTACAGATAATAGTCTGTCTTGGAAGAATTTCCTCATGCATTATACTTCCAGCTCTTCTCTACTGAAGGGCCTGTGTCGCTTTCCTGACTTAAAAGAGCTACAAACATTTGTGTATCATACTTAAATTATCACGTGAAAATGTTGAAATCTATATTTCTGTTACAAGTTTGTAAATAATATTGTAATGCTTTCTGCTTCGCTTCACAGAGTACGGTTCATGTTCCCCATCAAAATTCCTTTATACTGATGCTTCTCAACGGAGACCAAGGTACTTATTTCTATTTTCACATTTTTGCATACGTTTCATTTGAGAATGCAGTAGAAAGTCATAATTCTAAATCAAAGTTGTTTGAAGCAGTGATGGCATAGCTTGTGCCATAAACAGTCTACAACTTAAAATAAATAACCAGTCAAAACAAGCAAGCAGTCAAAATATCACATAGCATTAAGAAAAGCTTTTCGGGGGGCGTGGCCGGCAGCCGGTGCAAATAGCCGCCGCCTAAAGGAGCTCCGCTCCTCCGAAAACTCCACAGGTTATCCGAGACATTATCCAGATCCCCAACCACAAAAACTACGGCGGGGGTAGTGTCGAAACCCCCGAGGATCAAGTCCTGCTGCCAGCGACACCGTCACCTAACGTATCAGCGGCGCTAGATCGAGTGCCGGAGGTGCGGCCAGCACGCCACGCAGCGGCCGGGACTTCAATTGGATGCGGCACCCGGCAAATGCAGAGGGCGATCGGCGGAGCTTAGGCGCAGGTAGGCAGGGCCCGCCACAGCCTAGATCGCACTTAGGGACCACTGAAAGGGTCTGGTCATCACCACGCCATCAGGTCACCCACGGGAGTGGCTCAACGTGCGCTCTGTGGCGTCCCATTGATAGTTAATAAAGGAGCTGCACATGCTTTGCCTGGCTATGCCAGAAGAGACTGGGTGCCCATAGAGGAAGGCGACAGCTATTGTTGGGATCAGCATTGGAGGGAAAGCGTCCACTAGGCAGCATAGCCCCTCGCACACGTAAGAACCGACGAAAGTCCGCAAATAGAAAGAAGTAGTGTGCAGAGGACCCACCCATGTAGCATAGAGACAGACAATTCTCTACAACTGCGACACGGTGGTGCCACACCAGTGGCTGGAAATCGCCTGGTGGTGTAAAGTTGCAATCAGCATAGCCTGACAGCTAGACAGCGCCCATCGCGACCACTTACTGGAGTCAGTAGATTCAGTCTGGCTGGACTGGATAAGCCTTAATATCGGCTGTGTGCAACGCTGGGGAGAGAGGCGGCCAGATAGCACAGGCCGCACTGTACCCACTACCGCTAGCTGGCAGGAAACCCAACAGGCCGTGTACAGGCTTGCACTGGCAGGCGGCAGAGACTACTGCCGGCAAGCGCATCAACACTAAAGTCCAGCACCACGACACACGGAACAATGGGGGGACGCGGCCAGTGAGTGACGCAGCAGAATAAACTCGACAAATATGCCTACTCTAAACCTACCACAGCCCTACAGGATACAGCACCCACCGAAGAGGCGGAAAAAGAGCCTGAGACCGGGAAGGAGGTAACGCTGCAAGACATAATAATGACGCTCAATAAAGTGCACTCTGCTTTGGAATCCCGCATCGATACCGTCGCTACCGAACTCACCTTAATCCGTGCGGATTTCAGAAAACTCCGCTCGAGCGTCACAGACGTAGAAACAATGACAGCTGCGCTCAGTGTAGATACCAGTTCCCTTAAGAAACGCGTAATGCACTTGGAAATGGAACATAAGATCATGGCGGCTAAGCTGGATGATTATGAAGGCCGTTCTCGTTGAAACAACGTACGAATAATAGGTGTGCCGGAGGGAATAGGAGGCCCTGCAATGTACCAATTCATGGAAGAACTGATTAAAACTCACCTGCAGGGGCGTGGCTAGCTGCCGAACGTAATGGCCGCAGCCTGAAGGAGCTCCGGGGGTGAGACCGTCCTCCCCGCCATCCGCACACTGATCCGCGCCTTGTTGCGAGCCCAAAGTTAGCGCCTACAACGTCGCAACAAAGCGACACCCGGCAGTGCCGCTCTGGGGTCTCTCCGCGGCCGGTGAAGCAGCCGGCACCGCACCGGGAATTTGGGCCTGTTCCCTCGGCGGAAGCCGGGGCCTCGATTGGGGAAGCGCGACCCGGGTGCTGCGCACGAGACCCGGGTGCTGCGCACGAGACCCGGGTTCGCTGCGTAGAAGGCCCCCCTGCCTTGGAGTTGGACGGACTGCGCTACGGACGGCCTGGGGGTGCTGCCTGGAGCCTGACTGCCTTGGCGGGCGCCCACTTGCCACACGGACTCCCAGCACAACGGAAGCGCCGCCGAGAGGGGAGCAGAGCGGCGCAACGGGGCAGTGGCGGCTCAACAACATTTGCGACGCCGGGAGTGCTGGGGCAGCCGGCCTGGATGTTCCGGGATCTGATATAAGGGCCTGAATAACCGTCTGCAACGCACAGCTTGCACAGCATATAGTGCGTGAACTGCCCGCACGAGCCAGATACAGAAGCGGTGACCGACGGGACTGCGACGGCCCACGCTCTCTAGGGCAGGGGGAGCGGAGGAGTGTGACTCTCGGGCGCATGTGGCTGCAGGAGCCCTAGCGTGCTGGTGAGTGGTTCGCTGGTGTGCAGTCCGTTGGCCGTCTTGCCCCCCCCGAAGTGCCAGCGCCTGAGAGGTGGCGGCGCCGCCTCGGGCCCAGCGTGGAGTGAAAAGGCGCCTGGTTTTATCCCTCGAGCCGTGGTGCTGACGGCCCTTTGCGGAGCCTGGTCCCCAGCCTCACCATGAGCGGTAAGGGGAGTAGGGCGCATCAGCACGGGAAACTGGACAAATATGCATATACTAAAGGCTCTCCCCCGTCGACGGACCATGCCGATCGCGCAGAAAAGGCCCCCGTTACGACCGGCCCGCCTAAAGTAACATTAGAGGACATCATGGCCGCCCTGACTAATGTGCAAACGACGGTGGGGTCGATATCCACGGACGTGACGCTCCTCCGGGCGGACTTCCAGAAAATGTCCGCCAGAGTCACGGAGGTTAAACAGGTGACTGCTACTCTGAAGAGAGACTCTGGCTTGCTGCTTCAAAAAGTGTCGCAATTGGAGGCCGAAAACAAGCGCATGGTCGAGAGGCTTGAGGACCAGGAAGGGCGCTCACGCCGCAATAATGTCCGCATTACGGGCATTCCAGAGAGCGAGGGGAGCCCAGCCATTGACCTTTATGTGGAGAACCTCATAAAAACTGAACTGCAGCCCAGGGGACTCTCTGCCTTCTTCTCTATGGAGCGGGCGCACAGGGTGCCCGGGGGTAGGCCGAAGGTCGGGGCTCCCCCCCGGCCGGTCCTGGCCCGCATTTTCAACTTTCGCGACCGTGATGTCATTCTACAGACGGCCCGCGTGGCCCCACCCTTGCGTATACAGAATTCACAAGTGTCCTTCTTTCCGGACTACACGGCGGCTGTGTCGGAGCGCCGGAGGAGCTTCTTGGAAGTCAAAAAGAGCCTGAGGGCCCGCGAACTTTCCTATTCCATGTTATTTCCGGCCAGACTGAGAGTGGTGGCAGATGTAAAGACCTGGTTTTTCGAATCGCCGGAGGAATCGCATGACTGGCTGGAGGGATGGCAACAGGTGAAACAGTCAGGCCGTTCAGACAGGCGAAAACGACCACCCGGAGAGGCGACGGACCCCACTGGCCGAGATGATGCTCTGGAAGCTGCGGCCCGGCTGCAGCACGAGGCTTAACCCAAAGGCGATGAACTCTGACTACTTAAATGGACGGTGCAGGGTAAGGGGGATGACTCCGGGGTGGTGAGGTGTCTGTGCTTCCTAATGTAGCTCGGGACATTTGGACGATCGAAATGGGGATGGCTCTGGTCTTCCTCGGACCTTCCGCTCCTTGCACACGAGTTAGGTACCGGGATATGGGGTCAAAGCACTCTGCTGAGTTGGGGTGGCAGGCAGTTTGGAGTCCGCATGGCAGGGAGGCAGGGAGGGGGTTGGGGGGTATGGGGGTGATTTTTTGGTTCTTTTTAGTAGTTAAGGTTTACATCGACAGTAATGTTTGTTATGCAGTACACACAGTCACTACAGGACACATATTGCGCGCCACTTGTCGCGCGCTGCTACTTCCCCTGGTTGTCGAGCGTTCTGATGTCTGCTGTCTGTGAGGGGGCGCCTGAGCTGTATTCTTCCGCTCCGATACCGCCACTCTCCCTGCTCACGTGGAATGTGCATGGCTTGGGGGACAAAATTAAACGTGGCCTCGTCTTGCATAGTCTTAAGAGATGCGCTCCAGCGATTGTCCTGCTGCAGGAAACTCATCTGACCAACACCACTAGTAAAGCAATGGACCGGTGTGGGTACAAAATGGTAGTACATTCGGAGTTTACCTCCGGGTCCAGAGGGGTGGGTATTCTAGTACGGAAGCAATACCCGCTAATTATACACAAACATAAAACGGACAGAGCGGGGAGGTTCGCGGCGATAGCCACCCAATGGGAGGGACGCCCCCTTAACATAGTCTCCGTTTACATCCCTCCCGCAATGCACGCCACCGCGCTGCCGGCGCTCAGCGAGTTCCTCCTTGACCTACCGGAAGGGGAGCTGCTCCTTGGCGGTGATTTTAATGCAGTAGTACACGAAGCACTTGATAGACACCCTCAGCGAGCGGGTGGGGCGGGACTGTCCCGTTTTGGAGGTTTTCTAGAGGCCATGGGGCTGTCCGACTTATGGCGGTTGCACCATCCAACAACACAGCAATACACGTATCACTCGGGGGTGCATAACAGTCTCACTAGGATTGACTACTTCTTGGGTTCCGCTAACTGCCTTCGCAATATAGACAGTGTTGAGATCAGACCTAGGGGTATCTCCGACCATTCCCCGTTATTTCTGAAGTACGAATGTTACCACCTCGCACGTCGCGTACTCCATTAATTCGTCCTGGTTATCTCCAGGTCCCAACGATACATAAGGCGCTTTCGAAGGCAACGGGCCTCTTCTTTACGGAGAATGCCCCCTCTGCTGCTTCACCGACGATCTTATGGGAGGCATACAAAACGGTCCTCCGAGACCAGGCGCTCACTGCCATAGCAGCGCACAAGCGAGCGAAGCTGGCGGAACTACAGTTGCTCGAACGGGAGCTGCACTCGGCAGAGGCGCGTCAGGCTCGGGACCCATCTCCGGAGTCGGCCGAAGCCCTGAAGGCCGCGCAGACCAAGTATAGGGCGCACCTTACGGAGTATACGAAGCAACAGCTGATAGCCACACGGCACAGGATATACGACCTAGGAGATAAGACTGGGAAGCTCCTGGCATGGCTTGACAGGAGGGAGGGTGGAGCCAGGTGGATAGCGCAACTCAAATCTGAGGAAGGCCAGGTGCTGACAGAGCCTAACGCGATAGCGGAAACTCTTGCGCGTCACTTTCAGCTGGTCTACTCCTCCACCTCCTCCATGACAGAAGAGGAGGCAGGGACATATGTGCAGCATTTGGCGATGCCCCGGCTCACCCCTGATGCGGCGGGTGTCTTGGAGGCTGACATCACAGTGGAGGAGGTGCAAATGGCAATCCTTGCGCTGCAAGCGGGTAAGGCTGCGGGACCGAATTGCATACCGGTCGAGCTTTATAAGCGAACGGCCGGAACGGTCGCCCCTCATTTGCTCAATATGTTTACGGATAGTCTCCGAGCGGGCGTACTCCCGCAGGACCAGCGAACAGCCACCATCGTGGCTATACCAAAACCTTGCAAGCCTGCTTCGGAGTGCAACTCCTATCGCCCTATCTCGCTGCTGAATGCGGAGGCGAAGATCCTCTCGAAACTCTTGGCATCCAGACGAACACCGCATTTGCCGGACATTGTACACCCAGACCAATCTGGTTTTATGCCCGGCAGGAGCACGGCCCTTAATTTGAGACGATTACACGGAGTGTTGGCCCGAGTGGGGCAGGTGCGGGAGCCAGCGGTGCTGCTCTCGTTGGATGCGCGAATGGCATTTGACATGGTCGAATGGCCCTTCCTCTTCGCCGTGTAGTCGCATTTGGGCTTTGGACCCAAATTTAGTGCCTGGGTCCGGCTTCTCTATGCTAAACCAATGGCCCACGTGGCCGTGAACGGACACATGTCTAGAGACTTTCCCCTTAAGCGTGGCACCCGACAGGGATGCCCCCTCTCGCCCCTGCTCTTCGCTCTGGTGCTGGAGCCCTTGGCGGCTTGGATCCGCTGGGAACCCCAGATACGGGGACTTAAGTGGACAAATGACTGGGAGGACCTTATCTCCCTTTACGCGGATGACGTGCTGCTCTATCTGTCCTCCCGGAGGCGCTCAATCCTCGCACTACTTAACATTTGTGAAATTTTTGGGAGAGCCTCCGGCTATACTATCAACTGGTCAAAATCGGTGCTCTATGTGCTGCGTGGCCCCTCTCCTCGGCTCCCCGTGAACTGCCCGTTGCAGACGGCGACGGGGTCGTTTAAGTATCTGGGTATCCACGTCACGGCAAACCCCGCGGACTTTCTAAAACTGAATCTGCAACCCCCACTAGACCGTCTCAGGTGCGATGCGCGTCACTGGGGTACGCTGCCGCTCACGTTGCTGGGGAAAGCTGCCCTCTTTAAAATGACGGCCCTGCCTCGATTCGTATATGTCCTGGAAAACACACCGTGTCGCATACTGCCAGATTACTTCCGCGCGATAGCGGCACAGGTGACTACCCTCCTGTGGAGTGGCAGACCGCCGCGCATAGCGCAGTCCAAATTGACTCGCGGCTGGTATGACGGAGGGATAGTGCTTCCCGACATTCAGCTTTATTATTGGGCAGCACAGCTAAAAGTAATTAACCAGTGGCTTCATGTCCCGCATACAGACCCGGCATTCAAAGCAGATAGGGACATACTGGGAGAGCGAGGTGTGTTGGCAACCCTGTACGATGGTAAACTGACTCCTGCACTCATCGGCCCTCTTAGACAGACGGTTGCCATATGGCATGCAGTGCAGGCCAAGTTAGGGTGGCGCGGGGTCTTGACCAAACTCACACCTCTGTGGGACACCAAACAACTCGGGAAGCTCAGAAACAGCAGGGGCTTTGAAAAGTGGGACACTATAGGGATCTCTACGATTGGCGACATGTGGCACAGGAACGACATTATTGCATTTGAACGTCTCCAACAGCAATATGAGCTGGCGCCCTCTGAGTGGTTCCGGTACACGCAAATTAAACACGCCTTGTTGGCATGGTTAACACCAGGTGTGGCGGTACCAGAGGCATCGTCCTTGGAGGACCGGTTATTAACGGACTATATGCCGAAAAGGGCCACATCGTTTACATACCGTAAGCTGATCAACATCCTGCCAGACCCAATGGGCCCTCTCTGTGAGAAATGGTCCCGTGATGTGGGGGAATTTGACGACCCGGAGTGGCGGGAGGCGTTGGCTTTGCCGCGGGAGGCGGGTATACCATCGAGGCTCCGGCTGGTGCAGCTTCGCATCTTCCACCGCTCTTACTACACCAGGCACACTTTGCATAGTATAGGCAGCGCGACCCATCCATTCTGCCTGCGCGGCTGCGGGGAGATGGGGAAACTTCTTCCATACCATATGGGAATGCCCCATACTCCAGGAGTACTGGAAGGGGGTGATGCACATGCTGTCACAGTCGGGGGGAGTCCCGCTGGTGCCGGAACCCAGACGCTGCCTGTTGAATATATGGGAACCTAATGACCTCTCGCGCCTGGCGCAGGGCTGGGCCACGCTAGGGATAGTGATAGCCAAACGCAACATAGCTCAAAAATGGGGGTCAGGGGACTTGCCGCAACTCACTACTTGGGGTACAGACATGGACGAGGCCATGTTTGCAGAGAAGTCGGCCTTTGTTAGACGGGGCTGTCCTGGTAAATGGAGTAAAGTATGGGGGGCGTGAATGCCTACAGAGGTGACATCTGGGACTCGCCCTCGGACCCTGAAGATGATGCCTCAGACTCAGACTAAAGTGGGGGGGCCTGGAGGTGTGGGAGCGGGGTGGTGGATATTGGAGATGCGTACCGTTGTGTAACTGTTATCTGCAAATTTGTCTTTATCAGTGACTACTGCATTGCTCGTCATTATGGAAAAATGCGTGTTCAATTGCTGTGTTGTACTGCTGCTAATGAATAAAATAAAAACAAGTTTAAAAAAAAAAAAACTCACCTGCAGCCTAAAGGCCTCTCCAACTATTTTTCAGTAGAATGGGCCCACCGTGTCCCCGGGGGTCGACCCAAACCCGGTGCACCCCCTAGGCCCATATTGGCGCATATTTTTAACTTCCCCGACAGAGACCTGATTCTGCAGACAGCAAGAGCAGCACCTCTGCTGCGGTATCAGCAAAGTACAATCGCCTTCTTTCCGGACTATACGGCTGCAGTGTCCAAGCAATGGCGCAGCTTCATTGCTGTCAAGCAGGATCTCAGACAATGGGAACTAAAATATTCAATGCTCTTTCCTGCGAAATTGAGAGTAGAGGCAGACGGTAAAGCGTGGTTTTTCTCAACCCCAGAGGAGGTTCAGGACTGGCTAGAGGGATGGCATCAGGTCTCGCAGCGTGGTAAACCAGGAAGGAACACCAACCGTAACCAGGCGAGTCCGCACTCCACAGAACCGGAAGAAAGGTCAGATATGAACCAAACACAGAACAAACGTACAGAAGAAGCTTGGTTTCCTCCCTTTCCAAGAAAAAGACTGAACTTTCCCGACGCTGATCCCGGCACTCGAGATGGATGGTATGGCCCACTTCGTGACCCAGCAAACACACACAGCAGTACCCTGCGTCAGGAACGGAAATGATGTGAACTACTGACTGTGTTTGTCCTGGATTAGCGGCGCATCGGCCACAGTGGGAATGACTCTTCCAGTGACTTTCGAAGTGGTATATTGGGCTTAAGGTGGCATTGGGGGGGACAACGAAGGAGCTCTCTCCCCCCCTACAAAGGTACAGGGTAATGGGGAATAGGCACTCTGCAAAGTTGTGGAGGGGGGTAGTTTGTGAACAGTCTTGCAGGGAGACCGAGAGGGGGAGAGAATAGGGATTGTTTGGGGAAGTCTAGTTCCGAAAGGTTATATTGGTTTTCAATGTTATATGGCACCGGAAACACTCGTACATATTATTCAAACGGTATTACAACAGCACACTGACCGTAAGTGGCACGTCTCAGACTCTATGCACGAAGGCGTCACATGACCCAGTAGCTTTAGTGACACCATGCCCACATCACCTACCTATCGTATCATGGAATGTGAATGGGCTTAGTGATAAGCTCAAGCGAGGATTAGTCCTGCAATATCTAAAGCGTAAAGCACCGGCCATAGCTCTCATACAGGAGACCCATTTAACAGTAACGACATGTAAAGCGCTTGACATATGGGGATTTCAATTAGCGGTACACTCAGAATTTACAACTGGCTCTCGAAGGGTGGGGATCCTCATTAAAAAATAACACCTGATCGTCATAAAAAATACCTACACGGACGAGCAAGGCAGATTCGCGGCGCTATCGTGTCAATGGGAGGGTCGGGTGGTCAACGTAGTTTCGGTCTACATCCTCCCGCACTTCATTCAGTAGCATTACCAGCATTTAGTGCATTTCTGCTCCGGCTCCCGCAGGGCAACTTAATCATAGGCGGTGACTTCAACGCCACGTTAGATGACACCATGGATCGCACACCCCCTAGACGACAACATCAAGCACGCACAAACTTTGCAGATTTTCTGGAAACATTGGGGTTGATAGATGCCTGGCGACTTCGCTTCCCACAGGAGAGACAATATACATTCTTTTCAGGTGCCCATAATAGTCGCTCATGAATAGATCATATACTGACACCAGCAGCCGAGATATGCACCTACCGAGAGGTATCTCGGACCATTCACCGATTAGCATCATCTACATGTGGCATACTACAGCACAGGGCCGCATATTCCCTATTTACCCAGGATATCTCAAAAACTTGGCGATCTCGAAGGGTCTGACTGATGCCACCACACACTATTTCCGTGAGAATGATCCCTCGGTCTCCTCGCCACTCTTCCTGTGGGAGGCCTATAAGACGTTGCTCCGAGGACAAGCGATTTCCCTAATGGCACATCACAAAAAAGAAAAAATCCAGACGGTGACAACCCTTGAGCGGTAGGTAGGTGACCTAGAAAGAGCCCAGGAACAAGACCCCACAGATATAATGGCCCACCGGCTACTCCTCAAAAAGCAAGAGTACAAAGATTACTTATGGGGAGAAGCCAAAACACGACTCTCTGGCACGCTACATACTGTATATGAAGTCGGCGATAAAGCTGGCAAACCCTTGGCCTGGCTCTACAAGCGAGAGAGAGCAGACAGGTGGATTGCAGAGCTTGAGACCCCCACAGGGGAGGTTACCTCCATCCCCCAAGACATAGTAGACACCCTAGCACAACACTGTGCACAAGTCTAAACCTCCATGCTTACAATAACTGAAAAGGAGGCGGAGGACTTTCTCCACGATATCCGACTCCCTAAACTCCTACAAGAAGATTACCTATCATTGGAGGAGAAACTCTCCGTAGAAGAAATAGTATTAGCGATTGGAAAACTCCAATCGGGAAAAGCAACGGGCCCCAATGGTATCCCAATAGAATGGTACAAAAAAAATGCAACGGTACTTACACCCCAGCAGTGTATGAGGCCAGTTTGGAAGCAGGGGAACTCCCCCGGGACCAGCGGACGGTGACGAAAGTGGCTGTCCGCAAACCTAGGAAGGCTGCCCGAGAATGCACATCATACAGACGAATATCTCTGATCAACACTGAAGCCAAAATATTAGCCTAAACCCTGGCCACGATATTAACACCACACCTCGCTACCTTAATACACCCAGACCAATCAGGGTTTATGCCGGGTAGAAGCACAGTGTTAAACTTGAGGCGTCTTCATGGCGTGTTGGGGCGTAAACATACTATACAGGAGGACGCGATTGTTTTATCCCTCGATGCACGTATGGCCTTCGATACAGTCGAATGGCCTTTCCTATTTGCTGTCCTCACGAAGATGGGGTTAGGACCTAAAGTTTGCTCATGGGTGAGGCTGTTATATGCCACCCCCATCGCACATGTGGTAGCGAATGGACATGTTTCTAAGGAGTTCCCACTGCACCGCGGCACCAGACAGAGCTGCCTATTGTCACCGCTCCTCTTTGCCCTCATGTTAAAGCCCTTGGCGGCATGGGTACGGCAAGACCCAGTCATTTGAAGACTCCGCTGGACAGATAGCTGTGAGGACCGAATATCCTTATACGCTGACGATGTTCTTCTACATCTGGTCCCTCGTGTGTCTCCTTGATATATGTAGCTCCTACGGCCGGCACTCAGGATACACAATTAACTGGGTTAAATCAACCTTGTATGTCTTACATGGACCTATACCAACATTACCGGGGGGCTGTGAAGTCACAATAGTGCAGGATACGTTCAAATACTTAGGAATCCATATCACACATGACCGGGAAACATTCATGACTCTCCAAGCACTCCTGCCTCGACTGCATAGACAAAAAACACTGGCAATGGCTGCCCCTCACGCTCTTGGGGAAAGCGGCTCTCTTTAAGATGATTGCGCTCCCAAGATTTCTGTACGCACTGCAAAACACCCCTTTCCCTGTACTCCCTTCGTACTTTCGAGCCATAGAAGCAGATTTGACCAAGCTCCTCTGGGATAATAAACCAGCTAGAATAGCTATGACGAAGCTGTTCCGGACATGGTATGATGGTGGAATCGCACTCCCAAATATCCAGGTATATTATTGGGCATCCCAACTCACTGTAATCAATCAGTGGATTCATATTCCCCCATACTGACCCAGCCTATGGTCTAGACAGAATCGAGCTGGGTGAAGAGGGATTATTTTGAACACTTTACAACAAGACCCGGACCCGGCTGGGCCCGACACAACACACACTCCAGATATGGAAATTAGCACGTAAAAATCTGAGATGGCCTAATAAGATCACATTCGCAATGCCCCTTTGGGATACAGACAAATTGGTCTGGTTGGGAAAGAGCAAGGGCTTCAAGCAATAGGATGATATTGGAACTTCCAAAGTAGGAGATCTTTGGGCGCGAGGAAATATGGTCCCCTTTGCGCGGCTCCAGGAGCAATACAGAATGGCGCCCACGGAGCAATTCCGTTACCTTCAGATCAAACACGCTTTAGAGGCAGCGATTCCCCCTAACACTACCCCACCCGAGGTGTTGCCACTAGAGGACAGATTATTAACAGACCATCTACACACCAAAGGGATCCCCCTAACATATCGGAAGATCATAAATAATATGCTGGACCCAATGCTGATGTTGCGGAAGAAATGGGGGGTGGAAGTGGGAGATCTAGATGACTCTGACTGGCAGGAAGCACTGGCGTCACCCAGGGAGGTAGCGGTCATATCCCGGCTGCGCCTAGTGCAGCTCAAAATCCTTCATAGAGTTTATTATACGAGAACAGCCCTATACAAGATGGGCAGAGCAGATACCCCCCTATGCCTACGACAATGCAGAGCACCTGGGTCCTTTTTTCACACCCTCTGGAGCTGCCCTGACATAATGCGTTATTGGAAGTCTGTTACAGATACCATTACGAGAGTCAGCGGGCACCCGGTCCCGCCAAAGCAGTGCCTTTTAAACGTTTGGGAGGCAACAGATCTTACGGCCCTGGCGGAAACGTGGGCAACATTGGGATTAATGTTAGCAAAACGAAACATAGCTAAACACTGGGGCGTAGCAGTCACACCCACACACACGGAATGGTGCAATGATATGGACATGGCCATGATGGCAGAGAAGACGGTGTATGTACGTAGGGGGTGCCCCCCAAAATGGATAAAATTGTGGGGAGGCTGGAATACCTACAGGGGCGAAATATGTGAACTGCCGACAATACCACACGATCCAGAATTGTAATATGGTGCGACAAACTTATCCCATGTATATATGTTGATCAATGGTGCATACTACACGCAATGTCAAAGATGTTAGCTGTAATAGAAAACTGTCAAAGATGTGTGAACTGTATAACATTCAATGTATAACTGCATACTTACGTAATGCCAAATACTGCTTAGTAAAAAAATATATAAAAAAAGAAAAGCTTTTCAAAAGTTTACTTAAATTGGGGCAATCTCTTCACCTCACAAGCATTTTCAGTAGCCTGATCTAAGGAACCTGAGAGACTGAGCAAAAGAAGTACAGGAATTAAATGAATAAATATGAGTTAGGTATAAAATTGGTAATTTGGAATAAAGAATTTGCTGTGACTTTTAAGCTTCCAATGTGATCTTCAAAACAGGTTTTGTGTGGAGCAAAATTAAGTTTGTGGCGAGCACAGGCATATCTCTTACCTAGGCATTTATACAAGTTACAGAATAATTTTCACTTCGGCCTTGAGCCTCGGATAGATCTCACATAGCGCCAGGACACCCACGGGTAACAGTAGCGCTTAATAAATGTTATAAATAAATAAAATACTTGTTGATTGGAATAACCTATAATATTAAAAGAAAATCGATGGCCAAGTACAAGTTACATCTAAGATATATTTGTTTGTGAATGAATAAGATTAAGCTTGACAAAACTCGTTTTTGAAAACTGATCCTTTATGAGCAGCCCATAACCATCCTATGTAATCTCGGGCAATATCGATCACCTATCCTGAGTACGACCCTCTGATTAACCATGGGTTGAAACGCTGTCAACATTACTCCAAATACACCATTATGACTCATCCTGAGACCCTTGTAATTAGAGTTTCTCCTGATATTAAACAAGACTACCCTTTGTGGGAATATGCGTTTCTTACACCTTCTGATTCCCTACTAATCTGTGTGTGATCACCGAACACTTTCATGGTATCCCTTATCTGGCTTATCATTAGGTGTATCCTAGATTACCATGGCACCAAGGCTATAGTTGCTCACATCAGTTACTATAATCGTGTGGCACATCATGTCAAAGTGCTAGAAACTGACTGGTAGCACCCCCACAGCCATGGGGCTGCTACCAGTCGATTATTATCAAATCACTCCAGTTCAGAGAGTGAAACCCAGGAGGCACGTGACACCGTATCTACAAAAAGTGGTTCAACACGAGGCAGTGCGCGTACTAAATAATCCTTTAAAGTGCTAGAAACACCAGGCATTAAACATCTCCTCTTTTTAACCTTGCATCTTTTGTTTGTTTGTGAAGTGTGCTATAACCTTCTCATGGTATTCTGGTAGTTTTAAGAGTGAGCAGAGGTGCATCTTGCTGGCAGAAATGAGAGCATCTTTAAAAGCCTTAATAAAGCTTTCCTTTGGTTTAACCCCCTCACGGTCAATGTGGTGGCCTTGGTAATCTGCTCTACTAATGCCCAATTTGTATTTTACCCCTTATGGTAGGACCGCTCTCCTTCAAAATGTTCAAAACTTTCCTTAACACATAAAAGTGCTCCTCTGTGCCCTTCCAGTAAGCTAAAATATTTTCCTGACAGTAGGTCACATTATTGACTTTGCCCACAAGCTGGTAAACTTCTTTCTGGAACACTACTGATGCGGACGCTAACTCAAAGGATATGCATCAACATCTGCATGCCTATTCTGGGGAGGTAAAAGAGCTGAGAACTCTCCTCAAGTGCAATTTGCTGGAATTCTGAGCAGAGATCTAGTGTTGTTGAATACAGCTTTGCCCAGTTCAAGGTTCCCTGAATGTATTCATCAAACTAGGTGCAGGCCATTATCCATGGGATCCTAGGAAAGATACACAGCAATAGGTAAATAGTTGATCTGTAGGATTTATTATGATACTAAGCTCAAAATGTAACCTCTTCTCTGCTAGGCCTTTTCCTCCCCCTGAGCTAAGCCTTTATTTGGATATTTGAACTTCTCCTGTAACCTTTTGTCAACATAGGGTATACACGCCAAATTTGCTTCCCTTTCTTCCAACATCCTGAGGATTCTAAAGCCATCCAGGGTTTGTAGATTCCCATGGAGGGGACCAAGAATTTAGTCAAAATACAACAAATGTTTTCTTTGGGGGGATGGGGGGGGGGGGCGGGATGGGAAATGGGAAAAAAGTTCTGCAGAAGAAAGTGTCTGCTTTTTCCCCTGCAAATGGTATCAACAAAGAGTTTGTGGTACTCAAATCACCATCTTCCCAGCTTTCAGGAACAGACAGACATTTGTCAGAAAACCAAAATTTTATACAGTTTTGCCATTTTACTGGGACATAGCCTATTTTTGTGCTTTCAAACGCTTTCCTGTTAGTGGTAGAAATGTATGTAAAACCAACAATGGATCCCAGAAAGAAAAGTAGACAAACTTCTGAATTCAGAAAGAGATCATTTGTGTAGATCCTCCAAGGTTTTCCTATAGAAAGTAACAGCTGAAAGAAAAAAATATTGAAATTAAGTTGAAAATAACAGACTTTTGTGCCTACATTTTCACCTGTAACTTCTTCTAAGTATGGCAGAGTGTTGAAAGCAATATACCATTACGTCTGCTGGTCCCTTCTGGTTGAAGCGATATATTGGATTTGTAGGTTCACCAAGAACCCGAGGTACCCAGAGACAATAACTGGCCTGCGCCTTGCAATGGTTTTTCATTGTGTCCTGGGTATACAGCAATTCATCTGGTAAAATATAAAGAGTGAAAAATAGGTATCAAGGAAACCTATGTATTTATGAAATGGGAAAACATATGGAGTTTATAAGCAGTGGGTTTTTTTCACATCTCCAAATTTGAGGATAGCCATACTAGCATGTGAAGTAGAGGGCATGTTTCAAAATGGCTTTTTTTTTACACCCTTTCTTACATTTGGAGAGCAGAAATGCATAGAAAGTCAATTGGTAATAGCACTTGTTCTACTATTCTGTTTTCCCCTAAGTCTCTTGATACAAATGGTACCTCACTTTTGTGCATAGGCCTAGTGGCCGTGACCGGAAACGGCCCAAAATGCAACTTGGACACATCAAATGTTTCCACTGACCTTTTTTTACAATGTGCCTAGGTGTGGATTTTGGACCCTAGCTCAGCCGGCACCTAGGGAAACCTAGCAAACCAGTACATTTTTAAAACTAGACACCCAGGGGATTCCAAGATTAGTGTCTTGTGTGGCTCTCACCAGGTTTTGTTACCCAGATTCCTTTGAAAACCTCAAACTTTGTAAAACAAAAAAACACGTTTTTTTTCGCATTTCTGTATGGTTACGGTGTTTTTTTACCACCCAGAGTCTTCCCAGGTCTCCCGGTAAAAATTCTACCTTACTTGTGTGGGTGGGCCAAGGGCCCATGACAGGGAAAGCCCAAAGCGTATTGTGGGGGCATCAGAATTATCAATCATAAAATGACTTTGTTTTGCTAGTGGGTCACCTGCGTTTTTGGTCCAGGACTCGGCAGCCATCTAGGAAAACCTACCAAACCCAGACAGTTCAGAAAGCTTTGATAGAAAGGTTGGAGCCTTTCTTAATTCAGTTGAGGCCACTCATCATCCATACTTGATTCTGTTTTATGCACTTGCACTGCTCCCAGGGATCAAGCTAAGGCAACTTACTTAATTTATACCCCCAGGTTCAAATTCCTTTATATTTACAGAACTTTATAAAATTCTTAATTTTACATTGTGCTTCTTAAGTTATAAACCCTTCATAATCTATTTATATTATTTCATTTTCTAAGCAGTCATGTACCCCCTGAGTAGGCTTTGTGGACCCAAAGGTGAGGGCGATTCCAATGCTGCTGATCTTGATCCCATTGTGGGGGTGATGCTCTCACATCATCACTGGATCCATGGGGTCTTTCAGTTGCTATCCTCGTTGCTCCTGATGACCTACGGATCACAGCTGCTCACAGTTCATAGGCTCCTGCCCGATCCACATGACATGATTATGTCCAGCAGCCCCTCCTGGCATACAGAGCTTCCACACCACTACCACAAAGAACTTCGCCCCTTACTGCGCAGCAGTCCTCACCAGGGCAGCCCCTCCTGGCATTCAAAGTCGCCCCTGCGGTGTCACACAGGCCCTTCTCTGCAAGACAGATTTTTCCATAATGCCCCGTCCTGGCATACGGGGTCTCCCAGTGGTGCCGCATAGGCTTACGCCCTTACTGAATGGTAATCTTTACACTGCTATCTTCACGGCCACCTTTCCTGGCATATAGCCGTCACTGACTGACTTCTGCACATGGGCAATTACCCGATCAGTTCAGCTGCCTCCTCCTAACCCTCTCACCAGGAGTCTACTCTACAGGGCTCCCCACTGCTTCTTGCTCCCTCCAACCTTCTCCTCTTCCTCACAGGGCAACTGGTCTTGGCAAGCAGACAGGCACTGGTGTTCCATGCTCCAGAGCAGGTGGTCTTGGTTTCGCTGGATCATTTCCCCTCACCAGGCAGGGAGACTAGCAGGCCTTAGCCCCACATCTGGTTCGCAAACAGGAGTCTTGCAGGGCTTCTCCATCTCAGAAAGCCTATCTGGCTGCGTAACAGATGGAAGGTTTTAGGGTCCTAACTTCCTCTTCTCATAGTCCATTTCCAGACACCAAATGTGATTTAGGGTACAGGTCTTTGAAATGTTACGTTGGGGTTCTGCTTCCTCTGAAGTACATACTTCTCCTCTCCCTATTCCTCTTAAAAAGACATCTGTCACCGCAGGCGATACCCCAAAGCTGATAGTCCCACACACAGGCCATGGGAGTGACTAGAGTTCACACCTGGATTTCAGCCACAGTGATATGTGCAGCAAAAGGTTAATCTCAGGCTATCAGACTCACTCTTTATGATTCCCTTATCAGGCCCATCTCCTTCTTGAGATGTGTCCAGCCCCCTTCTTTGTGATCTCTCACTGAATCAAAGAGCAGTCTCTGAAGTTTACAGGGAGAGCATCACTCGCCCTTCTCCAGTGTGTTTCACCCAGCCCGGGTGAACACAGTAATACACAAATCTGTCTGAGGGGATTCCTCTACCTCCTCATGGCTTCAACATGCAGGTCTGGGTCTCCCAAAAGGGAACCCAGGACCATCCATGTAATGTACCATTGCAAGCAGACAGGCACTCCATGTATGTGTATGTACACATTACAGACACCACAGCACTGCTAACTCCATGAATTGTGCCACCACAGGCACACATGCATTCAGCACACACATTCACTCTGCTCAGTACTGTAACCTTTCTGTATTCACCCCTTGTGCGCTGCACAACTCCACACCCTCCATGTACTGTACGTCTCACAGTCACATGCACCCAATACATGAGCTCATAATGCATGCACTGCATAGCACTTCACTTTTCATTTACTGTGCTCCTCTCAGTTACACATACTTCCAGTACACGTGTTTACCATGCACGAACTGCACAGCACTGCTCTGTCCATGTACTGTACCCTTCCCAGACACACATACAACCAGTGCAGAGTCACCACTCCTGCACTGCAAAACACTTGACATCTACCTGATGGAGGCCAATGGAGAGTTACGTACACAGCAGTGCCACTTATAAAAGTGAGTGAGCCTGTAGACCTCACTCCAGTGACACAGTTTAAAAAGATCCTGTTCACTCCTACTAATCATCATAGGATATGCTGCCACCACCACGCTTGTGCTGCTTAACTCCTGGTGAAGGCAGTAACCTTCTGCCACTATGGGGGTAGTGATTTGGGCTCCCCTTCCAGTCCAACAAGACCTCAATCGGTGAGACAGGCCTGTGTCATGGTGCACACGCATGATCCATGTTTGCCAATGACAACAAAAATCAGCATTAGGGATCCAGATAACCATACAATTGGGCACTCGGGATAGGGATGCATGTCCATTACCATGCAGAGGACTTTTCCGTCCCAACATATCCCATTTTAACAATAATGGTTTCCAATGGAAGCCCATATTTAACAATACTATTGTGAATGCTGGAAGTGTTAATAACTTCCAGTCTAATGTTTGTGTTTGACTTTGAAGGTAAGGAGTGGTAACAAGGTGATGAAAATCAGATGTGATTATACAGAATACTGGGGATGCTGGCCAACCAGTACTGAGAAAATTACTTCAAAGAGCAGGCTTCTAAAAACAGACCTGGAACTGTTGGGCAAATGATAGTATGAGCTATTACACGCTAAGTGGGTAGAAACCTAGTAGCTTTGTTACTCCTCCACTAGTCCCTACCTGGAAGGATGCTTACCCACTTTGCTGTTTGCCACAGATGCCAGGCCAAGGGCTTCTAGGAGACTGGGTTAAAAATTTGAACTGACAAATACATTTTATCAATTATGCAATAACACCCTTGGCGAATTA
Source organism: Triturus cristatus (assembly GCF_964204655.1). Classification (NCBI taxonomy): domain Eukaryota; kingdom Metazoa; phylum Chordata; class Amphibia; order Caudata; family Salamandridae; genus Triturus; species Triturus cristatus. Next base: position 1,359,128,220 of record NC_140590.1, read on the forward strand.
GAGTATGGCCTGTCGGCTTTCTCTAGGGATGCCTCAGGCCGGCGTACCTCAGGGAGGTAGGAAACCGCTGTCCTCTGGCAGCAAATCTTCTTTCAGGTTATTGCATATGAATCTACGATCCTTGATCATCAGGTCTTTGGTTTGTTTGGCCGGTCATCACCAGTTGTTACTAACTGGAAAATGGGGACTAGCAAAGGTGGTATCACCCTGGAGGCATGAGAGTTTTACAGGTGCACAAGAATTATGGGTAGAGGGGCTGTGTCCTCTGGGACACTAGCCACATTTACTAATGAAAGGTGTCCGCTTTCTGAGCAGTGGTAAAAAGCAGGTAATCTCAATGTCCCCTCCAGTGCTCAAGCATTTTTACCTCTTTCTAAGGTCAGTAAAAGAGTTTGTATCCTTATTTAATCCTTTCTCAAGATGGTGTGTTGTCTCCTATAACCACATTACGTCCAGCTGTTGTGGGCTTTTGATTGTCACTTCACCTCAGCAGCCTCTACCCTGGTCAGCTTCCAGCTCCTAAGTACAGAAGGGTTGTATAGTTCTCAGTGTGCCAATATCCTTTTATAGCTTCAGTTTGTATTTGATGTTGTCGTTTCTTAAATGAAACATAGGACACATTGTTATTAATGCTCATTGTACTTTTGTGTTGCAGCATAGGTTCTCCAAAGCTAACCAGCCTACATGAAGTTCCAGAAATTCCACCAAAGGGTATGTACATATTCCATCCAAGAGGATGTGTGAGTAGTGATGTGCAATGTACACACGCGCCTTAACTTTACCTCTGCATAACTGTTAGGCCAGTGGCTGCTTAGCTATTTTAAGCATTAGAAATTTATTATCACCTATGAATAATAGTTTTACATTTTATGGATTGTCACGATTTCACGACACTCTAAATAACATCTTTCCCGCCGAAGCAATTATATTGTTAATTGAAACTGCTCACTGCCAAGTTCAAAACTGAGGGTCTAAAAAATTAACTATTAGATGGATTAACTTACCTTTAGTTTGGCTCCATTAATATGAGTCTGTGGGCACATTCTGCTATTCTGTACCTATCCACACCCTGTGCTCTGCTGGTGGAATCAGAAACTGCTTAAAAGCTGTATATGGCTCTGCGTGTGTGCATGCGCGCGTGTCACCTTCCTTGCCATTTCCCGCTTTAAAAGGAGTGATCAATTCGACAGTTGTTATGGGAGTTGGCAGGCGATGGTTGTGAACAGGTGAACGTCCACAGACTAGTAGCAATGGAGGGCTCATGAAGGTAACATTCTACTCCAGCTAACTCTGTCAAATGTCTGAACTGTTATTAGAGTTCACAGCCAAGAAGGATAGAATAGAGGCAACAGGACCAGCCAATGACTTAAACACAGGTTTTTAAAGACTTCTTGGACCACTGTTCATTCCTTCGGGGTGAAACATTGAATTTAGTCTCTGTTAAATTTATGTAGGGTTCCCCATGTAGCTGCCCTGCATATCTCTGACATAAACATCCTAGAGGAACCAAAGTGTCACCTTGGCCCTGGTGGAATGTATATGCAAACTTGAAGAAACAAAATGTCCCCCATAATGAACAGCAAGGGGTTACACAGGAGGTGATCCTTATGGGAAAGATAGGTTTTAAAAAAGTGTGCTGCCTGTATCTAGGCCACAGCATGATACAACAAGCCTTTGCAATGCAATAGCTCTCGCATTTGCGAGAGTTTAAGCTATTAGCATTGTAAATGACAATGTCTTTTATTTATCCGTTTTGATAATTAACACATACATAAAAGGCATTGTCATTTACAATGAAAAAAGCTCAAACTCTTGTAAATAAGAGACCTATTTCATTTCAAAGAAGCGGCCTCCATTGTCCGGGCTGCTTGGAAAGTAAAATCGCGCATTAGGTGCTGAATGTTGCAGGAAAGCATGTCGTGCCTGCAGTAGGAGAAACTCATTAAAGAAAATAGTGCTTACAGACTTAATAAGACATGCCGTGTAATAACAGAAGTAAAAGAGCCAGTCCTCATGGGAGTTTACAAGTGAAGACAAGGCGGTACTAAGGAGGGACTCTCAAGCCTATTAACGAATCAGAAGCCAGCATTTACAAAGGACAATGACACAAGCCAGTGACAAATATGGGCGGAGAGTGGGCGGAGCTTCAAGACCATACTTGAATACAGCATGCCTCGCAAAGCAGCGCAAGCGCTGCCCAGGCTCGACCTAAAAACTTGGTCTGAAGACTGCATATCAGGTAGCGTTAAGGAATGCTGATCTTTGCTGCATTTTGTGAGGCTTCCACTATGCCAACCAGTTTTTTGAGCATATCTCTTGTCAATGCCTCTATCGTCTGTAGGGTGACCACCCAACTCCATTTCATCTGGGACACAGCTTTTAGTTCTGACTTTTTCACTTACAAATCATTGTTATTGGCTGTGCCAGTCTAATTAGCTCAGTGGAAGCACACTAAGGCTGATAACGACAAACCCCGAATGCATTGGGCCCATACACAAAAGCCCAGAAGTGGAAACTGTGTCCATAATGACATGGAGTGAGGTGATCACCCTAATCTTCTGCCAAGTAGTACTTGCAAATGATTGAGAATTTATATTTGACTCAGAGGAATACTCACTTCAGTGATAACTTTCCTATTTTTATCATTAGAAAATGATCTTGTCTATATAACCAGAGCATGCATAACTGTAGACCCCACTTCCACACAAATGTCCACTTAACTTTACCTGCAGAGATCTGGGTGCAGCCAGCTGGTCATCTTGTGATTCCAAGTGGAAAGACACATGGTCTCATCACTCCATTGACTGGAAAAAACACTCATCATACGGATATGCAGTATTTAAGTAGTAAGACAATCTTATGTGTATATGATGCTGCAAAATAAGCCATTAATGCAGAAAAAGATTTTGTTCATCAGCCTTGGAAGACAGCACACACTTGGTTGAATAAGAACCCTTTTCATGCCAAATCCATACTTGCCAACCCTTCCAGTTTAGGCAGTAGGATATGACTTCTGCAGTAGCACTGCTGCCTACCAACATAACTATGCAGTTCTATTGCTTTTTATGACTGTTGATCAGGATACAGCATTTCCAGACCAGCAGATAAACAATGAAAACGGGCTCCTCCCAAACAAGCAGAGGATGGCTATAAGCGAAGCAGCAGCTACACCAGTATGTTGAGGGCCAATCAGAACCCATTAGGATGGGGTGGACAGTAGATGCCCAAAGTATAATGGTAATTTTTGTAAAACATATTTTATTGTGGTTTCACAACGATCAATATGCATCTTACATTTATTCCACGCAGTAGCCCAATCACAGAGGGCGCGACATGGTACATTGCTGGTAATCAGATGTAAAGAAACAACAAAAAATTGCCCAACTATCGTAACTCCCTCCCCCTCCCACCCTTCTTCCTTCTGAGTTGCACCCTTTATGGAAGAGATCTCCCACTTGTGTCTGTCCTCCCCAGTTTCTACTGTGCGGTAATGTGTTAAGCATTTTGATGGGAAGGTCAGTAGAATAAGGAAATTTCTGCCTCATTGTTTGGAGACAACAGGTCTAGCACCTGCGTCTTACCTGGAATTCCCTGGTGTCTTGCTCTGTACTATGCCCTTTCTGCAATAGTACTTCTAGCAACCTGTTCAGCATGGGAACTGATAGCCCTAGTACTCTCTCCAGGTTCTGTCTACCTTTCACCCACTGTGTAAACCACTGCAGTTGTGGAGCAAGATAGTGTGCTTCGTATTCCGTTAATGCCAGTTCCACAACAGTGACCGGTCTCTGCAGTATAGTTAGCTCCACCCATCTTCGTCCAGCTGCCCCATATGAACCCAATGGCAAGGGAATCTAGTTCCCAAAACATCACTCTCAGTATATACAGTGCCAGCTCAGCAAAATAGTACAACAGAAGTGGGAGCGCCACCATCTTGAGCAGCGCAATTCTGCCAGCCACGGACACTGGAATTGTTTTTCAGAACTCAATGTTTGTTCTCAGCGCTTTGATAAGTATGATGGCTAAGCACAGATGTGGGTCATGAGACTACTGTGTCACAAGACTCAAGCTATACCTCACTGATGAGGCCTAAGTTGGTCAGAACAAGTCAGGGGTTGCTTGTTTTCCCTCCTGGGGGGTACCTGGCCTGACAGTTTGGGCTGCACTGTTCCTGTTGGTGCAGAACCAAGACTCATTTGCATATGACAGATCTGTCTAGAGTGGCAAAGTCAGAAAAAAAACATGGTCTGAAATTCGACCCGAGCGATATTAGTTCAAGTGTCCCTTCCATCGCCTTTTTGCTGTAGATGCCCTTACCCAAATGGACTCAAGCTGTACCTCACTGAAAAGACCAAATTTAGTCTAAACCAGTCTGGGTTTGCTTGTGTTCCCATCTGGAAGGGACCTGCTCTGGCAGTTCAGGCTGTACTGTTCCTATTGGAGCAGGGTCATAACTGATTTTCTTAAGGCAGGTCTATCGGGCGAAAAACAAGGACTCAAATGCGGCCTGAGCAATTGCCAGTGGCTGTGTATAGTTCAAGCATTCCTTTCTTCAACTTGTTAATTCTGCAGGAGCCAAATAAAGTTTGATTAGTGCGCTCAGACTTACTTCAGTTGCATACTGTGCCACATAACTCAAACTATGCCTCACTGATGAATCCTAAGTAGATTGAAACCGGTCCTGAGTTGCTTGTGTTCCTGTCTGGAGGGAACCTGGCCTAGCAGTTCGAGCTAGATGGTTCCTATTGGAGAAGACTAAGATTGATTTGCATATGGCTGGTCTGTGTCTAGTGTTGCATAGTGGGCAAAAAACGATGGTTTGAAATGCGGCTTAAGCAATCACCAGTGGCTGAGTTTATTTCAAGCATTCCTCCCATCAACCTCTTGTCTGTTGCAGGGCTTGGTATCAGGCCACTTGTGAGGTCTGGACAATGGTGTTTGATTTGTTGGCAGGTCATGTAAACATCACACACCAAGCCTGCCCATCTCCTGATGAGACGAGAGCAGCCCAAAGATCCTTGGCATACAGGACTATCCTGCAGCATGGACCTGAAAAGGAGTACAAGATGATGGTGACAGCCCTGGAAGCACAGGCCCTTTTGCTCCTGCCACCATTTCATTTCACACCAGGTTCGATACATGGAGAGACATCTACAAGCGAGGCTTTTGCCTGGGCAGGAATGAAGTAAAACAAAAATTTGTTTCAATACTTTACAATAGCAAAACACTCCTCCGAGGTAACTTCAGCCTTGCAACTACTTTGTGTTACTGTAATTGCCCAAATTGGTAAACCTGAGGATTATCCTAGCAGCAAGATAAGGGCGTCAATGAGGGTTTTTAGAGGGTAACTACAATGGGCTGTTAGAAGGGTGGGGAGGCAGGGCTTGTTTTTTCCGGGGCATACACTTTGCAGGTCCAGCACTCTTACTACAAATGTATAGAAAAAACATCAGGCTTGGTCATTCATGAGGAGGCAACATGTGGCCACAGTGCTTTCGATACCTGGTAAAGTTACACTTTTTCCTCTGAAAACCTTTCTTCTTCATAGAATAGGGTACTCCTTGTATAAAATCCAGAGCCTCTGCATAGCATTTATGAGTCTGGGCCATAACGGTTCCTGATAGCCCTGCAGCTGCAGCCAATCATCCATTCCTTTAAAGTCTTTCCTCAAACCCTCTGTTCCAAGACAGTAAACAGGGGAAAGTGTTTCTTCCTTTGACAAGAAGTGGCTCTGTGAATGTGAGCCTGGCTCTAGCATATAGAAATCAAGAAACTCTAGCAGATATGTATGATTTTAAGTTATGTTTGAAATGAGAGTGGTGTCTGCCATAGTTTGGGTTTTTTGCGCTACTGGGCAGTACAGAAAAGTTGATAACCATACACAATCAGTGCCTATATTGGAAAAGGCAACATCTATTTATAATGTCTATAAATAGTTAAGAGATTTGTGGTTGGTGTATAATTTGCCATAGAATGAAAAAGGTCTCAATTATCCTGTTCATTATAGCCAGGGTATCTTGTCATTCAGATCATTGGTATGGGTGCCTAACTTGTGCACTCATTGTTGTTCAGTATTTAATTAACAAGATTGGGTTGCATTAGAGTAACCGGAGTCATCAACAGACTCCAGAACCACCCATGTCAGATCAGTAGGGTTGCGCTAAGTTTCCACATATTGTGCTGCCAGCCATGTTTCAGAGAAGGCAATGGATGCTACTCCTTTATTCACTCATTCTGATCTTACCATTGCTCATAATTATCCCCACATAATGTAGGCTACAGGGGCAAACAATACTGTATTTTGCATTGTCAGCGATACAGGTTAATGGGTGACCTCAGTTGCAAAAAGGCATTGTTGACAAATTCTATTTGTTTTCTGTGCACAGTGAATGGGCACACCACACAGTGGATGCAAGGGCAGTGGTCCATGACTTAGTGGATGGCCACAGATGCTTTCTCTGGGTCCAGATGCATGTTCCTTTTTGGGTCCAGAGTATGCAAGAAGATCCCTCTGGTTGGTACTACATTTGAAGGAAAAGAGAGGTGCTTTCCAAGAGGTTGTAATTAGTATTCAGTATTCTCCCAAATGTTTGATAAATATCTTTTTAACATTGTTTGAAACAGTATAAAAAGTTGAGACCCAAGCAATCCTACAGTTTGGTGCTTGTTCATTGTTTGCTAATGATGCGTCTCTATTGTTGTTACAAGCCAGTTATCTGGCTTTTCATACTATCCAAGATTAATAATGTCTGGCCTGTAGTTTATTTGTAAGATCATCTGCTTTTTCCTCATTTCTTTCTACTTTTGAGAGCAATTTCATCACAGCATCACGAATTTAGAATATGCCATATTTTCCCTACGAGCTCAAGGATGAAAAAGGAACAACAGTTCTTTGTTGTCATGCACTCACCTGGTCCCAACTGCAGAGACGACACTGGAGTTGATGCCGATCCTCCTATCCCTCTCAAATAAGCGCAAGATTCAGAGACGAAACTCCTAAATCACGCACTGTTCTGAGGGAAAAGTGGCTAGGTACAAAATACGAAAAGAGAAACATGAGATTCTAGATCTGCGGAGATGCACACTGCTTAGAAGATGTGTCGCTCCTGAGACATTCTGTGTACACGGAGTTAGGAAATTATAGCTTTGTGATGACGCAATACACTGGAAACAACAAGAAAAGGCAATTACTATCAGTACACTAGCAGGCCTTCTTGTACATTGGTATTGCATTAACTTTAGAAACATTCACTTACCTGCTTCTCCTAAAATATGGAATAAAAGTAGGATACCAGGTTCACAGATCGGAAACTCTGGAGCCATCGAGGAAGGGCTCCAAATACTGTTTGAAATTTCTGGCACTCCCAAGGTTACACTCATAACATGGGTTGGAGTTTCTGGCACTTCCAAGGTAGGAACACAGATTGGAGTATGACACTTCCATGGTATACTAGGAACACGGATTGGGGGGGGGGGGCGCTGTTCTTCTTTGGAGACTGCCTTGCCAGCGAGCGTTGCAGGAGCACACTTGGACAAAACTGAGGGCTTCAACTTACTTGGGATTAGCGGCTGTCAATACACGCCGCTAGAGACTACGTCTCCCGACATACAACACTAACTCGTTCACCATAAATCTGCGCTGCGGTCCCGCTGAACAGGCAGTGCTTGGGTGAAGCCCAAATTGGGTGGGACACTCTCCAAAAGTAGGAACAAGCGATTGTATCATTTTAAACTTTAAACACCAAGCAGTTGTTAATTCGCTCCTACACAATCTTAATCTCAGCAACTGGCACCAGGCCTCTTAGCTTGGTTGATACGCCCAGAGACACAAGGGGCCCCCGATTATACGCATCCGGACGATGGACAAATCGTCCCTGCACGATCCGGGTGAAATTAATGCCCTGTTTAAGGACTACCATGGGGCCCTTTACGCTGCCCCACGTGGGTCTCCAGCCGCCACTATTGATGCCTTCTTAGACCCGCTAGATCTCCACACGCTAGATGTGTGTGGAGGAATTAGGTGGACCAGTGATGCTGGAGGGGGTGCGGGGAGCCATCGTCACTATGCCCAATGGGAAAACTCCTGGCCTTTATGGCCTGCCGGGGAAATACTATAAGAAGTACGGAGCTGAACTAGCCCCAAGTTTGGTGACTTTGTACGAGGAGTCGCTTCAACTGGGCCAGCTACTGGTGACCACGTGAGACGCTCTGGTGATCCCACTTCCCAAGACCACATCTATGAGTGCCGGAGTAACGGATTATAGACCCCTTTCTATTTTAAACACTGATTTTAAGATACTTCGCAAAGTGCTGGCGGTCCGGTTGCTCCCACTTATGCAGGGTCTCATTCACCCGGACCAAAATGGATTCATCCCCTCCCGCAATACTTCATATAACCTCCGCCGGCTGTACTCAGTGCTGTACCACTCAGAAATGCAGGCCCTCCGGCGGGCTGCCATTCTCTCGATTGACCTAGAGAAGGCCTTCGATACCGTGGGCTGGGACTATCTGCTGGCTGTTATGAGGCGACTGGAGATGGGAGACAGATGGGTGGCATGGGTGCGTCTATTGTATATTCGTCCTACAGCTAGGGTCAAGACCGGCAAAACCATCTCCCCACAATATCGTGTGGCGTGAGGAACCCGACAAGGCTACCCCCTGTCGCCACTATTATTTGCATTGGCAATAGAACCTTTAGCCGATCTTTTTGACAGGGGGGTATGGCAGATATTTTGACGTGAAGTCCTCTTCCAACTCAATAACACATTGGGGCGAGCGAGTCACACTGTGGAAATTTTCTTACTTGGGCTCTTCCCTATACCTCCTAAATGCAAGGTGGGCAATAGGTTCACAGATCTGGCACTTGCACTGGCTAGGAGGCGTAAAGCAATCACGTGGAAAGCAGCCATGGGGCCACAAGTGAATGTCTGGTGGAGAGAAGTGACCAACTGGGCCAGAGCGGAAGAGAGAGCGCTGCGTAGAGAGGAACTGAGGGGGGTGCGCCAGCTCCCCATAGCAGAACAATGGAGGGACACCTTGCATAGTTGGAAATACCCGAGCACCCCAGATAGCACTGATGGAGAAGGGGAAACCCTTCCCCACAGCTTAACATAAAGTAGTGAATTGGTCATGCTCGAGAATGATGGGTTCCGCGAATGAGGATTCTTGTGACCCCCCCCCCGGACACCAGGAAAAGAAAATTAGTGTTGGTTAGGAATATATATGTAAACAACGAGAGAGGAAGGGAACAACACGACTACTCCCCTCAAGGAAATTAATTCAAAACAACAAAGTCAGTGTGATATAAACAAGGCAACTTTACATCAAAAGGGCATAGATCTACAGGCTCAAAACAAACATGTATGTTATTGAGAGAAACAAGAACCTACAAGAGTAATACAAGATATGTATAAAGCCCTCACTCGCCAACCTGGTTGGTGACATGCTTCATCATCGGGCTCCACTGGGTATGGCCGAATGCCATCCCAGTGTGCTGCAACGCCAGGTTACTGCGGAGCGGGGTTCATGTGAGGTGACAGTGAATTTAAAAGTTTCCAATTAAGTCAAAAAAAGTGAATTTATTGATTTTGCTAATTGGAAATATTAAAAAAGGAGTGAAGGGACTCTGGCACACGCACCTGCTATACCTCAGCGGATCTCCTAGCACTGAACTCTGACAGGTATACCCTATCACCTATTGTATGTGCCACTCTTAAGGAAAATCACATCTTGCACATCTCTAGCTGTAAGAACTTAAGCCGCTCAACCCCCTTAAAGCTAGCCACCCTCAATACCAGGTCACTGCAGAAACATCACTTGGAAATCTTCACCCTTCTACAGGACGAGACTATCGATATCCTGACACTCACCGAAACCTGGCTGAGTGATGCCTCCTCCCCGGATGTCATCGCCGCCCTTCCCAGTGGGTATGATATGATCTGGCATAATCGACCAGAGGGGGCCCGAGGTGGGGGTGTAGCAACGATCTTCAAAAGGCAATATATGGTAACCAAAATCTTATCAGAGACCATAAATACCGTTGACCTACTGGGGATAAAAATTACTATGAACAATTCCTGTCTTACCATCTTAACAGTATATTGCCCACCCCAAAGTTCCCCCATGTTCAATGATCTCTTTTTTCCTATTATATCAGACCTATGCACACGTTATAAAAATATCCTGGTAACTGGTGATTTCAACGTCCACTGGGATAAAAGTGATCAAGATCCGTCAGTCCAGAAATTACAGACCATCATGACCGCCCTTGGATTGACACAACTTGTGGAAGCTCCAACCCACATAAAAGGCCATATTTTAGACCTCATTTGGTCTTCGACACCAAAAGCGGTCATCACAAGTATCTCACCTTGTCTTTGGTCGGACCACCATCTTATCTCATATGACTTACCGCAAAATATCTACCAGGCCAAACTACCGTTAATAGCAAAAAAAGTGCGCCAATGGAAAAAAGTGAACTCTGAGACCCTAGCAAAAACCCTGCCCAAATACAAACAGAACTTTACAACTTCCTCTAACAGTACTGATCTAGACTTAAAGTATAATATGATAATAACCACCCTCAGGCAATCAATCGATGAGCTAGCTCCTGAAAAGATACAAAAAATAAAAGGTGTAGAGAAAGGAGCCCCCTGGTTCACCGAAGGTCTACGTGAACAAAAAAGAAAGCTTTGCTATCTCGAACGATGCTGGAGGAAATCCAAAAAGGATACCGACAGGGAATCTTATAGAACATCGTTTCAATTATACAAAAAGCTTATTATATCAGCTAAGAAGGATTATTATGAGACGCGCATTAACAACGCTACCAACATTCAGAGAGAGACCTTCCAAATTTTGAAAGAGCTGAGTAAGAAGGAGGAAAAGGCAGATATCCTGATTGACTGTGACACCTTTCAAGGATATTTCCTTGAAAAAGTAGTGACCATCTTGTCTGATATCAAGAAGGATAATCCAGCCCCCTACATCGAACAACTGCCTCTCTCAAACTCTTTAATCCCTGTCTTTACCAGCTTCCCCGAAATTGATTCCATCATTCTGAGACAACTTGTAGTATCCACCAAATCAGGTTCCCCCGCTGATCCCTGCCCGCCCGACATCCTTCGGCTAGCAATACCGATTCTAGAAGATCAGATCTTAGACCTCTTAAACACCTCACTAGCCACTGGATCACTACCATCTACCTTCAAAGAGGCACACGTCAGACCCTTGATAAAAAAGCCTGGAGCTGATCCAACTAGCCTGAAGAACTACAGGCCAATCTCCCAGCTGCCATTTCTGTCAAAGGTACTAGAACAGCACGTACTAAAATCTCTGTCATCCCTCCTGGAATCTCACCATCTTCTCCAGGAGCGGCAAGCTGGTTTTCGTGCCCACCATAGCACAGAACTAGTAATGCTGTCGGTACTGGACGAGCTAAGATGCATGGCTGACAGTAAAAAGCCAAGCGCCCTGATATTATTAGACCTCTCAGCGGCGTTTGATACTGTCAGCCATGCACTGCTCCTGGACAGACTGCTAGGTTTGGGATAGGAGAACAAGCCCTCAAATGGTTAACAGCCTTCTTAACAGGAAGGACGCAGAAGATCCAGCTGGCAGACCAGGTCTCAGATGTGGGCATGTTAGCCTGTGGAGTCCCGCAGGGATCAGCGCTTTCTCCGCTCCTATTTAATCTTTATTTACAACCTTTGATAGAGTCCCTGGCAAACATGAATTGTAAAGTTTTTAACTACGCCGACGATACTCAGCTGTTGCTGAGTATCGAAAATACACCATCGGCTCAGTCAATGGCCCAAGACATACTACGATTTACAGTGAACTGGATGTCGTCCAATTTGCTGAAAATCAATCCAGACAAAACGGAAGTCCTTGTAATTACAACCTCTACTTCCCCCTGGAACGATTTGTTTTGGCCACAAGAACTAGGACCTACTCCAAAACCATGCCCTAGTGTCAAGAGTCTTGGGATGAAAATCGATCAGGAACTCTCGATGGTCAACCAAGTATCCGCTGTAGTTGGTTCCTGCACCAATCTGATCAGGCAACTACGTAAACTCGCCCCCTTGCTCTCGAGGAATATGCTGCGAACCATTGTCTCAGCCACAATAGTGTCTAGAATAGACTATGGCAATGCGTTGTACCTCGGCCTTCCAAAGAACTCCATCAATCGTCTTCAGACCATCCTGAATGACGCAGCACGTCTGATTTTTGGAATGCCGAGGAGGACTCATGCCTCCCCTCTGCTCCACGAGCTACATTGGCTGCCTGTGGTGCAGAGAGTCGAATTTAAGAGTATGTGTATCTGCCACAAAGCAATTCACGGACAGGCGCCAGCCTACATAAGAGAAAGGCTTGAAATATATGAACCTAAGCGCGCCCTGCGATCGTCCGGATCTTTCTTGCTATCCTGTCCACGCTTCAAGTTAATAACTAAAGGAGGCAGATCTTTTTCAGTTCGGGCTCCTACCATCTGGAATAAGCTACCGGAGGCACTTCGCAGAGAACCCAATCTTCTCCATTTTAGGAAGTCCTTGAAAACTTTACTCTTTAAAGGCGCATTCCCATCCAATAGTCGGTCATCAGATTAGACACCTCTATATTCTTATTTCACCTTTGGTGTTGTACTTGGTCAGTAGCGCTTTGAGACCTGTCGGTGAGTTGGCGCGATACAAAACCCAGTTACAATTACAATTACAATTACAAGGTCAAAAAATAATAAAAGACCAGTTTCACTCAATGGCGGTCAACATGTTTCTGCCTAAATGAATGTTCAACAGGCTTTCGTCAGGACCAGAGTGGGAGTGCACAGTCCCGGTGGTGTGAGCGCGCTAAGGTTCACCCTACCGTGGACTACTGTGTGAAAAATATATACAGTGAAAAAATCCGCCAAGTGTTATCGTGGTGGAGAGAAACGAGTTTATTCTAGAATAAGGAAGACACACAAACAAAAGACAAAACATGAAAGAATTGTAAATGTTGATGGTCAACTCGTAATCAAACGCTGTAGAATCAAGCGGAAAACTTAGTGCTCAAATGAAGAAGTGCCATTAACGTATACCTCAGGTGCAAGAATAGTGAAAACAGTGCACCTAAAAGTATTCGGATACCGGTGTCAGGTAAGTAAATTAGAACTTAGCCTGAATAGCGTGTCTACTGATGTATATCGGAACACACGTGGAAGATATATTCTGTGTGAAATTCTAGAATCACATATGGGCTGGGGTACGGCAAAACGTGCCCCTGTGTAAGTCCTAAACATAGACTTGGTTCCGATTCCCACGCTGAATAAAGTTCCTTTCAAAAAAACCTCGCATATTACTTCGGACGATCTTGCCGTTTTCTCATTCACGATACTATTGGCACTTCAGCCGCCATTCCAACCACTAAGTTTTCCGCTTGATTCTACAGCGTTTGATTACGAGTTGACCATCAACATTTACAATTCTTTCATGTTTTGTCTTTTGTTTGTGTGTCTTCCTTATTCTAGAATAAACTAGTTTCTCTCCACCACGATAACACTTGGCGGAATTTTTCACTGTATATATTTTTCACACAGTAGTCCACGGTAGGGTGAACCTTAGCGCGCTCACACCACCGGGACTTTGCACTCCCACTCTGGTCCTGACGAAAGCCTGTTGAACATTCATATAGGCAGAAACATGTTGACCGCCATTGAGTGAAACTGGTCTTTTATTTTTTGACCTTCACTCCTTTTTTAATATTTCCAATTAGCAAAATCAATAAATTCACTTTTTTTTACTTAATTGGAAACTTTTAAATTCACTGTCACCTCACATGAACCCCGCTCCGCAGTAACCTGGCGTTGCAGCACACTGGGATGGCATTCGGCCATACCCAGTGGAGCCCGATGATGAAGCATGTCACCAACCAGGTTGGCGAGTGAGGGCTTTATACATAACTTGTATTACTCTTGTAGGTTCTTGTTTCTCTCAACAACATACATGTTTGTATTGAGCCTGTAGACCTATGACCTTTTGATGTAAAGTTGCCTTGTTTATATCACACTGACTTTGTTGTTTTGAATTGGTTAGGAATATGAATGAGGCATGATTGGACGTGCTCGGAAGCCCTACGGCGATCGGATTTTGGTGTTTTACTCCTCCTTCCCTCACCCCCTCCCCCGTCTCTTGCTTGTCTCATCTGAGTTCCTCCGTCCTCCCCCCTCCCCCCCCCCCCCTCCCTTCGGCTGGTTTATGACACACACGTAGTCTTATCCATGGATAGAACCGTGCTAGGCCCTGGCAGGCAGTTTGAAACTTTGTTTTCTGTTTTCACCCCTTGTTTGATACAATTGATGTATATATGATGCTAAGATGGCAGAGCACCGCGTACCCAGGTATAGCTACCCCGAGTGGCGAATAAAACCATACCACTTCATGGAGCTACACGGGTTTGTGGGCAGTTATCATACAAATAGATTCTGAAATGGTTGGAAAGCACAATGTTAATTGATGGGAATAATGTTTGTTACACCTCCTCCTGAAGATACACTTCAGACATGAAGGGTTTAATAAATGTATAGGGCCCTGTAACTCTCCGCCTGTATGAGAATGTAGACGTTTCAGGTACGAACGATAATTATGCGTCAATAACTGTATGACAAAATGCCAATAAAAAATATGTTTAAAAAAAAATATATATAGGCAATAAGCCAGTTATAGAACTGTCAAAATTATACAGGGATAAATGCATACCCTCCGCTATATACGGGGCAGCTCTGTGGGGTATGGCGAAGAGCTTACCACTACAATTCCTGGAAAATCAGTTTTAATGTAGGGCCTTGGCAGTACCTCGCGCTGTTACATCTTTTATTACCCACAGCGAGTTGGATATGCCATATATCAAAGATTTGATTGACCTGAATTCTGTTATTTGCTGGTATGTAAAGGCAGGTTCAAATTTTTCAAAAGAAGTTATATTTGACTGTCTTAATCTCCAACACTAACATTAGATTCCATGGCAAGCATACATAAATAGGTTGTTAATCGAACCACTTAAAGGCACACCTGTAAGAAATCCAGACAGTATCATGCAATTTAGTAAGAAGGAGATAGAAAATAATGTTTAACAACAAGAGGAGAAGTGCAAGAGAGATAAGAGAAAGTCATAAACCCTCCATATCTTGATACCTGTCAGGTCAGGAACATCAGGGATTACCCATGTATCTAACTATGGTAACAAATGCCCAGCAGAGATTTTACCTTCTACAAATGCAGCTGGGTATTTAGCTTCAGCTTGAAGCATGCCCCAAAGAGAGATGCATGGACACAAAATCTACTAAAATACCCTTGTGATTGCTGGGACTTACAATCAACCGTCCGTCTTATACTATTTTGTGGGTTATACAACGACATTAGGAAAAGTTTGTTACGCCCCGTATTTTTAACCCTGAAGCTCTTTTTCTGTCAAGATGTGTTTGAGTTTTTATCAAGCAGTAGGTCCTAGCTCAGTCAGCCAGAAGATAGAGTTGCATGAAGATGAGCTCTCCCCAAAGATCACGACTTCAGTCTTGTCTGTCATCTTTTTCAGGCAGTTGGGCTCTATCCATCATTCCCAGTTTGTGAATGGTGCTTGTGTATCTCTTGTATGTGGGATCTACATATGCACATGTGCAGTTTGAGTTAGAGTTGTGTGTGTGTATGCAAGTGTGATGTTTTTGCACATGTGTGTGGCATGGCCTTTCTGGTGTGGGTGTTTCTTTGTGCAGTGTTTGTTTGAGCCTGGTGTGAGATTCTTGGGCATAAACTTTGGGCGTATGCATAAAGTGAGTGCATGTATGTGGTTTGCTTAGTGTTCATGAACACCACATGGATTTGCAAAATGATATTGATAAAATGACACAATAATGTATTTGAGGTGAGGAAACAGCATGTATTTTCTGAATGTGTATGTAATGCAGCTTGGGGCCCTGAAGGCTGAGGGACCACATACTCTGCATTGATCATCAGCTGTGTAAACAATCACTTTTACAGCGAGCCTATCAAACCCAGTCCTATGCAGTGAAATGTAAAAATTAAATAAATGCTATTTAGGAAATGTGACTAAACAGAATAGATTAAAATGTGTATTAAAAATATATTTGGTTTTACTATGGTTGTATAAAGTATATGCTGCAAGACACAGAGATTATCAATTTATCTGAAAATATTTTGTAGCAAAACTTTAGAGATGTCCATTTTAAAATATGCCAGTGGAATGAATTATTTAGTTCTGAGGTAAGTTTGGATAATTAGCATTAATTCCACCATGTATATATGATACCAGGTTGCATAATCCATGGTAGCCCTTTATTGAACTGAATTATGAGCCATCCCATTGTCAGTAGATGTGATTAGACAAAGAGCAAGATCACTATAACCAGGGCTGCTGAAATCTTGTGGCAAGGGAGGACCAAATTATGTGACAAAGTTGATTAAATTATGTGGCAAGAAAAAAACAATTATGCTGCGTAATATGACACAATATGTGATAGTATTATTTGATTTTTACACTTGATAACACTGTCTTGGCATAGGTTACACCTCATTAGTACAAGTTTAACACCCAGTGCTAACACTAAACAACAGAAAGGTGACCACTCAACCTTTGCGAAGGGCCTTCAACTACTCAGCAACACATGTTGCAGCATTTTTAGTAACTTTTGATCAGTTTGAGCTAGAAACGATATTTTTTATAAATCTGCAATAATATAGCAGATGATTGATAATGTGACAAATGCAGCAAATCCATAACTATGCAGGAAACACTACAGCTACAAAATTGCCTAATTTCAATAGCCATAAGTATACCCTGGGAATATGCAATGTACTATAACAAGATGTCAAAATATGAAATGCTCCCATTTTTCAAGACTCTGAGAAGAATGACAGTAAGGGAACACAATGTGCGCAACTAACAGATACAGTACTACCCAATTGAAAAATGTTAGACTTCCTGTGGTTCACTGTCATCAAAACCACAATCAATAAAAGAGTACAATTAGGAAGGAACATCAAAAAATAGAGTCCATGAAATCTTTCCTTCAGGTTTCAGTAATCTTTTCTTTTTTTCTTTTTTCAAATTTGCTGATTCTTCAACGAGTTGCTTCAATCGAAAATACAAAATTGATTTGTAGATCACAGTTGCAATTTCTATAGATCAACAGCCTTTCTGCCTACGCGTTTCGTCCTTCCCTTAGGACTTCATCAGGGCTTGTATTTGTATTTTCCTAATTGTACTCTGCTCCCATTTTTCACCCAGCCCTACTGGTGACAATAATTTCATCCAAGCATAATATCTTACCTGAGACAACATGGTTATCTACTTTACGACAGCATCTGGCAGAGAATAGACAAACATACTCTAGTAGGCATTATGTAACTCCATCCTAAGGGCCAGATTTAGAGTTCACCAGACGGTTTACTCTGTCACAAACATGACGGATATCCCATCCACTGTATTGTAAGTGCATTATTTACAGTGGAAATTATATTACGGCTGGCAGGATATCCGTCATGTTTGTGGCGGAGTAACCCATCTGCTGAACTCTAAATTAGGCCCAACTTCTTAGGTAATGGGAAGGGATTGTATGATTCACTTGTGGTTGCTCATCCAATGAGATATGCACTGCCACTATCTGAATAGTATAATTAATGTGCTGATCTATAGTATATTACTGTGCACATTGTACACAAATTAAATAACACAAACCCGCTCAGAACCCCCGCACAAAACAGCCATAACTGAGGTGCAGAAGGCCGTTCACAGTTATGTGTTGTAGTGCCACTACACCTGCTGCATCATTGACAGCTAAACCCCTGTCCCCAGTGCCCCAACACACACCACCAAACAGCAGCTTGCTTCAGGCACGAGCTACGACTGCCACCTGGCCTTTTTGTTTACCGGCATGTTCATTATTTTAATGTCTGAGCCAGTACAAAAATAGGGATAATCGCCCAAAGCCAGTAATTTTAGGCTGAGCATTCGAGACCTCTTCTATATACTTTAGTATATTCTTATATGTGTATGTACTTTGTGGGCTCTGGAGATCAGCCCTAGGGCTTGTCTGCTTCCGCTAAGGGACTTTTTATTCTGTTCAACTGCCTCTAAATAAGTGTCTTGATAGAAAACGACCAGTAGAGGTCAGTAAAATACCTTAATTACTGTCTGCTTGTTCAACTGCCTCTATCTAACTGTCTTGATAGAAAATGACCAGTAGAGGTCAGTAAAATACCAGAATCACTTTAACATTCTCTAGGTTCTACTCCATAGAAACTGTCTTCCACGAGCACCAGTAGACACTAATATTTTTTTCCAAATCTTGTATTTTCAGTGATATGACCACAGAAAGCCCTGATTTTATATTAAAAACAGAGCTCTGGACTATACCATTTCCCGCTGAAAGGCAATATTTCTCTCCATGGGTTCCCATACCTGGCGTGTCACACAGTTTGGTGCTTACTTTCCCTCTATGTTAAAAAACAGTAGATGTTTCAGCACTCATGCTAATGTGCTGTATAGCAAAATACATGTAAGGTCCCAAAGGCGAGACCGATTGCATTGCAAATGCTTGTTTACCTTCATCATTACAAACAATGCACTTTAAAGGGTGTTCTAGAGGTTTTTTAATGGCCCCTGAATGATAATTAAAGTAAACAAACTGAAAAAACACCCTAATGTTCAGCTGTCAACATGGAGGAAGCACTTAACATGTGCGTTCTTCATGGCCTTCTGTGCCGTGACTGTTTGGGTGGGCCTGGTCCACCCAGCCCCCCGGTAGAACCGAGCCTGCTTTAGAGTATTCTCAACATATGAGGATGGCACCAAGTGTGGGAGGTTGATCAATCAGAGGTATCAATCTACTAGGCCCCAGGCTAGGCGATTTGTGCAAGATAGAATCCTGAACCATACTCTAGGGAAAATAACTGAATTATACATAAAAAAAATTGAGGAACATACAGACTGGGAGATGCCAAGGAAGGCAAGATGAATAAGAGAGGGCTCAGGTTCTCCTTTAATGAAGGGCAAAAGCCCCACTCTTATGTGCATCATACATGGCCCACCCATTGTGGGTATGATGTTCTAGCAGAAACAATTTTAATTTCCACACCGACCGCAAATCTGCATTCCACTGCTGCCCCCTGCCTTTCCGGCAACCCTATGATGGCAGTGGCCTCCCAGGCCAAGTGTGGCGGCCTTAAACTCATCCAGTCTTTGATTATTCCCAAAAAAAGGACTTTGTGCACCTTATGTTGGAAATGTGGGTTTGATCCCTACTATGCCCTACATCCAAAAATTGGAAACAGTGATCTATATACTAAGAAAAAGATAAATCTGGCTCAACATTGCAAATCATTTAAACATTTTTGAGTAGTTGAATAATATTAAACAGAAATTTGTGATACGACGTACTCCCTCTTTATGAGTATAGTTGCCTGGAAAAAGCATAGTGTCCTACCATACTTCAAGCCATCCAGTGCTTCCAGACATGGTGTAAAGGGTGCCAGGACCCTGAAAGTCCACAGCTAGATAGGGGCAGAGGTAGAGTCCAGCCCACGCCCGCCCCACCAGCAGTGGGGAGAGAGCAGCTCTGACTCCTTCACCACCCGCAGTAAAGAGAGAGAGCAGCTCCCACGCCTGCCCCACCAGCCGAAGAGAGAGAGCAGCTCCCACGCCCGCCCTACCAGTAGAAGAGAGAGAGCAGCTCCCATGCCTTCCCAACTAGCAGTAGAGAGATTTCAGCTCCCACACCCACCCCACCAGCAGTAGAGAGAGAGAGGAGCTCCCATGCCCGCCCCACCAGTAGTAGAGAGCAGCTCCCATGCCCGCCCCACCAGCAATACAGAAAGAGAGCAGCTCCCGCCCCAACAGCAGTAGAGAGAGTAAGCAGGTCCCACACCCGCCCCACCAGCAGTAGAGAGAGAGCAGCTCCTACGCCTTCCACACTAGCAGTAGAGAGAGAGCAGTTCGCACACCTGCTCCACCAGCAGTAGAGAGAGAGCAGCTCCTACACCTTCCCCACCCGCAGTAGAGAGAGAAAAGCTCCCATGTCCACCCCACCAGCAGTAGAGAGAGAGAGAGCAGCTCCCACGCCCACCCCACCAGCAGTAGAGAGAGAGCAGCTCCCATGCCTGCCCCACCAACAGAAGAGAGAGAGCAGCTCCCACACCCGCCCTACCAGCAGTAGAGAGCAGCTCCCACGCCTTCCCCACTAGAAATAGAGAGATAGCAGCTCCCACGCCCACCCCACCAGCAGTAGAGAGAGAGAGCAGCTCCCACGCCTGCCCCACCAGTAGTAGAGAGCAGCTCCCATGCCCACCCCACCTGCAGTCGAGAGAGAGCAGCTCCCACACCCGCCCCACCAGCAGTAGAGAGAGAGCAGCTCCCACGCCCGCCCCACCAGCAGTAGAGAGAGCAGCTCCCACGCCTGCCCCACCAGCAGGAGAGAGTGAGAGAACAGCTCCATCCCCACCAGCAGGAGAGAGAGAGCAGCCCCCATGCCTGCCCACCAGCAATAGACAGAGAGAGCAGCTCCCACACCCGCCCCACCAGCAGTAGAGAGAGAACAGCTCCCATGTCTGCCCCACCAGCAGTAGAGAGAGAGAGAGAGCAGCTCCCACGCCCACCCCACCAGCAGTAGAGAGAGAGCAGCTCCCACGCCTGCCCCACCAACAGTAGAGAGATAGCTGCTCCCATGCCCACCAGCAGTAGAGAGAGAGAGAGCAGCTCCTATGCCTTCCACACTAGCAGTAGAGAGAGAGCAGCTCCCACACCCTCCCCACCAGCAGTAGAGAGGGAGCAGCTCCTACGCCTTCCCCAAAAAGCAGTAGAGAGAGAGCAGCTCCTACATCCGCCCCGCCAGCAGTAGATAGAGAGAGAAGCTCCCACATCCGCCCCACCAGTAGTAGAGAGCAGCTCCCACACCCACCCAACCTGCAGTAGAGAGAGAGCAGTCGCCACACCTGCCCCACCAGCAGTGGAGAAAGAGCAGCTCCCAAGCCCGCCCAACCAGCAGTAGAGAGAGCAGCTCCCACCCCCACCACACCAGCAGGAGAGAGACAGCAGCTCCCATGCCCGCCCCACCAGCAGGACAGAGTGAGAGAACAGCCCCCTCCCCACCAGCAGGAGAGAGAGAGCAGCTACCACGCCCGCCCCACCAGCAGTAGAGAAAGAGCAGTTCCCACATCCGCCCCACCAGCAGTATAGAGAGAGAGCAGCTCCCAAGTCCACCCCACCAGCAGTTGAGAGAGAACAGCTCTCATGTCCGCCCCACCAGCAGTAGAGAGAGCAGCTCCCTCGCCCACCCCACCAGCAGTAAAGAGAGAGCAGCTCCCATGTCTGCCCCACCAGCAATAGAGAGTGAGAGAGAGAGCAGCTCCTGTGCCCACCCCTCCAGCAGTAGAGAGAGAGCAGCTCCCACGCCTGCCCCACCAACAGAAGAGAGAGAGCAGCTCCCAAGCCTGCCCTACCAGCAGTAGAGAGAGAGCAGCTCCCATGCATTCCCCACTAGCAATAGAGAGATTGCACCTCCCACTCCCACCCCACCAGCAGTAGAGAGAGAGAGCAGCTCCCACGCCCGCCCCACCAGTAGTAGAGAACAGCTCCCACACCCACCCCACCTGCAGTAGAGAGAGAGCAGCTTCCACACCCACCCCACCAGCAGTAGAGAGAGAGCAGCTCCCACGCCCACCCCACCAGCAGGAAAGAGAGCAGCTCTCACGCCCGCCCCACCAGCAGGAGAGAGTGAGAGAACAGCTCCCTCCCCACCAGCAGGAGAGAGAGAGCAGCTCCTATGCCTTCCCCACCAGCAGTAGAGAGAGAGCAGCTCCTACGTCCGCCCCACCAGCAGTACAGAGAGAGAGCAGCTCCCGCCCCACCAGCAGTAGAGAGAGTGAGCAGCTCCCACACCCGTCCCACCAGCAGTAGAGAGAGCAGCTCCTATGGCTTCCACACTAGCAGTAGAGAGAGAGCAGCTCCCACACCCGCCCCACCAGCTGGAGAGCGAGAGAGAGCAGCTCCTACGCCTTCCCAAAAAAGCAGTAGAGAGAGAGCAGCTCCTATGTCTGCCCCTCCAGCAGTAGAGAGAGAGAGTAGCTCCTATGGCTTACCCACCATCAGTAGAGAGACAGGGCAGCTCCCGCGCCACCCAACCAGCAGTAGGGAAAGAGCAGTTCCCACGCCCGCCCCACCAGCAGTACAGAGAGAGCAGCTCCCACACCCACCCCACCAGCAGTAGAGAGAGAACAGCTCCCATGTCCACCCCACCAGCAGTAGAGAGATAGAGCAGCTCCCATGCCCACCCCACCAGCAGTAGAGAGAGAGCAGCTCCCACGCCCACCCCACCAGAAGTAGAGAGAGAGCAGCTCCCATGCCCGCCCTACCAGCAGTAGAGAGAGAGCAGCTCCTACGCCTTCCCCACTAGCAGTAGAGAGATAGCAGCTCCCACGCCCACCCCACCAGCAGTAGAGAGAGAGAGCAGCTCCCATGCCCACCCCACCAGTAGTAGAGAGCAGCTCCCACACCCACCCCACCAGCAATAGAGAGAGCAGCTCCCATGTCCGCACCACCAGTAGTAGAGAGCATCTCCCACGCCCACCCCACCTGCAGTAGAGAGAGAACAGCTCCTACACCTACCCACCAGCAGTAGACAGAGAGAGCAGCTCCCAAACCCTCCCCACCAACAGTAGAGAGAGAACAGCTCCCATGTCCGCCCCACCAGCAGTAGAGTCAGAGATCAGCTCCTACGCCCACCCCACCAGCAGTAGAGAGCAGCTCCCATGCCTGCCCCACCAACAGAAGAGAGAGAGCAGCTCCCACGCCCACCCTACCAGCAGTAGAGAGCAATCAATCAATCAATCAGGGTACTTGTAAAGCGCGCTACTTACCCGTGAGGGTCTCAATGCGCTGAGGGGTGGGGGGGTGCCGCTACTGCTCGAAGAGCCAGGTCTTGAGGAGTCTTCTGAAGGCGAGTAGGTCTTGGGTCTGTCGTAGGTGGGTAGGGAGGGTGTTCCAGGTCTTGGCGGCGAGGTAAGAGAAGGATCTGCCGCCGCCGGTCGTACGTTGGATGCGGGGGACATCTGCGAGGGCGAGGCTGGCGGAGCGGAGCTGGCGGGTGGGGGTGTAGAAGCTGAGTCTGCTGTTCAGGTAGGCTGGTCCGGCGTTATGGAGTGCTTTGTGTGCGTGGGTGAGGAGCTTGAAGGTGATCCTCTTGTTGATGGGGAGCCAGTGCAGGTCTCTCAGGAGGGGGGTGATGTGGCTGCGGCGGGGGATGTTGACGATCAGTCGGGCGGAGGCATTTTTGATGCGTTGTAGCCGCCGTTGGTGTTTGGCTAGGATCCCTGCGTAGAGTGCGTTGCCGTAGTCCAGTCTGCTGCTGACGAGGGCCTGTGTCACTGTTCTTCTCGTTTCGGGCGGGATCCATTTGTAGATCCGGCGGAGCAAGCGTAGGGTGTTGTAGCAGGAGGAGGAGACGGCGTTGATTTGCTTGGACATGGAGAGGGAGGAGTCGAGGATGAATCCTAGGTTGCGTGCATGGTCGGATGGTGTTGGTGCTGTCCCTAGAGCGGTCGGCCACCAGGAGTCGTCCCAGGCTGAGGGGGTGGGTCCGAGGATGAGGACCTCCGTCTTGTCCAAGTTCAGTTTCAGACGGCTGCTCCTCATCCAGTCGGCGATGGCCTTCATGCCCTCGTGAATGTTGGTTTTGGCGGTGTGGGGGTCCTTGGTGAGGGAGAGGATGAGCTGGGTGTCGTCGGCGTAGGAGATGATGTTGAGGTTGTGGTGGCGGGCCACTTGTGCGAGGGGGGCCATGTAGATGTTGAACAGCGTCGGGCTGAAGGATGATCCCTGGGGGACGCCGCAGATGATGTCGGTGGCTTCTGACCGGAAAGGTGGGTGGCGGACGCTCTGGGTTCTGCCGGAGAGGAAGGACGTGGTCCAGTCAAGGGCCTTTTCTTGGATTCCGGCTTCTTGGAGGCGTGTTTTTAGGGTGCGGTGGCAGACTATGTCGAATACGGCTGACAGGTCCAGGAGGATGAGGGCTGATGTTTCGCTGTTGTCCAGTTGGCGTCTGATGTCGTCTGTGGCAGCGATGAGGGCTGTCTCGGTGCTGTGGTTTCGTCTGAATCCGGATTGGGATGGGTCCAGGATGTTGTTGTCTTCGAGGTGGCGGGTCAGTTGAATGTTGACGATTTTCTCGATGACCTTTGCCGGGAACGGGAGCAGGGAGATGGGTCGGAAGTTCTTGAGGTCCTTGGGGTCCGCCTTGGGCTTTTTGAGGAGGGCGTTAATTTCGGCGTGCTTCCAGCTTTCCAGAAATGTCTCTTTTTTCGAAGGAGATGTTGATGACCTTCCGTAGTTGGGGTGCGATGGCCGCGTCTGCTTTGTTGAATACGTGGTGTGGGCATGGGTCTGACGGAGATCCTGAGTGGATGGAGTTCATGATCTTGCGTGTCTCGTTGTTGTTGGTGTTGGCCCAGAGGTCAGGCGGTTGGCGCTGTTGGTGATTGCGGGGGGGTGGAGTCGTGCATCGTAGGAGCGGTCGTGGGGTTGAAGCTGTCGTGGATGTCAGCGATCTTGCGGTGGAAGAAGATGTCCAGTGAGTCGCACAGTTCTTGAGAGGGCGGGATGTCGTTGGCGCTGGCGTCGGGATTGGAGAGTTCTTTCACGATGCGGAAGAGCTCTTTGCTGTCGTGTGCGTTGTTATCCAGGCGGTCTTTGAAGGAGGATTTCTTGGCTAGTCTGATGATGTGGTGATGTCTGCGGGTGGCGTCCTTGTGGGCTGCGTGGTTTTCTGGCGTTCGTTTGTGGAGCCATTTCTTCTTCAGCTTACGGCAGGCGCGTTTGGAGGTCAGGAGCTCATCGGTGAACCAGGTGGCTCTCCTGCTGGCGTGGCTGTTGGATGGTCTCTTGAGTGGGGCGAGGGTGTTGGCGCAGTCGTCGATCCACTGTCTGAGGTTGCGGGCTGCGGCATCAGGGCAGGTGGGGTTGATAGGTGGGTTCTGGGCGAGGGTGGTGGTCAGCTGGTCTTCGGTGACTTTGTTCCAGCAGCGGCGCGGCAGCTGTTGGGTGCGATGGTGCGTGGTTGGTTTTTTGAAGGTGAAGTGGATGCAGCGGTGGTCGGTCCAGTGGGGTTCGGAGGTGTGGTCGAAGGCGATGTGGGTGCTTGTGGAGAAGACCGCGTCCAGCGTGTGGCCTGCGGCGTGGGTGGGTGCGGTGACGAGTTGTTTGAGGCCGAGGTTGGCGAGGTTTTCGATCAGAGTGGCGGAGTTGCCGTTGTTGTTGTTCTTGAGGTGGAAATTCAGGTCCCCGAGGAGGATGTAGTCCGTGGAGGCGAGTGCGTGGGTGCTGGCGAGGTCGGCGATGGATTCGCTGAACTGAGCCCTGGGTCCGGGGGGTCTGTAGAGGAGTGTTCCTCTGAGGGTGGTGTTGGGGTCGGTGTGGATCCGGAAGTGCAGGTGTTCGGCAGTGTTGAGGGTGTCGTCTGCGTGGGTGGTGACCTTGAGGGTGGACTTGTTGACGATGGCTATACCTCCTCCGATTCCATTGGCGCGGTCCCTGCAGGTGATCATGTAGCCGTCCGGGATGGCTATGGCTATGTCGGGTGCCGAGGAGTCGTTCCACCAGGTCTTGGTGAGGAAGGCCACGTATGGGGCGAAGGTGTCGAGCAGGTCCCAGAGCTCGACGGCGTCTTTGCGAGCGGAGCGGGTGTTGAGCAGGATGCAGCGGAGGTGGTTGGGTCCAGTTCTAGGAGGCTTGGTGGGTCTGTCGCAGGTGAAGCTGCAGGTGCAGCAGGAGAAGGGTCCGTGGGTCCGTTTCGGGGCGGCCTGGAAGCAGGTGTTGTGTTGGCCGGCGTTGAGTGCGTGGAGGGAGTTGGCATCGTATCTGAGTCTGGCATCGTGGCGAGCGTGGGGTCCAGGGGTTCTGGCTCTGGGCGTGGTCCAGGCGCAGACGGGCGCAGACGGGTATGCCTTAGGCATACATTAAGAAGGGGGCGGGGGAGGGAGGAGCAGCTGGGAGGGGGAGCGAGTGGCGAATCAGGCGCGGGGGGCGGGGCCGCAGGGGAGGCAGCGGCGGGAGTGGGAAGCATGAAAACAGCGGGAAAAACGGCGGGAATCAGGAATCACAGAGGCAGCAAGGGGGACGCTGACGCGGTGGGGGAGCGACCTGGCCTGTGAACAGGGTCGAGGGTCGCTCCCTTAGTGCGCCACGGCCTCCATTAAGAAGGGGGCGAGGGAGGGAGGAGCAGCTGGGAGGGGGAGCGAGTGGCGAATCAGGCGCGGGGGCGGGCCGCAGGGGAGGCAGCGGCGGGAGCGGGAAGCACGAAAACGGCGGGAAAAATGGCGTGAATCAGGAATCACAGAGGCAGCAAGGGGGACGCTGACGCCGTGGGGGAGCGACCTGGCTCCCACGCCTTCCCCACTAGCAGTAGAGAGATAGCAGCTCCCACGCCCACCCCCCCCAGTAGTAGAGAGCAGCTCCCACGCCCACCCCACCTGCAGTAGAGAGAGAGCAGCCCCCACACCCGCCCCACCAGCAGTAGAGAGACAGCAGCTCCCATGCCCACCCCACCAGCAGTAGAGAGAGCAGCTCCCACCCCCGCCCCACCAGCAGGAGTGAGCGAGCAGGTCCCAAGCCTGCCCCACCAGCAGGAGAGAGAGAGAGCAGCTCCCACACCTGCCCCACCAGCAGTAGAGAGAGAGCAGCTTCTATGCCTTCCCCACCAGCAGTAGAGAGAGAGAGTAGCTCCCAAACCCACCTCACCAGCAGTAGAGAGAGAGTGCAGCTCCTACGCCTTCCACACTAGCAGTATAGAGAGAGCAGCTCCCACACCCTCCCCACCAGCAGTAGAGAGAGAGAGCAGCTCCTACGTCGTTCCCAAAAAGCAGTAGAGAGAGAGCAGCTCCTACGTCCGCCCCGCCAGCAGTAGAGCGAGAGAAAGCAGCTCCTATGGCTTCCCCACCATCAGTAGAGAGACAGGGCAGCTCCCGCGCCACCCAACCAGCAGTAGAGAAAGAGCAGTTCCCACACCGGCCCCACCAGCAGTATACAGAGAGAGCATCTCCCACGCCCACCCCAACAGCAGTAGAGAGAGAACAGCTCCCACGCCCACCCCACCAGCAGAAGAGAGAGCGAGAGAGCAGCTATCCCGCCTACCCCACCAGCAGGAGAGAGAGAGCAGCTCCCACGCCTGCCCCGACAACAGAAAAGAGAGAGAGCAGCTCCCACGCCCGCCCTACCAGCAGTAGAGAGTAGCTCCCACGCCTTCCCCACTAGCAGTAGAGAGATATCAACTCCCACGCCCACCCCACCAACAGCAGATAGAGAGAGCAGCTCCCACGCCCGCCCCACCAGTAGTAGAGAAAGAACAGCCCCCATGTCCGCCTCCCCAGCTGTAGAGAGAGAACTTCTTTTCCTTAACCCCTAAGCGCTGGTAAAGGGCAGAAAATGTCTGTGAAATAGTCCCCAGAATAGGGAAAAACATGCAGATTTTTGTCCGGTATTACCAGATCTGCATAGTTGCTACCTATTCGAGGGTTACAACTCATACTACCCGTATTTAGGTTCAGAGATAGCGGGCATCGGAGAGTTTGGCCCTCTGTCCTGTATCCCTGCCCTCAATTCGGCCTGCTGGAATGAGGCCCATAATAATAAACCAGTCGGGCTATGTCACAATCCGGCAAAATAGAACGGAAGTCGTTTGAGTGAATATTATATGTATAGAATGCAAAGAAGCCTCGATTGCTCGTTGAAAACTAAGCGATGGCATTGTTTTGTTTCAGGTGTTCAGAAGAAATCCGAGTCCTACTTTCATCACAGACACAGCAACCAAAGAGGCTCCCACTCCAACTCCCCATCGCCGACGTTTTCGCTTCCGGACCCGGACTGCTTCCCCGCGGCGTCTCTAGATGCGCCTCAGCCTCTCCCGAGGCGGATGAGTCTGGTACGGTCAGGAGCCTTTCGGCAGTGTTGGTTTCTGGTGTGAAATGTACTGTGTTAAACTTCACCACTTAAATTCACATTCAGTTTAATGGTACGGGTGTCGCACAGACACGTTTTTCTACAATTCTGTTGAATGTCAGCAGAAGGCAATGTCTTCTAATGTGTAGTCGAGGAGACGGCATTAAGGTGAAATTCCAACTAGCGGTGTTTCTGAAATTTGGGTTCTGTTTACACAAACCTCGCCCTTCGCCATAAGCAAAACGGTCTAGCGTGCAGTCTTCGTTTTTGCTCCACACTCTAAATATTGGTCTATGTACACCTCAAGTCAGTGCATTCTCAGTTTCTTCCATTTCATGGTCTGTGGGGCATGAGTGTTTATCTGACAACATGTCTGGGACTGGGTCCGGTTCACGTTCTTTTACCACATAAGAAGTGTGGGAAATGTTGAGCTTCTAAAAATCTCTGCACTTGCTCGTGCTGATCCCTTCGCAGCAACATCTGGCCTTTGACTAGGCCTTTTCATGGTTATCTTACTGTGCCTTTCTATTCGACTAAAGCCTTGAGTTTAATTCCTTATTTTGAGTTGACTGGTAGGCAGTCTCAGCGCTCTCCAGATACTTCAATCCATAATGTCCTTCAGCGGTGTATTGTATCCCCTGTAGCTCTGAGCTTAGTTATTTGACTTTGCTGCTCAGGTCTTATGTGTAACAAATATATGTGTTCAATCAATCAAGCAGTTGATTTTTAGATCACTACTTGTCACCCGTGAGGGTATCCAGGCACTTTCTCCACAGGGTATATCGGAGGGTATCCAGGGTATACCGGAGGGTATCCTTCAGGGTATCCAGGCACGTTCTCCACAGGCTATACCGAAGGGTATTTGTCTGGGTTTCCAGGTGCGTTCTCCACAGGGTATATCGGAGGGTATCCATCAGGGTATCCAGGCGCTTTCTTCACAGGGTATACCAGAGGGTATCCAGGGTATACCAGAGGGTATCCATCTGGGTTTCCAGGCGCGTTCTCCACAGGATATACCGAAGGGTATCCTCCAGGGTATCCAGGCACGTTCTCCACAGGCTATACAGAAGGTTATTTGTCAGGGTTTCCAGGTGCGTTCTCCCCAGGGTATATCGGAGGGTATCCATCAGGGTATCCTGGTGCATTCTCGACAGGGTATACCAAAGGGTATCTATCACGGTATCCAGGTGTGTTCTTTACAGGGTATACTGGAGGGTACCGAGGCACGTTCTCCACAACCCCAGATTGCCAACATCTATTTTCTATTCCAGTGCAGGAAATTTTACAATTGCCTTTCAGGTTAGCACGTTATTTCTTTTTACGGTCTAGGTAATTCTCACCAATGGCAAATCCAGTAAGATATTTATAAAATTGTTGCTATCCGCACAGCCATCAGCACCTCCCTATTCTTATTTATTCAGATGACCACAATGGGGTGGCGGTGTTTCTGAGGGAAGAGAGCTCTGCTTTTCTCATGGATGGATGCATCTAGTTTTTAATCACGGCTGGACCCACATTGATAGTGCAGCTCTACTGGGAACTAGTTCTTTCTGCCCTTTCCTCACTTTCACATTGGTTTATGCTTGCAACATGGGTAATGTGTGCGTGCTGAATGCACTCATGGTTCTACAACAACCCTTCCCAGAGCCAAGGCTTTGCCAAATTATATTAGGAACTGTTGCTCAACTCAGAACTGTTATTGAATAAACGCATTATCCAAATTAAACATGTTATGCCCATGTTAGTCGAGTGATAGTGGACTAACCACGCTGTGATATAATAGATATGCCTTCATGATCCTATTGCTTCAAAGACAGGAAACAGGACCATTATTTACTCTACCTAAAATGAGTACCATTGAGTTGGGTAACAATAAACATCTGTTAATCCGCGCCAAGATGGCCACAGGTGAGAGTGCACTTTACAAATACACGTTAGGTTGTGTTACTTATGCTGTCAACTTGACAACACATTATGTAATTTCAGCAAGGAGAACAAAGTTGGTGGATCTGAGAAAGCAACATGTATCTCCACAAACTACATGTGAAACAACTGTAATATTTGATCATATCTATATTTCTTTTATCCATCAGGCTCATAATTAAATCATCAAACATACAACAAACAGGCAACAAACAAACACAATCTACCAAGCAATCACTATAAAAGTAAACAAAATCAAGCTCATAGTTAAACCATCAAACACACATGAAATGCACAAAAAATCATTTTACCCTTCCCTCTTTCAGCTTTCCAGTTCATAGATAACTCCACCTTTTCCTATACATTTTTTGTTATACATTTTAAACATATGAGTATTTCACAGGAAAGCTTCAAACTGCAAAAAAACCTCACTTTCTTCATACAACTCTTCTATGACTTGCTTCATTCAAAACCGGTAACAATGTCTCTTTCGTTTCCACTTTAATATTCATTGTTAAAATATTTTCCAAATTGTATCATTTAGTAATTTCTCTCTCCAGTACTTTTTAGACAAGTCAAAAAGCCCTGCATAGGTTATCGAAAAATACACAGCTCTCACAGCATTGCGTGAAACGATTACACATCCGGGAAAGAGGGCGGGGATATTGAACCTGATTCCCAGTCAGTTAATGACTGGCTCCTACAGATGGCTAACACTGTGGCTCCAATGAAGAAAAATTCCAGCTCAGCCAAGATCAGACTTGCTTCTGCTCGTGGTTCAATGATAAGCTTAGAAGTCAGAGCAAGCAGTATACAAAATTGGAAAGAGGCTGGAGAAAGGCTGATCTACCAGAGGATAAGGGTCTCTTTAAAAGTGCATTGAAGGCCTATCATCAGGCTATAAAAAGGGCTCACGTGTACCTCTTTGCAAGGCAGTTAGCAGTCCCCGGATGTAGATCCAAATATGTTTTCAAAAAATCTGTGCTCAGTTATCAGGTTATTTCTATAACAAAATCAGAGATATTGATGACCCTCTGAAGGGAATAGATGGGCCTTCAGAGCAACTCTGGTTCAGCAACTCCTGTCCAGTCCGGGGTCTGTTCCCTTCAAGAGTTTAGGCCGATTACACTGCAAGACTCAAAACATGCTCTAAAAGCCTGCAAATTGGGGGCACCCGAAGATCCTTGCCCTCCCCACGTTCTTGCGGCTAACTGTTCAGTTGTTAACCTACACTCAGCTCCCTAAGCTCAGCTACTGTGTCGAGATGACGGAAACAGGCCAAACTAATTTCTTGGTAAAAATAGACATCTGCTGATACGTCTGTCTTGGCTTACTTCAGACCCATGGAGTTATTACCATGTTTGGAAAATCTTGGAGAAGTGGGTCAAATGTCTCCTGACTGAATACTTGGAACAACACCAGTTATTGCATCCTTCCCAATCTGGTTTTAGACCAGGTTTCAGTACAGAATCAGCACTTGTTGAGGTTTCGGACACCATTAAGCAGGCAGTGGATATGGGGAAGCTGATTGCTTTGCTTCTTCTTGATTTATCTGCAGCTTTTAACACCGTATCCCACCCCATCTTATTACAACGATTGGGAAATATTGGTGTTGGTGGTTCTACTCTTGCTTGGGTCCAATAATTTCTATCAGACCGTAGCCAAGCAGTCTGGATGGCACCCCATTCCTCGTAACCAAAGCCCCTTGAGTTTGGAGTCCCCTGGGCTCTGCACTGAGCCCCACATTGTTTAATGTTTATATGACTCCTCTTGCATCGCTAATTCAATCTTACGGCCCGCAGGTGGTGTCCTACGCTGACGACACCCACATTGTCCTCATGCTGAATAGGAACAAGCTGAATTCCCTGAATAAATTCAAGACTCGTCTTTCAGCTGTGTTCCACTGGATGTGCCTAAGTAATCTTCAGTGCAATTCCAGCAAAACTGCGGTTTTGTTGTTTGGTTCTCTGCCCCTGCTGCAGGATGGTCAATACCGACCCAGTCAGATCCCTACTCCTTCAGCCCCCTCCTCCGTCGTGAGGAATTTGGGGATGAAATTTGGTAACTTGACTGCGTTTAAGGCTCGGGTTGATACAGTGGTGGGCGTTTACTATCACCTTTTGAAGTCTCTAAAGAAATGTTTGTATCAGTTACCCGAGCATCATCAGAAAATGGTAGTTCATGTGCTGATCACATCCCATCTGGACTATGTGAATATTCTGCTTTGGTGCTTGCTAGCTTACCAACTGAAAAAACTGCAGTTAGTCAGAACGCCTCAGCTTGGCTTTTGTTGAAAGTGTCGAAAAGGAGTCACATGCAGCAGCAACTTAAAGAGCTTCACTGGCTTCCCATTAAGGAGAGAGTCCGGTTTAAAAGGCTCCTGTTGACACACAGGGCCTTTCACCAAAAAGGGCCATGCTGTCTGAGGAACAGGATCAGACCGTATTTCCTAGTTTGATCTCTACGCTCCTCCCATGCTCTTTTAGCAGTGGTTCTAAGATCTATGAGGAAAAATGATGTGGTTCCTCTTTCTCGTTTCCTCTGCCTGGAATTCCCGCCCTCTGCACCTTCGGGAGTTGAAGGAAGAACAGACCTTCAAATGCCTCCTTAAGACCTGGCTATTTGAAAGCGCTTTTGAGTAATTGTCATTATAGAAAATCTGTAATTGACATACCCCAAAAAAAAACTATCTTTACCTCTACTCGTTTTCAAGAAAGAACTAGAAGCAATGTCATGTTTTACCACACCCACATAAAAAAGTGAAAAAACCTCTGAACATTGAGCAAACTTTCTTAGTAGAAGGACTGGAAGGACATTGAGCACACAGAGGAGCTTAGCAATAAACATAATTTAAATAACACCAATATTTGCCATTTAGGAAAGACTCAAATGATTCCCTTTGTGGCATGAGACTTCAGTATTTTCCAAGCTCCCCTGAATATTCTCAGTCAACAGATGCTTCACATGTCTTTCCTCTCAGAGCCCACATACATAAAGCTATTGTATAGTCACTTACCTTTCCACTTTTAAGGCACTGTGCTATGGCAGGTTTGAGTCCTAGGTAAGACATCTGTCTTGTTCTATTTTTCCATGAATTTCAATACAAAACTATATATATACCAATTAACTCAAAGAATAGGCCATATGAGGATTACGTCTAATGGTACAGTGACATTTATGGTAATTTTTATCTCGAAGCCTACCAGACAGCGCAGCTGTCTAGTTGGGAAAGACTTCTTGGGGACATTCTGAAAGCTTCTCTGGGAATACATGCATCCCACCCATTGCTTCTTTTTATAAAAAAAAATATATATTTTATTGAGATCCTTCAAACTTTCAAATTCATCCCAATAACACAGTGCCATTTCTTAGTTATGCACCACTAATCAATAAATGCAGCATACATATTCAAGAATAAAAGGAATATACAAAACAGAATAAAAGCCAAAATGCTTCAGTTTCCGAACCCACTCACACATTGTTGGATCCTGACATGATCGCCATCTTTGAAGCAGCACAGACCTGGAAACCGCTATTGCAATATATATTAATTTTACCCATTTATCAGATAGACAAAGAAAAGGATCATATCCCAAAATGTTCAGCCAGCTATTACAGTCCAGTTTAATTAGACATTCGACCTCCAAGTGCCGGAAAATATAATTCCAAAACCCCTGGACTAGAGGACACTGAGTGATAATATGCGTCCAGTTAGCTGTCGACTGATTTGAACAATGGAATCACTGACTAGACTGATTAAGGTAAATCTAGAATAGGAACTGTGGGGTTCTGTATAGAAGCCATTTGCTAAAAAATACCATCAGGTGCCAATTAGCTCCGCATAGCACAAAAAAATTGAGTTTTTTAACCTCGCTCCACATTCTCGCTGTTAACTCCAATCCTTCATGTTTTTTTCCCATTTTGTCATTGCTTTCTGAGTGAGGTCCGGACCTTTTGTAGAAACCAAAAGTTTTTTCCACTCCCCGTGTCTCCTATCCAAATCTACTTCAAATAGCACGAGCTCTAGATTTTTACACCCATTAATCTGCACCAGATCCAAATTACTAAGAAATATATGTAACATTCTGTAGCACCCAAGAAGGAGGAAATCATTTTGAATTAAATCATGCATTTCGGAGATATTGAGCCACCTATCCATCACAATAAAGTCTGAGGTTTTCCTAAATCCGGCCTTGAACTATTTTTTTAATTATTTCAGACGAATCTCTAATCCCGAATGCCAAAGTGAGTTCGGATAAGGGGGTTGCAGTATTGATAACTGGGATTGTATATGTTCTAAAAAGATCCTGATGTTTGCGAAAAAAACACTGCATGCTCTTATAGCAGATTTTTTGGGTGATTTTGTAATTTTTAACGGATTGTGTATCTGGGATTCTATGCAAATTAACCTCATGAAATAATTCACAAATATTCTTGTATGCGATTCTGATTTGAACCTAGACATGTACTGTGCAAAGTATGCAAAATAATAGTTCCTTAGGGAGTGCTAACCCGCCTTTCTCCAAATCCTCATATAAAGTGCTTAATGCAATTCGGGGTTTTTTCCCCCCAAGAAAGGACGTGAACATTGGCTCAAGCTTCCAAAAAAGGGTGCTTTTAAAACACACGGAATAGCAGAAAATAAAAAATTGAACAACGGGAGAACAGACATCTTGATCAGCGAGACCTTACCCATAATAGTTAACGGTAAAGAGTTCCAGTGTGACCATAGATCCTGTACTTTTTAAAGTAGCAGAGAGAAATTTAAGTCATACAGGTCCGCAATTCGTGACGAGAAATTGATTTCTAAATATTTTTGGGGTTGAGAGTTTGCACATGAAGCAATATCAGTTGCAGAACGTCTGGCTTGCATCCGCATCAAATTATTTCCGTTTTCTTTTTATTAATTTTATACCCGCCAAGAGCTTCAAACTGTGCAAAGAGCTCAAAAACCTTCGCTGGACCCCCTTATCACAGTCGAGAATCAACATAATATTATCAGCATATAGTTTTACTTTCCCCATAGCTTGCGGGGGGGGGGTGGA
The DNA here is from genome assembly GCF_964204655.1 of Triturus cristatus. Classification (NCBI taxonomy): domain Eukaryota; kingdom Metazoa; phylum Chordata; class Amphibia; order Caudata; family Salamandridae; genus Triturus; species Triturus cristatus. Next base: position 1,359,163,160 of record NC_140590.1, read on the forward strand.
TATCTGCATTGTCTCGGTTGGCAATAGCCAGAGGCTCATTAAAAAAGGCAAATAAAACAGGAAACAGCGGAAATGCTTGTCTGGTCCTCCGTTTACCACTTACTTTTCCTATCTCGGCAATGTTAACAATGATGCTGGCTTCTACATTGTGGTACATTCTTTGTATCAGCCCCATGATTTAGGGGGGTATGCCGAATCTGGACAAGATACGGAATAAGGCCTCTTAGACCAAGAGGTTGAACGCCTTCTTTGCATCCAACAGGAGAACCAGGGCTGGTATATTCTTGATCTCAAAGTAATCTAGTGCTTCGGCGAATAGTGCGTGTTTGTCCCTAGCTGTCTCCCTGCAATAAAACCCTTTTGATCAGAATGGATCAGATTTGGTGCTATTATGTTGAATCTATTAGCTAAAAGTTTTGTAATAATTTTGTAGTCTGAGTTCAGAAGTGTGATTGGACGATATGAGTTGGGATCCTCTCTGTCCTTCCCCCTTTTTAAGAAGCTTACCACATTCCCTTTATAAAATGATACTGGTGTCGGGCCCCCCTCTAGCAATATATTGGCAACCTAGAAAGTATTCCAATAGAGCCCCAGGGAATGCTTTAAAAAATTCTGCGGGTTGACCATCTGGTCCACATGATTTACATTTCGGGAGGTTCCTAATAACCTCCGCCAGTTCTTCTTTAGAAAAGAGGAGCATCATATTAACCTTCTAGGTCTTGGAAAGTACCGGGATGTTCTGTTCCCGAAGAAATGTCTCCAAGGACGCATTATTGATTTATTGTTTTTCACTGTAAATATACTTATCCTGTTCCAACATTATTTCCCCAATGTTAGACGGGTCCTTGCTCCGAATACCGGTGACAGGGCATTTCAAAGTGCTTATCCCATTACTTGCGTCTTGCTCCCAAGCCTGCCATGCAAGGAACCTCCCTGTAAAATTACTTTCTTCATTTACCTTTTGCATCCCTTTTGGGGAAGGATCCAGCATCTATGCCCTGTAGTCTCAGCGTCACCGCTGATAGAGTCCACCGCGATAAGGGAATCCCACAAAATGGAAGACTGGGAATGTTCCCTTTACCGCAGGGAGCTGTCTCCCACCCAGCCGGACATCAGACACAGTTACTTCCTCCTCACCTTGCTGTGTCTCCTACCCCCACCTCTTCCACCCTTCATTCTTTGCTTGCCTCCCTTATTCCTTTCCTCTCTCCCTTGAATCGCTCTCCCCCTGCCTGCTTTGTTTATCCTTGTGCCTTTTCTCCGCTTAATCTCCCTCCTGATCGCCCTGTTACATAACCCCCTCACCCTTCCACACGCCATGAACCAACGGATGCAACTTGTAATTGATGTACCTTCTGTAACAATGTGTAACTTGTAACCTATGTAACTATCCTCATGTAAAGCTCTCTGATACCTCCGGGTCTAGCCAGCGCTATATAAAACTCAAGTAAGTAAATAAATAAAATAAAATATAGGTACGGTTCAAGGTTTCACATTTTAGGTAATATGCCTCACTTAGTGGCCGTTTAGCCTGATGGATCTTTTGTTGATTAAGAGCCAAGGGACTTCTAAGTAAGCCATCGTAGCACTGCTGCACGTTCTGTTCTAAGATATGATTTTGTACTTGATCTTTTTTTTAATTGTGCGCGTCCTTACCTATACCCAGCCCACGAATATATGCCTTTAGAGAATCCCAGACAATATGAGGGGGAGCCATCCCATGATTTCTTGCAAGAAATTCCTTTATCTCTGTTTTGCAGAATAGCACCCAACTTTCTTCCTGTAGATACTGTCTATTAAGAACCCATCGCTTAGGGGGTACTAAGATTTTCCCTAACTGAGCCTCAAAAACAATCATTGTATGATCCAAAAATCCATTAGGTAAGATTCATTGATTTTTAAAATTCAGGGTCTTGGATATGAGAGGGAAATCTATATGGCAAGAAGTACGGAATCTACCCGAAAAACAGGTACACGCAATCTTGGTAGGATATACTTCCCAACAGGGATCAATTAACCCCAGGGTTTTACTATAATTTTGAAGGTGTTAGGTTTTAATTGCCTTTTCGATGTGATTGAGGAATCGATCTTAGGGTTTGGTAAAAAGTTGAAGTCTCCTACTATGATTATTTCACCAGGAATTAGTATTAATGATTGAAATAATTCTTCATATGGCTCGGCATTATCTTCGACTGAGGCGTAAAGGCTAGCGAAAGTAAGATATCTAACCCCTAGCCTACAGGTCACCCAGCACCACCTTCCAATTTTATCATTTATGAAGTTTACCACCTCTGCTTGAAATTGTTTACCCAGAAAAATAGCAGTGTCCCGATGTGTTGCCTGGGAAGAGGAGAAGCCCCGGTATGCTGCCCAAAATCTAAATATGGAGAATTCCACCAACTTCTCCACCGATATACTCTTGGATTAAAACTACAGATGGACTTTCCGTCTTAATCCAGGATTCAGTGGCCTGCATTTTCTTTTTATTATTAAGGTCGTTGAAATTGAGGGAGACCACCTTAAGAGTTTCCCTTTTATCCATTAGCACAATATATTATTTGATCATAGAGATTTAATAAAACACTCGACACAAAGAGGGTAATCTGCAGCAATAAAACTCATGGTGTTAATTTATCAAGGCTTTGCGTTATCACCTCTCCCCAAACTATTCCTAAGTGCACATTCACAAGTAAAGTTCTGATAGTGCAGTTAAGTTTGGCAATTGATTTAAAAAATGTATCTCTTTCTTCCCCCCTTGCTTCCAATTCCCCCACAGCCCCTCCACACCGCTGCTCCATTATCACCCCCTTCCAAAAGCTGTGGTGAGCAGTCCACCATCCTACTTACACCTGACAGGCTTATCATGTTCCCCAAAACTGGCACCTTGACCTTGTGAATGAAGCTATCGGCCTACCCACCCCATCTCTCCCCTCCCCAGGACGTGGACAGAGAAAGACCAAAAATACCAGAAAAGAATTAGAAGGAAAATAGAAAAGAAAAGGAGAAAAAGGGAAAAAAGACAAAGAAATGCACAAATAATTATAGAATCAACTTGAACGCACTAGACTTTGGAATTAGGACGTATTAGAAATTTGCTGCAGCAGCTCCTGGGCTTCAGGGACATTACAGAATACATGAAATCTTCCTCTTACAAGCACTTTCAGTTTACTTTGCTGTGCAATCATTGCCTGTGCCCCCTCTTCCTTAAACAGATTCAACATTTTGACAAACTCTTTCCGTCTTTTGGCTGCTGTAGTGGACATATCTGGAAAGATACGACATAATGGAACTTCCGGTGAAGTAAACTGTTGTTGCTCCATCGCCTTGGATAGAATTTGTTCTTTCACCCGGTAATCTAAAAAATTTACCAATATCGTCCAAGGAAATTTGGAGTTTAGAAGGAGATGAGCCTGCAAGTGGTGGGCCTTCATGAGAGTCAAATCTCCGGGATACTTCAGGACATATTTTTTAAGAAAGGAGTCAACCCATTGGAGTGTCTGTTGCCCCTCAAGACCCTCCGGAATACCGAGGATACGAAGATCAGAGCACCTAGAATGATTCTCCAACTCCTCCAACTTATATTCCATTGCAGATATTTTGCTCTGGAAAGCAGCTACCTTATCTTTCATTATGACAACCTGATCCTTCAACTGCAATATTTTTTCTTCCGCCTCATTTAGTCGCTCTGGAATCCTAGTCATAGTATCTTCGATTTTTGTAAGCTGGGCGTGTATAGCTGCAGTCTCCACAGTTTGAGAGGCTTTAAGTTCCCTAACTTCTTCCAAAATTAGATTGAGAAGGCTCTTAGCATCCCATTGCAGAGTAAAAGGCGTGGCAGCCTGAGAGGAACCCTCCTGAATTGAATCCGTCCCGGATTTGACTTGTACTACGGGTGCTTCAGCGCTTCCTATCGCTGCCTGCTCTATGATTCCTGACATATTTGTTCTCAGTGACCTCTGTGAGAGAGACACAGAAGGTTGCGATGAAATATTGCTGTCGCCCCTAGGAGACATGTCCTCCGTTGAACCTAGAGACTGTGAGGTGGCTGACTGAGCGCTCTCCAACCTATCTATACCAGAAGTTGAGCCAGATTTATCCTTGAAGAATAGGGGGTATTCTTTGAGTTCCTTAGATTTCACGACCTCAGCTTCATATATTGAGTTGGCCTCCTCTGAGTCTTCTACAGGTATTTGTTCAGTAGCCCCCCCCTACGGAGTAACTTAAGGGCGGAGCTAAGGCTCATGTCCAAGTCAGCTGAAGCCCCCCACTGACAGTTTTTCTGAGAGAGCTCTGGGGCTGCCATCCTGTGCTCTGGATTCTCTGTGGGTATTACTTGATCTTTCCGCAAAGAAGTGGCAACGGTTTGCCCGAGCTACCACCTGTTCTACTCGCTTTTTGACCCTCTGAGCCAGGACAGGAGAGTCAAGATGGGTTGCACCAGTACCTTTAGAAAATGTTCACATTTTCAGACTTCTTCCAGTTAATTTTTATTTTCCGTCTTTCACTCTCTCCACTCTCTCTCTCCTCCTCTCCTCCTCTCCCCACTCTCTCTCCCCTTAGCTTGAGGACTGATCACTGATCAAAGTTACTACAGAAATTATATACTACTTGCCGCAGTTATAGGAATTTCAGGAGTACAGAGTGCTAGATATCACGTATTGCTGCGCTTAAGATACCCCCAGCTACCCTCTACCAGGTAGCGCCACAGCACTTTACCAAAACCAGCAGCAGAGCGTGCACTTACCCCCTGGTGAGAAACCTGGTGGTCTGCGAAGATAAAAAAACTCCACTCATGTGTCGCTGATCTGCTTCCATTCCTAGAGTAGGGAAGGGCTGCACAGATTGCCCAGATATAACTCAGCGTCCGCTACTCAATGCCTTATCTCCTGCAACCACAGCCTTAGAAGTGGCGTGAACTACAAGAAACAATGTCCTGCCCTGTTACTGCTGTCCAGTGAGTGGATCCCACAGAGAGGAAAAGAGGGAAGAAAAAAACAAAAACACGGAGTCCGTTGCAGAGAGATCAATTAACTGCAGTTTTCTAATCGCCAAGGCTCCAAAATGTAAGTTTACACCATTGCCCATGAATCCCAACCACGACTTGCTGTCCTGTTTGCATCCAGCGATGGAGCAGCCCAGCCGGCAAGACTCACAGCTCTGAAGGCCGGTTACAGGGCTGTATTTTACTCTGCAGCAGCCACTGCCGGCCGCACACTCGTCGTCCTGATGTGGGAGGAGGTTGTGGCTTATGGCGGACTCAACCAACAGCCCGCATCGCCATCCGAATTAGCTCCCCACCCATTGCTTGCCATTAGCTTTGTATTTTGTAACTCACAGTTGCTTGCCTTCTATTTGCTGGTTTTATTTATTTTAATTTGTCCAGCAAAACCAGTTTACCACCTCCCTTATTGGCTTCCTATATTCTTCCACAAGTGCTGGCTTTCTAGGAACTCTTTTTTCCTTTTTTGTGAGGCACTCCATGTGAGAAAATGTGTGTTCAGTTTCCCTTAAAGTCTAAAAGCTAGTTTAGGAAGCTTCACGTATGCTGTGTTTCTTGGAAGAGCTCCTCTGTCTTTCTGTTTGACTGGTTCTACTTATCTTTTACCCCAGTTCATCAATCTCACATGCCTGTGAGGAACAATGTTCTGTCTACAAGCTTGTTTATTTTGGGCTGTGTTCTTTACTAATACCTTAAGTTAAACAAACCTCTCCTTCAAAATCATGTCCATGCCATGGACACTGGAAGTACAGGAGTTAGGGGTGCTATACCACCCCCAAAATAACTGTGCTAGAGTTCAGAAATAATGAATAAACCTTTACATTTTTTTATCTTCCAACATTTGCTTGTACAATCCAAGACGGTGATCAAATTTTAGTCTCTACCTTCTGAGGGAGGTATACTTTTCTTTCTTTGACCGCAAAGTGGGAAGATTTGTGAGACAATCATGCTGGGTACTTGGGGTGGGAAATGTTGTAGGATGTCATTTTTTTCTAGCGCAAAACAGAATTTAAATGCCAATAAATGAACTGTACAAATATTTCAGAATATACCAGAATTAGGAACACACAAATGAAGTACATTTTAAACAAATTCTAAAGTGTGGTAAAAACAAATGGTTGAATGCGATCAAAACAAATCATTATGGTTTGTGTGCAGTATAGGTTTTCAGTGAACTGTATGTCTGTGAAAATGTAATAGTAATTTCATTTGAAAATGTGTTGTCTGTAATGGCAGTGTGCTACCACACAATGCAAACTCCACTCTACGCAACTCGACTCTATAACAAAGCACTCTACTTCACTACACCCTACGTCAAAACACTCTACAACACTACACTCTACATCTCTCTACTCTATGCCCTTCCACTATACGACACTCTACTCCACTATATGCTACTTCACTCTATGCAGCTCCACCCAAAGCCACTCTACTCCATTCTATGTCACTCCATGACACTCTATACCCCTCCAAAACACTCTATTCTACCCCATTCTGCCATTCTACAGCCCTCCACTGTATGAACCTCCACTCTACGCCACTTTACTCCATTCTACACAACTCAACCCCACACCACTTGTCTGTACTTCACTGTACGACACTCCACAACATTCTAGTCCATGCCACTCTACTCCATGCCACTCTACTACACGCCACTCCACAACACTACTCCATTCTCCACCAGTCCACTTTATTCCAGTCCACTCTAAAACACTCCACTCTGGGACGCTTAACTCTGACACGCTACTCTACGACACTCCACTCTACATTTTACTCCACTCTACGCCACTCTACTCTACTCCATTCTACAGCACCCAACTCTATCACTCCTCTCTATGCCACTCCACTCTATTCTGTGCTACTACCCCAAATGTACTCTACTCCACTTTGACACCTTACTCTATGACACTCTACTCCATTCTACGCTACTCCACACCACTGCACTCTATTCTGCACGACTCCACTGTATGCTACTCCACTCTAAGACACTCCACTCTACACTATGCCGATCCACTCTGCTGCACTCTACTGCACTATATGCCACAACATTCTACAACGCTCCGCTATACTCTACGCCACTCCACTCTCTACCCTACTCCCCTCTCTGCCAAAGTTTAGGAATATGGGACAAAGAAAATGTAGGAGGAAGAAAAGGGGACGATGATAACCTACCACTTCAGTGTTATGTGTAGGGGTGTTAAGTAAAGGTGGGGAAGTGAAGCTATTTGGAAGTAAAAGCAACACAAATAAAGACATACAACTAAAAGTGACCCCACAGTACATGTAAATTACTGACCTTTGATATATCACATCATTAATTTCTAACAAGGTTAATCCACCAGCAGAAAAAAGCCTCAGAAAAACTTATCAAGCAACACGTCATCCTATAGGCATAGTAGAGCAGTTTCTCAGGTGACAGTGCATCACTCACAAGGCTAAAAACAAAGAAGAGCAGGAGGGAGATTACACATGTTTTTCGTGCTATGCATTTGGGATCTGGAATAGCAAACCCACACAGCTACAGCAAGTACCATCACTTCTGCAATCCAGGAAGGGATTGAAGACACACCTCTTCAAGGAACACATTTTCCACAAGAAATAGGAATCCATCCAATCTGCCTATTCCATCCCTGAAGCGGCATCGCCTTTAAAAAATACTTCTTTATTAACTGCCCCACATAAAACACTTGAAATACAGACACACATCTGACATATAAGATACAGCTGAGCACCAGGAAATAGTGGGATGGATTTTCTTTAGTACCCGTGCACAGTGGATGTTTAAACATACCCATATTTCAGGTAAAACATTAACTATGTAAGATTATAAAACAATGCACGGTAATGCCTAGATTAGCACATTTTTCCACTTTGACTTTTCAGATATGTAACACTCATAAGAAAATACAAAATAGATAATAATTGAGGGAACTTTGTGATACAATATAGCATTATCTAACAACCGATTGACATAAAACTTAAGAGTTAAAAAACAGTGAATAACACAAACAGTTAATCAGACAAAGGGAAAGGGAGACTGAGGTAAATCGCATCAATTTACACATTAGTTCGTACATAACTCAAATGTTGATCAGCTAGCATCACATTTCTCAATAACGCCTCACCTTCTATACAAACCTTTCTTAAGTCTGCTCGAGAGATCATCTGCTCGATTCATCTTTCCATATTTAAACTTCGACGAAACCTCAGAACCCCTTTCTTAGCGATTATTGTTGCAGTTTTGATACAGGTTTACTGACCTTGGACAGTATATTATTTGATAACTTTAACCCAATATCAGCTTTTTAAAACCTCGTGCTGGACTTCCGAAACCAGAGAAACGTGATCCCTAACCCCTCCATCCAAAAGTGCTCAAATGTCATGCATCACATCAATTAAGTCGAATTTGCTTTATGCTTGCAACATGTGCAACTTAATTTATTCTCTTTGATATGGAGTATATGCATTCATATGAAAGCACGATGGGCCAGATGTACAAAGCATTTTTCTGGTTGCAAACAGCCCAATTCACAGAACCGTGTAGTCTGCGACCCTAAAAATGCATTTTCAAATGTACAAGATACAAAATGTGATTTGGTTACCTGTTACCGAATCGGAATTTGCATTTGTGATTTGGTATTTGGAAAGGGCGTGTTATGGGCATCCCTTCCAAATAACGAATCGGTATGGTATGTATTAATCTTTTGTGTCTGAATTACGGTTGCAAAACTAATACTTTACCACCATTTAAAAAGTGGTGGTAATCAATGTTCCCTCTAATTTATTTCCTCAGTGTGCGGCAGAGTAAGGTCTCTGTGCGCTGCAGCCAATGCTATGTGTGCCAAGTACCCAACTGCGCGTGTAGACCAGGGCTTGAAGTGAGATGAAAAAACGTATGGGGTCTCTCAAAGGGGCATGGCCGATGCAATTAAGGGGGTGGCTTAAAAGCAAATGAGCTAAAAATCTGTGCTTAGCATAGTGTGCCACCTGACTGATATTTTGCTTCTTCTGTCATTGCATTCAGATATATAATACAAGTAACATTACATCTACAAGAAGCCAGGACTATTGGCTTTGCCAATGGTTGTTTGTTGCATAAAGTTGTATATAATATTGAAAATGCTTCCGTTCTTGTGGTAGAGGTTGTGGCTTAATGTTCGAGCTGGTGACTTAGGAGATGGGTTTTGAGTCTCAGGTCAGTTTAACATCCTGTGATTTGGACAAATCAATTAATCTTCCCATGCATACCAAAATAAATAAATATATAAATAAATCCTGTAAAGCGGTCCAATACTTTTGGATTGAGTTCGGACTATATGAAACTTGCTGCATTTCTGAAAGCATACCTCGTGTTTGTAGACTTGCTGAATTTCTTGGACAACGGCAATAGCTCTCGCATTGCAGAGACTTATTGCCAATGCTTGTTATACTTATTACCACTGTCTTTGTATAGGTTGCACCCCGCTAGTTCCAGTTTAGCACCCAAATATCGAGATAAGCAACCTTTACAAAGGGCTTTTCATTGCGTGGCAACATGAGTTGTTGGGTTTTTAGTAACTTTTGAACAATTTCAGCTAAGAACATTTTTTTTTGTTAAAATCTGCAGAATATAAGCGGGATCTAGCCCGTGCGTGGAAGGCCCCAGTGGCTCCCTCTCTCAATGTTTGGAAACGGGGTCTGGATTTCAATATGGGCCTAGAGCTACCGATCTTTAGGGCGCGTGGGTGCCCTCGGAAACACTTCAAGATTTGGAAGCAGTGGGCCGATTATAGGGGCATTTTCCTTGCACCGGTCCCTGAGGATGGAGAGTTGGGGCCTCCTTGAATGCCATGCATGGTACGGCATACTAACTGTGTGATGATGGTTCTGGTGGTGTCTGGCGGTGGTGCGGTCGGGGGCAGGGGGTTGGGCGTTGGGAAGGGAGGGGGGGGGGTTTCTTGATCAAAGCTGTGTGAATGGCTCTTCATTGTTCCTCTATACGACAAAATATCAAGTGTTGTTGCTATTTACTATGTGGTAGTTTCCCCTGGTTTGTCGGGGGCCTGCAGCCCTTGCCTACTTGATTAATAAAGAGTGTTGTTAAAAAAAAAATCTGCAGAATATGCAGCAGATGGATTTTTATGTGGCAAATGCGGTAAGTCCATAATTATGTGAAAAATGCATTTAAGGTGCTTTTTAAGCATTACTTGACGCTGAATAACTGCAATAGGCATCTTGTCAAAGAAGGCATGACATTTGCGTTGATTTAGGTTATATTGTAGTGTTCTCATGAGAATAGTCTTTCCTGGAGAGATGCTCGCTGTTTTGGAATCTTACCAACAGCAGCCACATCCCCACGTGCCTTTTGAGAAATTCAATGCATAAATACTAAATGTAACTGCCGTTCTACCTGGACATTTAAACGTACTGATATTGAATTGTGATTCCTTTTTGAAGTGAAAGGGTATCATTGTATTCACAAATAGGGCGTAGTACCCCATGGACTACAAAGATCACATTTTGAAAAGTTTTATGCCGAATTCTAAATTTCTCGTTTTCAGCACACATTGAGACCAAATACTGATGACCACCCCCATAATGTTGTCAGATAATGTTGGCAGGGATAAAGCTTCGAAGAGAATGGCTGAAACAGTCAAATATCCAAACGAACAGTTTATGTGCAGCAGCTCAAGGCAAAAGAAAAGACAACAGTGCACCAACTTAATTTAGCCACACATCTGGTCTCAGAAGTTTGGTATGTTCAGTCGTAGAACAATACAATATAATCATCACTGCTCCAAAAAACAATGCAAACACAAGGAGATGATGGACGTAATCTCACCAAGAGGGGACAGATACAATCATCCAGCTTGAATTTTATATCACAGAACAGGGAAAGAGAAACCTGCACCTGGCAGTCACCAGAAGTACGCCTATGCTAATAAAAATAACCATTGCGACTTTCTGGTTAGACGTGTACAAAAACAAAATATAACGCATGAAAAAGACATGCTTGTTTATATGGTCACAATAAGAGCTCCAAAGGAGCATGTTAGGATTTCTACAAAGACGACTTCGAGGATAAATAAAACATTTGTATTTTGGTGACAATTTTCCCTGCTTTGTTCACCCACCCTCCCTCATTTCGAAAGCATGTGCCAGGCTAAGAAATTCCTTTGGTTCCCAGACTAACACATATCAGAAGCTGATACCGAATATGCAATAGTTCTTTTTAATTTATATTGAACTGAAGGTTACATTTTAGTAGCTTTCGAAATGTGTTTTAATGAATTGTAAAAAAATAAAGCCTGAGGGTGTTGGGGGATGGGCAAACACCCATTCCCAGTTTCTTTCCCCCCTCCCACCCAGACAATCAGTTTCTTTTCCCCATCCCACCCACCCCATTCCTATTACAATTCCATTTAACACCGTCCCCAGCCGTGTTACTTACCTCCCATCAAGCACAAACGTGTGTTTTCGAAGGATTCTGAAAGCATACATCGTGTTTGACCACTTGCTGCATTTCTTTTCTAATTAGTGCGCCGCTGTGGGTCTGATTGGTTGCCTTTTGAAAGTATTTATGTTAATTGCAACCCTTGACGGGCGCTGTGATTAACATAAATACTTTAAAAGGCAACCGATCAGCCCCGGCGCCCCGCTCGAGTTAGAAATAAAGGCAGCAAGTGCAGGAGCATTTCCTGCCTTTCAGCACACAAACGCTCTCCTGGGATGTGCTGTGTGTGCGCACTTCACACACAGCACTGTGCGCTCGGCAGGACAGAGGTGCGCACGTGCACAGGCGCGCATCTTACAGGGAACAGTGGTGGTAATCCATTTGCAAGTGGGATGGGGTCCCTTCCCCTTTGAGAATGTTACAAAAATGCTATTTAAGAGCAGGCAGTCATTTCACAAACCACTGCCTACACTTAAAGTAATATAACTTCAAAGTTTCATTTTTTTATTTTTAAACACATACTGTTGTACTTTGAGGAAAACAGGCTGCATATATATATATTTTTTAAAAGATTGCTTACTTAATAAGCATTGGCAAAGCCATTCGGTTTCGCCTATGTAAAATCTATTAGCTTAGTCAATGTTTTTTTACATGTGGGACAGCAGTTGAGCTGCTGAGCAACATGGCTTAAAGTGAATATAAAATGCTATGACCTGGTCAAAGCTGGCCACATCATAGCACTTTTTTAAAATTACTTTAAACCATGTTGCACAGCAGATCAACCGCTGTCCACCATGTAAAAAAAGAAAAAACATTGACAAAGACAATCGATTTTGTACAGGCAAAACCAGTTATCTTTGCCAATGCTTGTGTGGAAATGGAGATTACTTGCAGTATGTGAATACTAGACATGGCAAAAACAGATACAGCAGGGTGGCCAGTCTTGAACAGTGTGTTAGTCCACACCGTGCTTTTGATATTATTGAACGAAATGCATCAGAAAAACAAATAATGGATACAATTTCAGAAACCCATTTCAATGTTAAACCTGCAAGTTTTTATATTTTCATTAACATTACACCGCTTTTTCCGTTAACCTTTTAAAAGTTAGAATGTTTGCTCACCACTAGGATAGCGTTGTGTTCATAATTTCACGTAAAAGATCCTGAAACACATTGTTCTCTTTTGCTTCGTGATGCTCTCAAGCATGTTATTATTTGTCCCAATGTTGAGAGCATTTTTTGGTTGCAACCTTTCAACCCTTGCAGGAGTGGTATAGGAAAATTCATCAGTTTTGAAATAGGTCCCGGCTGTAGGTGTTAAGAGGTTTCCAATACAAACTGGTAGTAATTTTGTATAGCGTGTATGTGTGTTTGTGTGAAACGAAGTGCAAGGAAGAAGAACGGAGAGTATGCTTGATGAGTGGCTGACTGCCTATTCTCATCTGTCAAGAAGTCAATAAGTAAGAGCTTTTTAGTTGCCAATGCCTGTTGGAGGATTCCCAACCCCACCTAATTTTCTGCCATTTCAGGTAATAATGCATAATGTAGTATTTCATAGCCTTGTGACACTTTCATTGCAAAGGTGTAGTTCAGCTAAACTGGAGTTTGTCACTAAGCGTAGGAAAGGCACAACCAATTATGTAATTGTAAAAACAGAACAATTAGATTGAAGTGCAACTTTTGTGATGGGCATCCAAGCAGTTCCCAATAACAATGAGAACAGGAAAGAGACGTGTGTTGATGAGAAAACTGCATTACCATATGGAAAGGCTCTGTATGACCTTTAAGAGTGGATCAAATGAAAGAATTTGCTCCTTTTAATGAATAAGGCATTTAGATAAGTAGTGTAGAATTATTTGGCTCCTAATCACAAATATATATTGAAATCTTGATAAGCAGCACTAGTTTCTTAAAGACAAACAATCTCATGTTTATATTGCTTAATCTCTACCTTAATTTTAAGTTTAGGACATGCTTTTAGACCCTTACATTGAGTGCATAACCCTTAATGGTTTAGACCTACAGTTCTGATATGTTGAGCCCTAACCTAACCTTGAGCAGGATAGGGCCCATCAAGTGTCGATACTGGAGCGGGTCTCATGCACATCCCCTTATATTTTTGATGGGAATGCTGCTTCGCATTCATAAAGATGGTGCTACAGCTTCTGGCAAATGTTTATGTTGTCAATATTTATATCTGGGATCAGTTTTATCATCATTAAAAAATTAAGTTTTTTGTATTTTGGCACACATTTATGAACTTCATCTGGCTCTTGAAACATGCAGTCTTCAAGCTTGTTAGTGCTACAAGTGAGGAAGATATTGATTCGTTGTTGGGAATGTCTCTTTTTTCATGGTCATGCAGGAATGTTTTGCCTTTTTTACTGAACCTTATTTTTGTTGACTGTTAAACTCCCCTTTAATCATTTAGTTTACTTGTAAGTCCCTAGTATATGGTACTACCTGTACCCAGGGCCTGTAAATTAAATGCTATCCGTGCGCTGTAGCTCTTATTGTGCCACCCTCTACACTAAAAAACATGTCTCCAAGCCTCGACGGCAGCCATGAGTGTGCAGTTTTAAACTGCCATTTCGACCTGGCAAAATAAATATTTTTCTATGCCACTTATGTCACTCCTATGGTTGGCCTTAAAAAACCATAAGGCAAGGTGCATGGCATTTAAAAGTAGGACATGTATATTTAATGTTTTAGATGTCCTAGCAGTGAACAACCTCCAAAGTCATTTTTTACTGTGGCCAGGCTTGCTCTCCCATAGGTCAACACTGGTGTACACTAATACATTTAATTGCCAAATTCATTATGGGATTAGCTAGGAAAAAAACCCAGAAATTATTTTAATAGTAATTTACAATCAGACAAATTGGTCAAATCAGATTTTATATTATTATTTTGGATATGATACTTTTTGAAAGTTGTCATTTTCATGCCTAAATTCAAAAGCCTTTCCTGCCAGTGTCTAGCTGTCCCCTGATGGTCCCCTGTAGCAAGTTGTGCATTGCTCGCAGACAGTGGACAAAGGGCTCTGGGTGTTGGGGGTCTCCTTCCTTGACAGTCTTTACAGGATGGTGGCCTGGGGGCTCTGGCAAGCCCCTTCCTGAGCTTCAAAGGATGTCTACCGTATCACTAGCAGATGAAGGTCACACCCAGGTCTACCTCTCCGTTGTTTAGTCAGACTGGCTCCAAAACCCATGTTGACCAGAAATGGTTTTGAGGGTAAGAGGGACAAATGATTGCAGGCAGGCACTGGTCGTAAATGTGGACCCCACAGATCTCTCCTCAGAAACCTTCTGGATCAGCGAAGAATCAGAAGAAGAACTGCATAGCTGCCTGAAGAACTTGAAGAAAGACAACACTTGCTTGCCTTGAACACAGGACCTCAAAAGTTACTCTATGGGTCAGTTGGCTGACTTCATGTTTGAGCTACAGGGACAGAACAAGCTTCCAGAGGCCTCTTTACCTGCAACTGCTCAGCTGACCAGTTTTAACTTGACTAACCGTGGACCCTGCTGCTGCTCTCGGTTGGAGTGAGTCCTAGCCACTAGGTGATGCCCCCCCCCAGGCCTTAGACCCATGACAGGTGTTAGCCTATTCTTCTTGTACCCAAACTGCAAAAAATGGTAGTTATAAACTTTTTGTCATTTTTTTGTATGGAGAACCAACAGAGAAAGGGGATGGCTTTGAAACGGCAGTCAATGATGTCAAATCACTGGTTGTCCTCAACTTGATAGTTTGCCCAGTGAAGGAAATCAGACTTTCAGAAATGTTTCTAAGTCTGAACGTAGAGGGCATCACAGGGAGTGATGGCAAGCAATATTTGATTAGCGCTGAGGCCTTCCTCGGCACCTACTTTGATTGCTCAGTGCTTTCCCAACTTGGCTAACGATGTCAACGAAGCCCCGCTCTTCAGCAGCCCACTATCTTTGAGCCCCGCTACAGATCCAGCTTGCAGCTTCGCCCACCGGCAGCTCGTCAACGACCATTTATTCTTCATAAAAGTTTCTAAGTCAAATGGTAAACTTTCCACCAGGGCGAACCTGGTCCCAGCGATCCATCGTGGTCAACCTTAACTGTTGACTGTGAGCCTGTCTAGAGCAACGAGATACTTGCGTTTGGCACTATGTTATTTTTGGTGCTATTTTGAATTCAGACTTCAAAAATTCATATCTTCGGTTCTACTTACTGGATATTTGTTGTTTTCGTGTCATTTAATTTATTAAAATATTATCTATTTTTCTGAATTGGTTCATGTTTTCTCTTGAGCTTTTTTAAAACTTAAATACTGTTTGAGTGCTGCATAAATACTTTACACCTTGCCTCTAAGTTAAGCCTGACTCCTTTGTGCCAAGCTGCCAGAGGGTTACGCACAGGTTTATTTAGTGACTTCAGTGGGTCACCCTAAAAAGGATTGTGATTATTATTAGAAGTGGGTTCTTGCCCCCCTTCAGTAGCGTGTCTGGCGCAAAGAGGATGCCAGAGAGGTGGGGGGGGAGGCATAAGTACCCTCCCCCTACCTCTGTCCGCCGGAAGTGACGCGCCTGGCGCTCCAAGGCAAAGTACTCATTCCTGAGTCCAACCCTTGGCCAGTGGGTGGCGCTTGTGCCCAAATGGCGGCATAGTGCCATTATCAGCAACTTACCCCCACCCACCGTCTGAGCATGCATGAATAAATAAATACACAAGACAACTTGTCTCTGGAGTGAGGATGTGGTCCGTCGGTTAGACTGCCGACTTTGGTGCTGGAAACCAGGGTTCGAGCCTCGGCGTCGCATCCACATCCTGTGATTCTGAGCAAATCACTTAAGCTCCCCGTGCCTGAATGTGTAACGTAACCAGTGCTCATGTAAAGCGCTCCAATACCTTTGGGTCGAGTTTGCGCTATATAAATCTGCACACAAAAAAAAAACAAATGATCAAATTTCATACAGAAGCTCTTTTCTATTAATAGTTTTGCTGTATGGTAGGAGTAATCCTGGAAGATAGAAAATGAATATCCTGTGGTCTTCTGAAATTTCTTCCTGAACCTGGCTTTGCTTAGTATTTTATCTTTAGTCAAGAAGTCTTGAAAGTAAATAATTAATGAGTGGCAGAGCACCATGCTTTCCTGTTACATCGAGTATTCTGTGGGTCCTTGACATCATCAATTGATCAGGACAGTCAGCTTTCGCTACCTCAAGGGCAGCGGCACTATTGACAAAGCCAACATGACTAGCATCCCTGCTGATCGTGCTGACAAGCTCACTATCTCTGATGGTTCTTGACACACCGTAGCCAAAACACCATCAGACAGTAGAATAAAAAGTGTAAAAAAAGACAAATCAAGGCAGCAGGCCTTTTCCATCTCTGCACCCAGGGCCTGGAACAACATCCTTGTATCCATCAGGACTGCCCCAACAGTGCTCCAATTTAGGAAAGAGTTGAAGACATACTTCTTTAAAGAACACTACATCACAATGCATTAAGCATCCACATACCAGCTTGCTGCCATTATTCTTGTCTTTTTCCTTGTGCAGCTCCTTTTTGCGAGGTTTACAGTGGCAGCTCCTCCGCTAAGGCAGAGGAGCGTCACCGCACAGGTTTTTTTAAACAGTTTAAGAAAAACAAAATGGCAATAACCCACATATTATCATTTTATTTTTTCCTTTTTCAAGAACGGCAGCTAAGCTTTGCGAATAATGCGGGGCTGAAAGAGCATCTGAGGAGTGGTTTGCCTCCTCTCCTAAGTGCACATGACTGTTTGGCCGGCCCTCTCAGGCCACCCAAAGCAGTCATGCGCCCTTTCCGTCTTCTCCACCCAGCCTGCATTACAGCCTGGGTGGAGAACATTCCCTGGACCCCATGCCCCGTCTGAGGGCCGAGTCACAGTGCTCAGACCAATCGCAATGCTGCATTGCAGCACTGTGATTGGCTCAGGGGAGCCTGGGTGCTTCCAGACAGCTTCCTGTTCCTGTCAGCGGGAGGAGGAGAGACGCAACCAGGAAGAGTGGCAAGGAAGACGCAGCAAGCAGGTAAGTTAGATTTTTTTATTTTATTTCTCATCTCCCCCCCCCCCCCCCTTCTAAACTCTTCCGCCCGCCGCCCTCCACTCCCGATCAGTGCCAGCCGCCGCTGGAGGTTTATATTATGGAAATATCACATTCATACATACTTTTTGGACACTACCAATGCTTCCTTACCGTCTAATCTTCAGCCATTTTCTATATACCCGAGCTGAAAAAGGACCAGGAAATCCAGGGAAACCTGATTCAATTTATAAATGCAAAGAATGCATCTTGTGCTGATATGCTGAAAAAAGAAAGTCTCGTGAACAGCATTCACTCAATTAGTAAAACATAAACAAATGTGCAACAAGTCCTATATTTTATTTTACTTGCATGTTTTTGTAGATTTTGTTAGATGGTGAACAGATCTGTACATTAACGCAACAAACGTGTGAACACATGGCTAACAGGTAAAACATAGTAAACAACATTTGAAGACAGCATGATAGACGTATGGTGATTTCAATATTCTAAAAGTCTACGAAATTGGAGCCTGTGCCGTTTCTTCATGAGGAGAAAATGGAGAAATCTGCAAGTAAACTTCAATTCAGGCTTATTTTAAACCTGTATATGAAAGTAACCTGTGGTGTTAGTTTTGATAAATGCATGCATCTAATTATAAATGGGTAATTTACATTGCTGGAATCTCAACACATTCTCATATTATAGATTTGAATATGGTAACTGCATATTAGTTCACACCTACTGGGAAAACAGTAATTCAGACCATCTATACTATAGAATATATATTTTTTTAAAGTCTAGAAAGCTTTATTGAATATGATAAGCATAGTAAAACATCAACACAGAAAAATATGGCATTGACTGGAAATTGGAATAATATTAAAATAAACATGTATACAATTCAATCCCAATAAGGGATATATAAACTATACCGATGAAAAAAAGCTTTTAAGAATTATATTTTGGGGAAGGAGGAGAGAGAGAGAGAGAGAGAGAAAGAGGAAGAAGGGAGAAGGGGAAAGAAAGGGCAACATACCATATAGAATCAATAATGAATATTAACAAACAATTTAAAAGTAAAAAAGTTAATTGGTAATAACAATGAAAAATTGAAACAAGAAAGGGTAAAATTCAAGCAACTTGTCTAGAAAGAAAATTGGTTAGGGGTAACCATAACAAGTGTTTTTTTGATTAACAGAGGTACTGAGGTGGCAAAAGCACAGTCAAGTCTATGGTGATGACATAACAGATTCCACATGGCATTGTATGAAATTTATGAAGTATCCTTCCGTTATGTGATAATCTGAAAAGAAATAGCTATGTACAAATCTATAAACTTGCGTACATTACATTGAACATTCCAAATAGGTGAGGAGCCACCCAAAAAAATATGTAAAATCTCAAAAGGAAAGTCTGTGGCTAAGATATCATTTAGTTTTGACCAGATGTGAGACTAAAGGGATTTGACCAATGGGTAGTGAAAAAACATATGAAGGAAATCGCTATCGTCATGTGAGCAGGACCAACATTTCTTGGATTCAAGTCATCTAAATTTATGGAGATCGGAAGGGATGAAGAAGAGTCTGTTATAAAAAAAAAAAAGTATAAAGTCTGTGTGGTGCTTGCAGAACGGGAAGCAGTGTGTATTTTAGACCATATAGAATCCCAAACCTGCAAGGAAAATGCCTGAGCTAAATCTTTTTCCCATAAGAGTTCTAGTTTAGACTTGGACCTGTCGACAAACGAATGGGAGAGTAGTTTGTAGATGGCAGCAGCTTTGAGAGAAATAGTGAAGTCTGGTGAAGGGGAGAGAGTCGGAGAATTGGTGGGCAAAGGGCTGTTTTGAGAGAGAATAGAGGCTAGGGCGTTTTTCAGCAAGGGGTATTGGGAAAAATAAGTATTTGAGATATCAAATGAGGCACGAATATCTGAGAAATCCCTCGTGGGGGGTTGTCGTTAAGTAAATGGTCATAAGTGATGATACCTTTATCAATCCATTCCTTCCAAAATAGAGCTCTATTATTTATCTTTAAGAATTTATTATACCAAATCGGAGTTTGGGAGTGAGAATCAATATGTGAGAGAAAGGAACAAGACAATGAAAGAGCAAGTGTTTTGGAATGTTTAAATATGGAGGTGGTAAAACGCTTCGGAGGCTGGGATAAGCGAGTAGCTGTAAGAAATGCGAAGGGTAAGAGTTGTGCAAACTCAATTGAACTCCAAGCAGTTAAAGGAGGAAAAGAAGAGTCTGATAAGAAAGGCCAAATTTGTTTTAACGTGAAAGGGGAGTGATATCGGTTGAGGTTAGGAAAGTTAACTCCACCCAGGTCTTTGGGTTGTTGAAGACGGGAAAGAGAAATCCTAGCTTTGCGATTGTTCCATAAACATTTTGTTAGGATGCGATTAATAGTTCTGAAGAAAGAAAGCAGGAGAGAGATGGGGAGCATCGAGAGATCAAACTTGCCGATGGGGAGGAGCATCATTTTAATATTTGTTAGTCTTCCCCACCAGGATAGGAAAGGAGGGGACCAACCTTCAATGAGTGTATTGAGCTTTTTCAGTATGTCCGCATGGTTAATTTTAATAGTTTCTCTAATAGTGTTCACGTAAAGGACACCTAAACACTTGATGTTCCTGGGATTCCATTCAAAGCCGGAACCATGAAATATATGGGAGAGGCAAAATTTGTTTAGAGGTAAAACTTCAGATTTATCGACATTTAACTTGTAGCCAGAGACTAAGGAATATTCTTGTAATAAGGAGAAAAGAGAAGGTAAAGAGGTGGACGGGTTAGAGATGTAGAGCAGGATATAATCAGCATAAGTGGTAAATGTATCAATATTCTGAAAATTGAAGCCTGTTTAGGATGGTGAACGCCTAATTTTTTCTAGGAAAGGTTCTAACGCAAGAATAAAAAGAAGTGGGGAAAGGGGACAACCTTGTCTGGTGTCTCTACGGAGAGAAAAATATTTAGATTGAGAACCATTAACCCAAATGGACGTAGAGGGGGCAGAGTATAGCAATTGAATGTGTTGAATAATATGGGGACTAAAACCATGCCATCTCAATGCTCCAAACATAAAGTCCCAGCTTACTCTATTGAACGCTTTTTCAGCATCTAATGTGATAGCTGCCACTGGTGAATCCATCTTTGAAGCAAGGTGAATGATGTTGAGAAGAGTTCTCGAGTTGTCAGTAATTGATCTACCCTTGACAAACCCAGATTGATAGATATTGATGAGATCAGGGATAACTTTATTCATACGAATGGCTAGAATTTTGGCATAAATTTTACAATCTGTTTTGATTAATGAGATAGGCCTATAATTTTTGAAGAGGGAAGGATCTTTGTCCTTTTTAGGGATTAAGCATAGCATTGCCTGTGTAAAAGAACCACTGGACTTTCCTTTAATAAGGAAAGAATTGGAGGGGGCGGAGCTTGCCGGCATTGATGGCGGACGTGTGAGCGCAGCGCTCCCTGCCTCGTTCCACACAAAATCCGTTTAATTATCCTCTGCTGCCGAGCTACACGGCGCTGTGACTTTGGGAACCCCTACGGGTGCTGGCGTCTTAAGTAGCGGATCCCGGCTGACCTCGGAGAAGACGACAGGAGCGCGCGAAGGAGGTGGAGAGCGGCGCGCTGGGCTGGGTCTCAGTCCTCGGCCTGTAGTGTGTGGAAGCCCGTACTGCGTGCTCTGGCGTGCGGCAGTGCTGTGGGACGCGGACCCGGTCTCTCGGAGGGCCTTGCGGAGGGGCGGCTGCTGGGATTGGCGGAAGTGGAGACGACATTGAGGAGCCCCCACACGCTCTGGAGTGTAATCGTGGCCCCCCTGCCCCTGGCCTTGTGGAGATTGGCGCTAGTGGAGCCGTCCGCACCGGACTGGGAGCCCGGGAGACATCGGCGACGTGCGGCCCTTGAGGCGCGGACAACATCGAGCGGCGGGGCTCTCAGCGGGGGACCTCGTGAGCGGTGACTGAGCTCCGGAGGAGCGGAGTGGACCCCCACGGCCGCGCGGGTGGTTCCCGTCGGTGAGTCCCCCAGGTACCTGAAGCGATCTGGAGGGGGAGACAGGGTGAGCGGAACCAAGCCGTGTGCAGGGTGAGGTGTCACCAGCTTGATTGCCCCCAGGGGCGTGACGCCCTAGCGTTAATAGCGGAGCCGGGGAGCCCTGAACAGCGGAGTGTGGTGATTCTGGTGGCCACTTGGAGTGACCCGCAGCGAGACCGCGCTCCTGAGTGGGACCTCTGTGGCGGCGTGAACCTGGTCGCAGGAGTGCCTTGTGCAGTTGGCCTAGACGAGGGATTGGTGGCCCTCCCCGGGAGTTTCCTTACATACCTGATCCATTTAAAGATCCTGGATTCTGCAGCGTCGCCCTGACTGAGGATTGCAGGCCTGGTGGTGTGGAGGCTAAGAGACATAGCCATGGTGAAAGGCGATAAAACGCAGCCCAAACTCTCGTTTGACCCGCGCAAGCCAAAGGGAGCCACAGGCACTGGCGCGGGGCAGGAGGCACCTGCGGGCGGGGCAGGAGCGGAGACCTCGGCGGGCACGGATATCAGGGAGATGCTGGTGGCGATGGAGAAGGGCCTGCAGGGTAGCCTGACCGCTATTGACGCAAAATTGGATGCGCTCACCTATTGCATGGACCGTATGTCAGAGCGCGTTGACAAGAACGCGGAGAGGTTGGACACGGCTGAGAGCAGAATCATGAAGGTGGAAAAGGCCCAAACAGAGTGGGACGCGGACCGCAAACAGCTCAGCAAGCTTCTACAGGTTATCCAGGACAAGTCCGAGGACTTGGAGGCCAGGTCAAGACGGTCGGACATTCGCATAACGGGAGTAGCGGAGTCGACCCCGACTGGTAAGATGGAGCTTTTCGTCGAAAA
Organism: Triturus cristatus; assembly: GCF_964204655.1. Lineage (NCBI taxonomy): Eukaryota > Metazoa > Chordata > Amphibia > Caudata > Salamandridae > Triturus > Triturus cristatus. The sequence goes on from NC_140590.1 coordinate 1,359,185,504, forward strand.
ACTGTTGCACGCATTGCTGGGAGACGATGTGTTCTCGCCCATGTTTGTGGTCGAGCGGGCTCACAGATCGTTGGGCCAGCGCCCCCGGCCGGGAGCACCGGCGCGGCCGATCATCGCGAAGCTCCTGAATTACAGAGACAGGGATGTGGCTCTCCGGGTGGCGAGGGAAAAAGGCAAGCTGCAATATGAGGGCATGGACATCTCGATTTTCCCAGACTTCACGGCGAAAGTTCAGGAGGAGAGACGACAGTTTGCACCGTATAAACAACAGCTTCGGGACCTTGGCCTGGACTATGCCATGCTCTATCCGGCCAGGCTTCGGATTAACAGGCAAGGTCATTCCCACTTCTCTACGGACCCGAGAGAACTCCAGAAATCCCTGAAGGTATGGTCTAGAGAGCGGCAGAACAGCCCCAGAGGTCAAGGGGACGCTTTGGAGGGGGCCTCTGGCCTGGAAGGGCAGGACTAGGTGCGGATGGGAGGCCTGACGCGGTTTGCAAATGGTCTGCTTTGCCGCACATGCCGCTTGGGGGTGGCACGACGTCAAGGGATACCCGTGTCCAGCTCTCTAATTGCCGTTTGACGCACTGGCACTTAAGTTCTACGGGGCACCCCTCCTGATGACTCTTTTTTTATTGCCACAAAAACGATGATGTTCCCATAAGTTACACAGGTAACTGATCTATAGGAGACTAGACGCTGGGTGGTGGCAGGCTGCCGGCTGGCCTACACGTTGGGCGTGGAATAGAGGGAGCCCTCATTGGGCCTGAGTGGGAGGGGTGGCTGTTGGGATCTGTCGTTGGGTGAAGACGGTGGGGGGTCCACCGATATCTTGGAGAGAGATTGGGAAGTAGCTCACCACGCAGCTAGGTTATCCGAGGGCGGGGCGGCGGAGGCGCGCTTAGGGCTGACCTGTTGCCTGATTGCGACTTTCGAAACGCCTGGCGACCTTGGCCCCAGCGCAGTTGTCTAGTAGGAAGAGGCGGGGTGTGATTGGCGGGATGTTTGTGAGGAGTGCTTGTTTTGGGGGAGGGGGAGGGAGTTTAGGGGAACTGTCTGGCCAGGTTGGGGGAGGTCGGCTGTGGGTGGGGGGGCGGGTTGGAGTTGGGGATTGGGGGATCGCACGTGCTGTGGAATGGCAGGCCGTTTGTTTCTTGGCTTTGTCTTTGGATCGATGTGTCTGGTTATTATTGATGGGTGGCGCGTCTCACTGGATCGATTGGGATAAGTTTGCTGAAGCGCGAGGTTCCTGCAATGGGAGACCCTAGGGATTTGACTGGTGACAATGACAATGCTTCCCTGAGGGGGCTGACATGGAATGTGAGGGGACTGAATGATTTCCGCAAATTGAGGAAAGTGCTGAGTTACTTGCATAGACATCATATAGATCTGGCGCTCTTGCAGGAGACGCACCTCCCACTAGCGAGCCATATACTTAATGCGAGGGGCTTGGCGGGAACCAGCGTGGCGGCCGGCTTTACCTCGCACTCCAGGTTGGTGTTGACAGTACTGGAGGCTGACTCGGACGGGCGTTATTTGATCGCCCGATGCGCTGGGAAAGGTCATGACCTCATAGTAAACGTGTATGGTCCCAACCACGACAACCCCGAGTTCTATGCAGCATTGGCCGTCAGTTGTCGCCGCTACGCTAACGCCCGCATGGTGTGAGGGGGTGACTTTAACTTTACGTTTGACCCAGCTTTGGATCGCTCCTCCGGTCCGGCGCGTCGTCCGGCGGCAGCGGCTTTACTCATGCAGGCGGAGCTCACTAGACTAGACTTGGTGGACGTCTGGAGGCAGGGACACCCGGGTAAAGGGGGGTATACGCACTACTCTGCTTACCACGATGTCCACACCAGAATTGATTATTGGCTAACGTCGCAGTCGATATTTGAGTTGGTTAAGAGTTGTGTGGTCCTCCCACGTACGCTTTCGGATCACTCCCCGCTGCTCCTCATATTGGACACCCCGGTTAAACGTATCCCTCCATTTACTTGGAGATTTCCGCCGTATTCGCTATTAGATGAGGTCTTCCGGGGTGAACTGGCGGAAGACATAGAGACCTTCTTCGCCACCAATTTGGGCTCGGTTCAAAGTTTCCACACGATCTGGACATACATCAGAGGCATGGCCATGGCCAAGCATTCCGGTGTTCTCAAATCTATACGGGGGAGACTTAAGGAGATAGAGGCCCAGCTGGTGCAGCTGGAAGAGAGACGACAGTCGTCTGTCGATACTGCGGTGGAGGCCCAGATTCAAGCGCTAGTCTCGGAATATCACGAGGAGGCGGACAGGGAGGTAAGGCATATGGGCAAGTACGCTACGGCCCGTGCATATGGGGAGAGTGAGCGTCCGGGATCGCTGCTAGCCAGAATACTGAGAAACAGCAGGAAACCCCTGGTCATCGACGAGTTGATTACTGTGGATGGTACAGTGGTCTCCGGGGTGGAGGCGATTAACGCCGAGTTTAAGAACTACTACGCGGGGCTATACGCAGCCAGGTCTACCCAGATGGAGGAGGAAATTGAGGCTTACCTCAGTTACATCAAAATGCCCTTCTTATCCGACTCCCAGAGGGAATTTCTGTCGCTCCCCATTCAGCAGGACGAGATCTTGGAAGCACTAGAGGGAATGAGGGCGGGCAGCGCCCCTGGGGCTGATGGGCTGACTGTGGCATTTTATAAAGCCTTCAAGGATAAGCTCCTACCCCATCTGATCACCTTGTTTGATGCAATATGCCAGGAGGGCTACATGCCGGACACTATGCGTGAGGCGCTGCTAGTCACTATCCTGAAGCCAGGGAAGCCCCCTAACGAGTGCGGGTCATACCGGCCGCTCTCACTTCTAAATGTGGACGTGAAGTTATACGCCAAGGTGCTAGCCACGCGTTTGGCATTGCTGGTGCCGGAACTTGTTGTGCCGGAACAGGCGGGATTTATACCGGCCAGGAACCTTACGTATAACATCTGCACAGTACTGGGGACAATGCAACATGTGCGTCCAGACACCAAGGCCTTGGCCATTTTCCTTGATATGGAAAAAGCCTTCGACTCGGTGGAGTGGCCCTTTATGGTACGTGTGCTGCGCAAGATTGGATTGGGTGAGCCCTTCCTGCAGATGCTTGGAGCACTATACCACCAGCCTACAGCCAGGCTTCGCATGGGCGATCGGGTAACAGAGGCCTTTGGGATCAGCAGAGGGACAAGGCAAGGCTGCCCTCTCTCCCCTCTCCTTTATGCCCTGGTGGCGGAACCATTAGCGTGCGCGATCAGGGAGTACCACCGGTACGAGGGCATTAATTTCCCTACATACCAAATTGGTGTTTCTGCATACGCAGACGATACGCTGCTTTATGTCCGCGACCCGGAGGAGAACCTTTCGTCAATCTTACGAGAAGTGGTCAGGTTCGGAGAGCTGTCTGGCCTTAGAGTGAATTGGAACAAGTCGCTGGCGTTCCCGCTGACGCCGGTAACGACCAATTCCCGATGGAATTCCCACTGCAATGGACAACGGACTCGGTCAGATACTTAGGGATACAGTTACATAAAGACCCTGAGGTACTTCTCAGAGAAAACTATGGCGTAGCCTACGCTAAATTGGTAGACGATGTCGAGTCGTGGAATCGACTGCCGTTGTCCCTGCTGGGCAGAATAGCCATCATGAAGATGGTCATCTTACCGAGATTTTTGTTCCTCTTTACCAACATACCCATAGTACTGTCTAAGGCCTTTTTTAAGCAGCTGACTCACACCCTGATTAAATTGGCCTGGGGGGGCAAACAGCCTAGAGTACAGTGGAAGGTGTTAACCCTTCCGTATGACATGGGGGGGCTGGGTGCTCCGGACATGGAAAGATATTACAGGGTTGCGCAGGCGGCGCACCTCCACACGTGGATACATGCCAGCGCGGATGTCCCTCAAGTTATTCTGGAACGTCTGTTTGCGGACCCGCTCCCATTACCTGCGGTCGTCTTCCAGCCTGCGGGCCGCTCGGTTGGGCGCCTGGACTCCCTCAAAGCCACGACACATGCATGGCAGGAGTTGACGAGGGCGCACGGCTGTGTATTGCTGTACTCACCTCTGCTACCGGTGGAATGGGCAACTTGACTCCCACCGCTGAGGGAGAGGGGAGTGATCCAGGCATTGAATGCGCTGGGCATCGTGCGGATGGAAGATTTATTTTTGGATGGGGTTGCCAGGACGTGGGACCAGCTTGAGCTGGCTCAGTCCACCCCCACGCTCCTGCAGCGTTTTCAGTTCCATAGGGTCCGTCGGGCGCTGTCGGTTGCGCTGAGTCCGGGCATGGTGGAGCCCTCGGTGGTTCCAGAATTCACCTATGTTATCAAAACAGTAGCTCCGCCAAAATTGATTTCGAATCTTAAAAGAATAGGAGACCGGCAGTTGGCGCGTCAGTACGATGTGGCGCGGCTAGCCTGGCAAGAGGACCTACAATTGGAACTCACGGACGAGATGTGGAGATATTGCTGTGTTAGCACCAAGAAGATATCGCTCAACGGCCGGCACAGGTTGGTGCACTTTAAGTTTCTGCAGAGGGTGTACTATACCCCGGAACGGCTGCATAGGTATGGGCTCAGGCCGTCGGCGGAGTGTGAGCGCCGCCATTATCTCGTGGCGGACTTTATGCACATGGCTTGGCTCTGCCCGGGAACGGCAAAGTTCTGGACGGAGGTCTTTGCAGAGTTAAGCCGGATTTTGGGCACTGAGGTTTCTCCCGACCCCGCTCTGGAGTTGCTGGGGTACTCAAGGCCTCTTCCGGTGGCTCAGCGACGCTTGGTTGACATGGCGTTGCTTATTGCTAGAAGAGTTGTCGCAATTTGTTGGATGAGAGGGCCCCTCCCCACCATGAAACGGTGGGCTAGGGACATGCTGTACTGCAGCACACAGGCTGAGATATACAGTGAGTTGCTGCCGCTGAGGAGTTGCCCTAAGAATTTCTGGGAATTATACAAAACGTACCTCACCACTGAAGCTCCAGCGCCAACTGATGGTGGTGACTAGCGGGGGGAGGTCATTGATACGCGTGCTCTTGCTGAGTGCGCAGCTGCTTCTGATACGCTCTCAGGGTGAAGGTGTGGTTGTGCGGTGCGGTATGGTGAATTGGAGGGGCCGATTGTCTAGGGAGCATGCGGGAGGGCCTACAGTTTGCCCCGGGAGGTCCGGGGAGCGGGAGTCCTATGAGAGTAGTGGCGCGGGGCAGTGAGGCGGACTGTCTGATAGTGGTGGAGTGCTGCGCCTGGCTGACGTGGGCTGCAGTGGCAGCGGACATACTTAGGCAAGGACGCCTGACCAGACAAGCCGATATGCGTGCGTGGGGTGGGAGGGAGAGTAGGGGGTTGGGGTTATGTTTGGAGTTCCTGGGAGTGTGGTTGGGTTCGCCGATGCAGACCGACGGCCTACAACGGCCTGAGTCATATGCAGACTATCGCGTAGGCTAGATGTAGCGCAGCTGCAGTACGCAGTCAGGCGCGTGGTCGCGCATTTGTCATGGGTTGGGTGTTCAAGACGCCGCCGGTCCTCCGGGATGTCGGCTGAATGGCTGTGTTATTGCTCTTGAGGGGACCCGCACGTTTGGCAACTCTTGGCTTTTGTATAGTGTACGGCAGGCTACTGCCCCATGTTTCTCCTATATTGTCAATAAAGGTTTTTGAAACTTAAAAAAAAATAAGGAAAGAATTGATCAATGAGAGTAAATCGGCTATTAAAATTGGAGATAAAATCGAAGGGTGAAGCCATCTGGACCAGGTGTTTTATCTTTGGGTAGTAGAGTAATGGCATTAATTATTTCTTTTTCTGAGATAGGAATATCTAGGAATGAAAGGTCTGTAGAATCATCTGGAGATTTGGTAATGGTTTGAAAGGAGTCAAGTTGTGCGGGAGAAGGTCTGGACTCTGGGGTGTATAGGGAAGTATAATATTGAACAAAACAATCGAGAATTTTATCATCTGTGGATTGACGAACCCCATGGTTATCAGTAATAACTATCATTTTGGATTTTTGCTTCTTGATTTTAAGATAATTAGCAAGAGATTTGCCAGCCTTGTTCCATCCACCATAAATTTTTGCATTGAATTTGAGGAGATTATTGCTTGCGGAGTCCCATGAGTGTTTGTTATGTTGTATTTTCGCTTTAATAAGAGAAGATAGTGTATCAGTGGAGTTTGTGGTGAAATATTGATGCTCAAAGTCTTTAATTTGTTTAAGGATAAGAGAAGACTGCGAAAGAGCTTTTTTCTTCTTTCGAGATACAAAATCAATAATAAAGCCTCTAGCAGCAGCCTTGAATGCATCCCAGATAAAGTGAAATTGGGAAGTGGAGTAAAGATTATTATGAAAACATTCTTCCATAAAGGGCGTAAATTGCTCAACAAATTGGAAGTCTCAGAGGAGAGAGTTATTAAAGCACCAGCGACGAGAGGTGGTAGAAGGTGAAGGGTAGTCCAAATCTAAAATGACGGGGGCGTGATCTGAAATAAGGATAGTGCTTATTTCTGAATTAGTCATGAATTGTAAGGCGTGTTGAGTAAGGAAAATGTAATCAATACGGGAGGGGGAGCTATGAACAGGGGAAAAGATGGAAAATTCTAATGTATCGGGATGAGATATTCTCCAGGTGTCTATTAGACCTCTAGAAGAAATGGCTTTATAAAAGGTTTTCTACATCTTATTGGGAATGTATCTGTTTTGCGATTTCCGATCCAGAAAGGAATCCATGAGTTGGTTACAGTCACCACCCACAATTAGGTCATCAACCGCATCCGAAGAAAGAAGAGTGGAAAATTCGTTCCAAAAAGCTAAATCAATGCCATTTGGGCCATAAACATTACAAAAGGAAAGTTGTGTATTATTAACAATAGTATTTAAAAACAACCATCGACCATTGTTATCGTCAAACTCATTTTATAACTGGACATTTAACGACTTATGAAACAAAATAACAACACCATTTTTGTTATTCACTGCGGGGGAGCAAAAGACTTCTCCTACCCATTGTTTACGCAGTGAAGACAAATCTTGCAATTTGAGGTGCGTTTCTTGCAACAATGCAACTTGACATTTCAGTCTCGCTAAATGAGATGACACGCTGTTTTTTAACAGGATTGCGAATACCTTTAACATTCCAAGAGATAACGCGAAGACCATTCATGCGTAGAGTTTGAATAAAGGTAGGCTTGAAATGAAAGAGAAGTCAGAGAAGGGAAAGAGTAGAGAATAAAAAAGTAAAAAGAGGGTGAAAAAATGAGAATAGCAAAGGACATTAAAAGGAGAAGAGATTGTAACAAATGGCCACCACAGGAGCAGAGTAAGAGAACAATAAAGAACCATAAGTTGAGATGGAAGAGAAGAAGATTTATAGGGAAGTAGAAAAGGAGAATGTTGCCAGAAAAACGATAGAGGAGGGGAAAATAGTCGTCTGGGAGGAGATAAAGAAGAAGAGATGACAGAAAGCCAACTGGCTTTAGCCATGACAAACCACAAAACAAAGAGCATTAATGTGAGGGGGAGGGACGGCAGAAACCAGGACGGCCACTCCACTGAGAAGAAACACCGAGAGGAGATCAAACTAATATACAAGACAATAAAGAGAGAAGGGGAGAAAACTCCGAAATTGAAAATAAAAAAGACGAATGAAACACGGGGGAAGGGAACTTACCAAACATTAAGGGACAAAGCAACAGGATGAATCAGACATGATAGACAGACGGGAAGTGCAGGGATGAATCTTCAACAACAAGTCGGCACATGGGGAGCCTAAAAGATATGAATAATACACGATCAAGGAGAGTGATATAACATACAACGTACATTAAACCTAAGGGATAAAAGCGAACATAGATGACAAATAGCAAAACAATCAGTGATTGCTAAGTTCCATGAGTTCGCCTCGATGAGTATGAATGAACTTCCGAAGGTCAGCTGGATCCTCAAAGGAGAATGTTCTGTCTTTGTATGTCACTTTGAAGAAGCAGGGATGTATAAGGCCATAACGAGCGTTCATAGATTTCAGGGCTAGTCTGAGGACAATAAATTCTTTGCATCTGCTAGCTGTTGGTTTGGAAACATCTTGACTAAAGAAAATTTTATGACCGGACCATAGCATCTGTTTATGTTGTTTGGCAGCATTGAGGATCGCCATAAGGTCAGAATACAGCAGGAAGTAAGCGATAATGCCTCTTGGCTTGGTAGAAGAGGATACAGCCTTAGGCCCCAGTCTATGTGCTCTTTGGATATTAAAATCCATTGATTTTGGAAGACCAACAATCTGCAGGACTTGAGATTTCAGGAAAGAGATCATGTCAGGATCTTCGGAACCTTCCGGAATTCCATAAATGCGTAGGTTGTTACGCCGTTTGCAATTTTCTAAATCCTCTGTAGTCTTCTTAAGTTGGGTAACTTCTTTGGTGAGGCTGTCGACTTTAGCAACGATATCTTGTGCGTCACTTATCTTCTGCTCGACATCAGAAAGTCTCAATTCAAGACTGGACCATTTCTCCTCAGTTCTTTGAAGAGTAGCGGTGGTGTCAGACATAAAGGGGCAAATAAGGCGTAATTCGTCCATAATATCCTCCAGCGTGAGGGGAGGAGGTGATTTAGGTGGAGAACAGAGGTCCTTCTTAAGTCGCTTGCCGGAGTTAATTGTTGAGTCTTTACAACCTCCAGAAGAAACCCCTGCAGCACCATGAGGCTTGGAAGACTGCGAATGATCCATGGTATTCAGACGAGTGAGGCGAATTCGAAACTCAGTTTATGAAACGCCAGGAAAAAACAACAGAGTTACCTTAGGTGTAGTTAATGGAGAGTAAAAGCAAGGGAGCGCAGAGCCAACAGTCCAAACAAATATTGCAAAAAAAGCCTCTTGTCGCAAAAAAAAAAGCCACAGTATGACTGGTAGTGAGAGACGAAGCAGCCAGCCGACGTATAAATGATGTGAAACACTAATGCAGTAGAAAATGAATAGTGACAACCAATAAATTGTAGGACTAGGCTATGAACGCACAAAATTGCAGTTAAGAATCCAGGCAGACCAGGATTGCATTAAGCGATGTTATTATGCCGAGACAAAAATGCGCCAGCTGACAAGAAATGATGTAAGGAGAGAAGCAATGCTGCCATTGTGCTGAGGAGAAATAATTCCAAATTGTTGAGGAGAAAACAAACTGCTGAAAAAATGACTTCCTACATAGACATAATTAAATAATTATGTAGAAGAAGTGCCAGGAAGCTTAGAATTCAAGCGCAAGAGGGAGCAGCATGAAGATTGATTATGCGCAAAAACGGGAGTGCGCAAAATGGCGGCCGCCATTGCTAAAGGTATTGATATGAGGAAACATGAGTCACCAAAAAAAAAAAAAGGGTTTGAATGCTGACAAATTCGGTCGGAAACTTGCCCTAGTGCTCCTGGCAGTTTCCGATGTGCAGGCGCCCCTTCTTGAACATCCGCGTTGCGGTAGAAGGGTCCCTTCGGCAGAAAATGAAGCTCGGCGCTGTGGAGCCTCTCAGATCGCGGCCATCTTGCCGCCGCTGCGCGCCCTCTCCGAATATAATTTATTTTTAACCCATGTTGAAGAGTGTGCTGTATAGTTTATTTTAATTATGCATCTTTGAAACTAGCATATATTTAGATACCTTACTTTTTATGCAATAGTCAGTTTTTTATCCTATCAATTTAAATGTGTGTATCATATTTTGAGAACATAAAGAAAGCTATATTGGCAGAAAATAGTAAGGATGTGAATTGGTGCCATTTGCAACCTGCATTTTCATTTCAGTTCAGATTTTTCTAGTGTGTACCTGTGAGTGAGGGAGGGATGGGGCAGGTTTGGATTCATAATGGCTTCTCGTGATACCTTCCTTGGGGGCCTAAAGTGAAGCTGCCTACCTACAAAATCACAGATTCGTGTGTGAAGCTGCAGAGACAATAATGAAACCCTTGCAAGACTTCCACGTATCTTGAACAACCTCAGTCCACAACAGAGACTAGAGGGCTGCCTCCCTAACCTCTTTCTATCTCTATGCACACAACCAGGCCAGTGTGCAGAGAAGGGGTTTTCCGAGAAAAGTGGTGTTCAGAGTGTATTGAGAGAGGGTGCAGTTTGAACATGTGTTGATCTAGGTACCATGCACCCCATAAACTCCACAGGTGCAAGTGAGGTTTTAATAAGGGCTGTTGGATCTTAGCCCTGTGCTCCTGCAACATATAAACCTCTTTCTAGAACACGCAAGGTACATGTAAAAACAGGGTAAGAGGAGTGAAGAGTATAGTTTGAGGTAAATCATGGGATCCAAAACGGTGCTTGAAATGGGAAAATAGAAGTGCAGGTACTCTGTACCAGAGTACCTGCTTGAGGTTGTTCAATACATCAAAGGGAATTCTCTCCCTGTCCATATTCGAGCCCTGAACAGCCTTACTTCTTTTAGGCGCGCCATAAAAACTTTTTTGTTCCCAACTGCTGACTGATTCCTTCCTCTCCTTCCCAGCATCGATTTGTTGTGTTGTGGTACCTGATCAGGCGCCGGGACGCCCCTTGGCTGGGGCAGCTGCGCGCCTTATAAAAATGACTAACATAACATAACTCAGAATTTTAACATTGTGAGACGCTAGCGTAGGATTACATTTTTCTCCACCCATCGTTTCCTTTCTGTTGCGTTTTCTCTCCCTACTAGTCATTTCTCATTCTTCCATGCTGTGTGCACCGTCTTACCACATTATGGAAGGTGATGACTGCGAACCTATTTTCTGACGAAAAACAAAAATGTATCATGCACTACTTGAAGGAAATGGAGCAACAAAGATGTATTGGATGCTTCTATGAAGTACAGTATGAGATAAAAATAGTTAATTGTGAGAAGAATTAGCCAGGAAAAACATGTTTTCATTTCACACAATGTTTTGGAAATCTGATGGTTGTCTCAATGTCTCTCCTTGTAGAGTAAGCCCAAGCTGCGTCGAGTGAAAGCTATATACGACTGTCGAGCGGATCGCGAGGATGAGCTCACTTTCACTGCAGGAGAAATCCTTGTGGTGACTGATGAAGAGGATCAGAACTGGTGGGTAAGTATTGGCTGCTTGAGCGTATCTTCATCACCTCTTCACATTTGTAACCGAAGCATAAAAATGCACTACCAGGAATGCAGTATTTGTTTGTATAGTGAGTTATATGTTAGGCAAAAAAGCCTAATCATCAAAGGAGTCTTCAAATGTCTAAATCATGGTAGCAAGACACCTGGAGTCTGGGTTCCAGGTTGTGGGATGGTTTAATGTGGTATTGCTTGAGTCATTAATCACTTCGAGATTAATCTTGGAGTCAATAATGTTGGATTTCTATTCTTTTTTATTTTTACATAAACCTCTGGTCATTTCTCTCTTGAATTTTGAGGTTAATCTTGAAATTTCCATTGGTTACAGAAATTATATGGGGAACCACCACAGTATCCCCTTTAACATTATCCTTTAACATTACCTCATTTTACTCTACCTTTAATAATTACTGTTTAGAGCTATCCTCATCCTAACACACAGCCTTTACCTGTACCAATCCAGATGTTATCGTTTCCAATGTTACCGTATTTTCTCGTTTAGACTACAGTATCTTGAGATAATTGACCCAAAAATAACAGACCATCATAATGCTTGGTAAAGGGCTATTAAAGCCAAGGATCATGTCTGGGAGAGATTGATGTTGGTTTGTTTGGCTACCTAAAGGGCCTAGTGATGCACTTGCAAAGATGCACCCTTGCTTCACAGACCTACCGGATACTGAAGCATGATACTGTGTGAACATGTGACCACTTACAAACCGACATTGCAACTCTCCTTTGATGAGCGCCAGATAGAGTTCAATAGAAGTTAGGTGTCAGATTGACACAAAATGTATTCTCACATGAATACCTACAATTCATTGGGACATGGAAATCTGAGCTATTGAGACCAACAAACAAGAGGACAAATGAACTGTAAAATTATGCAAGACCCTCAATGCAGTGACAGATGAGAAAGTGGGAGATACGCCTCTGAGAGATAGGGATGTTCGTTTGGTGGATTGTGGCACCATTAAAATACCCTCTGCATGTATCCTGCCTTTATGTTGTCATTTATGTTGTCATTTTCTCCAGTCGATGATTGCATTGCCAACAGAAGACTTCTACAGATGAGAGTTAGATTGAAGTGCCTGAGTAGCTTGGAGGCATCTGTAGGATTGCATCTCCTTACTTGTGCATGTGCAAGACCATACCCTTTTCCCATTAGGATGGATAGGGTTGAGTTTGAGCGAATATTTTGAATGCCTGCAGCAGGACAGGAATCCAGCAGTCTTTGAGATTGATGTAGTAGTCCAGGGTCATCATGGTCAGCCCATGGACTTCTTGTCAGATTATCTGTTGCTGCAGTGATATCTTTACAAAGAAGCCAACTTTTAGACCAGATAGAATAGCGGCAATTGTGCTTGAAATGGTCCTGTTTTATTATTGTTAGATAGGGTACGCCAGGAATGCACCTTACCAATGTGTTACCTACACAAACATATGTTGTACATCAAGTGCCTGGTGACTTTCAAAGTGCGGCAGCGTACACTAGTCCTTCCTTCTTCTCTGTCACAGCAAAGAAAGCCGCAGGTGCTTTCTAAATTTACGTAGCCGCTGATGAAACTTGCAAAGCAGCCCAATGGGCTCCTGGGCATGTTTTTTCAAGGAGGCATTCGGTGTGGTCAGACAATCTTCAGAAATCTGTTTGAGGGTTCCACATTGTGTGTCACGTCTGCTGTCTGGCTGTTTGTTTACTGCTTAGAACTTTTTTCATCAGTAGGGGACCAGAAGAAGAAAATAACTATTGAGCTGATGCAATAATATCTGTCATCTTACTTATACGCTGCCCTAATTCACATTGACTCTCCCTTCATTCAGGTCAAAGGGTGTAATGATTGCCTCTCTAAAACATCTCAGCATTGTCTTATGTAAAAAGCATTTTCTGTGTATGCAAGTGCTGCTGGTAGATTTCCATCTCTGCAATATCAGAATGTTGTACTGTTACTGAGTAAATCTAACCAATGAAGTTCATACACATTGTTTTCTTTCTTTGTATTTTTCAGAATGGCTATGTTGAGGGACACTTAAATAGAAGAGGAATCTTCCCCGCGTCATTTGTTCACATTCTGACTGAATAAAAGACTGGAACTTCACAGGAAAATCGCTTTCAAGCATCTGCAAATACATTTCAAAAATGGCTGAGCTGCATTACCTGTGCTGTCAGCTCATTTATGCACTGGCGGGAAATTTGCAACTCAATTAACTTCTGGGCGCTGTCATATCTCTTCACAGATTCACCATACTTTAAACAAGCGCTGTTCTGAGTGAGAAATGCTGATACAGAATTTGCAAAGCCTTGATGCCAGCTCCTGGACCATGGTCTGTTGCGTTTGATGTGGAGTAAATCCAGATATAACTGTATCCACTTCTCTCAATATCATCATTCCCAATCTTTTCCCATAACCATATGGACTCTTTGAAACTGTTTCTTTAGTTTACTTGACTGCAGATAACAGAGCACTATTTCCTTTGCTGTTTTCTATGTAGCATCAGGTTTAGTCATTTAAGCCTAGCATAGCTTGATTGACAGGGTTGTGACATATATGTATGTCTGTATGTACCGCACTGATGATGCCATAACGCTGCTTCAAAGCGCATTCTACGAAAGTAGGTTTGAAAGGAAGGGGGAGTAGTCTTGATACCTAATGGAACATGAAAGAGGCTTTTGGCTTGCATTAAGTGGCTATTTTCCTCTTCATGCCTGCTGCGGGGCATGTCCACAGGAATGGGACCAGCAGGCATTTGGCCGAAATGATCGTGTTTATTTTTTAATCTTTAGACAATCATCAAATTTGCTTCAGCTGACCTCATTACTTGGGCTGGGTTATATTTTCGGACAGTTCTCTGTAGATAAAGAGTGCCCTTTCACCATATACCTGAATGCTTAGTTCAGAGTACCTAGAAGTGGGTCAGTGTTCTATTTAAAGTACAGTGACAAGGTTTGAGTGTGATTAGTTCCGATCGCTGGGTTTGAGACTATGTATTGACCTGTCATCTTCGTAACCTACGATTTGACTTTTCTTTAAGGATACTTAAGATTATATAGAGAGTGTTAACCACTAGGAAGAACAAGCATGTCTTCAAGTTTGTGGTCTAAGGCTTCCTTCGCCTCATTTTCAACAAACGGCCAGCTGGTATGATCAATGTATATCTAGATTTCCAGAGAAAGTGTTTGATGGCCTCATCTGAAGGACATGTGTACATATTAGTAAAAGGGAGAGAGTGCTGCTCTCTGTGGAACATCACAGTTTGTTCTATTTGCGTAGAACAAAGTCTTTACTTGTTGGGTTTGTCCAACAAGGAAGGATCAAAACCATCCAGTTCTTCAATCTTTCATCAACACTCTCTGCTACTGAATGTTTAAGTGGCAGGCATTATCCTAAATCTGGATTGTCTGGGTTTATGTTAGATTTATGTTTGAGTAGTTGGGTAACACTTTCTTTTGTTCCCAAGGGTAGCCTCTTCTGCGGAAAAGAAAGTTTATAATTGCTGCTATGTCAAGGCCAGTAATGATACATCCATTTTGCTACTGCAATTGATGAGGAAGAGAGCTTCAAGACTTCATACATTTCACTCTATTTCGGGTTCTAGCAAGGCACTATTCAATATTAGAAAGTGTTGCTATCCTCAGTCTAGTGTCTGGCATTTGTGTAAAGAAGATAATGTGGCACTTAACCCATTGCTCTTGAGAAGAAGTGATTCTTGAGCCAAAGCACTTATGCGTAAACTGCTTTAGAAGGTTGTTAAGCAGTCAGGTGTGTTGTCCCTGTAATTCTCAATCATTTGGGAGATATATTCACACTTCGAATTAAAACCAGAACTTCATAGAACGTGTCTGCATATCTTCAAAAGCAGAATCAGTCCTCAGGAATCAGGAATACCGTATGTTTATGTTGTTGGAGGCCTAGGATTTCACTTTTTTGGAGATCCTAAGACATTGGAGGTCTTACCACATGCCCCCTTTTGAAAACGTTATTTTATTCTGAGAAATCACTTCCTCTCCCTGTGCCTCCACTTTCATATATATCAAAATTGGGAATGATTGCACACAGCTAAAAGTACTATGTAAACAACTAGAGATTTATAAGTATTCCTTGTAAATGTAAGCTTTTCAAGCAGGGATCCATTTAAGTGTTGGCTATCAGCAGGCTTCCATTGGGGTTTGAATATGTTCTGGAAGCACCCCCAAGTTTCATTTCATGGTCAGGGCTGCACGATATTATTTGTGTGTCCTCTCCTGGCTAAATTGTAAGGTAAACAAGACACAGGGATGGTTTCAACCAGAGATAGTCAGGTTCAAGGACAAAATAGATGAAGAGTTCACCTTGTTTTATCTGTCAGACTGGTTACAGGAAGTGAGAAGCCACTTCAAAGGGCTTTTCAGGGGTCTGGGCTCATGCGTTAACTACACCCTTCAGAATCTGAAACATCTTAGACAAAAATAACTTTAATCCAAGTACATCCCCAAATTATATAAGAAAGCAGAGATTCAGGAAATGGGCCAATAAACTGCTACAACCAAAAAGTATAGTAGTTGTCTCATTAACTTCACATGTTTTGAAAGCAGTCAAAGTGATTAGTATCTAGTATACTTACCAGGCAATTATATAAGCAATGCCGTATCTCACAAGCATCCTATTTCACATATAAATTGTAAAGCTAACAAACTAAATCCACAAATATCCCCAAGCTTTAGTTGGCAGGCCAGGTTTCAATGCTTCCTTAGAAGTCAATGCTTTATCCACTTACACATTTATCAGTAAACAAGTCTGTTAAGTGCCGATCTCTCATGTAGAATTAACAGTAGAAGTTGTTTACTGACGCGGTTAGAGACATTAGCTCAAAGAAAATTTGACCAGTTTTTTTTTCCAATCCTCTGTGGTTGTGAATGGGATTCAGATCATGGTTTGAAGGGTTAACTGGTTTCAACAGGGGCCAGTACCCCATAGATCCATAGAGCCTCATTGGTAGCCATAAGAGCCCCCCACTTTGGTAGGTACTCTGCTGCCAGTCCTGGAGAATCAGATTATTTGCACTGCTCGGCTTTAGCAGCAGGTGGCCATTGTCTTTAGATCATATAAGTATATTGTTGGGAGGACAGGATGGCCTCTTGAATACATGATAGTTACTGTATGGATGGATATTTACATGCCTGAGCTAGATTCAGGCATGTCCGAGTGCTCATTTGTGGTATTTGAGTCTCACATGGCCCTAGGAATGCTGCTGGCAGTATGTCTTTAAGTCATGGCTTGGCTCCTGTTTCCACCCCATGTATCTCTGAGGCATTAAATCTCTGTGAAAACCAACAGTCAATGACTGCCAAATATTTGTTCTCACTGCTGAATGATGTACGTTCTTGTTTAACCAGCAACTGTGTGTCAAACCTATAATTGTATAAACGGACTCTAATTAAACTTATCAACTGAGGCAATTAAAAATAGACTTCAAAAAGAAAAATAGGAAAAAGACAGACTCCAGAGGGACCCCATACTTGGCCCTTAATAATGTACAGTGCAGTCTGCAAGGAAGTACTGGCAATCTCTTAGTAGATTCAGTATTGATGGCATACATATAATTCTTTTAAAGACTGCTGCTGCCCATAGGTCGAATAAGAATTCAGCTCTATGTATTTGATAAGACAAGAGAGCAATACATTGACTTACTGAAGGTGTTTAGAAGTTCTACAGTATTAGAGCAGATCTTTGAAGCAGAATTATATATGCATAAATCCTTAGAGCACAACTTCTTAGTCACAATAACTTATATTTTTCCTTTTGATTGAAGCCAGTTCATAAATGAAGCATTTATTGATGGGGTTTTTACTGTTACTTTAAATGTACTTCGCAGAATCCAAAGATCTAACCAAGACAAGAGCCACTTCGAACAAACCTGAACTGTGGTCTCTGCAGTTTTGCGGCAAGCAGAGAGAAGTGACTTTTGTGCCACATTCAAACCAAGATTCCTCAGGTTGAATTAGTTTTCGACATGTATCAAGGCTTAATTAAATTGTGGGGCTTCGTTAAGGGTAGCTGGACATATCAGGGTAAAGATATATAACGCACCAGGGCTACACATTTCTCCACTTGCCTCGTTCTTGGTAAATAAGAATTGGATTGATACTGTTTTCATTTTTGGGGTTCATAACGCTTTGTGCGAACTGGAGAGTATATACATTATCCACAAGCTGTTGAGGCGGTAAGGCAGCCCTGTCTTTTAAATTTCCCGAAAGAGTTTGGGAAGAGGAATGCATTAGTCCGGAAATAGCTAGGATAGCCGGTTTGCAGACTTGTCTGCCAAGGTAGACTTGCATAGAAGCGACTGATGTATATATATCAATAACAAATGCTCAGTTTGTTATCATGTATTACCATAGACTATTAATAGGAGCTCAGACTTGTGAAGAGGGTCACAAGGCATCATAATGAGTGAAAGGGCCTCTGTGTATGTGGTGGCCACACCGCTCATTCTGGTATTTAGTTAGTTGTACAACATAATCTTCTATCTGTTCTAAATAGTCATCGAAAGGCAAATGATTTTTGTGTGTAGTGTGTCGTTAATTTTCAAGTTTTACTTTTTATGTCAAAAACGATAAATGTGTTCTCCATTGGGGGATAGATCTGAGGCTTAGCATAACACCACCCCCCCCCCCCCCTCCTCCGGTGGCGTAGCTAGCCCTTTGGCTGCCCACGGCGGTCCCTGGGGTGCCACCCCATGGTAGCCACATAGACGAGCGGAGGGGGGGGGGGGGGGGTGAGGGTTGCTGGCAATTGCCGACCCAAGACGGCAGGTGAGAGTGGGGGAGGCCGCCGCCACCAAAACTGGTTCCGCCCGGCACAGATCTCCCCCCCCCCCCCCCTTGCTACGCCACTGCCCCCCCCCCCCCCCCCCGCAGGTAAGTGTGCTGTGTAAGGAAAAACTGGATTTACCGGACACGTTATACTCCTAAATTAAAAATGAAAGTATTGCTTTAAAATTCAATTTACATAATCGACAGATATGGGTTTACACGACAGCTTTTCTCCAGTGGGAGTGTTTGTGCTGGGTCAGAGCTCAGTTAGTCCAGGACGACCGAGTTTAAATGATGAAACGTGCTCATCTCCTGAACACGACTCTACAGTGAAATTCGGGCCAAAAACGAGCATACCTCAGTCCCTGCCCACCAGTATTACCGTCGACCAAGGCCAGGAATCGTGATGAGTAAAATACATTTAAACAAGTCCTCTAGGCATGGCATTCAACAACACCAATCTAAAAGGGAAATGTTTTATAATATTTTACCAGAGTTTTTTTTTTGTGTGCATATTTATATAGCGCGAACTCGACCCAAGGTATTGGAGCGCTTTACACGAGCACCGTATTTACATTACACATTTAGGCACGGGGAGATTAGGTGATTTGCCCAGAATCACAGGATGTTGGAAACGACCCCGAGGCTCGAACCCTGGTTTCCAGCACTAAAGTAGGCAGTCTAGCCCACGGACCACATCCCCTCCAGTGTTAAATCACTGCGAATTATTTGCTCTGTTTTAGTTGCAGTGAGCGTTATCTCAGCAAAGCACTGCATCATGTTTAGTGAATGCTTAATTTGAGTCGGTGGTTGCAGGTTGGGTCCGTTGGCACTCGTTTTTGGAGACCGGGGCTATTTTTCATCATCGAACTTTGACCCGGAACAAGACCGGGAAAGGCAGAATAGGGGGGAAGAAGGATGCAGAGAAAGATTGAGAAAATAGTGACAATGGGAGAACGTAAGGATGAAAAATAATATGTGAAAGTGAAATAAAGTGATCGAGAGTGTAGGATGATGGATAAAAGAGGCAGGAGATAATATCAAGACTAGTTAGCCTTGTTATAGGGCATCCTCTGCATTCTGCAGCGCCGGCTGCGGATGAGTGTTTTCTTTTACAGTCTGTGTATAGTTTCAACGTGGACCCATTACTGGAATTAAATGTGCCTAGTTTAAGCTAGTTAAACTAGGCACTGGACTTTAAGAGTTGCTATGTTCAACATGACCTCGACCAGAAGTCCAAAAATAAAACATATTATTGTATGATGCCTGCGGTAGGCATGCGCTCTTTAGTGCCAGATCAGAAAGAAGACAGCCAGACCTTCAACAAAGTTTACATAGTCTAAACCATGGAGTATTCTTAGTACGAACTCCAATTTTATGAAAATAATATTTCCAGTGAGTATGGGCTTATCCACCACTTTCTGCATCAGTAATCGGGTCTTACTGCTACATTAGACTTACCGAGGTTAGATTCTTGGGAGCTGTTTGTGCCTTATGAAAACCCCTAAATGTGATGGATATAGTGATGTGTGGTGGGTTTCAGAACCTGTTGTAATCTGGTTCAAATATTTTATAATGAAATAATTTATATACTTGCTAGATGACAAAAGTCAAAATGAGCTAACCCCAAACCATGTAAATTCTCAAAATGTCAAGCAATGTTCTAAGAGCTGAGAGGGGGAAGTATTTCGATTTATGCAATGAACATTGCCAAACAAAGTGCGGGCCCCTGTTTGTCTCTAGCCTACGTTTAGGATTTTAAGTTCTATCTGTATTTATTGATCGGAAGGGTGTACACACTTAGGGTTCTAGCAATAAACGTTTTCATCTAGAAGTAGAGATATGGTCCTCCTGACTTTTCATGGGTAAACCACACCTTGCATTTGTCACCCCAAGTGGGACGGGTATGCTCAGACGTGAGTCCCGTGCTCTCCATGCCACTGGAATCAAGCTATCCTGGCTGAAGAGGGGTGAAACCCCGAAACCAGTCCTAGGATGCTTGTTTTCAGTCCAGGGAGGACCTGACCTGGCAGTTCGGGCTGGACTGTTCCCATGAGGCACAGGGTCAAGACTGATTTGCATATGGCTGGGTTCAAACTGGAATGGCATGGTGAGCAAAAAAACAATGGATTTAGGCCCAGATCTCTGTACTGGGGTGAATGTAGGACATTGTTCTGCATTCTGTCCATCAATTGTTGTTTTTGCATTTGTCACCCCGAGTGGGAAGGGTATGCTCAGACGTGAGTCCCGTGCTCTCCATGCCACTGGAATCAAGCTATCCTGGCCGAAGAGGGGTGAAACCCCGAAACCGGTCCTAGGATGCTTAGTTCCAGTCCAGGGAGGACCTGACCTGGCAGTTCGGGCTGGACTCTTCCCATGAGGCACAGGGTCAAGACTGATTTGCATATGGCTGGGTTCAAACTGGAATGGCATGGTGAGCAAAAAAACAATGGATTTAGGCCCAGATCTCTGTACTGGGGTGAATGTAGGACATTGGTCTGCATTCTGTCCATCAACTGTTGTTTTTGCATTTTTAAACCACACCTGAGACAAGAATAAGCCCCTCATTCATAAAAAAAGTTGTGTGAACTAAGCCTTCTGACTAAGGCTTTCAGGTCAGAGACATCACATGCTTCCTTGATGTGTGTTCCCATCTATTTGGTATGACTACATGGGATTTACACCCTGGAAACATAGAAAATGTTGCTTATAATATGTTCATTGTAAAACTCTGAAAGTTTGGCTCACTATTAATGTAGAAAGCGATGATTGCTTAGACCTTTTAGGGTTGCCTGTTCTGCAGACGTCCACTGAGTTCATTCTGTCTCCTATTGTATTTCCTTTCATTTTACATGGTGAAATACTTTTTTTCCAATCGGTGTTGGGAATGAGTGAAAGGCGGAGTGTAAGGAAATTGACTACACAATAATATATGCATTTTTGCATATTAAATATCAATATAACCTCACAACTCTTGGCCCTCCCTGGCCCCCTCACCACCTCCTCCACTGACCAGTTCTTTGTAGCCATGATGCTTTCACAGGAAATTGTAAGGTATGGGATTAACTGCGAGGAAATCCTAGCTTAGACATTCCAGGTTGTCAGGAAGTGAGCTGTCTTTGACGGAGGAGCACAATCTGGCGCGCAGACACTTTATGGTCAGGTTCAATGTCCCCTCTATGGATGAGGCATAGACATCATGTTGTGAATCTGACAGGTAGTGGCATGCACACAAACCAATGTTGTTAGTAAGGGATGTATGACGTTACAACGCATACTTTTACAACGCATGCACTTACAACGCAATTTTTACAACGCAACATACACTACAACGCATTCCATTACATCGCATGACACTACAACGCATTTTTAAAAACTACCTTTACAACGCATTCCATTACATCGCATACTACCTTTACAACGCATACCATTACAACGCATAATGTTACATTGCATTTAAGGTAAGTATTGGATAGTATAGGGGTAAAAATTACTATTCTTACTCCATGGGGTGCAACAGTAGGGTAAGTGTTGGATAGTATAGGGGAAAAAATTACTATTGTTACTCCAGGGGGTGCAACAGTAGGGTAAGTGTTGGATAGTATAGGGGTAAAAATTACTATTCTAACTCCAGGGGGTGCAACAGTAGGGTAAGTGTTGGATACTATAGGGGTAAAAATTACTATTGTAACTCCAGGGGGTGCAACAGTAGGGTAAGTGTTGGATAGTGTAGGAGTAAAAATTACTATTCTAACTCCAGGGGGTGCAACAGTAGGGTAAGTGTTGGATAGTATAGGGGTAAAAATTACTATTCTAACTCCAATGGTATGCATTGTAATGGTATGCGTTGTAATGGTATGCGTTGTAATGCCTGCGTTGTAGTGACATGCGATGTAGTGTCTGCGTTGTAATGGTATGCGTTGTAATGGTATGCGTTGTAGTGTCGTGCGTTGTAAAGGATGTTGCGTTGTAATGCCTGCGTTGTAAGTGTAGTGCGATGTAATAGTTGCGTTGTAAAGGTTGTTTCCCGTTAGTAAGTAATTGCATTTTTGTCTGCCATATTCAAATACATTTTACGTGTACAAGCTTGACCAGGAAACGGCTAGTAAAAGCGCGGCACAAACTAAAAGTCTTACACAGCAAAAAAGCTGTTTGGCCTCTTACCAGAGAAGTCACCAGACGAGGCTTCTTTCAGAACAGAAATTCTACAACAGAGAGGAGTAAAAGGAGTGGTCCCAAAAGCCACCAAAACCAAGTGGTGAGCGGAAACCGTGGGATTTCTGTGTATTGTCAACTGTCCATGTTCACTGCTTTCATCTTGCCCAGACCCAGTCTTAGAGCAAGGGATGGGAGAGAGGGGGCAACACTGTACTGCAGCCCAGTACATGTTGGCAAGTAACTTGTGGAGAGTGTACCCAATTAGGCCTAGACCAGAAATGTGGAGAAAGGCAATCACATCTAAAGGAACCTCCTCTTCTATTAAGCGGTTGCAATGATGTGTTCCACAGAACCAATTCATATAGAGAGCATTTTCCTGATAATGCAGACAGTCTGGCCCTACACCTCTATCTGGAACCAAATCTCAGTGTTCCTCCACTCACGGTCACCAACCCAAGGAGAGCAAAGGTCAGGCTACAAATGTCAGGTCAGGCATGCTTTAACACTCCAATCCATTGCTCTAATCCATTTGGCAGAAACGAGGCTAACAAATAAAACCACTCCAGGGATTAAATTGGTGAAAAATGATTTGTTTGCCAGAATTGGTATCTTCTTGTCTATCATTACCATGCAAGCCTTAAGCAACATCGTTTGCTGAAGTCTTTTTGCTCTGCCCTTGACTGTCTTTCTTACTTTTAAATGGTCTGTTGAGCACAGTTCAGGCCAGAGGTAAAACGATCAAAAACTTTCTTTACACAGAAATAGAAAACATGCATTTGGGGGGAAATATCTACAGCAGATGAATGCATTTGAAAAGAAACAGGGTATCCGTCAAACCACATTTTGATGCCTCTACATATCAGCAAAATTACCACAATCGAAACAAAAACGATTGTTAGTCTTAAAATGCCAAACCTCTCTCCACTTCAATCTTGTCTTGCACATTTTCTGTCTAATAGGATGATAAAAGTGAATACATTTTAGTCAGACCATGTGCCCAGACTTATTTTTCTATGATGAAAACATTATGACCCCTTCCCTGATGAATTACATTTCCACAAAAAAATACAACATTCTTCTTCGATGCACATTGAATTAAATTTCCTCAAAAGAATACTATATTCTTCTTCGGTGTGCATTTAGTGTAGTGACGTTTAGGTGCAGCAATTCTTGAAAAATATTGGTTTTCCAGAATTTTAGTGTTCTGGTGGTGCTCAAAGTTCCAACTGGCTCTGACAACTGAAAGCTCCACAGAGTGGTGTGGCGGCTGTCATGATGGAGATGAAATCCATATTTCACAGGGACCTGAGAAATATTTTACATAGTTCATGTTTCTCTGTGAAATATGGGTTTTTACACCAGTGTATTTTGTGTATTAAATGCACTCAAATATGTTATATAGATCTTAGAAAGATGGTGATAGCGTGTAGTTAAGGTTATTTCCAGTTATCAATGGAAAACATTTTTTTTGTTTTGCTAATAACTTTGGTACCTTGGAATCCGCACAAAACTTTCTAATACAAAAAAATTATTGACTTTATGGTGCGTCATAGCAGGTTTTGTGTGGGTCTTTGAAGTAGGAGGCTCTAAACAACAGGGGTGGGGGACCCAAATGTGACATCTCTCCCTTTGTCTCCAATAGGGTCCCTTGCTCCTCAATATAGAAAAAAACGGCTGGATGGAATCACACCAAGTTAGGCGTGAAAATAAAATTATACTTAAGGAAGTGCCCTTGTTCGATTTGGTGTAGCTCTGTTCAGGGCCGGACTGGGAACCAAAACTGGCCCTGGCAAAGTGATGGGCAGGCCCCCCGGGGGTTGGGGGTGCCGCCGAGCGCTTTGCCAGGGCCGGTTTTCGACCGATTGTGTTACAGGGCCGATTTTGCAGCTATGCTGTAAAAACGGCCCTGTTAAACAAAAACGGCCCCCAGGAGCCTAAAACCAGCCCCAACCCATGCGGCACACCGGGGGATTCCCCGGTGCCCGCTATGGCCAGTCCGGCCCTGGCTCTGTTCAGAAGGTTTTGAGAAATTAGCATTTAAATAGTGTTCCTTCCTGGTCAAGAAGATGTTATGTTTCAGCCCTATCTGGACCTTGAAGGCATCTGAAAGTGGGTTCACCATAATGAACTAAGATATACTGGAAGATTCTTGGTACACAGATGAAATGTTGGCACCAGGCATAAGCAAGCTGAGCACCATGAAGGAGCAGTGTGCGCAAACAAGAGAAGAAATCTATCTGTGCAGGAGAAGCAGGACAAAGCAAAAACATACGTAAGCAGCGGCAACCGGCACTGATTGGAGGTAGGGGGGGACGCAGGAGGTAGGATGGTAGGGGCGGAAGGTAGGGAACAGAAGGGGGCTCGGAAGCAGGGGAAGCGGGAATAAATAAATAAAATAAAAACATACCTTTTTGTCACTTCCTCGTCTCCGTATTCCTCCCTCGCTTGCCCTTACTGGAAGCACACCCAGGCGACCAGTCATCTAATCACAACACTGCCATAGCAGCGCTGTGATTGATCTGAGCGGCATGTTTCGGCTGACTGGAGGCCTGGGCATGTTCTCCACGTAGGCTGTGATGCAGCCTGCATGGAGAACATGCGAAGTGGGCAAGACTATTTTGGACGGCCCGAGAGGGCCAGCCAAGCAGTCACTGCGCAATTTAGGAGGGTGCTACCACCCCTGCTCCTGCCCCCTAACGCAAAGTGGGTGGATGTAGGAGAAAATAAAATGATAATAACGTGAGTTATCATTTTATTTTCCCTTTGTGTCACTGCAAAATAGCAGTGGGGCAATGCTCCTCCGCCTTAGCAGAGGAACCGCCACTGTGCATAAGATGTCTTGGGGAAGCAGAGGAAGAAAAGTACGACAAGCATCACAAATACTCAAGCAAGTTAGTGCTTTGCTCAGCATTTCTATTCCTGCACAGCGTTCCTATCTTGAAGACTTCGAAGAAGTAAGGAGCAGCCCAAAGCTCTCACATCTAATGTATAATAGCCAAAGCTTATCTTATAGAACTGAATCGAACGATTCCGCTGGCATGAGTTTCAAACCCTAGTGTTAAATTCTGAGTCAATCAGTGTTTTTTATTTTTAATGGATAGTAAATATTTGTATTGCCTCTCACGTTTGCCGCTCATGGAACTAGAACGACCAGATTGGTGCTGAGGACGCTTTACTCCTGGTCGCTCATCTTCGGAAGGGGAATGCCCTGCCTTCTTCTCGGATGTACTCTTATAGTCAAAAACCAATGTGATAGAGGAGAGAGGATGCTATAGATAATCGTTAGTGACTAAATAAGAAATGTACCTGTTTCCCTCTTAATGGGACTGTGCAAGATCTTTGGCGGTTTCAGGGATTATCTATGTTTTCTCTCTTTCACTCCACTGAACAGAGTTTGTTGAGCCCTTGATGACTGACAAAGTGTTACGTTGTCAATGAGCTGGCCAAGGTAAGAGTTATTTTGAAAGATTTTGCAACCTCTACGACCAGACTTACGCAGGTAAATCACTAGCAATTCATTAAACCCATTGGTTAGAGCGATGGTGTTAACTTTGACAGCCATTACATCTACAGCCAGTGCAAGGATTTTTTCCCCCATACATTAAGTTTATTTGTCCACTCTCACTCTTGGCAATGGGGTCACATACTGCCACCCCTGCTGGTTGTGGCTTAGGGGACTGCTGTGTTGCCATTGTCCTAGAACTGGGGCTTGGTTCCATATCACCAGAAGGGCTGCCAACACGCAGGAAAGTTGCATACACTTTTCGAGGAGCACTTGCCTGCACGCCATGCGGCAAGGAATCAAGTAACGCATGTATGGGGAAGCCGCCATATATATAGTCGCGGATCTCTGCTCTTAAACCAGGACTGGCTAAAGCGGTGGGGTGCGTCCTTTCCTTCTTATTGCCCCAGTAGCAACGTTTCAATTCATAGAGCTTTGAAGTCACCCCTTTCATGCGTATTACCTGTAGAATATAACAATATCTTTTAAATGCTATACATTTACGTGTGTGCCACTTGTCTTTATGATTTCCTATGTTCTTCTAGGATATTTGTTGGCATAATTTTTATGACTGCTTGTCCGATACATACAAGTTATTATGTGAAAACTAGTATTCTTACAATTCTGCAACCCTAGCGATGGAATTCTGAACTCTGCAAAGGCTACAGGACAAAATGCTCCTTTCTATGAAGTGCCAAGAAGTGATTAGCACAAATCCCCCAAATTCCGTGTCCTGTAGCAGAGCTCTGACGTCCCTCGTGAGATATATGACCACGACCCTATATACTGCTGGTTTTAAAGTCGCTTGATACCTTACTGTTGATAGTTGTTGATGTAAAAAAAAAGTACAGTACATGTAAATGACAGAATATTATGTATTTTGACTTACAAGAGCTGTTGCATATTGTTAAAACTGTACTATAAAACTGCACAATATTATGGTAGCTAGGGCATATTTTATATAATAAATGTTTGTGCAATTTCCAAAGAATTTTTGGGAAGAGTTTGTGTCTCAGTGTATTTATCTTTTACTTTAGCCTTTTATGTTTTTCTCACCGTATGAAATGTGGTACGTGAGTAGAGCAACCTGAATGCATTGTTTGTACATATTTTTAATTAACCGAACAAATATTAGGCCGTGTTTTCCTATTTAGTGAATCTAATTCATATTACCCAGCCTACGTTTAGCAATGAACCAAGACATCTTGATAAAGAAATGGTGAAGATGAAATGTATGTGATATTTAATACATTTGTGTGCGATTTGACTTGCCATATTGTTGGGGCTGAATGTATGAAATAAAGTATTTTTTCTCTGTGCTATAAGAAGTGTAATCTTTTTTTCTTGGGAGGAAAATATTTTTAAATTTACATTTTACAGGAACTGCCATAGGCAAGTGTCTCTAGTGATGTACAGGCAAACACTAGATTAGTAATCACGAGAAAGAGATTATTCATAGTGAATTATAGGAACCCTCGATACACCATGCTGTTTATCAATCCTGGCATAAAGTCCTCTTTTAGAGTCCTTAATGTTTTATCACCCTTTTCTATCATTAAATGTTTATTAAAATATTTTTAAGAACTTATTTAATTTAATTATCAGACTTGCATTTGTCGGGTTGCCCTTATGCAGGGCTCGAGTCGGGGGTACACGCAGGTGCACGGTGTCCCCTCACTCTTTTCACAGGGTGGACGCCGCCCCCCCCCCCCCCCCCCCCCCCCGCCAAGAAGCTGGGCGCCACAGAAATAAGCTGAACGTGTCCCGGTGTAATTTTCAGACACCTGGACACGCCCAGCACGTGCCCATGGGGTCATTTCCATATTGTCAGTCCCCCCACTTCTTGTTATAGGACTTGTGCCCTGCCCTTATGTCTGGCGACTAAGCAGGGCTGCCCTCTGTCTCTGATGCGTTTTACATTAGCAGTGGAACCAGGCGCGCAACACCCATTGGACTCATAGGGCTTCAACCCCCCCCCCCCCCCCCCCGTCGTGTGTGGCGCCCGGGACGAGACAGCCTCGCGGCGCACACACAGCCGCACCCGAGCACTTCACAGCTCTTTAAAAGACCATTTGCATGTTAATGAGGCCTCGCTGTTGTTTCACCCCTTGTAAGAGCCCCTGCAGCTCCACTCTGCCTATGGCTTAAAAGATTCAGCCCCCCCGAAATTTTTTCGTAGCCCCCCCCCCCGAAATTTGTGTCTAGTTGCGCCTCTGAGTGGAACCATATGCTAGCATAGTGAGGGGGGATGACAGCGACGTCCTGCTGAGCGATCGTGAAATCTTTTTATGCAGAGGATATGCTCTTGTATCTACCACAGTCTGAAACAGGCATTCCTTGGAGCGAGGGTCTCTTGGAGGACTTTGGGGTGGTGTCAGACCTCTGCATAAATTGGAGAAAGCCCTGTGCGTTTCTGGTCTCAGCAGCTTGGCTGCAGGCCCCGGCGGTGGTTACAGGATTTGGCATTAAATGGGAGACCCATACCTTATAATATTTGGGAGTTAGGATCTGTCACTCAGAGGCAGATGTTCATGAGAGCAACATGGGAACTGTATTATTCTCGCTCATGGGGAATGGGACTTTTTGGCCGACGGTATGGCTGCCAATAATGCAGCGGCTGACGAAATAAACAAAGAGTGATGGGGCGGGTGGGGTTGCGCGGGGGGCATTGAATATTTTTTTAAAAATAATAAAACGTACCTTTGCTGCGGGCCGCTCCAGCATCACGTCTCCTCGCGCCACCTCTCCTCTTCCTGTCTTCTGGTCCCTAACCTAAGTGCGCATGTGTGTTTCGGTCGGCATGAGAAAAACACATGCGCACTTAGGGAGTAGAGTGTACTAGCACTCCCCCTCCCCCTCCCATACCTCAGCCCGTCCCTCCCAACAGCTCTGGCTAAGAGCCATTACAAAAATGGGGTAACCCAGTAAATTGAGGACCTGGGTGTAATCTTGATACAAAAAACAGTGGTCCTGAATAGATTATTGATACACAAGAGCAAAAGGCTCTTACTTAGTTAAATAATTTACTACGTCGTGAGCTGAATGAAAGAAGGTTTGGGGTAGCTCACAATATCAAATATGACATTACAACATAAAAAGGCAACATCCATAAGTATATAAATCACCAGACATTTATTTTCTTTTTTAGCAATTTAAATTTTAAATTCGTATACTGTACAACCTTGAGTTGTACAGTATACAAATTTAAAATTTAAATTGCTAAAAAATAAAATAAATGTCTGGTGATTTATATACTTATGGATGTTGCCTTTTTATGTTGTAACATCATATTTGATATTGTGAGCTACCCCAAACCTTCTTTCGTTCAACTGGCTAAGAGCCAGCAAATGTAAATTAAAACGATGCAGGAACATCGTTTTAATTTACATTTTGCTGGCTCTGAACCAGGCAGTGGGGTGACGCTCCTCTGCTATTGCGGAGTAGCCGCCTCTGCAATAATGGCCTGAGTAGAGCTTTCTAAGATGGTGATACTTCCTAGAGTACTGTATTTTTTTTGCATGTGTCAGAACCCCTTTCAGAGGGCAACGGGGCACACAGGGGAAACTGGGCCCAACCGTGGTGGTTGAGGCTTTTTAACCCTAATTTCCCAGGGCCCAACCTACCTTGGGTCCTGAGCAGGTGTGCCAAGCACCCCTTCTGTACAAGGCACTCAATGGTAACTGCAGTCGAGTGCCAAGGCTCCAGCGGGGGGGGGGGATGTAGATACAGGTCAGTGAACATTACTCCTAGCTCAAAATGCACACAGTACGAGCAATAAATCAATATTCAGTCCAATACTTGCTCTTAGAGAAAAAGAAGTATTTCATTTTTAACTCTACACGTGCAAAGGTATACGACATTCAGAAGCAGTAGCACTTTGAGGTCAAGGCTCTAGTAGTTGTCAGGCATATCTCTGCCCCACCCTCCTGCGTGTAACGTGTTCAGGGTTATTCCCTATTTCGCTGGTGGCCGCATCCAGGGTATGCAAACCTTTAGGCCGGACTCATGAGTTATTCCTTGTGACGCTCTAGAAATGAGTCAAAAGTGTCTATGGTGCTGCAGCACTGTTAGCAGTGAGTCCCTCAGGCCCCCAAAGGCCCAGTTCCAGTCTGTACCTCTCTAGCAGTATGGCTGTGTACAACAGTACGGCAAGTGCCCTCTCCTTGGGTCCTCATGAGTCTGGATCCTGGATGGCGAAGTCAGGCTGCTCCCAGTGTACACAGCAGCACCCAATGGAACAGTCTCTCTCTATCGAGCTGCGGTTCATTCCAGTGATCAGAGCTGCTTGCACTAGTGTGTGGGCTCAACCCACTGGTCACAGCAGTATACCTTGGTCTAGGCGATGACCCGACCCCTTGGCCAAAGTTGTACTGACAGCTGCTCCTGGAAAACAGGATTGCAGCGGTACTCGTGTTCCGGGTTGCAGACTCTCCTTATGCAATCGCCCTCACTACGGCAGCTGCTCCTGGAATTGTGGGTCACTGATTTGGGCAGTCACAAGTCCTGCACTCCTGGCCCAAAAGCAGTTCACTGTTGACCTCCTCTGGCATACAGTGTCACCACGGCAGTGCGGCCTGCTGCTTCCCACACAGCACTTCTGATACGGCTCAGAACAAGGTGGCTCTCTCCTGGCATGAGGGGTTTGCAGAGCCGATACTGCACATGGACAACTGCTTGATTGGTGCACAGCCTCACACCTCATTCAGTAAATCCTCGTACAGGACTCCCCAATAAACCTTGCACCCTCCAATGTTCTCCTCTCCTGGCACTCTGGTTTTGGCAAGCAGGCTGGCGATAGTGCACTAGGGCAGATGAACTTGGCGTCCTGGGTGATGTCCCCTCACTCAGCAGGGAGACTAGCAGGCCTTTGCCGCTAGTCCGGGGCACAGGCAGAAGTCTTGCAGATCTTCCTCTTCTCACACAACCTGTCTGGCTGCTTGGCAAATGACAAATGTTTGAGGACTCAACTCCCCTTCCTGCAGTCTTTTTCCAGACACCAAATGCGATTTAGGGTCTGAGTCTTTGAAGTTCTAAGTCTGGTTCTGCTTCTTTTGAAGTGGATACTTCTCTCATTCTTCTTTCCTCATGAAAAATGTCTATTACAGCAGACAAGACTCCGAAGCTGATTGTCCCACAACACTACTCCTGAGAGTAAACAGAGTTCACAACTGGATGTCAGCCACAGTGATATGAACATGAAAAGGTGAATCACAGCAGGGCCAGTCCTAGGAATGTTAGGGCCCTAAGTGAAAGGGAAGATGTAAGGCCACTCTAATTTGCATGTGATGTGGGAACACAGGAAGTCACATCACCGGACTATTAATCTTCTTCGGTATTGCTGAAGTAACCTAATGTTGATATCAGTAACATCATTAAAAAAATACTCAAATAAGTCCATCTAGCACTTCCTAATAGTATCAGATGGACAGGTTAGAAGATTGACATTATTGTGAATAACTAGAAATAAAATAGTTTGAATTCTGAAAATATGGGAGAGAGTTAAACATCACTGAAGCCTGTGGAAGGGGAAGTGGCCTTTAGAGTGCCATAACCATCCCTATTGTCTCTTCACACCACTTTCTTCTGCCACATCTCCGGGACACTTGCACTTTTTGTACCTACTGCTTTCTGAAATCTTCCATGTACATATTTCAGACCTCCTCTCTTTCCTTTCCGAACCCTCTTTTCACTTTCTCCTTCTGCACATATTTTCTTGTATCTGTTTCACTTTACCCTTCTCAACCACACACACAACATGGCCATTTACCAGTGAACACCGTATTTGCCCTGTCAATCAGGGCCGGACTGGGAACCAAAACCGGCCGTGGCAAAGTGCTCGGCCCCCCCCCCCCCCCCGGGAGGGGCGGTGGGGGGGCGTTGGGGGTGCCGCCTAGCTCTTTTCCAGGGCCGGTATTCGGCCGATTTTTTTACAGGGCCGATTTTGCAGCTATGCTGCAAAAACGGCTCTGTAGCAAAAACGGCCCCCAGAGGCCCAAAACCGGCCCCCACCCGTGCGGCGCACCGGGGGATTGCCCGGTGCCCGCTACGGCCAGTTCGGCCCTGCTGTCAATATTGCAACAGAAGATTTGAACCTCTTTCACACACATTTGCACATAATTACAAGTACAATTAGTACATGTCACCCGTGCTCTCTGCCCTCCACAGGGGGGCCAAACAAGATTGGTTGAGCAGGTATTCGAAACACGTTTGTGACCCACTAACAGCCACTGTGAGAACCTCACACTACCTTTAGACTCAACTCCAGTGATCTCATTCATGACCCATTGGGCTCACTCCCTCTCAACATGAACTCACACAACTACCTATAGACCAGTCGATACTCAGTATGCAGAATAATAGGTTAGTAAGTTGCATGGCAAAAATACTTAAAAAGAAAATCCAGGAAAAAACAAACACTCTTAGGGAAGTAAATTAGACAAGAAATGGGAAATGCAAATAGTAGCACCTTACTGGCATGACTGACATGGATTACTTGTAGTGTTTTTTACGGTCATGGTTGATATATCTATCAGTGTTTTGCACTTATGGGATATCAATCAATCAATCAATCAATGAAGCTTTATTCGATTAAAATCATTAATCATAAAAGCAAGAACACAGCACGTTAAAAATACACAAAACTACATTAACAATTGATTTCTTGATTTAAGAATAGATTTTAAAAATACGGTGACAGAGGCTACAACATAAGGTGAGTCTAACATTTGTAAGGCTAAAAGTGCAGGGCGACATTGCCTAATGCCAAAAGATTTCAAAACCGGCAGAATCCATCTTTTCCTGGGAATGGTATAAAATTTGCATAAGAAGACAACATGTAAAGTGGATTGAGTTGATAAATCATCACATGGGCAATTACAAAGAGATTTAGACCAATCATTACATATAGGAAAACTTAATAGCCTATGAACAATTCCCAGGCGGAAACGGACCAACAAAAATCTATCAAAATCACCAGTAACAGTTGTTAAGTACGGTTGTAATGAAGAGTGATTAGAAATCAGCTGATGGGCCTGTACAGAGATCTTCTTCTGTTCTGAAGTCAGTCTGTAGTCATTTAAAAAGTCCAGGCACATTTTTTTCAGGTCCTTTCTCGCAATTAGGGACAGAGAGGTAGGGTCATCATAAAAATCACGGTGGTCCAGTTAACAGAAAAATGATTTGATGTAAGTTAACCACCCTATCCTTTGCGCCCCATCCAATTTTAAAACGTCTGTAATAATTGTGCGATTCAAGGCCAAATTATCCGATGTCCAAATCCTGTGCCATTGAAGTAATGGTTGAATTTTAATAATATCTTCTAGATAACCAATTCCCAGTTCTGCATGGCAGATGTAAGTTGATGTAGAATCAGGAACTCCCAGTAGAAATCGTAAAAATTTATTTTCTACCGTCTGCAGGGGAGTAACATCAACAATCCCCCAAAGACCTGCACCATAAGTGGCAACAGAAACACATTTTGCCTTACAAATTTTCAACAACTCAGACGGGGGCCTCCTGCCCAGTTTCTTACTAAAATTATACAGGGCAGTTACAGTTCTAGTAAACAGGGCCCTCCTGGTTTTTACTGCGGGTTGCCAACTAAGTTTATTATCAAATAGAATGCCCAAATAGGCAAATGATTTGGTATATTCTATTGGCTTATCATACACAAACATAGTCTTCGGGCCCTTGCTAGAACTACTGCCACTAGTCATAGCAAAGGTTTTAGAGACATTGATGGTAAGCCCCAAGTTGGACATAAAGTTCTCAAAGGAAGAAATTACCCGTTGCAAGGCAAGTGGGGTGCGGGCCATTAGGACAGCATCGTCGGCATATAACAGGGCCGGAATGGTTCGTAAATCAGTTTGGGGGAGGTCATAACAATTTTGTACTAGATGTTGTCCTAAACCATTAATATATAAGTTAAAAAGGAAAGGAGCAAGAACGCAGCCCTGTCTGACTCCTTTTCCTATATTAAAATCAGTGGTACATTGACCCTCCATCCCGTATCGAACCCTAGCCTTGGCCCCAGCATAAAGCTGTCTGAGAAAGGTAATTAAAGCAGTATCCACTCCAAGCCCGTCTAAGGTTTCCCATAACTTTGCGTGTACAACGCAATCGAAGGCCGATGATAGGTCAACAAATGTTAGATAAAAGTTAGCCCTTTTAGCCACTGTGTATTTAGCAATTAAAAGTGAATACTCTGATCCACAGTCCCCATTCCCTTGCGAAAGCCATATTGGATATCACATAAAATTCCCCGGTCCTCAGCCCAGTCTTGTAATTTATTTAAGATAACTCTCCCAGCTATTTTCATAGAGGAGTCTAACAGAGAAATTGGGCGATAGCAAGCCGGATTATCTCTATCTCCTTTTTTAAAAATAGGAACCAAAATTGAAACTAGCCATGTTGGAGGAAGGCTATTTCCTACGGAGGCATTAAAAAGCGCAGTTAAAAGTGGTCCCCATAATTCCAAGTTAGATTTAAAAAGGTCAGCAGGGACACCATCCGGGCCAGGTGCCTTGCCCCATTGACTGCTCGTTATGGCCTCAATTACTTCCTGCAACTCAAAAGCCAGATATTTTTCAGTTTGAAATCCCCGGGGCAGGGGCACATTTAATTGGGGCTCCGGAGGATCCAAAGCGACAACAGGACATTCATAAAGATGTGTATAGTGTCTAATCCAGTCATTTTCGGGGATAGCGATCTCAATGTTGGCTCTATCCGTATTAAGTAAAAAGGGAGCATTAACAGCCTTCCAAAAGGCGGCTGAATCTTTCGTTAAAGCTGCCTCGTGTAACGCCAACCACATTGATTTTTTAAGCTCTTGTTTCCTAGTATTCAAAGCTGATTTGTAGTCCCTTCTAGCTTTCCTGATATTAAGAATATCTTTAAGTTTTGCATGGAGCACAGTCTTCAGCCTTGCATAAGCTTGGGTGCACGAATGATCAAACCATCCGTGCTTCACTGGTTTACTTTTGTTTGTTTCGACGAAGAGAGCAGCCTTAATGGTTGCAGTGATTATTGAAAAATTCTTCACGATGTCGCTTTTATCGCCCCCCTCGTTAAGGCAATACATGAAGTTTATACGACAATCTGTAACTACTTTACTCAGAAGTTCTTTGTGGTTCACTCGTTCCCAGCTTAAAGTATAGCCATTCTGCCTGCTAAGTTTAATATTATCAATATCATTGATGTTTAAGCCCCTTGATCTTACAGATTGGCATTGTATCAGCAAGTTAATACTTATTGAAAAATGGTCACTTAGAGCCATGTCGTGTGTATTGAAATTCTTTATTCTAGAGGAATGCCTATTAAATGTCAAGATGAAATCTATTGTAGACAAGACACCACGACCATTAAAAGTAGGGGAGAAATCTATCATAGGTGTAGTCAACAAGTTACAAAAACCCAGATCGTGTGTTAATAATATATCATTGAATATGTCCCCTAGGGCCGTATGCGCAAAGTGCGAAAGGCAGTCATCATCATCGTAATCATACGTTAAACCACAGATCCCTTTGCCTATATGTTTACATAAGGAGCAGTTAAAATCACCCCCCCATAAAAAAATTACATCCTTATCCATTGAGTCGTGAAACCTCTCTAGGCCATCCAATAGAGATTTCAGGGTACTTGGGAGTAGATACTGTGGGATGTTGTTGTAAAAATTAACAATGATCACCTTCACACGTAGATCACAATTTAAGACAATGATTTGGTAGTAAGGGTCTTCCAAGAAACTACAATTATGATAATTCACGAGATTTGAGATGTAGGTACAAAGGCCTCCCCTTGCTCTACCGCTGGGAGACGGAACAGCTGAAGTAAAGAAAGTTCAATATCCTTCCAAGTGGACAGGCTCTACTAACCAGGATTCTTGTAAACAAAGGATATCGTAGTTCCTTGCAAAGTTCAGCCATACATCGTTAGTAATCTTCGACTTAAGTCCTGCGACATTCCAAAACACAATTTGTAACCCCTCAAGGCCCATTCTAGTCTTGTGGTTATTCCCCCTAATCCCAGCACCCAGAGTTGTTGACTGTAACGATGAGTGCGAGGAGGGACAAGAATCGATAATGGGCCCCTGGCTGCCAAACATGTTGTTATCTTTTGGAGAAATTATAAGGGTCATAGGATCAAGACAAGATTTATCAATACCAACGGGAAGAGAAGGCCGAAGGCAAGCCTTACAAGATCTCCTCGCCCTGCTCGTATTGTACACGCCGTTTTGCATGGGGTTAACTACAGATGGAATCATACCAGCATTATGAATCAAAATAGGTGGACCATCCCCAGAATCTAGGTCCATATTACCACCAGATTTAACCGTCCTACTATGTCAGTCCACCTCCTCTAGAGAGGATAGATACGGGAAACGGTTATGTGGTTGGATGGGATAGTTATAGCCATAATCTATGGTTGAGATTTTTAATTGCGGGGCACAAGGCTTATAAAAAAAGCCTAGAGGAACCAC
Source organism: Triturus cristatus (assembly GCF_964204655.1). NCBI lineage: Eukaryota > Metazoa > Chordata > Amphibia > Caudata > Salamandridae > Triturus > Triturus cristatus. Next base: position 1,359,221,528 of record NC_140590.1, read on the forward strand.
ACCAATGTTACCTAGAGCCAAAGCATGATAATCCAAATTGCGCAGTATCCATCGTACAAATTGGGGAGTCTTAAAGTTCAGAACCACGCAATCACCTGGAAAGAGTTTAGGGTCTTTCCCCAGCCAACTCACCCTCCTTACCATTTTAAATTCCGTGAACAACCTATCAGTTTCTCCCACTCTAGATCCCAGCCAGGCTAAAGACTTATTTCTTAGTACCTGCCATGTTTCAGGTAGATCATCTCTCAGTTTGGGTACATTAGTTAGTATGACTGTGTAGGGTGTAGCAGCAGGTGGTAAATCCAAAGAAGAGGAAGGTAAGACATAACCAGGATTTACAGCCGGAATATCATTGTGCCGGTTACCATCGCCAACATAGGAATCAGCCAGGATAGGCCTGGGTTGTGAATGGATTATAACGTTACCCTGGAGAGAGGGTGCACGATCGACAGAATGACTTAAATTCGACTGAGTGGTCCTTCTCTTTGATGAAGATTTGCCCTGGTCATTATTTATCACAGGTTTAGAAATGCCAGAGATGGATGATGGCGCATCGATAATAATCGAGGATTTAGAGTGTTTAAGAAGGGTTTCTTCAATCACGCCAAGCCTGGTAATGATATTAGTCAAGGAGTCTCTGAGGAACATATCCATAGCCTCAATCTTGGTCTGCATGGCTAGTAGATCAGAATGTGTTGAAGCATGGGTGGTGTTTGACGTGACCCCACGAGATGCTTTTTTCGGTTTGGGGAGGGGTTTATGTATTCCCTTGTTACTAGGTCTCTGTAAGTTAGTCTTGGCACTAGATGTTAGATCTTTTGGACCCTCTACAGCGATCGTTGGATTTTTTGATCGTTTGATGGGTGGCTGAAGCTCAACATCCTGATCAGAAAAGGAAATATGATCTGAAATGTCTAAGACACACCCATTACTAGTGACATCAGGGTTATATGTTACTTGCTTATTATGATTCAATAATAGATTGCCCGAGGAAGTTGTAACAGCCGTGCTATCACGGGACATTGCTTCTTCAACAGAGACAATTTGGTCCTCCAGGGCTCCCATGGCACCTGTTAGATAGTTTAAAATAGAAGCACATGGACCATCCCCAGGTTTCGACTGCTTCATGGGTTGTGCGCTTACAGCCTTTCTTTTCACCATTGTACCAGGGTGAACAAGAAAAGGAGCTAAAAGGCAGTAGGTCAGACAAAGTAAAGAGACTACTGCCAAAAGATCGCCAAATGAAAAATAATAAAAAGATATAACACTACCAAACCAAGGTTTAGAATATAAGTAAGTGGCTGTCAGCAATCATTGAACAATCACCTCAAAACAGTTTGAGGAGGGACAAAGTCAGCAAAAGGTCATGAACAAGTGTTATCTAATTGGCAGCAAGTACTTATCTGTCATAATGGTTGTAGTAATGGGCGCGAAACCAAAGTCTGTGGCCCAGCCCAGCCTACTCCTGGCTATGACCGGGCCAAGACGTCTTCGCCCGCGCGCGAGTCCCGCGCTGTGGGACCTCGCCTCCGTTGAAGAGGGCTCCACCGGGGACCGGGTTCAAAGTGTTACGTGCCAGGGGCTGTGCAAAAGTGCTTCTCCGCTGTTCGAGGTCTCCCGCGCTGCGGGACCTCGCCTCTGTTGAAGAGGGCTCCGCCGGGGACCGGGTTCAAAGTGCTACGTGCCAGGGGCTGTGCAAAAGTGCTTCTCCGCTGTTCGAGGTCTCCCGCGCTGCGGGACCTCGCCTCCGTTGAAGAGGGCTCCGCCGGGGACCGGGTTCAAAGTGCTACGTGCCAGGGGCTGTGCAAAAGTGCTTCTCCGCTGTTCGAGGTCTCCCGCGGTGCAGGACCTCGCCTCCGTTGAAGAGGGCTCCGCCGGGGACCGGGTTCAAAGTGCTACGTGCCAGGGGCTGTGCAAAAGTGCTTCTCCGCTGTTCGAGGTCTCCCGCGCTGTGGGACCTCGCCTCCGTTGAAGAGGGCTCCGCCGGGGACCGGGTTCAAAGTGCTACGTGCCAGGGGCTGTGCAAAAGTGCTTCTCCGCTGTTCGAGGTCTCCCGCGCTGCGGGACCTCGCCTCCGTTGAAGAGGGCTCCGCCGGGGACCGGGTTCAAAGTGCTACGTGCCAGGGGCTGTGCAAAAGTGCTTCTCCGCTGTTCGAGGTCAAAATAGAGCCCAATGTAGACTTCTTTCAAAGTTCTTCCTTTTAATAAATACGTTTACCTGCCCTGGACCTCGTTGCATGATGTAGTGCTATGTAGCCCATGAGAGATGCCTCCACCCCTGAGCATCACAGCGCTGGATAATGGGTGCTAAGCCCAGGAGAGCCCCCCACCCCACACTGGGCCTCATCTCAGCAATGATCTAGTGCTGTGTTGCCTAGGGCAGGGTGGCCTCTCTCCTGGGACTCAGCGCTATGATGTAGACCTGAAGCCCAGGGTAGGGGAAAGCATTTGTTAAACAGTAGAGCTGAATCAAAGCATAGTGGGGAGGATAAACCCAGGGTCATTGCTTTGAGTGAGACAGGATCTCTGGGTCTTAAGCCTCCCAGTAATTTGGATTGCATCTGTATTGACATACTTTATATGGTAAACCACTGATCGATAGCTCAACAAGGACTTTATACAACATTAAGCTACTCCACGAGCTGTGAGGTCCACAGGAGGGGGTTTCAGACCCTGGGCATCGCAGCCATAGTGTAGCACTGTGCAGCCCAGGAGTGGGTGACTCCCTGCCTCACACCACTGGATAATGGCTGCATGGTCCAGGCAAGGGGCCCCAACCCATGATCCAGCACTGAGTGGCCCAGGGAAGCGGAGTCCCTTCCCTGGGGGTTGAAGCTGCAGAGTAGAGCTTTAATATTAAAGAGTGGAGTGAGCTCTGCCAGGCTAGTCTGGTCTTCTGACTCCTCATCAAATTCAGACGCATTCCCATATATTTACAATGACAATTGCCATGTTACCACTGCTTTGTGTGCTCTGTAGAAGGGCAAAGCATGATTGGATGAGCAGATATTCTAAACACCTTGACCCACTGGCAGCCCCTTGTGAGATCTTCCTCCAGCTTTTACACTCCATCCAGTGCTCTCAAGCACGCTCCACTACAAACACCCGCCCACAACTTGAGCTCACACAGACACCTATGAGCGAGTCAATTTATAGTGTGGACAATACAAGATTGATATGCTGCAGTGAAAAAAAAACACAATAAAACAAAATCCAAGAAAAATGTAATACTCTTAGAGAAGCAAATAAGGCATGAGTGAAATGTAAATAGGAGCAAGGTTATCTTGTCCTTTTAATACTCTGAAAATGAAACATGGTTCATCGGATTAAGGGCTCAAGTGTTTATTTCACTGTATTAATTGTTTACGCATAATGGAAATGTTTTATATATGTATTCCCGGTTTAAAGGAAAAATGTGTTTTTTAAAACTGTAGCTTTTATGGCATTTTTGTTGAATAAAGCGTATACAAACAAACAAATAGGAGCAACCTCGCTGGCATGACTGGCATGGATTACAGTAATGTTGTGTACAGTCATTGGTGGGATATGTTCCAGTGGTTTGCCCTGTAAAGGATATCAAAGTAAATCATAACAGAGATGTCTTTCATAGTCAGATTTAAAGTACTGCCAGCCCTGAGAGCCAGAGTGACCTGCCTCACTGACAGCCCTGAGTTTATATAGCTCACCAGGGTGCCTAGAGGATGTGCTATTTCCCAGACGTGGGACCCGTGCTCACTACGCCACTGGAGTCAACCTATCCTGGCTGATGAAGGCTGATAGCCAGAAGCTGGTCCTAGGATGCTTCATTCCGGTCCAGGGAAGACATGGCTTGGCAGTTCGGGCTGGACTATTCCCATGAGGCACAGGGTCAAGACTGATTTGCATATGGCCATGTCTAAACTGGGGTGGTGTAGTGGGCAAAAGAACGATGGATTTAACCCAGATCTCTTGACTGGGGGAGAATGTCTGCATTGTCAGCATTCCGTCCATCATTTGTTTGTTGTAACGCTTTTCGCCCTAAGTGGGATGGGTATGCCCAGACGTGGGTCCCGTGCTCACTACGCCACTGGAGTCAAGCTATCCTGGCTGATGACGGCTGATAGCCAGAAACCGGTCCTAGGATGCTTGTTTCCGGTCCAGGGAAGACATGGCTTGGCAGTTCGGGCTGGACTGTTCCCATGAGGCACAGGGTCAAGACTGATTTGCATATGGCCATGTCTAAACTGGGGTGGCGTAGTGGGCAAAAGAAAGATGGATTTAACCCAGATCTCTTGACTGGGGGAGAATGTCTGCATTGTCAGCATTCCGTCCATCATTTGTTTGTTGTGCTATTTCTGCCACAGAGTGTTGTCTGGAGGTCAGAAAACCGAGCTGACACAGTTAATGACTTGTCATATTGGAAATGGGAATTACACTTTATCAAGATTCGGAGTGGTAAGTATGATGATCAGGAATATCAGAACCTATAATGAGAGCTGGGCAAATGTTCCACCACACATTTGACGGTTCTCTCAATAGTGAGCTGCCAAATATATCATTCACATAATGCACAACATGAAGAATTTGGCAAGCCCAAGCAAGCTTGGGAAAATCAAAAGGGCTAAGCTCAGAGGTCGTTGCACAATAATGAATGTCCTGAAGGATGTGAGCAATAATGCGTGTCAACAAGGACAGGGGCATCACTGACCGAAAAATGGAACGAAAGAGGCCATCGAATTAGGAAATAGATGAGGGGAGCTACAATCAGCAGCGTTTTCTTAGTTCATGGCAAAAGAAAAGATGGTCAAAACATTGGGAATTGTGTACTTTCTCTCAGTGACAAAGACTGTTTGCCCTCTGCAGTGCCTTGGACTAAGGAGGATGGAGCCTATATAGATAATGCTCCTTTTTTTTTTTTTTTTTTTTTAAAGCATTAGTGCGAATAATCCCCTGAAGGTAATATCCTTTAATGGAAATGGGCTCAACAGCGCAAAGAGACTTGAAAGCTGGATTTTAGCCGAGAACCCTGCAGTGAACTTGATCCAGGAGACTCATAATCCCAGCTGGTAAACTGTCAGGATTCTCGATGTTCAAAAACTGGGCAATATATAGAGGGTTTTTGTCTGCCCAAGCTGCTCATCGCGGCACGGCTATTTTTTTGTCAAAATAGGCAGGTGGAGAAGTGGTCAACAGTGCCAGAGATACAGAGGGTCGCTAGTGCTGGGTAAGTTGTTTGATAGGGTCAAAACCTTTTACATTTGTTAGTTTTTATGCCCCAGCAACATTACTCCATATGTGAATTTATTCCTGTCACTTATGCAAAACCTGGAGGGATTCATTATTGGAGGGATTTCAATTTGCTGCAGGATCCAAAAGTGAATTCCTCGGTTAAGGCAAAAAAAAAAAACAATTAACAAAATCTTTGACAATCATTAGGGACTTAAAGGATATTATCCCTTTAAATGATCCCTGGAGGGCCTCATGCCCTATAGAGATTGCATTTGCCTGCTTTTTGGGGAGGTTTCATACCTCCTCTCGCATAGATTTTTAAAAAATTTCTTGAGCTCTTATTTATAAGTCTCAAATTACCATGCTTAACGGATTCTATGATCATCTAATGATTAGCCTTCAAGATCAAAGTGACCAAATCCCCCCTGGGAACCTAGTCAATGGGTGTTAAAAAAAGCAATATCTGCAGGAGGAAGGGTGGGTACAAATTCCTAAAGATGAGATTAAGGAATTCTTGATGATCAATGACCACACCAGAGTTTATTGTTTGGGATTCCATGAAGGCATTTATCAGAGAGAGGATAATAGGTAAGGATGCAGAGAATAGCCTCAAGGTCAAAAAAACAAAAACAGATTTGAGACCAAAAGGTACAACAGAATTACGTCAGGTTACTGAAGAACTCATCCAGGTCTAACAATACAGCGTTTGACACTGCTAGACAGGCAATGAGTGAAACATACTATGCTAAATGTACTGCACTTAGCCTGTTTTATTCACTAAAAGTTCATGAAGAAAATAGCTTCACTAGCAAATCTTTAGCATTGCAGGCACGGGAACAAGCAGCCAAGAATCAGATTAATGCCTTGAAATGCCCAATCACCGGAATAATAAGTAGGACATCGGAGAAGGTGGGAGAAATCATCTTGAACCACTATACACTGATTTATTCACAGAATCAGTCAATTGATAGATTCTCTTTAGAAAGATTTTCAGTTGACTGCGATATCCCAGCCTTAACTAGAGGAGAGGGAGCCAGTATGTCTCGACCGTGCTCTAGGGAGGAATTGATAGAGGTCATTATGATTCTGCCTAATGGGAAAGCCTGTGGCTTGGATGGATTCCCTGGGGATTTTTTTCTAACTCTTTTCCGAAGTTTTAGAAAATCCCCTTTTATCTCTAACTAATGGAATGTTACATGGAGGTGACATACCATCATTTTTTTAAGGGGAATGTGGTAAGCTTTCTGACGAAAGACAAGGTGGCTGAAGATCCTAATTCGTACTGCCCTATCACATTGTTAAACACAGATTAAAAGATAGGTACAAAGCTACTTGCAAATAGATTCAATCTAACAGCCGCAGGATTGATCCACTCAGACCAAAAGGCTTTCTAGCAGGCAGGCAGCTAGGAACAAATACTCACTATTTGGCAGAAGCTCTGGATTACTTTGCTGTGAATACGATACAAGCCCTTGTGTTCCTGCTAGACGCGGAAAAGCTTTTGCCCTCAAGATGTTGTGTAGTTCCTACAAATCTACATAGGATCTGGGCGTTTACACAACATAAACTGAGGGTTTGGTGTCCAGACTGATTCCAGACACACCTAAAGAATATGTTAGTCTGTGGACCAGCTAGCTCACAGTGCCACTATAAGTCCCTCTTACCAAGGAACTAATAGTTTCCGGCAACTATCGAACATGACAACCCTGATCCCTCGGGGATCGTGGAACCAGTAAAGTGCCTTTCGCTCAGTCACTTATGCTCACTTCATCTCAGAGATATACACAGAATAAACGGTGGGGAGATTTTCAATAAGCATTTATTGAACCAGCGTCATTCTAGTGTAAAATACATGTGCTGCAACAACCATTAGACTGAAACACAAGTAGAGTAAAGAAAAGGTAGAATTCTACCATAGTGCTAAATCAATGGATATATGCAGGGATATATATACATGATAGTAACAATGTGTACTCCTACAATCCAAACACGAACTAGATGTACCTAAGTGTACCTAGCATGTATGGAGGTGTATAGCCAAGAATCTCCTTAGGATAAAGCCAAACCCATTACCTAATGTGGGAGAGCGAAGGACCCCGTCTTGTTCTCAAGAAGGACACCCCACGAGGGATGTCAGACCACTGCGTGCTGGAGTGTCTGCGTGCAGGATCCTCAGCTTCTCGAGTCAGTGTGTCAGCATGGAAGTTTTTTTCTCCTCTGGTTTGCCCAGTGAAGATGTAGTGCTTATATACCCAAAAGGCAATCTCAGGGGTTCTACCTAGAAGTGTACAATGGGCATGTTGGGCAAGGATGACGATAGAGGTGACCCTTATACAGAGTTATTATGCAGAAGATGGTAATTCTGCTGTGATGCTGAGAATCCTCATGCATAACACATGAGGCTAGTTTTCTGAGAAAACCACACAACAGTAATGTAGCACCTAACTAGGTATAAGGTCAGCGTCAAACCTGTTATGTAGAACAATGGTAGGACAGATGTAGACAAAAGGTCGTGAGCTAAAGAATGATGATGGATTCAACCCAGATCTGTGACTGGGGGTGAGTGCCTGAAAAGTTTCAGCGCTCCGTCCATCATATCCTTATGTTTGCTTTGTTCGCCCTAAGTTGGCAGGGTATGCCCAGATGTGGGTCCCTTGCTCACTTTGCCACTGGATTCAAGCTAGCCTGGCTGATGAAGGGTGCTACCTAGAAATCGGTATGAGGATGCTTGTTTCTGGTTCAGAGAAGACCTGGCTTGGCAGATCTGGCTGGACTGTTTCCATGAGGCACAGGGTCAAGACTGATTTGCATATAGCTGGGTCTGAACTGAGGTGGCGAAGTGAGCTAAAGAATGATGATGGATTCAACCCAGATCTGTGACTGGGGGTGAGTACCTGAAAAGTTTCAGCGCTCTGTCCATCATCTCCTTGTGTTTGCTTTGTTCACCCAAAGTTGGCAGGGTATGCCCAGTCGTGGGTCCCTTGCCCACTTTGCCACTGGATTCAAGCTATCCTGGATGATGAAGGGTGTTACCCAGAAACCGGTTCAAGGATGCTTGTTTCCGGTTCAGAGAAGACCTGGCTTGGCAGATCTGGCTGGACTGTTCCCATGAGGCACAGGGTCAAGACTGATTTGCATATAGCTGGGTCTGAACTGAGGTGGCGAAGTGAACTAAAGAATGATGATGGATTCAACACAGATCTGTGACTGGGGGTGCATGCTTGAAACGTTTCAGCGCTCCGTCCATCATCTCCTTGTGGTTGCTGTGTAACTATCTAGACCTATATTGGGGTACATTGGGGCTCATGACATTGGTCTGGGAAACTTTATGTAATATCTTGACCAGATTTGGTATTCCATCTCGGATCACTAGGCTCATAGATAATTCGTATTGTAAAGCTGAAGCAGGTATTATCATTAATTCAGCTGTAATGGGGCAAATAAAGGTATTAGAGGGCACAAGATAGGGGTGTCCATTATCCTCTATTTTATTTGCCTTCTTCATTGAGCCACTAGCTAAAGCAATCAGAGCAAATAAAAATATCCAGCCTCCACTCCCGTAAATGGATAAGATAAAATTATATGCTGACAACATCATGCTTATTCTAGATAGTCGGAAGGAGACTCAAGAAAAGCTTTTTGAGATCTTTTCTCAATATGAGGCAGTGGAAGGGTATCAAATTAATAAGAGGAAGACAGAAATAATACTCTGTGGTTGTACCACCGAGGTCATACTTACATGCTTGGCTGTCTGGGCTATATCCCAACCAAAGCATTATCTGAGGATTGATAGAGCGCAATTCTGCTCTTCAATTTGTAGGGGTGTATTATAATCACAAGTAGTCTGCACCTGCATATATTTTTATGTTGTGTTAACATTTGATTATTAGAATTTGAAATGTAATTGTGCCTTGAATTTGAAAGTCTTAATGCTCGTTTTACAAGTGACTAATGAGAAATTAATTTACTGCCATGTAACATACTGATTTAAATGTGCACAGTAACAATGTTCTTGTATATGTGTGTTTAACGAAGATCTATGGTGAATCTTATGTTAGCCGGTTTTCCGTAGGCCTTGTGTAGTTCTCCCTGGCTCTCATAACTGAAGCATTTGTAACGTTCATGTGTATGCAGAATCTTTCCTTACTCACGTTTCTGTTGCAGGTGGAGAAGTTCATCTCTGTTAGTGAGAATAATGCTTTAGTTTTAGGAGTCAGGCTTAGGAAGGAGAGGATACATTTGAACAAGGAGTGCTTATAATGTGGGACGGTGTTCTTTCTCAGTGGAGAAGGCCTGAGAGTCAAGGTTGTGATGCAAGGATGGGAGTGTCCTTTGATTTTGCTGTTGGAATTAGGGACAGTGCCCCTGTTGTGTGTTGTATGTGGTAAAGCAGGCAGCAGGATACTTCCTCTAAGTTACAAGATAGATTTATTAAGAACACAGCATAGCGCACACCTCGCCAGCTGACCAGACCATCAACTGACAAGAGTGGAACTCTCCAACGGTACATGGTAGAATACACACAGGTATTCTGGGAGGCTGGGGAGGTGGGAACATAAAGGAAGGTCTAAAGGTCACAGGTGGCCATCTTGTGAGGAGCACAAGTATACTACATTGTGCTAACTGTTGAGTTAGGAGAGGAGATCTGATGGAGAAAGAGGGAACATCTTAGAACGAGCTCTGTAGCTTTATGCTACTTGACACATTCAACGTGAGTGCACTATTTAGGAACTCTTCAGACCCTGACACCTTTTCCTGAACTTGTCTGGGGAAACTGCTATGTGGGGAGGTCACGTTAGTGGTAGTGTAGGGACAGATTAATGCTTGTTACTTACAAACCTCAAATGAAGAAGACTCTTGATGTTGGCGCAGTGATCATCTGCGCCCTGATTTTAGAGCTGGTCATTCTCTAACCAACTAAACTTAGAACTTGGAGTCAGTGATTCTTTGGAGTCATGGTTTATTCATATTTTGAGATCTGATTAGACAGGGTACTTCTCCCCTCTACACATTTAATCAGGAACCAACGGTCTGTCAACCAAGGGTTCCCGAGTAAATCTAGGATGTGGAACCCAGCCTCATAAGTATAAAGTTCTCTTCTAAGATCGAGGGCTTGTATGACCTTAATTTCTCTCCCTAATCAAAATGTCGGTTCTTCCGTTGAATAATTTTTTATTCTCTGCCACCCCATGCGTGTTTACGACACATTTTCTAAAGCCGTTGAGTCCATGTTCTCTTCTTTTATTTGGCAAAATAAAATTACCCAGAATTGCATTAAGCACTTTATATGACTCACTTAAGAAAGGAGGATTGGTTCTCCCCAATCTCAGAGATTAACACTATGCCTATCGTGCACAATTTATATCTAGGTTCAATACAAAGATACTCAGGGATTTTTATACATAATTTTATGCAGTCGATTTTTAAAGAGCTTAATATCCGGGACATACTAAAGGCGACCAAGCTGCCTAAAAGAGCACGTTATAAGAGCTTGAAGTGGCTCTTTCGGAAACGTGAAGATTTCTATAGGAGATACTATATTCCTCAGATCAATGTTGCGACTTCCTTGGCTGCTGTGGATGTAGGTCCAGGGGAGAAGCTCTCACCCGAAATTGTTCAAAGGTGGGGTAAAGCAGGATATTTGAAAATATCAGACATCCTTTTTTTCTTTTCTTTTTTTCTTGTTTATTAGATTTTAATATTCCAGAACATTAATACAGGAAGGAAAAAAACAAAAAGTAAACACCAGAGAGCATAAGCCACATCCAGTATTTTCTGGTACATAATTCAGTCATGTACATCCTTCAGATTTTATGCAGTAGAGTATTGCCTATCTTATCCTTTAAGAGTCATACAATCAAGTAATTGTTCACATCATTACCCGCATTATGCTACGGTCACCATAGTTTCTCTTCCCTTTGTTGCTATATCACATATACCCCATTCTCAGTAATAATACTGTTCCCAGAAGGTCCCCATCAGGGTTACTCTGGATCGTCCTGTCGAGGTGTGCCCGGGTCGGGTTGAGGTGCAGCCAGGTAGGTTCGTAGGGGGTCTTGTATGTCTCGTGGCTGGGAAGTAAGAGGCATCAATTCTGCGTATGCTAAGAGTCTGTCTTGACAATATACAAGATTTCGTAGCCAGTCCTTAAATTTAGGGGCCCTCCCTCTTCCCCACCTACATGTTACTTTACGTTTGGCCAGCAGCAGTCCTAGGGACGCATATTTTCGGAAGGCGACCTCAATTTCCTGCGGGTACCCTAGTACTGCTACCAGCAGTGTCAAAACAACACAATGGTCCAGCACACTTAATTCAGATTTATAAGTTGATAAAAAATAGTTTGACAGAAGTGATCATTGTTGTAGATTAAACATTCATTTCACATGGTCAGATCTCATAATTGAACCAACGGGCAATTCAGCAGAGTTGTTCTGTAAATTCTTTATTGAAGACTTCTTTTTTTCTCTCCGACAGGGTAAAAACCGTAGCCAATGCGCTTCGTCCTCGTGGACTTCTTCAGGGCAAAAACAAAACACACTGTTTTTATTATCCTTGGTTGGGTTGCAGCGTTGTGAAACTTCTCCTGCTATAGTTGGACAATCTGTTATATCGCTTGTTTGGCCTGTCAAGGGATTGTAGCAATTCGTTTTTCATCGTAAACCAGGTCATCAATACAGGTGACGGATGAGTCCAATGGAGAGTATCATCCATGTCATTTCAATTTGTCACTATTTGAGCAGTGTTCTGGCCGGTCTGGTAGCGTGGCAACCATTGTTTTGTTCTGAAATTAGGAGATCGTGTGTATCTCTGGAGGCTTAGGGGTATTGAGTCTCCGGTCCTTAGGACCTTGCACATCTTGATATAAAATACTCTTCTGAAAGATAGCTGCAATCTGTTCTGCCTCGATCCCCTTCCAATTTGTATTGTAGTGCTACCAGCAGTGTGTCTGGGATGGGGCGCCTATCATCTGGTGGAGCGGTGCCATTATCCCCGGTTCAGCATGGAAGGCAGGGGTAGCAGTTTTGACATCTTGTTGTAAGCGGACATAAAGAAATAGATCCGTAGGGGTTGGCTGATGCTCTCAAAAAAAACCTTCCAGAGTGCAGAAATTGCCATTTTCATATAGATATCTTCAAGTCAGCTTCCCCGCCCTGCGCATCATCTGCTTACATCCCACCTCATGTGTAACCGGGAGATCCGGGTGATGCAGCATGCCAAATTTGGGGGAGCACAGCATTGGCGCCTGCAAGTGCTTTGCAAGATTGTGCCATGCCTTGTTTGTGCAATCTACTGTCATCGGGTTTATACCCCCATATCGCCTGTAAAAGGAGTCTAGACATGCCGTGATCGGGACAGGGGCCATATATCCCTGTTCCACCGATAAATGCAGCATGGAAGGTAGCGGGTTTAACCAGTACGCCTCAAAGTGCCCTTGGTCGCATTGGAAGTAGAGCTCCATATCTGGTGCCTCAAATCCTCCCCTATTGAATGGCTGAGTCATGAGTTCCCACTTCATTCTGGTCTGTTTCCCTTCCCATGCTAGCCGATTCAATTGGACCCTAAGGGTTTTGAAAAAGTGATTACTATGTGCTTATGGAATGTTTATGAATAAATAAAGCAGTTTTGGGAGTATTATCATTTAAGTCAGGGCGATGCATCCTGCCAGCGACAGGGGCATGGCGATCCACCTAGTGATGGACTCTGTCAGCGCCTCCAGCGTGCTGCCATAATTGCTGCGCATCAGCTTTTCCTTATCCCTTATATTGATGCCCAGGTATTTGACTGTCTCCTCGCGCCATTTTTCATGAATAATCGGGGGTAAATTGTCGAGTACTCACCATAAGAGGGAATATCTGGGATTTCTCCTAGTTGATGTTGATGCCTGAAATCCCCCCAAAAATGATAAATTCTCTTAGCAATGGATTGAGGCTAATGCTTGGGTCTCATAGGTACAATGTCATATCATCAGCATAAAGGGATATTAGAATGTGTCTTGTTGGATATGGCAGTGCATACTCCCTATGGTGTTGTCTGAGCCTGGCTGCCAGCGGCTCCACAGCCAGCGCAAAAAGCAATGGAGAGTGCGGGCACCCCTGCCCTGTCCCTCTAGTAATTTGGAAGGGGTAGGGGAATAGCCCATTGATTGATCCCCTTGCTTGCGGCTGAGTATATAGTTGTTGGATCCAGGATAAGAATGGAGTGGGAAAGCCCATTCGATAAAGCACACCCAGGAGGTAATCCCATTCAAGGGAGTCAAATGCCTTGGTAGCATCTAAAAACACTCCCTCTAAATCCGGGTCAATATCCTGCAGTAGAGCAAATAGTGTGCAGAGATTGAGACGTCGCTCTCCCAGGTATGAACCCTTACTGATCAGACAAGACCAGTACATTCATGAGTAGGTTCAATCTGTTCGCTAATACTTTTGCTAGTATTTTTCGCATCAGAATTTATTAGCGACAAAGGACGGTATGAATCGCATTTATCTGCCAGTAAATCTGAAATTAAGCTTTCGCTGTATGTTTTATAGAACTCTGCAGTGAGCCCATCCGAGCCAGGGGCACAGCCTAATCTTAGCTGCATGATTGGAGCTCGGATTTTATCTTCTTAGAGCTCGGCAGAGAAGAACTCTCTTTGTCTGTCTTCTAGCCAGACCAGGGTAGTGTCTTCAAAATTCTATGGGATGTGTACTTTGTTTAGCATATAGGGTTGTGTAGAATGTATGGAATGTTTTCAGTATATCTGGGGTATCTTTGCTTAGTGTCCCATCAGGCTCTGCGACTTCCAATATTGTATTAGAGAACAGCGGTTTCCGAATCAGCTCGGCTAATGCCTTGCCCGGCTGCTCTCCCTCTCCAAATCACCGAGCCTGATGGTATTTCCCACGAAACAGGCACTCCCTCTCCACTATATCTTGATATTCTGACACTGTGTCCCTTATTTTCCCCCGCATATCTGCTTCTGGGGCAGCGTCTCTCAGGTTCTCCATACAATGGATGTCTTCTAGTTTACGCCATGTGGTGCGGATATCTCTCAGTATGCCCCTCCCTTTGCAATACATACTCCCCGAACAGTTACTTTAAAGGCTTCCCACACCATAGCGAGTGTAAAGGCCGTACCTATATTTTGCTCAAAGAAATCTGTGATTTATTGTTGCATTTCTAACCAAAAGGGGGCATCCAAAAGGATGTGAGGGGGCAACCTCCAGCTCTGGTATGGCATAGTTAAAACTGGGGGGGGCAACTGTCATTATCACTGGGGAGTGGTCATAGTATGTACGGGGTAGGTGACTCGCCTGTAGTATCCATGATCGTATCCTTTTTTAAATGAGCCAAAAGTCTATGCGCGACCATGAAGAGTGCACTGATGAGTAGCATGTGCCTTCCCTGCAGCCCTGGTGCAAAGAGCGCCAAGCATCATCCAACTCGTGACTATTCGTTATGGCTTTCAGCTGACGCTAAGTGCTGGTGTAATGATGGGTCTGAAGGTGCGATCTATCCATCATTGGGTCTAATGTTATGTTAAAATCCCCCCCATATAATATGGGTGTACCCTATGTTTACGATTTTTCCCAATGATCTAATTACTAATACTTTTATATGATGTACCTTATAAACATTTCTGTATTTCCATATATCTGTGGTCTAGTGAAACTGTGACTTCCTAAAGCTGAAGCACAATAGGAATCTACGTAACATATGCAAAAGTATTGAGGTCTATTTTGTTTTTTTTACCAAAGATGACTTCTTTCTGTGATCTCTTATTCAGAATATATTCAACATAACAATTCATAAACAGCAATATAATACATTCATATCTGTATTGCAGAGTTCACCTAACAACAATCAAGCACTTTCCCATATAAATCAACACTATAATACCATTTATGTATCAAAAGAAATATTATCAAACCCTGTGCAAAGATGAGGATCCTTTACCTCTCGTGGAAACACCTGGGTACAAATGTAAAAATTCACAATCCTCAAGCGATGACTCCTGAAAATAGCGTTGATCACAAATTCTAAATTCTTAAACAAAATTATTGCCATAATACACTTCTCTGTATCCAGTTAAGTATTTTATCATCTTTCCATGAAACAGCAATCATAAACTCCAAGACCAAATTCCTGGCTGCAGCAATTATCTATTTAGATTGCCTAGCAAAGAAACTCTGGGCCACAAAGAACTTAGAGGCTGATTACTAGTAGTGGCGGTCCTGCGAGCACCCTATTCCGATGTGGTCACTTGGACCATGCTCCACTGCCCCGGCAGTGCCAGGTTCTCTGGCGGTGGCGCGGTGGACAGGAGTGTCCAATATGCAAGGCGGGACCGTCGTGGGCCGCCAAGCATATTTCAGATTTCCCCACCACCAGCCTTTTCATGGTGGTGAGCCTGCCATGAAGAGGCTGGCGGTGAGGAGACAAAAGGGTCTGTTCAGGGCCTCCATGCCCCCACCGCCAAGGGGATGCATTAAGGGGGTACAACATGTGCCCCCCTGTTTGCGTGCACCTCAGGTTCCAGCATGGCATGAACTTAATAGTCAATGCCATTCTGAAACTTATTTTGCGTTCCCATTGTGGTGCCCATTTTCAGGCAAAAGAAAAGCCAGCCAGACAAGAGTTGTACTCATAATTTGGCATTTCTGTGCCGGCGCAGCACCGCCAAAATCGTAATCAGCCCCTTAGACTCTAAGGCCCACATTTGCTAAGATTTTGTTTGTTCCTACATATTTAAAATGTGAATAAAAATAATTGGTGATTAATATTTACTTCTTGGGGATCAAGGCTATGCCGGTACAGCAATGGTTGAGAACACCAATAGAAAACCCAATTATTATGGCAAAAAATAGATTTTATTCTGCTGGGAAAAAAAGTGTAATGGAACTCACATTTGGTATTTTTAAATCCAGTTTTCGGTGTTGGGATCAATCAGGAGGACTCTGGCTATATACACTTGAAATGGTGTGCAAAATGATTGTGTTACACTACGCAACCTAGCTGTACATCCTTCTATCCCTTTGGTTGAGGAAGTGGACATATAAATCATGAAGTTCAGGTGCAAATAGTAACTCAAATAGAATTTGATACGCAGGAGGATCGATTCATAAGAAGAGAACTTGTTAAAAACTATTTACTTCAATAAAGGTCATTTTTATCTGAAAAACAATTGGTTTTTTTAACATTGAAGAATATATTATTCAATTTCTTTTAATAAAATTATAAATCTTTGGAGTTCACTCCACTTTTTAAAAAATCTACATTTTTTGCATCATGTTTGACAGTTAAAAAAAACATCATTTGCCAGGAATCGCCGTCCGTGGTCCTCGGGATTGTGCCGATGCTCAAGGGGGTCCACATCTCAACTGCCCCAAGTCGGAAGAGCAATATACTCGGACTGGTGAGATAGTTAAGTGGGGGAAGGAAAGGATGGGAACAGCGGGGAGGGAGATCTGAGGAGACACAATAAGAACCTGATTAGTCCCGGCTGTTCTTTTCACCTTACCCCACCTCCCCTCACTCCCCCTGTTGACAAAGGATCTTAGAGTGAACAGTTCTCCCCTACCTGAAACAAAACAAGGGGTGAAGTTTGAGACTGGAAGAGAGAGGAGAGGGAGCGCACACCGTCGTCCCAATACTATGGAAAGAAAGAGGAGAAAGAAAACACCTTAGGCAAAGATCTTGAACAGGTAACACTTTCCCTAACACACTATGGCGCATCCCTGGTTCCTTCAACCTACCCAATGGCAAGGACGGCTAGGCGGATGTGTGCACCTGAGGCAAGGCCCTGCCCTCCCAGGTTTCTCTCTCCTAGTAGAAGTAAAACATAAAAGACAGCTCAGTACAGTGTATGTTCCCCTCGATGACTCCTGGTCTTACACCACAGCAATACAACCAGTAAGAACTGATACAACAGACTTAGCCACTCAATGGTGCGGTTCAATTCTTTGGGTACAATATCCTGTCACAGATATCCTGATAAGTGAGAGAGAGTTCTTGAGGAGAAGTGCACTGAGGGATCCTAACAGGGGAACCAACACAAGCATACCAGGGAGAGGGTCTTTATCCATTCAGGTGTAGCCCCAGTATTGGGTTGGTTTAAGTACAGGTGGGAAACGGTACTGTTGTGTTCCGCAGCCCAAGGGAAACGTTTCAGGAAAGGTAGGGAGAGTACGAACTTAGCAATCCTTTCTTCTGCCAGAATCCCCCCAAGTGTTAGGCTCGACAACAGAAGAAAGATCTACCACAGTACTGGCTAGTGCTTTCACGCTCCTCCGCACGAGACGCCCACTGGCAATCTCTCCAACAGAGGAACGAAATGTACAGCACTTGCACGCAACGAACAACAATACATGCAAACAGCTCCACAGATGTAAAAAGGGTTCCCCCGCACGAGACGCCCACTGGCTGTCTCTCCAACGGAGGAACGAAATGTACTACACTTGCACGCGAAGGTCAACAAGACGTGCAAACTGTTTCGGAAACTTCGAAAGGGTTCCTCCGCACGAGACGCACACTTGCTGTCTCCCCAACGGAGGAACGAACGCTCTTAAGCTCGCAAAAAAAGGTTCTGACGGCTCACGGGGAACCATGGAGAGAGAGCTACTGTCTCTCACGGAGGCTCCAGGAGGAAGCCTCTCCCAAATACCCAGCGCCTTACCCAAAACTCGTACAATGCTGGGCAACAAGAGTTGCGCGTACTCACGGTACCGCTTCTCACAGGTGTCTGGTCTCAATCACCAGGATCGTTCCGGGAACTGGCAGCGGTCGGGACGCTGCTCTGGTCGAATCATCGGCAGCGCTGACTCTGCCTTGAAGACCTATATCCGGCTTACGTACGTAGCGGCGGTCACGTGTGACGTGACGCCGCTAGGTTTCATGGGAATCGTAGTATACCGCTAGTCTGGATCGTCGCAGTAATCTCCTGCAGCGGCGCCGGCAGTGTTCACCGGGGCGTGATCCTGACATCATTATAATTTAACAACAACCAATTTGTTCCTGATCTATTGCTAGATTCAATATATTTAGAAAAGATTATAGTCAATTTTATTAAATGATTCGTTTCCACACAAAAGACCATAAAATATTTCTATTTAAAACAAATATTTCACATATTTGTGTGTCCCTCCAGACCCCCGCTTCCCCTTAATTTGGCATGGGACTCGTAACTGCATCTTTATCCGCCATTGGAATTCCCCTTATACTTTCTTCTGATAACTTATATATATGTGAAAATGACCGAGGTCAAGTACAAAAGTTGGATCAGAGAAACGAACCTCCTGGCCAGGCAGCCTCCCAGTCAGTCTCAGATTTGGTGCAATTGCTGACAATCGAAATTAAAAATAGATTTGAAGTATCAGAAAAAAATCAAGCTGAGATTAAGTTAACATGCGAAAAGATGGAAGAGAAGTTAGATTTATTAACGGCTAGAACAGCAGCCTTGGAATCCACTGTGATGAAGTTAGTCACTCAAACGGAAGACAATACAAAAGATATAATTCAGATAAAAGAAAACAAAGTGGGTTTTCAAGAAAACCTCGAGTCCCTTGAAAATTCTCAAAGGAGCAAAAACATATGATTGCTTAAGATTACCGAGGGGGCCGAAGGGAACAATCTCAAGGAGGAATGATTAGACATGCTACACAAATTGACATCACTGAGCAAGCTCTTATGGCTGATATTCAGAGGGTTCATAGAGACCCTTTTAGGCTAACCCCAAATAAAACAAACCCAGAAAAATTCTAGTCCATTTCTTAATGTAGAAACTAAAGGAAGAGATTCTGAATAAAGCTCTCCAGCTGAGCTCACTAATAGCAGATGGAATAACTTTCAAAATACGCTCTGATGTTTCATCAATTACTGCAACCAAGCAATGGGAGCTGGGGAAGCTTCTTGATCCTCTGAGGAAACAGGGCACTACCGCGCAACAAAAATTCCCCGCTATATTAAAAGTGATGCATAACAATAAAATGCATGGCTTTAGGCGCGTGGAAGATGCAGAAAACTTCCTGCAATTCAGAAGGAGGGGTAAGCTAGAGGAGAAACAGAATAAAAATGCCTTCTCTATCTTTAGTCTCTTCAGTTAAGGTAAAAAAATAATAATGGGTAAGGAGCCTTAAATAGCTTAAACATGGAATACATCTTCTTCTGACTCCAGGAGGGGGGTCCCATAGGCCAGTGTAGGGCCATAAAGGAAGGAAGAGGGGATTCTCCAGGGTGGGGTTCACAATGGGGTAAGGGGGGGGAGGTAGGGAGCACTGGGTGATTATCAGTGGGAGAAAACTCAAAAACATTGTGCCCGATTTGCCTTTGCATGATTTTTAAACCTCTTTTGGTGAAGGGGATATGACACAACCAATAAGTGATCAAAATGTGCAGCTGAGGGTTTTGTTATGGAATGTAAATGGATTAAGAGTGAAGTACAGGAGGGAAAAGATTTTACAATACCTAAAAGACGCTCCAGAAAGGTTATTTTATTACAGGAAACACATTTAACAGATATGTAAATAAAACACCTAGTTAAATCAAGAAGTTGGGTCCAGGATCTCATCTGCACCACTCAACAGATAACAACAAAAGGTGTGGCAATTTCAATAAAAAGAAACCCATACATTACTGTAGAAAACAGCAGAGTAGAGAAAATGGGGAGATGGGCCATAGCTAATATTAAATGTTATTCTCATAAATTTACTGTGGCAGGATACCATGGGCCAAATATAGATGACCCTGGCATTTTTAGAGGCCTGCTAACGGAGTTGTTAAACTTTCCCGATCCGATAATTCTTGCAGGGGATTTTAATGTGGTTTTAGATCAGTTTGTGGATCGTTCACTAAAAAGCAAAGCATCATCGAATTGCAAGATGGGATCAATAATAAAAGCTTCTATGAGGCAGTTAGGATGGGTAGACATATGGAGAGCGAAAATGAGAAACAGAAGAGGATATACCTTTTATAACAGGAAGTATGGACATAAATCGAGGTTGGATTTCTTTCTAGTTAACCATGACCTGAAAAGATGGGTTAAAGCTGAAAAGCATCTGGGGGCACATCTTTCGGACCATTCGGCAATAACTCTAGTATTGGAACTACCAGTTAGACCAAAACATAGGAGGTGGACTCTAGATCGTGCCATTTTATGAGATGAAGAAGTGATCGAGAAGTTGAGTGTAGAGACACAAGAGTTCTTTACAATTAATTTAGATAGAGCCCCAATAGGAACCGTGTGGGATGTTTATAAAGCCTTTTTAAGAGGATACATAACATCTCTCCAGATATCCAGACAAAAGAAATATAGAGCTGAAGTGGGGGAGATTGAGCATAACATCCAGTAGTTGGAACAACAGCTATCAGCCCAGGGGAGTAGTCAGGAGACAGAAGGAACTCTAGCAGCTCTGCAATGTTCTAAATTGGAACTAGCAGGGGTGATGGAACAGAAACTAATGAAACGGTAGCAAGCAAGTAAGTTAGCCCACTTCGAATATGGGAAGGCTGCAGAGAACTTTTAGCCTGGAAAACTAAACAGGACCAGGCAAAAGGCTTTATAAAAGAATTAAGATGCAAAACGTCTGGAAATCCACTCTGGAGTTGTGCAGAGATAGAGGAGGCTTTCCATAATCACTTCGAAAAGGTTTATCAGGAGTACTTTATAGTTCTGGAGGAAGATATCAAGGCTTGGTTGGGCCAAGATGTGCCAAACAGAATTAATGAGAAAGACTCTAAAAATCTTAATAGTCCAATTATAAGAAGTGAGGTGAAGAAGGCGATAATGGCAGGGAAGTCTGGGAAAACGGCAGGCCCCGATGGGATACCCGCAGAACTATATAAGTGCCTGATGGAGGTGCTCGTCCCCATAATGGAGAAACTATTTTCGCAGATTTTTGAAGAGGGGAGGAACATGCCACTATCATGGAATGAAGCCACCACCAAACTCTTGCGTATATCACAATTTAGAACTCTAGGCCCGCTGCTCACAAATGTTTTTATGTCTATAATAGTTGAGGGACAAATTGAGTCAGAAAGGCAGTCAGTCACAGTTCCTATAAACAGAAACAGTGATAAGAATGTCCTTTCCAATTATTGTCCGATTGCACAGCTCGACTGTTTGGGACAAATATTTGGTAGGGTCATCCTAGGGGAGCTAGAAGCCTGGGCGACTGAAAACTCCTTTTTTATTTTTTTAACCAAATTGCAATATGGGTTCCACTCAGGAATGGGCACTACTGAGCAAGCGTTAAATCTCTCCCTGATCTTGGGTATACATGTCAAGGTCAGTAGACGGGCCAAACATATGGCCTTCATGGACCTCTCCTGTGCCTTTGACGTGGATAGAAACAAATTGTGGGACATTATGGGCCATGCAGGAGTGGATTCATCTGTATTGCATGTGCTAAAAAGTCTCCACCAAGATATGAATATGAGAGTTTGCTATTCCCAGTCAGCCAAACAGACTTCTCCTATCCAAGTCACAAGGCTGCATTCTGGTACCTTTTTTATTTCTCTTTTACATTTATGCCCTTGACTCCTTTTTAACTAACTGCACTACTGATGTTCCAAAAACTGGTTTGCATCTAGTTCCTGTTTTACTATACGCGGACACTGCCGTCCTCTTTGCTCACACTGCAAATATTCTGCAAGCTCTTTTATAATGGTTTTATAGTTTTTTTGCAGGGCCTAAACTTCAAGGTAAATAACAATAAGTCTTATATTTTAACATGTGGGCCCAAGACCACCAGTTCAAATAAGTTTTGTAGTGAACATACACCGATAAAGAATACAATGAATTTCAGCTTTCTGGGTATCATATTTAGCGCCAATTTGAAATGGGATCGTTTTATCACTCAAAAATCCCAGTCAATCGAGGCGGTCTGTGAATCTTTGTTTAGATTTGGAAAAAATGTAAGACATAAACCCCCCAAAGAACTGACAATGTTGTACAGAGGTAAATGCCTCTCAGTGGGTACATATCGCGCGGGAGTCAGGGGACATCTGTAAAGACTCTCCAGCCAACAGAAAACAAGTTCTTAACTAGGCTTTAAGGACTTCCCAGATCTACATCTAGTTTTATCACTCATTATGAAAAGATACGATGGGATTGGCGCCCCTCTTGCTGTGGGTTAAAATCTAGTCCACTCCAGAGTTAAGCTTCACTTGGGGATAGTGGAGGATTGTCTGAAACAGTCTAATATGCTAGCTATCCCATGGATTAAGTATAAAAAAAACACCTTAAAAGGATTACCCAATGCTTTTGAAAATACTAGTGAGATTGGCTCACACACGAAGGCCCAGGAAAAGGACACATGCCCATAGAGATAAGATGAGATTTGAGAAAGTTCTAGACATGGTATCTGTCCACTCATATTTACCATTGTCAACCTGTGAAGGCATGGAGCCCTATCTATTATGGATAAAGGCACCAGAATACAGATTTGATTTAAAACGCCTTTGAGAACATACGATTCTCTTCCTGGTGATTTACCCTCTTAGTGAGTGGCTTAACACCTACTTGAAGCAGGCGGTAAATTGCGATTGTTTTGTGACTGCATTCTGGTTGCAAAACAATCGTACATGCCTTTGCGACACACTATTAGGAAGGGACGCCCTTGGCACGCACCCTTCCTAACAGCGATACACAAATCCTATTTTGCAAGTTGGTAATAGGTTACGGACTCGCAAAATAGGCTCAGTAGATGCTAAAAGTCGTTTTAGCAGTAGCAAATGGCACGATTCTCCATTTGTGACCGCTAAAACAGTAGTGCATTTGACTCAGAGTTATGTACATTTTATATAAACATGTAATATAACAACTTTCTAAAGCAATCTCAGCCAGATTTATATAAATTGCTAAACGCAGAAACTGCATGAGGGCAAAGTTGCTTAACGACAGAGGTACATTTTATCTACTTGGACTCAGCATACTAATCCTACTAGATCTCTCTCTAACATTTGACACTGCTTCACATATAGTCTTTATATCATGAATGTAAACATGTAAACAAATCAACTCTATATGTTACTTACAACAATTAGGACAAATATAATTCAAAAAGTGTATTCTTCCTCTTCAGGACCTGCATGTACGCAATTTACTGTTGCATACAAAATAGATATTCTTTAAAACTGCCCATATTTAAAAATGACATCTCACTATTATCTGTCTTAGTATGTTCCTGTGTTGTCAACTTTATTTTTAACAAATTAAACAGCCATAACATTTTCTTGGTTAGAGATAATTATTTTGAAACACAATGAAACTTTGAGGTTTGCATGATGGCTATTTTCAAGTGGATAAGGCACCTTGTTTATATTTATATAGCAATAATATTGAGGAAATACTGTTAATCAATGTATTTCAGGACAACTCTCAATTGCAGTGTCCTGAAGATATTTTAAAGTTAACCAACCTTGTAAAATCGTTTAAAAAATAAACACATTTTAATAAAAACCTTATTTCTCAAAGTGTTCGTCTGTTTCCAAAAAATCTGTAAAAAACCTCATATAAAATATATTTATTTGTTTTCTATGAAGTCATTCAAATTTGTACTTTACTCAATTTTCAACTCTTTTTCCTACTAATGGGACTAATCTCTATATTGGTGCACACCATAATTATCTTAACATGAGTTTGTTCTACATTTGTCTGCCACCTTCATTCTGTTTGACACCTCAGACGTCTGGCTCTGCAATTCTTTAAAAGCTTTGCATATACTTAGAATACACTCATATTTATTCACTAAATTTCCAACCCAAGGCAGCAAACTGGTTTTTGATTTAGCCACACTTTTTGCTGGTGCAAAGTTCACCAAACAATAAATGCCACAAAGTGTTGTATTTTTCATTAATTTCAAGAAAAATAAATTAATTTATATGCGAAGACCTGTTTATTAACAATATTTTCAAGAATTTTAGGAAAGATATCACTTAACCTAGAGGCAGAGAATGATAACTTTTTCGATTTTTAAGTATTTAATGCTTAGTGAACTGTACTGTACACAAACAATGATTTAAGATTTATTAATATATGCTGTGAAAATGAATACCTTTCAAATGAGAAAAAACAAGTGTGAAGGGTATTTAGAAGGGGATCAGCCTTTCGTTTTCTTATCCTGATCACTCTTAGGCATGGCTGGCATGGCTGTTGATGGCCAGGTGCTCAATGCTCACACCTCTCTGTTTCTCTGTTCTGGGTGCTCCAGCCTGGATGTGACCCTGCTGTGAGGAGTATCACTCCAGACAAAGGCTGAGTCTCGACAACCGCATGAGAAGAACACATGAGAGGAGAGCTGACCCAATCTGGTTCTGAAAGTGCAGAGATTTTACACATCTGCTGCCTGCTGAACCTTTATAAAAGTGGGTGCTGTTGCCCCACTTGTTGTTCCCGTTCCAAGTTGTCTCTGACCAAGGATGGGGTACTCCGCAGTGTACCCAGAGAACTACTGCACCTCAGGGCTGGTGTCTTCCTGAAAACTAGCTTCCCCAAGGTGAGGGGACATCACCTTACGTTTGATCTGGAGAAATAATGTATTTCTTAGATCTGGAATGCCTGGACAGTCCTGACCAAGAGAAGAGGGAAGGAGCTAGCCAAGTCTACAGGAGGAGCTGACTGCTGGTATGAGCAATAGAGGTTAACCTTGGTGCTGTGTGTCCATCCACCACAAGAGCATGACTGAGGTGCTACCGATCCGGAGCCAGGATCTACAGCACCGCCCAAGTGTTGCTGAGTCCATACCCCATCCATCCCTTCATTTGCATCCATAGCACCTGCTAGTGCAGAGGTCTTTAATCTGTGGGGTGCGACCCCCACGGGGGCCGGTGTGGCATGGGAAGGTGGTCGTGCTCTTCATTTGCTAAAGGAAAACATCCCAGATGTAGTTTCCTTGGAGTTTTATTCAGGGACTCTCCTGTGCTGGGAAATTGAAAACAGACAGACACCTAAACACGCCTTTCTCCCAGTGTGTTGCTGGCCTGAAAGAAATGCAAATGTGCACAACAAGTTAACCTGCAAAAGGATTTGCAGATTAACTCGTTGTGCACATTTACATTTCTTTCGGGCCCACAGCACACTGACAGAAAGGTGTGTTTAGTTGTCTGTCTGGCTTTGATTTCTCAGGACAGGTGAGTGCTGTTGCAGTTAATAGACAGTGGTGTAACAAAACATGAGGGGTCCCCCCTTGGAAGATATGCTGAAGAAGCCCCCTTTGTTAGGCCCCTGGTTGTTGTGAGTATTATACGCATCTGACAAGCAAATGATGACATCAGTGTCGAACGGTTCAGTCTAACGCTGCACCGAACCCCACATCCTTATATAGGATTACTTTTTATTTTCAATATTATGTGATTAGAGGTGCAATTTTCTGCATGCTATATATTTTGGCACTTCTAAAGCTCTATAGCCAGGTAGGTACCTCAGTGCTTATTTTTCAAACACCATTTCTGCAAATCACTAACCAGTCATATAAAACCACAGGAGCCTTGTAGTGGAAAAGCCAGGTGTTTAGTATCTCTCTGTTCTAAACCTCAGCACAGAGTGTTCTTTTCTCAGATTCAGTGTAAGCCAATCCTAGAGCACTGCTGTAGCCACTGAAAACATTGTTCCCCATAAAGTTCTCTGAAACTTGGGAATGGTGAATAACCAAGCTTTTTCTGGGCGCGGACTGCACTTGGGGGTATAGAACCTAGATTTGTAGCTAAGACGGCTATGTCTACCGTCATATAATGCTTTATGAACTAAGCATATGTATTTAAAGTAAACCCTCTGAAAACCCTGAAGCCAATGGTGTTTATTTAGACACTTTGAGAAGGACTTGTGTTTTTTAATGTTTAGTATGAGTCATGTTGTGGCATTTTGTACTAATTGCGGTTTATTCGAGGCTTCTGCAGTATCCCCAGATATTAGGCATTACTGTAATAAAATCATTGAAAATCTGTGTTCTTTTCTGGATGTTGAACAGAAACCTAACCCGTTTTAGTATTCTTTTTTTTTTTTTTTTTAAACCTTTATTACAGAATGCAAAAGATATACAAAGATGGGCCTACAACCTTCAGGCCGGCCGCTAGCAAGCAATGGTGCATAAAACACAGTTATGAAACACAAGCGGCAAGTGATAAAGGTCCCAGAAGTCAAAGGAAGCGTTGGCGGCCAAACCGTCCGGACCCCCCAAATGGCGGTTTCATTTTTTATGAGAAACTACATACAAATCCACAAGGCAGCAAAAGTCAAAGCAGCATTATGAGCTCCCCTGGGGAGGACCCTACCGATCCACAGGAATAGGGGGGGGGGGACGGGCCGGGACCGAAACAAAGCGAACACGATACACAGAACCAAGGTAACAAGCAGACTAGGGAGACTGGGCCACTGCCAAATCAGGCGTCAGCGGCGGGGTACAAATCCCGCCACGATAGGAGTTCCAGGGGCCCCACACTTTCACCCAATTCCCAGGCTTACCTCTCGCGTTTTAGTATTCTTGATTGAAAAAAACAGTTATTAGTCATTGCGCAAATCTATTTATACACTTGAAGGTCAAAATTAAATTTGATTACAAGATTTTCATCAAATGTACATGGGGGACTCTGATGTAAAGAGACGACTCCCACACTATTCACAGAGAAAGTGGTCCCAAAATTTCTACCTGGTTTCCCTACCATTCCTATTGTCCAAATCTTGTCTCATGTTTTGTAAATAGCTCAGTGAGTTAAGTGTGCATTGCTGAGAGCTGTGTGACCTGTAGATTGCTGGATAAAAGTAAGGAAACGTAATTCAGAGTTTCATCCGTCTAAGGTTGTCAATGGCAGTGGCATTTTAAATGGGAAACACTATTGATTGTTTATTAAAATGTTCTATGTAAAAGTGCAGAAGAATTAGCAGATTGTTATACTGCTTTGTGATAATGAGAAAGGAATGTCTTTGTATTGTAATACATGCATATGTATGTCCTTCCGAGCATGCACCTGATGTACCGATATGGCAGAGTTAAAAGCAAATTGTAAAATTGTACAATAATAGTTTCCGACTAAAGAGGAAGAGATTGGTAATTTAAAGAGGCTATGTATTGATTAAAAACTCCCAGACCACTTTACATTTTATACTCTTTTGTAAGTTTTATAGGGACATTAGAAAATTAATTTTACAACCACTTTTTATTGCTAATAAGCTGTATTCATATAAATCCCTTTTTATCAAATTCGTAATTTGGAAAACGTATTGATATGTAATGCGGTTATCCTTTTTATTCAGATGGCTATCAAAAGAAGAAAGGATCTTTCATACTTGGAAATGCTGAATTATGAAATTGAATAGACTGTATTTTTAATATATTTATTTGCAGTGCCTACTGTCCCATTACATTATCTGACATAACGTTTTTTTTTAATGATAATAAGCGGTAATTTCAGGTTTTATTTTTTTCTTGTATGAATTATTGTATGCATTTTATTCTTATTCTTTATTGCTTCCTAAGATGACATGTAAATATTATCGGTATGCTTTATTTATATTTATGGGGAGATGTGCTTTAAGAAAACTAATCAGGGTGGAAATGTCGATATGAGAAACGTTCTTTGGGAATTTTTTAACTATGGAATATTGTAAAATATATGATTAATTATTATTATTTGTAGAATGCCTTTATGGATATATTTGTATATACCGAATAAAGCTTCCTTTGATTTGATTTGAGTTCAGTCATCCTGGGAGGCGCATTATTGATCCAAGCAGAGTGAGGAAGCATTGGAGGGTTACCCAGAATGTCTGACAAAAGGGAAGCAGCTAATGCTTGTCTCCAAAGGTGATGGTGGAAGAAAACCTTTTAATCAGTGAAGACTTGGGCGACAGGATCACAGAAGGACAGATGGACAATGTAATACATTAACTATAGGAGCTCTGAACAAAAAATGCACTTGTTCCGTGCAAACAGAATGTAAGGGGCGATAGCACGGCCAATAAGGGTGAAAAAACATTTGCTCTCGTCATTCCGCATTACTTACCACCAATGCTGTGATCAGATGCTAGTCGACTGATAGCCAGCAGTAATATTATTGGCACCCAGGTGATTTTACTTCTGTTATTACCTCAGGTGACGCTAAAATCTACTGACTACATGCAAGAAATACATTTTTCTTTCCTAAAATGACCTCATTTTAGGAGTTAGTCAATGGAGACCAAGCTGTTAGCTGCTCTCATGTGTTTAAACAAAACATTTGAAAACAATTGTAATTTAACTATTTTGAGCAGTATCGTCGTAGATTTTTGTGACACCCTAACAACAATTTTTTGTGGAACACTTAAAAAACACATAATACCTGGCCTTTAATGAAGTGGTTGGTGCCAAAATATTGAAGAGCTGTAGCTCAGTGAATAACACACATTACTCAATTCAGTTGTATTCAATTGCAATTTTACAATTTTATTAAACACACTTCGGAGATTCTGACCTTCAGCACTAGCGTAACAAAACTTGAGCCCCCCGGCAAACTAAATGGAGGGCCCCCTCCAGGACTGTCAGGAGCTTTCACACAAGGGTACTGGGCTAAGGGGTCCCCCTGGAGCTCGGGACCCCCCTGGAGCTCGGGACCCCCCCGCACTGCAGGGCTGGGGGGGCCTTTGTTACACACCTTTTAATAGATCAAATCACTTGAAACGTTTTGAGTGGTAGTGCACAGAGATAACTGAGCTGCGAAGTTCTTACTTTTAATTGTCATTGTAGTTACATAGCGCTTACTATCCCTGAGAATGTGTTGAAGGGACAGTTATGTAAAAAGAAATTGCATTACATAGGGTCTGGATATTGCTAAAATATATGGGCCTCATTCACATTGAAATGGTGTAGGGCAGGTCCGCAAGTATTTTTGATGCGCTGCCCTATGCCAACTCAAAAGGGCAGGAATGGACTGTACTTATAAGATACGGTGCACTCCTGTCCTTTCTGCCGATGCACAATTTAGTGACTAGCGCCAACGCAGGGTCCCTTGCACCATGGTGCAAGGGTGTCTGCATTGTGGGCAGGATTGTTTTTGTGCAAGAAGGCACGCCTTCCTCCACAAACACAACCCATGGCGGCCTTTTCCTCTTTCTATGTGTGCTACAGATAGAATGAGGAAACAAATGAGGAGAAATAAAGATATTTCTCCTCGTTATGCATCCCCTGGGGCAGTGTACAGTTTTGACGCATCCTCAAGTTTACAGATCCTTGTAAATCTGGGAATGTGTCAAAACCCATTGGAAAACCCATCGCAATGCCCATGGAACTCCCCCCTGACGCAGTGTAAGACAACGCACCAACTTGCGAGTTGGATCCTTACACAATATCTAGGAGGCCATCAAAAGCCATGCAAAGTGACTTTGCATGGCCTCGTAGATATGGGCCTGCTCTCTGCGTAACCAGAGAGTCATAAAAAATGACGCACCGGCAGTGCAGCACAAATAAGCCCCTATATTTTGGAAGCAGCTCATATATTTTGGAAGCAGCATTTTATCGTAAAACATTTTGCTCATTTTGTAGCAGTCTATCTTATACTTCGTGTAATGCAAGTATGAAATAAAGACTTACATATTCACAGTGCTTTCTGTCACAGGCTGGACCTCATAGCACTAAAAATACACAAGTCACTATTCTCCACTGCACCAACCAGGATTTAATTATGTGGCTCTCTGGTTTCACACAGACTTTTGCAGTGCATTAACTAATAGAGGTTTCATAATATATTATAGTGCATTTCCCACTGAGTAACAACTTTTTAAAATGTATTTATTATTCACTGAAGCAGCCCTTTATTTTATATGTAGCTACCTGACGGCGAAAGACCTAAAAAGGTACGTATGTTTTAATTATGATGAATGATGTTCAGCTACCTCCAGTTACATGCAGTTGTAATTGCCAAGCTGTCAGCATCCCATGAAATATAGTATGGTTTATCTCTAATGCCGTGCATTAAAGTAGCAGCCCATGCATTTCAGCTATTATACCAAGGGTCACTGGAATTATGTGATTGTGTGACCGCAGCGATTTTAGCATAATTATAGATTTGCCGCATTTGCCACATAATCCGTCATCTGCCACATAATCTGGTGATTTTAACCCCAAAAAAAGTATTTACTCAAAAGGTTTAAAAGTTACCAGAAAGCAGCAAAAGGTGTTGCCGCTCTGTAGAAGGCCCTTTGTAAAGCTGTACAGGTCACCTTTTTGTTGCGTATTGCTATATTTTGGTTTTCAATGATGAGGACTATCAGGATCTAGGAGGGGGTCCTTACGCCTAAAAAAATTGTAATGGGGGTCTCGGCATCAAAAAGTTTGAGGACCACTGTGCTAGTGTGTGCCTGAGCGGCCTTCACCGCTGAAGCAGGGATCAACATTGACTAGCTGCACTGGTTTGTATGGCACAAACTGACCATTTGCTGACGTGGCTGTGGCACTGGTCAATAGGTGCCTGAGCAGCCCATGCCACAGAAGAAAAACACAGTGAACCTGAGGTTCGCCAAACAAACTAAACATGTGACTAGCTCCTGGCACTTGCAAACAAGGTGAAGAGGGTCATCTTTTAACAGGGTCATTTTTGTGAACAGCAACACATTCCGGGGACTGTCATGCTATTTCTTTTGGCCCTCAACATGTTTATTAGATCTCCACTTCTCGCCATGGAGTGCATTCAAATGGTGTTCAGAAATTACTCCCTGATGAACAATCCTGTACTAGAACCTACTTGCCTGTATCTGCAGGCTGGGCTTGAATCTCCTCAGCTTGCTCTAATTGCCGGTGTTTTACGTTCTCTTCCTCTGCACTTGTTGATTGTCACAGGGCACCAGAACCCCCTATTCTTTGGGTCTTCACATGTGCTAACAGCTCATTATTGGAGGGTTGTGGAGATGAATATCTTTGGCCCATCTCAGCAGTAGACCATCAGATGTTGACCTGACTTTGATTCATATTGTTCATGAGGCAGCATTAGTTATTGGCTTTCTAGGTCTTGGTTGTTCATGCATGATAGGAATGTTTTTTCGGTGTTATTTCTGGCTGCAGTTGTTGCCATTTGCAGGCAGGTGCCTTGGACTCTGGCTTCCTCACGTTCTTGGTGTGGCATTGCTTTTCAACAAAAGTTTAAAGGGGATGATGCAGGTTTGTAAAATGGGGGTACATGTCGTAAAAACAGAGCACAATGCTAGGTTCCAGTTTATCACTTTGCTTTTTTTGGGCCTCAAATGCATCTTCTCTTTTTGTCAGAGCATGTTAGTGCTTCAGTTGAAGCAACAATCGCCCATATTACTTTTAGCCATACTTGTGTTGCTCTCACAAATCAAGCTAAGGATCCCAACTTGATGTTTAGCCTTCAATTTAAAATGTTTTCACATTTACAGAGAGTTAAAAAAAATCAATGTAACATTTTCTTTATGTGTATATTCTTTATTAATCTACCAATATTTAAGTTTCTAAACAGTCGCGGACCCCATGAGTAGGTTTTAGGGACCCCATTGGTCAGCTAACCACACGTCAAAAATTGCGGCCCTAAAAGGTTACATAATGGCTGTAATCCTGGCAGATGGCTCCAGAAACTAAGAACCAGGTATAAAGTCTGCTTCTGGCTCAAGTTACAGGCTCCATCTGGTGTGATCTGCACACGCTGCCTGTAAATATTGAGGAAAATTTACATCATTGAAGGGTGCTCGACCAATGATTATGTAATATTGGGAGTTAGGACTACATCCTCAAAAAACATGCGTGAAACAAAAATTATTAAGCATTAAAATTGTGCTTTAAGCCATTTATTTTAAACAAACATATACTCAGAAATCACAATTTGGTGAATGTGAGTAGCAGATATGTTGATTTGGAGGCCTACCAAGTACACCTTGTGTGCTGCTTTTTTTTATGAAGGGCTACTTATACTTGCCCAAATCTTTATTTTTACACCAATTGTTCTAATTACAGTCACATTGTTTTCACTTAATGAGGGCTCCATTTTTCCCCATCAAGCAAAGGTCCCTATTTCCTTTTTTTCGGTATGAGAAGTATGCTTGGCACCCTATGATTTTATATCATTATTCCCCTCGAGTATTTGTTATCCCCTTGTGTCTGTTTATCTACTGTCCTGTTTTTTAGGTCTTGCGTAGCTGAATCATCAAGACATTTTGTTTACTGTTAGTGGGCTTGGAGCCCTCCAATTACTTACCATTGTTGGGCTTCAAAGCCACTCTCAAAAACCTGCTTTCTGCTGGTCACTTCTGCGTTCGGCACTTCCCTCTTCTTGCATGTGACCCTCCCCTAGAGCATTGCCCAGGTACTTGTGTCCTTACATTGTTTGCACTTTTGGGACCTATTTTTTTCTTTTTGTTGAGCCCCTCTACAGAGTGAATTTTTCCTAGCTGTCTCTGTCGTTTGCTGGTTGTTTAAGGCTGTCCAGCTTGAATTCGCTTCTCCCATGAGTATTCGCTATCTGTAAGCAGGCATTTAAATCTTCTTCTTCTTATCTTGTCTCATTTGCTGTGCATTCAAAGACAGAGGTCAAACGGGGAGATTTGTATTATGAGAAACTTGGTGTTTACTCTTCTTTCGCTGACTTCAAAGTTAGAGAATTTATGTGACAATCCATCCTGCTGGGTACACATAACAGATGACAGGCTGAAGGGTTTTACTCTTCTAGCACACAACAAAAATGAACTGTGCTGATATTTCAGAATACATCAGTATGAGAACAGTAGAAATGGAGCACATTTTATTTTTATTCTGAATTCTGGAAATGTGTTGTCTGTAATGGCAGTGTGCTATCATATCATACATATGCTACACTACTCCATTCCACTTTACACTACTCCATTCCACTTTACACTACTCCTCTCTACAACACTCTAGACCACTTTCACTCTACAACACTGTGCTCAACTCTATGCCCTTCCACTCTATGCCATGCCACTCTACAGCACTCCACTGTAAAACACTCTATGACATGGCTCGCCATTTCATACCCCTCCATTTCATTTTACCCCACACTACTGTACTCCACTCTATCCCAACTCAATCTACCCCTCTCCACTCTAATATACCCTACTCCACTTCACTACAATCTACCCCAACTACAATCTACCATACTCTAAGCGACCCAATCAACTCCACTCCATTGTACCCCACTCCACCCAACCTACCTCTAGTCTACTTCACTCCAGACTTCCCCACTCTACTCCAATCTACCCCAATCTACTCTACTCCATTCTACCCTACTCCACTGTACCCCAATCTCCCCTACTCTACTACAATCCACCCAATCTATCCAAATCTACTCCACTCTAACCTACCCCAGTCTAAACAATCTACTTCACTCCAACCTATCCCACTCAGATCTAACACACTCCACTCCAATATACTACACTCCACTCCAATCTAACCCACTCCAATCTAACCCACTCCACCCCAGTCTGCCACACTCCATTCCAATCTAACCCACTCCACCCCAATCTACCAAACTCCAGTCTAGTCTAGCCCAATCTATTCCGCTATAATCTACTTCACTTCAATGTACTGCACCCCACTATACCCTGCTCAAGCCACGCCACCCCATTCCAACCTACCATACTCCACTCCACCCCAATTCAAACTACCACACTCAAATCTACCCAATCTATTCCACTCCATTCCAATCCACCCTACTATAATCCACCACATCTCCCCTACTTGAAGGACCACGCTCCACTCCAATCTACCCCACACCATTCCAATCTACCCCACTCCAATCCACCCAATCTACCCCACTCCAAGTACCCCACCCCACCCTACTCCACTGCACTCCAGTCTTCCCCAATCCACCCTACTCCACTCTTCTCCAATCTATCCCATTCCACTCTACCTTAATCTACCCTGATCTATCGAACTCCTATCTACTGCAATCCACCTAAATCGATTCCTATCTCACCCAATCCAACCAACTCCACTCAAATCTACCCCACCCCATTCCCTCCAATCTACCCCTCTTCACTCCAATCTATCCCACCCCAATCCAATCTACCCCACCCACTTTACCAAATTCCATTCTACCCCACACCACTCCAATCTACCCCACTCTTCTCCACTCAATCTACCCCACTACAATCTCCCCCACTCTACTGTAAACCAATCTACCCTACTCCATTCTACCCCAATCTACCCCACTCCATGCTACTCTAAACTAACCTACCCCACTCCACGCTACCCCAATCTACCCCACTGCATACTACTCCAATCTACCCCATTCCACTCTACCCCTATCTACCCCACTCCAATCTACCGCAAACCACACCTTGCCACTAATGTTTAGCCATGCTGTACAGCAGACACACTGGTGTACAAGATGGTTAAAATACATTGCCAAAGCCAATACCTCTTGCATAGGTGAGACCTATAGGCTTTGACAATGCATGTTGTTTAAAGTACTGTCTATTTCCGATTTTTCTTGTCTTAGACTGGCTCTACTCTGTTAACAATAAAAGTTAATTATATTATTGTGAACAATGGCTGTAGCTGGGAATATAGCAGATTGCAAAGACAGCCCTAAAAGTACTCATAGACAGTCTTGAACAATAAACTACATTTACAAACATAGTTCAACAAGAGTATAAACCATGGGTCTGCGAGCCAGTGCTGGCACAACAATATCAGGATCATGCAGTCCCAAATCCAGAGGAAAAAGGAAACCGTCTTGTAGTAGATAGCATCTTATGAGATATACAGAGATCAAGAGGAAGTCTGTCAAGGGAAAACACTTGCCACTAATATACCTTTGCTCTTTTGAGACAGGATTAATTGAGAGTAACAGTGAGGCTGGTAAGGCTAACAAGAATTTCAGACAAGCTTGTGACACCTTTTGTTGCCCAGCATGGTTTCTTCTCAGCTCTAGCCTATAAGATCCCTGATGCTATCCACATATCAAACATACAGAATCTCTTATCCAGCTGAATGCACAACTTGGTTCGTTAGAGTTCTCTTTTGAATGATGGTGTAAAGAACAGAACTGCAACTTCTGGTATTTTAGAATTATTTGCAATACAGTTTTCTTTCTCACCGTAAAAATATGTGCATCATCTACTCACTGTTAAGAAACACTGACTGACCAAAGCCAGTTAGACAGCTTGGGCAGATCTGTTTCCAAATATGCCTGGCCAAAGCTTACCTCGAATTACGCTGTATGGCCATTGGTCAGACCCTCCAGGATTTTGCGATTTCGCGATTTGACCAAAAATGGCGAAATCGGCAGTTTTGTAAAAATGTCCCAATTTTTACAAAACTGCTTGTGAAATCCGACCCCTTCTATTGGCCCGGTGGCTCTCACCATGGAGCCAATAGAAGGAGTGTCCTCGGGGTCCTCACAGCAGGCGGACGAGGTGGAGTGCTTATTTACACCCCTCACCTGCCCTGCTGCTGCTTCTTTCATCCATCCAGCGCTGAGGGGTTCCCAGGTAGGTCTCCTGACCTGTGCTGCTGCTGCCTTCTTGTTGTTGGGCCCGCCGCGTGCCCGGTGTGCAGCAGGCCCAGGGGGCATTCTTTTTTGGCCCACCGCACACTGGGCACGCGGCGGGCCCTGGGGGCCATATTTTTTCAAAAAAACAAATATTGGGCCCGCTGCTTGCTCGGTGTGCGGCGGGCCCAGGGGGGCATTCTTTTTGGGCCCGGTGCACACGGGGCACGCGGCGGGCCCTGGGGGCCATAATTATTTTTTTTTAAACAAATGTTGGCCCCCCGCGTGCCCTGTGTGCAGCAGGCCCAGGGGGCATTCTTTTTGGGCCCAGTCGATAACTCACGACCTTGACCATTGTGCTCTGCAGAAAATTGTCTGTAAATCAATTACAAGAATCCCCACTTCTCTTCCTCTCTGGAAATTTGCATTGAATTTGACGAGTTGGTGTTTACTCCTCTCCTTAAATGTGAAAGCGTAGAAAGAAAGCAGTGAAGATGCTTCCCTCTTGATTGCCTCATGTTATGATATTTGCACCTCTCTCAAACTTAAAAACGTTGGTGTCAAGCTAGTGCCCTCACATTGAGATAAATGCTCACCCTCCCATAGCCAGTAGGGTATATTCATCAGCAATTCTGGAGAAGCTCAGATAAGCACCTAACTACAAAAAGCACGT
This sequence comes from Triturus cristatus, assembly GCF_964204655.1. Lineage (NCBI taxonomy): Eukaryota > Metazoa > Chordata > Amphibia > Caudata > Salamandridae > Triturus > Triturus cristatus. Next base: position 1,359,257,811 of record NC_140590.1, read on the forward strand.
GGAAAGTTGCTATTTTTCCTAAGGCTGAGAAGAATTCGGAGACTTTGGAGAAAGTCCTGTTGCAATTGCTTGACCAAATTTTATTCGCTGACAAAATGCTTTTATTCAAATTAGGTGCAAAGTTTACGTTAAAATAAACATATGCTAAATGCTAATTTTGTAGTAGGTAGCTTTAGTTAAATGTTCTAGGCCTGCAATATGAACAGAAATATTGACTTAAGTTAGCCTAACAGTCGATGCCATGTTAACTGAAAAATAATATATTAACACTGAAAGGCAATGAATGGTTGTTTACTGCAGATGTTGCCATTGTGGAAATCTACTATTAGCTAGTGAATAGACACGTTTTGTGTTAGACAACTGATAGTGGGGTTCTCAACAGGGGGAGACAAAGCTGCAGAAAGAATGATTCATGGGAAGGAGTGTTTGGACTAAGAAAACAATGTTTTAACCTTTCAAGGACTAATGTTTGAAAGTCTATTATGCTATGGTGAGAAGATAAGGAATGAACTTGTTCCCAGGAGCATGCTTAAATCCTATTGTTCATCATGAAGAATGCAACATAGATTGTGTATGTGTATATTAGTGTGTGCTCCTGGAGTACGAGATCATCCTTTTGCCATTCTTCTTCCTAGTAGAGGATTAGCGTCTTCTGTACGGAGCTTTGTTCTCACTTGCATCTTTACAAGAGTCACTCTTCAGGGGAGACTCCTGACATTAATTTCTGATTGTCTGCTGATTTATAGCTGAAAATACTTTCTAGCTTATTATGCAGAGCTTTATGCTTATGCTTTGATTTCTATCATCAGACGTCTTTATAGATATCTGAACTGACATTTTCTCACAATTTTAATGTAAATTAGGAAATTTTATTTATGTAAAATGCTTGTTGTATTAATACTATAAGATCAAATATCGATTATTGGATTATATTTACTTTTGATGCTGAGTGAAAGAATAATACTAAATTAATTAAAGATGAAAAACTAAAAGATATGAAAATAAAACCATTTAACTCACATTAATTCTCTTTATTGACTGAACTAAATACTTAATAATTGATCTTATGTTCTTATGTTGACAATCACACCTAATTTCTCTCCGTTAACAATCAAAGGTCTATGCGGCCATGGCGGGGTTTGTTTCATGATTACACCAGGAGACTGAGGTATAGAAAACCCCACCCCTGCAAGTGGTAGTGAAAGGACAGTTTATGTCGCGAGAGAAGGAGCTGCAATAATTTACCCCAGTTTAGAGGTGCCCATGTCCCTTAAGCCCAAAGCCTGAACTTGAAGATTGACTGAGTTTGCAGTTTTTAATAAAAACAGAAGAGTGAGGCAAAAAGATGAAGAGCTACCAAGAGGAGTCACTCTTGTTTTCTAGAAGAAAACACTCTTGTTTTCTAGAAGAACCCTCACTCACCAACCTGGTTGGTGACATGCTTCATCATTGGGTTCCCACTAGAGAGGCCGAGTGCCTCTCTGGTATGCTACAACGCCTGATTACAGCAGCGCAGGTTTGGTGATTCTGTGGGGGTGAAAAAGTGATAGTGCAAAGGATAAAAATTGCCTCTATCCAAAAAAACCTCTTTTTATTGGTGGAGAAATAAGCCAAGAGTAAAAACAGTGAGGTGGATGTTTAGAACTGGGTAAATTGATCAGTTACTTCCTAGGTTAAAAAGTGAAGTGTGGGCTACATGTTTAAGCCTCCTAATGCCCGTAGCGAGGCTTTCATCAGGACCAAGTGCCACAGCGGTATACACACGTTAAGGCGTACCCTAACCTGTGGCAGCAGAAAAAAACGCTTAACTTATGGTTACCGTAGTACCTTCAGGGTTCCTGAAAGCAAAATGAATCTGCAAGACAAAACATATAGGAAGACAAACAAGTCACATTACAGTTTTGTACAGACAACCGATTTCTTAAGTCGTAGCGTGAGTGACACTGTCCATGCTGCTGTTTGGTGCTCTTCCAAGTGCAGCCATAAGCATTAACATTAAAAACGATGGTGCTAGTGGTGCATGAATACTAAGCACTAACGGTCACCACAAGCACCACCTAGGATGTAACTGGTCAATATACCCAGTTCTAAACATCCATCTCACTGTTTTTACACCCCCTTAGAATCACCAAACCTACTCTGCTGTAATCAGGAGTCGTGGCACGCCAGAGAGGCACTCGGACTCTCTGGTGGGAACCCAATGATGAAGCATGTCACCAACCAGGTTGGTGAGTGAGGGTTCTTCTAGAAAACAAGAGTGTTGTCTTCTAGAAAACAAGAGTAACTCCTTTTGCTAGCTCTTCATCTTTTGGCCTCACTCTTCTGTTGTTTATTCATAATTGACCAGGGGGACCAAGAGTGGCTCCATTGTCTTTCCCTCTCTCTCTTGTTGTTTGAATATTTGCAGTTTTGAAGACAATTGCAGTGGTGGAGGTGAGAGCATCAATATGGTTATGCAGCACACTTGTCTTTATTGAGATTATGCATTGAGGTTATGTGTTTATGTTTTGTGAAGTAGTGGTGTCAAAGCACTGATGTTGAGCAGTTGAAGATGTTATCGGACTCAAAGTAATCTTTGATCCCAGGATAGCTGAAAAATAAAAGGTGGTATTTGTCTGCTGAGGTTTGTGGTGCAGATTTATGAAGTACCATTGACAGCACAATTTAGATAGGGACTATAATGATCTGTTGTGAGTGTATTGATATTGATTGGTGTTAGTGGAACTTATTACACAAAGAGTAAGCTGCATCAGTCAGGGTGATTTTCCCTCATTGAGATTTCATTTGCATGTGTATGTTTGTGTAAGGAAATTGTAAGGTGCTAACATCTTGTTTCCGATTATCTCTTGAATGAATTAACTACTTTGATTTCTTTAGTGGAGCACAGAAAATTATTTGTTAACTGTGCTTGCTTAGAGTTGTACAATCTTGTGTATGAGAAAAAATGTGAAGAAGGGTGAATCGCTGCTAGGAGTGAATAGTTACATCAGCGTGTGCCATGATGGGATTGGTCGTATGGTGTGAAGAATCGCACTGAGATTGGGTGACGAGTTGACAAGCTTAAGTTGCAATAGGTCTGTAGAGAAAGTATTGGGACGGGATTGAAGGAAGGACTGATATATTCAGAATTGCGAACTGAACTAAAACATTGAAATATTTGAATATGATCACTGTTCACTTATTATTGAATATTTAAAATCATGAAATGTTTTAAGGCTCTAGGGGGTTTGATTTGGGCTGCTGTAATCAGGTGTCGTAGCACACTAGAGAGGCACTCGGCCTCTCTGGTGGGAACCCAATGATGAAGCATGTCACCAACCAGGTTAGTGAGTGAGGGTTCTTCAGGAAAACAAGAGTGTTTTCTTCTAGAAAACAAGAGTGACTCCTCTTGCTAGCTCTTCATCTTCTGTTGTTTATTCATAATTGACCAGGGGGACCAGAGTGGCTCCATTGTCTTTCCCTCTCTCTCTTGTTGTTTGCATAATTGCAGTTTTGAAGACAATTGCAGTGGTGGAGGTGAGAGTATCAATATGGTTATTCAGCACACTTGTCTTTATTGAGATTATGCTTTGAGGTTATGTGTTTATGTTTTGTGAAGTAATGGTGTCTAAGCACTGATGTTGAGCAGTTGAAGATGTTATCGGACTCAAAGTAATCTTTGATCCCAGGATAGCTGAAAAATAAAAGGTGGCATTTGTCTGCTGAGGGTTGTGGTGCAGATTTATGAAGTACCATTGACAGCACAATTGAGATAGGGACTATAATGATCTGTTGTGAGTGTATTGATATTGATTGGTGTTAGTGGAACTTATTACACAAAGAGGAAGCTGCATCAGTCAGGGTGATTTTCCCTCATTGAGATTTCAATCAATCAATCATTCAATATAAACTTTATTCGGATACAAATACATATCCATAAAAGTGCAGACAAACAGCAGCATATTCAACGAAAAATATCAGCAACAAAAGAACAGTTAAAAAGAATCCAGTTGAGATTAAAATTAGTCCTCCAGTAGTGCAGTACACAGGATAGAAAGTGCAAAATCCATTAAAATGACATATAACTTATAATATAAGTTAAAATATCAAGGTAAAATACAAAGGATTCAGCAGGGGCACATAGAATTACGAGTACGTACCGCCGCCTTCAAGAAAGAGCAAACCCGAAAGGTTAGCTCATCATTTTTTGAGGCAATGACCTTCCCATATGCAGCCTTATAGTCAGTCTCCAGTGAGGCTTAAAAATACGGAAGTAAAAACCTTTTAGTGAGTATTGAATAATAGCAGCAGAAAAATAAAAAGTGCAACATCGATTGTTTCTGTTGGCTATTACATGGACATGGCAATAGATCAAGGTTAGAGGTAAACCCAGCGGGAAAAGAGAGCATAACTTTCATGGTGTCAGTCCTCAGCCGGAAGAGTAGCCCCCTTTCCCAGCTACTAATTGGTTTTAATAAATAGCTAGAAGGTGTATGTGAAACATTCTCAATACACATATATCTAGCGACTGACACTTTATTGCGCTCTTTATCCAATCTGGCATCCCTATAGAATGCATAGAGAGCCATCTGAAGGGATTTACTGCTAATAGTGCCGAGGTCTAAAGGATTTGAAAATAAGTGTTTGCAATTCACACTGGATAAACTTTTGTGTACCGCTGCCAACCAAGGTATGTTCATTCCCTTATCACATTTCAAACAGTCTGATATCATTGAGATTTCATTTGCATGTGTATGTTTGTGTAAGGAAATTGTAAGGTGCTAAAATCTTGTTTCCGATTATCTCTTGAATGAATGAACTACTTTGATTTCTTTTGTGGAGCACAGAAAAGTTATTTGTTAACTCTGCTTGCTTAGAGTTGTACAATCTTGTGTATGAGAAAAAATTGGAAGAAGGGTGAATCGCTGCAAGGAGCGAATAGTTACATCAGCGTGTGCCATGCTGGGATTGGTCGTATTGTGTGAAGAATCGCACTGAGATTGGGTGAAGAGTTGACAAGCTTAAGTTGCAATAGGTCTGTAGAGAAAGGATTGGAACGGGATTGAAGGAAGGACTGATGTATTCAGAATTGCAAACTGAACTAAAACATTGAAATATTTGAATATGATCACTGTTCATTTATTATTGAATATTTAAAATCATGAAATGTTTTAAAGATCTATGGGATTTGATTTGGGTTTATCTACAGGTCCCAGTTCAGGAAGTTGAAAAGGCTCCACCGAAAGGAACATCAGATCATTATATGATGACAAATATAGGTTAGTAGCTTCGTCAATGGTGTAAGATCATCAAAAAATAAAGGGCCTTTTACATTCTAACAATAGTGTACATTTGATTTAAAGGTTATTGAACATTTAAGGGAGAAATTAAATGAGATGAAGCCACCTCCTAGACCTAAACAGTATGGAGCATTACATTATTGGGAATGAGCTGCTCATGCTAAGGAAAAGGGAAGGTATTGGAATAGAGGAAAGAGAGCAGTGTGAAATTATACAGATACACAATGGGGTAAAGGAAAGCAGAGGTGATAGAAATGTGTAGTTGAGAGAGCTAGAATTTATCCAGCTAGAACTACCAAAAAGTCTAAAAAGAATCAGAAGCAGGGAAATGATGATGAGGAAGTTACAAGGAAAATAGACACTGATAGTGATTCAGGGGATGATATTTTAGATCCTTTGTTGGCCTTGGATCCACCGCCTTATCTGGCCCCTACAACAATTACTGATAGTGCTACAATTCCTAGTGCTACAGTAGCTACAGCCCCAGTTGACCTGAATTCAATCCAGACTGAGAGAACACTTCCAATTGCAACAGCACTTGCTGAAGCAGTCACAACAGTAATAGCCCCAGGTGTTACAGCTTTTGTTGTGACTGCTTCTGCACCTGTGACACAGGTCATATCAGCTCGATCCTTAGAGATTCCTGCAGCAACTGCATCAATAAATATGTGGAATCCAAGTCCAAGTGTTTTATGTGCAGTGGGAGAAGTAGCTGCACTAGGGTTCATCCCAACATCGCATAATTCACAGAATATTGACTGGACGCTACCGCAAAATGCTAACTCATTTAGAGAAGGGTGAAGGATTGTCTATATGACACCAATTGTACAGGGAGAGACAGGACCATTTGATGATGGGATTTTTCCCTCATGGTTTGAAGAAACTTCAGTAAATAAAAAGATGGGAGATACAGAAAGACCATCTAGTAGCCAGGAAAGAGGGAGGCCCTTCCACTTCCCAAAATTGAAGGTGGAGTTAGAAGAGATTATTAGAGGATTTCTAGATATTTCACATTTGAATCAATATCAGGAAAACAAACTGATATATTTGAGTAAAGAAATCCAGAGATTTGCAGCTGCCACACATGATAGATTAACTGAATTGGCAGGCAAATATAAAATGGAGCTCTCTGTTCCTTTACAGAAAATCTTCAGGGCACAGTTAGATGATGAAGCTATTGTGAAAATGCTGCCTTCAGGAATGAGATTGCATATTGCAGAACTAGTAAAGTAGATCTGCAAATTGAGTGATTTTGACAGATTAGGAAGCAAATGGGTAAAGAAACAGGGAAAGACAAACAAACAATCAGGTGCTACAGAGGCGAATGGCAAGCCACCAACAGCACCCTCAGATGAAGACGAGGCTTTAACCTTTCCTATGATGGAGACAGCAGGTGTAGGATATGTTCATGTGTCACGGAGTACAGGTGGTCTTGCAACATTTATGAACAACTTTCCAAAGCTGAGAGAGAATCCTACACAGAGGTATCCACAAGTTGATAGATTTATAAAGATATCAAAGGTTTTGTGGACACACTTGAATATTTTCTTTGACATTATGATACAGAGTGACCGATGGGCTGAATGTAAGATAGCTGTGCAATGGTCACGTTCTAAACCTCCAAGAGATGCACATACTTGTGAACCTTCACCTATAGCAGTGTTCCTCATAGTACGGCCCGCGGGCCGCTGGCGGCCCGCCAGGCCTTCATTGGCGGCCCGCGGACCTTGATCGAGATCGAGTACAGTGCACTTCTCTGGAGTAAGCAGTGAAGATGGCCGCAGGAGCAAACGTTGTGAATACGCGTTTAATACGTAATCACAACGTTTCCACCTGCGGCCATCGTCTCTGCTTTCCTCCGATTGGCCTGCCTGCCTCTGACGTCACAGGAAGCTCAGGCCCTTTAAAAGTCAGCGGTAACTAGCGCTAGTTACAGCTGACTTTTAAAGGACCTTTTGGTGAGCTTCCTGTGCCCCTGGTGTCACGACGTCCTGCTGGAGCAGAATTTTCTGTTTGAAAATCTATCGGGTTTTTAAGCTCTGGTTTGTCTATTTGTCAAAACTAACATTAATCATTAATTATTAATTATTTGTTTTGTGTAAGTGTTTTTATACTGATCAACATGTACGTATTAACAAGAGAGAATTACACGTGGGGACGCGTATGTGATGCCTATTAATAATAACGTGCACGTTTAAATGTTGCTGAGTGCTGTTTATTTTAAAGCACAAAACGCTTTTGAATTAATGCTTTTCTGTGTTGCAAAGGCTAGATAAATACACACACATAAGGGTATTAGTGGGGTTAACACTGTTTAATCACTATGCTGTGGTAATGTTGTTTTTGTCTCTTTCAATTAAGATGGTCTATTGTGGCCTAACGATAGATGGCTGCCGTTTGCAGCCTGGCCTCGAGTGAGTGACTTGTGATGAGAGGGCCTTGCTGAAAATGGTCACAAGACATCTGACCACAGTCCTTGCCTGGTTAAAACTTTCCGTGAGGACAGCAGCAGTTCTGGGCGAGTTTCCAGATGAATCGGAACAGCCTTGGAAGACAAAGGAGCCTTAAAGAAAGAACTCTGAGCTCGTTGAGTCATCGCTGAAGAAATGTGGATGTTAAAGGATACATTTATTTTTTGGTTCCTGTTCTGTCTTTTTATTTTTGTGATTTTTCTGAGCGGAGATTTTCCAAATGTAGCGATGCTACATCCTTTCCTTCTCGCTTTGCTCAAAGGTTCAGCGGACGCGATGAATACTTTATGTTACTTTTCTTTGTTCAAAATACTATAAAAATTGTTAGCCTAGAGAGGGCTTTTGCCACTTTGCCATTTTCTTCCCAAACCTGCGTTGGTGAGGATCGATGCTGAAAGGACGGTGATTCGAGAGACTTTTACCGAGAAACCTGTCCTGACCCATTCTGACATTTAGCTAGAATAGGTAATTATGAGAATGATGATTTACTCTGATTGATTTACTTTGACTAATTTAGATAAAGTACCATACTTTTGAATACGGTGTTGGTTATTATTTCTTGTCAATTATTGAGTACTCTGTTTTGATTATTGTTGTATAGATTGTTTAGATCATGTTTCAGGATAGTTACAATAACCAGGTCTTATCGACCTCGATGTAGATGCAGGGTGTTTAGGAGTTTTCTTTCCACAGGTTCAGTGCTGGTAGAGTATTTGAGCGTATGTTAGTGAAATGAGCCCTAGTGTATGATGAGTGTATGTGCGTGTAACTGTGAAATTGCTCTATCCGTGGAAGTAGGGATATTTTATGCACCCTGATCTGTATCAGTCCTTCCAGCCCCGGAGAACCTTCGCAGCAGCGCCTGCACAGGTATGTTTTTTTAATCGTTATGTACATTTGGCTCCTGCGCACAGCCTCCCCAAGCCCCTATAAATTTAACTGTGAGCGCATGCCCCGGTGACAGCCTCTAAGCCTGCGAGTCTTCCCTCTCTTTCGGTCTCGCTCCTCGATGAAAACCAAGACTCCAGGAAACGGGTAGTGCCTTCTCTTTCCTCCTTTCCTTATTTGCTGCCCTGTGAAATGGATCCAAAAAAGAAAACGTGTCTATGGACGTCTGCATTTTCTGGATAGGGCCGACTGCAGGCGAGGCGATTTTATATCAAACAAGGATCTACCAAAAGTATTGCCCAGACTCCATACCAGGGTGAACTGGAAGACTCTGAGGGAATTCCCACCTGGAAACGTGAACACTAAACACTGCAGGAAAGGGATGTATGTGTTCGCTGCACAGAGGATTGAACGCCATTTAACGGCTCACATATAGCCTGCAAAGGGAAGGGCTCTACATGCATAGAGCGCAGGAGGGAAGATTGCATATCTATAGCCTGTAGGCTGGAAGTCTGCACACGTGCACTCTACAGGGAGAACTGCACACACACGAACACTGTGTGGTCCTTCAGGGAGGGAGACAGAGAGGGAGGGAGGGAGACAGAGAGGGAGGGAGGGAGACAGAGAGAGAGGGAGGGAGACAGAGAGGGAGGGAGACGGAGAGAGAGGGAGGGAGACAGAGAGAGAGGGAGGGAGACAGAGAGGGAGACTAGAGGGAGGGAGGGAGGTACTGAGACAGAGAGGGAGGGAGACAGAGTGAGGGAGACAGAGACTGAGGGAGGGAGAGAGAAAGGGAGACAGAGGGAGAGAGAGAGAGAGAAATAGATAGAGAGAGAGGGGGAGACAGAGAGAGGGAGAGTGACAGAGGGAGAGTGATAGAGGGAGGGAGGGAGCCAGAGCTAGATAGATAGATAGATAGATAGATAGATAGATAGATAGATAGATAGATAGATAGAGATGTGTGAATCTGGTGGCTCAGTGGACGAAGGCGTCTGCTGCAGGGGCCTGTGTTCAACCTCATGGTCACAGGTTTTTTTTGTTGCTCTAGCACCGCCCCCTCCCCCACTGACCCCGCCCCCACCGGTCCGGCCCTCTGCCACAAACCACACTGTAAATTTGGCCCCCGAGAGAAAGTTTGTGAGTACCCCTGACCTATAGTAATGACTTAGCATGACTAAGTGATTACCTTTTTGAAAGGAAATGTTCCAGCAAGAGATATTGATTGATTACAATCAATTGCATAACTCAAGAAGCTAAGGATTCAGTGCATGCTTATACGAACGACTGTTGCAGGTGTTTAAACAACATTGTGGACAAGAAAATCCCGAAAAAGTGATATGGGGAGTTTTGTCACAATTCGTTCTTGGGTTCTGCACGGAGATTAGTATGCACATACAGCCGAATGTGATTTGTTGGCAGACAAAACCTTTAGCTGGGATTCTGAGGTATGCAAAATACTGCAGTGATGAACAAGAACTGATGCAGACGAGGCTTAAAGAGAAGTTTATGCTAGCGCAGACAAAGCTTGCTCATAGGGGGTTTCAGAATCAGGCGTATGAAGGAAATATTAGTGGAATTCAAGGAGTTCGTTTTCAAGTTAGAGGTCAGGTTGCCCAAGGAGGAGCTGGTGTTCCGCAGGGTAGAGGTCATGGTGTTCCAATTGATCGGAATTCTGGAACAGACATTGCAACGTTGAAGAAATTGACTCCTTATCATTATTGGCTCGGGAATTGGAAAAGAGAGTGTAGATAAAATCCAAATCGAGTGAGTGACGATGGACTAATGCAAGGGGTAAAGCAAACGCAAATGCAAAATGTTCCAGTTCAGATACCATCTCAACAAATTCAAATGCCAACACAGTTGCAGTTTCCTATGAAGCAGGTCCCACAAGCTCCAATGGCCCCAAGGAATATGGGTAATCCCAGGTTCTATATGAATCAGGTACCTAAAGCAAATTCAAATCCATTTCAAAATCAGAACTCATTTCAACAATTCTCTATGTTAGAGAATGAAAGTTCTGATTCCGATAATTCTCAATGACATTGACTGAGGGGGGAGGAAGATTGCATACTTGGCTCAGTTTTAGAGGTAGACCAGAGTGGACCATTCATAGAAGGAGAGGTCAACGGCCACCAAGTGTCATTTCTTATCGACACAGAAGCTACCCATTCCACTGTTAGAACAGCAGAAGTTCCAGACCTACTCATCTCAAAAAGAAATCCAAGGTGTTACAAATAAACAAATAACTGATCCTGTTTCAAAGAAAGTGCCTGTAAAAATAGGTTCATTTGAGGAAGATCACCAATTTGTGGTATGTGATTCAAGTCCTGTAAATCTGTTAGCAAGGGATCTTTAGTGTAAGCTAAATTGCACTTTTTACTGCACTCCAGAAGGTGTTGAATTTCAAGCACATGATGAAGATATTGAATTTAAAAGGCCGGACAAGAAACAGCTGTCGGATTGTATCCTATGAAACCTGGTAGAGAATTTACCTTCTGATTTGAGAGATACTGTAAAATCAGAAACATTTGATTTTTTTTCAGTAAACATTGAACTAATAAAAAGTGGGGAACTAATCTGAATTACAGTTAAACCAAATGTGATATTCCCGAGAATGCCACATTACAATCTAATGCTAGGCACAGTGACTGGAATAACACAAGTGATTTAAAAAATGCTAAAGCAAGGGGTTTTAAAAGAAATTGCTGAAAGCCTATGCAATTCTCCAATCATGGGTCTACAGAAACTCAATGGGAATAAAGGATGGTAGCAGATCTTCAGTAAATGAACAGCATAGGTGTCCCATGTTGTCCAGTCGTACAGAATCCAGCAACAATACTTTTTTTTAAAATCCCCCCCACTGGAGAGTGAATCTTTGCCAGGTCTTTTTTCCCTATTACATTGCATGAAGAAAGTCAATTCTTCTTCTAATTTGTATTAAGAGATAGAGTTTTGGCAGGGTGCCGAGGTCCACCGGGTATGCAGAAGTCCTTCAATTTTAAATCAGATCTTGAAAAAGAATCCTGAGACTCTGCAGATGCCTTGCAATTCAGTTTTTGTACAGTACATTGATGACCTGCTTGAGGCATCAAGTACACAAGAAGCTTATAAACAGGACACAATAGCTTTCTTAAATCTTCTGGCCAAGAACAGAAAGAAGGAATCCACGAGCAAGTTGCAATATTGTCAAAAAGAACTTCTATCCGGTCACAAATGGTGTAAATAGGGAGCTTGGTTTTTAGCAAAACTACCCTAAAGTAAGGGGTTCCACAATGCTCAATCCTTTTCCCAACTCTATTTAATGTTGCCCTTGACAACTAGGTGAGATTCTGAAGATCTCATCCTCGAAAGTCATGGCCCACCTCTCTATCATCCTCAACAGGATTAGAAAATGGATGTCTAACCATCACCTAAAACTCAATCCTCCAAAAACTGAACCCTTACTAATCTAACCTAAATTTGGTTACTAATCTAGCCAAAAAATGTAACCTCTCTGTTCAAGAATGGTGGAATCCTTCTCAATCCTGAATTGTAATCTGGCTCTTATAAAGAATGTCAATGTCTTGCTTTTAACTCTTAAAAATCATTTGAACCTCCGTGGCAAGTCTTTGCCATGGACAAAAAAGCCAGCCACCAGCAAAGACTGCTCGGGGGCATCAGGCAGTTCAATAAAGTGCAGAACTTGAAATCCATGGTCAAGGCATTGGTTCTTTCTAGGCTGGTTTGTGTGAACTTACACCTATCTGGTCTCCCTAAAGCACATCTGCACCTATGAGAGCAGTACTGCATACAGCTACCCGCTTTGTATCATGCAACAAGAAATTTGACTACATCTCTCCCACTCTGCAGTAGCTCCCAATTGAGGCAAGAGACCAATTCAAGATAGCATGCATCATCCATAAAGTCCTCTGCAACTCCTCACTTTCCTACCTGGTTTGAAAACTGAAAATGTAGGGTGCCCAACAAGAATCAAGAAACGCTGAATCCTTCCTGCTTGAACCCCCGACAGTAGGCAAGAGCACTACATAAAACAATCATTCTCTGTGCAATACTACTCTGGAACTACCTCCCACCAGCCCTTCGCACAACTTCTTGCCTGATCTCATTCAAAATGGAATCTCAAAATCTGATTATTTGAGAGACACTTTGTTTAAAATGAGGTTTGTACCATCACCTTAGCTGACCCGAACTGCCTAGCCTGATTTAACCAGCTGCCTCTCTATTTTTGATTGCTTTTGCCACTTTTATGATGGTTGTTTCTAAAGGACTGTTCTTATGTGAACATGAACTGCCTGATCCTTTTGTTTGTTCTCCAGAACACACGCCCTGCTTTCTTGTAAAGTGATCTAATGCCCTTAGGAAAAGTCTGTGCTTTAGAATAAAAATATATATATATATATTAGCCAATTATTGACATGTAATCTTCATTACTTCAAGTCTTAGTTGTCCTTACCATAATACTTTGTATCCTCCATCTCCATTACCTCACCGAACATGACCTCACTTCTTTGCTTGGTATAATACAGAATTAGGCTTCAACTCACTCAAGTGTGGACTTGGGGAGAAAGTCTAAAACTCTGAGTTTCTGATACGTAATTTGCCCACTTTAAAACAAAGTCAATAAAGAAGCATTATTGGCAAATAAATGGAGTGAGACAAGAACACTGTTGTACTGGAAAAAAGGTCAGGGTGTATTTACACACTTAGAAATGTAGCTGAAATATGTGATAAAATATTTTGCCTCTAGCAGAGTCAATGCTACTATCAGCGGTCAAGGGGGGAGCATAAAGTGAGATGACAATAGTAATTGGGGGTAGATAACGGGTGAAGCACAAAAGGTATGCAACCTTTACCAAAGAGTGTTTACCCTACAGGCTGTTACCACGCATGCCTTTACTATCCTTTTTTGGTACTTTACTACATGCTACTTTACCGCACAGGTAAGTATTTTTTTAATGTGATAATTATTATTTCATGTAAAATAAAATGAAGCTTTGAAGGTTATGAGATGCATACAGTTTATGGTGGTAGTGATTTTATAGGGTTCACAGTGGGTAAAGGTAAAGGGTAGAAACAGCTTTAAAGAGGTTTTATAGGATTTTGGGGTGGGTATTGGTAAAAAGAGGGAAAGGGTTTCAGGCTTGAGGCGGGTAGTAGTATAGAGAGGGAAGGGTTTTTTTAGGCTTCAACTTCACGTTTGAACGTAATTCGCACAAATGGAACCGACTCAGCTGCGGATTTTCAATTTCCTTTAATTCATTTAGCCATAAGGCATTTCGCCCGTTACGACGGCCTTGGTCACATGACGTTTTCGTGATGTTTTGTTTCTGGTAGTCAAAAAAACTTAAAAGAAAGACTCCCTCCCTTCTGGCACAAATAAAATGCATTTCTATAGGGTTCAAATTACTTCATATTTCTCTCTACCCACATATAAATTACAATGCGGCAATTACATTTTTCTAAGTAAATTTCGAGTGCATAAACAATACTTATAATTCATTTCTGAGATCAAAGGCAAGTGCCTTATTTAAATCAATTTGAGTGCATAAACATAATTTATAATTCATTTCTGAAATCAAAGGCAAGTGCCTTATTTCAGTCAAACAATCCTTATGAACATACTTTCAGGCAAGTGCCTTTTTACGATCTATACAGCTCATCACTAGTCATGCATCTCTATTTACAACTATATATAAATATTAGTTTACAGTCTGAGAAAGGCCACAGCAGGTATTGATGGTGGGCAGTGGACCTTGACGACTCTGTGACTATAGGCACTGCCCCCGTTTTGGGATCCATGTCGCTCTAATGATAAGCGACTTAAATACCAAAGTCTTTAAAAAACGACTGTAAACTAATATTTAGGAGCCAACTAATAGGTTTTCTCCTTCCCAACACACCTTAGCGTGTGCGCACTCTTCTCACTTCAGACTGTGGATACTTCCCCAGTCTGATTACATATTTTCTGGTCCTGACGAAAGCCAGCATATGGAAATGACTGGCTGAAACATGTAGACCTTTATATAGGATACATGAGTCAATACTAAAAACTCAAAAGGTATCCGCCTTATTTATTTTTAACCCTGCCATAGGGCCCCATTATTAAATTCACTCTCTTCACTGAGGAGGACCGTACAGAAAGTCTTAAACTCACAGATCACCACACTACACCAAACACAGAAAAACCAGCTCCGCTGTAGTTCAGGTGTCGCAGAACACCCAGGGTGCACTCGGCGCCTTGGGTGGGAACCCGATGTTGAAGCATGCCAACAACTAGGTAGGTGGATGAGAGTTCTTTAAAAAACCTAACTTTTTTTCTAAGCACAAACTAATCAAGGGTTTTGTCTTTATTACAAGCCACTTCTTTTTGATAATTACAACAAATTTTATCTACTTGTCTTTTTATTGATGTACAAAAAAAGAAAATACTGCTGATTATTTAAATTATACAGTTTTATTGACATTTTAAACGACTCGTATTAATGACACATTTTCATTGTTTTTTATTGTAGAGATTTTAAATAATCATTCAATAAACATATTGACTATTTAAACAAAAATGAGAACATATTATCTGAGTTCTCAAATAGCGACAAAGCACTTTAAATAATTTGCTATCTTTATGTATTTCTATATAGTTGATCACTTGATTATTTTTTACACTTAAGGAGAAAGGATGTGGCATTATGGCCAGAGCTGCAGACTTTGCAACTGGTGAGCTTAACATCCTGTGATTCTGGACAAATCAATCAATCTTTCCATGACTGAAAACAAAATTAATGTGTCCTTGAGTAATGAGGCTCATGTAATGCACTTCAATACTTCTGGCTCTAGTCTGCGCTACATATTACTGCAAAAAAAGAAAAACAAAAATGTGTTTTGCACATTTCTGACATTGGGCTATACTTGGGTGATATTTGCACTATATTTGGGCTCTTTTTCTCTATTGGCCATCTTGGGAAACTTATCTATTCTATAGCTCCCTAATTTCCTCATCTACTGCAGTTTCCTCAGTAGAGAATGCTTTCAGGTTTCTATCAAGATGGTGTACAGATAGGCCACACTTTTGGCATAAATTCAGAATGTTAGTACTATAGTTGCTCATTAGAACACTACAGTAAAGCTGCTGATCACCAGGGAGTTAACTGTCAATATGCTGCTGGTGTTGAAAGTGCATGTTTCAGTCTGCATGTCAGAATGTTTTAATGAAATAGAAGAGGATTATATTTGGGAACTCACTTAAAATGTGTCCTAATTTTTCTTTCTACAGCACTAACCATAATTTCTATGAAAAACTGCACCACCCTCATTTTGTTCCTTACTAAATTAAATGTTTTAAGTTCTACCAGTTTGTTTTAATCAACATGGCTTCAAGTGTGCCATAGTTTTGTCAGAAATAACTGTTAGCGCTATACAGTGTTGCCAGATTGGGCTGTTTCCCGCACAAATGGGCGACATTTCTCCCATTTGTGCGGAAAAACCTACCCTGGCGGATTGCGGAAAGTTTGGTGACATTTGCTCTTGTGTGCGCAAAATTTGTGCTATCTGCGGCGCCCACAGATGTCTGTAACAAAAAGGCCCGTCAATCATTCATAACGCGAACGTGCTACTTATGACGGCTCGGTTTCCGGCCTGCCCCCAGAGAGAATGGACCAATGATCTCATGAGGGGCAGGCCTGTCATCGTTTTTTTTCCCACTTTTGAATCCCTGCATTGGCCTCTCTTGGCGCGGGAGCGCAGTAGACTCGGAGTGCGGAGTGCTGTCACCTGGAGCTCGAGAGGCGGAGTAAGGAACGTCAAGGACTGGTTGGCCTGCCCTGCAGCCTGCTTCTATTGCGTGTGAGAGTCCCTAGGTGCCTAGCAGGTGTATCAAGGTAAGATTAGTGGTTGAAGTGTCCACTTATCCTGCTCTGATGCTGTCAGCTGCCCCCCTCTCTTTCTTCTTCTTATTCCCTTCCTTTCTGTCTCTCTCACAGCTCCTCACTTGCTGAAAACCATGCTTCAATAAACGTCTCTTACCCTCTGTTTCCTCTACTTTCCTTCATTCGTTCCCCTGTGAAATGGATCCAAAGATTAAAGAAACACTTTTGTAGGCAATGTCCTCTTTTTCTTAAATTTTTCTGTTCCAAAGTGCAGCCTCCGGACCAGGTGCAAAATACGAAAAATAAATAACAAAATAAAGCATTACGGGGTGGTCGCAAAGTGGCCAGATTGGTATTATTCTCACCCAAACACATTAGTGCTGCTGCACAGAGTTTGCTAGTGAAGTTCTACTTTCTTTTTCTTGTCATTCTTTGAACAGCATTGTTTTCCCAGGTGTGGAAGTGCACCATTCTTGGAGGTTCTGCAACACCTGGTTGATGACTGGAGTGGAAAACTTTTACTGTGATTCTTATCAGCTCTTTTCCTTATTTAAGTTTATAAAATGTGTACTGCTGCTCTTTGTTCAGAGATGTTGTCTTTTTAAACTATACTACTTATGTTTTGTAGGGATTTAAGCAATGGACATTGAAACGGGTCCCTTCTGGGCCCATGTGCTTAACGTTTCAGCCAAAAACACTCATTGATTTCTGAATGAGTGTAAAAGTGTTAAGGTAATTATGTTCTGCTCACATTTCACATGCTTTACTTAATCTTACCTTCCCTTTGAGGGTTTGCATTTTCCAGTATGTTGTTACTTTTTTTCAGGCAGCATATTACTCTTGTCCTGTGCATAAATTGAATTGAGTCGCATCCAGGTGTTTATAGCGGTGCACAATTGGGTTGTAGCTGAAGGCTGTGCGGGTTTCTCTCAGTGGGACAGTATGGTGTTCAGTGAGGGAGAGTATGTGGCACTGTGGCCCGAGCTGCCAAATTTGGAACTGTGGGACCAGGTTTAGCCTTCATGACCAGTCCACCACACCACTTTCCTGAGGGAGCACATTCCCATGCTAGACATTAGAAGCCCTAGCTAGACCTTAGAAGCCCTGGTGTCTTGGCACCTTGAAGGTCTGTCCACCACAATCCATACTGAAGTTCACCTCTATTCTAGCGGGCAGGCCTACAAAGCAGCACACCTTAGAGCAATAACGACTCTGTCACTGAGGTCACAGGTCCCTTGAGGCCAGTTCGCCTCACCCAATGGTACCTCCATTGACCTAGTTTCGGCAGTAGTAGAGGAACTCACCAGGGATCAGCAATGCAGGATTTGCACCCATTCCAAACTAAGTTTGCAAGCTTTACAGTCTCTCTGATTCATGCACAAGCACTTTCAAAATGGGAGTGGGACAGTACTAATGATGAAGGCGAATGGAGTGGGATGGAACACGAACAGTATGACGGTATCAGTAGAGTTGAGGGAGTGTCGGTGTTGAGGTTGTCATTTTCCTTTCTGCTCCAACAGCCTTGCATTCATCCGTACCCCAAACAAACCCATCTGCTGCTTGCCAAGGCTAAGAGCTTTAGTCAAGCGCTTGCTGCATCACAATGAAAACAACAATGTCCTCTATACTTTTTAGTGCCAGAGTAAGTGGTCACGGGGAATCAGTCAGAGTACGTGATTGTGCCTCTTTTCTGGCCTCTCCTTACATTTTAACTGGAAAAGTGTGGCACTCTCGTCTTACTGTAGCAACCCTCCAGTTTTCACACTGTTGCGTCAAATTTACCCACACTTGATTTGCACGAAAATTGTTTCAGATTTTTCTGCCGTGGTTTATTTTTGCTGTTGTCCCAAACTGTCATTGTGAAGGGGTTTTTTGTTGTTGAATATACTCAGGCAAGTACATAGAATGAAAAGCTGTGCCAAACAAACTGTGTTGCAATTACTTTAATACAAGGCGATGTTTCTTAATATGTAGATCATTGTGTGGTGTTAATTCTGCATAACCTTTCCAGTATTCTTTTCTGGAGCCACATTGTCAAAATAGCATTGAAATTCCTATTTATAGACATAAAGTGGTTTATAATCTGCTTTTGTAGAGGTAATTCGTGAATGCAAGGTTCTGGTTTGGTTCTGTGGTGACAGAACTACAAGATGAAAAGTCAAAGCGGTGTCTAGTCTTGAAAATGAGTAGTTATTAACACAGGTGCCCAGTTAACGTCCTCCCACTATCTGTATATTGAATAGAATTTAGATTCATCCTTAAAATGTTTTCTGAAGATTACTTTTGAGAGTTTCGACTTTGGGCTGGTTTTTAGGCTGATACTGGTCTGCGTTGGGCTGAATTTAGGCTTATCCTTGAACGTCTTTGGGCTTAGGACGGGTTTAAAAATCTGGCAACAATGGCACTGTAGTTGTTCTTTAGTGCACTATGGGAGGCTGCAGTAAAACACAAGGGAATTAACGGACAGGCTGCTCCTGTTGGAAGTACATGATTTACTGATAATGTCAGACTTCATTTTCATATGGCTGAGAAAGATAGTGTGAATTTACAGGAAATATGCTCTGCATTTTAGCTTCTGGAGCACCGTTTAACGTCTATGGGAAAACCACGAGAAAACAATTTGCTCTCAAACTTGATTCATGAAATGCCAGCAGAAAGCTTTACCAAAATGTAAAATCACCTTAGAATACAAAACTATTCTTAAAATTAGTATGGTACCATCAACAAATTACATATTTTGTAACTTAAATTTGTTATCACTGTTTATACATGCTTCTTTTTGTGACCCTCAAAACCTGCTATTCAATACAATGCATTTCAATGGGATTCTATCATTTATATTGATCCCAAGATGGCTGCCAACACTTCCTGGTCGAAGTGTTGGCAGCTAATCAAATTTCAGTAGCATTGCAGTAGGTTTTTGGGCTATCAGATATCTATATTTTTAAAACTTACATATCTCTGAAACCACTGAACAGACTCCCAGGAAATCACAAAAAGCACGTTTTCTGGACCAACATCTAGCTTTCTGCCAAATTTGGTGTAATTCCGTTCAACTGTTCGGGCTGCAGTCGTGTTCAAAAAATGAAAAATCCTCATACACTTAACACAAAGAAAACGCGCTCTGGGACCCCCTTTTTTCTTGGCCCCCACTTGACAGATCACCCCGAAACTTTCAACATAGTAGCTGAACCAAAAAGGGGAAGTTTTTGTACATTTTGCTAAGATTTGTCAAGGGCGCCAAAGTAATTGGCAAAACAAAAAACGCTTTTCCTATGGAAACTTTGGTCCTAACTATAACAAGCTACTGGCGACTGCCAGTAGGTCATATATATGTATGTATGTATATATCAGTCATTATCATGGCCAGTTTGTGTAAAGTACCACAATGAGGTACAACAATTTGTAAAGGTTAACACGTTGTAAAACATTAGTGCAAAAGGAATTCCGTATTACTCCCGATACTGGCACAAAGAGCATATGGAATAAATAGTAATGAATCCAGTCATTAGCAAATATGTAACTTCATAGCTGACTATAGGATTGGGGGCACCAGGTGCAACAATCTTTGCTGGTGCCCTAGCCCCAAATAATCTCTTTCTTTAAGAATTCCCTCACTACCACTGTCCAATGGTGTCCCTCATCTCTCATTAGCCCTTTACTCACATTTGTTTTCTAGCGCTACTCATACCAATGTAGACTGTCAGAGGACTTTACATCACAAACATATTTTACAGAGACAATAAATCATGCCAATGTGTAAATCAATGTTTAGGCAATATTACTTAAGACAATGAGGATTATAAGGTGCAAGAGTCATACCATCCATACTGGTAGGCATTATATGTTAGGAATGCTTGGTCTGGAGAAATGAAGGGGCAGATTTACTAAGTTTTCAAGCAGGGCAGGAACCTAAGTAGCTGTGCTACATTGTGTGAAAATAAGACATCACAACAGCCCCTTTTCTACTAAGATATGGTGCACTGTTGCTCGTTCCTCTAGTGCTGGTGTACCTTAGGCTGCCTTGCACCAATGCATACACCTTTGCACCATAGTGGAGGGTGTTTGTGTGATGTGAAGCTTAACCCCTTCGGTGCCACGCCCTTTCCCCCTCCTGTGCCGGGCGTTTCACACGCGGGTGGGGTTCATGACGAGATAGTCTCGTCATGGGCACAGCGCGACCGTGCTCCATGACGAGACTATCTCGTCATGGGCACAGAAGAGGTTAAGTTTAATAATTTTATCCAACACAATGTTCTATGCTTTGACAAAGTTTAACACTTTACCATTTTGTATGTGTGCTGTGCAGTGCAGCACATATGCCAAGTTGGAAAGGTTTGGAGAAAATACATATGTTATCCAACTTTAAACCAGCCTTGAGAATGTGAAGTTTTTTTTTGCTAATCCTTTTCTACCAAAACAAATAGATAGGAGTTTAGCGTCAAACTCCATAGGTAAGTGCATTGAAACATTAATGTACAACCCATGGTATGCCTCCTTGACATAAAGTTGTGCATAGTTATTTTGTGTTACTTTAGGGCCACTGTCATATGCAATTCAGGATTTGCAATTAGATCAGCGTAATTTTAGCCTTCAGCTTCTATATATCATTTATATGCATTTATGTGTGATTCATATATTTCATATGTGTCTAACATTCATACATTTTTTCTCCAATTCTATTAGGTCATAATTTATTTGCCTATTGAGAAGCTATAATATATTGAATAATAACTAAAATAATCATGTCTATTGTATTGAATGATAATCATTGATTGCTAACGATTAATACTATTGTAATGTGCTTCCATTTTGGTTTCAAGCTAACAGCCTAACTTTTGGGTCTTAGCTGAGTATTTTCACATATTAAAGTATGCCAGGGTGCTGCTTTTTGTTCATCTGCAGGTGTGTTCCTCGTTAGCTAGAGAATGGCTTATTGTTATGTATTAGACCGAAAAGGAGGCCTGGGAGGAGAAAGTTGGCAGTAGACATGAGGAGGTGACGGTAAAATGACCTGTACCCGGCGTGCTAAGAAGATGCAACTTTCAAGGATGAGCAGAAGTGTACCTAATTGTGTGAGAGTGGGAACTTGGGGAGTCTACAAGTTCCTGGCAAATGCTGGCACAAGTTTGGTCTTGGACCGTGAGAGCAAGATATGGATGTTCTGAAACCTTTGATTGTGCTTTTCATCAATGTTCCATAACCAATTACAGGAAGACGTTTCTATGACTGAGAGGAGAGCAGATTTTCTGTTGTGCTTTCCCCTGAGCAGAAAGTTTTATACTAGACACTCTTTGTTTCTTCTGAACCTCTACTGCGGTTCACCGAATGCTGACACCTTCTTCACTTTCTCTTTAAAAATCTATACTTCGAAAGAGTGAGTTTCTTTATTGAACACATTATTTGGATATTTTGCATTCTTTATATATTGTTTAGTACTATCCTGTAATTCATAATACTTAAATTCAAAATGCTTGAGCACCTGAATATTATGGCTTATTGATATACTTCCTTAACCATTTCCAAATTTGTTGATTGGTAATTGCCTAATAACCTGAGAAAAAAACTTTGTGGTTGAAATACCATCTGCTCTGTCATCGTTGTGAAGCCCTTTGGTTTCAATGTATTTGAAATGCATTTCTGATGTTAGCTCCCTCTCAACGATTCAAGTCAACACCCAAAGGTCCATATGACCACTGGGGATACTGTCCGATGATTTTACCAAGCAAATAAGGCTCACATATCCCTGCTACATCACAATGGAAATTAAGCCCCAACATAACACTTAGCATCTGGCTTGTATCACTTTTGTTTTGTAAACCAAGCACAAAGTGATAGCAAACCCTCCCCATAAACATAACACAATGATTGGAGTGACATACTAATAAATTGTATTGCTACCCAAAGGAACTCTTTTTGGCAGCCTTAGAATAATAAAAGATTTAGGGGGAAAACAATAAGGTTCTAAACCTATGGCTTTCAATTTGTATGCAACACTTTGAAGCCAGTACATAGCTCAATGTGCTACATTTGAAAAATTGTTACTTTTGAACTCCAAGTAACAAAAGGATCGCTGTGTCAAAAGCAATAACCCACTGAGCTGTCTTCATAAAATACAAATCTGTGATCTGCATGTCAGACTGTCATGAGGCCTTCTTGGGCACACTCTGGTTCTCCATTTAGTTTTACATTTTACACGTTTTAGGCTGACATCATTTTAGCAATGTTATTTTTACATGTTTTGCTTAAACTATATTATTCTGAGGAGTTGCTGTACATGCTGCTTGTTTTTTGAAAGTCTTTATCATATAATATGTACGCCCTGTTAAAGGCTAGGAACACAGAACAAAATAGTGCTTGCGTTACCTGTTTGGGACAACTTCTAACATCTAGACATATCATTGCATCAGAGCTGTACCTTTAACACAGTATTTTTTTTTTATTATATAAACTGTACACTGGCCTTCAGAGGAGCACTCCAGTCACAACTGTCCTGGATCAAAGGCTGTGCTCAACATGCAGCTTTGCTGACACTGATCTTCAGAGAAGAATTGCAATTCCCGCTTCGGGCCCATTTCTTGACCAAGCTATCCAGTTATGGGGGCTCAGGCTAACCTAAGAAATCAGACAGAGGGTACAACCACTATGATCTCAGAGTAGGGCTGGTGATAGGTAGACATATATAACAATTAGACTGCCATGGTTGGACTGTATATTCTTTTCACCATTTTTATAATGCTGGTTACACTGTTTTGTTTTTTCTGCCTAATAATTGCAGTTCATTCTTTCTATGCAAGACTACAATTGTTTCAATAAATGTATTGAAAATTTTGTTTACCATGGGCATACATAAGTAAAACAACGAAAGGGGTAAGATCTGTTTCCATGATTCTCTTTGGGATCACTATTATTTACGAGGTTGCCAAAATCACCTGCAACTCCAGGACAGATAGGGGTTCAGGGGAGGCACTGTGAGCTAGCTAGGAATTGGGCAAAGTCTCTGATGATGTACATGGACTCAGTCCCAACATTCTGTTATCTTAATACGCAATCCTACCTTTTCTAATGGGAACTGTATAACATGGCGCCACCAAAGTTTATAGGTCAGGTACTTCAAATCAAATCAAGCTTTTTTCAGTATATAGTATATAACCATAAAAGCATTCTACACAAAAAATCAATTCTCCATAATAAAATTACTTTAAGAATTATTCACATATTAACAATTCGAGAAAAAGTTTCCCATACAAAAGTCTTCCCCCTAAACAATTTCTAAGAGAAAATATTTAAGATTTAATCAGTGCACAATAATTTCTCAATTTAAAAAAAAGAGAAACATTAATTATGCTAACATATCCTCACAAGGAACAAGGAATCAAATACATACAATAATTCATAAAAAGATTGAGTCACAAATTACCGCTTATTATAGTACTATCTCCTTAACTCAGAAAATATATTAGAGTGAAAAGAAATACAGTAGGCTAATCATCAAAGTAAGAGACCTATTCAATTTCATGTGTCAATATTTCCAAATGCGAAAGATCCTTTCATCTGTTAATTGCCAATTTTGTAATAAGAATTACTGCATTGCATGTTGTTACATTTTCCAAGTTACAAATATGATAAAAAGCGGATTTGTAAGTATACAATCTATTATCAATAAATAAAGGACGTAAAATTGACTTTCTAATATCCCGATAAAAATTACAAAAATTATAAAATGCAATGTGGTCTGGGGGGATATTCCATCACATGGGCAGTTAGGTAGGTTAAGGCTCCACTTACCCATCCTAGGAAATGCAATCTGGAAGTGCAGGGTGCCCATCCTTAACCTTGTTAAATAAAATCTATGTTGCATATTTCTAATACAAACAAGGTACGGCTGGACACCCACTGACAGTGGGCCTTCACAATAAGATCTCAAACTTGATTTTGTACTCAATTCAGCGTCTCTTATAGATTCCCTGGACTTTAGTAATTTCCTTTTTAGCTCTCCTTTACTATAAATCTGGACAGATTGTAGATCATAAAAATCAGTTACAACATTGCACTCAATTAAAAGGCTGTAAATATACTGTAGCCACGGTATTTTCCTACAATGATCAAGTGTGAGGCAATCCAAAATTATATCTTTGGTAAACTGTATCTCGTCTTTGGTCCAGATTCTATGACAGAGTGTAAGGGCAGCCATACTAATGAAGTCACTAATATATGGTACACCTGTCTCCTTATGGGCAATATATGAAGCAGTTGTATAGGGTACTGCTGAAACACTTCTTAAAAATGTATTTTCCCATAAAACATAAGGATTTCACGTACTGGCTTATTACCTATTTTATTAGAAAATCTAAAGATGGCCTCACTTGATCTCATACATTTTAATTTGCATAGATTGATATGTGTGCTCCAGGATCCATTCCCATTAAAAAGTAACCCCAAATATGAGAATGTTGTTGTCCTTTCAATGGATACCCCTTCCACATGATGACTTCTGATCTTAGCTTTACTTTTCCCACAAGCCATGACTATGGTTTTACACAAATTTAATTTTAGATCCTTTCCAGTCTTGAAATTTGTGAAATTATCTATCAAACATTGAAGGCCATTAGCAGTCCTAGATATTAGGTCTGCATCATCTGCATATAAAAGTACTGGAGTTACCCGCTTGCCAACAGAAGGGGCATCAGCTTTTAGGCTCTGCAATAAAAAATCAATACCATTAATATATAATGAAAATAAAAGTGGCGCAAGAACACAGCCTTGTCTAATCGCACGGGTGACTCTAAAGTATGTGGTGCATTCCCCATTTGGAACATAGCGTATCCTTGAAATTAGATGTGCATATATCTGCGCTAAATAAACTAATATATTGTATGGGGCACCCATTCCTTCCAGCGTTTCCCATAACTTGGCATGATTAACTAAATCAAACGCGCTGGTAAGGTCAACAAAACAAAGGTGGAGTTGAACTTCTTTGGCAATGGTATATTTTCCTATTAGCAGCTCGAGGTTAACACACTGCTCGACCGTTCCAATACCCCATCTAAATCCATACTGGGCTTCAGATGTTTTTTCATTTGCCTAACATTCCAGTCTGCCTAGCATAATTCTACCCATTAGTTTAGATGTAGAAGCGAGAAGGGATATTGGACGGTAGCATTTTGTGTTTCCTCTGTCGCCTTTTTAAAAAAATAGGGACAATTGTGCTTTCCACCCAGGTTACAGGTAGCACCCCTCCGATAATAGCATTAAAAAAGTTAACTAGAATAGGGGACCAAAAGTCAGTACTGGACTTAAAAATGTCAATGGGGACCCCGTCTGGTCCCGCAGCCTTACCACTTGCACTGTTCTTTAAGGCAATTTTGATCTCCCCTGTAGTAATAGGTTCTATGTTAACAATAATCAGTAGATTAGCTTTATAGCCTGACAGAAATTGTCACCAAAATTATAACTTTTTAATACAGAGAACAGGTAAGACCATCGGACCTTATCGAATCCCTTAGAGGCGTCCAATGTTGTTATAGCTAACGGTGTACTAAGGCAAGTTGCAAAATCGATAGCCCCAACAAGCTCATAAGAGAGCTCATGTAGATATCTCCCTTTTACAAAACCTCTCTGGTCTTCATGGATAATATACCCCGCAATTTTTGCTAACCTGTCGGATAACATTTTAGTAAAAAATGTATAATCTGAATTTAAAAGTGATATTGGTCTATAAGACTCACAGGATACAGGATTTTTACCCGGTTTCAAAATAAGGGTAATTGTCGCCTCGTTTCACAATTTTGGTAATTGTATTCCCTGATCTAATATCAATCAAAAGTTCTTTATTTCCGCCATGTAGGCCATAAAAGAATACAAGATAAAACTTAATAAAAACATGATTAAAAATCATTAATATTTTTGAAAATCAATTTCATAAGAACATTGAGCGTCTTTTAAAAAAAAATAGAAATGAGTGTATAAAATCATTAACATTCAATGTCAATTAATTGGCGCCGCTTCATCCACATAGCCAGCAAGAACTTGGAAAGTGCAAAGACAATAGAACTTGACGAGTCAGACTTGAGGATTCTAAAAGCAAGTAAGCAGTTTTTAAAACCAAGGTTTTTACAGAGAGGTACCAGCCAGTGCCTCCTGGATTTAGTGTATGCAGGGCAGAAAAAAAGAACATGAAGTTCATCCTCTACATCACAACTACACCCGGGGCAGAACTTATTTGCTGTGACTGACCAATTGCTAGTGAAGGCTTTTAAAGCTAAAGTGCCATATCTCCATTGTAAAAAAAGTTTCCTTGCCTGGAGCAGAATAACAATATCCATGAAATTCTCAAAAAAGTAAACATTTTTAACAATTAAAAATGATTTAGTCAGAGTACCAGTGTTGGAAGCACGGAAAATGGAATTTTCCTTAAAAATCCTAGTGAGCAACTTACTCGAGACTTGTGAACAAGAACTTTCCGGTTTATCCCATAAGGGCGCTAATCCCAATCTTAGAAATTCATGTTTGATAAATGCCAACCAGGGAATTTTCCCAGAGCTACTATAGGTTAATATCTGCTTAAGCTCTTGCCTATAGTATGACAAATCTGATGTTGCCCATAGCCTGCACCAGAACCTTAAAGGTTTTAGTGCTAGCTCGTCTTATATTGGACCTAATCCAAGATCTAACCTAAGGGGGAGGAGCGGAGTGCCCTGAGGGAGTAACAACAGCTGCCTAATAAATTTAGTTTCTATTTTCACGATGGCTGAACCACTTAAGTGCCCCCACAACTACCCACCATAGAGGGCTGCAGCCCTTGCTTGGGTCTTATAAATCTCCAGGGCTGGACTCACTGGCTTATATGTCGATAAGTTTGAAACTTTAAGGATACCCCCCCGTCAGCTGTGACAGTTTCAGTTGTGATTTGACCTGTTGCGGACCCCAGGAAAGATTCTCTTCAAGAGTAACCCCCAAATATTGAAATGTTGTAACCCTTTCCAGCCTTACACTTCCCAAGGTCGGACTGGCACGAGTGGAAGACGGAAGATTAAATATCATAAATTTTGTTTTATTGACATTTATATCCAGACCACAAATTCGACAAAAATCTTCAAAGCCATTCAGTATACGTTGAATTCCCATGGGGGACTTGGAAAGGAGGTGCGTATCATCGGCGAACATGATCGCCGGGACCCTCCTACCTGCCAACCTTGGGGCATCATTATTTGGAACATTTTCCAGATAAGCAATTACACCATTAACTTAGAGGGAGAACAGGGTTGGTGCCAAGACACAACCCTGTCTCACACCTCTACCAACCGGAAACCTTGATGACAATGCCCGTTCCTACCACTTCTAACCTTGGCAAAGTTCCCCTCGTGTAATCTCATCAGAACCTGCAGAATTTGTTGCGGAACACCAAGATTATTGAGGACCCCCCAAAGTTTGTCCCATTGGACTAGGTCAAATGCGGACTGGAGGTCCACGAACACCATGTAGAGGCTAAGACCCTCGATCTTTGCCGTTTTCCAGTATAGTAATATCAGGCGAAAGATCTGGTCCATGGTGGATGTATTCCTCCTGAAACCTGCTTGAAGAGGAGTTAGAATATCATTTTCCTCTATCCACACCATCATACGATCCAGAACCAGCCGTGCAAACATTTTTTGCGGGACATCTATGAGGCTAATAGGCCTATAATTGACTGGGAGCAGAGGAGAGCCCTTCTTCAAAATCGGGACTATCTCTGCTCCCAGCCAAGTATTAAAGAGGATGACAAAATAAGGTCCCCAAATCCCTGGTTGGTGCCTGAATAAGTCCCCCGGGAGTTTATGCAGCCCCGGTGCCTTACCCACAGCAAGTTTACCAATCACGCAAGTTACCTCCTCCAAAGAGAATTCTAATACCTCCGGACAAGTGGATAAAGCCAAAGGTGCCAACATAACGTCCTTTGGCTGGTTATCTGAATATAAGGCTTCAAACTGTGCTTCCCATACCGTTGAAGCAATATTAGGTTCTATTGCCGATCTGAGTTCCCCCGAGCCAGTACTAACTAATGACCAGAATCTACGAGCGTCCCTAGCTTCCAAAGCAGCAGTTAAGTTAGTCCACCTGTCCATGTCCCAGTCTTTTCTTGCATTGGCCATTACCCCCTTGTAATGCAGTCGCAAATCCCTAAACTGGGTTTTGCATGTTGCCGATTTGACTGCCAAAATCAGCTGCGACTTAGCCTTCCTACAAGTGGAGTTGTACCAGGACGCAGCTGGAGTTCTTTTCTTCTTTGCTGGAGCCAGGGGATTAAGAACTTCAGATAGATTCAAAACTAGGGCTGAATGAATGGACCCTAGCTTTTCATTAAAATCTGGGGTTGGGACTTTAGTAATTAGAACCTCAACCTCCATTAATCTAGGGAGGACAATATCATATAATTTGCCTAGATCATCTCGTGATTGCAATAGTTTCCCCCATTTTACCCTACGTCTGTTATTGGAGAGCAACAGCCCTTCATCTGGGTCATTCAGGACCGACCTTAAAATTTCAGATGGACCTAAGGGTTTCATTTCCAAGCATAACGCATTATGATCGCTATCTGTCCTTTGGATTACCCTGAAGTCAACAACTCTGTGCCACAACCTTGTTTCGACCATAATATAGTCCAGGCGAGATTCTTGGCCCCTCTTATTAAAGGTGCAAATCGACGGAATGTCGGATGGTGTACGCCCGTTGCAAGCCATTAAAGAGTTATTTAAAGTAAGGGACAAGATCTGAGTCGCCAATGGAGACCATATTTTTGGTCGGGGGATTGACAAGGTGGAATAGCCCAATAGTCATCCTCTCCCATGAGAGCCCCTTCATTAATTCCCAAGAGGGGCTCATAGTGGCAGTTCACATCACCAGCTACCACAAGGTGGGAGTCGTCTAACAATGAACTAAGAAAGTTAGATAGTACATCTATAGTAGGGGACTCTGTGGCCAGGCTTACAGGGCGTGAATACACGTTCTCAATGGCTAACTTGACGGAATTGGGCCATTTGATAATTATATATTGAACATCATCAGAATGAATAAGCAGATTCTCCACCATGCAGCCTAGATGGAGTGCGACCCAAATAGTGAGACCGCCCGAGGGTCTACCTTTCCCTCCCCACCTAGCAGGAACGAAATAAGTGGCAAATCCCACTCTGAAATGTTCTTCCCTGGTCCAAGTCTCCTGGAAAAGACAAATGTCGTGTTGGTCCACCAGGTCCCCCCACTCTGTGCAGTGTAATTTATTCGTCAGGCCTGCCACATTCCATGCTAAGATTTTTAGAAGCTTCAAGGGAATAACATTATTAACAATTGGATCACTGCCAGTTGCGTCACTACCGGTTGCAGTGCTGCCCACATGTGCTTCCCTCAAAATATTTGATTCTGGGGTCTGTACTATGGAGTGCAACACTTTGCTTCTCGATGCCTCGGGAGCCAGTAACATGTTGGGGGCCTGCAATTGGGTGGCAAAATCCTTGGAAGTGGTAGATGGACCGGTACTAAAAAGCTCTGATTTTCCATTTGAGTTTGAGGAACTCCTATGTAGGATGGAACAGGAGGTGTTCAACTTAGTGTACCGTAGTCAATCCACCATTTCCAAGCCACTAAACCGGTTATGTGTGGGTACATTATACTGGTCGACTAGTTGCCCCTGCCGTAACCTCACAGGCCTTCTTCTACCCGGATGTGTTACCCAAGACCATCCCCCTCCACAATCCGATGATTCAGGGTAGAAAAATGACAGAGGAAGGGAATGGATAGTTGACCCACTAATATTGTGACTCCAACTACAAATGTGCTCCACTGTACGGGGATCCCTGAAGTTAATCAGCACGCAGTCACCCATGATGGTTTTGGGGCTGCGGCCCACCCAAGAAACCCTACGTACCATCAAAATTTCACTAGTAATATGGTGCAGTAATGGTCTATTAATATTAAGCCAGTGAGTTACTTTATTTTTTAGTGATGCAAACGATTCCTGGGTTGGATTTGTTATCTCAGGGATCCCCGCAAGTACAACCAGATATGAACTGGTTTCCGGCGGTAGATCAATTATATTGGCCCCCTGAGATTCCACCTGAGCCGGTATCTGCCTAACTAAGTTTTGGGGTACTGGGAGCGTGGGATCGGCCCTTGTTGGAAATTGGACTTTATTGGCATTTGAGGAGGGCAGCTCTAATTGGGGCTGAATATGATCTAATCTAGCTCCTTCAGGCACAGGGTTGGTTACAATATTATCGACTCTCAGGCCAGTTGACTTTATGCCGACCGGAATACCACTTAAAGCAGATTCTAGTTGGGAAAGCTGATACTCAATTCGGCCAAGTCTCTCTTCTAATGGTCCAAGTGTTGATCTCCATAAGGCGCCCAGTTTTGTAAACAGGAGATCCTCTGTCGTTGATATTCCACTAGAAAGCTGGGCGACATTTATCTCCTTCAGCCCTGAGCTCAACAGATTTGATGCTGGCAGACCATGCCTAGTTGGAACACTAAGGACATTACATCCATTGGTAGGTGATGTTACAACCCTAACACCTGGCCCTTTGACCAATTTCAACTTCCGAGTACGAGATGAATCTGTGGCTGTATACTTCTTCTTAGATTTTGGCTTGGCACCTGCAAGTCTCTCCCTAGGGTTCCGAATTCCTAAGTTCTCCATGGAGCTAGCCAAAATAGGAGGGTCATTATCCATTGGGGGTTCCGTTATCTTTGAGTTCGGGATTGATGCTATGATCTCATTGTCTTGCGAGGAGAGGGGGGGTTGGGCAAATGCCTCGACAAAAGACAGGTTACTGCAGCCGTCGCGCTCCGGTGTGCGCGCAGTGGCAAAATGACCCATTGAAGAGCGTTTGGCCATGACAAGATCTTGCGACACTCGTCTCTCCATAAGGGTTATCCCCTGATCAATCACTGAGTTGGCCCTAATAATGAAGTTGTCCAAAGTTCCTGTTAATTGGGCTCTATCAGCTGAAGTTTTGCTCCTCAAATTGCGAGCTATAGTAATGCTAGTGAGGAGTTTCCGCTCACTTATGTCTTAGACTCTGCAAATATGAAATGCGTACTTACAGCAAGCGTAAGAGGAATGGCCCGGTCCGGTCTTTCTCGGTCTCGAACGGGCTACAACACCCACGCGCGTCCCGCGAAGCGGGGGAGGAGGTGGTGTAATACCCGTAGACAATGTGCAGGGCAAGTCCTTCGGCTGCGAGCGGCCTGAGCAGTGTCATGCAGCAGACAGGGTGGAGACAGAAGGAAGAGGACACAGCTGTTGTAGAAATCAATCAATCAATCAATCAAGGCATTTGTATAGCGCGCTACTCACCCGGAGGGTCTCAAGGCGCTTGGGGAGGGGGGGGTCCGCTACTGCTCGAACAGCCAGGTCTTGAGTTGCTTCCTGAAGGCGAGGTGGTCTTGGGTCAGGCGGAGGTGGGTGGGCAGGGAGTTCCACGTATTGGCGGCCAGGTAGGAGAAGGATCTTCCTCCCGTTGTGGCTCTTCGGATGCGGGGGACGGTGGCGAGGGCGTGACTGGTCGATCGGAGCTGGCGTGTGGGAGTGTAGAAGTTGAGGCGGTCGTTGAGGTATCTTGGGCCTTGGTTGTGGAGGGCTTTGTGTGCATGGGTGAGGAGTCGGAACGTGATTCTCTTGTTGACGGGGAGCCAGTGCAGGTTTCTTAGGTGCGCGGAGATGGAGCTGTGTCGGGGGATGTCCAGGATGAGTCGAGCTGAGGTGTTCTGAATCCGCTGGAGTCTTTTCTGGAGTTTTGCAGTGGTTCCGGCGTAGAGGGAGTTGCCGTAGTCCAATCGGCTGGTGACGAGGGCCTGGGTGACCGTCTTTCTGGTTTCGGTGGGGATCCACCGGAAGATCTTCCGTAGCATGCGTAGGATGTTGAAGCATGACGAGGAGACGGCGTTGACTTGTCTGGTCATGGAGAGGGAGGAGTCCAGGATAAAGCCCAGGTTGCGTGCGTGGTCCTTTGGTTTGGGTGCGTTGCCCAGGGCAGGAGGCCACCAGGAGTCGTCCCAGGCAGAGGGCGGCGATCCCAGGATGAGGACTTCCGTCTTATCTGAGTTTAGTTTCAGGCGGCTGTTCATCATCCACTCGGCTACGTCTTTCATCCCTTCGTGTAGGTTGGCCCTGGCGGTGGCGGGGTCGTTGGTGAGGGAGAGGATCAGCTGGGTGTCGTCGGCATAGGAGATGATGTTGAGGTTGTGTTGGCGTGTGATGGCTGCGAGGGGGCTCATGTAGACGTTGAAGAGGGTGGGGCTGAGCGATGATCCCTGTGGTACGCCGCAGATGACTTCGGTGGCCTCAGATCTGAACGGGGGGAGGCGGACTCTCTGTGTCCTTCCGGCGAGGAAGGAGATGATCCACTCCAGTGCCTTCTCTTGGATTCCGACGTTGCTGAGGCGCTGCACTAGGGTGCGGTGGCAGACAGTGTTGAACGCCACGGAGAGGTCCAGGAGGATGAGGGCCGCTGTTTCCCCGTTGTCGAGCAGGGCTCGGATGTCGTCAGTGGCTGCGAGGAGGGCGGTCTCGGTGCTGTGGTTGGCTCGGAAACCGGACTGCGAGAGGTCGAGGGAGCCATTCGTCTCGAGGAAGGTGGCCAGCTGTCTGTTGGCGGTCTTCTCGATGACTTTGGCAGGAAACGGGAGGAGCGAGATGGGGCGGTAGTTTTTGAGGTCGGTGGGGTCGGCTGAAGGTTTCTTCAGGAGGGCGCTAAGTTCGGCGTGCTTCCAGCTCTCCGGGAAGGTTGCGGTGTCGAGGGAGGCGTTGATGATGTCTCGTCGATGGGGAGCGATGACAGAGTCGGCCTTGTTGAAGACGTGGTGGGGGCAGGGGTCGGTTGGAGATCCGGAGTGGATGGAGTTCATCGTGCGTATGGTTTCTTCGGTGTTGGTTGGGGTCCAGGCGCGGAGGGTGGTGGTGGGGGGCGCTGGTGCGATCGTAGGGTGCGTCGGCTGTGTGCTGAAGCTGTTGTGTATGTCTGTGATCTTGTTGTGGAAGTACGAGGCGAGGGAGTTGCAGAGGTCTTGCGATGGGGTGATGTCGTTGTTTCCGGCACTGGGGTTGGAGAGCTCTTTGACGATATTGAAGAGTTCCTTGCTGTTGTGGGCGTTGTTTTCCAGCCGTTCCTTGAATGCTGTTTTCTTGGTGGTGTGGATCAGTTGGTGGTGTTTTTCAGTGGCGAGCTTGAGGGTGGTCATGTTGTCTGGTGTCGGGTCTCTGCGCCAGGCTCTCTCGAGGGCTCGGCAGTTCTTCTTGGAGCTCTTGAGTTTGTCGGTAAACCAGGGTGCTTTCTTACAGCCGGTTCTACTGGGCGGGGTCCTGAGAGGGGCGAGGTCATCTGCGCAGTTGTTGATCCACTTCGAGAGGTTGTTGGCGGCATGGCTGGGGTTCGCTGAGCTGGCGGGAGGGTCCTGGCTCAGGGATGCGGCGAGCTGGTTGGCTGTGATCTTGTTCCAGCTTCTGCGTGCAACCTGTTGCTGGTGGTGGTGGATTGTGTTCTTTCTGAAGCTGAGGTGGACGCAGCTGTGGTCCGTCCAGTGGAGTCCGGTGGCGTGGCTGAAGGAGATGTCTTTGTTGGAGGAGAAGACGGGGTCAAGCGTGTGGCCGGCGTAGTGGGTGGGGGTGGACACCAGCTGCTTGAGTCCGAGGTTGGCAAGGTTGTCCAGCAGGGTGGTGGTGTTACGGTCATTGTTGTTCTCCAGGTGGAAGTTGAGGTCCCCAAGGAGGATGTAGTCAGCGGAGGGGAGGGCGTGCGGGCTGATGAAGTCGGCGATGTCTTCGCTGAATTGTGTGCGTGGTCCCGGGGGTCTGTAGATGAGGGTGCCTCTGAGGGTGGTCTTCGGGTCGGTGTGGATCTGGAAGTGCAGGTGTTCGGCGGCTGTGAGGGTGTCGTCGGTGTTGGTCGTGATGCGGATGGTGTTCTTGTGGACGATGGCGAAACCAGGCTGCTGGTCCTCGCAGTCCCATAAACCAGTGATCACCAGGCAAATCCTTCTGCTACGAGCGGCACCCTCCTTGCACCTTCCTTACTGCAAAATCTAGGTTCGTATGCTCCTAGGTGCACGTGTACTTGCACTTGAAAAACCTCTGCACATTCCACATTCCTTATTTGAAACAACCTCATAGAGACCAAGGGGCCAAGGGGGTAAGGGGGGTAAGGGAGCGGGGAGCACCGCTATGTCTGAATTTCTCCACACTACCCCGCTCCTCTCACGCACCACCTGCTTTGCTTCACTTCTCCTCACCTTGCTCACTCGGTGGAAGCTCCGCTCCAGCGGACCGCCCACCGAACGACCGACGGCCTCACGCCTCAGGCAACCAGGTAAATCAGGCACCCAGGCATCGGCTCAGTAGACTCAGTAGAACCGGCGGCAATCTCAGCGGACCGCAGCTCGTGGCCTCCCGCAGCTGTTCATTGCGGCTCACAGTTTCACGGCTCCTTGCAGCACACAGCTACACAGCTACACCCGCGGCTCGTTCACAGCTTGAGCCAGTTTGAGAAGGCGCCTTCTCCACAGGTGAGCTATGTGCGTGCGCGGTGTGTCTCCAATCCCCGCGGAGTGTGGAATGACTATCTCATCGACTAAGATCTGGTCATCTCTGTTGGGATGCCATCTGGCCCTGCCGCTCTGCCTCCTTTACTGGATTGAATTACTTTAACTACTTCCTCCTTACTAATTGCTTGATTTAGAATTTTCTGTTGACTATTATCTATAGGACTAATAGATTCGTTAAGCCAATCCTCTACCTCAGTTCCAACAATATCCTCTTTTTTTTCTGTGTATAGGTCACTAAAGAAGTCTTTGAAAGTCTCTCTTATCTCCGTCTCCCTACTTAGCATGGCTCCAGACCGTTCGTCTTTGATCTCCTTAATCCTATTCCTGCTCCATTCTGACTTGATTTTCCAGGCTAAAAGTTTTCCCGCCCCCTCACCATACTCAAAGTGTGCCAGCTTACTGGTCTCCCACCTTTTTTTAACTCTTAATTGGAGAATCTCTGATAATTGATTCTTCTTCAATAGTAGCTGCTTCCCAAGCTCCTCTTTTTTCTCCTCTGATTCAGATCTTCTTATTTCTAGTTCTATGTTTTTCATCTCTTCCTCTAGTTGTGAAATTTCTCTTCTGTATTTCCTATTTCTATGGATCGTTATACTGGAGATTTTGTCCCTTATAAAGGCCTTTAGACTGTCCCACACTATTCCGTTTGATGCCGAGCCTATATTAATCTCTATGAAATCTCTAACGTCAGCTTTAAGCTTTTCCATTGCTTCGTTATCCATTAGTATAGTTTGATCCAGTGTCCACCTGATCTCTTCACACTCACTGCTGTTTTTTAGAGTTAAAAGTACCGCCGAGTGATCTGATAAGTAATCCGCCTTATATTTGATGTCTAAAATATCTTCTCTAAGACCCCAATCAACAAGAAAATAGTCAATTCTTGGCCTACTGCCATATTTTTTATTATGGAAGGATATTCCCTGTAAAGTCCCTACTCTTTCTCTCCAAAGATCACATATTGTATGTTGAATCATTAAGTTTTTTAATAG
Organism: Triturus cristatus; assembly: GCF_964204655.1. NCBI lineage: Eukaryota > Metazoa > Chordata > Amphibia > Caudata > Salamandridae > Triturus > Triturus cristatus. The sequence continues at coordinate 1,359,293,873 of NC_140590.1, forward strand.
TGCACGTGAATTTGGGGTTGGTATGGTTCTAGTTTTACTTGATTTATCCAATTTTAAATCTAGCACAACATTGAAATCACCTCCCATAATTATAGGACCAGTGAAATCCAAGAGATTAGAGAATAGGTTTGTCAATGGTTCACAATCATCATAATTCGGGCCATAATAGCCTACTAGCGTCAATGATCTATCATCAATTTTAGCTTCTGCAATAATCCATCTGCCCCCTTTGTCTGTTTTTGTACGTGTTACCCAGACTTTTGTCTGTTTTTTTTTACTATTATGGCCACCCCCCTGGTATTCCCACTCTGATCTGTACAAAAAACTTGTTGTACCCATCTTAATTTTCCAAAGATATCTAGACACTCCTTTTTCAATAGGTGTGTTTCTTGTAGGATCAATATTTGTGCGGGGGAGTCTTTTAGATATTGGTGTAGCCTGACCCTTCACCCATAACCCATTAATATTCCAAGTTAATATCTGTATGGACATATCTTTGATAATGCAATTCTAAATATAAGGACTAATACTGAGGTGTTTGAGGATTTTTTTTATTTATTCCCATAAGCTCCCCACCCTGTGACACCCTTCCCTCCCCCACCCTCCCCTGGAGAACCCACCCCTGCTTCTTCCTCTTGGACATGGTGTTAGTCCAAGTTAGACTTTTGCTCCATTGGCCCTTCCCCCCGTCTCACCAAATCTCATTAAGTGTAAGAAAATGCCTAACTCTTAGCAAAGAAAAAAGAGAGAGAGAATCGCCTCCTATGTATGTGCCTATAGTACATATTCAATACAAGTACCTAAGAACCTATCATCTTTTCTTTTTTTGACTAGCTTCCTCCTCTATTCCCTCCATCTCCACTTCCCCCTTAATGCTTCCTAGCAAGTCCTCTGCCTCTCTTATGCTCCTAACCATATACATATTGTTATTAAACATAACTCGTAGAGAGGCTGGGAATTTGAGCGGTACAGTTGCCCTCACTTTTTTAAAGTCATCCATACGCCTCGCAAGTTACCACTGTCTATCTAATGTGGCTCGTGATAGATCTGATCGTATTTCAAAAGAAAAATCAGGACCCTTTAAGGTTTTAAGTTTTAGTGCAGCTATCAATATTTTTTCTTTAAGAGCATAGGTATGGAAGTTAATCAAGATATTCCTTGCCTTTGTTCTCCCCGGGGCTCTTTTAAAGGGTCCCTCTGTATTCTTTGAATGTCTTTGGCAATCTCCATCTCGCTCTCCTCCACCTGAACTGCTGTTTTTATGAGAGCTACTACATATGTTTTTAGGTCCTCCCTCTCTTTTCCTTCCGGAACGTTAAGTGTCCTCAGATTGTTTTTTCTAGAGTTATTCTCCAACTGCTCAACCTTCTCCAGAATCCCCTGTTCCTCTTTGCGCAATGCTTGGAGTTCCATTTTATTGTTGACGAGGTCCTTTTTTAGCTCCTCTACTGTGTCCTCCAGGATCTCTGTCCTGTCTGCTAGTGTATCTAATTTCTTCTCCAGAGATTCACAAAATCAGCAAATCTCACGCTGGTTTGCCTCTGACTTTGCGAACCCGCTCCTTATTTCCGCCGATAAACTCCCCATCATGAGTTGACCAGAGGTGCGCGTGACTGAATATCTAGGTCTCTACTACTAGGAGCTATACTGATTGTTGAATTTATATCTGGGCTAGATACTAGTATTTGGCCTATTTTCAACATGGTCACCGCCAGTGACATGACCCATATGACCTATATTTAGGGTGTCAGTAGAGTTATTCACCTCGTGAGGGGGTCAGATATATCAGCGTTTGCGAGGCCCTTATTCACAGCATTCCCCTTGGGGCTCCCCTGCCCTGAATTTATACCATTCTCCACACCACTCTCCATAGCAATGGGGGTAGAATGAGTAGCCATACTAGCCCTAGTCACTGCAATTGCACTGGAGCTTAATTTTAAATCTACTATTGCAGGTTGCGAGGGTCTTTTTAGGGCAAGTACTGAAGGCTGGACTTTAAAGAAAGAGCGTAAGGATGGTGTGATCTTAATTTTAGGCTCTATATAATCCCCTCTCTTCATTTGTTTTTTGCCCTTTCTTTTTGAAATCCTGCTTCGAGCTACACTTGGGTGACCCCTTTTGTGGGTGCTCGGAAGTTACAGTAGTGAGGCCAGGGGAGGCTGAATCACGCTCTAAGAACTGTCCCCCTTTTTGCTCAATACACTCACTTTGTCTACTTTGTTCCTCCTTTCGCCCCTCCACTAAGGGGCCCTCTTCAGCACGGTTACCAGAACCACAAAACAGAATCTCCTCAGTAGGTCGCCTACCTTTCGCGTCCTGTAGTTTTTCCACCTTGATGCTGGAAATGGCGGATGGCTGCCTCGAGGAAGCTCCAACTTCCAAGCAGTCCAGATGTGCAGCTACAGCGTATGTGCTGACACTGCCACTGCTCATCCCGGGATAGCCTCGCACTGCTGCCCTGCGGCTCTTCCTGAGCTCCAGTGCGGCTGAAAAACAACGCGGACCGCTGTTCGGATTCCAGAGGATACAAGACGAAACAGAGCTCAAAGGGCTCAAAGGACTCAGGCTAAACCCCCGGTTGAGGCACATAGAAGCAGAGAGGTACAAATACTCGGCGATTATAATAAATTTATGATGAGTTTAGGCGCAATGCATGGCTCGGCTCGACCGTGAGCTTCTGGAGCTGCGACCTACGTGCTTACATGGCCGCCATGTTCTCCAATTTCTGTCAGGCTATAAAGCTAATGTACAAAGATCCAGTTGCAAGAGTATTAGTTAATGGCAGATTATCTTCTTCTTTCAGATCCTTAGAGGCACAAGACAGGGTTGCCCCCTTCCCGTTCCCCTCTTTTATTTAATTTATATATGTAACCCTTGGCCTTTAGAATTAGACATTCAATTGACATTCCACCATTTTGTCAGGGTAAATGGGTTAAAAAAGTCGCTTTATATGCTGACGACCTCATGGTATACTCGTCTAATCTAGATGCTGCTTTACCTATTATTTTTCGTATAGCGACAGATTTTGGAAGAATATCGGGGTATTCTGTAAACGAACTTAAGACCGAAGCTATGATATGGAACCAGGTCAGCTGTAATCCATTAGTTAAAAAGGAGATACGATATCTTGGTCTTAGAATAGTCCAGGACATTAATCAAATTGCTGAAACAAATTTAAGAAGAGTGTTCAAAGAGATAGCTCAGTTAATGAAAAACTGTATGTATCTCCCATTAACTATTCTAGGGAGAGTCAGCCTGGTAAAAATGAGTATCCTGCCGAAAATCAGTTTTATATTTAATTCATTACCGTTGCATTTTAACAAAGCTGCCATACACAGTATCCAGCTAGCAATTAATTATTTTATTTGGGCTAACAAAGGGATTAGGATTTCTTGGAAGAAGCTACGCAGAAGAAGGGAGAAGGGGGGGGGGGGGGGTCTATCTCTACCCGACATTCAGCTGTATGTGTGGTCCTTCCAATTAAAAAACTCCAGAGTGCTTTTGAAGACTCCTGATAGATCTGTAATAGGCTCAATGTTCTCAGCCATGCTAAAAGCGCAAAAAATAAAACCCGATGGCTTTCTCTTTAAATTTGGAGATCCTAAATTCTTTAAAAAAGTTAAATTGAAGGCACTGCACTCGATGGGATCAATGTGGTACCATATACGACGCTTGCTGAAAATAGATTATTATTCTCATTCTGCCCCGATTTGGGATTCCCCAGGGACCCCCGAGTGTCTTAATGATAAATTGGCATTATCAATCAGAGAAGCCAAAATTCATTTCTGGGGAGATCTGTCTAGAGATGGACATTTTTTACCTTGGTATGACTTAAATGGTTTGATGATGGGCTCCCTCTCAAAATGTAAGTACCTTCAATTAAAATGTTGGGCGCAAGGCATCGATATTGGGTACTAGTAACATCCTGGAAGACCAACTGATAAGTAAGCCACTGGGAAGCAAAGGAGTATCTCTTTGGTATTGGTACCTTCAAGACAGCATGGATGGAGAATTCACTTTGGCGGAGGAGCTGTGGGGAAAGCACATGCCTGGTGACCAGTTGCAGAACATTTGGCAAGTATCTATGCACACTCTTTACAATAAAGTTAAACCCGCTTTTTTAAGAAGAAACCACCTTTTCTCACTTCATAGGGCTTACATATCACCATAGAAACTATCTAAGATGGGGAAAGGAAACCGAACCAGTTGTGCGAAATGTGGGTTGGAAAAGGCAACCGATGTCCATATGTTCTTCCTTTGTCCAGAAATCAGTGAGTTCTGGAGCAAAGTAGAAACAACCATGACAGGTATTTTGGGTCGGCTAATAAAGGTAAGCCTTTCTCTGGTTAGCTTTGGGGTGGATGATGAGCTAACAGGAACCCCTAGAGATGTGTTGTTTTACGCTGTATTATTGGCCAGAAGGAAAATCTGTCGTAAATGGGTAAGCAACATAACTCCACAGCATTCGGATTGGTTGGAATCCCTAATATATATGTCTCGAATGGATCTTTCAGGGAAAATGTCCAAAAAGAAAGCTTTCTGGAAACCATTAATTGTTTGGCTGGAAGGTGAATGAAGTAATGGTTGAGGTTATATTTATGATACTAGTATTAGCTCACGTCCAATGATTACACCGGCTAAGACTCCTTCACTGCTTCAAGGCCTTCACCGTTTTTTTCGGAAAACAAAGCAGTGCCGGTATAATACCGGGTGTGAGACACAGCCGCAGAAAGGTTGGTGTTTATTGGAGTATGCCCGTTGGTGGTTGGTAACCCTAACAAACGATAAGGGCAGAAAAAATTGACATTTTTCTCTTTTCTGAGGTGAATGAGGACAAAAAAAAACGAAAAATATTTTCAAAGTGTGTCAACCATTCTACCGGAGTCACTAATGTTTCTAACTTGGCAGATGAATTATCTTTAAATAATGGTTGGTCAATTGTGGTCCAAAATAAGATAGAATCCTTAGCCGCGGCAGCTTGAATCAGTCTGTCTCCCGGATTTCTATTTTTCTTGAATTTAAGGCTTGTTTATTACATTTCCTAAGGGTACAGATGCTTTCTCTGTTCCTAGGTTTATTTTTAATGCTTGCTTTAAATCCTTGTTTAATCTGGAGCACTGCTGATTAAACCATCTAGGGCAATGGTCCCTATTTTTTTTATTTCTGATTTTCAAATCTTTGGAGATTTCAACAGCAATATTCTAGAATGCACTTACAATGTTGACGTTAGTAGAAGATTTGTCCGAACATATATTTAAATGATGGTGATTTTTTGGGACTATATTTTCCATGAAAACTGTGGGATTAACGCCTGACCACTTGATGGAAATCCCATTGTCACCTTGTGTTTTGATACCTACTGTGGAAACACACGCCTTCTCTTGTTGATGCAAGCTAGAATTCAATATTAAGAGTAGCGGATGGTGGTCGGTAAGCAAGCTAGCCTGTATATAAAAAATTTCAGCAAGGGTCCTACAGTTCCTTGATATCAGAACATGGTCAATACACGATGAAGACTTAGCCCCTTCATATGTTTGAGTAACATGTTCTCCCTAGTGTTCACCGGGCTCCACAATTTCTAAATTGTATTTGTGCATAACATGATTAATTGCTTCACCCTAAAGATAATGTGGAAAATGAAAAATACGGTCACCATAGTCATCTCCATAGCCACATTGATGCCCTATTGGGATTTTGCATAGTTCACCATTAAATCACCAGCTCAAATTACTATATACTTACCCCCCAACCCCTTTAGGAAAAAATCCCATTGATGTAATTACCTCATGTCTCGTATTACTAAAAATATGGTTGTAAAAATGTATCGCTACAATATTTTGCTTTCCTTTCACACAAACGAGTAATAACTGAAAATACAGGGAATTTGCAAAGTGTCAATGCAAAAGACACAGAGGATAAGGCTGCTAAGCCTCCTCTTGCTCTCCCAGCCTTTGATGGGATTGCTTCAGTAGAAATCGTTTTAAAACTATTAATAAAAAATGTTTCTGTGAGCCAAGTTTCTTGTATTAGAATTAATGTGCAATTCTGTATGCTTTTGAGCGATACCTTATCATGTAGCTTGTTTTTAACCCCTGCAACATTCCATGACATAATTTTTAGTCATCCCTATGATGGGTAGCTAACTGATTTATTGCCAACAGGGCTAGTTGGGGGTAGTGTGAATACAATTGTTTAGTTGTGCAACTTCCTCACCCAGTCAATCAATCTCACTGCAACTTCTGAAAGGGGCAAACCTATTCGGCATGGTCGGTATCATATGTGTGATCGTACTGTGGTAGTCTCTACCAGTTGTAGGAAGGGGCTTTTTTTTCGGTCTATAAAAATAGCCAAGTGGGACAGCAGTTATAATACCATTGGGGCTATTAAATGGCCAAGTATATTTTGCTGATATTTCTCTTAAAAGTGAACCCACCACTTCTGGACCAGGGAAGTTCACCACAACACAATCCCCTTGGCATGATTTTTGCATTCTACCCACCCAGCTCACTCTTCTTAACATAATTATTACTTGGGGGAGTACTTGTACTGCAACAAGAATTTGAAGTGAACCAATGTACAACCGGCCTGATTTAACGAACCCCAAGATTCTATGGAGCTGTCAAGCAATTTTGGAACATTTTTTAAAACAACAACAAAGGGGGTAGATTGAGCGAAATCTTGCTGTGCCTCATAGGTCTACGAAGTCCTTCTGTTACTGTATTATGTTTAATTTCTAAGTTATTTTGTAAGTTACTGTCCCTTGATTTTGCAATGGGGTATGCTCTGGGTGCATCCTATATATGGCTCTCCGATGTCGGGTGCAATTTTTCCGTTTCTGTTTCACTTATGGGAATATGTCAAACTTGTGTTCTCTTATCAGAATTACTACTAGGCATTACCTTATGACACGTTTTTGATGACAGTAAATCTGTGACCATTTCAGTTAGATGGGTAATATCTTTCTGCACTAATGTGATTTCTGTCGTGACACGCCTTTCAATATTGTTAATTTTTCCATGTGTTTTTTTTTAAACAAAGTGTCAATGCCTTGCATATGATATGGTGGTTCTCCGAGCCCTCCTTCTTTTACATCCGGTTTAGCTTTTTTCCCCATTTTCGGTTTAGTTTTCCGATTTGAATTTTGAGTGCTAATTTTCATATTTACTGTATGCTGTTTGCTCTTTTTCGCTGGTGGAGAAATCAATTCGGAAATATCCGATAGGGTAGATATTTCGAGCGGGAGTATTGATACACAGGGGCCCCATTTGGTGGGACATTCTAAATTAATAATATTAGGGCTATTTCCCTCCTTATTTTTACTTTTACTTATGTCCTGAACTCCAGATTCAGATTCAGTTTCAAGGGCGTAACCTTCCAAAACGGTCTTTGCCTCCTTTTGGGCCGCATTTAGCGCCGTCTTTGTAGCCTCCAATAGTACTATCTCAGTATTAATAAGCCCCACGGCATTTTTCAAATAATTAGTGATTGGCACATTTTTGCCCTTTACTTGATGTCAGTTTTCTCTTGACCATTCTTTCAATTAGGCTTCAATGGATATAGCTTTATGATAATATAACAGACCCCTTACCGGTTATCAGGTTTTCAAATGATAGGACCAAGGGGTATGGCCCAGCCCAGCCTCCTCCGGTCGCACTGAGTGCAGATGGGCCTGCCCTTGCGCGTCCTGCGCTGCGGGAGCCCTGGCCACTATTTGAGCGCCTCCTGGTGCATGAGATGACGTTGGCGGCGAACGCACCGCTTGGCAGCTTGGGAAGTGTTGTCCTAGTGGTCCCGCTCCCTCACGGGGAATACTGGTAGATAATCAGGCCGGCGGCAACAGGTATGAAAGGAAATGAGCTCCCGTGCCGAGGGAGCCCTGGCCACTATTTGAGCGCCTCCTGTTGCGTGAGATGACGTTGGCGGCGAACGCATCGTTTGGCAGCTTAAGAAGTGTGGTCCCGCTCCCTCATAGGGAAAACTGGCAGAAAATCGGGCCGGCGAAACAGGTAGCAAAGGAAATGAGCTCCCGCGCTGCGGGAGCCCTGGCCGCTATTTGAGCGCCTCCTGGCGCATGAGATGATGTTGGCAGCGAACGCGCCGCTTGGCAGCTTGGGAAGTGTGGTCCTTGTGGTCCCACTCCCTCACGGGTAAAACTGGCAGAATATTAGGCCGGTGGCAACAGGTAGCAAAGGAAATGAGCTCCTCAGGTACTTATTTAACTGGCCTCCTGAGTAGTTCTTGTGTGTGCCCAAGCTACCCTATTCACCTTTAAACCGAGACGTCTGTGGTGTTAGAGACAAATCCTCCTGTGCATTATAAGGAGCAGCTATTTTGTCTGTAGGTTGTTTAAGATTGAACATTTAAAAGGATCCCCCACTATAATAATATCCTCACTGAATTCCATTCACTACAATGGCGAATGTAATAAATATTCCTGCAAATTGCAGACCTGCTGTTACAGCACATTTAACATTACGTGGGCTACAAAATGGAGGTGGAGATGTTACCCTCGTGGTTGAGGCCCATGAAGCTTATAGAACTGAAGTATTCAGCTCATGAGCCACTTTTCCAGCAATAAATGCTAGCACACACACACATTTCACACATACACTGTAGCTGCTTTTCCAGGCCAACACAGAGCTTATAATGACTTAGAAATACCATTAACATTTCAGGAACACATAACTTGGTTCCTAGGCGCCCTACCACATGTATTACAGAACATTCAACTGAGTTCCCTCAGCAATGACGGGCCTACATGGTCAACATTAGCTGGCTACACGCTATACTCACATTTAGCACCGCTTAATGCGGGTGAACTATGTACTCTCTATACTGGTCTGGTTAGACTATACCAATGTTTAACACAGTTTGTTATGCACACAATAACAACTGCCCCAGAAAGGGCTTTTCAAATTGTCCAGCCACAGTTAGTTGTGCCATTTATTAGTCCTGTAATTATCAATGGTATTATGGACAAGATTCCTATGAGACAGGAGGAAATTCCATTCTTTTATTTATTTTAAAAGTTTTATATAGCGCTAGCTAGACCCGTAGGTATCAGAGCGCTTTACATACACACTGTAAAAACCGAACGAAATTGCATTACATAGTAGGAAGGCAGTAAGGAAGCAAAACAGAGATAAAAAATACAACATGAAAAATAGATAAACAGTGCAGTGGAGTGAGAGAAAACAAACAAAGGTGGTTAACACAGTCCGGTCACCACCACAATCGGGTGCAGCATAGGAAGGGCCTTGGCGAATACTGAGCCCATGCTAGAGAGTCTTCTTCGAGAACAGTGTAAATAGGAAATAAACAAGAATGACTTTGCTTCACTGTCTGCAGCAGAAATAATAGACAATGAATGTGACATCCATTTTTAACGGTGTTGGGAAGTAGCTGTGGCCTAGTTAGGAAAAGGCAAGAAAATGCACTTTAACATGTAGTTTCCAAATCCTTTCGAAGTCAATAGCTTAGTGGCAGTGTACACGCGTAAATTCAAGTGTAGACCATTATTCTGCACGTTATTAATAATACAAAATTATTATAAAATGTTCACAAACCTCTACAAAACTGTGAATTCAGTATCATCTGACAAAAATAGCGTGTCCTAAATACAGGTTACAAACATATTGCCGTGTTGATGAGTCAATAACAAAAAATCTACATCTGTTGGAACAATATTTCCGTAAACATTATTTAGGTCACACTAGTTATGCAAGACTATAATTTTATTTTCAGTATTGTGACATCAACTAAATCATCTGCTGTAACCACTCCGCAAATAGGAAGTTGATAATGAGATAAGTGATACTAGATGTAGTATGGCTATCTCATTCAGAAACGGAAATGTTAATCTGCTGAAAAGCTTCCCACCCACTCACCTGATAGAAAAAGAACAGCAGCAAAGTCAAGTTACTCTGTCAGAGTGGGTGCCGCAGACCGAAAAACGAATTAAAAACGATATCGCACAAGAAAGCACTGTTGAGGGATAGAAAAAGAGGGTAAAGTGCTCCAAAATGTGTTCTGTTTATTGTAAGACAGTTCCGAGAAGGTGCCTGCTAGTGAGGAACAAGAAAATCACACCGACCGAGGGCTGCATGAAATCAAAGGAGAGTGGGGATAACAAGGCAACAAGCAGTGTCAAAGCCAATAGTCTTACCCACCATTTCCTTTCAATAAAAATGTGTGTACGGTGAAAAGTATTCCCTAATAATGGTATTCAACAGTGGGACACTGGTCGTAGAACAGCAGCTATGCCCTGCTTGTCAAGGTTCATCTTTGCAAACAATTTACATTTGCTTAATCCGCATCAGCTGCCCACGAAGTCTGCAGCAGAGAAGCTATAACTGGGTGGGATGTGTTTTTCCCCTGGAAGACAGGTCGGATTTCGATTTTTATTGAGGGCATCAAGTCAATGAACTGTACATGAAAAGCACAACAGTAATAGAAAACGAGCAAGAGCAAAGTCAAGTTACTCGGTGACAGAGCGGGTGCCGCTGACAGAAAAACGAATCATAAACGATATTGCACCCTGGTCATCTCTATTGTCCTCCTGATTCTCTACCTGGTATGGTGGGATCCCCCCCATCGGCGCTCGACACCGTCTAGACTGTTTCTCGCCTTGAGTTTTGTTTCATTGTTTCTTTGTTCTTTTCTTTTAAAATTTAAAATATTTGTATCCTGCCTAGCTTCTGAGTTGCCGAAAATATCTCCTGTAACCCTGCTGTACCTCTGGGGATCAGTCGGTGCTTTGTGACGTCAAGCAATTGACATGCATATACTAGCGGACGGCCCTGGTGGTTGTAGGCCCATATTTGTAATGATGCTATTCTGCACAATAATGTTTTTTTTTTAAAAAATAAACGATATTGCATGAAAAAGCACTGTTGAAAGATAGAAAAACAATGTAAAGTTCTCAAAAATGTGTTCCGTTTATTGTAAGACAGCTCTGAGAAGGTGCCTGATAGCGAGGAACAGGAAAATCACACCAACTGTGGGCTGCATGCAATCAAAGGAGAGTGGCTTTAAAAAGAAGGCAACAAGCATTGTCAAAGTCAATAGTCTTACCCACAATTTCCTTTCAATAAAAATCTGTATATGGTGAAAAGTATTCCCTAATATCAGTATTTAAGTGTGACATTGATCCTATAACAGTAGCTATGCCATGCTTGTCACGGTTAACCTTTGTAAACAATTTACATTTGCATAATCTGCATCACCCACAATGTCCGCAGCAGAGAAGATATCACTGTGTGTGATGTGTTTTGCCCCAGGAAGACAGGTCGGATTTTTATTTAGGGTGTTAGGTGGCGGTGGTGGTAATTCTGTGCAAGAGAGTAGCAGCATTGTTTTAGCTGAAATAATTCCCATCAATGACTATTCAATTCTAAAAAATAAAACAAAAATGAGGCTGGCTACATTGGAGAGTGTAGTACACAGGGAAGCGGGCCATAGGCAACATGAAGGTAGTGAAGGATATATAGAGATTTGGGGATTCAATGTAAAGGAGTCCGTAACGTTTTAGAGCTCAACTGAGTGATTGTGAGGGGGCTACGCACCTGGAGCTCTCTGTGTTTCTGAGGCTGTACTATGATTATCCAAGTGTGTGGCAAAAGACTAGACCTGCGCTAAGGCAGCTGTTTTTTGGCATTCATTCGGTGCCATTTTCAAAGCCATCTTGCTGGTAAGTGGCGATGTCTGCGAAACATTAGCGGTGATTTGCACACCTGGTCAACTACAGGTTAATAAAGTATGCACACTTCAGCAAGAGGGTTTCGTCTGTGCACCCCCCCCCCTGCAGTAGTGGCTGGTATTTGAAGGCGGTGGGGGGGCAAGTCACAGGGAGAGGAGGGAATGAAATAAAAATTAAAAAAAATACACACTTACCTGTCTGCTGCCCGCCGTCTCCTCTCGGTCCTCTTCCCCGCTCCCAGGGCAGGAAGTAGGATGCACCTGGCTCCCAGCCTCCCAATAGCAACATTATTGCAGCGTTGTGATTGGTCTAAGCGCCGTGGATGGACGCTCAGCCAGAGAATGGGAGGCTAGGCATGTTCTCCATGCTGTAATGCAACCTGCATGGAGAACATGCAAAGTGCGCATGAATGTTTGGCCTTTATGGAGTGGAATCCACTCCACCCCTCCTCTGCTCTGACAGCAGAGCAGCCCCGCCCCGCCCCGCCCCGTCCCACCCGCAAAGCTGCCGCAACAAGGACAAAATAAAACGATAATAACTTAGAGTTATTATCATTTTATTTTTCCTTTAGTAACACTGCTTAAAAGAAGAGGGGCGATGCCCCTCCACGCTAGCGGAGGACTTGCCACTGCCCCCACTGAAGGTCCGATTATGCTCTGCTGCAGAAAGGGTCACTGTGCAGTGAAGTAAGATTAATAACAATAAGGCATTACATAGTGCCGTTTCTAGTGCACCAAGTCGTCACACTAACGTTTGCTGGCAAGAGGCAAACCCTAAATCGAATCTTTAACGGTGATTTGATCACCAGAAGATAACAAGCAACAAACCATGTGGGACAGGGTGTCAACAGAGCAAGCTGATGACAGAAGATCTCTCTGCGTTTTTGAGGCTGTACTATTCAAATGTACAGCAAAAGACTAGACCTGCACGAGGCAGCTGTTTTTTCAGCATTTATTTGGTGCCATTTTCAAAGCCACCTTGCTAGTAAGTGGCGATGTCTGCAAGTCCTTTTTGGTGGTTCGCACATCACCAGGTTAATAAAGTATGAGCACTTCAGCAAGTTGGTTACAACAATAGTTCAGGCGTTTACCCATCTTGGCAGTAGTGGTTTTCAAACAGGCCAAAAATAATTTACCAAGGCAGGTGTTGTTTCTTGGTCATGGACCAAAAACTCCAACCCAGGGAGGGTGCCTAGGATGTCCAAACAAGGTTATGTTGAAAAGGCCAAGGATGTTTTGGATTTGCCTTGGGAAATGACACCCCTACCTGATCAAACCCGCACATGTAGTGCACGGAAGAAGGCTCTTTTTGATGGTTTTCAAAGACTGGAGGTTAGTTATGTAGAAGTGTCACTGGGCTTCCAGGAAGTACTGTGAACCACTAGCTTGCCAAATATAGAGTTAAATTCCCCCCGCAACCACCTTTGGCACCATGGCAGTTAGGAAAAATACATTTCACCATTTAGGACTACTGTTGGATGTATTTCAAACAATATAACTGCTTAACGGGTAGTGGCAGCAGTAGGGGGGCATAACCAAAAGCTTGAGAACTGGAAGGTAATTGTCAGTTTGAAGAACTACTGTTAAAAAAACAATTTTCAGTTGGATAATGCTCATAAGCCTAAATGGTAGACTCACCCCTCCAATCCTCAACTTTGTTGTAGTGCAAAGGGCAGAAATCAGGGGTGATATTTATCCACCCATCCTCTGGACCAGGATTCGCCATAACTACTTTTCAAGGGGTCCCTCAGGAAATAAGGGGTGGAAAATGAATATTAAAAAGGGTATTTTGATCATGACTCTCAAAGGAGGATTAACAAAGCAAACACAAAGAGATGATGGACATAGTGCTGAAAGTTTTCAGACACCCACCCCATGTCACAGATCTGGGTTGAATCCATCATCGTTCTTTAGCTCACTTCGCCTCCCCAGTTCAGACCCAGCTATATGCAAATCAGTCTTGGCCCTTTGCCTCATGGGAACAGACCAGCCCAAACTGCCAAGCCAGGTCTTTCCTGGACCGGAAACAAGCATACTGGGACCTGTTTCAGGGTAACACCCCATATCAGCCAGGCTAGCTTGAATCAAGTGGCAAAGTGAGCAAGGGACGCACGTCTGGGCATACCCTGCCAATTTAGGGCAAACAAAGCAAACACAAAGAGAGGATGGACGGAGCGCTGAAACTTTTCAGACACTCTCCTCCAGTCACAGATCTGGGTTGAATCCATCATCATTCTTTAGCTGACTTTGCCACCCCAGTTCAGACCCAGCTATATTCACACCAGTCTTGACCCTGTGCCTAATGGGAAAAGTCCAGCCCAAACTGCCAAGACAGGTCTTTCCTGGATCAGCAACAAGCCTCCTGGGACCAGTTTCAGGGTAACTCCCCTCATCAGCCAGGCTAGCTTGAATCCAGCGGCAAAGTGAGCAAGGAACCAACGTCTGGGCATACCCTGCCATTTAGGACTACTGGTGGATGTATTTCAAACAATATAACTGCTTATGGGTAGTGGAAGTAATAGGGGGCCATAACCAAAAGATTGAGAATTGGAAGGTAATTGTCAGTTTGAAGAACTACTGATAAAAACACAATTTTCAGTTGAATAATGCTTATAAGCCTACATGGTAGACTCATCCCTCCAATCCTCAACTTGGTTGTAGTGCAAAGGGCAGTAATCAGGGGCGACATTTATCCGCCCATCCTCTGGAACAGGATTCGCCACAACTACTTTTCAAAGGGTCCCTCAGGAAATAACAGATGGCAATATGAATATTAAAAAGGGTATTTGAATCTTGACTATTGAAGGAGGGCTGCCATCGCATCCTGTGGCAGGAATACAGTAATGCTGTTGCTACCAGAATTTTTTTATATTTCTCTGGGGACTTTGTTGACCTCCCAAAGCTACTCAGCACAATAGTTACACAAAGGTTAAAATTGTTCATTTTTAACAGGTATGCTCAAATCTGAATTCAAAAAAGTTACCACCACACCCTCCAGTGGGAAGTTGGTAATGCACTTATGGCTGAAAATTATATTTAATACCCACTGATTACTATAGTCAAGTAGGTATTTGTGCATTGGCTTACAAAGAATACCTAGATTGTTCCTGCAATAAAGATTAAAAGTGAAGTGCTATGGTGTGCATCATTTGTTGCAGTTCAATCTGTTTTTGAGTCCAATTCTCAAAGAAAGGTTGCCATTTCATCTTATATGCTAGAACTGTAGTTTAATTTCTGGCAACAATCATTATATCTACAACATTAACATGGTTGACATTAACATTATGCATGTTTTGGTGGCCGTGAATAACAGATTTTCAATAGAGTGAATAGACAGACCGAGATCCCAAAGGAGTATAGCTATCACCTTCTCTGGCAGGATTTGGGCACTGCCAGGAATAAAGAAATTTCATTTTGTTCCGCTTATAATCGTTAAGTGCCTGAGGTTATTGCATGCTGGGTTCTATGAGAGTAATTTATGAAGAAGGTACCAAAGCTGAGAAATTCTTTGTCAAACCGAATTGTCAAGAGGGATTGCCTATTGCAACCTCCTGCAGGTTTCGATAAGGCTTTGCAGTGCTGGAATTGTATTTGGTTTACAGCAGCAGTTAATTAATCACTAAGGTTTTAATGTTCAAGAGTTGCTGTGGAGAGACTGAAGAACGTACAGATTGATCTATGTGTAGATTTATTGAAGGCAGCAACTTCAGAAGAGAGTTGCTATCTTACCCTCTGGATGTAAGAGGTTAATTTACCCCCTACCCAGCACCCCCCCCCCCCCCACCTGTGGAACCAAAACTTACCATATGCTAGTTAGTAACCTTGCATAAAGGAGACATAATTATAATTCATGTGGGGGAGCAACCCTTCATCATGGGGAAGTGATTCCTACTTACTTCTAGAAGAAAAACTATTACCATCTCTAACGGGCCACTGCAAAATAAGTTGCTCAGAAATTATCCCATGTAGGAATGGTATGGTGGGGGCAAGATCGCCCCCTGCAACTGAGCTGTCAAAGAGGAGGATTAACCTGACGATCTGGTTTTGGCTTAATTACAAAAAAGTCCCTGAATAGACAGCTGAGTGGAAACTGGGCACTGCATAGGATTCATTTATCTGATATCGGAAAGACATTTTCCTGCTCAATAGTAGGGAAGCCATGAAGGTGGCTGTGGGCACCTAGTAGAATGGAAGGAGGCAGCACAGGTGGAAGGGCCTTGGTTGTCGAGGTGCCATCCCCGAGACTTGGCAAAGTCCTATAGATAGTGGATTTTGTAGTCAAAGAGGAATTCCTCAGGTCAGTAGGAGTCCTTACGGTGGGGCCTGAGATGACGCAACAGCATTTGTTAATCCCTCAAGGGAGATTTGAAATCCTAAAGCAACTGGCGAGACTGGCAGGGGTCTCGCTCTGACTTGTCAGGAGCCTGACGCAAAAGAAAAGATTTGGGTGGCAACCGATGTTAAGTGAACGAACTGTAAATAATTGAAGTGCATTGGTGCAGTTACCACCAAAAGGACAATAGGGGTGTCAGCTGTTCAGAGACCACACCGCTGACACCTGGATCGCCTGTAAGCTACCCCAACCTGTGTAATCAATAAACTTGTGATGCAATTTTATCCACAAAAAGTTGTCAGTGTAATTTATTGTGTCTTGTGCATGTTGTTGTAAGATTACTTTTGTCCTTCGAGGGCTAGAGGTAGCAATGCTAAGCAATCCAAGTCTCCTTATCTACAGATCAGTGGCCTTTGAAGCTAGGGACTGTAAGAAAGTGGGTTTCTGTTGCAGTAACCCCCCCCCCCCTTTTTTTGCCTGATAGCTGATCCACTTTTCCTTGTTGTGCCCTGGGCTCCTGCCAATCAGGTGCCCAGGGCCTGTGTTCCTTCCCTAAAAACTCCCTAATAGCCAAAACCCAAATTGGCAAACCCTGGCCACATGTCAGCCGCTGGTAAATGGTACCATAGGTACCCAGGGCCTTGTGACCATGGAAGGCCTCTAAGGGCTGCAGCACTCATTGTGCCACCCTTAGAGGCCCTGTACCCTAACACACACACACTGCTCTTGCAGGCTGAGTGTCTGGATACAAGACAAAACAGAGAGTCGACATGGCACACATCCCTGTGAGCCATGCCCACAACCTACACTGCCCTGGCATACATCAGCCACCCCTCTAGCTGGGTGCCCTATGCCAGTGGTGTGGGCACAGAGGCAGGAGCCCTGTGCCCCTACAGTACCCAGGTCCATTCCTGGGTCCTGTAAGTGCAGTGCTGACATCTAAGAGTATATGGTGCTGGGAGCTTGTCAAACACGAACTCCACAGCACCATAATGGCAGCACTGAAGACTGAGAAGTTTGGTATCAAACTGCTCAGCACATTAAATCCACACTGATGCCAGTGTGGGATTTAATGTACCAAGCACCACAGAGGGCATCTTAGAGAGGCCCCCTGAAACCTAAACCTACAATCCACGTCTGTTCTGAGGCTGCCACACAGAAGACATGTTGCTGGACCCCTGGGTAGGAGAGCCCCTGCTCTCCTGGGTCTGCAACAATGCACATCCTGGGCAAGGTGCTAAATCTCCTCCCCCAGGATGGGAAAGGGAAGCTTCAAAGGCATGCCACCTCTGTGAGCTTCCCCAGGCCACTGCAACCCCCCACTCTGGCGGGAAGCTTGCCCGGAAACCCCAAATAAGGACAGGGGATGTGCCAGCCTGCCAACCCCACCCCTCAGGTGGGGGAGGCGAGGTGAAACACATCTCCGGGCTCTCGCCATCTTGAAGATGGGAAGCCCTGCCCAATCAGGACTAGGCTCCTGCCCCCCTCCCACAGGAGGGAGGCAGGATAGGGGGTGTACCCACCCCAGGACAGGGACCCATTGGCCCCTGCCCTTCACCTAACTGTAACGCCCCTAAATCTAGTATTTAGGGGCACCCTGAACCTTCCTTCCCCACATTCCAGATTCCAAAATACAAAGAAGAGCAAGAAGAAAGAAGACCTGCCCTGCAGCTGCTAAGAAGAGGAAGACACCAACGGCTTTGGCCCCAGCCCTACCGGCCTGTCGACCCTTGAACCTGCTCCAACCCGGCATCTCTTGTGGCCAGCAACCTCACAAACCCCGGAGGACCTGGCTACCTTTTGGCTCCAAGCCCCTGGGACTCCCATGAGTAGAGGCTCTACTCAAAACCTACTTCTAATCCCTGGCAGCAGCCCGGAACCGCGAACCCATCACACTCTGCACCAGCCAAGCCTGGCCAGTGCCAGAGTGAACAAAGACCACGAGGACGACCCCACGGCGACTGTGACCCAGAGTCCGGCAAACAAGGACCTCCCTCGACACTCCTGAAGAAGCCTGCAGCCTCAGAACAAGGTGCCCCCCCACCGCGATCAACAGAGGGTAAGATTTCCCGACACCAAAAGGCACCCCTGCACACGGTGCCCCGCGGCCCCCTGTGCCCAATCCCGGGGTACCTACCTATCCTCCAACTACCCAACTTACCTCTCGAAGCGGTGGTGGCACCTGAAGAATCCTCGTCCCTGAGCTTGCAGTCTTTTTCTAACCCGGAGATTTCCCATTGAAACCAATTGAGCGCCCGAAGGCTCAAAAGCACCCTGCACCCAGCCGCCCGAGTGGCCATGGCAGTGCAACCTCTACACCTACCTACTTCCCCACTTGCCCTGAGTAAGTGACCAGGAGCCCAGCTCCCACAGCCGCGTGGCTTGCTAGTCAGCAGCCACCAACCAAGGCCCCCCTATCCCTCATAGGATAACACTGGGCCTAACTCTCTCTGCACCCGGCCGCCCTAGAGTCGCTGAGGGTGAACCAACTGTACCTACCTGACCCTGGGGTACCCCTGAGTCTATGCCCAGAACCTCAACTCTGCCTGTCGAGTACTTACCTTTAAACCGATAACTCTATTTTCTTCATAGGGTAACATTGACTGGCTTTTTCCTGAAATTTCTTCTAAGTGTGGACTTTTCAAATCCTAAAATATTCACCAAAAATCAGCCGAGTAACAAAAACGAAAATACTCACCTGCTCTTAGGTGAGTTCCCAGTGCTGGATCTTGGTGCCCAGCACTGACTCTGAAAAATACTTACAACTGTACCTACCAGTAACCCAATTTTCTCCCATAGGAAATCATTGACTGTTTTTCTGTGAAATTTCTTCTAAGTGTCAATTTCTGCAATCTTTAAATATTCTTTATAAATCGTGTAATATCTGAAAACGTAATTACTTACCTGTTTTGGATAAAGGTCCCAGTACTGAGTCTAGGTACCCAGTACTGGATTACAAAAGTAACGAGAACATACTATACCTGTAACTTGAATTTTCTGCCATAGGGAACCATTGACTGTTTTCTATGAAATATTTTCTAAGTGTCAACTTTTAAAATAGCAAAATATTGTCTAAAAATCATCACAGTAATTAAGTCGACTTTTATCACTTGATTCCAAGTACTGACCCAGGACTGAATCTAGGATCCAGTCCTGGAATTCCAAAAGTAATCCTAAAAGTAATCTGTGGCAAATAACATGAAACTTCCATTGAACTCAATGCATTATTGTGTTTAAAATAGTGTTGCCTATTGCAACCACTTGTAACTGTTTACAAAAGTCAATTGCATATTGCAAAAGTATTTATATAAAGCATCTCATTCTGAGAAAGAATATTTTAATTCCAATTGTTGTTTCTAAAATAAAACAAGCATATATTTTTTATATATAAACCATTGGCCTGGAGTTCAGTTATTGAGTGTGTGAGACCATTTGCTGACTGAGTTTGTACAACAAATGCTTTACACTGTCCTCCGATACTGCCTTACTGCTCGACCAAGCTACCACTTTAGAGAGTAATGTTATATCTAACTTTAGCCTCTGCCAAACCTCTGGGGACTGTGGACTCTGTACACCCTGTACCTATTGGGAAACAGTATATACAGAGCCACTTTCTCACAGGGACCATATAAAAGTCTGGCGTTGCCACAACTATTTGCTCAAGAGCGTTTTGGAAGCACATTTTCTTATCTAAAAGGAAACGGAATGCGACATACTGACTGTATAACAGGCAAGCAGTTCCTCAAAGGTGATAAGTTGTGCTTCAGTTAAGAATAAACAAATTAACACTCACTTGCAAGGTCCCCCTCACTGTCACAAGTTAATCACATTAACTCAGGCAATTGAAAATTGTTTTAAAAAAACACATTAAAGATGTGGCCAAGATGCAGTTGCAAACAGTGGTGAAAGCTAAATAAACAAGCTGGCACAGGCAACGGGAGAGTGGCAACTTGCAGATGACAGAGACAGCTACAAAAGATTGGCTCAACAAAAAGAAAAATAGCTCCCAAAGGTGCGAGCAGTGGAAGGACACAAGCACTTGGGCCATGCTCTAGGCGGGGATCGCATGCAAGAAGAGGGAAGTGCAGACCACAGAAGTGAACAGCAGGAAGCAAGCTCTCAAGAGTGGCTTTAAAAAGCCCACCAATTCTAAGTAATAGGAGGGGTCCAAGCCCACTAACAGTCAACCAAACGTCTCAAAGAGACCGCACATGCGCTGTCTAGGCGAGACCTAACAAGACGACCCCCCACATCTTCCCACTTCCATTCACTATGCAGAGATCCCACTTTGTTTAACAGCGATGTGAGCAGCTCTGCTAGCCTGCGGTTTTTCTTTTTCCTTGTGGTACCTTAAAATTGTACCCCTGCATTGATAAGGCGAAAACCAAAATTACAGGTATGTAAAGGGCAGCCAAAGAGCAAGCCATGGCCTTAGTACCAGAGCTACCATCATGGGAGCTGGAGAACCAGGTTCGAGCCTCGGGGTCGGCTCACCATCCTGTGATTCTAGGCAAATCACTTAATCTCTCCGTGCCTACCAAAAATAAATATGCTCTTTTGTAACGTAACTGATGCTCATTTAAAAGTGCTACAATACCATCGGTTCGAGTTCGCACGATATAAATCTTCAAACAAAAAAAGGATCTACTATTTTCTAGCGTGTCAGCTTGAGATCCCTGACCCCGCCTTGGGGGGGAGCAGCAGAGGTCCCCTGAGTCACAGCGTGGTCGGTCGCCTTTCTAGCTCTGTCAGCGAAGCTCTCTTCAGGTGCAGGTCCTGTGATTGCAGCATGGCTGGCATCGCTGGCTGATGTTTCCTGTTCTCTTTTTTTCCCCTTTACATACAGGATGTTTGAAAAAAAAAAAAGCTGCCTAGAAGCGGTACCGTCCTCTTTGCTTGATGCACACAGCCTAGCGGTTTTCTAATCCTGAGCAAGGCGCCCCGCCCGGCACTTTCGGACACGCTCTCGCAGGACGGCCAGGCTCCACGGCATATTGATGCAGACCCGGGACAGTCGCCTCTGAGCGCAGGTAAGGAGTTCACACAGCTTTGGATGTCCCGCGAGACGTTGCGTGCTTGAAGCGCTGCTGCTTCCACTGAGTGCCTCCTGTGAGCGCGGCTGGGTGTGAGGAGCTCCCGGG
The DNA here is from genome assembly GCF_964204655.1 of Triturus cristatus. Lineage (NCBI taxonomy): Eukaryota > Metazoa > Chordata > Amphibia > Caudata > Salamandridae > Triturus > Triturus cristatus. Next base: position 1,359,315,044 of record NC_140590.1, read on the forward strand.
ATACACACGAGGCGCTCCGCATCCACCCGCTGCCGGGGTGCCGCGCCCAGACCTAGCTGCTGCTCCGTTACCCGGGGAGGCAATGTGCTCGTGCGACTACAGGCAGAGCTGGTCTTGGGCACCCAGTGACCCTTGAAGGGCTCAACCACAAGGGGTCGCTGAGTCGACCAGTGACCCTTGAACGGCTCAACCACAAGGGGTCGCCGAGTCGATCTTTCCCACTGCGTGCCCCTGGTTTCGAGATCCGTCGCCCGCCGGGAAAGGTAAAAAGTTAATTTAATTTACTGCTCCTTGGAACTCAGGGATATGTTCAGGCAGGAATTTATCTAATTGGGGTGAGGAATGAACGGGCTTCAACTCTCTTCAGCGGATAGAATCAAAGAAGAGCAGGAGAAGGGCAACTATCGACGTGTTCCATGTGGGGTGTGAAGAGAACAATTGGTGTTTCGGTACAAGCCGGTGCATGTAGTTTTACTTCGTTATTCAAAACCTAAGATTACAAGTATCACAGAGCAAATTGGTCTCGGTTACTTATTCCTACTGTTTGTGAAACCACTTGAGTTCTGAGTGAAAAAAATCAAGTTCGAGATGGTTAGTCCACCTGTGTATTTATTTTAATAGTTTTAAGTGCTCGAGTTATAAGAAACATCTTAAAGAGGCAAGCACAATTGCGTAAACAATTTCGGAAAGTGGAAAAAAACACTAAGCAGTATGAACATATTTAAATAAACCAACATTTTTGCGTGAAACGCGATTTGTGGAACTGGAGTGCTTTCATATGTTCTGCAAACAATAGTCGCATTAAGTAAATTATTCAGAAAATGGCCGAATAGCCGCATTCTACATAGATAAACGTGGCCTTGGCCTCTTATCCCTCCTCAAATGCAGCGTCCTCTCAGGTCTGCGGGTTACCTCAACCCTGTAAGCTGTGGTTGTTGATTGTATGCTTTTAATGGAATTTAAAATATAGCTCGTCACCAGCTCCATGCACATTACGTATCATTTTACTGGTACACGCAGGAACCCTCTTTCTGGACTCCTTTTAAGATCCCTAAAGTGATTCTTGCTGGGAGAGTTGGGGTCGACCTTTCATTTATACAAAGCAACTTTATCAGGAAGTTAAAACTTCAATCTTTAAACAATGATTAATTCTTCAATAATAAAGCCCAGTAACTCTCTCTTAATGCATTTTTTAAAGTGCTTCCAAGTGAGACACGTGCATAATATTGAAATATCACACAGTGAATGAGGAGCTATATATTCAAAAAAATAAGTATTGATTCCACTACTCAGACAGTGAAAACACAGATAACTTCTCATAATGAGCCCCAAGTTGCAGGATGGAACATGAGTCCAATTGGGCATATTACAATCATTTAATCTGTGCCGTGTAACGTTATTTTATCTCTGTTTTAGTTGAATGTGTGAACTAAATAGTGTTTGCTATTCCTGAGTAATACCGTTTTTTTTTTACCTAAATCCCTCTGTTAGTGGATTTCGTGGGCTGGGTTTACAGTGATTTGTACTTATTTTCGTGGTGGATGTAAGGGGTGGCTGTCCACCAATTTTTTTTTGTCTTCCTGTTTTGATCCTTCAACTAGCGCTGTTTTGGACTTTGGACCCTCACACATTATGTGCTAGTCTTCCTGAACCGACTGAGCGTATGTTGGCCTGTGGGGGCCTACATACGAGCTATAGATGTGCAGCCACGGAGTGGGAGCACAGTTGGCCGTTTCCACCTGTCTGCGACTGGAACCCAGCCAAACCCCTTACACGTTGCTTTGCTTGGCAAGGCTGGAAAACACTTGGGAGGAAATCAAGGAGATAAGACAATTGGTAACAAATAAACTTCTCAAAGAAGCTTTTTTTCCTAAGGAAATTAAGGGTACATTTTCTTCTTCATTAGCCACCTACCTCGTTCAACTTGAGAAAAATTCTTGCTTTGTGCATGCTGCTCTTATCAATACTAGATCGTTTCCCAAGCAGTTGCCTAATTTGAGATCTGATTCTTAACTATACCTTGATTTTTTTGTTCTTGAATGAGACTTGGTTAGGGGAACCTTGAGCACTGTATTTTGAGGTGGACACACATTCCTTTACCACACATGCCTTTACCACACAAGGTAAGTATAGTTAAGGTAAGTTAACCTCCTACACTAATATATATATATATTTTTTTTTAAATTATTTCTTTTTGAGAAGAATGAGACCCTCCAACCCCCCACCTCATTTTAAATTAATTATAAATGTAATTTCTATTATCTGAGACCAATCTTGAGCAAGGGACTGGCCCAAAGTCCAGTTCAAGTATATGTTATATATTGGAAACTATTGTTCTGCCAACAGATACTTAAAGTTGTTTATTACTAAGAGCTAAAAAGGCTTTGTACAAACTAACAAAGCTAACTTATCTATGTGGCATTGATAAAAGGCCTTATTCTAGTTTCTGGAATTACCGTCTTGGTAAATCATTCCTTGCGAAGTTGGGATACCAGTTAAGAGTATAAAGATTACACACAAATCCTGGTTGGGCATTTACCATTATTAGAAGTAAAATCTTAGTCGGGCTTGAAGTGAGATGGAAATGAGTGCTGTGAAACATTAGAACGGCTTTTGTTAGGTTTGCTCATTTGTATGACTGCTGACCGAGAAAGCAATTCAAATTTCACTAGTTGGTCACAAAAATGACAAAAAATCACTTCATCAAGTTGGGTAAAGAGTGTGTGTAATGAAGCCATTACTAGAATCGAATATTCATGGTGCTAGCTCCTTCATCAAGTTGTAAGGTACAGATACCCCATTAGATATTTTAACACTTAGCTTCCTTCTCTAATTAATTAAACCTTTCCATGCAGACAATCTGAGACCTCTGGGCCGATCCCATGTACATGTGTCCCTCGTGGAAGGGAAGGGGCTTCTGAGATTGCAAGTAAAGGTGCCGCATTGGCAAAGTCTATTGACCTTGCCATGTTGGCCTATTGTCTTGATTATTTACTGGTAATCCTCATTACTCTTAGTCCTACTTGTCCTGGACTCACTCATCACATATGATGTATATTCCACTGAAAGAAAACAAAATAGGAAATGCTTGATGGCTCTACCAACCCTCCTGCCAGGGTCTATAACACCATAGCCAGCACCAAGCACTTCCTGACAGACCAAGCACAACAAATGCCTGACGCAGGAAAGGGTGAGTGGGAAATATGACTTGGTCGAGGACGAGTAGGACTAAGAGTACTGAGGATTACCGGTAAGTAATCAGGACTTTACCTCTACGTCCCTCGTCCTTGACACAGTCGTCATGCATGAGGCATACCAAAGCAACCCCCACAAAGTGAAGGCCTTTGGAACACTTGCAGAAAATAAACTAGACAGCACACAGGAGAGAAGCGCACCACAGTGACATCTTTAATGGCATAAAAGAATCCTCGAGGAGCAGTTGGCTCCACGCCATGCAAAACACCACACCCAAATTCAAACTGTCATCCAGAGCGCAATTCAACCTATAATGCTTTATAAAGATAGATTCAGAAGCCCAAGTGCCAGCATGACAGATCTCATCCAAGGAAACCCTGTGAGAGGCAGCTCAGGAAGCAGAGGCACCCCTAGTGGACCAGGCCTGCATACCCAAAGGAAACAGCAAAGCAGAGGCCTGATAAGCCAAGGAAATATTGACTTAACCTAACAACCCAGGGGAAGCCGAGAGGCAGCCTTCCCACGGACAGCCAGTCCAAAAGTCTCAAACAGACTGTTGGGCGAGCGAAAAGCAGCCGACTTGACCACATACACCGTCCAAGTACGCTCCACATCAAGAGTGTGCAACAAATAGTCTTAAGGAGAAGAAGGGGAAGAGTAGAAAGAAGGCGACGGCAACACCATATCCTTAGAAGCATAACATTTAGCTCGTATTTTAGGCAGAAAACCAAGATCCAAACGCAAAATCACAGCATCCTCCACTAATCTCAAATAAGGTGGAGAACAGCGTAAAGCAGAAAGCTCCCCCAACCTCCTAGCCGAAGTGACGGCCACCAGGAAAGCCACGTTAAAAGACAAGAACTTGACATAAACAGACAACAAAGGCTCAAAAGGAGAGGACTGCAGAGCACGCAGGACCAGAGAAAGATCCCAGGCATGCACCGAAGAACAGACAACGGGTGAGGAGAGGGAAACGCTTTGGAACAACTGGGACACTAACAGCCCGTCTGAAGAGGACAAAGAATCCGGATCCCGGACAGGCGCCCACTGGCCCTTCAGGGTAGACAGAGCAAAACCTTAATGGAACCCGTCTAACAAGAACTGCAGAATCTCAGACAGAACAAGAAGTAGAGGACAGACCATGACCAGAACACCGGGTGTCGAAAGAAGACCAATGCTTAGTATAAGAAGACAAAGTGGACCTCCTACGCGTGGCCTGCATCACAGAAATAATGTGGTCAGGCAAACCCTGGCCACCTAGCAACTGCCGTTCAACCTCCAGATCACTTGGGTGAGAGGGACCAGCAGGTCATGAGTGGGAGTCTTCAGAGGAGACCGGCACCAGAGTAACATCCAAGGAGGACCCACCGCCAGACTCGACAACAATGGGAACCAAGAACTCCGGGGCCAGTGAGGCAACACAGCCACCACCTGAGCCCCCACCCTCTGGACTTTCAGCAGGAATGAGGGGAAAGGGAGGGAAGGCATACAGCAACCAGTGGAGGCCACGTGAGGCACAAGGCCTTCACACCCCATGCACTGACTCCAGGAACAAAAGAGGGGCAGCGGAGCATTGGTCCCTGAAGCAAACATGTCCATCTTGGGAGTCCTGAACCTCCGGCAAATCAAACTGAACACTCGGGGAGACAGGCACAACGTCCGAGAGGATGGAAACTTGTGACTTTGGGCATACGCTGCCACGTTGTCCGAGCCCTGGATGTGCTGAGCTGAAATGGACTGGAGATAAAGGTCCGCCCAACTTGCAATAGCACAGGCCACAAGATTAAATGACTGACTGTGAGTACTGCCCTTATGATTCACGTAAGTCACAGTGTTGTCGAACCTCACCAGAACATTGCAACCCAACAGAGGACCCTGGAAGTATCGAAGGGACCTTTCCGCAGCAGACCGTTACTTTCAGTTGGAAGACCGACAGGACTCCAATCCCTGCCAATGAGCCAGCACAGTTCACTGACTCAGAGTTGCACCCCAACCCAACGCACTGGCATCCGTCATCGGCACCACCGGCGAAGATGGATGCAACCACATGCCCCAGGAGAGATTGGAAAAGTCCATCCATCACTGTAGGCTGCTCACCACATCCGGACACACAGGAACTTTTAAGGAGAAATCCTGAACAGAGAAACGAACAAAGTGGTGCAGATGCCACATCAAGGGGTGAAGATGCAACCTAGCCCACAGAACCGTGATCACAGAGGCTGCCATATGCCCCTGCACCTCCATCCAACAAAGCAGGGAAGCCGAAGTCTGAGACTACAGAGCCCTCAATAACGACTGCAGACGTAGGATCCTGGAGGGAGGCAGGAACACTTTGCCCAGAAGAGAGTCGACATCTGCCCCTTTAAAGGACAGCCTGGTGGCAGGATGAAGATGGCATTTCAGAATATTCAGGAGAAAGCCATGGCCACTAGAGTACAAATGGTGTAATCCAGATTCTGAGACATCGAAAGGGCAGAGGGGGCCTTCAGAAGCCAGTCTTCCAGGTAGGAAAACACAGACACCCCCAGGAGATGAAGGTGAGCCACAAGGGGAGCCACCACCTTGGTAAAGACTGGGCAAGGAACGCAGGCTGAAAGGGAGGGCACAAAACTTCCAATGACCCCCCCCCCCCCCCTTTCCAGGTAAAACCTCTGGAACCCCAAACCACAGGCACATGCAGATACGCATCCTGAAGATCCAGAGGAGACCTCACCCAGCTGGACTGAATCAACTGGATCACACGCTGCAGGTTCTCCATCTTGAAGGGTATCTTCTGGCAAACCTGTTCAGGGGCCGGAGGTTGATCACGATCCGGAAGCCTCCTGGGACCTTTGGCACCAGAAAGATGACCGAATAATTGCCCTGATCCCACTCCGACCGAGGAACAGGAACAATTGCCTTCTTCCGAAACAGCTGAACCCCCTCCAACAGGGCCCGCCGCCGCAACACCTCTTTTGGAATCTGAGTCCGCACCCTACCTGACGCTGTGGGGGACAGGAACTCAAGCTGGTAATCCCGGTCCAGGACATTCAGTATCCATTGGTCCCTTGTCTTGAGACGCCACAACACCTGGAAATGGTGCAGCCTCCCACCAACCTCCCGCAGAACTCCATCAGGACCGCCTTGCAATGCGGCATTGTCAGAAATGCTGATTCTCAGGACCCACATCAGGAGGAGGCTTCTTCTGAAACTTCTCCTGGAAACCTCTCCCAGGGCCCTTCTGGTTCCTGAAAAAATTCCTCTGCTGATGAAAAGACTTGGCCGAGGAAAAGAGTGTCTCCTTATGCCGCTGCTGATGACAAAAAGACAAGGAATACTTCCGTTCCTTGAACACCTTGTGCAACTTCTCATCAAGGTCTTTACCAAACGGACGAGGACCAGTAAACGGCAATCGCAAAGTCATGGACCATTGATCAGCATCCGTGTTTCAACCCTTTAGTAGGAAATTACGTCGGGCAGCAATGGACACAATACAGGACAGAGCAGAAGCACGAACAGAGTCAAACGCAATGTCAGAGAGGAACTCAGCCTGACGTTCCATGGATTCCAACAACTCGGGGCAATGTCCACCATCCTGCATAGTGAAGAACAAGGACTTGAAGTTGGATAATAACGACTGCGCCACATATGCACCATACACCCCAGAACGGATGGCGAGATGGGACCCTGCATAAGCCTTCTTCAAAGAAGTGTCAATCTTTTTATCTGCACCCTCCTTCAGAACATTATCTTCAGCCATGGACTGACTCCCCACCAGACTGGCCACAATAGTCACCATGAGTCGACTCCGGAATAGTATCCTCCAAGTTCTGCAAGGGGTACAGTTTAGAGATGAAGTGAGGCATCAATATGCGGTCGGGATCCTTCCACTCCTTCAAAAGAACGTCCATCATGAAAGAATAAATGGGCAATTCCTCAGTAGACTACTTCCGAAACTGGGGCAAAACCATGTCCCTGGACGTGCTGGCAACCTTCTCTTCGGGGTAACCAATGTTATCACTCACATGGGAAAGGATGTCCGGCAACATGTCTGTGGATATATATTTTCCCATAAGGTCTACAGAACCCAAGGAAGAAACATCAGAAGACTCCGAGTTGGAAATATCCGAGTAGAGGTCATGCCCCCCTCCAGAGCGAACACCAGCCGCCTTTTTAGAAGACGTCTTAGCAGACAAAGTCTCCAAAATCAGGTTCTTCAGCCATCCATCATCACACAACATGTGCAGCACTTGCAAGGAAAAAAAGTTGAGTGACTGCTGGCGGTCACATCTTTCTGTAGGCATAACGCATAAATCTTTATTCGGTTAAAATATAATCATAAAAGATGCACATGATCCATAAAACATATTATAAAAACATGAATACATTAAAACAGCAGTGACCTGCGCAGTAAATATTCCCAATTCCATGGCCGCCATTATAGTACATTACAAACCGCTTAAGTCCTAAGAAGAGAAGGGGTCGGAGACACAACAAAAACAAATATCCAATAAATGTCGGTAATCACATAATCGATTGTTCATCTCCCCAATGCATCTTACTAGCTAACATTGCTGTACAAAATACACCATAAAACGAGCATTTACAATGCAATAAGTCTCGCATTTGCGAGTCTTCAAGCCATTGGCACTGTAAATGGCAATGCCTTTTATAAAACATTAAAAGGCATTGTCATTTACAATACCAACAGCGCAAACCTTCGCAAAAGCAACACCTATTTCATTGCAGAGCGTGGTGTCCGTAAAGCGGGCGCTGCACTCCGTATTAAATTAAAAATAGAGTGCCGTGTCCCTGAAGCGGGCAATGCGCTCTAAATCAAAGCTTAATAAAAGAAAAAAATTAAACTGAGCGTGGCGTCTCTAATGCGGGTGCCGCGCTCAGCGTGCATATACAAAAAAAAAGCAGCTGCCATTGTCCCCATCTGTGTCTAGTATCAAAATACTGCTCATCCACTAGATAAAGCCGACCGTGTAACAAGCCAAGTAATAGTTCCAATCTTTATGGGCGGTAACAAATGGAGACAAGGTGGTACTAAGGAGGGACTGACAAGCCACATAATGAATCAGAAGGCAGCCTTTATGAAAGACAATGACACAAAGCCAATCACAAATATGGGCTGAGAGTGGGCGGGGCTGTTAGTGCATACCCTAATGCAGCATGCCTCGCAGAGGGAGCAGGGCATGCGCGCTGCTGCTAGGCTCGACCTAAAAAGGGGTTTCAGGAAGTTCAAGTGGTGAAAGGTGCATGTGTAATAACTTATGCCCATACATGCAGCACCATGCATTTGTATGTAGATAGAATGACTCGTGTGCTATTGTCCATCTTTTATTTTTACTTTTGTAAACTTTATTTACTGATCCAAGATGACGCATATCAATTTAAAATCAGTAAATAATAAAAAGGAAAACATTAAAACAGTTATTTCGAGGACTGAATGGTAAGGCGAGGAACCTTGGTAATGGTGGGGTGTGGGGAAAGAGGACGCATTGGAGTCCAGATATTTAAACTGCAAATGAAAGAGAGCAATAAAAGGCATTCATTGTTGGGAAGCACTTAATGAATCAGGCAAAAGTAGTTACCTATATGTGAGCAGTGCAAGTCATCCAATCGAAAGGATGGTCCAGAGGCAATGCTCCTCGCTGTCACCTTAGAGTAAATTGTACACCTGCAGTTGCACAAAAAGCTGTCTGGAAAGAGGGTCAAACAACCAATTTGTTAGAGTTTCATATTAAATCATCAACTATGATAAATGAATAAGGAACCATCATTTTCTGACTTTAAAGCTGAAACTCCGTTCCGCTTCCTGCTTGCTTGACTCTGAAAGTAGCTCCTGTTCTACTCTCTCACCTATAACACATTTGCAATTGATTGATAGGCTCATCCTACTTTTGCTCTTAAGGCCCACCCTTTGAAAGTTCCTCCCTTACACAGGATCAGGATACATTAAGGCAAATAGTCATTCTCTCCATCCCCTTTTCCCTAAACATCTAGAAACGTGTATTTTCTCACATAAAAGGCGTTTTGAATAAATGGATAGAAGATGACTAGTACTTAACCTTCTCTTTTAAAAGTGCTCAGAGGCCCTTTGTATGAATTGGCTTTGCGACAGATGCGGTGCTGTTTTTCAAAACCGCTTCAGGAAGTTCAAAGCTTCCCCATCACCCTTGGTGTTTCAGATCTGCAGAACGTAATAGGCATCTATGCCTAAGAATTAGCATCTCACGGGAAAACTTTTCACTCTTCTCTATGCACACAGCAGCCTTCCGAATGCAAACAGACAGAGTGCACCTGGCTCCATTGATTTATATGCTTTCATCTCAAGAGGATGGTTGCCAGCAGTGTTGATCAATTCAAAGCCAAAGTGGGATTACTTGACCAGTGGTGTTTGCATCCACCTCGGGGAGCCCTGTCCCCCTGATGGAGAGTTCTGGATGGTTCTTGTGGCATCACAGGCCAGTCAGGATCAGCTTCCCTGACTCCTTTCACAATTCATATTTTCTCTGTCATGAAGCCTACCCCGGGTTTGGAATTCACCCACATCGGGGCCTCTTCCAGGCACTCCACATTGCTACCCTGTGAAATAGCTGGTACCCATCCTCCATAGGTTTTAACTGGAATTCATACTATCCCTCCCCAGGTGTTTGGGTTGACAATTGGCCTCCACCTGTCCTTTGCCTGTGCCAGGTTGGAGCAAAGATTTCATGGACCCTCTGTCTAGGACCACTCTCTCAACGCAGCTCTGCTGTGCCGTGTCTAGCCTCCAGACCCCGACCTCCTCTTTCGGAGGTTCGAGGCTGCTGCCCGCTCCTGCGCCTACTCCAACTGGGACCAGACGACCTGCTACCACCGTAACCTTTCTCAGCCGTTTTCTTTTTCTTAATTTATTCCCTGTTGTGCCACTGTTATTGTGCCCATCTGTGTCTTGCTCTTATTCCACCACTGTTTTTATTTTCTCATGCCTGCCTGTTCCATTCGCCGCTGCGGCCCCTTCCCCCCCTGGAATTCCCCTGCTCCTACCTCCCAGCCTCTCCTCCCTCCCACCTCCCCTACTTAGTGGTGGCCGAACAGACGTCATCGCACCTCACGCCATCGCCTCAACAAACTACATACTCATTGGAGACCTTAACTTCCACCTCGACAACCCCTGGGACCCCAACTCCACTATCCTTTGTGACAACCTCGCCAGCATCGGACCTAAACAACTCATCAACACACTGACCCACAGAGCGGGACACACCCTGGACCCCCATCTTTGTGGCAGGAAACAGCGTCCAATTCAGCCACACAACGCAGCCGCCATGGACCGACCAACATTGCGTACACTTCGCTATCAACAAACCCAAGGCACCCAAACCAGCCCCACGCCCACCACAAAGGAACTGGAGCAAGGTTACCGACGAGCAACTTAACTCCACCCGCACCTGAGACAACCACACCTGGGCACCCGACGCAAACGACGCAGCCAGAGAACTCCACACCTGGATCTCCAACTGCGCAGACGAGTTCGCCCCGCTACGCAACCCCGACAGACAACGCCCCAGGAAAGCCGCCTGGTTCACCACCGCTCTCCAAGAAGCCAGACGCACCTGCAGATGCCTGGAGAAGAACTGGAGAAACACCAAGACAACCGAAAACCACACCACCAACAGGGATGCCATGACAGACTACCACAACCAGATCAGAGCCACCAAGAGGAACTTCATCCACAACAAAATCCTGGCCAACCCCACAAACTTCAAGGAACTTTTCAGTGTCATTCAAGAATTCACCAACCTACGCAGCGAAGCCACAGACATCACCCCATCCCAAGTCCTCTGCGACAAACTTGCAAACTATTTCCACCTCAAAAAGATCAAAACCCTCTACGACAACTTCATCGACCATCCACCAGCCCCCCTCACATCTACCACAGAGCTGCGGCCACCATCGCACCTGAACTACAACGCACCATCAACACCACTTTCAAAACAGGCACCTTCCCAGACAACTGGAAGCGAACTGAAGTCAGACCCCTGCTCAAGAAGCCCACAGCTGACCCCACCGACCTCACTCAAGAACTATCGGCCTTTCTCGCTCCTCCCCTTCGCAGCCAAAGTTGCAGAGAAAACAGTCAACAGGAATCTGACACGATTCATTGAAAAGAACGCTGTCCTCGACCCGTCCCAATCCGGATTCCGAAGCAACCACAGCACAGAGACCGCCCTACATGCTGCCACAGACGACATCCGCACCCTTCTGGACCAAGGTCACTCCCCAGCCCTCATCCTACTCAACATGTCAGCGGCCTTCGACGCCGTCTCCCACCGCACACTAGTCGCCAGACTACATGATACAGGCATACAAGGAGCAGCCCTGGACTGGATCCGATCATTTCTCATCGGAAGAAGCCACGGGATCGGACTCCTTCCCTTCCTCTCCGACCCCACGAAAATCACCTGCGGGTCCCACAAGGTAAATCACTGAGCCCCAACCTCTTCAACATCTACATGGCCCCCCTCGCAGCCATCGTCCGGCAACACGGCCTCAACATTGTATCCTACGCCGACGACACCCAGCTCATCCTCTCCCTCACCAAAGGCCCCACCACTGCCAAACTCAACTTCCAGAAAGGCATGCAAGACGTCGCAGTCTGGATGACCAACAGCTGCCTGAAGCTCAACGCCGAGAAGACAGAAGTTCTCATCCTCGGGACCACCCCTTCTGCATGGGACAGCACCTGGTGGCCGACCGCCCTCGGAAGCCCACCTACCCCCTCAGACCACTCGGCATCGTACTCGACTCATCACTCACCATGAACCGACAGGTCAATGCCGTCACCTCCAGCTGCTTCAACACCCTCCGCATCCTCCGCAAGACCTTCAAGTGGATCCCCCCTGAGTCAAGGAAGACAGTCACCCACGCACTCATCCCCAGCAGACTGGACTATGGAAACGCACTCTACGCCGGCATCAACAAGTCCCTACTCTACAAACTCCAGACAATACAGAACACCGCCGCCAGACTCGTCCTCTGCATCCCCCGACACAAACACATCAGCCAACACCTACGAAGTCTCCTCTGGCTCCCCGTGGAGAAAAGAGTCACTTTCAAAATCCTCACTCAAGCCTACAATTGCCTACACAAATACCTCAACGACAGAATCAACTTCCACGTACCCAAAAGAAACCTCCGATCTTCCAACCTCGCACTGGCCGAAACCTCGTGCATCCACAGAACCAGAGCAGGCGGAAAATCCTTCTCTCACATTTCAGCCAAGACCTGGAACGAGCTACCAGCAGACATCAGACGTGCTCCCTCCCTGAACACCTTCAGGAAGTCCCTCAAGACCTAGCTCTTCAGCTAAACAGATCTGCGGACTCCCACCCCCCCCCACCCAGTGCCTTGAGACCCTCACGGGTGAGTAGCACGCTTACAATTGCCTGATTGATTGATTGATCTTCCCCGTATCCCCTATACTGCCATAGGTCATTCTGGATACTGTCTGCTGGGTTATATGATCTAAGTGGGAACCATAAGGGATGTGGGGGAATGTGGAGCTGACAACTGGCAGTCCTCCCCCCCCCCCCCCCCCCTTAAAGTGCAGAGCTGCATGAGACTGTTAGGCTATCGACAAAACAGATTGCTTATTGCATTAGGGTTTATTAAACCATGTACCCTTTTAGGTGACAAGTCCTCTGTATTTTATAGGTCAAGCAATAATATCGCTCGAAATGTAAACTATTGGTACTGTTCAAATGATGGTGACTGATTAATAAGGGCAACCCGTAAATAAAGGTGAAATACATAAGAACATTTCAACAACATTAAGCGTTCCAAATAGCAGTGACCTCCTTCAACCGAAGATGAATATACTTTCAGAGAGGCAAGGGAATACGTTTTTGCAAAAATGTTATATACCTGAGCTATATTCCATGAAATGTAACCGAAAGGAAGTTGTGATTAGCATTTCATCTCTTGTATCTTAATGACAAAAGCAAGAAGTTGCAAGAGGAAAAAGTTTTAAACGTTAAATAAAAAGAATATTCTTTAAACCGTGTGTAGGTAGCAGTGAAAGCAAACTTGTATAGAATCCATAACCAAAAGAAAAATTGAATTCTAGTTAAAATGTGAAAAGAAGTTAGACTGTCAGGATTTCAACCTACCAGCAGCCAGCATTGGCCAATGACTGGATACACTGTAAAGCCAAATAAAAAGTGCTGGTTCTTCATTTGATGTGATGATGGGCCTGTCCACTGCCTTTTAATGACATTGATCACTCTGCTACACGTGATCACAGCTACACTTTGTGCATTCCCTCTAGACGGCCACAAACACAGGAAGGTGAGACTCATCTACATTCTGGGCATTCCTCTCCACTTACACTTCAATAGGTGGTGTCTGTCCACATACAAAGCACTGATTTAACCCCCGCAGATAGCCTGGCAGACAGGACTGGGTTAAAGGGGAACCATGTGCATTTCAGAGAGCCTCATTGAAGTCACCTCCTCCATTTTAGTCACTTTGGGGTATGAGTACTGGGTCTCTGACCACCTAAAATCAGACACTTCTGGATCTTAAACTGAACCTCTGTCAGAAGGACTCAACAGAACTGCTTTTTCTGCTTGTTGCCCTGCTACCTGATGCTGCTACCTGCTGCTCCCTGACTCTGCTGAAAGAGAGCTGGACTCTGCCTTCCCTCCAAGTGATCTCCAGGGGCTTGCTGGTTTGCCTCCCTGTTTAAAAAGTCTCAGGGCTATAAAAGACTTCAATCCCCCCTACGCCGCTGCTGGACTCTGCAGTCTGTGAGTCTCGTACCCCAGTTCCACCCAGGATAGCACATCACCTGCTGGTCAGCAAAAGGGGCACTTCAAAGGTCTAGCACTCCGGTTTTCGACCTGCAGCTACAAGCCAAGAGGATCAGCTCCCTACACCAATCAAAATCACCGCCTCTGTCCCTGAAAAGTCTCCGCAAGCGCGGAAGAAAGCCCTTCCAGCGTGGCTCACTCGTCAATGCACTAGGAACCGGAGCTCCCCCAGAGATGTTGCATCAGCTTGGCTGCCCACAGTAGCAGAACCAATGCTGTGCGCCAACGTAGGCAGCTCCGATTTGAGGAGTCTGATCGAGGGGGTTTGCCGCATCTGTGCTTTCCTTTTGCATTGGACTACCGGCTCAGTCTCGAGGACAGCCTAGCAAGGCCCATCGCTGCACCACTTTCCAGCTGGGACGTCCCAGTGATGTGTGCCCCAACCTACGAGGCTGCCACCCCGCTGCTTCGGAGAAAGGTACTGTGTGTGAGAACGGGACCCGCAGGGTCCCAGTAGCCGACCTGTGCTCTCTGAAATTACCCAATTGCACTGATCCCAAGGGACCAGTGGAACCCTTTTTTTTTTTCTAAGTGCCGCTTTGAGCACTGTTTTGGCCATGAAATTGCAAGGAAGTAATAGTGAACACTCCCTATTTGAATTTGGGTCGTTTCTCCCCAAATAATGTGACCCCCAGTTAAGAGTTTTATTTTTCTATACCAATGTGGAGTCTCTTTGTGGTGTTTTCACTTTATTACTATAGCTACGTGTGCACAAATACTTTACACATTACCTCTTACGTTAAGCCTGACTGCTCTGTGCCAAGCAACCAGAGGGTGAGCATAGGTTAATTTAAGTGTGTGGTTTACTGACCCTGAGTAGGATTGCAGTTCCTGCTTGCATTGGGTGCATACCTCTGCCAACCAGACACCCATTTTCTAACACCTTTACACCACAATAAAGCCATTGAGGTTGCTAACTGGCTTCCCCATATTAGTGTTAGGAAAGAGTAATTATTTTTAGTACAAAACACATTCTCGCCAACTGTGAACACGGAACACAGTCTTCTTACATGAGGTGTGAGATTCCTACTTTGCATGAAGTTAGTACAAAAAGAGTCTTCGGTAGGTCCTTGTCTGACTAGTGAGCTACAGATGAATAAGATGACTAGTAGTTGTACCCATTATCTAAATTTGATTTGTGGACTCTAACCACTATCTTAAAGCGAGACCGGTTAACCTTGGCCATAACCATATTTGGAGGTAGGTAATATATTTTACTATACCTATATAAATTTATAAACAGACTGCAAACCTCTGCATCCAGGATTGTGGCTAAGTACCATAGACTACAGGACGAGGTGCAAGTGTTGTCTAAAACTGAAACACTGGTGCACAAGTGCGTTCATGCTCTGCCTCACCACACCTGAGGAAAGTACTCCCTCTAAACACCCCAGTAAGACGACTAGGTTCAGAAAAAAATGGTCTGCACGAGATGCAGAGTTTTAAGAGATTAACTAGAAGTGGAATGTCCTTTTTTAGGTCTGGCATGACAGTGCTGCTCTTTTTTTTTTTTTTTCTTATGTGATCAATAGAAAGAGCTAAAAGAGCTTTTAGAAGAACTCTTTGTAGAGGGATATCTGCTTTACACACAAGTTGATTTATTGGAGTAAAGCCTTTCATTGGGCTGAAGTTGTGTGCTTCCACTCAGAAAGTACTTGTACTGCAAATGGCTCCTGGAAAGCTTATGCTTACTACTACAGGACAGAGTTGACTATGGCGACAAGCTAATTATCAAGGATATAGGCCTGATCTGTTCAGTCTAGAAAGTTATGACTAAGCCTGTAGGCTTTAGCTGTGATATATTTATTGTGAAAAGCATATGTTGGAGACAATGGGAATTAACAGTGGATTGTCCTTATACAATGTAAAAGCCTGTGGACAGGTATTTTGTTATATGGAATCTCACAGTTTATTGTAGTAGCAAGGGTTCTGGTGTCACCCACTCTAACAAGGCAAACACAACAAAATGATGGACGGAGTGCTGAAACTTTTCAACTACTCACCCCCAGTCAAGAGGCCTGGGAGTGGCTGAAAAGTTTCAGCACTCCGTCCATCATCTTGTGTTTGCCACGCTCTCTAACAAGCCCTGGAAGTAAAACAGTTGCAGATTGATGATCCATGCTATCCCATCACAGGAGGTATTGTATACTGTTTTGGCAATTTCATTTTTTTATGTCTGGTCGCTGCCTTATGGGAAAGCTTACACTCCATACAGTAGGATTGAACTGGTTCTAATGACAAGCCTATGATGAAGGCTAAATGGCTGATTTAGTTAATAGGTAAAAATAGGTCAGATGTCATATGATCTGTTTATCGTGAAAAGTTACGACAATGCCAATAGGCCTTACATATTTATTTTGAAAAGTATGTTAAAGCTAGTAGGAGTTTATGGGTCAATTGTTGTATGGAATTTATAGCCTGTAGGCAGGTATTGTCGCTTATGGAATATAACAGTTCAACATAGTAGGAAAATCTATTTATGAAGTAAGACAAAACAATTTTACACAATAATATTGTTTTAATCAATCAATCAATTGGGAAAGTCAGCCAGTCTCAAAAAGAGACCGAAGTCTGAAGTTCAAAGTTCTGGATTACAGGCAGTGGTATTTATACTGAAAAAGTCACAAAAATCATGGGTTTCAAATTCCTCCATGATGCAAATAGCCTTCTGGGCAGATAAGATACTGCCAAAACAAGTAATTGTGTGTGTCTCCATGTTTAGAAGAAGCCCCCTTTTTTTGGCTTAGTTCTCAGAATTAAGATGAGATTCTCAGAATTAAGGTGAAATAACATAGAACCACAGTTTGGGTTTTCTGCATAGTGAGTGATTAGCTCTTGTTTGACGTTAATGGGCCCAACCTAGCCTATCTGACTTTAACATATTCTCAACAGGGTTGTGCTAAGGCAGAATCCGCCCTTGTTAACACCCTGTACTTGATGCTCCATGATAGTGCAAAAACAGTTTCTACTGTTGGCCTCTCGTTGTTTAACAGATAGAAGTGTGTTGGCCTTTTTTGTGATATCTGTACTAATTATTGATGTCCTGTCAAGATTGAATCTGCAAAGAAATACAATCTATGTATGTCTTTCAGCGCAGCTAAATTGACCATGCAAATGTTATGTGTGTTTCCTAAAACTAATGTGCACTTTGACCTATTTCTGCAGAAACCCCAGTTAAATTTTCAGCATGTGTATTAGCCTAGGTCAGTTCACTACTTTCAAAGATTTAAAACTATCCCTCACCTGAAATGTATATATTGTGGTTTTGGTTCCTATCTATGCCAAACCTTAGGGTTTAATATTTGCAGTGTTAGAATCTTTTTTAGGCCCTTTAAGAGGGACTTCATTTTATTTTCCAAACTGTAAAATTGTAAATATTTAAAATGTAATGCTGTATGCCTGATGGTTGCCTTGTGGGAAAGTTTACGCTCAATATCGCTGGCGGGCCTGGTTGCTTATGGTGATGAGCCAATTTATAAAGCTCCATTTCTGTTTGATTCAGTGGGAAAGCGTTCGTCAGATGCTATAGGTTTGATCTGTTTATTAAGAAATGGTCTGACAAAGGTGTAGCCTGGCTTATTTATTATAAAAAACATGTTAAAGCCATTGGGCAACTAAGGGTGGATGTTTGACAGTCTAGTGAGTGCCAAAACTCTCCATTGACCGAAGGAGTACTTTAAGTTATAAGCCAGGCCTACTGTCATTGTCAATGCTTGTTAGTTTTGTCAAAGCCAAAGACCTCCTGTGTACAATCCAGTGAAAGGACTTTGGTCAGCTCCCTTCAGCTGTTGCCCACACCCAGCTGTTCACTGGTTACACTATCCTTCAATACTCTGGTGGGTGTATCGAAAACTGATGATTTACATTGTTGATGGGTCAAACGTGAGTCAGTCTTAGCACCTTAACATAGCCGAGTGGTGTCGTTATTGAGCAGAGGGCTCATAAAGAAAATATATTGATATGTAATATGAAAAAAGTATTGAATGCAGTTCCAAAAAATAAATGCATGTTGCTTGGAAAGCGGTACTACGACAACATCTTGGTACGTGCACTGCAGTTTGGCCTGGTTTAACAAAGTAGATACACGGAGGTCTGTATGAACAACAGATTCGTCTACTGTTAGGGTGTTTAACTTGTTTCGTAAGAGTGACATTCTTCAGCCTGGGACAAAAATCAAGTATGCAGCGATCTTCCCAAAGGTTCCAAGAATGCGCCTACTATAAATCTATGCACTCCTGACCTGCAGATAACTCCTCACTGTGTTGTTTGTCCCACAATGCTTATCTGAGAACAATGTTGTCACCAGGAAGTCCTTCCTTCCCTTTTTCCTTCCTTCCTTCCTTCCCTTTTTCCTTCCTTCCTTCCTTCCCTTTTTCCTTCCTTCCTTCCCTTTTTCCTTCATCCTTTGCATCTTCTTTCCCATCCTTCTTGACTAATGCCCCCTTCATGTTCTTCTTTCTTTCTATAGACCCCCGTTTCCTTCGTTTTTACTTTGCATGTTCTTTACCTTCCTTTTTAGGTCTTGGCTAGCGAAGGCTGCGCTTAATGACTTTGAGAAGTGGGGCTTGAACCCGCCCCTCTTCTCCCTCTTCTCCATTGGCTGGCCTCTTAAATGCTGGTCAGCCATTGGAGAAGAGCTTTGTCTCTCCAAACAAGCCCCATCTTTTTAGGATTCGGGGGCGTGTTTTTTACTTTCTTTCTCTCCTCTGGAATGTAAACATTCCAGCCAATGGCAAGAGGAGAGAAAGAAAAACACGCCCCCGAATCCGAAAATGCCGCTGCGTTTCTCCGAGGCATTTCTGCTTGACCTCGGAGAAAGGCGGTGGTGTTTATGGCGTCATACGGCGTATAATGAGACTTGTTTGAAAGGATACAGCTGCCTGGGCTGCCTGGGCTACATCACTTCAGGAAGAGTCACCACTGACCCACGACCTTCTGAGAGAGGCAGAGGGGTGGCCACGATTCTTCGCTGAAGATAAGTGAGGGCAGACAGCTTACTATCGTGTGAAAATGCTGTCTGTGTGGCTGGCATTTTATGTGGCCAATTACTGAGCAGGAAACCCGGGTGCTCACAATACAAATGACTTTGATGTCGATTTTACAGCTTCCTGGTCAGCAAGTGGGAGTTGGGGGTGGGGAAGGCGATTTAAAGATGTCTGTCTATTGAGTCAAATTTGGGGTCCCGAGAAAGGACTGTGAGGGGCGTGAAAGATGGACCGGTTCTGGGGGTGATGGGAGGGGCCTAGTCTCGGACCGGGTAGAGTGGGAGCAGTGGGCCAAGATAACGTGTCTCTGTGCGGGGGTGAGTGTGTGGGGGGGGTATTTTGTGCTAGTGCAGACTAAAAGGACCTCCTAGCTCGTCAAGTGTCACGTGTGATGTGTAACCCCCATCTCGGACCACTACGATTATTGGGTATTCAGTATTCTTGCAGCAAAAGGCGTCATTGGAAAGAGACAACATTCACGAGTTGGTGGCTGTGGCCTCGATTGTACATCAGCCGGCGCCTGACATTGCGACAGATCCCGCCCCAGCCCATCGGGCCTTTAAGAGGCACCAGCCTGGTCCCAGGTGACCGAGTCCATTCACCAGGGGTCTTGCTCGTACACATGCAGAGTCTGAGGCGAGTTATCCCACAGTGACTTCAGCCCTGGGCTTTCATTTCTCAAATCACTCCGTTCCGGGGATGGTAGCTCTTGTTTGCTTCAGTTGAAACAATTGCTCCACCACCCCTAATCGGGAGACTTTTAGAAGGAAATCCCACACCCAAAAAAATAGTATTCTGCCGAAGTGGCGTAGAACTTCCTGGCAACCTTGTCTTTGCTGCAAAATGTTTACCCTGCAAATTGCTAAAAAAATCTTTGAGCATATTTAATTCCATCCTTACAACTCTGAAGTGGCGCCATTGCAACTGTGGGCACAGAATCCTAACTTGTAAAGTGCTGCACGTTAAAAATAAATAAACAAGAAGTAGGGCTGTCTGAATGTCTCGTAAATAACACAAAGCCACTTGACAGCTTTGTATCTTACAAAGGCAGGGAGGGATTAAATTCTTAAACTTGTGAAATGCAGGCTTTACTATGGAAACGTGTTTTTTATAGTAATTTGCCACTGGTAATGAACTGTTCGCAATGACACATAAACCACTACACAGATCTTTCTGTGACATGCAAACAATTGTGAATCCCGTGTGAGCCATCTCAGCATTTCATCCTTACTCGGTGGTGGCTTTTTTGACCGAATATTTTGCACGGCATGCAGAATTATCCTACATAGCCGGAGCCTGTCTTAAATAATCGGTCCGTGTGCTGGTGATACACACGTCTGTCTTGACATAACCTCTCCTGAAAAGTTGAACTTCTTCCTAAACCAGTGCAAAAATTACAAGACTGTCCAACCTGCCACCACTTGAAACACGATCCTTTAAAATTAGTTTCTCCTCATCGAGCCCTCCGCTCGACCTCGCCTGTACAATATTGGCTTTGATCCATTGGCGAACTGGATTAGAAACAGGCAGACCTTGGCAGGGTTTCATCCCGGACAACAGACCCCATCTGCAGTTTCAAGGGAATGATTTCTAAAAATCTGCACTTTTATCTAAGATTTCTTTGGAGGCTTCGTTGATATGTTCCTTAACAGGCCCTCCAAATCCTCGTCCAATCTCTTGGGTTACAAGATGCTTACTATGGGAATTCTCCTCTGACTGGTCTTCCCAAAATATATCTAGCCCTTTTAAGGCAGTTTCACATGTAGTGGTTTGCTTCCGCAAAGAGACCAAAAAAATGTGCATTAATTGCAAGGCCATGATTACCCCCCCACACTCCCCCCTCCATCTTCTTTCCGCAAACAATACTCTTAATTAAATGTACCTTATGAGCTCAGATCGGTTCGCAGTACTGGGACTGTGGCACAGTCCTTTTCAGGAGTGCAGACAGAATTTGGAAATCTCTCTCTCTCCTAGCATTTGCACCTGTGCGCCGATATGCACCTTTGAGAAGGAGCTGAAACTACCCTTTGAAAGAGACCCCCGATCTAGTCCTGATGTCTTTCTCTCTGACTTCACCTCCACATCCCGTTCCATTCTTTTCCTCCCCATTCCTTCCTCAGTTCCTTTTATCCATCAGCTACCTTCTTGTGACATCTATGGAAATATCTTCTCCCCTTGATTTTACCCTCTCCGAGTCCCTCCAAACTCGTGATGATTGTACTCAGTTTAATATTAAGCAGTTTGATGCACAAGCTATATTTTTCGTTGTAATTTTATATAACTAAATGCCTGTCATTGTGTAACTTTTGTATTCGTCCTAGTACAGCACTCTAATTCCTACCTACCATGTTTGTAGGTGGCTCTATGCGTGGGTGGCTCTCTGTGTGTGGGTAACTGTGTGTGGGTAACTCTGTGTGTGTGTGTGTGTGTGTGTGTGTGTGGGTGGCTCTGTGTGGGTGGCTCTGTCTGTGTGTGGGTTGCTCTATGTGAATAGCTCTGTGTAGGTGGCTCTGTGTGGGTGGCTTTGTGTGGGTGGCTCTGTGTGTGGGTGCAAATGCAATAGGTCTCGCATTTGAGAGAGATTAAGCTATTGACATTGTAAATAACAAAGACGTTTCTTTAAATGTTTTAAAAACAAAAACATTAACAAAAATAATGTCATGAGCAATGCCAATAGCTCTAACTTTAACAATGCCGAGACCATTGCATTGTAAATGCTTGTTCCTTTCTTTCATCGTTCATTCCTTTCTTTCATCGTTCTTTCCTTTCTTTCATCGTTCTTTCCTTTCTTTCATCGTTAGTCAAAAAAGTATACAAAATAGTATAAAATACACTGTGTTAAAAATAAAGCCTATATCGCATATTAAACAAATCATAGTCGCTTTCCCGTCATTAAAACATTCCCCATCATGATGGTATCTAAAACATAACACTTTTCCTTACGCAAATGGCCTTCATAATAAAGATGACAACATTAAAATGCGCATTAAAACACACATTATGGTCATTTAATGCAAGCAGACATTTCAGAGCATCCTTATGGGACCTAGTGTTTTGTGCAACAAAAATAGGTTTAAGATAGCAACGCCTAAAATTGATATACAAGTTGAACAACAATGTAAAGTGCAATGTGCTTTGTTTGCTCAGACCTTCACAAGGGGCCATGTCTGGGGAAAAAATCTCATAGTGGGGGAAGCAACCAGGTGGTGCACAGTACCAAATATAAATCAAGTCAAAACATATAAATAGTCTCTTTAATAGATTTCTTGGCAAGCGATGGCACCTAGAGTGGGTCTGACCACATTGACAAATTAAATAAAGTGCTAAAAGCTTATTTTATATAGGCTAACCAAGGAATGTGAGAAACCTTGTATGCAGTTAGATAATATAAAATGATTGATATAGAAAAACTAGTTTCCGCTTTGGACCATACAGGAAACCATAATAACAGAGGTCTTACCAAAAGCAGGTCCTCCCAAGTACTGTAGCCCAACCTCCCGACGGGTAATCAAAGATGAAGCAGGTAAACAAAGCAAGCATTTTAAAAAACTCTTTTCTTCAACTTGTAGAGCGTTGCTGGGGGTTTAACCCCACAAATCTGCTCAATAGGTCCTATTTGACACCCCATCGACCTTATATTTCAACCATTTCCTTACAAGGCCGGCAACCCAATTTTGATGAGAACCTAAAGATCCCATGTGAGTTTCCGCTCAATTTAGCTTTAGCATTCCGATTCAGATGTACCCATGAGCCATTGCTTGCGAATAAAACTCCTAGGTAACAAAAGGTATTTACTCTATTAATGGGAGTATCACCATTCACACAAACCATAGTATAGGTTTAAGACTTGTTAATCACCATTTTTATTTATACCATAAACTCCCCAAAAGCATTAATCAATTTCTGTAAACAGACCAAGGTCCTAGATAGCAGTACAGCATCTTCAGCGTATAATAATACTTGCGTAAAACACCAGGCGGTGCAAGAAGCATCAGCTTGTAAAGCCTGCAAGACATTGACCCCAGTAATAAAAAGTGAGAACAATAAAGGTGCTAAGAGACAGCCCTGCCTGATTCCTCTCCCAACATTAAAGGAGGTTGAACATTCCCCTTGAGGGCCATATGAACTTCACGTGATAGGTTCCAATACAAATGTGCAAGAATCTAGTAAAAGCCCTCGGAGCACCAAGGGAGGACAGCACTGACCAAAGGATGGTGTGGTCAACTCGATCGAATGGACTACTTAGATCGGTAAAACAAAGAGAGAGAGAGAGAGAGATCCCAGTTTTGCTCTGGTATACTTCCCGATCAGCAGGTCCAAGTTGACACATTGCTCTAAAGTCCCTAAACCCTTTCTAAATCCGTACTGGGCTGGCCTCCTCAGCAGAATCCTACTCATCAGTTTTACCGAAGAGTCCGAGAGCGAAATAGAACAATAATATTTGGGATCTGTCTTATCGCCCTTCTTGCAGATCGGTACAATTATTGAAGTGGCCCATGAGGGAGGTATTCTATAGACTGCGGCTGCATTAAACACCCTAATCAGGATGCAAATCCATGAACATAACACGTTATTTCGCATGCCAATACTTCACATGCCATTACTACGTGGTTATTAGCAATAACCGTTACTACGCAAGTTTTTAGTTCACATACCATTACATTGAAAGCATTAATGTTTACGAAGTAAAAACTTGCCTTGTAATAAAAATGGTATGCGGAATAACGTGTCATATTTTTTTAAAAAAAGGCTTTTAACCCATTTTTTACACTACCCTACACTACTGAAACACCACTACACTACCCTAAACCCTAAATCACTACCCCCTGCACGAACATGCGCATTCCCCTCTCCGGTCCCTACACTCATTCACTACCCATCACAACCCCCGACACTACACTAACTACTAAAACAGTAACCTACACTAACACCACAACACTACCCTAAACCCTAAAACACTACCCCCAGCACGACCCTGTCCTGTGCCCCAGTCCTGTCCCTACTCCCAAACACTACCCTGCAGGACCCCCGACACTACCTTAAACCCTACAACAGTACCCTACCCTACCCGACCCTACACAAACGCTACCCTAAACCCTAAAACACTACCCCAGCACGACCCTACCCCTACTCCCAGTCCATCACCTTCACTTAAACACTACCCTGCACGACCCCCTGACACTACCCTAAAACACTACCCTACACTACAAACACTACTGCACTACCCTTAATCCTAAAACACTACTGCACTACCCTTATTCCTAAAACACTACCCCCAGCACGACTATGCCCCTACCCCCAGTCCATCCCCTACACTGAAACACTACCCTGCACAACCCCCGACACTACCCTAAACACTAAAACACCACACTACACAAACACTACAACACTACTCTAAACCCTAAAACAGTACCCTAAGCACGACCCTGCCCCTACTCCCAGTCCTGCCCCTACACGCAAACACTTCCCTACACGACCCCCTGACACTACCCTAAAACACTACCCTACACTACACAAACACTAGCACACTACCCTAAAACAAAACCCCAAGCACGACCCTGCCCCTACCCCAATCCGCTCCCTACACTTAAACACTACCCTGCACGACCTCCCTGACACTACCCTACCCTACACTACACAAACACAACACTACACTAATCCCTAAAATACTAACCCCTGCACGACCCTCCCCATCCCCCTCTCCTGTACCTACACACAAACACTACCCTACACGACCCACAACACTACCCTTAAACTAAAAACACTACTCAAACACAAACCCTACAAAATTAAACAGTCCCTCTTACCTCTCTTTCCTCGGTGAGTGTCCGGAGCCCATTTTCGATGCTGTTGTCACCTGTTCTCCTTCCACCGCGCCGTCTTTCTGGCCTCCTCCTTACTGCAATTCGTCATTGCTGCCTCCTCGACTCCCGTCATCCATACACGCATTACTACGCATGCGTTTTAACAGTGCATGCAAAGTAATAACATGCGTAGTAAAGGCTACGAGTTATTACAGCGCATGCATAGTAATGGTACGCGGTGTAATGACCGCTAACAAAAAGATGTTTACCTTCTGTAGGGCAAGAGTAACCTTGTCAATAGAAATGTCCAGTGGGAGAATATTCCCCTTCTGGTTCCCTCACACACTTCTCGGTTGCTATCCTCTTGGTTCTGTTTAAAAATTTCAGAAAAATGTGTCACCCACGCTTCATAAGAAACCATGATTAACAACAGTATCCCAGAATAGCCTGTTGTCATTTGTTTGTGCAGCAAGGGTCAATTTTATCCATGCGACTTTCTGGAGCGCACTCTAACTTGCTGCATGGTCCTGTCTATATTCTAAACGAAGGTCTTAACTGTCAAGTTACCCTGGGGTAACTGTGGAGAGCCACTTTCAGGCGCTATGATGCCGGAGTACATGCATGGTCAAACATTCCCTATTTCTAGCTCGAGCGGGATTCAAGTTCTGGGCCAGAAGAGAGTTTATGGAACAGATGATGTGATTAAAATTGGACATTAACTCATTAGGAGCCACCTCTACATTTAAACAATAGCTAATTTCGTTAAAATGTTGTTACTATTTCTTGGAAAATACTATTGAGCTTGATTCCTGACTATTTGATTCGTACAACAATAAGCCTAGCTGGAGTAGTATTGGTAGCTAGCGCAAAGACTTCCCTTGCCTCAAAAAGAAAAGAGTAGCATAATGGGGTCATGATCACTTAATACAGACTGTACAAGCCAGGGGTACAGATCATGCAAATGGCAGAAGCAGACACCAGGACATGATCAATAACGGTAGAAGCATTTCTGCCAGTAAAATACAGGATTTGTTCCCCCCCCAGCACCACAATTACATGTCGGCATATAGAGATCATATATGAAATAATTCAATTCAGTGCATCCCCATACTCATTGTAACTTAAGTGTACCAACCACTCCCCATTCAGGTTACCAAAACCACATATTTGCTTTGCTGGAAGGGGGCAAGCCTGGATGTTAGTCGCCTGCCAATATTAATACAAAGTAGGGGTCAGAAAGGCTTCCGGGCCTGAATCAAGTTCATAGACCACCTTACTACGAGAGGAGTCAAAGACATTGTAAAAATTAACTAATACCAAATCAAGGCCCACCCATTAATAGTTACCTACATCATGTTTTCCAACAGATGAGAGGTTTTTAACCGTTACCAGTAGCTTGTTGGATATTCGTATCTAGAGCGCTCCTTTGGCCTGCCCAGCATGGGAAGGTATAGCACCCAAAAAAGTTTCAGGAGACACCTTCTACATGTCGGGTTCACACACTAAGTTTCTTGGATACAGATAACATCAAAACCAAAAATAATTTTTATCCAATCAATCGTTCCCAACTTATTCTGAAGCCCGCCAACCTTCCATGTAACTAGATTGTAACAACCATCAGATTTGTGGCTTGTAGTACTCATTTGTAGACAGATGGTTAAGGCTGAAGTTGTCTTCATTGTTGGTAGCAATGAACTTAGAATTAACACTTGCAACACCAATCTCCAACCCAGTAGTACCCAGTAATTCTTGGTTAAGCAGATCTACAGCAGAATCCACCATGTTACCTACGGTGCGTTCTTCGCGACACATCAGTGGTTCGAGCCCCCTAAAATTAAAGTCCATCAATATCTTGTTGTGAGTTCAACACCTGGAACCTGTTGAACATAACCAAAGGGGAATAGAAGGGAGGATCGCACCCAGTCACCCATTGCAGGTAAGGCTTGTCATTAAACCCAGACTCAGAACTACTTAAATGATGATAGAAAAAACTCAATGAAAAAGAGACATGTTTCTAGCCAAAGGGGAGGATGGTGTTTACCAGGGTTTCTCACGCAAAACGTGGTCGTTGGAAATTGATGAAGCTACAATCCCGCTTTAAGTTTTTCTTTTATGGCCCAATCCATCTCGCTCTCATAGTTCACAGAATTTGGTGTGCTTTGCTAGATGGAAATATATGGTGCATGTCAAGCCAGTGCACAACTTTATTCTTCTAAGTTTCTGGAGTTTCTCTTGATTTCGGGCTCGGGGGGGGGGGGGGGGACATTAACCAGAGCAGCCGCATAGGGGCAATAAGTTGGAGGTAAGTTAATTGTCACTGGGTCACATGTATCACATGCGGTATCTATTGCATTGAAAGCATTGCGGCTCCCCACTGGAACCTGTGTCAGGGTAGCTAGAGAAGATGATTGATTTGATTGACTGTTATCCACAGTTGATGTTACCATAGAAGGTGGCCCACATGTAGAGGATCCTAGGTCAGCCCCATGCACTCTTAATTTCGGCCGTTCCCTTGGGTCTATGCAAACCCTAGGAGTAGCCCTCGTAGTTGCTTGAGCAGGACCCGGCTGAGCAATAGATTTGCATAACCCCTTGGTCAGAAGGGGAGCTCCACTTCAGTGACGCTTGTCATATTCTGGCAAAGAGAGATTAGCTTCTCAGCATATATCTAGTTTCTCCCTAAATAGCGATAATAAGTCTTTAACATTATCCACCAATTTACACAGGATGGGAGCCCAAAGGAATCGTCCAAAGAGGCAGAGTGATTACCAGCCCCATTGCTGTTCAATTCTGGAGGAGCAGTGGGACTTAAGCTATCAGCTAAAGCTCTTCAGCTCTTCCTTTTAGGCTTGGCTTCTAGTGAACAGTTTAAGGAGGGAGGAGTCGTGGTAGGAGAGACTTCCACTAATATAGGGGGGGGGGGGGGACGCAAGTGAGTAGAGTCGCCAGTGGCCTCACTATTATCATGGTTCTCAAGCACTTCTGCTCTCTATGCAGGTTAACCTTTTATCCCAGCGGTTGCCTCTACAGGCCCGATTTAGCCCATCCAAACCCATAGACAGACAGCGTTCTGCCAGGTCAATCTCCATTGAAATCACCCCTACAGCACGAAAAAGGAATAAGTCAATGGTGGTGCGATTTGCTTCCATCGCTGGTTTCATGCTCCCGATCGTTCTTTTACCCATATTGACCAGTAGGTCTGAAAATGCCTAATGGTTAAGCAGAATATTAAGCCCGTAAGCAATGAAGCGCCCAAATTATACACCGAAACAGCCTCCGGAAGCAAAAAGATAGAGCTGGTTGTTACGTATCGCATAGGGAATAATCCACGTACTTCAATGATAGAGAACCTTCGGTTAGGTGCTGGCCAGATCTTGGGGTGGTAGGAGGCCCAAGTACAATGAAGGCAGTAGAGACAGGGAAAGACCAGGACCAAACAAGTAGGCCAAGCCCAGCCTCATCCGGCCGCGGACGGGCGCATACGGACCCACTCTTGTCCGTGGCACGAGCCTGGGAACACTACGCGCCTCAGGGGAAACTGCGCTTTTAGCCCGGGTGAAGATGATTTCCTCTCCTCCTGCTGCACTGGTCTGTGGGGGATAGAGTTCGGTCCCAGGCAGCCTCACAGCTTCAATGTAGCCATACACACATTTCTTA
This sequence comes from Triturus cristatus, assembly GCF_964204655.1. Classification (NCBI taxonomy): domain Eukaryota; kingdom Metazoa; phylum Chordata; class Amphibia; order Caudata; family Salamandridae; genus Triturus; species Triturus cristatus. The sequence goes on from NC_140590.1 coordinate 1,359,343,529, forward strand.
GTTTATTGAAAGGGATAACCTTTTTCGTGATCTCAGTTAGCGAATGTTCCTATTTCTTTTTGCATTTAATAGTATTTTTTGCCTTTCTTTGCTTGCTTTACCTATATAGCTAATTCATCTTAGAAACATGCAACATGCCTTCCAGCTCTCCTAAGCGATGATTGACATTCAGATTTGCCTCCCCATATAACAAATGCTTCTTGGGCTAAGTTCTAAGAGAATACTTCAGTATCAGTGATAGTTTTCATAGTGAATCATTACAGATCTTTGTTAACTCTCTTGTAAGCTGATCTTGTGAGTGACCCAGAGGGAAGTAAGTATTTATGGAAATCACATTAGTTTAGGAATGCTGTTGGTCGTTGTCTTTAACATGGTTGCTCTTGGGAGCCAAGATGGGTTCCAAGCACAAGACCACTCGGATAGCAATATCTAACACAGATTTGGAAATTACAGTAACATATCCACAACTGACTCTCCCTAAATTGCTGGAGCCAGCATCATACTGAAAAACTATGTACCTCCTCAGGCTGAACAGCTAAATGACCATGTTTACTGACTGTGGAATGAAAGCAGTTGGTATCAGCTAGCATGCAAGGGTATTTTTCACCATGTGTGAGTGTTTGCTTGAGTGTGTTGTGGATTTTTCATTGACTGCTTAGGTATCTGACCATGATCATACTAAGGTTGGGTGGAGCAGGCGTAGTGCCTCTACGCAGAGTTCCATGGAGTTGGGGAAAAAAACTCAGTGGAACTCCACTCTGCTCCCTCCCCCCTCCCAAAATAATTATGATGTAAAAACATACAGTACAGGTCCCCATTCTGGACATGTTACCCACTGGCCGCAGTGTGCCACGCTAGGTAAAAGCCCACCTGTATTTTGTAAGAGAGGCATTCATTTAGGACTCCTTTTACAGTGGTTCACATTCCTTACCAAAAAAGGAACGACGTAACTGTTTGACATTCCATGAACTGTATAAAACCTACTCAGGAACGGTTGTAAGGAGAGACCGTCCTAAGACTGTGTGCTCCCAGATGCAATATTTAATTAAACAAACTTTTCCTGTTTTGCCAAACATCTCTTGTCTCTTAAAGGTATTTCATATTGAAAAAGCAATTTGGAAAGCCACTATCATAGCTGATGGGAACATCAAACCCAACCGCAGCCAAGGAAGTGGACCCCGCCCAGAGGGATTCACATTTGCGCAACAAGGAGGGTGAACAGACACCGCAATTAATTGAAAGTTCTGCTGAATCCGCAGGGTGGAGTACCTTCCTGAAGCAGATGTCACAGAGGGTAAGAGCCTACATCAGAACCTTAGTAAAGCATTTGGCTTATGGCAAACTAGGGAGAAACGTAAAAAGATAACCTGAGCGCCCTGCCAATGACAGAAATCTGGCAGATTAGTCACAAGGCGGCCTCCGAGGAGATCCTGCATAAGTCACCTATTTTCGATAATCGGCATGTTAGGAAAGGTGAATATTTATTCATTTATATAACACTTTATGGCTTGCAGGATGCGTTTTTGCGACAAAGCTATCCTAATTGGTTGGAGTTGGCAGCTCAAGCTTATTTTCTAGTCTAAAAGGGTTTTCTCAGTACCATCAGTTTCTTAACACTTAGTATCTGAAAGAAGTGAAAGGTGTTGGTTGCTTGGACCTCTGGGCAAGACACAGATGGTACACTTGGCTCCTGGGTATGATACAGGGTGCGGGAATAGGTGTGACTTGTTTGGCCAAGAGGGGCCTGTGGTTCTCAAGTTATTCCCTTTTTCCATGAACTATTGTTATTATCTTTGTCGCAGAGCTGATATTGGCAGATTATTAGGCTCACTTAGTCCCGTGTACCATGCAGAACTTCTCCTGGTTACAGGGTAGCATGTGCTAGGAGCGGGCTAAAGGTTTTTTAACAAAGTCATAATTTTTTCTTTGTCAGTTTTTTGTTAAGATTGATGATGTGATGTTGTGGTGCTGTTAATTACTGCAAACTGTGTTTTGTCTTAAGCATTGTGTTTTTGTTGATGACCCAATTTTTCATTTGAGGGTGCTGCTATTTCTCACAGACTGTGTAGTTAATGCCAAGAGTCAATATTGTTCAGATGTTGTTTTGATTGACAATTGCACTTTTTCTGTGTTGCAGCCCTTCATATGCATTGGTATTTGTATATATGAAATGTTCATGTTGAATTGTTGATGCATCTGTAAATAGCGCTGATCTTGTAGTAATGTAATTATAAGCAGTAACACCTCTGTGTATATTCCCCCCCCCCCCCGAGTAGATAAAAACCAAAGTATCCCTAAAACAAAGGGGCTACGGTGTATCTTGACATTTAAAACTACCAAACTTATCTTAGAGTCACCATTAAAACACATGCAAACCAGGTTGCCCACACAACCTAAAAAACAAAATACGTTTTTTCAAGAATGGCACGCACACACTAAGGCACACACATTACGTTGGCCAAAGGAGGGAACTTTTGACACTAACATAATTGGACACATGAAAACACACATACAAACCAAATACACAGGTCAAAAGAAAGACGGGAGAGAGGCATTATTAGCACTATAGGCCAATGGGCAATCCACAACCGCTTCAATGCCACAACCGCCCGAGCACCACGGAGACACCCTCCCCCACGACCACCACCCACCTGCTCTCCTGGACGACACCATCAAGATCATGAACACCATCCACTCAGGATCGCCGTCAGACCCTTGCCCACACCACCTCTTCAACAAAGCCAGCACCGCCATCGCACCCCATCTCCGGAAAGCCATCAACATCTCCTTCGAGACAGCAACCTTCCCGGAGAGCTGGAAGCACGCCGATATCAACGCCTTATTTGAGAAACCCAAGGCAGACCCCAAGGACCTCAAGAGCTTCCAGCCCATCTCCCTGTTCCCTGCGAAGGTCATCGAGAAGACCGTCAACAAACAACTGATCCGCTACCTCAAGGAGAACAACATCCTGGACCCGTCCCAGTCCGGGTTCCGCAGCAACTACAGCACCGAAACTGCCCTCATTGCCGCCACCGATGACATCAGGACCCTACTAGACAATGGAGAAACCGCGGCCCTCTTCCTCCTGGACCTGTCAGCCGCCTTCGACACAGTCTGCCACCGCACACTACGAACACGCCTCCACGACGCCAGGATCTGAGGAAAGGCCCTGGACTGGATCTCCTCCTTCCTCTCCAGCAGAACACAGAGCGTCCGCCTCCTCCCCCCCCCCCCCCTTCCGCTCCGAAGCCACGGAGATAATCTGCGGCGTACCCCAGGGCTCATCCCTCAGCCCAACGCTGTTCATAATCTATATGGCACCGCTCGCCCACGTCGCCTGACTACACGACCTCAACATCCTCTCCTACGCCAATGACACCCAACTGATCCTCTCCCTCACCAATGACCCCCACACCACCAAAACCAACCTCCATGAAGGATTGAAGGCCGTCGCCAAATGGATGAGGAACAGCCGACTGAAGCTGAACTCGGACAAGACGGAGGTCCTCCTCCAGGGATCCACCCCTTCGGCCTGGGACGACTCCTGGTGGCCGACCGCACTGGGACCAGCTCCCACACCCACCGACCACACACGCAACCTAGGGATCATCCTTGACTCCACCCTCTCCATGACTAGGCAGGTCAACGCCGTCTCTTCCTCCTGCTTCAACACCCTCCGCATGCTCCGCAAGATCTACAAGTGGATCCCCACGAAACGAGAAGAACGGTCACCCAGGCCCTCGTCAGCAGCAGGTTGGACTACGGAAACGCACTCTAGGCAGGAGCCTCGGCAAAACTCCTGAAAAGGCTTCAGCGCATCCAGAACGCCTCTGCATGCCTGATCCTCGACATCCCTCGCCGCAGCCACATCACACCCCACCTGAAAGACCTGCACTGGCTCCCAGTCAGCAAGAGGATAACCTTCAAGCTCCTCACCCACGCACACAAGGCACTCTTTAACACCGGATCAGCGTACTTCATCGGACGGCTCATCTTCTACACCCTCACCTGCCAGCTACACTACGCTGACCTCGCCCTCGCCACAGTCCCCTGCATCTGAAGAGCAACCTCCGGTGGCAGATCATTCTCTCACCTCGCCGCAAAGACCTGGAACACCCTCCCCATCCACTTACAGCAGACCCAAGACCTGCTGACCTTCAGAAGACTTCTCAAGACCTGGCTTTTCGAGCAGTAGCAGCATTCCCCTTCCCCCAGCGCCTTGAGACCCTCACAGGTATGTAGTGCGCTTTACAAATGCGATGATTGATTTTCAAGGAGGCCCAGATCGATACCACTACATCAGTTAGCAAGCGAGGCGACGGCACCTTCCCGACCATATGCAGGTATGGAGGTGCTCTCGCCCGCTGTCCCCACATTAGCATACTCCAATTCTCCAGTTGAAGAAGCTGGTGGGCCCCCTTTCGAACAAGGAATGGTTAGGCCCAGGCATGAGACTAACAGGCAGCAGGTCTAGACAGTCACCTAGCAACCCCTGTCTAGTGCGAGGGCTCCCAGAGGTTCGACCCCCATCCATCGCGCCCCAGACATAGAACCCCAGCTGCACGGAGAACATGTACTCTCACTGGTTTAGGTGAACACACACAAGTGACAGGGAAATTTGTGGTGGTTCTAGACTGTTCCAGACATTGATACAGCTAGCGGGAGTGAGGGAGGGATGAAAGGCTTCTGGCTGGGATTCAAGCCTCACCACATTTTCAGCGTAGGAGAGGGGCTGACCGGGAGATAAGAGACCAAGGTAACCTGGTGCTGACCCAACCAAGACATAGGAAAAACAGGATGACACCTTTGCATGTGCAAGAGGGGAGCAGCGACGAGGATATACGTTGCTCCACCCGAACGCGTGGCAAGGACAAACTGACCCCAAGGGAGATAGTGGCCTGAGAGGAAGGCAAGACCTTTGTGATGCCATTCTGCCTCCTGTTAGCTCGCTGGACCGAGGCAAAAGACCAGTACGATAGACCTTGGCCGGAGGAAGGATCCTTCAAACCAGAGGACGGCCATAGCTAAAGAAGGAATGCCGACATTGCTGGCGGAGAAATGGGTCTCATGTTTTGAGAAGAACACCACAGGCATAAACTCCGCAACAGGCAATATTAAAAGTCTGCTAAGTAGTCTCCTCCGAGAGTAGAATGACACTGTGTTTGCCGGAGCTCGCACCCCAGCAATTATGCTGACCAACACCGATCATAACGGGCTTCTTTCAGTTCCTTACAGACTATGAATATGGATGGTCCAAGGGAGATTGGTCCCTGACAGCCCTGAAGTAGTAGGGGTAATGGAGGAGACTATGAAGTCAGGGTAGACTATAAGCAATTTTCTGGATAGGATGAGGGAATGATGGGGACAGGACAGCTGTGGACTGATACGGTCCAACAAGTCGCATTCTTTTACAATATCCTCAAAAAGGGGCTGTCCACCGAGATTAAAAGTGGTTTGGACAGCGTGGTTGAGTTAGATACCAAACCCTGTAGGGAGATATAAGCCCACACATTACCACAAAAAGAAACCAGAAAATGATAAAGAAAAATAGCAGCATGCCTAGAGAGGCACGGCCAAATTGAGCCTACACAAATTGAAAAAGACCGCCGTCAAGAGGGCCGCATTGGCTGCAAGCGTGCAAATGGCACCAGTCTTAAAGGGAGCTCCACACAAAATCCCAGAGGGTTTCAACCTAGCTATAGCGGCAGAGGCCAGGGAGATTGACAGCAATCAGACCCTAGGGAATGCTACTATTGCTAGAGGATGGGCCACATGACAGACAGATGCTGGTTAAAAGCATACCATGAACAGAGATCGCTGAGCCAGGGCCAACCACCACAAAACCTCACAAACGCTCCTCATCCATAAAGCCAGTCACAGGAAAACTCAAATGCGCCTTACACTCAGCCACAGGGAGGTCAGTCAGCTGCCAACCAACCACAACAGGGATCAGGTAGTTGCACGTGCCAACAGCAACCACAGACTAGGAACTTAGCCCAACATGGACCGGGGCCAAAGCCTCGGCAGGGAGGGGTAACTGTCTGGAGAGGAGGTAATGCCTTTACACAAACAGAGTTCAAATATACAGTAAGATAAACCCACAGAGTAAATACCACCCAGCCACCCACATCCCAAACATTTACTGTGCCAAAACAAACAGAATGACCAGTGAGTCAACATTAGGAATCCAAAACCTTCACTTGCATCTGGGAATTCAGGGCTGCTCTGCATGTTCTGTTAATTTGGCATCCTCACTAAAGTTTGCCATTTAAGGGCTCCTGCTGAAGCCAAGGCCACACTATGCTGCTGATCCCACAGGGTGGGGTAGGCTGGCCACACCCCAGGAGGAGGGCATTCTGATGAGGGGGCAGCAAGGCTTCCAGACCAAGTACTTAAAAACAGGCACCCAGGTCCCTGCATCCAAAGTCAGTAGGGTCGGGTTCTAATGACAAAATTGAAAGATTCCCATTCTCGTGCGCCCGGGGCCCTTGTTTAATTTATGGCCTGTAGCCCCAACAGTGACCCCAAAAAGTAGAAGCATCCGGCCAAATGACCCTTTTTAAGTTCTAGAACGAAGCTGTCCTCGAGTGACAGGAACCAGGAATCCCGTACGCCGGGATAGTGAAAATCCCATAACCTCCAATGCACACGCACAAGGACCAATAAGTCGCGAGGTGCCCGCATGGATCCGCAGTAAATCGGTAGGTATGTAAGGTTAGCCAGACGTCCCAGAATTGGGAGGCAGCCCTGGTACAGTCATCGTCCCTAGGCAAAGTTTAGCAAGAGTTCTTGGCCTTGGACCCAGACTCCCCACATTCTCTGCGGTGTTTTCTTTTCTTTCCTTCAGGTTTTTCAAATTCCCAAAATCTGGTCGCTGTTCTAGACCCCTCCAAAATAGCGACAGTAACACGTCTGCTTGTTAGCGGTCCCTAGCATGAGCACGGCGTGGTCTGAGGGAGAGGGGTAGCCTGGAAATAGGGAGATCTCCAGTGTCCATCTCCGCTCCAGGCAAAAGTAGAACGCTGAATGCTCTCATCCTGGTATCAGGCCTAGCAGCTGACCAATGCACCAAACTCACCTATGCCACCCAGAAAAAGCAGTAGACCCAACCTCGGACACCACATTATGGTACAATCAGGGGTACATGGGGGCCATGGAACATCTTTCCGACCCCCTCCGCCTCATGATAGTGAGATAGCAGATTACGTGAGACCTAGCGAAACGCCCAAAAACCCAACCAAAGAAGCCCAAACTTAGCCCAGAAGAAGTCTCTAGAGAGAGGATGGAGTCGAGGTACCTTGCTCCATGAGGGAGGGTCACGTTGCACACCACATGCCGGAAGCTGAGATATACACACTTGTCATCTCTGGGCACGTTGCCACCAACACACTTAATAGATACACGCCCTTCTTTGCACAGTTCCACGGAAGTGTAAGTTGAAAGACGCAGCCCACACCGATAGTGCCTGCATGCAAACACCTGGAGAGACATGTTCTTGGAAAAACTTGCAGGGCCCATAAAACCTTAGCCAAAAACTGATGCGACCCATCCATATGATCAAGACCATTCCTTAAACATTTTTCACTCTAATCCGAGCTCCAAGTAAGGTGTGGCAAAACAACGGAGGGCTGAACGGCTCATAAAATAGATTAATTCACCTGATTACCAATAAGCCGAAACCCCAGTCACCAGAGGACTGCAGACACCTCCCTTGTATCCATACCAAGACCTGCAATTTTCTATAAAAAGTTATGTATTATTGCACTTCTATGTACCCTCTGTGTGTGTTTGGGTAATGCCGCAAGTATACACTGTTAAAGAACCGCCTGGCCAAATGGAGTCTCTTCAGAAACGATCACAACGCTTGCGTAGGGATCTCGCCCATGTCACTTACAATTCAACCAACCCCAACACTAGCATTCCACATGCACTACACTGCGCCCTTTTACACAACACGTGGTATCAGCACATGACTGCTGTGTGCTCCAAGACATTAGCCAAGTTGTGTTACATCTGCTTGCTGATACCAGATGCAGTAGGTGCAGACAGACTCTACTTGTCCCAAGGGGTAGCCCCTGAAAAAGCAAAATGCCTTCTCCACTTATACCTATACAGAATCAGGGCCAAAATCCAGTCCAACAAGGTAGAACCTCACAGAATAGTAGTGAATCTGACCCGATATGAGATCAAACTCACGGCTCTATACCTTTTCACTGAGCCTAGTGATATCCAAACTGAGCTAGACAGGAGGCGCAGAAAGGGCACCACGGTGGAGGATACTCTTTGGCATTGTGAATCTATTCAGAGAAGAGATTCTTGGAGGTAGCAAAGCCCTCAACTCAGTGCACGAACACATCATCTCCTGCCTCCATTTGTGGTCAAATGGTGGCCCTTAATGTATTTGGGGCAGTCTCCTTTAGCAACTAGTCGACCCCAGGTGTGGAGTTTCTGTGTAGGACCATTCAGCTTGACGATACAAAGGGAAAGGAGTCTCATAAGTGACACCCCATGTCAGCAAATCTGGGATACCAAGGTGGGTGGATAAACTTGGATAGAAGGGTAGGGCCAACCCCTAATTGTACGGAACCTTTTTTATTTTAATTTTAACTTTATTTATGATTTTGTTGTATACAAGAAAACCAAAGACAACTATACATGGCATCAAACAAGCGCCGGGCCTCCACTGTTACACCAGAAGACTCATACATAAAATTACGATGATGGTATCAGAAGTACAAGCGTCCGATGTTCTAGACAGCCATGCCCACCCCTGCAAAGCAAAAAACAATTCAATACAGAGTTCAGCGAGGGTAACAAAAGGTCCGCAGGCATCCGGACACAACAACAATACTGTCTGCATTCCCCACCATAAAGAGACCGTCCCCACTTAGGTATGGGCCACATACACAGTATCCCCGCACAGGAACGGCGACCCACCCAGGGTGAAATCTCAACCTTGCAATTAGCCAGTCACAGACAAGCCAGCAACAGCCCTCTTAGCATGCTGTGATAGAAAATACCCCTGCAGAGGACCCCAGATATCTTTCGGCTTGGATGCCCTTGGAAGAGTTTCAGCATAAATAGTCATCTGCTCCTGACAGTACATCAAATCTGCCATCCAGGCCTTAAATTTCGGGGCTCGACCCCTGCCCCATTTGCACACCACTCTGTGTTTGGCCAGTAGTAGGGCTGTGGCGATACATTTCCGGTATGCCACAGGGAGCCGAGCAACATATCCCAGAAGAGCCACGAGTGGATCCCTTTCCAGCGCGCCACCCACCATCTGCTCAAGGGCATCAAAAACTTGTCCCCAATACTCTCCCACCTTAGGGCACTCCCACGCCAAGTGTAGAAACCCCGCCAGGCTGTCTGCATCTCTCACACCTGTCATTATCCGCCAGCTTAAACTTGCATTTTTTAACAGGTGTGTAATACAGTCTCTGCACAAATTTATAATGAATCACCCGCAGTCGGCAACTGGCCGAGATTTGACCCGTTTGAGTACAACAATACCGCCATTGTTCCTCAGTAATATCCCGTTTTAGGTCCAATTGTACAGAAACTTATACTGTATTCCTTTTGTTTCAGAGGTAAAGGAATGCTTTCATTGGGCACGAATGAGAACTGTGGCATGATCATGCGCATTCCAGATGTGCAATGCTGAACCTCCATGCTGATGGATATCCACTTGCAGTGCGACGAGTTTGCCTACACTTAGCCTGTCCCCGGATGGTGCGGACTCTGTTCCCTGGCAACCATACACACTCCTACCCCGGTCATTCCCGGAGAAGAACTATCAGATTGTACCAGCATCCCGCTAAGGAGGAAGATGACCTTGCTGCATCAGGTTTGTGAAAAAAGAACTGCAGATTATTTTGGCTGGACTCCCTGCAAGAACATTCCAGAAGAATTCAGACTGTTCACAGACACGTATCAGCAGGAGGGTCCATACCCTTGTTTACCTTACAGACAAAAGCTAATGCCCACTGGCTCCGAATCACCAGATGGAAAACGCTTAAAATGCTGATCAGCACTGAGCTTGGCCTTATTTCAATCAAGGAAGAACTGAGAGCAATCCGCCTCATGGTGATGCAGCATCAGTATGTGTTAGACTTAATGACCACAATGGAGGGAGAGGTGTGTGCCAAGATTAGTGCGTCCTGCTGCACGTTCATCCCAGGGAATGGCCTAGATAATGGGACATTGGCTCTTACCATCCGAGCACTGCATTGTTTACAAAGAGACATGTGTGAGGAGGGAGGTGCCCCTGAGCAGGAGTGATTCTCAAATTCGTTCTCCTGGCTCCACCGGTGGCTTTCAGGTCTGTGCTCATCGTTGTTGCCAGTTTTAATTGTGTTTTTTTTTTTTGTGTGGTTCCGTGCAATTTGGGATTTTCTACTGTAAAAATGCAGTCCTTACATTGGGTAGAATGCAAGTAACTAGGAAAGAAGTAATTGTCAAAACTGAAGGACAACCAACCCCCAATAAAGTAACTGTCATGAAGTATGGATTAGATAGTGTAGTTCAAAATTCAACTTAGGGGGTAATGTTAATATGGAGAAAGTCAATGACAAAATGAATATTGATACATTCATGTATACAAACGAGATCGCATCATTATTATTTGATTCTCCCATTATGAACTCCACGTCCGACCCGGCTCAGAAATGCACAGTCAGGCAGGCACGGAGACCCAGGCTGAGGTCACTGATTGACAGGTAACAGATGGGATGATTTGTACCCTGCAGACAAACTCCTTAACAGGAAACCCCAGATCAATCCCAAAGATAGGCACATCGACACAGCAATGGTCCAGGGAGACTGGCCTCAATAAAGCACACATGGTCCGATGCATGCACGCGCTCTCAAAACACCATAAAATCAGGTGCCACATGAAGTTAGGAACACATAGCCAATCAGGACGCAGCACACAGTACACAAAGTGATCACTCGTTCCCCATGCCGGACATCTGGACACATTACTCACTGGCTGCATTGTGTCCACGCAAGGTCGAGGCCCACCTGACTTTTGTATCAAATGCATTAATTTATGAATCTTTAGACAGCGAGTCACATTCCTTGTCAAAAAAGGATCGACTGAACTGTTTGTGACTTTCAGTGAACTGTATAAAACCTACTCTAGAACGATCGTAAGAAGAGAGTCCTCAGACCCTATCTCTGTGACTGTGCTCCCGGCCGTAATGTTTAATTAAAAGAACTGTTCCTGTTTTGCCAAATGCCTATTGTGTGGAATTTCATGTTCAAGCAACAGAGTGGTGGACGCGTGTCCTGTGGATGTGATTGTATGAAGGTATGTGTGAGTGTCTGATTGTGTACATTGCTCTTTGATGATGATTGTGCATGTCTGATCAGGTGTGGATGTCTGATAATATGTGGGTTTTTAAGTGTGTAAATGATTTATGATGTGTGCAGGTTTACCCTCCTCTTCACTCATTCTGTCATTCATCCTCTCAGCAATCTGCATACTGTTTTATACAAAACAGGCACTAGCAAAGCCAATAGCGCTCAACCTTTGAAAAGCAGTAGTTGCATGTTGGGTTTACCAATGCTTGTTGCCGAACTAGTGAGGGGAGGAGAAGCAGCACATGGGAGAGAAGTCAAGAAAACATGTATTCCCATTGAGTGCCAAAAAAAAAAAGCAAATGAGTCTCTGAATGTAAGCAGTAGAAGGATTCAGTTTACCCAGTAAGAATGCTCACTATAGCTCCACGATGTCCAAAGTGTTTAACCAAGCCGCTCTGAGAAAACTCAAAAGAATTCCAGACAAAGATAAAAACCCATGGTTCAGCAAAGCCCTGAATGAAGAGAGACACAAACTCAGATCAACGGAACGGAAATTGAGGCAACATCCCTCCCCCCTCCAGCTTAAACTACTCCGGAAAGCCAGAAACTCATACAATAAAAGTATTCTTCAATCAAAAAAAGACTTCTTCAAATCAGAACTAGAGAATGCCAAAAATAGACCAAAAAAACTCTTCGAAATTCTGAAACAACAATCGAACAAATTGGCCAAATCCTCATTCTTAACATCGACTACACAGCTGAGTAGTGAAGAATTTTCCTCATTCTTCGCAGCAAAAACGAATTCCCTTCAACTCGAACTTAGTACGGCAGCAATCAACTCAGCCACCCCAAAGATCATTCAAGCCATTAACCTGGTACAAGATAAGCTAATGCTGCCCAAAAATAACTCTCACTGGTCTTTCAAACTCTACGATCTCAATGACATCACCAAAATTCTAGCGACTACCAAACTCAACAACCACTTCAATAACCTCGTTCCCCTCAAATTGCCTACCCCACATCTACCATATCATCTCCCCTCTCTGGACCAAAATCATAAATGCCTCGCTAACTCAAGGTCATATCCCCGGACTGCCTAAAAACTGGCCAAGTCACCCCTAGCCTAAAAAAAACGACCGCTAACACCTCCGACCCCCCCAACAACTTCCGACCAATAACCAACATTCCCATGCTAGTAAAGGTCTTGGAAAAATGTGTTCAGCAACAACTGAACCAACACATTACAAACTTCAATCTACTGAACATCCACCAATCTGGTTTCAGACCTGGCCATAGCACAGCCATCCTGCATATAGTAGACGACGTCCTCCTAGCTCTTGACCGCAATGAAACCTGCCTACTAGTCCTGCTCGACCTCTCATCAGCCTTCGATACGGTCAATCACGACATACTTCTAAACCGTCTAGAAAACAGGATGGGTTTATCTGGCACAGTCCTTCTATGGTTCAAATCCTTTCTGGAAAACAGAACACAATCGTTCATGACCAACAAGATTCTTTCTCTCTCCTCACCTAACCTACTAAGAGTACCACAAGGCTCTACCCTATCCCCCCATGCTATTCATCTTATATGTCGAACCACTTACCGATCTACTACAGCAGGCGGACATCTCCTGCCACATGTACGCGGACGACAGTCAACTCTACATTAAGATCACCTCCATTGAAGAGATAAAGGCAATAAATCTAGCTCTCGAAAAAAAAGTCCAATGGTTAACAACCAACTTCCTCAAGCTAAACTCACATAAAAACTGAATTTCTTTTCATCTACCCCCGCCCCCCCAATAACTCCCAGAAAAAGACAGGAATGGACCAAAATGATCACTGCTCCGAACTGCACGCCAACGTTGGTGGACGCCACAATATCTCTTGGAATCACACTGGATAAGAACCTTAACATGGAAGCTCACATCAACTTGACGGCTAAAAATGCCCGCTTTCATCTCGGCTAGCTCCAGAAAAAGGAAGCCATTCATCGAGAACCCAGACCTTAAATCTGCAGTTCAGTCCTTAGTCATATCGAGGCTGGAATACGGATGTTCTACCCTCTCAGGGCTCCCCAAAATCTCAACCGCCCCTCTAAAAGCCTGTCTCAACGCTGCAGCAAGAATCATAACAGGATCTGGGAAATTTGACCACATATCGCCACACCTGAAGGGCACTCAACTGGCTACCCTACGAAGCTCGAATTCACTTAAAGATGGCTTGCATCACCCACAAGGCGTTACACCATAACACCCCCCAGTACCTAGCCCAAAAACTTACCTTATCTGGAGGAAACAGACATTCTAGGAGCCCCGATAATCTACTCCTGAAACCCTCGCGATTCAACAAGAGTAAAACCTCCAACAGAGCATTTTCTGGAGCAGCGCCAAGAATTTGGAACTCGCTTCCGCCATTCATCAGAAAAATCGCCTCGACACCTCTCTTCGAAAAGGACGCAAAATTATTCTTGATGAGCAAATTCCTCCCTTAAATCCGCACAAACACCACACCAGCTTACAACCTCAAACTTACCTATACTCTCCATCCACTGATATTTCGAAGCTAAGACTTGCACAATCTTGAATTGATTCCTATTGCTCAGAACAATTCTCTACTCTGCTTTTTCCCCATGAACTCTGTTATGCTATGTTGTTACTTTATATACTATGTTTTGTATGCCATATTTGTACTAAATGTGCTATTCATTCCTTGCTCACTATGTAAAGCGCTCTGATACCCTACCTTGGGTCTGGCTCGCGCTATAGAAAACTCTAAAAATAAAATGATAAATAAAGATTGCAGGAAGCTATAGTACAGGGGGGGGGTCAAATGTAAGAAGTGGGAGAAATCCAGCCAATAATAAGTAGTGGGCCGAACAAAAGTCCACTGTGTAAATGCTGGTATTGCCCATAATATATTTTTCGACAACAGATAGGTAAAGCTGGGGTCATTAGGTATTGCCCCCAGACAGCAAGGTATTTAGAAAGTAGGCAAAAGCATATTTAAGTAGGATAGCTTAGAGCATTGCTGTTTGGAAGGTCTAGGAAAGAGTTGTACAAATGCCAGTAACATTTTTGAAGAATCGTTTTCTGTATCGATGGATGTGATTTGGGGTACAGGTACACACAAACATGATCTAAACTAAACACACTGCCATGCTTGTCTCTATGGATTGAACTGTAACATTTATATAGCACTTGTAAGGAAACCGGGCTATTGGTTTTGCAGCATATGAAGTCCGCAATACCCCCTCACTGGGAACCAACCACCCCATTGTAGCGCTTGACTCTTTCAGGGTAGCATAGCAAAGCAGTCCAAGGCCTACTGAGGGGAGGTGGTGTGTGCTAGTAATCACTATTCACTGACACACAATAATAACACTCAATAAATTGTTTAGTTGGTGCTTTCTCTTTAGAAAAGAAAGTACATTTATTACACACACGCACTACTAACACTACTCAGTAATTTGCAAATATACACAAGGCTGGTGGAAATACCTTTGACGTTACGTTTTATCCCTAAAGGGCCATGGGCGCAAAAATCACAGAAATACCCCCCATACAATATAGCACATAACCATGTAGGAGAGTGTTGCTGTAAACCAAGCATACCTATTGGATTTATCAGTGCTACCACACTTAAAGACCAGAGTTGCGTGTCCTAATGCATCAATAGATCACTGACTTCAGTAACTATAATCCATCTGCAACCATTGTAATTAATAAAGCTAAGCAAATATTTGCAATCATTATAATTGAAAAAGCATTGCAATCTTTCATGAAAAATCATTGCTGTCAGCAATAACAGCACATTTAAATAAAACATTGCAAAACCATATTGTATGCATCTGTGTTTTTTTTCAACCAACTTGGGTCATAAAACCTGCATCCATAGAACAAACCAATAGAGGTCGCTGCACTTCGAGGCTTTAAAACAAAAGTTCCAACCTTGAGAGTGCTTAAATCTTAAGCAGAAAGGCAGCGGGCATAATTTCCTTGACCCTGTAAACTTAAGGTCACTTTTCAAAATGTCTCGATGGGAGCGTTGCTGCACTCCTGCAGCCCCGCCACACGCTCTGAAAAACAGTGGTGTCCCTACCATCCTGGGGCCAACACATCCAGTAAGAAACTTTAGACTACTTCTGCTCCACAGGGCATTATGGAGCGCTCACTCAGGGGTGAGTGAATAAATAATAAATGGCTCCGCTGCTGCTATTTTTTCGTTGCACCTGACTTTACGCCCCAAAATTTGCTTTTAGGCCTTTATTTTTATTGGGGATGACTGGTCCCACCCAGGCACCCCCACAGGCCTCTACATTGGGGCCCCAGCTGTCCATCTGGCTCCCCCAGTCCGCCTCCTTTGCTGCAGAAGCCGGCAGCTTGCTACTCCCCTTCCCACTCCACGGGCAGGGTTTTTTTGTGTCTTACCGGCTCCTCTCAGATATAGGCACCGCGAGCCCGCCACAGTTTGGAGGTGGGGGGAAATACAGAGGCGCTCCCCTTGTTTCCTCTTTGATCGGGCCCCAGAGATGGGGTCCTGAGCCTCTTCGCCTTGGAGGTTGGGGTGATGTGCTCCCCCCTCTTCCAGGGTCGGGACCCTTAGAGGGGGGTCCCGGGCTCCTTCTTCCATCTCGGGGTTGCGACGGTGCTCACCATTTCTTTTCTTGGCAGGAGCCCCCAGATGGAGTTATGAGCCCTGCAGGAAGGTGGAATCTGACTATATGGTTGCCCCCAACTTTTTGCCTGGTATTTGGATGATTTTTGACTAGTCTGGCTGGGATCCTGCTATCCAGGACCCCAGCCTATCTGTTTCCTCCCTAAAACTGATGTGAGTACCCTAGGTACATTCCAATTGGATACTGAGGATACCCTGTCAGCCCTTGTAGATGGTACCCAGGGCATGGGTCCCTCAGAGGCCTACCAGGGCTGCAGCACTTATTGTGCCACCCTGGGACAGCCATATCAAATGACACCACCAGACCACTACTGTAGTCTGGGTAAGGTGGTGCATGCACCCCCTTACAGGGATACAGGTACCCTGTATCCCACCTATGTACAACACATGTATTCTCATTGGTCACCCCTCAAGCAGGCCTTGCTAATCCTACAAGGCAGGGTGCTGGGATATGTGTGAGGGGGGACCCCTACCTGAGTAGGGCCCCTCTGCAACCCTCGTAAAACCATTGCTGGGTTGTTTGTAGTGTAGCCATACCATATACTCTTAACCGCATTATAAGTATATCGCGATAGCGTGATAACTTGAGAATGGCTACACAGAACCATATCGTGTTTGGTGTCAAACATGTAGGAATCATACCCCCAGTCCAGTCCAGTCATGGGCATGAGGGCATGATTCCCCCCCTGCTAGAGGGGCGATATGGGAAAAGCGGCAGAATTTAGACACCAATTTAAAAGTGCACACGTATCACAAAATGGATGCTACTCGCCACCCACATGACTCTGGCTGCCTGTTGCTGGGCAGAACTCCACCCACGGCAGCTGGACAATAGGGATCCTGTTGCAGGGAGGTGCCAGCACCTTCCCAGACAGGCTATGTGGATTGGAACTGGGTGGGTGCACCATAGGATACCTTTCAGAGTTGCACGTAGGCTGCTACAGCACCTACATTCTGCATACACCGCCTGGAACCGGTTCAGGGGCATCCTGCCCCTCGCCCAGGCGGGAAACACACAAAGGGAAGAGGGTGTAGCCACCCTTTCCCGCCTCACCTACCATTGGTGGACACTGATCTGGACACTCCCCTAATCTTGTAGATAAATGTGAATAACGTGTCCCCGGAAAATCAGATTAATCTTGGACTTCACAGACTTGCCTTCGACGAGCTGCTGCCCAGCTGACTGAAGAAATCTTCCTTGAGGTAAAGGAGTTACCCCCCTGCTTGGCAGGCACCTGAAACACTGCAAGTGACCTGGTTGGACCTTCGCTGCTCCTTCGGACATCGACGACTCCTCTCAACCTTGAGGTGGGCTTCCTAGCATCCCAGAGGCCAGTGAGCGTGCCCAGCAAGTCTGAGCACCGTGGACCGCGTGGGTGCCGAGATCCCCGATACCCCAGGACACCGGCCACCTCTTGCATAGCACACGACCCTGACCAGTGGGGAAGTTGTGCTTTGGCCCAATATTGAGCCAACCTCTCAGCAGCAACTGTGCCAAAGATCAGCGCCCTAGCTCAACCCGGTGGCCCGTGGGCACCCTTTTACGCACTCCAAATTGCTGCCTTCCGTGGTCCCTTGTCTCTCGACTTGTGGGCCCTGGCGGAGGACAATCCTTACTTTTAAGAGTTCCCCTGGTTGCTCCAGGCCTGCTCTACAGTCTTCTCGAAGGAGACCTCTCACAGACCTCGTGGGTCTGCACCAGTAGCTGATTTGTTCATCTTGCGTGGGTTGCGGTTGCCAAGGCTTAGTGGATCCAATCCGGACACTAACACCGCAGCGACCCTCATCCGACGTAGGGCAGTCGCCCTCCAGAAGCTGGCCTTCCTTGAAGCCTCTCGGAGCCCGTGGCTGCAGATCCAAGCTAGACCTTTTCCACTTGAAGCACCCGACATTGAAGGGCTCTTTTCCTTGAGCTCCCTAGTCACTGTGCCGTGACCCAGACTCTGTCCCCTCTGCTTTCAGGTTCTTCTCTACAAGATCTACAACTTCAATCTTCACGGCATCATCAACGCTTTTGGCTAGCAGCAGTTTTGTACATTTTCCCATTGAAAATCAGCCCGCGACCCGACATCGAAAACGACCTATGCACCCGGCTTCCCTGGAGCAGGTAACAGTGGTACCTCGGTACTCCCGTGGTAGAGGGCTCCTCAAAAGCTTAACTCTAAGTTTTCAACTTTGAACTCCTGCTAGAAGTGTCTTTAATCGGTTTAAATCAAACCGCGACATTCTCCATAGGCTTTAATAGAGATCCCGATAGCAGCTATTTCTACTGCACGCGCCTCCCGTGGGTCCCCTTCCTCATAACCTGGGGTGGATTCCTAAGGGGCCAGTGATCCTAAATGCCCTAGGCATTGTCTGTAGAATTGTCGTGGTTCTTATACCACTTTTTTAATATATGGTTTGGTCCCCCCCTGGGGCCCTGTGATTCCAGTGCTATTTATTGTATCTATAAATGCTTGTTCGAATTGTAACTTTACCTCTAGCCTCATAAAGAGACTTGTGGGATTCTGTTTAGAATAAATACATATATTTTATATATATACCTGTGTGGACTACTCTTTCATTTGGTCATTCAAGAGGTTATCTATGGTAAACAATAAGCTTAACACTCCTTCAAGACTTAGCCTGAAGGCTGCTCTCCACAGCTACCACTACGATAGCTTTCTTTAAAGGTTGTCTTTAACCTATCGCCATAAGAGTCGAATTGGACTGGTGCAAGGTGGCCACTATAACTAGTGACCAGCATATGCCAGGCCAACTTCTCACAGGCCCCCTTTGCATGAACCAGCACGGGGGTTGAGATCCCAGGGCCACAAGAGCCATGGCGAGGGCACACTATGTATGCTCCAGAGTTCATTAATTAATAATATAGCTTGCATCGACCCCCAGGCACTGGCTCACCCTGGGGGGTCCTTGAGCATTTGCAGCAGAGCTCTTCATGCTCCATTTTCTCTGGTGGGGGTCAAATGTTTCTCCTGGCGATATCTCAGGCCATGTTAAACAGTTTAGCGCAATCTTGGTTTCATGGTGCTCCTGTTGGGGAGCAGTGTAATTAACTTGGCCAGGCAGGGTGGCAAAAGTCCTGGGCTCTGATCCTGAGCAGAACCAGAGGAATATGAAAATTGTGGACCACCCATAAGGTGTACATATTTCTGCTTGGGTCTTGTATATTCAATAATAGCATACATGGTTGACCCCAGTTTGATATCTGCTTGACTTTGTAGGCCAAAGGAAAGCAAAATTGCACTCCAGGAGAGATTTTCCCCTTTGTGTATAATAAAGCATCCCTGCTGACAAAACAGTAAACCATACTGACTTTAGCTGTGAGTGCTCAGAAATATGAGGCCTACTCCAGGTCAATATCTAACTCTGCAGAGTCCCTTTTTGCCAGACTATCTGCGCAGTTACCAAACTGCACACAATGGTAGTCTCACATGTGCTGCTGTCACCTGTGCTCACGTGTTTGTGTAAGCTGCCAAGTGACCCTTACTGCGTCGCAGCAGCCTTGTGTTAAAAAGCGGACACTGACTGTAAATGTGCCCAGTCTGTTTACAGTGCGACTAGGTCTCGCTTTTGGGACCTTATAAGTATTTAGTTATGCAGCACAATATCCTTGGTGCAACAACATCAACTGTTGCATGGCTAAACACTTATAAGTTCCCAAAGGCGAGACCTATTGGCTATGCCAATGCTTGTTACTGGCATCATGCGTGGTTGGTGTGAGCTGTATTCACACTTCAGGACAGTTTCCACTGCAATCAAACTTTATACTAGGATATGCTACGAAGTTTCACATCTAAAGAAACCAAAATGAAACCTATTCTTCTCTTTCGATACCTTAATGTTGTCTGTATGTTTTTTTTAAATAATACAAGAGAAAGGGACATTCTAGGGCCAGCCATCACGGAGTCAAAATATAGTCTTTTGAATGAACCAGTTTACAGCTGTAGTTTTCTTTATTCTCAGGTATAGATTTCTGTATTTCATGCTTGACAATGATGTTTTAACCATGCTGCAAAAGGGTCTCGGGCTCTCGCCTGCGTCTCAAAAGTCAGCTCGTCGGGATTTTTCAGCAGTACAGAATCACTCCGTTTTATGGAAACGAGCGCTCCTAGTTAAACATGGCGAGGGAGATGGCTGCCAGCTACATCCTCCATTTCTCTGTTTTAAACATTAATCCTCTCCATAAAACGACAGTAACACAAGCCTTACAGCTAGAAGAGATGGGTTTAGGAACAAGCGCGTTCATTGTGTTGACACGATTTTTGTTCCTAGATTACATGTACTGCTCACATGGGACAGGGAGGGTGGACCTCACCAGCTTCGGACTTGGACTGAGAACTGCACTGAAAAGGGTTTGGACATGTATCAGTTTTAAACCCAGATACCAGCCGAGCACTAAGAATGAGTACCATGGAAACCAATCTGGTGCCAGATGTTTTATTTCAGTTCCGAATGTACTTATTATCCAAAGATATTTAGCCCATATTGACATCTGGTGCGTGCAATTAATAATAAATGTAAAATAAATAAAACACACTGCATGCCTTCTACTGTGGGTTCAGAGACGAAAATGGACAGGGCAGGGAAGGAAGGCCCGGCAGGAGAGCTGTTAAGGGCTGTGGTTATTTTTAATTTTTTTCAAAGCGCGGCAGGCGCAGTGTTTATTAAAGAAAACATGCTGCGGGCGCCTCCTGCTGTGGGCTGAGAGATGAGATGGAATAGGGAAGGGAAGAAAACTTATCTCACAATCTGAGATCCTGATGAGGCTTGCACAACCTTTCAGGGTCGAAGGAGGCCCATGGCGAGTGAAGCTAAACCCTGTTATTAACAATTCAAACACCCATTATTTGCAAGAACAGTTTTACAACGGCTGTAACTTGGTCAAATGTTTTCTTAAATGTGCTATCCGATGAAGATTTTAGTGGAGTTATGTTTCCCTAAAAGGTTAGAAAGAGTACAGTCTGTGTCTTACCTTCCCCGCTGAACTGGTTGCTCCTGAGGCGCGTGTCTGGCCAAGTGATGGTGACCTGAGCAGGCAAATGTAAACCCACGCTAGATGGCCCCTGCGTGCCGCTGCTCGCTCCCGCAAGGTGGATGCCAGCTCAAGCACGATTGTTTCAAAAGTGCAGACCGATTCCTAAAGGTGATCTTCTAGGGCAGCACTAGCGCGCTGCGCTAGGCTCAACCTAAAAATGAGTGTTAAAAAAGAAGCGAAAATCCAGGCAGATTAAATGGGCAGAACCCATTTTGCTACAGCACTTACTGCCTAATGATTAGACGTTGAGTGCTCCCAATAGATGTTACTCTCACCCCACACCTAGGTAGAGGTGGACACGTCAAGAAATTACCCGAGAGATTGTCTGACTTAACGATACGAGCCTGTGCAAAAGCCAGGGGAATATTTGGCATTGAAATCATCCAGCAGACATCCTGTCAAACTATGATTAAGACTCTTCAAAATGTAAACAAGTGTATTTCTTAAACCTGCAGAACAGTTTCACCTTTTGTAAAAAAAAAAATATATTCTATCCTACTGGAGGTCGCCAGTAGGTAGTTATAGTTAGGACCAAGTTTCCATAGGAAGAGCATTTTTTGTTTTGCTTATAACTTTGGCGTTGTTTCCAAACAAATTCTTTGTTCATATCAGCTCCTATGCTGAAGGTTTGGGGGTGATCGTCAAGCGGGGGCTGAGAAAAAAGGTGGGTCCCAAAACGTGTTTTCTCCATGTTAATTTCCATAGGAAACTTTAGACAAGGCTACAGGTCGAACGGGTGAACGGAATTACCCCAAATTTGGCAGGGAGAAGGGTCTTGGTCTAGAAAGCACGCTTTTGTTTATTTGGTGTAAATCCGTTCAGTAGTTTTGGAACCATATCGAAATTTACAAATATCGATATTTGGGAATTCTGCCATCTGATTGGCTGAGGCGTTACGAGCACGAGCTTGCTGCTTATTGGCTGCGAGCAGTGCGAGCGTTTGCAACTAGGAAGTGTTGACAGCCATTTTGTGATTCCGTTAAAACGAGTAAGGGGAAAAAGGACGAAAAGAGTAGGAAACAGGAGGATAGGGGCACTGTAACCTCTGTGGGGGAGTGCGAAGCGAAGTAGTCACTCCTACCGGACTGAAAGTGTGGTGTTGCTCAGAGTGACATGGTGCTGAGATGAGATGCTGCTACACTCTTGTATGAAACCGAGAGCCTAAACCGTGAGGTCATTGCTGTAAAATTATGTGCTCTGGTGTTTGTAGCATACCTGTGAAAGTAGTGTTAGTAGGCGTTTATACCATACAGGAAGTGGGAAGCGAACTACTGACCTCTACCGTGCGTCTATATTATACCGGAAGTGGGAAGCGAAGTACTCCCACCTACCGGTGTGAAGACTCTGGGATCAAACCAAGCTGATTGTTGTAAAGTGATGGGCTGTGGGCGCTTTAGCATACTGGCCGCTGTAGTATAACTGTGTAAGTAGTGTTAGTATGCGTTTATACTATACAGGGAGTGGGAAGCGAACTACTCACCCCTACTGGTCTGAAGACTCTGGGATTAAACCGGGAGCTCATTGCTGTAAAGTGATGTGCTATGGGCGCTGTAGCATACCTGTGGAAGTAGTGGTAGTTTGCGTTTATACAATACCCGGAGTGGGAAGCTAACTACTCGCCCCTACTCAAGACTCACGGATGAAACCATGAGCTCATTGCTGCAAAGTAATGTGCTTTGTGTAGTATTCCAATGTAAGTTATAGTAGAATGTTAGTATGTAATGCTACTATAATGTAAGTATGTAATGTTGGAATGTAGGGCTGTCATGAGGGGGAATCTTGGGGAGTTTGTACACGGTGCTGGAGAAGACGGTTGCCTTGCTGTCAGGTCCTGTTGGTGGCTGTTTAAGCTGTCTTCTTTTCCTGCAATAAATCTACTTTTCGGATCCACTGCTGTCTTCCTATTCACTACATAAATTTGGCGACGAGCGGGAGAAGGTAAAAAGAAGGCAGCACACACCAAGATTTTGAGCTTGCTTGCGTTCTGCTGAAGACCCGTTTTCTTGGTGAAGCTGTTTCTACTCATCCCAGGGTCGGCGGCTGATCGAACTATGTGATCCTACCTCTGGTAGGATTTATATTTTTTTGATTTTGGGCTTCCTCTGCCTCTTCACTACACTCTGGTTGCTGTACTACACGTGTGCAAGTAGTGTTAGTATGCGTTTATACTAATTCTGTAGTTATGCATTAACCAATGCATCATGGCCCTATGGAGCGCCACCTCCCAGGTGCAGGTCATACAATGTCCCGGGGTGTGCATCCGCAGGACATTTGTTTGCTATTACCGGGCGGGAGCATTGCTTCCACCCTGTGATAGTAAATTCTTGTTTGCCTCGTTGAAGCGAGAGGAGGAAAACCTTGTATTGCTTCAATAAAGCAGATCCGGATGGTAAACATGGAGAAAAAAAAATGAAGCGGGGTCTCACCCGTTCATTTAAATGAGCCCACTGATGGGTAATGTTCCAGGGCCAATCCTATTATTATATTGCGGGGTCTCTGCAGCACTGGGGACCTTTAATCCCACATGTAAATTAGGCGCGGGAGGGCACAGAGATGTTTCGCAGACTAGGGGATCGACGCCTCCCCGGGTATTGTTTACGAATTGTTCGGGGGGCTTCGAGGCCAACTCAAGACCGGGGATAGGCAACCTCTGGGGCTTTAGGTTTTACTTAAATATGCAGGGTGGGCCTCGCCAGTCCTTGAAGCCTCGGTGGCCCCAGGCAGTGCCTTATTGGTTCTGAAATCACACAGGCAGTACTCATGGTGTTATAAAGTGATAAACTCGTAGAACCCTTGCCGTTGTAGAATTACCCAGGCTTCATTTATGTAATAGTCTCTTGGTTTATATTTGGTAGGTGCACCACAAAATTAAAAATGTTTGCCCTCATAACCTACTATCAACCGCCGATTTTCACAATAAACTACAGACTAGTGTTGTCAGAAAAAGAAGACCCATACACTCCCTTATTTATTGATTAAAAAAAATTTACTTTTATTAACACAACACAAATAAATGGAAACGTAACTTTATTCAAACAACAATAAAACATGAAAGAAGTGGGTGGGACTCCTCCGGAAGCAGAGTACAAAACCTGCAAGAGAAAAAAGAGACCCAAGTATGTGTGCCATGTCAAAGAGAACAAGCATTTGCAATGCAATAGGTCTCGCATTAACGCGAGTTTAAGCTATTGGCTTTGTAAATGACAATGCCTTCTATTAATGTTTTAAAAACAAATAAATAAAGGGAGCGCTAGGTGGCGCCTGACCGTCATGGCCGCCTTTCAGTAAGGCTCCCGGCGCCGGACCCCACAAATCCTCCTGGCTCCATCCTGGACTACCCTGGCCGTCTCGATCTGGGCGCGGAGGCGTGCGGAGCTGCCCTGCTGTCCCGGGCCCGATCCTGGGGTGCTGCGGTCATCGCGGGACCCGCCTGGACGCCACGGAACCTGACCGGCGGTGGACGGTGGCGGCTGTGGAGCTGAGACCCGGGCGAGCTGCAAATTGAGCCTGCGGTGCCCACGAGGGGTGTAGGCCTGACCCTGCCGGTGGGGGAGGGGCGGCGGCCGCCGCGGTCCCTGTCGACACCGGAAAAGCGAGGCCCTGATCTGCTGGCGACTCGTGGAGGCCCCGAGCGAACTGGTGCGGCTGCGAGGGACAGAATCGCTGGGGCTGCTGTGGGGGCCGGGTGCGGAGGGGAGACCCCCCACATCGGGCTGGGCATCGGCGGCCGGGGGCCCGGCCCCCCCCCCTCCTGGCTGCAGTGTGGCGCTGGCCCCGTCGGACCGAGGCTGCATGAGGGGCTCCGGGTGCAGAGGGGCCCTCTTCTGATTCGGGCCGCGCATCGGCGGTCGGGGGGGGAGTGTGTGCCGTCCCCCCCCCTCCCATCGCTCCGTGACTGGCCTTGCTGGGGACACGGTGCTCCGGGCCCCGGAAGAAGAGGTCCGACGTGTGGTGACGTTCCCCCCCCTTGGAGTTGGGGGGGTGACCGCGCTGGTGAGGCGCCCCCTCGGAGGGGTTGGCTGCACACACGCATCGGGGCCTTGGCGGTTTATCACCTGCGAAGCACTCGGGGGACACTACATGGGCCTGGGGCCTTGAACTGAGGTGCTGGACCTTGCCTTGTCCGTGGGAGGCTGCGGGCACGGCTGTGACCGGGGGTCTGACTGGCTGTCCTGCTGGGAAGCCCGCCGGGGCTTGAGCGCTGGGTCTGGTGGTGCCTGGCCATTTCTCTACGCGGGACCCCCCGGCCGTGCCTCCTTCTGCCTCCACTTCGCCTCGAGCATCCGCCGACGTCCTGAAGGGGTATCTCCAACCTGTTGCCCGGCCTCGCTGAACGCTGCGCCCAGGGCGCCCCCACCATGGGTAAGGACAAGGCAACCAAGCCGGCGCCCGGGGCCACCCAAACCAGGATGGACAATTTCACGACCTCTGAGAAGGGGTCCGGCCCTACGGGCGAGCCGGCCCCCGCTGCGGACCTTGCCGCCATCCTGCAGGCCATCAACTTATCTCGTGCCTCCCTGGAGGGCATGGTGGGAGAGGTCAAGGTGGATGTTGCTCTTCTCCGGCATGACTTGCGGAACGCCACCACCCGCATCTCGGAAGCCGAATCCAGGATATCCACCGCTGAGGATGACATCCGCCACCTGCAGGACCAGGTCCGAGAGCTGACCACCCACTCTAAAGAACTACACCGCCGGGTCGAAGATGCAGAAAACCGCGCTCGGCGCAGCAACCTGCGCCTGGTGGGATTCCCAGAGGGGGTCGAATCGGGCTGGGCGGACGACTTTATGGAGCGCTGGTTCCGATCCTGGATGCCGGTGGACAGCCTATCTGCTTCGTTCGTAGTGGAGAGGGCCCATCGATCCCTGGCCCCCCGGTGCGCCCCCCCCCGGCCTTTCATCCCCAAGATCTTAAATTTCCGAGACAGGGACGCCATTCTCCGCGAAGCCCGGCGCACGGACACCCTCCACTACCAAAATCACAATCATGATCTTCCCGGACTACACTCGTGAAGTCCAAGAACTGCGCCGCTCTTACACTGAAGTGAAACAGAAGATGCGTTCCCTGGGCCTCCAGTACCAGCTTCAGTTCCCAGCCCGCCTTCGGGTCATCTTCCAACACAAGACATTGTTCTTCGATACGCCACGAGCGGCCTGGTCCTGGTTGACGGAGGAGCACCCCCTGCACCGCTCTGGACGCGGATCGCCTATGGGCGGGCGGGGGAGGCCCCGGACATCAAGGACCCGCCGGCGGCATCGCACGTTACCCCGGGAGCGCACGGCGGAGGAGGCGATCATCACGCGCTCCGGGGGTCGAGGGCCTCTTCTGCCTCCTCGGCTGCACCCGCCAGTCCCGCGGCTGGCGGACGGCGGGCCGTGTCGCCCCGGCTGGCGGGCCCTGCAACCCGGCCGGCCGAGTCGGTGGACACCTCGGACCTCTCTCGCAGCCCTAACATTTGACACTGTGTTTCGTCGGGGGGGGGGGGGGTGGATGGTGCTCGGGCCTGGGCTGGAGTGCTCCGCTGTCTGTGTTGCTCTTGGCCAGGGCAGGTGAATCAGGCTTGATTTCTGTTGTACCAGGGGTCCACTAGTGCTCAAGCCCGAGCGTTTTAGCTTGGTGGTTGTTCCATTTGGTTCGGGCGACAGATGCTTCTGTTTTCGAAGTATAGGGTGGGGGTGGGGGATTGGGGTTGGTTTGGGGTTGTTTCTTCCTCCTCGGGAAGGTTTTGTTGGTGGGGGGGTGACTCCCTCTTTGTTGTTGTTCCACGGCATCTTGTAACCTTTGACCTGCTCTCCTGCTCGATGTCCCACTGTCCTTCCTTTCTAGGGGCGTGCGCAGCCGCGCCTCCATTGGCCCCCTCTTCTGTCCTGGACCATGGCTGACCCACCTGTTCCCAAGGCCGCCATGCGCGTATTGTCCTGGAACGTCAATGGTCTTTTAGACCGCTTTAAACGCATGGCGGTCCTCAAATATGCGCAACATGCAGAGATTGACGTGCTCCTTCTCCAGGAGACCCACCTTCTGGGCAATAAATGTCCCTTTCTTACCCGCTATGGTTATGATAGGGTGTGGCACTCAGGTTTCGCGCGGGGATCCCGGGGGGGTCGCTATCCTGCTCCGCAAGTACTTTCCCTTTGTCCTGGCCCAGGTGCATTTGGACCCCCAGGGCATGGTAGTGGCGGTATGTGGTACTCTTGAGGGGCGACCCCTCACCCTGATGTCCCTCTACGCGGCTCTGTCCCTCCTGTCATCGGCCCTCTCCTACACCGCGGGCCTCCTCCCGACGCTTCCGGCGGGCTCACTCATTCTAGGCGGAGATTTTAATGCTGTCTACACGCCCCACCTGGATTCGACGGGACCGATATCCCTGGCCCGTGTCGCTCGCGCAAAGCAGCTCTCGACCTGGGCTGAATCTCGGGGCCTGTGCGATGTTTGGAGGATCTGGCACCCGCAGGCTCGCCAGTACACCCACACGTCGGCAGCTCATCACTGCCATGCCCGGATCGACCTCATCTTCGTCCCGTCTACCGAATGCGCAGGGGTGCAGGATGCACGCATTCTCCCGATAGGCCTCTCGGACCACTCGCCAATGCTCCTTGCTCTTGGCCCACCGCCCCTTTCTGCCCGTCCGCTGTGGCGTCTGAACGCTTGGTTCCTCCACGACAAGGGTTTTCGGAAGGTGGTCGGTGGCGAGATAGCTGATTATTATTCTCACAATGCGGGATCCGTCCCCTCCCCTGCCGTCCTTTGGGAGGCCGGCAAGGCGACTATTCGGGGGGCCGCTAAGGGGCATGTGCAACGGCAGAGACGTGCTCAATCCCAGAAACTCGCGGATTGCGAAGCTCAAGCCTTGGAACTGGAGCGCAACCTGGGGACGTTGGGAGACAGCACACGGTCGCGCCGCCTGGCCTTCCTGCGGGAAGAGATTCGCCTACACTCCCTGGAGGCGGCAAAGACTCTGTGGCGCTCCTCGGTGGCCCGAGTATACGGATGGGGAGACAAAAATAGCACTCTTCTCCACCGGCTGGCCACTTACCCCCGGGCGGGCAGGATTATTCCAGCCATCAAAGATTGTGCGGGCGGAATCCGCACGGTCTCGGTGGCAATGGCCCAAACTTTCGCTGACTATTATTCCCGGTTGTATCGAATCCGGGCGTCTGAGCTCTCCCTGGAGGAGTTGCTGGGGGCGAATGGGGCGGTGCTTGGGCGGCTGGGGCCTGAGGTTTCTGAGACCCTCGATTCGCCTATCGCGCTGCAGGAGATTGAGGAGGCGATTAGCCGCCTGGCGCCCGGGAAGACCCCGGGAACTGATGGGTTCCCTCAGGAATACTATGCTCACTATCGTGAGACCCTGGCCCCGAGGCTTCGGGACCTGTTTGCAGAAGTGGTGGAGACGGGTTCGTTCCGGCCAGAAACGGACACAGCTACCATAGTTGTCCTTCCCAAGACGCAGCCCCCATCGCAGTCCTGCTCAGACTACCGGCCGATATCCCTTATTAATACCGAGCTCAAGATCTATGCCACGGTCCTCGCACAGCGGTTGCGCCCGTCTCTTGCCTCCCTGGTCCACCCGGACCAATGTGGATTTATGCCGGATCGGGGACCAGACACTGCCTGCGGCGCCTGCATCTCGCCCTGGCGCACCGCGGACGCCTTTCCCCCTATCTGGCCCTTCTGCTGGTCGACTTTGAAAAGGCCTTCGACTCAGTGGGGTGGGCGTACTTGGGTGATGTCCTAGAGCGCATGGGTTTCGGTACCCGGTTCCGTGCCATGGTCGCGGTCCTGTATGCGAGCCTGCGGGCCCGTGTATTAGTCAATGGGGCTCTATCCCGCCCATTTCTCATAGGTCGAGGGACGCACCAGGGATGTCCGCTCTCGCCCCTCCTATTCGCTCTGGCCATGGAACCACTGGCTGAACTGATTCGATCGGACCCCACTCTCCGGGGGTGGGACTGGCCAGGTATGACCCCTGACAAGATCGCCCTCTACGCGGACGACGTCCTCCTATATCTCTCTGATCCAGCGACCTCGGGACCCCAGGTCCGCCAGATTCTCCGCCGGTTTGGCCAAGCGTCGGGTCTTCATCTGAACCCCAAAAAATCCGTACTGGTCCCGTTACACCCGTCGAGGGAATGTTTCGACTGGCAATCTGATATTCCCCTCCGGAGACTCTCATTTAAATACCTGGAGATCTGGGTCACCCTCCTTCCGGAACTCTGTTGGGCCCTCAACGTGGCTCCCGTAGTCAACAAGACCAGATCAGATATGCTCAGGTGGCAGTCACTCCCATTGAATCCGCTGGGGAGGGTCGCCCTCTATAAGATGATGATCCTCCCCAAGTTTCTGTATATGTTACAAAATACTCCGTGCCCCTTTCCGCGCCCGTGGTTCCGGGAACTGGATAAGATGGCGACTAAATTTCTCTGGGGCGGCGGCAGGCCCCGGTTGGCCTTAGATCGCTGCAGGGTCCCCTCCTATGACGGAGGCCTGAGCATGACTAACCTATATCTATATTATTTGGCCACCCAACTACTGGTGATTCATGACTGGTTCTCGAATGGGCGGGACGATCCGGCCTATCGACTCGAGGTGCAATGTCTCGGGTTCTCCTCTATCCAGAACATGCTCTATGGGGCAACGGTCCCCCTGTCGCTCCCCGATGTCGTGCGGGCCCCTTTTCTGGCGTGGCGCGCAGCTTTGAGGCACACCCGCTGGTCGGGGACGAAAACACAGCTCACACCGCTTTGGCACGGAACATGGCTGCGGGAGGTGGCGGGACTTGAAGGATTTCGACAGTGGGATCTTCTAGGGATCTCCAGCCTGGGCGATATATGGCGGGGGAGCCACATGTGTTCCTTCCAGGAGCTTCGGACCCGCTTCTGGCTACAGCCTTCCCAATTTTATAGATATCTTCAGCTGCGTCATGCGGTCCAAGCCCACGTCCCTCTGGACTCCCGATTGCCTTCTCATAGCCCGCCCGAGGCTCAGGTGATGTTAGGGTGTCTGGGGAAGGGGGGAATATCCCGCATATATAAATCCCTGATTAACAATACCCCGGTAGACTGGAGCGGACTAAAACAGCGATGGGAGGTTTGGGTGGGGCCCCTAGATGACGCGGACTGGAGGGACGCCCTTATGGCACCTCGATCGCTTACCACTTCCGCCAGGTTGCGGCTCATCCAACTTTACTACCTCCATGCCGCTTATCTGACTCCGGACCGTCTAGATCGTGCAGGCCTCCGCATGGACGCCTCCTGTGTTCGCTGTGGGGTGGCTCCGGCAGATTTCTTCCATATGGTATGGTCTTGTTCCCGCCTGGAGAGTTACTGGGCAACGATTGAAGCCGAACTAATGGAGGTCCTGGGATGGGAGGTCCCCCATGATCCTAGAATGGCTCTGCTGAGCATCACGGACGGGCTGGATGGGTCCCGTAACGAAAAGTACTTTCTCACTACTGCCCTAATGGTAGCCAAGAGGGATATAGCGGCCGTGTGGTCACAGCCGGATCCGCCCAGAGGGGCTACCTGGAGTAGAGGGGTGGATTGGTGTGCCGCTCAGGAGCGGTCGTTGTACGCTGCCCGGGGCTGCCCCAAAAAATTCCGCAAAGTATGGGGGAAATGGCTGGGGGGCCTGTTTTGAAGGATGGGGGCGCAGAGGGCGGGGACGGGGGGGTTGGGGAGGAGGGGTGGATTTTTACATTTGTTTGTCAATGCTTCCCTGATTGAATTTACTGATGCCACGTTCAGCGAACTGTTGTATGTCCTTCTTGATTTTGTCCTTTATGCAGAAATAAAAAAAAATTGTTTATCAAAAAAAAAATAAGGCATTGTTATTTGCATTGTCAATAGCTCAAACTCGCGTAAATGCGAGACCTATTACATTGCAAATGCTTGTTAATTGCTCGCAGGTCTACGGCCAGGAGGGACCCGGCCCACTTAAAGCCCTGCGCACTGTACATTTCAAGCAAGCGCTCTCTGCAAAAGACTAAAGGCTCCTTGCCGTTTGATCCAAGGCACCCTGCCCAGTGACACTGGCTCTTGCTCACAGTATGAGGTTCCTGTCCCTAAAACTCACCACCATTGGCTTACCGCATGAGACCAGAGGCAGCCTTAAGCCGCGCTTATGAGCTTGCATCAGAAAAGAGGCAATACCAGCATGCGCCCTGAAGTTCTCGTAAGGCGCCACTTAGGCGCTCTAAAAACGTCAAAATAAATACAATCAAATAACAAGCCCGGGAGTTGTGTGTGCGCGCGCGCTAAAAGAAAATAGCACGTGAGTGGTGCTCAGAGGCACTTGAGAGAGTGCGCTGGCGATGAGCGGGTGCGTGATCGCGCATCCTGCTCTTTTTCAAAGCACATACTCGTGCTTGTGGCGCGTGGCTGCTCATGCCCGCAAGCCGTATGCCACCACAAGCACGAGTATGTGC
The DNA here is from genome assembly GCF_964204655.1 of Triturus cristatus. Lineage (NCBI taxonomy): Eukaryota > Metazoa > Chordata > Amphibia > Caudata > Salamandridae > Triturus > Triturus cristatus. Next base: position 1,359,374,976 of record NC_140590.1, read on the forward strand.
TTTGTAAAAAGAGCTGCACGACGACTAAAGGTCTCCTATGCAGTGCATGCACACTACGTAGGCGAGACCTAAAAAGAAAGGCAGTCAGAATGAAAGGAAGAAAGTGAGAATGGGACAGAGAGCGAGTGGGTAGAAGGGAGAAGGGGAGGGTGAGTCAAAAGAACAGAGGGAGGAGGAGACAGAGCGTCGGCCTACTGCACCCAGCCCTCCCTGTTCAACTCCTGTCACCCGTGTGTCTGGGATGCTGGGGTCTGCAAGAAACCGTGCGGTCCAGCAAGTCTTTCAAATGAAAGAGATATGAATGAGGCCAGAGATTATATTATCATCTACGGCAACATCGCTTGTCTGCACCTGTGCACCCAGGCTGCTGCACCCCAGCCCCTTTCCCTGCACTGTGCTCAATTGCAGCTACTGTGCACTGAGGCTTCACTGCTCACCTGCCACAACCGGTGTGTCCAACGACATGCCGGTGCGAACTCCAACTCCGGGGTGCCGCTCTCGGGGTGGCACAGCAGGTCTCCGGTCGGGGACGGTGTCTTGATACCACGATGGAAGGCGTCAGAAAGGTCAGAGCATCAGCACTGGTTGAGCACCTACTGCGTGCTTTTTCGTGCAACTAACTCAGTGTCTGAAAAGGGAGAAATAATATAATGGTGGAAACGTCTTAAGGTAAATGAAGGTTTATTTCAAGCTTAAGAGAGAACACCAGTTGAGTGCATCCTTCCTTCTTGAAGTACGATCTACCAACTGTTCGTGGTAATCGTGGTTCAAAGAGGAGAGTGCACGAGAATGCACAAGGGTAAATAATATATTATGCCAACGTTCACATACAAAGGAACAGAGCGCATGTTAGAAGGATAATGTGTGCGTGCAATGCAGTTGGGCAAGCCTGTGTGCATGTACACTTAGTAATCAGCTCACTATAGTGCCCCAAAAGCCAACGCCACGTGTCTGTAGGGCAGCACTGCCCGCTGGCACAGGCCTAAAGTACGGTCCAGCAGGTCCTTAAAATGAGACCGAGATGTGACTGAATGAGGTCAGAGATCACATCATTACGCACGGCAACATCGCTTGTTTGCACCTGTGCACCCAGGTTGATGCCCCCATCCCTTCTGCTGCGCCGCGCTCATTTGCAGCCCCTGTGCACCCAAGCCCCATTGCTCACCTGCTGTCATTGGTTTGTGTCCAAACACGACGGCCAGCAGGGTTCACAATTCAGATGTAGTTTTGATTGCCAGGATGATGTACACCTCATGGATCCCTTTTTTTCATTGCGCATTGTGATATGCGAGGTGTGTGAGAAAGTGCCATTTTGCTGAATTGCTGAATGTACTTTGACTGAGTGTGCCCTGGTCTCCTGCCAATCAGGTGCCCAGGGCCTATGTTCCTTCCCTAAAACAAACCAAACCCCAATTGGCAAACCCTGGCCACATGTCAGGCCCTAGTAAATGGTACCCTAAGTACCCAGGGCTTTGTGACCAAGGGAGAACTCTAAGAGCTGCAGCACACCTTGTGCCACCCTCAGAGGCCCTGTACCCTTACACACACACACTGCCTTTGCAGGCTGAGTGTTTGGGTGCAAAACCAAAACAAAGTCGACATGGCACACTTCCCTGTGTGCCATGCCCATCACCTACACTGCCATGGCATACATCAGTCACCCCTCTAGCTGGGTGCCCTATGCCAATGGTGTGGTCACAGGAGCAGGAGCCCTGTGCCCCTACAGTGCCCAGGTCAATTCCTGAGCCCTGTAAGTGCAGTGCTGCCATTTAAGAGTACATGGTGCTGAGAGCTCGTCAAACACCAGCTCCACAGCACCATAATGGCAACACTAAAGACTGGAAAGTTTGGTATCAAACTTCTCAGCACATTAAACCCACACTGATGCCAGTGTGGGATTTAATGTACCCAGCACCCCAGAGGGCATCTTAGAGGTGCCCCCTGAAACCAAACCTACGAATCCACGTCTGCTCTGAGGCTGCCACACAGCAGACATGTTGCTGGACCCCTGGGTAGGAGAGCCCCTGCTCTCCTGGTCCTGCAACAATGCACATCCTGGGCGAGGTGCTAAATCTCCTCCCCCAGGATGGGCAGGGGGAAGCTTCAAAGGCATGCCGCCTCTGTGAGCTTCCCCAGGCCCCTGCAACCCCCACTCTGGCGGGAAGCTTTGGCCGGAAACCCCAAATAAGGACAGGGGATGTGCCAGCCTGCCAACCCCACCCCTCAGGTGGGGGAGGCGAGGTGAAGCACATCTCCGGGCTCTCGCCATCTTGAAGATGGGGAGCCCTACCCTATCAGGACTAGGCTACTGCCCCCCTCCCACAGGAGAGAGGCAGGATAGGGGGTGTACCCACCCCAGGACGGGGACCCATTGGTCCCTGCCCTTCACCTACCTATAACGCCCCTAAATCTAGTATTTAGGGGCACCCTGAACCTTCCTTCCCCAGATTCCGAAATTACAAGAAGAGCGAGAAGAAAAGAAGACCTGCCCTGCAGCTGCGAAGGAGAGGGAGACACCAACTGCTTTGACCCCAGCCCTACCGGCCTGTCGACCTCGAACCTGCTCCTGCTCCAAACCCGGCATCTCTTGTGGCCAGCAACCTCAGAAACCCCGGAGGACCTGGCTACCTTTGAACTCTGATCCCCTGGGACTCCCATGAGTAGAGGCTCTACTCAAAACCTACCTTTCACCCCTGGCAGCAGCCCGGAACCGCGATCCCAGCCCACTCTGCACCAGCCAAGCCTGGCCGGTGCCGGAGTGAACTAAACCCACAAGGACCCCCCTCGACAATCCTGAAGAAGCCTGCAGCCTCCTGCAGCCTCAGAACAGTGTGCCACCCCAACCGCGATCAACAGAGGGTAAGATTTTCCGACACCAAAAGGCACCCCTGCATCCGGCGCCCCACGGCCCTCTGTGTCCAATCCCGGGGTACCTACCTATCCTCCAACTACCCAACTTACCTCTCGAAGTGGTGGTGGCACCTGAAGAGTCCTCGTCCCCGAGCCTGCAGTCTTTTTCCAAACCGGAGATTTCCCATTGAAATCCATTGAGCGCCCGAAGGCTCAAAAGCCCTCTGCACCCAGCCGCCCGAGTGGCCCTGGCAGTGAAAACTCTACACTTTCCTACTTCCCCACTTGCCCTGAGTAAGTGACCAGGAGCCCAGCTCCCACAGCCACGTGGCTTGCCAGACAGCAGCCACCAAACAAGGCCCCCCTATCCCTCATAGGATAACATTGGGCATAACTCTCTCTGCACCCGGCCGCCCTAGAGTCGCTGAGAGTGAACCAACTGTACCTACCTGACCCTGGGAGACCCCTGAGTCTGTGCCCAGAACCTCAACACTGCCAGTCGAGTACTTACCCTTAAACCGCAAACTCTATTTTCCTCATAGGGTAACATTGACTGACTTTTTCCTGAAATTTCTTCTGTGTGGACTTTTCAAATCTTCAAATATTCACCAAAAATCAGCCGAGTGACAAAAACGAATTTACTCACCTGCTCTTAGGTGAGCTCCCAGTGCTGGATCTTGGTGCCCAGCACTGACTCTAAAAAGTACCCACAACTATACTTACCTTTAACTCATTTTTCTTCCATAGGAAACCATTGACTGTTTTTCTGTGAAATTTCTTCTAAGTGTTGATTTCTGCAATTTCTAAATATTCTTCAAAAATCGTATAACATCTGAAAACGTAATTACTTATCTGTTTTGGATAAAGGTCCCAGTACTGAGTCTAGGCACCCAGTACTGGATTACAAAAGTAACGATAACCTACTGTACCTATAACCTGAATTTTCTTCCATAGGGAATCATTGATTGTTTGCTCTGAAATATTTTCTAAGTATTAACTTTTAAAATAGCTAAATATTAGTTAAAAATCATTACAGTACCAAAGTCGACTTTCATCAACTGAAATGGCAGGAAGTGTACTTGTGTGTGTCCCTGTTGCAGTTTTGACGTCGCACAATCCGCAATTTACATTAATGTAGCATGTACCGGGAGGGCGGCAACTATCGCTAATGAGATGCTGTCCGAAAACATTGAATGGACAACATCACATGTCGTTGTCAAGCTTGTGTATATGCGCAGACACGCATGTCAATGGTGTGCGGTATTATTGAAAGTGTTGCTATCGCGCTGCACACACATGCGAATGTGCTCGGATGGAGGAACGATCAGCAGTGAGGCTACGTCATACACAGTGATAACGCTCATTACAGTCAAGCAATGCATGTCAAACGTGAATCTGAAAATCTCACATATGACACACTACTATAATAGTAAAGCCTGACAACCGAGCATACTGCAACACAAATCTACACATTACTCTTTACTGTTTGTCACATGTGATCTAGGATGTGCACTCTGCCCGGGACTGATGATACCCCTTCGAGCCACCAATACCCAGGCCGAAAGCGCACACACACACACACAAACACACACACACACACACACACACACACACACACCCCCCCACCCCCCCACCCCCTGTAACACATTTGTTTTTTTGATGTAACGTTTCAGATGCATTGCTATCACACGTGGAAGGCTACTGTATAGAGCATGATTATTGATCAAGATGATCGTTGCGTGTACTATAAGATATGTGTACACAGCAAAAACGTTTTCAAAAAAGCTCTGTAAGCAGAAGAGGTATCTCTCATCAAACGGTGTAGTGAGAATGACTAAAATGGGTGAGGTCCTCAAACTGCTACAATGGCAAATGTTATGAACCAATCAAAAGCTTTTTTTTAAGGTCACATGGCAAGCGTGCACCGAGCACGAAACGAGGCCCTACCCGACGTGATTTTGAGAAAATGTATTTACCATAATATGTTTATTACAGTTAGAAATATATAAATGTGGAAAATATTTGATATTATCGCTTGTTCTCATATAAGCTTTAAACTTATTTAGATATAGTTTTGAGACATAAAAAAATAAATGAGGGAATGGCGTACCCGGCGTGATATCATACGTCTATGACGTAACACAGGGCCTGGCAGCGTGCACTCGTCGCATATGGAACGCGCAGCCATCGTGACCCTATACGTAGATGACGTAACGCGCATATTGGAACCGCGCAGCTGTCTCATACCAAACTAGGAGCTGGCGCGACCTTATACGTATATGATGTTAGGCGGGACACGGTGCTACGAAGCCGTCGGAAATGCGCATCCTTAACGAGTTTTGCAATATCGCGGATAGGATTCGCGTGGTGATGGAGCTTGGTACACTGCCGGTACGGGAGTCTAGTTTTCTTAAAAAAAATATATATATAAATATACATACTTTTTGGGGAAGATATAAAAAAATTACATAATTCTACAAATTAAAAAAAAGGATAATAGAGTTGCAAAATATTACAAAACAAATAGAAAAAAATAGGTTTTATAAATATTAAAATATGAAATAAACATTTAAAAAAACCTTTTCAAATTCACTGAAAAAAACATAGGTTTTACAGACCTTATAGTTAGGAATTAGTATTTAAAAAAACTTAGAAATTCACTGAAAAAACCATAGGTTTCAGGGACGTTATAGTTAGTTGGACATTTGACTCATATAAAACCGAAGAAATTCGCCTGTTCTAGTTAGTTGAGCTAACAATAACTTGTGTGCCTGCAATGCACTGGTGATGACGTCACATATTACATCACTCATGACATGGTCAGTGACATCACTGATGACATCTCAAATGACATCACTGATTACATCATCCAGTGAATGTGTTTTTCTGTAAAGTTTAAATATTTTTCATATATATCTATGTCAAGGTGTATAGAAGAAAGAGTGAATTTACAAGTCCCTGAATGGATTATTTAGTAGGTGCGTGATTGATTGTATAAGTGAGTGACTGAACATGTGTTACTGAATGTATGAGTTAGTGACTAAACTGTGTGAAAGTCTGTATTAGTGTCTCAGTTGGTGTATAAGCGGCTCCATGGGTTGGTGAGTAGCTACATGAGTGTCTATATGGGTTATTGATTTGTTGTCTGAGTATCTGTATGGGTGCCTGATTGTCTGTATGGGTGGGTGCGGGGGTGTGTGACTGTGCATACATGTCTGAGTGGGTGATTCACTGGTTTTATGGATTAAAAAGTGCTTCTGGGATGGGCTGTATGGGTGAGTTAGTGTGTGTAGGGGTGTGTTGGTGAGTGAGTGAATGTCTCATTGGTATATGTGTGAGTAACTACATATGTTTTAAGGCAGTATATGGGAGTGTTAGAGTATATAAATGACTAAGTGAGAGTAAGTTATTTGAAGAGTGGGTGTATAAAAGTGTCTGCTTGTATCAGTGATTGTATAAGACAGTAAGTATGTGTTAGTATCTGCATAAAAAAGTGATGTGGTGTGTATAAATAACAGTTGGTGTGTATAACTGTATACATGAGTAAATGCCTATGTGATTGATTCTTTGCATGACTGACTAGGTGTGTGAGTAACTATGGATGAGTGGCGGACTGACTGTATGTATAGGTGTACGAGTGCATATTATAGTACTGTATTGATGAGTAACTGCATGTATAAGTGAGTGGATGTGAGTGTAGACCTAGGAAATAGTGGGTGGTATGTAGTATCTGGCATTGTTGTGTGTATGGTTTCAAAAATAATAGTCTGTATTTTAGAGTGCGTGTATCAGTTTATATTAGACCATCAGTATGCGCGTTCCGTATGCGACGAGTGCACGCTGTCCGGCCCTGTTACGTCATAGACGTATGGTATCGCCATAGGTTTTACAGATGTTATAGTTAGGAATTAGCATTTAAAAAACCTTAGAAATTCACTGAAAAAAACATAGGTTTCAGGGACGTTATAGTTAGTTGGACATTTGACTCCTATAAAACCAGAGAAATGTGCCTGTTATAGTTAGTTGAGCTAACTATAACTCGTGCGCCCGCAATGCACTGGTGATGACGTCATATATTACATCACTCATGACATGGTCAGTGACATCACTGATGACATCTCAAATGACATCACTGATGATATCATCCACGTGATAATCTGATGCACATACTGATGGCCTAATATAAACATTGATACACGCACTCTAAAATACAGACAACTATTTTTGAAACCACACACACAACAATGCCAGATACTACATACCACCCACTATTTCCTAGGTCTACACTCGCATCCTCTCACTTATACATGCAGTTACTCATCAATACAGTACTATAATATGCACTCATACACCTATACATACAGTCACAGTCTGCCACTCATCCATAGAGTTACTCACACACCCAGTCAGTCATGCAAAGAATCAATCACATAGGCATTTACTCATGTATACAGGTATACACACCAACTGTTATTTATACACATACCACATCACTTATTTATGCAGATACTAACACATACTTACTGTCTTATACAATCATTGATACAAGCAGACACTCTTTTATACACCCATTCTTCAAATAACTTACTCTCACGTATAGTCATTTATATACTCCAACACTCACATATACTGCCTTAAAACATATGTAGTTACTCACACATATACCAGTGAGACATTCATTCACTCACCAACACACTCATACACAGACTAACTCACCCATACAGCCCTTCCCAGAAGCACTTTTTAATCCATACAACCAGTGAATCACCCACTCAGAAATGTATGCAGTCACACACCCCCCGCACCCACCCAGACACTCAGGCACCCATACAGATACTCAGACAACAAATCAATAACCCATATAGACACTCATGTAGCTACTCACCAACCCATGGAGCCGCTTATACACCAACTGAGACACTAATACAGACTTTCACACAGTTTAGTCACTAACCCTACATTCATTAACACATGTTCAATCACTCACTTATACAGTCAGTCACGCACCTACTAAATAATCCATTCAGGGACTTGTAAAATCACTCTTTCTTCAATACACCTTGGCATAGATATATATGAAAAATATTTAAACTTTACAGAAACACACATTCACTGGATGATGTCATCAGTGATGTAATTTGAGATGTCATCAGTGATGTTACTGACCATGTCATGAGTGATGTAATATGTGACGTCATCACCAGTGCATTGCGGGCGTGCAAGTTCTAGTTAGCTCAGCTAACTATAACAGGCAAATTTCTCTGGTTTTATATGAGTCAAATGTCCAACTAACTATAACGTCCCTGAAACCTATGGTTTTTTTCAGTGGAAAAAAAAAAATAGAGAGAGAGAGAGAAGCTGGCTCTGTACATACTATACCAAAGTGAGGTATAGTGTGCACAGAGTCCAGTGAAACCCCAAAGGTAGGCAGAGGCAAAGTTAGATAGAACCTTACTCATTATTTGTGGTGGTGTGGTCAAGCAGTAAGGCAGTATCAGAGGACAGTGTTAAGCATTTGTTGTACCCACTCAATCAGCAAATGATTTGACACACTCAAAGACCAATTGGTTTTGTATAAAAATATTCTTTGTTATTTTATTTTCTAGAACCAAGCAAGCCTGGCACAGGTAAGTTGATAAATGCTTTGCAGTAAATATACAGTTTGAACTGCAATCGTAAATGTACTTTTGAAATGGTTACAGTTTGAATTACTGGTATTGCAATACTGTGAAATGCTGTACATATACTTTGTATCGACTGCAATGAAAATTACAGGTAAGTTACTTTTACGATTACTTTTTAGATTACTTTTTCTACTCCGTGTGATATGCCTAGATATCACACTGGGACATTTCCTGAAGTACTGGGTATTTTAAGCCCAGCGGTGCAGGGGAACACACCCTATGACTTCGGGGTTCTTCCTGTTTCAGACCTACAGAAACACAGAGTCTTCTGGGTGAAGTCAAAGATCAGTTTATTGGCTGCAGACCAATTACAGGCGTCCTAGAAGTACAACAGCGTGTATGTTCTCAGGAGACTGCTGCAAATCACAGAAACGGGCTTCTTCTTAAATACAGATTTTCCTGCCTCAGGCATACATTCTTGGGTTTATGGCATGGTCATTCAAAGTGTACATTACAAACGAAAAAGCAGAGTCATGATGACCATCCCACATTCCAGTGAAGCCAGCCCGCAATTATTTACACAGTAAAGCTCAGATCCCACATCAGATATCGATAGGCCTCAATAAACATGAGCATCTCCTGTTTTGGGAAACAAGCCATAAAGCAGGAACAGCCAGGTGTGAAAGAGATTAGCTGGAGGCTTGTGTAGGATGAAAAGACTTTATGGTGTGTCAAGCCCTGATGCTAATCACAGGTGGCCAGAGGACGGGGAACTTGTGAGACCAGTTTGACCTGGGGCAGCGGAGTCAAGCTGCCCAGGTCACAGAAAAGTCAAGGAAAGGCACATGTGCTCTAAAAGGCCCGTTTTAGCTTCATGCTATATAGCCTATGTGAGGGCAACCATAAGATGGCCACCGATACAAAATGGAACCCACGCAGTGATGTAAAATAGCGTATACACAGTGCATTCATAGCTGAAACGTTACAGAAAGCACTCGTACATACCGCATTAACCATTCGCGGTACACTACTACCGAGATAGACAGGGGTAGGGTACTATCTCCTACGCGGTCCCAAATTCTAAAGTACGACAGACCCTCCTTTTGCCCTTACATAGGCAATAACTATACTCATTTCAATCCGAGTCTAGGTCAATATTCACGAAGTCATGGAGATGTTGCTGTAGCATCATCCTATTACTTAGCTCGTCCCTCGATACAGGTTTCCTTACACATAATGTAGCACAGAGGCCACATATCGCAGGAGCACACTGTATGCACAGACAGAACAGGAAAAGGATGGCTAAGATCATTCCAATGACCATCAGAACTTTCCAACCCCAGGCAGATATCAGTTCCCAGAACCACCCCACCAGTGACCAATCTCCTTTATCCACGTGTATGGACTCAGATATTTTATGCAGTTTGGAGATGGCTTGATAAACTGTTGGAGCGTTGTCTGGTATGAAAATGCAACAACTGGATTGGATAACCTTACATACCCCACCACGGTCTGCAAGTATGACGTCTAGAACCATGCGGTTCTGCAAAGTCATGAGGCGATCCGCTTGGAGCTCAGCTGTCAAATTACCAAGGGCACCAGCCGTAACATTAACAGTGGATTCAACCACACGAGTCAGCTGTCTCAGGTTCCTACTATTAACCATAGGTCCCCAAAACGGCAGGAAACCCAAAAAGAAATCTCCCGCTTCCTGACCGGCAGTATCCTCCTTACTAATCACGACTCTCACAACTCTGGTCTTGTGATAGTCGGAGGCGGCAGTAAATGTTGGCGGTAGCAGATTTGCAATATAACATGTGCCCGAGAAGTCAGGGGACAACCATGTATATGCTCGGTCATTGCAGATAAAATATGTACCCTTGGCAGCCAAAAACGCAGGGGAAAACTGCGACGGAAAAGTGTACGTTTCAGTACAGTCACTTCTCCCCAGTTGAGCTCTAGGATTCTGACCATTACCTTGCAAACAGAACCGACCTATGTGGGGTACGACCCAGATTGGGGATGAGATTTTCCGCTGTCTTTCACCTAGACTAATACTATACCCCGTCGCGTTCCACCCTACATAAGCTCTCAGCTCTTTTTTTGGGAATGGATGAGTATGCATCGATATCTCTACTCATATCGGCAATTCCTTTCACTAAAGCTTTATTATTGGTGCTAGGTCTGATGGAACGCGGTTGTCGCGGGGAGTACGCATCTAGTGCATAGAGAAACATGGTCTGGAATGCCCATGGCGATCCATTTTAACTATACGGCAGCACCAGATAGGGAATACCCTTATCAATGGTATGTGGCATTAAACCACACACCCAACAATTTGTTGTATTCATGACTAGTTGGTGCTGGTGCAGGAGCTGAATAAACGAGTTATTCACAAACTCAGATCGTCTAGCTTGTTCATGTTCAGGCAGAGGGTGAAAAGAGTGTGAGGAGACAGTAGGAGAAGGCATAGGCTGTACAGTGGGTGCAATGGGCTCTTGAGAGGAGAAGAATACAAATCCTACAGTAAACACTATCATGCTACATAATACAAACAGGCATAATAATACAAAACGTTTGCGTGTCATGATTTTACACATTCTTGTTTTAAAGTTCATTTCCTCAGTGAGTCTCTCCATCTTACAAAACTCCATCCTCTAATCGTGCCGCTCGCGGCGGGTGAGTATCTTCTGCTAAGGAGTACGCCTGTCAGTCCAGGGAACGCCCTAGACCAACCAGAACCGTCAACCTAACGTCTTCGGCCTGTACCCCAAAGTCTTGGCACCGCGACCCTGCGGCTGAACCCGGATGGTGGTTCGAAAAACAAAAATCAAGAAAGTCCTTCAGATGGGAGAGCTCTGGTTATCAAAAAATAAAAAGGTAAAGGAAAAAGAATATTTATTTGTCCGTGGGCCTTGGCCTCAGATTGTAACGAAAACGGCCAGGCACTGTTTGATCTTGAAACAAGAGTTCAGGCTCTGTAGTGTCCAATCGAGCTGACGGTGGCACAGCTTCTTGCAAAATAGCGTCACTTTCCTGCGCTGAGGCTGTGCCTTTTATGCGTGCATCACTGAACGGCACAAAACGAGGTACAGTGTCTGCTTCAGAGTCTGCGATACCCTCCTGGACCCACTGGTCATACGGCAGAGGCAAAGGGATCCTTTTGATGTGGGCGCCGTGGATCCAGTTTTTCTTCCCCTTCACTCGAACCGCTGATCTCGTAGATAGGAGCACGAGATGAGGGCCGATCCAACGAGGCTCATCGTTGCTCTTGCGCTGAAAATTTTTCACCAAGACCCACGTGCCCGGGTCAATAGGGTGTCCTGGAGCCTCAGAAGCCGGGGGGAGAGTATCATGCACCTGTTGGTGTAAAACACGCAGTTTAGCTGTCAATTCGTGCAAGTAATCAAGTAACACTGGATGCTCGATCTCACTGAATTTCGTCGGTCTTGGCACACCCCATACATTAGCCGGGCAGCCAAAAACGACCTCGTAGGGACTAAGTCCCACTCGTGAGTGCACGGTCATTCTGGTGGATAGGAGTGCTAGAGGCAGAGCGTCAGGCCATTTAAGACCTGAGCTCGCTTGGATTTTGGCCAGCTTAAGTTTGAGAGCGCCGTTGTAGCGCTCCACTAGTCCAGCAGATTGGGGGTGGTTTGCAGCGTGAAACTTCTGCCTTATACCTAGTCCCTCACACACATTCTTCATCACTTTACCCACAAACTCACTTCCATTATCGCTCCACACCATTCTTGGCATTCCAAACCTAGGGAAAAATTCCTTCACAAGGGCTTTGGCTGTGGATAGAGCAGTGTTATCTTTTAGAGGATAGGCCTCTACCCATTTTGAGAAAGCGCAAACAACCACCAATACATATTTCAGGTTGTTGCATCTTTCCATGTGGATAAAATCCAACTGCAAAACTTCAAATGGATATGATGGAGGCGCAAAAGGACCAGCTGGAGTCGGGGTTCCCCTACCAGGGTTGTACTTCAAGCATACCATACAATTCTTGACCACATTCTCTGCACACTTAGGAATTCCAGCATTCTGCCATACTGGAGCCAACAGCTTACAGATTCCTTTCGTACTGATGTGTGCCATTCCATGTGCCATAGTAACCACTGGAAGCACATATGCATCAGGTAATAACCATCGCCTATGTTCTGACAAATCAATCCAACAACCATTCTCATCCAACTTACCCATACTTTCTCTCCACTTGCTTAACTCTTTCTCTGTGGCTTCAGCTTGAAGGGACTTTACACTTTCTGTTGTGTTTTCACACATTCCAACATCACCAACCCATCTGGCAGGGCCTGCAACATACATTCGAGTCTTTACATCTTTTGCTGTTTCTTTCGCAACTTCATTAGCAAACGCATTACCACGACCAACATCATCAGTGATTTTCTTGTGCGCACTGCATTTCATAATCGCAACTTGCAACGGTAGGGTCAGTGACTCAAGGAGATCATTCACCAACTTGCCATTCTGGATCTTAGCTCCATGCGAAGTCAGGAACCCACGTTCCTTCCACAATCGCCCAAAACTAAGAGCCACGCCAAAGGCGTACTGGCTGTCTGTATATATATTCACTCTCATTCCTTCAGACAACACGCATGCTCTCGTAAGGGCAATCAATTCTGCTGCTTGAGCCGAATTTTGTGGCACACGCGCAGTTTCCACAATCGTGTGCAAAGTCGTGATAGCATATGCAGCAGTCGTATCACCATTCGGAAGCTTGAAACACGAACCATCCACCCATAAAGTACCATCACACTCAGTCAGGGGAGTATCTTTAAGATCTACTCTCCCTTTCGTTTCTTCCTCTGTTCTGAACAGACAATCATGTTGCTCTATCTCATCTAGGTCTGCTGGAATTGGTAATAGTGTAGCTGGATTCAACGTGTTGCATCTCTTTATGTGTATATGGTTTGCTAACAGTGTCAGCTCATAACCAGATAATCGTGCACTAGTTAAGTGCTGTGTCTTGGTCCTGTTTAACAATGTGTCCACGGCATGTGGAACCATAACAATCAATGTATTATCCATTACTAGTCCAGCAGACTGTCGAATAGACATAGCTGCAGCGGCTGTGGCTCTCAAACAACTTGGCAATGCCCTCGCTACCGGGTCCAAGGTTGACGAAAAATACGCGCATGGACGCGGTCTGTCGCCAAAAGGCTGTGTTAACACTGATAATGCACAACCATCTTTCTCGTGAACATACAATGTAAAAGGCTTGCTGTAGTCAGGGGTACCCAACACAGGAGCTGAACACAATGCATTACGCAATTCCCAAAAACTTTTCTGACACTCCTCAGACCATGGAATAGGATTCGGTGTGTCTTTGCATGTTAATGCCAACAAAGGTTTTGCCAACAAAGAAAAATGTGGTATCCAATGCCTACAGTATGAAGTAATGCCCAAGAAAGCACGCACTTCTCTCTGTGTTCTTGGTACACTCAACTGTGCAATGGCTTGAATTCTTTCTGGGGTCAGTTTCCTTCCCTCCTTCGATAAGAGATGACCTAAGTAGGTCACTTCTTGTCGACAATATTGCAGCTTTGAGAGAGACACTTTGTGATGGAAGGCAGACAAATGATGCAACAATGACAAGGTAGCTTCTTTGCAAATCTTTTCAGTATCCGCGGCGATCAGTAAATCGTCGACGTACTGAATGAGGATAGCGCCACCAGGTAAAACCAGTGCATCAAGCTGCGCTTTTAAAGCCAGACTGTATATTGATGGACTCTCCCAGTAGCCCTGGGGAGCGCGTTTAAAGCGGAAGCTGCGACCTCCTAAACTGAAGCCAAAGATGTCTCTGCTCTCCTCTGCAATTGGGATGCTAAAGAAAGCATTCTTTAGATCGATCACTGAGAACCATGCAGCGGAGGCTGGAATCATGGTTAACTAGGTAGTTATATCAGGGACAACTGGAAACTGTGGTACAACAATCTTATTAACCTCTCTAAGATCAATCACAAATCTGTAAACAGGTGGCTGTGAAGGGTCCGTTCGTTTTAAGACAGGTAAACCAGGACTATTGCAAACGTTGCCTCTTGTCTCTTCAATTACACCCTTTTTAATCAAATCGTTGACAATTTCTAACCGCTTTCTGACCTTCATTGGAGATCTTATACTGGGGAATACGTGGCAATCTGACATTGGTTTTTAAAGTAACCACATATGGCGGTATTTCCAAGAGACCCACATCATTGGGACCAGTAGCCCAAAGGACATCCGGAAGGGATGACAATTCAGGTGGCATTGTATTTTTAGACAAATACATCGGGGAAATCACTTTCTTGCCTAATGTAAGTTGTACTCCTGAAGGAGAACAATATAGCGTGGCATGCAATCTTTTTAGCAAATCTAAGCCTAGCAAATTTTCACCACAACCTGTCGTTAGAATGAGGGGTGCTTTTAGCTCACAAGGTCCAACAGAAAGCGACATAGGACTAGAAATCGGGTTCCTAACTGGGGCGCCAGATATACCTACTGAGACATTTATTTTGCCAGACAAAGGCGCACCAGGGAGTTTTGAATGCATGATTGAACTCTTCGCAGCACCAGTGTCCAGCAGAAAGGGCTCCGTTACATTTGCTGTAGTTACTTTAACATAAGGTCCGCTCTGATCCACTGGCACTGAAACCACTCCCTCTCTCTGTCTACGGCTGTCCTAGTAATCATCATCTTCTGCATTGTCGTCTTCTGCATAATAATCGTTATTGTAATACTGAGCTGTATTACCAGTCGCTGGCTTGCTGATCAAAGCTATTTATGGTATTCTGAGGCGGAAGAGGACGCGCGTTCCGGGGAACATTTCCACGCCCTTTGCCTCTAGGAGCTTGCTGACCACCTCTACCTCTTGCACCATACGCATTACTGTTACGCTGCATTAATTTAGGGCAACTATATTTAAAATGTCCTTCCTCTTTGCAATAGGAACATTGGTTGGGACCTACAGGGATTCGTGGTTGATAGTACCCATTCATTTGCTGACTATTCTGAAACTGTTGGGGCTGGTGATAGACACCTTGTGTTTGCCTATAATTACTCTGTCCTCCACGTGGCGGATAGGCCTGCTGCAAAAGGACCTTTGTCTTTAGTTCTTTCGTTTTCTTATCTGTTCTATCCTTCTCATCTTTGTCTCTATTCTCATAATACTGTGCAGTAGCCAGTATTTGCGCTGAAGAGGAAACAGCCCAAGAACTTTCTGAGTCTTTGAGTTTCTTACACAACTCGGGGAGTAGATTCTGCACAAATTTATCGACAAATAGCCGTTGGCCACCTTCAGTGCTCATGTCTTGACCACTGTGGTCGATAAACGTTTCTTCAAACCTGGTGAAGAAATCAGACCCTGTCTCATCTTTCTTCTGCTTGCATGCAGATAGTTTGTCCCAATTTACGCGCATCGCAGGCATTATAGTTTTCATGTAGGTAATAATTCTACCAGGGAGGTCTGCTACCAAAGGCTCAGGTTTTGCACCACCAACTTGTCTAGCGTCTGCAGCAACGATATTAGCCCATGTGTCACCTAGTTCTGCAGCGTGATCTATATTGCGGATGGATCCCCATAAAGGCTGTGGAACCACATTCCCAAACAGCATATCTATGTCGGCTAGATTCATTACACATGATTCTGCAGTTTGTGATAACTCCTTATAATATCCTGCAGGGTTTTTACGGGGATCAGGCAATGTCTGCTTAAGTTGTAACACCTCAGATCGCTTCCACGGGACATGTACCCAAACACGCTGAAAATGTGCTGGGACAGCTGGATTAGCATTCGGATCACCAGGTCTCCAAACTGGGGGAACCTCACGCATTGGATATTGGCGCGCTTTTACCTCCTTCCCTACAGGGAAATCCTGGTCAAACAATGATTGCTGACAATCGCCGTTTCTGAGGGACAGTAAAGTCGCAACTGCTTTATCTACATTGGGGCCCACAATTACACCTGTTCCGAAATCAAATCGCACTCGACACAATTCCTGTGGGTTTGGGTTTGCACCCTTATCCTCCAATTCCTCACAGAGGAATTCACACATTTTATCAAAAACATACCTCTGTTTTGGGGCATCCCATTGATGAAAAACATTAACAACCGATTCCACATCATAGCATGAAGGGAAACCAATCCACCTACGCGCCAGATGATCTAACACCTCTTTCTCTTCGGGACCAGGCAACTGACTACGCAATTGCTTACGCTGTAAACCAGGAGTCACACTAGATGACCCAAAGAGAGGCGACATTAAACTAGTAACTACATTAGCCAGTCGTTGTCGTGCTGAAGGAGAAGTTGAGGTGAAAACAGGGGGATAGACAGAGGGAAGAAAGACTGATTCAGATACAGGTACCGGGGTAGTGTAAGAAGGCGCGCCAGGGGAAACTGCTGGTGGGCTAGGCAAAGTCGCAGGAAGCGCGGGGGTAACAGGTAGCAAAACTAGCGGCCCTTGAGAGGGCTGCACTGCAGGGATAGGAGCCAGCTGAGGAGGAGCTGGCAACTGCGGGAAGGCTTGCGGCATATTTACTAGAGGCTGCACATTTACAAGCTGTGGAGGTGCTGTGGCATTTTGCGCATATGGGGGTGGCGAACTTAACAAATGGGACATTAGGGAATCTTTCTCATTCTCTTTTGTCTCATCTTGCACAAGGGGTGACAAAACAGGGTAACATTTATCAATCCCTAGTTTGCGCTGTCTATGTAACTGTTCCTTCATTTGTTCCTCCTCATTATCTTTAAATTGCACAGCTGCTTGCATCACTGACATACCTCTCTCTCTCTTATCCCTAGCTTTATTTCCTTCTGTTTGGCTTCCTTTCGCCATAGGCGGAAAGAATCAAACATCGCCGGCCGGGCTTTCTTTTTAAACAATTTAACTTCCAAATTATCTAAGATATCTGTATCGAAACTACCATTTTGGGGCCATTTTAAAACACCGTCCTTTCTGGTGTATCGGATCCATATTTCATTATATGCAATGGGGCCCACGCCATGTTTTACATAAAGCTCATAAGTAGGAGTTCCAATTGGAGGAACCGGACATGAATCCTCCAACTGGAAATCCCTTCCACAACCCAAACAAAACAATCTACAAAATACACTAGAACCAGGCATCTTTGCTCACTAGTCTAGTTTCAAACGTCAAAGGATTATCGAATGCGATAGTTTCGTGAATACACGAGTCCTCTGGCTTTGGGACTTGCAAGCACCAAATCGAAATGATCCCGAAGGATACCAAATGCAAACTGGGAGACGCTCCACTTATACTTAACTGAATATTGATGATCGATGGCGTCACCAGAAGACTCTCTCGATTGTTTCGCTCTACCAAAAATCGTCAAGGGTCTAAAACAGGGCGATTAATCAGGGCAGCAGTCCTTCGTAGCCGTCGGGACGCGGAGAACCTCGCAGAAAAGACTTTCGGACCACGTCGACATGCAGGGGTCGATGAAGTGACGGCCTTCCTCCAGAATTTCCACACGAAGCTCCTCACGAACCTCTGGCTTGGACCGGTACCGCTGAAATCGCGCCGAGTTGGGCGCCAACTGAAGTACTGGGTATTTTAAGCCCAGCGGTGCAGGGGAACACACCCTATGACTTCGGGGTTCTTCCTGTTTCAGACCTAGAGAAACACGGAGTCTTCTGGGTGAAGTCAAAGATCAGTTTATTGGCTGCAGACCAATTACAGGTTTCCTAGAAGTACAACAGCGTGTATGTTCTCAGGAGACTGCTGCAAATCACAGAAACGGGCTTCTTCTTAAATACAGATTTTCCTGCCTCAGGCATACATTCTTGGGTTTATGGCATGGTCATTCAAAGTGTACATTACAAACGAAAAAGCAGAGTCATGATGACCATCCCACATTCCAGTGAAGCCAGCCCGCAATTATTTACACAGTAAAGCTCAGATCCCACATCAGATATCGATAGGCCTCAATAAACATGAGCATCTCCTGTTTTGGGAAACAAGCCATAAAGCAGGAACAGCCAGGTGTGAAAGAGATTAGCTGGAGGCTTGTGTAGGATGAAAAGACTTTATGGTGTGTCAAGTCCTGATGCTAATCACAGGTGGCCAGAGGACGGGGAACTCGTGAGACCAGTTTGACCTGGGGCAGTGGAGTCAAGCTGCCCAGGTCACAGAAAAGTCAAGGAAAGGCACATGTGCTCTAAAAGGCCCGTTTTAGCTTCATGCTATATAGCCTATGTGAGGGCAACCATAAGATGGCCACCGATACAAAATGGAACCCACGCAGTGATGTAAAATAGCGTATACACAGTGCATTCATAGCTGAAACGTTACAGAAAGCACTCGTACATACCGCATTAACCATTCGCGGTACACTACTACCGAGATAGACAGGGGTAGGGTACTATCTCCTACGCGGTCCCAAATTCTAAAGTACGACATTCCTAGAGAAAAGGTAAGTAAAATCAATTTTGCACAATTGTTATTTTTCTGGTTTCCATACAAATCAACTCCACACTAAGAACTAGGGGTGGGCGGAATTTGCGAAGTTGCCTTTCGCAAAATTTCGCGAAACGGTAACAAATCTCCGAACACACGAAATTTCGCATGCTCGCAGAGATTTTGGGCTGATTAATGCATTACTGAATTTGAGGTTCAACTCTGGCACCTGCTTTAATTATATCTGCAAGTGCTTCCTGTTGAGGTTTAATTTTTGTGATAGGAGCATTGTTCCAGAATGAATCCTGCCATGCATATTTACTTAAGAAGATGCCACCGTTTTGTGCAATACCTCTGCTCAACTGGAGTATTTTCTACTGGCTAATCAGTAAGTTCTACCTTGTTGGGTAAATGTACAGTGCTTTTCCTACACTACAGCTGCGTAAAGGGCCAGAAGAGTTGTCTACAGCAACCATGTGTGTCTGTAACGTTGCCACCACGACGGGGTCCCTCGAGTGAGCTGTCCATCATAGTGGGGGAAAGGGCGGAAGACTTGCACACCGCTGGTGTGTGGGGTGGGGCCAAAGGGGCGGGGCTTCCATTCAGTTCACATGCCTCTTGTTTATAAAGGGCCAGAGACTGATCAGAGCAGCAGATGAGGAGACAGAACCTCCTGGTGTCAGGAACTACACGGGGATTGCGCTCGAGAAACTCATGGATGCACAGAGCTCCATCATGGATTACAGCAAATTGTTGACGGTAGATATGGAGAGAAAGCACACCTGCCTAGCCTTGACCGTGTTCACGAATGTTTTGTGCTGATTAATGCATTACTGAATTTGATCTTCAGCTCGGGCACCTGCTTTATTTATATCTGTAAGTGCTTCCTGTTGAGGAGCATCGTGCCAGAATGAATCCTGTGCAATACCTCTATCCTCATGCCCCCCCCCCCCCCCCCCCCCCCTCCCCCCCGAATTACATTCCACCGCGGATCGCGGAAGTTTTGACATTTTCGCGTTCCGTGTGGAACGCGAAAATGCTGAAATTTTGCAAGTTCCGCGAGCGGAACGGAATTTGTCGCCCACCCTTACTAATAACATTTTTCAGAGAAAAACAGTCAATGGATTCCTAGGGAGAGAAATGAAGTTAACGGTTACCAGGTAAGTAATCGGTCTTTAGGGTTGAGTTTCTGGGGTTAGAACAAGGGTTCCCCCAGGGTCAAGGAGGCACTCTCGTTACACCCTCAGTGGCACTAGGGCGGCCGGGTGCAGAGTGCTGAGCCCCAATGTTATCCAATGAGTGATAGGGGGCCTTCGGTTGGTGGCTGCTGGCAAGCAGGCCACTGGGTTGTGGGAGCAAAGCTCCTGGACTTTACCTCTGGGCAAATGGGGAAACAAATTTGCACCATAGGTGCACCCTCAGCGGCACTAGGGCGGCCCGGTGCAGGGTGCTGTTTCGACGTCGGATGCCCTGTTGGTTTTAATAGGGAACCTCCGGTTTGCAAAGGCACTGCAGGCTCGGGGACTAAGGTCCTCTAGGTGCAACCACCACTTCGAGAGGTAAGTTGGGGGTTGGTTAGGCACCGTTGGTTTAGGCACACAAGGCCGTGGGGCGTCGGGTGCAGGGGTGCCTTTTGGAGTCGGATCTTCTTACCAGCTCCTGGTTGCGGTTAGGGGGTCCTTCTGGATTTAGACTGCAGGCATCGGCTGGAGGCTTGAGATAGGTCAGGGGTTGCTGGATCTCTGGTCATGATCGCCAGGGTGACCTACTCGTGGTGTTTGCCCACTCGAGCTTGGGCCGTGGATGGCGGGTGCAGAGTGGAGCAGATTCGTGGTGTCTGGCCGGAATTTGCAGGTGAACAAATCCGGTTTTCACTGGAGACTAAGTCTTTGTGCTTGAAGGCAGGCAGGTCCTCTGGGGTTTTCGAGGTTGCTGGCTGCAGGACACACCGGGATTTCGCAGGAGCAGGTTCGAGGTGGAGACAGGTCGGTAGGGCTGGAGCCAAGTCAGTAGACGTCTTCCTCTTGTTAGCTTTGGCACGGCTGTTCGGTCCTTCTTCTTTTCTTGTTGCAGGTTCTTGTCTGAGGAAGCAAGGTTCAGGGGTGCCGGGCGTTACAGGTAGGTAAAAAGCAGGGACCAGTGGGTCCCATCCCTGGGGTGGGTACAACCCCTATTATGCTACCCTCCAGTGGGAGGGGGGCAAGAGCCTGTCCCTGGTTGGCTGAATCCCCCCCATCTTCAAGATGGCGTGGACTGAGAGTTGTGCTTCAACTCGCCTCCCTCACCTGAGGGGTGGAGTTGGCAGAGGTGGGCACACCTCTCTTCCTCACTTGTTTGTCCCGCCAGTTCTCCCGCCCAAAGTGGGGGTCAGAACCAGGGGGGACCAGCTGCTGAGAGCAGCAAGTGGCCTGGGGAAGCTCACAAAGGCAGCAAGCCTTTGAAGTTTCTCCTTCGTGAACCCTACCCATCCTGGGGGAGGAGACTTGGCACCTCGTCCCAGGATGTGCATTGTTTCAGGCCCCAGAGAGCAGCAGGCTCTCGACCGAGGGGTCCAGAAACATGTCTGATGGTGGCAGCTGAAAGCAGCCACTCAGCCTGGACACTAGTGGTAGCATGTTTTCAGGGTGCATCTCTAAGATGCCCTCTGTGCTAATTTTTCATTAAATCCCACACTGGCATCAGTGTGGGTTTAATGTGCTGAGAAGTTTGATATCAAACTTCTCAGTTTTCAGTGTAGCCATTATGGTGCTGTGGAGTTCGTAATGACAAACTCCCAGCACCATAAACTCTTAATGGCAGCACTGCTCTTACAATGTCTAAGAATGGACTTAGACATTGTAGGGGTACAGGGCTCATGCACCTGTACCCTCACCACTGGTATAGTCCACCCAGCTAGAGGGGTGACTGATCTATGCCAGGGCAGTGGTTTGTAGGCATGGCACACAGGGATGTGTGCCATGTTGACTCTTCACTTTGTTCTGCCCCAAGACATGCATCCTGCAAAGACAGTTTGTGTGTGTGTGTGTGTGTGTGTGTGTGTGTGTGTGTGTGTGTGTGTGTGTGTGTGTGTGTGTGTGTGTGTGTGTAAGGGTACATGACCTCCAAGGGTGGCATAATAAGTGCTGCAGCCCTTAGAGGCCTTCTCTGGTCACAGTGCCCTGGGTACCTGTAGTACCATTTACCAGGGGCTGACCTGTGGCCAGAGATGCCATTTGGGTTTAGGCTTGAATGCAGTTTTAGGGAAAGAACATAGGCCCTGGGTACCTGATTAGCAGGAGCCCAGGGCACACTCAGTCAAAGCACAACAGCAATTCAGCAAAAATTGGGGGCAATCATGCAGAAAGAGGGCATTTCCTCACATATATGTTTAGCTAGAAAGGTATTAAATAAAAGTGATAGTTTTTATACATGAACTTGGAAACATTCCTGGCCCCAACTAGAATGCTACAGCAGCCATGTGCGCCCCATATGTGGTCTAGAATCTTCTAAATGAAGCAGTATTATAGTCTAACTGGCTTAGTTTTATGTACATCAGGCAATATTATGGTCCACTAGATCAAGAGCGAAAGGTTTTTGTACCGCGCACACCCTTAACCTTTTAAAGGAGCTGTAACGTAAAAACGAAGGAAAAGAGGGATCAGTGCATTAAAATATTTGTCATGAATCACAAATTTGGCAAAGCGGAGAAGGCCGAATTGAATCCAGGTTTTCTTATTCCACATTAAGCAATTCTGCCTTTAGAAGGGTATCTCTTTTTCGCGCCCATTTTACATCAAAGGATACTACCTCGCATTAAATTCTTGGCACGCGAAGTTAGAGCGTGGGTGGCAGGCAAAAGCCATATTAGAGCTGAGTTCGTTTTGGGCTTGAGGGTCCAAGAAGACCTCAAGCTGGGCCGGGGTCAGGCATCTGGATCGCGCTGCCAGGGTCTCGCCGACATCTACTCAGTAGTTCCCAGCTTATCGATTTCGGATACGGGAAGGGCTGAGCCAGGGCGGAAGCCGCGCGCGGTTCTCTGCAGCCAGCGGATTGAGTGGCTTATCGCTGAGCTCACGTCCGAGCTCAGAGCCGTGAGGCCGAGGAGTGTTTGCAGTCTGCCCCTCCTTTTGAGCCTCTCTGCTCCCAGGCACACATTCCCCCCGGGGGTCACGGGCCAGATGTTTATCGTTGTGAATATTCACAGAAATGTAGAGTAGAGTACGCAGAAGAGAGGGACGGGTGGATTTGTGGAGGAAGACCGGCTCTAGCATACCGGAAAGGCGTTTTTTCAGTGAATTCTTTCTTTCATTTAATGTAAGAAGAATGTGATTGCCCCGCCCCCCTTTAAATTTGGCGTAAGAGAATAGCAACTCGTAATTGCCAATCCCCGTTTGTTTATAAATAGGTGAAACGTCAGGCGGGAAGGAAGTTTGCTGGAACCTTGCGTCTTCGAAACCGATACCGAGAGCAACATTGCGGGTCAATGTACGAAGAAGTAGTTCTATTTAGTGCAGCTCTTAGCCACATAAATGTGGTCCGCAGCTTTCTCTAACAGGCCTATCTGGTCTCTCAGACTTTAGTCTATTGCTGTCTTCGTCCTGTAGTGACTCCCTCTGCCCCATCCTTCCTGGCCTTTCGGCGGTAATCGTGTAGTGACACCCTCTGCCCCATCCTTCCCGGCCTTTCGGCGGTAATCGTGTAGTGACACCCTCTACCCCATCCTTCCGGCGGTAATCCTGTAGTGACTCTCTCTGCCCCATCCTTCCCGGCCTTTCAGCGGTAACCCTGGAGTGACTCACTGTGCCCCAGCTCTGTCTTTCAGTGACCCACTTAGTCTCCCATCCCCTACCCCCACAATTTCACAGATGACCCTGAAGTGATCGCCTCTGCCCCAGCCCTCCCAGCGGCACTGTGACCCTGGACAATCTGTTAACTTATCTGTTAACTTCCCTACACTCTGGTCTGCCGCAGGCCCCCACCGCTCCGGGTGAGTTGTGTAATCTGTTCCAGGAAGCCGAAAGCCTTGCACAATCATCAGGCATGGTTTCTAACTGGAAACGGGACAGTTATCGATGGTTGTGTTGTTCTTATAGCCTTAGCATTAATATCTACACCCTAGTTCCTAAACACTACCGCCATCAATCCTCGTGAAACACGCATGGTCTGGATGTATTTAATACAGTCCGCTGATTTAGGGTTTCTAAGAATGAAGCACAACATTTTCGTCTGAAATGGTACAAAGGAGAAAACCACGTAGTGTCCGAAATTGCACAACGTGAAACCAGGAAACCTTGCATCAAATCCCAGCTTCCACTTGACCGCATTGTGTGATCCAGTACAATTACTTTTTCACTGTGCCCCTTTTTCCTTCATCATGGCATAAGAGCACCGTTAAGTACAGTTCAGGGTATACGCTGCCCAAATAAACAAAAGACTGAAATGTTACTTTCCAGTAACACCCTAGGCCATTTAAAGGGGTGGAAGCAAAAGACAACTAACTTCTTCATTCACTAATAGCATATTCCTCTAGGCAGTGGTGGAGGAGCATGAATGGTTCTAAGTTCATGATTACAATCACTAATGCTAATTGTCAGTCAATGCAAGTGTACAATTTAACATAATTAAATGTATTGCAACATTCACATAGTAAAGTAATACACAATTTTGAAGAGTCGTTATCATTTGTGTTCTGGATTCTCCGAACCATGCAACAACAGACATGCCCCTCCCATTCTCCCCTCCCCCTTGAAGGTCAGTGCTGCTCTGATGACCCTGCAGGAGTCTGGAACCAACCAAGTCCAAAGACAAATGGTAAGCGTGACCTGACCAGCTCAGAGTAAAACCATTTGTTTTGCATTGTTTGTAAAGCAGCGAGGCACTGCAGGCAGGAAAGAATGCTGGCCCATCCCCCAGGAATGAAAACTTCCTACATCAGCAGTAAAACTAGCCCCTAGCCTGCCAGCCCACTATCAAACATTCCAGGTGCATAGTACAGCCAGTCCGGGCCTCCCACACAGGCAGCTTGGTTATGCCATGTGGCGCACTTCAGAGCGAGTAGACGGAGGGGTTATAATAGGTGCAATTACGAAAAATTCCGGCTCCTGGTCTGAATTCCACCTGCGTCTTCCCAGCTACTAAACTTGCCAAGCTTGCATTGACGTATTCCCTTTCTAGAGTACGATGTAGTCGCACAGTGTGGTTTTACTGTTGCCTCTTAAGAGATATGGAGTACCAAAAAATGTAGAGCACAATGACTCAAAAAAGCACAGTTTGCAGCTGATTTGTAGATCAGGGAAAGAGTACGTTGAGCCTTAATGGCACCAAACCTAACTGCTCGACGTTGTCTCTGTTCCATGATGAGCACATTTTCAATCTATGCTCATCCTATCAGTCTAATGCTTGCCGAAGTTAAGAATATCAACACGAATGCACGTAGGTCGATCATTGGTCATGAGACTTTGCAGTGGAATCCACCTCGTTTTCAGAAACCACTAATCCTTGTGGCTCTGTTATCCTGGAAGAATCTGGCCTTCCTTTGGATAACCCCCTTCTTATTCACACTTCCTACTGTGGTGGCTCAAGTAACACAATAAAGTGTTTCAGGCAATCCTTGGATGGCGAGGAACGTAAGTTGCTGCCTTTGGAGTCGCAAATAATTGTCTAATGGATAATTCAGGTGGGCTTTGACCTTTCAAGGACACAGTGCGGCCATTGGGTAACGTGTCCAGTTGTCAGGCATGGGGAACACGTGATCACTACATGTGCTGTGTTCTGATTGGCTATATGTTCCTAACTTATGTGGCATCTGACTTTATAGTGTTTAAGGAGCGTGCATAACCCCCCCCCCCCCTCCAGTTATTTGTGCTTTATTGGGGCCAGTCTCCCTTGACCATTGTAGTGTTGCTGCACCGATCTGTGGTATTGGTCTGAGGCACTGGTACTTGAGCAGGGTGGCTGTCTAGCTGGGGGAGTGGGATTGGCAGTAAATTGGGTGTAGGGGAAGCAAAGCATAGTGTTTGAGTTGTACAATGTGAAACCAAAAACTTGGGATTAATCCCTCACATATAAGAGGACCTCAAAAGACATTACTTCAGGATATGTGCTGTACAAAACCTTCACGTGCGTTTGATTTATAATTTTGTTCATGTAGAACAGAAACCCAGGCCACCCAGAGTGCACTTAACAACTGACTTGCCTCCTAGTTCCCTATTGGTATTGTTGTCGAGGTAGGGGAAAAATAAATGTTTCTAAATTCATGTTTGAAAACTATCCCTTAAAAAAAAAATGTGTGTACTTAGATGAAACGGTTTTGCATTTGAATGAAATTCACTTTATGATAATTTAGCAAACATTATCGTTTTACACTTTTGCTGCAAGCCGTCTTTAAAAATTAAGGTGTTTCTGATTTTAAGCTGTACAGAACACCTCAGTTACTGTTTTTCTTCAACTTCCATTAACCTTTAACTAAATGCTTGCTTGTTTAATTTGACAACTTTTCATTGTCCTGCTGAGTCCAGTAAACAGCAAACCAGTGCTGATGTTGACCCGGGGCCCGCATGTAAAGGTCATGAGGGCCGCATTTGGCCACCGTGCCATACTTTGAGTATCACTGACCTAAGGTTTCCTGTCCGTGCGTTTGCCTTCTGGCTACGAGCCACCCGACCTGTGATCTGTCAATCAATAACCTTGGGCCTAGGTCTTAGTGCTGGCTTGACTACGTATTTGTGAGTTGGGGTTGATGTGGAGTTCACAACGGGTGAAATAGTTAGGAAAAACGCGATCTCGTTCACATAATTTAATGTATTGTTTTTCATATCACCATCAACTTTTTCCGGATCAACACTTCCAGTGAAAAAGAATGCTTGTATCACAGTTTTTGCCGAGTAGTAAAGCTTCTGCTTAATACCGCAGAAGTGAGAGGTTTGTGGTGGTGGCAAGCCAATGTTGAAGGCTATTGGCCTGAACTGTTTATTATGTAAAACCACAACAAAGGCTGTAGGCCTGCCTTATTTATTGTAAAATGCATATGTTACAGCTAATAGGGATTTAAGGGTGGATTGTTAGAACACTGGGCTAAAGCCCGTAGAGATGTATTTTGTCACAAAGAATCTCACACATTAATGTATTACACTTTGGTGTAAGTTACTTCCTCTGACAAACCCTGTGAGGAGAACATTTACACTTTGATAATCCTTGTTAGGGCCTTTGTTTTATATATTGTTATGCCAACTGTACCTTTGCATATCTTTGTAATGTTATGTTTGTAGAGCTGATTGTTGCATCGTGGGAAAGCATATGCCCATACCGTAAGCCTGAGTTGGTGTTGATGACAACCCAATGGTAAAGGCTATTTGCCTGATTGGTACACTGGGAATAGTTATGTCTGATGCCAAATCTCGGATTAGTTGTGTGTTGAAGATTATGACAAATTCAGTATGCCTTGCTTATATATTGTGATAAGCATTTGTTAAAGCCAATAGGCCTTTAGAAGTGAATTATAACAATGCGTTCAAGAGTGTAGGCTGGTATTTTGTTACAAGGTATGTCAGACATTCCTTTAGTCAGCAAGGGTCTTAATGTTCGTTAAATCCCCTCACAAAACCTTGGGTTTGAAGATTTGCAATCAAATAATCCTACTTTGGCCCTTTTATTGGGGGTAGTATATTGTTTTGCCAACTGTAACTTTTTTATAGTTGACTTTGGAGGCCGGTTTGTGTGTTTGACCCCTTTGGTAGCTCTCAGTTATAGAGATTGGTCCAGGGTGCTCTCAATGAGGAGCATGTCAGGAGAGGGTGTTGGGTGGGGGGGGCAGGGAGGGATAGTAGTGCAGAGACGGCACTATGACCTAGGTCATGTACTTGTCAGGGCTCCGTGCTCCCGGCACAAAGTGTATTTTTTAAATTTTAACTCAAGCCTGCCATTATTAATGAGGCAGCTTACTACAGGGTCATACCAGTAGATGGCACCAAATGGCATTTATGTGATGGTATTTTACGGAAGCCAGAATAATCCCACCCATCAGCTTCTGTTGACCTTGGTTTGATCAGTTTGTGTTATGGGCACTAGTCTTAGCCACAGAAGTGGCACAACGATTTTATCGGCACAAGTGGGGTAGCGCTGGGCAGAAGAATTTTTGTGGATTCTTGTGGAGCCTGGAAATTTCCATCATATAAATGTTGGAAAATGTGTGATTTCAGGCATAGTTACCATCTTGGAAACCCCTGGTTGTCTAGTTTAAAAAGTAGTCTGTGGTTCGTAGATGTGCATAGGTGGCACCACAGCACAGTCCAAAATACAGTAGCTACCCCAAATGCTTATCTCTCAATATAGAGCTTTAGGGCTCTTTTGTGTTCTCTCCTGGCCCACTCACCCCACGTGTCTAGTCTTGAAAAATGTGTAAGTTTCCTAGGTTCCCTAGGTGCAGGCTGAGTTGGGCCCTAAATCCACAGCTACCCACTTTGCAAAAAAAAAAATATATATATGGGGCCTTTTCTGTAGTGGGCACTAAGCCGACCCACACAATTGAGGTACCATTTTTCTCGCAGACTTGGGGGCAATTCTGGGTGGAAGGACGTTTGTGGCTCCATGTAGATTCCAGAAGTTTCCATCACAGAAATGTGAGGAAAATGTGACTTGTAGTCAAAGTTGAGGTTTGAAAGGGATTCTAGGTAAAAGAAAAACCCAGGTGAGAGCTACAAAGGTCACCTCCACCCTGGATTCCCCCAGGTGTTTAGTTTTAAAAAATGTGCAAGTTTGCTAAGTTTCTCTAGGTGGCAGCTGTCTTGGGTCCCAAAATCGACAGGTGGCCACTTAGGCAAAATAAGGGTGAATTTTGGGTGGAAAAATGTGATGTATCCATGTTGTGGGCACTAGGTCTACCACACAAGTGAGTTACCATTTTTATCAGGAGACTTGGGGACTGGTTGAAAGGTAGTTTTTTGGCTGCCAGCAGATTCCAGAACTTTCCATCAATGAAATGCGAAGACAATCAGTTTTTTCCTTGTCAAAGTTTGACGTTTGCAAGGAATTCTGGGTACAAAAAGCTAGTGCGAGCCAGGCAAGTCACCCCACCCTGGATTTCCTTAAAGGCCTATGTAGGAAGGTGGAATCTGACTATATGGTTGCCCCCAACTTTTTGCCTGGTATTTGGATGGTTTTTGACTAGTCTGGCTGGGATCCTGCTATCCAGGACCCCAGCCTATCTGCTTCCTCCCTAAAACTGATGTGAGTACCCTAGGTACCTTCCAATTGGATACTGAGGATACCCTATCAGCCCCTTGTAGATGGTACCCTAGGTACTGAGGGCATGGGTCCCTCAGAGGCCTACAAGGGGCGGCAGCACTTATTGTGCCACCCCTGGGACAGCCATACCAAATGACACCACCAGACCACTACTGTAGTCTGGGTAAGGTGGTGCTTGCACTCCTTACAGGGATATAGGTATCCTGTATCCCACTTAATACAACACATATATCCTCATAGGTCACCCCTAAAGCAGGCCTTGCTAATCCTACAAGGCAGGGTGCTGAGATGTGTGAGGGGGGACCCCTACCTGAGTAGGGCCCCTCTGCAACCTTCGTAAAATCATTGCTGGGTTGTTTGTAGTGTAGCCATACCATATACTCTTAACCGCATTATAAGTATATTGCGATAGCGTGATAACTTGAGAATGGCTACACAGAACCATATCGTGTTTGGTGTTAAACATGTAGGAATCATACCCCCAATCCAGCCATGGGACTGAGGGCATGATTCCCCCCTGCTAGAGGGGCGATATGGGAAAAGCAGCAGAATTTAGACACCAATTTAAAAGTGCACACGTAGTACAAAATGGATGCTACCCGCCACCCACACATCTGGCTGCCTGTTGCTGGGCAGAACTCCAGCCACGGCAGCTGGACAATAGGGATGCCTTTCAGAGTTGCACGTAGGCTTCTCCAGTGCCTACATTCTGCATACACTGCCTTGAACCGGTTCAGGGGCATCCTGTCCCCTACCCAGGTGGGAAACACACAAAGGGGAGAGGGTGTAGCCACCCTTTTCCTGCCTGACCTCTTATTGGTGGGCTCTGATCTGGACACTCCCCTAATCTTTGGATAAAGGTGAATACTGGGTCCCCAGAGCCTCAGATTATTCTTGAACTTCACAGACTTGAACTTCGACTTGCTGCCGCACAGCTACCTGAAGAAATCTCCCTTGGGGTAAAGGAGTTACTCCCCTGCTTGGCAGGCACCTGAAACACTGCAAGGGACCCGGTTGGAACCTCGCTGCTCCTTCGGACATCGACGACTCTTTTCTACCTTGAGGTGGGTTTCCTAGCATCCCAGAGGCCAGTGAGTGTGCACAGCAAAGCTCAGCACCGTGGACCCCGTGGGCGCCGAGATCCCCAGGACACCGGCCACCTCTTGCACAGCACCCGACCCCGACGAGTGGAGAAGTTGTGCTTTGGCCCATTATTGAGCCAACCTCTCAGCATCATCTGTGCCAAAGATCGACGCCCTAGCCCGCTCCGGCGACCCGTGGGCGCATCTTTACGCACACCAAATTGCTTCCTCCCGCGGTCCCTTGTCTCTCGATTTGTGGGCCCTAGCGGAGGTCAATCTTCGATTCCAAGAGTTCCCCTGGTTGCTCCAGGCCTGCTCTTCAGTCTCCTCGCTGGAGACCTTGCTCAGACCTCGTGGGTCTGCACCAGTAGCAGCTTTGTGTTTCTTGCGTGGGTTGCGGTTGCCAAGGCTTAGTGGATCCAATCCGGACACTAACACCGCAGCGACCCTCATCCTTTGTGGGACAGTCGCCCTCCAGAAGCTGACCTTCCTTGACGCCTCCTGGACCCCGTGGCTGACGATCCAAGCTACACCCCTTCCACCTGGAAGCACCCGACATTGAAGGGCTCCTTCTCTTGAGCCCCCTGGTCACTGTGCCGTGACCCAGACTCTGTCCCCTCTGCTTTCAGGTCCTTCTCTACAAGATCCGCATTTTCATTCTTCACGACAAAGACAACGCTTTTGGCTAGCAGCAGTTCTTCACGTTCTGCCATTGAATATCAGCCCGCGACCCGACATCGAAAACGACCTATGCACCGGGCTTCCCTGGGGCAGGTAACAGTGGTACCTCGGTACTCTCGTGGGTGTGGGCCCTTCAAAAGCTTAACTCTAAAGTATTGAACTTGAACTCCTGCCAGAAGTGTTTTTAAACTTGTAAAATTCAACCGCGACATTCTCCATAGGCTTTAATAGAGATCCCGACAGTAGCTTTAGCCACTGCACGCGTCTCCCGTGGGTACCCTTCCTCACTACCTTGGGTGGTTTCACAAGGTGCCAGCGACCCTAAATGCCCTAGGCATTGTCTGTAGAATTGTCGTGGTTCTTATACCACTTTTTTGATACATGGTTTGGTCCCCCCCTGGAGCCCTGTGATTCCAGTGCTATTTATTCTAACTATCAATGCTTGTTTGAATTGTATCTTCACCTCTAGCCTCATAAAGAGACTAGTGGGGTTATTCCTAGAATAAATACATATATTTTATATATATACCTGTGTGGACTACTCTTTCATTTGGTTATTCAAGAGGTTATCTATGGTAAAACAATAAGCTTAACACTCCTTCAAGACTTAGCCTGAAGGCTGCTCTCCACAGCTACCACTAGGATAGCTTTCTTTAAAGGTTGTCTTTAACCTATCGCCATAAGAGTCGAATTGGACAGGTACAAGGTGTCCCCTATAACTAGAGTACAGCATATGCCAGGCCAACTTCTCACAGTCTAGTTTTTAAAAAATGTGCAGGTTTGCTATATTTCCCAAGGTGCCGGCTGAGCTTGGGGCCAAAATCCACAGCTACCCACATTAGAAAAAAGAGTCAGTTTTCAGTGAACAAATGTGTAATGCATCCATGTGGTATTTTGGCCGATTTCATGTATGTGGGTACTAGGTCTACCCACACACGAGGTACCATTTTTATTGGAAGACGTGGGAACATAGAATAGTAGAACATTTGTTATTACAATTGTATTTCACTGCATTTGGGCCTTCTAATGGAAGCCTGTGTGTACGAAAGAAGACATTTTGAAAAATACCCTCTAAATGATGTAACTACAAATTCAGAGGTACACAAAGAACCAATGCTCCTACATCTTGTGCCCATTTTGGGATTTTTTTTTCTTGATACCCATTTTTCGCTCTACATATTTTACCATATGAATTAGTCTATACTCTGTATCAATCAATCAATCAATCATGCAATTTGTAAAGCGCACTACATACCCGCAAGGGTTCCAAGGCGCTGAGGGAGGGGAGGGGGGGGGAGCTGCAGCTATTGATCGAACAGCCATGTCTTGAGTTGTCTCCTGCAGGTTAGAAGGTCTTCGGTTTGTCGTAGGATGAGGGGGAGGGTGTTCCAGGTCTTGGCGCGGTGAGAGAAGGATCGGCCTCCGGCTGTGGTTCTGCGGATGCGTGGGACGGTAGCCAGGGAGAGGTCTGCGGAGCGGAGTTTCCTGTTGGGTACGTAGAAAGAGAGTCGGCTGTTGGTAGGCTGGGCCAGTCTTGTGGAGTGCCTTGTGTGCGTGGATTAGGAGCTTGAAGGAGATTCTTTTGACGACAAGGAGCCAGTGCAGGTTCCTCAGGTGGGGAGTGATGTGGTTGCGACGCGGGACGTCGAGGATCAGGCGTGCAGAGGCATTCTGGATTCTTTGCAGTCTGTTGATGAGCTTGGTTGGGGCTCCGGCGTAGAGGGCGTTTCCGTAGGCGAGTCTGTTGCTGACTAGGGCCTGGGTGACTGTTTTCCTTGTGTCTGTCGGGATCCATCTGTAGATCTTGCGGAGCATACGGAGGGTGTTGAAGCAGGTGGAGGAGACAGCGTTGATTTGTTTGGCCATGGTGAGTTTCGAGTCGAGGATGACTCCCAGGTTGCGCGCTTGGTTGGTGGGTGCGGGGGGAGTTCCCAGCGACGCGGGCCACCAGGAGTCGTCCCAGGCTGAGGGGTTGGGCCCGAGGATGAGGATCTCTGTCTTGTCTGTGTTCAGCTTAAGGAGGCTAGCCTTCATCCAGTCGGCGACGGCCTTCATTCCCTGGTGGAGGTTGGATTTGGCGGTGAGTGGGTCCTTGGTGAGGGAGAGGATCAGTTGCGTGTCGTCGGCGTAGGATATTATGTTGAGGTTGTGATGTCGGGCGATGCGTGCGAGGGGTGCCATGTAGACGTTGAACAGCGTCTGGCTGAGGGAGGATCACTGCGGGACGCCACAGATCATCTCGGAGGCTCTGGGTTCTGCCGGAGAGGAAGGAGGAGGTCCAGTCCAGGGCCTTGTCTCGGATCCCTGCATCGTGGAGTCGTGTGTGTAGTGTGCGGTGGCAGACGATGTCGAAGGCGGCGGAGAGGTCCAGAAGAATGAGGGCCGCTGTCTCGCCGTTGTCCAGTAGGGTCCTGATGTCTGTGGCGGCGATGAGGTCTTGGTGCTGTGGTTGCTGCAGAACCCTGACTGGGAGGGGTCCAGGAGGCTGTTGTCTTCGAGGTAGCAGGTGAGCTGGCTGTTGACTATCTTCTCGATGACTTTAGCTGGGAACGGAAGTAGGGAGATGGGCCGGAAGTTTTTGAGTTCGCTCGGGTCCGCCTTGGGTTTCTTCAGTAGGGCGTTGATCTCGGCGTGTTTCCAGCTCTCAGGGAAGGTCGCGGTCTCGAAGGAGAGGTTGATGATGTTGCGCAGGTGGGGTACGATGGAGCTGCCGGCTTTGTTGAAGATGTGGTGTGGAAACAGGTCAGACGGCGAGCTGGAGTGGATTGTGCCCATGGTCTTGATTGTTTCTTCGTTGCTCACGTTGTCCCAGGTTGTCAGGGGGTTGTGGTCGGTGGGGTGTGGTGGGTCTGGTGTGTTGTGGCCTTTTAGGTTCGTCCGGGGGTTGAAGCTGTCGTGGATGTCGACAATCTTGCTGTGGAAGAAGGTGGCGAGGGAGTCGCACAGGGCTTGTGATGGCGGGATGTCGTTGGCGTTGGAGCTGGGGTTGGAGAGTTCCTTCACGACGTTGAAGAGCTCCTTGCTGTTGTGTGCGTTGTCGTTGAGACGGTCTTTGAAGGAGGTCCTCTTGGCGGTCCTGATGAGGTGGTCGTGGTTGCGGATGGCGTCTTTGTGGGCTGCGCGGTTGCCCGGTGACTGTTCGCTGTGCCATATGTTCTCCAACTTCCGGCAGGTGCGCTTTGACGCGAGGAGTTCCGGGGTGAACCAGTTGGCCCTCTTGCTGGTGTCTTTGAGGGTTTGCTTTTTCAGCGGGGCTAGGGTGTTGGCGCAGTCGTCCATCCATCGTCTGAGGGTGCGTGAACCATCATCGGGGTTGATGGGGTTGGTCGGTGGGTGGAGTGCGAGGTTTGTCTGTACACAATGAAAAACCATTGTACAGGGCATCTCAGTTGTTGCGTACCTTGCGTACTTGGGGAACCTACAAACCTTATATATCCCCACAACCAGAAGGGTCTAGCAGATGTAATGGTATATCACTTTTGTAAATCGGCTATTGTGACAAAAAGTTACAGATGTAAACGTCACAAGTGACCGTTTTTTCCTACTCATTTTCAATATTTCGTCCATTTCAACAGTTAGTTACTTTGGGAAACCCTTGAGGGATCTACACATACGACCCTTTGCTGAATTTGGTTTTTTGTTTACTTTACAGAAATCTATATATTTTCCGGATCACCCATAGGTTTACTCCTACTGGAAGTAGGTTAAGAGCACAAAAAATTAAAAAAATGGGCTGCCTCTTTGAAAAAAGTTAAAACTGTGGTCAAAATAAATGTCTTTTTTTTATTTAGCCCTGCATGTTCCTGAAACCTTGAAAGATGGTGACTTTAGCACAGGAAGTCGTTTGTTGATGCTATTTGGGGGGGGGGGGGGGGAAACGGATACATTAATCCACAGCACTTTTTACTATTTTTTCCCCGAAAATTTAAAAATTAGCTATATTTTGCCGATTTTCTCAGTCCCTTCCAGAAAAATTCACAAATCCTGGCTACAGTTAGAATGCCCAGGATGTTGGAGGAAAACAGGACATAAATTTGGCTTGTATACCATATCAGTAAAAAAGTTGGGGGCCCTAAGTGCAAACTACCCCCATTTAGTTAAAAAAAAAAAAAAAAAAAAGGCTCTGCACTAGGTCGGAAAAGGCCCAGCAGTTAAGAGGCTAATTACTTAGACTGCACGTCTTTTAGAGATCCTCCTCCACACCCAACTGTTTTCATCACACTGAAAGCCCTGCATATGTCATTCCTTCTGAAGGGGCTCAC
This sequence comes from Triturus cristatus, assembly GCF_964204655.1. Classification (NCBI taxonomy): domain Eukaryota; kingdom Metazoa; phylum Chordata; class Amphibia; order Caudata; family Salamandridae; genus Triturus; species Triturus cristatus. Next base: position 1,359,410,117 of record NC_140590.1, read on the forward strand.
CCTGCCTCAGAATGCAAATGTTCATCCTGCCAAAATTCCTAATAACTCACCTGGAATCCTCATTACTCCAAGTCCTGGTCTTCCCATTCCATTCCTTAACAATGAGCAGCTCACCTGCTTCTGCAGAAACCTATTACCGAGCAAGGTCAAACACTTGCCCCAATATGGCGCTGCCTACCCGGCATGCATAAAGGGGGAAGTGCATCACCACGACAGCCTGAGGGTACCAAAGAAACTCAAGAAAAAGATAAACTCAAAACAATCACCAGAAACAAACTGGGAGGAAGGGACAGGCTCAGGAATGGAACAGGAAGACCAGTACTCAGGAGTGACTAGAGGCACGGAAGACGAATGCCTACCGATGTCGGAAATGCAGGAGAGTTGACCTTGCCCTTGAAGTTGCAGCTGCGCGGACCAGGCGATGCTGTGGAAGACCAGGAGCTGTTCACGAGCTGTCGGATGTCTAGAGCCAAGAGGTCAGGGTCCGGCAGGGGCACCAACAAGCCTTGGCAACGGCAACCAACGTAGTCATAGAAAAAGATGCAGTGTCGGGACCAGCAAGGTCCAAGTGACTCACCACGAGCAGGTAAGTCAGAGCAGGCCAGAGCAATCAGGGCAGCCCACTGAAGCCAAAGAAGACCCTCGAGAGGACCCACGTGAAGGCATAGGAGTCCCAAGAGGACCTCGAGCAGCTCACCAATGTATGAAGGCCCACGGTGCATAGGATGCGGTGCAGTTGAAGGTCTTGGCTGCAGGAGATGCTTGAGGCTGGAGCATCTTGGAGCCCGAAGATCTCTGGAGGAGAGCGTCAACAAACCTTGGCAACGGCAAGTCGACACTGCACAAGGGTACTGCTCCAGCGGTTCTGATGATGGATACCAGCTTCAAACTTGCTGTGAAGACATTGCAGGCCTCGAGGGAGTTGCAGAAGCTCCACCTGTGTTGCTGATCTTTTCAGAGTCCGTAGGAGCTCAGAAACAGCCGACCAGTCAGCTTTGTATATTCCTACAGATGCAGAGGAGTGACTCCTTCACTCCACGGGAGATTCCTTACAGGCCTTGTGAAGAACCTGTATGGAGCACAGGCACAGATGTTACAGAAGACTGGCAGGATGACGAGACCAGGAGCAGCAGGAATCTTCCCGTTTGCAGTCTTGGTTCCCAAAGTGCCCAGTCGGTTGAAGTTGAAGTGGTTTCAGATCTGAATCTTGTCATGCGAATGTAGGGACACACCCACAGGTAAGCCCTTGAGTAACCTAAGGAAAGGGTTGGCACGATTCAGGGGTCCCGCCCAGAGGAGAGGCTGGACAGTGGGGATGATACACCCATGTCCTTTATCCAGTTTCGCACCATCGTGGGAGCCAACGGGTCCCTGAACTGGTTTTAACTGGAGTATACAAGGAGGGTACCAAATGTGCCCTTCAAAGCAGTCTAGTAGTGCTGCCACCTTGTCTCAGTACACTAAGTCCAGTCTGGGAGGTGGTCACACCTCCCTACGACAGGAAACGTACTGTCCTGCCTTCCCCTGTTCGAGCTTCGCTCAGCAGCCGGAGGGCAGAATCGTGTCTTTGGTCGGCAGCAGCGATACTTTCCTGTCCGAGTCTAGAAGACTGGTACCGGGAGCACTGAGGGCCCCCAAGAGGAGCTTTACAGTGCCTGGAATCGTACCCCCACACTGTAATGATTCCAACATGTTTTATACCAAACACGACCGGGTTCATTACAGCCAATTTAGAGATAGCCATCGTATAATGACACATGGCCACTCTATGTATCATAATGGCTAATGCACTTACAACCCGGGAGAATAGGCTCAGAGGGTCATAGGGGTGTCCTGCTCATGCAGGGGCATCCTCACACTTATAACCGTGTACCCTGACTTCAGGATTGAAAGGCCTGCCTTTGGGGTGGCTTATGGGTTTTAAGTGCAGTGACCTCAGATATTAAGGAAACTTATATCTGTTGTAAGTGGTGCTAGCACCAGCTTACACAGGCAGCAATGGCGGGCCTGTAGTCACAATTTGAGTGGTCTCTCATGGGTGGCATAATACATGCTTCAGCCCATGAGAGACCCCTAGTGTACCTATGCCCTGGGTATCTCAGTACCATATACTAGGGACTTCCAGGGTTACAGTAGTAGCCAATCTGGAGTGTACACAAGTACTTACAATGTCCAATCTAGGGAAGAAGCACAGAGACTGGTGTCCTGATTAGTAGGATCCCTGTCAGACTAGTCAGTAAAACATAATGACATCAGCAAAAAGTGGGGGTGACAATGAAAGCAGATCCTACTTTCCTACACTGAAGCAAAAAACTCGACAAAAGGCAGAAGCCAAGGGAAAGACCGAAGCCCCAGCAGAACCCGAAAGGCAAGAATGGCAGGCCATTGGGCACGGAGAGTGGAGACAGCCAGACCCATGACAAAACCATCCCTCAAAAAGTCCAATGCCCTGACCGGTTCACAGGAAGATTAGATGAGCATAGATTAGATGAGAAAGAACCACACAGTGTTTATGAAAATTAAGTATATTTAGTAACACAACACAATCACTGCTACTTGGTATATCTCCTACCCGGAGATATCAATAATATACATAGGAATACTTAAAAGAAATCAGGTAAGCAGCACAAATATACACTGGTCTTTAGGGGGAGACCAAACCATATACTAAATAAGTTGAATGCGAACTGCAAACGAGAACTGGACTAGGACCAGAGGACTTAGAGCTTGGAGAACCAGGAACCACCCAAAGTAGGTACCCAGGAAACCCAAGGAGGCTGTTTGCAGAGTGGAAACACAACAGTATGTCCATTAGAAGTCAATAGAGATATCGCGGTCGCAGCTTTAAAGAAAACGGACCCTACCCGAGGACCCGAAGAAACTCTTTGGAAGACGGAAGGTTAAAGAGATACCCCATCCGTGGATGTCCCAGAAACAAGGTTACCTGCACTAGGGAAGCTGGGCGCATAGGGGTGAAGTGACGTTGGAACCTCCCGTAGACGACAGTGGGCGACTGTGGAAGAAAGGCCTCCTGAGAAGTCTGTGAAGATGTCCGGTAGAATCCAAAGATCGATTCTTGAAGAGGTGAACCTGCAAGCAGAGGGGACAGAGTCTATGCCACTTGGAGGTGACCAAGAGGCACGGAAGCCCAATGCCCACCTTCGTCAGTAAGTTCAGAAGATTTCACAAGGACCTTGTTGCTCCAGCTGTGGAGGTCTGGCGATGCTGTGGAAGACCAGGGGCGGTACACGAGCTTTCCGATGTTGGATGTCGGGGTCCAGGTGGTCGGTGTCCATTGGAAGCACCAACAAGCCTTGGTAGCCACAACTGGTGTGGAAGACAAGATTCCATCGTTTGGATCAGCAGGGTCCAAGGCACTCGCCAAGTGCAGAAAAGTCAGAACAGGCCCCGAGCAAGCAGGGGAGCCCCTAAAGCAGAAGAATACCCTTGAGAGGACCCACATGTCGAAGGCACAGGAGTCGCAAGATGACCTTAGGCAGCTCACCAAAGATTGAGGACCATGATGCAAGGACTGGAGGGAGGATGCTGTTCTTTGAAGGATGAGATGCTGGAGCTTATTGTAGCCTGAAGATCTCTGTAGTGCAGAGCCAACAAGCTTTTGCAATGACAAGTCGAAGCAGTGGGCAGGTGTTCAGTCCCAGATGGTCTAACTAGGGATACTGTCCTCCAAATTGCAGGGAAGCTTCTGGGGAGCCACAGAACCACCACCTGTGTTGGTGAGCCACAGGAGGTACATAGGACGACAGGAGCAGCAGACCGGTCAGGTTCGATGCAGTGCTTGCAGATGCAGGAGAGTGACTCATACCCAGACGAGGCAGAATGCTTGCAGAACAGCAAGACCAGGAGCAGCAGCAGCAGAATTCCTTAATGCCATCTAGGTTCCAGGCGAAGTCTAAGTGTCCAGACGGTCGAAGAGTGTCTTGATTTCAGGGATGAGTCTTATTCCACGATGAATCTGAGGACCCACCCACGGAGGAGCCCTTAAATACCCAAGGAAAGGGTTGGACAACTCCAGGACTCCTTCCAGAGGAGGGGCTGGACAGAGGGGAGGATACTTCCCTGTTCTTTGTCCAGTTTTGTGCCGAAGTGGAAACCCAGGGTTCCTGATCTGGCTAAAACCGGTGTATGCAAAGAGAGCGCCAAATGTGCCCTTCAATGCAGTCTGGTTGCGCTGGAAAGCGCCCTCACCCCGGTCCAAAACAGTAAGTCCTGTCTAGGAGGTGGTCAAACCTCCCTATGATAGGAAACCTATTCTTCTACATTTCCCTGCTCGAGCTCAGCTCAGCAGCAGGAGGGCAGAACAGTGTCTGTGGTTTGGCAGCAGCACTGGCTTGCTGTCGGATCCTGAAAGGCTGTAACCTGGAGTACAGGGGGCTCCTCTGAGGAACCCTCAGTACATGAGATCATACCTTCTACACCGAAATCGGTGTTGAGGTATGATTCCAACATATTTGGTACCAAACGTGACCGGGTTCTGCGCAGCCATTAGATAGTTAGACATCTCATAATGACTAATGTCCACTATATGTCTTAAAATGGCTGACCGTGGTTACAAAGCCCTGAGAATTGACCCCAGGGTTTGTAGGGGTGTCCTGCTCATGCAGGCGCTCCCTCACACTTATAACTAAGCACCCTGCCCTCAGGACTGAAGGGCCTACCATAAGGGCGACTTATAGGTTTTAAGTGAAGTGACCTCCGATATAAAAAAAACTTATATTTGTCATGAGGGGTGCAAGCACCACCTCACACAGGCTGCAATGGCAGGCCTGTAGTCGGAGTTTAAGTGGTCTCCCATGGGTGACACAATACATGCTGCAGACCATGGAAGACCCATCGTTTTCGTCGGATTCTCTTCAGGTTCGGCCTTCCCTGGCTGGATCTGTTTGCCCCACAGGAGAAAGCACTACTACATTTTTGCGGCCTGGTTCCCTCGCGGTTGACCTGTACCTATACACTGGGTACTTCAGTACCACATACTAGGGACTAATAAGGTACATCAGTAGCCAAATGTGGAGGGACCAACATACTTACCAATGCCATTTTGGGAGACAGAGCTCAGATGCTGGGGTCCCGGTTAGCAGGATTTCAGCAAACTACAGTGAAAACGTTTTTAAAATTTATTTTAATTTTAATTTTACAGAGTCTTATATAGCGCGAACTTGACCCATATCATGAGGACACAAAACATACTGACACCAGGCAAAAAGTGGGGTTAACCATAAAAGAAACATCCTACTTTCCTACGGGGGGAAGGCAAACGGAAGCCCCTGGGACCACGGTACGAAGAAAGCATTAAGCGCCCTGGCCAACCGCGATGGGACCAGACTGCAAAAATGTAGAAGTGCTGTCTCCTGTGAGGCAAACTGATCCATTCAGGGCAGGCCGAACTCGTAGAGAATACGCTGAAAAGAAGGGGAGATGGATACATGGTCACTGATAAGGGAAACACCCGACTCAAACAATTTGCAGGTCCATTCTCCTTCTCCAACAGAGAAAGGAGATTCTTCTCGGCTGACAGGCCGATCTTCCAGGAAAGGAGATCTAGAGACCTGTGCTTCCCCCCTGCTGGTTGACATAGGCACATCGACATGGTTGTTGGTCTGAATGCAAAAAGTTCCTTCCCGAAGGAGGGGAGCAAACCAAAGAAGGGTCTGCCAAAACCAGCATCAATTCTTGCCAGTTTGAGGCCAGAAGAGCCTCAAAACTGGACCACTGGCCCTGGGCCTTGGAATTCCCCAGAACCGCTCCCCACCTGAAGGCAGTGGATTCGGTCAACAAAACCACCATGGAAGGAGGAGGATGAAGATCGAAATCCCTGGAGTGATTGTGAGGAGACAAACACCACTGAAGGGAATCCTGATTCTCCAGGGACACAAGAATGAGAGCCTCGTAGGCCTAAAATGCAGTATGCCAGTGGCACAGAAAGTGATGCAAGAGGGAATACAAATGGAGACGCCCCAGGGGAAGACGTGCAGTGTGGAGGACTATCTCCCCCATACTCCGCAGCCAGAGCCGGGCAGACACCTGAGACTGGGACAGAACCCAGGTGAGATGCTGGATCAAAGACAGTTGTCTTTCTGGAGACCGGAACACCATCCCCAGATCCATGTGGAAGAGGGCCCTGAGGAACTTTAGAGACTAGGAGGGCCAAAGGGAGGACATCCTGTGGGCTATGAGGAACCCAAAAGAATCTAGCCGACAACAGACCTGATGAACATACTCTGTGACTTAAGAGAAAGAAGTAGAAACAATCAGCCAATCAGGGAAAGAAATGCCTGAATGCCCCATGAATGGAGAATAGCCCCCAAGGAGGCTAAGAGATTTGTAAAAACCCTTGGCACCGATGAAAGGCGGAAAGGAAACAGCTGGAACTGGAAGTGCTGGGAGCCCACCTCAAAGCTCAGAAACTGCTGATCTGCTGGATGGATGGGAACATGCAGGTAGTCGTCTATCCGGTCGAGGTGCACCAGCTTATTGATCAAATGCAAAGTCACCATCTCGAAACGACGATGAGGGATGTGTAGATTCACCCCCTTCAGATCTACACAGGGCGCAAGTCTATGGTATCCTTCTTTGACACCAGAAAAAGAATGGAATAATAATCCAGCCCCTATTCCAGGAATTCCCATGGTTGCCGCCTTCGCTGTCCACCGCAGGGGATTCCCTGGCAGAGGTTTTACCTTGAACAACATAGCAGGGCGAGATGAAAATTCTATCCGGTTATCTGATGTCACTGCTCGAACCGCCCAGGCATCAAAAAGACCCCGCCAGTGCTGGCAAAAGAAACTAAGGTGACCTCCAACTGGAAAAGGCGGATAGTCACTGCTTTAGAAAAGTAGTGGCGGAAGCAGCACCGGACTGGGACCGGGAATTGTTACCTTCAGGTTCTCCACGACCCCTGCCACCAAAAAGCTGGTGAGCACCCCTGGCTAGAGTAAAGGAAAAACCATAGCGATAACCAAATCCCCAACCCAAAGAGGGAGCCGAACGGGAGCCACCGGCTTCCGAATCTCTGCAAAATGCTTGACCAGTTCTTCCAGCTGGGAGCCAAACACGTTGGAACCTTCAAACTGCAACTTGAGAAGGACAGACTTCTGTTGGGCCTCCGCCTTCCAAGTCTGCATCCAGTTATCGAAACGAGCAGCAATGAAGCCCCTAATGCCGCAGTAGCCGCACACAAGTTATCGAAGGAGATGTCGGACAGGTAGCAAACCTGGATCTCCATGACAGCCAACAGAGAGGAAGCATCCCCCCTTCTTCACCCAACTGAAGAGCCAGAGCTTGAAAATCCTTCAACGGGGACTGAACCATATAATTGATATAGGCCGTAGACCTAATGGACAAATTGGAGGCGGCGTAAGACCATTTCACAGCACCCTCCACCATCTTGTTGACAGGGTCGGAAGAAAGGGCGTCATCTGAGAGAACCATGCCCTGGGAAGAAAGGGCAGCCATCAAATTATTCACCTTGACAGACTGAGGGAATGCCTTCAAAATCCCTCTAAAGTGTAACGTCCACCCAGAAAGTGAGGAAAATCAGATTTATCAACATCTCACCATTCACGGGCCAGCACCTAGCGCACAGCACCGTGCAAAGGTAAAGACCCAGGATCAGGCTAATGATACTGGGTAAAAAAAATTATTTTCCAACCCATCCATCACAGACAAAGGAACACCCAGATTTTCCCTGACATGGGTAAGCAAGTCAGAGAGCTCTGCTCCCTGCACAAAGCGACCCCTCCTGCCATCCTCTTCATCAGGATCAGCATATCAGCCAGGTTAGTAGGGTGAGGAATTTTAGCAGGAGGACCATTAGCCTCCCCTGCCCCGAATGCAGCCTCCACAGCCTCACTGATAAGAAGGCGCAGCACTTCCAATGATGGTACCACCGCAGAGCCAGAAGCAGCAGGCTTCATGACTGCTGTTGGACTTGGCCCTTTTTGCAGGGTCATCCCTAAACTTTTTGCCTTCCTCCTGTATTTTTTCTGACCTGGTGTTGGCTGTTTTATGACTCTGGGCACCTTACCACTGCTGACCAGTGCTAAGGTGCATATGCTCACCCTATGGTAAAATGTATTATGTGAATTGACTTTCATGTTTAGCTTATTTGGTTTGCTATCAGTCCCTAGTAGAGTGCACCAGGGGTGCCCAGGGCTTGTATATCCAAATGCTGCTAGTGGGCTTGCAGCACTGGTTGTGCCACCCACAGAAGCAGCCAGGTAAAATATGTCTAAGGTCTGCCATTGCAGAACCTGCATGCAGTCTGGTACTGTCATGCTGACTGGGCAAGTGTCCCCACTTGCCAGTCCCTAAACCTTCCCTTACCTTCATGTTAGTCACCCCTAAGGTAGGCCCTAGGGCAGGGTGCATTGTAAGGATAAGGTAGGACATGCCCTGAGGTGTGTGGCATGTCCTAATAGTGAATTACAGCCATTTTCGTTTTTCACTATTGTAAGGCTACCTGCTCTCCATAGGCCAGAATGGGCTGCTAGATTATAACACTCTATAATCCTAGCAGGCTCAGGAAGCATGGTAGAAATTCATGTTTAGTATGCCTGAACTCAGAATAATAAAATACATCTTTTAGCAAAGGTTATTTTAATATCCTGGGTTTGCAAATGCTACTTTTAGAAAGTTAGCCTTTGCGTGCCTAACCATTTCAGTCCGCCTCTGGAGGGGAGGGCTATCTTCTTTGTGTGTAGCTTGAGTGACAGGGCTGGGAAGTTCCAGGAGACAGGCTGGGGCTGCCAGGTGGTGAATAGAGAGATTACACCAGGATGGGTGGGAGGAGTGCACCCTGACTCTGAATAGGCCGGTACTCTGCCACCACAATGCTCGCTCCACCCCCCTGGGGAGCATCTGATGTCTCTGCCCTGCCTGCTGAAAGAAGAAGCCAGAGTCCCAACAACAAAGTGCTCCTCACTGAAAAGAACTGGACTGGGATTATGCAAAGGCCCCCCCTGGCCTGTAAAGACAAAAGAAACTTGGTATAAATGTAGGAGCCCTGCGACTAAGAAATCAGATCCTGATTGAACCACGAAGAAACTCTGCCTGACTAGAAGGACCTGGAAGAAGCTGAAGGAGGAGTAACTTTCCCTGACCTGGGGGATTGGCCTGCAGTTGGTGCCTTGCTGAGAAAGGAGAGGGAAAGACTGAAAGAGACTTTGCACTTTGTTTTTCAACAATCTCCAAGGGCTTGGAAGAAGAGCTTGCCCCCTGAACTGAGTCCCAGGACCATTGGACTTATCTGCCTTCCAAAACTGAGTTGCCTGGACAATTCTTGCTTGTTTCCCGCTGGATTTGGCCCCAGTACGCCTCGTACCCCATCCGCCGCGAAGCCGTGTCTTTGCCGCCCGGCACCGTGCGTCTACGCTGATCCAAAAGCGTTAGTACGCGCCGTATCCTTCCTGGCCGCATCGCACCTAACCTTCCCCGCCGATTCGAGACGTACAACCCTGGCTGCCGAATCCTGTACGCCGGACTCAAGCTTCGCTGTCCCGCAGGTACGGTCCGTACTCTGCTAGCGTACTGCACCGTGCCGTACTCAAAGCCGAGAAGCCGCATCACGCTGATCCTCCCCGTACGCTGTACGGCGCCGAGAAGTGTCGCTACCTAGCCGCACCGAAGGTACGGCTCGAACGCCGAACGCCACGGACTCTGCAAGCTGATCCGGGCCATCCGCACGTATCCCTGAAGGTCCTGTACCAACGCCGCGTCCCGACGCCACGACCCGACCAGCATCTGAATACGCTGCTGAACTACGACCCGGACCCATCAACTTGTCCCGGACTGTCCGTCGCGGACCCCACGAACTTAAGGTACTTTGTTCTGTTCGCACCGCAGCGTGCATGTCACGGACCCCGGAGTCCGCAACGATTGTTTGACTCGTACTTTCCTTGTTTTAAATGCTTACGAGTCGCACATCCAGGTACGAACCGTACAGAGCCTGAAACGAAGCAGAATTGACTAAAAGAAGCCTATTTTTGTATTTTAAGCCTTTTTACAAGAACATTGAACTTTAAAATAATACTGTGGTCATTTTATTCGTTATTCTGGTCTTGTGCTAAGCCTTGTATAAAGAGAACTATTTTTTGATATAACCTTGACTGGTGTCCATTTGTGGTGTGTCATTGCATTACTGTATGTGGTCACAAATGCTTAACCTATGACGCCCTGAGAATAGTCTTGACTGCTTGCGCCACACTATCTAAAGGGTGAGCAGGGGTTATTTGAAAGGGTGATCCCCTTACTCTGACTTAGAATTGAGAGTCCCTGCTTGTCGCAAGTGCATACCTGTGCCAACTAGAGATTCCCAATTCTAACAACTGCAATTATGAATACGGGTGCTTTTTGCGTTGGACTAGTTTCTAAGGAAACAAAGTCTCAAGGGCCCTGACCTTTGGCGGGATGCGCCGACAATCAGGAAGTGCCCACAAGCAGAAAAGCAGACCAGTAGGGTGGAAGCCACAAGACAAAAGGCTGAAAACAGCAGGGGCTGAAAACAGGCATAAGGCCGCTCAGCGCCGCTGCCCACAAAAAAGACCAGTGCCCGCTGAGCAGGGCTGTCAGGCCACAGACAGCATGACTGCTAAAGCAAGTCACAAAGGGAAAAACAAGTAAGAATTAAAACAACTTACCTGTCCTTGCCTGGGAATCAGGACTGCATCACAGAAAAAAAGAATAGGCTGTTGCAGTGGCATAACAAAATGTGAGGGGGGCCGCCTGCAAGATATCCTAATAGGGCTGTTCACACTTTCATCAGTAGAGGCTGAGTGGGCACCCTCCAGTATGAGTAGGCATGGGGTCTCCTTGCCTAGCTGGAGCTGCAGGAGCCTTTGTTACGTCCATGGGTTGCCGTGTTGACACACTTCTCCCATTATGCATGCTGGGCATTGTATTGTAATTGCATTTACATAGCGCTTACTACCCCTGATGAGGCGTCAAAGCGCTTTTTTGGCGAGTAGCACGCTACTCTGTAACCCAGAAAAGGATTAGTGTTGAATTAGTATAGCGAAATATGAAAGTGATTTAAGTGGTGGATAGGTTAGTCAATTATTTGGACTCAGAAGGATAGCGGAAGGATAGGAGAGGGAGAAAAGGCTTGTATTTATATTGCGCTTGTTACCCCTAATGGGGTGTTGAAGCGCTTTATTTATTTTTGGGCGAGTAGCATGCTATTCTGGAAACCCATAAAGAATTAGTGGTGAATAGTATAGTGAAATATGAAAGTAATTTGAGTGGTGGATATTAGTCAGTTATTTGGAGTGATCAGGATAGCAGAGGGATAGAAGAGGGAAAAAAAGGTTTGCATTTATATAGTGCTTGATGCCCCTGATGGGGTGTTGAAGCGCATTTTTTGGTGAGTAACTCGCTACTCCGGAACTAATAAAGGATTAGTGTTGAACATTTGGCAGCATGTGATAAAGGAATCAGGACACCAGGTTTTGGAGTTAAGAAATTCTGGTTTATTTCGATTGGAGAGTTAACAGGAGCGGACTCCACACAGCTGGACAGGAAACAACAACTGACAAGCTGCGGAATGTTCCGCTATGAAACATAGCATGGAACTCTACAATACCAATATTCCTATACACTAGAATGCATACTAAGTATAACACATCTTTCCCTTTTCCATCCAGAAAACAAAAAAACAAAGAGCAGAGAAATGAAGGGGGGGGGAGGGGGGGGAGGACGGACGGACAAAAAACGTTTTCACCGTACAAAGTTTTTCAAATACATAGGAGGTTTGCGACTCCTTGTGCTTCTTACAAAACTGGAACTTTCAGCACCAAGACAACACGTAACACACAAGGTCCTTGATGGAGGCAATGTTGAAGCCTCACCTCCTGCCAGGGGCGTAACACAGGCCCCCGCAGTGCGGGGGTACCCCCTAGCTGCAAGGGGCTCCACAGCACAGTACTTAGGCCTGAGCGCTCCATATTGAATCGGGAGCAGGGGCCCCTCTCTGTACATTGTAGGGGTGCACCTTAGACTTTCGTTGCACCACTGCCTACCGCTGCACTCACCATTACTAACTGACACACCAGGATCATCAATCTCTTGTACCAGAACATACCCACTACTGCGTGATATCTCCTCCCCCAGAAACGTCACCGCCCTTCTGGTAATGTGTCCCACATCGATAATTTCACCGCTCTCCATTCTCCAACACCACAGACTGTCCAAAAACGTTTTTGACCTTGTAAGGTCCCTTAAATTTAGAAAGACCTCTGCCAATTCTCCCACTCTTGATCTTCACTAAATCTCCCACTCTGACACAGCCACCCCCAGAAGATGGTCTACTACCTTGAGATGTATCACCCCTTTTACCATGAGATACCCCCTCTTTCATCCATGCAGGTACTAATTTGGAACCTGGAGACCTTCCCCGCATCTATTCGAAGGGTGATTACCCACTGGTACCCTGTCTGGTGGTACGGTTAGCCATCATCTCATCCAACATCCTTTGCACCACACACCCATTAGCACACCCCATTTGGATAATTCCTTTGACTACTCTTGGCCCTCTTGCAAAGACCATTCCCCTGCGGGATGTACAAGGAAGTACAATGGTAGACAATACCACACCCTTTCAAAAACGTTTACATGTCACGTGAGACCAGTATTGTCCCATTATCTGTGATAAGGATGGACTGAACACCTTCCTCTCTAAACAATTCCCCCAACCCCTGAAAGTACTTTCTGTGGAAATCTCTTTCACAAACATCACAATATTCACACTCAACCACTTCAAAAATACGTCTACCACCACAATGGCAAATCTGTTGCAACCGGCTAACTTTTACATGGCACCAATAAAGTCCAAACAAATGCTGTGCCATGCCTCTCCTGGATTATCAATGTGTCCCATTTCAGATCCCTAACCCACCTTGAGTCTGTTCTCACCTTCTTCACTCACAGTACACATCTCCACCCAAATCACCACTTGCTCATCCAAGGGGAGAGGAGTTGGCGTAATGGCAAGGGCAGTCCACCTTTAATCTGGGGAACGTGTTTCGAGTCTCTGCAAGAACCCACAAAATCCTGTGATTCTGGGCAAATCACTTAATCTCCCCATGCCTAACAAAAAGAATGTGTCCTCCTGTAACGCAACTGGTGCTCATGTAAAGCACTCTGATACCGATATATAAAACTGGGAAACAAAAAAAACAAAAAACCATGCCACCAAAAATGCGTTTTGAGAGGGCCTTGGGTCAGGGTTGGCCCCCATGACCTTCATGCGCAAGCGCCAGAAACTTCCTCCTCAATCCAAATGGGGTACCAAACCTTTCACTTCTCATTAAAAGATTGTCACCACTAAGAGATAACTCATCAAGATCTTTAACATTCGGGCGTACGGAGACAGACACAATTCTATCTCCTGGAACCCTTGTTTCACAAACACGTGACATTTTTCAGAACACCCTCCGACTCAATTTACTTGCGCCACTGCACCCTCACCAACCATGACTACATCTTCCACAGAGGCAACAGTAATGTCACTTTCGGAATTAAACCCAAAAGGACCATCAATAACCTTCCAATCCACCGATAATCTAGACATATTAGGTAAAGTGTTTGACCTTGCTAGGTAATAGGTTTCTGCAGGAGCAGCCGAGCTGTTCATTGTTAAGGAATGGGAAGACAGACTAGGAGGTAATTCACTGTGTCCTTCTCCCTTTCCAGTTTACAACAACTCAATGCATTCCCCCCTTGCCCGCGTCTCCTTGCAAGTTAATGTTTTTATGGTTGCAATTCTTACTGATTCTTACCTCTTGAAACAGTTGCAAGCTTTCAGCTTTTCCGTTCTTACTGAGTTTATTTTAACCCTAATTTCATGAAACGAATTATCGAACGGTAATGGTATTCTCTTGCTTTTTACAAGAGTGCGGCTTCCGCTCAGCAAGTATTTGGCTGCTATTCTTGGAAAGGTTTCAGATCGTGTTCCTTGAGCTCAGAGGATCAGGTTGTGCACATTGACACTGCTGCATGGCGCCTCCTCGAGAAATGAGGATAGACGGCGGGGTCTACGCCAAGGGAGCAGCAAAAAAAAAAAAAATGTCTGAGTGAGTGACTGGAACGTGCAAGGAACTGATTCCCCAAGGAAAGTTTCCTTCCTTCCTTCCTTCTTCCTTTCCATTATTTTCTTTTTCCTTTTTTTGTGGGTTTTCTTACAACCTTCTTTCCCTCCTGCTTTCTTTCCTTCTTTGCATTCTTCACTACTCCCTTTTTTCGCTCTCATGCGCCATGTCTTACTTAAATAACATTTGCGACTTTCGTTATTCCCCTTTCTTTCTGTAAACATGTTTGCTTCTTTTCACATACCTTGCCCCCTCAGACCAGTTATGCCATAGTACCTTCTCTTCTTCAATAGTCCTTGCTTCCCCTTTGCAACCGAGGAGTCACAGTTCAAATTAAAGAACCATAAAACTAATTTCATTTGCCAATTGACACCCCATTCACTTGGTCTATGCTCAGCATCATCCTGGGCATCAATATCAGGAAAACTGTTGTTTAGATGGTAAACGGAATGTCTTTCTAAATTATTTAAAAAATACGCAGGAGTTCCTCTTTACTGTTTCGACACCAAAATAATGGTGCTAAGCATGTCCTGGCTTCACTTTTCCTCTGGTGGCCTAGCAAGCTTTCAGTTTCTGTCTCACTGGTGTTCGGCTTGCGTGCAGGTTACTAGAGTGCATGCGTGGGGGAAGAGTTGTTGGGAACCTTAGTGCACTGAAAGTGAACACAGATCGAGGCTTTCCACTAATCATTTTAAAACAAATAAACATTTCTATTAGGTACCTAGCATATAGGTCGTGTTAGGCCTCTTCTGGGGCTGCCTGTAAGAAGCTTGTTAGAGCTTTATGCCTGAAAGTTTCCCAGTAGGTGGTAGGTTTAGGAATATGACTGCATTAATGTTGGTGCACTGTGTTGTGCAAATCCGGCGTAAGACTGTCAAAGAGACGATAATAGGCGGAGCAGACGTGGTCTGCCGACTTACTCGCGTAGGAAAATAGCTGGCTCTTGGAATGAGTAATGCAACTAAGTTACGAGTGAACTGCACGTAAGACTACGTGAATTGAATGTGGACTAGGACAACTTACGTTAGCACCCACAATAAGTATGTATGCCCACGGGAATTGTGCTTCTGCTGGGTGGGACTGAGACAGAAACCAGGTCCAGGCTCCAACATAAAAGTGACCCCCATTAGCAAATCAGTTAGCTAAAAATGTGACCCACATTTGCAAATCGGGGCAGTTTGATATCGGGAAGACACGCAGGCTAGGTGTTTTGGAAGGTATGGGAGGCTACATGCATTGGTACTTGCTGCAGACAATGTCTGCGGTAATATCGAGGAAATCGACTGTAAATATTAGCCCGCTATTCCAGAAAACAGGTCCACAAACTGCCTAAAAAAACTCGCCGCACACTGACCTGTCAGACCAGCCCTTGCAGTACTGCCAAATTATCCTTGAGGCAAGTCTGACCCTGTGTTGGTATGGCAAGCATGCAGAGAAATCTGCAAAGTGCATTGGATGCACTCGGTGCGCAGACCATAATCTTTCAGTTTGCTTCTTGTCCAGGCTGTATAAAAACAAGCATTGGAAAAGCTATAAAGTTTAACTATGCGAGATTTATTGGCTTTGTCAATTTTTTTTTTTTTTAGATATGTTTCACAGCAGCCAGCGTTGCTGTGCAACATGGCTTAAGCCTTAGTCACTGAAAAAATCACTATGACTCTGTCGACGCTGGCCGTGTCATAGCACTTTTTTTAGGTCTCACCTGACCCAGCGCATGCGCTGGTCTGGCGAGACTTTTTGAGAGGGCTCCAAAAAGTGCTACCAGGCCAGCCTAGAGCTACAGTGCATTGACCGCGATTACTTTCACTTTCGCGGCCGCTTTGATGTTTGATCGCGATCACTTTTGCGGCTGCGCGGCCGCTTGTTTTATTAGCTAGCTAGCACTGTGTCTTTTCCTGAACCGTCTGAACCACCACCAGGAAGCATAGTGGACTGTACCATTATATCCAGAAAAGTGAGGGATGTTTCTTTTTTCAAGTGAAGATCGCTTTAACGCTACAACAATAGCTGCTGATACCATTCTCCGCAAAACTAATGATGGAAAGTTCTCGTTTAGTACACATCCTATGGCATGACATGTTTTTCCAGTGTCACAAAGCAACTCTTCTATTTACTGAAGTGTATCATACTCCATTAATTTCATTGCCCAACACCCCTTTTCCAGTGAGTTTGATCTGTCCTATAGCTTCTCTCTAGAAGAGGGTCTTTCCTGTTATTGGCGATGACCGTTCCTAGCGTGAACTAAGAGCACCACGAAGTACCACCACAAAATGCTCGGTCTCATTGAAAATTACGGAAAGCCATAGAAAGACGAAGGGGCAGATTTACAAGCCCCTTGCACCACTTTTGTGTCACTTTTAACAAGGGAAAATTGACCCAAAAGTGGCGCGAGGGGCTTGTAAACCTGCCCGAGGTCTCTTTCAACTGTCAAAGTGTAACTCTTTTGAGTTTGCCACTGTGTTATGCTATCACTTCAAACATTTTGGTCAGAGTTTGGTGAAGGCATGATTAAAAGTGGGCTTTTCTCATGGATAAATCAAATTTTTGATTATCTGGTGTTAAGATACTAATTTCCCTGCAGGAGTTGCAGTTTTGTATACGGTGTTAAGCTGTGTGCCTGTAATAGCCAGCATGCAGCGTGCAGTTGGCACACGTTCCCCTATTCTCACAAGGCCAGTAGGTGACGGCCTCCAAAGCTGTGTTCTCTTTACTCAGTCCCTAAACGAGTGCATTCTGAACATGTGCTGCAGCTGGTGGGGAGAGGAATCATCACTGCACATGCGCACACAGCCTTTGAATTACCATCAAGATATAATGAGACCATTAATCCCGGATGTATCAAAACAATTGGGTTCAGTTGTTAGGGCTTTCAGGTCAAGAGAGGAGTAAACTTTTAGATCTACAAAGAAGAGTCCCAAAAGTACATTTTGAGTTCCTACAGAATTAGTAAGGCGTGCATTTTATTAACAGTACAGTTGTTTAGTATTAAAGGTGCTTACAAAATGCATACTTTGGCAAGAAATAAATGCTGCCTTTTACTAAAAAAAAATCCACCTGCAGGAATTTACGGGATACTTTAACCCTCATTGTTCTCGAGTGAAACTTTCATTGTTTTAAATAGGTTGGTTTGGAACCTAGACGCGATATAGAACGAGGCGCTGACAACATTTTTCGCATTTACACAAGAGGATGCTGCCATTTCAATATATGGTAGCTTTCTGTCAAAGATTTACCACGATTGCAATATGTATTCTCTGTGCTTAGTTCTGAAATGTCAGTTATTGCTGCCAAGTAAGGAACTATATAGAACTGTCTGCTGCGAATTATTGATTTTAAAATATTATTGTTAAAACACATTTAGGGCTACCATTGCGAATAGAGACTGACGTACGTACATGTTCTTTTAACATCTGAACCTATTTATTTTTAGGAAAAGGGCATATGTGGAAACATTGGTTCAGAAGTATGTACGTTTTTACATTTTAAATAGTTTGGGTCATTTCTCTTTCTTTTTTATTATTTCCTATGGGGGCGGTTTTTTTAAACACAGAAGGATTTACATTCACTTCTATAGGATCCTGCTAATAAACACCCATCTCCTTTTCTGGCCCTCTCAGATTTGGAAAGTAAGCAGGACACAGAATATTACATTGTAGTTTTTATTACAACAGCATATGCTAGGGTAATACACACTGGAATTTAGGAATACAATACACCAAAAAGGTGTCTGAGTATGAAGCAGATTTCATACATAGGACTGGCAGAACTGCACTCTGAATTTCATAATGCATCATTGTTTTTTAGGGCTACAATCAGAGTTTATTTAGAATGGGGTGACAAATCAGAAGCACAGTTTGCAGGTCTAGTAATTGGAACATATCAGATATTCACAGGACCCCAACGAAGCCCAGTGGCAGCAGGATATCAAGGTGGTGAATATTTGTTGGGAATTATTGTATGAACTGTAGAACTATTTTCTCCTCACCATAACTCCAGGCATGTTTTCATTTACTTACGTGCTAATCAGCTCTATCCCTGGGTGCGTTCAGAAAAGACGCTTTTCTCCCATTGATCCCGCACCTCCTTGCATTGGGTGTTTCAGTTGTGGAAGGAAGCAGAGCAGTGCAAAGGGATTTGGGAATTGTAGTCCTAAAGGCAGCAGCACTTGAATAGCTGGAAGTAATGCTAATAGAGAATTCATCAACAAGTCTGTGTCGGAATATGAAATAGAATTACTGTTGATAAATCCAAGAACAGCAAACCAAGCTCCATGATACATTTGAAGGGCCTGATCAGATTTCAAACAAGAGTCTGAAAAGTAACCAATCCCAAAAAGAGGTTCGAGCAGCCTGAAAACGTACCTGTGTAAGTGCAATCTCTGAGCCTTTAGCTGGTGTGCATCAGCTGTTTGCAGCTTCCACGTCCCTTTTCACAGCCCAGTGGTGGCACAGCGGCATGGCAATTAAACTCTTACGTGATCTGGACAGTTATAATGGATGTTGTGCTCTGTGAATAGTTGTGAGGAACAGACTTTCATTTAACCTAATTTCTAAATTTTGCAAAGCCCTAAGAAGCTGCTTCCTTGATGGTATACCTGCATCTGGAAAAAGCCAGGTGCCTCCAATTAAACATTCCTACCTTGCCTTGGGTATTTCCGGTATGAGAGCAGAGCTTTGGCACTGTGGTGTTCAATGCAGCAGCGTAGACATGGCTGTAGCCTAAACCAGGGTGGAGTTTGCGGAAACGTGACAAAAAACACTAGCTGTGCTAAGCAGAGTTCTGCAAACAGCGGAGTGCGTTACGTCCCACCGTTCACGCTGATTTTTAGCACCTGGTGTTTGTCCTATGCTGTAAAATCAACACTAACTGCACCACTCGCAGCACAAGAGGGCGCTGCTTCTTTTTGCTGCTTGAGTACAAGTTCTACTCGATTGGCAGCTTCCTCAATGCGGGTAGAACGTTTTTCAACGCGAGTGGTAGCGATCATCTGCAACCGCCTGCTTTGAGAAATCTCGCTGGGAGGTAGAATAGTGTTGGATTTTCCTTTGTCATGGTTGCCAACTTAACGTGCGCAAGCGAGAAAAAAACTCCGCTCTGCTACGTGGAGCGGAGTTTTTCATAACTCCACATGCTTCGCGGAGTGCGGAAAACTCCGCAAATGGAGCAGAGTTCACAGCCCAGGCCTACTGTAGACATAGCAATACTACAATACACCAGCATGCCTCATTGGACAGACTTGGAAGCAGATTTACTATTTACGAGTACAACAGCAGTAATATCATAATTCATCAGTGGAGATTTGATGTATAGCTGCCAAGTGTCCTTTGTACATGTCTAAATAGTTAGGGTGGTCCCTTTTTTTCTTAGACTTCTCTAACTTTTAGCCCTGGTTGTATACTGGGGTAAATAGGACAATCAGTCTTATTTACCCCAGGTAGGTGTGGAAGAAATGCTTTTACATCTAGTTCTTTATTTAAAAAAAACAAACAAAAAAAAACTACGATTTCCAATTGAAAACATCATCTTATAAATCATTCCCAGTTATACAAAAGACAATGAAAGTCCATTTCGTTGCTCGCCATATTATAAAGTAACATTTTAAAAAGAAACTCTCAATAGCCTATCGATTCATTTTACCAATCACATTTTTTAATTTAGTACACCCAAGACCTTTATTCAATAGTCATTTGTTTTTGTTCACCTACATTGATCCATAACTTCTTCCTCATCTCGTTTTTGTATAGAAATGTGAATGTCTGCAAATATATATCAAAAACGTTGAGTGGCCTTGAGCATTTCAATATAATATGCCAGACACGTCTTACGATCCACAATTTACTGAATATCACAATATGCTGCTCCTCAGGGAGGACCTGACTTGACAGTTCGGGCTGGACTGTTCCCATGAGGCACAGGTTCAAGACTGATTTGCACATGGCTGGGTCTAAACTGGGGTGGCATGGTGAGCATAAGAACGATGGATTTAACCCAGATCGCTTGACTTGGGGTAAATGTATGATTTATTCAGCATTCCGTCCATCATTTGTTTGCGTAGCGCTCTATGAGAGCTGAGCAGCAGTAGGTGCTCCTGAGAGCATCAGAATGACTTAGATTGGGGAAAAAGCAACAACATCTGAGCCTCCTACAAACGTTTCAGGGCACTACCTAATATACCCAGGGTCCTCACAGTCTGGTGTCCTGGGGTCAAAATGACACAATCGTGATAGTTCTGTTCACGAGATCTCTGGTTGTCCCGTCTCAGGTGTGAGTATCTCATCCAGGCCTGTTGTCCTATTTGTGTTCTGTGGTAACATGTAGTCTGCATTTATAACATGAAAATCAAAGCTAAGAGCACCAGAATGCAAGTATTAAAACCACGACTGAATATGATACATGTGTAGGAGTGTAGCTTTGAGGGAAGGGATCCTAGTAGATTCCAGGGACATCATGATTCTGGGTACCCTCACCCCAAATAATTCCAGCAGCATGCAAGGTTGCCAGAGCAAACAATAGTTTGATAAACTTTGCATTGTTGCAGAACATTTTAGGAGGAGCAAAGTTGTGTGCCACTTTAAATAAAAAAACAAGGACCAATAAAACTGCATGAATAAAGAAAAATTCAACCTGAAAACATGATAACAGCAACTTACAACAATATTAGTTGAAAACACACAAAGGTTTGGCATAAAGTGTACACAATGTAAACTGTTTTCCATTATTCACCCAAACCAAGAGACACATCTTTTTCCTACGGTATAATTTAATCTGCCTCTCGCCGTCTGGTTCTCAGCGCTGGGAGGCCCTAGGGTAGCCATGCGCTCTATAAATGCCTCTTTCTTTCATTTCAAGAGAAGTCTGAAAAGTGTCAGGTTTCTACACTACAGTTACTCCTTTCTGCACATAAGGTAGACATTTCTCTATGTCCTGTCTCTCAAAAAGTCCACACTTTGTCTGAGTCATTTTAGGTCTCGCCTGCTGGATAGCACATACACTGACTGTTACAAGATACATTTTGGGGTTGCCAAGAACATACAGGGGCTTAGAGCCCACCCATTGCTCACCATTAGTTAGGTTTCCTGTCACTCTCATGTTCCTGCTTCTTATTTGTATTCCAGCTTGTCAGTCTTGTACTTGTCACTCCCATGAAGCATTGCCTCGTTACCATCACTTTTGATTGGCTGGCTTCTACGCTTCTACTGCTTCCTAAAAACACATTTCTTTTTTGCTTTTCAGTTAAGCACCTAATGAGAGTGCATGTATTTCCAGTTGTCTCCCTCGTGCTCTTCTCTCCTTCTGCACTCTGTGAATCTGTCTGTAGTCCATGGACTTCTCCCAGCACCATTCCATATTGCACTTGCATGCTTCCCCCATTGTTTTCCTAGTCTGTGTGCTTTTTCCCTACCTGCTCAAGTTGCTCTTTTCCACGTTGCTTCTCCTCCCCCATACCCTCTATGTTGTTTCTCTCTCCAGCGCTCTCCTCTCTCTCCTGTTGCTCCTTCTCCTCTTCCCATAGTCTCTGCAGTTACATGGTCACCAGTGTGCTTCTACCCCGCCCTCTGTACATTGCTGTCTCAAACATTGCTTCTCTTCCCAAGTCCAGCAATACATATTACTTCCCACCACCCATGCCCATCTCTCATCCATTGCTTCTCCTCACCCCCTCCTTGCTCTCCCTGTTTCCTGCTTGCCCTTCTGCATCTCCCTCACCGAC
Source organism: Triturus cristatus (assembly GCF_964204655.1). Taxonomy (NCBI): domain Eukaryota; kingdom Metazoa; phylum Chordata; class Amphibia; order Caudata; family Salamandridae; genus Triturus; species Triturus cristatus. The sequence continues at coordinate 1,359,431,930 of NC_140590.1, forward strand.
TCCACATTGCTCTCTTGGATGTTTCTTTCTCCTACCCCCACCTGCACCCTCTGTGTTGCTTCTGTCTCCCTTGATACCTGAGCTGCTTCCACCACCCGTTCCTTCTCCATCTTCTTAAAAAAAGCTCACCTAATCTCCCTGTGCCTAAAAATTGTTTAATGTAAATGGTTCTTATGTAAAGCACTTCAGTACCCTCCTCCAGAGCATGGACCAATTACTATTTCAATCCACTGGTCACATTTTAACATCTGTTTTAGGTACTACTTTTTTCTTGGTTAAAAAGCAATTCACACGATTTGCCCAGTTTTCACTCGCTCCGAGTTCCGCTCCATTTCTGCAAACAGGCCTGTAAATTTTGTTATCATGTGGCCACATTTGCTGTACATTTAAAGACCAAGATCAAATGTCAGACGCTGTTTTCAGAGAGCGTCTGTTCGGTGCTCCCACCCTCCCTCATAGCTGCTTGTTTATTTGGTACATGAGTGCTTGTGTTTTCACTGCGGGCCCTGCTTTGCTGCTGTGCATAGATGTTACTGAAAGTCTCTTGGAAGGGTATTGACTTGTTCTCAAAGGCAGTTTGCGGCTGCTCCTATCGCTTCCTTTTTATTAGCTTTAGGACAGTGGATTGACCTTGTTGTTTTGTTAGTTGAAATACACAGTTTATTACCACTCCATTGATTTGTGGTTTTCAGGTCCTCTGAAAATGCCAATGCTTGTTCATATTTCCATACTTGGCTTCTGTCTCTGTACATTTCTCTTCTTCCTTCTTCTGATCTAAGGAGCTTTCTTGGAAGGATGTTGGCAGTCTGCATCCATGATGCAACAGCAGTACTCTTCATAGGTGTCTGAGGCCATATCTGAGAGTCAGTGCATGTGTTTGTGTGCAGTCTCTGAGAGCTAACCTGTATATATCTGTTTCTTTTTTCATACACCAAAGCCATTGACGGTCATGTTTAATAGTTGTTTTGGGCGCATGTGTGTTTGTGTGTAGGTGCATGCATGTATGTTTGAGTGTGACATGAGGGCTTGTATGTGACTTTTTGCGTGTGTTTGTGCCCAAAATCTAGGTACTGCCAGCGATATTGGGAGAGTAGCTGGCCGTGTGTTAGAAATTCCCAGAAGGTGGTGGGAGGTGTGGGAGAGTAGGATCTGCTTCTTACAGTAACTCCCACTTTTTGCTGATGTTTCACTGTTTTTCGACTTTAGTCTGGCTGGGGCCCTGCTAACCAGGACCCCAGCCTAGCTGCTTCCTCTCTAAATTGATTACCAGTACTTTAGGTACACTCCAGATTGGATTCTGGGGTACCCTTATAAGTCCCTAGTATATGGTATACTATGTACCCAGGGCATGGGTACCCCAGAGGCCTCACAGGGTCTGCAGCATGTATTATGCCACCCCTGGAAAGCCTTTCAAAATGACACCACAGGACTGCTACTGCAGCCTGGGTAAGGCGGTGCATGCACCCCTTACTGAGATATAGGTTCACTATATCTCTCCATATCACTGAACATATAAATCTATCAGTCACCCCTATGGCAGGCCTTACTAATCCTGAAGGCAGGGTGCTGGGTTTTATATGAGAGGGTGCACATGCATGAGCAGAGCCCCTCTGCAGCCTTCGGAACCTTTATTCTGGGGCTGTTTGTGATGCAGCCAAACCATATACTCTTAAGTGCATTATAACCAAACGGTAAATGCTAACTGCTGCACGGAAACATGTTGTGTTTGGTGTCAAACAACTTGGAATCATACCCCCACACCAGTAACTGGTTTGGGAGTATGATCCCACCCTTCTAGAGGGAGAGACATGACAGCACTGGTTTACCCGGTACCAGCTAACAGAGCCCTGGCATCACAAAATGGATGCTGCCAGCCACAGGCACGAGTCTGCCCTCCTGCTGCTGGACAAAACTCCGGCAGGGGAGGCCTGGACAACAGGTTTCCTGTCACAGGAAGGTGTCACCACCTCCCAGACAGGCTTTAGTGTAATGGGGCTGGGTGGGTGCACTCCAAGAGTGCTTTGAAGTCTGCACTGGGTGCATATTTGGTGTCCCTGTGCATAGTCCAGCTCAAACCGGGTTCTGGCGTGAAACTGGACAAAGGAAATGAGTGTAGCCACCCCTCTTTCCTGACCCCCCCCCATAGGTGGGTCCCTAGAGTTTGTCCCACCCCTTCCTTGGGTATAAGATAGGAACCCCTGGCAACAGGACTTTAGATTACGCCTGGACGAAACTCTGATACTGAATCCTGGAACTTCGACGATCTACATTGAACTAGATGACTGAAGAATCTCCCTTGGAGTAAAGGAGTTACTCCCCTGCAAGGCAGGCACCAAAGACGCATCTGACCGGTTTGCATCTCTGAAGCTCCTGCCGGACTCCGAAGAATTTTGCAACACAGAAGGTGGGTTTCCATGGTCTTAGAGGTCAGTCAGTGCCCACAGCAAGTCTGAGACCTGTATCCCTCGTGGCGACCGTGCAACCCGAACCCCTGGACACCGCGTCACTTTGCAGAAGCTCAGCTCTCCAACGACTCCTGCAGCTGAGCTTTGGGTTACTTGTAGCCCTGACCCCGAGCAGCATTTGCACCAAAAGATTGTCCACTTACACTCCATGAGTGTTCTGTGAGCTGGCCCTTTGTGTTTTCTCTCGAGGTCGCTTCACAATCCCTAGTCCGTCGACTGGTGAGTCCCTGTGAAGGCAACTTTAACTTTAATTGGGCTTACCTGGTTGCTCCAGACATGCCCTGACTCTCCATCGCTTGCGGAGTCCCAAGGACCTTGCTAGTCTGCACCGAAGCATCTTTTCTCTTCCTGCGTGGGTTGCTGTTGCCAAGGCTTGTTGGGTCCAATCCGGGCACCGACACTGCAGCACTCGACCTCCTTCGTGGGACAGCTCGAATCTAACTCTTGGTCGTCGTCGACGCCTCCTGGTCCTCGTGGGTGCGGAGTCAAGCTTCACCTCATCGCACCTGAAACACCCGACATCGGTGGGCATTCGTCTGTCGTGCCCCTGGTCACTGGCAAGTGACCCAGACTCTGTCCCCTCTGCTTTAAGGTTCTTCTGATCTTCGATCCAGGCTTGGATCACACCGGACACTTTTCTCCTTCTCGGAAGCAGCACTTTGCGGCACATCACCATTGAAATCCACGACGATTCCCGACACCATTTGATACCTATGCACCCGGCTTCCCTTGGTAAGGTAACTTGAGTACTCTGGTGCTCCTGTGAGTGCGGGCCGTAGAACCCCCTAAGTCTAAAGGAGTTTGCTCAAAGTCCTCTCCTAACTGTCTTTAACTTCTAAAATTCCAACCGTGACTTTCCCATAGAATAGTACGGGTCTCACGGCTGTGTTCTCACACTGCACACGTCCCCCGTGGGTCTCCTGTGTCACTACCTTGGGTGGTTCCTTGGGGTCCCAGCGATTCTACGTGCTCTAGGCACTGTGCTTGGTCAAGTCGTGGTTCTTATACCACTTTCTTAATGTATGGTTTGGTCCGCCTCTAGGGCCCATTGTATATTGTGCTATTTACTGTTGTTTTAGAACTGTATTATTGTGTTCGAGGCATGTGGGCTGCTGAATTCATATCTGTGCATAGATCGCCGCCTAGTGTTGGGTCCGGATGTTTGCACGTTGTTGTCCTGGAAGAGTCTTCGAAGTATCCTTGGATAGGTGACTCCTCCCCTGGACTACAGTGCGCATGGGCATCCTCTCCATCCTCAGATTGTTTTTTTCCGCCATTGGGTTCGGATGTGCTTATCTTGACTCAAGTTAGGAAAAACTCTTTTCAGGCCAAAAGGCCTCTAGTTCGCGTCGGTACTGTTCCCGATCGGTATCGATAGTATCTTTGTTAGTTTACTAACTTCCAGAACCAACTTTTTCGCATCTTACCCGACCATCGACCCGACATCGACGATGGAATCGAGGACACCATTCAAGCGGTGCCCTGTATGCAATGCGAAATATTCACACATCGACGTCCATCCGGTGTGCAACAAATGCCTTTCACCGGATCACGACGAATCTACATGTATAGCCTGTGCCCGATTTCGATCCAAGAAGACTCTCCGGAATCGACGAGCGGCGAGACTCGAGGCGCAGCAAGCGGCACCGGCCCCGGCCGACCTCTTCAGCGCCGAGACCGAAGATGTCGAAGAAGTGGAGAACCTACCCTCCAGCCCCGCTTCCGAACATGACTCCGGATCGGAAGACGTCGACGAAACACTCTTTCGCAGAGATGAAGACGACACCGAGGTAGGAGACTACAATGAGGCCTTAGGGGCCGAAGAGAGTAGCTCCGATGACGAGCAAGGCCTACCCGTTCAGACTGAGGAAATCCCAGTGCAACAGTCTATGGCACCGGTCGAGGGATCGCCTTCGGGCCTTACCCAAGACCTATCCCGCAGTTCTTCGGGCCCGGCCTCGGACATTCAGCGGCAGCCATTAATGCCCAAACCGGCTGGTTTCCCTTCTTCGAAACCGAAACCAAAAGCTGTATTGGTTCAACTGAAACCGAAACCGGCGCTGGTCGGATCGAGGCCCTCCACACCTTCGACGCCAGCAAAACCCGTCGGCACCGAGCGCAACAAACGAGACTTCGGTGCCGAGCTCGAAGCGGCCGACGTCGGAGTCGACATACGGAAAAAGACCTTCGGTGCCACCAAACCTACTCTGCTCCCTGCACCGACGCAATCGGCTCCGACCCCAAAGGTCAAACTACCTGCCGCGTCTCACACCGCTTCGACGGCACCACCAAAGCCACACTCATCGAAGGCGTCGACGGCCATTCCCGCCCCTCGACTCCACGACTCACCGGCGCCGAAAAAGTCCACGCCCGCCGCCACAGAACCGGTCGGCGCAAAGGAATCAAGGGCGCTCCAGGTGCCACCCGTTGCTGCGCAGCGCACCAAAAATAAAAATGTCCTCCAGGACACTTCGGGCTCCGAGCCAATAAAAGCTCCAACAGCCTCTTCGGCACCGGCCAACATTACTTTTGGCCTGCCACGATCCACGGCCCCGAAACTGTTCCAAATCAGGACACGGGTCACCCACACCACGATCACGCCTGCCGAACACTCTGCGGAGACGTCTCCATCGCATATCATCGACGCCGACACCGGCAGGATGATTATCCACAAAAGGAGAATAACTTCTGAGCCAGCTTTGGACTCCTTCCGGATCCCACTAAAGAGAAAGCTGCCAGTGGCTTCAGAACCAGTTCTTTACGAACCTTTCCATTCACCCTACCAGGATCCACAATCCTTCTCTCCCACACACTCCGACACGGATGCGTTGGAGGACTACATGGGTGACCAAGTCCCCTACCCCGGAGGGATGGACCCTGATGGCCAACAGGACCCTGATCCAGCTTGGGATGACCCTGTAGACCCAGGTGCACCTATGGATGCACAGGACCCGCAACTCTATGGAGCAAAAACATCTCCCACAGAGGACACTGCCGCGTTCAACGCTCTAATTGAACGTGCTGCGGCCAATCATGGAGTGCAACTTCACTCGGACACCATCGAGGACGACTTTCTCATGGATACTTTCGCATCCTCAGAAAGGAATATAAAGACTCTGCCCATGTTAAAGGGGGTCCTCAAGCCAGCAAAGGACATCTTCAAAGAACCCACCAGGGCAAGAGTGATAAACCCCAGGATCGACAAAAAATACAGATCGGCGCCTGGGGACCCTACTTACATTAGAGGCCAATTACCTCTGGATTCCATTGTCGTTGCGAATGCTCGCAAGAGGGCACACTCGCAAACAACAGGTGATGCTCCTCCCCCGGACAAAGAGTCCAAGGTGCTAGAGACCTCTGGCAAACGGGTTGCCGCCCAAGCAGCTAACATATGGCGCATTGCCAATACTCAAGCGCTCCTCGCTCGCTATGATCGAGCGCACTACGACACATTAGAGCAACTACTCCAACATCTCCCTGACCAATACAGAGAAGGTGCAGAGATCCTCATCAGGGAGGGACAACTGCTCACAAATGCATCCATTAAGTGTGCACTGGATGCCGCGGATACAGCTGCCAGAGCCATAAACACTAGCGTCATGTTGCGACGACACGCCTGGTTGCGAATCTCCGGATTCAAACCAGAGGTACAAAATAACATCCTCAACCAACCTGTCAACCCCAACTACTTATTCGGCCCGGAGGTTCACACTACCCTAGAGAAAATAAAAAAGGACACGGACACTGCAAAGTCCATGGGGGCCCTACAGACGCAGTCCTTTCGGAGCGGCTCCTTTCGTCGCCCCGGAAATAGAGGAGCAGGTAGAGCAGGTAGAGGACAGGGGTCACAGCAAACATACAACAAGGGCAACACACAAAACACCTACTATAAAAACACCCGGGGTGGATATCGTGGCTCCAGCACAAAGGGCAGAGGACGCGGCTACGGCAACACCAGGTCCTCTCCCAAGAACAAGCAGTGACGCCCTCTCCCTTCCTCCCGACCACATAACACCTGTCGGGGGAAGGCTACAAAGGTTCCTGTCCACGTGGAACTCCATCACCACGGACAGGTGGGTCAAAGATATTGTCAAATACGGTTACTGTCTAGAACTAACCTCCACTCCACCCACCATACCTCCAAAAAACCGTCCTATGTCCTCAGAGCACTTAACGCTCTTGCAGCAGGAGGTGCAAAGCATGCTTCTAAAAGGCGCAATCGAGGTCGTACCCGTCCACGAGCAAGGTACGGGGGTGTACTCCCTGTACTTTTTAATACCGAAAAAGGACGGGTCACTCAGACCTATATTAGACCTGAGACCCCTGAACCAGTACATTCTTTCCGAGCATTTTCACATGCTCACTCTACAGCAAGTCCTCCCGCTGCTCAAGCAGGGAGACTTTCTGGCCACACTGGACCTCAAGGATGCGTATTTCCACATACCCATTCACCCCTCACACAAGAAATACCTCAGGTTCACTGTTCAAGGGCAGCACTACCAATTCAAAGTCCTTCCCTTCGGCGTAACAACAGCACCCAGGGTGTTCACAAAGTGCCTAGCTACTGTAGCGGCACATCTACGGAGGCAGCACATACACGTCTACCCTTACCTGGACGACTGGCTCGTTCAAGCGAAGTCAGCCCAGCAATGTGCCAGCCACATGTCCCGCACCATCCACCTCCTTCACAGTCTGGGGTTCTCACTAAATTACCCAAAATCCCATCTCCAGCCCGCACACGTACAACAGTACCTCGGTGCGACTATAGACACTCTGGCGGCCACAGCTCAGCCGAATTTAGTGAGAATCAACAGCATGCAAATGCTGATTTCCAAGTTCAAGCCACAACACTCCCTTCCCGCGCGAGTGTTCATGCAGTTGATAGGCATGATGGCCTCCTGCATCTTCATAGTCCCACACGCGAGACTACATATGCGCCCGCTTCAGGAGTGCTTAGCACGTCAGTGGAATCAGGCTCAAGGACAGCTGAAAGACCTAGTGTTGGTGAGCGGTCGGGCATACAACTCTCTGCATTGGTGGAATCCACAAAACCTTTGCAAGGGCCGACCGTTCCAAGAGCCTGTCCCACAGATAATACTGACGGCGGACGCGTCTCTCCAGGGATGGGGAGCTCATGTACTCCATTACACAGTGCAGGGACTATGGACACAACAACAAAAGAAGATGCACATCAACCTTCTAGAGCTGATGGCAATCTTCCTGGCTATGAAAGCATTCAAAGTACACTTGTGCAACAAAGTCGTGTTGATCCGGACGGACAACATGACTGCAATGTACTACATACAGAAGCAGGGAGGAACACACTCTCCACAGTTGTCTCATCGGGCTAAGAGCCTGTGGAAGTGGGCCATTCAGAGGAACATGTTCCTCATGGCAGAACACCTCCCCGGCAAGGACAACCAGATGGCGGATCTGCTCAGCAGACACAGCCACCAGATGCACGAGTGGGAGTTACACCCATCAGTACTCCAACCGTACTTCCAGCAGTGGGGTCATCCAGAGATAGACCTATTCGCGACAAGCGAAAACGCAAAATGCCAAAGCTTTGCCGCCAGGTTCCCACATCCGCAGTCGCAGGGCAATGCGATATGGATGAACTGGTCCGGCAGATTTGCGTACGCTTTTCCCCCAGCACCACTGATACCGCTGGTGGCACGCAAACTCAGACAACACTCACTGACACTCCTCCTGGTTGCTCCAACGTGGGCACGCCAGCCATGGTACACCACCTTTCTCGAACTTTCCGTGGTGCCGCATCAAAGGCTGCGGATCAAACCCGCGCATTTGACGCAGAACCATGGAGAGATTCAGCACCCAGATCCGCAACAGCTGAACCTGGCAATCTGGCTCCTGAAGTCCTAGAGTTTGGCTACCTAAACCTGCCACCTGACTGTATGGACATCATTAAGGAGGCCAGGAGACCCACTACCAGAGCTTGCTATGCAGCCAAATGGAAGAGGTTCGTCATTTATTGCAATAATAATGACATTAACCCGCTAGACGCATCCATCCAAAACATTATTTGTTACCTATTACACCTATACCGATGCAATCTGGCGTACACCTCTATACGTGTCCATTTGACCGCAATCTCAGCCTATCTACAAACCAGGCAGCACCTCTCTCTATTCAGAGTGCCTGCCATCAAAGCATTCTTGGAAGGACTCAAACGAGTCATTCCACCTACCCACCCACCAGCCCCAATGTGGAACCTCAACTTGGTCCTCACACGCCTGATGGGTCCACCCTTTGAACCTCTACACTCATGTGAGATTCAATTCCTTACCTGGAAAGTAGCTTTCCTAGTAGCGATAACTTCTTTACGAAGAGTTAGTGAACTCCAGGCACTAACCGTCCAAGAGCCATTCATACAGGTTCACGCCAACAGGGTCGTACTACGTACCAACCCCAAATTCATGCCTAAGGTGGTATCGCAGTTCCATATGAATCAAACTATTGACCTGCCTGTTTTCTTTCAAAACCCACAAACTGTCGCAGAAAGGGCACTCCATACACTAGATGTAAAAAGGGCCCTCATGTATTATATCGACAGGACCAAACCCTTTAGAAAAACAAATTAACTTTTCGTTGCCTTTGCCCCACACCACAAAGGTAACGCTATCTCCAAAGCAGGAATAGCCAGATGGATCGTTAAATGTATTCAAATTTGCTATCAAAAGGCTAAACGCACTTTAACGATTCCCCCTCGAGCCCACTCAACACGTAAGTTAGGGGCCTCCATGGCTTTCCTAGGAAACATTCCTTTACATGACATATGTAGAGCAGCCACCTGGTCCACTACACATACATTTACCAAACACTATTGTGTAGATGTGCAATCAAAACAGCAGGCAGCTGTAGGACAGGCTGTTCTCAAAACTCTTTTTCAGACCGCTGCAGCTGGCACTGGTAGCCGCCGCTAATAAGAGGGCACTGCTATATATTCTATGCACAGATATGAATTCAGCAGCCCACATGCCTCGAACTGAATATGCTACTTACCAGTATGCATCTGTTCTTGGCATGTAGGGCTGCTGACATTCATATCGCCCTCCCTCCTCCCCGGCGCCTGTAGCAGCTGCAGCTCTCAGAATTACTGTAAGCATGGTCATCACTTTCTGTATCTACTCCATCACGGCCACAATGGCGAAAAACAATCTGAGGATGGAGAGGATGCCCATGCGCACTGTAGTCCAGGGGAGGAGTCACCTATCCAAGGATACTTCGAAGACTCTTCCAGGACAACAACGTGCAAACATCCGGACCCAACACTAGGCGGCGATCTATGCACAGATATGAATGTCAGCAGCCCTACATGCCAAGAACAGATGCATACTGGTAAGTAGCATATTCAGTATCTTGGACTCTAATCTCATAAAGAGATTAGTAGTGAGTGTTTAGAAATAAATACATATATTTTATATATACCTTATGTGGTTCTCCTTTCATGTAGTAATTCAAGAGGTTATAATTTGGTAAACCAAGCTGCTTTACACTCCTTCAAGACTTAGTCTGAAGGCTGCTCTCCATAGCTACCACTAGGATAGCTTTCAATAAAGGTTGTCTTTAAACCTATCATCAATAAGGGTTGTTTGGACTGGTGCAAGGTGCCCACTATAACTAGTGGACAGCATATGCCAGGCCAACTTCTCACAGAAGGATGTAAACATATTGTGGTAGTGTGGCAGTACCTGTAGATTTGGTGGCGATTCTATCCATGTTGAGCGCAAGTCTGTGAATATGCTGGCAGTAGAAGCCACATGGTCCAAATTGCTGGGAATGTGATGACAATACCAAGCAAGTGGTTGTGAAACATGTGTTAATTATGCCAGTGCCTGGAAACATGGTGACAACACCTGTCTTATTGCGTTTCATGTTATGGCAACACCTGTCATATGTGGACAGCATCTGGCAAAACATATGACACTAACTGACCTAATAGTATGCAGAAGCCTATGTGGTAACTACACTTCTGCCCATTGGTATGTTTTCTATCTACATTGATTCCTTGTGTTGTTCGTTTTGTGTGTGCGCGCCAAGGTGTGTTTTTAAGCTACAGCCAGGCCTTATTTCTTTCACCGCTTCTTCTATCTTAAACAACGCACTAGTCCACTCATGCCACACTGCTCAAGGCGCTGGTAACTGCATCCACACAGCCACCAGGCTGAAAGCAAAATCCTTTCAGAACGAAAAGCTTAATTGTATTCACATAAGAGGAGTGTTTCCTGGTATCGCTGCCTCTTTCTCAAGATGTAGAATATGTAATTATAAACAGTGCAATGAAATGACACCCACCAAAGAGCTGCAATTAAAAAACGATTATGGACATTTAAACATCCTACAGCCTACTTTATACCCATTTAACATTTCCCGTGAGTCCTCAAAATCAATATTTCACAGCATAGAAGACTCAATAAGTGCCCTAAATAGACTTAAGAATTGTAAACAGTAAGTAATTTGTCAAACAGAGTGCAGCTGTCAGTGAAAAAACAAAAACGCACAACGACACTGAGGAGGAAACGAGGAGGATGAAATTCAGTTTACTGGCTAAATGCAAAGATGATTATTTTTTTTTTTTTACTTTATTTTCAAATTTTCTTATACATCTCTGAAGCACAAAGAATACAGAGTGGTAAATTTTAAAGGATCGAATCACCTAGTAATCGTCGCATACTGAAAGTCTCATAAAATGTGGCTCAGTCACTTGGCAACCTAAATGTTCCCAATAGCAAATGTTGAGCGTATCAGACCCATAAGTCCTCCAAAAAAAAAAATAGGAAAAAGAAAGGGGAAGAATGCACGAAAATGCAAAGATGAAACTTAATTAGACAGCAAGCAACATTGACAAGGTCCTTCGTTCTGGCTTAGCATTTATTTTCATAGTAACTGCATTTATTTAGCAATTACTAAGCCACTGAAGGACTTTTTGTCAAGTCGAATACTACCCCGGAACCCAAAGTTATCCGATGTTTCATTTAGTAAGCTTTGTTGTACTTCGTAAATTGTTGGGTTAAATCTTGTGCACTCAAATACTCACGCATTTACTCCAGTGTTAGTCAAGGAAGAGTCGTTCCTGGCAAAGAGTGATTTGTGTTAATGTTAGTTGGGGAATAGAATAGAATGATTCAGGGAAGCTTCAAATGTGGTTATTGTTGTCCTTGGGAGTCTGGATAGGAGAAAAAGTAGATTCGATGTAAGAGTGGACCAAGAGAAATGGGAGTGCATGCAAGCAGGGTGGGTGGTTATATGAATGGGTGATTGTGGAAGGAATTGTGTATATAGATATATAGAGATATTTTCCCCGAAAAAAAACAAAGGATAAAGTGATGTTATAGTTGGGTAAATATGTCAGTGACAACATTGTTTTCAACTAAAAAAAAAACCCACTGACATTCATCAGTTATAGCTAACAGAGCTAACTATAACTTATGCCCCCATCATGCACTGCTTATGACCCCTCATATTATTTCACTCTTGACATCTCCTATGACATCATTGATGACATCACTGAGACATCACCAAAGTTTTTTTTGTACATAATACTCTATAACCTAGTATGGAATTAGAGGCCTGAAAGTACAAAATAGCTCAGAGTACTATGACACATCATTAATGCCATCACAGATGCAACTTCCTTAGGTGTAGCAAGCAACTGTTGTGTGCAGCATTGATCCTTACCATACACTTCACAGGTAACCTAGTTCATATTAACAATCAACCACAGATATGTGGAAAACCCCTCTTCAATATGTATACAACTGTTCAGAGAAAGCCAAGTGCCTAAAAATACTCCACGTCTATTCCAAAATTAATGCCCCACTACAGCCAGATTTTACCTGTATCATAGTTTACTCTATATCCTACTGTTTTTCAGACAGTAAAAATCTCTTGTGAAATACACCACAGAGTGTTATAAAGTATCTACCAAGAACAATGTACAGTCTATGCAACTCATGTTAGTAAATACACTCTTTCCTTCAAATAACCAAGTTCTGAGGCTGCTAAAAATCATACTACCTACAGCCTTCATACTGTGGTGAAAACTTTACAGAAATCCCATCTTCTGAAGGAAAAGCTCAAGTACATACGTTAGTATGTTATGTAGAAATTGTCATGTTGGGATGATTCTGTCAAATAACTCAAGGCTGCCTACAAAACCTAGTATCTATTACGTAGAACATTTGCGCTGTTGGAAACTTGTTCTGCAGGACCCAAAAACGTGTGGAACATGCTGAACACAAGTTGTCAACTGTTACCACAGACTTACTCTTCAATCCAAAGATTTATAGCGTGTTTAATACCTCCACACATCTATGATCCATTAGGAGCACATGGGTTTTGCAAACACATCCATTAGTTGGACACAGGCTGTACAAAATTAGGGAAATAAATATGGTAGTTACCTGCCACTATGTAAACCAAAAAAGAAACTAGCACACTTGTTGGATAATATCATCCATGATGTAATTTAAGATGTCATCAGCGATGTCATAAATGATGTCAAAGAACATGTCATGAGTGATATATGTGAAGTCCTAAGCAATGCATGGCTGGTGCGCAAGTGATAGCTCTGCTAGTAAGATGTCAAAATTAATGAATGGAGGGGGCATTGGAAACAGGGTCTGGCCTGCCATTGTCATGCCCCTGTCCAAGCTTGAGGCCCCCCCTCCTCCTTGCCCTCTATTTTCCAAGTCCATACCCCCTCGTCCAACCCTGTGTGAGTGTTCTGCCACTCCCCTTCCTGCCTGACAAGCACAGCTAGCTTGCTGCCCTCTATCCATCTCCTCTCTGCCCTCTGTCTGAGTCCATGCACCTGTCCCCTCCCTCCTGCCCTGCATGGTCCGATGTGCTGCCACTGCCCTTTAGTTAGCTTGATGTTCATGCCCACTCCTCCAGTCTAAGCCCCTATCATTCCTTCCCTCTTTCCTTCAATGTCTGTGTGCATGCCTCTGCTCCTTCCCTTTTGCCCACCATGTTCCATGGACCTGCCACTCCTGTCTATTGAGTGTTCTTTTAAACTGCCACTGCCCCTCTTGCCTGCCAAGTATGCTCAGATGTCTGCTGCCTATTCCTGCCCCCTCCACCCTGCCTTACATCGTCTGAGTTCCATGCCCCATCCCCTCCCTTCTGTCCTCCATGGTCCATTTGGCAGCCACTCCCTTCTGCAATCCATGCTCTAGTGTACTGCAGCTGCTCCTCCTGCTCTCCCTAATGTTATTTTGTGAGATCTCTGCCCTCTTCCCCTGTCCTCTCATGCCTGTATCCAGCCCCTATATCTCACTTCTGCTCTCCATGGTCCTTTCTGCATGGCCCTGTCCCCCTCCCTCTTGGCCACCATGGCCGTTGTGCTGCCACCAACCCTCCTGCTTGCCATGCATGGGCTTATGTGCTGCCACTGCCACTGCCCCTGCCACCTGGTTTGTGTGGTCAGCTTGCTGCCCCTGCCCCCTTCCCACATTCCCTCAGTTGTCTCTGTGTATGCTATTATAGTCTTCCTGTTGCCCTCCATGGTGTGTTGTGCTTCCAGTGCACATCCCGCCTGCCCTGAATAGTCGGCTTGCTGCTCCTGCCCTGCCCTCCATTTTCCATGTGCAGGCCCCTATCCCTTCCCGCCCTTCTTCCTTCCATGGTCCATTGGCATTCCCCTGCCACTCCCTTCCTGCCCTTCATGGTCTATTGTGCTGCAACTGCCCCTCCTATCTGTCTGGTATGGTTAGCTTGTTGCCCTTGCCTCTTTCTCTTCTGCTCTCTGTTATTCATGTGCATGGCCCTGTCCCCTCCCTATTGCTTTCCATGGTCCGTTATGCTGCACTACCCTCCCTGTGTGGTGTATTGTGCTGCTGCAACCCCTGGCGCCTGCCATTGAGGGCCCCCTGCCCACCTCTTTCCTGCCCTCTTTTTTCCAAGTCCATGTTATTAGCCCATACCTCCTGCCCTCATTAGTCCAATGTACCATACATGCCAACATTTTGAACTTGGTAAGAGGGGGATTTTAGAGAAAATAAATCAGGGAAATTAATTTTCCCCATTGATTTACATTGAAAAAGAGGAGATATTAGGCAGTAGATGGCTAAAATGCAGCCTGTTTGGGCTTAAAAACACAATGATTCTCCTGCCTGAATCGGATCTTTTGGCATGTATGGTTGTACTGCCACTGCTCTCAATGGTCTGTTTTGCCACAGCTTCTTGCCTGTGCTGCATAGTTGGGTTGTTGCCCCTGCTCCCTTCCCCTGCCCTGCATGGTCCATTGTGCAGCCACTTCCCCTCCCAGCTGCCCAGCGTGGTCATCTTGCTGCCTTTTCCCCCTCCTCCCTGCCCTCAATTGTCAGAGTCCATGCCTCTAAACTTTGCCTCCCCACAGTGTTCTAATGAACAACTAGATTGCTAACATTGTATATTTATTACAAAAGTGTGGCACGCCTGAAGTAATCTTGATGTAATCAGAACTGTAATACCTAAAGCATTTCTTTTAGAAAATATATGGGTCTTTGTCCCATAGAAATTATGTTTAATGCTCAAAAAAACTAAAATGAAGAAACCTTATCTGAGTTCTCAAATAGTGACAAAGCGCTTTTAAATTACTTGCTATATTTGTTTTTTTATCCAGTCAATCACTTGATTATTTGTTGCATTTATCGGAGAGGATGTGGTGTTACGCCCAGATATGGTGACTTTGCAACTGGGCAATCAGGTTCGAGTTATGGCGTCTGCTCAACCTCATGTGATTCTGGGCAAATCACTTAATCTCTCTTTTGCCTAAAACCAAAATGAATGTGTCCTTGTGTAATGTACCTGATGCTCATGTAAAGCATTCAATACCTTTGGTTCACGTCAGAGCTATGTAAAACTGCAAAAAAATAAAGTATGGGTTTGCACACTTTTTGCAATATACTTGGGCTACCTTTGCGTGATATTTGTGCTACATTTGGGCTCTTTTTTCTCTGGTGACTATTTTGGGAGACGTTTTTGCTATGAAGGTCCCTAATTTACTACAGTATCCTCAGTAAAAAATGCTTTCAGTTTTCCACTCTGTAAGGAAATGTTTCTTTTTGCATGTTCGCCCCCACATTTTTGGACTGATAGTGCTGTTTTTTTGAGACTGAGAATGCACTGAAGCCTTTCTAGCCAGACATTGTAAAAGGCGTTAGCCGAAATGCGCCTGTGTGTCTGCACATGTTGTTAAGAATAAACAACCAATGAACTCGCCCCGCAAGTGCTTATTCCTTTGGGAGGAGTAGGAGCGTTATTTTTTTTTTGTGGGTTCACCCCCGCGATAACAGCACCCGCTCAATAGTGCGCAGGAAAAGGTGGCAAGGAGCGTTGGTGGGTGGGTGTGTGTGTGTGTGTGTGTGTGTGTTTATCCTATAAGATCTGAAGTTATGTTTTGTAGTATGTTCTTTCTGTTACTGCTGATTGGATATTGTAGAATGTAACTGTTTTTCTTGGTGGGTCAAGTTTTGTGTCATGTAGGAAGGACACAGCTCTTACCCAGTCTTCTGATAGTCCTAGGATTCTCAGTGGCCCTTATCTTTCCGATGGGAAATTCCATAGTTTGGCAGCTCGTACTGACAAAAATGTGCCAAGAATGTTTTTTTTTCCTTGTATGCTGGGATTATTAGTCAAGGTGCTAGTCTATGAGTAGATTCCTGCTTTGGATATATTTGGTGATTTTATTCCTGAGGAATGCCTGGCCATTGTCATATATTGCCTTGCTTCAGGCAACTGGTAACTAGTGGAGGGTTTTCTAGGCAAGTGAGATGTAGAAGCAGTCTGGTAGCAGAGTTCTGAATGATCTGTAGTCTCGTCAGCATTGATAAAGGTGAGCCATGGGACAGGCTATTGTTATAGTGCATTTACGAAAGGATGAGAGCTATTGTACCTTCAGCTGTAACCTATTAAATGCGTGTGTTAGACAATGGCTGGTGAACGCACTCCCTCCCCAGTACGTCTGATGGCCAGTGGCCAATGCTCTGGAGGGCTATAAAGCACTCTCTGGTGCTTGCACCAGAGGAATTACTTTTTTTAATTTTTAGCTCTGGCTGCTTGGGAAGAGCTTTCCTAGCAACCAGAGGCTGTTTTATTTTCTTTGAGAATGGTGGTCAGCGCACAGGGTGTGCTGGTGTCATTACTACTAAAGTGAAAGTAAAACAAAACAATCTGCTTGTTTTACTTTCACTGCAGGAGTGCTCAGGGGCAAATCTCAGCCCCTCAAGCACTGATTGAGTTGAGAGATGGATTATTAGAAAGGGAATAATCTCCCTATTCCCAGTGGATTCCTGCTCGGGGATCGCCATGAGAGGGCTATTCCCCAGCACATCCATACACGTGGCACCAGGGATTTGTGGCATGGGTAGCAGCCACTTGGGCAAGGGCTTGTGCTCCCACTAGCCTCTCCCTCAAAGTTGATTACCCCTATTCTGCTCTCTCTCTCCCCCCCCCCCCCCCCCCCCCCACCCCCAGGAGGACGGCAGAAAGCCCACTGGGCACCAGGGATATTAACAGAAAAAAAACATTACAGTGGGGGCTGCCTATCATGAGCATGACCACGCCTTCTCCCCAAAAAGAGTGCAACAGCATTTCTGCCCCCTTCGGGGCAGATTGGAGGTTTTCTCCAATCTGCCTGTCCCAGGTGGGGCAGTTTGGAGGATTGCCCCAATCTGCCTCCTCTGGGGCAGAAAGCCCACTTAATACAAGGGATTTCAAAATGGTTGCAAAGCAAACAAACGGATGGGGTGGCCTACATGGGCATCAAGCCATACCCTGCCCCAAAGGAGACAATAATTACTTACATCACCCCTGGGACAGATAGGATGTCTGTCCCAACTGGGGAGATTGCCCCAAATCTGCCGCCACTGGTGAGGTGGGTTAGAAAGCCCACTAGACACCAAGCTTTTCACTTTTGAGGGCAAAAGAAAAAGGTATGTGTGTTGGACTCTTGCATTGGCTATACTCCCACTCCAAAAGGCGACAAAGCAGCCGTTCTGCCCCCCCAAAAAGCTCCCAGGGATTTCAAAGTGGTGCCAAAACAAACAGAAGGCTGGGGCTGCCTACCCTGGCATTGAGCCTTATCCCTGCCCAGGAAGGGGCAATGGTGTCTTTCTGCCCCCCTGGGAGCAAGTGGGAGGTTTTTCCCAATTGGGAAGGTTGGACAACATCTAAAGCCCACTAGACTCCGAGGATTTTACATTTGGGGCAAAAGTAAGGAGTGCAAGCATTGCACTGTGGCATTAGCCATAAGGCCACCCCAAAAGAGACAATCCAGTATTTTGTTCTCAATCGAGGGCAGAGTGGGGGTTTGCCAAAATGCCCCCCCCCCTCCAATTCTAAGACCTATCTGTGTGTCATTGGCATAGTTATAGCAAATGAAGCCAAAACTGTTGATTCATGCTAGTAAGGATTTCATGTTAATGTTGAAAAGAAGCAGTGAGATGATCGAGCCTTGAGGAATTGTTGTATTTATATTGTAGAGTTTTGACGAGGAAGGGGGCACATGGTGATGTTGGCTGTATTGTGTAGATATGAATGAGAATATTCATGTGAGAGTGGTGTCCTCAATATCGACTTCTGTAAGTCTGAGAATTAAGTTAGTTGGCCTGTTGACCGTGCCCAATTCTGCTCAAAGATCCAAAGAAGGTGATATGGACTGGTTCTATGTCCTTACCAGAATCAAATTCAGTGTGGAATTCTAAGAGTAGGCATTTCGCTTCTATGAAATTTGAGATCTCCTTGAAAACAACTCTCTACATAGGTTTGCCAAGAAATTGACCATTTGCTACTGCTCTGTAATTGTTGTGGTGTTCATGGTCCAAGTCGTTTTTCTTTAGTAGTGAATGTTTTTAGGACTTGTGTAAAATTTCTTGGAAGTCTCCTGTTAATCGTGATCTTTTAACGGTCTGTGACTGGCTGCAGATGTTGATAGAATGATGATTTGGGAGAGATGACGGCCAGGGGGCAGCCGCATGGTTTGCTAGCTTTCACAAGTTTCTGGAATTTGCTTATTGACAGTTCTTGGAAAGATAACAGGGAAATAGCTCTTCTACTTGAGCGGGGGTTTCTGAGTGGCAAGGGTTGATGGTTTTCTTATGTGCTAAATGAAACTCCAACATGTCTGCTTTTATTATGTAATGAGTCACCAGTTTATAACAGAGGTCCTGAGAGTTGGGACGGGTTTCTTGGAGGTGGTCCAGGTTGGGAAATTTAAGAGCTCTTTACTGACACAGTTTGCCATGTAGATTCTCCCTGAGTAGTTGCATGTTTGGCTTTTTTGATTTGCGGCTTGTACATTCTGTTTTGACTGTGTAGGTGGATTTTATCATGTGGCTTTTGGGATTTATGCTAAATCCATTGAAGGTATGCAACTTGTTTTAGCCTTTTTAATTATGTACTGACCCAAGGGTCTTTTTCGTTTGGGTTGTTTTCTGAGGGATTAATGTGTCATATGACTCTGGAGCCATCAGTAGAGTTTCTCTATAGAGTTTGTCTTCAGGCCTGTGTTGGAGATAAGTTAGGTTTCTAGGTCTTCCATATTCATTTTGTTGCAAGGACTGTAAGTAGTTGCAGGTAAGTTGCATTTGGCTGGAGATTATTATAGAATCATATGTTGGAAGGTAACTATGTGATGATCTGTCCATGTGAATGGGGTTATCCTTTTGAAGGAGACTAGTCCCATGTTGCTAAAGATGAATTTGAAGGTGTGTCCTGCAATGTGGGTTGTATTGGGAAAAGATGTCATGGGTTGTGGGTATCTAAGCTTATAAGGATTGTTCTGGAATATGGCACATTAGGCTTGTCGATCCAGATATTCAGGCCACCCAGAGTACAGAGATTTTGATACTTCTAGATAAGTCCTATACCTTTTTTAAAAAGGTGTCTGAAAATGTTCCATCATTGGGATGTAGCTCGTAGAGGAAGTAGGTGGGGCTAGGCTTGTAGCTGACAAGAAGAGATTCACAGCCTTGTATGTTCACATCCTCAGCTTTGTTGAACGTTATCGTGCCCTTAAATACTGTGGCCAAGCTACTGCCTCCGTTTCTAATGGATTTGTGCTTAGGTGAAATAGTGTGGTGGGATGGCTTAATAAAACATTTGTGCATTGTCTACCCCAAACCAACTTTTGTTTGCAAAAGTATGTTAAATTCTGACTCCGTCAGTACAATGATGAAGTTCTACTTGTTTTTGACCATTGAACATGCAATAATTAACAGGCAGTTTACAGGAGGTAATTTTAGAAGAGTAAATATGGTCCATAAAGTTATCGGGAAAGCCTTCCATGTTAACCTCAGTGATGTTTTGTGTCTGTCAGAAGTATTGATTGTTACACTGAAAGAGTAGAATGTTGGTGGTGGTTGGGGTTGGGGGTGTAAAGAGAATTTCATGCTCACTCTCCTGTATAGGCGAACAGCTTACATGTGTTTCGTTTGTAAAGAAAGGGGCCAGTTGAAGTGACTCCCTGAGAGTTTGTGCGGTATTGCAACGTGTGAGTGTATATGTTATTGTTAATTATCACTAGCATAGTACACTGAAGTAGGCAGTTGGGGTTGAGAGTGTGCACAGCATCTGCAATAGGAGAGAAATAACAGTCTCAACTATTCACAATACAGTTACAAGTTTGCATTAGCACATAGGAACATACTATATAAATACATTATATTCTCTGTGTCTTGAAGGACTAGGTTGGACAACAAGCACCTATGTACTGTGGAACTAGAAGAGTCAGGCTGAAAGACACAGCCATGTGCATTTGTTTTTCAGGAATGCAGATTCTCCAAATTGAGTGATTGGAGAATCTGAATTTCAAGTCATGTCAAGAACTGAGGCTAGCATTATGCATGTTCAAAACTACGAATAGCTACAGAAGATATATGATCTACAAGTTTCAAGTAAAATCTTGCAAAAACTCTAGCGTCAATCAGCCTTTCTCAAAATCTCTTCCAATCGACCTCCTGAACAATAAACCTTACTTGCCATTGCTCCTCCGACACAATGTTCCCCAAATATTCCCAAATCCACACCTGATTCGACCATGCAAAACATGACCCAACGTGCAATAGTTTCAGAACTAACCGGATTATAAGGCCTCACATGGGATATTAACAATTGATTCACTCTGTCCCTTCGATAATCTTCCATTCTATCATCCTTTTCTTTCATGCACCTAACCACACATAATTTTGAGTGCTCATCACATCATGGATAAAAAATACTTGAAGATATCGTTTTTGTCCTCTGCGAGATCTAAAACGGCACCCTATCTGGATTTTGAAAAACCTATTACTTAACTCCAAAGTTTCCACATCTGTTACTCTCCTAAAGGATATCAGGCATAACAATTTTGCTAACTTACTTGATAACTGTTCTAAAGAGAAAAACGATTTGAAGGCCACTCTTCCATCCCATAAAAAATTATACGTTGGTCTCGGAGGTCTGCCTAGTTTTAGCCCTTCATAACTGGGCAGACCAAAGCATTTCTTCCTGTTGAAAAACCATTAACATGAACTTGACCAACAGCCACTGTCAATCTGTAACAATTTATTGTTCTATAACGCAGCCCTTTTTTAAAAAGCCTATTAAAATAATTAACAAATCTATTGGGAAAGCCCCCACTGGATCAAATTTCCTTTTCTAGCACCAACATACCAAGCACCTCCATGCTCCAACACACGTCTTTCACATGCATGGGGTCTAAGATTCTCTGAGCAACTCCTGAGCCTTCTCTGAAAGGCCTGCAAACTACTCTCCTCCCCTTAAATCTTATAACCCAAAATGTTCATAATTTCTGTTTTCACCAAAGGATGATCCTCCTCTTTTAGTCCTACCAGTAAACCTTTTGTACTTTGGTCCACAGAAGGTTCTTCCGCCGCCAGTTCCAGCTCCCCTGGAAACCGAGGTTGAGGTACCCAAAAATAAGTTATCAGAACTATCCTGCAACTCTGTTTCCTCGCCATCAGCAACACTCTCTGAATCATGACATATGACGGAAATTAATAACCCTGAAGATTGCTCCAATCATGCTGAAATGCATCCACTATCTCTGCTTGTGGATTCGGTCTCTAACTGAAATACTGATCCAACTGTTTTGTTAGTCTTGATGAAAACAGATCTACTTTGAAAGGTCCCCAAATCTCCCGTAATCTCTGAAAGATTTGAACATACAGCCTCCAATCGCTGTAATCCCTCAAATACTGAAAGTTCCAATTAGCTGTCACATTGCTCAAACACGGAGAACACTCCGATTGCAAACCTATATTGTGTTCCAGACAGAAATTACAAAGCTCCTTGGCCAACTCTGTCAAATTCCCGCTTGCTTCCACCAAATGGGTTTATATAATGTACTGCTGAAACATTGTCCATCTTCAACAAAATATTGCAATTCTTTAAAGATCTTGCAAAACTCTGCAACGCAAACAAACGTGCCCTCCTCTCCAAACCATTTATGTGACTCAATCACTCCTCCACTGACCATCTGCCACCATTCTCTTGTTCTCCTAAACACAAGCGCCCCAACCAAACAAGCTTGTAGTGGTCTCTAAAACAAAATCTGGACAAATTCCAAATATCGCCTGATCATTCCAACTTGCTGAGCCACCAACTCAGTTCTTCCCTTCCTTCCGCAGTCAGAACAATCCAATCTCCATACCATAGACCTCTCCTTAAACTGTCAGCCTCAACCTCTCCAAAACCTTGTAGTGAAGAGGACATGAAAAAACTGATTGAATCAAGGAAGAAAATAATCCTACTATTGTCCCAGAAAACCCCTCTTCAAAATATCGTTCACTTCTGTTTTTATTCCCTCAACCTTTTTTCTCTGGTAAATTCAAAACTGCCTGAACGGTATTCACTTGGAATCCTAAAAATTCCCAAATCTGACAAGGTTTGCATATTGACTTCTTCATGTTTATCAAAAATCCTAATGAGTTCAAAAGATCCATCACAACCTTTAATTGGTTCTTCAATTCCTCTCCATCTTGGGACATAATACAAAAATGTGTCCAAATACATGATCAATCTTTTTCACCTCTCTCTGTGATTTGCAGCCACTGGATGTGGTACCTTCGTAAAACACCAAGGTGCTGAAGCCAGCCCAAAAGGAAGACAAGCTAATGGGTAAAGAATACCTACCCACCTGAACTGTAGATACTTGCAACTAGTTAGTAAAGTTTGATCTAAAAGATGCTTATTTTACAATTCCAGTGTTGGAAGCCAGACATTCAACTGCACAGTATAACTTACTAGGTGGATACCTTCCATCTTGAACTGTCTGTAGACAAGGAACCAGTTTACATTTCTCAGATTTATCACCAGTATCCAGCCTTTGTCCTTCTTTCTCTTTAAAAAATGCGTACTCACAAAAGTTAGTCTCCTCCAACACATGTTCTATAGTACCCTTTTTCAGCATTTCGTGAACCTCAAACTCTATTTTTGGCATTTCTTCTGAAAAAACATCTCTCTTGGCTCTTGAAATTTAAAATGGAATCTCTCTGAATTCGGTCTCTTGTTGACCAACACAAATTGTTCAGAAAATATTTTAACTGACCCCCTACTTTTCCTTGGAAAGAGCCAGTTGAAGACCGCATACTTACATTGGTTACTCTGCATTTGCTGACATCTTCCTCATGACTATTGCCCTCTGCCAGATCTACCTCTCTGCGGAAAGAATCCAGTAGCCAACTGGAAACCCCTGAAACTTCTTTGTCCTTGTTGATATTGGGACCTTGAGAAACCTTGGCCAGAGAAACATCCCCTTCCTCCGGCCCTGTCAAAGTCTCCCTCCAAAAACTCTCCTTATAGAGGACTGAGTCTTGTCCAAGCAGGTGAAGGTTGAAATGTATTTACCAACTCCTTTTACTAAACCTTCTCCAAAAAGTAGCCCCCAAGGATCCTCGCTTGACTCTTTCTTAGCAAAGCCCCCCAATTTAGGACTTCTGCTCATAAGAACTGCCTTCCTCCTTTCCGTTCTTCAAACAGCATTCTCATTTTCCAAAAAAGAGACTGCTTCTAACTCCAACCTCTTAACAGACCAATGTCAACAATTATTCCCTTTGACTTTGCCTCCTCAGCCATGTCCATATTCCTAGCCAGTGGACCAAACGCATCCAGGCGCCTGTCCTGGCATTGTTTAAGAGCCCTCTCTAGACCCTTCCTTGGATCTCTGCCCATCTTGACAAGGAAGGTTATTAAATCTGGATTCAGATCCGGTGCAACTCATTCCTTATTCTCACTCACAGGCTGCGTATACTCTGCTCGCAAACTAGCCCTAGCCTCCTCCTCTGAAGGCTTACGCTTTCATAGCTTGGTAAATTCAGAAACATGATCAAGTGGCTACTCATCAGCACTTCATGGGTGCCTTATCATGTCTGGACTACACATCTCTCTCCCTAGGGATCCTTAACCACTCGTTTCTTACTTGAAAAACTCCTTGTCAGAGTCCAGCCCCCAATAGTGATCCCCATAGCCATCAAACACATATTCATCTAAAAATACCTTATCAGAACTTGCCCATCTTGTGTAAAATGTGAAGCTTTGTCATCAGGTCTAGCCTGAATCGCAATTGTGCATCTTAGGACACCCCCTGTTGTGCCGTGAGGGAACCTGCCTATTCTATGGTGCCCAGACCACCTTTTTCCATAATCCTCATACTCTCATCATATACATTCTCATCATGCTTCTTTTTCATCTTTAGTTTACCACCCTCCTTCCTCACATCTTTAGGTTCCTTCTCATTTAATGACCAAAACTCCTAAGTCTTTCCCTGTCCTCTTCAAAAAGAGCTCCAAAACCTCTTTACTGATTACCGCACCTCTTTTTGAATAAATGTTTTAATAATCTCCCCCTGGACCTTTTTCCAGGAAATTCCTTCTTCCAGACTTCTTTCTCTTTTTTTCTGTCAGAGCGCAGATACCTATAAGATATAAAGTTGACACCTATCCGGCACACAAAAAAATTTGAACCCATCTCCGCTTCCGTTAAAATTATCTAACAGTCAAAAGATACCTTTACAAAATGGTCTCATGAGGCTTCAACTCTATCTAGAATCCATTCACTGAGTAAGAATGGTGGCTTGTAGCATGATGACGTCAACATGTTATGTTGCAGTGAAGCTGAAACAGGAAAACAACCTCCGGCAGACTTGAGCACGATATAGAAATGCATGGGCTCTCGCCGCACGGCAGAGACCTTCAACGCAGAAAAACTGAGCCCGCATGCACTCACAAACAACAAATGTATTTCTCCCCAACCCTTAGCACTCCATACAAAAGGTACGTTATTTAAAATCTGTTGTGCATCTGCTCTTGTTGAAAAATGTCAAATACATTCATCATACGTGTAACATATCTGAGCAAATCCATATCTAAGAACATTAAGTAAACACCCTAACATCCCACAAACTGGAAAAATATTAACACCACCACCCAAAATGCATTACCATACAAACATAATTATAAAAAGTACTAACTGCAACAATATTTTGACATAAAAATTTTAAAATATATTACAGTCAAAGTACTCATCTGTCACAGATCAGCAAAGAAACGAGGCAATTGGCTGCTGTGCTGGGGTTTATATAGACAGATGTTCTAATACTGGAATAAGTGTGATTAACTTGTATGCTTTAAAATGGCTGCCATGAAGTAGCAAGAATGAGCTTATGCATAATGCTAGCTTCCGTTCTTGACATGGAATTCAGTCCTGCATTCAATGTTAGCCCTCTTAGCTTGCAACAGATTTGCACAAAGATGGGGCAAGATTGTGCGTGGCTGATGATGACTTTGCCTGCAGGGAGAGCAAGAAGAATATAAGTTGTTAAGGGCAGCCTTTGGTTACAGGTTGATGATGAATCCGCTTGCGCTACTACACCAATAGCAAGCCAGGTGTATTACTGCCTCCAAGTGACCACAGATGATTAGCACGAGTGCAACAAAACCCCTAGCTTAAAAGTGTCCTACACTACCTATTCCTATCTGGAAGCATGGTGTCCCTCCTGTGGTGGAAATCCTGTCTTCCCCTCCAACTGGGTGCTCTGGGACATCTGCAGGATTGGATTGGGATAAAAAACCGGCCCGGGCATGCTAAAAAAAAAAAAAAAAAAGTGGCCCACATTTGCATATTGCCCTTCCGCAAAACACTACTTCGGCGAAGTTTTATCAAAGGAAGGGGGGTGTTCTCTGACAGATGCATGTTTTCTTAACTTTACTTAGATAGGAAAAATGCACGTATTAGTTCACCCTGGCGAACTACACATGATCACAAGTGAGACCACTTCTGTTCAGGCCCCATGCCTCTGCTTCATCTCGTATATCAATGGGCCGGCCCAGCGAGAAAAAGGGAGTGACGCCTCTGCGCGTTGAGATCAAAGGGAGATAATGGACGCCCATCTGCCTCCAGAAAGGTCACTTGTGCACCCACTGCGCCGCTGGGGCATCCGAACAACACAGACACCATCCAAATCGGCCTCCCAGACTGCCCAAAAAAGCAGCCCACAGCTGGAACTCGGACACCGGCCACTCGGCCACTGCCCGAGTGCCGGCCTTACCAATTCGACCCTGGACGTCTGCCGCTAGAGACCCCATGTCATTACTCAGACCCTCCAGGATTTCGCGATTTTGCGATATCGCGGTTTGCCGCGAAATCGGCACTTTTGTAAAAATGCCGCGATTTTTACAAAAGTGCCCGCGAAATCGGCACTTTTGTAAAAATATCGCAATTTTTACAAAAGTGCCCGCGAAATCGGTAATGCACACAGACAGCAACTGCTGGTGACTAAGTTTCATGGGAAGACACTTATAGTTATAGTGCAAACAAACAGGATTTGTGCAAGGTCTTTATCTTGTGACATTAGTGACTACTTTCTTTAATTCAATTTGTTTTGTTGGGACGAGAGGGTGACATCAGTGACTACCTTCTCTATTTATTCCTATTGAAGCCATGGAGGGCATAGTGGCTCACATTCAGTTTCTCAGAACACCTGGTGAACCTGTGGTGTTGTGGGATGAATGCAAAGAAGGACTTCAAGCGTATGTGGAGGCTATTGTTAGTGACATTTATACAACTTTGAGCAAGCTAGCCATGTTGAAACATTGCTTAGGTGCTGAGGGTCGTAGGATTTTAAAGCATTTACCCCTTTTACCAGAGGAGGAGGAGTTTTCAGATACTGATGACTACGAGATAGGCCGAAAACAACTGCATATAAATGATGGCAAGAAAGTTCATGTTGTAGTAGAGAGATTTACATTTTTGCAGGGGGGTCAAATGCTTAGGGAGTCTATTGACAATTTTTTGACTGATTTATATAGATTGGTATCAACCTGTGATTACAAAGGATTTAAAGATGAAGTGCTGCGTGATCCACTTGTACAAAATATTTCAGACAAGCGAACTCCGGAAAAACGATTGAGCACTGAAAACTTTACTCTGTCCAAAGCTATAGATATGGATAAAAGGTCAGAGAATACAGAAGAAGGGATTAAGGAATTGACGTCCAACAAAGCTGGAAAGGTGGAGACGGTTCAAGCTAAGTCATCCAACATTGTTAAGAACAGAGGGCTTATTTACAAGCCCCTTGCACAGCCGGTGCATCACTTTGTGTAATGTACCGGAGAAGCATTTTGCTGCCTGATATTACCAAGGACAGGAAAAGCCACCCTGCACTGCTTTTCCTCTCCTTGTAAATACAGCCTCTTTTACATGCAGCACTCCCCGCCTCTTGATTCTACCTCATGCCTCTTCTTTCATCCACCACCAGAAGCTTCCTGCCTCTTGAATCCACCTCATGCCTTTTTTATCCACCATCGCATGCTCCCGGCCTCTTGATTCCACCTCATGCCTCTTCTTACATCCACCACCAGATGCTCCCTGCCTCTTGATTCCACCTCATGCCTCTTCTTTCATCCACCACTAGACGCTCCCTTATATGTGCTTCTCAGAACCTATACTAAAGCAAATGGAGGAATGCATTTCCAAGGGATAACAGCCTTCACCCATGGGCTGCTTCCTCTCTTCCATATCCCAGGTTGCCTATTTCAAAGAAAATACTCTGCTAAAACAGTTTCCATTGATTTAAGGCTGAGAATGAATGATTATGAGTAAAATAAAGTGCCGCAAAAATGCCGCTAAATTTCCATATTTGTGCCGCTAAATTTCCATATTTGTGCCGCTAAATTTGCTAATCCATGCCGCTATATCCTGGGGGGTCTGATTACTACTGGCATACGTCCCAGAACGGATAAGTGAGTGGCATCCTTTTGACCCAGTGTGACCCTGGCCCTACTGCCAGCCTAGGCGAGCACCTTATGGCATTCCCTGGCATGGGAGTGACTGCAGGGGACAGCGCCCCAGCGTGACATGTACCACCCAAGTTATTGCACGTCATGGCAGAAGATCTGCAAGAAGCAGGGCGAAGGACCTACACAATTCCCTCCGTTGACACTCCTTCCTGCTGAAGGCCGGTATGTGCATGTCTGTCGCTTTCATATACGGGAAACCAACAACGCCCTAAACGGGACTTTTGCCCGGTTAATCCTATGAACATGTTTTTAAAGCTAAAGATGCCTATTAATTTTTAAATGATACCTCTATGGTAGCTGAGAAGAGAAACGGCTGAAAACTGAGAAGGAAATTTTTCTGTTAAATAGACCCGATGTTTATTCATTCATCCATGACTCACAAAAATTGCAAATGCTTTCTTGCAAGCTTTCCAGAAATGTACTCTAGTTAAGCAAGCTCAAGCTATAAATGGAACTCCATCCCTAACGCATGTTGCCCTAGCAGCTGCTGCCTGTGCAGGGCTTATTACAACCCCTTCTTTAGCTGTGGATTTAAGAATGCACACCTCATACCATGCTGTGACAGATTTATATATTCTGAACCCAGCTGGCATTACAAGGTCCTCTTTATATATTCTATAAAAAATGTGCTTTACCTCAGAGCGTGAGCACTTCTTTACACCGGTCCTTAAGCGTGAAGCAGTAAGTAAGCAAGTATTGCTATGAATCGTTCAAGCAACAGTGAAATGTGTAGCGCGTTGTGAACTCCAAGACCCCCGCCCCCGCTTTAGCAGCTAAAGTGGGGGTTGCCTCTTGGCCTGCTAAAAGACTCAATAAAATGATTATTAGTTTCATTTTCGATTATGCAGACAAAAGCTCCAAAAATGCCCTTAGAATCCCAGGTCAGAATTGAAACCAGGGTTAAGGGCTGCTAAGCGAGCCAAGTTCATCTAAGTAGACAGAGAAAGAAATTATGGAAACCTAGAAAAGAGAGAGCAAAAGGAAACAAAAAACGAGAGAAGCAGGGAAAAATAAGGTAAGGGGAAAAACAAGAAACTTTGGAGGTAGAAAGTGGAAAGGGTACTAGGGGAAATAAAGAAAGGGTGAAACTAAGAATGTGAAAGGAGGGAACCAAGGAATAAAGGAAAACAGAAAGAATACATGGAAGGGAGGGTGAAAACAAAGGAATAAAGTAGGAAAGGATGGCTGGAACTATGGAATGGTATTGATAGAATGGTGGATAGATGGATGAGCGGGTAGCTACATGTGTAAACGGATGCATGGAATGGTGAAAGGATGAATGGAAGCGTAAAATGATGGAAAGGTGAAAGGATGCATGAAGGGAGGGTGGGAATATTAATGAATATTTATTTATTTATTTATTTATGGGCTTGTAACGCGCCGGCATCACACCCGAAGGTGTATCTCCGCGCGGTGCTGTGAAGGAACAGGTAGAGCAGCGCTCCCACTAGAACAGGGTGGTCTTAAGGTGTTTCCTGAAGGCTAGATGGCTAGGGCAGTCTCTGAGGGAAAGAGGAAGACTGTTCCACAGACGTGGGCCCATGATGGAGAGGGAGCGACCTCCTTGTCTGGTCTTGTTATGTCTAGGAACCTGAAGTAATAGCTGATTGCTAGACCTAAGAATGCGGGAAGGGCGGTGGTATACAAATTTCTCGGCCAGGTAATGTGGACCGAGGTTGTGAAGACTCTTGTGCACCACACAGCAAATCTTGAATTCCACCCGTTTCCGGATGGGAAGCCAATGGAGGGCCTTGAGGAGGGGCAAGGATGGGGTTCTAGGGGGGGCATTGGTCACCAGGCGGGCCGCAGTGTTTTGAACCACCTGAAGTTTATTAAGCACTCCTTCGTTGGCTGCTAAGAATAGGCCATTGCAATAGTCCAGGCGGCTCAAAACGAGGGCCTGGACCAAGGTCTTTCTTGTGTGGTCAGGTAGAAGGGGGAACACCTTCCGAAGGAGGCTAATAATGTGAAAGCAGGAACCCGCCGTGGTGCTGGCATGATGAGCAAGGGTGAGATCATGGTCTAGACGGACCCCCAGATTTTTCACCACCTGTTTAGGGGATGGGGCCTGACCCAGACTGGAGGGCCACCAGTCAGGGGTCCACAGGGTTTTTGCCCCTCCGAATAGCATGACCTCAGACTTTCCCACATTACACTGGAGAAAGTTCTGGGCCATCCAGCTGGCGATCGCAGTCATGCCGTTGGAGAAAGCTTGTCTTATCTCCGGGGTGAAGTCTTTAAAAGTGAACAGCAGCTGCGTATCGTCAGCGTAGGAGATGGGCATAAACCCGAAAGACCTCACAATGTTAGCCAAAGAGGAGACATATACGTTAAACAACGTAGGGCTAAGACAGGAGCCCTGCGGGACTCCTCTGGTGATGTTGGCCGAGGGGGAGCTGAAGGAACCCATATTCACCTTCTGGGTACGCTCAGAGAGAAAGCTGGTGAACCACGCCAAGGCGGCTCCATCAATACCAATCTCCTTTAATCTGGTAAGGAGAATTGCGTGGGATATGGTGTCGAAAGCTGCGGACAAGTCCAGCAGCACCAACACCACTGACATCCCTCTGTCCAGGGACAAGCGTATAGCATCCGTGACGGAGAGGAGAGCCGTCTCGGTGCTATACCTGGGCCTGAACCCCGACTGAGAGTGGTCCAGACAGCCGGCCTGCTCAATAAAGCTGGAAAGATGGTGATTCACATGCTTCTCCATCAATTTGCTGATGAACGGCAAGAGGGAGATAGGCCTCAGATTAGTCATATCAGACCAGGGGATGGAGGTGTTCTTCCTAATAGGCTTGACCATGGCCTCCTTCCATTCCCTGGGGACCAGTCCCTCAGAGAGGGAGCGATTGATCACCGTCTGAATGGAAGGACTGAGGACACTCCCAATGAGGTGCATGACACGGGCAGGAACTGGGTCCACTGGGCTGCCTGATTTAATAGTCCCGATCAGGGAGTTGACTTGGTCCAAGCTAATCTCGGGAATAGAGGACAGCGTAGCGGAAACAGCACCGACTGTTCCGGGCTGGGAGCTAAAAGAGGGGACCGTCTCCTCAATAGGTGGGCTTATTTGGGAGATGTTACGATAAATGGAGTCGATTTTATTGGCAAAAAACCCAGCGGTATCCTCACACAGTTTTTGGGTCAGCATTTCAGGACTGTCACAGGCGACGGGCTTGGTAAATGTGCAAAGAACCTGGTACAGTAGTTTAGGGTCGTTGCCAGCCTCAGACAGTTGGAAGACAATGTGGGATTTACGGGCAGCTCTGATGTTTTTATGATAGAGTCTCATGGCTGAGCCATAGCGATCTTTATCGGTCATACTGCGTGAGATTCTCCAGGCTTTCTCCAACTTCCTGCAGGCCTTTTTCTCCGCACGCAGTAGGTCCGAGTACCATGGTTCCTGCCTGCGGTCAGAGCGCCGATTACAGCGTCTTAAAGGGGCAATTAGATTGACCGCCGTGATCAAGGCATCATTGTATTTAGACAGAGCCGAACTGGTGGAGTCAGAGGGGAGAAAATCGGGAGGTACGAAAGTAGATTTAAAAGTGTCAGCGGACACCTTATACCACTGCCTGCGCCATAACGGAAGGGGAGCAGGTTGGGAACGTTCTGTGAAGAGGGCGGGGAGGGAAAAATTAATTACAAAGTGATCGGTCCATTCCACCTGCGTAGAAGGATAACATGACAGGAGGTGTGAGTTGGACAGGATTAAGTCGAGGGTGTGACCGGCCCGATGGGTCGGACCCTGGTTGCACTGTTTAAGACCTAGGGTAGATAGATCAGCCAACAAGTTGCGCGCATCTGCGTTGTCAGCCAATTCACTGTGGACATTGAAGTCTCCAAGGAGTACAAAATTAGTCCCTATGCTGATATGAGGAGCTAATGTCTCCAGAAGGAGAGTCGAAGCCTCCCCACAAGGACCAGGGGGACGGTACACCAGCGCTCCCTTCCAGCAAGCTTGTGACAAGGAGCCAATTCTGAAGACAAGGATTTCAATGTCCCTAGTACAGCATTGGTCGAGAAAGGTGACAGTGAGAGTGTCTTTATAGATTACTGCGACCCCGCCGCCGGTTTTAACAGGGCGGTCGAGCCTAAGAATCTTGTACCCCATAGGGATCCCCAGGGTGATGGCAGGGACCAGATGGGGTTTGAGCCAGGTCTCTGTACAAAAGCAGAAATCAGGGCGGGCCGAGTGGATTAAGTCCCAAACCTCCGAGTGATGCTTCGGGAGGGATCTTATATTGCATAATATGCTATTGCCCCTAGGAGACCTGGGACACAAGTCCTCAGGGGTCAATGTGCCAGAAAGGGGAGGGCAAGGGTATGACTGGTAACGGCAATGCCTACATGAGAAAGGGCCCTCTGGACATAAGTCAGGGTCCTGAGCGCAACCTTTCAGCGGCGGGTGCCACAAATTACGTAGGTCATTGGAGGAGTACCTGAGTCTGTCAGAACCGCTAGCGAGAGGTGCCGCGGTAACAGGGGTCATGGCCCCTGGCCCCGTGCGGTCACGGACGGGCACAGACGGGCTCCTCTCTGGCTCGTCTCAGGCGCGACTAAGGCGCCCCCTGCGCGCAATCGCTGCGCGCTTGGGCGACGAGAGGGCTTAAATGCCCTGCCTGATGCAGTCAGCTAGAGCGCTAGCAGCGCGAAAGTGTGGGTGGGGTCACTGGCTCTTCCTGTCCCGCCCTCCGCTCAATCGGCACTGGTTGCCGTGTCGGACCGGGGCGGGGCAGGGGAAGAATCGAGCACAAGCCCTCAAGGAGTAGATGAGTGAATGGAACTGTTCTAGGACGGGCCACTTTGATCACTCTGTCATTAATGGTTTAGTATTAAGGGGGTCACATTACAAATGTTCTGGATACTTCCTTGGTGTAGCCCCTCACTCTTCATCACCCTTTACTCTGACTTAGCACTTTCATTCTGTCTTTTTTTTTAATTTAAAAGGGAAGCATCATGTGTTTGAGTTATTGAGTAATTTTAATATTTAGGTATTTTATGTTTTTGTAAAACATACAGAACATTTTGTATTTAACTATTTAGTCATTGGTTTCATTTTGGATGTTCAGAAGAGGAAGTTTGCTGGTAAGGTCTCGTATGTGTTTATGGAGGTATGTGTTTTTTTTTTTTTTTTTTTTGTAGTGAGCAAAACAAAGCAAACAGTGTTCACAGTGTAGTCACATCGATAGAAACTATTGTGACTTCATAGGAGGATGCAACACAATACATCAATGATTAAGTATGTTATAATAAGACCACCGCTTGCCGAGATCCTTCCATGTTTGCGCAGGCGACCCTGCGCTTTGTAGATCAGTTCCTCCAGTTTAGCACATCAGTCCATTGCCCCCCCCCCCCCCCCCCTTCAGCCAAGGATGGGGCTGGGCGGATTTCTAATGCCGGGAAATGTAAAGCTTGGCTATGGTAGAACCAATGCCTACTAGGGTATGTTCCCCTCTAAGGTCACCCACTTCCTCTAGAATGCCCAGCAGAGCAATGGAGCGGGAGACATCAATGTGTCATTTCATTATTCCAGAAAGAGTAGAGAAAATCTTGAACTAGTAACGCTGTATGCTGGGACATTACCACGTCATATGAAAGAAGGCACAGTCCACACTAGCACATCTGGGGCAGATGGGTGTGGGAAGCGTCCCCTTCCTCCACCGGCGTTGGGAAGTGAGATAAGATAGATGCAAGTATTTCAGTAGCATGAGGCGCAAACTGATGGGAATGAGCAATTCACACTGGGTCATCCTGTCGTCCCTCCAGTTTCTCTCATCCAGAGGGCCCACCCAGCTTTCCCACTTCTCTATCAAAATAGCACAACGGTCTGGACTGGTAGAGGATCGATGGGGCGCCTCGTCCTAAGGGTCTGAGAGTAACTTTGGATTCCAGTGGGTTATATTCCAATGGGTTAAGCACTGTCAAGTTGTAGCACAATTGTAAATATAGAATTGGGTCTTGTGGATTTCGAATTCCATCTGAAGGTCCTGTAATGATTTAATCTGTGAGACATTCCAGATGTTGCCCAATTAGGATATGCTTGATAACATTCCATCAGCCAAATCCCTCTAGTCAGGCCTCCCGGAGAAGCTACCTGCCTGCCATAGTGGGGTTTTCTGCAGGGGCTTCCTGCAGGGGCTTCCGGTCCCTCTAGATCCATCAGACATCTGATTGCCAGCACAGGACAGGCATGGAAATGACCTCAGGGAGCTGGGAGGGTATCCCCATATAACAAGCCCTCAATATATTTTCCTCCGATCAGGTACACTTCCAGGAGGAATGCAGGGGTGCCATGATCCCTGAACGCGTTACAACAAACAATTGATGTCCGGAATGCTGACAATGCAGACATTCTCCCCCAGTCAAGAGATCTGGGTTAAATCCATCGTTCTTTTGCCCACTACACCACCCCAGTTTAGACATGGCCATATGCAAATCAGTCTTGACCCTGTGCCTCATGGGAACAGTCCAGCCCGAACTGCCAAGCCATGTCTTCCCTGGACCGGAATCAAGCATCCTAGGACCGGTTTCTGGCGATCATCCGTCATCAGCCAGGATAGCTAGACTCCAGTGGCGTAGTGAGCACGGGTCCCACGTCTGGGAATACCCATCCCACTTAGGGCGAAAAGCGTTACAACAAACAATTGATGGACGGAATGCTGACAATGCAGACATTCTCCCCCAGTCAAGAGATCTGGGTTAAATCCATCGTTCTTTTGCCCACTACACCACCCCAGTTTAGACATGGCCATATGCAAATCAGTCTTGACCCTGTGCCTCATGGGAACAGTCCAGCCCGAACTGCCAAGCCATGTCTTCCCTGGACCGGAATCAAGCATCCTAGGACCGGTTTCTGGCTATCAGCCGTCATAAGCCAGGATAGCTAGACTCCAGTGGCGTAGTGAGCACGGGTCCCACGTCTGGGAATACCCATCCCACTTAGGGCGAAAAGCGTTACAACAAGCAATTGATGGACGGAATGCTGACAATGCAGACATTCTCCTGCATCTGCTGCCCGCTCCAACTGGGACCAGACTGCCTGCAACCACCGTAACCTTTCTCAGCCGTTTTATTTCTTAATTTTTCCCTGTTGTGCCACTGTTATTGTGCCCATCTGTGTCTTGCTCTTATTTCACCACTGTTTTTATTTTCTAGTGCCTGCCTTTCTTTCACCTTTCGCCGCTGCTGCCCCAGTGGCCCCTCCCCCCGGTATTCTCCCTGCAAATTCCCCCGTTCCAGCCTCTCCTCCCTCCCACCTCCCCTACTTAATGGCGGTCGCGCCGCCGGTGCGTTGAAGGCTCACCAAAGGCAAGCCCGTCTGCGCCCGTCCGCGACCCAACCGCAGCCAGCGCCAGGAACCCTGGACCTCCCACTACTCATCGCTACAACACCACCACCCTCCTCGCACTCAACCCTGGAAGACTTTGAGAATGCCAACAGGCCTCGCCGAACACGACCCACGGCCAGTTCTCCTGCCTCCACTGCCGTCAGACCCTCACCACCACCCCAGCCTCCAACACCGCCGACGCCAGCACCGGCGACACCCTAAAATGCATCCTCCTCAACGTATGCTCCGTACACAAACACGCTATGGAAATCTGGAACCTACTCGACTCTCTGTCTCCCGACATCGCCTTCGTCACAGAGACCTGGACCAACACATCCTCCGCCCCTGATATCAGCACCGCCATCCCAGACAGATACAAGATCCAGAGGAAAGACAGCCCCAATCACCCAGGAGGGGGCCTCGCCATCGCCCAGAAGAGCACCCTCCGCCTCACCACCTCCAGCGAAACCTTCCCCTCCGCCGTACACCTGCCGCTCGTATCTACGCCGATATTCTCAACAATTCCCATTCGCGAGTGAACAAGGGAGCAAGTGGCATTCAGAAGAGGAGGACTTCTCGTAACTTGCCAGCATTGCGACCGCCGTAACGTCCATAACCCAGGAGAGCCCGATCCTGATTTATCCCCAAGTGT
The DNA here is from genome assembly GCF_964204655.1 of Triturus cristatus. Lineage (NCBI taxonomy): Eukaryota > Metazoa > Chordata > Amphibia > Caudata > Salamandridae > Triturus > Triturus cristatus. The sequence goes on from NC_140590.1 coordinate 1,359,467,681, forward strand.
ATTTTCTGGTCCAGGTTTCATGCTGTTCGTGATCTGAGCCTCCACTGCGCCCGTAGCAGCAGCCACCGCAGTGTGTTGGCGGGAAGATTCAGATTGGATCTGAGACTGGGACCGAGACTGGTGATTGGAACTGCTAAAAACGAAAAGCTAAAAAGCTAAAATCGAAGCTGGTCGCAGGTGGGGCTGTGGGCTCAGGAGTGCAGGGGGGCTCAGCGTGAAGCAAAACACCGGCACAGGAGTGTCTTGTCTGCTGCACCCCACGTCATCGCCCTTGCCAGCGCAGTCTGTAGCCCCCTGCCCCTAGCCTACAGCCCCCAGCATCCTGATTCCGACCCTGCCACTCTTGCACGAGTCGTGAGCAGTGGCTAAAGCAAAGCCCAGGAGGACCGGGTAGGGCTCGAGGGCAGATAGCCCCCCCCCCCTCCGACATTCGCAGGTTGTCTCTTCTGACTGGCAGATCCGAGGAGGATCCGAGGAGGTTTTTCCTGTACAATCAACACTCAACAGCCTGACCATTAACATCCCGACCACTGCAATCATCACCCCTGGAAACGGTGGCCATCTCGCACGTTCGAGGTAAGCCTACCGATGCGCGACATTTCGCCTGGCCACCTAGTCATTTAAGGTAGCACGGGAGAGTGGGTGGAAGAAAGGAAGAGAGGCTAAGAGCTAAAGAAGCCTTGACAGCCATAGACTTCACTACACCAGCCTCCCCCCCCGGCCATTGAACATTCAAAACTTAACCACTTAACATGAGGACTAGAAATTCGACCTTAGTACAGCACTCCGAGAAGCTCCGCCCCCATAAATCCGCAAGGAGGCAAAAAAGAAAGTTAATCTACCCCACCAGCAGAACGAATTCTGACCGAGGTTCAGGCCATGGGGAAGCTTCTCAAGACGGTGCCTCCACATTTGGCTTGGCGACTCCGATAAAACCATGCCAAGTAAGGGCCTCTACTTCAGATAACCATTTAGCCAGCGGGCTCAGTCCAAGGCCCCAAAGGACCATATCTACGCCCACAGCAAACAGAGACATAAGAGATTTTATCTATTCCACTGCCCCATCAGTGCACTCAGCTAATTACTATAGAGCGGACTCGCCCCTGATGGAAGCTCCCAGCAACACTGTTAAAGCTACAGTCTCAGAAACACCTCTGTGCCTGGCTCCATCTAGTCGGCCGACCACTCCACTGTCCCCCAAAATAACTATTCTCCAAGGGCCAGCTTTAACGGAGTTCACTAAAATGAGTCTCGAAACAGGCAACGATACAAGTTCAGGCTGCCCCCTCACACACCAGTTGGCTGCCTCAACTCCGAGTCAGATTACAGACGGGGGCAGCGAGCCCGACGCTGCTATGAGAGCAATCACTAGCTCAACTTCTGTTTTTATACACCCCCAGGTTACTACCTTTCCAGCGTCCGGCAGCCCAGCTCAAGCTAATGGCTTTCAGCCCCCTCGTCCTGGGAGCAGAGACACATGCAAAGAGGAGCAGTTATCTACAATCGTTAATCATTTATCAACAATTAATGAGGCTTCAATTTCTATGGCAAACGCAGCCATAATGCACGCCGACAAACTTGACATCCAAATAACCATACTACAGGCAGTAGCAGGCCTGATTTCCGGGATAGACACTAAACTGGACAACCTGAATTCCTTAATACACAGAGCACAGACAAACTCTTCTTATTCGATCAAACCAGTGAGCTGTGGCTGCAGCCCCATATTGCTCAAGCTAGGAAAACTCCCAGACATAATGAGCACACTAATTGTTGACCTCAAAGATGAAGCCCGAAGAACTCGGAACAACGAACTTGCTCACCAAAAAACAGATGGGCCATTTAACATCACAGATGCTCACCCAGGTAATTCTGACCCAGCTAATCCAGCCGAAGTAGACCAGACTCGTCTTGGAGCCCAGTGCAAAACCGGACGAGACCTCCCGTCTCCCAAATCTCCCTCGAGATAAAAACAAAGATGATTACACAACTGAAAAACTGGCAAGTCCAGCTACTCGACACCTCTCTCGAAAAAATAAAAAAAGATAAAAAAAACTCAACAAACAGAGCAAATATAAGTCCGCATCAAATGGTTCAATCCGACAATGGCTACTGCCCGCCTCCTCAGAGCCGTACGAACATTCCAACGAGTACCAGGGGGCTATGTTGCAAACCGCAACTACTATAATAGCAACAAATTCAGCATGTCACGACGCTCTTGGTACGATTACCTCCGATCCTATTCTGGGACCAGCGGCTTCTTCTGCCCCTTGCTGGGCTGTCCCTTTGGGCCCGGGTCCTCAACAGATCTTGACAACACCACATACCGTTCAGGCGAATGAAGCAATCCAGGGTTCCTCTAGAGATTGTTTAGCAGAGCAGAAGAACCCTCTGCATAGAAATCAACCAATCTTAAGTATGAACAGACAACCACAACTATCGCCAACTAAAATCGATCAAGATATCACCACGGATATAAGCTCAGTTCCACCTAGGTTAACACCAGGGCTCGCCGCCGGGACAATAACAACAGCTACGCCCCACTGGGGACGATCTACTGAGGGCATGGCAGCCTGCCCAATTACTTCCTTTATACCGGCCACTATCCCAACACTGGCAACTGGGACCCTGACCCAGCCTCATATAAAACAACAAGAACGAAAAATTTTGTTATATCCAGAGTATGCCTCACAAGGCAAATGGGATACCCTCAATCGCAGTAATCTTTTAAAACTCTGCGCAAACATCCCCGGTTTGGAAAAGATAAATACAACAGACATTGAGAGCGTATCTTTTCTACCCCGAGGCCCTAACGAGACCAACAAAACCACTGAGCTAACCTTCACTAGCCCAACTCCGGCAGAGATTATGAAAAACCATCATACACTACTGGATAGTTGGGGCATAAAAATAAAGCCTCAACCGCTAGAAAAATATCCATCGATACTGAAAACCTGCAGCTCGGAGACTCGTCTGGTCTCTTCAGAGGGGAATACTGGACGGCTGGAGAGTATGAGCGCTGCACGGAAACCAGCTCTGCAAGTAGCCTCCGTCCTTCTTGGATCCAAAGGGGGGACGACCTCCAACCCCGCCAATGAAACCCCAATTAAAATCACAACCAACTTGGGTCAGGGCAAACGCATATGCAGTGTAATGGGAATCATCAGCCAAGATTGGTCCTGGTTGCCGCACACTTTAAACCCCAGCACCTAATAGACGCCCTCCCAAAAAACATTCCACACGACCATCAACCACCAGCAGTTTAAACATCATGTCTTGGAATGTCGCAGGGATAACTAAATTAGTACAAAATCAAGCGGCAGTGGATTTCCTTGAAGGAGCCGATATAATCTGCACCCAAGAAACTTGGGCAGTTAAACCCATATCCCTAAGGGGGTACGCCGAATTTTGTAAACCAGCTATAAAAGCCAATCTATTCGGAAGACCCTCAGGAGGGATCACGATTTATATCAAGCACTCGCTATGCATTGAATTTACTGAAACACCTTTTACTTCCCATTTATTCTTGGCTGGCATTCAGAAAGGGCTCCATACGACCACAGGTCCCCTCTCCATCCTCTTAATCAGTGTTTATTATAACCCCCATGGGCAGGGGGCCACGGACTCCAGGTCACTGCTGACAAGCCAGTTTGAAGCCTTACTTTTGCATTACCCCTTACTGGACTCCATCATCCTTGGGGATTTTAATACTCACATCATAGGGGCCACCCAAAGTCATCTCCCTGGGGCAGCAAACGCCTTCAATGCTTTAATTAAATCTTATAACTTGGCTACCGCTCACGTGGTCTATTTAAAAACCCATCCAATGGCAGCCGTAGCCCCCACTTTCAACAATCAAACAACGATTGACTACATCATTTTAAGTGAACATCTTCAACCTCTACTGTCAAATTATACAGTTCACCCACGCAATGAAAGCGACCATGCCGCCCTAACAATTACCCTGAACCTTACAACGGAACCCCGTCCTAGGACGAACTGCCTCGGGGCTTCCACTGGTGAAGAACTGTACAATCTTCCGAGACGAATCAAATGGGGGCCCGTGCCGGCAACCAAGTTCGAGGCCTGGAAACAAGCATGGGAAGGCTTGCCATTAAGTCCCAACTGTGGGGGCGTTATAAAAGAATGGGACAGATTAGCTCCAGACCTAGCCCTTGTGCTTCGCGACAATCCAGCAGGCCGTGCACGATCATATGTACCCCATAAACTAGGAACCAATATGGCTATCAAAGAAAGCGCCCGATCATTAAATGCCCTACGCAGAACATACAGAAAAACCGGCTCTGATCAAGATAAAATGCGATTAAAAACAGCCGCAAAAAATCACGCAAAAACGCTGTGGGCGGCAAAGCGTGATCACTCAGATGCCCAATGGCTGAAGATTTTTGAATTGTTAAGACCCTGTAAAACCCAAGAATTCTGGACCTATTTAAACACCCTTGCCCAAGGTCATAACCACAGAGAAAACTCACTTGAAGCAGGTTCCTGGGTCAGACACGTAGAGACATTATATCAAGACGACCAACATAGCCTCAACCCAAATCACGACCACGCTGGGACTGGCGAATCAGACTTCTCTGCCAAATTTAAAGTCGACCTTGAGACTGCTTTAGTTACCAGAATTCTAAAAAAAATCAGACACAACGGAGCTCCGGGTCCTAACGGCCTGCCCTGATCCCTGTTCAGGGCAAATATAGAATTCTGGTCTGAGACTCTGACGTTCCTCTATGCAGAATGCCGCCTCCTGGGGGATGTGCCAGACTCCTGGAGAGGGTCACTCCTTCATCCGATTAAAAAAAAAAAGGCCCCAAATCCAACCCGAACAACTATCGCATGATTGCTCTCTTGGACATCGAGGGCAAGGCCTACGCCAGCTCCATCTTAGCAGAGTTAACCCACTGGGCAAGTTCCGAAGGCCTTTTACCATTCTTTCAAACCGGTTTCAGATCAGGAGCATCGACGATTGATAATATAATAGCCCTTTCTTATCTGGTTCACCAAGCAGTCAACCGTAAAAGTCTCCCTCTCTTCGCCTGCTTCATTGATTATTCAGCTGCGTTTGATGGTGTAGACCGATCAATCCTTTGGAAGAAGCTGACACTTTGGAACATAAACCCCGGGTTGCTGAAAGCAGTACAATCATTATACTCTAAAACTTGGGTCAGAATTAAACTCTCCAACACCGCAGCAACAGAGAAAATAAATACAGATCGGGGTCTAAAACAAGGGTGCGTGCTTGCTCCGCTCTTGTTCAACCTGTATACCGCTGATATGGGCCAAGCCTTGACAGGAGCAGCACTGGCTACGCCAAGGATCGGGGACACAAAGATACAGCTTATTCAATACGCTGACGACTTGGTACTCCTAGATCATACCAAAATAGGTCTACAAAAAGCCCTGTCGGCTTTGGCATCCTACAACGTGGCCCACAAGCTGGTGGCCAACCAAACTAAATCCAAAGTTGTCATCTTCGGCCATTATCCAAAAAAGAAATTAGCTAGATGGAGCCTCGGCCAGTTGACATTGGAAAGTGCACAAAAATATAACTACTTGGGCGTCTGGCTCACAGAATCAGGGCGGCCGTCTGCTCAATTGCACAAAATCCAAACGAAAGGGAAATGCATTATTTATGCTCTTTGCAAACTACAAGCCACCTTGCACAGCCCAACCACGACGGCCATCCGGAGAGTTTTACGTGCAAAACTAATGCCCGCCCTAACCTATGCCCAACTAGCATTCCCCGGAAAACTATCGAAAGAACTGGAAAAAATGCATTGCAGTGCCCACAAAAGGCTGTTCCATCTACCTGCGTGCACTCGCAACACATTAGTGCGCTTAGAATTCTCTTTGAACCACCAACTACTGGAAGAGCTGGCCTTTCTGTGTAAATACTATTTTCTCACAACAGCGGCCGAAGAGAAATCTATGAAGGCGGTTTTAAAACACATTTTCTGTGTACCTGGGAACCCATGGTCAACTGCACTCGCAGCCGGAGCAGACCAGCTTAAACTCGCCCTGGAGTCCTGGAACCCCAAGATCATTAAGTACTCCGCCATCAAGTGCACACTCAAAAAACAAGTTCGTATTCACTCTCGCGCCTTAGATCTGGATCTATTGGATAAAAAAGGCCTGCACGAAAGCCAAACCTTGCCACAAAAAGGGTTCAACTCTAAACCTCACCTTACGCAGGCCGTGGGCAGAGCAGCCTTACTCAGGATCTTAGCATCCAGATTACATCCTCTGCCACTTCAAGAAATATATAACACTAAACTGAGAACATTGATGAGCAAGGGCTGCCGGCTCTGCGATTACAAACACGAGTCACTGGCTCACCTCCTATTTTGCTGCCCCGCCTTGCGCACAGCCCGCAGTTTCTATCTACGGCCAATATTATTACAACTGGGTACCCGCACAGCCAAGGAGGCTATTCATAAATTGTACACATTGAACACAGTAAAAGATATGGCCTCGTTTGGCAAATTCATGCAACAGACTCGAACCCTGCTGACGACTCCACCACTTGGAGCCTCAGTCAACTGCAAGCCTGCCTGATGCCCATGGACTTTTAACTATTGTCTTCTTTTATTAGCTGATATTTTCTGTTTTATGCTAAAGTTTTATGTTATGGTTTTAAGTAACCAGCAATAAATACTCATTCATTCATTCATTCATTCATTACACCTGCACTTCCAGATACAGACCACCCCCAAAGCCACACTCTGAGGAACCCTCATCTACAGACCCCCCGAACACCCTTCGCCATTACCTTCACTGACTTTATCGCAACCCATGCCATCGCCTCAACAAACTACGTACTTATTGGAGACCTGAACTTCCACCTCGACAACCCTAGCGACCCCCAACTCCACTATCCTTCGTGACAACCTCGACAGCATCAGACTTAAACAACTAGACACACCGATCCACAGAGCAGGACGCACCCTCGACCCCATCTTCGTGGCAGGAAACAACGTCCAATTCAGCCACACAACGCAGCTGTCATGGACCGACCACCACTACATACACTTCGCCATCAACAAACTCAAGGCACCCAAACCAGCCCCACGCTCACCACGAAGGAACTGGAGCAAGTTTACCGACGAGCAACTTAACTCCACCCTCACCCGAGACAACCACACCTGGACGACCGACGCAAACGACGCAGCCAGAGAACTCCACACCTGGATCTCTGACTGCCCAGACCAGCTCGCCCCGCTGCACAACCCCGACAGACAACGCCACAGGAAAGCCACCTGGTTCACCACCGCTCTCCAAGAAGCCAGATGCACCTGCAGACACTTGGAGAAGAAGTGGAAAAACACCAAGACAACCGAAAACCACACCACCTACAAGGACGCCATGACAGACTACCACAACCAGATTAGAGCCAACAAGAGCAACTTCATCCACATCAAAATCCTGGCCAACTCCACCAACTCCAAGGAACTTTTCAGTGTCATTTAAGAATTCACCAACCCACGCAGGGAAGCCACAGACATCACCCCATCCCAAGACCTCTGCGACAAGCTTGGAACCTATTTCCACCTCAAGATCAAAAACCTCTACGACAACTTCGACCATCCGCCAGGCACCACAGATGGCCTCTCCAAACCCCAGAAACACCAGCCAGCTCACCATCTCCACCTGGACACCGGTCACGGCCGAAGACACCGCCTCGACCATGAAAAGCATCCATTCGGGGGCCCCCACCAACATCTGCTCCCCTCACATCTACCACAGAGCCACGGCCTCCATCCCACCCGAACTACTACGCAGCTTCAACACCACCTTCAAAGCAGGCACCTTCCCAAACGACTGGAAGCGCGCAGAAGTCAGACCTCTGCTCAAGAAGCCCACAGCTGACCCCACCGGCCTCAAGAACTATCGGCCCTTCTCGCTCCTCCCCTTCGCAGCCAAAGTTGCAGAGAAAACAGTCAACAGGAAAATGACACGATTCATTGAAGAGAATGCCGTCCTTGACCCGTCCCAATCCAGATTCCGAAGCAACCACAGCACAGAGACCGCCATACTCAGCGCCACAGATGACATCCGCACCCTCCTGGACCAAGGCCACTCCGCAGCCCTCATCCTACTCGACCTATCAGCGGCCTTCGACACCGTCTCCCACCGCACACTAGTCGCCAGACTACACGACGCAGGCATACAAGGAACGCCCTGGACTGGATCCGATCATTCCTCACTGGAAGAAGCCAAAGGATCAGACTCCCACCCTTCCTCTCCGACCCCACCTGCGGAGTCCCACAGGGTTCCCCCTGGGACCCCACCCTCTTCAACATCAACATGGCCTCCCTCGTAGCCATCGTCTGACAACATGGCCTCAACATCGTATCCTACGCCGACGACACCCAGCTCATCCTCTCCCTCACCAAAAACCCCACCACTGCCAAACTCAGTTTCCAGAAAGGAATGCAATACGTCGCAGTCTGGATGACCAACAGCTGCCTGAAGCTCAACGCCGAGAAGACAGAAGTCCTCGGTACCACCCCTTCTGCATGGGACAGCACCTGTTGGACCACCGCCCTCGGAAGCCCACCTACCCCCTCAGACCAGGCCAAGAACCTAGGCATTGTACTCGACTCATCACTCACCATGAACCGACAGGTCAACGCCGTCACCTCCAGCTGCTTCAACACCCTCCGCAAGACCTTCAAGTGGATCCCCTCTGAGTCAAGAAAGACAGTCACCCAGGCACTCATTACCAGCAGACTGGACTATGGAAACGCACCCTACGCCAGCATCAACAAGTCCCTACTCCGCAAACTCCAGACAATACAGAACACCACCGCCAGACTCTTCCTCGGCATCCCTCGACACAAACACATCAGTCAACAACTATGGAGTCTCCACTGGCTCCCCATGTAGAAAAGAGTCGCTTTCAAAATCCTCACTCACACCTACAAATGCCTACACAACAACGGACCCAAATACCTCAACGACAGAATAGACTTCCATGTACCCAAAAGAAACCTCTGATCTTCCAACCTCGCACTGGCCGAAACCCCACGCAGCCACAGAGCCAGAACAGGCTGAAGATCCTTCTCTCACATTGCAGCCAAGACCAGGAACGAGCTACCGGCAGACATCAGACACGCCCCCTTCCCTGCACACCTTCAGAAAGACCCTCAAGACCTGGCTCTTCGGCAAAACAGATCTGCGGACCCCCCTCAGCGCCTTGAGACCTTCACGCTTACAATTCCCTGATTGATTGAGTGAGTGAGTCAGTCTCTTTCCCGGACTCTCTCCCAACCCCTCACAAAAGCTCAACCGTTAGTGAGGAGAAAGCAAAAGGAGGGTGGAGCCCATGACTTTCCTCCAAGTCTGCACCACCCACTACTGCCTTGACTGTGCCTGTCTGTCCTGCCACCAACCATTGAAACCCATGGCACCAAGTTGGCCATGCCCAGGGCCACAAACAAATTGCCCTAGTGCCCATCTAACCACTCGCACTAACAAGAGGCCACACCTCTTCAATGTGGCAAGCACTCTCACTTTTGGCTTAGGGATGAGTGAGAATCATGCTATGCACAGACACAGTTACATGCTCTATAAAATTGGCTGCTTGTGTTTTATTCTTCTCCTCTTCTGTTTGGCAGGGCACTTACTCTTTCACCCATGTGCCCCAACTGTCCCTGAGCGTGGGTCCCGGCTCGCCATGCTACTGGATTCAAGCTATCCTGGCTGATGAGGGGTGATACCCCAAACCCAGTCCTAGGGTGCTTGTTTGCTGACCAGGGAGGACCTGATTGGCAGTTCGAGCTGGACAGTTCCCATGGGGAGCTGGGACAAGACTATTTTGCGTATGGCTAGATCCAAACTGGGGTGGCGGGGTGAGCAAAAAAATTATGGATCTAGGCCCAGATCTCTGTACAGGGGGAGAGTGTTGGACATTGTTCAGCATTCCGTACATCAGTTCTTTTTGCACATACAGTATTGGGTCATGTATTCCAGCAGTCTGTAGGATCAACTCCTTGTCCTTATAATTGGTGGCATGCTATTATAGCCCTAGGAGAGACCCAGTTCTGCGGTGAGGCACAGGCGCCATGTGCACCCTTTCAGCTGAAAAGAAGCAGATGAATCCTTTGATTTTAAATGCTTGATAATTGGATCCTCCACAACAGCTCTGCGTTCTGAGCGTCTGCACGTTCAAGCACTTCAGTAATTTTGACTTGCCAACATGATCTGTCTTCTGCATCCTGCACTTCTGCAGGGCATTTGGACTCCTCTTGTAGGTAGGTTACTGCCACCAGTAGATTTTAACATCCCTTTAGGTCTGTATTTTTTTCTAAGATTTTCATATAATCAGCAGGTATTAATTTATCAAGGATTGCCAGCATATCCACAGTGTGTTAAAGAGTAAATGGGCTCATGTTGGTTTCATGGTAGACAGCAATTCCCGTATTATAGCGAGATTTATACATATTTCACATTGATCTTCAGCACATATTACTTGCAGGTGGGCATCTGGCTTGTACTGGCCTCCGGTGCATGATGACTCTACCTCTCCTCAGGTTGGGTCTGAGTCTGTATTGTGCCAAGCCTCAGGGGATGGAGTCAATGAAGTGGTGGACCCACAGGAAGAAAGATAAGCAAGCATAGTCTCTGATGATAGGTCTTTAATGCAGCTCCTTATAACGAGGCCTCATCCTACAACCAACCGCAGCAACTGACAATACATTCAAGTACTAACATTCTAGATAGGTAAGATTCTAACCAGGAATTTAACTCTATAGTAACAAGAGACAACAGGGTTACAGCATAGCTTACACAGGGTAGATAATGACAGGGCACCACATCACCTCCCCCTTTTTACCAAAAGAGTTAAGTAAACAGTTAATAAATGCATGAAATGCATGAAAAGCAATCTTGTAAACGTAAACGAAGAGGAATTTTCCTCAACCTACTAGGTCTCCCTTCAACAGGACGTGGAAGAGCAGCAGGCCCACAGGAGGAGTTCTCATCAGCACATTTGGAAGGACACTTGACAATCCAGTTGAGGTTCAATACTCTATGATCTTGGGTTTTTACCGCGTTGCCCAGGATTTTGATTACTTTTATTGGTTGACCAAACTTGGACTTACCAACTCTTCTTTCGGGGAGCTTAACCCTAACCCAATCCCCAAATTGAAAAACTTTTTTTTTTTACATCCTTTCTCTCATCAAACTCCATTTTCCTTCTCTCCATTTTCTGCAACTCATGGTTTTTCTATCCCACAGTGCGGTCAACCACACCACCAACTTCCATTCTTCTAGAGGTCACCCAAAGAGGATTGACCTGTGTATTAGCCACCCTTCCTTTAAACAGCGTGAAAGGGGAAACTTCACTGGAAGAATGTGAGGTGAACCTGTTTTCACACACCTTTTTTTGATAGATTCCTCCCATTTACAACTAGAGACAACAGCCAATTGCATAGCCTCCCTTGAGCACTCTCACAAATCTCTCGACCACACCATTGCACTCTGGATGCTATCGCACGCTTGTGTGTAATCCCCCTTTCACTCAAAAACTCTTCTACTGCACCGGAGGTAAACTTCACCCCATTGTCCGTGAAGACGGAACCTGGTAACCCCTCACACTTGCAAAAAGATCGTCCTAGAAAAAAATCACAGCAGATGAATCGACTGAATTGACAATTTTGATCATAGGCCACCTGGAAAACATGTCCACACACACCAATACATAGCGATCTTGGGTTCTGACCTTTACCGGACCCAGGATATCCACTGTGATATCAACCCAGGGACCACTGGCTTGCTGTCTGATAACCATTGGTTGAGTCCTGCACTTAAGGGCTTTATCACTGTTAGCGCATAGGGAACCACAGCGCACCTGCCTTTCTATCTGGACATCCATTGCAGGCCACCGATAGGCTTCCCTAAGCCTTTCTTTTGTTTTTTCTATGCCCATGTGGCTGGAATGGGCATACTCTACCAATTTGTCACGTAGGACCGAAGGAACGACAAGTCTACTCCCTCTGAAAAGTAGCCCATTCGAAAAGGACAACTCCTCCTTCACACACCAAAATCCTTTGACCTGATCATCACATTTATGCTTCTCGCACCAACCATCACGTACATAGCTGATGACCTGCTGTAGGGCAGGGTCATTTCCTAGACTGGAATTCCATTCTCCTTCAGTTACCGCACCATTCAGTCACAACACATACTTTTAAGTCTTCCCCAGAGTCCTCACCAGCAAGACAGTCATCGTGTCAAGCATCAGGAATAGCTGACCCACCGAGCCTAGACAAGCAATCCGCAAGGATGTTGCTAGCACCAGGTAAGTAGGAAACATGAAATTCAAAATCCTGCAGAGCAACAACCCATTTCCTTATTCTATGTGAGACATAATCAATCTCCTTTTTTTTCAAATACCTCTTTTAGAGGCTTGTGATCAGAGACTACTGAGAAGTGCTTGCCCCACAGAGACTTTTTGAGCTTGTAAACCGCCCAGTAGACAGCCTAGGCTTCCTTCTCCATCACAGAGTAGTGGCACTCGGCATGCGCGTATCCCATCCTTGTCGCCAAAATGAAGTGGTGGACCCACAGGAAGAAAGACAAGCAAGCATAGTCTCTGATGATAGGTCTTTAATGCATCTCCTTATAACAAGACCTCATCCTACAACCCACAGCAGCAACTGACAATACATTCAAGTACTAACATTCTAGAAAGGTAAGATTCTAACCAGAAATGTAACTCCATGGTAGCAAGAGAGAACAGGGTTACAGCATAGCTTACACAGGGTAGATAATGACAGGACACCACATTCCCCTTGGTTGAAAGAGCCTCTTGTAAGGTGGCCTAACAGAGGCCTCCACCACAGAAGCAAATATATTTGAGTTTGCGCAGACCCCTGTGGACTTGGCTCTCCCCGAGGGTATAACTTGAAAAGTATGGTGGGGTGTATGCGCTCGTCGGCCTCCCAGGCCCGGCTAAGTGGGTAAATATTCTGGGACTCATAACTCATGCTCCGTTGGATCGATTTTGACGATTTTTGGCTTATTTGATTCCTGGAGGCGAGACTTAGCCACCAAGAAAGACCTCCAGGCCTCGCACAGATGCACTTTGTGGGTTGCTAGTTTTACTGACTTCCTGCACCAGTCTTCTCCTCTTCTGTTGCTCCTCTCCTGCTGGTGGGGGTATCTTGTAAACCCAGCGAACAACCTCCTTCCCACACTCACGAGCCCCAGAGCCTCCTGGCTATCTTGCAGGGCACATGAGGTGGCAGTGGAGTCCAAATCTTCCTGCAGCTGGTCCTTAGGGGGCATAAAGGGGGAGTGCCACTGGCCCTGGCAAGACCCATCCAGTCCTGGGGGTCAGCTGCAGGCAAAGTCCATCAGAGACTTCTCCTTTCATCTGCCTATGATTCTGATGTTACAACCTTCCAGGTCCAGGATCTTTCTTATTATCTCTTCTGTGTGCAGAGGTTTGAAAGTGTGGGTACAAAGTTCTAGATACTTGGCCACAGAAAAAACTTAAGTTTGAGTAAGGTGAGTAAGCTAACGGCCAGAGCTGCCGACTTTCGAACTGGGGAACCAGGTTCGAACCTCGGCTCAACATCCTGTGATTCTGGGCAAATCACGTAATCTCCCTGTAGGAGAGTAGGATCTGCATTTATGTTGCCCCCACTTTGTTTCTGATTTATACACTGGTTTCTGACTATAGTCTGGCTGGGTCCCTGCTAATCAGGGCCCCAGTCTCACTGATCTCTATAAAACAACTTGGTGTGCATATTAGATGCACTAGTGATTGGATACTGTAGTACCTTATGAGCCCCTAGTATATGGTACCTTAGGTACCTAGGGCATTGGTACTTCACAGGCCTACCAGGGGCTGCAGCATGTATTATGCCACCCCTGGGAAGCATTCACAATCTGACACCACAGGCCTGCTACTGCAGCCTGTGTGAGGTAGTGTTAGCACTCCTCACTGAGGTATAGGTTCCGATATCTCACCATACACACACACATACATCTATTAGTCACCCCTCTTGCAGGCCCTTACAATCCTGAGGGCAGGGTGCTTGGTTTACTATGTGAGGGGGTGCTTCTGCATGAGCAGGACCCCTCTGCAGCTGGCAGAGTCTATTCTCTGCTGCTGTTTGTGGATGCGGTTAAACCATATACTCTTAAGTGCATTATAACCTCGCGGTAAATGCTAACTTTGGAATGACTGCATCAAAACATGTCGTGTTTGGTGTCAAACAACTTGGAATCATACCCCCACATCAGTAACTGGTGTGGGAGTAAGATCCCACCCTTCTAGAGGGGACAACATGTACCCACTGTACTAAACGGTAGAAATCTTCTAGAGCCCTGGCATCACAAAATGGATGCCACCAGCACAGACACTGGGCTGCCCTCCTGCTGCTGACCGAAACTCGCAGTGGAGGAAGTCCAACAAAGGGTATCCTGTTACAGGGAGGTGTCACCACCTCCCAGACAGGATTTAGTGTATTGGAGCTGGGTGGGTGCACTCTTAGAGTGCCTTTGAAGTCCTGCACTGGGGGAGCAGTAGGCTCCTCTGTGCATATGCCAGCTCAAACCGGTTCAGGGGCCACCTGCCCCTGCTCTGGCGCGAAACTGGACAAAGGGAAGTGGGTGTAACCACCCACTACCATGACCCTCCTAGAGGAGTGGTCATAGAGCTAGTCCCTCCCCTATCTTCACTATAAGATACCAAGCATTGCCAATGCAATTCAGATTACACCTGGACGACGCTCTACATAGAAGAATCCTGGCCCTTCGATAATCCACTATCTCTGGAAGACTGAAGAATCTCCCTTGGAGTCAAGGTACATTGATCAACGGTTGCAAACTTCACCGCTCCCGCCGGAGTCCGAAGTCCCTGCGTCCCCTGAAGTGGATTTCCTGACCTCTCGACGGCCATTTTGAGTACCCAGCGAAGCTGTGGCGTCTGGACCCCACGAGTGACAAGGAACAGCAATACCAGGGAACCGTGCACTGATTTCGAGTGCAAACCCTAAACAACGTTCTACGAACTTGTGCTTTGGACCAACTGTAGTCCAAGTTCCTAGCAGGGCTGGTACCGAAAATCAGCGGCCTACCCCATCCCGAGTGACCGTGGGCTCCTGTAGAACTTTTCCTGCAAAGGCGTCTTTGCGGTTGCTTGCCCGTTGGCTAGTGACTCACCCGAAGACTTTCTCATCAACTTCAAGGGCTCTCCTGGCTGCTCCGGGCCTGCCCTCACTTACCCTTGTTGGGTAAGTCCATCAGACCTTGCTGGTCTGCATCATCTACAATCTTCAATCCACACGAGACTTATAGTTTCCAAGGTTTGTTGGCTCCAATTCGGTTGTCGACACAGTCATCAGCTGCAGACGTCGTGGAACCCTCCGAATCCAGCTGCTGGTCATCGTCGATCTCTCCTGGACCTCGTGAGTGAAGAGACAAATCACCATCGACGACCTGAAGCGACGCGACATCAGTGGTCATCCATCCTGCTGGCCACCGGTCACTGGCAAGTGACTTTGTCCCCTCAATTTTCAGGTCCTATTCAACTTCAATCCATCTTCGGATTCCACCGGACACCTCTCCATTCGTCACAAGCAGCAAGTCTTCAGTGATCTCTATTGAAAACAGCATCGCGACCCGACACCAAAAGACACCTATGCACCCGGCTTCCGTGGGTGAGGCAACTCGTGCACTCCGGTGCCCAAGTGTGTGTTGGCCCTCGAAATACTTAGCCTGTAAGTGGCTTGCTTGTTGATTTCTCCGAAGTGCCCTAAAACTTTAAATTACAAACCGCGACTTGTGCCATTGAAACCAATAGGAAACCCGCGGCTGTGTTTAGACACTGCACGCGTCTCCCGTGGGCTGATTACTTGCCTGCTAACACTGCAGAAGTGAAGCCCCAGCGATTCCCTAGGCCCTAGGCCTTTTCATTTTGCAAGTCGAGTTTGTTAAACCATTTACTTAGTATATGGTCTGGTACGCCCCTAGGGCTACAGTCATATTTGTGCTTAATTTATTGAGAAGTGTTGACATTTGTATGTGTATCTGGGTTCTAATCTCGTAAAGAGATTAGTAGAGTGTATCTAAGAATAAATACATATATAATTGATATATATACCTGTGTGGTGTCCTTTTCATTTGGTAATTCAAGAGATTATAAGGTAAAACAAGCTGCTTTACATTCCTCAGAGACTTAGCCTGACGGCTGCTCTCCACAGCTACCACTAGGATAGCTTTCTTTAAAAGATTGTCTTAAACCTATCTACCATAAGAGTCGAATTGGACTGGTGCAAGGTGGCCACTATAACTAGTGACCAGCATATGCCAGGCCAACTTCTCACACTCCCCTTGCCTACCAAAAATGAATGTGTCCTCGTGTGACATAACTGGTGCTCGTGTAAAGCGCTCCAATACCTTCGGGTCGAGTTTGCGCTACATAAATCTGCAACAACAAAAAATGGGCCAATACTTAGCAGCTGCCAGCAATAATAGTACGGTGTGAGGTGTGCAGTAGGTGTGAAAGTAAGAAGAACAGGAAGATACAAAAATAAAGACAAGAGTGGAAGATACGCTAGCACGGATATGCATGCAGTCATTCTGTGACTTAACCTACCCTGACCCGCCATTCACGTTCAAAACTGCAATAAACACCGTAAACAAACTTTGCGCGTTTAGAGCTTCACAATAGATCGTAAAGTAGCAGTGCATCTAGGCTGTTCAGAGAACCGAGTGGAGTCGGAACGCCCATTCTCTGGATTGAAGTGCATTTTCCCAGTGTATAAAGGGGCAGATGTATTAAGATACCCTATTATCACACATCATATGGTGGGTCTGAACCAAATTATTAAAGTAGTCTCCCTAAATATGAAAGGCATGAATCACCCGGTAAAGAGGAGGAAGATAGTTGACTATCTACATAGACTCAAATGAGATATAATTCTCCTACAAGAAACAAAATTGGATAACTCCCTATCCGAGAGTTTCGCTGGTACTCATTCTTCGGATTATGCCTTCTCAGCCGCGGTGGGGAAGAAAAACGGAGTACTAACACTTATTTCCAGAAAGTCTAGAATCAACTTACTCTCAAAATCCACTGATTCACAAGGCAGGTGGGTCATCTCGAAGCTTACTAAAGACAAGGTTGAATTTTATGTAGCTAATGTTTACGCACCTACTAAGGATGACCCATCCTTTTGGGACAACCTTTACTCAAAACTAGAAAGAATCCCAGACACAGCTACCATTATCCTAGCGGGTGACTTCAACCTCCCTATAGACCCACACCTACACAAAAACTCTAGATTTCCATTTACTCCAAATAAATCAAAACATCCTGAAGAAAATTTGCTCGAAATTTAATCTGACCGACGCTTGGAGAATCCAAAATCCAGCAGAAAGGGATTATACTTTTTTCTCCTTTCCCCACAAGTCGTTCTCACGTATAGACTATATTTTGTTATCCAACAATACTCTTTGTAAGTTAGATCATAAATCAATCGAACCCAGGATGATCTCCGACCACTCCTGCATCACACTTTCTATCTCTGACCCCTTAGCTCAGAAAAAACAATCGAATTGGCGTTTCAACGATGGGATACTAGCTGATCAGGACAACGTCCTAGTATTTAGAAACACGATTCTTAACTTCCTTGCGGAAAACAAGCTTGGCGAGACGTCGGACCTAACAAGGTGGGAGGCCCTAAAAGTAACAATAAGAGGGGAAATAATTAGGATTAGAACAGGAATGAACAAAACAACTAAATCTAACTTAATGAAACTAGAGAAAGAAATCGCTGACTTAGAAAAAAATACATATCACCAACAAAGAGGATGACACCCTTAATAAAATCCTTAATAGGAAATATGAATACAATAAAATCATTAGTAATAGGGCGGGGATATGGATCAACAAACAAGAGCATCAAACTATGCGAGTCTAACAGGACAGGCAAATCCCTTGCCTCCTATCTAAAAATATCTAAAATTTAAAATTCAGAAATTCGCCATTAACGCCTTTAAGGATAAAGCAGGAAATATTATCACTAATCCACAAAAAATAGCGGACACTTTCATTGGCTTCTATAAGGACTTATATGAACTAAATACTAATGTAAAATACTCAAAATGTCAGGACTACCTAAACAATATCACTCTCCCTAACCATACAGCCCAAGAGAGTTCATCAATAAATGGCCCGATCACAGAAAATGAGGTATTGTTAGCAATCAATAAATTGAAGGCAGATAAAGACCCAGGCCCCGACGGGTTCAATGCTAAATTTTTCAAAACATTCTGTCTGTCTCTGCTGTCATCACTAATGAAGCTATTTACCCACTTCTCAGAAACTGGCCAAGTCACTGGCACACCAGCAGAAGCAACCATAATCATCATTCCCAAAGAAGGTAAAGATCCCCTTTTACCTAAAAATTACAGTCCGATACCACTAATAAATCTCGATTGCAAAATGTATGCATCAATCCTGTCAAATAGAATTCAACAACACATCTCAAAATTGATACATCCATCTCAAGTCGGGTTCTTAAAACACAGGCTCTCTAGTGACAACACACGCCTGTTATGTCATACCATAGAAAAAGCTAGACTCCTTGACACCCCCACGGTGGCCATCGCACTGGACGTGGAAAAAGCCTCTGATAAGGTGGATTGGAGATACCTAAAGGTCTTCTTAGAAAAATTTAACTTGGGTGACAACCTGAGCAAAATGATAATGGCCCTTTACCACAGTCCTACTGCTAGAGTCAGAGCTGGTGGCATAGTTTCTCCCACTTTCAACATAAATCAGGGGACACGGCAGGGCTGTTCTCTCTTGCCCCCCCCCCTTTTCCTCCTAGCTTTGGAACCTTTCCTCCAACATATTAGGAAAAATAAGGACATTACTGGCATCCCCTATGGTGACTACAACGTAAAACTCGTCGCTTACGCAGACGATGTATTAATTGTCTCTCAAGAAGCCTCAAATGCAATCCCAGCACTTATGAATACCATACACCACTTCTCAGAAATATCTGGATATTCCCTTTAATAAAGACAAATCCGAGGTAAAGCTTCTCAGCCGCTACAGTGATAAAAGTATTCTAGGCTCGTCAGGACTAGCCTGGCAACCGAAGGCTATCCAGTACCTAGGTCTTGAATTCACAAATGAGCTAATCGCCACCCTACATACTAACGAAAAAATATCAACCAACAAAATAGACTCTCTCCTAGATACCTGGACTCCCAAATTTTTATCATGGTGGGGTAGAGCAGAGACGCCTCTCGTCAATTATCTCATTAGTATGCTGCCCATGATCCTATCTGAAGAATTCCTAAAAAACACTGACTTTCAGCAAGTTTCTATGGCAGGGAAAAAGCCCAGAATATCTATGAAAAAGCTTAAACTGGCCAAAAATAAACGGGGCATCTCCCTACCCATATTCAGAAAGTATCAAACGGCCTTTCTTTGCAAGCAGGGCGCAAACTGGTTTATTGATACCACCATCATACATACCACCCTGGTTGTTGATAGAAAAGTCCCTCATACAGAACATTCCACTCATCGCATTAGCTATGATGGACACCTCCCATCTACCACACTCTAGAAACATCATACAGAACACCAAAAGAGCCATCCTACTTCTAGACTCTCACCTTGAGATCAAAATAAAACACACCCACTTATCCTCACTATGGTACAACCAAACACTCAAAATTGATGGTTCCTCATTCTATTGACCAGACTGGCATTAACCCAGTGCAAGACATTTTCAAAAACGCTTCCCCGCTACCATTTTCAACTGTGCAAAACCGGTTAAATCATACTAACTTGGATTTCTACAAATTCCTTAAGCTTAAAGTAGGGCTTGCAAAATTGAACCTATCGGGTATCTGCCCTTCTATCACTGCCCTCTTGTGCCACCTATCCAAGGTAAGACACCTAGTCTCACACATATATCAAATCCTCATGCCGAACCAAAGCAATTCTTTATCTCGTAACCAACAGAAATGGGAATCCAAACCTACCAAGATAAACATTTTCTTCAACTGGTCTGTCATTAACAAATCCCCCTTTTCACGAATATATCTCCAATATTATCACAAACTAAATTCATGTTAATTAACAGGACTTACTGGACCCCCGCCAGACTCTTCAAGGTCGGCCTTACTAAAACTTCCACCTGCTGGTGCTGCGACAAACATGAGGGCTCCCTTAAACACATGCTATTCGGTTGCCCCCTTCTGCAAGACTACTGGGCCAAGGTTTTTGATTACATCGCATATACACTAAAGATTCTCCCCACAAGAGAGTTCTTATACATTTTACTGGGCCCTTTGGATCCCCAACTCAGGAACGACAATGATCGGTTCCTCTTGGACTTAATGCTTTCTCTAGCATGCAAACTAATCCTAAACAATTGGAAAAACTTCAAAGCGGTCTTCTTTTCTAAATGCCAGGAGTGGCTCTCTTTCCTTAGGGGTGCCTATAACATTGCTCTCCAAATATCCCCATGGAGAGCTTCACGACTCTCAATCTGGAATGCACTAGATACAAGGGACTTTACATACAAACCACCATGAACCACTTTATGGCTACTGCTCCTCCCCACTACCTCCTTATGATGTGTATATTCCTCCTATACATCTCCGTGCTCGTCTACGCTAGGCCACACAACCTCTATCATCAACACCCCCCCCCCGCCCCCCGCATGCTTGTGTGACAAACTCTTTCTACTCACTTCTGTGCATTCCGTATGGCCATAGAAGTCAAGGTGTATAATTCTGCTTACTTTTATTCTACACGTCTCTAATCATCAAGATTACAAAAATGCTGTTATGCAATGTTGGTATGCAATTTGTATGCATGGTATTACAGCCAGTACCATATGTATTTTAATGTCATGTTATGCATCCTATGTGTTATCTAGAATTACGTGCCTATGCTATATCCTCTATGCATTACACTGTTCAATCAAGATTGCAGAATGTTCACTGCATCATCTTATTCACAGCCTACACCCCTTCCCTATGCTGTATCCATCCTTTTCTTCTGTGTATTTATTTTACCACTGTCTACAAAAATTTAATAAAATACTTTGAACTAAATAAAGCAATTTTTTTTTTTTATAAAGCAGCCCGTTTTCCTTAAAGGAAAAGAAGATGCTTTACAAAAAGAAAAATGAAAAATTTTCTTTTTCATTTTTTAAGAGCAGGCAGTGGTCCGTGGGACCACTGCCTTCTCTTAAAAATGGTTTTACAAACATTCACAAAGGGGTGTGGGTCCCTTGGGGACCCCTTCCAATTTGTGAAGGGGTTACCACCTACTTGAAATAGGTGGTAAAATGCGAATGTTTTGCGACCGCATTCATGGTCACAAAACATTCATACATACCAATGCAATTCGGTATTAGGAAGGGATGCCCTAAACACATCCCTTCCTAATGCCAAATCACAAACCCATTTTGCGATTCGGTAACAGGCTACTGAATTGCAAAATTGGGTTTGCTACATCGTAAAAGCATTGTTTGCGTTTGCAAACGGGCAGATTCTGCCCGTTTGCGAACGTAAAAAGGCTTGATGCATCTGGCCCTTAGTGCAGATTCTGGCAAGAAAAGCCGGCATCTTGGGAGGGTGAACCCCACTCTTAGCAGTTCCCGATAGCTATTTATGTATAGAGAGCAGGTTAAAGGCAGCGTTACTCTCACTAAGGTGGTACAGTGCGGAGACGAATATATATAAAAAATTATATATATGTATTGCAGTGTGCCTATTTCTCAAACTTTAGTGTATTCGTTTTCACGAAGTGAACTGCATGGCGCCTACAAAGTTCGACATGGGTGTGTGCCATTAATGCGTAGTTGCCACAGATGTGGTAAATACAGCATATGTTTTAGACGTGAATGTGAAAACCATGTTTTTTCAACTAGTGTTACAATGTGGCTGACTCTACCACGTGAAAAGACGAGGTAGATAAAATCTCGACAATGTAAAGTGGCCAAGATCCCCATATGTTGTGGTGATGCCAAGTCTGAAATGCTTTTATTTATTTTTTTACTTTGATATGTGTTCGCCATGTGCTTTACTTAGTTAAAAAACACAGTGTTCCTCAACCTGTTCATCATCCAAGACACAACCAGTGCCATTTATTTAAGAAATCCTCTGCCTATAGTTATTAATGTGAAAATCCAGATAAAACATACAAATTTAGTAACGCAACATTATTGTATGTAGGATAGATCGGTTTATTTATCTGGCACATGTATGGTGTAAAAACATTCAAATCCTACAGCAGTTTAGACAAAAGTCACGGAACTATGCCATACACATAGTTGCCACAAATATAGTTAAAGCACAGCATATGTGTTAGACATCAAAGGAAGAACAAAGCTTTGTGAGCTAATGTTACAATATGGCTTAGATTACAACCGCTGCTGCCAGCAATGATATTACGGTGTGAGGTGTGCGAGTAGGTTTTAAAGTAAGGACAAGGAGAGAAACGAAAGTTAGAGCTATTGGCGTTGTAAATGCAAATGTCTTTTACCTCTGTGTTATGGAGTGTAGTGGATGTATGTGGTGTGTAGTGGAATTATGTGGTTTGTTTTAGAATTGGTAGTTGTGGAATTGTGTGGCGTGGAGTGGATTTGTTGTAGTGGAATTTTGTGGCATGGTGTGTAGAGGAATTATGTGGATAGTAACTATGGTGTATTCAAGAGTATTGGAAGTATTCTTAGTGGGATTGTGTGTTATGGGCTGTAGTTATGTGAAATGTTATGTTGTGTTGTGGAGTGGAGTGTTATGTAGTGGAGTTTAACTATGTGGTGCCTTGTAGAAATTTGTGGTATGATGTGTGATTATTTTGTGTATATTGGATGTATGTGATGTGTTATGTAATTGTGTTGTTGATTAGATTTATGTGGTTTGTTGTTTAATTATGTGGCATGGAAATGTGGAATTAAATCATGCTGATGACATTATGTGGCATGGTGCAGAGTGTTTTTATGTGAATTGTTGCCATGCGGTTTAGTTTGCATTTATGTGGTGTGTAATTATGTGGTAGTGAATAGCGGGTTATTATGTGGAGTTGACTTATGTTGTGTTGAGTGGTGTTATGTGGTGTGTAAACACATTGGGTGCTGTTGATTTGTGTCTTGGTGAATTATGTGGTATTGTATTGTGTGTTAAACTAAACATCCAGGTATGCCATATGGTACTCAGGTGAGGGGAGTAAAACAATAAATCAAACTAGCTCCCCTGTTAAATTGATGAATTGTAATGTTATCCTGAAATGCAAACATTTTGAGTAAAAAACTGTTTAAAACAAGAATAATCTCTCACACACTCAAACTCCGTAATACAACATATGTGGGGAGACACACACGGAGCAAACGCATACCACCAGTATTTGACCGGGCCCCATAAATACACCATTAGAAGGCAAGAATGCAGACAAGCAAATGGGGAGCTGCAAAGGATGTGCGTTTGCTCAAGAAGCAGTCTTCAACCCCTTCCCCGCTCATGACGGAACCACTCCGTCATGAGCCACGGTTGCGCTGTGCTCATGACTGAGTGGTTCCGTCATGCCGCTCCGCCCACGCGGCGCTAATTCCCCGCCTGTGCGGGCGATTATCGCAGTGTGCGGAGACGTGACGGAACCACTCCGTCATGAGCACAGCTCAACCGTGGCTCGTGACGGAGTGGTTCCGTCACGAGCACAGCGCCACCGGACCTGCCCCCAAACCCCCCCACAGCGCCGCGGCGGAATTCCTGCCGCGGTGAAGGGGTTAATAGACAAATTCACTAGTTGCAACCCTAAAATAAACAGTGGCAATTCAAAACAAGCATTGGAAATGCAACAGGTCTAACATTTGCTTGAGTTAGAGCTATTGCCATTTGAAAAAGACAATGTCTTTTACCCATGTGTATGTATGTGGTGTGTAGTGGAATTATGTGGATTGGATTGGAATTGTTAGTTGTGTAATTTTTATAAAAAAGCTAATCTTTCAAATCCCTGCCCTTTAAAAATATAGGCTGTGGATTTTGATGGGTGCACTGCAATAATAACTTCACCAGAGTGCCCCAAAAATGTACTATTACAAGGACGTCAAACTGTCTCACCACCTCCTCTCCCCTTTGCATCAGACCACCCTCCCCCAGCTAAAAAAACAATTACTTTTTTTGCCAATGCTGTTCAGCATTGGCCAAAAGAAAGATTAAAAAAGATGTATTGCTGAACCGAAAACGCAAATAAAAATGCCATTCTGTGACACCGGAAGTCATTTTGACAGTGTTACTTCCCATTTCCACCTCAAAAACAAATTTGCTCCTGACTTTGATAAGGCTGAATCTTACTGAGCAAGCTACACCCCTGAATACAGCCTTTAGTTTTAGAGCATCCTCATGCTGTCACATTGCACAAGTTGAACCGACTGCAGGTCGCGTGGTCTTTGCAGAAGCTCAGGTTCAAGAGGAGCTTGTCACGTGGCACATGTCACCGAAAGCCTGTGCCTAGCAGCGATGTCTTACGTGACAGCACGTTATGCCAATGAGCCCCCAAAACTAGACTCCAATGTAAAGGCTATTTACCCTCTACATTTGTTTCTCTGCTTTTACACATATGGGTGAGTTGTAGCATTAGGTGGGAGAAAGGCCTGAAGAAATATGATTAATGCCTGCATTCTACTTTTGAATACAGCTTAGCAAGGCTTCCGCTCTTAGCACCCCTGAAGGGGCCCACGGTGCGAAGGGCAACAGCAACCAAAATTATAGGATACAAAGCAGGTGTTAACATAAGAAATGCGTCAGAATTCAAACACGCCTTCAGGATAGCTCACTGGGTTAAGCACTCCTAAAAAGATTACCATTGCGACTGGCAATAGTAATGCCTGCTGTTTACAGCGTGAGTCATCTGAAAGGAGGAAAGAAATACATGGATAATGGCACCAGAAGCCAGGACAGACTCTTTGCGTAAAAGGCTTGCCCAGCACGTTGCTAAGTGTATCGTTACTGTATGAGGGTCAGGCACTTCCAATAAGGAAAATTCTGTAATAGCAACCAAGATCTGCAGAAAGCTAGGTAGCCCCTTTCGGCTATCATGAGACAATGAGATCCGCTCTAGGATTGATGCTCACCGCAAGTGTACACACAAATCAGCCACGCTGCAGTAGAGTGAGCCAAGCGTAAGCCCTGGAAAGAAGTCACGAAAACAGCTCCATTTCCATCGCCCTCCGAGTCGCACTTATAGCGCATAGCACGCACGCATGTATTAGCAGGAAGGGTTGGGAGCTACATGGCAAGTGGCAACGACGGTGGCGGTGGCACTGTCAAAGAACCATTAGCAAAGCTGGTAAAAAGAGCTATGCCACGGCTAGTGCTGGTGGCGTCATAGGGCTTTTTTTTCTTTTGGGGGGGGGGGGGGCATGGGGCAAACGGTGGCTCCTCTCCACATCTACCCATGGCTGTTAACAAAACTTG
Organism: Triturus cristatus; assembly: GCF_964204655.1. NCBI lineage: Eukaryota > Metazoa > Chordata > Amphibia > Caudata > Salamandridae > Triturus > Triturus cristatus. Next base: position 1,359,493,160 of record NC_140590.1, read on the forward strand.
AAGTAGAGCAACCAGCACAAAGACACTGGGCTCATATTAAGGCATGGTCCTTCTTGCTGAATGTTGAGAGTATCAGCAACCCACAGCTGATACTTCAATGCTTCTTCTCATTAAGTGTTTCCATCAGGAAATCCTATATTTCTATATGACTGCGAGAGGAAGAAAATGCACTGCGGCTATTGTCGACACACAAAAACTGTGTTACTGCTCAGTGGTTGCACACTAGTAACCTAGAAACAACAGATGGGTATCACCGCCTTGATTGACTCCCCCTTTAGACTAGTCTATATGTATAAGATGAATGCCTTTGAAATGGATCTAATAATAACATGCATTTTTCCAAAAGCCAGTCCAGTATGAGGTGTACGCCGAAATAGGGTCAATGCTGTGTTATCAATACTAAACAGCGAGCACAGTTAATATTCATTGTATTTAACACCAGTTTGCATTTTAATTAGCATTAAGAAACAAGCTGACATCATGTCCTGTGTCCTTCATGTTGGGTCTTTCCTGGCCCCGCCTCAGTTATACCCTGGGGCCGAGGACACAGGAAGGGCACACCACCACAGACCCTCAAAGGGGAAGGTGGATTGGCACAGAGGCCTTTGAAGATGGAGCCCTATTTCAAGCTGTGCTCTGTTCCAGGCCCCTGCTATGAGATTCTGTGCTCGAGCTGCACGGCTTAATTATCCAGCCGCCTCTCTAATTCAGTGACTAAAAACGAAAAAAAATGACGGAGGGGAGCTCTGGGAGTATTTTGAAAGACTGTTGAAGGGCTTCCTTTAAAACGCAACGAGACTGTAAATCTAACACGCAAACAAGAATAAAACAAGCCTGGAGTGCTGTGGTATGAGGGAGCACGGTAGTGGCTGGATGCAAAACTTGCATTCCATTTTGACTGGAGTGTCACTGTCTCCATTCTGAAGCTGGAAACGAGCCAAACCAAAAAATAAAATAATAAGCTGACAAACACGTACATTAAGAATAGAGTAAGTGTGCATGTAACAGGGCAGTACGCAGGGGAGGAAACCAAGCAACATAAGGAGGGCCAAATACAACTAAGTGACCAGTAAAAGACGGGCATTTACAAGAGGCACCACAAAGAACCAATGGCAGCAATGGGCGTGCACCTGGGAGTGCACTTACCCCACAGAGTAGATACAGCAGCATCGAAGAAGAGACCAAAAAACTTAAAATAGCAGTGCGATATTCAGACATTAATTTACCATCTAGAAATCACTGATTTCGGGGATGTTAATCTAATTAGGTATATTAAAAACAAGCCAACTACAACATCCAGTATCCTGTACTGGGGCACATAAAAGTCCAGGACAGGAACCCACTTGCGTACTGACCTAGAGGAATGGGGTAACTCTACATGCTATTTTGCAAGCTTCTTAAATAGAAATATCATTCACCATTAAAAAGATAAAATACTTACCCAAACTCTGACAAATGCTGAAGGACGACTGCCATTTAGCAGTTAAAGCATGAAAAACGAAGTGTACGTGGTAGCCGCACAGAGGCAGCAGCCGTTTCAGTGGAAGGACGCTAATCCAGCGCTAGAGTGGAGCCAGCGTCAGCACACAGAATGGGATCCCAAGACTGACGAGGCCTGACCTGGCACATGCAGTCCTAAGGCCGCATAAAGCCAAGAAAAACTTTTGGAAATGTAGTCTTAAACCAAGAATGACATTGGTAAATTAAGCCCATATTTTCTTCATTTAAGACAGTCATACCACTGTTTTAAACAAGGAAATGACTTTAACAAGTTAGGTATGCTGAATTTGTTCTACTTGGTGCTGCATGCTTGGCCTGACCAGTGCTGTATAACTCTTCAAGGTCTCCTCCACTCAAAAGAGCTCCCATCCATACCCTTCACGGCCTACCTCAGTACCACATACTGCGATGCTGAATTTTACTAACAGGCATATCCAAAGCACAAAAGATTAAATGCATGCAGTGGGAGATAACCTCATTATACAAACCTGCCCATTGACATGTCAAAAAGGCCTTGTCACTCCCCCATAATACTAACCAACAAGCAAGATAAACTCCCCTGGCTGCCACAAGCTTGAGGATGGCACAGCTCCAGCTGGTATCACGTTCTGAAGGCAGGATGGAGTGGGGTAGGAAAAGCTATCCCAGACACATTTTAGTTGGTAAACAGCACGTAACTGGGCCAGTCACATTGCAGGGAACCAAGCACACAAATGTGGGACAGATACAACCAATGCACCAATGAAAAACACGCATTTCAGAACGGCACATAAAATAACAAATGTAAATCGATGGGTGTGCCAAAAGCCCACAGAGGAGCTACAGCATGTTGAGAGACGTGCACTGCCTAGGCTCGACCTAAAAACTGGGGGGTTGGCAGGGATAGCACTCTCGCAGAAGTGAGAGTGGGTGTCCTGAGTTCTTGTTGAAACTGACTACCTGCAAAATACATTCCTCATCACCAGTGTGACTATCGTAGCCTGCTGTACTTTTGTATTAATATAATGCCCATAAGTGAGTCCACCTTGTTCTTAATTATTTTCAGGCCCGGACAAGTGTGACATTACATAATATTTCAACTGGTAAAACAGAGATAAGTGTAGCCACTGGACTTGTGTGAACAAATAACCTAAATCTTTACTTACATTTTTTTTAAGCAATTACATTTTTTGAGCGGCACCCTCGGTCCTTTAATTCATTACCCCAAGGCACTCACTAGAGAAGGAATTATACAGCTGTATAGGAAAGAAAGAAATCTATCCTGTGAGTGACTTGGCTTTGTGTAGGGGATTGCTTATATAATGATTAACCTATTAGCTAATCTGTCTACTTCTTTCACATAAATACCCGCTATCCTTTTCAAGTGAGCAAATATAAACACCAAGAATAATCGAAGGGTTTGTCTAACCAGGCTGGCTCCATGGAATTACATAGCATTTGGATAGGACATCTTCTGGCCATTAGAAAATGTGCCTCCTCTCGCCACTCCATGAGTATCCCTAAGTAGTTATGTGGTGTGAAATTAGATCTGGGCCTAATTTAGGATGCCAGCCAGGATCAAAATGCCTTGTATTACTACTTTCAGCCACAAGCAGGCACCCCACTGAGCATTCTGATATAACATCACAGACTGATGTCACCAGTTCTCTGCAACTCCATACATACGTGCATACCCGGCCCCAAACGTACTCATAAGAAATGATTTCTTAAACCAGCTGGTAGATGGTATGGAAACCAATGTCGATGCACTCATAGGCCAATGCTTACTGGGAATTCTGCAAATGTAACAGCCAGTCTGTTGCCACAAGTAAAATGTTCCCAGAATTGTCTCCACAGCTAAAATTATGCTGTAATCTTCTACTTCCATTGTGGAGAATAACAACACTTTATATCGGTGATCTCCAACCACGCTTTCTCCGAGTTGAGCAACAATGTAGGACTACACGGGGTGTTCTGCCAGAAGGAGCGAGGTGAGGTAGGGAATCTAGCTAAGTGATCCTTTGTTTTAAGAATGCCTCCATGGTGACTGGACAGATGTTGTCCTGTGGTCCATCTCTCCCTCTACATATCCTCCTTTTAAGTCTTTTCACTCCCAAGATATAGGAAGAAATTAACCAACCGGAAATGTAATTGTACCTGTGGGCCAACCTGTCTGCCTTTTGAGTTGTTCTGTCCACTTTTCAGAGGGTCATTGAGCATGGCCCACCTTTCTGGAAATAGCTCCAGATGCGTTCATAGATACCCTTTCCATGTAAACTAATTGCAGCAAGCATTTCTGACATGCCATAGGAATAACAATTATAAGTCACATTAAGGAGACAGATGTTCACTTATATCGTAACCAAGATTCTGGCTATCTCGCCTGACAAAAGTAGCCTAAATAGCCGACTAATACAAAATATAAACTGACCCCATCTCCTTTAAGTACACCACTCACTCTCCTGGTTCCTTTCAGCCTATTGGTTCCACATCCTTGCCCATCTTATTTACCTACAGGCTTAACAATCCAGTCTCTTGAGCTTCCCAGCACCTGCCAGCTCTGCACATCTTGGACCTACCGATCCTATATCTCATCACCTACACCTACAAGGATATTTACTGGAACTACCAATTGACATCAGTCTCCGGGACCGGTTGGTGCTTTCTCAGTGCCTGAACCTGATGCAGATTGGGGTGTACAAAATCTCCCTACTTCCACGGATAGAGTAATTTCACAGTTACACGCACATACACTCACCATACACTAGGGCCCATTTCACTAACATACACTCAAATACTCCACCAGCACTGAACCTGTGGAAAGAAAACTCCTAAACCCCACATCTACACCGAGGTCGATAAGACCTAGTTATTGCAATTGTCATAATCTAAACAAACTATACAACAATAATCAAAATAGAGTACTCAAAAATTGACAAGAAATAATCACCAACACCGTATTTAAAATTATGATTCTTTATCTAAAATTAGTCAAAAGAAATTAATCAGAATAAATCATTTTCTCATAATTACCTATTCTAGCTAAATGTCAGAATGGGTCATCAGGACAAGTCTCTCAGTAGAAATCTCCCAAGTCACCGTCCTCTCAGCATCGATCCTCACCAACGCAGGTTTGGGAAGAAAAATCCCGAATACAATGACACGGACCCTCTCTAGTCTAGTATATTTATAATGAAACTTGCAATATTAAAGAAACATTAAATGTCCTACACGTCCGCCGAACCGCTGAGCAGAGCGAGCAGGAAAGGATGTAGCATCGCTACATTTGGAAAATCTCCGCTCAGGAAATCACAAAAATAAAAAGACAGAACAGGAACCAAAAATAAAAAAGTATCTTTTAGCGACCACATTTCCTCAGCGATGACACAATGCTCAGAGTTCTTTCTTAACAGCTCCTTTGTCCTCCGAGGCTGTCCAATACATCTGGAAACCTGCCCAGAACTGCTGCTGTCCTCACGGAAAGTTTTAACCAGGCAAGGACTGTGATCAAATGTCTCGTGATCATATTCAGCAAGGCCCTCTCATCACAAATTTCTCACTTGAGGCCAGGCTGCAAACGGCGGACATTTTTGGTTAGGCCAAAATGGACCATCTTAATTAAAAGAGACAAAAACAACGTTACCACAGCATAATGATTAAACAGTGTTAACCCCACTAATACCCTTATGTGTATGTAATTATCTAGCTTTTGCAACACAGAAAAGCATTAATTCAAAAGCGTTTCGTGCTTAAAATAAACAGCACTCAGCAACGTTTATTTAATAAAACATGCACATTGTCAATAGGCAACACATACGCGTTCCCACGTGTAGTTCTCTCTTGTTAATACATACATGTTGATAAGTAAAACACTTACACAAAACAAATAATTAGTAGTTAATAATTAATATTGTTAACTATGACAAATAGACAAACCAGAGCTTAAAAACCCTATAGATTTTTATTAGAAAATCCTGCTCCAGCAAACCCACTGAACCTCTTCTGATCTCCTTTACCGACCGAATACCTGTCTCGCATGATTTATAAGTGGCCCTCTTGCTTGCTCAGCATTGACTTTTGTTACCACCGGAGGCAAACCGAGATTCAGCAGTTCACCTCCTCCTCCAGGGTGCTGCAAGACTTCCAACCCGATCTTGCTTCTGGGAATTTCGTAGGGTCTTATGGGTTTTGAATCTACTTCCAACAGGTATGGACACGGTCTTTTAAAGCCAGTAAGTGGTTGTTTGCAAAAAGCCTGGACAAAGAAATGAATTATCGAAACAAAACCCTTTACATACAGTGAGCTCAGAAGTCTAAAAAACAGAAAACGCTGTTCTGTGAAATGACTGCCTTGACTTTTGCCACAGTTCTTTCAGCCCAGACGTCGGCAGAGGGTGAAGATCCGCTGCAGTCCGCGGCTCTGCTCTCTAGCATCCGAATGACGTACAAGAGATAACGATTAAGAAACTGGCTTCGTCAAATGAACGTGGGCCTGGTCGGGCTGCACGAGAACATGCGAGGAACTGCAGATCCGGCAGGAAGTGGCCACTATAAATACACTCTAAAATCGCGATGAAATAGAAGCCTTGTACTTGACAGTGCTTGTACTAGCAAACATCTATCTAATTACAATGCTACGTGCTTCGTTATTGCCTAAATTGTTTGACTTCACATGAAAGTAATTCAAATGTATTCAATTGTTAACCCTGTCCCCCATTGCCGAGACTAAAAGTGGAGCAATCCGTGGGTCTCTTAAGGGTGATCCTCCGATGCCTCAGGATAGTTGCTGGGAGTGCCTCCCGGTGGGTGCCCATGAAAACCAATTCGTATCAAATACCTCCACGTGACGATTCATCGCTATTCCCGCCAACGAAGCACAGAGACTGGTACTGTGAGACGTAACCCTTGACTTGCGGAGGTACATTTGTGGGCCTGTAATGTATTGCACTTTGGTGGGGGGACATTAATAAAGCACACACGGGACGTGGTGGCAAGGGCCACTCTGATTTTGCTCAGAGCCTTCGGTCATACATCACATTCTCTGCGTCCAAGGAGCACAAACAGACACCACGTGTAATGGCTTCTGTTCGTGTCCAAGACTTATGATAGTGGAGGCACCTGACATTGGAGGGTTTTTCCTCACACTGTCTCTAAGCAGTTGCTTCTCCCAGAAAAATATTGAAGTGTTAAACATTTTTCTTGGATATACTTTGTAGAATCGGTGCAAGTACCTCAAGGGAATTCTCCCTTGAACTCCCTCTCTCCAGTTGTGACACATGATTGGCCTCCAAGATTACTGAACGAGGACTCGTCTTGGCCTGGATCTGGTAAGTAACCGGTGGTTACAAGAGATTAACCACTCGTGGCCAGGATGGAGCTACTACCTACATTTCTGCCCTGGACTGCCCCTTCCAGGCTGGACCCGAGATGGCCTCCTAGGTCTGCCAAGCGCCACGGTTTCCTAAGAGGCTTCCTTCTAGGTCTCAGAACATTCTGGCCCATCAGTCCACCTGACCAGTCACACATGGACATCGATTGGCCAAAATATCAGGGGTAGTACACGTGGCGGGTGATACAGCAGTGGATCTGGTGGGTCACAGAGCACAAACAGCAGTTCATTTACTATGTAAAAGAAATGGCAAAGTAAGCAGAGCTGCACAGAGAACAGCACAGCCTCTGGCTGCTAGTGCACAACCATGTCATTACAGTCATTAATTTTCAAAGTGAAGTGGTCAAGCAATAAATCCAGAAATTCTGCTTCAAAAGCATTGGTCCTCTCAGTACTGCACCCTGACAGTGAACGCTTGACAGATCGCCGTATGTTTCCACTGCCTTTGTTTGATTAAAGAAACCTTCAAACGAAACTTTACATTACAAGCATATCCGTTACAGCATTGACTGGTCTACAACATGTTGAATCGTGACACACAAGGTCGCTTCAATATTAGGCGTTTGTATCCCATATGCCTGCTCACACACATGCTCCTTATGTTACTGCATTGCTGTTATATAACCACCCCTTACATCGTTGTTTCATGGCATGCCTGTTTTTGTGTGTGTGGTCCCCTTTTAAAGAGTTACCAAGACTGTTGAGTCATTGCTTCTTCTGAAGTAAAATCAACATCTACACTTCGAGGTATCTGGATGGTATGTGTACATTTACCAACAATTGTTGATCAATGAGCACACTGCATAAATCATCACTGATCCTTTCCCAAGAGCTGCTTGATAGGTCTGTTAATAATGATAAATACGATGTCGGTGTACTCCACAATATATGTACATATAATTACAAACTCACATCTCCGTTGTTGAATTAACCCGATATGATCCCCCCTGAACCCTGAGTCAGAAATGTGTGGTCAGACTGGCCCTGCGACCTAGGCCTGAAGCAACTGATTGACATATCACGGGGGGCCACGTAACCCTTAGACAAACTCGCGAACAGGAAAACCCACAGCGATCCCACAGAAAGGCAGCGACACCACAAAGGTCTCGGGAGATAGGCCCCCAATAAAACAAGGTTGGCCGGAGGAGCGTGCATTGCCAAAAAACACCATTAATTCAGATGTCACACGAAGTTAGAAACACACAGCCAATCAGCTTTTCCCCTGAATTAGAATTCATTTAATGAGTAGTACCCATGATTTATTGAGCTACTCTGCTAAATTGATTTTGAGGTGGGTGCCTTTGTGTGGCAGATTAACCCAGGGGAGAACCGTCTAATGTACATTCTGAGTGAGCCAAATTTTTTGGAGTGCTTTATATTTGGGTACAATTCTGCTCCCACACTGGCAACTGCACACTAGGGCCAAGGCTGAATGAAAAGTGGGAAAGTGGTAACATGTTGATGGCACTGAAACCAAGCATTGGCATAGCCAATTGGTCTTGCTTTTGGGACCTTATACGTATTTAGTCACGCAGCACGTTATCCTGGGTACTACAACTTCTACTGCTACTTCACGTACCACTTGTGAATGATGATACACACCCAAGGATGGGCTTTAATGAAAATATGATGAAGTTTCTTCAAAAGTCAAAAAAGTGTATTTCTTTAACCAAGAAGCTTTGACACTAATAGGCACATTCTAGTTGGCTCGACCTAAAAAGGGCACCCAACCAAACATGCCCCAGAAATTACTCTCCCGCCCGCCCCACCCCACCTACCAGACTTCTTTCTGAATTTGGGTGTAAAATTGTGGAGGGGCCCTGCTGGGATGCAGTTGGCACAAGGAAGTCATCGGGGGGAGGGGGATATATATATGTATATGTGTGTGTGTATATATATATATATATATATATATTATATATATATATTTGCATGGCATGTTTGGTAAGGACATAGGTCATACATTCTTCTGTAATGGCCCGACCTGATGCTTAAAGAAAACCTTCTTAAAATCATCTGTATTCTTTTTAAAATGCCCTTTCTGTCGATTGTTCATTTTAATTATCAGCAGGGATGATTAGGACAGCTACAGAACACATTTAAAAGTGCTTTCTCTTTATATTTACTGTTCAAAGTTTCTACAGACGCAGGGGAAAAAATACCAGCTGTAAGTGATTATCTGAATTTTTGTTCCGTCCTCAACATTAAACTATTGATCATGTCTGTAAAAATGTAGCCAGGTGGCAATCTTACACCATCCAAATGAGGGCCCGTTGACAGGTATCCTTAAGTGCCACTCCTTTATACCTAAAAAAAACAAGCAATGAAAGCAGACATGACACCCAATCAAAGCGATGATAAAGAGGCAATACTTCATTTGACGGACAAACACAATATTGACAAGCTGGGGCTCAAATAAGAAGCAGGCAAATAAGTGTGACATAGAAAGCCAACCAATGGTAAGCAAGCCCCCCTATATTCATGATTAGGCACAATATGCCTAGCAAGCTCAACTTAAGAAACAAGCATTGGCATAGCCAATAGGTCTCGCCTTTGGGACCTTGTAAGTGTTTAGTTATGCTGCACAATATCCTTGGTGCAACAACATCAACTGTTGCATGGCAAAACATTTATAAGGTCCCAAAGGCGAGACCTATTGGCTATTCCAATGCTTGTTTTCCACTGGGGTCTCTGGCATCCTTCCTATTCTACTGCCACCAGGGCTCCGACCCAGTGCTCGAATTATAAGCACTTTAATCTGGGAGCCCATAAATTGGTGGTCAAGATGGGCAATAAAAAGTGGGTGGAGTCACTAGGAAGGGAGTCATAAAAATACATTTATTTTGAAGAAGAAATAAAACTGCCACCAAGAAATTGTCTCTAAGGAGAAACATGACAATAAATGTGTTCTGCCTTAAGTGGTTACAAAGGCTGTGTTTTAACAAGTTAAGGTACCTGTGTAAATCTTAGGGAAAACTAATAATGCTACCATAACTCTGGTGGGTAAAGCACTTGCTGGCAAAATCTGTGTTGTTTAGTTAGTTATCACTCATAAAGTAGCTTAGAGAATTAATGTGTCTCCTCCAAAGCACAGATGACAGACTGTGATGCTAAGTAGATAGGTACGTGTGTCACCACCTTTGATACAGAGGTCCTTGTATTACTTGCAGTTCATAAACTGCAGTACTTCTAATATAGCACAGTGAGCTATGACCCGGCCTCAAAGACTGCATGCAAACTGCAAGACATGGCTTAAAAACCCTATAGATTTCTCTCAATCTGTTATTTTAAGGATGCTAAAAAGGGTTTCTTTGGGTAATAATAAACTACCACACCAAGCACGTCATTACATTTTAAATCCTGATTTTGTGTTTCTCCTGCACATATACTCCATGTGACATGTTTACAGCGCATGCATAACTCCTATATATAGGGGTTGCACATAGTCAAAAACCTGACTCCATATCGCTTACGTTTCTCTTAAGCACTTGTGAAGTGATACCAAGCTGTGCGCCTTTCTTTCCCCACTGCAATGGCATCGAGGTGTTAGGCTGCAGACAGCTCCCAGCCAGGATTCTACTCCAACCAAAGGAGGACTGCTGGCCCTTTAAATATTCCTTTGTTTTGGGCCCAAGCTGTAAGAGAAAGTAAAAAGCTTGAACACCCCAGCCTGTTGCTGCTCCGAGAAGAGAATGTGCAGTACGGGCGCAGCTGAGTTACATCCTGGTGTAGACAAACTACACCGGGGACAATTCACCATATTTCAATGGGGTTCTGGTGACCTGAAGCGAGCTGGGAGTGCCTTATGAGGTCGCAAAGTGTCCTGTTGTGAGAGACAGCCGGAGGTTCTGGCGACCTAAAGAGAGCTGGGAGTGCCTTGTGAGTTTGAAGAGTGTGTGATGACAATGTGCACACTTTTTTGAGCGGGATTAAAGCAGGAGCCGACCCGGAGGCGCTGTAAAGTTCCAGTTCTTCTGCAGGTAAACACTGAGGCTTGTGGGTAACCAAAGCTACACTGAAGAACCACTGAAGCGGCCTCTGGCTACGTGTTACCGCTCCGATGAAATTCTTTGCAGCTGCGGCGTGGGGCCACGCTTAATACATTTTTTTAAAAAGATGGTCGGCGCGCCGCTGCTGTTTTAAAGCACTCGTGCTTGTGCTAGCTTGCCACTTGCGGGAGCAACAGCGCGCGGCCATGCTAATAGATGGTCGGCGTGCCGCTACTCGCTCCCGCAAGGTGGATTCCACCACAAGCACGAGTGTGCTTGAGAAGGAGATGACCGATTTCTAAAGGTCATCTCCTAGTGCAGTGCATGCGCGCTGCCTAGGCGAGACCTAAAAAGAGGGCACTCAAACGCACATGCCCCAGAAATTACCCACCCCATTTATCAGACTTCTATGGTCGGGGGGGGGAGAGAGAAGGTGCAAATGAAGCCTTCACTTGCCGCCTGACAGGAACTCCGACACCCGAGAAAACTACACATATGGTAAGGAAAGCCTAGACAACAAACCCTTCTAAGCAGCAACTTTTTATATAAATACTTTATATTTTCCAGGCCTAGGATGCAGGAGTGTCAGAATGTGATTTAAAAAAAAAAGTGCACTGTCCAAAGCACAGAAGAAGCAACTGTTTGCTTTGGAAACAATTTGTAAGTGGTCAGGTGAAATTCCCATCATATTTCTGTGGTTAATGATCCAGTGCGAGTCGCTGTATCTTAATGTGCCTCAGTTAAACGTTTCAAACATATTCTGTACCACACACCAGGCACACTTTTTTGCAGTTTTATACACCGGGAACTCGACCCGAAAGCATTGGAACACTGTAGATGAGCAACAGTGAAAGAGTGCAAGGTAATTTTTTTTTTTTTTTAGGTACGGGGTGATTAAGTGTGCTCAGAATCAAAGGATGTTGAGAACTGCCGAGATGGGAGCCAGGTTCCTTAGTTCCAAAGTGCCAGCTCTGGTGGTTACGACCCATCCTCACCCTCTATCCTGCCCTAATTAATTGATTTCTGTACAGTGAAGCTCTGGCTTTTCTTTTGTCGCTGTATCTTAATGTGCCCCCGTTAAACCTACCAAACGACACACAGCCACACTTTTTTGCAGTTTTATACAGCGCAAACTTTACCCGAAAGCACTGTAGTGCTTTACATGAGAACCAGTAAGGTCACTTTTTTTGTTATTAGGCAGGGGAGATTTAGTGTGCCTAGAATCAAAGGATGTTGAGCCAACGCTGAGACTAGAGCCAGGTTTCCCAGTTCTAAAGTGGCAGCTCTTGCTCTAATTAATTGATTTCTGAACAGTAGAGCTCTGGCTTTTGCTTTGTCATGGAATCGAGTGGATATGAACATCCTGCGTGTGACAAAGCGTCGTCCATTTGCAGTAGTTCCCAGTTTAAACAAAAGCAACAATATATGTCCTCCTGATGCCTCGCGGTGCCTGGATGTAGGCATCCATTTTCATCACAGCACACATGCTGCAGATGCACACGACTTTTAGTCATGGGGCCAACCATTCCAACCCGTCCTGTCACACCTTTTTCATAGTTTTATTTGATAGAGTATATGAAAACCTATTTAAACCAAAAAAACAAAAGTATTAAAAACATGAAGGATGCAGAACAGAGGAACGTGTTGTCACCAGAAAAAGTGAGATGTTACGTGTTACTCTGTGCCCCTTCATCCTCTGTTTCTCTCAGACACCCCTTCCTCTTTTATGGGAAAACGTGACACCCATAGTGCTAGTGTGATAGTCAGTTTCCATGGGCGTTTTTACTCGCCGTGTTGTTGGGAGCACAATAGAGCGGTGGGGCAGCCTTCTTGGTACCACTGATGTGTGATAAAGGAAGGAGCACTTCCTTCCAGCCTGAAAAAAATAACCTGAAACGTCCGACTCCCGTGTTATCACTTCTGTGGCAGCCTCGTGATGGAACTTCAGCCGGCGAGACATAGTCCTATTTTTACTGCACCTTTGCATTGTGAGAACCCCTGAAAAAGACGTTGCGTAAAGATAACCAGTATGGTATTTGCAGACTGCGACGCCGAGTCACAAGCATGGCCTGAGATGACAAACTCTAGACCTCACTGGGGAGCTGCGATACCTTGGGGCAATATTGTACATTTTTTGTGTTCCCAAAACACATAAATAAAAATGTGTTAACAAGGATAAGGGGGGCAGAATCTTCGGTTGTGTGGACTCATTGGTGGGGATGTAAAAATTATGTTATGGCCAGAAACCAACAGGAGCGCTTGTGTTCCGGCCAAAAACAAATGTTAAAAAAAAGTGCGCTTCAAGTAAGAGAAATGGCCTGAAGCGAAATTACCCATGTAACAGGGTCAGTTCCAATGGGCATGACAAGCACACCAAAAGGAGAGATAAATCTCAACAATTCATCACACAAGAAAGGCAGTTTGAAAGGGACAGGAAGGAACTAATGAAAGGCGAAGGGTGTGGCCAAACCCAAAGAGGGAATACAGCATGCCTCTCAGAGCAGCGCATGCGCGCTAACTGTAGGCTCGGCCTAAAAAGTGTTCTGGCAAGGGTCTTCCCGCATTCCCATATGAGAGGCAGCAGCACTAGGGTATCTTTGGTTCTCCCCTTGTCATCTCATATGGAATTACAAATATTGCCTTAATGTAACTGTAAGAGCTGCAGTAATTTTTTGCTCAATGCTAAACCAATGCTACGAGGTTGTGCCCACATCTGACGTGTAAAGCCTCGCTCTCTTGCCTTGCATTATGGGCCAGGAATGCTTGAATAGCTTCTCTCAGCTATGAGAGTCTACATTTTTCTAACAGTTTGAATGTTGAGTGTGTACTATCCCACCATTACATTTCTGCACCTACATTACTCTTATTGTTTCGCTTTTGCCACATAATCTCCATTGGAGCCTCTATATGAAGACGTGTAAATTTTGTATTGTGTACTAGTGGGCATCTATCTGCATTTGTATCGTCTTGTCGCACTGGCTCTGTGATTTCCATACTAAATTTACTTTGTTAAACATTTCCAGCCTTTTAATCTGGCTTAAGCTCCGATTTCTTTTATAGCCCACAAAGTTGCCTTTAACTAATCGTATGTTCTAGACAAGGAGCATAGTGTTTAAATGGTAAGGCGCTGTACTCTGACACTGACGTCTATGGTCAATACTGTTCTATGGGAAAGAATCATTAGATTTCAACAGCCTTTGAAAACATTTTTGGCTTCAATTCTATTGCTATGGCTTTGTTTACAGTTCCAATCAATAGTATTGAATGTGCTGAATAGAATGTGCATATAATATATATTATCCAAAATGAACTACCCTCTATAGACAGAAAAAGTACGGATTTAGGATGCCAAAGAACTGGACCAAAGTCAAAAATCCGGGGCCCCAGTTAATGGTCCACTTCTTTGTAGTAATAGGTGACCTGGAGGCATTGGACATAGTTCGAGTCCAGGGACTCGAGTTGATCTGTAAAGTCAGTCATAAATGGTGGGTGATCGTGAAATGGGCTAAAACCCACAGTGGGTTCCGGGGGGGCTACACATTTTTTTAAGGCCTGTAACTCATGTGGGTGGAGTTATCAGGCACACATGGAACCTGGGGGGCGGGGCACTGGATTTGCTGTTTCCAGTCACGTCTGATAAGCTGGGTTTCAGGGATAGCATTAGGTGCTGCTGCTTACTAGCACCATATGCCAGGTAATGCCACCATATGGCCTGGTACTACCTTGTGGTGTCAGTGCATACACCAACGCACACATCTGTGCAACATATGGCAAATAAACACTCACACATCGAGTCACATCCATGCATTTACGCACCCATGCACTTCCAAATACATATATGTGCATGGACATACTGAAGTAAAGTTCATCACGCAGGTAGGAATAGAATCCTTTATTCAGTATGAACGATAACTGCACCCTCAGCTTGCTGGCAAACGGTACACACAGTGAAGGCAGCCTGTCAACATTCCAAAGCTGCCTTCATGTCAACATTCTAAGCATTACCAGTGTGAAGGGTAGGAGAGGGGAGGGTGGAATGTACCAAGTGGCAAACTATAACACATCTTCCTCCCTAAAGAAGCACAAAGGTAATATACAAGAGAGTAGTGGGTTTTGACATAGGTCAAGTGGCATTAGCAGCCCTGTAAGTGGAGACCCCTGGATAGAGAACATACAAGGGAGCTGAAAGTTATAGCAAATGTTCAGACCATTCTGAAATCTTTGTGCCAACTTGGAGGATTTCTTTGTCTCTGCCCCCTTCCCGATTGAGCCTCACCTGCTCTGGAACACTGGTCCAGAGACCAGCTGTCCCCCTCCTGGTTTGTCTCCCTCGGACCTATGGCAACTCGATCCATGCTCCATTTTTTCCCATCTTCTAAGATGACAACGTTTCTTTTGACCTCTCTTATTTTCTCTGGGGCATAGTACTTCTCCTCTTTGCCCCCTAAACCCACCGATTTCCTGATATAAACACTTTGACCCTTCCTGACAGGCCGTTCCTTTGCACCCCATTTCCTGTCGTACCACTCTTTGTACCTCTTTTGTCTTGAATCAATTTTCTTACTGATTTCTTTCGGCTTGATCACCACTGGATTCTTGGGATACAACCAATTAGGAGACAGTTTGGAACCCGCCTTCCTCCCTCTCAACAGCTCAAAAGGAGCATGACCCGTGGAGAGGCTGGGTGTGGTGTGGTAGGACCAAAGCATGTCTCTTAGAGCCAATTCAATAGAAGACTCTGATTTGACTGCTAGTTGGATGCACTCCTTCAACATTCGATTGGCCCTCTCTACTTTACCATTGGCCTTAGGACAGTACAATGGGGTACGAATGTGCGTTATGGACATGTCCTTTAGAAACTCCCTCATCTCCTCCGACACCAATTGAACACCGTTGTCCGTGATCAAGGTGGAAGGTATACCCTCCTTTGAAAACACCTCACTCAAAAAATCTATCAAAGATTTTGTGTTGATGTTGTTCACAAATTTGTGGGTGATCCAATTTGAGTAGTAGTCAATAAGCACTAAAAGGTACCACTGCTGTGGTCCCTTAGCCCGTATGGGGCCAGTAATGTCAAATCCTAACTTGTCCCATGGAGACCTTGGGATCTCAACAGGAATAAGTGGGGTGCGCCTGATACATCTGGATTTATCGCTTACACCACACGCATAACAATCCTTCACTTTCTCTTCCATACACTGATCCATACTTGGGAACCAATATTCAGATCTCAATCTTGCTTTGCATAGACTCCTACCAAGATGCCCCTCATGGGTAAGGTCAATGATTTGTCTTCTTCGCCCCTCTGGAGGAACAATTCTCCCTGACTTGAGGAGATACCCTCCTACAATTGACAGTTCGTTCCGTACATTCCAAAAAGGTTGAATGCACTCTGGCAGGTCTTTGCACTTATTGGGCCACCCTTTAATAACAAAGGATTTCACATTGCTGAGGGTACTATCCTGTTCCATGTGATAGTCCCACTGTTCTTTTGTCATAGCTGGGAGTTTAACCTCCAGGACACCCTTCCTGCCCATGACGTCTTCCTCCTGTCTATCCACTGGGGACCTAGATAGGAAATCGTCCACCTTGTTCTGTTGGCCCGGAACGTATATCATCCTGAAATTGTAACCTTGCAAACCTAGGACCCATTTTGCTATGCGGGGAGTCATATTTTCTAAGACCTTATTACCAAACAAGTAGACTAAAGGTTTGTGGTCGGTGCACACCTCAAATGGCAAACCCCACACATAGAAACTGAAATGTTTAATCGCCTAATACACAGCCAACGCCTCCTTCTCTATTGTAGAGTAATTTGACTCAGCCACAGACAAAGACCTTGATGCTAAAGCAACCACTTTCACCGTATTACCAATCCGTTGTGAAAGCATGGCCCCTATTCCTTTGCCACTTGCATCCGTTGTAATGATAGTGTCCTTGTTTACATCAAAGTTGCCAATAAATGATGCTGACACAATTGACTCCTTTATGTTTTCAAAAGCCAGTTCTTGATTCTTTTCTCAAGTGAATGCATGTCTTTTTTAAAGATTTCTCTGAGGGGATGTGCTAACCTTGCAAAGTTCTTGATGAACTTGGCCATATATTCAGCTAAACCCAAAAACGAGAGAACTTCCTCCTTGCAAGATGGAGTAGGAGCTCTCCTCACTGCTTCCAACAGATCAATTTTAGGCTTTATCCCCTCCTCAGAAATTGTGTGCCCTAGATAGTCAACTGAAGTTACACCCACTTTACATTTGCTTTCTTTAGTGGTGAATCCAACATCCCTTAACCTTTTGAGTACTCTCTCAGCATTCAAATTATGTTCCATGTCACTCGAACCATAAATCAGGATATAATCCTGAAAACACATCGATTTAGGACAATCTCTTAACACATGTTGCATTGCTCTTTGAAACGCTGAAGCTGCTGACGCCAGCCCAAACGGCATTCTTAAAAACTTGTAGTTACCAAATGGGGTGGTGAAAGCAGTCAATGGTTGTGAATCAGGATGAAGCTTAATTTGGTAATAGGCCGATGAGAGGTCAAGTACACTAAAAAACTTAGCTCCTTGCAACGTGCTCAGCATCTCATGTATCCTAGGTAAAGGATACCTGTCCACCACAATGTTGGCGTTCAACGCCCTCAGGTCCACACATAGTCTAATGCTTTCCCCCCCATCCTTACTCGTAATGGCAATGGGCGCCAAGGTTCTTAAAGGTTCTTAAAGGTTCTCTCATCAATAAGGGGATCGAACGCGTTTTGTGCACCACTGGTGTAGCTCCTTCCTTGATCTCTATTTTATGCATGTCATTTTTAAGTACCCCCAAATTTTAATTGAAAACTTCAGGAAATTCTTTTACCAGATTAGCCTCAACCACTGGGGGATCAATAAGAAGTACTTGCTCCTGGTTATTGGGGTCTAGTTTAATACCCAATTCCTTCTGGTGTTTCTACCCTAATAGACTTGAGCCCTCCCTGGTTACATATACCTTCCCCATAGTGTGCCTGTCTTTGAAAGAAATTCTCATTCTTACCATTCCTTCCAGCGGGATGGGCACTCTATTGTAACCCGAGGGAGCAATATCAGCTGTCTCTAATTTGATGTTCTGTTTTGAAAATTTCTCATTGAACATGTTCTTATCTACCAGGGTAAAAGGAGAGCACGAGTCAGCATATACCTTGAACTTTTCCCCATCAAGACTAATCTCACATGTGGGATACTGTGTGTTTTCTTACTTGCTCTCATCCTCTATCTGAAAGATGAAACTCTTTTCCTCCCCATCGTCAACCTCATTGTGTTCAACCACATGAACCTTTGTACTACTAACATTGCACGCTTTAGCAAAATGTCCTTTTTTGTTGCACTTTCTACATATAACATTTCTGGCAGGACATCGCCAATTGTTAGCCAAGTGATTGTGGTTTCCACACCTAAAACATTTCAGGCCTTCCGTTTTCTTGCTAGATAACGCCCTATTCTTATTTTCCACTTTGCAGACTGCCTCCACACTAGAAGAATCTTTTTGTACAGACCTTTCCTTAACTTCCTCTGAAACTTTCATTTCTCTCATACATAGTGCTGTGTGCTCCAGCCCTTTTGCTATACTAATGGCTTCCTCTAAATCTGGGTTTCTTGTCAGTAATTCCTCCTGAACCTTCACTTCGTTAGTGCATCTTACTAATTGGTCTCTAATAAGAGAGTCCGTAAGCGCCCCAAACTCACAGGTGGCCGCCATACCCCTCAACACAGCAATATAAGAGGACACCTTCTCCTCTTTCCTTTGAATCCTTTTGAAGAATTTGTGCCTCTCAAGAACCACATTTATTTTAACTTTGAAATGCGCCTCTAGTTTCCGTAAAGTATATTCATAGACATCAACCCCTTCTTCTTTTTTTTAATTTTTTTTTTTTATTGAAACTGAAAGGTGTCATACAACATTAAAGTTCAATACAGAAAATATAAAATTACGAAAACCAAAACATCTCTGATACAATGAACCAAGATCCATCTCAAATAACAAAAACAATTTTAAAATAACATTAATGAAAAGAGGGTCAAAAAAAGTTTCCCCATATTTTTTCGAATTTTCTCCCCCCTCCAATCCTCGCCGCGTAGTTACGCTCACTAATCTTAACTCTTCGCATTTTACGTAGCCATTCATGAAAAGATGGTGTCTGAATAGATCGCCAATTCTGAAGTAGCAATGATCTGGCCACTGCCATGCAGATGAATAGAAGTTTAGCGAGTGAGACAGAAAGATTAAGATTCTGATCAAAGCCATAAAGCATCAAATTAGGATTTATTGATATCTGGATATGAAAAATAAAACATAAAAAAGCAAAAATGTCTACCCAGAACTCTTTGACCATACCACATTCAACTATGACGTGTGTCCAATTAGCTGGGGCGAAACTTTGACAACGAAAGCAAATCGGTATATAATTACTAAACATTTTGGCAATTACCGCCGGGGTATAATAGAGGAGCCATTTACCAAAAAATATCATTCTACGCCAATTGGCTCCCCTTAATGTGGAAATATTAAATTTATTAATAGTCCGCCACGTCGTTAAAGATAAAACATGTTTTTCGTGTTCCCACCATTTTTTGACTGCTTTGGATCCTAGATCGTCTTGTTTAATCTGGGCAAGATGACGTTTCCACTCACCAGGTTTCCTTATTAAAGTACTGTTGAAAAAAAGATCGTTGTTTAAAGGGGAAGTATGAGTAAAGGAGGTGGGAGCAAACTGCTGCAAAAGTTTATAAATTATATTATAAGACCCGGCTAACAAAAAATTTCCTGAAAGTAGTAAACGCATCTCGGGCGGAGTTAACCACCTGGAATAATGTAAAAAATCGCCCACTTTGCTAAAGCCGGCCTTAATCCAATAGCGCATTAAATGCGAGCTTACCCCCTGCCCTCTTGATGAGAGTAAGTTAGTCAGCAAAGAGGAGGTATTAAAAAGAGAGAGAGAGTATCTACTAATCATGGCCGAACGCTTCCTAAAAAACCAAGCTATTATTTTATACCTAACCAATTTTGGGGATTTAGGTATTTGAAGAGGGGAGGATATTTGACTCTCTGAAAAAATTAAATCGAAGAAAAAACGAATATAATCATTTGGGTTCGGAGTAGGGACCTTGAATCGAGTCAGGTACTGAGCAAAATAGGCGTTATAATAATCTCTAATGTTTGGAAGTGCAAGGCCACCATTATCTAAACCATCATAAAGAGTAGTCATCGCGATCCGGGGCTTTTTATGTGACCACAGAAAGCTTGAGAATAAGGATTCTATTTTCGAAAAAAATGAGCCTGGAAGAAAACACGGAGTTGTTGAAAACAGAAAATTAAATAATGGTAAAATAGACATTTTAATCAGGGCGACTCTACCCAGTATTGATAAAGGTAATTTATTCCAGCGAGTTAGCATCGAGCGAACCCTTTGAAGAAGGGGAACAAAATTAAAACCGAAAAGATCTTTAACTGAAGAGGAAAAAAACACCCCCAAATATCTTTTAGGTTTATTATTAATACAGCCACGTAAATCCGGATATAATTCGGGGATGTGATTGCCACAAATCAGTATTTCGGTCTTTTTTTTATTGATCCGGTAACCCCCAAAAGTCTCATATTGCTCGAAAATCTGAAATGCCTGAGCTTGAGACTGCAAATCGGATTTAATGAGTAACATGATATCGTCAGCATAAAGTTTTATCTTCGACATAAATGGAATTGGGGGTGAGATCTCTACAGACTTCCGAATAGCTATTGCGAGGGGTTCGATAAAAAAAGCAAAAAGAATCGGTGATAAGGGACAACCCTGACGGGTTCCGCGATTAACTGAAACTGATCCAACCGAATGTGAATTAATAATAATATTAGCTTTAGCACCCGAATAAAGATTACGAATAAAGTTAATAACGTTGGATGGAATATGAAAGTGCTGCAAAATAATAAAAAGTGTCTCCCAAACCACCAAATCAAAAGCTTTTTCCGCATCAAATAACAAAATAAGTGCAGGGATCCTCCGTGTCTCAAAGTAATCCAAAGCTTCTGCCAGATAATGAGTGTTAGTCATGAGCTGTCTACCGGTAATAAAACCGTTTTGGTATCAACCCCTTCTTCATCGTTTTGAAATTCATCATCCACCAGTCTACCAGTTATGTCCTCAAAAACTTTCCTACCTTGTATTCTAGATTATGTAACAGTATATGTTGCTTCCTTATGTTTGAAAAATTCCCGCCCCCTATGGCTATCAGATACGACTTGAGAATTCCTTCCCATCTCTTCCAAGGAATCTCCGGTTCCCCTAACTCATTTAAAAATGGAGGCGGTTGACTCATTCCTGCACCTGCCATAGTGAGGAGCGTGTACGGTACTGAGCTATCTGCTAGCCAAGAGCTTAACAGGAGATTACCAACCAGATGTAAGAACAGTAGAACGTGAAAATGTAGACTGAGAGAGTGTAGCCAATTAAAATTAAATATGCAATTATTTTCTTAATCCTTCACAATGCATCCCTGCCTAGGATAATATGCCATATACCCCTACAACTTTATCACCCAAGTTGAACGTATTTTCTCTTTCTCTCCTTTCCTCACACCAACTTCTAGTCCTATTTCTGTGTTTGATGACAAACTCCCATAGTTCCCCCTTCGAGGCAAGAGCATACACTTCCTGTAGCAGTAGTCATGAGCAGAAAAAAAGAAATTAACCACTGAGGAACTCCGGATAACCCCTCTTCTGGTGAAATCCTGACGAGAGCGAGGTTGTCCCTCAAAGTACTTTTCCGCTGAAGACTGTTCCGTGCCTTTGAAACAGATGATTTTCCGTTGATCTTGAGCAGTTTTTTTTTTCGAGGCCCCCACACGCAATGCGCTCGTACAAAGCGCGTGCTCCGATGATGCAAGAAAGCTCGGGATGTGGGAACAGCGCTCACTGCTTAAAGATCGCCGCACTTCAAATGCGCGTTGTGCAAGGTAGAAAACGCACTGCGAAAAAGATTTACTGAGGTTTCGCCAAATAAATGGATCCCCGATGCAGGTGGTGCGCTCGCAATCAACTTACTTCTACCATCAAACCACGCAGAGATCTTCCGGCAATACCATACCCCAGCGTGGGGCACAACAAATCATAAGGATGTCCTCTGAGGGGCACGAAACAGCAACACCCCTTAAAGACGGATGGACACCCAGAGCAGTCTTCACAGGGCTCAATTTTAAGGGCAAGCTCCAGGGTATTTTTCACCCCTCAGCCTCATCCCCCACTCTCCTGATAGCAGAACTTAATCCCTTGAAGAGTCTCGGGGGACAGGAAAACGACACCTCGCCCTTCAAAAAGTCACCGCAACAGCCAATTACTCCTCACCGTCAAAGATAATCACGGCGAATCCACTCATGGTAAGCCCCATTCGTCAAAGGACATCTCAAAATCACCCAAAGCCAGCAAGGTGGAAACTTCACAGGGGAGGATGCAACGCTGTCCCTGTCACAGCTCCATTTTCCCTCGTCTCCAAAATGAAGTAAAGTTCATCACGCAGGTAGGAATAGAATCCTTTATTCAGTATGAACGAAAACTGCACCCTCAGCTTGCTGGCAAACGGTACACACAGTGAAGGCAGCCTGTCAACATTCTAAGCATTACCAGTGTGAAGGGTAGGAGTTGGGAGGGTGGAATGTACCAAGTGGCAAACTATAACACATACACAACTGCAGAAAAAGTATACTTGTAAATTTCCTTTGATGGAAATACACACATGTGCTGTCACACATTCATCTACACATTCATGCATTAACACACAAGCTAATCACCATAATACAGTGCTTGTCAGGGGCGAGAGAGTGCAAGGGCAGTTTAGGGGCATGTCGTGACCCTGGTTGGAGGGAATGGACCAGGCATGCCAATCGCTCTCACCTGCTAGCCTCTGGATCTGACCTCCGTTCACCTCATGTAGTCCCTGTCCATACTTGCCCTAACATGACCTATAAACTGGTCACCCTACCACTGCCTTCTCCAATAGGGTTGCCTTCTCCAACCCTTGAACCCAAACTCTTAACATGTGTGCGCCTTCACATTTTGAGGCAAACCTAATGCTCGTCTCCAAGAGTTTGATACGTGACGTTTTTTAAAATAAAACTTGCATGCCATTTACTTTCGTGGAAGTCATTTTTACTTTGTAAAACATATGTTTTTCCCTAGAACATTGCTAAAAATGATGGTACTACACCTAAAAGCAAGCAAGCCTTGGCTAAGCCAATAGATCTCATTTTTGAAAGATGATAGATGACCTTTTGGTTTTTGCCTGAACTTGTTGCCGGTGCTGAGCAGCATCAGCTACAAACTTTTTTTTTTTTTTTTTGTTTATTTGCTGATGCAGTTCAGTACTGGGACAAGGATATAAGAGGAAAATTTGTCAAATCATCGTAGACGAGCGCTACAAAGCAACTGAGGAGCTGTGGGGATGGCAAAAGAACGCTGAGCAGGACGGGGCGGAAATGACAGACGAACTGAGAGGAGCAACATGGAGAGTGCAGGGAAAGTGGGAATATGACGGGGACGCATCACACGAGGGAGAGAGTGCGCCAGAAAATACATGCACTCCCATGGAGTGCTGAAACAAAAGGAAATAATTCCCCGATGACAGCAATGGACAGATACAAACCATCATTTCAGAAGGATGGCAAAGAAGCTATGCTCCAGGGGAGGGAGAAACACAAGAAAAAGAAGGAAGCTAATAAATAATAAACTAGCAAATGATTGACAAGGAAGTAAACCAATGATGAGCAGTGGTGCAAAGCGTAGTCTTAGTATTGGTATTATAAAAGCTGTAAGTGAGACCTAAACATAGCAGCTGTCTTAGATTGTCCAAATAGAAAACTCCTCTTTAATTTAATTTTCCTCTTTAATTTTCTTTTATTTATCAGACCCATTCCAAGAGCATGCTAAAAGAAGCACGCATTATTCGTTATTATACACCTTCATGTGACACTAGATGCAAAAAGGAAGATTGCTACCTGGTTGTCGCAGAGAGGTTTGGACGGTTACCTATTTTATTTTAATGTTTTGAGTGAGTGTGGTCCAAGGGGCAGAACAGCACTTTGCACTGATTTAAGACAATTTGCAAAAAGAGGAAAACATACTTTTAAGATATTGCAGCCAAATAACGCAGTCAACTAAATATTGCAGCCAAATAACGCAGTCAACTAATGAATCCTTTGCAGAGATCAGTGAAAAAAATTACGGTCCCGGGTTCAAACCCATCTATATTGACTCTGCGTTTCATCCTTACCAGGTGAATACAATGTGTACCATTGTGAGGAGTAATAGTAAGACGTTCTGTTAACCCCAACTTCGCTTAGATGGTCAATCACCAGATAAGCAACCAGGCCATAGTATTATTAAATAGTTTAAGTGATGAGACGTACACACAAATGCATACACACACTTTCTTCACACCATACATTTGAATGTGGGTTTACCACCTTAGTGGCAGTTCCGTAGGAAGTTATACCCCTAGGTCACACTGCACCAGCAATACACATGAAACAAAACCCCTGGTGCCATCAAGAGCACAACACGCCTCTAAGCCAAATTGTTGCCTAAGATTTTCCATCAAGACGGCACAACTATGTCCAGGTATACCAATAACTGGACTATAGCAACAGGAGACCCTATACCCATCTCTATGCACTACCATGCAAACAATACGGATCAAGACATATGACTGGCTAAAACCTTCTCCAAGGCAAATATGCCTCACAGCATAACTACCCAATGCCAAGCAAAGGTGAACCATAAACCTCAGAGAGTGAAATAAATGGCAGTCTTTTTCAGAATGCACACTTCCAAATATGTAATGCTCCACGGTGATTGATAACCAGTTTTAGCTGGTAGTTATGCGATACAGTTTATCACTAAACACGACACTAGTCTGTTTCTCCCTTGCCAGCCACTGCATTGTTACTCACTGATAAAGATTACGAAACACAACCAACTGTCAGGGTTATCGGACCACACTGACTGAAGTTAGCGACTACCGTAGAACTTTAGAGGGCGAGCAGATTCCGTAAGTGCTACAGGATATTCCAAATGGTGTTTAAGTAGTTCACAAACGCACATGACATAGCCTATAAAGTTTAGAATGCACAAAGTGCACATCATATGGATGCCCTACAGCGCAAGAGTAAGTCGAACAATAACTTGAACAGAGTGAGTTGGAGAGGACAGGTGATATGCTCCGAAATAGCCCACAGATGGAGATTGGCACCAGTTATGATAAAACAGTCTAGAAAAGAAATAGGAACTGGAACAGGGACCCACGACACTGCAGACCTCAGACGGGGAACAGAAGAGCGGTAACTGTGCAGAGGAGAAGTGCTCCCCTGAGACCAATTTTATGTGATATGGGTAGGCGTCCCTTTAGTGACATTGCCAGGTCCCGTCCCTTGTTCTTTTGGGCACGCCTACGGCGGACGCAGGAGCTCTCTGGGTATGCAGCAGCACTTTCAGAGGTCCTTACACTGGACCTAGGCAACAAAGTTAAATGGCTGTAGAACCTCAAGAAATTATTAACTGATCTTGGGCTGTCCGGGGCAAGGGCAAGCCAGATTCCTCTGGCAAAAGAGGAGCTCAAATTACTCTACTGGAACTGGGTAGGTGATCGGGAGTTAAGAACTCCTCATTTGGGAAAACTAACTGAGGAGTTCTTCTCACATAAACAATACAGTTGCCTCGAACCATACATGGACTTTATTCAAGTCCCAAGAGATAGAACTCTGTATATTCAATTTAGGTTAGGGTCCCTACCCTTAAATTCGTTTACAGCCAAAGGGAATCCATCAAAACCTTCACCACAATCATGCCCATGTTGCCTTGTCCCGGAGGAAAGCACTGCCCATTTTCTTTTTGCTTGCCCTGCATACAAACTGGCAAGGGCCAGATGGCTAAAACCAATCTGCAGAAACCTTGGCACAACAAAACATTCAGTTGCCCTCCGCATTTTAAGAACAGACAGCACTCTACCGCTGATCTGCGGAGTGGCAAAGTTTTTAGGCCGTGCATGGAATAAGCGCCACAAAATACTAAAGGAATGTTTTCTGGAGTGATATTGCCATATTGCCAAATTGGAATTATCAGGATGTTCTGTTTTACTGTTTTATCCCTATGATTTTTTACCTATTTTGTGACACAATGTTTCTAGATGGATAAATTTATCTAATAATTGTAAATCTATAATCATTTTTTTAAAATAGTTTTTGTGTTTTGTATGTATAGATGTAGAATGCTTTTATGGTATTTTTTTTTATCGAATAAAGCAACTTTTAACCATATGTCATGCAACCATATTTAAAATATATGGAGAGCATACAGGATAGATTTGTCCTGACCCGATTTAGGTTTGGTATCTTTCACCTTCTAACATATTTTCCCATAATGAACGATTGGGCAAAAACGCAAAGTAAGTGTCCATGTGATGACTTGTCAGTCCAATCTACAATTCATTAGGTGCTTTTTTTGTAAATGTTACTTAGTAAAAAGAAAGAGATGGATTTTACCAATTTTAGAGATATTGGATTTAATACAATGCGGACCTGCACTATTGTTTTTGTAATATTTACTGAACGAGGATTCTGCCAGGTCTATAGCACGATTCTTAAGGAATGTAATTGGATGCAGAAAAACTATGATATTATAAATTTAAAAATGAATGTTTATTCAGTATAAAATTTGCAGTTTGATCAGATTACTGTATATAATAATCTATAATTATGTGTGTTTTTATTATATATGAAATATGTACAATGATATATACTAGTGGTAATTGTTTCTGCTTTTATGATTTTTTGTAAAATATCGAATAAAGCATATTGAATTGTAATGTTGTAGGACATGAAGGCGATAAGCACATTCTCTTTAGTCAGGCATTCCAAATGCTCTAGCAGCTTTTCAACAAGCTGCTTGCTTTCTGCTCATGGAATAATGCCAGGCCTAAAAACAGAAGGCCAGGACTCAAAGGTAATGACGCCTGTTCCAGAAACCATGGTGTAAACCACCTCTTAATCACTGATTGCCTCATACTTTTCCGAGTTCTATCGGCATGGAGCACAGTTCACACACAGGCCATGAAGTGGACACATTTCCAGCACCCTCTTCAAGGCTTAATCTGGAATGTTTCTGAGCTTAAGAGGCCTAGCCTAGTGCAAAGTGAGGTTAGGCAGCCCCCCCTCCCCCCCCGTGGGCACAACAGCACTGGCTGCTAGGTTGAGCCTCAAAAGATCAAACGCTGTGACGCCTGCAAGGAGTATGAACGAAGGTCCTTTTGGCTAAGTGGGAAAAATTCCTAGCAAGACCCTAATAACTGATCACTCGTTGCTTCTGAAAATCTATTAATAATTGCTCTTATAAGTTGACATTGTGTCGTAGATCATCTCAAACACTTTTGAAACATGTCAGATTATTTTGTTGTTTGGAAATGTTATACACATACCACTTAAAAATACTTTACAATGATCCAACTCTTATCCATGTTTCCTTTTCAGATGTTTAAAGTCCAGACACCTTCTTCTGTAGAGGAAAGTTTTGGTGTGTGAAGCAAAGTTGAGGATTTCACCAGACTGCAAATTCGAAGTTTTCTATTGACTGGAGATTTCCGTTTGTCTGCATGTTGCACAGACCTTTTCGCCAACGGAGTGTGATGTTTTCCTCTCGTGTTCTGTAGATCATGCTTGATATCCACATAGCTAATGAGCTAAAGCTGGAAAGAAAAACAAATCAGTTGGTTGAAAGAAAGAAGAAAAATGTCCATGGCTCTTATTCTAGGCTGAAGAAACCGTAAGAAGAAAAAAATGTGTCTGCCTCTAGTCCAAACTGGAAATGCATTTGTCCTAATAAACTGCAAGAAGTGTACTAGCTGGTGAACGTTTCACTAAGAATACTTTAAATGATGAATTACAAAGCAAACCACTGCAGAAAGATGCAGCACAAGAAGGTCTTTATCCCGGTCCTCCTCCTCCTACTGCTCCTGGTGCACAAGATGTACCAGATCATGTGCATTTATCATTCGTCGCCTTACTGCAGCTTCAGCGGCATCTGGAATTTGACCCAGGACAAGAGGCATCGGCCATGCAGCTGTAAACAATGCATCTCTGAGAGAGGGGTATCCGCCTGGTTCGATGAACGCTTCAACTCCTCAGTCAGCCCGCTGCTGACCGCCCAAAACCCAGAGATTCCTGCGAATGTGCAAAGGTGGTGGTTGGTGAGTAATACCTCAGACTTGCTGTAGCTTTAATATGCAACTTTTCTGATTGTTTTGTCGGTAAATAATTACTTTACAATTTTTGAATAATGCAAAATAACAATTGAATTCTAAAATGTGCATAGTTTGTTCGATTTTTTTATTCTTTGGGTTTAGCATCCTCCGGTTATGCCCATTTTTTCACACGTGTAATGTCCATGGTGATCCTCATTGGTGGGCTGGGCTGCATTAAGGTGGTGTTCTGCACTGCAGGTAGAGGGACAGACGCTCTTTTTATACCTCTGCCATACAGTGCGGTTTTTCGAGCTATGTGAAATGTGCCCCTTTAGAACTTTACTTCGGACCACTGCTGTTAAGACTTTGACAAAGTTCACAATGGATATACCCTAGCATGGATGTATGTTATCAGTTTGGGTTAGCAGTCTTAAAGCCGCCAACATTTGAGGGGAAGCAGCTTTACACACACCAGCGTCGCCTATGCTTAATGTAAGGCAAGGGACGCTTCTGAGATTTATCGCTGAAACAAGTGAATGAATGAATGAATGAATGGACATTTGTAGAGCGCATGGCTACCTGGAAGTGTCCCAGCGCTATGGATATGATCAAGGACCAGGAGGCGAAGTTAAGGAAGTAGCAGAGTCTTTAGTTTTTTACGAAAGGCCAGGTGATTAGTAGTTGTCCGAAGAGGGTGTGGGAGAGAATTCCAATGCTTGGAGGCATTGTAGGAAAACAGCCGCCCTCCGCTTCTAATCCTTTGTATTCTGGGAATTTTTACCAGATGAAGATGGTCGGATCTTAATTCCCTAGTAGCTTTGTAGCGACTGATAAGGGACGAGTTGATGGGAGCGCCTATCCCAAGTAATGTTTTGTGCACAATGCATAGAGATTTGAATTTAATGCGGTCCCGCACGGGGAGCCAATGAAGGGATTGAATTGAGGGCTTGGCTGATTGTCTGGATGAGGAGCCTGTAAGTATTCTGGCTGCGCAGTTCTGAACTAATTGAAGGTTGGAAATAGCAGATGCCGGGGAGCCCAGATAAAGAGCATTTCCAGAGTCCAGTCTTGAAAGAATAAGGGACCGCACCATGACTTTTTTTGCTGAGGGGGGCAGGAGGGGGAGAACCTTGCGAGCCATTCTCAGCAATCCAAAACAAGTGGCTGCAGTTTTCCTGGCCTGAACTCTAAAACTCAGGTCCTTGTCCAGCCAAATGCCCAGGCTCTTGATCTCGGTTTTCGGGGAGGGAGGGAGACCCATAGCGGAGGGCCACATGAGGTGTGGCTGGAGGCAGTGCGGATTTCCTAGTACCATCATCTCAGTTTTTCCCGCATTGAGTTTAAGCTGGGATAGATCCATCCATTTCGAGATTTCTTTCAGGCAAGAATGAAGGTTATTAGCGTGAGGATCAAGAAGATTGAGGGCAACCACTAGTTGAGTATCATCCGCATAAGTCACTATGCGGTTGCCTGAGGGGGCTACGATGTCAGCCAGGGGGGACATATAAATATTGAAAAGAGTCGGGCTAAGCGACGAGCCCTGGGGAACCCCGTTGGGCAAAGGCATCGGATGGGAAAGAGTGTTTTCCTCAAAGACCTGAAAAGATCTTCCTTCTAGGAAGGAGCGAAGCCATTGTAGGGCTATTCCCGTAACACCAATTTTCTTTAAGCGCTGGATAAGGGTTACATGGTTTACGGTATCAAATGCCGCGCTTAGGTCCAGGAGAATAATCGCAGAGGATCCTCCTACATTGAGGATTTTCCTGCATTCTTCAGTGACTGCTAGCAGGGCAGTCTCTGTGCTCTGATGAGGGCGGAATCCCGTTTGTGAAGGGTGGAGGAGATTGTTTTGACTCACGAAAATCGGAAAGGATAAGGTTGACAAATTTTTCAGTTATTTTGCTAATAGCAGGGAGAAGGGATATGGGCCGGTAATTGCCTAAGTCGGTGGGGTCAAGGCTAGGTTTCTTCAGAAGGGCTCTGACCATAGCATTTTTCCAATTCGGGGGAACCACTCCAGAGCTGAGTGAGGTATTGATCAGTTGTAGCATGACGGGGGCTAGGGTATCTGTTGGCTGTTTCATAATATTCAGAGGGGCTGGGTCCTTGGGAGAGCCACTCTCTATGGAAGCTAAAAGGGTTAAAAGCTGTTCCCGCGACAGAGGAGGAAAGGACTCAAGAGAGGGCGCGGTGTTAGAAAAGGGGCACTTGCTAGGCGTGTCTTGCATTTCTGGGTCCATATCCTTCTGTGGAAGGGATTCAACGATTGCTTTGACCTTGTTATGGAAGAATTGTGCTAATTTATTGCACCGTTGTCCAGTGGGGTCTGAGATAGTCCGCTGTGCCGGCAGTTTAAGAAGTTTATTAATTATGGCAAAGGTTTCCCTTGATGAGTTCTGAGCTTTAAGAATCCTGTCTTTGTAGTAAGAGGACTGTGCTTTTTTGATTTCAGCTTTATACTTGTGAATCGTTGATCTGTATTCAGTTTTATTTGACGGGAGGAAATCTTTCCTCCACTGTCTTTCCTTAATTTTACATTGTTGTTTGAGGATTCGAAGGTTGGGCGTGAACCAGGGAGAGTTATGCGAACCTTCCGTTTTTTTGAGTTTAGTTTTAGGGAGGACTAAGTCCAGTGATTGGTCTATCCAAGCATGAAAGACGTTGTTTGTCGTGGTTGGACATGGATTAAATTTAGGTCTGGTTTGTTCGAGTGCTTGGATCCATTCCTCTAAGGGAAGTTTGGACCAATGCCAACCTAGTTTCCAGGAGGAGAATAAAGGAGTTTTATTATTTTGTAGAGACCAAGTAAAGTCAATCAGCGAGTGATCTGTCCAAGGAAGAGGCAGAGGATCCGACCCCTGAAGGTTTTCTAGACTGGAGAAGACCTGATCTAAAAGGTGGCCTTTCACATGAGTGGTGCAGTTAATTCTAGGGGTAAGTTGGAGCATTGTGAAGTCCTGGGAGAGTTCGGTAGCATTAAAGGCTGATTCCACATCAAAGTGAAGGTTGAAATCCCCAAGTATAGTCAGGTTGGGTGTGAAACTAATAAGATTGGATACAACTTCTACGATGGACTGGTGGAAGGAACCTAACGGGCCAGGGGGACGATAGACCAGAATACCAGAGAAAGATGTACGAGGTGAGCATTCTATAACAAAGTGAGCATTCTCACAGTCAGTGACTGGGTTGCCGAGCAGGCGGCAGGTGTAGGTGTCTTTGTAAATAATTGCTAACCCCCCACCCCTTCCTGTTGACCGGTCTGTTCTTTGAATGGTAAATCCTTGAGGGAGGGCTTGGATAATATCTGGTTCTGCGCAGGAATTTAGCCAAGTTTCGGTCAGGAATAGAGCATCTGGATTTAGGTCTGTTAGGAGCATTGAAATCTCCGTGGAGTGTTTTGGGAGTGATCTGCAATTTAGTAGTAGAAATCTGAAGTGGGTGGTGTAGGTAAAGGAGTCGGCTTGCGTACTTGAAAGGGTAGATTGACATTTCGGGCAGTGTTTAACAAATTTTTCCGGAGAGATGGAATGTAGGCAGCGTGTGTCAGGGGCTCTGTTGAGCTGTCTAAGCTGCACAGACGAGTAGTGATACTGCTCCAATGGAGGAGAGACAGGGGTTCCGGCCCCGGGGCCCTGTTGGGCGCGGACGGGCGCAGACGGGCTTGCCTTGTGTGCGCCTTCGCGTCATCACGTGCATTTTAAGCCTGAAAGGGGAAGAAGGAGCCGCCTAGGTCCAGCCACTAGAATGCTGACCTGGCGCTACTGTGATGCGGAAGTGAGGCAATGAGAGTGCGCGCTCAGAGCATTGAACACAGCTCTGTTCCCCCCAACACAGTGATTGATTCAAGTGCAAGTAAAATCACATTAAAATCACAGTACAAGACAGTAAAAGATGTTGTTTTTTAAAAGCTAATTTTCGTATTTACTCTTGGCGAGAATCGGGAGGCTCACACGGGTGGTCCGTCTCCTGATCTTAATCAAGTGTCTCGTGAGTGTATGTTTATTGTTCGCTGTTGGATTACTGAATATTGAAAAGATGCACAGAACTGTTTCACACGGACGTCAACTTGTGCTGTTGAAACCGGATCGATCATCCTTGTCCTTATCCAGATTGAGGAGTGATCAGTTTCCAACAGGTTTCGTGTGCGGCGGCAGTCGCGGGATGCTGCTGGTTTCCGTCCTTCACACTCTTCCTGGGTGAATTCCCATCTCCTTCCTCTGGTTCCTTTTAAATCGTTACGCTTTTTGTGGGCAGAGAAAAGACTGCGCCGTTTCTCTCTGTGCTCTAAGATTCCAGTCTTCCTTCCAATCAAATTCCAAGGCTTTCTCTTAAGTCCTCGCCTTCATCTTTTTTTTCAAGAATGAATTTCACTAAACGTTCCGAGGCCTGCAACTCATGAATGAATGGTTGCTGTTAAAATGATCAGGAACAAATGGTACCCGAGGGACGTACTTGACCTGCCACTTCCTTGTTACATTTTAGAAACTGGGGTTCAGGGAATAGGATGCTAATGACCGCATGCGCCATGTTGTGCCACCATATGACCGGCACTACTATGTGGTTCCAGAGCATGTACAAACACACACAAAGGTGCATATATGCATTTACACTCCCATGTGCTCACCTCCTTATATGTGCACGGTCATACACTCCTAAATGAGTCATACATGCACATTTCAATCGACCAAGATGCATGTACACATGCACACAATGACCCACACATATATTTATGCACTAACATAAATGACACTCAACACCATATTTTGCATGTCAGATGCGAGGGAGTACCAGTGTAACAGGATGTCATGCCTACTTTTGGCAGTGGAGGGAAGAGGCAGCCATGAATTGCCTCCTGCTAGCCTCTAAATCTGAACTCTAGATCTGTACTAATGACTATTTATTACCCCTGGACCTTAATCCACATTTTATGTATCTGACCCCAACTGCTGCAGCAAAGAACTCTTCTCCATGCCGGCTTTGTTCGGCTAGGAGTGCGCACTTGCCGGCGGGCAATCATCACCAGCCTGAATCCATCGAATCCACTACCAAATGTCAAAACTGTTTAATTTCTCCAGAATGTTGTGACTAAACTGGACCCTGCCAACCTCACTAGTGCAGCGGTAGCATGCTCTTAAATGCTGTAATTAATTAAATTCAATTCAATTACTATTTATTGTTTGATTACTTAAAACCATAACAATTTTAAAAAACGTGTTTCATATATACAAAAATTTTAAAACACAAAATGTTGGTACAAAAAAAGTATAGTAACCTTGCTAAGAAATGAGTTAAAGCAAAATGTCCAAAAATTGATTAATTTCTGTTGATGTCTGGAACCTTGGATGTCAAAGGACCGTAGTGTCGTTTTTAAAATCTAGAGGGAAACAGCCGGGCATAAATGTTGTAAAGGGTTTTAAAATGAGAGCTGTGAGTAATTAAAGTTAGGGAAGAGGGCAATGTTCATATAAACAACACAGGATGATCAAGGGTTCGTAAATGGATCGAAGGGCGGCATGAAATGAAAATGAAAAATGGATTTTTGTAGAGCGCATGTTTGCCGTGGTGTCTTAGCGCTTGCTGCCATAGAGTGCAACCGGAAAATCAACCAGCCGATTAGGTGCAAGTAAATAACCAAGTTTTAAGTTCCTTCCTGAACAGTAGTAGGTTGTTTTGGGTTCTAAGGTGCAGGGGCATGGAATTCCATAGCCTTGGGGCTAAGTGTCGGAAACTTCTGAAACCGTGCTGCCAGAGGCAAAGGAGTTTGCGACCCTATATTTCCCAAGTTTTTGGGCCGGTCTGGTGACAAATTTAGTGAACCGAGTGTTTAGCATCGTGTTTTCTGGGTTCATAGTAGCTATTATAGCATTTCGGCATGTTCAAACTCCGAGTTTGTTCCATTCACCCCGCACCAAGGCCCTTCTGTCATTAAGCAATGCGAGACATGCACAGACTATGTGCTCAATTGCTTCTGAATGGTAGCTGCACTCCCTACATTCGTTGTTGACACTAGGGCAACGACATTCGGGTAAGTGCTTTAAAAAAAGCCATTCTTCCATCCTCAGTGCCATAAACATTAGCTTTTATAAAAGTGCATACATGCTTGATAGATAAGGTGATTCGACCCCTGGTTTGAAGTCAGAAATAACCACCCAGACATGTTTCCTTCTAGACAGTTTTGCCCTGTCAGAATGAAAAGACCAGAGCCGGACGCTTCTCTTGATGACAGATTTTAACGCCTGCTGGGAAGGGTTTGTTCCCCAGTATTCATTGATGCCGAGTAACTGCAGGGAATGTTCCAGATGGCGCCGATATTTTTGGCTGGTCGGTATTTCGTTCCAGTCTTGCCTCCAGGCTACCTTCCCGAAAGTTGCGTAATCTGTTACAGAGCTTGATGAACGCGCCGCCTCGACGCCATTGTGATCTAATAGGCCGAGTTCAAGCCAGACTTGGGCTGGCGATGAAGATCTTGGCAAGCGCCATGCTCGTTTAAAGATTTTGGTTGTTAATATGTTCAATGTAATACTGTTAGCCCCCAACATGATCTTGTGCCCGTATGATAGGGAATTTGTAATCTTTGCCTTAATTACCGTTAACAGTGGTGTCAGTCTTGGGCTGAGTAGCTGTTTCGCCAGCTTCGCTGAGGCAACCTCCAGTGACAGGGCTTTGGACTTAACGCTTCTTTCTGCTTTAAAAAAGAACCTCTGGAATACAGAAAAATCCCCAAGTATTTGTAGGAAGATACTGTATCGATTTTTTTTTTTTTGTCGTTAAAAAAACAACCCGCCTCTCTGTTGCTTCCGCTTCCCAAAGGTGATTGTTTTGACAGATTTAATTCGAGGGAATTATTTGATGTGTACGGGAGCAGTTGGTCGAGTAGCCTCTATAAACCGACCCTTATGTGACTAAGTAACACAAGGTCATCAGCGTATAGCAGATTGCTGGTACAGGTTCCGTCTACTTGAGGGGGGGTTGGAGTTAACGTTATCAAGTAAGTGAGATGGGTCTGAAATAAAGAGGTTAAAAAGGAGAGGGGCCAACACGCAACCTTGTTTAACTCCTCTCGCGGTCTGTATTTTCTTTGAAACTTGGGAGCCCTTTTCCAGCTTTATTCGAATCCAGGCGTTTGAGTGGAGTTGGATTATGGCTTTTAGAAGGGCCGGCGGTATTCCCTTGTTCTCTAATTTTTGCCATAGGCAGCCCGCGGCACCCTATCAGAGGCCGCATTGAAGTCTACGAAGCAGCAATGGAGTTGAATACATTGGACTGCTGCTTTTTCCATCAACACGGATAGAGCAAGTAGGTTGCTTGTAGTTCCTGACTTGGCCACAAAGCCGGTCTGTATAAAGGGGAGGTGCCTTGTTGTTTCTGCGCAGGACGACAGCTCTTCCAATAATTTGCTAGCATAGTATTTAGATTCAACGTTAAGAAGAGCTATCATCCTGTAGTTTTTGGGGTCGTTTCTCCTGCCGCCTTTATAGATGGGATGGATGATGGCTCCGTTCCACGACTCCTAGATGTTGTGATTAAGCCTGCAGTATGAAAACAGCGGAGCCAAGAGTTCTGACCACAGGTTTACATCCGATTTAAACCGGGCCTGGGGAAGGTCATTGGGACTGGGAGCTCCTTCTAACCTGGCTTTACTAATTGTGCAGGCAATAATATTTCTGAGTGCTTCTGGGGCCATCAAAATCTCTGTCATGGTACCTTCAAGCTTGTCCTTTCTGTCATTTATTGTTGCTTTCTGAGCGTGGTGGACTCAATTATTATGCCCAGTCTTTCCTATACATTTGGCTTCAAGTGATGGTGGCGCTGATTCAGTTGATGGAAGGGAACCGGAATGACCATCCCTGCTTGTGTGTTCGCTGAAGTGATTTGTTAAAAACAGGGTCCATTCTTCTTCGCGTATGTTTGCGCTACCTTGCCCACTTCCGCCTAGTGGCCCCCTATTCACTAGAGACCAAAATGACTTTGAGGTGGAATTCTTGCTTGCGTGAACTAGCTTCAACCAGAACTGGTCGGATGCTATTTGTTTGTCCCTGTGAATGGATGACCTGAAAGCTTTTTGAGCTTGCTTATAGTTATTGGATAGGGTTGCATTTCCCGGACTTGCCTAGCGTAGGGCCAAGTTTCTTTGAGATTTTAGCTTTTTAGTCTCTGATGAAATGCGAGATTGTGTAATGGGTTGCAGGTTGCGACGCGTGGATGGGAATTCACAAATTAATCGATTTGCAAAAGCTTCCCAGCCATCGCTGACAACAACATCTTCGCTCAATAAACAAAGCAGAGATCTGCATTTTTCCATTACTGAGGAAATTTAACAGGTCGTCCATTTCATTCTCCTTAGGTTCTCTGTGTAAAAGCCAGATAATGTCTGTGCAACTGCCTTGTGACATGAAAACTCCTGAGGCGGAAGCCGGGAGAACGCCGAAATTCTTTTAAAAACTATCACCACTGTATTTTTGTGTCACCTTA
The DNA here is from genome assembly GCF_964204655.1 of Triturus cristatus. Classification (NCBI taxonomy): domain Eukaryota; kingdom Metazoa; phylum Chordata; class Amphibia; order Caudata; family Salamandridae; genus Triturus; species Triturus cristatus. Next base: position 1,359,529,739 of record NC_140590.1, read on the forward strand.
CTAAAATTGTATTTTAAAAAGCGCACTCACCCGGCAAACAGTCAGAGCGGGCTAGAGTCACGCTGAAACAGCGACTCCTTCGCTGCAACGAGCAAACCCTGGAAAAACAATTTCCCGCCGCCATTTACGGCGAGGAAGCAAGGCCACGCCTACCTGAGGCCACGCCCACCCCCCTCAGCATATATACGCGACCAGCAGCGTTGAAACTGACAGAACCTGAAAACTCCTGAGGCGGAAGCCGGGAGAACGCCGAAATTCTTTTAAAAACTATCACCACTGTATTTTTGTGTCACCTTACTAAAATTGTATTTTAAAAAGCGCACTCACCCGGCAAACAGTCAGAGCGGGCTAGAGTCACGCTGAAACAGCGACTCCTTCGCTGCAACGAGCAAACCCTGGAAAAACTATTTCCCGCCGCCATTTACGGCGAGGAAGCAAGGCCACGCCTACCTGAGGCCACGCCCACCCCCCTCAGCATATATACGCGACCAGCAGCGTTGGAACTGACAGAACCTGAAAACTCCTGAGGCGGAAGCCGGGAGAACGCCGAAATTCTTTTAAAAACTATCACCACTGTATTTTTGTGTCACCTTACTAAAATTGTATTTTAAAAAGCGCACTCACCCGGCAAACAGTCAGAGCGGGCTAGAGTCACGCTGAAACAGCGACTCCTTCGCTGCAACGAGCAAACCCTGGAAAAACAATTTCCCGCCGCCATTTACGGCGAGGAAGCAAGGCCACGCCTACCTGAGGCCACACCCACCCCCCTCCTTAAACCCATAAAATAATGTGCAATTACCGGACGCGCAGCGGACGGGCGCAGCGGGCGCGCCGTCAGCGCGCCGAAGGCGCGCCAAAGGCAAGCCCGTCTGGGCCCGTCCGGACCCGGACGGCCCGTGGCCCTGTTACTCTGCCAGGTGACCCTCAGGAGCGAGTGATGTATACAGCTGATACACTACGAGCCCTACGTCCGAAAACCACCCTGACCTGCTACCACACGGTTACGGAAGGTAAGGTCTTTTCGACCTGCTCATACTGCAATCCGACTCCCCCCCCCTAAAATCACCAGACCGGCTCTGAAAGCTGGACTCCTCAACTGCCGCTCCCTCCCGAAACACGCCACCGAAGTAAATCTCCTAATCCAAAATCAGGATTTCGACCTAATGTTCCTAACAGAGACATGGCTTTCTGACTGCACCGATCCGGATGTCGTCACAGCCCTCCCCACAGGTTATCTCTGCCAAACGCTAAATAGACCTAAAGGGAGGGGAGGCGGGGTAGCCATAATCCACAGGGAACGATACGTCTGTAGGATGATTAACGCTGATATCGAGGATTGTGAGTGCGGCCAGTTCTCCATCCAAATCTCCCCAGCCTTCACTGTGGCGGGGCTTCTGACCTATCGTCCCCCTGGGGCCCCAGGCAATTTCTCCAACTCCATAGTTGAATCCATTTCTCAACTAGCCTCCTCCACCTCCAACTTCCTGTTATTAGGTGATCTCAATCTCCACTTCCTTGATCCAACGGATCGTGTCGCCGCGGACATCAGACATGACCTTACAGTTCTAGAGGTATGTCTGGTGAACAACGAGCCCACCCACGAGAAGGGCCATCTATTGGACCCCATCTTTACCAATATTCCAACGATGACCACCAACCCTCCGGTGACCCTTCCATGGACTGACCATTTCCTGGTTCCGTTCTTCTGGGAAACTCCCATATCTAATCACTTAACTCCTAAAACCCAGGTTACCGACCGCCAATGGCACAAATTGTCATCTGATATATGGGCCCGTTCTCTTACAGATTCCACTCCCGAGCTTTCCTCGGACCCGAATGCGGCCCATAAACAATTCAGTGACTGGATTACGTCGTCTCTCGACGCTTTGCTTCCAAAAATCACTACTTTTAAACAGCTTAAAAAGATATCCCCTGCTCCATGGTACACTCCAGAGCTTAAAGCCCTACGGCAAGAATGTAAAAAAATCGAACGCTCATGGAGACGTGATAAAACAGGAGCAAATAAAAATATCTACTCCATCTCTCTTCTCAATTATAAAACCGCTATCCGGAAAACCAAAAGCGTGTTTTTTCAGGAGAGAATAGAGAGAGCGGGTGGCTCCGGGAAGGAAGCATTTGCTATCCTCAAAGAACTCTCAAAACCACCAGAACAAGAACGGGGACCCCCTTCTGACCCTAAAGTTGACCAAGAGAAATGCCAACAATTGGCTAACTTTTTCCAGGACAAAATCCGATTAATCCTGGATTCAATTCCTCCCCTGAGCCCGAGGGAAGAAACCGTTCTCCCATATCCGACTTCTTCCACCGGCCTGTCCACATGGGGCCAGGTCACCTCAGACGAAGTACGGACGACGCTCAACTCCATGAAGAGCGGCTCCCCCAGAGATCCTGCTCCTCTTCGGATCCTTAAAGAGGTAGCCCCTTCTATCATCCCCTCCCTCACTCAGTTGATTAATACGTCACTTCAACAGGGAGTTGTGCCCCTGAGCTGGAAGAAGGCGGTGGTAAAGGCCTTACTGAAGAAACCCACTCTTGACCCTGAAAACCTGGCGAATTACCGGCCCATTTCCTTACTCCCAGGAGTAAGTAAAATCACGGAAAAACTCATCAACAAGAAACTTTCGCAGTACCTAGAGGCTAACAACAAACTGAAAAATTCCCAGACGGGCTTCCGACCAGGACAGGGCACGGACATCGCCCTCCTGGCGGCGGTAGAGGAAGCCAGAACGCTGCTGGATGGAGGAGGATCAGTGGCAGTGATCCTCCTCGACCTTAGCGCAGCGTTCGATACCGTTGACCACCAACTCCTCATCGAAAGGCTGGCAAGAGTTGGTCTGGAAGGCACAGCCTTATCCTGGCTCTCATCCTTCCTGACACAACGATCTTATCAGATCTGGGAGAAGAACGCCCGCTCCTCCGAAATGCCCCTCCAATGTGGTGTGCCTCAGGGCTCCTCCCTGAGCCCCACATTATTTAATATCTATATGTCCACATTGGAGGAGGTTATCTCCCCTTTCGGAGTGAGTGTCATCAGCTATGCTGACGACACACAATTAGTGGTGTCTCTGTCCCACCCTAAACAACAGAAAGCTGATCTCCTCAACTGCCTCACGCAGGTCCATCATTGGATGAATAGATCAGCGCTAAAACTAAACGGGACAAAAACCGAGGTCCTTGTACTCGGCTCAAAAGGAACTTCACTTCCTCTGGACATGTGGCCAACATGTCTAGGTCCTCCCCCAGACCCAAAGACAGAGGTGAAAAGTCTGGGTGTTTGGATTGACTCGGAACTCTCATTCGCCCCGCAAGCAAAGAAGGTCGTAGGGACCTGTTTCGGTCTTCTAAAATCCTTGAGGAAAGTCCTGCCCCTTCTTCCTCCGAAATCACAAAAACTATTAGTCCAGGGTCTTATTATATCAAGACTGGACTATAGTAATGCGATTTATCTGGGTGCACCGGAAGCAACACTGAATAAACTGCAAAGGATTCAGAATACTGCTGCCCGGATCATTACCAACACCCCGGCAAGATCATCGGCCAAACCTGCCCTCAAACTCCTGCATTGGCTCCCTATAAGGGAGAGAATTAAATTTAAAGCCTTGTGTTTGGTGCACAAAACTTTGAACAACCAAGGCCCCCCAGTTCTCCGCAATTTCATCACCCCTTACATAGCCACGAGATCCCTCCGTTCCAACGCAGAAAATCTCATCAACGCCCCAAGGTTTAGGAAAGCACGTTCAGGAGGAAGACGGTTCTCGGTCCATGCGGCCCGTCTTTGGAACTCCCTTCCTCGGGTTCTCCGTCTGGAACCCCAATACCTTCGTTTTAGGAAACTGCTAAAGACACATCTTTTTCCCTAGCTCCTATGTCCCCCTCGTGAACTCAGCCTCGGTCCTCAGTTTTACTGTTTTAGGGTTCTTCAGCGCTGGGATACCTCCGGGTGACTATGCGCTTTATAAAAATAAATAATAATAATAATAATAATAATAATTTGGGGGCAATGGTCACTCTGCCCTTGTGTTGTGATGCAGTAGCTCTCAAACAGGGGGACTTTTTTCTACTGCCTAGAGTAAAGTCCAGAAATGAGTGGGTGTAGCCATTAGTTCTTGTCTAAGCAGGCAGAGTGTCCGTGGGGAAGCACCCATTCAATACTGTATAGCCCACACTGCTGAATTGGAGATTGGAGAACTGTGTATTCGCCATATTTGGATGGTCTATTACCTGTGGGTATTGATTGTACAGAGAGGTGTGGGGGAACCACTGGGGAAGCATTCCCGAGGTCCTCAGACGGGTTTTGGAAGAGATTTGTGTTAGTCTCTGGAAATTAGGCAATGTATGCTACCATAATCCCTTAATGTGTTGCAAACAATTTCGATCAGACGATCCAGTTTGAATTTTTCTCGGTGGTAATAGCAGAGATGTAAACATTGAGCAGGAGTAACTGTCTGAGTTGGGGCTTGCAACCACAATGCCGGCAATACAGTCTTCGTCAAATTTTAGCTGTTTGATGCGTAGAGACAGTTTGCTACTAGCATAGATCGAGAGGCCGCCTCACAGTCTGCCGTACTTGCACTTGTAGCGGGAGCAATGAATTCCAGGTAGCCTTCAATGGGGATGCTAGTCGCTGACCAGGTTTCCTGAAGGGGTACAAAAGAGGGTGGTGATGGACGGAGCATCAGAACCAATCAAACACTCACACCCACCCACGCTTTGTTCGCCATAAGTTGGCAGGGTATGCTCAGACGTTGAGTCCCTTGCTCACTTTGCCACTGGATTTAAGCAAGCCTGGCTGAAGACGGCTGAAATGCCAGAAACCGGTCCTAGGAAGCTTGTTTCCGGTCCAGGGAAGACATGGCTTGGCAGTTCGGGCTGGACTGTTCCCATGAGGCACAGGGTCAGACTGATTTGCATATGGCCATGTCTGAACTGGGGTGGCAGAGTGGGCTAAAGAACGGTGATGGATCAAACCCAGATCTGTTGACTGGGTGTGAGTGTTTGATTGGTTCTGATGCTCCGTCCATCACCACCCCCTTTTGTACCGCTTTGTTCGCCATAAGTTGGCAGGGTATGCTCAGACGTTGAGTCCCTTGCTCACTTTGCCACTGGATTCAAGCAAGCCTGGCTGAAGACGGCTGAAATGCCAGAAGCCGGTCCTAGGAAGCTTGTTTCCGGTCCAGGGAAGACATGGCTTGGCAGTTCGGGCTGGACTGTTCCCATGAGGCACAGGGTCAGACTGATTTGCATATGGCCATGTCTGAACTGGGGTGGCAGAGTGGGCTAAAGAACGGTGATGGATCAAACCCATATCTGTTGACTGGGTGTGAGTGTTTGATTGGTTCTGATGCTCCGTCCATCACCACCCCCTTTTGTACCGGTTTCCTGAAGGAGCAGTCATCGTTTTTTATAAATTCAAGTGTATATAAAGTTTGGGATTTCGTAGATAATCCGTTGAATGTTCCAGGAACATGTTGTTGTTCGATATCAATGTTATTTCAGTCGTTCCGGCTCCGGGATAGAGCTGCTGGCAGCCATTACCAGTTGGCTCTTTGTGTGACTTGTGGGTTGGCTCTTTGCTTATCGTTGCCAACTGGGGAAATGCTGTAATTATAGCTCCTTGCGTCTACTATCACTGCATGCATAACATGGGGTTGGCAGAACCGCCACAACAACATCATGTCCACTACGCCCAACTAAAGACAAATCATACTGCGGTTTGCACATCACTGTTCACACAGGCCGGGTTCAGCCACGTCATTAGTCTTTCTTGCACACTGCACATTAGCATTTACTCTGCTGCTCATAACAGTTTTAAAACAATCAAATCTGCTGCTCTACTTTCTGGGGTTGACCATCGCCCCGCATTTTTAAAATATTATTACCACTCTCTGCACTGATAAGCTCTAATAATGCACTGTCTGGACCGAGATCTAATCCGCTCTAAAAATGTACTGTCTGTGACCTGTTCTCGGTCAGCTTTGATAGTTGATCTGTATAGCGCTATATAGCGCTGGGACGCCTTAGGGTAGCCATCGCGCTTTATAAATGCTCTTTTCATTCATTCATTCATCTGCTGCTCCACTCTTAGGCCTGCGTTTTGTGTAATTTGCACACTGTTTGTAAATCTTGGCGTACAAGTGGATTCACCTTTGCACTGACTGTTTGTTTTAACCACTTTTTAAATGCAGATCCGCGGAACCCTCTCTGCCCACCCTTGCAGACTATTTTCGCAGCGGGTCTGCGTTCGGCATCCCATTCCTATTGCTCTAACCCGATGCTTTGTTTGTTTTCTACTAATTTAGTAAAATAAGACTCAGCTGAATTTTCTCCGCCGGTACTTCGCGATGTTTTTACCGTACGTTTCATTTTGGAAGTTGTATATCTTCATGCTTTTTGCTATTGGTAAAGGTTTTTATTAACTATACAATACAACTGACTACCCCCGGACTGTATAGTGTTCCTAAAGTGAGCTGCTTCCTCTGTTACCATCTCCTTGGTTTAGATTACTTTTTGGTAGAACTTGTGTCATTCTGTTTTTCTGTCTACTAAATACAATCGTGTATATATCATTGATTTGCTTCAATGGACTTGTTTAATCTGCTCAACGAATCAGCCCAAGAAAATTTCTAGGAGCGTGTCTTTCTAATACTATCACTGTCTGTTCGAAATCCTCCTGTTTGCTTGCACTCAATACCACTCCCTCTTGGTTTCATATCATTCTGCCACTACTATACCAGATCTAGTAGTTGTGAGTGAATCCATTTAATATGCATGTTTTTCTGTGTTTAACTTTTATTTGGAACTCAGGTAAACAAGCACCTGGCCATTGTGCTCTGTCACAATGGCATGCTTTTGTCCCTTTAGCAGAAGACCCACAACAGCGAGCCTAGTCTGTCAAAAACACATTTTAAAAACTAATGTACACACTCATTTTAAGTTCACACTTGTTAAAATAAATATTTCTTCACCACTAATCTGGATCTCGGGTTTGGATTATGCAGTCAACATCATATCCCAAATATAATATGACCAGATGAGTTTTGATCTTTGATAAGGTATAAGCTCCCTATTTTGAATTTGGCAGTTTTGAGACATGGGGCATTTTGTCTTTGATCTGATAATTCCCTAATAAGATGTGCACCTTTGTTGAGGCCTATTTTTATTCCTGCCACAGAGCCACTTTCCTTAGTCTTCCGTGGAAGACATCATCTGCCCTGCTATAATCTCAAAATAGCCTAAAAGTGGGGCAGGAAAGCCGATAGTACAACTCTGTAACTAAGAGGAGGTGGGGGTGTTGGCGATTCCTGCTTTCACCGTCCAGCTTTGGCCGCAAGTAAGAGTGGGGGGAGGCTGCCGCCCCCAAATCTCGTGCCGCCCGGGGCGCAGTGCCCCTGCCTTCTCTTGTTACGCTACTGGGCTTCTGTGAGATGTTTACAGCAGTGATTGAGATTTCTTTTGAAGTGGGTGAGCGGAACAGTTGGCAGTGGATGGAGTTCGAAGAGAGAGAGGAGCTTCTTCGCCTCCGACCTTTCTTTGGCCATCTTGGTGTTTCAGCCATAAAGCACTGTGGGACTGTATGAGAGCCGGTTGACACTTTGAAGTAGAAATGGAAGTGGAGGATTGTGGGCACATTCAACTGATTGGCTGGTTCGATGCCACCCACCAATAATATACCAGCTCCCCTCTTAAGAATCATTGCGTTCCCACTGGCAATCGGATCTTGCTGAGAACACTAAAGAAGAGGGAGGGGGGTGGATAATGTCCGCTGGAAGATGCCTGCCAGGAGAAAATAGGAAGACTTTTCTGCTCGCTCACTTGAATCTCTCTTTCTAAACTTTTATTCTAGAACTAGGAAAGCCTCGAAAGCTGAAAAGGTCTAGGACTCTGAGAAAGGTACTGACTCTAGGGAAATCTAAACCACATGCTTTCTGGAAATCTAGTCCCAATGAACGATGGTAGTGGATCAAAAAGGATCCTGTGAAGCTGAGAGAAATCCTGCTGTCCTGGAATAATTTGCTCCTGACCTGTGAGGAGCTCCAAAAGATGGAGCATAATTATGTGGTTATGGGTTGCCCATTTTTCCAAGAGGGATGAGCAGTAGCACTCATCCTGAAAATAGCTACAATCTTGAACCTCTTTAAACCCGTTGTATACTGTTCCTATCAGAGGTGATGTGTGAATCAGATCAAGGTCCCTGACATTTGGCTGTCCTTCTGGCCTCCATAGACTGTCTGAATGCCCTGCTGACCACTGGTGGACTTTCTGATCAAAGAAACTACTTTCTTGTACTGGTCTTTTACAAATCAGAGTGGCTACGTGAGCCGATTGCTCGCTGCTGTCACAATGGGATGTTTTGAATGTCATGAGTTTTAATCTTGGCAAGGCAATCTTAGTCTGCTTTAGTGGCTGGTAAATTGAGTATCATAAATTGACAAATAATAACAGATGGTTCGAGGCATGTGGGCTGCTGAATTCATATCTGTGCATAGATCGCCGCATAGTGTTGGGTCCGGATGATTGCACATTGTTGTCCTGGAAGAGTCTTCGAAGTATCACGAGATAGGTGGCTCCTCCCCTGGACTACAGTGCGCATGGGCATCCTCTCCATCCTCAGATTGTTTTTTTCCGCCATTGGGTTCGGATGTGCTTATCTTAGCTCAAGTTAGGAAAACTTTATTTAAGGCCAAAAGCCTTTAGGTATCGTCGGTATTGTTTACGCTCGGTATCGACAAATATTTAGACCTGTTCTCTGATTTATTCACACTTCTCGGACATAGTTTCGGTCCGACCATCGATCGACGTTCGAGGATGGAATCGAGGACTCCCTTCAAGAGATGTCCTTTATGCCATGCAAAATATCCACACATCGACGTCCATCCGGTGTGTAACAAATGTTTATCACCGAATCATGATGAGTCAAGGTGTATGGCCTGCGCCCGGTTCCGGTCAAAGAAGACACTTCGGAATCGACGGGCGGCTAGATTGGAGGCCAAACAATCGGCGCCTAACCCGGTTAACATATTCAGCACCGAGGAGGAGGAAGTCGAGAGCATCGACGAGATAGACTCGAGCCATGCTTCAGAGCCTGAATCCCATTCTGACGACGATGATGAGGTGATCTTCGAGGACGAAGACGTCGTCTACGAGGTAGGAGACGACGATGAGGCCCTTGGGGCCGAGGAAGATAGCTCGGGAGAGGAGCTAGGCCAATCCGTTGATGCGGAGGCCGAAGGACACAGTCCTGCTAAGGCTCAGGTCGAGGGATCGCCTGCGGGCCTTACCCAAGATCAGTCAGATCGTTCTACAGCCCCGCCTGAAGGCCCTACCTCGAACATTTCAAAAGAGCCAACGCTATCAAAAAAGACTGGATTCGGTTCAGTGAAAGCGAAACCAAAACCAGCACCGGTCAAAACGAAACCGAAAGTGCAACTGGTTCAAGTCGGATCGAAGGCATCGAAGCCCTCCAATCCGTCGACACAGAAAAGGGACATCGGAACCGACCAAACAAAGGAGGACTTCGGTACCGAGAAGACAAAAAAGGGCTTCGGCACCGAGACACAGAAGAAGGCCCTCGGTCCCGACAAGACGCTACGGCCTACGGCACCGAAGGCTGGGGCACCGACCACCAAGGTCATGGTGGTCGATCTGACTACGTCAACACCGAAGAGTGCGGCGACCGCCAAACTTTCGAATCAACCAGGCGTCGATCCCAAACTTCGGATCGAAAACCCGAAGGCTGGGAAGAAACCGGAGACTGCGTCGAGGCCTGTCTCCAAAGAGCCTATCGGTTCCAAAGCACCGTCTGCATTCACGTTGCAACATGTGTCGGAGTCCCTACAGCGCATCAGGGAACGGGCAACCCTCGAACCAAAAACGGGTCCCAAACCACACAAAGTCGCCAAAGCTCACTCGGCGCCGGCACCAATCAAGTTTGGATTGCCGCCACCGGGGACGCCGAAGATGTTCGAACTTAGGAGGAGTGTCGAACAACCACGGTCAGTGTCCACGGAAAGAACCGATGTCGAGGACTCGCAGGACCAGTTTATCGACGCCGACACTGGTAGGCTGTTGTTCCGCAAGCGGAGAATTGTTCCAGAGAAGGCTTTGGACTCCTACAAGATTCCACTAAAAAGGAAACTGGCATCAGGTTCAACGCCAGTGCTTGTAGAAACATTCCACACCTATCATCAGGAACCACCATCCTTTTCTCCTACACACTCAGAACATGATGCAGGAGAGGGCTATATTGGGGAGGATACCACTTATCCTGTGGATAATGACCCTGATGACCAACTGCAAGACCAAGATCAAGCATGGGGAGACCCTACTGACCAAGGTGACCCACAAGATGCTCCTGACACTCATCTTTACAATATCAAACCATCTCCCACTGAAGATACTGCTGCTTTTAACGCCCTCATTGAAAGGGCAGCTGCCAATCACGGAGTGGAACTCCATTCTGACTCTGTGGAGGAGGATTTCTTAGTGGACACGTTCTCCACATCAGAAATAACGGTCAAGACTCTACCAATGCTGAAAGGGGTTCTTAAACATGCTAAGGACATCTTTAAGGACACCACCAGGGCACGGGTATTAAACCCCAGAATAGAGAAAAAATACAAACCTGCACCCGGAGACCCCATATACATTAAAGGTCATTTGCCGTTGGACTCCATGGTAGTTTCTAATGCTCGCAAGAGAGCTAACTCGCAGACTACAGGTGATGCTCCTCCTCCAGACAAGGAGTCCAAAGTGCTAGAAACATCGGGCAAAAGGGTAGCAGCACAAGCAGCAAACATCTGGCGCATTGCCAACACTCAGGCACTCCTGGCCCGATACGACAGGTCACACTACGATACACTAGAAACACTGCTAGAACACCTACCAGATGCATACAAAGAAGGAGCGGAGCTCCTCATCAGAGAGGGACAACTCATTACAAATGCGTCCATCAAATGCGCACTGGATGCAGCTGACACTGCAGCACGGGCAATCAACACTAGTGTGATGTTGAGGAGGCACGCATGGCTGAGAATATCAGGTTTCAAACCTGAGATTCAAAATAATATCTTGAATCAACCAGTCAACCCAGACTTTTTATTTGGCCCCAAGGTTGACACTACACTGGAAAAGATTAAAAAGGACACTGAAACTGCGAAATCTATGGGGGCTCTACAGTCGCAGCAGTTTCGGAGTGGCTCCTTTCGTCGCCCCGGGAATAGAGGAGCAGCTAGAGGTCAGGGGTCCCAGCAGCAGTACAGTAAAGGAGGTACCCAGAGTACCTATAATAAAAACAGGGGTGGATATCGTGGATCCAGCACCAAAGGCAGAGGACGAGGACACAACAACACCAGGTCCTCCGCCAATAACAAACAGTGACGTCTTGTCGCTGCCCCCCGCCCACATAACACCGGTCGGGGGGAGACTCCAACAGTTCCTGCCAGTCTGGAGATCCATCACCACAGACAGGTGGGTCAGAGAAATTGTCCAGTACGGTTATTGTCTGGAATTAACATCCAATCCACCCAACATACCACCAAGACACCGTCCTATGTCCGCAGAGCACTTGACATTATTGCAGCAAGAAGTACTAAGTATGCTGCAAAAAGGAGCCATAGAGCTCGTGCCTATGGAACAGCGAGGGTCAGGGGTGTACTCTCTGTACTTCTTAATCCCAAAAAAGGACGGGTCTTTACGACCTATACTAGACCTCCGCCCCCTCAACCAATACATTCTGTCAGAGCATTTTCATATGCTCACCCTCCAGCAGGTTCTGCCGTTACTCAGTCAGGGAAACTTCCTAGCAACGCTAGATTTAAAGGATGCGTATTTCCACATACCCATACACCCATCACACAAAAAATATCTCAGGTTCACTCTTCAGGATCAGCATTATCAGTTCAAAGTACTCCCTTTCGGAGTAACAACAGCGCCCAGAGTCTTTACCAAGTGCCTAGCGACAGTGGCCGCACACTTAAGGAGACAGCACATTCACGTCTTCCCTTACCTGGACGACTGGCTTGTTCAGGCAAAGTCAGCCCAGCAGTGTGCCAGCCACATATCCCACACCATTCACCTTGTTCACAGTCTGGGATTCTCTCTGAATTATCCAAAGTCACATCTCCAACCCGCCCACGTACGGCAGTACCTGGGCGCGACTGTAGACACTCTGGCTGCCAAAGCTCAGCCAAATTTAGCGAGAATCAACAGCATGCAACTGCTGATTAAAAAACATTCAGACCACAACACTCCCTTCCAGCGCGAGTGTTCATGCAGTTGATAGGCATGATGGCCTCCTGCATCTTCATAGTCCCGCACGCGAGACTACATATGCGCCCGCTTCAGGAGTGCTTGGCACGTCAATGGAATCAGACTCAAGGACAGTTGAAAGACCTAGTGTTGGTGAGCCGTCGGGCATACAACTCTCTGCATTGGTGGAATCCATACAACCTTTGCAAGGGCCGACCGTTCCAAGAGCCTGTTCCACAAATAATACTGACAGCGGACACGTCTCTCCAGGGATGGGGAGCTCATGTACTGAATTACACAGTGCAGGGACTATGGACGACACAGCAACGGAAGATGCACATCAACCTTCTGGAACTGATGGCTATCTTCCTGGCAATGAAGGCATTCAAAGTACACTTGTGCAACAAAGTCGTGTTGATCCGGACTGACAACATGACTGCCATGTACTACATACAGAAACAGGGAGGAACACACTCTCCACAGTTGTCTCATCTGGCTCAGAGCATGTGGAAGTGGGCCATTCAGAGGAACATGTTCCTCATGGCGGAACACCTCCCGGGCAAGGACAACCAGATGGCGGATCTGCTCAGCAGACACAGCCACCAAATGCACGAATGGGAGCTACATCCATCAGTACTCCAACCGTACTTCCAGCAGTGGGGTCATCCAGAGATAGACCTATTCGCCACAAGGGAAAACGCAAAATGCCAAAGCTTTGCCGCCAGGTTTCCGCATCCACAGTCGCAGGGCAATGCGATATGGATGAACTGGTCAGGCAGATTTACGTACGCTTTTCCCCCAGCGCCATTAATTCCGCTAGTGGCACGCAAACTACGGCAACACTCAATGACACTTATCCTGGTTGCTCCAATGTGGGCACGCCAGCCATGGTACACCACGTTACTAGAACTGTCCGTGGTGCCGCCTCAAAGACTGCGGTTAACACCTAAATTTTTAACACAGAACCATGGCGAAATTCACCACCCAGATCCGCAACAGCTGAACCTGGCGATCTGGCTCCTGAAGTCTTAGATTTTGGCTACCTGAACCTGCCTCCAGAATGTATAAATATCATCAAGGAGGCCAGGAGACCCACGACCAGAGCTTGCTATGCGGCTAAATTGAAAAGGTTTGTCATTTACTGTAAAAACAATGACATTAATCCGCTGGATGCATCCATTCAGAACATCATCTGTTACCTGTTACACTTATACCGATGCAATCTGGCATACAACTCCATCCGTATACATCTAACCGCAATAGCGGCCTATCTTCAAAACAGGCAGCACCTCTCTTTATTCAAGGTGCCTGCCATCCAAGCCTTCTTAGAGGGACTCAAAAGAGTGATTCCTCCAACTCTCACCCACCGGCACCGGTGTGGAATCTGAATGTGGTCCTCACCAGATTGATGGGTCCACCTTTTGAACCTCTACATTCATGTGAGATTCAATATCTCACTTGGAAAGTAGCCTTCTTAGTGGCAATTACTTCGTTGAGAAGAGTTAGTGAACTCCAGGCACTAACCATTCAAGAGCCAGTTATACAGGTTCACGCAAACAGAGTTGTACTATGCACTAACCCCACTTTCATGCCTAAAGTGATATCGCAGTTCCACATGAATCAAACTATTGAACTGCCTGTTTTCTTTCCAAATCCACAAAATGTCGCGGAGAGAATGCTCCATACACTACATGTAAAGAGGGTAAAGAGGGCCCTCATGTACTATATAGACAGAACACAGGATTTTAGGAAAGCAAAACAACTGTTCGTTGCCTTTTCTCCACAACACAAGGGCAACGCCATTTCCAAAGCAGGGATAGCCAGATGGATTGTTAAATGTATTCAAATTTGCTATGAAAAAGCTAAACGCACATTAACGATTCCTCCCAGAGCCCACTCAACACGAAAGTTAGGGGCGTCAATGGCTTTCCTAGGGAATATTCCTTTAGAGGAAATATGTAGAGCAGCCACATGGTCCACTATACATACATTTACAAAACACTACTGTGTAGATGTACATTCCAAACAGCAGGCAGCTGTAGGACAGGCTGTTCTCAAGACCCTTTTTCAGACTGCTGCAGCTGGCACGGGCAGCCGCCGCTAATGGAGGGACTGCTATATAATCTATGCACAGATATGAATTCAGCAGCCCACATGCCTCGAACTGAATATGCTACTTACCAGTATGCATCTGTTCTTGGCATGTAGGGCTGCTGACATTCATATCGCCCACCCTCCTCCCCGGCGCCTGTAGCGGCTGCAGCACTCAGAATTACTGTATAGCATGGTCATCACTTTCTGTATCTACTCCATCACTGCCACAATGGCGAAAAACAATCTGAGGATGGAGAGGATGCCCATGCGCACTGTAGTCCAGGGGAGGAGCCACCTATCTCGTGATACTTCGAATACTCTTCCAGGACAACAATGTGCAATCATCCGGACCCAACACTAGGCGGCGATCTATGCACAGATATGAATGTCAGCAGCCCTACATGCCAAGAACAGATGCATACTGGTAAGTAGCATATTCATTATTTACATTGCTCATAAATGGTAGGCATGTGCTTTGAAGCACAATATAAAATCATTATTATTTGCATGCGTCTCTGATCATCTAATTGGTGTAAATTTGAGTATTTATTGTAACATTTGATCCCTGAATCCTATTGTTTCCATTTGTAGTGTATTGTATAAAAAATGCTTTTCTTTTTAACAGCACTTGGCTTGGATCTTGAAGTTAAACTGAGCAGATATTTGATTATAGTGGTACACTTAGCACCTTGTCATCTTCTCTGTGGATTGCTTTGCTGCTGTGGCCTAACAACCAAAGATGACCCAGGGAACCCTAATGTGCTTACATATGTTAACGGGACTGTGGGACATTGTCAACAAGACATCTTTTTTATCATTATGCGATGAAGGAATGATGACTCGGTGAATTAGTGCTTGCAGCTGAAAAGTTTGAATCCTGGTCAGACCCACTTTTCTTCCTTCAGATCTTGTTAAATAGAGTACCCTTTACAATTATTGAAAATATCATCAGGTTTTATAGCCTGTGCAAAGGGAAGACATGAAGTAAAGAGCACTACAAAAAAGAAACTGATCATTATTATGTGGTTTTATGGCACAGATTTCACAAATTCCTGTCCCCCTTGGCTCTTTATGTTCCAAGGCAGATTTAAGCCTTTGATGGTCGCCTTACCCCTGAAGAGATCTCTGTACAGGACGATAATGCAACTTGGCCACAAAGTGTAGGTAGTGTGTTGTGAAGGATTTTTGTTCCCTAATATTTGGTGGAGTGCAGGAAAAAGGAGGAGCAGTTCCTGCTATACCCAAACTTCATTCATGTGAAATATAGCATGAGTTTTCATATTTGAGTCTCGGTGTGCCTCTATTTGTGAGGGGGTCATCACTCTGATGCTATGTCTGTTTGCCCTTTAGCATCTTAATTTCTTCACCCACCCAGTTCCAATAGGGTCCATTGCCTCAGTGTCCTTGGTTCTAGTGCTCTGGCCTTGGATTACTTTGATACTGTCTATGGCCCGTGCCTCTCCGTATCTATTGCAAAGTGTGGCGTTTTCTGTTGTAGTGTAATGTTTCATGGATTTGTGTGATATAGTAAAGAGTAATAATAATACTCCGAGTAAATATCACATATTACTTACTCAGAGTAGTGTGGTGGTAGGAGTCATTTGATGTTGGGGAATTTAATGTGTTGTATATTTGTAACATCATGTTGTGATATGTTGTGGTGTTGTGCGACAAGTGACATCTGATGTGTTCTACAGAGTCAGAGGGTAAGATCTGGTACGGTGAAGTGTAATAGGGATGTAATGTAGTTTTGGGATTACTAATGTGAAGAGGTAAATGATGGTGAGGTGCTCTTGCATTGCATGATACAGACTTATTTAGTGGTCTGTGTAACCAGGTGGCAAGTCTGTAGTATGGTTAATTGAGTGGTGTCATCGCATGGTGTGGTAGGTGTTGATGTGTGCTTGTGGAATAGTGTTGTGTAATAAATAAGGTTAGGAACAGTCAATTTTTGTACATGGTCAAGAGATGCTTAGGTGTGATGTTGGTTATTTTATATGGTGTATGTTGTGTCCTGGGAAGAGGTTTTCTTGTTAGTGGAGCGTATTATGGCACTTAGTAATGGGTGATCTCCTAGTGTGTTGTGGAATTCAATGGGTGTGGAATGGAGAGGTGTTGTAGGGCATTGTAGCCTTTACTATGGTGTTTGTTTGTGGGATTGTGTACCATTGGATCTGTTTGGTGTGCTGTGGCATATATCTGGTGTCAAATTTTATTGAAAACCTAGTGCATTGTTGGGTGCTATTTTAACCCTATGGTGAGATGAGTGTACTGTCAAGCTGTATGTTCTCTTAGGGTCTGATATAGAGAAGTAGTGTGTGGTATGGTAAAGACGGGTGAGTTAATATGTATCATGGTAAGGTCTGGTGAGGTACAGATTTCCAAAATGAGATATGGATGGTGCAATGGTGTGTGCTTTTCTATATCATAATATAATGTAATGTGGTGTGCATGATGGGTTGGATGGTTGTGTGCCAGGGGGTGTTGAAAGAATGATGTAGAGCAGTGTAGATGGGAAGAGAAGAGATTCAAAGGGCAAGGCCTCTCTTTTTTTCAAAGTGCCTCTGACTGTTGAGATGGTGTTTAATCATGTCAGGAAGAGCTGTAGGTTTCTATTCCTCGCTGCCATAGCACGGTCACCTTCCAACACTTTTGGCCTTGATTACCAAACTGCGCTTTTGAGTAAGTTTACACTTTTGAGTAGGTTTACAACTTTTTGGTATTAACAAACTGGACTTTTGTATTAACTTACACTGTAGTAAGCCCAGCACTAAACATGGCCAGTGCAGCACTCTCTCATAGCAAATAATCAAGGTAGGGTCTTAAAATAAGTTATTTTCTATGAATTGGTGTTGCAGTGCCAGATGTTGGCCATGTGTAGTGCTGGATGTACTACACAAGTGTAGGATATTGCAAAACTGTAACTTAGTACAAAAGTGCAGTTTGTGAATACCGAAAAGCAGTAAACTTACTAAAAACATGTAAACATACTCAAAAGTGTAAGTTACCTTTTGTGAATCGGACTTCATATGTTCGAATCTTGACATTCCATCCAATGTTTCATAAGGAAATTGTAGTTTTGTTCAACTGGTCAGTGCTTCACTTATAACTATAAGTAAAAATATGTTAAATCACATTTCATCCCTTTGTGGTACTTGGATCCAGATGTGAGCGAGAGGGAGCCTTATTAGTGATTTCCGTCAATTTCTCTACTGGTTCCATAGAGTTACATCAGCTATTTTACAGAAATATTGGGCTAATCTATAGCTACTTCCAAAAATTGAGAAATGTTCATAGAAACTTGTGTTGTGCAATATATCTAATGGTAAATGTATGGAACTCTAAAAAGACGCATAGATTAGTAATGTAATTATAAAATGCCTGTGCAGTAAGGACAATTGATCAAGCTCTAGTGAAAATATCCTTATCAAAATTTAGTTCATTAGATTGATTTTGCATGTTTTATCTTTTACACAGTGTACACATTTCTGTTTGCCCCTTTCTCCCCCACATGAGTGAAAAAAGCCATGGAGTCTCTGATCACACTGAGATGGGCGTGGAATTACCTACCACAAGCCAATTACTCTTCTCCTGGGTTTCGCCGCAAACTTACCTCAATTGGATCCCAGCAAAGGACTAATTCATCAAATTGCTAGTGACTGTTTGTCTTAATCATGATATTGTACTGCTCTACCAAAAACCTCCTCTGCCATTCCCCACACCACATTATCAACAAATGAAGTCCTAAACACACAGCTTACATCTTAACACAGCAATTGCACTTCTCGCAACTCATATGTGCCCATTGTACAGTGGTCTCCTCCTCTCACTAACTGAGTACTCTTCAGTGCTTGGCTGCCAGCTGTCCAGCATAGCTTGGGTTATGCATAGTTCTCCCACTATTTCCCTCTCTGGCTACTTTTCACCATGCCGATTCACACTGCTTCCCAGTCAAGATCAGATGCCATATCTGACTCAACCCGTGATACACGACCAGCATCCTTGATTCTTCCACGCAAGGGAAGACTCTGCAGGTGACAGACTCCCAATGCATCATGATACAGTGCATCACAATGAGCATTTAAGTGAAAGGATCAGGGCTAGGAGCAAAGAAAATTCCTGATTTGGGCCCTGACTGCCCCTGATGTGAGCTACCATGGTTAGGACCTCCCCACGGAGCACCCCAGGTTTAATTATTTATTGGTGTGAATGATAAAAGGGCAATCCTTAGAGCCCTTCTGTTCACCTATTACATAATTTTGGGTTAAAGAACCTAATTCACTCCAGTGATTGCAAAGATTAAAAACTAACCCTAAACAGAGCTTTGTGAACTTTGATGAAAATACATCAAGGTGGTGGGTGTTGACTTTTAAAGGATTTTTTGCCACAAATATATCTTTGCTCACAAATATATACATTTAAAAAAAATATATACTGAAAAAAACAAAGGTTAAAGTATAGTTAGATGAAATGTTCAGTAACAATGTAAGAAATTAAATGATAAAAGCCTCTGAAATTAACCAGTTATAGTTATCTCAAGTAACTGTAACTCGCGCTCTAAGGTAACTATAACCCCGCCCCCAATTTGCACAGTGATATTATCAATGATGTCAAAGATGATGTCATGAGTGATGTAATATGTAGGGTAACTGGCAGTGCATGGTGAGGGCGAGAGTTATAGTTTACCTTATGGCACGAGTTATAGTTACTTGAGATAACTTTAGATCTGTTTCCCTGCCCAGAGTGATGCGGGCTGAGAAACAGATCAAAATATTGATCCCATCTACAGGGAGCAGCATTATCAGTGACTCCCTGCGGGCGAGAGCAAAGCCGGCTCCCCCAGCATGCAGGGAACTGGCTGGAGACACGGGGCCCTGGGGCTCCCCACGGCCCCAATGTGTTGTTTGTAGGGTTCCCCTGGGGTCTCTGTGGCACACACCTATAATTCATGCAGGCCCTTGGGGATGGGCCCTTTATATTGTGCAGCCCTGGGGGAGGGGATCCCGAAGGCTTAATAAGGATTGGGGGCGTAGGACACCCCCTTCCTTTTTATCTTATTTGACCCCTGGGGATTGGGTCAGTGGGGTCTATTAAGGCTTGGGAAGGGGGTCTGTGTCCCCCCATTAGAATTTGGCCCAGGGGGATGGGATCCCCGGGGTCCGAGAAGGCATGGGGGATTGGGGCTGCATGATTGCCTCCCCTGTTTAATGGTATTTGGCCCCCAGGTGATGGGGTCCCAGGGCCTAATGAGGCTCAGAGAATGGGGCCCATGGCCCCCACTTCCTTTATTTAATTGAATTTGGCTCCAGGGGATGGTCTCCCTGGGCCTAATGAGACTCTGGAAGGGGGGTTCTCAACCCCCTGCTGGGGATAACTACCTGTGGCCGCAGGCCAGGACCTGTGGTCAGTCACCCACTGTGCATGGTCAAAGGCCCTGTGTTGCATCAGGCTGGCTGCCTGCAGGGATAGGGTTGGGTACAGGGCCTGACCTGAGATAAACTATCGCTGCACATTGCCAAAGGTGGGTTTGACTGTCTGTGCCTCAGACGAAGGTCTTGCGCACTGTGAGGTTAGCTGTTTGCGGGGGGGGGGGGGCGGGGGGGGGGGGGGCTTGGCACATGTAGTCAACCCCACACTGTTAGCGCCCTTTGTCAGTGCACAGCGACAGTTTGGCCTACGGCCCTGTGCAGCAGGAGGTTGGCCCATGTAAGGTGGGGGGAGGGGAGTTTGGGGAGTTTTTACGTATGGTAACAAAATATTACTTTACATAAAAAAATACTGAAAAATCCACAGGTTAAAGTAACGATATAGTAAGGTGATATGTTCAGTAACAACATAACATTTTGAACAAAAAAAAAAGCAGAAATTTGCCAGTTATAGTTATCTCAAGTAACTATAACTTATTTCCTACGGTAACTATGATTCGGGCCCTCGCCATGCACTGCTAATTGCCCCACATATTACATCACTCAAGACATCTTCTATGAAATCATTGATAATATCACTGCAACATTTGCAATTAAATTATTGATGAGGAAGATGGCGGCGAGGTGAGACGCATCTCTCTGTCTCTCCCTCGAGCGCCCGAGAATAGCGCCGGTGCGGGACCGATTTCCATTCCCGTTTCCGGCACACAGCACCGCCGGCGGAGCCCGAGAGCGGGGCGCACCTGTCGGGGCCCAGCCGGTGTCCCGGGGAGCGGTGGGGCTCGCTCGCCAGCAGAGGACGTCGAGGCCGCGTGTGGCCTAGCTGCGAGTGGCACGGCCCCGGCCTCAGGTACGGAGGGCCCAGCGTGGGAGACGGCGACCAAGGCAGTGCGGTAGCGGCCCGGGGGCCCGGGGCTACAATCCAGCGGACGCGGCACTGCGCCGGTTGTTGTGGCAGCGCGGACCCGAAGGTCGAGGAGGTGACTGGCGCCCAGGAGGGTCCGCGGCCTAGCGAGACAAGGCGCGGGCTCGGCCCGACGCGGAGCCTTTGGAGGCCTACAAGGGGCTTGACGGACTGGGGATCTCTGCCCGAACTGGACAGCGCGGTAAGATCTGGACCCGGCGCTGCAGAGTGCATAGAGGACGGCGGTGCCGCCAGGGGGCCCCCGGACTCCCAGAGAAGGGACGACCCACGACCCCGGGAGTGCGGAACGCGGCGCGGAGCCCAGCGGGCGGGGATCGGTGTGGACCGGCCCTTCTGAAGCGGTGGCGAGAGTGGAGGAGGTGGGGGCTGCGGACAATCGACCCACGATCGGTGGGAGAGAGCCCTGAGACGCGGAGAGCGGTCACGGACGCTGCCCACCCCCCGTCGGCAGCGGCGTAGGGACGAAGCGAGGTCACCCGCGGAGGCGCGGGGGGCGAGCCTCGGAGTCCTACCCGGCCCACGAAGGGCGAGTTTCCTGCGGCCCCCTCCGGAGGGCCTTGGCTGAGGCGGGCCTACCAGCAAGATGGCGACACAGAGGGGTAAGGGCAAGGATAAGGCCCAGGGCAAGTCGCTGCAAGAGCTGTTTGCCAAGCCCCAGGGGGGGGCGCTGACGGTGGCCCCGGACACGCGGTCGTCCACGGCTGGGGCGACGCCGCCGAAGGGCTCCGGAGATGCCGGATCGGAACCGATCACCAAGGCCCTTCTGCTGTCGCTATTCGCGGAACAAAAGGAGGAACTTAAAAGCATGCGGCAGGAACTGGCGGCGGAGCTACGGGAGGTCCGTAGGGACCTGGATGGCCTGGGGGAGAGGGTGCAGGCGGTGGAGGATAGGGCGGACGCACAGGACACGGAACTCTCCCTAGTCCATCAGGACCTTCTCCGGCTACACGACCAGCAAGTGGACATTCAAACCCACCTGGAGGACCTGGAGAATCGGTCAAGGAGGCATAACATCCGCATCCGGGGGGTGAAACGGGACGCTGAGGCGGGAGACATCTTCGCATTCGCCCGCGAGCTCTTCAATCAGATCCTGGGTAAGCCGGCGGACACGGCGCTCATTCTGGACAGGGCCCATCGGGTGGGTCCTCCACGTCCGGACAATGCCCTTCCTGCTGACATCCTGGTTTGTGTCCAGGACTACACCACTAAGGAGGAGATCCTCCGTGCGGCTCGCACACAGCATCCCATCACCTTTCGGGGTCAGCACCCGGTGCTATATCAGGACCTGTCCGCCCTGACACTGCAGAAGCGCAGAACCTTCCGCCCTGTCACGGAGGCCCTCCGCCAACGGGACATTAAATACTCTTGGGGCCATCCATTTCGTCTTATTTTCCGTCATGAGGATCGGCTGTACCAGCTTCGATCTCTGGCGGAGGCGTGCCAGCTGCTGGACATTGATTGCCCGAAGGAGGAGGGGGGACGGCCGGGCATCGAGCTCTCAGAGAACCAGCGGCCCCGGCGTGGGCTGGAGCGTCTTGAAGCAGCGACGCAGGGGCTCTCGACGGCGGAGGCCGCCCCCCGAGGAGATCGCCCAAGGCCGTCAGGATGCCATATCCTCAGTGGCTGAAACGCTGGCACCGAAGGGCGAGGTCCCCTGAGGGTAACTAATAGGGGTCTGCTGCGGGGTTGGGTCCCTTTCCTCTGATGGCCTGAGCCTTCGCTCTTGCTGGGACTTGGGCTGGCGGACACGAGGGCGGCCGGGCGGGGGGGGGGGGACACTTTGGTACGCCACGTTCCCCTTTGACTTTGGACTTCCTGATCTTCCTTGGAAGATGGACTTTTGGTACGCTTCGGGGTTTTGGGGTTGGGGAGGGGGGCGGTATGGGGTCAGTTGTGGTTCTTTGTTTCTTTATTTCCTTTCCTTCCTTTTCTTCTCTTTCCTGTGTCGGGTCGGGGGGGCGGTGGGGGGCTGCCAGGGACGCCTTCGGGAGGGTACGGGGATGTGCATAGTAAGTGGGGGCTCGTTGATTGTTAGGAATGCCTCCAGGGTCACTTAAGGTCCTTACGCTCAATGTCCGGGGCCTGAATAACCCAATTAAGCGCCGCTCCATCATTTCCCTTCTCACACAGTCCGGGGCGGAGATATGCCTCCTCCAGGAAACACATTTGCTCATGCGAGACACACACAGGATGCAATCCAGGTTTTTCCCGGTGCAGTTTTTCTCCTGTGACTCCTCGAAGCGGGCGGGGGTGGCGATCCTCCTCGCACCAAGATTTAGGGGGCTCCCAGTGTGTAAGGTGGCGGAGATTAAGGGCAGGCTGCTGGTCTACCAATTCCACATGGGTGATTACACATTTACGGCGGGTACGATTTATGCGCCCAACGATGGCCCGGAGCGCTTCCTCCAGACAGCACTGACGCACCTGTCGGCCTCCTCGGACCGGAGGCTGTTGCTTGGAGGCGACCTCAACCTGGTCTTCGACAATATGATGGACCGGTCGGCACACCGCACGGGGCAGGTGGGGGCCTTGTCCCAGGCGGGGCACTCGGCGCTGCAGGACCTAGACATGGTGGACCTCTGGCGGCTACACAACCCCACGGCCCGGGATGAGCCTGTGGCCAGCCTGTTTCACTGAGCCATACTCCGAGATAATTGTACGATTGTGTGCTGGACAATGTTAATGGTCCCAGACTCCATTTCATTAACTTCTTTTTCGGATGACGGCCAAAGATTACTATCTTAGATTTCGTTGGGTTTGCGACCAGCTTGTTTTTGGCATTATACTCTGCTAGTGCTGTTAGGCCTTTTTGAAGGCCAACTTTGGTATGGTCCAAGAGAACCAGGTCGTCTGCATACTGTATCAACTGGATTCTGGTTCCCCCAATCCTGGGAGTCGCCAGAGTTGCTCCGTGCAGTGCGTTACCCAGATCTGCTGTGTATAGATTAAAACGCCCTGCTTTAACCCGTGTTCTGTGCTGATTTTTTTCTGTGGCTGTTTCGCTCGAGACTCCTACCCAAGTTTGCGTATACAGCGATCTGATGGCTTGTAGTAGTTTCGGGCAGATATTCCAACAGGCCAATTTCTTCCAAAGGATGTTTCGATCTACCCCGTCAAATGCTGCTGTGTAATCAATAAAGCAGGCAAAAAGCGGCTGATTGCCCGAGCCGTTGTTTGTTGTACTAAATATGATCGGGCAATGATATTATCTAAGGTGGAGCCTCCAGGGCGAAACCCGGTCTGATAGAAAGGAAGCCGATTCTCCTTACTAACCCAATCCACTAGTTCCATCAGGAGAGTGCTTGCATAGGCCTTGCCCTCAACGTCCAATAAGGCAATCATGCTGTAATTCTTAGGGTCCGTGCTTGGCCCTTTTTTGTAGATTGGATGTAATAGAGATCCCCTTCAGGAATCTGGGACGTCCTCCAAGAGCCTACACTCCGCATACAACTGTCCCAAATTCTCAGCCCAAAAGTTGATATCCTCTCTGAAGAGGGAGCCCGGCAGGCCATTTGGTCCGGGGGCTCCATTGTGGCGTATTTGTTTCAAAATTGTTCGTATTGCCTGTGTTTCAGCAAGTATGGCATCGGCTGGGGGGTCCGTGGATTCAGTCGGTTTTATTTAGATGTTCCCCGAAAGTTGTTATTTCAATTGGGTTTTTCCTTGAGTCGTTGGTGTAGAGAATTTTTACATGGGCTGACCAAGTACTTGCATCAAGTGAGTTTTCTCTACTGGAAGTTCCATGGATTACCTTATTTATATATTGCCAACACTCTTGGGATTTACTGGGAGCAAGCAACTCTAAAATATTCAGCCATTTTTCCTCTGTAAAGTTCACGTTTTACTTGCCAGACCACGGTTGCATGACTCTTTGCTGCTTGTTTTAAATCTTTTTTTGCAGTCACCGATCTGGTTACTCGATAGGCTCTGCGTTTGGAATTGAGTACTCTTGAGCATTTCGTGATTGCTGGATGGTATCCCAATTTGTAAGCGGAGTTGACATGGATTCTTTGATTATCGCTCCCTCGAAGTTGGTGGGCTAAGTCATACGCGAGTGAGCCCCATTCTCCTATTCTGCCCTTGTCATTATGGCCAGTCTGCCAGCCTTTCCATGTTAGTTTCCATGAGACAAACTTATGGCTCGGAAACGGTCCCCATTTGATTCTTCTAAGGAGTCTATATAACTCTTCTCCCTTTGTGGCTCCAATACAACGAAGAGTATACTGTGTTTTCGCACTAATGGACAACTCTATAAGAGCAGCATGGTCACTTTCGATCCGGGGGTGGACTTTGTAATTTGACATCGGTTTTTTTTGTGGGCTCTCACTTAGTAGAATGTAATCTATTGTTGTCTGGTTGTCGTAAGTGGGTGGTATCAATGCTGTTGGGTTATCTTTTGTAGTTACACAGTGTGTCGTTGCCAGCTTATAAACCCGCATTAGGGCATTCAATCTTCTGGTGCTTCCATTATGGTGATTTTCAGGGATCATTTGCCCTATGTCATGCATGTTAAGATCGCCCAGAATAATGGAGTCTATGCCAGCATACCGTAGTAATAGAAATTCAATCTCGTTTAATAGCTGGTTAAGTTTGTCGTTTGCGCCCGGCTCGTAGCGGTTGTAATAGGCATTGATTAGGAGTAAGGATATTTGGCCGTCTGTCGTAATCCGGCCTTTCAAAATACCAGCCAAAATCATGTCTGATGTATTCTGTATTACTGAAAAATTTACTTTCAGTGCATACTTGACGTATGTTGAGATGCCCTCTGACGGTCTCACGAAAATATTGGCCTTTATTGCTGGTTTGAAATATTCAGCATAATCCCCATTGGTGTTGAAGAAGTAGCCCATGTTTCCTGTGCACAGATTATATCTGCTTCTGCTAGGAATATGATTGCTCCTGGACTTTGCAAAACTTTTTGTAACCCGGCAACATTCCAAGACATTATATTGATTGTTTGACTACTCGCAGTGGAGCTGTTGTGCTGGATGTGGCCAGTGGTGATCTTTGTTGGTACCGGATGATTACCCAGCAAATAGCCAATATTAATATTAGGAGCTAGAATTTTTAAGGCCTGAGGGAGCCAGGTCCAGTCTTTGCTACTATGTCCCATAATTAAGCAGGAGTGGTTACCTTCATCTATATGTTTGATGATTTGGATTGAGTTGCTGCTCCGCTGTATTGCTTGGGTGCCACTTATAGAGTCGTGTAATATCGATCCGGTGGCAGGTGAAGTTAGGTGTTTGCTGTTCGTCCTTTTCTGTCCCTTCAGGTCTTGATCTCCCTGTTGGTCGTTTGGCCCTTTATTTTTCAAAATCTCTGGATATTTGGTGGCAAGAGGAGGAGGGATGGTTGCTATGAAGGAATATATATACATGTATGTATCTTTATTTAAATTGATAAATATGTTTGTAGCTCGAGTGCCTGTAGATACATGTGCTTAGAATACGCCTGCCTTCTTGTGTCGTGCTTGGACATTTGCAAGTTGTTTTTTTTCGAAAAAGATTCTTGAGTCACGAGATATAGTGTGACTCCTCCACTGGAAGTACGTTGTGCAGGGGCACTGACTCCATGTAAAAGTTTTTTTTCTGCCATTGAATTTGGACGTGCATGGCTAATGATCTGAGTTTCGACTTGGTGGTTGCTTGCTCCTCAGGTCTTTTTGGTCAAACTTCTAGTAATTTGGTTTTGAACTACCTTACTGGTGAGACACATCGGACTCTCACTCCTCTGTCAAGGGCTGTCTGGGCCAAAGACCCTTCTCTACATGGCTTACCCTCCAAGAATGAGCACAGGTAATGGAAAGATCACGGTTTCAATATGGCCCTCGATGCAACGCTAAATATCTGTGGACTGATCACCAGCAGGTCTGCAATTTGTGCCTGTTGCCTGACTGTGATGACACCAACTGCCTGGCGTGCCAAGCTTTTAGAATGAAAAAGAACCTTCACCTTATCAGGGAGCATTGGTGGGTGCGCACTATGTAATGAGAGGATATATTTGGGTGACAGGAATTTGGCAACCACTAAGGAAGAGGCTAGCCCTTCGGTGATCACCCTCGAGCAAAGACCTGCTAGCCCACAGCCCAGCGGTTCTGAAGAGAACCATTGGATGCCCCAGCTTCAAAGCTGGTCCCTCATATGAAAGCACTTTGAGAACCAGGAGTATTCCACTCCAGAGAGACCAGGCCATTCCATGTGCCGAAGTAGAGCACCACTGCCAAGGAAATAAGACTAACAACAACAAAAAAATGTGTCCTCATGTAATGCAACTGGTGCTATGTAAAGCGCTCTGATACCCGATTCAGGTCAAGTTCGCGTATATAAAACTCTGTTTAAAAAAAAAAAAAAAAAAAAACAGGCAAAATGACAGCAGTGCATTACATACGGAAACAGGAAGGCACACATTAACAACAGTTCTCCCACCTAGCATAGACTATCTGCACTGGGCAGTTTGCCACAAAAATCACCTCATGTCAGAATACCTCCCTGGAATACAAAACAACTTGGCAGACCTGCACAGCAGGAAGCATCAAAAAGTCTTCAAGTGGGAACTCCACAGCCAAGTTCTCCAAATATTTCCAATAGTGGAGCACTCCACAAATAGATTTCTTTGCAACATCTGAAAACGTAAAATAGAGAGGCTTTGCCATCAAATACACACACCAGCAGTCCATAGGGAATGCACTAAGGATCAAGGGATACAGGAAATTTGCCTACGCTTACCCAGCTCTCCTACTGCTTCCATTCGTCATCAAGAAACTCCGGCAGATGTCCCTAACTTTCATCCTAGTTTCTCCAACCTGTGCCAGGCAGCCTCAGTTTTCCATGCCATTGGCGCTTCTATCAGCCCCCATCAAAGACTTTCCCCATTAGGCCAGGTGTACTCATGCAGCAACACAGGCAGATCAGGCAACCAGACCCACCACATTTCCAATTTGCAATTTGGCACCTGGGTTTCTAGAGTTTATATTCCTGCTTCTACCAGGGAATGCACGCCATGCATCAAAGTGGAAAAGATTTGTCATCCTCGTAACTTTATTATCGACAACAAAGATCTTAAAAAGTACATCACAAATAATGCATATATACATAAGTTATAGTCACAATGATGATTGTAAAATCCCCAAAATGCATAATTTTATTTAAAAGAAGAAACACTTAAAATCCCATGTCAGGATAAAAACCATGTAAGACAATACATATCAATAGTATAAAAATATAAATTATTAAGTACTATAAATTAAATATATTGCACAGAACACTTTGAGCATCTAATCCATAAAGCCAACAGGCTGAATATCACAACTCTACTAGTATCGGTACTAAGTATTCTAAACACCTCTAAATAATGGCCAGGTCCAATAAGCCTACACAAGGGGATGATCCACTTAGCCCTCAAATTTTCATAGTGTGGACAAAAAAAGTATCAGATGGACTAAGGATTCAGGCTTCCTTTGCAAGCGGGACATGTAACATCAGAAAGAGCATGGCTATGTCACTTTCTACAAAACAGTTTGGTGCGGAGAGTCTTGTACCTAAATTGAAGGAATTTACAAGCGGGACATGTAACATCAGAAAGAGCATGACTACGTCACTTTCTACAAAACAGTTTGGTGCGGAGAGTATTGTATCTAAATTGAAGGAACAATTTTCGTGCTAATGGAGGAACAACTTCATCAATGGTGTTCTAAATAATGGAGAAGGGTTTAAAATCTATAACATCTCGAAAGAGTGAGCCCATGGGGTTCGACACGTTCTTCACCAAAACAAACTCCCCATAAATAACCTTAACGCTTCTTTTAGAAATTGAGCACATCTTTACTGGACTAATCCAGAGGTCTTCCAACCTTAGCTTCCTCAATAATTCCCTAAGTGAGCAAAACCAGGAAATGTTATTTACCCTGGGTAGTGCCATATGATTTGTATATTACTGCATTACCAACAAAGCTGACCCTTTACACCGTACAATACAAGAAAAAGCCACTTACCTTCTTTACCTGAAAAAGGCATGTTATTAGCTTATACATCTATAAACCTCTCCCTAAATGCAGTCACTGCCTACATGGTAAACAGACAACATACCTCTCGGTTCAGAATACCAGTCGTCAAACCTTTTATGGAGGGTCTCAAAAATGCAGTACCCCCATGTGCCCCCCCTGCCTCAGTCTGGAACCTAAAGATAGTCTTTACCAGTCTTATGGGACAACCATTTGAACCTTTGCACTCATGCCATCTTCAATTCCGGCCATAGAAAGTGGACTTGCTAGTCATGATTTCCTCCCTCGGGTGAATTAGCGAGTTATAAGCCCTTACCATGCAAGAGCCATTTATACTGGTACATAAGGATAGGGCAGTTCTAGAACCAACCCCAAGTTCATTCCGAAGATGGTTTCTCCTTTCCGCCTCAATCAATCCATTGAATGTACGGTCTTCCTACAGTGTGATGCTGTGGCTGAAAGGACTTTTCACACTTTAAATGTGAACAGGGCACTTATGTATTATATAACAAAAAACAATTCCCAAATAAGACCACCTATTTGTTTAATTTAAAAAAAGAGTCCCACAAAGGACAGGCAATTTCCAAACCGGCATAGCCAGATGGCTTGTCAAATGTATTCAAACTTGTTGCATAAAAGCCAAATGACTACTTCTTCATGCGCCTCCTTGGGCACACTTTACTTGTAATAAAGGAGCCACAATTGCATTCCTAGGCAACATCCCCATAGCAGGCATCTGTAAGGCAACTACATGGTCAACACCTCACCCTTTTACTACGCTCTACTGTATGGCCATACTAGCCCACCCGTTTAATATGGGTTAAGTATCCAAGCGCAATGTACATTGAGAGAAGTTGAGAACCTTTTTTTAAAGAAGCAACCTGCAAAGATCCAAGCCTGACACTAGATGGCAGGAGTATTCTAAGCATGTGAATTTATACACTACATGATACAAACATATGCTGACAGGGTAAGAAGCATTTGTGTACAAAAAAAAATACAACACATAATGCCTTGTTACAGTCTCAAACATCCAATTAAAATTTTATTTGCTTGATTAATAAAAAAACATTGCAATATGTATGCATTGTGTAACACATGTAAAAATAAACTGTATTAATTAGAAACAAAGCATTAACATTAAGTGCAGCAGCATTTTTGCTATTAAATATTGAACTAGTTTGAAATAAAACTAATATAAATAAGATCAACATGAGTTAGTCCTATGCACCCTTTGAGCATGGTTAAGCCAAAAGCATATCCTGTAATTGGGGGATAAAAGAGTATTGTGGGGCCTCTTGATACTAACTTATTCCTATTGGAAGTTATTCAATAAGGAGTCGCACAGTGGTGGCTTTCAATTTGCACGGCAATTACCCTAACTCGAATTGGCAATTAGCAGCAACAGTCGTGCGGTAAATAAGTAACCCCAGAAGTAAAGTGCCAGAGTGCCAGATGCCCACCTGGTACTTCACTTTGAGGTTATTCCTGAACTGTAATGTACAGTGCTGCTGGCTAGTTATAAAAGTGCCTGTGCTTTCGCTGATAAAGTGCTAGTGTACCTGATATCTGCCAGATGCAACTCTCCCAGATAATCCTAGAATGACATGTTCTTAACAGTCAGCTGGCCATTAAAGTGCCAGTGCCTATGCTGGTAGGATACTAATGTACCAAAGGTCTGCCTGGGACTGATCTTCATTGCGGTTTCTGGCAATTGACTATTCTTGTGCCAGGGCTAGTTTCCTAATACTCTTGTTCCTGAGCTGCTCCTGTTCAAGAGTTACGATGTTCATAGTAATTAACTAGCTGTAAGTGCTTATGTGCATAATGTCTACATATTCCAACTCTTCCAGGTAGTTCCTTGGCTACAAAAATCTTCACCGTTGACTGGCTATTTAAATTGCTATGCCTGTCTATTGCTAGTGGACCTGATATCCGCCTGATGTGGGGTTTCCCTATTGGTCCTAAACTACTGTATCTTTTGGAAATTGACTAGCTGTTAAAGTGGCTATACCAGTCTTACAGTGCTAGCAATATAAGGTGCTGTCATGTCAGGCCTAAAGGGGCAGCCTTTCCGTGTTCAAGTCATAGTATGCTGTAGTATCTAACCAGCCAGGATCAAATCTACAATTCTTTAAAGTGCAACATGCAGGTCTTTCAGCTGTGGCTGCGGGTCTCCCGGGATGCCCCGCCTCCATTTCATGCCAGTCGTTCTTTGGCGGCATCATCCAGTTCTTAATCTGCACCTTTATTCCTACATTCTGGAGGAACTTTACCACAGGGCAGTTCGTTCGAGGATCAGTTGGATCAAAACAAGCACCCACCGCCTCAGACATCAGTTTCGCCAAGGAGTCATTGTGACGGCTCCTCTCCAGCTCCCACTTTGGATTTTTTAGAGACTTTCTTTGCTTCCTTGAGTTCCAGACATAATACCAAATCGCTTGGGGCCCTCCAGAGATGGTTTCCTTGTCTTTTTGAAATCTTAATGGAGAGATTACCATCCCAGGCATGTTGATAGAAGACCTTGCTGCCAGTCCTCTGCTTTCGGTCAGTTACTGGTTTAGCATGTTGGACAAATAATTCATCTGTGAAATCCTCCCAGTTGCTTGTGGAGCTTTTCCCATCCACCTTCACTACCTGCAGTATTTGCTTGGCATCATGAATAAAGCACATGATTGCATAAATTGGGATTGCGTGATCAGCTGAGGCATCATGTTTTCTTGTTCCGACTGACAGTTCTATCTCCTTGGGGAGATGATCACTTTCAGACCCGTCACCTAGTCTGACTGAAAGTACACACTGCATTAAAGGGACACTCAGCTGAGTATAACCATGACTATGACTTGAAGCAGGTTCCTTCTCCCCAGGGGTACCAGGTCATTCCCTCCTAGGTGTATTACTAATACAAAAAAGTTTACTGCGAGAGACCTCCATGGCTTCCCTTGAATGTGCGCCCTGTCACACCCGCCGGGGCATTATCTCAGACTACCATATCTCACCGGTCCCCAGCTGGTTGCTCCTTACACATGGTGACCGTCAATGCATGAAGCAGTGCCCTTCTCCCCAGAGATGCCAGATTATTCCCTCCCAGGTGTATGACCCGCATATTAGGAGGAGGAATCCCCCCCCCCCCCCCCTCACATATCATACGCATGGAGGACTTTAAGTCTTACAGCAGTGCCTTCCTACCCAGGAAGGACACCTCATTGCTTCTTAAGTGTATGTCCCACTGTTAGGGAGGGAGACACTCCCCCGCTCTGAGACACAGCTATCAACAGCAAGCTGTTCCTTCGCTAGCCTAGGCCCCCAAACCGAATAACTCAGTGGTGGAAACACCTGTCTCCGATCCCTGCCTTCCGCCCCTCGTGCCACCCTGAAGACGCACGAAATGCCAAATACCAACCATTGATCCTGGCCAAATAAAGAAATGCTTGGTTGCTAACACCCTTAATTGAGCACTGCACACCTTTCTATAAACTCCCGTTTGCAAACCTGTCCATGCCCCCTCTGGTCAAGGGTAGGCATCTTTACCTACATACAGCTGATACCCCGGCCTCTCCCTGGTCCAGCAAACAAGCCCTTCTTCAAAAACCCAGTGGACTAGGCAAGCAAAAGCCTAACGCACGTGCCCCCAATTGTTGCCTAACTTACACCTGGAGGACTTTATCTCTTGCAACAGATGCCTCTTCCCGAAGAGAGACAAGTGTGTACACAGGGCCAGTGTTCTTGGCTAGTGGAGCCCTGTGGTGAGTCATACGCATAACTTGCATGCCCTTTCGTTTCCTATTGCCTGCACGTCCATCACCGTCTGCAAGCGATCAAAGATGCGGAGTCACCCTGCTATTGTCCCCACCCTGGCATGAGTGACCCACTGCTGAACTACTGCTATGGTAACCTCCAGCGCTAAGCGCCGCCTGGCCTCTACTGCACCTGCCCCCTAGACAGGCTAATGACCTTTACTACCTGTATGTTAATAGGGGACTATTATATGACAGGTCAATGCCTTTGCTACTGACACATGTGCAGACTCATTTGCAGCCCCTTGTGGTCTTTCCATTTGCTGGTTGGCACCCATTGCTGCCTGGCACCAAATGCTGCCTGCCACATACCACGCTCTACCGTACCTCTATCAGGTACTCTTTCCATACCCCCTATCTTCACCCTGCATAAATCAATTAGTTGATACCCCCAAATGGCCGGTATCCTCTGGCACCGCATCCAGAAAACTTTCCCCAATCAGGTGCTAATCCTGTAAAGTGGGGATCCAAACTTGATAGCAGTGCCACTACCAATGTTCATTATTAGTGAACTGTCTTCGTCCCCAGGATAGCTAGAAGGAGCTAGGATGTGGAGGGCATCCCCCAACCACGTGTAGGAAATATTGTACAGCCCTGTCTACATTCCCCAGGGTGAAAATAGTACCAATGTGAGTGGACCCGATGACAACAGCGTCACGTTTAAGATTCTCAGTATCCTGCCCGGACCCCACTTGCCTTACTTCTTGGACCTAGCTACTCCAGACACAGCGCTCATGCGTGCCCTTCCTGTAGAAAACCGCCGACCAATCGCAGGCCCTCGTACGCAGAACAACAATACCTGGCCCAAATGTGCCAATATGTGTCCAAAGAGATAATACCAGTAAGAGACTATTGTGTCCGCCAGTCCGACG
This sequence comes from Triturus cristatus, assembly GCF_964204655.1. Lineage (NCBI taxonomy): Eukaryota > Metazoa > Chordata > Amphibia > Caudata > Salamandridae > Triturus > Triturus cristatus. Next base: position 1,359,563,119 of record NC_140590.1, read on the forward strand.
GTGGAGTCAAAGCGGAATGGACTAAGAGTGGGCTAGGATGGAGGAGGTATGTGGGCAGCGACTGTCGGCCCCAAGGTCTGTGCCCTGCTGCTGCTTCACCAAATAACAATGGCCCTGAAAATGGTGATGTTGTGATACAACTTAAGAGAATGTGGGCAGAGATATATCCGTCAGTTCATGGTTGAAGCACATGTGTAGTTCGACTGAAAAGTGTGCATCACTGTGACTCTATTGGGAGGGTGACAGTTGATAGAGTCCCTACCCCTGCAGGTTACAAAACGCTATTGTCTAACATGTATAGTAATCTGTGAATAAAAGCATGACCGTCACAATCCTCCCACTGTTGGAACATAGCTGCAGTTCCCTGATATTACGCAAATAATTTCTGACACCCACCAATTCTTCATAATTGCTGCCTTTGCTGTGAAGTGTGCCCAGTTCATGCACTGCTATTCCTTTACACTTCTTTTTCTTTCTATAACTGCAAAATGCAAGGACATTGAAGGCACCAGTCCCCTTGCTTTAATAACTAAATGCGAGCACAACTTTGTCAAGGTGCGGAACCAACCATGCCCTGTTTCGCTTTGTATCCCCCGGAATTGCTAGCCCTCCACATGGAGTGTGAGAAAAGGGCGAGCCTGTATCTTGGAGGTACTGGAGGAAGTATGTAATATGCAGTTCTTGTGGTATACCATGCCCTTACATAAACATGCATTAGATTTGCGCGCTGGTTACAGCAAGGAGCATGCCCAAGTAACTTCCCCTTGTTTTGAAACCTGGGCAGGAGAAGACATGTGACACCCCACTATGGTTGACCTACTCGCACCCAAGCTGTGCCCACAGCCCCACAGATTCCAAACGTCACGTGCTGGATTTGTATACCTGTAAGCCAGGGCTGGCGGCAGGCGGCCCCTTTCGTTCACACCATACGTTGCCCCTTCCGTGCTGCCAATCCTATAACATCACCACACCTATTGTTGTGGTTGTCCCTAAAAGACAGACAGCGCCCACTTGTGGCAGACTGTCCCCAATCGCCATTTTCAAATTAAGCGACAGTGCTGAGCGCCCGGAACCACCCTGACAAATATAGCACAGGTAACTAGATACTGAATATTAGCAGAGTGGACAATTGCAGCATTATAAAAAGTTCTGGGGTGACCTTCTCCATTGAGGTTTAACTCAAGGAGGCTGTACATATTAAGCCTGATGCAACTGTTAAAATTGTGGATCACCAGTGGGCCCAGGTTAAGATTATGGATGGTATTGAGGGACCCATCTCTCTGCGCCTGCTTGCAACACTTACCACTGCATCACCCTACAGCAAAATAGAGCTTGGCTTGCTGCCGTCTGGTATTTTGTGACATCTCTTTGCAGCCAGATCTGTACTCCTGCAACACTGCACCAACAACAAGGCAGAACTATTAGCCTTGACCCTGCCTCTTTGTTGCATAAGATAAATGAGCCACAATTGTGGCTAACAAGCGTATCATCTTGAAAATGCCTCCATACTGGCATGGTGAGGCTGAGTCACCAAACACTACTAGCCAAACTTACTAACGTTTTACACTCCCAATCCCTTTCAGAGTAAATTATCTGGAGCGGGCGCGGCAGGCGCGGCGATAATCCGGGAAAGCACGAGAAGAGCAGGTGCCCTCTCGTGGCGGCCTGGGCCCCCGGCCGGGTGGGGACAGCCCAAGACCTGCCGTGCTGGATGAGCAGGCGGGAGCAGGAGAGGGAGTACACCCCCGCCCCGCTCGCGGGTACCCGCACGCCATGTCCGGAGCGCAGCCGGGAGCAGGGAGACCCCTCCCACCGCCCTCTCTGTCGGCATCAGCCAGGCCGGGCCGGATCCAGGAGCAAGGAGCCGCCCGCACGCCCCTGGTGCGGGGAGGAGAGGGAGGTCGCCTAACGCGTCGGATCCCCCCCACCTCCGCACGGCACACGAGGCCCCTGGCCATCCGGGCCCGCAGACCCAGCCCAGCGGACCTGTTCCCAGCCACCGGCCGGGGTGCCTGCAGGCACAACAAAAACCCCTCCTACGCCCCCTCAGCAGGGCCCGGCCACGGCGGCCAGGGCCCCACAGAGAGATGCCGCCCGCCCTCCCCGGGATGGGGAAATGGAAGGGTGTCGGCCGCGGCAGGTGAGGCCCCCCTGCCCCGCACCTCGAGGCCCCAGGCCTGCCAGAGCGACCCCCCAGGCAGAGTGAGTGCTAGCCGCACCACCCTCCCCTTGCTGCCCCACCCCTGCAAAGAATTAACTCCCACGGGGAAAGAGGGGATCAAATGCAGGGACAGGTACCGCCCGGCCCCCGGAGGAGAAGCCCGGGGCGGGGAGAAAGCACTCACCTGGTGCTCAATGCGAAACAGCGTCAGGGCAGCCAGGCAGGAGGGGCACTGTCTGGGCAGCAGGAGAAGAGAGCGCTCTGAGGGCGGGAAAGGTACAAGTACCTTCCCCCCCCCCCCCCCCCCCCCCCCGGAAGTGACGCCGCTCAGGGGGACCCACCTGGGTCCCCCCAACAGTGCAATGCTGGCGAATGTGCCATCCTGTGGCACTAAGGATGGCCGCCCTCTTAGGAGGGCCCCCTGCGTGGGCCCGGGGCAGCCTGGCAAATACTTCAGGATCTCCAGATCACCCAGTTTGCTGTCCAGCCCGTTAATGCTCCAAGAACATACTTGCAAAGTCTTTGCTGCCTGAGAGCTTTTATTTTGTTTAAGTTTGATTCATTTCAGCTTCCTTGTTGAATTTATATCTCCCGATAGACAGCCCCAATCATTTTCAGCGCCGTACTGGGGGCAGGGTTTCAGGGCGATTTCTCTGCCCATTTTGCTTTCTAACCTTGGAGACTTGCTTAACGTGTTCGTCAAGACTGAAAATACTCTTTTCAGCTGGCCAGGTAGGTCACCCTCTGACCTTTGCGCCTCAAGTGGATGCGGATAGCCTGTGTTCCTCCCTGATTGAAATACCCCAATTTTTAAAGGTGTTTACTTCATTTAAGCACTCTCCAAGCCAGATCCAACAGGCCTCCGGTGACTTTAGGGCAGAGGTCTTCAAATTGTGGGGCGCGCCACCCTGGGTGGGCATGGATGGATTCCCAGTGGGCTGCAAATACCTCTGAAAGTACATGTAAATTAGGATGACCTGGAAGTGCTGCTATGTTTATTTGCTGCATTTCCAGGCTGTCTTCATTTACTCTGAAGCCCTTGAAGTGAGATCAGAGAACTATCGGTCAGGAGGTCAGTGAGTGTCCCTCAGGCACGCAATGCCCATAGTACTAAAAGGGCTTCAGCCCCCCCAACTCCCCTCCCTCCCACCTCCTGTCTCTAATCCTGGGCTGCTGCAACTCGAGCTGCTGTGGGCTCGGCTGGGCGGTATCTGGAGTCTTATCTCCTGCACGCAGGAGTTGATCACAGGTCTTTAAAGACCATTTGCATATTTACATACCTTTATAAACTGGTTACTGAGACTTATTTTTTTTCTCTGGTTCCAGTACCCCCTGGGCCCCCACTCTGCCTATTCCTTATATTTGTATTTTACACTTACTAGTCGAGCCTGTCGAGACCTCATTTTGACACTAAATAGGGTTATAAATAAAAAGTATGTATTCATTTGTAATGTGACTTTTCTGACTTTCTTCCCTTTAATTATCAGTCATGAATCATTCAGGCAGCCCTAGAACACAATTAAAAGTGCTTTCTATTTATATTTGCCGTTTGAAGTACGCACAAATAAGTGCTGAAAATTCGGCTTTAGGTGACTGTTTATATTTGTACCGTCTGGGACATCAAAATAATGAGCTGCCAACCCTAATCATAAGACTGGAAGTTTGTTGCGGGATCAGCACATTATTTATTTCCTCCACCCTCTATCCCTTATTAATGCCATAATAGCAATAATTTAACTTATATCTGAAACCCTACGCCGCCGTCAATAACATGCTGAGGTACTTGAAGTGACTGGGAATGCACCCTGCATTCAGACAACTCACTCGTCATTCTCGCCCTTCACTTTCACACTCAACCTCCACTCACAGCGATCACTCTGCACTCACAATGCACTTGTGCTGTTCACCCTGTACCTCACCCTGCAGTCACACGAGCACACTACTCACCCTGCACTCATGTGACACTTCACTCACCTGTCCGCCTCACTGCTCAATCTGCATTTTCACTCAAACAAGCCAATCACTAATGATTCATTAATTTGTCCCCCTCTGCACTTACATCTGCACCCACAATCATATGGTCACCTCACTCCACCTGCAGTCACTCCTCTTACCCGACTCTCACACTGTTGCATCGCTCAACTTGCACTCACATGGGCCCACCTGCACCCCACACAGCGCAGACAGTTAATGTGCCTGCTACAAAGAATGTGTACCATGCAGATCACAGAACTGAGTGTGAGTAAACTGAGTAGCGCTATAAAAAAATGACATGTTTGTCTGAAAGGTGCTATAGAGAGATGAGGTGATTGTTGTCGAGTGGTAGTGAGGGAATTCATGGAGAAAGAGGCAATGGGGGAGGGAGTGCCATAAAAGACTGTTCCACCATGTGCGACCAGTGCTAGGGCCAGCCCTGGCTGGGAGTGTTAGCCCCCCACCCCCGAAGTTCAGGTCTAGTTGCGCCCCTGGTGTGCTGGCAGGGTCAAAGAGGATGCTAAAAAAAACAAAAATCCCCTAAGTGAGTTAGGTTTTTACAGTAATGCAAGGGTGTATAAAATAATGCAATAACAGCTTAATTGGACAATAAATGCAAGTTAAACTAACTGGTGATAAATGCACTCTTTTAGGTTAAGAAACCTCAGTTAGTAACTACCATCACTGCAGATGTCTGTGTGTGTTAAAGCTGAGCAACACATAATTGAACCCTAGTTGGTGCAGGGGAATAGTGACCTTTGTATTTATAGTTGTGCCACTGGAATCATGCGTTTTTTGGCTTTATGGGCATAGTTATGGATTTCCCACGTTTGCCACATAATTCATCATCTGCTGCTAATTTTCAGATTTGAAAAAAAAACTTGTTTCTGTCTCAAACGGTTCAAAAGTTACTAAAAATGCAGCGACACATGTTACCTCACAGTGGAATGCCCTTTCTAGTGGTTGACTGGTGTCTGTGGGTGTTAATGTGGTACTTATGAGGGGGCAATAAAAGCCAGGGCAGTGTTAACAAGTGTAAACATTGCTAAATAATGCAGTAATGCTATCACAAATTATGCAGGATTATTCAGCATAATTCGTCTTTGCTTGCTGCAGAATGACGATTCTCCAATTTTTATGCAGAGAGAATCTTGATTTCATTAAAGACATAAGGAGGCTAACATTATGCAAATTCTTTTATTTGCTGCCCAACATGCAGCCCTTTAAAGAATGCAAATACATCACAATGAATAGAACATTAACAACATAACTAGGAGCCAGTGTACACTCCAATCTTCCTCTTCGGCTGCGATGACACAGAAGTAAAATGTGGTAAACCAGTTAGTCTTAAGCGTTGTTATCTGAGAAAAAAAATCAAAAATACACTGTATAGTGAATGAAGTATGAACAGATGAAACATAGTATGACAATGAGCAATACATCAGAATTCATATCACTATATTACAATTCATATCACTATATTAATGATGTACAAAAATCAGACCCAAACCTCTCAGGGAGAGGAGGGTGGGATAATGTTAGCCTCCGTATGTCTTTAATGAAATCAAGATTCTCTCTGCATAACAATTTTAGAATCATCATTTCATTACAAGACCGGAGGCTACCATTATGCATGTTTAAAGCCATGTAAAGCTACATTGCTTACATGCTCTATTGGTCTCAAATAGAATTTTGAGAAGGTATCTGCATTGGATCAATCTGCGGCTCTAAGTATCTCGGGCAGGGAACCTCCGGCCCAAAATACTTTGCTAGCCATAGCTCCCCTTGAAGAGTGAGCTCCAAATCTAGAGAGATCTACACCAGCTTCATGCATAATCAAACGTACCCACCTGGCTAAGGTGGCAGAAGAAACCGGTGTAAAAGGTCTAACATATGACAAAAGAAGTTGATCGCTGTCAACAGGCCTAAAAATAGAAATTTTATTGTCATAACATTTCATACAATTCACATCACACAGTTTTTCACACTCGTGAAAGAAAGGGTAAAAGATAGATTCTGACATTGTTTCAGTTCTTCTCCAGATATCAAAGTGAACACCTTCAGACAAATAAAATCTATTAGAAAGTTCCAAAGCTTTAATGTCTGAGACTCTTCTAAAGGAAATCAGACACAGAAGTGTTGCCAGTTTCATGGAGATCCTTTTAAGAGAGAGTAAATTGTTGACAGGCCACGAAAGGAAGAGATTAAAGATGAGGTTAACATCCTAAAGGGATTTGTAACAGGCTTTAGGAGGTCTCCTCAATCTAATACCTTTCATAACTCTCTTAATTAAAGGGTTGCTACCAATAGCAAGATTATTTTCCAATGCATGTCCGGAAGAAATTGCTGATCTGTAGCAATTGATCGTTCTATAAGAGAGGCCTGAATCAAAAAGACAGGCAAGGTAGTTAGCTACTTGCTGTAGAGAGGCTTGTACGGGATCCAGATCCCTTTCCAAGCACCAGCAAGACCACTTTCTCCATACACCTGAATACCTCTTCCTTGTTCCAGGTGCGCATGAGTCTTCCAAAAGGCTCTTAGCCTCTCCTGAAAGTTCAGAATATCTCCCTGAACTCCTGAGATCCTCCAGACAAGAAGGTTCAATTTCCCTTCTAGAACCAAAGGATGTTCTTCTCCGTCCAGACCTTGGAGGAGTCCTAGCGAAGATGGGATTAAGCGTGGAAAGACCACTGCTAACTCCATAACCCCTGGGAACCAAACTTGAGATTTCCAAAAGGGTGTTACGAGGATGATTGAACAAGACTCAAGTCTTACTTTCCTCAACAATCTCTGGATCATTGAGAAGGGGTGAAAAGCGTAACCCCTGATTCTCGTCCAGGATTGGAGAAAGGCATCTACCCCTGATGCATTGGGGTACGGTCTCCAGCTGAAATGCGTCTGAACTTGATGGGTTAATCTGCTGGCGAAAAGATCTATCTGAAATGGACCCCATAACTCTTGAATCAAAGAGAAAATCTCTGGATTTAGTTTCCAGTCGCTGGAATCGTGGAGATAACGAGAATTCCAGTCCGCTCTCAGATTCTGAATTCCCGGAATCAATTCTGCCCTGAGAATAATCTTGTGATCCAAGCAAAAATACCAAATCCGCTTGGCGATATCTGAAAGATTCTTGGATCTCGCGCCCCCCAGGCGATTTATGTATGAGACAGCAGAGAAATTGTCCAAATGGATTAAGGTATTGGAATTCTTTAGAAGCTCTTTGAAGCTCATAAGTGCATTCAGAGCTGCTAACATCTCCAGACAGTTTATGTGAAGGGATTGTTCCTCTAAGGACCACCTCCCCCGGTCTCTAAATTGTTTAGGCGAGCGCCCCATCCCTGGTTGCTCGCATCCGATTCTACAGTAAAGTCTGGAATATTCCGGAAAATAGCTTTTCCATTCCAGGCTTGAAGGTTTTTCAACCACCAATGAAGATCTTCTCGAGCGTCCTCCGAGAGGGGAACTGAGTCTTCGTACCAAAGACCTTTCCTCAAGGCTAAAGCTTTCAGCCTTAGTAAACCTCTGTAATGGAGTGGACCGGGTGAAATAGCCTGGATGGAGGAAGAAAGGAGACCTAGAACCCTGACTAGGTCTTTGAGGTGGATTAAGTCTTTCGAAAGGATAAAGGAAAAATGTTTCTTTATCTTTGCTACCTTTTTGTTTGGGATTATTAAACTGGAAAGAATGGTATTTACTTGGAAACCAAGGGATTCTAACTCCTGTGTAGGGATCATGATGGATTTCTCTAGATTTACGATGAATCCCAGGTTCTGAAGTAGGTCTACTGTCATTTTTAAATGTTCCTGGATAATCAAAATGTCTTGAGACATTATGAGGATGTAGTTTAGGTAAATTATCAGACAAACTCCTCTCTCTCTCTCTGAGATAAGAGACCACTGGTCGTAGGACCTTCGTGAAACACCAAGGCGCTGAGGAAAGGCCGAAAGGGAGACACTGGAACTGATAGAGGGTCCCTTTCCATGTAAAACGGAGGTACTTGCGAAAGTCCCCGTCCATGGGTATGGTAAAATAGGCATCCTTGAGGTCTAGTTTTACTAGCCAATCCTTCGCTTGCAGAATGCCCCTCAAGAGATGGATACCCTCCATCTTGAAGTGTCTGTATGTTAGAAAGTTGTTTAAAAATGTTAGATTTATAACGGGACGCCAACCTTTGTCCTTCTTTTTGACTAGAAATATGGTACTTAGAAAACCTTTCTGAATTTCTGATAAAGGAATTTTTATAATGGCTCTCTTTTCTATCATTTGGGAAATCTCCAATTCTATCAGGTTTGAATTCTCCATGTCTAAAGTCATCTCTCTTGGGATTTTTTCCTGAAATGGTTCTTCCCAGAAATCTATCTTGAATCCAATCATTGTTTCCAATACCCAGGGGTCTTGAGTAATTTTTCTCCAATTGTGAGCAAAAAGTCTGTCTTCCTGCCACCTATAAGGGGAAAGAAGGGTTCTGGCTTACCTTGGTAGGTTTGATTGGTGGATCTGGGTCTGCCGCTGCGGGATCTTGAACCCCTTCCTCTTGTGGGATAGAAATTTGAGTACGAGCGGTAGCCTCTATTGGAGTAGAAAGAGCCTCTTTCATCTTGGGGCTAGAAATGGGACCTGTAGAAGCCTCGGCTGACAGACTGTCCCTTCCTTTCAGCCCTTCCAAAAACTGTGCCACCTCCAAATACTCTGCGCATGCTAGATTGGGCTCTACTGAAGGCATTAATAGTGGATACATATTTTCCCAAGGATTGGACAAAATTGTCCCCAAACAAAAGCCCTTTTGCATCGCGCATGTCTTCTCTTGCAGAAAGATCTGCGAGCTTGGGGTTCATTCTTAGTAGGACCGCCTTTCTGCGTTCGGTAATGAGGCTAGAATTGGCGTTCCCAAGAAAGCAAATTGCTTGTTGAGACCAACCTCTTAAGAGTTCAATATCGACCGGGGTATTATTGGTCCTTGCTTCTTCGGTCATATCAAGAATCTTGGATAGTGGTCCGAGAACATCAAGCAGTTTGTCCTGGCACTGCTTGAGGCATTTTTCAATTCCTTTTCTAGGATCCCTTCCAGATTTAAATAGGAAGGTGATGATCTCAGGGTCTAGGTTAGGGGTATTGCAAATCTTGTCCTCTGAGGAGGGGCGAGGGCACTCGTTTCGCATAAGATTGCGTGTATTCCTATCTAAGGGTTTCCATACTCTCTGAGAGAGATATTTTCCTACGTGGACCATTGGCCACCATTCTGAACTGCGAGGGTGGCGATTAGCAGTTGGATTAAATATTTCCCCACCAAGTGAGTCTTTAACAATAGAGGATGAGGTGGAAGGATTATTAATATCCTCATCAAGACCCTCCAAGGTGTCCTGGGGATCGAAAATAAATTCATCCAAAGTTTCATCCTCATAAATTGGAGATTCCGGATATTCCTAAAATTCATTTGTACCGTAAAGGTCACCTTGGTTTATCATGCCGCTATGGACAACTCTTCGCTCTGTCCCAAGATATTTGGATCTCTCCTTTGTGCTGCCATGAGCACCCAAATCTATCGTAGCGCGAGGGCTACCAACATTAAATGCACGGGTAGGTGCGTCATTCATATGTTTCCTTTTTTCAGGAACTTTTTCTCTTTTTTAAGGGCCTGATGTAGAGGGGAAGTCTCCATCCGAGAGAGAAAAGTAGATTTCCTCGGTGGGAGACGTCCTCTTTCTCTTAGTTAAAGCGGCCTCAACCGCTTCCCTGACAGAAGACTTAAGTTCTTCACCAATCAATCTTTTTAACTTATCACCCAGAAGTTCCTTAGAGGACTGTGGTGGGTTAATAGTGTCAGGGTTCATTATAATGTTTGTTGAATCTGTTAAAATAGTAAATGGCCCTAGAAATTAGGAGTACTTACAGTAATCTCCTCACAAACAGTGTCTGATCTTGTTGATATAAATAAAATTCGAGATGGAGTAAAATTATTTTCAAACCGATCTCCAATCTTTCGTTGTAAAACACAAGAATTTAACTCTAAAAGAGTATTGATAAATGCCACTAGATGGCGCTAGTGCACATTTTTCTTCTTTTTTAAAATAAATTAAGTTAAGAGGCTCCGTTACTCCGGCTCGTAGAGGTACCGTTAACGCGCTCTTTGAAGAGCCGTAACCATAGTAACCTCAAGCCGAGCCGGAGGGAAATTACGCTTGTGATGGTATGCTCCCGCGTCTCCCAGCAAGTTGCTAAGAGGCGCGGGAGTCAAATAATACGAGCGGCGCTTGGGCCGATATTCACGTCCTTTTCCCTTTTGTTTATTTATTTATTTGTGAGCGTGAGCTGAGCGGTGCGCACACGGAGCATGAAAAACAAGTATTTCAGGGGAAAAGAGAACGAGATGAGCGTCGTGAAGTAAGTGCTCCAGAATCTTAAATCCTATATATTCTTGAAATAACAAGGCGAATTCTTTGAATTTATAAAAGGGGGATACTTACCGGCTTCCTCCAACGACCACATAGCGATTGGAGGGAAAGGGGATTAAATCCTATTCCCAGCCATAAATTGGACAGGGGGAAAAAAGTCGCTGAAATATAAAAATCAGTTAGTAAAGCCTAAGTAAGCAGTTTAGTCATGTAATTAAAGATAGTAGATAATCTTACTTAAACCATAATTAACTCATATACAAATTAACTTAAATAACGAGTAGTAGGTAGAAACAGTACTTATCTGTGTCAGAGCAGCGAACAAAAGAGGAAGATTGGAGTGTACACTGGCTCCTAGTTATGTTGTTAATGTTCTATTCATTGTGATGTATTTGCATTCTTTAAAGGGCTGCATGTTGGGCAGCAAATAAAAGTATTTGCATAATGGAAGCCTCCGGTCTTGTAATGAAATTTAGTCAACCCAGCTGTATAATTTGGCCTTCTCCTGCCGCATAATTCCAGTGGCCCTGTTAATGGTGCTATGAGGTCCCAGCCTGTGGTAGAAAGCACTGTGAATATTTAAGCCATTATTTAAAAAAAAGTATTGGCATAGTCTAAGCTAGGCTGCTTCAAAATGATGCAGTGATTGAGATAAAACAAGTTCTTACAAAATATACTTTTTAGTAATAAGTAACCAAACTGTATCTAATGCAGACATTTATGTAAGTGCATCCACTATTCAAGATCTCACCAGATCTAAAAAAGAATAAATCTTTGCCACCATGAAGCTTTAAGCAGAGCCACTGGAATTATTCGGCAGAAAAGGACCACATTATGTGGCAGGTTTGACTAAATTATGCAGCCCAATGCGCCACATTTTGTGGTTAGCATTACTTCATTATTTTGTCGTTTTAACTCAAGGTAACGCTGTTAGGGGAAATATTTCACCTCATTAGTACCAGTTTAACACCCAAATACAGCAGTAAGCAACTACAAGGTTACCAATCAATCTTTGCAAAGGGCCTTCCAATGCTCCAGAACACTTTGTCACGCTTTAAGTAACTTTTGTTCCGTTTGACCTAGTATCAAGGTTTTTTTGTTGAAATCTGCAGATTATGTAGCAAATGCCATAAACTGATAATTATGTGGAAAACGCTGCTGCTGCAGAAACTCATAATTCCAGTGGCCCTGGCTTTAAGTTACTCAATCAATTAATGGCTGGTAAAAAAGCTGGTTTCTTTTTAACTTTCTGCACTGCTACACACCCTTCGCTTTCAGGCAGAGGCACCTCAGAGTCAGTATTAACCATTCAGGGGCAGTTTTTTGTGAAAGCTGAGGCCATGGGTTGGCAGGTAGAAGGCCAGCAGGGTTTCATTGAGATGCAGAGCCCTAATCCTCTCAATCCCTGGAGCCTCACAACAATGGTCTAGGAGACGGAGAAAAGGAGCGTGATTCATAGATATTGTTTAAGAGAAGGCCCAGAATCGGGAGCACTGTGTGGGGACTCATTTTTATGTTTACAAATGGCCAGAGACAGCTTCTTCAGAGAGATACCCCAAAGAAGGGAACAATACAAGTGTTTTTTTTTGTTTATTAGTGAAGCTGGTACTGCTGCCAAGTGTATAGGTAGCCACTGCTAGTTCTCATTAAGGAAGCAGATATAGCAGGACTGGGGCCCAGGGATTTGAGGGGTCCATTGCATCACAGTTATGCCATTCTACCTTTAACAAAGGAGCATGGGAGCTTATTTTCCTTTCAAGCATTAGGACCGAGGTGATGATCCGTCATGGTGGGGAAGAGGGAAAAGATGCAGAGTTGATTGACTGCTACTCAGGACTGCAGTTATCATTAGTGCAGCAGCTTTAGTTTGCATTGGGGTCCAAGAGTGTGAGGGGCTCAACACCTCAATTATGGGGAGCAGTTTGTTTAGGATAATATCTGTTTTTGTTTGATGCATTTGCTGTTTTATAAGTCTCATATTTAGTGCGGTTCATAAGCTATAGAAAAAGTATTCCTGAAATATCTCATAAGCCCTGCTCCCTGAATGCAGCCATGTCACTCCTGCTTTCCAATCCTTGCCATAAATCTTTGGAGGGGGGGCCTGAAGGTTTGAAGACCTCTGCTTTAGGGGTTTCATTGCGAAGTCCATAGCTAGAGTCAAGGAACTCTATTGAGACAATATCTGTATTTGCGACTCCCTGTCCCCCGAGTGAGGGAATCAATCGAATGAGTTTCAGATTGTTGCTCTGATTCAGGATAGCAAATGGACCTTTGAAAATATAGTATGGGCAGAGAAGCGTGCAAGTCCCTTCGCCGGTGTCCGTGGTTTGCGCTCCAGGTCTAATATCTGGTACAGCCAATGCAGAGACTGAGTTTTCAAGCTGGGGTATGGGAGAAGATCTATTGCGGCTAGCTCCCATACTCAAAATATTCTCGTCACTCTTTGAGTGTGTGTTGCAGAGATGGGGTGATTTGTAAAGCTCCTTTATGGAGTCTAAACACACATTTCTTTATCCGTTTTTCAACTGTTGGAACTGTGGCTTCTTCAGTTTATCCCTTGAGAGGAAATATTCGAGGTGGCTGTGATGAGTAGTTTTCTTAGAAAGTTGGGCCTCTAGAAGGCAATATTCAAGGTGGCTGTAATGAATGATTTGTTTCAGTTGGTACCGCCGGATTGTCCGACTGCTCGGGTAGTTCTGTCCCCTGGCCTGCTTCCCTCTTGCCCTTGGTCTCATTAACAGCAACATTTGCATCCAGCTCCTGCACTGTGGCCGTGCCTGAAATTATTTCTGGGTCAGAGTTTGAATTACCCGGGACCCTCTTCTTTGTGAATTGAAGATTGGGTATTCGGCTAGCCAAGTTTCAAACATCTGAAATCAAGGCGATGCCCGAATCAGCCAATTAAAGAGATGTTCATCTATCAACAAATGAAGTGCCCTCAAAAAACAAGCCAGTGGGGAGGAGGTGTGCTGTATATTTAGGGATCACCATGTCTTAATACTGCATATCAAGGCCGGTGGTGACCTGTGCAACAATATTTTTAGGTACCTCCCATGACCTCCCACTTCACGGATACCCTCACTCCCACCCTCCAATATAACCCTTCATCTCTCCATAGCCCCTCTCTCACATGCATTTCATTTGTTTTACAGCGCTACCCTTACCAGTGTAGGGAGTCCTAGCACTTGACATCACACACATTAACCAGATACAATAAGACCTATGTATATAAAACCGTCTATAAAAAATGCTACATAAGACACTGAGGATTGCACGGTGTAGGGGATTATGTCATCTAGATTAGTAGGCACTACATTTTAAGATTGTTTGGTCTGGAGAAGCACAAACTCTAGCATTAAAACTTACCACAGTGGATGAGGTTGTTTTTACTAACAAGAATGTATTTCTAACCAAACTAAGGGCCTGATTTAGATCTTGGCGGACAGTTACTACATCACAATGGTGCGGGACATCCCGTCCGCCGAAATATAAATCCCATTATATCCTATGGAATTTAGATTTTGGCGGATGGGATATCCGTCACTGTTGTGAAGGAGAAACCCGTCTGCCAAGATCTAAATCAGACCCTAACCCTTTTTAACAACATTAGGATGATGAAAGATGGGGGGAAAACATATGGTTCCAACCCTATTCCTTGCTGTTTGCTTGCAGCTCTTTGATGACAGTTCACGGGTCACTGTGGTATATTAGAATTGTAACAAATGAACTGCAAGTAACAAAAGGATATCTGTGACAGAAGTAGTAACCTGCTGAGCTATCTATATAAAATGCAGTTCTGTGAGCTACATGTACATGTTCTTTTCAGCAGGCATATTACCCCTCTGCGCTACTTTATTATGAATCAAAACTCATCTCTGTCCAGCAGGAACATGAATCGCCAGAGTTATCTTGACATTTTTATTGTTGCCTGAAAACTGTCCCACACACAAGGAGCTCTGCCGCATTGTCTTTTGAATCCATAAGTTTTTTCTAAAACAACGCAATTTAGAGGTTAGCGCTAGGTGCGGTTGCATCTGTCGCACTGCCCTAGAACTGGTCCTAACCAAAACTTTCAAAAGATAGTCATTTTCCCAGTTAAGATACTACTTTTACTGCCAACCATCATAGTCTCTTTCAACATTGCGCGCATTGTCACAGATATAATACTGTTACACTATATTCATTTTCATGAATTACACCAAGAATGATTAAACATGGCTGGAATTCAACATTTCTAGAACAGAAACTTCATTCAAACTCTTGCACACTCCTCAACGGACTTTAGTCTCTCACGTCTCATTCTCTGCTTTTGCAAGTGAGATCAGGATTTTCTAGACCGTGCAAGAAGCTAATCCTCCAACCAGTAGCTCGTGAGTTACTGTAACTCTCCGGCTACCTTTGAGTAGCTCACCTGTGTGCAGCCCAGTTTATTAAATTAGAAAGCGTTTGCTTGGTTCAATTAATATACTTATAAAGAAATTGAGATTATACAACACTAATGATATTAGTAGCTATCAATGCGTTTCATTGAACTTAAGTAGCTCTCAGTACAGAAAAGGTTGGAGACCACTGATACTAGAACAAACACTCTTCAAATCCCCGCCACTTGTGTACACCTGTTATATAGTCTGCTTCTCCTTTCATGTTAGCCTTTTTTGTGTCTTTGATCTGTTTTTAATCCTAACTTAGTTTCATCTGCAATTTGCTAATACTTCTGTATGCTTTACTCTTGTCAAAGAAATTACAAGGGTCCAGTAAAGAAGGCCAGGTCCAGGAAGCTTTGGATAAACTTTTTGCTGAGATACCCTCAGAGGAGTTTGAAGATTCCCGGGAGGAAACCCAGTGCAGGACATGCGCTGTCGTTGGAAACTCAGGAAATCTCAAAGGCGCCAAGTATGGAGAAAAAATTGACTCTCATAATTTTGTTTTAAGGTAAGCCGTCTCTTGGAAGATAGACAACTTCTAATGCTAGTAGTTGTAGACTGCTGTACTGCCCCACTATATTGAAACAAAGCAATGGTAGTGAAAACAACATGAAATGTATCAACAATGCCTATTCGAATCTCTGAGACATGTATTTTTCATCAGCAACAAATTCTAAGGGCTAATTCGTGACGGTCCAAGGTTGAAACTACAGTCAAAACAAACACCCAAAACAGTTTTGTAAGTCAGTAAGCCTTGCAAACCAAAAGTAGTCTTTGAGTGACAAAATGGATATTTAGATCAGATCATTCAACATCACTTAATCCAAACTCTTCATTTTAGGATCAATAACAGAGCACTATAAAACTTGAAAAACCTAAAATATCCACATACTATAAATATGGGATGAGCCATACTGGAGCCTGTATCTTTGCAACTAGTATCAAATTGTGATGGTCTAACTGCAGTTACAACTATTAATGTTGTTTTTTTAACTTCTACCGCTGCAGCATCTCATGACTAGTTTGTTTGTAAGACTGAGGTTTGCAAAAGTCACTCACCTGTCAATGTCCTTGATATTATTTCTTCTGTATTGAGGTATCAAGCTTCAGACCAGATTTGCCTGTGTGCCTCAGTATGTCAGTGTCGACAGGCCAAAAGGCTGTGGCTGCTTCAAAGTGATACACTGGTTCTGCGACATCTGAAAATGTCCTGCTCTTTGGTGTCCTTCTTCCAGGATTATATGCAATCAAGGCCTGTTTTTGTGTGACTGCTCATGAGGCAGTACTTCTGTGGTTCCTTCTGCCCATCTTTCTGCACGAGGAGATCTTCTATTTACACATCTTGTGGTACTCGCACAACATGCCAATCTACGACTGTCCTGGGATTCTAGAGCGATCACTTCATTGGATTTTCATTCTTCATTTGTCAGTAGTTTAAATTCAATTCTTTCCCTGTTGGTAGGCAGCTGGCATAGTAGCTTACAAGCAACCACATGGCCATGGTCTACTTGAATTGTCAACTGGGCACCAGGTGTCAATTGTTGACCAATCTTGCTTCTCTTCTCTGTGAACAATAATACTTTTATCCCTGAAAGTAGCAAATATTCTGGCTCTTTACTTTACTTTATTGCCAGTTTAGATACAAAGCATGTATCGACAATTTATTAATCAATCTACACAGTAACATAGCTTAAGTTCAGATTCTAACTTCGACCACGTATTTTTGAAAGTGGCTAGCGGTAGAGTGCCTATCCTAAACTTGATGCATAGGGTCTGGCTTAGGGAAAGTGGATATTGTCCATATATTCCTCAAATCTGTATTCGCGCTTCATGGATCAGAACGTACGTGTCACTTGGCCCATCTCAATATTTAATGAGTCTCTCGTGGGCGCAAGACCAATATCTCTTTCACAGCATGGCAGGTGGTTCTACTGATGGATGAGGTATTATACCAATAATCTACAAACCTCAAGTCAGTTTGTTTTATATATCTCAGCTATTGGATCTTAATCACCTGTGATTGCGTGATTACTTTGCAAAAATCCTCTTTATATGCTCTGAGTTCCATTGTCGACTATAATCTCATCCAAAACAGGATAGGTCTTAATTATGCATGTCCAGCAATTGATTTCTGGGCCAGATCAAGTCTAATGGGCACCAGCAGGGAACTCTTTGGAAGCCTCAGCCAAGATTTTGTGAAGTCATTTTCTGCCTACTTGAAGGCTTTCCAGATTGCAAATCCCAATAGATCTGAGCTAGAGAGCTGCACTACTGTCTGAGCTCTATATACCTCGAGGGCAGGTAATGCCAGATGAGTTACACCAGGCTTGACAAATATAATCTGTGAACATGATGTATGTTTCAATAATAATTTACTGTCTGCTCATGCTCTAAGTCAGACCAACTGATGTCCAAATAATCAAACTCGGTCTCTGTTTTTAGAGAAGTGTTACCTTGTGTCATTTTGCCACTGAAGTTTTTGTGTGGCTTAAATGCTATAAATTTCGTCTTCTGCATTTATATTTCTTAACTTTGTGTACTGCAAAATGAGGCAAACAGTTGGAGGAGAATCTCTATCCCTTTCTGTGTTTTGGAGCTAATCAAGATGTCATCAGCGAAAAGAAGCGCATGCCCTTTCTTACAGTCCAAAACATGGCAGTCATTCTCACAATTTATTAAGTAGCCCGTAAAGCTGTTTACAAAAAGAAGAGAGTTGGTGCCAAAACACAACCCTGATGAATGCCTTTTTTACCTTAATCCTGTTGGTCAATTCTCCATTTGGGCCCCAAAGAACATGGGCAAAAGTACCAATGTTAAGTCGCCTATTTATATAGAAAAGATCTGGAGGGATTCCTAGTTTAGATAAGGACCATATTAATGGCATTCCATAAATCGACAGGCACAATATATGTTGCCTCTGTTGATATCGACTACTGTCCGCCTGACCAAAAAGAAGCGAAAAACCTTATCGATGGTGTTTGTTTTGGGTCTAGACCTGGCCTGGAACTGGCTCAGTATATTATTTTCAGTCCTCTCGTCCACTCTGTTTAATATCTACATGGAACCCTTCACTGTCCTCCTCAACGAAGCAAACATCCCCTTCCATCTTTTCGCAGATGGCACCCAGCTATACATGGAAATCTCCTTACTAGAAAACATACACCAGCTAAACTCCCCCCTCAAGGAAGACCAACACTGGCTATCTCGTAACCACCTAAACCACAACCACCAGACCAAAATTCTCCTCGTATCAAAATCAGAAGTGTCACCCCAGATGTATGATTGGATAAACTCCATAGATGCTCTTAACTGCAATCTAACCTTGTCTAATTCCCTCAAATCTCTAGGAATCACACTGGAACCCAAATGGTCCATGAAAAACCACATAAAGAACAATGCGAAGAGTGCCTTTTACAACTTGAAACTGCTGAACAAAATCAAACCCTACCTACCACCCAATGATCTCAAGTCCGCCACACAAGCTCTAGTGCTGTCTAGATTAGACTATGGGAACGCCACCCTAAAAGGAGCTGCTGACTCACCTTGCTCCCGTGAGATCCACTCTGTGTAGCAGCTAGAATGGTCGGTATTCTACCTTTACTACGTGGTCATTACGTCGTATTACCATTGCTACGTATATTTTAGTTCGCAGATGCCATTATTTAGCATACATTTACTTAGCATGCATTTACTACGCATGTTCCATTACTTAGCATGCACTTACTACGCATAATGGAGTTACTGTGCAAATTAAAGCTAAAAATATTTAAGGCAAAACGGGATGAATACAAATACACATATTAACTGAATTATAAATATCTTTTTAACAAGTGATGGCAGTGTTGTGTTTGTGTAGAGTAGTGTATTTGGGTTTAGGGTAGTGTTGGGGGTCGTGAAGGGTAGTGCTTGGGAGTAGGGACAGGGTCGTGCTGGGGGTAGTGTGTTAGGGTTTAGGCCAGTGTTGTGGTGTTAGGGTAGTGTTGGGGGGGGGGTCGTGCAGGGTAGTGTTTCAGTATAGGGACAGGACTGGGGTAGCGACAGGGTCGTGCTGGGGGTAGTGTTTTAGGGTTTAGGGTAGTGATGTGGTGTTTGTGTAGGGTAGTGTTTTAGGGTAGTGTTGGGGCTTCGTGCAGGGTAGTGTTTGGGTGTAGGGACAGGATTGGGGGTCGGGGGAGAGTTGTGCAGGGGGTAGTGTTTTAGGGTTTAGGGTAGTGGTGTTGTGTAGGGTAGTGTTTTAGGGTTTAGGGTAGTGTTAGGGTGTCGTGCAGGGTAGTGTTTGAGTGTAGGGAGCGGGAAGGGGGAGGGTCGTCCAGGGGGTAGTGATTTAGGGTTTAGGGTAGTGTAGTCGTGTTTGAGTAGTGTAGGGTAGTGTAGTGTTTAAGGGTTTGGGTAGTGTTTTTGAGTTTATTATGTGTAGGGTAGTGTATTTGTATTTAGTATAGTGTTGGGGTAAATGTCTGTTTTTATTACTAGGCAAGTTTTGAAGTACCAATAACACGCTGTAACGGTATGCATAATAATTAACTGCGAAGTAAAAACATTTTTAATGTATTTGTATATATTTGCGAAGTAAAAGCATGCGCACTAAAATCATGCGTAGAAATGGTATTTGCGAAATAAAAACTTAGCAGTACATATCTGCGGAGTAATGGTATGCTAAGTAACATCATATATTCAGAATGGTCACATGATTAAAAAAATATGACCACATCTCCCCCGCCCTATAAGAATTGAAATGGCTCTCGATGGAATCTCGATGCAGCTTCAGAACAGCTTCTCTCACTCACAAAGCCCTTCACACGGGAACCCTGCCCACCTTGCCTCAAAACTCAAAAAAGCAGGTCAAGACGAGAAACCTAAGAAGCTCAAACACCCTACTCATTCCACCCAAAGTCCATAACCCCAAAACGTTGGCACACTTCTCGAGCAATGCCCCTAAAATATGGAACTCCATACCAACACACATCAGGACGAACCGCTCCTTCTTAAGCTTTAAGAGACAGCTAAAGAGTCTCCTCCTCAAAAGACACCTCAACTAGGAGGTTATCAATTGCCTATCATTGACAGGCTCTTCATCCCATGCTCTCTTTAAACTTCGTCCGAGCAATTTCTCTCCCTTCGTGCTCAACCAATGATTTGATTGAACTCAAATCTGCTGTTCTGGTTTTACTTTTATTTTGTGTAAGCAGAGTGTGTGACCTGTAAAGTCCTCGAATACCCTCGGATCTTGCTAGCACTATATAAAACTCTTAAATAAAAACAAATAAAAATCCAGGCGGACGTTCTGCAGCATTTCCCCTGCTCCTCCTGGCCCCCTCCACTGCGAACTGGACTCTTAGTCCTGGACTGAGAAGGTAACTTTTCAGCATGACTAACCTGGCCCCTAAATCTGATCCACACTCCATTGCAGTTGGAATGAACTTGTGAGTTTTTACTGGTCTTGCAAAACCAGATAGTCTCGAGAGGTGCTTTGGGCTTTTTGGCGATATTTTCACTTAAATCTTTAAAGTTGCTACTGACTGTATTTGTGGCGTTTTGGTCTTGATTTATCCATTAAATTTAGCTCAATTTTTCTAAATTGGTGTGGGATTTTTCTTGTGTTGTGTTTCCACTTTTTTGAAGTGCTGCTTAGATACTTTCCACATTGCCTCTAACTTAAGCCTGACTGCTCTGTGTGGCAAGCTAAAAGAGGGTTGAGCACAGGTTAATTTGGAGTTTGCTTGTGCCTCACCCTGACCAGGATTGTGGTTGCTGCTTGAGTAGGGCTTCACTCTCCTCAACTGGTAACCCAATTTCGGTTTGTTAAATATTTCTGAACCAGGCCAAGGCCTTGCCCCTGACACCCACCTCCCAGAGCCGTTTTGATTGACAAAAAACTTCAATATGCACTACACTGAATTAAACACAAGTATGATGGTTAGTCAGTGATGCAGACACTACTATTGAGGGCCACTAGTTGACAAGGTGGGTGTTTCCTGCTGTGGTTGCTTTCCAAAAAATACTTTTTGCCCCAGCACTGCACATTTTACAAATTTAGCATGGGGGCCTAAGCAAAGACTACATTGGTACCCACCATCTGGAACTGCAATAATCTCACGCACAAGACTGTGGTCCATTGTGTCCGCTCTTGCCCTCTATAAATAGGCTTCTTCTATGTTTTTCTGAAACCAATTTTTTATTATGAATATATAAGAACTACTATAGTACAAATAGGCACCCTGGCCTCTTGCGGTCGGTCTGTAAGCATGGGAGTTCCTCAACGATCTATCCTGAGTCCCATGCTTTTCAACCTGTATGTAACACCTTTGGTCAGGGTGATCAGGTCCTACGGCTTTGATGTGGTGTCATACGCTGACGACACAGCTATTAATCACCTTCGGCCCTGACCCCCTCGACACAAAGGCCTGTTTTAAAAACTACATGACCCATGTTGATAAGTGGATGTGTACCAACCACTGACAACTAAATGGAAGTAAGACAGAAGTCCTCCTCTTTAGCAAGGCGGATGAATATTGATCCAGTGACTGGTGGCCGCAGAAGCTGGACCAGTGTCCATCCCCCAAATCTGCGGTGCGGAATCTCGGAGTGATCATTGACAATCGGCTGTTGATGAAAAGCCATATTAGCCATGTAATCGGTATTTGTTACGGCATACTGGGTAAATTATGCAAAATCTTTCAATGGATTCCCATTGAATCTAGGAAACCATTGGTCCAGGGCCTTATTATGAGTTGCATCGACTATAGGTCTTCACCAGCCTGAAGACAGAAACAGCAGAACTCCTTCTGAAGATCTGGCAATTCTTGAGTGAAAAGCTGCTACTTTAAAATAGCAGTTTAAGTGCAAACTTGAGTGGAACTAACTTTCAGCTTCATTTAAATGCCTCCGGAAGACCCATTTATCAAGACCTCTTTCTGCACGGATTTCTTTTCTGATATTTGCATTGGAGACAAACAACCCCTGGATCCGGGAGTATTTTTTTACTGCGACTGGCTCATCAGGGCGTGAACAGATTGAAATTCCTGTGATCATTTTGGTGCGTCCATATCAAGACACTGATATTCACTGAGGGAAAGAATATGGATTTCAGTGAGTCAGGGTAAGGTAAATGGATGCAAGGCTCATAGAATTAATTAATCAAATTGATTTCTCCATTTTTACTTTTATCAATGTTTTGAGTTCCATTTCTACCAGCAAAATTACATTACAGATATATCGCTTCCATGCTGTCTGAGACATGTACCTATATAACTGGATTTCATTTTGAGATCTAAGATTCGAGATTTTGTGTTTTGAAATTAAACATACTGAGTGCCCCCGTTCGTTTTCCCACTTAACCTGTCAGTCAAATTAAAATGTTCCCACTGTGAGTCCAATAATTGCTCCTAAAACAAAGTCTTGGCTTTGTTATTATACACGTAACTTTACACTTTTATTGGGTCAAAGTAGCACACTCACTCCTATTTTCTAACAGAGCATCGTTCAGCAATGGCACTATTCTATTTTTTGGGTTGCATTTAAATTACCTTGCCTTTGTACTTTTTATAATCTGTTATCATTTCACGTGTAATAATCTCGAGGTTAATTTAAAACTGTACCCAAGTGTATGAATTATTTTCTCGAAATGTATTGTGTGTCTTGCCCTTTTGTTGTGTTACTCACACTGTCAAATGAAATAAGTCCTTGCTTCATTAGTACTCCACTTATAAATACATTGGAGTTGCCTAGGTGTTAGTCTTTTCGGTTAAAAGTCTTGATAGGAACCTTTTGTGCTGCAGTTACTGTGCGCTGCTTCTCATCCCCCCTTCCCATGCAGCCCCTTGGTCAGACACTCTTATTTCTGGTACAGTAAGGTTGTGTTTAGCCCATGTGAACTTAATCTATTTGCCCAGTTCTGCAACTCTTTTATTCGATTCAGCTGCCACTGATTTAGGTCTGGACAGGCTGAGTGGCTACGAAGCACTGCCATGTTAGTGCTGCATCTCCAAGGGCTCAAGGTTGACTACCCAGCAATTGTCTCCTGCATTGTGGAAATGGAACAACTAGGACAGGGTGCTGACAGACGAATGCCTGAGGAATTTAAGAGTATAGGATTATCTTGTGGGTCAACATGGAGGCTGAGTGCAGTGAGCGTATATAATTAAGTCATTGCAACTCAGCCTGTACTCAAACAACTGCTCTAGTTTTTGCCACAGTAGTTAGTCCCTTCACATGGACTCTGTGTTTTCAGCGGCAGAAGCCCCACCACAATCAGAGAACTTTTCCACAGGGCCACAACAGACACATGCTCCACGAAAAGGGCCAGCCTGCGTTTTAGGAGTATGCATGCAGCTTCTGCTGCAATTGTCTTCACTTCCTCCTTCTACTTCTCTCTGCAGCTGATGGTGTTTGATCTGATCTAATTTGGTTTGGTTGATCCTGTTCTATTTAATTGATCTTGCTTAAGGTCAGCTGACCATCTGACTTCTTGCAGGGTTGGGGTGAGGAGTGCTAGTCATGTCATGCTCTTCTGCTGGCCCGGGCATTTCTTGTTGTTTTTTCCACACTTTCTACTCATTCCCAATTTGTTGCAAAGGTTTTGAGAGATTTAGAAATTCAAAACTCAATTTCATGGGAATTAGCAGTAAGTAATGTATTTCTGTGTTCTCTGACATGTTAGAATTACGGATGGAATACAAGTAGCTTGGGTGGGCTGAATAGGAGTGTGTGGCATTGTCTGAAAAGCATGTTTTCGAGTGCTGAGACTGGTGTCAAAGTCATCTGTATTGTGATAAGTGAAGGTGTGTTCTGATAACCAAAACCTCAATTTTTTTCTTTTCTTCCTCGCCCCTAAAGTTTGTTATAGTTAAGCAGGAAAATAGTACATCCGCGCCCTTTATGGATGCCTGAAATTCTACAGGAACTGCACAGTGAAACAACTCAAGGGTGATCTGGTTCATCATTGTATCTCAGTAGCAGACAGACTTCCCACTGTAATAGTAGATACAATGTGTGAAGATCTTTGCTGGGCAGCACTTGAATAATGTCACATGGTTCTCTTCTAGGATGAATAAAGCCAGAACGGCTGGTTTTGAAGAGGACGTAGGATCCAAGACGACTCATCACTTCATGTATCCAGAGAGCGCTGTGAACCTTAACCCCGGGGTGCACCTTGTGCTGATTTCATTCAAACCTCAGGACCTGAAATGGATCGCCAGTGCCTTTTCTACCGGAGAGCTCAAATTGTAAGAGCACTTAACATAGTGGGCTTGATTATTTTTGACTTCTGATGTACTAGCCGTGTGAAGCGTTGAGAAAATAATTATGCGTAAACGTAAAAGCCTTGGCGTGTGCAGTTGTTTTTCACTGGGATCTCAGGGTGATCCACCGAGTGATCTCTAAGCAGCTTGATAAAGCTACAAGTTTCTGTGGCGTGCAAGAGGAATGCCTTAACACATTGGAGAAGCAGTAAGAAGAGACCACTATTACTGCTGCATCCAGTGAAGGAGGCCACATCTCCACTGTGACAGACATTAACTAAAAGATTAGGAGTTTACGAAAAACACAAGGGGGAGCGGTTGTTTCCTGCAAAAGGCTTCTTATTGCACTTGATTAGAAAAATAGTGAATTTAAACAGAATAACCCCAAACACTTTGAGTTAGTTAGCAAGTGTCCAAATTACAAATGCATAATATTCTATCAAAATAATCCAAATTGCAAATACATAATCAATAATGTAAAATACAGTTCATGGAGTGATCACGTGTTCCATCTAAACATTTATTAAGATTTTTTTTTTATCAAGGCAAGTTTTCAATTCATAAACCGTTTTGTGGGGCAACTTCATTTTCATATAGTTGTGCCTGTTTCAATAAGGTCCAGTTTTAGGTATCGTAATGAAGTGTGGCATAGGGGGTTCCAGTGTCACAATGAGAAGACTCATGCTTAATAGCAAAATATGGAAGTTGCTCCTGGAAAGGTTCACCTTCCATACTGGAAGGATAGGATTGATATTTAGATCTGTTTCTTTTATTGGAACTTAAATTCATATTTTACTGTGATCCAAATATCTCTATTCATGGACTTGATAAGAGTTCAGCAGTTGTATTTTGTCCCTTGGGGTGCTATCTTTCCCTTAGTGACCTTTGCTCCACCTTATCGTATGAAGGTAGGAGAAGTTAAGCAATTTATAATGTAAGGATGCCGTTTGCTTCTCTCCTGTCTTGTCTGTCATCATCTTGAAAGATCTAAAACTGGGGCCAGCAACTCTCCCTCTCTGAAACCGATTGTAAGTTGTGGTGTTAGTAGACCATGCTAGCAAGTCTGCAAAAATGTGTTTTTCATTGGGGTCTGTTAGGGCAAAGAGGCTATAACTGGAAGGAAGAATATTTGTCCTCTTCTTAAATACAGGCCTCTGAATAGCCCAATCCATGATGCAAAAGCCACATTGAGGTTCCCAATCGTCACGAGCACTGGGTTAAAGCAGTAACCCCAATTTTATGAATAACCTTAGGAATTTGTTACGTGTGCCATCTGTACCCTTGAGGTAGATGAAAGTAATTTGTTTCCTTAGCTGAGTGCCCTGTCTCCCACTAGCGGTCCTAATTGGGAATTGATTAGCTGGTTCTGTTACAAGAATCTAAAATAGTATTACTAGCACTAGAGATCACTTTAGCACTGGTGAGGGTTAGGGAGAGAGAAGGACATTAGAAATAAACCTAAAATTAAGAGAATAAATGAAACTAGCTCGAAACTATAGATATGTTCGCATAGGTCAGGCAAAATGATAACTCTGATTAATCAGGTGACTGCATAAGGCTTGGGAGTAATGAGGGGACAATGTATTGATACTCATCATCATCAACATAAGCTTTATTCGACAGTACATGTCATGAAAGCTATATACATGAAACAGTATTGATACTCGAGGTGGGCCTAGCGCAACCTCTTACCATTATGCTCTTCGCGTACTGAATTCCTGTTGTCCACTCCCCCTTTTTTTTTTTTCTATAAAACCTGTTACATTGTCTCAACTTTTACTGTCACAGAAATTCTAAACTGGTAGTGGACTATAAGAGCTTGTCTTCTTTAGGTAGTCATAGTATAAAGCATTATTAAGAAAAGCGTGTGTTGAAAATTAATTCTGCATCTTTGTGCTGTTGCATAGTTAATGTAACGCAGCTTTTTCTTACTATATAGAAAAACAATAACTTTAAAGAGAACACAAAATGAGATTTGGAAAACAAGTAAAGAACATGTGTACTGAAAATATTTTGTACCTGTCAAGGGGTGCCATGTCACATATGACATTTTAGCTCATACATTGTTAGTAACTGTGGGACCTGTAGCTTATATTTCACGTTACAGGTATGGCCCAACAAGTCCAAGTATGAAACACACTGTATGCTGTTAACCCAGGACTGACTGAAGTTGTCACTTATGGCTTGGTTCCACCCAAGAGAGCACATACCTTCAGGTTATTACTCTGACCAGTGCTTCAAAGGCAGCAGTGCTTGATAAAAATGCAGACAGAAATCTTATGTTTAATTAAATTAACAATATGCAGAATTGTGAGAAATAGCTATTTACTTCAGTATTGGAGCTTTCATAGATTCACATGCCTGAATCATTCCCCGTCGTCGAGACGGGAGTCTCCGGTACATAAAAAAGCATTGCTTAGTAGTATAGCAAACTGAAAAAAGGCCTAGGCCCATTTTCCTTTGCAACCCATAACCTTCGTTATGTAAAAAAGGACTAAACTTGTCCCTGAACCAATCGGAGCCTCTCACCCTCTAGAACACTCCTGAGAGAACCTTCTGCACCTCAGATTTTCTACCGCACGTTGTGCCAGGGTGTCTCCTTTGAGCTCTACTCAAATTCTACAGTTGGCTCTAGATTGAGAAGAATTTTCAACTGATTTTTCATCTTTTGGAGAATGGCGGATAAGGAGAAGGGCTTGTTTAGGGCCTGTGCCACCTGTTCAAAGAAGAGGTTATATACTGACGATCCTCATAAAGATTGTATATACTGCCTTTACCCACACCACCAGGCGAAGGAGTGTAAGGTATGTCGTACCTTTTCTAATAAGACTCTGAGGGATCGTGAAGGCAGACTGTTAATTTGGCTCCAGAAACTTAAGACAAGGAAGGACGTCGTGTCTAGTGACAGTGATGAGGCGTCAACTGTTTCAAGGAGGTCTCAGAAAAGAGGTAGATCTCCTCAGGCTCATACCTCGGTTGAGAAACCTGAGAAGGCTCTTAAAAAGATCACACCTGGGTTTTCAGAGCGCAGTCCCTCAAAATCTCCTCAAATTAAGGAAAAGGAGAGTAAGGGTCATGCTTCAGGGGTAAAGCATTCAAAGAAGACAAGTTCAGAGCCTTCAAAATCACCCCTTAAAATTAAACATACGCTTAAAAAGCCAGCTTCTACTTCTCCTGAGGAGAAATTAGAAAAATCTGCATCGTCGACGGGATCGTCGACGAAGAAAGTAGCGTCGTGGACGAAGGAAAGTGAGATCAAGGTCATTATTAAACCTGTACCCTGTTCGACGATGGGATCGTTGACTGCAGTGTCGACGACGAGAGCGTTGACGACAACCACGACTACGTCGTCGACGGCAGTGACAACTGAATCGACGAAAACGGCAGCGACGGCTACAGCGTCGACGGCGGCATCGTCGACGACGGTGTCGTCGGCGGTTACTATGGCAATCTCGTCGACGGGCTCGTCGACGAGGGGAAAAATCCCCAGAAAAACTGGATTTTGCCAGGAAAAGAAGGATTACTCCAGACATTACGTCTCCTAGTAAGGTAACGCCTCTGGTTCCATCCCACTTGCTGGAGGAGGAGGACTTAGCAGGATGATAATGAGGGTCCTTTTGGTTATGCAAGTAGCCCCTCTCAGTTACACGTTAAATGTCAGGAAGATGACTGGGAGGATGAGTATGGGGTTATCAGGACCGCCCCGACAACATGATCAGGAAGAGATGGTGAGTGTTCCAGCTTCTCTACTGACGGATGAATCAGAGCCGGAAACTTGTTGCCTGCCCCTGGAGTTGCCAAGCACTGCTGCACTTTACCCCTGGTCCCTGGAGGACGCCCAAAACCTGAACAGCGGTCCCGCAGCGCGGGAGACCGTGAATCAGAGCCGGAAACTTGTTGCCTGCCCCTGGAGTTGCCAAGCACTGCTGCACTTTACCCCTGGTCCCTGGAAGACGCCCAAAACCTGAACAGCGGTCCCGCAG
Organism: Triturus cristatus; assembly: GCF_964204655.1. NCBI lineage: Eukaryota > Metazoa > Chordata > Amphibia > Caudata > Salamandridae > Triturus > Triturus cristatus. The sequence goes on from NC_140590.1 coordinate 1,359,591,292, forward strand.
CGCGTGGACGCGCGCGGGGCGTGCCCGGGCGAAGCCCGGGCAAAGGGCGGGCCGTCCGAGGCCGGCAGAGGCTGGGTTGGGCCACGTCCCTGAGGTTTACTCCCCCCGGTAAGATCTTTATGACTATTTGTCCTTGTACGTGATTATGTCACTCACTTCTGAAAATGAGGGGAAACGCCGCCTTACACCGGCCGCTGCCGGTGGAAGACTTACTGGCACTCTTGATGACTTTTTCCTGAGAGCAGCCGACGTCGTAGGCAGGGAGATTGCCCGGACTGAAAAGCAATTGTCAATGGAACTTCTGAATGTCAGACGCTCTTCCTTAGGAGACTTAAGTAATGTGGTGTCACCGGCAAGGGCTGACCTGATTTCTATTTGCCCTCGCAGCCCAATTCATTCTGACTACCCGCCTGGAGAGGAAGTTGTGTCCAAGAGTAATAACTCTTTCAGTAGTCTCGATTCATCTGAGGGCTTTTATCTGATTGAGCCCAGGAAAAGTTTACAGCCAGCAGATCTTGTTGACCTCGAAGCCATTTCGGTAGTGGCCCCACCTAGCACTGATAGGAAAGGGAAAAGGAAAAGGGGCGGGAGCTGCCAAACAGGCAGGAAACCTAAAATTCTAAAGCTGTCTGGTACACAGAGTGTAACGTGCCCTAAGAAAGTCACTAAAAAATCTAAGAGGAATACCCAAGCCCCGTTAGATCCGGTTCCGCAGCCTCCTGAGTTAAATAATAGAGCCATATTTAGTGGTAGGGATGAGGACGCAGTAGTATCATTTTCTAATCTAACCCACCTATTGCGATCCTTTACCCTTCCAATAATCGAGAGATTGAAAATCATTAACGGGAAGTTAGACGCCATGGGTGACCTTCTCAATGTTAACACATGTAGGCTCGATAATATAACACTTCCCAAGTCGAACACTTGTACTGAGATAGCGGTTAGCAATAACTTAGCCCCTCAAGGACCATCCATTCCTGTAGTTGCAACTCTTACTGGCGGAAACAGAACCACTACTTTACCTCTGATACTCCCTCCAACTAAAATTGCCAAAATAGCTGAATCTACACCATCTATTATTACATCCTCACAAACCAGTGATAATTGTATGGGGGAGACAGAGTTGGTTGAACAGGTCGAACGGGTCTCCCCACCAGTTATTAATCTTCCCCCAGTATGTTCACCCCTAGTAGTAGTGCTCGCAAATGTCCCTGTATTAAATAAGGGCGTTAGAGAGGACTTTGGGCAGCTAAAAAATAAGGTGCTCCACTGGGTTACAAAGAATACATCGGCGGGTAACAACATTTGGAATGATTTAATAATGGTTCGTAGAATGTCCTGGATTGGTAGAACCAGGAAGACTAAAGTTGGGGATTGTATTATACTTAATTTCAATAATCCCTTCTTGGTTAGACGAATCATCGATGAGTCCATATTCAATGCTAAGCCACAATTGACGGGTATTGAGATCCTCCCATTGGATTACTTTTACAGGGAGCTGAACAGACCAAACCTTAGTAAGGTCTCTGAGCTTGGTGGTAGGATGAGTACTCGCACCCCACTTAACCCGGGTTGGGAATACCCCAGGAAAACGTTCCCTAATCAGATGTGGTGTAGGAATGTTGGCCAATATCATAGCCTAGAAGGGGTCAATCGCTTCTCAGTTTTGAGCGGACTGGAAGGAGTCGACTGACGCCCAACTACTGAGGCTGTCGTCAACTCTGCCACAACTGATTTGAAAGAACTAACAGTGATAGCCTGTGCAGACGATCAACTGAAGGCAACTTTTTTGCCTGATCAATTAGGGGTTGTTAATAATAAAGGAACCAGGATTGCCTTCTGGAACGTAGCAGGTCTCCGTTCCAAGATTGATAATCCCATATGGATTGATTATATTAAGGACATAGATATATTATGTCTGCAAGAGACTTGGTCTCTGGACGCCATCCATATCACCGGTTATAGAACTTTCCATCAACCTGCTAGTCCCTCCACATCTGGGAGAAACAAGGGCGGCCTGATTATTTATTTATCCAACTTGATGGAGTTTCTGTCAGTAAAAATGGTGGGTTTATGCAACCACTATCAAATAATCCTAATCCGGGTGACTCCCAAGGTGGAGATGTTTATCGTTAACATGTATAACAGTATCGAGAAGGGTTTAGTTAACGGTATGATAAATACTCTTATTAAGGATCTAAGGGCTCTAGTAGATACATCTCCAAGGGATTCAATTATCATTTGGGGAGGCGACTTCAACCACTACCTCTGTAAACATTATTTGAGTGGCTGTGGTGATCAGGAAAAATGTAAATCTGAATATCAACCACATTTTGCACATAATAGTGGGGGCGACTCATTTAATGACATGATGGCATCATTCGACCTGGGCTTTGTTAATCTGCTCTGCAGGCCCCCTGTGGAGTTTAGCTCGACGTATGTGGGGAGAGGGTTTAGTACGCTGATCGACTTTATTACCGTCACCAACTCCCACTCCTGTTGGTTAACCGATTTTGCTACACATACACTTGGGGTGAGTGACCATCTCCCACTAAGCTTTTGTATACAGCTCCCCTGCAAATCAGACTGCATTGCGGTGGAGAAATTGGCCTGGACAAGTAACTGCACCCTAAATAGAATGAACGGGTATGCCCTTAGATGGTCAAAGTGTAACCAAGAGGTCATGAATAGGAGCATAATTAAAAAAGCGTTAACTTCCATCAATGTTTGCCTTCAGGACGAAGCATTATATTCAGACATCCTGGACTCTTTTGCAATAATTACAAAGACAATCAAAGAGGACCTACAACGTCCAATTAAAGAGGGAAATGTAGCCAGAAAAGGGTGGTTCGACTCAGCCTGTACTAAGGCCCACACCGCCTTAAAGAATGCTTTAAGGAATAACCCGAGGAATCAATCTGAAATTATATACCTTAGACGTGTGTACAATCAGGCTAGGAAGTCACGTAAATGCGCAATTAAGAATGATGCTTGGGAATGTTTATATAACGCGTCCTTGGAAAAGGATTGCTCTGCCTTTTGGTTAGCTGTCAAGGCACCTTTCTGTACTACAGGGGAAATTGATAGGATGGAAGTGGCTATCACAGAAGATTCCTGGATAGATTTCTTCGCCGAGGTTTATAACCCAGGAGGGAAAGATAAATTGGTTGATATGATGATTGTTACCCAGGGTCAAAAGGTGGGCGATTTTACTCCGATCAAGTTAGATGTTACCGTAAATGAAATCTCAGATGCAATCACCCAGAGCAAAGGTAACAAAGCGCCAGGCGCAGATGGTGTCCCCATAGATCTATTCAAATATCAGTCTGAGCTCTGGTCGCCCCTACTCACGCGTGTATTGGAGGCTAGTTGTGCGCGGGGCTTTATTGACACCTGGGCAGACTCCATAATCATACCTATTTTTAAAAAAGGGGACCGGGATAAACCCTCTTGTTATCGACCCATATCCCTCCTGGATTCCTTTATGAAAGTCACCGGGCGAGTTATTTTGAATCGCTTACAATTATGGGCTGCTGAGGCCAATATTTTGTCGCCGGTTCAATATGGCTTTCTTAAGGGCTGCGGCACCGTGGAACAGGTCCTTAATTTTACATCGCTATTGGGTAAATATACCCAGGCTAAAGAAGGTAAACTTTTTGTAGTGTTTGTTGACCTAAGCGCTGCTTTCGATTGTGTTATTCACAATCGATTGTGGCAGATCCTGAGTGACATGAAGGTAGATGAAGTACTTATTTCCTTCCTAAGACAGTTGTACGCCGGTGCCAGGGCGAAAGTTAGGTACGTCATCAATGGTGAATGCACCAAGCCTTTTTATGTGAAGAGGGGAGTGAGACAAGGGTGCGTACTCGCCCCACTTTTGTTCAACTTGTACATTAATGACCTAGAAAAAGTTCTAGTCGCTGCAGCACGCGACTCCCCTCAGGTCAATCAGCACCAAATTGCGTCCCTCTCATATGCTGATGATGCAGTGATCATGTCCCGGACTCAAAGAGGTCTCCAAACTGCTCTGGATACTTACTTAAACTTTATGGACAACAGGGGGTTAAAACTCAACGTATCCAAGTCATTTGTAATGTCCTGTGGTAGTAGTAAGAAAAGAGTGTGCCGCCTGTTTGTTGGGATGGAGGAATTGGCCACAACAAAAAGTTTCTCATACCTGGGTATAGTCCTTGAGGAAAAGGGGTCCTGGGGGCCAGCCATCAGAAACAGGACATTGTCATTCAAGAAAGCCACTGCTGCACTTATGACTTTCTCGAAAAAGCTGGGGAAGAGACCACCTGTGATTCTGCTAAAAATTTATCATGCCAAGTGCATCAGTATAGCCACATATGGGGCAGGTATTTGGGGGATTTGTAATTCTTCCTCTATACAAAAAGTTGAGAATGCATTTTTGAGATTTATTCTGGCAACCCCTGTTAGTTCCCCTGTCTTTAACTGTTATGCTGAGTTAGGTGTGCGTTATGTGAGTGACCTGATCAGCATACAACCAGTTTTGCTATGGTATAGAGTATGGACCTCGCCGGACCTAACGTTAAATAGAAATATCCTCAAGGATTGCATGGGCTTGGATAGGGCCCTCAGGATACCCTGGTTGTAGTATATTTGCAATTTCACTAGGGATCTTGGCAGACCCGAGTTTTATCATCAACCAGAGTCATTGCGCAGGATAACAAGAAAGGACTTGAAGGAGCTATGTTGGTCTCACGTTGATTCACTTAGACTAGGCATTGAATTTAATAAGAATCTTGTTTTGCAACACCAGCGTATACTGGTCTCCTATAATATTCAGCCTTACTTAACCTGGTGTCAGGTGGCCTTTGACCGATTTTTATTAACTAGACTTAGGTTCGATGTCTTTTTCCGCTTAGTCTCCTTTCCCGCAGTTAATGATTGGGCGAGAAATCTTTGTAATTGTCCGTGTGATAATCTGTCTACCCAATCAACCCTGCATGTAATTTGTTTTTGTAAATTTTACTCGAAGGAAAGATCAAGATGGATCAAGCCATTTAAAAAAAAAACATGGTTCATGGAGACATTGTCGCCCTGCTTTATTGTTTTTAGTCTCTTTACAGGATGAATATTGTGTGTCGATTATGCTGGGCTGTTTAAAAAGTATTTTAAGGAAAAGGAAAAGTTTAATTAATTTTTAGGTAATCATTGTATGTCCTATTTAACAATCTTTTATTGTGGTTTACTTTTGTCTTTGTATGAACCTGTTGCTTTTATGACTTCATGAATTTTGAATTCGAATAAAGTATTAACTACTACTCCTACTGACGGATTTACAGTTCATGTTGGACGACTATAAGAGGAGGCATCCTTTGCCTCATTCTACCCAAAGGATTCCAGTGGCTATGTCGCACTCTGTACACTGGTGCGAAGACAAGAGGTACCGGTTCCTGTGCCAATATCACCAGTGCCACAACCGGTTCTAGACACATCTGACGATGAGGAGCAGGAGGAGGGGGAGATAACAGAACCTAGTAAGGAATGGGATGATTGTCTGATTCCGTCCCCTTCATCTCCTTCACCGAGGCCTGTGGACTCCCCTCCGGAGGACATTGGAGGGTTCCATAATCTGATGGAGAGAGCCGCGCAGAGATTTGCGCTCAATATGTCATCGGATAAAGCGGAATGCTTTTTATATGATTTCAAAGAGCCGTTTCGTAAGACGGTTAGATCTCTTCCAATTGTGAGTCATCTATGGGAGGAAGGTCTCAAAGTTATGGAGACGCTGGCAACGGTTACCCCAGTGCTTGCTAGACTGGACAAAAAATACAAAGCGCCTTCGGATGCTCTGGCTTGTTTATTAGGTCACCCCAAACCGGACTCCGTTATAACTCAAGCGGCGCAACAAAAATCAAGGAATCCGTCAGCTCCAATTTCAGCGCCACCGGACAGAGAGGGTAGGCGCTTGGATAATGCATTTCGTCCATGTCTGCCCTTCTGGTCAAGGCGGCAAATGCCCTAGCCATCCTGGGCAGGTATGATAGGCAAATGTGGTGCGACCTATCACCATACATAGACAGCATACCTGAGGCTGACAGACAAGAAGCCAGGAAAATCCTCCAAGAAGGTGAAAGGACTTCGGCTGAAGTCATAGATTGCGCAATGGACATTGCGACCGCGGCCTTCAGATCTTTGGGAGGAGCGGCTGTTTTACGCAGACAAGCATGGTTGAGAGCAACATCATTTAGGCCTGAAGTCCAGAATAAGGTCTTGGATCTTCCGTTCAATGGAGAAGATCTGTTTGGGAAGCATGTTGATGAGGCCTTACAGAGTATCAAGAAGGATACAGAAACAGCGAAATCTCTGGGAACATTACAATATAGGAAAGTTCCTTTTCGTGGCTCAAGAGGTAGAGGCCAAACCTCTTATAGAGGGGGTTATCAACAAGGCCAGTATTCTTCCTACTCCACATCATCTCAGCCATATCGTCAACAATATTCACAGAGACAAACAGGAGGTTTCACACAATCTACTCCTAGAGGTCGAGGAGGTCGCCAAGGGAAAGACACCACCCGGAGGCAATGACAGTCTGGTGACACCTATTCCTCATATGTCGCATATTTTCCTGGGTGGAAGAATTTCCTATCACCTTCAGAATTGGCAGCAAATAACGACGGACCAATGGATCCTCAACATAATACAATTCGGTCATACTCTAGAGTTTCTGGAAATCCCCCCTTGTACACCACCAAGATATCAAGAGGTCAAGTATGCTATCAAGAGGTCAAGGACAATGCTCCGAAAGGGAGCAATAGAACCGGTACCGAATTCCCAGAGAGGAAGGGGATTTTATTCCCGTTTTTTTCTGATCAAGAAAAACGTTCTTCAATGGCGCCCCATTTTGGATCTCAGATCCCTAAATACTTACCTCAAGGATCAGACCTTCAGAATGATCTCCCTCCAGGATATTCTGCTGCTATTAAACCCAGGGGATTATATGACCAAACTGGACTTACGAAATGCGTATTTTCATATCCCAATCTATCCTTCACACAGGCAGTACCTTCGGTTCGTGGAGGCCGAGGATCATTACCAATTCAAGGTGCTTCCTTTTGGTCTGAAATCAGCCCCGAGGATTTTTACAAAATGACTGGCTCCAGTGGCAGCGGTTCTAAGGAGACAGAAACACCAAGTGTTTCCTTACCTCAACGACTGGCTAGTCAAGGCTCCGTCGGCAGCGTCAGCCCGGTTGTCAACAGGGGCTTGCGTAGAACTAATTGCCAGATTAGGCCTCACTCTAAACGAGGAGAAGTCAACTCTGCAACCGTCAAGAAATTTCATTTTCTTGGGAGCAATTCTGGATACGGAGGTAAACAGAGCGTTCCTCTCCGAGGAAAGACAGCGGGGAATAATATCTCTAGCCCAGGCGTGTATAAAAAGAAAGTCTCTTTCAGTAAGCAAGTACAAGTCATTGCTGGGAACGATGTCATCTTGCATTCCCCTCGTACCTTTCTGCAGGCTACGGATGCGTCCGTTACAAGAGCAGCTGGATCTTCAGTGGCATCAAGCAACAGGATCCTTCGAAGATATACTCAAAGTATCGCCGATCATGATCCACGCAGCAACATGGTGGACCCGGAATCGAAACATCTCGCAGGGTCTTTCTTTCCTGACTCAACCAGCTCCTTTAGTGGCTACGACCGATGCATCCTTGGAAGGCTGGGGAGCATTCCTTCAGGATCTGCAGGTCAGCGGTCGCTGGAAATTAAAAGAACAGCAATTGCATATCAACCTCTTGGAGCTCAGAGCCGTCCGCCTAGCATTGTTGGCGTTTCTGCCAAGGATTCAAGGTGCAGCCGTCTTGGTAAGAACAGACAACACAACAGCAATGCACTATTTGAACAAACCGGGAGGAACAAGATCCCTCTCCCTGTCTCGAGAAGCCCAGTTGATATCGGAATGGGCTCTTCGATACAAAGTATCCATTACAGCGGAACATCTTCCAGGGGACCAGAACACCAAGGCGGATACTCTAAGCAGATTAAAGTCTGTCTGCCACGAATGGGAGATCGACAACGAGGTTTTGAGCAACATCTTCCAAAACTGGGGAACTCCGACAGTAGACCTCTTTGCGACAAGGAAGAACAAGAAATGCCAGTTCTTCGCAAGCTGGCTTCCCCAACGGGGATCTTGGGGGGGGAATGCGTTTTTGATGGCATGGTCAGGCATCTTTGCCTACGCCTTTCCTCCAATTCACTCCTGCCGCAGGTTCTTATGAAGATCAAGAAAGAACCATGCAGGATAATCCTGATAGCTCCGTGGTGGCCCAGACAGCATTGGTTTGCGGAGCTTCTCCTACTGTCAGAGGAGCGCCCGATTTGCCTGCAGCCGATACCGTCTCTTCTGACGATGTGCCAGGGGGAGGTTCTTCATCTGGATCCGAAATCTATGCATTTAGCAGCCTGGCTCCTAAATACTGCGAATTTCAACATCTGAACATCCCTACAGAGTGCAGGGAGATTCTATCTAGAGCCAGAGCGGATAGTACAAACAAAACATACCGGATGAAATGGAAGAGGTTCTGTTTATGGTGCAAGAGGTCTAACATTCACCGGTTGCTTTCACAAGCTCACGAGATTATTCCATACATCTTGCTTTTGGCTAAGTCAGGTTTAGCTCATGCATCTGTAAAGGTACACCTGGCTGCAATTTCACACTTCAGAAGAACTGCCTCTGGTCCGTCTCTGTGGTCTGCTAGAGTCATCAAACAATTTATGAAAGGAGTTTTCCCTCCAATAAAACCTCCACCACCTCTCTGGCAATTGAACGTTGTTCTCTCCCAGTTAATGAAACAGCCCTTTGAGCCAATTCACAGGGCAGAGCTGAAATTTCTGTCGTGGAAAGTTGCGCTTCTCATTGCGCTCACTTCAGCCAGGAGAGTGGGAGAGATTCAGGCTCTCACGGTCCAGGAGCCTTTCTTGCAATTTAAAGAGGACAGAATAATACTCAGGACTAATCCAAGATTTATTCCAAAAGTTCCAACTGACTTTCATCTGAACGAACCATTAATTCTCAAAAGATTTTTTCCACAACCATCAACAGCGGCGGAAAGAGCTCTCCACTCGCTGGATGTCCAGCGTTGTTTGAAGTTCTATTTGCAGAAAACAAAACCTTTCTGCAAGTCTTCACAGCTCTTTGTTGCCTTTAGCGCACCCAGAAAGGGTTTCCCTTTGTCAAAAAGGGGTATTGCCAGATGGATTTCCAGTGCCATAGAGTATTGTCATCAGGCAGCTGGTCGACCTTTGAATGCACGAGTCCGTGCACATTCGACAAGAGCAGTCTCCGCCTCTACTGTTCTGTTTGCAGGAGTACCGATCCAGGATATCTGCAGGGCGGCGACCTGGACGAGTACGCACACATTCACCAGGCATTACTGCTTGGATGCGGCCACAGGGAGTGATGTGGCGGTGGGAGAAGCTGTGCTGAGGAACCTTATCCGGTAACGGTGAGCCTTCTCTACCATCCCTCCTTCCTTTATTGTCTACTTTTGCACATTTTATTGTTGTTTATTGTGTTGGATGCCATTTGCAAGGGATTTTGGATATGTGGAATTTGGTTCTATAGATACCATCTTTATCACGCTATATATGTTCCCTTGTTTCAGGTTCTGGGTAACAAAAAATTTGCATTTATTTACTGCTCGCTATTCCGATTCAGGCATGTGAATCTATGAAAGCTCCAATACTGGAGTAAGAAAACAAGTTACTTACCTGTAACTGTAGTTCTCCAGTATTGGACCTTTCATAGATTCACATGCAACCCACCCTCCTCCCCTGAGAGGCTCACCTCGGATTTAGCACAAAAAGTGTTATTGCACAAGTGCACGAACATCTGAGGGGCAGAAGGTTCTCTCAGGAGTGTTCTAGAGGGTGAGAGACTCTGATTGGTTCAGGGACAAGTTTAGTCCTTTTTTACATAACAAAGGTTATGGGTTGCAAAGGAAAATGTGCCTAGGCCTTTTTTCAGTTTGCTATACTACTAAGCAATGCTTTTTTATGTACCGGAGACTCCCGTCTCGACGACGGGGAATGATTCAGGCATGTGAATCTATGAAAGGTCCAATACTGGAGAACTACAGTTACAGGTAAGTAACTTGTTTTCATCTCTGTTGTGAACCTCCCTTTTCGTCTGACTGCTTTTGCTGCTTTTAGGACTCTGTGCACTTTACCACTTTTCTATTTTTTGATCCTTTTTTTATTAATTTTCAAATAGCAAAGAAAAAGCAACAAATGCCAAAAGCAGGGGGACAGCAAATAATAGAAGAGCAAAATTTGCTGCAATGCTAAACCAATAACATCGGTCATAAGGAGACAAATCAACTGCATAGGTGGAGGAGGGCGCCATGGAGGAAGAATTAAAAGAAGAAGTAGGCAGACAAGTCCTGTGAGGCAGCCGCATCAGCCAACCAACCCTGAACAGGTGCCCAAATCCGGCCCAGCTTACTCCTCCGAGGATTGTTCTCAATTAGCACAATCTCCAACTTACTCAAGAATTCCCACAACCAGATCCATGGATCGGGTGGCTCACTAGAAATCCAGAAACGTGACAAAACCAGTCTAGCCAGCGAGATGGGAAAGAAATATAAGCCAGATAGGTAGGAAGGAATAACTGATGAATAGCCCAGCATAATCAGCTTCAATTGAGCTACGACCCAAGGTTAGAGATGCCATACAACTCAACGAAAACAAATTCCCAATGCAAACACAAAATAGAGCAAGATGCAAAGACATGAACCACATTAGCTCCCACAACCCCACATGGGAAACAGCATTCCTCCAGCCGTAGCTTCATGATGAAGAGTCAGTGGGAAGTATAGTACCAGTCGTTGATACGTTTGAGATGATGTACTTTAATACGTGACACTTTCAAAGCTGAGTGAGCACACATTGGTGTGCCGGAGGTCAGCAACTGTTAATTCTGTATTGAGCAGATCGCTCCACTTATTTGCCCTCAGCTGGAACAGATCATCCAAATGATCCGGAGAAGACAGATATATTAACTTGTAGACCAGCCCAATGTTTCTCTTTAATGGGACTTTCCTTATAAGGACCAGGCTGTGGTTATCTTAAATAAACTCAAATCTTCTTCGATAAGACTTCAGATAAAGTGCCGCAGCTGAAGAGATCTATAAAACAAAACTGTATAAGGAAGAGCGATCTGTTGCTGTATATCCCCAAATGAAAATACAACATCTCTTCCATCAAATAGTTGACCTAAATTTGAGAGGTTAACCCTTTCCCAGATCTCTCTGAAACCATCATGAATACAATAAGGAAAATTAGGATAAATAGCCCAAATATGTGACCTGATTTAATGGGATGATACCAGAATGTATTCCCTTAAAGGAACCCCAGATGAGGTGAAAGACCTTTAGTGTCTTAAAATGAGTTTCCTTAAAGTATAATCTGTCCTTTATACCCACACTGGGGACTATTGATTTGCCAAGCGGAAGAAAGTTTGTGAACATACTCCCCTGTGGCAACACCCCTCAACACAAAACCAACCAAAGCTGTGATAAAAATGACTCCAAATAATAAAACCTCAGAACTGGAAGTGAGACCCCACCATCTACCTTAGGCTGTTGTAAGAATTGAATCTTACAGTGAGGTTTCTGATAACATCAAATAAACTTCTGCCATAATGCTTTCACTTTAGTGAAAAAAGCCACTGGGAAAAAGGTAAATATACAGAGGGAGGCGAATCATCTTAAAAAGATTGCAGCGGTCAATTAGGCCCAAACGTAAACGATTCCTTTTACAAAAAAAATCTATGGAATGTTGGTACAATTTCCTATAACTATTCTCCAGAGTTTCCGAGATGTTAATAATTAGGGTAACCCCAAGATGCACCAAGGACTGTGCCCATCTCTCATCCTGACCAAAAGGAGCCACATTTGATAAGATCGGAGTCTTATCTGAATTTAACTTGTAAACAGCGACTTCTCCGGATGATTGGGCTGGTAAAACCACTGCAAGTAAGCCTTTGATCGGAGCAGGGGTCAAGACGGCAACCTCATTCGCATAGGCCAGGATTTTAATTTTATAGCTATGCAGTGTCAGAGACTGAATCTCTTTTGTTTAAGAGATTGAATAAATGGTTCAATATATAACGCAAATAACTGAGGAGAGAGAAGACATCCCTGCCGGGTACTGTTGAGAATAGAAATGAGATCTGATAATAGTCCCACACTGCAAATCCTTGCTTTGAGACGAGGCAAAGGAGCCTCACTCGAGAAACAAAGACTGAGCCTAAACTGGCAAACTAGAGGACCCCCTAAAGGAGGGGCCTGGAGACTCGATCTCCAGGCCCCTAGAAAGTCTTTCTATAACAGTACCACATTGTATCCACTGTGAAAATGTATTGTGGTTGCTGTTGGTCAGAGCTTACTTAAGTCTATTATTGTATTGTAAGCCCCCATGGTTGCTCCCAAAGCCTTTTGCCTGTTATTTCTTTCTACTTTGATCTTACTCCTTTTCCCTTTGTTGAAAACTCGGTACAGGATTGTGCCCTTGTTTCATCATTCTCCACTATCCTATTTTTTAACTTTGTGAAACTCAAGAATAAATGCTCCTTTGTCCGGCTGGACACAGGAGGAATACACATAGGTCTCATTGAAGTCTATGTTGAAATAGTCACCTTAATTAAGATTACGCTAGGGACCATTGTTCTCTATTAGGACATAGCATCATATTGAAGTTGCCACAAACGATATAGAGTGTAACCCAGAGATGCAACTCGGACAAAAGAAAATACAGAACCTTCGGGTCATTCCTATTTGGCCCATACACGACACAGATGTTAAAGCATGTGCTATCCTTCCGAATGGTCACCACCAGCCAGCTCCCCCCCATGTCTGTCTTCTGCTGCAGAACCCCCAACCTACTATCACGTGCCAGGAGTGCGACCCCCCTCTGGGCAGAAGTTAAACAAGAAACAGAGAGAGCCAGATAACCCAGTTCTTTTAATAATGAGCCCTCGGTCTGAGACAGATTCATCTCCTGGAGACGGAGAATGTTTTTTATTCCAAATTGCATTGTAGTTCCTTATATTTATCATTCACTAAAGCATTTATAAATAAAAGAAATAAGCCAAACAGGGAGCTACAATGTACAGCATGCTTTAGGGTAGAAACCCAAGCACTGTATGAATGTTCAACAGTGGTGGCACTTCAACACGGTCGAACATTAATTAGTGCCTCTGTTTCTTGCTTTCCTTTATTGAATGATGAATATCAGGAAATACATTAAAGCCAGTTCTATTGTGTGTACGTTAGGAAAAAAATATAATGAAGTGTAAAAAATATTTACCTCTAGATAGCATTAAACATTTCAACAGTATTCAAAATACTATTGCACTCTAACTAATCGAACCTACGAAAAAGAACAATTGCATTTTATACCTTTTTAAATAAGTATAAATGAGAAAAAGGGAGGAAGGAGGAGGAAAAATGGTGTAGAAAAAAGAATGTAGCAAGCAAAAAGATAAGTTCAAGATTAATTGCGACAATTCAAGTGATGTGTTCAACATTCACAAATAAGTAGTTAAAATCATGGAATTTGAAACATCACATTTGCGTCATAAAAGTTGCATGTTGTCTAGATAAGAAAGAAGAAAATGGTAACCCAAACAGATCTCTTTTGAGTAATTGTTGAATGGAATTGTACCTTTGCTCAATCCAAGTAATGAGTATGACAAAGCATATTCCACCATTTCATAATGGTGCTAGTATCTTTCCATTTAGAGGAAGTAATTTGTAATACTATAGCAGTTAGTAAATCAACAAATTTCCCTAGCACGACATTGTCGTGTCAGATGTCGGAGATACCGCCCAGAAAAGTGTATTTCTTATCATATGGAAATGTAACTGAACATATATCCGTAATCTTATCTCAAATTTGTAACCAGAATTGGGAAACTTTGGGACTTTCAAAACACATATGCAAACGGTCCCTTTTCTTGACACTTCCAGACCAGCATTTTGCGTCAGTACAAACTTTTGACTTAAAAAGTAAAGTTAGGAGTAAGAAACAATCTTTTATAGAAAAAGAACAAGTTTTGAGTGATGCGATGCTTGCTGAGTGAGATGTGGAGTCAATTCTTGACCGTATCATGCTCCTTATGTGAAGTGGAAAATCTTGTTGAAAATCAGTTTCCCATTGTATCTCGGCCTTCGTTTTTGGTCGTTCTGCTCGAAATGTATCGGTTTGTTAAGGTGAGAGGCTGTTAATTTTATAGATAAATTAAGAGTAGATCTTGGATCATGATGGGGTTTGATCAAGAGAATGTAGTGAAAGATATAGGGTTACTAAATGTTTAGGTTGCTCATCTTTAAAAGTATTTGATGGGGATAAATTGAAAGTCTGTTGGAGATCAGAAAAGGATATGGAACCATTAACTGAGAAAAGCTGATCTATTGCAGTGTCGACTGGTGGATTTTAAAAGTGGCGTAACGTAAATTTCAGACCGGAATGTAATGTGTGACCGAGTGTAGCAAGCAGGTGGGCATTGGTCCCCGCAATAGATTAAACAATTGGATTTTACAGCATACATTGGGGCAGCACACCTTTTGGAATGAGAAGTGAGCACACTTCTTACAGGTCTTTGTATCCAAGCACCCCCTTTACCATGTGTATCAGTTAGGTATGTTGATTTGTCTAGCGTGGCTGAACACCCAGTAGGGTATCCAGGCACTAGAGCAGTCTTGTAGCCCTCCTGGTATCACTGTGCCTAACCTCTTACAAGCTCTCCCAGTTGAGTATTCCCATTTGACATCCTTCATATAGTCTTTCAGTCATACATGCACTGCTCTTATAACCCTTCCCACAACCATTAACTCTACTTGTGCTGCTGGTGCAGATCGGAGCTTCCGAATCCCCTCTACTTCCACGGACGGAGTGATTTCACAGTCACACACGCACACACACATCATACGCTGGTGGGGCCCATTACACCAACATTCATCCTAACCACTTTATCCGTGCCATGTATAAGGGGAGACACTTTCAGTACCTAACCAATCTGCATGTACCCTGAGGTCAATGGCATCAACTAGTTGCTATAGATATGGTGAAACATTTCAGAACAGGCAAATAAATTCAATAAACATGACAATAAAATAACCACTCGACACAGTGATTCAAACAGAAAATTATTTATCTAAAATTGTATGAAAAGCCAATTAAATGCAAATTCGTTTCTCTCATATTTACCTATTCTGGCTAAAAGTCAGATCCTAAGTCAGAACCGGTCCTCAGCAAAATAATCAAAGTTTCTAGCCGTCATGTAGAGTCACCGTCCTCTTCTGTCAGCATCGGGACCTCTCATCATCAGTTCGGGAAGAAGTGGCGCTAGACCTCTCTAGCCTACTAATATTTATACTAAAATTACATTCCAAAAAGTAACTATCATATTGTACAAAACGGATGACTGGCGGAAATATGTCGTCTTGGTACATTGGGATACTTTAGAACATTTTCACACACATTGATCGTCTCAAATAATGAATAGGAAATAAGGGGTCCACAACTAAATCGTTACTTTTACGGATGTCTCTTCTGGATAAATTGTATCCCATTTGTGGGATCATTATAAGTTCATAAAGTCAGCATTTTATTTAGCAACACATTTTATGTTCAGGGGCACTTGGCATCACTCCTGGATTTGTCGTCATGATCATGGCTTTTCAGTTCATCAAAAGGGCAAAGTCACAGGCAGCGCGAAGCCTCCTTGCAAAATTTCCATCAACTCGAATGCAGGCTGCGGGTGGTAGCCATCTTTTGGTAGGCCACATTGGTCAACTTAAGTGAAAATGAAACACAAAACAGAATTACTGCACGGAAATGATTATACAGTGTTATTCCCCTGCTAATACCCTTATGTGTATGTATTTATCTAGCCATTTGCGACATCAAAAACCATTAATGCATATTAATTATAAGTACAGAACACAATAACATCACATAGGCAACATCTATTTCGTCAATTTGCTCACCAACACACTTATTATTTAGCCATGCAAATAGCATTCCCACTTGTATTTCTTCTGTTAATAAGGTTGATTAGACACGACTTGACAAATCTTTAGTAGTTAATAATTCATCAGTAGTATTTTTAATTATAACATACAAAAATGAAACAGGTATACGGTTTTGAAGTAAAACCCTGCTCCATCAATCCCCCCCTTTGGTGATATTTTATCACCACAAAAAACAAAAACCCCAAAATCTATTTAATTTCCCCTTTTGGAGAAATTCAAAATATCTTCTTGTTCATATTTTTTTTTTTTAAACCCTTGTTTCCATCTCATCTTCTTTCTTAGTTTCTATATACATGCTCTCTCTTAGCTCTTCTAATTCTATTTCTTGTGGATCTCTTTCTGGTTTATTTTGTCTCCTTTTAACATTTTCGTTTGTAATTTTCTTTTTATTTCTTCTATATCTACAACACATACACCCTAATCTAAGAATCAATAATGCAACAATTACACAGGTTAATGGAAATAATATCTTACCAAAAATAGTACTACCTATTTTAGCTACAAAATTCTTAATAGCAATCATCTTATTAGCCATTTGAGTCCAGATACTCTCAGCTTCCAGTGGTACTAATTCTTCATGCAAATCAGTAATATTTTTGATATAGACTTTTAGATCTTTGCTTTCGTCAGGAATGTAAGTGCAACAATGTTGAACTTTCAGCATTCCACAGACTCCACCCTCTTTTGCCAAAAGAATGTCAAGGGCAAGTCGATTTTGCATCGTCATAGCACGCAAAGCAACAATTTCAGTTTTAACCAAACGAAAGCCTCCAGCGGTGCTTGTTGACAGCTTCCGAATGCCAAAGAAATTCCCACTGCTGGAATTAAAGCTCCAAAAACATCTCCTACAATTTCTGTCCATGTTTCTCTTCTATAGCGTGTTAATGGATTAGTATGTTCAGCATCATCTACTCTATCCATATTGAAAATCTTTGGAAAGACCAGGCCAACATAAAATGTGCCAAACCAATGGTCAGGCAAACGGTAATAAGCCTTATTCCCACAAATATAATACACTCCCGGAAAAACTGGATCTTCTCCTCCTCTAAATCCCCATCCGGTTGCAATAAAGTATGTATCATGGCACTCGCTAGTCCCTATGAAATAATAATCATACTGGGATTTCTTCCTGGTAATGCATAGTTTGTCTTTCTGTGGTGCATCTATAGCCATAGTTGGACTGGCTCCATTTTTCAATTATTTTTCTTTCTCAATATCCCACACTGTTTCACTCATTTTATGCCCTTCAGCTTTCTTTTGCATGTTCAACCTTCTTCTCTCAACCATGTCTAGGAAATTCTTCTCTTCTCCTTTCAAACTGCAAGTTAAATTGTTTCTAAAAACATATTCTAAGGTTAATTCTCTAGTTTCTAAAAAAATCTCACCTAAAGTGTTGGCTTCTTTTACAGGATTCAGTTCTTTATTCATAGGCAATTGCCCAAGAATATTATCTACATTAGACGTATTGTAATCTAATTTCCCTAACTTATAAAATATACTAATCAACACACTACATGAAATTCCATACGTAGCCGGAAGATAAGTCACTCCTTCCAAAACAGAGGCAGGTAATTGCATGCAAACGTAGCAATCCCTTACTTCCATTGTCTTTACGTATTCATACGACAATTTTGAAAAAACATTGCTAGAAAAATCATTAATTGACCTATCCTTATGTATATGTACATTGCTAGTTCTAGTTGGAACTATCTTCTGTGAACTCTTCCCTATATTAGTTCTGTTCTCAGTATGTCCTTCTAAAGTGTCTATAGTTACTCTAAAAGAAATCAGTAGAGCAAGCACGCTCCAAAGCAGCATTAATAATCCTGTACAGCAGCATCACATCTTGCACCATCTTTTCAGAAAGGTACATCTACTTTGATTATTGTTAGTGTTAGCCATCTTGTTAATTTGACCGTGTCTTTTGACTTAGCCTCTTCTACTCCACTACTGAACTTTAGGGCAGCAAGTACCCAACAGATTATTACAATCTACTAGTTTTAATATTTCTTCTTTTTCTTCTCCGAATGATCTCTTTGGATTATTCAATTTGGATTTTCATCACTTTTCACTGTTTCTTCATCATCATCAAACTGTATCAGGTCCTGAACATCAGTTTCTTCTCCAATGTCGGACAAGATAACTCTCAGGATTCCCACAGCTTCTTCTTCATCAACCACTTTCAGTAAAGCCTCCTCTAGATCCTTGACTGTCTGCCTCTTCTCCTTGTTCAGGCAGTGCCAGATACGTCCATTCTGGTGACTTATACCTCTGGTTTGGTTTTCTGATTCTTTTAGTTCTCTCAGATATCTTTGTTTCTTCCTCTTTCGTTGGATTTTGACTTGACACTTCGTTCACTTGTTCAGCTTTCGAAGAGTTAACTCGTGTCAGTCGATACCTCAGTCTCTTTATCTTGTTAGGCCAAAGATCTCCTTTAGCATTTCTCTTTTGTCTTCCTTCTTTATTGTTTCTTTCTCCAATCCAAGTTCTCTTTCTCAGAACTCGTCCTCCATGTATCTCACCCTCGCTTTCATCAGATTCTGTCTCAGTTGCCTCTTGTTCATCAACAGTTTTCTCTTCTCTAGCAACTTCTTTTTCTCCAACAGTCTCTTTTTCCACCAATTGAGATTTCCCTACTTCTGTCCCTCCTCGGGTCTCCGACACGCAATCTTCTTGCTGTCTACATGTCCCTTCACCTAGCTTGTTGTTGATATTTCCTACACCTCCTCGGGGTTTTTCCGCAATCTGTCCCTCTCTGTCTTTTCCTGTCCCTTCTTCAATATTTATCTCAGGTGGAACTTGTCCAATTTCATAATTTGTTTCTGGTGTCCCTTCTGTTGGAATGTTCTTTTCTTTCTTTCTTTTTGTGTTGGTCACTGTTAGCTGAAACCTCAGGTACTTCTTCAGAATCTGAACTCGCCTCTGCGGTTTGCAATGTTCTTTTCAGAACCTCTTCTGGTGGGATGAAAATTTCTCTTGACTCACTTTCCCCACTTTCAGGATTCTTTTTCCTTCTTACTGCCTCGCTGTCTGCATCATCACTGGAATCTAATTCTTCAAAGTATTCTTTTCCAGTGCCGTCTCTTGGATTTGGAACTCTGTATGTGACTTGCATGTATCCAATTTTTCACTCCAGCACACTTTACAGCAGTCGTTGTAGTCCGAATGACTTGTCTTGGCCTTCCCAACCTTGGAACCAGGCAATTCCTTCTTCTGTGGACTTTTATCCTTACCCAGTCCCCTGGGCTCAGATCATGGGCTGGTTTCTTTTCAAGTGTGGTGGCGTCTTCTCCAACCTGGTGAAACACAGAATGAACTGCGTCAGCCAGGCCTTTACAGTAATCCAAAATCATGTCATCAGTTATAGTCATCAGCTTGTTGACTGGTACAAATGCATGTCTCATAGCACGTCCCATGATAATTTCATGTGGACTCAAACCCGTTCTGTCTGGAGTAGACCTAATGGTCATCAGGACTAGAGGCAAGACATCAGGCCATTTCATTCCTGTGGCCAGGCACATTTTTCCAATTCTGTTTTTGATGGTACCATTCATCTGTTCAACCACACCAGAAGCCTCTGGTCGGTAAGCACAATGTAGCTTCTGCTGTACACTCAATGCTTCACAGATCAAACCCATGATTTCATTATAAAAATGTCCTCCTCTGCCTGATTCAATGGTCACTGGGAACCCGTACCTTGGGATAAACTCTCTTAACAGTAGCTTGGCCACTGTTATTCCATCATTTCTTCTTGTTGGATAGGCCTCCACCCACCTGGAGAACAACCAGACCACCACCAGGACACACCTTAATCTATTGACTTGGGGCATTTCAATGAAGTCTATCTGCATTCTTGTGAAGGGTCCTCCCTCTCTGCCTATTGTTCCTAGGCTCACCACTGTTTTCTTTCCTGGATTGAATTGCTGACATATCAAACATCTCTGACAAAGACTTTCTGCTATCAGCCTGAATTTCGGACTATACCAGGTCTGCTTAAAGGCCCTTATCATAGCATCCCTCCCCAGGTGTCCTTGGCCATGATACATCCTTGCCATTGTTGATAGCATGCTATTTGGCATGACTGGTCTTCCATCCCTATAGACCCACACATTGTCTTTTTCCCTTGGTGCACAACCTGCTTTCACCCAATCTTTCATTTCCTCATCTCCTGCCTCATCCTGCAGCTGTTTCACTTCCTCCCATGTTCCCACCTCATTAGTAAACATTAAGGAACAAGAAGACAGTTCTCTTTCTTTACTCCGATTAATGGAATGATTGTTTCTTGCACAGTATTGTGCTATGTCATTGGCAAATGTATTCCCAACGGTGACAAAATCATCACCTTGACCATGAGCAGCACATTTTACAACTGCTAGTTCTTTAGGCAGCTGTATTGCCTCTAACAATTTTCCAACCACTTCAGCATTCTTTATGGGAGTTCCACTAGAGGTCAGGAAACCTCTTTGTAGCCATAGCTGGCCAAAATCATGGACAACTCCGAAGCCATACTGGCTGTCAGTCATCACAGTCACTCTCACATTTCTTCAAATCTTGCAGGCTTTTGTTAGTGCCACCAATTCTGCCACCTGAGCGGATTTAACTCCTTTCAAAGGAGATGCTTCCACAACTCCTGAAACTGTACACACAGCATATGCAGCACTCAGTGTTCCTTCATCCGTTCTCAAGCAAGATCCATCCACAAACAACACATGATCACTCTCAGGCAGTGGCAGATCTCTTATATCTGGCCTTGGTTTTGTACAGTAATCAAGCACATCCAGGCAGTCATGATCAACTTCATTTCGCACACCCACACATTCAGCATCAGGCAACAGTGTCGCTGGATTCACATTCACACATCTCTCCAGGCTCACATTGGTTGCACCAAGAATGACTTTCTCATATTTAGTCAGCCGACTATGAGACATGAACTGTGTCCGGCTCCTTGTTAAAAGGATTGCCACATCATGAAGTACGAATACCCGTACAGGATATCCCATTATGATTCCCTCACTTTGTTCCAGACTTCTGCATGTAGCAGCTACTGCTTTCAGGCAACCTGGTAAACCCACAGCTACTGGGTCAAGTGTTGATGAGAAGTATGCAATTGGCCTTCTCAAACGTCCATGTTTCTGGATTAACACAAAGTGCATATCCATTTCTCTCACTACAGTACAGCTCAAATTCTTTTTCATAATCCGGCATTCCCAGGGCAGGAGCTTCACATAGCCTATTCTTTAACTCTTTAAATGCTGCCATCTCTTCTGGGTTTAATTCCAATGGGTCTTTTACCTCACTTTTGGTCAATTTAATCAATGGCTTGGCAATCAGGGAAAAATTACTTATCCACTGACGACAGTAACCAACCATTCCCAGAAACATTCTTACCTCTCTTTGTGTCATTTGGGCTCTCATTCCCCTGATTATTTTAATCCTGTCAATAGTCACTTTCCTCAGGCCTTTCTCAATATTATGTCCCAGATACTGGACTTCTTTCTTGCAGAATTGCAGTTTGGCTGGAGATACCTTTAATCCTCCATCTGCCAAGTGATTCAGTAAAGCAATGGTGTCTACTTCACAGGCTTCACGTGTTCTTGATGCCACAAGCAGGTCATCAATGTATTGGACCAAAACTGAATTTTCAGGCATTGTTAGACTCTCCAGAGATTTCTTCAGCAATTGATTAAATATCGAAGGGCTTTCTGTATACCCTTGTGGAATTCGGCACCATGCCAAAATTCGCTCTCCAAATCTAAATGAAAAAATTGGCTGGCTGTCATGATGCAACGGGATTGAAAAGAAAGCATGGCACAAATCAATTACTGTATACCATTCTGCATCATGGGGAATCTGATACAAAATCACTGATGGATTTGGCACAATGGGACAGCATGACACAATTTTGTTAATTTTTCTTAAATCCTGTACTATTCTGAACTTCCCATTAGGTTTCTTCAGTCCCATTATTGGCGAATTGCATGGGCTGCTCAATATTTCCCTTAACACCCCCTGCTGGATCATTTTCTCGATTATGGGTGTTATACCTTCAATTATTTCAGGTGTCAGTCTGTATTGTGGAATGTTTGGGTAAACTACTCCTTCTTTTACAGTAATTTTCACTGGATCTACATTTCTCATAAAGCCCACATCTTCTCCAGTAAAATCCCAAACTGCTGCTTTTACTGTCTGTTTCAATTCTGGGGGTAATGCATCTGGATTAAACACAGCATATGTTCCCAAAGCCTCACACTCCCTGTTGTACATGGTCATTCTGTATAGCACATCCTCATCTGGTGTTTCAAAGGTTATCCCATCTGGAGTACCGAAAATAGTGCAATTCATCTTGCACAGCAGATCCCTGCCTAGCACGTTCACAGGACTAGTGTCACACACCACAAATCGGTGCATGTCTGAAAATGTCGCTATTTTAACCCTTACTGGTTCAGTAAGAAGGGTTTTAATCTGTGTGTTAGACACACCAACTACTTGGATTGCTTCATCCGAGAGAGGAAGATTCTTTATATCAGCTGACCTGACAGTTGATCTTGTAGCTCCTGTGTCAACTAGAAAAGTTACACTTTCACCATTGATTTTTCCATCTACAAAAGGTCCTGCCTGGTCTATTTCTAGAGTTGCGCCAAGTACGCACTCTTCCTCCTCTCTTCGGCACCGTCAGAAGTCTCCCTCAGAATCACTTCCCTCATTTTTCAGCCAATATTGAGATACAGCGCTTGCGCGTTTTGGCTTGATTACCTGCTCTTCATCGTAGAACCCCGACTCTTGACTGTACTTCTGGGATCCTTTTCTCTGTGGCAAGGGTGGTTTTGGCACCTGATTCTGCTGCTTAACAGCCCTCTGCTGTTGCTGACCACACCCCTCACTCTGCACCTGTGAATTCAATGATGGATTGTCATCATTAGTAGACGGTGGATTCTTAAACTCTGATTTCCAGTGCCCTAATTTTCCACAGTTGTGGCATGGAAATTTCTTCTTGGCTTCCTCAATGTTGCCTTTCCCTTTTCCTAGACCAAACCTGGGTTTATTTCCTGGATTATTTGCTTGTTCAACCAACTCAGCTTCCTGTCTTTCTGCAACTTTCACCTGTGCCCACATTGCCTTTTCTTTCAGTTTCCTTTGCTTTGCCTCAATCTCATCACTGAAGTATTTTGCATGTCTCAGGATCTCATCAATCTTTTTGCTCTGCCAATCTACGGTATGCTGCCTTATCATTTCACTGATTTCAGGCCGCAAGCCATACACAAATCTATATACAAAATGGCTCAGATCCTTATCACCCAGATGTTCATCTCCACTGAACTGTTTGAAAGCCAGTATTAGTCTTTCATAGTAAGCATGGACTGATTCTTTCACTTCCGGATGTGTTCGATCTATTTTAACCCAGTCTGTTTCCTTGGGGGGTACTTTATTTTTCAAGAAGGCCATAACCTGCTCATACTTTTTCATGACCTCCGGATCTGGTGCTCCTGTCTTTGGATCTCTCGGGTACTCTTTAGTGGGCCAGTCCATAACTATTTTACATTCTGCCCACAGGTCTGCTGGTACAATTATATCAAACAGACTATTCAGGTCAATCCACAGCACTTTTGACAATTTCACAAATCTGTCGACCTGTCTATACCACTGGACGGGCTTCTCCCTTAGTCGAGGGAAATCATTTGTAAATGACAAAATATCCTGTCTGGTCCATGGGACATGTACATACCCTCCTCCTGGAATCTCCCTCATGGGGTAAGCTGTCACTGCTTTCTCCTTTTCTTTCATAGGAAATGTCGAGTAAGTTCTGTCTGTTGCATCCTCTCGCTTTCTATACCATCTGTCTTTCCATCTCTCCACATCTCCCCATTTTCTCAGCAAAGCAATCATCTCCTTAATCTGCCCTGTTCGGCCTGCATTGTTCAGATTCTCAATGTCCTTATCTGTAAAATCCACTCGGTAAGGCTTTTGTAAAGCTTTTACCTTGTCCATGTCAATCCCCATTTCACTGGCTATTCCTTTCAACCTGTCATGTATGTTCTTTGCTCTCCATGTGATACTTTTGCATAAGAACAGAATCTCCCCTTCCTGATAATTTTTCTGCGTTTCTGTAGGGATTGTTCCTACAATCAGTTCCTCCATTTCCATACGTAGTCTAGCTACATCAAGTCCCTGGGATTCTTTTTCTTTCCTCTGCAAAGCCTTCAGCCAATCATTCAAATCTTCAGCAGTTATTCCCACAGATTTTTCTGCGTCCCCTGGTTCTGACACTCTTTGTGGTTCTAGGATTGATCCTCTGTTCCCTTCCACACATCCAGAGTTCAAACTCGAGTTAGTCTACACACTCAATTCTCCTCCACATATGGTATGTCTCCACTGATTTTCTCCCGTTCTCCACTGTGTTTCTCCTGTTCTCATTTCTACCTGCTCTGGAGGAACAATCAATCTATTGCCCACATAGGGAACTGTCAAACCACTTTCGCCCGTCCTCTGCTTGTCGAAAATCGGCATAACCGGACCTATTGTCACAGGCACCGTAACTGCCTCAAGATTCTTAGTCAGTTCCCTGATTTTCTCTGTCAATTCAAAGGTAGTCCTTGCTAGTTCTCTGGTCTTTTCATCCTCAACTTCATTCTCCCTTTCTCTCTCTCTTTCCCTCTCGCTCTCTCTCTCTCTTTCTCTCTCTCTTTCTCTTTCTCTCTCTCTTTCTCTCTCTCTTTCTCTTTCTGCCAGAGAACAACCGCTTTTCAACCCAGGGGTGGTACCCTCTGTCTTAATAATTCGCAGGGTGTCTCTCATTGGGGTCACTGCTGTTCCTACCTCTGGTTCTCGTCTATACGGGGGTGGTCTTTTGTAGAGCATGTCCTCTAGGACATTGTCATCAGACTCATTCGCCCCATATCTCCTTGTGTCTACATTATGTTCTTTTTCTGTACACTTTCTCCCTTCTGTCTCCTCTGCTGTTCTCACAGGATATAATCCCTCGGTCATACTGGCATCACGCCATCGTCTCATCTGGTCATGATGGGTTTCGCGATCATACTTCCGCCCAAACATATACCTGTAACTTCCCCCACCCCTCTGCTTTTCTCGTTCATGCATTTCATCTTCCCATTCAGTCAATGCCTCGAACTGCGTCGGCCTAGGCCGAGGCTCTAGACTCATCATCCGTTCCCGTAAATTCCTCAGTATGGCCAGATTAAATGAACCATGTTCCGGGAAAGCTAAAACTCCATCCTCTTTGGTATACTTCACCCAGTTGTCTAACCAAATACAGGTATGATACCCATACTTTGCAACCATGAAGGATGCGGGGGTTCTTATCGGGGGCAGTAACTGTCCTTCCCTAGTCACAATATCCTTATCCTTGTCAAACCAGTTCTTAACCTTACTAAACAAGGATTTCTTTTTCTTTTCCTCAGCGTGGTAATACATTTTCTTATTTTCCGCAAACTTTTTGTCCTTTCTACAACTGTACGATCTCCTGTCCAATTGCAGCGCGACTCACACTAACGCACCAATCCTGGAGCGTCTACGTCACTGACTCAGTCCACGAATCCCAGCGCGACTCACACCAACGCACCAATCCTGGAGCGTCTACGTCACCCTGTATGTCTCCCAATCCTAGCGCGGCGTACACTAGCGCACCAATCACCGTGCTTCCACTATTCTAACCCACTGTCCAATCGCAGCGCGGTCTCCCTGACGTCACCAGTCGCTGCAGCAGCTCCTGCTCCTGTCTCCTGTCTCTCTCGTCTACCCCTCCTTTACAGAACTACTCGGTAGACTTTGTTTGAACTTCTACGAGTCTGTTAGTTACAACATACAAACCTCTCCATTGTCTGCTTCGCTAGCCATAGAACAGCAAAAGATCTTTCCCACGAGAATTCTGCCTTTCCCGAGAGCAGCGCTTACCTCTGCCCTACTACAGAATCGTTACTTCCGTTGATAAAGTAGCACATTCCTCTACTCTACCCTTCTAACAAGCACCAATTAACTGTGTTCTCCGGAATGCTCCTAAGAGTTTCACAATTAACCAGAATGCCTTCTCATTCACGCACTTTCACACCAGAAAATGTAGTACATTCACACACAATTCTGTCTTTCCCGAGAACAGTCTGTCCTACTTCAGAATTATATCACACGTTAACAAAGCAGCGCTTACCTCTGCACTGTCCTTCTATCAAGCTCAGAGAATACCTATTACCTTCCCAGTGATAAGCGTTAACGGAATACCATAAGGATCCCTGATACTTAAGACCAGAACTTCACAGATAATCTTTGCTATCATATACACGTCTCTCACACAGAAAATACGTTTCTAATGGCAACACACGGCGATGCTACCTCATCGAACCCAGACAATGCGACGCGCAACTTCAATTGTCACACGTTTTCCCCTGTCTACATAGAGGGTCAACAATCCCGCCTTTTTCCGAGATCAGCACTCCCTCTGCCCTACTACGGAATTGTCACCGACTCCCTACGTCCCAGAAGCCGTACACACTACATAAAACTCAATACCACTTCGACATACAGTGTTAGTACAAATATCAATCAATAATCAACAAGCCTATATACACGCAAATTCGCCAGATCAAGACAATAGTTAACCATCATTCTGCTACCAAGAAACTGGTGCAGATCGGAGCTTCCGAATCCCCTCTACTTCCACGGACGGAGTGATTTCACAGTCACACACGCACACACACATCATACGCTGGTGGGGCCCATTACACCAACATTCATCCTAACCACTTTATCCGTGCCATGTATAATGGGAGACACTTTCAGTACCTAACCAATCTGCATGTACCCTGAGGTCAATGGCATCAACTAGTTGCTATAGATCTGGTGAAACATTTCAGAACAGGCAAATAAATTCAATAAACATGACAATAAAATAACCACCCGACACAGTGATTCAAACAGAAAATTATTTATCTAAAATTGTATGAAAAGCCAATTAAATGCAAATTCGTTTCTCTCATATTTACCTATTCTGGCTAAAAGTCAGATCCTAAGTCAGAACCGGTCCTCAGCAAAATAATCAAAGTTTCTAGCCGTCATGTAGAGTCACCGTCCTCTTCTGTCAGCATCGGGACCTCTGATCATCAGTTCGGGAAGAAGTGGCGCTAGACCTCTCTAGCCTACTAATATTTATATTAAAATTACATTCCAAAAAGTAACAATCATATTGTACAAAACGGATGACTGACGGAAATATGTCGTCTTGGTACATTGGGATACTTTCGAACATTTTCACACACATTGATCGTCTCAAATAATGAATAGGAAATAAGGGGTCCACAACTAAATCGTTACTTTTACGGATGTCTCTTCTGGATAAATTGTATCCCATTTGTGGGATCATTATAAGTTCATAAAGTCAGCATTTTATTAGGCAACAAATTTTATGTTCAGGGGCACTTGGCATCACTCCTGGATTTGTCGTCATGATCATGGCTTTTCAGTTCGTCAAAAGGGCAAGGTCACAGGCTGCGCGAAGCCTCCTTGCAAAATTTCCATCAACTCGAATGCAGGCTGCGGGTGGTAGCCATCTTTTGGTAGGCCACATTGGTCAACTTAAGTGAAAATGAAACACAAAAGAGAATTACTGCACAGAAATGATTATACAGTGTTATTCCCCTGCTAATACCCTTATGTGTATGTATTTATCTAGCCATTTGTGACATCAAAAGCCATTAATGCATATTAATTATAAGTACAGAACACAATAACATCACATAGGCAACATCTATTTCGTCAATTTGCTCACCAACTTAGTTCACTTATTATTTAGCCATGCAAATAGCATTCCCACGTGTATTTCTTCAGTTAATAAGGTTGATTAGACCCGACTTGACAAATCTTTAGTAGTTAATAATTAATCAGTAGTATTTTTAATTATAACATACGAAAATGAAACAGGTATACGGTTTTGAAGTAAAACCCTGCTCCATCACTGCCCCAACCCGACATTTTCCTACATTCCTACTGACAACTATATATGCACCCCTTCAGCCTTTCTGAAACCTAAGCAACCATTAAATCTTCTCAGTGCTAGGTGTGCAGCCCTACAAAAGCGTCTTGATCCTATACCCAAGCCACAATTTGAGCTTCTGTACACTCCTCCTACAGCCATTATCCCTCCTCCCTTTTAGATCTTAGGCTACCAGATTATGCAATGGGCTTTTCTTTCACAAATTAAAGTTTTCATTTGTTTGTTCACTTGCATGAACTGAACTCCCCCTGGGCTACTACTCCCTGAATTCACCAGATGCTTAATCTGAAGCTTGGTGGGAGTACAGCACAGCATCGTCGGTGGCGAGAAGAAGTCTGAGAACCTTCATTAATGGCATTTTAAAAACACAAACAGCTCTTACAGCTCTCCAAGAAGCATGTAATCCTTGTGCTATCCCCTCTCCTACATCTCTAATGCCCCCTCCCATGGTTTGAGGTCTACCATGCCATCCGCCCACCTTGAGGCACACCCCTCTGAGCCAAACCATCACTCACAGCCATGTTAAGCTCTCCTTCGAAACCACACACATCTCATCTCCTCATTCTCAGTTAGAGCAACTGTGCATCAAAAGCCCAGAATTAAGTGAGCTACTCACATCTGACTTGGCAGAGCCTGAGATAAATGCTGTGCAGAGCGCCAGGGCGGCTTTGGAACCTGGATGCACGGTTGCAGGCATTTGAATGTGAGATGCTGGCAGATATCAACACGTGTAAGTAACACACATAGACGTATGAGACAATGTAGATACAAGAGGGTCCGAGTACAATAGGTGCCCCTCCCCCTCCATCCTGAGTTTTGCACCGGTTGCAACACCCTAAAGCCGGTACTACCTGACCATAAACATGGGTTGAGCAGGGCAGGGGTTTCGGCTGCAGGGTGGTACAGGGAGCCACTGGTACTTTTGTGCACCCGAAGCAGCTTCTGTATGCTGCATTATTAAAAAAACACAGTCTCACAGAAACAATCTAGAAGTAAAGGTGGCACAGTGAAAACAATGATCAGAATTTTGCCTAAAACTTAACTTTGTTTTTGTCATAATTGTTTACAGTGCATCGAAATAAATATACTACTACTTTAAAAAAAAAAAAATTTGTATAGTACATCAGTTAATACTATTTATTTTATTGCACAAGAAAAATGATGACAAAAAAGTGGTGCGTTGGGCAAATTTATGCTCCTTCTTTATACAACATTTTGAACACAAACACCATGTCCACTCAGAGCAGTGTTGACTGCAGCCCGCTTCAGGCCTGAGCACAGAGTGGTGACTCCTCAGAGAGGCACCTGCTGCACTACTCTCCGACTAAATCTTCCTGGCAGCAGCTGGTGACGAAAAAGCAGGTGAGGGAGGGGAGTCACTGCTCCGGACTACTTTAATCTCCAGATGTCTGTGCTCTGCTTTATGGTGGTTTCATGGATTCTGTGGCTGGCAGCATCAGGAAGAGACTCCGCGTCAGCACTGGCCTCGGCCCAGGCGAGCAGCAGTCTGACGCACAGCAAGTAAGACCACAAAGAAGAACAGTTGCCGTTGCTGTCTCCATGTAGACCCAGGATCCGTTGTTCTGCACAGCACACCAGAAAACTCCGAGTCCGACAACAATACCTACGGTGCAGACAGGGCAGCCGGAAAGGCAGGCACTGAGGCACCGACAAGGACACGCCAAATGTGAGGTGTTCTGGCCGCTGCCCTCCAACAGAAGAAAAACATGAGGTCTCAAAAGCTTCCCCGCTGTAAATCAAACTTCCCACCTAGACTGGACTGGCCGGCCTGGGAAACCCGCACAGTAGCAGAAGCTTCTCATCTCCTCCCTCAGTACGCATGTCGGGCTGGTCCGCGCAAGGCACGCGTCCAACTAGAAACTGGACCCATTGCTTCTTAGTAAAAACATTTTTTCTGAAAGATGAGTTTCCTGTAAGAGAGCAATATGGCATATTGGTCTAGAGAAATGGATGAGAATTCTTTCTTTTTAAAAGTATTATGGAGACCTTTAACATTTCATGAAACCAAATGAAGATTAGTCATGTGATATAGTCATAAAAAGAAAAATAGTTAACATAATGATTATAACAGCGTGTGATAGATTAAACGCATTAGTGAGTTGAACATTGTATGAACAATGTAAACAGTACATAGGTAAGGCTAGGGGACGAGAATACATAAACGGCCAAGCGGAAAGCAGGTAGAAAGATTTAGAAAAGAAAGGGCTATGAAACAGACAAATGAGGTAAGAAGGGAGACGATTTAAACTCCCAATGTTAGTTGAATAGAACTGGCGAAAAGGTTATAGCCAAAGAAATCAGAAGATAAGAATGGAAGATAATTAAACCTGGAGAGGGAGGAGCAAAAAGGGAATAGAACCTGTCCCTGAGAGAAATGGAAGTCAGTAAATAATAACGGTTGGTTAGAGATCTGCAGAAGTGAAGAAGACACGTAACCCATTATGTATTCTGAGAGCATAAAGAAGAGACAAGAAAATAATTTACCATGAACAAGACAATACATTGAGTGTACATTTAGGGAAACAGGGAGACACAGGCACACTAAAACTTCAAACGTCTTCAACAGAGACAAGATCTGAAAAAAGGTGTTGAAATAGTAAGTATCAATAGGAGAGAGCCCGCAAGTCAAATACACCATATAAGAAAGAGTGAACACAACAATATCAAAGAACTGTGAATCATGTATTTCCAATTTCCATCCCTTCTATTATGTGGAGGAAAATGAATTTCTTCAGATCTTCTGGATTGTCAAAGTTGATGTTTTATCAGACCATAGCATTTGTTTCCATTGTTTGGCAGCAGAGAAAACTTTCAATAGATCCGAATATAGATTGAAAATACAGGATCTATACATAGGTTTTTGACCCTGGTTTCCTTTCAAACTGTTGTGCACTGGTCCTTAATGATTCATTAATTTGATTGTGCCTCAATTATGCATTTTTGTAGCAGAAAATCACCAAAGGACATTTTTTCCTAAAAACATTTTATTAAATTCAGAAATACCATGTATGGTAAAGATAGTCATTGTGATTTAAAAGACTGATTTTCAAATTAACAATTTTAAAAACAAAATATTGAAAATACTTAAAAGTATATCTTAAAACCAAGGTTTAGTGTTGAAGACATATTGATTCAATGAAAAGCAAAATGTCAATATTTAGACTAATCAAAGTAACATCCCACTATCATAAAACAAAACGAAAGAGCCAAACATGATTTTGATGTCTGAAGCCTCAGTTAAGTGCGCTTGTCTGAGATGCACATGGCCTCACTGCTGTTAATGGCATGATCCTCAATCCCATGTGTGCTCAACTTGCATTCTGTTGCAGTATGAGTGTCAATCCCAGATGCACATGGTTCAGCTACCGTTATTTTATGAGTCGCTATCCCAGAGGCACGCGACTTCACTGCTGTTATTGCATGAGTGCGATCTCAGTTGGATGATTCAGATGCTGTTATGGCTAAACTACTGCTAATACACAAGTCTCATTCACACATGCGCATGATTCAGATGCTGATGCTGTTATAGCACAAATCTTGATCCTCAGTGACAGCCTCCTGATACCACAAGTACTTCCATTCAACAAATGCATGTTTTGAACTCCTGTTTGTGAGACCATGTTGAACTTGAAAATTTGACAAACATCTCCAACAGGCCCACAGGGAGGGACAAACAGGATAGGTGAAGCAAAACTATGGCTTCAGTACATAAACGAATCTGTCACGGAGTGTCTGCATAAACTGCCCAATGTTGCATTATTAAAGCAGCTTGCTTTGAGGTACGTCCAGGTTGCTGTAATGTGGAGCAAAGCATCTGAAGAGTACAATAGGAGTGCTGTGTAACTCATTTGGGTAAGGCATGGCTATACGACCTCACTCTTCTCTTGTGCGGTATCCATTTATCTGGTTCTGCTACAAATTAAAGGTATGTTACCTTACCCCAGGCTAAACGTACCTTTTCAACTTTGACATTATGCTTGAGCATGCATATAACCACTACTCTACAGTGAGGAAAGACTGTTTGTGACAGCACGTACTAACATGCATTTGCAGAGAACTGGGGACAGTGTTGCCAGCCAGTGTATGCAACCCCACCCACTTTGGTTAACTGCAGTAGACTTCTGCGCATCAGGGGAGCTGGTCAGTTGGTTCCAGGAGCCTGGGATTCGAATCTGGAGCGATGCTGGCATTTACTCATGAGTGATACAGCATTAAACACTTAACTGCTGCGCTTTTCCCTCTAGTGCTAATCCCTTTTTTTTTTTAGCTATTTGGGGTAGTTTGTGCTTAGGGCTGCATAACTTTTTTTCTACATAAGGTATCCACATCAAATTTGCTTCCTTTTTTTCAAGATCGTGGGGATTCTAAAGGTTCTCAGTGTGTGGGTTCCCCTGGACGGGACTGAGAAAATCGGCAGAATATAGCTAAGTTTTGAGTTTTTGGGAGAAAAGAGTGCTCTGGATAAAAGTGTCTTTACTAAAGTCACCATCTTCCCAGCTTTCAGGAAAATTCAGAGCTAAATAAAATAACGAATTTTCACCAATTTTTGGCATTTTTCAGAGAGGCGCCCTTTTTTTTTTTTCCCTTTCAACCTACTTCCAGTTTGTGGTAGAAACAAGTGTGAAGCCCATGAGTGATCCAGGAAAGCTATGGATTTCTGAAAAGTAAACAAAATTGTGAATTCAGAAAGGGGACAGGTGCAGATCCCTCAAGGTTTTCCCAGAGAAACTAACTGTTGAAATAAAGAAATATTGAAAATGAGTAGAAAAAAACGGACATTTGTGACGTTTGCATCTGCAACTTTTTGTCTCGATGGCGGATTAACATACGCAATATGCCATAACGTTTGCTAGACCATTCTGGTTGTGGGATTATATAGGGTTTGTAGGTTCTCCAAGAACCCAAAGCACCCAGATCCAACAAGCGAGCTGCAGCATATAATGTTTTTTCATTGTGTACCGAGTATAGACCAATTTATTTGGTGAAAAATGTAGAGTGAAAAATGGGTATCAAAGAAACCTATGTATTTCTGAAATGAACACTGTAGGATGCTGACTCAGTATATAGTGTTCACCTATGGTGAGGCACTGTGCACTGAGTCCAAGCAATCCTTAGTGGTAGTGTTTAGGTCTCTGAAAAACAGAGCTCTCAAGGGGTGGCTGTGGACAGCAGCTAAGGCGTGTTCAGGAGGGTGTGAAGCAGGTGCATTTACCACTATAACCGCCCAGTAAGCTTTTCACACAAGAAAGGACCACACCGGGTGAGTATAAAAATACTTTGTATTTATTAACACACACTAGACACTAACTTGGTATATCTTCTATCCGGAGATATCAACTACACACAAGAAATATTCAGAAATAGGTAAGTAGCATAAGAAAACTCATGGGGCCCAACTATCAGGCCAAACCATATACTAAAATAGTGGAATGTGAGGTAAGTACCAAAACGGGACGAATACCCAAGGGTGGAGGACCCCGTGGAAGCACGGAGCCACCCAAAGTGAGTAGCCAGGGACACCAAAGTGCCCGGGTGCAGAGTCGTTACACAGGATAAAACGTCAATTGGATAACACAGGGAAAGTCACAGTTGTAGTTTTACAGTTATAGGACGCTTCCCAAAGGACCCCGAAGGATCCACTTGAATCAGGGAAGGTTGGAGAGCCACCCCACCCATAGATACCCCAGGAACCAGGACAATTGCACCAGGGAGCCCATGTGCATAGGGCTGAAATGGTGTCGGAACCACCCATAGATGCCAATGGAGGTTAGTGGAAGATCAACAGCTACAGTCTCATGGACCATGCCGGTGGAACCAGGATGTGGAATCCATACTAGATGAACCTGAAAGCAGAGGGGACAGAGTCCAAACCACCCGGAAGTGACCAGGAGGCACAGGAGCACAATACCAGTCTTGTTTGAGGTTTTTGCTGTAGCACAGTGAGGTTAAACAACAGCTGTGGAGACCAGGCAACAATGCAGGAGCATATGGGCTGTCTACGAGCTGTCCCACGCCGGTCGATGAGTGCAGCAAGGTCAGTGGCCAGTAGCACCATCAACAAGTCTTGGCAAACGCAAACAACGGTTCGCAGGAGAAGATGCTGTGTTGCAGACGTTCAAAGTCTGTGGGACTAGCCCAGCAAGGCAAAGTCAGAGGCCGCCCTCCGCATGCAGGAGGGATTAACAGAGTCCCCCTTAGACAGCAGGCGCAGGGAAGCCTCAACAGCACACAGAAGATGAAGGCCCACGATGTAAAGGATGCAGGCAGGATGTCGATCTTGGAGCTTTGCAGTGCTGAAGGCTGGGGCTTCTTTGAGGTTGAAGAACTTTTGTGGAGAGAGCCAACAAGCCTTGGCAGTGGCAAAAAGATACGGTGCACAAGGAGGCCGTTCATGTGGGCTGGAGAGGGATTACAGTCACCCCAGTTGCAGGGAAGACTGGTCAGGCCTCTGGAGAGCTAACAAACTACCACCTTAGTTGCAGAGCCGGGTGATATCTGTGGGACAACAGTATCAACAAACCGGTCGTCATCGTAGAGGTGCCTGCACATGCTGAGAAGGGACTCCTTAACTTCAAGGGAGATTTCTTTTGGTTTGGATGCAGGCTGAGTCCTTGGTGAATCAGCGAATGCACATCCATGGAGTTGCAGAGCTTGAAAAAGTACAGGGATGAAGATGCAGCAGGAATCTTCCCACCCAAAGCAGTCTTGTCGTAGATCCTGGCTTGAGAGCAGCAGAGTTCCTGTGTCCACCAGCAAAAGAGTTTTTGAACAGTCTTAAAAAAACAGGCAGTCGGATCTTGAAGTCGATGTTGGGACGAATCTAAGGACCCACCCTCAGGGGAGCCCTTAAGTAACCCTAAAAAGGCGAAGGGCCTCTTCTATGGTGACCCGCCTATCATAGAGGGTCAGGGAAACTACTCGGCTGTCCTGGCCAGTCAGATGCTCCCAGGGGCTAAGAATCAACATGGCTGAATGAAGTGGCCACCAGGAGGAGCTCAGGGCACCTCCCTAGGCAGGAGCTGGACAGTGGGGTGGACACTTCCCAGTCCATTGTTTGGTTTCACGCCAGAGCAGGAGCCAAGGGCTCCTGAACTGGGCAAAACTGGTTTATGTAAGGAGGGCACCAAATATGCCCTTCAATGCAATCGGGTGGCGCTCTGAAGTGTCTTCACCATACCTAAAAATGCAACTAACACTGGAATCAGTGTAGTTGCATGATTCTAACATGTTTGAAACTAAACATGACCAAGTTCAGAGCAGCCACTATTTATTCGGACATCTTGACTTGTCAGTGTCAACGACATACCTTATAATTGCTCTCCCGCACCTACAGGGTTTGTAAGGGTACCCCTGGTCATACAGGGGTACCCACACACCTAGAACCATGCACCCTACCCTTGGACTGAAGGACCTACCTAAGGGCTGACTTATAGGTTTAAAGTTTGGTGACGGATATAAGGGGAACCTCATGTCCAAAGTGAAAGGTACAAGTACAATTTCACACAGTCTGCAATGGCAGCTCTACAGACACAGTTTGCATGGACTCCTATGGGTGGCATAATACATGCTGCAGTCAGGGGAGACCCCTGGTTTAGCAATGATCTTGGTACCTCAGTACCATATACTATGGATTTACAAGGGTACCCCAGTATGCCTATTGTGGGGTGTACAAAGTACCATTGAATTTAGAGGAGAGAGAACTGCAACTGGGGTCCTGGTTAGCAGGATCCCAGTGAACTACAGTCAAAACATACTAACACTAGGCAAAAAGTGTGGGGGGGGGGTGTCTATGCCAGAAAGATCCTACTTTCCCACATCCCCCTCCCCTCAACTGAAAGTAGATGAGACGAGCCTTTCCCAGTGGAGTCTTCATATTAGGAAATATTAGGAAAGTCCATCTGCATTGGCATGGTTACTCCCAGGTCTATGTCCCACTAAAAAATTCCATCCCCTGTAGGAAAATTGACCACCTCAAAAGTTTGAGGTTTTCACCCTTCATCTGTTTGTCACGGTGAGGTTAAACACTAACCTTAAGCCGGTTGCAGCAGAAGCGATGATGGGCGAGAGGAACCTCTTCCCCTATCTGTGTGTTCCCCCAGAGAGAAACGTTATTCACCTCGCCTGGGGAAGCCACAAGGAAGGGGGGAAAAGGGAAAAAAGGGACAAATGAAACCAGAACGTAGGGGGTTCAGCTCTCTCGGGAAGACTTCAGGGAGACGCAACAGTCACTCGCTATCGCCTGTTTTCCCTTGTAGATTCTACCCCAAGCGTACAGGAATGAAGGAGAGAAGGTAGAAGATAGAGCACTACCCCAGAAGACGGCCAGTAAGAACGAGGAGTGCTCCTCCGTTGGGTCAAGGATGGAAATCCGAGCCTGGCAGTGGCTCTCCTTTGCTGAGGGGTGTAGCGCTCCCAGGCGCTCGTGTGTTGCCAACCGCCACTAACGGTATTTGATGAGGAGACAAAGTATTACAAAAGCAAGTACGAAAGCGCTCCGGCGCATATGTCTGTGAGTTCTCCCCAGCTCCACCTAGAACTGTCCCCAACTTAGATAAAGCGCGTCCTGTGCGTAGAACTGTGAGCCTTCAGCAGCTCACTCTGGCAAGGGTTATGAAATGAAAAGGAAAGCGCTCCTGCGCATAGAACTGTACGCCTTCAGCAGCGCACTCTGGCAAAGGTATTGAACTGAAAAGAAAAGCGCTCCTGCGCATAGAACTGTGAGCCTTCAGTTTCTCACTCTGGCATTAGCTAGTAAGCGTTGCGGCGTTGTGCAGTCTTGCTCCGCGTTGCTCTGTAATGGCGGCCACTTGAAGAGTGCCCCAGGGGTGCCGGCACTGGCGTTCTGGGCGATGATACAGGAAAGGGACCCTATCCCTTTAAGCCGCACCGAAGGTCCGCAAAGAGGGAAGGAAGCCAGCGGGGAAGGTGGAGACGTGTAAGTACAGCGTAGCGCTGTTCTGGACTCGTACTTGGAGCACGGAACCCTCCGGTTTTCAGAGGTACGAACAGACAGGAGGCACACGTACCGAACAGGAATGGAGGTCGCGTTGTTCCGATCAGGAGTTGATGAACAGATCACGGGCTTGTCGGGACTTCACGGAGATCATCAGGTGACGAGCCCCGAGTTCAGAGAAGAAGGAGGTTACATAGGGAGGATACGAGAAAGAGAGGTAGGACACCCGTTCAGATAGTGGCAGGCATTCTGGGAGTTGTAGTGCATTCCTACCTCCTCACTGCTATCGCTACCTACGCGCTGTGACAGAACCCCCTCTTAACAACCGTCGTCTCGGCGGTCCACCGGGCTTCGTGGGAAAGCACCTGTGAAAGCGTCCAATGAGGTGTGGACAATGTAGGTTTGTTACTGGTTCCCAGGATCTCTCTTCCGGCCCAAATCCCTTCCACTCGATGAGATACTGCAACCTCCCTCTAACCCTTCTGGAATCGAGAATGTTGTGTACCTCATATTCTTCGTTTCCATCTATTTCTACAGGAGTGGGTGCTACTAGCTGTCTCGTGCCCCCACGATATGGTCGTAAGAGAGAAACGTGAAAGACTGGGTGTATGTGCCACCGAACAGGGATTTGTAATCTCATAGCTATGGGATTGACTATGCCTACTATGCAATACGGCCCCACAAACTTAGGTTGTAACCTAGTGTTCCCCTTGAGACGCGAATGTCTCGTGCTCAGCCATACTTTATCTCCTATTTGATAGGAAGGGGAAGGAACTCTCTTTTTATCAGCATTACTTTTGTCTCGAGCTTGAGCGAGTTCCAGGTGTCTCTTGGCCTCGGCTAATACTAGCTTTAAGTGAGCATGGTGTTCCTGTATGGTTGGAAGGGCCGATGTTCCTGGTTGTTCAAAGGGTAACATGTTCGGGTGGAACCCGTGTAGACAGAAGAAAGGGGATGTACCTAACGAGGAATGAGTGGTGTTATTGTACGCGAACTCCGCTGTCCATAACAAGGTTCTCCATTCCGCATGGTACTGCAGGGTGAAGCATCGGAGGTATTGTTCTAAGGTCTGATTCAACCTCTCCGTTTTGCCATCAGTTTGAGGATGGTAGCTTGTGGACAATTTGGCATCGATCTTTAGAATGGTGCATAATGCCCTCCAAAACTTAGAGGTGAATTGGGTTCCTCTATCAGTAATGAGGACTGCTGGGATACCATGTAAACGGACTATGTTCTGAAGAAAAACAGCAGCTAACTCTCCAGCCGAGGGTAGCTTGGTGAGGGCTACGAAATGTCCCATCTTCGTTAAGTGATCGATGACCACTAAAATGGTGTTATGGCCTTGACTAGGTGGCATGTCAACGATAAAATCCATGGACACCGTATGCCATGGTGCAGAAGGTATGGGTATGGGTCGTAGTAGCCCTTGGGGTTTTTGATGGATTGCCTTTGCTTGTGTACAAACTGCGCAGTTAGCTACATACTGTTGTGAGTCGGTCGACATCGTTTCCCACCAAAAGTATTTGGATACTTGTTGAAAGGTTTTGTCTTTTCCCAGGTGTCCACCTAAAAGGGTATCATGTACCCATTGTAAGGCCTGGATCTGCAGGGACTGCTCTGGTACATATAGTCTGTTATCGACGTACAGCAAGTCGTCCTTGAGAGCACGATGTTCGGGGTCGTGATCAATCCACGCTTTTATGTCCACTTGTTTTATACCCTGTCTCACCGCAAGTAGGAAGGCTGCTGTAGAAGAGGTGGCCAATATCTCCGTCTGGAAGGTGGCCTTCTGAAGAATACCAGGTGGTTCAGCGGAATGCTGTGTTCCTGTCTCCGGGGTAATTCGAGATAACGCATCTGCTTTCCCATTTTGTGGCCCTGGTCTTTATTTGATCACAAAGTCGAAATCGGCAAAGAATAAGGACCACCGGAGTTGGCAAGGGGTCAAGGCTCGAGCGCTTTTCAGAAAAAGAAGATTACGATGGTCGGTGTAGATTTCGACCATGTGTCGAGCCCCTATTAAATGATGTCTCCACTCTTCGCAGGCCCTTTTTATTGCCAATAGCTCCTTGTCCGTTATACTGTAATTCACTTCACTGGGTGTCAGTTTCTTCGAGAAGAAGGCCATGGGATGGAGTTGACCGGTGTCGGGATGCCGCTGAGAAAGAATGCCTCCTATTGCATTGTAGGATGCGTCGGTTTCAAGCACGAATGGCTGACTTGCATCTGGATGTCTCAAAACAGGGGCAGTCGTGAAGCATGATTTCAGGGTTTGGAATGCTCGTTCAGCCTCTTCTGTCCACTGAAAGACAGCACCTTTTCGCAACAGAAGAGTTAAGGGTTGAATGATCCTGGAGAATTCACGTATAAATCGCCTGTAAAAATTGGCGAAGCCTAGGAAACTTTGTAAGGATTTAACGGTGGAAGGAGACGTCCACTGCAGAATTGCCTGAATTTTCTTTTGATCCATGCACAACCCTTAGGGACCGATGATATATCCCAAAAATTCTACGGTAGAGGCGTGGAACAAACATTTCTCAAGTTTGGCGTATAATGCGTGTTGCTGGAGGCGCTCCAATACTTCGGCGACATGGCGTTTATGTTCCTCCATAGACTTCGAATACACCAAGATATCGTCTATGTATACTATACAAGACACATCCAGCAGACCTCTCAATACCTCATCCATGAAGTATTGGAAGGCTGCGGGGGCGTTGCAGAGGCCAAAGGGCATCACCAGGTATTCGTAGAGCCCGAATTTGGTCCGAAAGGCTGTCTTCCATTCATCGCCCCGTCTTACGCGTACCAGGTGGTAGGCGCCTCGAAGGTCTAGTTTGGAGAAAACCGTAGCCCCCTTCAATTGGTCCAGTAGTACGGGAATCAAAGGCAGAGGGTACCGATTCTTCTTAGTGACACGATTCAGTGCCCTGTAATCGATGCACGCCCTCAATCCTCCTTCGCGTTTTGGTATAAAAAACAGGGGAGAAAAGGCGGGGGACTTAGATGGACGTATGAACCCCAGCCCGAGCAGTTTTTCCAGGTATTGTTGAAGGTAGGTAGTCTTGGCCTCTGTAAGCGCATATATGCGGCTGCAAGGGATACTAGCTCCTGGTTCCAAGTCGATAACGCAATCATATTCCCTGTGGGGTGGTAATCTGCTGG
Source organism: Triturus cristatus (assembly GCF_964204655.1). Lineage (NCBI taxonomy): Eukaryota > Metazoa > Chordata > Amphibia > Caudata > Salamandridae > Triturus > Triturus cristatus. The sequence goes on from NC_140590.1 coordinate 1,359,631,492, forward strand.
CCTCTTTCTCGCTGAACACGTCTTGATATGTGTGATAATCAGCAGGAAGCTCCGAGAGCGGAATCGCTTCTTGAGTGCTACATCCATACGCCAGTAACACTGCAGGATTTTCAGGGATAGTAGTTGCATGGATGCTGGTATAGGTGCAGTGTTCCGCGCAAAAGGAGGAGTTCAGGGTTACCGTCCTAGCGGCCCATTTCACATAGGGGTCGTGTAAGGTGAGCCAGGGTAGTCCCAAAATCAATTTAAAGTGAGGGGCATCGATGAGATCAAACCGGATGATCTCGTAATGCTCTGTGCCAATTTGCATCACTAGTTGTTGCGTATGTAAACTCACAGGACCAGATGATAAATCAGTCCCATCCACTGCCTTCACTGGTTCGGGTATCTCCTTCTTAATGCAGGGAACACTTATTTCTTTTGCGTATCGTTGGTCGATAAAATTACCCGTGGCTCCGGAATCGACTAAAGCATATCCCGTCACAGGGTCCGATCCAGGCCACTGCAACGTGATACCTATGAGCAGATGGGGAGCCATGGGTTGGATCATGTGGCTTTGAGCAGTAAAGACCTCTTCTGTGGTTCTACTCAAACAAGGGGTCTTCAACTGGTTTGAGCATAGTCGTTTCCCGAAGGTTCTGAACCGCGTTCTACTACAGGCACCTTCTTAACCTCTCTGTTCTCTACTAGTGGTAGAGAGCTTGGCTCTACAGTCTTTAATGAAGTGTCCTGATTTCCCACAATACATGCACAGTTGCAGGAGACGACGACGACTTCGTTCTTCGGGGCTCAGTGGTCCTCTTACTCCGCGGATTTGCATGGGTTCTGTTCCATCACTGGGTACTACGGAGCCCTCAGAAGGAGGCTTTGGTCGGCTAGGCAAATATCGGGTTTCTGGCCGCTGCCGATCAGATTTTCGTTCCTGTAACCGGTGATCTAACTGGACTGTAAGGTCGATTAATTCCTCGCATGTAGCTGGCATATGCACCACTTGTGCCAATACATCTTTCAACTCTCCCCTAAGTCCTTGATAGTACAATGAGGAACGTTTTTCGACTGGCCATTCCGTTTCTACTACCAGTCGGTTGAAATTAGTGATGTATGACAAGAGATCCTGTGAGCCCTGTCGCAAGGTGATGAGTTTGCGGTCTAACGAAAGTTGGTGGGCCTTTCTATCAAATAGTTTGCGCATTTCTTCACAAAATGCAGCAAAGTTCTGTAGGACCGGATCATCTCTTTCTATCAGGGGAAAGGACCAACTAGCTGCATTCCCACCCAGATACGACATCACGAATGCCGTCTTGGTCTGATCATTAGGAAACACGGCAGGTTTGCACATAAAATGCAATTTACATTGCCCTAAGAATACACTAAACTTTTTTGGGTCCCCAAAAAACCTCTCAGGCGGGGCTAAAGGCAAGTGTGCGGGTTGTATAACATGAATAGTGGAGGATTCCCCGCTCCCCCCTTGCTCGCGTGTAAGGTTAGAAGGAGGAGGAGGTAAAGTCCAGTTTCGTATGTATGAAGGCCCTCTAGCCCCTGCGGTGGGTGCACGAGACAGGCCCGCTACTTCTCTTCTCATGGTTCCCATCTCGTTTCTCAGTTCCTGGTTTTCGCCTCTAAAGGCGTCCACTTCCATTCGCAAGGCTGTCAGTGTTTCTAGCACCGACGTAAGGACTGTGGAGGTATCCATCGCTCAGGCTGCAAGTAACCGTGGGCTCGTCACTCTGTCACGGTGAGGTTAAACACTAACCTTAAGCCGGTTGCAGCAGAAGCGATGATGGGCGAGAGGAACCTCTTCCCCTATCTGTGTGTTCCCCCAGAGAGAAACGTTATTCACCTCGCCTGGGGAAGCCACAAGGAAGGGGGGAAAAGGGAAAAAAGGGACAAATGAAACCAGAACGTAGGAGATTCAGCTCTCTCGGGAAGACTTCAGGGAGACGCAACAGTCACTCCCTATCGCCTGTTTTCCCTTGTAGATTCTACCCCAAGCGTACAGGAATGAAGGAGAGAAGGTAGAAGATAGAACACTACCCAAGAAGACGGCCAGTAAGAACGAGGAGTGCTCCTCCGTTGGGTCAAGGATGGAAATCCGAGCCTGGCAGTGGCTCTCCTTTGCTGAGGGGTGTAGCGCTCCCAGGCGCTCGTGTGTTGCCAACCGCCACGTAACGGTATTTGATGAGGAGACAAAGTATTACAAAAGCAAGTACGAAAGCGCTCCGGCGCATATGTCTGTGAGCTCTCCCCAGCTCCACCTAGAACTGTCCCCAACTTAGATAAAGCGCGTCCTGCGCGTAGAACTGTGAGCCTTCAGCAGCTCACTCTGGCAAGGGTTATGAAATGAAAAGAAAAGCGCTCCTGCACATAGAACTGTGAGCCTTCAGTTGCTCACTCTGGCATTAGCTAGTAAGCTTTGCGGCGTTGTGCAGTCTTGCTCCGCGTTGCTCTGTAATGGCGGCCACTTGAAGAGTGCCCCAGGGGTACCGGCACTGGCGTTCTGGGCGATGATACAGGAAAGGGACCCTATCCCTTTAAGCCACACCGAAGGTCCGCAAAGAGGGAAGGAAGCCAGCGGGAAGGTGGAGACGTGTAAGTACAGCGTAGCGCTGTTCTGGACTCGTACTTGGAGCACGGAACCCTCCGGTTTTCAGAGGTACGAACAGACAGGAGGCACACGTACCGAACAGGAATGGAGGTCGCGTTGTTCCGATCAGGAGTTGATGAACAGATCACGGGCTTGTCGGGACTTCACGGAGATCATCAGGTGACGAGCCCCGAGTTCAGAGAAGAAGGAGGTTACATAGGGAGGATACGAGAAAGAGAGGTAGGACACCCGTTCAGATAGTGGCAGGCATTCTGGGAGTTGTAGTGCATTCCTACCTCCTCACTGCTATCGCTACCTACGCGCTGTGACACTGTTTTAGCCATAATTGTCTGAACAATGAAGTGAGTGGCAAACAGGTATGGCCTCAACTTCTTCAAGGCCCAGACCACAGCAAAGGCCTCCCACTCAATAGCTGACCAATATTTCTCTTTAAAGTTGAGATTCTGCTGATCCTGGTACTCTTCATTAACCCTTTCGCTGCAGCGGGAATTCCGCCGCAGCGCTGGGGGGGGGTTTGGGGGCAGCGCGGTGGCGCTGTGCTCATGACGGAGTGGTTCCGTCATGTCTCCGCCCACTGCGCTAATTGCCCGCACAGGCGGGGAATCAGCGCAGCGTGGGAGGAGCGGCCGCCAACGGCCGCGGCATGACGGGACCATTCCGTCATGAGCACACGGCGACCGTGGCTCATGACGGAGTGGTTCCGTCATGAGCAGGGGAGGGGTTAAGTTGTGACAACACTGCTCCTATTCCTAGCTCAGAGGCCTCTGTCTGGACAGTAAGTTGTTTGGAGTAGTCAGGACTCTGCAGAATGGGAGCTGAGCACACGGCTTTGTTCAGGGCATCAAAGGCCTCTAGACAGCTATCTGTCCAATTCGCCTTCCTAGGCATCTTCTTAAAGGTGAGGTCATTAAGGGGAGCCACAATGGACCCATACCCCTTAACATATCTTTTGTAGTACCCAGTCAGGCCCAGAAAAGCTCTGACTTGAGTCTGGGTAATGGGAGCGACCCAATCCACAATCCAAACTCCCAAGTCTGGTCCTCACTGGACCAGAAACGAGCATCCTCACCATGCCACCCCGAAACCAGACCCAGGATGCTTTTTTCTGGTCCAGCGAGGGCCAGGCTTGCCGGTTCTGGCTGGACTGTGCCCACGATGAGCAGGGTCAAGCCTGATTTGCTTATGGCTGGGTCTAAACTGGGGTGGCATGGTGAGCAAAAGAATGATGGATTTAACCTAGATCTCTTGACTGGGGTGATTGTTTGATTTGTTCTGCAGTCCAGCAATCATTTGTGTGTCTTTTGCTTTCTGGCCAACACCTGCCGCACTGTTAAAGAAGTAATAGCTCTTTCTGTTATCCCATTAGTTTTAAAGCCTTGCAAAAAATATTTTTATTACAAATGTCAAGAAAAGACCAAAATAAATATTTCACTTGTAAAATGGAAAAAAATGTTTTTGTTAACTTTTGTATGGTTTTTTTTTTCAAACAATTACAATTTCTAATTATGTGTTAATTATAATTCAGGCTATGTGTGTGAAATGAAATTGTTTAAAATGTTTTAAAATATGTCTTGTTTCTGGTTTACCATTGACGTAGTTGGTAGATGTGTACAGCGTTATTGGCGGACTCAAGTCCAGGGTCACCTTAATTTCACTCAGGGTGCCTGCCTGTTCAGCCGAAGATGACTAGTAGGAAAGGTGTGCAAGTCTGAGGTGTCGGTGCTTTGTGCCACCACTACTTTAAGCTTGCACTGCTGCGTGATATGCTATTGAGCGATTCAGCATCCACCTGCGATCTTTCTACTGGGACATTATGAGGTCTGCCAAAGGCTGCCTGTTCCCCCAAGGAGAGTTCTTTCAAGACTCTTCTAGCAGATCAGGGATAGTCTCTCACAGCTCCATACTCACATCCCATACTCAGTGGGATCGTCCTGGCTAAATGCAAACGGGGAAGTTTCAGTAAAGCGTTGATAACATTTTATAGTGTTTAAATGTTACATGCCAGGAGATATAACATTCTTGTTGTAATCTACATGGTTGTTCATTCAGTTTATTCACCTCCCTATGTGGTATGTGCAAGCTATCTTTTTTTTGTATCGCAACACTGGGACTAACACTATGACCAGCACTATGCCATCCAACCTTTCCTTGGGCGAGCAGATATGGGTACTTTGTTTGTCCCATCTTTTTCTGCTTTGCACAAAGTTGTGAACTTATTTACCTCTCCCTTTGGCATTCCCTTCGTGATCATCTTCTTTCATTCACCCGGGTGAGTTAGAGGAAGACAAGACCTGTTTGGATCACTCAGAAATTAATTTTAAAAAGTTGAACAGCATTGCCCCCTGAGGAGCCTGCCAGTATGCTAAGAACAGATATGCATGCATTTTTCTGAATGAAACCCCTGTTTTCTTTGCAGTCCTTTTTAGTGTCCACAAAAATCTTTACAAAGGATCTGTAATTGCCAGCCATCTAGACTACTTATATTAAGAGCCACAGCACAATCCTGTGTAGAAGTTAAATTTGGGGGCCAAACATGTGGCTTCGTGGGAGCAAAAAGTGGGAATGACCTATCAAATGAACTTATTCTTATTCCAAAATGTAACTCTTTTAAAAGTAGCATAAAAACTGCCCTTGTAAGAAAATATTACGTTTGCTCGCTATGGTTATGAAGTCCCACTAATGCCTCTATTCCTCACCTGTTTATTGTCCCATGAACAAGCCTCCCACCCTACCTTCTTTTTTCTTGATACAGCCCTTAGAAGCAGCTGCACAGCACTGTTTAGCCCTCCAAAAATATTTATGCTCGCCTAAAGGAGTTCTATTTAAATCCCATAGTTATGCTACTGTAAGCGCATGATGATATTCACATTTTATCTTGGTCAAAATCAGTCCCAACGGAAATCTTGGCCTGTGTATAGGTACCATAGTGCCTCAAGCACACATTGCGTAGTGAAGGGCATCTGTGCCACACGCTGTGGGTATTTAATGGCATACTGTGGAGTCACTGCAATGCACTCTTTTCCACTGCTCCCAACAGGTTTCTGGCCTAACAGATAATGCCTTTTCAAAGGGACAGTATATTAGGTTCAGGCAGGACTACCTCCGATTCCTGAGCTCACTGACAGTTGGAAGATATTGCATATCCTGACAGCTTCATCTGAGTCCTTTGCAGTTGGTGGACAAAAGAAGCTAGGCAGAACCCCTGTGGACGTTAGACCCTCCCAACTGTCCTACTAATGACTTCATGCTCCACTCTGTAGGTTCCAGCTGATGTCCGTTCAGAACCACCAGCCGCCCTCTGTGAACCTTGCAAAGCAGACTTTGTAAAGCAGACTTTGCAAAGAAGAGTTTGCATGTTTGAGTTTAGCCTTTTGATTTCCAGAGAGACCGGGTTTGCACTGCTGCTGTGACCTTGAGCTTGGACGAGGTGGTTCAGTGAGGTACATGTTCTTGAATTGCTCCAGGTTTGGAAGACCTAGACCCTCATTTCTACACTTACTTTCAAGGTCTGGATACTAAATATCGACTACAGAAGACTGTGGGACGCTAATATTGTCGGCAGAGTATCAAGGGACAAAATATCGAAAGGTTAGTATGTATAGATTTTCTATATCTAACTCAACATCTATGTGCTTTAGAGATAAATATATATCTTCAAGGCACATAGATGTGGAGTTAAGTAAATCTATACTTTCCTATGTGCACTTACTTTTCAATTTCTTATCCCTCAATATCTTGTCCTCAATATTTTTTACTCGATATTCCAGGATACAATCTTCCATCTACAGGACCTCATCAATATCCTCTTCAGCAATGGAAGCATGTCTGAGTAACTAGTTAGATATTGCCATTTACTCTTGTACATCTCTCGACAGTCTGTTTGAGGGGTAATCGGCATCGTACTAGAAAGGCACACACCTCTGTTTTGGTCGCAAGGACATGACCAGTTTATTGCTGTGACTTAACATCACCATTTAGCAAATCCCTTCAAGGTAGCCATTTCTCACAAAACATTTATCTACAACCTTCTATTTGGTGTCCCATTTCAAGTTTTTATTGTTAGGAAGACCAGTTCTTCACTTCTTTTGGTTAAAGTAAAAATTCCTAGTTAGCTTTACTAGTCAATGCTAAGGTGATGTTGCTGTAATAGTCTTATGGTACTCTGGCTTCTTACTGTTTTTTTTTTTTAACTGTTTATCTGAATTTTATCATAACACAGAAAGCATACATTGCATCCTATAGCTAGGTATACGGTAGAATTAAATAGCAGCACAGTGTAAAATCCAATAGATGGATGGATGCAGCGAGGAGAACAGCACTGAGTCATGGAATGAATGGCATAGTTCCCAGCAGGGGGGATATGAGCATAAAGGAACAACAAATCCAATTAAAGCTGTGAATATTCCCACCATAGACACCATATTTTGGATTATTTTCCTGATGCACCGTAGACCTCATAAACCAATTGTTTGGTCTTTGCTCAAAATTCCATTCTACCCATGCATCAAGCAGTTATAGCAAAATCATTTTAAAGTCAGGTGTTATTGCATGACCAATGACATTACAAAGGAAGGAGCATGTTTTCTGCCAGGATCAGGTCACAAAGGGACAGGTCCAAATCATATGGAAGAGGTCGCTCTCTGGAACATTGCACGTAGTGCAGTTGGGGTGCTGGGCCCTACCCATATGCCATACTTGTTTTGATGCATAATAATACCTGTGGAGATACTTAAATTGAATAAGGTTCAAGTCGAGGTCTGAGGTTCCATCTTGGCCTTCGCCCACTCGTCATCCTCCAGCTCACTCAAATCTGGTTCCGACTTGCATCTCAGTTGGACCATTTGGTCAGGAGCATTGGTCACTAGTGCAAGATAGTCTAGAGATACCCTTTTTACCCAGTTGTTCAATCACAATTTTACCTGACGGGAATTGTAATCTTGGATGTTTGTCATTCATTCATTAATCTTTATTTTGGTTTGAAAAAAACATAAAAGATGAATAATAAACAATTCATACATATTGATTGATAAAACAGTTAAAATACAAAACATTCCATTGGTGCCACCTTAGACAAATGCAGATACTAAAAATATTTACAATTGGAATAAAATACCCGCAATCGATATATCAGGTAAAATATGATAAGAATGCTAAGCTACAAAGTAATGTAATTAAAACATTGAAGAGAATATAAAATCCAGGTTGGGTTAGGAAGATGCAAATACTAGAAGGGTACATATAAATGTATAGTTTTCTCTCTCAGACTCTGAACAGCAAAAAAAGTGCTAGTACTTTAAAGGTGTTTATAAGCAAACTTGAGCAGCACGTAGCATACACAGCAATGCGTTCTGCCTAATCTCGGGACAGTTCTAAAGTGCAGACGCAGATGGGTGCAAATGAAAAATTAGGACGACACATTAAATTTAGAACATTCAAATTTCAATCCTTTTTTTTCTCTTAGGATACCAACAGCGAACAAATATCTGCTAACACTAAAACATTTCTCTGAGGTGTCGGTTTTTAGTATTCTTTTCGCCTCAAAACATGACCCAGTTCCCAAGTTTTGAAAGATGGGTTTAATCCATTTTTACCTTGGCATGGCATATGCTGGGCAGAAGAATAATAGGTGTAAATCATTTTTTTGTGCCTTGGATTGGCATAGTACACAACAGTCCTCATTATTATTCTCACCAATTCTTCGACCCCATTTTGGTGTGTTTGAATTAATTTGCAAAACACCATAGCGGAATTTCATGTACAAAGATTTTGCCAACTGGGGCTGCACTTCATCCAGATATTGCTCAAAAAACGGGGTTATTTTTATAAGAAGGAACTGAGACGTTAATTTACCAATATCTCTGCTATGGGAAATCTTTTTTTTTTTTTTTTTTTTTTTTTTTTTTTTTTGAAAAACCTTTATTGCACATAAAAATCAATACAAACATGGGCCTACAACCACCAGGGCCGGCCGCTAATATGTACATGATCAACAACATCAAGGAAACAATGGGCCCCCTGGGGCTCAGCCGAATTGACGAAATACTGGGTGCACCTCAGAAGTTATCCGGATACATAAGTTTTAAAAATACAAACAAAGGAAAAATAAATAACACCAAAAGACAAGGCGGAAACCATCCAAAAAGAGGCGTCTAACGACGGCTGGGGGACCACACAGTACCAACTCCACCCTCGGGTGGTCAATGAGGATGATCAAGGGGGAGGTGGGGGGGACGGGAGAGCCATAACCATCTACAGGTGAAATGCAATAGTCCGGGAACCTCCGGATCAGGGGGGTGGGGGGGGGGGGGGGGGACACTATTTTGTATGTACGCCCAAAAAGCGGTTTTCAATATTTTTTTGGAGGCTGGTGACAAAGTAGGTCCTTCCCAGAAATGCTTCAACCCAAGTCTACAAAACCATATATGCACTCTCTGGGGCCCCGGTAAGTTCACTTCATTTATGCTCTGCTTTTGAATCAGCTGCTGCCAGTCTCCCTCCCCATCTGCGCTGCCCTTGCCTGCTGCTGCTCCTGACAGCGCCACCTCACACCGCAGTTTCGCTGGCTGGATCCCAGTTTTGGCTGTCACGTGCTCCTATAAATTATGTGCACTAGTATGTATTCTGCTTTTTTTGGTACTTTAGGTGTGCACGGACCCAGTGGATATGTGTACGTGCTTTGCATGTTTATTGTCAGTCACTCAGTGGAAAGGTATGTCGCTGGTAGCAGGGGGCCCGCAGTGTGTTGGCAGGCAGTGAGTAGGGTGCATGAGGCAGCTTTGACCAGAGTACTCTTTTACGCAACAACCCTCACATTTCGTGTCTTCAAAATACTGCAGGTCTGATTTTGTATGATTATGAGAAGAAGTGATCTGGTAACTAAACTGCACTTTTCGGAACCAGAGATCCGGGTTTGCAAATTGGTTGCTTATGCTCTGCATTGTGTGATCCTGCCCAAATTACCCGCGTGTCTTGTCTGGCAAAAATAAACGGGAGTGGCTCGGTGCATTATGTAAAGTTTGCATTGTATGTTATCCATGAAAAACATAATTATAGTTTTAAAAAATAAAACCCTAATGGTGGTAAGTGATGAGCATTACACGCGGTGGTAGGTTTACAAGTTGGATTCTGAACCAAACCGACACATCGGTGTTTGCAGGCCATTTACTTAACCCTGAGAAGTCTTTAATGCGATTCAATTGTACGAATGACTCAAAGAAGGCTTGTATCAGCTGTGCTTTTCTGCTTCAGTTTCTGGTATTTGTTTGACGCTGGGACGATTCTTTCTCGGTGCTTCAAACAGATGGTGTGTTTGTCTGCGTGAGTATTTGTGTGTTTGTGTGGTGACAGGTGTATGTGCCTGATGCGTTCTTAAAGATAGAGCAACATTATTCTTTATTAGTTCAAACCCAATACGTTTTCGTACAGCTGGTGTTGTAAACCCATGTAAATAAGAAAGTGCTTTCATTTGTGAGAGTGAAGAAAAAGGAGGATCAGTAAAATAAAATATTTGCCCAAGATCCTACAATTTGGTAAACAAGGAAGCCGCGATGAATGCAGGCTTTCTGGTTTTACTGTGGACAAATCAGGCACCAAAGAGTTGTGTGTTTGTCTCTAATTTTTAATTCATATGTTAATGCTTTGTTTACCTCTTTCTGCATAAGAGTAGAGCGAGTGTGGCAAGCAGAAGCCACATGGAAGCTCAGCTCGATGTAGGCGCGAGATTCCAACAGGACCCCGAGCTGAGCCTGTGCCATGCTCGGGCTTTCAGTGGCTCACCCACCTCTACTCAAAATATCGGAAATATACTATTTTTGTATGTGTCACAGTACTAAACCTTAGTCGTTTTTGCAGGAGTCTTAAAAAGTCTGTTGAGACAGACTCATTCATACATGCATGTATTTGTCTCCAGCAAAGAAAATGTAATTTGGCTGATTACGCTTTACTACGTATAAATAACTCCACCCCCACAACATTGCTTTATATGATTTGCTCCATTGTGATCTTATCCTCTGTGTAATTTGGCCCCCCGTGTGATTTACTCCATGTAATTTCCGTCATGTGGTTTGTTCCATGCTAATTTTTGCTTGGAGATTTGCTTCGCGCAAGTTTTAGGTCGAGGCTGGACAGCGCATGTGCTCCTGCGAGGGATGCAATAGTGGAGTATGTCTTTGAAGCCCTGCCCATATTTTTTATTCGCTTGTCATTGTTATTGGTAAACCCTGGCTTCCGAGTCATTATTAGGCTGGTTAGTCCCTACTTGGTACCACTGTGTCTGCATTTGTTACCTCCCATAATGACTGGACGTTTACTGGTGTTGTTACATGGTCTGCTATACAAGTTGGTGAGCATTACTTTCTTTAATGCTTATCCCCCATTCCACCCACAACTTCGCAGCACCCGCCTGCTTTTATTTTAATAGTGTTTTTTATTCAAATTACACCGCGGTTCGCTTAAACTATAGCTGCTGCGCTTATTTAATTAATTAATATACGGCACGTTCCGCTTTCACTTTAGCGGCCCTGCCACATATTTTTAGTATCATATGTGCTTTCACTTTAATGTTGGCTGCACCCCTTTGTTTGGACGCTGCTCACTGTAGCCTGAATATGCAAGCAGCGTCTACAAAAAAGGGGCGCGGCCAACATTAAAGTGCTCTAGCATTTGCGAGAGTTTGAGCTCTTGGCATTAAAAATAACAATACCTTTTATATATGTGTTGCTTTTAAAAAACCATAAATAAAAGGCATTGTCATTTACAATGCCAATAGCTTAAATGCTCGCAAATGCAAGACCTATAGCATTAAAAATGCTTGTTCATATGCGTAGCGGAATCACTGCAAATGCCAATAATAGCACTACAATCTTTGTTGAACTTGGTAAGAACGTTTTGCAGCAGCATTCCAAGTGACACTGCATTCCATGTTTTCCAAAAGTCTGGTGTCATGTTTTTACCACTATCCCAGATGCTTGGTGACAGCACTCTTTTCACATATACCGGTCACTACACTTTGCATTGAATGTTTAAAGCCTGGGGTGTTTGGAAATTTACCTACTATCAATACTGACTGCCTAGAAAAGGGGGCTGATATATCAAAGGGTTTTATTCATTCTCTGTGGGTAAATGTGATGGTACATATTCAAAAAGATTCTTATGAAAACAGCCATTTTACCTATTAGTGAACTAATCAAACATAGCCAAAATATCAAATTATGATTTTGATATTTCCTAATTCTCCACAGTTTATAAAATAATTAAACAATACCTAAAACATGCTTCTAAACACTGCATATTTATACCACAGACCACAAAACTGAAAAAGAAGAAACAATATTGTAGTGACATTCCTAAACAACAAACCCTAAGCAGGTTAGCCCGGTCTTATTTGCTGCTACCTGCTGCATTGTATTGTCCCCGTCAGGAAGAAATACAAATGACTCTTCCGCTCTCCTTTTCCTTTCTTTGAATGGCATTTAGTTTGTGGTTTTGCAGGTGTTTTGTCAGTGTTTATATGTTTACAATGGGGAGGGCTATTTTCCTTTGGGGGGGTGGGGGTTTATCAGTTATTATAGGTTTAAACCTAAAACAGGAAAGCCTAGGGATGAGTGTAGAATGAATTACAAATTTACTACACCTTACGACCCACAAACAAATGGTCTCATTGAGAGATTCAACGAGCCATTGAAGGGCATGGTCATGGGGCTCCCTGAAAAACTCAAAAGGAGATGGGATGTGCTCTTGCCATGCCTGGTTTTTGCTTATAGAGAAGTGGCTCAGAAGGGAGTAGGGTTCCCCCTTTGAACTTCTGTTTGACCATCCTGTGAGAGGACCACTTGTTCTCGTAAAAAAAAGGTTGGGAAAGACCTCTCCATGAACTTAAACAAGATGTGGTGGAGACTATGTACTAGCCCTACGTTCGAGGAAGGCAGTGTACATGGAAAAGGCATCTAAAAATCTTGAGGCCAGCAAACAACTTCAGAAGCTGTGGTATGACCAAAAAGCTGAACTGGTGGATTTCCAACCAGGGAAAAAGGTGTGGGTTTTGGAGCCTGTTGCACCAAGGGCCCTCCAGGACAAATGGAATGGCCCTTACCTTATCCTAGAGAGGAAAAGTGAGGTCACCTACTTTTTAGACTTGGGCACTATCGGGAATCCCAAGAGGGTGATCCATGTGAGCCGCCTGAAACTTTTTGTGACACTGCAGATGTGTTCATGTTGTTGTTCACTGGTGAGGGTCAGGAGACAGAGTGAACCTCTCCCTGACCTCCTCTCTTCCAGCCCCCAAGATGGGTCGGTTGATGGGCTTATCTATTCAGAAACTCTCACTGCCCAACAGCAGGCTGTTTGCAGGCATGTCCTGCAACAGTATGCTGGGCTCTTCTCTTTGACCCCTGGCCAAACACACTGGTGTACCCATGATGTGGACACTGGGGACAGCTTGCCTGTCAAAACCAAGATCTCTCGACAGTCTGACCTAGTCAAAGAGAGCAACAAGGGTGAAGTAAGCATGATGCTGGGGTATGGGGTTATTGAGCCCTCTGAAAGTCCCCAGGCCAGCCCAGTGGTCTTAGTCCCCTAACCTCACCCCCAGGGTGGAAAAAGAGACAAGGTTCTGTGTGGACTATAGAGGGCTCAATGCTGTCACTAAGACAGATGCTCACCTTTTACCCAGGACTGATACACTGATAGATAAACTAGGGGCAGCCAAATTTCTCAGCACCTTTGACTTCACTTTATGGTCCTGGCAGATTAGCATGGCCCAGGAGCCAAATGAAAAACTGAATTTTCCACACCTGATGGGCATTATCAGTTTACTGTTATGTCCTTTGGTTTTAAGAATGCCCCTGCCACCTTCCAAAGGTTGGTGAATCAAGTCCTTGCGGGTTTGGAGACCTCTAGTATAGCATATCTTGATGATATTGCTGTCTTTAACTCCTCCTGTCAGGATCACGTGGTCCACCCGGGGGGACGTTTTTACAGGCTCTGCAATCTGCAGGCCTAAATACCAAGACATCCAAGTGCCAGATAGGGCACGGAACTGTTGTATACTTGGGCCACCTTATAGGTGGGGGCCAAGTGCAGCCTTTACCATCCAAGATTCAGACCATCCTGGACTGGGAGGCTCCAACAACCCATACCCAAGTCAGGGCATTCCCCTGCTTGACTGGGTATTAACTAAGGCTCGTGAAGGCATGTGGTCACAATGGACCCCTTCACAGAGCTGACCTCCAAGAAGATGCCAAAGAAAGTGAACTGTCAAAGGCTTTTGCCACCCTGAAAGAGGCAATGTGCTCAGCACATATTCTCAAAGTTCCAGACTACTCCAAGCAGTTCATTGTGCAGACTGATGCCTCTGAGCTAGGGATAGAAGCACCCTATCCCAGACCAATGATGATGGCCAGGATGAACCTGTTGCTTTTTTAAGCAGGAGGCTACTCCCTAGGGACCAGCGTTGGAGTGCCATTAAGAGGGAGGCCTTTGTTGTGGTTTAGTGTCTGAAGAAGTTGAGACCTCACCTGTTTGGGACTCCCTTCCTAATCCAATCTGACTACAGACCTCTCAGATGGCTAATGCAAATGAATGGTGAAAACCCCAAACTGTTGGGGTGGTCCATCTCCCTACAGGAAATGGACTTTAAAGTGGAACACAGACCTGGGACTGCCCATTCCAATGCAGATTTCCATTTAGATGGGTACGACTCTATTGGGAAAGGTTAGTCTTGCCCCCTTTCGTTTGGGGGGAGGGGCTTGTGTAGGAAAGTGCACTTTCTTCAGGGTTGCCCCTAAATTTTACCTGATGCAGTTTGACTGAGTGTGCCCTGGGTCCTTGCCAATCAGGTTCACAGGGCCTGTGTTCTTTCCCTAAACTGTACCATTGTTTCCACAATTGGCACATCTCTAGCCTACCTATAAGTCCTTGGTAAGGGGTACCCATGGTACCAAGGGCACGGTAGACAGGGAAAGGCCTCTGAGGGATGCAGCATGTGTTATGCCACCCTCAGAGACCTCTTGCCACAAACATGAACCACTGCCATTGCCACCTGCGTGTTTTGGCATAGCTAAAAGTGAAGAGTCGATATGGCACACATCCCTGTGTGCCATGCCTGCGCAGCGCTGCATGAGGCCTAGGTAAGTCACCCTTCAGGTTGGGTGCACTATGTCTCATGTGAGGGCCTATCTGCATGAGCTGACAGGCCCCTGTAATATCTAAGGCCATTCTTAAATATTATAAGTGTTCAGTAAAGCCATCCTGAGTATATGGTCTGGAAAATGTCTGTACGAATTTCCTAGCACCATGATGGCTTTTTTTTTTTTTTTTAAAGTTTGAAAAAACCTTTATTTAGCACATAAGGTACGTACACAGCAGGATGCCTACAACCATACTTGGCCGGCAGCGTGTGGTAGCAAAGAGACAGCAGAAGTGTACACAGCAAATCGCCAACAACCCTAAAGGGCAGGCCGCATCCAATAACAGAAACAGGTTTCAGTCTTTTGTTGTCCTCATTTCCATTTCCCTCCCCCTCCCTCTTTTAGGGGGCAGAGCTAGGGATCTCAGTTCCTAATAAGAACCAGTAACTGTTAAAAAAACTGCATTCAACTAGCCTCCTGGTGAAAGTGGTCTACACGGGGATCGTAACTTCCCGCCCAGAGGGCCATCAACACCACGGGATTCACTTCGTAATGCGCAGACAGTTTAGTGGGGAGTCTTAGGGCCAATCATTTCTCGCCTAGCACCATGACAGGTTCTACGCCACCCCCATCAAGCCAAGCCCCCAGATCACTCAGCTTACAACCAATTCTCCCCGATGTCCAGAGCCGCAGTGCGTCGAGGGCCATTGTTTGCAACTCCATCCATAGCCCCCCTCCCGCAAGTTCTCCAGCTCATCAGGCCGACGAGGAGGCCACAGCCGCCACATCCGGTGCCTGCGAGGGATGCAGTAGGTACGCTTTCAGTGGGCCCCATATGTCTCAGGGTCGGGAGTTCGACGGAAGGAGATCAGAGTATAGGGCAAGCTGTTCCTGCCAACAAATCAGCGTCTCGAGCCATTCCTTAAACTTAGGTGCCCTCCCTCTACCCCATCTACAGGCCACCTGCCATCTAGCAAGGAGGAAACAGAAGGAGGCAAGCTTCCTGTGCGCCATCGGGAGCCCCTCAGTGTATCCCAGTATGCCAATCAGTGGAGAGGGCGGGATCACAATGTCCAACATTTTCCCAACCGCCTCAAATATCTGTTCCCAATATTCCCGGAGGGCCGGACAGCTCCAAGCCAAGTGCAACAAGTCCGCATCATCACCCCGACATCTGCCACACCTGGCATCCTCCCGTAGACCGTATCGATGCAGGCGGGCAGGTGTGTAATAGTAGCGCTGCAGATATTTGAAGTGCGTGATACGCAACCTGTAACTAGCAGCCACCTTCTCCATCTGCGCACAGCAATAGAGCCACTCTCTATCTGTGAGTTCCTGTCCCAGTTCGTTCGACCATTTAGTGGCACCATGATGGCTTTACTTAATCTTGAGATGTTTGGTATCAAAAACAAAATTGGAGAGGATGTAGCCTTACGGCTATAGCGATCGACCTCGAAGCTGGGGAAGCAGGTACGAGTCTTGGCAACGACGCTTAACATCCTGTGAATCTGGGCAAATCACGTAATCTCCCCGTGGCAAACACAAAAAAATAAAATAATGAATGTGTCCATGTGTAAAGAAACGGGTGCTCATGTAAAGCGCTCTGATACCTGATATCTTCAGGTCTAGTTTGCGCTATATAAAGCTCTAAAAAATAAATAATAAATAAACCTGCACTGATCCCAGTGTCCGATTTCTTCTTCACTGCACTCAGAGGTCCCTTCTAGAGGGGACCCCTGAACTAAACCAGCCTCTGGTGGGTTTTCTGACTGGTGACCACCAGCCTGCCACTATGAGACCGGAATCTGGACCCCTGGGGTGTGAACCTTCGCTCTCTCGGCCGAGAAACAAAGCCTTTCCTGGGCAGAGGTGTTCACTCCTCCCCCAGGTCAGGAAGGGCGCTTCTAAGGCCTTGCCACCTTTACGCATCTACCACCAGCCTCACCTGCTATCAGGAGCAGCGTCCGCTTCCTGTCTCACCCCCTTTTCGGCGGGAAGACAGGCGGGAAAACGTAGATCAGCCCAAAAGGTGTGCCCGCCTCTGCCAACCCTACTCCTCAGGTGGGGGAGGCAAGATGAAGCCCACTCTTCAGTGCCCTCCATTGAGGGATAGTGACCCCCCCCCCCCATGGGGTGAGCACCCTAAGGACAGTAGCCCATTGGCTGCTACCTTGAAACCCCTAAAACGCCCCTAAACACAGTATTTAGGGAGCAGTCCTAAACCCAGAAACCAGATTTGACTTGACAAGAAGAAGGATTGAAGAGCCATGCTGCAGAAGAAGAAACCGGCGTGTCCTGCAGCCAACAGCCTCATAGAACCCTGGAGACCTGCCCTGCCTTTTCCTTGGACACCGGATTTGTCCAACAACAACCCAAACCAGTACTCCAGGTCCAGCCAGATCCGCGAGTCCTCACCACTCTGCACCCGACGTCCACGGTACAAGTCTGAGTGGCCCAACACCCCAACAAGGTCCCTCCAGTAATCCTTACCTGGGATCCAGCGTTGGACGACCTCCTCCGATCTTCTCCTTGACAACTGCAGCTTCATCCTGAAGCAAAGCTTGTACATTTTGTTGAGGTCTCCATAGCACTAGCGTTGTGTTCAGTATAGTTGGTACTTCAACAACTGGAGTCGTCATTACCTCTGGGCTTCATTCAATCTGAAGTGATGCAGTAGGGGTTACTTGTGACATAGCTTAGTCAGTGTCAATGGGGACCGCAGTTATTGGTCGCCTCGTTACTGGCGGGACAATTTGGAAGACCTGTAAAGGTCTTTCAATTTAAGTTAATTCTGGCTGTACTGGGGAAGTGGGCATAGCGTGAATCGCACTAGAGCTCATCTCTCCCGGATCCGTATAGGTCACAGGAGGTGGTCGGGATGACAGCATTTCTTCCAATATTTCATCTCCTGGATCAATATCTTACTCTTCCTCTTCTCTCGCTTAGCTGCATTTTTATCCTTCTCCTTATCCTCTGATGTAAGAACTGGATATAATCTTGGTCCCTCAATAATTCTCTTTCTCCACCCACGCTGCTCTTCATCCCATCCAGTGTTTGCATAATTCTTCATTGCTCTTCATGCTCTCCTCTGATATTTTTCCTTCTCTTTCTCCTTTGCAACTTTTCCCCACATTTGTAAAGCTTCATATTGCGTAGGTCGAGGTGGTGACTTCATTTCGTACAATTTTCCCCTTAAATGGTCTAAAATTCTGGTGTTAAAAGTTCCATCCTTTGGCCAATTGTTACATGAAGGAAGGTTCCCATGAGAGCCCTCTTACCTAAGTTAAAGACGCATTGTGAGTTTTCAGCCTAGAAACAAAGCCAAGTTAGCAAATGTGATATTTAAGCAATATTAGGAGTCTACATCACCATTTATTCTATTCAATTTTAATAATTTTATTATTCTCAATGGAAATTAGCTAACATGGGGTGGGAGAAACTAAATGAAGATTATACTAAAGGCAGCACATTTCTATGTTGACATCAATGTTGGCTATCGCACAGCTAAGTTTACTATGAGCAAAGGTCGAAAGAAGCTTCAGAACTGGTCGCTGCACAGGCTAAAGTATAGTTGCTTAGTGCAAATTTTAAAATACATGGAATTTCAGTGAAGAGTTTCTAATAGCATATTTCATGTCTATATTTGTCACACTACAATATGCTTTAGTTTCATTTACTTATTCTACTAAACGATAATCACACATTTTTCAAGTAATTTCTAAATATGCATTTTACTGATGTTAAATATGTTCTAAATTGCTTTCCTACTGTGCTAAAATATTTATATTTCTAAATATGCGGTAATTTCGGTCACCATAACCTGCAGAATCGTGTTTTTTAACAGTGAATTCCACGTTTTGCCTTTTGGCCGGGCCTTCCCCCACCCACTATACATTTCTTCAGGCATGACCTCCTGGAAACTACATGGGGAAAACTGCGAGGGTGTGTTCATTATGCAAATTGTAATTCCAGCTAGTGGTGAACTTCTACATAAGGCAGTAAAGTATCTTGAAAGTCCATTAAGTTTTGAGCAGTGTTACTCACCCAGTAATCTTGTTAAGCATTCATCATTATCAAATGTCAGTGTTCATAAAACCGATGCTTTTTTCCTAATTGTAGTATTGTGGAGCTGTCACATTTTACCTGTCCACACCGTCTTATTTTGCTCCCTGTCTGGAAATAAATGGTCTCGTCTTACTGCCACCATGAACGCATTTTAACGTAAACGTTAACAGTTGTGATTTAGTAAAGTTACGGTTGCACACTGACTTGCGCGAGTCTTATCTATCTGCCGCTTTGAAGTGGTTTAGAAATACTGTGTCGTCGCTGTGTTCATATTGTGCGTAAATGAGTGGTGTTATTTCCTCCAGTGCAACATTATAGTTGTCTATGTGTGTTGAATGACAGTGTCCATTTAAGTGATATTACAAATGAAAGGCCTTGATCGACAATGCTTTTAAATTCCATAATGTTTTCTCCTTCAGCACATACACGAACGTTAAGCAGTTTATTAAGGCCGATAAAGAAAAGGTAAGGCAGACTTTCATGTTCTTTTGATTTTCTTATTAATTATCTGGGCTTTTCTATGTTTTTATTCAAGATAAGTGCAGCGCCACCCTGTGGTACTTCTTTATAGTGAAGATACGTGTGCTTTTCTTGCTAAAGATTATTCCTGAACATATTCATGTCCGAAGGCATTAGAGCACTTAACATATGAAATTACGAGTGGGCTGTTAGGCGGAAGAACAGTCCCTTTTCTTAGAACGGAGATGATGTCATTAACATCAGTAAGGAGGGCTCTAGATCAGCTCCTGGGAGCGGCAGGCCAGCCTCCTTACTAGTCGAAAACTGATGTATGGTGGCCCAGAGGGGCATGGAAGAGAGACGGCACTGGCAGCGCCATGCCCGATTGTGCTCAAGGATCAGTAACACACCGAGCAGTAGGTCAGTCTGTACTTAGTTTTGGCGTGCTTCCCCACTGAAAAGCCCACGAATTGTATATTATTCGTAATCCCAAGCAAGTATTTGCCTCTGGGAAATGAGCACCGGGTGGTTAGCATTGTTTGCAGAAGAGGACCTGGATGCAGCAGCGTCCTGTCATACACGCGATCTGACCCCAGCCATCTCTGGCCTGTTAGCGGAAATTGAATTATTCCTGCAGTCGGAATTGGTTAGATAGGGTGCAGGCTGTGGCTCCCTCTCGCTTGTTCATAAATGAGTCGGCATACATTTAACATCTCTTGGCGGTGACCGGCCTGTGCCAGGAGTCAAGCACCTACACTTGTCCTTCTGTCTGCATAGTCTATCATTCAGCTGTTGCTCCAGGGCTTCCAGTATCACTGTGACAGAAGGGGTGGGTTGAAGTCAGTGCTTAAATCGAGGTGGTAGTATTTGTCAGTCTCGGCTCTGGGACACATTTTAGAGTACCGAGATTTAATTTCGGTGCTTCCATTTATAATTGCACTGTATTGTAATGCCTGTGTTGATATTTGTAGACTGCTGCTCACATCTAGTTGGGGGTCCGCGGAGCGCTGGTCATGGCAGTACAGAGTGTTGTAAGAGAAATGTGCAGAACACAAGCGGCACACCTGGGGTTGCAGTGGGTAGTGCCAGCGGTGACCTCGAATCATCATGACACGTATTTTATTTAAGTAAAGGGAACTGGTAACAGGTCGTCTTGGTGTTGTTGCCGGCGTTTTCCTTTAAGGTGAGACTGGTGTCTTGGGTGAATCCAAGTGACTTGAATCTGGGTGAAATTTTGGGTTTGGGTCTTCTAGGTTCATATCGATGAGCCAGGTTTGAACTAGTTATTGCAAGTAATTGCTTTTTGTTCTCAGCAAATAGCAGGAGCTCTGTTTTGGTGGAGGTAAGCTTCAGGTCAGCGTTAGACATCTAAATATGGGTGAGTTGCAGGCTGTGTTGTAGGCGTTGGTGGTCTGGAGCAGAGGCAACTATCATATATAGGTGTGTTTCATCAGTGTTTTGGGTTCTTTTGACATTATCTGTGAATGCAGCCCTATGGGGCTCCATGTAGGGGTTGAAGATGGATGAGTGGGACAGTATGGAACCTTGCAGAACTCTGCATATAATCCGGGTCTTGTGGGACGCAGTGGTTTCCCCATGAATGAATTGGTGTTAGTTTGAGAAGTCTGAGTAGAACCAGTGAAGGACATTTCCAGTGAATGCCATTTGAGATTTCAGGGTGTGGATGCCAGGGTGTGCTGTCGAAGGCAGCTGATAGGCCCAGTAGTATCAGGAGGCAAGGTTCATTTTTATCTGTGGTCAAGAGGTCATCTATGATTTGTAAGGAAGTGGTCCCCATGCTGCAGGTTTGTCTGAAGCTGGACTGCTAGTCTTACAGGAGACGACTGCCGTTGATGTGATCTTGAAGTTATGCATACACTGCTTTTTTCAGTTATCCCACAAATGAAAGATACTTGAGTGGTGGGCCTGTACTTAGTCAGATGCTTAGGGTCTAGTGTTTGTTTCTTCAGGCATGGGAGGATCTAGCCTGTCCTGGGAGCTTCATAGAAGACACCTTGAGTTACGGAGGCAGTGAGGATGGTGTGTAGTGGTGAGGGAGTTCTCCAGAGAGGGCTTTGTTGAACGATTAAGCTATGACAACATCTTCATCGCTCCTGTGACCTACATGGATCCGGGAGAGATAAACACTAGTGTGATTCAGACTATGCCCACTGCCCCAGTACAGCCAGACTTAGCTTAAATTGAAAGACCTTTACAAGTTTTGCAAATTGTCCCGTCAGTAATGAGACGATCAGTAACTGTAGTCCCCAATGACACTGACTCAGCTATGTCGCAAGTAACCCTTACTGCACCACCTCTGATTGAACGAAGCTCAGAGGTAATGACGACTCCAGTTGTCAAAGTACCAACTACACAGAACACAAAGCTAGTGCTATGGAGACCTCAACAAAATTTACAAGCTTTGCTAGATGTGGGACCCCATTAAATTCTAGGTCCTTGAGGGAGATAAACCTGTTGGTGAGGTCTTTAAGGGATAGGAATTTGAAGGATGACCATTGTGGGATCCATATGAGGGGTGGGTGTCAGAGGGGAAGCAGGTTTGGGGTTGTTGATGTGCTATTGTATCTTCTGTATTTTTAACATTTATCTGTACTGTTATCTCTGGGTGTTAATGATACGCAGTGCAATATGGTCAATCGCTCAACTTCCATGCCCTGTAGAATCAACGGAAGTGTGGTTGAATAAATGACATGTGCTATGACCAATGCCTTACATTTTTGCTTTTTGAATGTACTGTGTTTGTAGCATATTTAATGATTCCATTCACTTTCGTTACATTCAGAAATCCTTGTCCAATTTGTAACTTACTAGGAGGTAGTATAATTTGTGTCATATGGCGATACTGTCATTGCTGGTAATGGCTATGCTAGATATAAACATAAGTGTAAACAATATTTACAAATGGCAGTGGTGGTTTGATCGGTAGCACATCTAATCTCTTTGTGCATTAAAAATATACATCCAGGTATCGGTGCCCCTCAAGGTTAAAGTGACTACACCCCACTACCTAAGGTGCCAAACAACTGGAGCCCAATAGGACCCAGTGAAAATGCAAAATGAAAATGTAAACCTCTGCACTCTAATTATTCTATTGATTCATATAGTTATTTAGCACAGATCAGTTCAAAGTACCAGCAGGACATCAATTTCTTTCTTGCTGTATAAATTTAATACACATTTTTTTTTTTACAAAGAATCTTGACAAAATTCCAATTTAAGACACAATAACAGTGTGATTGGAGATAGACAGCTTGGTGTAGTAATCTTCCTTTTGAACGTTGAACCGGCAGCCGACACGTGTTTTGTTTCTTAGAAACTTTTTCAAGGCTTCAGTTGTTGTATTGTCTGAATGACACACAGTATTAGTGCCAAACAAATAATGTTGTCCAAGTTTCTTGTATGATACTCATCTTTCCCCCAAATGTATTTGGATTTTTTTGTTGGAGAGAGGACCGCGTCACATATCTTTTCTCTTTTGCTTTTTAAGTAAATCCTCTGGTTATTTGTTAGTTTTAGTCTTCAACATGGTCAAGGGCTTTGATATGCCCCTTTTGTATTTGACAATGTTTCACGGCGCAGTCTTTCCGCGTTTCGATGTGCAGCCAAAACGCGGAAGGACTGCGCTGTGAAACATTGTCAAATACAAAAGGGGCATATCAAAACAAGAAACTTGGACAAAATTCTTTGTTTGGCACTAATACTGTGTGTCATTCAGACAATACAACAACTGAAGCCTTGAAAAAGTTTCTAAGAAACGAAACACGTGTCGGCTGCTGCTTCAACGTTCAAAAGGAAGATTACTACACCAAGCTGTCTATCTCCAATCACACTGTTATTTTGTCTTAAATTGGAATTTTATGAGTCCAGATTCTTTGTAAAAAAAAGAAAAGAAATTGTATTAAATTTATGCAGCAAGAAAGAAATTGATGTCCTGCTGGTACTTTGAACTGATCTGTGCTAAATAACTATATGAATTAATATAATAATTAAATTAGAGTGCCGAAGTTTACATTTTCATTTTGCATGATAACGAGTGTGCAGCTTTCACTCATAACGGATACATTTCAAACATGTTTAGGGTAGAGTAAGACAAAGGATACACCTTGTAGTATATATGAAACAACCCCTTAAACATACCTAGTGACTTTTGTCTGAATCTGAGGAATGCTGGTAAGTTGGTCTTGGGCACCCCGTTTTTTTTCTTCATTGAGTCTGTCTGTAAACTGTACATGCTAACGGTGTCTCTGCGGAAACTAAGTGGACCCGAGTACTTATCATAATCCCTTGATACATCATTTTACATAGAATGATGTTTGGTTCATTATATACTTCGAGAGCAGAAGTATGCAGATAAATATAAACCTTTGTGCTTCTGCTTCTAGAATAAAAATTCTCTACACAAGCATTTAATGACGGGAAGTCACTTTTCACACTTAAGCGGAGGTCTCCATCACCGGGGTAGATAATCTCCCTGTGGTAATGTATAGGTAAATAAAAAAAGTAAAATAATGTTATATTCAATTTTAATTTTAATTAATTTTATGTTTCTATTTTATGGTTTAATTCTTTTTATTGAAGAATGCAAGAAGCGAGCTCACATGTAAAGGGCCACGCAGGGCCCACCATGAATACCAGTCAGTGCATCGTCATTATAAACATCAATAATGAACAAGTACTGTCCCACCCACCACCCTGAAAGACAAAAAAGGAAGAAAGAAGAAAACACAAAGAAAGCCACCCCCCACCCTTCCATGGTCCACTACGGCAATGTGACGCTGCGCCGAACGAGGTATCAGTCCTAAAGGCTAGTCAGCCTGCGTAGAGGGCTCCGGCGCTGTTAGGCGTAGGTACATCGGACAGGACCGCTCCCGGAATTCTTGTATAAGCAGAGTGAGAAATTGCTGCCATAGATCGCTAAAAGAGGCGCTTTTCCCAGCTAGGGTAAGGGAGATCTTTTCCATGCCCTACGCGTGCCATAATCGTTGATACCACCCTGTGTGTGTAGGGATGCGGGGAGTTCTCCAGTGTACTAATATGTTCTGGATCGCTGTACCCAGTGCTATGGCTATCTGTTTCCCTCGCCTAGTTTTCAAGGGGTAGGTAAGCGGGTTTGGCAACCCCAGCAGGACATACGCAGGAAGTCTAGGGAGTTCAGTGTCAAGGTGTTAGTCTACGTCGTCTAAAATGCGTGTCCAGTAAGTCTGGCGGTGTTCACACTCCCACAGCAAGTGAACCAGTGTGTCCCTCTTCCCACACCCCCGCCAGCAGTCTGGGCTCAGTGCCGCGTCAGCTTGGTGAAGTCTCTCTGGGGTATAGTACCAGTGGTAAACAACCGTGAGTGTTTCAGTGAGACCGACATGTGTTGCTGTGTGGCGCGCCCTATAACATGCGCCCTCCCATTCCTCGGGGTTAAGATTACGTCCGAGATCCCTTTCCCAACGTGCACGCCCCGCGTGGTAAGTGTGGGTGTATCTGGACAGTAGTAACTTCTACAGATCGGAGATCAGTTTCTTGTCCGAGGACCGTGTGATAAGCCACTGTTCATAGGAAGTAAGAAGCCTGGCCGTCCGTGAGCGGTTGCTAGGATGCATAGCCCAATGTCATACTTGAAGGTAGAGCATACGTTCAGATTCTGGAAGGCCGTAATCGGCCCGGAACTGCCAAAAGGGGATAATGGCACCTTTGGCGAATAAGAGGCCCAACGCACGGCATCCGGCCTCTCGCCACGATCGAAAGGACTGGGAGTCCATCCCGTGGCTAAAGTCAGGGTTATCCAGAATGGACGTGAGTGGAGAGGGAAAAATCGTGAGATCATGGCGCCTGTTAGTTCGATCATAGACTGTAAGGAGTGTGCCTGTCACCTGTGAGGCGTATAAATTGCGGGGGCGATGGACCCTCGAGAGAAAGGGTATTTTAATGAGGGATGTGCCTGCGACAGCACAGTCTTGGAAGAGCCAGTGTTTTTCGGACCCAGTCCAGCGTTATAATAGAGCGTGAAATCTGGAATCCCAAGTCCCCCTTCGTGAGGCGGGAGAAAGTTTACCGCCTGTTTTGGACGTGGCTTACGCCCCTGCCAAATGAAAAAAAGTTTCACCCGCACCCTCTGTAGCCAGCCAGTGGGGGGGGGCGGCAAGGGGAGCGTCTGGAACAAATAGTGAATTTTGGGGAGGATCGTCATCTTAACTGCTGCGACTCGCCCCAGCCATGAGATCTGGTGATGCTTCCACCTCCGTAGCTCAGTGCGGATGTGAGTGTGGAGAAGGGAATAATTAGACATCCTCATGGCCTGCAAGGTCGGGGCCAGCTGGATACCCAGGTAGGGAACGACATCATCGGACCACTGCAGAGGATAACGGACCTGCAGATCCGCCCTCTCCTGGTGTGTCAAAGAAAGATTCAGCGCTACGGATTTGGTCAGGTTAACCTTAAACCCAGAGGCACCGGCAAAGAAGTCCAGTTCCTCCAAAAAGGTACCCAATGCTCTCCCAGGGTTCACTAGGGGGACTAGCACATTGTGTGCGTAAAGACAGATGGTGTGTGTGTCCCCACCGAAGTGGATGCCCATGATCTGAAGGTGATCCCTGACCCTCTGCGCCATGGGCTCCATGTAGAAAGCGAAGAGTAGGGGCGACAGTGGGCACTCGTGCCTCTATGGATAGGGAATGGGGTGGAAGTATGTCCGTTGATCCGAACCGTCTCCGTGGGAGATCTATAACAGTTCAAAATATGAGTCCGCATCTTTTCCCCCAGGCCAATGCGGTCCAGAGCCTGCTCAAGGTAGGGCCAATGGACTCGATCAAAGGCTTTCTACGCATTGATCGTGAGGAGCATATAATTCCTGGGGATATGGGAAGCCTTTTCGATGAGGTGAGTGACACACTTCGTGTTGTCACTCGTCTGCCGCTGCGGTATGAATCCAGCCTGGTCAGGGTCCACGAGTCCCTGCATATAGGGGGCGATCCGGCTGGCCAATATGCCGGTATAAAGCTTCCGATCTTTATTCAAAAGCGAGATAGGCCGATACAACTTGTCTTTCCCTGGCTTAGGAATACCAGCAATCGCTGCTTCCAACATGGAGGAGGGGATCGCCCCGGTCTCCGCAAAAGAATTGAAGAGTCGAGTGAGCAGAGGGGCGAGCGTTGTGCAACTGCTTATAAAAGGCCGCGGTATAGCAGTCGGGACCGGGAGACTTGCCCAGTTTCAAATGAGCAATAGCTGTGATAACTTCCTCCTGTCTGATCTCCCTCTTTATATGGGCTGCTTGATCCGGTGTCAGGGTCGGAAGACGGGCCTGGGCCAAGTGTGCATCAGTATCCGTGATCTTCAGGGACAGATCATCGTATAGTTGAGCATAAAAGTTACGGAAGATCTCCGAACACGTCGTTCCTGAACTGTCCCTAATCACCTGAACACCCTCATGCAATCGGACCACCCGGAGCATATGCGCGAGTAGGCAGCCGCATTTGTCCCCGCCGGTGTAAAAAGAGTGCCGCGGTCTCATTGTGGCGTATTCCGCCTTATCCCGGTCAATAGCAGTCAACTGTGCCCGGGCAGCCGTTAACTGTCGCCATATGCGAGGTGCCCCAGTACGTTGGTGCATCTGCTCCAGTTCCCGCACTTTGTGTCAGCGCCTCCCTTTTCGCTTTACGGTCCGCATTGTCTGCGGATGAGATAGCGATGACTTCTCCCCTGATAACCGCTTTAAGGGCCTCCCACAGCGTAGAAAGGGCAGTATCTGGACTATCATTGTGTAGGGGGAATCTTCTAATGCGCGCTGTATTTGGGCAACCGTGTCCGGCCTGTGCACTAGAGTATCACGAAAGCGCCAGTGCCTAATCGGGTGCTGGAACTGTGGAAGGGCCAGTGTGACCCCCACTGGGGCGTGATCAGACAGGGTCGCCACTAATATGTTGGCCGAGAGTGTGACCTCACGAAGAGCTTTGGAACCTAAAAAATAATCCAACCTGGCATAGGTTTTGTGGGCATTGGAATAATATGAGAATTCCCGTGACTGAGGGTGTCGATGCCTCCAGAGGTCTGTGAGACATAGGTTCTGTAGTCTCAGGAGCTCTGTGGGTGAAAGAGGGCGCCAACCTGCCTAGTGTGTTGCGTCGACCTGTCCATTAGATTGTCAAACACTAAGTTGAGATCCCCCCTATTAAAATGTGACGTTCCTGTGTTGCTGTGGCATCGGTAAGAGCTTTGTGTAAAAATCGTTCCTGACCTTCGTTAGGGGCATAAACAGAGCCCACAATCAGTGTGGCCCCCTACAGTGAATTGATAAGTAAGGAGTCTACCTTTAATCTCAACCCCTTTCTACATCACCTTTCCCTGGAAAGCCCTTGAAACTAGAATTGCCACCCCAGCGGTCTTAGACGGTTTGGAGGAGAAGAATTGGGTCGGAAAGGCGCAAGACCTAAGCTGGTGGCAGTCCTTAGGGAGGAGGTGTGTCTCTTGAAGGAGACCAATATCTGCCCGTGTACTCTCTAGATAGGAAAGGAGTGCCTGGCGTTTGATGGGATTGTTGAGCCCTCTTACATTAAGAGTGAAAACCTTAATCGAGGATGGTGGCATCTAAAACCTGAAGATGGAGTAACACCGAATAGGAGCATCAGGACTACCAGGACCCCTCGGCGCCAGCGCAAAAGTTAGGAGATCGTAACACCCCATGGATCGGGCCCTCCCTAGAAATAAAGAGCAGCAGAAGAAGATAGGTAGAGAAGAAGGTAGAGCAAAGACCCTGTGAGGAGCACCCTCTACACACCGTGACACCCGAGAAATGTATGATGGCGGCCACAACACGGTAAACAGGAAGTCAGGTTATCAGTCTAGTAGACCAACCGGACTTTCCTAACGAGCCACCAATCAGAGCCAACTCGGGCGGAGCTATGGGGGATATGAAGGCGGAGCGGGGAATACCAGGAAGTGCAGCAGCGAAAGAAGAAGACACGAACGCGGAGAAGGAGACGAACACCGAAGGAACAAACGAGGAAGAGGCGACGAAGGAGACGGTATCCGGGGATGAACAGCACCCAAACCAGGAGAAGCAGTACTCCGACGGCCGCTCTAGGAGCAACGCGCTTGAGTCCAGCCCTCCAACGGTTGGAGAAGAAGCTGGGACTCCCTCCCCCACGGCCCAGGAGGGTCGTGGGTTAAGGGAAGTACCCGAGGCTGGGTTCTTTTCTCTGCGGGGCTGGTGGGCAGGAGTCAAGGCTCACAACCCCTTCCTACACTAAGCCCCCCCCTTGCACTTAGGCACAGCACGACAGGGACACCGGTGAACGGTGCACTTCCCCCCCCCCCCCTCCCCCCCCCCCCCAATGTTTTTTGTAAACCTCAGATCAGAGATTTGATTCTTGTTTTCTTTCTCTTCTGTTGTTTCTCTCTACCATGCCCCCGTGATGTCCACTGACAAGCCCACAGTCTCCCGTCACCTCCCGAGGACGCCCAGTGATACCAGGCAACGTCTCTGTAACAAGAGAAGAAGAGAACCCCAACAGGACTTGAACTGAGCTTTACCCTATACATTACCCTATGCCCCAATTCAGCCCTGTATCCGGACCAGGAGGGCATTAAGCAGGACGCTATCGTTTTTTTTGTTTGTATTACTAACATCTCCTTAAAATAAAACAAAATCCTCCTCATAGGAGACCGCAAGAAAGAAATCTCCCCAGTGTATTTTTTTTTTTATAACACTGAGTGGCCCGCCCCTACCAGTAACGATCTTACAGTGGTGTCAGAAGTGGGATCGGGTGTCAGTTAAACATGACATGACCCCTTACGATGGAAGAAATGATGCCCCAATTAGCCGAAGGCCAGCGCCATCTACAGCTATTGTTTGAAGAACAGACTAAAATGGCACAAAGTGAACGCGAAGCCTTTCAGACTGCCTTAAAAGAACAGGCTGCCCTTATGTCTGCTAACCAGCAGGTCCAGGACACAGCCCTTTTACGTCTCGCTGACGCCATAACAAGCGCCCGAGTACACCCCAACGTCCCCAGTACTGTCTTGCAGAAATCTCAAGAAGGGGACGACCCAGTTTCTTTTTTTGTGAATTTTGAGAGGGTGGCGTCCACAGCTAGATGGCCCCCGGAAAGATGGGGACAATACATCGCTCATTTACTTTCTGGCGAACTGCAAGCAGCCTTTCAGGCCGCCAATCCTGCTGGAATCACCCCCTATACCGAGGTGAAGCGGGCCATCCTAGAAAGGTTAGGATGTGATCCCGAATATTACCGTGCCCGCTTTCGGAAGGAAAAATGGGTGTCCAGAGACAATCTGAGGGCTCTATACTATAGGAACGAATACTAGTAAACGGGAAAGCAGTCGTGGCTTTCTTGGATACAGGGTGCCACCACACGGTGGTCAGTGAGGAACTGTTGCCTAAGACCCAACCTGTAGGGAAGGAATACGTACAGGTCACGTGCGTACATGGGGAAAAAAAGTTCTACCCGTTGGTAGAGGCCTTATTAACGATAGACGGGGAACCGCTTCTCCGAAAAGTAGGGGTAATACCCTCCCTTCCCGAATCAGTGCTCTTAGGGACCGACTTGCCCCGTTTTCACGAGTATCTATCATCCCTTCCCCCCCCCTTCGGCCGTAGCAGGGTGGCTAGGAAACGCCCCGTTTGCACAGACCCCAATAGAGGGAGGCCCATATAAAAGACCCAAGACACGTAGGGAAAAAAGGGCAGAAAGACTGAAATCCCGCCAGGCCTGTGATATATTGTCCGCCCCGTTCTTGTCACCCCAGAAGAACCCCAGGTACCAAGCCGAAACTTCCGAGCCGCCCAGAGGGATGACGTCACCTTGCAGCACGCCTGCAATCAAGCACAGGAAGATGACCCGGGGAAGGAAGGCCCCATTTTTTGTGTAAAAAAAAAAAAAAGGCTTATTGTATCGGGTAACAAGGAAAAAAAGGGCACACCAAGGAACAGTTGTTGGTACCCCGGCCCTTCCGTGACTATATATTGAATCTTGCACACAACCAGGCAAGGGGTGGTCACTACGGGAAAGAACACACCATAAAATATCTGCTGCATAGGTTTTACTGGCCTGGGGTATACCGGGAGGTAGCGAAATATTGCGCATCTTGTACCTGATGCCAGTTGTCTAACAACCATGTCCTCCCTCGGGCCCCCCTACAACCGCTACCAATTATCGATATCCCGTTCCGACGGGTAGGCATGGACCTTGTGTGGCCACTACCTCCTTCAGCGCGGGGCCACCAATATATACTAGTCCTAGTGGATTACGCTACAAGATACCCAGAGGCAATACCCCTAACAAGTACAACCACCTCGGCCATCGCCCAAACTATGGTCTCCTTCTTCTCTTGTGTAGGATTTCCCCAAGAACCCTTAACCTTTATGTCCCGACTAATGAAACAGATGTGTACGTTGTTCGGCATTGAGCAGATCCGAACAGCTGTATACCATCCACAAACCGACGGCTTGGTCGAGAGATATAACAAAACAATAAAAACTATGTTAAGGAAAACCATAGAAAAGACGGGGAGGGACTGGGATCGGCAACTGCCCCTAGTGTTATTCGCTATCAGGACCCATGAGCAGAAGTCTACGGGGTCATCCCCTTACGAATTGCTCTTCGGGCGACCACCCCGTACTCTTCTGGACATGGCAGTTGAACAATGGGTTGAGGAAGAAGACGAGAGCAAACCTTTATTACAGTATAGCACGACACTGAGGGATACCTTAGTGGGAAAAAGTCCACACAAATATGGAGAAAGCCCAGGCGCAGCAAAAACGCTCCTATAACAAAAACACTAAAATAAGGGAATTTAACGTAGGAGACCACGAACTCATATTACTACCGACCACCGATAAAAAGCTGTTGGCCACATGGCAAGGGCCATACAAAATCCAGGCTAAAATAACTCCTGTATCCTATCGAGTGGCTGTCCCCCACAAAGCACAGACAGGACAAATCTTTCACGTTAACCTATTAAAAGCTTGGGAAGGACCCCTACCGTCTATACCAGGTAAAAGCTCCCCCATACATCACATAACCCTGGGTGGACACCTTGATATCCCTCCAGTCCCCTTGCACCTTGACCAGGCAGAACCCGTTCACCTAGGTCCCCAACTCACGGAAGAACAAAAACAACAGCTATTGACCTTGTGCTCTTCCTTTTCGGACGTCATATCAGGTAAACCAGGACGTACAGACCTGGTCGAACACCACATAGACACAGCAAACGCAAAACCAATCCGGCTAAGACCATATCGGATACCCGCTGCCAGAAGACAGGCTGTAAACCAAGAGATACAAACAATGCTGACAGGCGATATCATTGAGCCCTCCCACAGTGCTTGGTCCTCCCCAGTCGTGCTGGTCCCCAAACCCGATGGGAGTATTAGGTTTTGTATGGATTTTCGGCAATTAAACTCCATCTCAAAGTTCGACGCCTACCCCATGCCCCGAGTGGACGAACTTATAGATCGTCTAGGAGATGCCAGAGTGATGTCTACAATCGACCTCACCAAAGGATATTGGCAGATTCCTATGTCCCTTGATTCCCGAGAAAAGACCGCCTTCTCTACCCCTTTCGGACTGTTCCACTTCAAAGTCCTCCGCTTTGGGCTACATTGAGCCCCGGCAACGTTCCAAAGGCTAATGGACATCTTACTGCGTGAACATCACACCTACGCTGTAGCATACCTAGATGATATTGTTGTCTATAGCCCTGATTGGGAGACGCACCTTGTACATCTACGTAACATCCTACAGACACTGAAGAAGGCGGGTCTTACCATCAATCCCAGGAAAACTACCCTTGGTACCGACCATATTCGTTACCTCGGGTATGACATCCAAGCCGGACAAATCAGGCCCCAGATAGATAAGTTAGAGGCTATAAACAATATACCCCGTCCCACCACAAAGAAAGAGGTCCGTTCCTTCCTTGGGCTCATAGGTTATTACCGCCGGCTCATACCTCACTTTGCAACCCTTGCAAGCCCCCTCACCGACCTACTCACGATAACCATGTCCGGGAAACCCCTCCACTGGTCATCCGCACAAGAGCATAGTTTTACACAACTCAAAAAGGCCATAAGTAACGCACCTGTACTCGTATGCCCCAACTATCACAAGACCTTGGTGCTTCAAACAGATGCCTCAGGTAGGGGTCTAGGAGCGGTTCTCTCCCAACCTGATAAAGATGGGTTTCTCCGCCCTATCCTGTACATGAGCCGCAAGCTATTCCCTATAGAAACCCGTTATGCCACGATAGAACAGGAATGCATAGCCATTAAATGGGCCATCTAAGCCCTCCAGTACTATCTGTTAGGACGACAGTTCCTGTTATTGACTGATCACGCCCCATTGACTTGGCTCTCTCAAAACAAAGACTCCAACCCTAAAATTCTCCATTGGTTCCTTGCCTTACAGCCCTTTTCTTTCCGGACCATGCACGCCCCAGGGCGACTACAAACAAACTTCGACTTCCTCTCCTGACATCCAGCATCAGAATGGCCCACACGTCCATTCCAGGAGGGGAGGTATTGTGAGGAGCACCCTCTACACACCGTGACACCCGAGAAATGTATGATGGCGGCCGCGACACGGCAAACAGGAAGTCAGGTTATCAGTCTAGTAGACCAACCGGACTTTCCTAACGAGCCACCAATCAGAGCCAACTCGGGCGGAGCTATGGGGGATATGAAGGCGGAGCAGAGAATACCAGGAAGTGCAGCAGTGAAAGAAGACGACACGAACGTGGAGAAGGAGACGAACACCGAAGGAACAAACGAGGAAGAGGCGACGAAGGAGACGGTATCCGGGGACGAACAGCACCCAAACCAGGAGAAGCAGTACACCGACGGCCGCTCTATGAGCAACGCGCTTGAGTCCAGCCCTCCCAACGGTTGGAGAAGAAGCTGGGACCCCCTCCCCCACGGCCCAGGAGTGTCGTGGGTTAAGGCAAGTACCCGAGGCTGGTTTCTTTTCTCTGCGGGGCTGGTGGGCAGGAGTCAAGGCTCACAACCCCATCCTACACTAAGCCTCCCCCTTGCACTTAGGCACAGCACGACAGGGACACCGGTGAAGGGTGCACTTCCCCCCCCCCCTAATGTTTTTTGTAAACCTCAGATCAGAGATCTGATTCTTGTTTTCTTTCTCTTCTGTTGTTTCTCTCTACCACGCCCCCGTGACGTCCACTGACAAGCCACAGTCTCCCGTCGCCTCCCGAGGACGCCCAGTGATACCAGGCAACGTCTCTGTAACAAGAGAAGAAGAGAACCCCAACAGGACTTGAACTGAGCTTTACCCTATACATTACCCTATGCCCCAATTCAGCCCTGTATCCGGACCAGGAGGGCATTAAGCATGAAGCTACCGTTTTTTTTGTTTGTATTACTTACATCTCCTTAAAATAAAACAAAATCCTCCTCATAGGAGACCGCAAGAAAGAAATCTCCCCAGAATGTTTTTTTGTTTTATAGCACTGAGTGGCCCGGCCCTACCAGTAACGATCTTACAGGAAAAGAGAAACAAGAAGGCACAACAGGTACCCAAGGAAAAACGTTTTGTGTGTGTTCAGTCATTAGTCCGTCATCCCAGGATGAGCAGAAAAAAAAGTCTATGGGGTTGTAGAGTGGTCAATGAGTCTCTCCCACCCCCCTCCAGCCCCCTTGAGCATCAGTGAAAGGACACAACATGGTAGCCAGACTCCTTTACATCGTCGATACCTTGGCCAGAGCTTCCGGCAGTGCTTCCAGAGCGGCCTGTTGCTCCTTCTTAACCACCAGCAGATCTGGTCATCGAGCGCGGCGCTGGCAGCGCTGCTGTCTCCACCTCTGGCGGCTGTCGCCGGATTCCTGATCCGAGCGCTCTCCTTAGTCAGTGTCCTCCGGGAGAGGGATCCCCAGCATCTTGCTTGCTTCAGAGATGGAGCAGAATTGGAACCGCTTCCTATCGTACTGGAGTACAAGGCGGAACGGGTGTCCCCAGGAGTAAGAGATATTACGTTGTCGCAGGGTGTCTGTGATGGGCCGGAAGGTCCTGCGTTTCTGGAGCGTGATGGCAGCAAGGTCTTGGTATAGGACCGGGGACTGGTTGCAGAATGTATTCGGATGCTGTGACCGGGCTCTACTGAGAATTTCTTCTTTTGTGCGGAAGTCCTGGACGCGTACAAAAATTTCTGCTGGAGGGCCCGTTTTTGCCCTAGGAGGACCTACTCTGTGCGCCCTGTGTAGTTTAAGGTCAAAGTTCGGGGGATTACCCAGGATATGATTGAAGAGTTCACGAACGTAGCCAAAGATGTCACCGGCCTCGTTGTTGGTGCTCACTCTCCGGATCTGAATGCTGTGGCGATGGGAGCGATTCTCGAGGTCCTCTAGGTGGGATTGAACGTCTACCTGTTGCTCATGAAATCAAAGCACTTCCTGCTGCATCGCCGCTAACTCCGTGTCCTGCAACTCTGTTACCCATGTGCTCAACTCTCTCGATGAGTGGAACACAGTTATCACAACATTTTAGAACCCATGCTCACTGCTCCTTATTCATTACTCTGTCTTTATTACTCAGAACCTTGATGTAATTGTACCAATTGTTATAAATCCACTCGTCTCATATGTGCATGCCAAAATGTGTGTGATTTTATGCTCTCTGCACTTAACTTGACCCTCCATGTAACTCTAAAAATACCCCCTTGGTTTTAACCATACCCCATGTATTACTTCGTCTCCCTTTAGAACCCCGATATAAACGCACTTATTGGTTTGAACTCACAAGTCACACTTGTGCATGCCGCTAGTTTTATGCTGGCCAAATTTGATTTCAAATTTGTTACTTTTGCTGACATCCTTGTACATGCCATTACGCTCATTTTCTCTGGTTTGAAATTGTATATTTTGCTCTATTTCCTATCCAAGTGGGTATATGTTTAATACCTTTGCTCTAACCATTCATTTTCAGTTGGGCATATTTTAATTATATGTTGACCAGTCAGTATATATTGTCTGAATCCTCGTCATCGCAATTCTTTGACAAGATACCATATTTTTGACATTGGCTTCATTTTCTGTTTTATCTTAACGATGTAATTTTGAATGTCACATTATTTCGGTGTCTGTACTATGACGGCCATCTTGCTTCCGCCCTCTATCCTTTCCCGGTCCCTCCCGGGGCACGCAGCACGGTCTCCAACCCATTCTAGCTCCTGAATGCTTCCAGTTTCACGTGATCGGCTCGCCGGCCATCACATATACCGGACACGCCTAACTGGCAGGGTAGACGCTTAACTTGTCTTGCCAGATTCACTCGCCTCCTTAAACCACGTGCCTGACAGGTCACGCAGGCTCAGACACCGCTGACTCCTAGCCTGTCCTACTATGCGGACCTGATTCTTCTGGCCACTGAATTAGTTTCCTATCTAGGCAGCTACATCTACGCGCCAAGGTAAGCTTGCTTTGGTCAATTTACCTGACCGAACTCTCACTGCTCTCCGGACATTACCCTTAAATAATTCCAGTTCTCGTCCCCTTCCTTTTTCTCTTAGACCTCAAGTTATTCTGATTATTCCTCCATTTCCTTTCTTATCCTATACAGCACTATCTCCAACATTAGTAACCATCGTCGTTATGATGACCTTTAATTGAATAGGTCAAAACGCCATCGACTCCACAACGCTATTCGCGGCTGTCAGAGGGTCATTTGCAAAATATGAAACTGTACTTGCATTTGTTTAAATCATATGGTTGACCCTTACAAATGATTGTTTTTTACTGTTTTTCCGCCGCCTCACGTTGTTTTCTAATCACTTGTGTCACCCACACCAACACTTCCAGTGCACATTTGGTTGTTATGGTTACTGCAATCTAATTGTATCGTAGTGCTGTTATAATTATATGCAAACCACAACCCTTCCACTCTATCTTGGTCTCCCTCCCCCTTTTTTTCCCTTCCTGTGTGATTGAGACACCTTTTTACAAACAGTCCTTTCCGAATGACATACTGGTTGAGACATTGTTCTTTTTGTTATACTATGTCTTTAATCTCCGCCATAAGATCTCGCTTTACTGTCTGGAGGTCCTCCCTCAGGTCCGCAAACAGGGATTCCAGGAAGGCTCTCGTCACCGACGCATCTGTGGTGGTGGCCACCTGTGCTGCCGCATCCACTAGGACGGGATCCGCCGCCCCCCGCTCTGTGCTCTGGCAAAGAGATCTTTGAGCAATTTCTCTCTTGTGGCCGATTTATCTTTCCGGCCCGAGTGGATGTCATGCTCGGCTCTCCCCACTGTGCTGGCCGTGAATCAGGTCGTGCAGGATGTTATTGCGACACAGTGATCTCCGTTGTGACAAGCTGCATCACACGGCACCTAGCCCATGTGTGAGCTTTCTCACTCGGCTGCTCTCGATGGGTGATGGCACAGGGTACCCGCTGGAGATTCGCGGGCCCCTCTCCTGTGCGTCGGGCCGACACCGCCATCTAGGCCTCCAAGCGTGGAAGACGCGGTGCAACAAACGGCCAGTAACCACGGAGAGGCAAGACCTGTAGCTCGCCCTGAATGCAGGTACTTCTGGCTCAGAGGTAAGGATGCACGGCAATGGGATAAGGCACTCGTGCGCAGCAACTGTCTCCTCCAGATCCAGGTCTCCCGGGAAGTTTTCCGCCGTGTTCTGTAGGCCCGACGTGCGGAACTTGCGACGTCGTCGGAGCACGGTCACTCCCGTGCCCCACACTGCCCGGTTGCTGAGACCCGCTCAGAAATGTCTCAAGGAGCGGGTCTGACAGAGTCTTGCCCGGTAGGCGCAGGGCTGGATGCACCACCAAAGCCCGATCAGTTGGTAGGCCCGCCATGTGGTGTAAGGCAGTTCAATCACCCCCGGTGGCTCCGGGGAGCAAAGGCCGCAGCAGGAGAGAGGGAGATGATATAACTCACCGCCGCAGATCTCCGGTTCGCTCTTGCAGGCCGGGGCCGAGATG
This sequence comes from Triturus cristatus, assembly GCF_964204655.1. Lineage (NCBI taxonomy): Eukaryota > Metazoa > Chordata > Amphibia > Caudata > Salamandridae > Triturus > Triturus cristatus. The sequence goes on from NC_140590.1 coordinate 1,359,668,716, forward strand.
CCCTCCAATGGCACACTCCAATCGATGCCCGCCTCAGGGACACCCAGGGAGCACAGCAGGCCTCGACCGTGTCTCGGCGGGGCCAACGCCCCCACACATAATATGGCGCCCGCGGCGTCACTATCGCCGCCGCCATTCTCTATTAGCTCCAAGCAACAGGGGTAGTCCGAGGCTCCGCCAGAGCCGCGAGGCTGTGTGGCCGGGTGCTTGGTGTTACGACCCCAGCCGCTGCGGCAACGCCACTGGCAGCAACATGCTGTCGGCCCGTCCCAGGGGCTGGTCCGACCCAAAGCAAAAAGAACGGCAGCTGGAGCCCGGTAGCCACCTCCTTCGGGTCGCTAGAGATGTCGGGGTGCCATCGACCGCAGATCAGCCGCCCTTGGTGAGTTTACGATGCTGGTGCTTGTGCTGAAAATTGGCTGGCGGAGGAGAGGAGGCAGAGCACGTCTCAGCTCTCCGCCATCTTGGCCACGCCCACTATGTTTCTATTTTAAATGTAGAACAAAATAAAAAAACTACAGACTTATTAACATAATTTTGAATTCAATATTTAATTTAAATGTATTACATTAAATAAAAATTCTTTTAAACATTTATTTAAAAAAACACAAAGTAATTGTAATATTTATTTATTAATCACATAGTAAAGGTTACAAAATGTTATGTATAGTTAATTAAATTAATGTAATTTTTTTTAATAGTTTATTTTTAAAGTATAAAAAAGATTACGATTTTTATAATAAAATATTTATTTACAATTAATACCTATTTTTTACATATGACATTTCATGTATGTAAAACTCCTCCAGATGAAAGAACAGAGGCCGCGCAGAGGATTCTGAGGAAGCTCGTTTATTGATATTAAGGCATAATGCATTTCGGCCCAATGTTCAGGAGGGTTGTTACACCCGTGTTTTAATTGTCCTGCCTCTTTCCCATTGGCGGGAACCCACTCCGCCCCAATCAAGTGTCCGCTCACCATCCGTAGTTCATCGGATCTACAGGTCCCAGAATTCACCTGTTCCCAGGTAAGTGCTGCGTGGGGATATCTTGCCCATGTGGGTTGGCGGGGTGCAGGACGCTGTGTTAACAATTGCCAATGTCCTGCTTGAGATGAATCCCAGGGCTTCCTCTGGTCCCCAAACCGTTCCAGCCACCAGGTCCAAGACTATATATGTATATCCAGCTCAGGGGTTATGTCCAACATTAGGGCAGTACTCGAGCACAAACCAGCCTTTCCCCAAACAGCCTCTCACTTGGTTCAAAGCAGTCCCAGCTTTCAGTACATTAAGAGCATCAGACTGCTGCCCGACGCCAGTCACAGAGCGCAAGTCAGACAACGCCTCATATTTAGCCCTATCGTACGCCAATGATTGGACGCTCTGTATGAGCAGTACGTTGCATTCTGGTAGACGCAGTCAGTTCTTTTCTGTTCAAATAGTGTGCTCTAAAATAAATGCTGGCTAAAGCTCTACATGAGCCCCGGAAGCGTGTGGTTCTTCAGCCATGGTTCGGGCCCCACAAAAAGAGCTCCTCACTTCAGGGCTCCGTGGCCCCCTTCTTCTGGGGTGGTGCAAGCCCCGCGGCAGGACGGCCGCCATGATATCCAACTCGGGGGGAATGTCCAACATTAGGGCAGCACTCGAGCAGAAACCAGCCTTTCCCCGAACAGCCTCTCACTTGGGACAGATGGATATTAAGAGGTTTGCTACCTCGCTGACCACTCCTCACTAAAAGAGGCTTGAGCTTTCGCGCCTGTTTGGCTGTATATATATATATATATCACTGAAAAAACCATAGGTTTCACACATGTTATAGTTAGCTGTACATTTTACTGATAAAAAACCAATGAAATTCCCCCGTTATAGTTACTGTAGGCAACTATAACTCACGCAACCGTAATCCTCTGCTGATGCTAATACTGTATTTAGACACTTATTTGCCCATGTCTTCTTCCATTAAATTTTAGCTATACATATATTACAAATATTTTTTTTTCATAAAGACACATATGTCATCAGCAGAGGATTACGGTCGCGTGAGTTATAGTTGCCTACAGTAACTATAACGGGGGAATTTCATTGGTTTTTTATCAGTAAAATGTACAGCTAACTATAACGTGTGAAACCTATGGTTTTTTCAGTGAATTTGCAAGGTTTTTTAAATGCTAATTCCTAACTATAACGTGTGTGAAAACTATGGTTTTTTCAGTGAATTTGTACGGTTTTTTAAATGCTAACTTACTTTACGCCATTCGTGGCGTGCGCGCCCAGTTAACGCAGTTCGTTCCGTGCGCGCACGGTGCGCTTCACGCACCGTGCGTGCACAGTGAGCACGCGGTGCGCTTCGCGCACCGCGCGCCCACTTTACGCAGTTAGTGCCATGCACGCACGGTGGTCACGCGGTGCGCTGCGCGCACCGCGTGCCCACATTATGCGGGATGGGCCATGTACGCACGACGCGCTTCGCGCACCGTGCGCACATGGGGGACATATTATGCGCATCGTTGTGAAATGTTTTGTTTATTATTTTCATTTGTTTGATATGCCATGCACAAATGGTGCCCTTAGGGCACCATTTGCACTTGGGGTGGGGAGAGTGTGGATAATTTTTTTTTTTTAAACCAATTTTTACCGTACGCGTACGGTAAGCGTAATCGGCGATTTTTCGAGAAAAAAAAAAAATTTTTTTTTTGGCCTTGGGGGTTGTTTGGGGGCCCGTATATCACTGCTGGGTGAATATTATCTCAATAAACTGCCCCTTTACACATTTTTGGGCTTCATTTATGCTGCCCCACTCAGAGTGCGAGAGAGAAAATGGCGGCCGCCGCTTCCTGGTTTCGGCCGAATCGAATGTTTACTAAGATCTAAGAGCCAATCAGAATCGCGCTCGTGCACGTCACCGTACGCGTACGGTAAGCGCACCGTAAGCGGGCTCAGATATATATATTGATTTAAAGGCTATTTTCTCAGAATCTACTGAACAGATTTACACCAAACCTACAAAAGGCACTTCCTTGACCTGAGGACTACCTCTCTGCCAAATTTCAAGTAATTCTGTTCAGCCGTTCGGGCTGTAGCTGTGTCTAAAGGTCCTATGGAAAAATGCATGGGAAAAACGCGTTTTGGGACCCCCCTTTTATCTCAGCCACGCTTGACGAATCCCCCCGAGACTTTCAGGGTAGGAGCGGAGCGTAGCGCCCCACCTATTTTGAAAAATTCGCGAGGATTTGTCGACCGGCGCAAAAGTTATTCAAAATAGAATGTTGCGGATTTCCTATGGAAACGTGGTCCTAACTATAACTACCTACTGGCGACTGCCAGTAGGTTATATATATATATATATATATATATATGTATGTGTATATATATATGTATATATGTGTGTGTGTGTATATATATATATATATATATATATATTACCTACTGGCGGTCGCCAGTAGGTAGTTATAGTTAGGACCCTGTTTCCATAGGAAATCCGCAACATTCTATTTTGAATAACTTTGGCGCCGGTCGACGAATCCTCGCGAATTTCTCAAAATAGGTGGGGCGCTACGCTCCGCTCCTACCCTGAAAGTCTCGGGGGGATTCGTCAAGCGGGGGCTGAGATAAAAGGGGGGTCCCAAAACGCGTTTTTCCCATGCATTTTTCCATAGGACCTTTAGACAGGGCTACAGCCCGAACGGCTGAACAGAATTACTAGAAATTTGGCAGAGAGGTAGTCCTCAGGTCAAGGAAGTGCCTTTTGTAGGTTTGGTGTAAATCTGTTCAGTAGATTCTGAGAAAATAGCCTTTAAATCAATATATATATCTGAGCCAGCTTACGGTACGCTTACCGTAAGCTTACCGTACGCGTACGGTGGCGTGCGCGAGCACGATTCTGATTGGCTGTTACATCTAAGTAAACATTCGAATCGGTCGAAACCAGGAAGCGGCGGCCGCCATTTTCTCTCTCGCACTCTGAGGGGGGGGCTGTAAACAAAGGCAAAAAACATATAAAGGGGCTGTTTAGACAGCGCCCATGCACATAGCCATGTTAGTTGAGTCCTCAAAGATCCCCCAAGGCCAAAAACGGTAATTTTTTATTTTTTGAAAATTTCGCCGATTACGCTTACCGTACTCGTACGGTGCGCTTACGCTAAAAATTTTAATAAAAAAAAAAAACCACTCTCTGTGCATGGCATATTATTGTCATCACTTACAAATTAAATTTAACAGATTACCTATCACAAGGAAGCGCATAATATGTCCTCCATGTGCGCACGGTGCGTAACGTGGGCACGCGTAGCGCACTGCGTGCCCACCTTGCGTGTACGGCACTAACTGCGTAAAGTGGGCGCCCGGTGCGCGAAGCGCACCGCGTGCTCACTGTGCGCGCACGGTGCGCGAAGCGCACCGTGCGCGCACGGAACGAACTGCGTTAAGTGGGCGTGCACGCCACGAATGGCGTAAAGTAACTTAGCATTTAAAAAACCGTACAAATTCACTGAAAAAAACATAGGTTTCACACACGTTATAGTTAGGAATTAGCATTTAAAAAACCTTGCAAATTCACTGAAAAAACCATAGGTTTCAGACATGTTATAGTTAGCGGAAATTTTACTGATAAAAAACCAATGAAATTCCCCCGTTATAGTTAGTGCAACCAACTATAACTCACGCGACCGCAATCCTCTGCTGATGCTAATACTGTATTTAGACACTTATTTGCCCATGTCTTCTTCCATAAATTTTTAGCTATACATATATTACAAATATTTTTTTTTCATAAAGACACATATGTCATCAGCAGAAGATTGCGGTCGCGTGAGTTATAGTTGCCTGCACTAACTATAACGGGGGAATTTCATTGGTTTTTTATCAGTAAAATTTCCGCTAACTATAACATGTCTGAAACCTATGGTTTTTTCAGTGAATTTGCAAGGTTTTTTAAATGCTAATTCCTAACTATAACGTGTGTGAAACCTATGGTTTTTTCAGTTATATATATATATTCACTGAAAAAACCATAGGTTTCACACATGTTATAGTTAGCGGAAATTTTACTGATAAAAAACCAATGAAATTGCCCCGTTATAGTTAGTGCTGGCAACTATAACTCACGCGACCGCAATCCTCTGCTGATGCTAATACTGTATTTAGACACTTATTTGCCCATGTCTTCTTCCATACAGTTTTAGCTATACATATATTACAAATATTTTTTTTTATAAAGACACATATGTCATCAGCAGAAGATTGCGGTCGCGTGAGTTATAGTTGCCAGCACTAACTATAACGGGGCAATTTCATTGGTTTTTTATCAGTAAAATTTCCGCTAACTATAACATGTGTGAAACCTATGGTTTTTTCAGTGAATTTGCAAGGTTTTTTAAATGCTAATTCCTAACTATAACGTGTGTAAAACCTATGGTTTTTGTCAGTGAATTTGTACGGTTTTTTAAATGCTAAGTTACTTTACGCCATTCGAGGCGTGCGCGCCCACTTAACGCAGTGCGTTCCGTGCACGGTTTTTATCAACTTTAATAAGCCCTGTACATTTGGTGGCCTTCGGCCACCAAAAGCAAAGGGGGTGGGGTCAATGTGGATAGTGTTTTTTTTATTTCGATTTTATAATTTCATGTTGCCAAAATATAGTTTTTTAACTGATGTAATAAGCCCTGTACATTTGGTGGCCTACGGCCACCAAAATCACAGGGGGTGGGGTAAGTGTGGATAGTGTTTTTTTTATTTCTATTTTTTACCGTACGCTTACGGTAAGCGTACGGTAAGCGTACTCGGCGAAATTGCCGAAAAAAAAATAAAACCGTTTTTGCTCTTGGGGGATGTTTGGGGACTCCCTCAACATGACTATGTGGGAGGGAGTTGTCAAAACAGCCCCGTAACATGTTTTTGGGCATCATGTTTGATAAATAACACTCAGTGCGAGAGACAAAATGGCGGACGCCGCTTCCTGGTTTCGGCCGATTCGAATATTTACTAAGATCTAAGAGCCAATCAGAATCGCGCTCGCGCACGCCACGGTAAGCGTACGGTAAGCGTACCGTAAGCGGGCTCAGATATATATATTGATTTAAAGGCTATTTTCTCAGAATCTACTGAACAGATTTACACCAAACCTACAAAAGGCACTTCCTTGACATAGGGACTACCTCTCTGCCAAATTTCTAGTAATTCTGTTCAGCCGTTCGGGCTGTAGCTCTGTCTAAAGGTCCTATGGAAAAATGCATGGGAAAAACGCGTTTTGGGACCCCCCTTTTATCTCAGCCCCCGCTTGACGAATCCCCCCGAGACTTTCAGGGTAGGAGCGGAGCGTAGCGCCCCACCTATTTTGAGAAATTCGCGAGGATTCATCGACCGGCGCCAAAGTTATTCAAAATAGAATGTTGCGGATTTCCTATGGAAAAGGGGTCCTAACTATAACTACCTACTGGCGACCGCCAGTAGGTAATATATATATATACATATATTACCTACTGGCGGTCGCCAGTAGGTAGTTATAGTTAGGACCACGTTTCCATAGGAAATCCGCAACATTCTATTTTGAATAACTTTTGCGCCGGTCGACGAATCCTTGCGAATTTTTCAAAATAGGTGGGGCGCTACGCTCCGCTCCTACCCTGAAAGTCTCGGGGGGGATTCGTCAAGCAGGGGCTGAGATAAAAGGGGGGTCCCAAAACGCGTTTTTCCCATGCATTTTTCCATAGGACCTTTAGACACAGCTACAGCCCGAACGGCTGAACAGAATTACTTGAAATTTGGCAGAGAGGTAGTCCTCAGGTCAAGGAAGTGCCTTTTGTAGGTTTGGTGTAAACCTGTTCAGTAGATTCTGAGAAAATAGCCTTTAAATCAATATATATATCTGAGCCAGCTTACGGTGCGCTTACGGTGCGCTTACCGTACGCGTACGGTGGCGTGCGCGAGCGCGATTCTGATTGGCCCTTAGATCTTAGTAAACATTCGAATCGGTCGAAACCAGGAAGCGGCGGCCGCCACTTTCTCTCTCGCACTCTGAGGGGGGAGCTGATAAACAAATGCCAAAAACATATAAAGGGGCTGTTTAGACAGCGCCCATGCACATAACCATGTTAGTTGAGTCTTCAAAGATCCCCCAAGGCAAAAAACGGTAATTTTTTATTTTTCGAAAATTTCGCCGATTACGCTTACCGTACGCTTACCGTACGCGTACGGTAAAAAATTATTAAAAAAAAAAATCCACACTCTCTCCACCCCGTGTGCAAATGGTGGCCGAAGGCCCCCATTTGTGCATGGCATATAAGAGCACAGCATTTCCCAAAAAAATTTCAACAGATTACCTATCACAAGGAAGCGCATAATATGTCCTCCATGTGCGCACGGTGCGCGAAGCGCATCGTGCGTACATGGCCCATCTAGCGTAACGTGGGCACGCGGTGCGCGTAGCGCACCGCGTGCCCACCGTGCGTACACGGCACTAACTGCGTAAAGTGGGCGCGCGGTGCGCGAAGCGCACCGCGTGCTCACTGTCCGCGCACGGTGCGCGAAGCGCACCGTGCGCGCACGGAACGAACTGCGTTAAGTGGGCGCGCTCGCCACGAATGGCGTAAAGTAACTTAGCATTTAAAAAGCGTACAAATTCACTGAAAAAACCATAGGTTTCACACACGTTATAGTTAGGAATTAGCATTTAAAAAACCTTGCAAATTCACTGAAAAAACCATAGGTTTCACACATGTTATAGTTAGCGGAAATTTTACTGATAAAAAAACCAATGAAATTCCCCCGTTATAGTTAGTGCAGGAAACTATAACTCACGCGACCGCAATCTTCTGCTGATGACATATGTGTCTTTATGAAAAAAAAATATTTGTAATATATGTATATCTAAAAATTTATGGAAGAAGACATGGGCAAATAAGTGTCTAAATACAGTATTAGCATCAGCAGAGGATTGCGGTCGCGTGAGTTATAGTTTCCTGCACTAACTATAACAGGGGAATTTCATTGGTTTTTTATCAGTAAAATTTCCGCTAACTATAACGTGTGAAACCTATGGTTTTTTCAGTGAATATATATATATATATATATATATATATCCACCCAATGATGGACACAGACCCAAAGTAAGTGCTTGCGAATTTATTCTTCCATTATCGTCGATACGCGTTTCGGCTCTGGCGAGCCTTGCTCACTATGTATATATATATTATTTTCTTGAAATCCAACAAAATTAATTTATTTTAAAATTATTTCCTAAGGGATGTTATTTTAAATCCCTGCCTCTATTATTTTCTGTGTGAGTGTGTTGCAGTACCAGTGGTTGGCCATGTGTGGTGCTAGACTCCGCATTCTTATAGAGATCTCTGCATAGAAAAGAATGGAGGGGTGAAGGCATAGGCCCTCCACATTTAGGTTTGTGAATAGCATTTTGTAGTACATGTGTAGTACTATTAAACGTACTACAAAGCGCAACTTGTGAATTGGATGCAGAGGGTCTGTCTTCATTAAACTATTATTTAACATGAATATCACTAAAATCCTTATAGGATAAGTCTGCAACAAAATCTGAAAATTTGCTGAATAACCCTCCGACCAGTTCTGTTAATTTGAGCGCTACTTCATAGATTACAATTCTCACTCTCGCCTCTCCTCTTTTTTGCACCTTTCCTCATGGTTCCTGTCATAGTTGTGAACAATAACTCAGTTATAAGTTCCATGACTATGAGATGTTACAGGATCATCTTTGTTGTTTAATGGATGCAAGCATCAGTCCCCTGCTGCGTTCCTCGCACTTGTGCAATATATTTTTTATGATCCTCAAAGCTCACATATTCATCTTAAGTCTAATTACCGGCAAGTGCCAAGTAGTTCATGATCTACACTTTCAACTGGTAAGTGTTGAGCCAAGGATTTTTTTTTCAAAACAGGCTCTAAATAGAATTTCGACAAGTCCTTCAATGTGCTCCATCTGTTTGATCTGGTCTATCCGATTCAGATGTAGTACTTCCTGGAGTGTTCCTCTAAATCCCCAACCTTCGCTTGGAGTTGCAAAACATGTGATTCTGAATTCCAAACTGCTCCAGAATTAGGGCCCCCACTTCCTCAAGATCCAGAATTCATTGCTTGGTTTGGACAATTCTAGCCACCGTTTTTGGTGAGTCTTACATATATGTGCTCCAATTTACATGTCAAGGTATCCGCTTAATGCCAATGCAATCAATGGCCATCTATGTTTCAAAAATGTTCATTAAATAGCAATCTAGAGTGCATAAAATATTACCATGCAACATAATGAGTATCAAATCTCAGCTCATACATGAGCATAGATCTCATACTATATCTCAATTAATATCTGCCTGTTCATGATAAGAACACGGAATAAACTCGACAGAGGCCTAGGTACACCTAGAGGAGGGCGGAGAGGGAAAGCGAAGATAAAGCAGGAGGAACAGAATTGTGTTGATGTAGTTCTAAGAAGTCCTAGTTACCCTCTCCCGTAACAAAATCACATGCCATGTACAACAGGGTGAATAATTATTAATCCTAGTCAATAAGTGACCTTACTGACCACTGGGATCTCTCAGGACTCATCAAGCAGCCTCTGCAAGGCCACAAGAAATGTCTTAACTGCATCAAGTTGAGAGAAGGCACGCATCTGTCCTTAGGACTGCAACTTCATGTTTTAAAGGGAAACAAGTTGAGGCATCCACTGCCTTTACATTTAGCATTGCTTTTCATTTTCAGCGATCCCTTCCTTGCCAGTATGTCAGGAGAGAGATCTAGGAGGTATGTTGTAACTTAACAAGGGTACCCCTAAAAAACATTTCCTATTCTAGGGTTTTAAAGCAAAAAATTTTTTTGAGCAGAACTTAATAGGAAACAATTCACCATCTATATTGCACAGACACTCTGAACTTTTTGCTTATGATTATCCATTGATTAAGTATGACAACTCTTGCATATATCATTAATTCATTTTATTTCTTGTTTTTTCAATTCTGTTTATATATATATATATACACATGTACAAAACCTTACTTTGTGTATGTTTTATAACATAATTGTCATGTCATACTTCAATGTAAACATTTGCATTCGCATTGTACATTAGATAATCAATAAGAGACTAGAGTTAATAGGAAAACCAAACGGAAGAAATAACAAAAACAGAAAATAATAATGTGTTATGGCTAATATTTATTTATTTTTTTTTTTTTTTGTGTTTCAAAGATCTAGGAGGAAACAGTAAGTGATTCCCTTCATACAGTACCTTACCTACTGCCCCCCTCCTGACGTGCAGGGGTCTTAATAATGCACACATGGTGATGGCCCTCAGTATTCTCCACAATCCCCTGCACGCATACGAAAATCTCTTAGGAGCATCATTAAGGTGCCACCCTCTTCAGGTCCCAGCACTACCAAGGCCAATGGTTATCCTGGCATCAGGGGGTTGCACAACGCACACAAGTAGTTTACTTAATTGGTGCGGCAGTCCAGTCCTCTCCACGTCCCCCACCTGGCATATGGGGGTCACACGGTGCATTTGGGCCGATGATCCCATCAACACACTGTTCTCAACAGATCAGAATCTCACACTGCGCTTTTGGGATCCTCTTCGTAGGACCCACACTGGACCTTGCTCCCTTCAAGCAACCTCTTTCTCCTCACAGGGCACTTTGGTTGGGGGTCAGGCAAAAGCTGGTGCTCTAGGCTAAAGTTCTTGATTCTCCTGGGTGATGACTCCTCAACCAACAAGGGAAACTGGCAGATCCTTAGTCCCCAGTCCGGGTCACAACAGGCAGAACTCGTGGTGAGCTGATATACAACTTCACTTTGAGAATTTGGGAGTCTCAAAGGTCCCCTTTTTGTAATCTATTTCCAGACGCACTTGTGATTTAGTGTCTTTGAAGTATGTGTCCTGGAGGTTGCCCACTTTGAACTGCCAACTCCTATGTTGTGCTCTTCCTCCATATAGTAGTTTACTACAGCATAACAGTCTCCAGGGATGGAAGCCCCAAACACAGGCCGTGGGAGTGACTAGAGGTACACACCTTGATGTCAGCCTCAGCGATATGCACATCGAAAAGATACCAAAGGAACCCAGCCCTACTCTGATTCTCTTTTCAGCCCCATCTCCTTCCTCAAATAGGCTTAGGCCCCTTAGACCAGTGAAGACCTTTTAGAATCAGAGTTCCTGTTGTTGTGCACTGAAGAACCTGGCTCTTCCTTCCTCCAGTCTGTGTCCCACTCAGCTTTCAGGAATGCAGCACTCTGCAATCTTGTCCAGGGGAAACCTGTACCTCTCTTTTCTCCTCCTGCAAGCCCTGAGCCTCCCTTAAATGTAACCTAGTGGTTTCCACGTGTTGTGTGCCTTATAAGTGCACACACACCACTTCATACATTTATGTACACGTGTGCAGCCTCCAATATACTGTACCCTCGAATAGCCATCCATACATTCCAGCACACTCCTGCAATGCGGCTCGCTAACTCCTGAATCCAGTACCAGTTTACTGGCACACATACAGCCCCACGCGTATGCGTTACCACATACTCTGTTTCCTAATGCACTATACTTTCTAAAAGATGCATGTATTCCAGTGCCCACATACGCTCTCTTCTAATGCACTATACCTTTCCACAGAAACACACACGTCTCAGGGCTGCACATATTCCAATGCAGGCCAAGGGTGAGTGAAGCACACAGCCTTGGAACTTTACTAGAGTGGGGCAGGAGGCGGCACGCCTGTGAAACAGGTAAAAAGAGGCCGGCACACTCTACTGATTACTAAAACCAAAAAGCACAGTATGCTGCCAACACTGTGCTCATGCTACTTAATTAAGTAGCCTTCCAGCACTTGAGGGTAGTGTTTTGGGAACCCCTTTTGGTCTAAGGAGATGTCAGTCTATGAGACAGGCCTAGGTCATAGTGCACACGCTTGATCAGTGCTCACTGGTTTTTTCAATATTCATCAGCATACTCCCTAAAGATTAATCCAAAGCCCCCCACCAACTATATAGTGCATAATACGAGGATATGTGATCAGTGCTCACTGATGACTGAAAATCGTTACCAAGGATCCAGGTATTACTACTGGCGGGGCAGTCAGAGGAGGGGTACATGTCTATCACCATGCGAGAAACTTTTCCATCCCAACGCATCCCTAAAAATATGAGCGGGAGCTATGAAAGCAGTTGGGCAAACTGGAGTAGATAAAACATAATTTCAGAATTGTTGGGTAGGGAATACTTGTCCACTACTACTCCCTTCTTTAAACCTTTGAGGTCAATGCAAAAATGAATTGCCCTAGTGGGCTTCATGGCTACCACTGTGTACGGCAACCCTTCTGTAGCGTGAGCAGGTGTGATGAAACCTACGGTCTCCAATCTAACTAGTTATTTGAGTGCATCACCCTGCACACATAACAGGATTTTCCTTACTTTAGAAGTTTAAGGTGTAGCATCCGGTCCCAGTCTTATATGGGTTAGTGTAATTCATTACACAACCCAATTTGTTAGTAAAAACATCTGGAAATAGACTTCCAAAATCAGCACAACCCTCCTCTATTTGTCTTATTCCTACTTGAGACTGTGCATTGGGATCAAGGAAAATACCAAGATATTTTTGATGTGGCCAATCTTGGATGTTATGTCATTTGAAGGCTATGTACACTTTATCAAGTCTTATTATATTCTACACAGCTCATAACATGTCCCCTCATTTTCATCTCCCGTCCACCATAGCCACCAGGTTTTATATCCAAGTAACATAGGGTTAGAATGTGTGCAAAAAACTTCTCAAAGTTGAATTGTCAATGATAGTGAGCTGTGAACATAAATCAAACAAAAAATCAATCTCCACATCCCCCACCATGACCTTGTCTTCAAGATTAACAGACACATTGACTCCCATCTGCAGAACTACTTAATCTCCTGTGTATTCCATTTATCTTTAATCTGTAACCAAATTCTTCCCCAGTTTCTTTTAAATCACTATATGTATTTGCCTTTTCTTTAGATGTTCCTCCTTCTGTCCCCTTTGCTGTGTATGACAGCATTTGACAAAGTGACCTTTGTGACTGCATTGGTTACAAACCGCTCTCCAAGCTAGATACTCAGTACAGTTTGCCATGTGACCGATTTGACCACACGTATAACACCTACCTTCAAGTTTTCCTACATTTCTGTCTACACTCTTCAGAACTAGTGTCTTTATAAGATCTGTCACTGTATTCTCCTTTCGTAATTCTTCTACGGAGTTTAACATGTGCAGAACTCTGTTGCTAACACATCTTCCAAAGGAGGATCTTCTTTTCTCCACAACTACCATATTCTGTCACTGTTGCAATGTAACAAAACTGATCTCTTATATGTTAAAAAAAGCCCCTTATTGGAAGGTAAGGGCTAATTTTCTCACAACAGATACAAATTTCTCCTTTGTCTCATTGTCTTTATGCACTCACCTTCCAAAGTGATAGCGTTCCAGAACTGTGCTAATGCGTGGCAGGTAATGATGATCAACTTTCTTTATTACTACTTCACATTAATTCAGTCCATGAGCATCTTCTTGACGAAGTTCGGGTAGTTTCTCCAGTATATCTCGACCTTCTGATCCCAGAGTGTACAATAGAAGAGACGATTTTCTCTCTGAACTTAGACTGGTGTCACGGACTCTTGCATAGTTTTTTTCCATTTGGGCCACTTCAGGAGTGAATCTCCTCAATTATTAGGGAAAACTGTTGGCGGTGTTACATTCTACATGTCAAATAGCGCACTCTGCTCCTGAAGATGTATAAAATGTATATGGGGCGCTTTTATGAATTCGCATGGTAACCTTCTTGAGTCGATATGTGCACAGGATCATAAAACGATGATGACTTATTCCAGAGTTAACCTGTATTTTTCTTCTGACAGAAACCAAGCACATAATGTAATGAAATTATTTCAAGATTAAAAAAAGTACCTCTGTTGAATTTCCTCCCTTACTTTTCCATGTAGCCATTTATGTATTCATTTATAAAACTTATAAAGGGCAGCAGCTACCTAACATGGGGTGTCCCAGCTCTTTAGCAACAGACAAGGGGACCCACATCCAGCTAAATCAGATCAGCCATGTTTTCAACTGTCTGTGAAAGGGGACCAATGAAGTGCAAGATCTAAGGTGTAAGGTGTACCGTTGGGGCAATCCACAGTTTAGGGCCTAGGTATGCAAAGGATCCACCTCCCATGCAAGACAGATTATTCCTGGGAACCTGTGCAAAAGGAGAGGTTTCTATAACGCAGGCCGCAAACAGGCTCATAGGAATTTATTAGGCTTGTGATATGGTGGGGGCAGTGCCTGCCCTTGCTTTGAAAACATAGCATAATGCCTTGGATTTAATGCGTTTCTCCACCTTTAGCCTATGCGGCTCATGTTGAAGAGATGTAGCGAATGCATGTTTGGGCAATCTGTAGATCAGCCTTGCGGCAGCATTCTGAACCACTTGCTTACGTATCATGGAGGCTTTGTCAGCCCCCCCAGGTTCAGAATGCTGCCCTAGTCCAGTCAGGAAAAGATAAGTACCTTGAAGGCAGTTCTCTGGGCAGATTCAGGAAGAATCCATATACATTTGCGTAACCATTTCAAGGTCGCAAAACAGGTCACAGATACCTTTGCCACCTGAGGCTTCATCGAGAGCTTAGAATCCACTAAAATGCCAAGGTTCTTTACTTTGGGGGTGGGGACAGGGGTATCACCCAGAGTAATCGGCCAGCGTTGCGATCCCTAAAGGGATGGATTCTTTCCCAGCACCTCTGTTTTTCCTGAGTTTAATTTCAGCATCCAAACAGTACAGAACGTGATCAGTGAAATGCTTCAGTACCGCATTCACAGATGAGTACAATGCCATCAGCCTTTTCTACATTGAAAAAATACAGAAGATCTAACAGCACATTGGCAACACCAAACCTGCTTCATCCCTCACACCCACCCCTTCCCTTCCCACAAAGGTCAGTCTTCAAAGCCCTGTTTGTCACAAATCCGGCTGACATGTTCAACTCCCTCCAAGTAAATTCTTATGAAGATGTCTTACCATCCTCCTACATCAAAGCTCTCTCTCAGGATGTCCTTATACTAAACATTGTCAATGCCTCACTCAATCAAGGCATCTTCACAGAAGCTCTCAAGCCTGGGCAGGTCCTTCCACTCCTAAAGAAACCTAGATCCTGATGACCTCAACAACTTCTTGTCCATCACTCACTTACCATTCGTTGGCAAGATCATTGGAAAAGCAGTCTATGCTCAACTCAAAGATCACATCAGTGCTAACAATATCCTGCACAACTGCAGCCTGAGTTCAGATCACAGTGCAGCATGGAGACTGTCACCTTGCACATTGTAGACCATGCCTTCTTGACCACAGGTGAAGATGACCCCTGCGTCCTGATGTTGCTGGACCTATCATCTGCCTTTGACAAAGTCATCCATCTGTGAGAAAGTGCCATTTTTCTTGCATGGTATGCCCCCACTTTTTGCTGAATTGCTTATGTACTTTGACCGAGTGTGCCCTGGGCTCCTGCCAATCAGGTGCCCAGGGCCTGTGTTCCTTCCCTAAAACTGTATTGAAACCAAAACCCAATTGGCATCTCTGGCCACATGTCAGGCCCTGGTAAATGGTACCCTAGGTACCCAGGGCATGGTGACCAGAGAAGGCCCCTAAGGGCTGCAGCACTTATTGTGCCACCCTTAGATGCCCTGTACCCTGACACACACACACACACACTGCCTTTGCAGGCTGAGTGTCTTGGTACAGAACAAAACAAAGAGTCGACATGGCACACATCCCTGTGTGCCATGCCCACAAAACACACTGCCCTGGCATACCTCAGTCACCCCTCTGGCTGGGTGCCCTATGCCAGTGGTGTGGGTACAGGTGCATGAGCCCTGTACCCCTATAGTACCCAGGTCCATTCCTTGGCACTGTAAGTGCAGTGCTGCCATTAAGAGTATATGGTTGTGGTAAATAATTTTCCTTTACCGGGACTGAATTTGATACAGAAACATAATAAAATAGCTCAGTAAAATGAGAGGCAGAATCCGTGGTATTAGAGGTTCGGAATGGGCTTTATTCCATTAACTCGATTATAATCGGTTGCTCAAATGTTCCGTCACCACGAAGGTTCAGGAAGTGAAGCACACACATTATTGACATGAAATAGCTTTTATAATACATACATTACAATGAAGCGAATACAATAGGCGTAACAATTGATAAGGAAAATGACGAGTTGTCTGCGTAACCGAAAATGGGTGTAATAAGGAGTAAAAAGGAACATAATTGGTTATGAGATCATATATAGGTGGATCTATAAGATAATATTTGGCATAGATGCGCGCGCAGCAGCATGACGTGTGATTGACGTGTAACTAGGGGGTGAAGGGGACTTGACATTTAGCTCTACATGTGGAGACGAAAAGTCTGAGGTTATGTCAACCTAATCCCAAATCATATCTAACATCCTATGTTTAAAGAACTATGTTATCCACAAGGGAAGGACTCTCGGACAGAATCTATTCTATACTGACTGAGTGTGCGTGTACAAGCGTCTAAGTGTCTACACTAAATGCGAGGGCAGGAATCTTCCATAGTAACAGGGCTATGAATTACTTGTATTAAGACAGAGAAGCCGGGCTTTTTGCTTGGTAGCTGGAAGAATGTTTACTTAAACTACTAGGCAGGAATGCATCGGCTGAGGGGGAAGCAGATAATTCGCAGGTGAAATACAGTTCTTGGCAGAGAATAGGCTGATGTCAGGCTTCGTGAGCCGCGCAGAGAATGAGACAAAGTTCATGGTCACAGATGCAGGCTCAGACTGGAGCTTTCAGAGGCAGAAGGCAAGAAGAGTTTTGATGACAGAATCAGGGCCTACTTGCCTGGACTGTAACATGGCATAAGTGAACCATATAAAGCCGGTGACCTTTTGTACTTAGGAATGGAATATCCGGCCTATTCATGGCGGATCTGACAGAGGACATGTTGACGGTGGACGCACATGTATTTGCGTCTTCATAACTGGAACTGGAGGGAACATACATGTACTTGTAACATGCACATAGAACCGTTGGGGTCCAAGATAGGGGACATAACCGACCAGAAAAATCCATATTTCCACATTGGGCTGCAGCACTTATTGTGCCACCCTTAGATGCCCTGTACCCTGACACACACACACACACACTGCCTTTGCAGGCTGAGTGTCTTGGTACAGAACAAAACAAAGAGTCGACATGGCACACATCCCTGTGTGCCATGCCCACAAAACACACTGCCCTGGCATACCTCAGTCACCCCTCTGGCTGGGTGCCCTATGCCAGTGGTGTGGGTACAGGTGCATGAGCCCTGTACCCCTATAGTACCCAGGTCCATTCCTTGGCACTGTAAGTGCAGTGCTGCCATTAAGAGTATATGGTGCTGGGAGGTCGTCATCACGAACTCCACAGCACCATGATGGCTACACTGAAGACTGAGAAGTTTGGTATCAAACTTCTCAGCACATTAAATCCACACTGATGCCAGTGTAGGATTTAATGTAAAATGCACGACAGAGGGCAAGTTAGAGTTGCCCCCTGAAACTAACCCACGTCCTGACTGAGAGGCTGCCTAGGCTGCCACCCAGCAGACATGTTGCTGGACCCCTGGGTAGAGAGCCATCCGCTCTCGTGGGCCTGCAACAATGCACATCCTGGGGCGAGGTGCTAGGCCTCCTCCCCCAGGATGGGGAGGGGAAGCTACAAAGGCATGCCACCATTTTGAGCCTCTCCAGACCACTTGCTGTACTCAGCAACTGGTCCCCACCGGTTCTGACCCCCACTCTGGCGGAAAAACTGGCGGGAAAACCCAAGTGAGGAAAGCGGGTGTGCCAGCCTCTGCCAACCCCACCCCTCAGCTGGCGGAGGCGAGGTGAAGCACAACTACGGCCTCTCGCCATCTTGAGGATGGGGAGCCCTGCCCAATCAGGACTAGGCTCCTGCCCCCTCCCACTGGAGAGTGGCAGGATAGGGGGTGTACTCACCCCAGGAAAGGGCCCCATTGGTCCCTGACCTTTCCCTACCTGTAACACCCCTAAATTTAGTATGTAGGGGCACCCTGAACCTTCCTTCCTCAGATCCCGATTCCGAAACTACAAAGAAGAACAAGAAGAAAGAAGACCTGCCATGCAGCTGCTAACAAGAGGACGACACCAACTGACTTGACCCCAGCCCTACCGGCCTGCCGACCCTCGAACCTGCTCCTGCTAAACCCCGGCGTCTCCAGTGGTCAGCAACCTCAAAAACCCCGGAGGACCTGACTGCCTTGCTCATCTAAAGACTGGGACTCCCACGAGCAGTGGTTCTGCTCAAACAGCAACAACCCCTGGTGCCAGCCAGGAACCGCAAATCCAGCACCCTCTGCACCCGCCGAGCCCGGCCTGTGCCTGAGTGAACAAAGACCACGAGGACGTCCCCTCGGTGACTGTGACCAAGAATCCAGCACCCAACGACCCTCCTCGGCGCTCCTGACGACGCCTGCAGCCTCCACTCTAGGGACCCCCCCAACCGTGACCAGCAGAGGGTAAGATTTCCCGATGCCAAAAGACACCCCTGTACCCGGTGCCCTGCGGCCCCCTGTGCCCAACTCCTGGGTGCCTACCTAACGTACAGCTTCCCAACTTACCTCTCGAAGTGGTGGTCGCACACGAAGAATCTCCGTCCCCGAGCTTGGAGCCTTTGTTCGTCACGCAGCTTTCCCATTGAAATCCATTGAGCGCCCAACGGCTCATTCCCTCCTTGTCCCCTACTTGCCCGTTAAGAGATATCAATCTTCATCAATCCATTGATCTGTTCATATAGCATCATTTGTTCTTCTTTCTTCTTCCGGGATCTTGAATGAAATCTTGGTGGTGGAATACACGATGTGGCACACAGACCACAAATCGCTGGTCCACATTGTAGACATAGACAGCAACTGAATAGTATGAGAAGGCCAATACCTAGGAAGGATAGAACTCTCCATCCCCAGGCTGATATCACACTCCAAAACCAACTGGACCAAGTCCAGGTGCCTGCATTCTGGTGTATCTGGCTTACAATCTTGTGAAGGCGAGTTATAGCTTTATATACAGATGGCGAATTTTCTGGTATGAATACGCAGCAGCTTGATCCGATGACCCTACAAGCTCCGCCTCTATCAGCCAGGATGACGTCAAGGACAAGACGATTTTGAAGCACAACAATCCGCATAGCAGACTGCTCTTCTGTTAAATTGCCTAAGGCGGAAATAGTTTCATTCACTACTGCTTCGAGGGTTCTAGTTAATCTACGTATCAGCTTGCTATTAGTAACAGTACCTATATAGGGAAAGATGCCTTTATTGAAATCTACATACTTGTCCCATGCCGTCTCAGTATAATCGACAATTGGGAGATATCTCCGCTTTCTATTGTGTACTAAATGAATATTTCTATAATAATCAGGAGGAGCTAGGAAAACAGGTGGCAAAAGGAATGCAATATAGCAGGTACCATCCCAATCTAGAGGTAGACGCATATATGCAGTCTGACCACATATAAAGTAGGAGTGGCGATAAGCTCTAAATGAAGATTTGCCTTGATCACTGAATTCTACTGTAGTAGTGCATTTACTATGGCCCATATGTATGGAACCAACCTTTCTTACACACAATTCACCTTTTGCTGGGAATACTGACATGGTGGGTAAGACTAGTTCAACTTCGGATACGACATTTAGAATCATGAGATTAGGTGTAAAATTACCTAATCCATACACTTCATTTTCTAGATCAGTTCCTGTTCTTTTGGGGCGACCCTCCTTGTCCGGGTAGCAGACCTTGAGTAAAACTAGGTTTAGGTTTCCCCATACCCACTGATCTTGGTAAACTGCTGTGTCTGAGTCTATGGAATTGATTAAACTAAACCATGCTCCACAGGAGCCATTATGTGTAAACGGATGTGGAAAGAAAGGCAAGACTCCTTCATAATTCTGATAGGGAGGGAGTCGGCCACACACCCAACAATTAGTTGCATTACTAGTCTGATGGGAATGATGTAACATACTAATGAAAGTGTTATTGCGCAGCGCAAGTCTATAGGACAATTCATGCGGGGGTAAGTCACTAAAAGAATGTTCTGCAATATCATTGTGAACATTTCTGGCAATAGGGTAATATATGTGCAACAACATACTGGTAATAATTATTAAAAGACTTAAGGAAAACAAAATTAATAATGTCCCTATACAATGGCTACGCAGTGATTTACAATACGCCTGTCGTTTCATCATTTTTCGCGACTGTCCATGATTCAGGTCTAGAGGATACATGTCAGAGACAGATTCAACCGCTTCACCTAGGAGAGGACTTAAACAATCAAATCGTCTGACGTCCTAGGCCTCAACTTAACTTTATAGAGTTGGCTTTCAGTCTTTTCAACCAAAGGAAGTTTTGAATCAGTCTGTGAGGGAGTGCAGGGCACAATGTCTATATCCGAGGATAGTCCATGAAATTTCTTGATATGACTTGAATGAATCCAGCCCTTGCGGCCCTCGATCTTCACGGCTGTTCTTGTGGTCAGCAGAACCAACTTGGGTGTCTTCCACCTGGGCTCCAGCTGAGTCTTTCGGTCGAACTTTTTCACAAACACAAAATCCCCCGGAACTACGTCATGGGGTTTCACCTCAGTGTTGTCGGGAAATGCTGCAGCTACCTGTGAACGACAAGATTGTAGTGCAGACATCAAGGAAGCCAAGTAATCTGTCAGCATATTACAGTCAATATCAGTTATTTTGCGTGGTACAGGCGTCCCCCACATATTTGGTGGTCTGCCGAAGATCACCTCATACGGGGATAGCCCTGTTCTAGAGTGTGCTACCATTCTCATGTAAAAAAGTGCAACTGGTAACGCTACTATCCAGTCGACACCTTTTTCTCGGCATATTTTGGACAATCTAATTTTCAGAATCTGGTTATGTCTTTCTACGAGACCTGCTGCCTCGGGGTGTCGGACACAGTGGAATTTCCACTGATATCCTAACAGAAGTGAAACATGTTTCATTAATTCGGATGAGAACGGTTGGCCGTTATCTGAGTAGACAACACGTGGTAAACCGTAGCGTGGGAAGAATTCTCGAACTAACTGTTTGGCAGTAGTCGGGGCAGTGTAATCTGAAACCGGGTATGCCTCCGTCCAACGGGACAGAGCGCAGACAACTACGAGAACATATTTGAATCCTCGACATCGTTCCATCTGGATATAATCCATCTGGAGGACTTCAAAAGGGTGATCAGGAGGATGGAATCCACCCTGTTCTACGGGAACGCTTTTTCCTGGGTTGAACTGGCAACAGATCATACAGGTACGGACCTTTTGTTTGGCTGCTGCTCGTAAATGTTTATTGAACCAAATGTGTTGAATGCTGTCTAGCATAGCTTTTTCTCCTAGATGGGCTGGGCTATGGATAGTGTTAATAATGACTTGGACCATCGAATCAGGGAGGAACCACACAGATTTTTCCTTCGTCATCCATCCCTGGTCCGTTTGGATCCCTCCTAATTCAGTCCATCTCTTTATTTCATCTGGTGTAGCATGTGTCTGTATGTCAATTACGTCAAGGGTAGGATCTTTAACTGTCATACAATGTGTCGGCATCGGGACTATTGTCTTTGTCATGTCGGATGTTTGGGTTTGAGCAGTCTGTTTAGCTGTTCTGTCAGCTAGATCATTGCCTTGAGAAATGATATCAATAACTTTCGTATGAGCTTTACATTTCATAATTGATATTGCAGTAGGTAGATGTATTGCATCTAATAAGGCATGAATGAGGGGTCCGTGCTGAATGTGGGCACCATGGGAAGTTAAATAACCTCTCTCTCGCCACAGCACGCCGAAGTCATGTACAACTCCGAATGCATAACGTGAATCAGTGTATATGTTGACTTTTTTACTTGTGGCTTGAATACAGGCTTGTGTCAGAGCGATAAGCTCTGCGGCTTGAGCTGACAAAGTATTTATACGATTAGTTTCAATGACTTCAGTATCTGTTGTGACTGCATAAGCAGCCACCAACTCTCCTGTACTTGTTCTCATACATGAACCATCTACATACAACGTTAGGTCTGGATCTGACAATGGAACATCTGTCAAGTCTTGTCTAGGTTTCGTCGTTATAGTAATAACTTCAATACAGTCATGGGCTAGTGGGTCTGTTCCGGTTACTGGCAAAAGTGTGGCAGGATTCAATGTGTTACAGCGTCTGATTTCTATGTGTGGCTGAAACAGTGTAAGCTCGTACCCTGTAAGTCGTGCTATAGTCAAGTGTTGTGTTTGCGTTCTATTCACAAGGACTTCTACTGTGTGTGGTACTTGAACTGTCAATGGATGTCCTAACACTATGGCATCGCTTTGTCTAATTGCTAAAGCTGTCGCTGCTACTGATTTTAGGCATGCAGGCAAAGCCTGAGCTACGGGATCTAGTGTACTAGAAAAATAAGCACATGGTTTGTGTGCTCCTGCTTGTTCCTGTGTGAGTACTGACAAAGCAGTACCTTCGCGTTCTGTAACAAAGAGTGTAAACTGTTTTCTGTAACATGGTGTTGCTAAAACGGGTGCTTGACATAAAGTTTTCTTTAGGCTTTCAAAAGCTTGCGTATGTTCCTGGGTCCAAGGGAGAACAGTCGATGTGGCTGCCTCCTGTGTTGTCAACTGAATGAGTGGTTTTGCTAGGAATGCATATTGCGGAATCCACTGTCTACAGTATGAAGTGAGGCCTATGAAAGCCCGCACCTCCTTTTGTGTCTTGGGTATTGGCATGTTAGCTATTAACTGAATGCGGTCTGGTGTAAGCTGCCTTCCCTCCTTGGACAGCGAGTGTCCAAGATAAATAACTCGCTGGACACAGAATTGCAGCTTAGAAGGGGACACCTTGTGCCCCTTTTCGGCTAGAAATTGTAAAACTGTCAGTGATGCTTTTTCACATTCAGGTTCGCTTCGGGCGGTGATCAGCAGATCATCGACATATTGAAGCAGAGCAGTGTTAACTGGCATGTGGATACTGTCAAGTTCTCGTTTCAGTGCTTGGCTATAGATGCTGGGGCTTTCTGTAAATCCTTGAGGTGCGCGTGTGAATTTAAAGCTACGTCCATTTAAACTAAATCCGAATAAATATTGGCTTTCCGGATCTATTGGGACGCTGAAAAAGGCATTCTTGAGATCGATTACAGTAAAGAATGTCGCTTCGGAATCAATAGCTGTCAGTAATGACGAGATATCTGGGACCACAGGGAATTGTGGCACAATGCATTTGTTTAGCTCGCGCAGATCAATAACCAATCGATATACAGGCGGGGCCTTTGGATCTGTTCGTTTAAGAATCGGAATTATTGGTGAATTACATATATTGGAGTCGGTTTCTACAACCACTCCTTGGGCAATGAGTTCGTCAATGATTTGCAGTAAAGCCATTACAGCATCTGGGGGTAACTTGTATTGTCGCATTCGTGGTAGCACCACTCCTGCCTTTAATGTGACTCGATATGGTGTAATATTCATGCATCCAACATCAGTAGGGCCTTGTGCCCATAGATGTGTGGGTAAAGTCTGTAATCGGGGATCCATGTCTCTAGACACATAATGACCTTTAAAATCACGTAAAAACAATCTTACTCCTTCCGGAGAACAACATATTATGGCTCCTAGAGCTTTTAACGTTTTTATTCCTAATAGATTTTCTGGACATGATTTAGTAAGCAACAAATCTGTAGTTCGGGTCAAAGGTCCTATCGTAAGTGGCAGAGGCTGTGACACTTCATTAACAATAGGCTTTCCTGAAAAACCAAGGGAAATATTCTGTGAGCCTGAGAGGGGTGCCCCTGGAACTTCACTACGTTTTATTGTTGTTCGACTTGCCCCTGTATCGAGTAAAAATTTTCTGTCTTGGCCTAATAGTTCACTATGTACGTAAGGTCCTTCTTGATCTACAGGGATCTCGATAAGGGGTAAGTCAATTTCCCTCCCTAGGCTTTTTCATGCGTAACGCTGATACTCAGGATATTCATACTGTGCGGTCTGATACATTTGTCGTGTTGTTGTTTGTGTGGCAGCAACAGGCAACGGTGGTGCAGCTGGCACAAACTGTATTGCCTGTTGTGCGGCTGGCATGGCCTGGGCATGCTGCATAGCCCCTTGTTCATTCTGATCTTGTCTGAGTGGCCGTGATCTTTCTACACATGGCTATTATACAATTTTGCTTATCATGTCTCCCTTCTGATATATTCTGGCTCCATCGGGTAAGAATTTGCATTGCTTCCGGATCTACCCCCGGTCGGTCTTCATTTCTGATCACACAATTTATGAGGAAACGCAACAGTTCCCCCTGTATCTCCACTTTCTGGTATTCCATAGCTCTGTTAATACATTCTGGATCTCGCCCTGTCTGGACAAAATGGTAGATTTTATCTAGATGTGCAGTCATTCCTGGTAACTTCCCTAAATACACTGCGGCTCGTCTGATACGTAATGATGCTAGGGTCATTTCGTCCTCTTTTCCAGGCACAGGGTCATATCTACAATCTATAAGAAGTTCCTTAAGCGCACGGGCACTAATGAGTTTGGGTGTACGTGAATGTCCTGACTCTTGAAATGTAAGTTTATTTATTCTGGGTGGCGTAGAAAAAATATTGGTAGCACCTCCCGTAGCCCCATCTGGGGTGTCGGGTGTGAAAGGATTCGTTGAACGTGACACAGCAACTATAGGTGTGGACACAGCTATAGAAGCAGCTGTGGGAACAGATGTAGAAACAGATGTGCTTGCCAGAACTTGTGACTGTAGAGATACGGGTGCCGGATCTTGGCGTTGAACCTCCCTGACAGGCGGTCTATGTGGGGCGGAATTTGCATACTCGGGAGCTGCGTCATCTAAATATGAGGAAAGGAAAACATCTTCTGCTGTTCTAGGATGCCCCTTAGGATGTACCTTTATTGGAAATAATGGGGTTGGCAAGTCTTTCGGTATTTCTGGAGTAGCCTTAGGTAATCCTTCGGCCAGAAGGGGATACATACCATTCATAAGGGCATTTCTTTGTCTGTCTACTTGTTCTGATTTCACTCGGATACCTTCCTCAATTAATAGATTTTCTTGAACTTTATTGGAATTCTCTTTACTCTTCTCTTCCTGTCTACGTGCTTTTTCTGTTCGTCTATGTGATTCTTTACGCCATAATTCAATGGCATCTTTCTGTGACTGTCTGACTTTCCTTTTCCATAACTCTTCTTCTACTTTCATGATGCACTCTGCATCCCAGGTTCCCGCTGCGGGCCACCTCTGACTTTCTGGTAATTCCTTGGTGTAGTCTACCCATAAATCGAGAAATAATATGGCATCTAAGCCATGTTTATGATACATGAAGTACCCTGGGGTGTCCCTAGGAGGAATAGGAACGGCTTCTTCGAGTACCCCTTTTCTTGTAGTGATCTGTCTTAGTTTCGAAAAGAACGGCATATTGAGAACTGACTTTATACTTGATTTTGACCAACTGACCCGATACTTGATTTTGAACAGACTTAATACAATAAACACGATAATGAACAGTCATTCATACCACAATATACAGAACGTATTTAAACACATTTAACATTAAACATTAAACCTTTAACTGAAACAACAATGATGATCGTCTGCATAACTAATCACCAAGCTTAATTCTTGACAATAACTAGACACTTCGGAATACTTGATATACTGCTAAACAGTACAGATACACTGCTAAAACAGTGCAGACCGGATTTGTGTACCCAAACCCGTCTTGACCGGCACAACCTATGTGCACGTCAGAAATGCCTCCCCGGCAATGGTACTCACCGGGTAGCTTCGGAAACGGAAGGCCTCAGTAACTTGAACTTGAACCGGACTGGACTCGACTCGACTCGTCGGACACTGGGCTTGACTTCGGACTGGTGGGTCTCTGTATACCTCGGATCTTGCTCTCTCAGCTAGGCTCTGGTCGGGATACTTCGCACTTCTCACCGCCTCGTCTGGGTGTTGATCGCAGTCTCAGTCGCCCCCGCTTGACCGGAGGGAACTACAGGAAATCCTGCTGGTACGCGTTATTGTCCGTCCAGCTGTGGCAGGAGACCGGGCCTGCAACGCACCGCCGGCGCGTGAGATGAGAAAGTGTCCCTGTTCGGGCGCCATTCATGTGGTAAATAATTTTCCTTTACCGGGACTGAATTTGATACAGAAACATAATAAAATAGCTCAGTAAAATGAGAGGCAGAATCCGTGGTATTAGAGGTTCGGAATGGGCTTTATTCCATTAACTCGATTATAATCGGTTGCTCAAATGTTCCGTCACCACGAAGGTTCAGGAAGTGAAGCACACACATTATTGACATGAAATAGCTTTTATAATACATACATTACAATGAAGCGAATACAATAGGCGTAACAATTGATAAGGAAAATGACGAGTTGTCTGCGTAACCGAAAATGGGTGTAATAAGGAGTAAAAAGGAACATAATTGGTTATGAGATCATATATAGGTGGATCTATAAGATAATATTTGGCATAGATGCGCGCGCAGCAGCATGACGTGTGATTGACGTGTAACTAGGGGGTGAAGGGGACTTGACATTTAGCTCTACATGTGGAGACGAAAAGTCTGAGGTTATGTCAACCTAATCCCAAATCATATCTAACATCCTATGTTTAAAGAACTATGTTATCCACAAGGGAAGGACTCTCGGACAGAATCTATTCTATACTGACTGAGTGTGCGTGTACAAGCGTCTAAGTGTCTACACTAAATGCGAGGGCAGGAATCTTCCATAGTAACAGGGCTATGAATTACTTGTATTAAGACAGAGAAGCCGGGCTTTTTGCTTGGTAGCTGGAAGAATGTTTACTTAAACTACTAGGCAGGAATGCATCGGCTGAGGGGGAAGCAGATAATTCGCAGGTGAAATACAGTTCTTGGCAGAGAATAGGCTGATGTCAGGCTTCGTGAGCCGCGCAGAGAATGAGACAAAGTTCATGGTCACAGATGCAGGCTCAGACTGGAGCTTTCAGAGGCAGAAGGCAAGAAGAGTTTTGATGACAGAATCAGGGCCTACTTGCCTGGACTGTAACATGGCATAAGTGAACCATATAAAGCCGGTGACCTTTTGTACTTGGGAATGGAATATCCGGCCTATTCATGGCGGATCTGACAGAGGACATGTTGACGGTGGACGCACATGTATTTGCGTCTTCATAACTGGAACTGGAGGGAACATACATGTACTTGTAACATGCACATAGAACCGTTGGGGTCCAAGATAGGGGACATAACCGACCAGAAAAATCCATATTTCCACATTGGGCTGCAGCACTTATTGTGCCACCCTTAGATGCCCTGTACCCTGACACACACACACACACACTGCCTTTGCAGGCTGAGTGTCTTGGTACAGAACAAAACAAAGAGTCGACATGGCACACATCCCTGTGTGCCATGCCCACAAAACACACTGCCCTGGCATACCTCAGTCACCCCTCTGGCTGGGTGCCCTATGCCAGTGGTGTGGGTACAGGTGCATGAGCCCTGTACCCCTATAGTACCCAGGTCCATTCCTTGGCACTGTAAGTGCAGTGCTGCCATTAAGAGTATATGGTGCTGGGAGGTCGTCATCACGAACTCCACAGCACCATGATGGCTACACTGAAGACTGAGAAGTTTGGTATCAAACTTCTCAGCACATTAAATCCACACTGATGCCAGTGTAGGATTTAATGTAAAATGCACGACAGAGGGCAAGTTAGAGTTGCCCCCTGAAACTAACCCACGTCCTGACTGAGAGGCTGCCTAGGCTGCCACCCAGCAGACATGTTGCTGGACCCCTGGGTAGAGAGCCATCCGCTCTCGTGGGCCTGCAACAATGCACATCCTGGGGCGAGGTGCTAGGCCTCCTCCCCCAGGATGGGGAGGGGAAGCTACAAAGGCATGCCACCATTTTGAGCCTCTCCAGACCACTTGCTGTACTCAGCAACTGGTCCCCACCGGTTCTGACCCCCACTCTGGCGGAAAAACTGGCGGGAAAACCCAAGTGAGGAAAGCGGGTGTGCCAGCCTCTGCCAACCCCACCCCTCAGCTGGCGGAGGCGAGGTGAAGCACAACTACGGCCTCTCGCCATCTTGAGGATGGGGAGCCCTGCCCAATCAGGACTAGGCTCCTGCCCCCTCCCACTGGAGAGTGGCAGGATAGGGGGTGTACTCACCCCAGGAAAGGGCCCCATTGGTCCCTGACCTTTCCCTACCTGTAACACCCCTAAATTTAGTATGTAGGGGCACCCTGAACCTTCCTTCCTCAGATCCCGATTCCGAAACTACAAAGAAGAACAAGAAGAAAGAAGACCTGCCATGCAGCTGCTAACAAGAGGACGACACCAACTGACTTGACCCCAGCCCTACCGGCCTGCCGACCCTCGAACCTGCTCCTGCTAAACCCCGGCGTCTCCAGTGGTCAGCAACCTCAAAAACCCCGGAGGACCTGACTGCCTTGCTCATCTAAAGACTGGGACTCCCACGAGCAGTGGTTCTGCTCAAACAGCAACAACCCCTGGTGCCAGCCAGGAACCGCAAATCCAGCACCCTCTGCACCCGCCGAGCCCGGCCTGTGCCTGAGTGAACAAAGACCACGAGGACGTCCCCTCGGTGACTGTGACCAAGAATCCAGCACCCAACGACCCTCCTCGGCGCTCCTGACGACGCCTGCAGCCTCCACTCTAGGGACCCCCCCAACCGTGACCAGCAGAGGGTAAGATTTCCCGATGCCAAAAGACACCCCTGTACCCGGTGCCCTGCGGCCCCCTGTGCCCAACTCCTGGGTGCCTACCTAACGTACAGCTTCCCAACTTACCTCTCGAAGTGGTGGTCGCACACGAAGAATCTCCGTCCCCGAGCTTGGAGCCTTTGTTCGTCACGCAGCTTTCCCATTGAAATCCATTGAGCGCCCAACGGCTCATTCCCTCCTTGTCCCCTACTTGCCCGTTAAGAGATATCAATCTTCATCAATCCATTGATCTGTTCATATAGCATCATTTGTTCTTCTTTCTTCTTCCGGGATCTTGAATGAAATCTTGGTGGTGGAATACACGATGTGGCACACAGACCACAAATCGCTGGTCCACATTGTAGACATAGACAGCAACTGAATAGTATGAGAAGGCCAATACCTAGGAAGGATAGAACTCTCCATCCCCAGGCTGATATCACACTCCAAAACCAACTGGACCAAGTCCAGGTGCCTGCATTCTGGTGTATCTGGCTTACAATCTTGTGAAGGCGAGTTATAGCTTTATATACAGATGGCGAATTTTCTGGTATGAATACGCAGCAGCTTGATCCGATGACCCTACAAGCTCCGCCTCTATCAGCCAGGATGACGTCAAGGACAAGACGATTTTGAAGCACAACAATCCGCATAGCAGACTGCTCTTCTGTTAAATTGCCTAAGGCGGAAATAGTTTCATTCACTACTGCTTCGAGGGTTCTAGTTAATCTACGTATCAGCTTGCTATTAGTAACAGTACCTATATAGGGAAAGATGCCTTTATTGAAATCTACATACTTGTCCCATGCCGTCTCAGTATAATCGACAATTGGGAGATCTCTCCGCTTTCTATTGTGTACTAAATGAATATTTCTATAATAATCAGGAGGAGCTAGGAAAACAGGTGGCAAAAGGAATGCAATATAGCAGGTACCATCCCAATCTAGAGGTAGACGCATATATGCAGTCTGACCACATATAAAGTAGGAGTGGCGATAAGCTCTAAATGAAGATTTGCCTTGATCACTGAATTCTACTGTAGTAGTGCATTTACTATGGCCCATATGTATGGAACCAACCTTTCTTACACACAATTCACCTTTTGCTGGGAATACTGACATGGTGGGTAAGACTAGTTCAACTTCGGATACGACATTTAGAATCATGAGATTAGGTGTAAAATTACCTAATCCATACACTTCATTTTCTAGATCAGTTCCTGTTCTTTTGGGGCGACCCTCCTTGTCCGGGTAGCAGACCTTGAGTAAAACTAGGTTTAGGTTTCCCCATACCCACTGATCTTGGTAAACTGCTGTGTCTGAGTCTATGGAATTGATTAAACTAAACCATGCTCCACAGGAGCCATTATGTGTAAACGGATGTGGAAAGAAAGGCAAGACTCCTTCATAATTCTGATAGGGAGGGAGTCGGCCACACACCCAACAATTAGTTGCATTACTAGTCTGATGGGAATGATGTAACATACTAATGAAAGTGTTATTGCGCAGCGCAAGTCTATAGGACAATTCATGCGGGGGTAAGTCACTAAAAGAATGTTCTGCAATATCATTGTGAACATTTCTGGCAATAGGGTAATATATGTGCAACAACATACTGGTAATAATTATTAAAAGACTTAAGGAAAACAAAATTAATAATGTCCCTATACAATGGCTACGCAGTGATTTACAATACGCCTGTCGTTTCATCATTTTTCGCGACTGTCCATGATTCAGGTCTAGAGGATACATGTCAGAGACAGATTCAACCGCTTCACCTAGGAGAGGACTTAAACAATCAAATCGTCTGACGTCCTAGGCCTCAACTTAACTTTATAGAGTTGGCTTTCAGTCTTTTCAACCAAAGGAAGTTTTGAATCAGTCTGTGAGGGAGTGCAGGGCACAATGTCTATATCCGAGGATAGTCCATGAAATTTCTTGATATGACTTGAATGAATCCAGCCCTTGCGGCCCTCGATCTTCACGGCTGTTCTTGTGGTCAGCAGAACCAACTTGGGTGTCTTCCACCTGGGCTCCAGCTGAGTCTTTCGGTCGAAATTTTTCACAAACACAAAATCCCCCGGAACTACGTCATGGGGTTTCACCTCAGTGTTGTCGGGAAATGCTGCAGCTACCTGTGAACGACAAGATTGTAGTGCAGACATCAAGGAAGCCAAGTAATCTGTCAGCATATTACAGTCAATATCAGTTATTTTGCGTGGTACAGGCGTCCCCCACATATTTGGTGGTCTGCCGAAGATCACCTCATACGGGGATAGCCCTGTTCTAGAGTGTGCTACCATTCTCATGTAAAAAAGTGCAACTGGTAACGCTACTATCCAGTCGACACCTTTTTCTCGGCATATTTTGGACAATCTAATTTTCAGAATCTGGTTATGTCTTTCTACGAGACCTGCTGCCTCGGGGTGTCGGACACAGTGGAATTTCCACTGATATCCTAACAGAAGTGAAACATGTTTCATTAATTCGGATGAGAACGGTTGGCCGTTATCTGAGTAGACAACACGTGGTAAACCGTAGCGTGGGAAGAATTCTCGAACTAACTGTTTGGCAGTAGTCGGGGCAGTGTAATCTGAAACCGGGTATGCCTCCGTCCAACGGGACAGAGCGCAGACAACTACGAGAACATATTTGAATCCTCGACATCGTTCCATCTGGATATAATCCATCTGGAGGACTTCAAAAGGGTGATCAGGAGGATGGAATCCACCCTGTTCTACGGGAACGCTTTTTCCTGGGTTGAACTGGCAACAGATCATACAGGTACGGACCTTTTGTTTGGCTGCTGCTCGTAAATGTTTATTGAACCAAATGTGTTGAATGCTGTCTAGCATAGCTTTTTCTCCTAGATGGGCTGGGCTATGGATAGTGTTAATAATGACTTGGACCATCGAATCAGGGAGGAACCACACAGATTTTTCCTTCGTCATCCATCCCTGGTCCGTTTGGATCCCTCCTAATTCAGTCCATCTCTTTATTTCATCTGGTGTAGCATGTGTCTGTATGTCAATTACGTCAAGGGTAGGATCTTTAACTGTCATACAATGTGTCGGCATCGGGACTATTGTCTTTGTCATGTCGGATGTTTGGGTTTGAGCAGTCTGTTTAGCTGTTCTGTCAGCTAGATCATTGCCTTGAGAAATGATATCAATAACTTTCGTATGAGCTTTACATTTCATAATTGATATTGCAGTAGGTAGATGTATTGCATCTAATAAGGCATGAATGAGGGGTCCGTGCTGAATGTGGGCACCATGGGAAGTTAAATAACCTCTCTCTCGCCACAGCACGCCGAAGTCATGTACAACTCCGAATGCATAACGTGAATCAGTGTATATGTTGACTTTTTTACTTGTGGCTTGAATACAGGCTTGTGTCAGAGCGATAAGCTCTGCGGCTTGAGCTGACAAAGTATTTATACGATTAGTTTCAATGACTTCAGTATCTGTTGTGACTGCATAAGCAGCCACCAACTCTCCTGTACTTGTTCTCATACATGAACCATCTACATACAACGTTAGGTCTGGATCTGACAATGGAACATCTGTCAAGTCTTGTCTAGGTTTCGTCGTTATAGTAATAACTTCAATACAGTCATGGGCTAGTGGGTCTGTTCCGGTTACTGGCAAAAGTGTGGCAGGATTCAATGTGTTACAGCGTCTGATTTCTATGTGTGGCTGAAACAGTGTAAGCTCGTACCCTGTAAGTCGTGCTATAGTCAAGTGTTGTGTTTGCGTTCTATTCACAAGGACTTCTACTGTGTGTGGTACTTGAACTGTCAATGGATGTCCTAACACTATGGCATCGCTTTGTCTAATTGCTAAAGCTGTCGCTGCTACTGATTTTAGGCATGCAGGCAAAGCCTGAGCTACGGGATCTAGTGTACTAGAAAAATAAGCACATGGTTTGTGTGCTCCTGCTTGTTCCTGTGTGAGTACTGACAAAGCAGTACCTTCGCGTTCTGTAACAAAGAGTGTAAACTGTTTTCTGTAACATGGTGTTGCTAAAACGGGTGCTTGACATAAAGTTTTCTTTAGGCTTTCAAAAGCTTGCGTATGTTCCTGGGTCCAAGGGAGAACAGTCGATGTGGCTGCCTCCTGTGTTGTCAACTGAATGAGTGGTTTTGCTAGGAATGCATATTGCGGAATCCACTGTCTACAGTATGAAGTGAGGCCTATGAAAGCCCGCACCTCCTTTTGTGTCTTGGGTATTGGCATGTTAGCTATTAACTGAATGTGGTCTGGTGTAAGCTGCCTTCCCTCCTTGGACAGCGAGTGTCCAAGATAAATAACTCGCTGGACACAGAATTGCAGCTTAGAAGGGGACACCTTGTGCCCCTTTTCGGCTAGAAATTGTAAAACTGTCAGTGATGCTTTTTCACATTCAGGTTCGCTTCGGGCGGTGATCAGCAGATCATCGACATATTGAAGCAGAGCAGTGTTAACTGGCATGTGGATACTGTCAAGTTCTCGTTTCAGTGCTTGGCTATAGATGCTGGGGCTTTCTGTAAATCCTTGAGGTGCGCGTGTGAATTTAAAGCTACGTCCATTTAAACTAAATCCGAATAAATATTGGCTTTCCGGATCTATTGGGACGCTGAAAAAGGCATTCTTGAGATCGATTACAGTAAAGAATGTCGCTTCGGAATCAATAGCTGTCAGTAATGACGAGATATCTGGGACCACAGGGAATTGTGGCACAATGCATTTGTTTAGCTCGCGCAGATCAATAACCAATCGATATACAGGCGGGGCCTTTGGATCTGTTCGTTTAAGAATCGGAATTATTGGTGAATTACATATATTGGAGTCGGTTTCTACAACCACTCCTTGGGCAATGAGTTCGTCAATGATTTGCAGTAAAGCCATTACAGCATCTGGGGGTAACTTGTATTGTCGCATTCGTGGTAGCACCACTCCTGCCTTTAATGTGACTCGATATGGTGTAATATTCATGCATCCAACATCAGTAGGGCCTTGTGCCCATAGATGTGTGGGTAAAGTCTGTAATCGGGGATCCATGTCTCTAGACACATAATGACCTTTAAAATCACGTAAAAACAATCTTACTCCTTCCGGAGAACAACATATTATGGCTCCTAGAGCTTTTAACGTTTTTATTCCTAATAGATTTTCTGGACATGATTTAGTAAGCAACAAATCTGTAGTTCGGGTCAAAGGTCCTATCGTAAGTGGCAGAGGCTGTGACACTTCATTAACAATAGGCTTTCCTGAAAAACCAAGGGAAATATTCTGTGAGCCTGAGAGGGGTGCCCCTGGAACTTCACTACGTTTTATTGTTGTTCGACTTGCCCCTGTATCGAGTAAAAATTTTCTGTCTTGGCCTAATAGTTCACTATGTACGTAAGGTCCTTCTTGATCTACAGGGATCTCGATAAGGGGTAAGTCAATTTCCCTCCCTAGGCTTTTTCATGCGTAACGCTGATACTCAGGATATTCATACTGTGCGGTCTGATACATTTGTCGTGTTGTTGTTTGTGTGGCAGCAACAGGCAACGGTGGTGCAGCTGGCACAAACTGTATTGCCTGTTGTGCGGCTGGCATGGCCTGGGCATGCTGCATAGCCCCTTGTTCATTCTGATCTTGTCTGAGTGGCCGTGATCTTTCTACACATGGCTATTATACAATTTTGCTTATCATGTCTCCCTTCTGATATATTCTGGCTCCATCGGGTAAGAATTTGCATTGCTTCCGGATCTACCCCCGGTCGGTCTTCATTTCTGATCACACAATTTATGAGGAAACGCAACAGTTCCCCCTGTATCTCCACTTTCTGGTATTCCATAGCTCTGTTAATACATTCTGGATCTCGCCCTGTCTGGACAAAATGGTAGATTTTATCTAGATGTGCAGTCATTCCTGGTAACTTCCCTAAATACACTGCGGCTCGTCTGATACGTAATGATGCTAGGGTCATTTCGTCCTCTTTTCCAGGCACAGGGTCATATCTACAATCTATAAGAAGTTCCTTAAGCGCACGGGCACTAATGAGTTTGGGTGTACGTGAATGTCCTGACTCTTGAAATGTAAGTTTATTTATTCTGGGTGGCGTAGAAAAAATATTGGTAGCACCTCCCGTAGCCCCATCTGGGGTGTCGGGTGTGAAAGGATTCGTTGAACGTGACACAGCAACTATAGGTGTGGACACAGCTATAGAAGCAGCTGTGGGAACAGATGTAGAAACAGATGTGCTTGCCAGAACTTGTGACTGTAGAGATACGGGTGCCGGATCTTGGCGTTGAACCTCCCTGACAGGCGGTCTATGTGGGGCGGAATTTGCATACTCGGGAGCTGCGTCATCTAAATATGAGGAAAGGAAAACATCTTCTGCTGTTCTAGGATGCCCCTTAGGATGTACCTTTATTGGAAATAATGGGGTTGGCAAGTCTTTCGGTATTTCTGGAGTAGCCTTAGGTAATCCTTCGGCCAGAAGGGGATACATACCATTCATAAGGGCATTTCTTTGTCTGTCTACTTGTTCTGATTTCACTCGGATACCTTCCTCAATTAATAGATTTTCTTGAACTTTATTGGAATTCTCTTTACTCTTCTCTTCCTGTCTACGTGCTTTTTCTGTTCGTCTATGTGATTCTTTACGCCATAATTCAATGGCATCTTTCTGTGACTGTCTGACTTTCCTTTTCCATAACTCTTCTTCTACTTTCATGATGCACTCTGCATCCCAGGTTCCCGCTGCGGGCCACCTCTGACTTTCTGGTAATTCCTTGGTGTAGTCTACCCATAAATCGAGAAATAATATGGCATCTAAGCCATGTTTATGATACATGAAGTACCCTGGGGTGTCCCTAGGAGGAATAGGAACGGCTTCTTCGAGTACCCCTTTTCTTGTAGTGATCTGTCTTAGTTTCGAAAAGAACGGCATATTGAGAACTGACTTTATACTTGATTTTGACCAACTGACCCGATACTTGATTTTGAACAGACTTAATACAATAAACACGATAATGAACAGTCATTCATACCACAATATACAGAACGTATTTAAACACATTTAACATTAAACATTAAACCTTTAACTGAAACAACAATGATGATCGTCTGCATAACTAATCACCAAGCTTAATTCTTGACAATAACTAGACACTTCGGAATACTTGATATACTGCTAAACAGTACAGATACACTGCTAAAACAGTGCAGACCGGATTTGTGTACCCAAACCCGTCTTGACCGGCACAACCTATGTGCACGTCAGAAATGCCTCCCCGGCAATGGTACTCACCGGGTAGCTTCGGAAACGGAAGGCCTCAGTAACTTGAACTTGAACCGGACTGGACTCGACTCGACTCGTCGGACACTGGGCTTGACTTCGGACTGGTGGGTCTCTGTATACCTCGGATCTTGCTCTCTCAGCTAGGCTCTGGTCGGGATACTTCGCACTTCTCACCGCCTCGTCTGGGTGTTGATCGCAGTCTCAGTCGCCCCCGCTTGACCGGAGGGAACTACAGGAAATCCTGCTGGTACGCGTTATTGTCCGTCCAGCTGTGGCAGGAGACCGGGCCTGCAACGCACCGCCGGCGCGTGAGATGAGAAAGTGTCCCTGTTCGGGCGCCATTCATGTGGTAAATAATTTTCCTTTACCGGGACTGAATTTGATACAGAAACATAATAAAATAGCTCAGTAAAATGAGAGGCAGAATCCGTGGTATTAGAGGTTCGGAATGGGCTTTATTCCATTAACTCGATTATAATCGGTTGCTCAAATGTTCCGTCACCACGAAGGTTCAGGAAGTGAAGCACACACATTATTGACATGAAATAGCTTTTATAATACATACATTACAATGAAGCGAATACAATAGGCGTAACAATTGATAAGGAAAATGACGAGTTGTCTGCGTAACCGAAAATGGGTGTAATAAGGAGTAAAAAGGAACATAATTGGTTATGAGATCATATATAGGTGGATCTATAAGATAATATTTGGCATAGATGCGCGCGCAGCAGCATGACGTGTGATTGACGTGTAACTAGGGGGTGAAGGGGACTTGACATTTAGCTCTACATGTGGAGACGAAAAGTCTGAGGTTATGTCAACCTAATCCCAAATCATATCTAACATCCTATGTTTAAAGAACTATGTTATCCACAAGGGAAGGACTCTCGGACAGAATCTATTCTATACTGACTGAGTGTGCGTGTACAAGCGTCTAAGTGTCTACACTAAATGCGAGGGCAGGAATCTTCCATAGTAACAGGGCTATGAATTACTTGTATTAAGACAGAGAAGCCAGGCTTTTTGCTTGGTAGCTGGAAGAATGTTTACTTAAACTACTAGGCAGGAATGCATCGGCTGAGGGGGAAGCAGATAATTCGCAGGTGAAATACAGTTCTTGGCAGAGAATAGGCTGATGTCAGGCTTCGTGAGCCGCGCAGAGAATGAGACAAAGTTCATGGTCACAGATGCAGGCTCAGACTGGAGCTTTCAGAGGCAGAAGGCAAGAAGAGTTTTGATGACAGAATCAGGGCCTACTTGCCTGGACTGTAACATGGCATAAGTGAACCATATAAAGCCGGTGACCTTTTGTACTTAGGAATGGAATATCCGGCCTATTCATGGCGGATCTGACAGAGGACATGTTGACGGTGGACGCACATGTATTTGCGTCTTCATAACTGGAACTGGAGGGAACATACATGTACTTGTAACATGCACATAGAACCGTTGGGGTCCAAGATAGGGGACATAACCGACCAGAAAAATCCATATTTCCACATTGGGCTGCAGCACTTATTGTGCCACCCTTAGATGCCCTGTACCCTGACACACACACACTGCCTTTGCAGGCTGAGTGTCTTGGTACAGAACAAAACAAAGAGTCGACATGGCACACATCCCTGTGTGCCATGCCCACAAAACACACTGCCCTGGCATACCTCAGTCACCCCTCTGGCTGGGTGCCCTATGCCAGTGGTGTGGGTACAGGTGCATGAGCCCTGTACCCCTATAGTACCCAGGTCCATTCCTTGGCACTGTAAGTGCAGTGCTGCCATTAAGAGTATATGGTGCTGGGAGGTCGTCATCACGAACTCCACAGCACCATGATGGCTACACTGAAGACTGAGAAGTTTGGTATCAAACTTCTCAGCACATTAAATCCACACTGATGCCAGTGTAGGATTTAATGTAAAATGCACGACAGAGGGCAAGTTAGAGTTGCCCCCTGAAACTAACCCACGTCCTGACTGAGAGGCTGCCTAGGCTGCCACCCAGCAGACATGTTGCTGGACCCCTGGGTAGAGAGCCATCCGCTCTCGTGGGCCTGCAACAATGCACATCCTGGGGCGAGGTGCTAGGCCTCCTCCCCCAGGATGGGGAGGGGAAGCTACAAAGGCATGCCACCATTTTGAGCCTCTCCAGACCACTTGCTGTACTCAGCAACTGGTCCCCACCGGTTCTGACCCCCACTCTGGCGGAAAAACTGGCGGGAAAACCCAAGTGAGGAAAGCGGGTGTGCCAGCCTCTGCCAACCCCACCCCTCAGCTGGCGGAGGCGAGGTGAAGCACAACTACGGCCTCTCGCCATCTTGAGGATGGGGAGCCCTGCCCAATCAGGACTAGGCTCCTGCCCCCTCCCACTGGAGAGTGGCAGGATAGGGGGTGTACTCACCCCAGGAAAGGGCCCCATTGGTCCCTGACCTTTCCCTACCTGTAACACCCCTAAATTTAGTATGTAGGGGCACCCTGAACCTTCCTTCCTCAGATCCCGATTCCGAAACTACAAAGAAGAACAAGAAGAAAGAAGACCTGCCATGCAGCTGCTAACAAGAGGACGACACCAACTGACTTGACCCCAGCCCTACCGGCCTGCCGACCCTCGAACCTGCTCCTGCTAAACCCCGGCGTCTCCAGTGGTCAGCAACCTCAAAAACCCCGGAGGACCTGACTGCCTTGCTCATCTAAAGACTGGGACTCCCACGAGCAGTGGTTCTGCTCAAACAGCAACAACCCCTGGTGCCAGCCAGGAACCGCAAATCCAGCACCCTCTGCACCCGCCGAGCCCGGCCTGTGCCTGAGTGAACAAAGACCACGAGGACGTCCCCTCGGTGACTGTGACCAAGAATCCAGCACCCAACGACCCTCCTCGGCGCTCCTGACGACGCCTGCAGCCTCCACTCTAGGGACCCCCCCAACCGTGACCAGCAGAGGGTAAGATTTCCCGATGCCAAAAGACACCCCTGTACCCGGTGCCCTGCGGCCCCCTGTGCCCAACTCCTGGGTGCCTACCTAACGTACAGCTTCCCAACTTACCTCTCGAAGTGGTGGTCGCACACGAAGAATCTCCGTCCCCGAGCTTGGAGCCTTTGTTCGTCACGCAGCTTTCCCATTGAAATCCATTGAGTGCCCAACGGCTCATTCCCTCCTTGTCCCCTACTTGCCCGTTAAGAGATATCAATCTTCATCAATCCATTGATCTGTTCATATAGCATCATTTGTTCTTCTTTCTTCTTCCGGGATCTTGAATGAAATCTTGGTGGTGGAATACACGATGTGGCACACAGACCACAAATCGCTGGTCCACATTGTAGACATAGACAGCAACTGAATAGTATGAGAAGGCCAATACCTAGGAAGGATAGAACTCTCCATCCCCAGGCTGATATCACACTCCAAAACCAACTGGACCAAGTCCAGGTGCCTGCATTCTGGTGTATCTGGCTTACAATCTTGTGAAGGCGAGTTATAGCTTTATATACAGATGGCGAATTTTCTGGTATGAATACGCAGCAGCTTGATCCGATGACCCTACAAGCTCCGCCTCTATCAGCCAGGATGACGTCAAGGACAAGACGATTTTGAAGCACAACAATCCGCATAGCAGACTGCTCTTCTGTTAAATTGCCTAAGGCGGAAATAGTTTCATTCACTACTGCTTCGAGGGTTCTAGTTAATCTACGTATCAGCTTGCTATTAGTAACAGTACCTATATAGGGAAAGATGCCTTTATTGAAATCTACATACTTGTCCCATGCCGTCTCAGTATAATCGACAATTGGGAGATCTCTCCGCTTTCTATTGTGTACTAAATGAATATTTCTATAATAATCAGGAGGAGCTAGGAAAACAGGTGGCAAAAGGAATGCAATATAGCAGGTACCATCCCAATCTAGAGGTAGACGCATATATGCAGTCTGACCACATATAAAGTAGGAGTGGCGATAAGCTCTAAATGAAGATTTGCCTTGATCACTGAATTCTACTGTAGTAGTGCATTTACTATGGCCCATATGTATGGAACCAACCTTTCTTACACACAATTCACCTTTTGCTGGGAATACTGACATGGTGGGTAAGACTAGTTCAACTTCGGATACGACATTTAGAATCATGAGATTAGGTGTAAAATTACCTAATCCATACACTTCATTTTCTAGATCAGTTCCTGTTCTTTTGGGGCGACCCTCCTTGTCCGGGTAGCAGACCTTGAGTAAAACTAGGTTTAGGTTTCCCCATACCCACTGATCTTGGTAAACTGCTGTGTCTGAGTCTATGGAATTGATTAAACTAAACCATGCTCCACAGGAGCCATTATGTGTAAACGGATGTGGAAAGAAAGGCAAGACTCCTTCATAATTCTGATAGGGAGGGAGTCGGCCACACACCCAACAATTAGTTGCATTACTAGTCTGATGGGAATGATGTAACATACTAATGAAAGTGTTATTGCGCAGCGCAAGTCTATAGGACAATTCATGCGGGGGTAAGTCACTAAAAGAATGTTCTGCAATATCATTGTGAACATTTCTGGCAATAGGGTAATATATGTGCAACAACATACTGGTAATAATTATTAAAAGACTTAAGGAAAACAAAATTAATAATGTCCCTATACAATGGCTACGCAGTGATTTACAATACGCCTGTCGTTTCATCATTTTTCGCGACTGTCCATGATTCAGGTCTAGAGGATACATGTCAGAGACAGATTCAACCGCTTCACCTAGGAGAGGACTTAAACAATCAAATCGTCTGACGTCCTAGGCCTCAACTTAACTTTATAGAGTTGGCTTTCAGTCTTTTCAACCAAAGGAAGTTTTGAATCAGTCTGTGAGGGAGTGCAGGGCACAATGTCTATATCCGAGGATAGTCCATGAAATTTCTTGATATGACTTGAATGAATCCAGCCCTTGCGGCCCTCGATCTTCACGGCTGTTCTTGTGGTCAGCAGAACCAACTTGGGTGTCTTCCACCTGGGCTCCAGCTGAGTCTTTCGGTCGAAATTTTTCACAAACACAAAATCCCCCGGAACTACGTCATGGGGTTTCACCTCAGTGTTGTCGGGAAATGCTGCAGCTACCTGTGAACGACAAGATTGTAGTGCAGACATCAAGGAAGCCAAGTAATCTGTCAGCATATTACAGTCAATATCAGTTATTTTGCGTGGTACAGGCGTCCCCCACATATTTGGTGGTCTGCCGAAGATCACCTCATACGGGGATAGCCCTGTTCTAGAGTGTGCTACCATTCTCATGTAAAAAAGTGCAACTGGTAACGCTACTATCCAGTCGACACCTTTTTCTCGGCATATTTTGGACAATCTAATTTTCAGAATCTGGTTATGTCTTTCTACGAGACCTGCTGCCTCGGGGTGTCGGACACAGTGGAATTTCCACTGATATCCTAACAGAAGTGAAACATGTTTCATTAATTCGGATGAGAACGGTTGGCCGTTATCTGAGTAGACAACACGTGGTAAACCGTAGCGTGGGAAGAATTCTCGAACTAACTGTTTGGCAGTAGTCGGGGCAGTGTAATCTGAAACCGGGTATGCCTCCGTCCAACGGGACAGAGCGCAGACAACTACGAGAACATATTTGAATCCTCGACATCGTTCCATCTGGATATAATCCATCTGGAGGACTTCAAAAGGGTGATCAGGAGGATGGAATCCACCCTGTTCTACGGGAACGCTTTTTCCTGGGTTGAACTGGCAACAGATCATACAGGTACGGACCTTTTGTTTGGCTGCTGCTCGTAAATGTTTATTGAACCAAATGTGTAGAATGCTGTCTAGCATAGCTTTTTCTCCTAGATGGGCTGGGCTATGGATAGTGTTAATAATGACTTGGACCATCGAATCAGGGAGGAACCACACAGATTTTTCCTTCGTCATCCATCCCTGGTCCGTTTGGATCCCTCCTAATTCAGTCCATCTCTTTATTTCATCTGGTGTAGCATGTGTCTGTATGTCAATTACGTCAAGGGTAGGATCTTTAACTGTCATACAATGTGTCGGCATCGGGACTATTGTCTTTGTCATGTCGGATGTTTGGGTTTGAGCAGTCTGTTTAGCTGTTCTGTCAGCTAGATCATTGCCTTGAGAAATGATATCAATAACTTTCG
The DNA here is from genome assembly GCF_964204655.1 of Triturus cristatus. NCBI lineage: Eukaryota > Metazoa > Chordata > Amphibia > Caudata > Salamandridae > Triturus > Triturus cristatus. The sequence goes on from NC_140590.1 coordinate 1,359,710,935, forward strand.
TATGAGCTTTACATTTCATAATTGATATTGCAGTAGGTAGATGTATTGCATCTAATAAGGCATGAATGAGGGGTCCGTGCTGAATGTGGGCACCATGGGAAGTTAAATAACCTCTCTCTCGCCACAGCACGCCGAAGTCATGTACAACTCCGAATGCATAACGTGAATCAGTGTATATGTTGACTTTTTTACTTGTGGCTTGAATACAGGCTTGTGTCAGAGCGATAAGCTCTGCGGCTTGAGCTGACAAAGTATTTATACGATTAGTTTCAATGACTTCAGTATCTGTTGTGACTGCATAAGCAGCCACCAACTCTCCTGTACTTGTTCTCATACATGAACCATCTACATACAACGTTAGGTCTGGATCTGACAATGGAACATCTGTCAAGTCTTGTCTAGGTTTCGTCGTTATAGTAATAACTTCAATACAGTCATGGGCTAGTGGGTCTGTTCCGGTTACTGGCAAAAGTGTGGCAGGATTCAATGTGTTACAGCGTCTGATTTCTATGTGTGGCTGAAACAGTGTAAGCTCGTACCCTGTAAGTCGTGCTATAGTCAAGTGTTGTGTTTGCGTTCTATTCACAAGGACTTCTACTGTGTGTGGTACTTGAACTGTCAATGGATGTCCTAACACTATGGCATCGCTTTGTCTAATTGCTAAAGCTGTCGCTGCTACTGATTTTAGGCATGCAGGCAAAGCCTGAGCTACGGGATCTAGTGTACTAGAAAAATAAGCACATGGTTTGTGTGCTCCTGCTTGTTCCTGTGTGAGTACTGACAAAGCAGTACCTTCGCGTTCTGTAACAAAGAGTGTAAACTGTTTTCTGTAACATGGTGTTGCTAAAACGGGTGCTTGACATAAAGTTTTCTTTAGGCTTTCAAAAGCTTGCGTATGTTCCTGGGTCCAAGGGAGAACAGTCGATGTGGCTGCCTCCTGTGTTGTCAACTGAATGAGTGGTTTTGCTAGGAATGCATATTGCGGAATCCACTGTCTACAGTATGAAGTGAGGCCTATGAAAGCCCGCACCTCCTTTTGTGTCTTGGGTATTGGCATGTTAGCTATTAACTGAATGCGGTCTGGTGTAAGCTGCCTTCCCTCCTTGGACAGCGAGTGTCCAAGATAAATAACTCGCTGGACACAGAATTGCAGCTTAGAAGGGGACACCTTGTGCCCCTTTTCGGCTAGAAATTGTAAAACTGTCAGTGATGCTTTTTCACATTCAGGTTCGCTTCGGGCGGTGATCAGCAGATCATCGACATATTGAAGCAGAGCAGTGTTAACTGGCATGTGGATACTGTCAAGTTCTCGTTTCAGTGCTTGGCTATAGATGCTGGGGCTTTCTGTAAATCCTTGAGGTGCGCGTGTGAATTTAAAGCTACGTCCATTTAAACTAAATCCGAATAAATATTGGCTTTCCGGATCTATTGGGACGCTGAAAAAGGCATTCTTGAGATCGATTACAGTAAAGAATGTCGCTTCGGAATCAATAGCTGTCAGTAATGACGAGATATCTGGGACCACAGGGAATTGTGGCACAATGCATTTGTTTAGCTCGCGCAGATCAATAACCAATCGATATACAGGCGGGGCCTTTGGATCTGTTCGTTTAAGAATCGGAATTATTGGTGAATTACATATATTGGAGTCGGTTTCTACAACCACTCCTTGGGCAATGAGTTCGTCAATGATTTGCAGTAAAGCCATTACAGCATCTGGGGGTAACTTGTATTGTCGCATTCGTGGTAGCACCACTCCTGCCTTTAATGTGACTCGATATGGTGTAATATTCATGCATCCAACATCAGTAGGGCCTTGTGCCCATAGATGTGTGGGTAAAGTCTGTAATCGGGGATCCATGTCTCTAGACACATAATGACCTTTAAAATCACGTAAAAACAATCTTACTCCTTCCGGAGAACAACATATTATGGCTCCTAGAGCTTTTAACGTTTTTATTCCTAATAGATTTTCTGGACATGATTTAGTAAGCAACAAATCTGTAGTTCGGGTCAAAGGTCCTATCGTAAGTGGCAGAGGCTGTGACACTTCATTAACAATAGGCTTTCCTGAAAAACCAAGGGAAATATTCTGTGAGCCTGAGAGGGGTGCCCCTGGAACTTCACTACGTTTTATTGTTGTTCGACTTGCCCCTGTATCGAGTAAAAATTTTCTGTCTTGGCCTAATAGTTCACTATGTACGTAAGGTCCTTCTTGATCTACAGGGATCTCGATAAGGGGTAAGTCAATTTCCCTCCCTAGGCTTTTTCATGCGTAACGCTGATACTCAGGATATTCATACTGTGCGGTCTGATACATTTGTCGTGTTGTTGTTTGTGTGGCAGCAACAGGCAACGGTGGTGCAGCTGGCACAAACTGTATTGCCTGTTGTGCGGCTGGCATGGCCTGGGCATGCTGCATAGCCCCTTGTTCATTCTGATCTTGTCTGAGTGGCCGTGATCTTTCTACACATGGCTATTATACAATTTTGCTTATCATGTCTCCCTTCTGATATATTCTGGCTCCATCGGGTAAGAATTTGCATTGCTTCCGGATCTACCCCCGGTCGGTCTTCATTTCTGATCACACAATTTATGAGGAAACGCAACAGTTCCCCCTGTATCTCCACTTTCTGGTATTCCATAGCTCTGTTAATACATTCTGGATCTCGCCCTGTCTGGACAAAATGGTAGATTTTATCTAGATGTGCAGTCATTCCTGGTAACTTCCCTAAATACACTGCGGCTCGTCTGATACGTAATGATGCTAGGGTCATTTCGTCCTCTTTTCCAGGCACAGGGTCATATCTACAATCTATAAGAAGTTCCTTAAGCGCACGGGCACTAATGAGTTTGGGTGTACGTGAATGTCCTGACTCTTGAAATGTAAGTTTATTTATTCTGGGTGGCGTAGAAAAAATATTGGTAGCACCTCCCGTAGCCCCATCTGGGGTGTCGGGTGTGAAAGGATTCGTTGAACGTGACACAGCAACTATAGGTGTGGACACAGCTATAGAAGCAGCTGTGGGAACAGATGTAGAAACAGATGTGCTTGCCAGAACTTGTGACTGTAGAGATACGGGTGCCGGATCTTGGCGTTGAACCTCCCTGACAGGCGGTCTATGTGGGGCGGAATTTGCATACTCGGGAGCTGCGTCATCTAAATATGAGGAAAGGAAAACATCTTCTGCTGTTCTAGGATGCCCCTTAGGATGTACCTTTATTGGAAATAATGGGGTTGGCAAGTCTTTCGGTATTTCTGGAGTAGCCTTAGGTAATCCTTCGGCCAGAAGGGGATACATACCATTCATAAGGGCATTTCTTTGTCTGTCTACTTGTTCTGATTTCACTCGGATACCTTCCTCAATTAATAGATTTTCTTGAACTTTATTGGAATTCTCTTTACTCTTCTCTTCCTGTCTACGTGCTTTTTCTGTTCGTCTATGTGATTCTTTACGCCATAATTCAATGGCATCTTTCTGTGACTGTCTGACTTTCCTTTTCCATAACTCTTCTTCTACTTTCATGATGCACTCTGCATCCCAGGTTCCCGCTGCGGGCCACCTCTGACTTTCTGGTAATTCCTTGGTGTAGTCTACCCATAAATCGAGAAATAATATGGCATCTAAGCCATGTTTATGATACATGAAGTACCCTGGGGTGTCCCTAGGAGGAATAGGAACGGCTTCTTCGAGTACCCCTTTTCTTGTAGTGATCTGTCTTAGTTTCGAAAAGAACGGCATATTGAGAACTGACTTTATACTTGATTTTGACCAACTGACCCGATACTTGATTTTGAACAGACTTAATACAATAAACACGATAATGAACAGTCATTCATACCACAATATACAGAACGTATTTAAACACATTTAACATTAAACATTAAACCTTTAACTGAAACAACAATGATGATCGTCTGCATAACTAATCACCAAGCTTAATTCTTGACAATAACTAGACACTTCGGAATACTTGATATACTGCTAAACAGTACAGATACACTGCTAAAACAGTGCAGACCGGATTTGTGTACCCAAACCCGTCTTGACCGGCACAACCTATGTGCACGTCAGAAATGCCTCCCCGGCAATGGTACTCACCGGGTAGCTTCGGAAACGGAAGGCCTCAGTAACTTGAACTTGAACCGGACTGGACTCGACTCGACTCGTCGGACACTGGGCTTGACTTCGGACTGGTGGGTCTCTGTATACCTCGGATCTTGCTCTCTCAGCTAGGCTCTGGTCGGGATACTTCGCACTTCTCACCGCCTCGTCTGGGTGTTGATCGCAGTCTCAGTCGCCCCCGCTTGACCGGAGGGAACTACAGGAAATCCTGCTGGTACGCGTTATTGTCCGTCCAGCTGTGGCAGGAGACCGGGCCTGCAACGCACCGCCGGCGCGTGAGATGAGAAAGTGTCCCTGTTCGGGCGCCATTCATGTGGTAAATAATTTTCCTTTACCGGGACTGAATTTGATACAGAAACATAATAAAATAGCTCAGTAAAATGAGAGGCAGAATCCGTGGTATTAGAGGTTCGGAATGGGCTTTATTCCATTAACTCGATTATAATCGGTTGCTCAAATGTTCCGTCACCACGAAGGTTCAGGAAGTGAAGCACACACATTATTGACATGAAATAGCTTTTATAATACATACATTACAATGAAGCGAATACAATAGGCGTAACAATTGATAAGGAAAATGACGAGTTGTCTGCGTAACCGAAAATGGGTGTAATAAGGAGTAAAAAGGAACATAATTGGTTATGAGATCATATATAGGTGGATCTATAAGATAATATTTGGCATAGATGCGCGCGCAGCAGCATGACGTGTGATTGACGTGTAACTAGGGGGTGAAGGGGACTTGACATTTAGCTCTACATGTGGAGACGAAAAGTCTGAGGTTATGTCAACCTAATCCCAAATCATATCTAACATCCTATGTTTAAAGAACTATGTTATCCACAAGGGAAGGACTCTCGGACAGAATCTATTCTATACTGACTGAGTGTGCGTGTACAAGCGTCTAAGTGTCTACACTAAATGCGAGGGCAGGAATCTTCCATAGTAACAGGGCTATGAATTACTTGTATTAAGACAGAGAAGCCGGGCTTTTTGCTTGGTAGCTGGAAGAATGTTTACTTAAACTACTAGGCAGGAATGCATCGGCTGAGGGGGAAGCAGATAATTCGCAGGTGAAATACAGTTCTTGGCAGAGAATAGGCTGATGTCAGGCTTCGTGAGCCGCGCAGAGAATGAGACAAAGTTCATGGTCACAGATGCAGGCTCAGACTGGAGCTTTCAGAGGCAGAAGGCAAGAAGAGTTTTGATGACAGAATCAGGGCCTACTTGCCTGGACTGTAACATGGCATAAGTGAACCATATAAAGCCGGTGACCTTTTGTACTTAGGAATGGAATATCCGGCCTATTCATGGCGGATCTGACAGAGGACATGTTGACGGTGGACGCACATGTATTTGCGTCTTCATAACTGGAACTGGAGGGAACATACATGTACTTGTAACATGCACATAGAACCGTTGGGGTCCAAGATAGGGGACATAACCGACCAGAAAAATCCATATTTCCACATTGGGCTGCAGCACTTATTGTGCCACCCTTAGATGCCCTGTACCCTGACACACACACACACACACTGCCTTTGCAGGCTGAGTGTCTTGGTACAGAACAAAACAAAGAGTCGACATGGCACACATCCCTGTGTGCCATGCCCACAAAACACACTGCCCTGGCATACCTCAGTCACCCCTCTGGCTGGGTGCCCTATGCCAGTGGTGTGGGTACAGGTGCATGAGCCCTGTACCCCTATAGTACCCAGGTCCATTCCTTGGCACTGTAAGTGCAGTGCTGCCATTAAGAGTATATGGTGCTGGGAGGTCGTCATCACGAACTCCACAGCACCATGATGGCTACACTGAAGACTGAGAAGTTTGGTATCAAACTTCTCAGCACATTAAATCCACACTGATGCCAGTGTAGGATTTAATGTAAAATGCACGACAGAGGGCAAGTTAGAGTTGCCCCCTGAAACTAACCCACGTCCTGACTGAGAGGCTGCCTAGGCTGCCACCCAGCAGACATGTTGCTGGACCCCTGGGTAGAGAGCCATCCGCTCTCGTGGGCCTGCAACAATGCACATCCTGGGGCGAGGTGCTAGGCCTCCTCCCCCAGGATGGGGAGGGGAAGCTACAAAGGCATGCCACCATTTTGAGCCTCTCCAGACCACTTGCTGTACTCAGCAACTGGTCCCCACCGGTTCTGACCCCCACTCTGGCGGAAAAACTGGCGGGAAAACCCAAGTGAGGAAAGCGGGTGTGCCAGCCTCTGCCAACCCCACCCCTCAGCTGGCGGAGGCGAGGTGAAGCACAACTACGGCCTCTCGCCATCTTGAGGATGGGGAGCCCTGCCCAATCAGGACTAGGCTCCTGCCCCCTCCCACTGGAGAGTGGCAGGATAGGGGGTGTACTCACCCCAGGAAAGGGCCCCATTGGTCCCTGACCTTTCCCTACCTGTAACACCCCTAAATTTAGTATGTAGGGGCACCCTGAACCTTCCTTCCTCAGATCCCGATTCCGAAACTACAAAGAAGAACAAGAAGAAAGAAGACCTGCCATGCAGCTGCTAACAAGAGGACGACACCAACTGACTTGACCCCAGCCCTACCGGCCTGCCGACCCTCGAACCTGCTCCTGCTAAACCCCGGCGTCTCCAGTGGTCAGCAACCTCAAAAACCCCGGAGGACCTGACTGCCTTGCTCATCTAAAGACTGGGACTCCCACGAGCAGTGGTTCTGCTCAAACAGCAACAACCCCTGGTGCCAGCCAGGAACCGCAAATCCAGCACCCTCTGCACCCGCCGAGCCCGGCCTGTGCCTGAGTGAACAAAGACCACGAGGACGTCCCCTCGGTGACTGTGACCAAGAATCCAGCACCCAACGACCCTCCTCGGCGCTCCTGACGACGCCTGCAGCCTCCACTCTAGGGACCCCCCCAACCGTGACCAGCAGAGGGTAAGATTTCCCGATGCCAAAAGACACCCCTGTACCCGGTGCCCTGCGGCCCCCTGTGCCCAACTCCTGGGTGCCTACCTAACGTACAGCTTCCCAACTTACCTCTCGAAGTGGTGGTCGCACACGAAGAATCTCCGTCCCCGAGCTTGGAGCCTTTGTTCGTCACGCAGCTTTCCCATTGAAATCCATTGAGCGCCCAACGGCTCAAAAGCACCCTGCACCCACCCGCCCGAGTGCCCCTGGAAGTGCAGCATCTGTTCTATTCTACTTCCCCACTTGCCCTGTGTAAGTGACCAGGAGCTCAGCTCCCACAGCCGCGTGCCTGCCTGCTAATAGCCACCAACCAAAGGCCCCCTGCCTGCCATAGGCTAACATTGGGCCTACTCTCTCTGCACCCGGCTGCCCCTGTGCCGCTGAGGGTGTAACAACTGTACCAACCTGAACCTGGGAGACCCCTGAGTCTTGACCCAGAACCTCAACTCTGCCAGTTGAGTACTTATCTGAAAGCCGATAACTTGCATTTTCTCCATAGGGTCGAGTTTTGAAACTTTAAAATATTCACTAAAAATCATCCGATCAACGAAAACGAAATTACTCACCTGTTACCAGGAGAGATCCCAGTGCTGGACTTTAAGTGCCCAGCACTGACCAGAAAAAGTAATTACAACTGTGATTTTCCGATAACCAAACTTTCCTCCATAGGATAACATTGCCTGGTTTTTGCCAGAAATTCTTCTGTCGATTTTTGCAACTTGCAAATATTCCTTAAAAATCGCCTATATAACAAAAACTATTTCCTTCAACTGTTTTCAGGAGATGCACCAGGGCTGAATCCAGGATCCAGCCCTGAGTAAGAAAAACATACGTAAAGTAATTGATATTACATTTACTTAAAATTCCCATTGAGCTCAATGCTATTATTGTGTTAGGTTTGTGTTGTATATTACATCAACTGTATCTATTGCATTGAAAAGTCTATTGCTTATTGAAAGTATCCAACTAGAGCATTTCATTCTGAGAAAGTATTTTTATACCTACTTGTGGTTCTAAAATAAAACAACAATATATTTTTACATACAAACCAATTGGCCTAGAGTTCAGTTCTTGAGTGTGTGAGACCATTTGCTGAGTATGTGCAACAAATGCTTTACACTGTCCTCTGATACTGCCTTACTGCTCGACCAAGCTACCACTTTAGAGAGTAAGGTTATATCTAACTTTAGAATCTGCCAAACCAATGGGGACTTTTGGACTCTGTACACACTGTACCTTACTTTGGTGCAATATATACAGAGCCACTTTCTTACACCATGCCTCCCTCATATGCCTCCTTGAGGGGCAAATAGGATTCACCAGCAATGTCCTTCACTGGCTCTTCTACCCTTTCAACCAACACCAGTTTGTTCGCATGTGCAGCGCCAGGTCACAAAAGATTCTTATCACCAGCGGAGTCGTCCAGGGTTCCATAATGTCTCCTGTCATCTTCAACCTTTACATGGTGCTACTTGGACTTCTACTCACAGATAACAGCATCTACATTACCCAAAATGCTGATGATACACAACTCTACTTGAAGTTTCCTACGCTTCTTGCATCCAATGCCTCAAACACCGTTTTCACATCATCCAGACCTGACTGTAAAACACCTTCCCGAAGCTCAATTCAGACCAAGACAGAATTCCTATTAACTCCACTTGTGCACCTATTACTCACTGACTTTAAGCTTGTCTTTGATGCTGTACAGCACTCCACTTCCTTTTGGCTAGGTTTGTGCTATAGAAATAGCATATACATACATAAGTACATTTCTCTTCCAAGGGATCCTCATCAATAGTCATAAGCACTGAATATTCCCGCCCATGTGCGGGGACCCCGGAAATAATAAAATTATATATGTAAAAACCATACATATATACAGCTCTGTATATGTATAAACATATATCATTTTTTCCAAGCAAATGCAGCCCCCATAAGAGGCTAGACAATGTATATATAAACATCCAATAAAACATATAGGTATAATAATACACCTAAATGTCTAATTTTTTAAGCTTCCTCTTATTAATATCTGTGAGGAAGTTTGTATCCTGTGTTTTTCTGACTATTTTCAACAGAAAAATGCCTTCTTTATTTATGCCTTGCCCTTCCTGTGGCAAAAAGAAGGCTTCTTCAGACACACATGCTGTGTGTATCGTCTGTTTGCCAGAATCTCACTCTCCAGCTACATGTCGTCATTGTCAAGACCTCTCCAAGAGAACTTTGAAGGAGAGAGAGAGGATTAGGCTCTATGGATTATCAGTGGAGCGGTCGACGTCGAAGCAGCTGGTCCCTGTTTGCTCTCCTTCGGCGTCGGGCGCGGCGTCGAAGACTCCAGCGGCGGGATCGTCGCTGAGAGGTGAGGAGTCCAGGGGGAGTCGTGCTTCGAAAAGGAAATCGGCGTCTACTCTAGACACAGCGGCGAAGCGGATGCGTTCGTCGTCGGCGACTTCGACGTCTAAGAAATCATCGGCGTCGAGGGAACGTCGTCATAGTTCGCCGTCGAGAGACAAAGGCATCGTTCGACGTCGAGAGAGAGACATCGTTCGACGTCAAAAGCGGCAAGAGGAAAGTCGACGTCGAAAGAAGTTCGTAGGCGTTCGACTTCAAAGTCTGCTACGACGTTGAGACCTAGATCGCCGTCGAGACCAGGTTCGCCGTCGAGACAAGACCGACCGTCGGCGAAGACACGACGTCGAGACCTTCATCGTCGGAACATTCGACGTCGAGGCAGGCGCCTCCGTCTAGACCGGCGTCGAGGCAGGGGCCTCCGTCGGGGTCGACGTCGAGGCATGCGCCTCCGTCGGGATCGACGTCGAGGCAGGTGCCTCCGTCCTCACAAGTCTCCAAGGCTTTGGAGAGGACTGGGACATCGAGGCGAGATTCCTCGTCGGGGTCTAGGCCTCCGTTCAGACGAAGCCCTCCGTCGACGACAAGGCGCTCGACGTCGAGGCAGGAAGACTCACCAATTATCCACCCGGAGTCAAGGCCCAGGTCTCCGGTGATAGGCTTATCACCGTCGAGGCGACCCTCTCCAGTGGGTTATCAAGAGCTGTCACACGTTCGTCTGACTATCAAACCAAAATCCAGGCGCAAATCTCCTCATAGACTAGTGTATACTACATCTGAGCATGATTCACCGCGCCCTATCTCGCCTTCATTATCAGAAGGCTCGAGATCAAGATCTGGATCACCGGAGGTTTTGAATCCATCTCCAGTGCCTGCAATGGAGAATAGTTCCCAGGAAGAAGACAATGCTGTGCCTCAAAGTCCTCCGAGAGAGATACCTCAGGACTCTGCTATGTCTCTCGCAGTTAAGGCCTCCCTAGAAAGGTTGAAAAACACAAACCTCCCATTGAGAACAGGAAGATCACGTTCTCGAGAAAGAGATTTTCAACGTCGTTCTCGAACACCAAGGAGACGATCCAGGTCCTCCTCTCACAGAAGGGAGTCAACCAGATCGGGGAGAAGGCGGCGTAGGACTCCCTCATCCTCTCCGTCAAGTCGTTCTTCAAGAAGGGATTATTCACCTACACTCTCGGATACACCACCTTCTAGAGTATCGCCGGTGGATGATATCTCTACGTTCCAAGAAGTGTTGTGCAGAGGGTCTACGAAATTGAACATCCCAATGCCAGTTGAAGAGACCACCTCTTCTATAATTTTTGAAACCCTTCATGAGCGAGCAGTATCGCGCCCACTGTTGCCGTTAGTCCCTGGTTTGTTACAACCAGTAATGGATATTTTCCTCACGCCAGCGACTATTAAATCTGCGCCGGCGCGGATTCTGAAGAAGTATCGTCCGGCTCCTGAGGATCCGCTATTTCTAAAATCAGATCCACCACCGGATTCTGTTATCACCGCTGCTGCCAGAAAAACTCATGCAGTGGCTGCATCTTCCACAGTGCCTCCAGATAAGGACAGCAAATCACAAGACTCGTGGGGGAGAAGAGTCTGTGGCTCGGCATCTTCAAGTCTTGAAGTGGCCAGTGGCCAGTGCCTCAGCGCTTCTGGGGCGCTACGATAGATCACTGTGGGACTCTCTCCAGAGGTTTATAGATAAAGTTCCATCAGCAGATAGACGGGACTTTGAAGAGATTTTACAAGAGGGCAGTCTGGTCTCCAACCAAGTGATAAGCGCAGCAGCGGATGGAGCAACCTTAGCAGCACACTCGTATGCACATGGGATTACGGCCAGAAGATCTTCATGGCTGAGACTGACTGCTCTGAAGCCTGAAGCTCAGGCGAGAATACTGAACCTGCCTTTCTCGGGTAGTTCGCTTTTTGGGTCTCATGCGGATGATGAAATGGCTCGCATGAAGGCAGAGCTCGACACCATGAAAGCCGTGGGGCTTGAAAAGAGAAAAGAGTTTCGTCACCGCAGGGGGAACGATAGGCGTAACTACCAGCAGAGGGTTCAAAGCCCTCACTGGCAGAAAAATCAGGACCAGCAAGGTCAAAAGAAACCGCAATACCAGTCCCGCAGACCATCCAGGGGACGTGGTAACAACGACAATCTAACACTGGAAATTAGGCTCCAGGGAAACAATGAGGGACCGCTTCCTCCGATGCTGTCCACCGCTCCGGTGGGAGGAAGTATTGGGCATCATCTTCCAGAGTGGCAATCCATCACGAAGGACCAGTGGGTTCTAAAGATACTGCGTCATGGATACTCGCTTCGTTTCCGGAGTCACCCTCCCTCGATTCATCCTGTGCATTCCTCCCAGCATCTCAAGAGGCTAAGAGAAGAAGTGGCAACTCTTCTACTCAAGTCCACAATAGAAAGAGTGCCCAGAATGCAAAGAGGGAAAGGAGTTTACTCCAGATATTTTCTGATTCAAAAAAGGAGCGCAAAAGAAGAGTTCAGACCCATCTTGGACTTGCGAATACTGAACAAACACATCAAAAGAGAAAAATTTTGTATGCTGGCGCTCCACCAAATATATCCTCTCCTCCGGATAGGCGATTGGATGTGTTCGCTGGACCTTCAGGACGCATATTTTCATATTCCCATCCTACAAAGTCATCGAAAGTTTCTCAGGTTTGTGGTGGGAACCTCTCACTATCAGTTCAAGTCAGCTCCTCGAGTGTTTACAAAATGCATGGCAGTAGTAGCGGCGGCACTGAGGCGCGCAGGAGTCTTCGTCTATCCCTATCTAGACGACTGGCTGATAAAAGGTCCATCGCCTCAAAGTGTTCAATCACAGCTGACGCTTTGCCTGCAATTATGTCGCAGCCTGGGGCTCAGGGTGAATGTCAAGAAGTCCAACTTCTCACCAACACAAAGAATTCACTATCTGGGTGCAACCATAGACTCTGCAGTAGGAAAAGTGTTTCCTTCGGAGGAGAGACAGTCATCCATTATCCTCAAGAGCAAGCAGATCATATCCAGCAATCTGTCTACGGCAAGACAAATCTCATCTCTGCTAGGGGCCATGGCATCCTGCATTTTCCTACCGCCCAATGCCAGATTAAGGATGCGTCCTCTCCAGCAAGATCTCGAGGACAAATGGGACCAAAGGAATTCCCTGTGGGAAGAAAAAGTTTGCCTTTCCTCAGCTGCCAAACAGTCAATCAAGTGGTGGTTGAAACCGTCCAATCTACAGGTGGGAACTCTCTTCCACCAGGAACCACCAACTCAGACCTTAATCACCGACGCATCCCTTCAAGGCTGAGGTGCGCATCTCGGATCTCTGCAAACCCAGGGGCGGTGGTCCAGCAGCGAGCAGTTGTACCACATCAACATGCTGGAGCTCAGGGCAGTCCACCTAGCCCTCAAAGCGATCGCGATCAGGACGAGTACCGTTCTAGTACAGACGGACAATACCACCACAATGTACTACCTGAACAAGCAGGGGGGGTACTCATTCCAGGACGCTCTCGCTAGAAGCTCAGTCCCTGTGGCACTGGATCCTAGCAAGGAACACCTCGTTGAAAGTGGTGCACCTGCCAGGAGAACTCAATGTGCAAGCGGACTTACTCAGTCGTCATTTTCAAGAAACAGAGGACTGGGTACTAAACGACGAGGTGTTAGACATCTTCGGGGAATGGGGGCGTCCGCAAGTGGACCTCTTCGCGGACGAGCACAACACAAAATGCCGAGGCTTCGCCTCAAGATACCATCGGCCAGGATCCATAGGGAATGCCCTTTTGATCGATTGGTCAATGACATTTGTGTACGCTTTTCCGCCTCTCCCACTAATCCCCAAGGTAGTGAACAAGCTGCAGAATTCATCCACCAAGATGATCCTCATAGCACCGGACTGGCCGAGGCAGTGGTGGTACACGGATCTCCTACACATGTCGATCCGACCTCGCAAACGGCTGCCGTGCAGGCCAGACTTGTTATCCAAGATGCAGGGGAAGATTTACCATCCCAGCCTTCCCTTGCTGAGCTTAACTGCATGGCTCCTGAAGTCCTCCAGTATGGCCATCTGAACCTTCCCCAGGAGTGTATGTCCATACTGAAGGAAGCCAGGAGGCCTTCGACTAGACACTCTTACCTCTGTAAGTGGAAAAGGTTTTACATATGGTGTTGTCAACATCACTATGATCCTACAAAATGTCAGGAGGATGTAATTTTGACCTATCTTCTACACTTAGCGAGGGCGGGGTTAAAATTTTCAGCCATCAAAGTTCACCTAGCAGCCATTACAGCATATAGGCGCTCTCCAACGCAGCAGTCATTCTTTAAGCTGCAGGTGGTGAAGGATTTCTTGCAGGGTCTCAAGAAAGTGTATCCCCCTGTTAGGCCTCCCTCACCTTCTTGGGAGCTAAACTTGGTTCTGTCAAGGCTCATGAGTTCGCCTTTTGAGCCTATACATAAGGCTACCTTATAGCACCTTACATGGAAAACAGCCTTTTTAATAGCCATCACTTCAGCACGGAGGGTCAGTGAGATACAGGCCCTTTGTTCTAAAGAACCCTACACTATGTTTCATCTTAATAGGGTAGTGATGAGGACTCATCCATCTTTCTTGCCAAAGGTGGTGTCGGACTTTCATGTCAATCAGACCATCTCCTTGCCTACCTTTTTTCCCAACCCCTCCTCGCCAGCGGAGAGGGCGTTGCATTCTTTAGATGTCAAAAGGGTCCTAAAATTCTACCTAGATAGGACTAAGGCTGTCAGGAAATCTGATCAATTGTTTGTGAACTATGGTGTTGTCCGCATGGGTTTTGCTGCATCCAAACGTTCCATTGCTAGGTGGATTGTTTCATGTATTAAATTGGCCTACCAACTGGGCCAGAAGCCGTTGATGGCGCGCCCTAAGGCGCATTCTACAAGGGGAAAGGCGGCTACCGCTGCTTTTCTCAATCATGTCCCACACTCCGAGATCTGCAAAGCAGCTACTTGGAGATCTGTCCATACCTTTACCAGACACTATTGTCTGGATTCGGACACCAGAGAAGACACTCAAGTAGGACAAGCCTCCTTGAGGAATCTGTTCAATAATTAAACAGTTTCATGTTTTTTCTTACTCCATGTATAGTACAATTTTTTGCATTTGTCTGCAGGTGGAAGGTGGGCTTGCTATTCTATTCAGTGCTTATGACTATTGATGAGGATCCCCTGGAAGAGAAGGATAAGTTACTTACCTGTAATCCTAGTTCTCTTCCAGGAGTATCCTCATCAAAGTCATAAGCAACCCACCCGCATCCCCAGGCAAATGAGAGGAGTGTATTATTTACCATGGAAAAGATATATCTTTGTGTTTAGGACTACGTTCCCGCAAAGAACAACTGGCCCAACTGTCACCCCTGAGGCATGATGGGATACTACAGTCAGGGCTGCCTTAAAGGCACGGTGCCAGTTTTTACCTGTACAGAGCTTTTCAGTCTCTATGGTATTGTATTGCAATGCAGCCTGCAGGCTAACAATGTTTTTGTGATCTGTGTTTCTCACAGTGTTCTCTTTTCTTTCTCATGAGTGTTTTTACCTCATTAAAAAAAAAAGAGATTTAGGTGTATTATTATACCTATATGTTTTATTGGATGTTTATATATACATTGTCTAGCCTCTTATGGGGGCTGCATTTGCTTGGAAAAAATGATATATGTTTATACATATACAGAGCTGTATATATATGTTTTTCATATATAATTTTATTATTTCCGGGGTCCCCGCACATGGGCGGGAATATTCAGTGCTTATGACTTTGATGAGGATACCCCTGGAAGAGAACTAGGATTACAGGTAAGTAACTTATCCTTACACACCCACTGGTATAGAATCAGTGGGTGTGTAGAACTATTTCAGCGACATAATATTTTTTCGCAGTCAAAATACATGCATACACATTCGAGGACAATTAGAGGAAGCAATAAATATCCCCTGCTCTATAACCTATTGGTACTGTTGTACCCTGCCTCTGTAAGACATCTTTCATCAGACAGGGCTTCCACCGCTGCTCAGGTTCACCAGAAAGCTAACTTGGCTGTCACTGTCTTGTAGGGCCTCAGTCAGTGAATACCAGGAGCTACCTGCAATATAATCACCACCATAGTTTTCAGCCTGCCCACCGGCCAAGTCCAATTCAGAATGGATAGTCGTACTCCTGACCTTCCTTTCGCTCAGTGAAAGAACATCCGACAGCCGTCAACACCAGAGAGCCATGGAATCTGTGCTCCAATCCACCCTTTTCTACTCAATGCAGTTCCCACACCTCCTCAAAACAATTGCTGATTATCCTACTAAGATCGTTTTAGGGCCCTAAACCATGCAGGCCTTGGCAGGACCTCCTGGAGCTTAGTTTATAATTATTCATCAACACTATAGAGTTCATAGTTGTGCAGTTTTCTGTAGGTAATCTTGAGTGGATTACTACGGGATGTTTTTTTATCATGGCTGTGCCTCATAACTCTCTGAAGAGCAGCCATCTTGGACTGTGGCACACATTGCAAATTGTTGCATTTTCCCTGTTCAATATTGGGAGGTGGGGAGGATTGCTAATGACCAGCGCTATTGTGCTGCTGTTAACTTCAGATCCTGGATTCCCGCATGGTGCAATAATCCCATCTGTGGCCTCCCTCGTGCCATCTTGCCAGGACCTTGCAACTTTGCCTTCACAGTTCCATCCTGACATTCCTCACCTGGATGTGGCTGAGTCTGTCTTACCATCTGTACCAGCCATTCTTTGACATTCACTGCTGCCCCTTTTTCACAGTATTGGCTTAGAGGCCATCAACCTCTGCTCATCTCCTTTACCATGGAGCTCAACTGTGCACCACCACGCCCAACTTTTTAGGATCTAGTGCACTTTTGGGTAGGTCTGAGTACACTGACCCCACAGTGTACATAGTTGATGTGCCATCTACATGTGCTAAAAGTGTTTGTTCATAGAACATGGTTATATTGTTTTACTGCATAACAATATACTGTACTACCGGGATTACTCCCAGTTCTCTATTTCAGCGATAGTGTCAGGTCCATATACCCCCTACATTGTCCATCGCAAGTTCTGTCCTCTGGGGCAGTGCACACTCACTCTACAAACTTCCGGTACTAGATTGGGGATTCCTCCAAAAATTCTTCTTAATGCACTGTTCCACACAGGTGACCCCTGACCTTGGTTGGTCAGTCACACCAGTGAGGCTGGTGATCCGGAGCCCTCTTTGCCATCCAGTTTCCTACCATTGCCCAAACCTCTCCTACATTGACATCCATAACACTGTGTCATAGCTGTCTGTGTATGTGAGTCACAATGGAAGTTTTTTTCAATTTTGTTTTCTCAATATAGTCAGTGTAAGGGTGTAATTTAGAGTACTTAGGACTGGGGCCTGCGCTCCCCCCTCCCCAGGTAGGTCCGTGGCGGAATTCCCTGGGGCGTGCAAATGTAATTACTTATAAATGAAGATGGCCTGTAAGCGTGACTTTATTTTTCACGTTTCCAGGCCATCTTCATTTACATGAAGCAGTTGAAGTGCATAAAAAAGAATGGCAACCTTGACCCTGAACCCTGTGATGGCGGGGTCAACGACATGGCCAAAACCAACAAAATATTCTATAAGTATTCTCATTTGGCATCATGATGATTCAAGTGACTCCATAAATCAAAGCACTTTAGACCCCCTTCCTCTTTCACTCTCGCCCAGAGGTACCTGTAGAACTCCATTGACAATTCAAGGATGTTGTTAATAACAAAAGGTATGGGCGCTGTTTTTATAAAATTAAAAACACATGGACACCTTGGTCCCCATACAGCTGGCCAACTTTGACCTCCGTTACATGCAGATGTCCCTTCAGGTGAGTTGAGAGGGTGGCAGGAATGAGGCTTAAAGGATCATACTCAGAGTCCTGATCCGGACCCCTGGGGCCTCTGAGTAATAGCCCACGAGAAAGTGGAAAGGAGCGAAATCCATGGATAGTGTCAAATAGATGGCCTATACAACGAGGCGCTCTGTGGGGTCTAATTTGTTTGTCTACAGATGGACAGAGACAGCTTCCCCACTACCTCCAAGAGCTGCCTTGAAGGTAATGTTGAGAAATGTGGGCTCATTTTTTTTATATTGCCATCACTACCATTAGTGAAACAGGTGCATTAATACGGAGGGCAATGGTGTATGGGGGCTACTACTCCCCAATTATGTTATGTAATGTTATGTTAATTGTAGCTTATATAGCACGTAATCACCTGCAGGTCTCTTAGCGCTTGTAGAGAAAGCTCAGGTAGCTTCTACCATCCCAGAAAGCACCAAACAATGTATTAGACTATAGCCAGAGCTTCCCTAAACAAAATAAATCTTAAGACACTTCCTGAAGGGGAGGAGGGCGGGTTCCTTACGAAGGTTCTCCGGTAATTCATGCTCTGCCGCCTTTTGATGCCATTTTGGCTCGTGAGGGGGCCAAAAGGCCCGCCGTGGATGATCGCAGTGTGCGTCCCGGAGTATATTTCATCAGGCGCTCCTTGATATAGCCAGGCGCCTAGCCAAAGATGGCTTTGTGGGCAATGCAGAGCCCCTTAAACTTGGCCCTCTGTTTAACAGAGAGCCAGTGCAGCTTATGCAGCAAAGGGGTGGCATGAGCCCTTCTGGGGAACCTAAAAATCAGCCTAGCTGCACTGTCATAATCACCTGCAGCTTGCTGATTAGTTTCTCAGGAAGGCCGATATAAAGGGCTTTGCCATAGTCCAAGCTGGACACGATCGTGGCCGATACGATCATCTGTAGAGTAGCAGGCGAGAGCAAGGGGGCCAGTTTCAGCTGCTTTCACATTATTCCCAGGCAGGTGCCAACCACCCAGGACACTTAATTGGTCAGGGAGAGGTTGGCATCGATCTTAATGCCCAGGCTTTTAACGACAAGCACTGGCCTAGGGGCAGTGCCAAGCACTTGTGGCCAAAAAAGGTAATTCCAGGGGTTACCTTTAGAATAAATTACAAGAATCTCTGTCTTGTCCGGATTGATTATTAATTAATTGGCTGTCATCCAATTCACAGTGTATCTAAGGATGCACTGTACGCAAGACTGAGCTTACAGGGATGTGGATGTGTTACTAGGAAAAAGAGAGGTGACCACCCATTTTCCATGTTAGCATTGGGGCCAAGATCACACTTGCTGTACAGGAAAAAGGTCTCAAGCGTCAAAGGGGCGAGATGTGGGTATTTTTTCAGCTTTCTTTTTTCAGAAAGGGGCAGACAGTCTGCTTTGGGTTTCAGGCCTAGGAGTGATGGCCCTGTTGAGTGGGCAGAGACATAGGTGTCACTGATGTTACAGTGGCACTGGGGCCCATAGGTGTGAGGATCCAACTGAACCCCTATCATTGCTGTTGTCCTATCATTCCTTGCTTGATTTAAGACTCCGAGCACACCTGCTGCATCAGTGTTGCTTTAAGCACCGGACCAATGGCCCAAGAGAGGCGACAATTGAAGCAGTTAAGACACTTTAGCTGAGGCCTCAAAGACCTCAAGGAGGAGGATAGGGATGTGGGGCAGGGGAGACTGCCTACTTTGCAAGGTAGTAGTTCGCATTAGTAAGGCAGGTGTAGTGACACTGGGGCCCAGGAGTGTCATGGGTCCACTCCATCACTATTATGACTGTCTTACTTTATAATAGAGGCATGGGAGAGTTGATCAGGGCTGAGGGCACCCTTGCTGTAAAGAGGCAGGCAACACGTGGCAGATCTTTCTTTCTGAAAAGGGTGTAAAGTCTGTTTAAAATTGGACATATGGCCAGGATTAGTGGAAAAGTCGTCAAAGAGGCAAAGGGGCTAGCCTGCTACTCAATGTTCAATCAATCAAGTAGTAGTTGTAGAGCATGGCTTATCACCCAGAGGGTATCCAGGCAATTTCTGTAGGTCTCATTCGAAGAGCTAGGTCTTGAGCCCCTTCCTGAAGTCAGTCAGCGAGGGCACGGTGCAACGGGGGAGGGTGTTCCAGGCTTTGGAGGCAAGATGGGACAAGGAGCGTCCTCTGGAGTGGCAGTGGCATATGTGAGGGATCTGTGCGAGGTGTGCGGAGCTGAGATTTCTGGGGGGACGGTGGAAGAGCAGGCGGTGGTTCATGTAGGCGGGTCCTTGGTCAAGGAGGGTTTTGTAGTCATGGGTCAGGTGCTGGGTCATTTGGGTTCTCTTGGGCAGGTTGAGAAGCAGTCTGACGGCTGCGTTCTGGATCGTCTGGAGTCTTTGCATGAGTTCGGTGGTGGTGCCAGCATAGAGTACGTTGCCGTAGTCTAGTTAGCTGGTGATGAAGGCATGCGTTACTGCCTTCCTGGTGCTGATAGAGAGCCACTTGAAGATTTTGCGGAGCACACAGTGTGTGTGGAAGCAGGCTGAGGAGGTGCTGTTGACCTGACGTTTTATGGTGAGTTTGCTGTCTAGGATGATGGCGAGGTTGTGGGCGTGGTCTTTCGGCATGGTAGTATGTCTGAGTTCTGATGGTCACCAGGAGTAGTTTGGAGGACGGTGTGTTTGCCGAAGATGAGAACTTCAATCTTGACGTGTTGAGCTTAAGGCATCCTTCATCCAGGCTCAGACGTTATTTATACAGTTGTGGAAGTTAGTCTTCATTGAGGTGGGGTCAGCTGAGAGCAATAGGACAAGCTGTGTGTCATCAGCGTAGGTGATGATGTTGTGCGATCGGACAATGTCTGTGAGTGGTGTCATGTAGACTTTGAGGAGGGTTGGGCTGAGGGATGAGCATTTGGGAAGGCCGCAGATGTTGTGCTTGACTTACGATGGGTAGGGAGGGAGGCAGACTTTATGGGTGCATCTTCTGTGAAAGGATGTCATTCATCAGTGCGCATCGTCTGTTATACCAATCTGGCGCAGGCAATCGATGAGGTGGCAGACCGTATCAAAGGCAGTGGAGAGGTCAAGCAGGATCAGGGCAGCCGATTCTCCTCTGTCGAGTAGGGTGCGGATGTTGTCTGTTGCGGTGATCAGAGCGGTCTGTACTGTGGGTGGTGCTGAATCCTGATTGGGAAGGGTCAAGTAGATTGTTTCTCTCTCCAGGTGTTTGGTGAGTTGGAAGTTGATGACCTTCTCCAGGACTTCGCGGGATACGGGAGCAGTGAGATCTGACGGTAGTTCTGGAGTTCATTGGGGTCTGCCAAGGGTTTCTTGAGGAGGGACCTGACCTCTACGTGTTTCCAGGCGTCTGGTAAGGTAGCCGTGGCTAAAGAGGGATTGATGATGGTTGTGAGTTGGTGGCTGATCGCGTCTCTTCTGAGGTTGAAGAGTCGGTGGGTGCTCCAGAGTGGATTGAGTTCATAAGGGTGGATTGTGTTCGGTGCGCTGAGTTGTTTCAATGCATTGAGCGCATGGTCGGCGGTGGTGGTCGATCAGAGGCTGAGGAGGTTGAAGTATTTGGGATCGATGATGCTGTCTTGTTTTGGAAGTGATCGGTGACGGCGTCGCAGAGTTCCTGTGATGAAGGGATAGAGTTTTCGGTGACTGTAGTGCAGGTGAACACTTAGTGAAGAGAATGCAGTTGCATTGAGATCCAGGAGAGTGAAGGGGTCACAACACCCCTATTAATGGGAGTAGTGTTTGTTTGTCTATTTCAGTTTTTGTGTTTATTTGCTCTTTTATAAGTCTCACATTTAGTGTGTATTATGAGCTGTAGAAAAAGTAGTCCTGAAATGATCTGAAAAGCCCTACACCTTGCGCTTAGCCCTGCCCCTCCAGCTCCCCAAAGTCATTCCATAACGCTTTGGATAGAGGAGTGGGGTCTGACTTCAAAACGTTTTGGGTAGGAGGGCTCAGAGCAAAACGTTCGAAGACCTCTAGAGTAAGGAGAATGTAAGGTGAATGCTTCATGTACAAAAGTTGGGGATCATGACTTTTGTGTAAATTGCTAGTTTATTCTTTCTTTCTCATAATAAGTGTATGTGTTTTATACTCTGATTTTAGAATTTATTCTGATTAGAATTTATGACATGGTGATTGCTTGATTCTTTGCCCGAATGTAATTCCTGGCTCAATTGAGGTCTAACTGGTTAGGTCTCGCCTGACCCAGCGCTTGCGCTGGTCTGGCGAGACTTATTGAGAGGGCTCCAAAAAATGCTACCAGGCCAGCCTAGAGCCACAGTGCATGTGCGCGGGCGCGCGCCGTGCTTTTTCCGCGATTACTTTCACTTTGTTTTTTGCATCGAGTTCTGTATTTGTGTTAACGCGTTTTGTCGTGGCAGCTTTTAACTCAGCACGATATACTGCAGTGTGACTACTCCACGGCTCTGAAACAGCACAACAGACCGAAAAACCGATCGTCTGCCGTCATACCGGGTAGGCATGAGCAACGACAGGTTTCTAAATAAAATAACTCAAAACATTTCTTTGTGACAAAGGATTGCACAAATGCCGATTTTGTGCTGTAATTACTTGCCAGGTAATACTGCTTTGAAATACGAAACATTAGCTTTTGGGCAGAGTCTGTTACCCTATGGCACCTACAGTGAATAGTACATTTAACTCCAAAACATTTCCCTCATCGAGCGTTTCCTCAAAGGTGTTTGCACTAGTGATTTCATCTTACCACCACATGTAGCCTTTCTTTTAAACATTGTTTTTTTACAATTTTTATTTTGCTATTCACAACACATGGATTTACACCTATAAAAGATTTACACGCAGATTTTGAGTGGTCTGAGTCTTAAAAGAGGTGCTCATGTAGACTTTCTAAGGTGGGAATGCCATGAACATATAGGAGCACTCACAAACATCCTTGCTTGCTGGTATTCACAAATTATTTCCAAACCTGGGAAAACATCTATGATATTCTCCCATAAAAGGCAAAAACATATCCTTTTGCAGAGTAGTAATAGAGAACAGGCTGCGGTGATAAACACACATGCAAATGCTTACCAACTCAGTGGCACTTATGCATCCACTGCTTACATTTCAGTCCGGTAAGTGTACCCTGGCTCTTGAAACAGAAGAAATTAACTAGTGCCAATAGCTGTGCGCCTTCTAGCAAGCCACAGGCCAAGCATGAACTACAAACAGCTTCTACAAGGAAGGAAGTGCCATGTACTTCCGGTCTGTACATTTCAAATCAAAATAATGTGACATGAAGTAACATTCAAGTCTTCTGTGCCCTGGGAAGTGGGTGGTGAACGGACTGGCCAACTGAGTGTGACATCCTTCCTCTAAGGTATATTACCAGAATATTGAGTCCCAAATATCGGGCTATAAAAATATTAGGGTTGAATATAAACTACAAAAACATTGAGAAAGTAAGTTTACATTGTAAATATAGAGTTACTTAGCTCCACATCGATACCTAGACAATATACATATACCTTCAAGGTACTTTGATGTGGAATTAAAACCAGTAAATCTATACTTACCTGTATCTTCTTACCTTCATGATATTTTGGTAATCGATATTCTGGCTATGATATGTTTGTAGCATGATATTTTTGGTGTCTGTATTCTGTCATACCATCTTGAATATACATATGGAAGCAACCAATCGACTGTCCCCTGCCTAGACAAAAACAGTGGGCTTGATGCACTTAGCACAGGTCACAAACTGTTCTACAGAGATTAGTTTGTGACCCGTCATTCATTTTGAGATGTAATTGTTGTATTGATCAGTGTATAAATACATCAATGGTCCCTTAGGAGGAAGTGTGAGCCTCAACTTCATTGGCCACCATACATAACCATCAATAGATTGGTTTAAACAATAATCAAATCAAATGTATGCAGTTAGTTTAAAAACAATAAAGTTAAAGTTTTCTTTCCATACACTTTATGGTAATCTGGTGCTCCCAAATATACCACTTCATAGTGAAAGTGAAATAGGTGAATTTAAAGTGTGCAAGTGCTATACAAAAAACATATCTACAAAACTTGTGACTGATATGGACACAATTGCTGTTGAACAACACTGAATCATGTATCTTGTCGACATTTCAACCCCATAAAATTAGTTATATAAGGGTCGACATCATCAGGACGAAGAGAGATTAGAAATCGTGATAATCCCTGTGTTGGTTTGCAAGGGGGAACTAATCATCATCAACGTCAGTAAAGCACGCCAGCAAGATGTAATGAATGACTAATTCTAAATGATATAATTAGAGCAAGCGCCGTCTGCAAATGATAAACATATGTACAGACACCATTGGTAAGAGTGCTTGTACATATGATCCGGTGGAACAGAAAATTTGTTTGGGCGTGCGTTTTAGATAAATGCATTAAAAAAGCCACTTTGACAAGTAGAGTGGTTTTGGTGTCTTTATTACACCTTTTCTTTGTTCATTTACATTTAGAACCTATGCGGTCAACACTTAACCCATGTCATAGAGACCAAGCATTTGCAATGCAATAGATCTTGCATTCACGCGAGTTTAAGCTATTGGCATTGTAATAGACAATGCCTTTTATTTATGTTTTAAAAACCAAAACATAAATAAAAGGCATTGTCATTTACAATGCCAATAGCTCAAACTCGCGTAAATGCGAGACCTATTGCATTGCAAATGCTTGTTTTTATTTTGGTTTAAATCTTTCTACCTGTATATGATCTAGCACGAGTTTCACACAAACATGTTTTATGGTCTTCAGTAAAGTTTTGAGTTTTGCTGATTGCTATTTTTGTCTTGTTGAAGTATTTCATCTAAGTATGTTTGCATTTTCCTCCAGGTGTTAATATTTCATCCTTCATTTTTAAAATACATCCATGACAACTGGATAAAACATCATGGGAAATATCCCTCCACAGGAATGTTGGCATTATTTTTTGCAGTACACATATGTGATGAGGTAAGTTGAATGGTCTCAATCCCTATACACACTGCAGTTATGTTGTATTCACAGATGTTAATTTGAATAACATCCCACCAACATTGTTCTAAGCTAGTGAGTGGCAAAACTCATACAACCGTAAAATTTGGGAAGAATATGCTCGAGTGAAATGGATCCTGAACCTTTTGTTAATATTGTGTTCGTGTGCTGTCATTTTGAGTTTTCGTGTAAAATGGTAACCAACCCAGAGCATGGTACGGCACTGAAATGGGTCTGCTCAATGTAACAGACAATGGACACAGAAAACTTGCCTGCTCATACTGCTGGATCTCAGCATTTGACACTGTCAGCCACAAAACACTACTAAACACACTAAGAATACACATCAGTAACGAGGTACAGTTCTTAATTGGTTTACCTCATACATCAACAACCAAACATAACTTGTAAAAATGAAAGATGCATACTCAGAACCATCGCCCATACACCAAGGAGTCTCCCTAGGCTCAATGTTATCACCCAGCCTATTCAGTCTCTACATGGAGCCACTGACCACAATTCTACAACATGCGAACCCTTTTTAACACCAATACACATGACACACAACTGAACCTGAAAATCTCCTCACTTGATGATATCCTCCATCTGAACAAAAACACTAAAGGAAGTTCAACACTGCCTAGCTACAAACCACTTAAAACTCAATCCACTGAAGACCGAATTCCTTCTACTATCTTCTCCAGGACCCCCTCTCCCAATCTAGGAATGAATGAATCACGCACATAGATGCCCTAAACCGTGATCCCAGCATAAACAACTCTACAAAATCTTTAGGAATCACACCTGACAAGAAAAGGTCAAACCCTTCATTACGGAGGATGATCTCAAAACTGTGGTTCAATCCCTAGTACCCTCCAGACTAGGCTATGGCAATGCAACTGTTGCATGCACACCGAAATCGCACCTGGTACCTGTGAGGGCCAACCTGAATGCCACAGTCAGGCTTAGAACAGGAAACCGTTAACACAACCACAAAACCCTCACACTGACAACATTAGATTGATTCCTGATAAAAGGGATATGCATTTACAGAACAACTTGTATCACGCACTAAGCTCTTCACAGGTATACACCTAAATACCTTTCAGAGAAACTAGAAAGTTCAGGAGAATTGTGCAACCTCCAAAGTACTGACCCCCTTCAACAGACCCTGCCCCACTTTAAGAAGGAAAGGACAAATACTTGTTCTTTCTCGGGCAACACACCTAGAATCTGGAACTCCCCGTCTACAGTTACGTACCAACCTGTCCCTAGCCAACTTCAAGAAAAAGTTGAAAACAATATTGCTGTAAAGACATGTTGTCATAAATGCGTATTGAGTACTCTTACAATGCTGCCAGTAAACTTAATCACCTATAACCTCCTACGTCTACCTACTGGAAATATCAAGAGGGCATATCGTGCAATTCATAGTTCACTAAAAAGTCTTCTAGATCTACCTCGCATGGCAGGATATAAGGAGTGAACATATGCTTAACTGAATACTTATAATGCGATTCTATGTAACCTCTAATGCAGGTTTGTATCTTTCTCTATTATATATAAAACATATGTTTTAGTGACCTTGAACCTATGTAATCATTTTTACTGGTGGACAATCCGTGGTTTACAAGAGTCTTTAATGTCTACTTCAGATGGAAGACTATGTGGAGGAAACATATGCTTAACTGAATGTGTATAATGTGAACCTATGTAACCTCTATATTTAACCTGAACATGATTCTATGTAACAACTCTTACAGGGGGACATTTAATCTTTTGTTCGGCGCTCTGATGCCCCTGGGTCATGTTTGCAATATAGAAAATTCACAAATAAAATACAATTTTAAATTTATCCAACAAGTCCGCTGTAGGAAAGTAGGATCTGCACTTATGTTGCCCCCACTTTTTTTCTGATGTTAACACTGGTTTCTGGCTATAGTCTGGCTGGGTCCCTGCTAATCAGGGCCCCAGTCTCTCTGTTCTCTCTAAACAACTTTGAGTACATATTAGATGCACTAGTGATTGGATACTGTGGTAACTTATGAGCCCCTAGTATATGGTACCTTAGGTACCAAGGGCATAGGTACTTCACAGCCCTACCAGGGGCTGAAGCATGTATTATGCCACCCCTGGGAAGCAGACTAAATCTGACACCACAGGCCTGCTACTGCAGCCTGGGTGAGGTAGTTGTTAGCACTCCTCACTGGGATATAGGTTCCCTATATCTCACATTACACACACAAATAAGCCTATCCGCCCCCCCCCTAAGGCAGGCCCTATCAATCCTGAGGGCAGGGTGCTTGGTTTACATGTGAGGGGGTGCCTCTGCATGAGCAAGGCCCCTCTGCAGCTGGCAGTCTATTATCTGTGGCTGTTTGTGAATGTGGTTAAACCATATACTCTTAAGTGCATTATAACCTACCGGTAAATGCTGACTTTGGAATGACTGCATCAAAACATGTTGTGTTTGGTGTCAAACAACTTGGAATCATACACCAGTAACTGGTGTGGGGGTATGATCCCACCCTTCTAGAGGGGAAGACATGTACCTACTGTGGAAACACGGTAGAAATCTGAAAGAGCCCTGGCATCACAAAATGGATGCCACCAGCACAGACACTGGGCTGCCCTCCTGCTGCTGACCGAAACTCGCAGTGGAAGAGGCCCAACAATAGGCATCCTGTCACAGGGAGGTGTGACCACCTTCCAGACAGGATTTAGTGTATTGGGGCTGGGTGGGTGCACTCCTATAGTGCTTTGATGTCCTGCACTTGGGGAGCAGTAGGCTCCTCTGTGCATATGCCAACTCAAACTGGTTCAGGGGCTACCTGCCCCTGCTCTGGCGCGAAACTGGACAAAGGGAAGTGGGTGTAGCCACCCACTCCCCTGACCCTCCCATAGGAGGGGTCATAGAGCTAATCCCTCCCTTTCCTTTAGTATAAGATAGGGAAACCTTGCCATTGCAGATTAGATATCCCTGGACGACGCTCTACAAGAAGAATCCTGGCCCTTCGACGTTCCACTACCTTTGGAAGACTGAAGAATCTCCCTTGGAGTCACCAAAAACTTGAAACCATGGTCGCAAACTTTCCCGCTCCCGCTGGAGTCCGAAGTCCCTGCAGCCCCGGAAGTGGATTTCCTGACTTCTCGACGGCCATTGTGAGTCCCCAGCAAAGCTGGGGCGAGTGGACCGCACGAGTGACGAGGAACAGCAATACCCAGGTACCGTGTACTATTGTCGAGTGCAACCCCTTCACGACGTTCTACGAACTTGTGCATTGGACCACGTGTGGCTCAATTCTCCAGTAGGATTTCCAACGAAGATCAGTGGCCTACCTCGTCCCGAGTGACCGTGGGCTCCTGTAAATTGAATCCTCACGAGGCGTCTTCGCGATCCCTTGCCCGTTGGCTTGTGGGTCCCCTGAAGACTTTCTCATCGAACCAAAGGGCTCCCCTGGTTCCTCCAGGCCTGCCCTGACTTACCCTCGCTGGGTGAGTCCCTCAGACCTTGCTGGTCTGCACCACTGACTTTCTTCATTTTCCACAAGACTTGCTGTTACCAAGGCTTGTTGGCTCCAATCCGGTTGCCGACACCTCAGTAAGCTGCAGACTTCGTGGGACACTCCGAATCCAGCTCCTGGTCATCGTCGATGCCTCCTGGACCTCGTGGCTGAAGAGTCAAAACACCCTTGATCACCTGAAATCACCCGACGACTGTGGGCAACCATCTTCCTGGCCCCGGGTCACTGGCAAGTGACCTTGAACACTGTCTCCTCTGCTTTCAGGTCTTCTTTCTTCTGACTCCAGCCTTGGATTCCACCGAACACTTCTCCAGTCTTCACAAGCAGCAAATCTTCTTCGGCTTCCATTGAAAACGACGCCTCGACCCGACACCAAAAGACACCTATGCACCCGGCTTCCCTGGGTGAGGTAACTCGTGCACTCCGGTGCTCCTGTGTGTGCTGGCCCTCGAATTACTTACCTTGTAAGTGGCTTGCTTGTAGACTTTCCCGAATTACCCTAGAACTTTAAAAATCCAACCGCGACTTGCTCCATTGAAATCAATAGGGAACCCGCGGCTGTGTTCTCACACTGCACGCATCTCCCGTGGGTCCTTTACTTACCTGCCTTGGGTGGATTAGTGAAGCCCCAGCGATTCTAAAGGCCCAGGCCTTTTCCCCTTGCAAGTCGACATTCCTAAACCTCTTTTTTAGTATATGGTCTGGTACGCCCCTAGGGCCCCAGCCATATTTGTGCTTAACTTATTGTGAAACGTTGATGTTTGCAGATGTTCTTGACTTCTAATCTCATAAAGAGATTAGTAGAGTGTGTCTAGTAATAAATACATATATATTTGATATATATACCTGTGTGGTGTCCTTTCATTTGGTAATTCAAGAGATTATAAGGTAAAACAAGCTGCTTTACATTCCTCTGAGACTTAGCCTGAAGGCTGCTCTCCACAGCTACCACTATGATAGCTTTCTTTAAAAGGTTGTCTTAAACCTATCTACCATAAGAGTCGAATTGGACTGGTGCAAGGTGGCCACTTTAACTAGTGACCAGCATATGCCAGGCCAACTTCTCACATCCGGCTCTGCCTCACCCGAAAACGTAGTCTTGCTAGAATTGTTAGGCCAAGTGCCCAGCATAAGCAAACCCTGATGAGTTTCAGGTTTGTGGGATCTCAGTAGTGAGGTATAACTTCAGTGCCTAGAGCACATCAAGCTCAGTAACCTTGGCCGGCCAACTACGCTACACTCGCGTAGTTTGCGCTACTTTGTGCTACGCGAATTGCACATAGCACAGTGCAAAAACGCGTAGTTGGCATTTTTTGCTCGCTCGCGCTCCTCAACCTCAAGTTGGAGGCCGCGAGCGAGCAAAATGACCCCCCGGCGAGACTTTTTCCTCGTTCGCGATCAGCAACATCAAGTTGGCGATCGCAAGCGTGGAAAATAAACCTCCCTGCGAGATTCTCAACGCGGGGAGGTCAGGTTTCTCATTGCGAGTGGTCGTGTATGCTCGCGACCGCTCGCGATGAGAAACTACCAGTCCGCTCGAGTAAAAGCACTGTGCAATCATCCCGTACAGCGCACTATGCAGTTCACGTAGCGCTACGCGTATCACGCGTAGTGCGAAGTGCACTTCGCGTAGCTACGCGTAGTGCTACTACGCAAACTACGCCCAGGGTTAGTCATCAGTCACTATAAGTGCACGGGGATGCACAGAAGTGGATCAAAAGCTTACTTGGGCCAGCGGATCCTCTGCTATACTCCCGGTTGTAGGCGTGTTTCTAGGTACCACTTAAATCTGATTTACTTGCTATACTAGGTTATTTACATTTTAATCACCCCTCTCTGTTACTGCTCACTAAACTCTCCTGGAAAATTGCAGCTTATCCTCATCTTCGGGCTGACAACTAACAGATAACACAGTAAATGTTAAGCAGTGCCTAGAAGTTTCCGTCCGCGGAGAAAAGGAAGAAGGAACAAAATAATCAAAAGACGACCACATCTTGTAGCACTTCTTACATTCTAAACTCCCCATAGGTTTCACTCACCTGTTTTTTTTTTTTTAAGAATATTTTTATTGAGAAATTCAAACATAAAGCAACGTACATTGGCATTTTGTACATCAGAATATCAACCAATCGAGTGTGCATCAAGATTCCGACAGCATCTTCACAAAGTACTGGTACATTAGCGGCATCAGGTAGTAATACTGCCATCAATATTCAAACGAGAGATAAGCCCTATAATCTTAGTCACTCAATTCAGATTCCGAGGTTTCGTGCGGGGGTTCACATATGTTTCCTCTGTATGCATTCCACCCTCCCCATACCTGGGTCCACTTTTTGGGGCAGCCTCTGTGAATGTACGCTGTTTTTTCGACAACAATTATGGAGTCCATGTCTCGGGACCTTTGGGCGAGGGTAGGTGTCTGCCGAGAACCCCATCTCTGGGCTATATTGCGCTTCGCCAACAGGAGTCCCAGTGTCACCCAGAGTTGCGCCACTCGGCTAAGGTCTGTAGGCTCCCAGACGTTGAGGAGACACCTCCTTGGTTCCGGAAGCGTCGGAACTTTAGTCACCTGGGAGAGTGTGCGCATTATCGCCTTCCAGTATTGAGCTATTGCAGGGCACTCCCAGAGGGTATGAAAAAGAGTACCTTCCATACCACGCTGCCTTAGACATAGCGGAGAATCAGCCCGTTTAAGTTTAAATAAGAGTGTACGGGTGTAGTACGTGCGGTGTAGGATTTTTAGTTGTACCAGCCTCAATTTGGACGATATTCCCACCTCCTTAGGGGAGGAAAGCGCCGCCTGCCAGTCCGTCTCGTCAAAATCCCCCAGCTCTGTCTCCCATCTAGCCTTAAGGGCAGAAAATGGGTCCGGTTGGTTGTTTATCATCTTCCGGTATGTCAGGGACGTCGCTCTCTTAGTCAGATGTTCCATGAGGAGTCGGTCTTCCAATGGCGAAGACTCCGCCAGCCGGGTCCCGGGCGGGACCGCCGCCCGGAGTGCGTGTCGGATTTGTAGGTATCGGAATCGTTCAGTGTCGGCCAGGTCATAGTCCGCTTGTAATTGGGCAAATGTGACAAGGTCACCTTTTTTCCAGAGGTCGCCGACCCTTGATATGCCAATCAGATCCCACTGTAGGAACCCCTTAGTGGTGCGCAGCACCCCCAACTGTTTCGCTTCCCACAAAGGTGTGGCCTGGGTTATCTTCCCGGCCCAACCAAGAGCCCGCTGCGCCTCAAACCATATCTGGAGAGTATGTGCCGTGGGTCCCATGGGGCAGCGGCCCCTCGTGTGGTTGTAGAGCGCACCCATGACCCCCCCGGCCCCTAGCAGTTGTCGATCCATACGGTACGCCGGGTCATCCCCAGGCACATGAAGCCACTGATTTATTACCATAAGCTGAGATGCCCAATAGTATAGCTTTATGTCAGGGAGGGCGATACCCCTGTCGTACCAGCCTCTGGTCAGCTTATGGAGCGCTATCCGTGGCGCCTTATCTTCCCACAATAGGCTGGTCACCTCCGCGTTTATGGCGGTGAAATACGTAGGTGCGACCGGGAAGGGTGTGTTTTGAAGCAGGTAGAGAAATCTAGGGAGAGCCATCATTTTAAAGAGGGCGGCCCGTCCCAGTAGTGTCAGGGGTAGAGAACGCCAGTGTTTGACGTCGCTACGAAACCGAATCAGGGGCTTCGCCAGGTTTTCGGTGACAAATTTCGCCCTGTCTGCTGTCACATAAATTCCTAAGTATTTGAATCCGTCCTCCACCACCCGGACCTCACACCCCCTCGGGAGCCGCGGCGGGGAGCCCCGAAGCATATACATATAGGACTTTTCTCAGTTTATCTTATAGCCGGACACACTCCCGTACGACGCACAGATGTCCAGGAGACAGTTTATCGAGTGCGCCGGCGAGGCTAGGTACAGCAGGACGTCATCAGCATACAGGGAGATACGGTCCTCCCATCCCATAGTCCACTTTAGGCCCCGGATCACTGGGTCCTCCCGCACCCAGGCCGCGAGCGGCTCCAAAGCCAGAGCAAATAGGAGCGGGGAAAGGGGGCAACCCTGTCGCGTCCCTTGCCCCAACGGAAAGGGGTCCGAGATATGCCCATTTACGACTACCTGTGCCAGCGGCTCGGTATACAGAAGCTTGATCCATGCGCACAGCTTGGGGCCAAAGCCCACGTGGCGAAGAACGGCAAAGAGGAACGGCCACTCATCCAGGTCGAACGCCATCCGAGCGTCCAGCGAGAGGATGGCCGCATCCTCCTCTATCGATGAGTGGCACGCGAGGACCCCGTGCAACCGCCGTATATTCAGGGCGGTATTGCGGTTAGGCATAAACCCGGACTGGTCCGGGTGTATCAAGGCCGTAAGGTGGGGCTGCAACCTTGTCGCCAAGACCTTTGCCAGAATCTTTGCCTCGGCGTTCAGCAAAGAGATTGGGCGATAGGAGGCGCATTCGTGCGATGGTTTGTTAGGCTTGGGGATAGCCACTATGGTAGCCATTCTCTGGTCCTGGGGTAGAATCCCTGTCGACAAACTGTCCGCATACATAGCCAAAAGGTGCGGGACGATGTCAGTAGCAGTTTTCTTATAGAATTCCACAGGGATTCCATTGGGCCCCGGCGCCTCCCCAGTGCGAAGGGCGGCTTTTGCGAGTGTGAGCTTGTCCGCAGTCAGGTCTGCCTCTAGGGCCGCCACCCCGGACTGGGCCAACACCGGCATAGCAATGTCCTTAAGGAAAGCCAGATTGTCCTCAACAGTGGACGAGGCCTCCGGTGTGTAAATCTTTTTGTAGTGGGCCGACAGGGCCTCCGCGATTTGCCGCGGCTCCGACGTGAAATCTCCCGTGTCCAGCTGGATCCGCGCCACCCACCTCGCCGCACGCTCCCATCTTCTCGAGCCAGGCTAACAGTCTACCCGTCTTATCCCCTAGTTCGTAGATCGTATGCTGCGTTGTGACCTTTCTAGCTCGTGCCGCCTCCCAAAGATAGGACTTAGAGTACTCATGACGCAGCAAGAATATATGTGTGGTGTCGTCATCTGTATGTGCGGCATGGTCGGCCTCTGCCCCAGTCACCCCCTGTTCCAGATGGAGTACCGCTAGCCATTGGGTTTTCTTATGGTCAGCTACCATCGAAATCGCCTGTCCGCGAAGGACTGTTTTGTATGCCTCCCACAACGTCGTCGGACTTGTCACCGAGTCCTTCTTTTCTGCGAAATACTGTTTGGTTGTCACCTGAAGGGCTTTACTAATTTTAGGCACTTTGAGATAGCCTGGGTGAATTGGGAATACCCTACGTCTCCGTGGGGCGAAGGTTGCAAATGTAATGAGTACTGGAGAATGGTCCGAAATGCCCCTGGGCAAGTGCGCGACCTCGGTCATTCCCCTCAACCCCGTGGTTGGTGCAAAAATTTAGTCTATGCGGGAAAGAGTGTTGTGGGCCCCCGAGTGAAATGTGTATTGCCTCACCTCCGGACAGCGCGTTCTCCAGGTGTCTATGAGGCCGCGTGCCTCTGTAAATTCACGCAATTTGGGAGTGGCACTGCCGTGGTCTCTGGAGGACGACCTGTCCAGTGACGGATCCATGGTCGCATTGAAGTCCCCACCCATGATTATCTCCCCATGTGGTAACGACAGCAGGAACTCTCCCAATGCCCGGAAAGTATCCTGATGGAGTGTCGGGGGGATGTATACCGTCACTAAGTTATACATTTTCCCTTCCCATTGGCAGGTCAGTGCTGCGAAGCGACCCTGGTCTTCTCTACGGCAGTCAGCAATGATCATGGGGAAGCGCTTATTAACTAGTATGCCCACCCCGCGGGAACCTGACGTGAATTCAGAGTGTACCGCCATTTAAAACCCCCATCTGTCCAGTGCCTTCGTAGCCGTGCCCACCAAGTGCGTTTCCTGCAAGAGTGCCACCGCCGGCCCCTTGCGCTTTAGGTATTGTAGGACCAGCCCCCGTTTAATTTTATCTCCCAAGCCATTCACATTCCAGGACAAAATGCTGAACAAGGGGATGGATTGTTGCGCATTCCCCACAGTGGAGCTAGCGGTGGCCTCCGAGGTGGATTTTTGCGTTTCCCCGGTCATGTAGGGTAGTAGAAAATTGGCAGAACCTGCACACCCCTCCCCCGGTCTATGACAGGCCTAGCTTGCAGAAACCGCCAATGTGTAGTTGCAAAACTTATAACATAACACAAACCAACTTTTCCGTGATGAACCCGGCCCCCCACCCCCCGCCCTGCCTCCCTGCCCAGCGGATTTGAAACTACCCGCCACCCCAACTTAGCAGAGTGCTTAGATCCCATAACTTGGTACTTGCGTATGGGGGAGGAGCTGCTCTCTGTCCTTCGCCCGCTCCCTGCACCATGTGTATGTCTATGCGAGAAACCAGTTATTGAGGATAGCAAAGTTCAAACATGCAGCGCCCCTGCAGTGTCCGAGTCTCCTGTGACCGCCGGGGCCCATCCGGCACTCCACTCCGCCTTGTTGTCCAAAGTCCAGTCACTCCCCTTCTGCTTCAGTCCAGTGGCGCGTGCTCCCTGTCGTCCGAGCCAGCGTCTTCCAGAGTCTCGGGGGATCCAGAATGGTTTCGACGAGCACGCCCCGCGCGGCCCGCATCTCTCGCCGGGCGCCATCCCTCCAGCCACTCCGTGGCCTCCGTCGGCGTGGTGAAGAACCATGTGCGTCCCTCCGCTTCCACCCGCAGTTTTGCCGGATAGAGCATCGCGTATTTGAGTTCACGAGCGCGCAACTCCTTCTTGACTGCCAGGAAGTCGCGACGCTGCTTCATCACCGCTGTGGTGTAGTCCGGATAGAGGGTTACCGTGCAGTTGTCTACCTTCAACGGGGGCGGCGGTACGCGCCGCCTGCAGGATTGTGTCTCTGTCCCGGAAGTTGAAAATGCGCACCAGGATCGGGCGCGGGGGGGCCCCGGGTCTCGGCCGTCCTCCGGGCACCCGGTGCGCTCTTTCCACGGAGAAAAAGTTTGACAGCCCACGTGGCTGCAGCTGGTCCGTGATAAGTTTTTCTACGAAGAGGTCCAGAGCCGGCCCCCGTTCGCTCTCCGGCACACCTACGACTCGTACATTGTTCCTTCTGGACCTGCCTTCCTGGTCATCAAGCTTGACAAATAGCTGCTTTTGGACCAGTTCCAGCGTCTGTATCCTTTTCTTACTTTCTGCCGCTTCGCTTGTAAGGGTCGCCGTGGCCGATTCAACCGCCGACAGTCTCGTGTTCATTTTAGCGAAATCGGCTCTCAGCAACGTTACGTCTGTGGAGATCGTGCCTATTGAGACCTGCATCTGGGTCAGCGTGGCCATGACGTCCCCTAGGTTTGTCGGGGAGGGGGGGGGAGCCAGCCTGGTCCTTCTGGAACGCAAACTTCTCGAGCCTGGCCTGCGCCCCCCCACGTTGCCCCCTGCCTCCCATAGTGGCCGGTGTGGGTGGGCTCCGCTCCCGTCGGTCTGGGTCCACAGGAGAATAAAAGGAGGAGTGCAGCGGTGATCCGGCGGGAATGTCCACGTGCGGCCTGTCGGTTTCACCGGGGTCCCGCCGCTATCACCAAGTAATCAAGACCCTCCGCAGGCCTCCCGCCGCTCTCCGGTCCGTTGCCAGGACCCGTGCTGCCCAATCCGCACCGCGGATGCCCCCAAGGCCAGTCCACCGCTCTTCAGTCACAGACCGCTGTAGGGGCTCGTCGAGGCTCCAGGAAAGTCTAGGCACCCCTCCGGGTCCTCCTCTGATGGTGACGGCGCCGCCCCACACGTGCGGCGGCCCCCAGCGCCCGTAGTGCACTCCGTTACTGCAGTCTGCCACCGCTTCCAGTCCCCGGGCCGTGCCGCCAGAGCCCCTCCTCCGCTCCAGAAGCGGCACCGAGCGATGCGGGGGCCCCCGCGAAGGGACGTGCAGGGTCTATCAGGGCGTTAAGGCAAGCCCAGCTTCAGGGCACTTTACCTCGTGACCGCGGCAGCCACCAGGGTCTCGTGTCAGGCGATAGGAGTCCGCGGCCGAGAGGCCCAGGCCACGCCCCTCCAGGCTCGTCAGGGCCGGCAGGCCGCCACCCAAGGCCCCGGCACCGCTCTAGTCTGCAGGCCGCTCACGCGTATTTCAGCGGCCCTCCGCCCAGACGCACGCTGTCAGGCGCCTGCCT
Organism: Triturus cristatus; assembly: GCF_964204655.1. NCBI lineage: Eukaryota > Metazoa > Chordata > Amphibia > Caudata > Salamandridae > Triturus > Triturus cristatus. The sequence goes on from NC_140590.1 coordinate 1,359,746,918, forward strand.
TTCCCGTCCGGTGCCTCAGGCACTCAGGGGATGCCGCTGCGAGTTTTTCGCCGGTTTCGACCAGGATTGATGTCAGGATGGTTGCGGGATCGGGCGTTAGGCACCGGAGCCGCACTAGGCTGCGGCCATCTTCGTCGGCTGCAAGCCACGCCCCCCCCCACTCACCTGTTTTTGTAGATCAATATTTTATCAGTCATTGATGGGCTTTTTTAGGATTGGGTTTCCATGCAAGGAATTTCGAGTGGATTTTGCAAACTTTTTTACATTAAGCCCTATTATGAAAAGATGGAAAACATCATTACCATTCCAGTATTGTCCAGTAGCGGTCGCTAGTCACTGTGAAGTGGTGGGGCCGGGGGCGTGAACACAAAAAAAGGCCGTATTATAAATACATAAAATAGTTCTTACCTGCTCTGACAGCCGCCACCTTCCTCCTTCCAGGAACTGATGCACACTGCGCAGGCTCCCAGCTTACAATCCCAGCGCTGCTTCGTGCTGGGAATACTATTCCCAGCATGAGAGCAGCGCTGAGATTGGTCAGAGCGCCATAGTTTGGCCCTCAGACAGATACTGAGAGCCTGTGTTGCCTCTTCACCCTGCTGTCCAATGCAGCTCGGGTTGGATAAAGACTAAGTGTGCATGACAGTTTGGCCGGCCAAACCGTCATGCGCACTTAGCAGTGGCCACCTCTCTCCCTCCTTCCTGGTGCTGCAGCATCACAAAAAAAATTCCCGCTCCTCCCTGTGCTCGACTGGCAGCCTGCAGGACAAAAAATAAAATGATTATAAAAATGTTTATTATCATTTTATTATGTCCTTATGTCTTTCAGCGGAGGGACGCTTCTCCACTAAAAAAGGTGAGCCGCCCCTGGTATTGTCATACCAATTTGCCCGTATTGTGGAACCGTTAGGCCCCATGAAATGACTAACTGAAAGAATATAGCACTGACATTGTCCTGAACACATACAGCACCCAACAGGAGTCCGATGCCATGCTTCCAGCAAGAATCTTCTTCTTCCACCAGAAATCTCCAGAATACCCCTTCTACAAGGCATTTTTATCTGATTTGTAGTGAAAACAGCATTGTTTCTTGTCTCTGATCCTGGCTCGTTCGACTCTTACTGGCTGGGTCTGTTCAGGACTGAGAAGAGACGGTCAGTGGTACAGCGATCTACTTGGATCTGTGCACTCTATATTACTGAACAAGCTTTTCATGACCATTTCCAGGAGTGGGTGGGTGGGATAATGGTTTGTTAACTCATTACGCCCTATAAGCATCCTTCTAGCTAGCGGCACCTCCCTAGGGAAATACCCACTTGATATATTTAATTTCTACCTGCTTCCTTCTCACTTCAAATCTCCCCACTGAACTTCCACTAACAATCATCCCATTTTCCCTTCACTCCTAATTCATCTCTGCCTCCACTCTTTTTACCAAAATTGTCTTCTTACCAATGCTACTGACTCTTTCTGGGCTGTTGCCTTAAGGCTCCTCATTGACACTCATCTTCATCTGCATGAGATCCCCTGCAAGTGGCATCTACATGTGCATGCCTTTATTTCAGACATGTTCTCATCACATTCCTCTCTACATCAGATTACTTGGAAACACCAAGTCCCATCATGGATTGAGGACATCTCTACTGGTTAAGATGCAGAAGTCAATTTTTTCAAACTAGAGCTACTCCACATACAAGGCGAAAACCTTCCAGACATTGGTGCCTGGACCAATCTGTTTAGGGTGATGGTCAAACATCATGTTATGTCTCAGGAGAAAGTACTGTCAGTACAGGCTGATATCCGGCAATAAAAAAACTGCAAAGGTATTGATAAGTTCTTCGAGTACCCAGAGAAAATGGTAAAGTAGGTTTATTGATAGGCTCTATCAGCAATTGCCTCTAGTTATGGCTCCCAGAAGTTCTCGTGGATATTCTGCATACTTTTGGTGCTGTAGCTTGCTTAGTCAGAGACATCCAGAAATCAGAATGGAAACCACAAGGTGCATTACTGGCATTCATTTCTGATACATTTTTAGATGTTCTCAAGCTATTTTGTTAGATGTGGGCTTACGAATGAATGCCTTGAGTATAGTACAACTTAAATATTTTTTATGGAAACTGGATTGTGGATGGTTTCTCATTTGGCAGAAAATGCTTGTTCTGACCTGGTAAAGAATGTTAGTTGGGAATTGTCTAGTTTAGGACTGTACATGATGGGCTGGGCATGATTACTGCATACATTGTGATTTTACTTTTTCAGAGTTTGAATGTGATAAATAATAAATGCATACAATAAAGCACCCGTGTTAAACCGCATTAACCGAGTATTGTGGCAAGTGTATGGAGAATCATCTCCCAGAATGACGAGATGAGTTAAGAAGGGTGCATGTCGAGCGTATGCATGCGCATATACATCTTCAACGAAAGCCAGCTTACAGTGATGATGAGGAAACACGAGCAACAGTTGTGTCACTGAATAAACTGTGTAGCAATATGGCAGACTCAATGGGAAGTGCTGAAAGACACAGATAACAGTGTCTTCCAGTATGGCACCCAGAGTGTGTCATCAACCATGCTGCAGGTCCACATGCTAGATGGGAGCCAACTTGGTGTCTGGAGCAGAGCAGGCTTCAGACGTAATGTGCTCAGGAGCAACTCACACAATTAGTTTGACCCTTCGCGAATTATGCCACAAAGTTCGACCCATGGAAGAAGATTGCAACTTCTTAGGGACCTCCATGACCACGCTGGCTGCATAGTTGCTGCATGCACGTTTGCAGGCAGTGGTTCCTCCTTTGAATGAGGATAGAAGTAGTCTTGAATTCTGTCCAATGACTAATTTTAAATGCAAAGAATTCTACCTGTGTACCGTACAGTGCTTATGCCACCCGACAAACATTGCCTCTGTAGACATCATAATTATTCTTTACCTCTCCCATACTGTAGAGCTCTAAGCTTAAGGTTATTGTCAATGTTGTGCAGATAGAGCTGGCTCAGGAAACACCTAAGCCTGGGCACTGGACAGTTTGTCTAGCAAGGTTCAGACAGTGTTTTCACCCTGAGTCTACTTTGGTCAAAAGGTACTCATTATTTATCTAAGGCTTTTACCAGTGAATCTGTGTTCATCTTGACATTTCTCTTCAGAGCATAGACTTTTGCATTTTCCTCCATTGGCGTGCTTATGTGGTTGTAACTAGGGGCAAAGCATTTGTAGTATTTACAAGTGTTTGCAGAGCCCAGGAAGCCCAGAATTCCTTAATGAGGTACTGCGTGCAAGGCCTCACTTCAGAAGGCCCATTTTGATTCTTCTCATGGAGGCGAGACCCACATACTTGACAACTGAGTGGCCGAATTGGCATAAGTGAAGACACAACTTATAAACTTGTTCTTGCACGGAAGCCAGGAATGAAAAGAACCGCAGTTTGTTACTCTAGTATCTTTCAGGCAGTTATGTCATCGGGATATATAAGAAATTCTAGCACACAAAGGAGAGAGGAGGTGGCCTAACGGCTAGCGCGTCCCACCTCGAATTTGGGGAATTGGGTTCGAGTCTCGGCAAAGACTCTGAACATCTTGTGATTCTGGGCAAATCACTTAATCTCCCCGTGCCTAACAAAAATCAATGTGTCCTCATGTAATGCAATTGGTGCTATGTAAGGCGCCCTGATATCTGATTTGCGTCAAGTTCGCGCTATATAAAACTCTGTAAAATAAAATAACTAAAGCATTGGCCCACACTTTAGAACCTGTGGGTAGCTAAACGCTTCTCCGGAATGAGTTGGTAATATGCACTCCACAGGATACCAAAAACCAAAAATGTTCGTGTAGGCTGCTTAGGATCTCCCATCCTGTATACTGTCCTCTGATTGGATGTTGTGTGATTCTTTAATGCCCAATACTCCATCCTGCAGTGGCATCACAATTTTTATTTTCTGCTACCACGATCAGCAAGGCAGTAGGGCTGCAAATTCTCTTGGATGACTTGGCTATTTTCAGATATTTCAGATGCTTTCTATCATCTCCCTACCTGCTACAGGAAGGCAGAGACATTGTTCATAGACTTGTGAGTCGTTCTTGAAAATAATTTTGTCTTTCACCTTTTGGGGTTAAACCAGTAGCAAGCTTGCTGGTCTAGAAGACTTGTGCTCTATTGGCTAGCTTGCATCCTACGGTCCAGTAGACTTGTGCTCTATTGGCTAGCTTGCATCCTACGGTCCAGTAGACTTGTGCTCTATTGGCTAGCTTGCATCCTACGGTCCAGTAGACGTGTGCTCTATTGGCTAGCTTGCATCCTACGGTCCAGTAGACGTGTGCTCTATTGGCTAGCTTGCATCCTACGGTCCAGTAGACTTGTGCTCTATTGGCTAGCTTGCATCCTACAACATCTGTAAAAGATACTGACGTAGGGTCAGTTTAAATTTGTACCGATATTCGCTGGTGCTCTACATCAGCCCTTGTTCTTGAGGGCCGGGGCGTTCTGCCAGCTGTGGGTTGTTCCAAGTCCCAACGGGGAAGAGGCAGTTGTTAATCCTTCAAATCACGTTTGTTTCAAAACAAACTGCAGTGCAGGTAACATTGAGGCACTGACTAGCCAAGCGGAGGCCACCACTCTCGCTCAGTGGCATTATCATGTGACCTGAGATGCAATATGTGGTATCAGTTTGATATTATGTCTGTCACCCGCCGTCATTTGTGTGATGGACACTCAAAGTGGAGGTCTCTCATGCTTTGTGCTCATTTGTCAGTAGGGTGGCAGGTGGTGTTCTGTTGGTTTCCGAAATGGAAGTTATGTGCTTTTTTTAGGGCAACTGGATTGGAGTCAATTTTACACTGTAAATATTTATGCCACGAATGTAGAAAATATAAACTTTTTTCTTAGATAGGGGCAGATGGTGTGTAGAGTGCAGTGGGGACCTGGCACTATTCGGGGCATTTTAATTGCACATAAACAAAGAGGATAGACCCTTGTCACTTTGAATGAAAGACCAGTAATGGAGCGAGCAAAGCCGAAATCTTATGTATTTTTGTGACTGGTTGATGCCTGCAGAACACAGCATGGGGAGAAGAAAGAGCTTTTTTCACAGTGGTCCAGAAAGAGGTGCTGTGACTTGAAAGGCCATCTCCTTGCCCTCAGGTGGCACGGACGCTACATTAAGACTTTGTAGGCAGATGCCTTGCAGCGCCATAAGAAACAGGCGCCAGCGTACAACAAAAGGCATCGCATTTGGCCTTCTTGCTAGAGTAAGTGGAAACCGCAAACTATAATTTTGCCTGGGGGGTTGAAAATCTTTAATGAAAGCTTCCCCAAGACCATGACAGTCTACCCTCTGACCAGTGTCAATATTAGGAGCAGTTCCCTAGGCCTGACTTTGGTTGCCAGTTACAGGGCAGAAATATAGAGGAAGTTGGCACATTCCTCACACCAGCCAACTAAGGATTGCTCAGAGTACCCCTGGTGACTGTCGGCATCACACCTTTTCTCCTGTGAAGAATGTTTGTACAGTATTCAAAGGGTTTTCCCAGGGGAGCTGTGGCAATTAATATGTACGTGTCTAATACACATATCGTAATTTTGGTACACCACATAGTTAACAACACAAAACATTTAGGTGGGCAAATTGTTTCTATTCCATGCAGAGGACGCACAGGGGAGGTGAGCATATGCACCCCCTCAAGCCTGATCCTTCATACTGTTCCGGGCAGCTTGCAGTGCCAGTTCTCGGTGTATCTGCAGTGCTTGAATTTTGGCAGCTGGACGCCTGTGCACTGGCGAGGGCTGCGAGGAGCCTTCACCTCGTATTGTGCCCAGATGTTTTGTGGTTGGCATTTCCAAAGGCTCCAGGAAGTTTGAAGGCCATGTAGCTTGCAGAGTGTTGCAGTGGTGCTGATGGCCACCCAGATTCTTGTGGCGGTTAAGTTTGGTGACTGGGGTGATGCTGTTTGTAGGTATTGTATTCTTGATGCCGAGTGGTTCTCTGCACCTCTTTTTCTCTATTCTTCCTTTAAATTGGCACATGGTACAGGCATAGAAGGACGGGTTTCAGCATCTACATGCACTTATTGCCATGGATGTTTTAAGGGACATTTGCTTCTGCTTGGTAGTAATGTCTCTTGTTCTTATATAACGCTGCTTTCACAACAGACGGCAGGGTCTGTGCTACGGCTTCGTAGGAGCAGTTTGTCCCAAGAGCGGTATGCCTTGGAAAAGTGAGTCAAGAAGGCACTGCTCCCTGAAAAGTTCCCATGAATTCCCTTTTAAGCTGTACCCTTCGGTTAATGAACAGCCTGCATCCAAGCAGATGCCAATGCTTATGTCTTCCACGATTCTCTCCTGAACGTCCATGACTAGAACAGCCAGAGTGACAATCAGAGGTGTTTGGAAGCTAGCTGAAGCCCATACTTCAGGTCCACCAGGCGACCCTTGGAAGTATCACTGTATCCAAACTATCCATCATGACACACGGGCTGCAGAGACAATGAATTGGATCTTGTGTTAAAGTCAGTTTCCAAAGAACAAGGCTCACAGAGGGCAAGGAGTCGGGGGAGGGGCCTGAAATGGATGAACCTAAAACCAGGATCAAATTAGGTGCAATGAAAACCGACGATAAGAGTTGGGATAAAAGGAGACTGGGGACTTATGCTCTTTTTGCTATTTTTTTAAAAAAAGATCAAGCCTTAGAATACAGTCCCTATTAAACAAAAGTATGAGAGTATTAGAAGTATCAAGAAAGGGCCCATGTGTATTGCATACCCCCGGGGATCACATTGTATTTTATAGCTCTTTATAATTCAGAAGAGCGTAGTCCAGCCAATTTACTGGGTAAAAGCAGGATGGTGGCGTGGGTTTCAATTCACCAAAATGCCATGGGTAGTAGAAGTGACATCACATACCATTTGACTTTAATGACATCACAGGAAGTGACATCATTACCCCCGACCACGATTTTAAAAGTAAAGCATGACACATGACCCTAACATCGCAACATTTGAGGATTTGCTTTGCATAGTATCCCAATGTAAGGCAAAGTTGCGCTTTGCGCTGCTTTGTGTTATTTTGTATCCAGGGGCATTCCATGGGTGGTGCATGGATGTTTCCATGCATCCTCCGTTGGGTTTTAATGCAAATCCCTAGCTACAAACATTGATAGACCAGAATTTGCACCAAATTATTATGCCACCTTCAGGCAGGCATAACGAGGAGAATGTTTTCATTTCTCCTTGTTTTTCCAACTTCGCATGTGTGCTGCATTGCACACCCTCCGTATTGTTGGCACTGATTTTCCTACCTCTGAGGGCAGGGGTAGTAAAGGCAGTGCCATGGGTGCAAGGGTAAAGCCAGGGGTTGCAGCTGCAATCATGGCGACACCCAAATGACATCCACGCATGGTGTGATAGTGAGTTAGATTGATTTTCGGAGACTCACAGCAATTTAAGGGGATTTCTTCCCAATAAAACCACCCCCTTCAAGGTCTCCTGTCCTGGGGTAAATTCCATTCCATTGTACGCTGAACTATTTCATACTGTGAAAACCCACATATAGCATAAACAGAGGCTCTTGGAAGAGATGGAGAGAACATTAATGAAGAAAACTGAGAAACAATGAGCCCAGAAAGTCCCTAAATCAATTGTTTCTCAGCACAATATCTGGCTAGGAAACCAAATACCCCTGAACCAAGTAAATCCAACTTGTAAGTCAAGGCCCCAAGGGCTCTGACAGAGGGGTAGATGGGCCTTAACCTATATTCACCCTCCTGATATTCAGCTAACATCTACCTCATTTAGCTCTGCAACTTCACAAGCCCATCTCATCAAAATAATACCTGCTCAAATGCAGAAGAGAGCCCTGGTAACCAATAGACAACTGAATCCAGCCATTCCACTTATTAAAGAGCCCTAGTAACCAATAGACAAATGGAGCCACTCCAGTTAGATTAAGTGATGGAACAAGTATCAGGGGCAAACAAGTGAAACAAAAAAGGAAATGCCACTTATAAATTAAATTAGAATATCTGCAGTTCAAGACCAGCATTAATCTTGAAAGTAAGTCTTGTTTCAAAGGAAATGAGCAACAAAATGTTTGTTGCATGTGTAGCTGTAGATACACTTGCTCTGCATACTCTTGCCATCTAGTTTGGTCTTGGGCGTGTGCAATTTGTTATCCTTCACAGAAGTCTTTCGAGTCATGCGGTATAGTGACTCCTCCTATTACTGGTAATACACATGGGCATCGTCTCCGTTGTTAGATTGCTTTTTTCTCCACCCACAGGTTTGGGTGTGTATACTCTGCCCCCCCCCTCCTGGTCAATGCCCTGTGCTGTTAGTCGTCGGGCCCTTTAGGATCCTCCATTCCTGTTTGGGAAAACAATTGGTGCTCGCAGTATGTTTCAGTGTCATTGCGTCCCTTTGTTCGGCTTGACGACTGGTTCTACTCGATGCTCCCTTTCCCCTTTCAGGTCCTTTTCCGACCTTTATTCTATTGAAAATGTTGACTGCATGATGGAAAGTTCTTAATTTTCAGTAGTGTCCATAGTGTCGTGCAAAGTATCCTTGGACAAATCTCCACTAGGTGTGCAACCTTTGTCTGTCCTCGGTGCATGACAATGCATAGTGCGCGCCTGGCCTCACCATTCACTCCAAAAAGACATTGCGGAACCAACACATTTACGACTCACTTGATGACTCATGGTGCAATGGCAAAGAGACGACACACCTGACCCTTTCGGGGACCAATTTGTCAAGGAGATAACTGATCCGGGGCTCTCAGGCGAGCAGCCCATTCATTTCAGCCCTGAGCCAGCTCCGATTTGGAGACGGAAGAACTACAGGTCCTCAAGGTCAAACCACAGAAGTCGTCGACTGTGAGTATTCTGTCCTTCCCTCCTCCACCTCCCTTACATCTAACTCAGGATAAGCACCACTCTCGTGGGGGTCAGGCATCAAGCCCAACGTCGGGCTTCTGGTCTGCCACTGCCTGATGGCCCTGGTTGGCACCAACATAAGCCCTTAGATCAGAGTCTGCCTTTGTCACTGAAACAGCCGCAGAATATCCTGCACCGACAGCATCTTGGGCAACAACAGCTCCTTCTGCGCCGGCATCAAACACACCCTCAAGGCCCTCTTCGGGTCCAAAGACTCCAATGGTGCCAAAACTTCCCCTTGATTACATCAAGCCAAAATTCATCTTTGGCACCGAACTGCTCTGTGCCCAAAGGTCTGTCCTTCACTGTATTCGAGGACCAGGAGCAGCCTATCCTGCTGCGCCAGGCAGAAGAGGATCCTCATTCACCTGTAAACTATCAGGATCCTCACCAAACCTCCAAGAGGAAGTAGCCTATTGAGGAAGTTCTTGTCCTGGAGCTTGGACCACCAGTCAAAACTAAAAAGCACCAGGATCAGGGTACAAGCCCTCTACCTCCTAGACCCTATCCTCTTCCTCCCGCTCCCCTGTCTCCTCCTCCTCTTCTATCTTCTCCCTCACTCCCTGCATCACCTCAAACACTGGGAGCCCTTCTGCCTCAATCACTAGAGGGTTCCCCACACTCATCTGTTGGAGGGGCAGTCCAACTTGCCCACTGGATCCCTAGGAGTCCCATTCGACCCTCAACCCCTTGATGACTCGTGGAATGACTGATGTTGACCCACCCAGGGGCACTGATCCGGACCTCTACTTGCCAAACTTTCCCCGACAGATGACACTACCTCTTATCACAAGGTTCTGCATCGGGCCCCTGCCTTCCATAAAGTCGAGATGCACAAGGTCCAGGAAAATTAGGATATCCTCGTGGGGACGCTGACCTCCACCTAGCGCTCCCTGCAGTTCCTGCCTATGCTCAAGGGAATACTGAAAACCGCTCCTGAAGTATTCAAGGAGCCAGTAAAAGTGATCACCCCTAGGGTGGACAGAGAGTATCAATCCCCTCCCTCAGACACACAATACATTAGAGGACAACTCCTTCCGGCATCTCTCATGGGCCACGCTGCCTTCAAGCACCCCAAAGCCCATGGCACCGGCAATGCACCTTCCCCTGTGTAGGAGAGCAGGAAGATGGAGGCTGCTGGTAAACGAGTTGCCGCTACGTTAGTGGGCCATTGGTGCATCGCCAACTCAGGCAGTCTGGTCTCCAGGTATAATCGAGCGTACTGGGACAAGATGGAGGAGCTCCTAGCCACGAGTTCGTTTCTGAGGGGAAATTTATTTCAAATACCACTATACGGTGTGCCTTGGATGCTGCTGATACTGTGGCTTAAGGCATCAATTTAATTGTCCTTTTCCGTGGCTTGCTGCCTGTCTGTGGCTTCAAGCCAGAAGTACAACATCTCCTCAACCTGCCCTTTGATGGGTAACACCTCTTCAGACACTGCAGGTTGACCAGATGCTTCAAAATACTAAGAAGGACATGGATACAGCACAGGCTATGGAGGATCTCCACGTGCCTTCTCCTTTTCAAGGCCCCAGTACAGAGGGGATGCCAAGACCACTTCCCATGAAACCACTACCACAGGCCGCGCTTGCAAATAAAAGAAAAAGCACTTGCTGAACTCAACAAGACCTTCTCACTCCGGACGTCCTAGTTGTGACTTCAGTCCAGCCACCAGGAAACTCCCTTGACATCCAGCATGTGAGCAGCACCCTGATTGGAGGGAGCTTCCTCACTCGGCGCTCCACAGCGCTCTGGAGCCCTGCACTTGCTATAACCTAGCTGTCTGAAGACAGCTGGTTTAGAGGTGTTTAAAGTGCACAAGACGGCCAGCCAAAAAGGCATGCACACTTTAAACAGTGCATAGACAGCCCATCCTGCTGTTGTCACTCAGCAGGACCTGCCTTTTCCTGATGCTCTGTACGGTACGGGCGGATGAAAAATAAAATGGTAATGAATTAGCATTTTATTTTTCATCTCGGGGGCATTTAAGTGTGCCGCTCCAGCAGAGGAGCCGCCCCTGAAAATAGGGACTCGTTTTTTACATCCTCTGATTAACCTACACCTATTGGGGTAAGGCTGCAGGGGTTTCTTGCATGGTGGCATGTGATCACATCCAACCAGTGGGTTCGCTCCATCATAGGGAAGGAATACTGAATAGAACTCTCTGCAACCCACCCAAGCATCCCTCCCCACACACACACCCTCTTACCTGAACTTCAGCACCTCCTTCAGGTGGCAGTAGAGGCTCTTATTTGCAAGGGGTTCATAGAGCCTGAGCTGCCACACCAACGCAGGAAAGGAGTATACTCCCTGTACTTCCTTATGCCCAAGAAGGACATGCCACTTCGACCTATGCTCGACCTCATACCCCTCAATAAATACATCCCGTCAGAGCACTTACACATGGTTACGCTCCAGGATGTAATCCCTCTACCACAGCAAAGCGGATTCATGACCGCACTCGACCTGAAGGATGCCTATTTTTACATCCCCATCCATCGTGCACAATGCAGATATTTCTGGTTCGTGGTAAGTGGCCAGCATTTTCAGTTCAAAGTGCTACCCTTCATGGTCAACACTGCCCCAGGGTGTTCACAAAGTGTCTTGTCTGTGCAGCTGCCCATCTTAGGAGGACCAGCATCCATGTGTTACCTTACTTGGACGATTGGCTGATCAAGAGCACAAACAAACGACAGTGCTTGGCAAATACCCAGACCACCAAAGACCTATTTCACACCTTAGGGTTTACCTTCAACATATTTAAAGTCCCACTGTCAGCACCTTCATGTTTAGCCCTTCTTAGGGGCAGTCCTCAGTTCAGTCATTGCAAAAGCTTATCCCAGTGAAGCTAGAGCCTAAGCTTTCTAGTAATTACTGCCCCTTTTTCAGCCATATCTCCAAAGAATGGCCAGGACACTCCTGCGCCTTCTTGATATGATGGCCTCCTTCATTGCAATAGTTCCCCATGCCAGATTACACAAGCGTCATTGCAGGAGTGTTTAGCTGCATAATGGTCATCATCAGAGGGTCACTGAAAAGATCTAGTGTTCATTTGGGCCAGCACTTGTCACTCAATGCAGTGGTGGATTAGCAACAATCCGTTGCAGGGCCGGCCTTTTCTCTACCTATTTCTGCAAGTGACCATCACAGTGGACCCTTTCCTGATTGGGTGGGGGCGCATTTACAGGACTTGACTGTTCAGGGCATTTGGGCACCACACCAACTGGCTCTCCACATCAACCACTTAAAGCAACTGGCCATCCAGTTAGCAGTCAAAGCTGCCTGTGCCACAAGCAAGACAAGGTGGTCCTAATCAGCACAGACTCGAATGCCTTCAGAAACAGAGTAGAAATCACTCACCACAGTTGTCAGCGTTAGTTAAGAGAATTTGGTGATAGGCAATCCACCACCAAGTCCATCTACTGACGGAGTACTTGCCAGGAATGGGCTACGACTTTGCAGAACTGCTCAGCAGTATGCTGCAACAAGTCCATGAGTGGGAATTCCATCTGCAAGCCTTACTGCAATACTGCCGATGTTGGGGGTTTCAGAACATAGACCTCTTCGCCACCGCCAAAAAACAGCCAAATACCGAAGCTTCACCTCCAGGCTCCCACACCTTCAGTCCATGTGCAATGCACTGTGGATGAACTGGTCAGGAATATTACCCTATACTTTTTCGCATCGCCCACTCCTTCCATTTGTGGTTTGGAAGCTTCTGCAAACATCACTCATCCTGGTGGTTCCCATGTAGCCAGACAACCCTCATTCACCACCCGTCTTGACTTGTCCTTGGTGACCCACGAGAAGCTGCCCAACCTGCCATGCGGTCTCACTCACAACCAGGCACCCGAATCCCAGGCAGCATAATCTTTGCGATTTGATTCCTAAAGTCCTACAGTTTAACTACTCAATCTGCCTCCTGAGAATGTCTATCCTCAATGAAACCCGCAGACCCACAACTGGCCTTTTATGTGGCTAAATGGAAAAGATTTGTCCATAACTGCCTCTCTAAACATATTAACCCTCTCAAGTCAGCAGTCCAAGACATTGTCTCCTACCTGCTTCATTTGCAGACGTCAGACCTCGCCTAAACTTCTGTCTGTCTTCACTTAGCCTTAGTTGCAAGTTACCTTCAGAATAGGGAACGTGCTTCACTGTTCAGGGTCCCAGTCATCAAGGCCTTCATGGAGGGACTTACATGGGCCATTTCAACCAGGGTACCCACTGGCGCCTGTCTGGAACCTCAACATTGTTCGCAAACGACTCATGCGCCCTCCCTTTGAACCTCTTCATTCGTGCCCTCACGGTTGCTATCCACGAAGGTGGCCTACCTAGTCGCTGTATCATCACTCAGGCGTGCAGGTGGTCTTTAAGCACTTACCCTCAAGGAACCTTTCTTTCAGGTGCACAATGATATAGTCGTCCTTAGAACAAATCCAACATTTCTGCCTAAAGTGGTATTTTCCATCCATATTAACCAAACCATTGAACTCCCAGTGTTCTTCCCACACCCGGACATTGTAGCAGAAAGGGCCCTTCACACACTAAACATCAAGAGGGCCCTCATGTATTGCACTGACAGGACAAAACCCTTCTGCAAAACTTAGCAGTTCTTTGTCTCGTTCACAAACCAAACAAAGGCCATTCTTTCTTCAAAGCGAGCATAACTAGGTGGTTGGTCAAATGCCATCAAGCCCGTTATGCTAAAGTCAAGAGGCAATTACCTGCCGTACCCAGACCCCACTCTACTCGCAAAATGGAGGCATCCATGGCTTCCCTGGGTAACATCCATATAGCTGGCGAATGTAAGGCATCTATTTGGTCTACCCAACACTTTGACCAAGCATTACAAGATAATGTTGGCCAGGCTGTTCTAAATACACTTTTCCAGCCACTGTAACATCCTCCAGGGAGACCTACTTTACAGTCTATGCAGAGCATGTGTATCTACAGCTGCACATCCCACAAATGGAAAATGTTACAGTGTAAGAACTTGTTCATGGCATGTAGTGCTGTAGATTCACATGCCCACTCATCCCCAGAAGCCTCAATTTGTTGCAAATGCCTTTGTTTCAAACTTCTTGAATGGTCATCATCTGTTTTTCCCTGTCCATTTCATCCTAATCTGCCGTATGGGAGGAACAATTGAGCCGATACCCATGCGTGTTTCCAGTAGTAGGAGGAGTCACTATACCTTGATCCTGAAAGACTTCTTAGAAGAAAAACAAGTTGAACATGTACAGGCTCAAAATTAAATGGCAGGAGTATGCAGAGCATGTGAATCTGCAGCACTACATGCCATGAACAGATGCTTACAGGATAACTAACATTTTCTTTTTGCAACAGGGCAAAAAAAAAAAAGGAAATGGTTTGTAAAGCTATTCAGGAACTTGATTTCAGTGCGCATAAGAGATCTTAACCAGGAAATCAAAGCACATAGAAAGCCTTTTTTTGTGCAGCTAGGACTTCACTATAGGCTACATCTCAAGCAGGTGCTGCCTTGCCTATCATTCAACCCTTACATAATTAAATTAACTATTTTAGGAAAAATCGAAAAATCTGTTGTACACCAAGTAAAAGGCAAGTGTAAAGGTTGACTGGTTCTACTAAGCAGGGTAGCTCCACTTTTAAGAATCAACAACCGTTCATGTGTTCCTCCCATCCCCATTGCCTGTTCTTTACCACTCTGCGGTCACTCCAACTATTCATTCAGTGTAAACAGTTGCGTGACGGATGGACAGACTGATATTCCAAACGTTCTGTCCCTTACCCACCCTCCTCTCTGTACTAAGGTGTGACATGCACGTGCTCTAGTTACGCTAGTGTGGAGCAGTGATGAACTACAGCGTGATTAATTGTGCTAGTTTCTGGATTAAGGTTTCAGGAGCAAGTATTCTTTTGTGGACTAGGCAGTCTACTTCTAGTGACACTACCAGTTGCATGGGTCTACATGTCGCATTAGGCTTCGTCTAGGTAACTGCAAACGCAATGAAGAGTTTATGCAGTTTATTTTTGTAGAGGATGATTGGGGGTGTGAACTGCTCACATTTTGAGTTTGGTAGTTCAGATACTTTCACATAGATTATGGAATTTATTTTAATGTGCTAATCTTCTTTTTCCCCATCTAGGTATCTGTGTTTGGCTACGGTGCCAACTCCAATGGAGACTGGCACCATTATTGGGAACACAACAAGTTTGCTGGAGCCTTTCGCCGGACCATGGTGCACAATGCAGATTTTGAGCAGAATCTAATAAGACAATTGGCGCATGAGGGCAAAGTGACATATTACCTTTAAAGTGCCTTCCAGATTGCCTTTAACAAAGCCCCTAAAGGAGCAAAATAAATGCACTTTGTTAACATTTGTACACCGTTTGTACTTTTTGACGCTTTGTTAATAAAAAAACAAATAAGCCTTCATAAGGATTTATTGCTCATTCTTTTCTCAGTCATACCGAAGATCTGATCAAACAGACATAGTTTGGAATGCCTCTATTTAATGTAATGAAACCTGTGTATAATCGATGCTTTGTTATCTTTTTAAAGTGGATTCTATTTTTCTCTCTTCTTTGATGGATTTTGAGGTCCCAAATAACCTAGTGAAAAGACCAACTTTCAACATAAAATAAGGTAGGTGGGCTAAAAAAAAAAAAGATTACATACCAAGAAAGCAAATTATAAATAATTTTACTGTAAGGGGAATCCCTCTACAAGAAGTGCTTCTCACAAAGAAAGAAACTTCAGGTGTTGTTTAATTAAATTTCCGCTAGCTTCAGGGATGACGAAATATTGAGAGAAACTGTATAGTCCTTAGGGTGGGTGGGCAATACTGTACTGCCCACGGTTTAATTTTTTTAATATGAAAATGTAAATCTTGTATATATCTTTTCTCATAAGGCATATAGATATATTTAAAATCAGAAAGTCCAGGGGAAAACACAGCTGAAGTGATCATGTTGAGAAACAAAACCAGAAACCCACTAAATTATGTAAGTTACATCATAGTGTATAGTATTAAGTACGTTCTAGTTAATTGAGCAAATAAAATTCAGCCCGATAGAATGTTTTTCCCATGTCTTGTTTTTCCCATGTCGACTTTTGTCAGCAGAAGCTTTGATCTTTTGTTTGTTAATCAAGTCTGTCTCATGAGTTGTCATCTCATTCGTCTTCCTCTTATTGGTCCATTGATTTTAACTTGCTGTTCATTACCCTCGCGAACATTAACGTTGCAGGACTTTCACCTATGGTCGAGTGGGGTGTTGAAAGATAAGCTCTCAAGGTAGAATTCAACTGTTTTTTTTAACCCAGCTTTTCAAGAGTAGCACGCTGCACTGCTTTCATTAGCGTACTCCTTAAATGCTAAATAGGTCCATTGGCTTGCGACCACAGAGGTGCGCCCTTTTGATGCATTATATTCAAATGCTCCAAGAAATATCTGAACTCTTGACAATTGAAAGGCGGGCTATTGTCAGAATTCACTATGGCTGGAATACCCCAAGATGCACTATAGTCTTTCAGTGACTCTTGAGTAGTAGATGAAAAATCTTCAATCAGTGGAAATCGTGACTCTTCATCCATAATTATCAACAGATGATGTCCATTGTCAAGTGGATCAAAAGTCAATGGTTATTCTCTCCCATGCATATTTCGGGAGTTCTGACATGTTCAAGGTGTGGTGAATAGTTTTTTGTAGGAAGGCAGTGCATAAATGACAGACCTTTAATTAGGGGTCCCTAAAGCTGATCGCGGCCTGGCGTCCGGTAGCACAGAGGTCGCCTCGCCAATCTCGCTCCCTATCTCGGTCCAGGTCGAGAGGAAAGTCCGCGCACTGTTTCGATGGATCGAAAGTCCTCTTCATTGAAGTCAGGTAAGAGGCACCACAAAAAGCAAAAGAAGTCGAAGCGTGCTTCGACTTCACCCCGTCCGTCGCGCGACAAGACGGAGGAACCACGGCGTTCGAGGCCCTGCTCGGCGGGGCGGGTCCCTGGGTTGCCTCTGCATTTCCCTCCTTTTCTGGGGTCAGAAGCGACCCCCGCCCAACTTAGAGTTTTAGAATGCCTTGTGCACCATATTTGGGTGGCCTGACCCCGCAGGCCACAGGGTCAGATGACAGAGGAGTGCCCATGGGTTCCATGCCTTAGACTCCAGCCATGGTGCAATGGCTCCTGCAGTACCCGGTTCTGGACCAGCGCCGGTCGTACCTTCACAGCGACCTTCCACAGTGCCGCGTCCGCCTCCGAGGTCCTCGGCATAGTCGGCACCTCCTCAATCCTCATTCCCGATGAGACAGAGCCGGTAGGGCATACACCGAGACCAGCGCCGACGAAGCTGTACAGCTCCATGCCGTTCAACCAGCCCTATTCTGAAGGGTTAGGAATGGTTGAGGAAGATTGGGAGGAGGAGCAGGATCCCTTAGAAATCCTGCAACCTTAAGACATGGACTGGTATGAGGAGCTGGGTGATGCCATGGTCTGGATACCCCCCTGATTCTGGCATGCTGTCTCCCACTAACCTGGCTACGGAGGAGGGGGCATCATTCGCTATTGTGGTGCATTGGACTGCATAGGTCTTGGACCTGCAGCTCCCTACGGTGGCAGTCAAGACTGTCTTGACAGAGGTCCTGCAGCCTGGTGTCTTCAGCTTGAAACCCTTGCTGCCTTTCAATGAGGCCTTGATTGCACCTGGTCCAAGCCCAGCACAGGGGCTCCTGTGAATAGAACGATTGCTCGCCGCCATCGCCCTGCACCGGGGGACCCAGTATTCCTCACCACCCCACCCAACCCCACAAAGCTTGGTGGATGAAGCTTCCACTTCCAGTGGCACGTTCCCTTCTACACCCCCCAACAGGGAATCCAAGAGACTGGAAAGCTTTTTGGAAGAACATTTTCTCTTCTGCCAGTCTAGCATTGCGGTCGGTGTACACCACATGCCTTTTTTGGCCATTATTTCCATTTGATATGTGACACGGTTATGAAGGTGCTGCCCAGTGTCTTGCAGGAGGACCGAATACTTCTCTCCCAAGCCATTTCAGACGGGAGAGTTGCAACGAAGTTCGCCATCTGATGTGGCTTGGACCCGACAGACTCGCTGGGCAGACCGATTTCCACGATGGTGGCCATACGTCTCCATGCCTGGCTAAGAACTTCTGTTTTTTTTGGGAGATGTCCAAGCTAATCTTATGGACATGCCCTTCAATGGCTTCAGTCTCTTCGGAGACAAAGCAGATGCCGCACTTGAGCATTTCAAGGACTCGCGGGCTACGGCCAAGTCCTTGGGCCTCACCACTACATCTTGGCCTGTGTGTACTTTTCGTTCCTTTCATGGCTACGGAAGAGCCTACCAACCACGCCAACGCTATTCCGACCAGAGGGCCCCGCAAGCACTGCAACCTCTGGGGCCGTGGACGCGGCTCACCCCAACCCCAAGGGTTGGAAGGCCAGAAGTCGAGCCAAGCCACCACACCCTCCTTCACCGTAAAACCATCCTAGTCCGATCTCCTAGGATCATTCGCGATTAGTTAGTGGCATAATACGCCATCATCTCCACCACTGGTGAGAAATCACCTCGGACAGGTGGGTGTTGCAAATAGTCGGAAGGAGCTACTTCCTCCCCCTTTGAGACTACCCCTCCATCCATGCCTTAGAGTGTACAATCGGCTGACGGAGGATCACCTTGCCTTACTCCACGAGGAAGTCAAAACTCTCTTGGGCAAAGGAGCTATAGAGAAGGTTCCCGGGCCAGAAATAGGCTGTGGTTGTTATTCCTGCTATTTTCTGGTCCCAAAGAAGGACAGAGGCCTTAGTCCTATCCTTAACCTCAGAGCCCTCAATTACTGCCTCAAAAAGGAGAAGTTCAAGATGCTCACCCTAGCTCAGGTCCTGTGTGCCCTGGGCCTGGAAGACAAGATGGTAGCGCTGGACTTGCAGGATGCCTTATATTCATATCCCTGTCCTGCCTTCCCAACGTCTGGACCTGCGGTTTACGGTAGGCCGCAAACACTTTCAGTCTGGCGTGATCTCCTTCGGCCTCACCAGTGCCCCTCTGGTGTTCACAAAGGTGATGGCGGTGGTCGCAGCCCATCTGTGGAGATTAGGAGTTCCAATCTTTCTCTATCTCGACGACTGGTTGTTGAAGGCAGGCTCGTCCCAAGCAGTCACCTCCAGACTAAGGCGAACCTCCTGTACTCGCTGGGGTTCACTATCAACGTGCTGAAGTCATACCTGACTCCCTCTCAGATGTTCCTTTTAATTGGGGAGGTTCCTGGACAGGGTGCAGTTTCAAGCCTATCCTCCCGAATGGAAAGTCCATGATATTCAGTCCATGATACCAATGTTTCAGCCTCTATCCTGGATTTCGGTGAAAATGACTCTGATGCAGTTGGGCCTCATGGCCTCCTGCATCCTGCTGGTGGACTATGCAATTTAGCGCATGCGGGTTCTGAAGTGGGACCTGAAGTTCCATTGGGCACAGTATCGAGGAGATATCACAGACTTGGTTCAGATATCAGAGGGCACTATGAAAGACCTGCAATGGTGGCTGACAAACCGCAATTGGGTCAGAGGCAGACCCCTCTCCCTTCCCCTCCTAGATATCACAGTAGTGAAGGATGCTTCTCTTCTGGGATGGGGCAGCAATCTGGGGAAAGTGGAGATCAGAGAATTCTGGTCTCTGGCAGAAGCCAAGCTAAATAGGCAACCTATTGGAGCTTCGTGAGATCCGATTGGCACTAAGTGCCTTTTTACCATCCATCAATGGAAGGCTAGTTCAGGTGTTCACGGACAACACTACCGCCACGTGGTACTGTAACAAACAGGGCGGAGTGGGGGCTGTGGACTCTGTCAAGAGGCCCTGAGCCTCTGGACTTGGCTGGAACAACAGGACATTTCCCTGGCCAAGTCTCTGAACACCAGAGCAGACGACGTCAGCTGAGGGTGCCTTGCGTATCACATGTGGGATCTCCATCCGGAGGTGGTACAAGGTCTCTTTGAGCCTTGGTTAGGTATGTTCACCTCCAAAGAGAACGCACAATGTCAGCAGTTTTGCACGTTGGCGTTTCCAAGGCTTCTCTCGCTTCGCTACGCTTTTCGTTGCAAGTGGAGCTCAGGCCTCCTGTACGCCTTAGCGCCCATATCACTCCTCCCCAGAGTGCTCAAGAAGATCAGGAGCGACCGGGCAGAAGTCATTCTTGTGGTTCCGGATTGGGCACGGAGAGTTTGGTATCCCGAGCTTCTGGCTATGAGTATTGATCCTCCGATCAGGCTGCCCCTTTGGGAGGATCTTCTATTGCGGCATTAGAGGATGGTCCTCAAACTAAACCTGTCCGCTCTCCGCCTCCTTGCGTGGAGATTGAGCGGCGACAGTTGCCAGCTTTTAACCTTCCTCCCGAAGTCTGTGAAGTTATTCTGCCAGGCAGAAGTACCTCCACGAAATCGGTATACACCTGCTGATGGAACAAATATTGTACAGAATGGTCTATTGACCATTTAACGGCTTCTCTGGCAGATATTCCCCTGTTTACCCTTTCCTTGGCCCAGCAGGGCTCTGCTTTGGGCACTTTGAAGGGCTACCTTTTGCCCCTCTCTGCATTCCTTCGGCTGTCAGATCAGCCTTCACTTGTGTCCTCCTTCTTCTTTCCATATGCCACAATGGGACCCTAATTTGGTCCTTGCTTTCTTGATGTACGCACCGTTTGAGCCGCTGCACAAGTGCCCTCTACAGTTGCACACTATCAAAACAGCCTTTTTGGTGGCAATTACCTCTACCAGGCAATGTCATCACAGCCTCCTTACCTGACAGTCTTTCTGTACAAAGTGATGCTAAGAACTAGGACTTCTTCTTTGCCCAAGGTTGTAACTCCCTTACATCTGGGACAGTCTGTTACTCTGCCCACTTTCTATGCACCTCCGCTCTTTCCCAAACAAGAGGATCGTCTCCACCTTCTGGACCCTAAAATAGCGTTATCGTTCTACCTTGATCGCACTAAAGAGTTCCGGGTGGATGACCAACTCTTTATAGTGTGCTTTGGATCAAAGAAGGGGCGTGCTGTCCAAATATTTGTTTCTTGCTAATTTAATGTCAATGTTTTTATTTGATTTGTCAATTTGTGACTGCAGTGAAATTTAATATAACTCTTCAGCAGAAATTGATTTGTGCTGAAAATATAAGAGAAGTGTATTATAACTTTATTGTTCTAATTCGGTTTTAGGATAGGAAGAAAAACAATGAAATGTAAAAACTGAATGAAACAGTAGCAGCATCGTAGAGTTTTAGTGGCCTTTCTGAAAGTTGTAAGGGAGTCGAAATAGTGTATATTTACTAATGACTCTCAAAGTGTTGCAGAATCCCCCTTTGGGCCACTAGAATAAATTCTGCTGGATTTACTTCTTATGAATTACTATTTCTGGTGGCCATCGGGGCTCTTGGATGTTTTTGGATCTGCGTTCATTAGTATCTACAGAACTAGCTTTGTCTGCCTGCTGATTCTTTGGTATTGAAACAAAGGTATTTGTTGTTGATACAAGATTGTATCCCGGTTTCACTAGGATCAAGAAATAAATGTGCCTGCACTATCTGGGAATGCTACATCTTATCTTTTATGGGTAGATGTTAGACGAGTAGTAATGATTTATTTGATATGTATAGCACAGTTTCAAACCAGAAACTTTTTTTGTTCTATTTGGTTCTGCAAGAAAAGAGCTAAAACCTGCTGCAGAAACCTTGTCAGTAGATTCGCTCACTCTTTAACTAAAGCATGGGAGGTAGCTGGGGTTGCATTTTCTCCTGTCTTTCCAGGGTGTTCAACTAAGGGGGTTGCTGCTACTTGGGTTTCGGCAGCAGTTATACCTTTGGATGGTACGTGTCATGGGCGGAACATTCTACGTCTGTGCCGCACTATTGTTTTCAGATCTCAGATAGTGCGGTTATGGCTGTAAGCAGAGATGTATTAATTTCAGGTTCTTAGAATTCCTGATAAAGTCAATAACGTTGTTTTTGCTTATTGCATTACTTACCAAGGGGGTTGTACTGTTTATTGTTCTTTTGTGAGAAGCTTATTTTGAGATTAGTTTGTATAACCTCACTGAGTAAGTAATGGAGCACAGATTGAGGGATGTGGAGTTGATATTTAAATTTCTTCTGGTAATCACTCTTAGTCTTCCCGTCCTCGCTCCATTACTAGTCCTTCTCACTGGCCCTGTATAGCTTGTTAGTCATGAGTGAGATGACTGCTCGACCACTTTCTCTTGTTTGAGGATATGAGGTTAAGATGAGGCAGGGTCATCCTAGAAGGTGGGGTGGTATGGAACGAGAAGGAGGACCTCTGCATCGGAATCCAAAGGCTTCCGGGATCTGTAGGTGAGGCAGAACGCGTCACTGAGTAAGTAATGGAGCAAGGACGGGAAGACCAGGAGTAATTGCAATTGCCTAAAGTTATCCAAACAATTTCCGGGATTCATGTGACTATACTCAAACTGGTCAGAATGGTGATTGGGGTTACAATAGTATCATCATCATCATCATCATCATAGTCTTTATTCGATTTTAAAAGATCATAAAAGACACAAACATAGAACAAAATATGAGTCTGTTAATGTGCCCATTAAAATACTTGAAATCCATCAATAAAACAAGCATTAAAGCATTAAACAAATCAGAAGACTACAGAGTTAAAATTAGTAAATTAAAAAACAGCAAGTTCATGAAAAAAGACAAGAGAATATCAGTTAAACAGGGTTCATATCATAATACAGGGGGAAAAACCCACACCCCGGCTTTATAAAATTTTGTAGGAGTACTACAGATATTTACTTGAAGGCTTAGTTTCTTAGAAACCATGCCCAACCCAAGTATTTAGCTAGAGCTATAGAAAAAATAGGTAGGGTGCTTGTGCGTAAAATTCTTAATGCAACAGCACTACTCCTTGTACCTAGAGTTTTACACATTGGAGACAACCAGACTCGTCTAGGGGTAGCAAACGCAGGACAAACAAACAGAAAGTGGGCAATTGATTCAGCTTGCAGGCCACAAACAGGACATATGTCCACACATACACTAGACCACCTACTTGTGAGAGACCCGAGTGGTAAGGAGCCAGCTCTTAACTGAAAATAGAGTTTCCTGTCACCAGGTTTAGCGATCAAGTCCCAGTAAGGTTCTAAAGCGGGTGTAGTTTTTGCCTCCAGATACCAACTGGTCATCCTGGAGCGATTCGCTCTGCTCCAGACTTGATTATCAACACGTTCCCAATATATCATCTTCATAGATCTCTTTGAAGGGAACAGAACAGCCGCTGGATCACTCCACAGCCCCTCCAAACCCATATCTATCAAGGTCTCACGGAGACTCCTCAGCCAACCAATCTTATGGAACACATCTGATTTTATGACATCCATGAGACCTTTGGCATATAGAGAAAGTTCCGGAGTAGTCCAAAGCCTCCGCCAATATAAAACCGGACGAAGTTTAGCTATGTCCATGATATCACAAAACAAACTACAATCTTGAGCACCTACACATATAAGTAAATATGAACTTGTGAGAATATTTGGTAATAAAAATATTGATTCGTAACTCCATTAAACAATTTAGAAAATGATTCTATGCTGTAAGGTCAATCCTCATTGCCAAGGTAATCCTTACTCTATGATGCGGTATGAATGCCCCAGACAAAACAACAGGTAATCTATAGAAAGTTCTGCCTACTTGAACCACCCTACATGTCAAGTTTAAATGACCCAAAGGTTTCTGCACCTTATGCAACGCCAGTTTCCTCACTTATGCAGCCTGCTGTCAGGTTTACTGCCTAGGAAAGTCAATGTTGTTCTGGGACCTTCTGTTCTCTCTGGGGCTAAAGCAGCCCTACAGTTCTGCTGGAAGCTGGAAACTGCTCAGTGCTGTGTTTATGAATTTCAGTTATTTTGTGAGGATGCAGGTAGTCACTCATGCCTGGTGTGGCTGGGTAACAGCAGCAAAAGCATAGACAAATATGGATTTATGTGGAATCTCCTGAAGAAGCTGTGGAAATCGCTTGTGACTGAGACACATCTCCTTCTTTAAAGAGGAGGTTAAACGGCTTAAAGTGATATTGAATGATGTCCCCTTGTGATACTTTGGAAACTATTTTGTGTGAAAAGACATGCATACCCAGTTGTGTGACCACCTAGTAGTATGACTTTTCAAGCATCCGATCTCAATTATTTAAGAACTTTTGCCTTACAATAAAAATTCTTGTTTGTAAAGAGCGAACATATGAATCCCCCTTAAAGGTTTAAAGGCATTGGGGACCGTCCGGGAGATTAAGTGAGCTTATTGCCCAGAGTCACATGATGCTGAGCTGCCGCTGGCGATCGAACCATGAACTCTGTGCTCCGGAGTTGGCCGCTGCGCCACACCTCTCCCTTGCAATAATGGCTCTAAGGATGTTTTTGACATTATTAAACAAAGTAATACATATTACATTTGATGCATATTCACTTGTTTAGTGAATGATATGCTCTTTCGGGCATCGATTGCTGATGGTCTAATTGTACCTAAAGTCTTTATAGATACTTCCAAAGGCATGTTTTGCTTGTATTATTAACTTATTGTAGTATCGCCCATTACATATTGAATTCACCTCTATCCCAGAGGGAACACTCTTTATTTGAGAATGCCCTCTGACAATCACCAGAAGCCTTCAGCCTTCATGTTCATAAACAAATAAATCATCCAGTGAATAGGTAACCATCCTGTAGCAACCGCATATCATGGAGGCCCGTTGAAGTGCAAAGAAAACAGGATGTTGCACAACCCCTAGGTAACAAAGATAGCAAGCACCCTCAGTTTGGTGCTCAGCATGGGAAAATCTTGTGGATGTTATGACAGAATTCTAAATGCTGCCTTGATATCACACTTAGTCAACTAGGCTCCCTCCCCACAGATTCATCAATTTGATGGTGTCATCAGCGCTGGCATAGTGTGCCCTCTCATCCTCCTGAATCATGTAACCATTCACCGTTTTGCCCTCTGGTCATGACGAATGATGAATCAAGCACTATTCCCCTTGCACTTTCTTTGAGAAAACACCCAAACTAGAAATTATCAAATCTGGTCTACCTACAGAAAAGGTCTACCATCCTGCCCTTCTGCAATGTTTGCCCACCACCTGTTTCCACTCCTTCGTTGACCTCAAATTATCTATTTTTGTTCCTGAGACCCCTGGTAGCCCAACCTGAAATGTTCTCGAAATTCCCATTGTAACGTTCTAGTTGCTTCCTGATAAGGATGCATCATCAACCATTCATTCAACCTCTGCATGGTAAACAGTGTAGAGAGACTCTTTGGGAAAGCTTACAACTGTTCAACCCTCCCTTTTAGGCTGCCATTGCCCCCCTTACCACTTGACCAAAACATTGCATGATGGGAGTTTTCCCACATACTTCAAGCATTCTTGTTTAAAGTGACACATTGCCAAACCGCACAAACCCTTCTTGAAACCTCATCAGGCTCCCAAAATTCCCTCTTGTTCCGTGGGACACCCTCCTGCCCCAAACTGGGCTTGGCAACCAGCGACAGCTCCTGCATTATGGCGGAGGAGTGTCGCCCTGCCTGCTGCGAGTGCAGCAGGCACACACATTAACACAATGGTAATAAATACCATTGTAATATTGTGTCCCTGGCTTGCGCTGTTACAGCGCAATGTCAGGGGAGGGGCTGATTAGTGCAATTGCACAGTTAATGCAACCCCCCTGCCAGTGCGCATGTCAGATCGTCCGTCTGTCTAGAGCCAGCCAATCTGACGTGCGCACTTCAGAGCCTGCAAACCCAGGGCTGAGAAGCAACTGAGGGATTGGAGCCGCAGACTCCCAGCCTCAAAATGAGTGCTGGGTTAGGGTGCTTCAACCAACCAGGACTGGTTGGTTTTGCGTTTGTACAAGGAGGGAAGTCCTTTCCTTTCTGCCCGCATCAGTGCCGAGGAGAGAGCCAGGAGGACGAAGGAGACCACATCCAGAGCATGCAGCCAGCAAGTCCAGCATATATGGTGTCCACCATATTGTAATGTTGCCGGCCGCCACTGTGTGCAACACACAAGGGTTTAAATTGGTAAACCTCTGTAGGACACTGAAGTAGGACATGTTTGAGGTATTCATTGAAGAAGCAACTCCGCTTTTACTTTCCCTCATGCTTTCTCTGGGTTAAACTTCAATCTACCTCTAAATTCCTCATTATATTTTGGCCTTCCTAGGCCACCAAAAGCTAGCTGCGATTTCTGAATAATGCCTTCTCCCCACAAACCCATTTCCTACCCCAATGGATATAAAACATGTCATCCCACTTGATCCTAGCCGTGTCCCAAGCGGACCACCATTTCCTCACACCTGGCTGCACTGTTCGGTTTCTTTTGGCACTGCTCAACTCTCCCCTATTGTCCGAGCTGCTCCTTATGTAAGTCTTATGAGACACTGTCTTCTTATTTCAACATCCTTATCTTGAAAGGCAGCAAACCTCCACTGCCCAATAATTGCCGTACCCGCCATATTAACCTCCTTCAGCCCCCATTGCCTTTGCACCATCAGCTAAGCAGGAGCCATTTTCCCCCTCTTGAAAATCTCATCTGCCTCCAGCTGCTCCTCATAATCCAACCCCAACTCATCCATCGCATCCATTCCACACGTACTAGGTCCTTCCCCATTCCCCGCACCACCATAAAAACACTACCATTCCACTGAATATTTTGAAAAGGGTAGCATTGACTCCGCCACCCTCAATGTCAGAGGAGCTGAGGCAAATCCCCCTCTCTTCAGACCAGGGTCCCTAAGAACCAGCAAGCTCAGCTGCTGAGCGTATATCTTACCTGGCCTCAGATACCAGAATTGCATCCTAACCACCCTCCAAATCCTTCCCCATGTGGGATCCACAAGCTGCTCCATCAACCACTCCACCCCTTCCCACTAAACCCCTATGGGGTACCCATATCCACTGTCCAGTCTTCCCCCTTTCTGTTGATACCTACCCCACCTGACTCCCATGAACACACCTCTCCCTGACTGCAAATTCACTCCTTCCGCTACCTTTCCCAATCCCCATCACTCCTCTATTTGTGTCCCCACCTTTTCCCTTTGATGTGAACCCCAACTCTAAACCAGACTGTCTGGTCACTTCCTCCCTAGAAAATAGTTTTTTTTACCCACAATTTCTGCAACAAACAAGCATTGGCAAAGTCAATAGCTTGCGCCTATATAACTTCTTTTTGCCTTATTTTTTTATATTATTTTTTATTGCAGTCTATTGCTATCTAACCAGATTACTTACATTTGTAAAAGTTCCTTCTAATAAATTCTTTTTGACAAAACTTTTTTGTGTTTGTTTGGCTACACAATAATTATTTATTCCATCTGCAACTATGCCTTTTTCGGAACACGTATATTACTGGATGTAAACAATTTCCTCATTTGACCTTGCAAACACTAGGGTCATGAGTTAAATGGTGGAGTGGGTGCAGTGGCACAGGGGCCAAAAGGTCTTGGAACCCCACTAAACACCGATTATTGCAATGATTTACTACTAAACAAGGAGTCTATGTAAGATTTTCTGGCTTTGTCAATTGTTGTTTTAGACATTTTGACAGCTGCGCAATTTGCTCTGCAACATGGCTTAAAGTCAAGAAAAACAAGCATTGGCATAGCCAATAGGTCTCGCCTTTGGGGCCTTATAAGGGTTTAGCCATGCAACAGTTGCATAACTAAATACTTATAAGGTCCCAAAAGCGAGACCTATTGGCTATGCAAAGCGGCCGTGTGGCCGCAAAAGTTAAAGTAATTGTGGTAAAGCGTGGGGCGCGTGCCCGCGCACATGCACTGTAGCTCTAGGCTGGCCTGGTAGCACTTATTGGAGCCCTCTCAATAAGTCTCGCCAGACCAGCGCATGGGCTGGGTCAGGCAAGACCTAAACAGTGATGTGATGCGGCCAAAGTTGGCCTCGATATAGCGCTTTTACTTTCTTTTCAGCATCCTACCTAAAAGGTCATAAGCATTAAGCAAGAGATCAAATGGCCTGTAGTGTTCAAAATAAAGGCACATTGTTAACAGTGTGCCAACTGAAACCCAGCCAACATGGCACAGCTATGCAACTAAGGAACAGGGAGCTAGAAGAGGTGCAAATAATTGAACCTGTCGGCCATTCCAATCAAAATTGGAATTGATTTTCTTTCTGTGCCAAATCAAACACTCTTTTGAAAATGGCCAACATCATCTACAAACATCCAATTATGTCCACAAGTAAATTTTATTTTATTTTAAACGTTTGATATGTGAGTTCCTCAATGAAGGCATGCTCAACATGTAAAAAGCACAAGAGTCAGCCAGTTAAAGGTTTTTAGTCCTGCAGCTGTGTAAATTTGATAAATAAGGCAAGATTAACAGGTCTCATATGGACCATGAAAGCGGGAAAAAGCCATATTTATTGCTGTAGATAAAAGGTGCTGCCTCTTGATAATGACCGTGTTTCTAGACAGCATAGTATAAAAGGACCACCAATCGAAACATCTGTTTACGCTGATTTCCAATGACCACCCAACCCTGAAAAAGCTCCAGTTCAATAGATAATATCACACAGTCGAACATCATCATATGACAGCACAAGCAGTGAGTTATAAGCATCAAATCAGGTCTTTTAAATTAACATATGGTTTGTTGCACAAGTCAGTTGGTAATCTCAGCTGAAACCCTGGAGAGGATGTGGCGTAAGCGCAAGAGCAGCTGACTTTGGAACTAGGGAACCAGGTCCGTGTCTTGAAGCCGGCTCAATATCCTGTGATTCTGAGAAAATCCCTGAATCTCCCAGTGCCTATAAAAAATGTATGTGTCCCTGTGAAATGTAAGTTGTGCTCATGTAAAGCACTCCAAAAATGTTTGGGTTGAGTTTGTACTATATAAACATTTTTTTTTAAACTCAGTAAAACAGCTCAATTCCATTCTCGTGACTGGTCAAGCATGTCTATGGAGTTGATGTCACCCGACCGTAAATTATCTCGTCTTCCTGCGTTGATCAAGAGTAGGCACAGAGCAGCTGCGAGTCATAAATCTGCATAGGTGGTTTATGCCATTCTGCTTTGATGTATAGTAGTTATAAACACAATGTATTTACCCAGAAGCTGGACTCAAAACAAAATTAAACAAGCATTAGCATAGCCAATAGATCTTGCTTTTGGGCCTTATAAGTGTTTAGGCATGCAACACTTGATGTTGTTTAATTAAGGATATTGTGCTAGATAACTAAACACTTATAATGTCCCAAAGGCGAGACCTATCTGCTATGCATTGGGGGGGCCTTATAAGTGTTTAGGTAGAGCTATTGACTTTGCCAATGTTTCTAAGCTGTGCAGCAGAGAAGTGTGGCTGCTGTGCAGCATGTTGAGAAGTTGTAATTAAAAAGTGTAAGAAGCACTGAGTGATGCTGTGGTGTCGTTGAGTGATGCTGTGCTGGCCCGGAGTTATGCTGAGGTGGTGTTGAGTGATGATGTGCTGGCCCTGAGTGATGCTGTGGTGGTCCTGGGTGATGCTGTGGTGCTGGAGAGTGATGCTGTGGTGAAGGTGAGTGATGCTGTGGTGCCCTGAGTGATACTGTGGTGGCCCTGAGTGATGCTGTGGTGGCCCTGAGTGATGCTGTGGTGGCCCTGAGTGATGCTGTGGTGGCCCTGAGTGATGCTGTGGTGATGCTGACTGGTGTGGTGGTGCTGAGTGCTGCTGTGGTGGTGCTGAGTGCTGCTGTGGTGGCGCGGAGTGATGCTGTGGTGGTGTTGAGTGACGCTGTGGTGGTGCTGACTGATGCTGTGGTGAAATTGAGTGATTCTGCGCTGGCCCCGAGTGATGCTGTGGTGGCCATGAGTGATGCTGTGGTGGTGCTGACTGATGCTGTGTTGATGCTGATTGATGCTGTTGCGTATTAGAGTGATGCTGTGGTGGTACTGAGTGATGTTGTGGTGTTCCTGAGTGATGCTGTGGTGGTGCTGAGTGTTGTTGTGGTGAAGGTGAGTGATGCTGTGGTGGCCCTGAGTAATGATGTGGTGGTGCAGACTGATGCTGTGGTGGTGCTGAGCGATGCTGTGCTGGCCCTGAGTGATGCTGTGGTGGTGCTGAGTGACGCTGTGGTGGTACTGAGTGACGCTGTGGTGGTGCTGAGTGACGCTGTGGTGGTGCTGAGTGACGCTGTGGTGGTGCTGAGTGACGCTGTGGTGGTTCTGACTGATGCTGTGGTGGCACTGAGTGATATTGTTGTGTCCCTGAGTGATGCTGTGGTGGTGCTGAGTGATGCTGTGATGTTCCGGAGTGATGCTGTGGTGGTGCTGAGTGATGCTGTGGTGTTCCTGAGTGATGATTTAATTGTTTCTGAGTGGTGAGGGGTATAGGTGAGGTGCAAAGCAGAAAGAGTTCGCTGGCAGATTGGAGGACCGTGTAGGGAGTTTGCTGGGTTACTGTTGTTAAGGAGCGGGGGGCGTACTTGGACCAGGACGGCTGGCAAGTGGCACGCTACTTTAATACAATATGGAGGTTTGTGCAACGTGTGAGTTTGAACTGACTTAGAGTTCATGCGCAAACAGCCTACAGCTCGGAGTTTTGACGCAGTGTTTTCACTCTTCCTCGGGAAAGTACCCCCACCCGCAAATAAATGATTTAAGATCGAAAAAGTTGCTTAATATATCACTGCAAGGAAGACAGCCACATGCTTTAAAGACCGCACTTTTATAGCTAACGGTAGAGTAATTCATCACGGGGATGAGGGGCTCTGATGAGACGAATAGGCCTCATCAGCTGTAAGTAACTGAAGGACACAAGCATATGGCACCTCAAAGTCAGAAAGCATGTTGTTTATGTACAAAAGGCCACCATGCGTTATGAGCACACCAATAACAACTCGTGCAAAAAATCCTATTTGTTTCTTGGTGTCTGGTTCCCGCGCACATTAGATAATGACATACCAGACAATGACAGAAATATTTTTCCGGCCTCAAGTTATAAAATATTTTGCATCTTAGATGGGCGAAAGTACAAATGGCATATTTATCAACATAAAAAGGTAAAGTGCTAGATATAGTTGACGGTGGACAGAATTTTTGATAAATACCCATGCCATGGAATTCTCATAGTGCTCTCCAAGTGCGCTTTACTCTGATGTCAAAAGTTGTGCTCAGCTTTACGAATGCTAGAGGTATTTCCACTGCTGCTATTTTTCATTTAAATCGCAGGACAGACCACTATTCAGATTATGGAGCAATCACCCCTCCTAGGCGGGGCCATTAGATCTATCAAGCAAAGTGCAGTAGAATTATTTGCTGACATGTAAAGATACTCTAGCGCCTCGATTTCTGAGGATGCTTGTCTGGGCGCTTGCCGGGAGTCGTATGCTCTCAAAAAAGGTACTGAACTGCTCAGATAAACAAACGTGGAAAGATGGGGGAAACGGGGTCCCCAACACGGAGAAATGCTGGGCGGGAGGGGATTCGAAAAGCAGCACCCTGGAGACTCTGGGCAAATCACATTATCGTGCCTAAAAATCCAAAAATGAATGGCTTGTGTAATGTAATTGAATAGTGTAACTGGTGCTCATGTAAAGCGCGCTAATACCTAGAAACAACTTCAAAAAAATAAAGTGTTGGTGTAAGTGGGACTATCAGACAGACGTCCCAGTGCTTAATAAGCTTGGGGTTTACCATACAGATCGAAGTATTCCACAATTAATTTACGGTACTTTGTAGTTGTGGAATAAAATGCAGGCTTGTTTGAAACGTTCGATGTGCCGATTATTACGTGGCGCTGACTGTAGTGAGAAAGTACTTGTAAATAAAGGGACCCCCTCAAGGATAAATAAGGTCTAGGAGTAAGAGGGGAAAGGTAAACAATGTAATATAACTATAACTCCTCGCAGACCTATATTTCTTTTACCTCAGATTATATCTATGCATGGGTTGACCATTACTAATGATACAATGATACTTATCACTTTAATTCATTGATACATAGGCTTATTATTTTTTTGTAAAATTATGCATTTTATTTTATTTGTTCATTTCCAAAATTCAAGCTTTTGTAACCGTTATACATCAGATTTCATTATTTACTAATGCCAGACAAATCATTTCCTATAACGATAATCATATTTTTTTGGAAAAAATAAAATTATTATATAAAATCAACCCTACTCAGCCAAGACTCAATCAACACTCGCAAACACACTCATAACTCAATTACACTTTCATTCGTACATAACACTTATACTGTGTGGTTCTGGGGAGTATCAGAATAATTAGACATCTCCAACAGTTGGTAATAATGACAGTAATCTAAATAGGTCTGGGCGCACGTGGTCTATGCGCGTTTCGGTGGGGTAGTATGAAATGGAACCACCTTCATCAGGACCTCGCCCAACTAGGGTATAGTGTCATCAGGCTTGTACAGAGTAGGGATACTGTTAGAGATCAGATAAGATATTCGTAATCAAAATTCCAACTGGAACAAATTGGCACGTTGTGTCTAAAGTCGCAAACGTCAATTCTAATCGAATTGCAAGGCTTGATTTCATTAATCTGGTATTATTTCAAGGCGGACGGGAATTTGCTGTTCATCAGTGCATTAAAGATTCAGATATATAAAAAATCTTCCATTATTTAGTCCGATACGGTGCCCCTGGTTCAAAATGATGGTGAAGCGGTAATAGAAAATTCTCCTAGGTGTTCGCAAAACAAGGCCTCCTCTCAATCGGGCCGAATTGTCTCTCCTGAATTGGGAAACGTCTCTCACAGCATTCTGGAGATTCCGTCTATGACTAATATGGATAATAATACCAGATTAATTAAATCAAGCCTTGCAATTCGATTAGAATTGACGTTTGCGACTTTAGACACAACGTGCCAATTTGTTCCAGTTGGAATTTTGATTACGAATATCTTATCTGATCTCTAACAGTATCCCGACTCTGTACAAGCCTGATGACACTATACCCTAGTTGGGCGAGGTCCTGATGAAGGTGGTTCCATTTCATACTACCCCACCGAAACGCGCGTAGACCACGTGCGCCCAGACCTATTTAGATTACTGTCATTATTACCAACTGTTGGAGATGTCTAATTATTCTGATACTCCCCATACCCACACAGTATAAGTGTTATGTACGAATGAAAGTGTAATTGAGTTATGAGTGTGTTTGCGAGTGTTAATTGAGTCTTGGCTGAGTAGGGTTGATTTTATATAAGAATTTTCTTTTTTCCCAAAAATATGATTATCGTTATAGGAAATGATTTGTCTGGCATTAGTAAATAATGTAATCTGATGTATAATGGTTACAAAAGCTTGAATTTTGGAAATGAACAAATAAAATAAAATGCATAATTTTACAAAAAATAATAAGCCTCTGTATCAATGAATCAAAGTGATAAGTATCATTGTATCATTAGTAATGGTCAACCCATGCATAGATATAATATGAGGTAAAAGAAATATAGGTCTGCGAGGAGTTATAGTTATATTACATTGTAGTGAGAAAGTAGAAATGAAACAGTGAAGACGACCCTGTAGCTGCCTCGCTTTTGCTTTCACTGGTGCCAGGTGCTAACATGGAATGTTTTCAAGTGGCCTTGTATGTCTTACGCTCACACTCGTTCTTACAGACACAGCCTCACAAGGACATCGTGTTTGGGGTGCTAGTTGGTAGTGGTGGTGGCAGCAGTGGTGATGTTGGGAACAGTGGTAGTAATGAAGCCGCAGTGAAGTGCGGAGTAGAGCTCTGAAGGGCAGTGCAGAATCGAGGACTGCTGAATACCAGATGAGCTGCCCTGCACGCAGGTCAAAAGAGCTACTCGGAAATCGTCATTGAAAAGAAATGAGCTGCATCAATGAGGGCAGAGCAGAAGCCGGGGCTGCTCTTTACCACCATGGAAAAACCAGAAGAAGCGGGGTCCAGCAGGAGACCTAAAAAAACATCAGCGCGCACCTCGCGCTGAAAGTTAAAAGCAGCAGGGGGAGTGGATAGAGGAGGGAGCCTGGGCCTGTTTCTCTTGCGGGACGAGCGAGTTAATTACAAACATATGGTTTGAAAGCTCGCTCCCGCAAGGGAATCGCCAAACGTGCACGCGTTGCCATTCAAAGCAATGCAACGCGTGCACGTTTTTGCCCGACAAGCTGTGCCGATTACTAAAGGTCTTTTTCCTACGCAACGCATGCGCACTGCATAGGCGAGACCTAACAATGAGGCAAAAATCACACTGGATAGGGCTCATGATTTTTAGCAAGCTATTCCCTTTTTGTCATTGTAACACACAGTCCAAGACAGGGGCGCAACTACACCTGAAATTTGGAGGGGGGCTCGTCCTTCAAGCCGCAGTGGTGGGGTACCACGTCATGCAATGTGGGCAGAAACATCCTCGGAGCCAGTATGAGAGCACACATTGCATGTGTTAGCACAATGAACCCAGACATATTGCCAAACAGCATTTGTTTGAGGAGGATATAACAGAAGGACTGACAGCTGGATCATCAGTGAATGACAGCATTGTGCATGATGAACTGAATAAGTATGGCAATGGCAGGAGTTATATCTATCGCAGCAGTACTCAGAGTGAAAGCAGAAGGAACTGACAGTATATTATATGTGCAACTTCTTCACACCCGCACAGTGTTTAGCTTGTAAAAACAAAACAGAAAAAAAGATAAGTGCTGTTACCCAAAATATTTTTTTTGCACCTGCAACATCCACAACTAGTAGTGCCATCGATGACAGTCAGACTTCTGGTTAAGAGAGTAGGAGTAATAGGTGAAATGTGCGGTGAAGTTTGCCTTAGCATGATTCCTTGCTGCCTATTCACACGTCACTCACTCTGCCATCTCCCATTTCACACACTTTCTCTCCTCTTCCCATCTCAGTCACATTCTCCTCTCCTCTCATTTCCTTTTCCTGTCTTTTGTCTCTCCTCATTCTCTTATATGTTCCCTCTCTTCTCTGTCACTATTCTCTATCTCAACTCTCTGTTGCTCCTTTTTCACAATGTCCTATCTCAGGCCCTTCACTCTCATCCTCCCTTCTACCTTCCTCTCCTGTCTCCCTATCAGAGAGAGGTTATGTCAGATGCCCACCACTCCCACAGATTAGGCGCTTGTGACTGGTGTCTCAGTCCCCACAGAAGTTCAGCTTTTACATTGCAGGAATGAATACTGTAAGCCCTGAACTCTGCCTGTGAACTGGCTCAACACAATCTATGCATCAACATGAATCTTTGAGTGTAGGAGCTCAGCTGTGTATACAGGGACTCTGTTCTGGTTCAGTGCAAGAAATACATTTCTGAAAATAAACTCAAAATTATATCTTGTGGAGCAATACTCAATCTTTGCATAAACTCTGCTATATCTGTGCAGGGGTTCAGCACCTTATATGCAGGGACTCCGCTGCAGTGTTTCAGCCAGAGCTGCTGACTTTGGAACTGAGGAACCAGGTTCAAGTCTTTGTGCCAGCTCAACATCCCCTGATTCTGGGCAAAGCCCTTTCTCTGCCTGTACCGAAAAAATGAATGTGACCTTGAGTAATGTCACTGGTCTCCTGCAAAGCACTCTGTTGGACCTGGCCTTTTTTGCAATGATACCCCAAACTTTTTGCTTCTTTCCTCCTATTTTTTCTGACCTGTTTTTGTTGGTTTTAGGACTCTGGGCACTTTACCACTGCTGATCAGTGCTAAAGTAAATATGCTCTCTGTGTAAATTGTGATTATGATAGGTTATCCATGATTGCATATCTGATTCACTGGTAAGCCCCTAGCAAAGTGTGCACCCAGGGCCTGTAGCACTGATTTTGCCATCCGCACAAGTAGCCTTTAAAATGTATCTCAGACCTGCCACTGCAGTATCTGCGTGCGCAAGTTTAGACTGCCAAGTCGACCTGGCAAGTGCACCTACTTGCCAGGCCCTAACTTTCCCTTTTACGACATGTAAGACACCTCTAAGGTAGGCCCATGGTACCCCTATGGGCAGGGTGCAGTGTATGTAAAAGGTAGGACATTTACTGGTGTGTTTTACATGTACTGATAGTGAAATGCTGCCAATTTTGCTTTTCACTATTGTAAGGACTAGTTCTGCCATAGGTTATCATTGGAGCTGCCTCAAAACATCTTACAGGTGTAACACTCAATTGGGAACAGCTAGAGATTTTAAGTTTAGGTTCCCTGAACTCAGAATTTGAAGATACATCTTTTTGTGAAGATGGTTTTTAATTGTGTGTTTGTAAATGCCACTTATAGAAAGTGGGCAATTTCTTGCTTTACCATTCTGTGTGTCTCTACCTGCTCGTGGAATCAACTTCTGGTTTTAGACTGACCGGGGCTGTATGTGCATTCACTCCAGACACTCACACAAAGGGAGCTGACACGTGTCCTGCATATGCTGATGAGTCATCCTGGGCTACAGGGGTGGAAGGAGTTGTCACTGCCACCTTAATAGGCTGTGGCTTCCTTGCACAATGCTGTCAACTCCCCTTGTAGCGTGGCTTGACCAGGGAGGACAGAACTCGCTTTACTGAGCAAAGTCTTTAAAGGGAAAGGGGGGTATAAGTATTAGACCTAAGACCCCATAACTTTATGCAAAGGTTGGTCGCACACTGCTCGTCACACCAGCAAGTTGGCCCAAGGGACTGTGGTAGATGTAGTGGCGACGGCGGGTACGCCTATGCCACGATGTATAAAGAACAGTATGTGTTGCGTTAGCCATCCCTGGACACGTGTTTCGAGGTAGTTGCCTCTCGTCAGCAGGGAGCAGGTCCGTGTAAAGGGGTGCCGCGTGGACTGCCAAAATGTAATTAAAACAGGTCAAGTACCTCTCATGGCGCGCAGGTGCAGATCCAAGGCTCGTCAGCCCGTTGGCTCAAGGGAGCCGTAATAAGTTATGCAAAGGTTGGTCGCACACTGCTCGTCACACCAGCAAGTTGCCCCAAGGGACTGTGGTAGATGTAGTGGCGACGGCGGGTACGCCTATGCCACGATGTATAAAGAACAGTATGTGTTGCGTTAGCCATCCCTGGACACGTGTTTCGAGGTAGTTGCCTCTCGTCAGCAGGGAGCAGGTCAGTGTAAAGGGGTGCCGCGTGGACTGCCAAAATGTAATTAAAACAGGTCAAGTACCTCTCATGGCGCGCAGGTGCAGATCCAAGGCTCGTCAGCCCGTTGGCTCAAGGGAGCCGTAATAAGTTATGCAAAGGTTGGTCGCACACTGCTGGTCACACCAGCAAGTTGCCCCAAGGGACAGTGGTAGATGTAGTGGCGACGGCGGGTACGCCTATGCCACGATGTATAAAGAACAGTATGTGTTGCGTTAGCCATCCCTGGACACGTGTTTCGAGGTAGTTGCCTCTCGTCAGCAGGGAGCAGGTCAGTGTAAAGGGGTGCCGCGTGGACTGCCAAAATGTAATTAAAACAGGTCAAGTACCTCTCATGGCGCGCAGGTGCAGATCCAAGGCTCGTCAGCCCGTTGGCTCAAGGGAGCCGTAATAAGTTATGCAAAGGTTGGTCGCACACTGCTCGTCACACCAGCAAGTTGCCCCAAGGGACTGTGGTAGATGTAGTGGCGACGGCGGGTACGCCTATGCCACGATGTATAAAGAACAGTATGTGTTGCGTTAGCCATCCCTGGACACGTGTTTCGAGGTAGTTGCCTCTCGTCAGCAGGGAGCAGGTCAGTGTAAAGGGGTGCCGCGTGGACTGCCAAAATTTAATTAAAACAGGTCAAGTACCTCTCATGACGCGCAGGTGCAGATCCAAGGCTCGTCAGCCCGTTGGCTCAAGGGAGCCGTAATAAGTTATGCAAAGGTTGGTCGCACACTGCTCGTCACACCAGCAAGTTGCCCCAAGGGACTGTGGTAGATGTAGTGGCGACGGCGGGTACGCCTATGCCACGATGTATAAAGAACAGTATGTGTTGCGTTAGCCATCCCTGGACACGTGTTTCGAGGTAGTTGCCTCTCGTCCGCAGGGAGCAGGTCAGTGTAAAGGGGTGCCGCGTGGACTGCCAAAATGTAATTAAAACAGGTCAAGTACCTCTCATGGCGCGCAGGTGCAGATCCAAGGCTCGTCAGCCCGTTGGCTCAAGGGAGCCGTAATAAGTTATGCAAAGGTTGGCCGCACACTGCTCGTCACACCAGCAAGTTGCCCCAAGGGACTGTGGTAGATGTAGTGGCGACGGCGGGTACGCCTATGCCACGATGTATAAAGAACAGTATGTGTTGCGTTAGCCATCCCTGGACACGTGTTTCGAGGTAGTTGCCTCTCGTCAGCAGGGAGCAGGTCAGTGTAAAGGGGTGCCGCGTGGACTGCCAAAATGTAATTAAAACAGGTCAAGTACCTCTCATGGCGCGCAGGCGCAGATCCAAGGCTCGTCAGCCCGTTGGCTCAAGGGAGCCGTAATAAGTTATGCAAAGGTTGGTCGCACACTGCTCGTCACACCAGCAAGTTGCCCCAAGGGACTGTGCTAGATGTAGTGGCGACGGCGGGTACGCCTATGCCACGATGTATAAAGAACAGTATGTGTTGCGTTAGCCATCCCTGGACACGTGTTTCGAGGTAGTTGCCTCTCGTCAGCAGGGAGCAGGTCAGTGTAAAGGGGTGCCGCGTGGACTGCCAAAATGTAATTAAAACAGGTCAAGTACCTCTCATGGCGCGCAGGTGCAGATCCAAGGCTCGTCAGCCCGTTGGCTCAAGGGAGCCGTAATAAGTTATGCAAAGGTTGGTCGCACACTGCTCGTCACACCAGCAAGTTGCCCCAAGGGACTGTGGTAGATGTAGTGGCGACGGCGGGTACGCCTATGCCACGATGTATAAAGAACAGTATGTGTTGCGTTAGCCATCCCTGGACACGTGTTTCGAGGTAGTTGCCTCTCGTCAGCAGGGAGCAGGTCAGTGTAAAGGGGTGCCGCGTGGACTGCCAAAATGTAATTAAAACAGGTCAAGTACCTCTCATGGCGCGCAGGTGCAAATCCAAGGCTCGTCAGCCCGTTGGCTCAAGGGAGCCGTAATAAGTTATGCAAAGGTTGGTCGCACACTGCTCGTCACACCAGCAAGTTGCCCCAAGGGACTGTGGTAGATGTAGTGGCGACGGCGGGTACGCCTATGCCACGATGTATAAAGAACAGTATGTGTTGCGTTAGCCATCCCTGGACACGTGTTTCGAGGTGGTTGCCTCTCGTCAGCAGGGAGCAGGTCAGTGTAAAGGGGTGCCGCGTGGACTGCCAAAATGTAATTAAAACAGGTCAAGTACCTCTCATGGCGCGCAGGTGCAGATCCAAGGCTCGTCAGCCCGTTGGCTCAAGGGAGCCGTAATAAGTTATTCATAGGTTGGTCGCACACTGCTCGTCACACCAGCAAGTTGCCCCAAGGGACTGTGGTAGATGTAGTGGCGACGGCGGGTACGCCTATGCCACGATGTATAAAGAACAGTATGTGTTGCGTTAGCCATCCCTGGACACGTGTTTCGAGGTAGTTGCCTCTCGTCAGCAGGGAGCAGGTCAGTGTAAAGGGGTGCCGCGTGGACTGCCAAAATGTAATTAAAACAGGTCAAGTACCTCTCATGGCGCGCAGGTGCAGATCCAAGGCTCGTCAGCCCGTTGGCTCAAAGGAGCCGTAATAAGTTATGCAAAGGTTGGTCGCAAACTGCTCGTCACACCAGCAAGTTGCCCCAAGGGACTGTGCTAGATGTAGTGGCGACGGCGGGTACGCCTATGCCACGATGTATAAAGAACAGTATGTGTTGCGTTAGCCATCCCTGGACACGTGTTTCGAGGTAGTTGCCTCTCGTCAGCAGGGAGCAGGTCAGTGTAAAGGGGTGCCGCGTGGACTGCCAAAATGTAATTAAAACAGGTCAAGTACCTCTCATGGCGCGCAGGTGCAGATCCAAGGCTCGTCAGCCCGTTGGCTCAAGGGAGCCGTAATAAGTTATGCAAAGGTTGGTCGCACACTGCTCGTCACACCAGCAAGTTGCCCCAAGGGACTGTGCTAGATGTAGTGGCGACGGCGGGTACGCCTATGCCACGATGTATAAAGAACAGTATGTGTTGCGTTAGCCATCCCTGGACACCTGTTTCGAGGTAGTTGCCTCTCGTCAGCAGGGAGCAGGTCAGTGTAAAGGGGTGCCGCGTGGACTGCCAAAATGTAATTAAAACAGGTCAAGTACCTCTCATGGCGCGCAGGTGCAGATCCAAGGCACGTCAGCCCGTTGGCTCAAGGGAGCCTTAATAAGTTATGCAAAGGTTGGTCGCACACTGCTCGTCACACCAGCAAGTTGCCCCAAGGAACTGTGGTAGATGTAGTGGCGACGGCGGGTACGCCTATGCCACGATGTATAAAGAACAGTATGTGTTGCGTTAGCCATCCCTGGACACGTGTTTCGAGGTAGTTGCCTCTCGTCAGCAGGGAGCAGGTCAGTGTAAAGGGATGCCGCGTGGACTGCCAAAATGTAATTAAAACAGGTCAAGTACCTCTCATGGCGCGCAGGTGCAGAGCCAAGGCTCGTCAGCCCGTTGGCTCAAGGGAGCCGTAATAAGTTATGCAAAGGTTGATCGCACACTGCTCGTCACACCAGCAAGTTGCCCCAAGGGACTGTGGTAGATGTAGTGGCGACGGCGGGTACGCCTATGCCACGATGTATAAAGAACAGTATGTGTTGCGTTAGCCATCCCTGGACACGTGTTTCGAGGTAGTTGCCTCTCGTCAGCAGGGAGCAGGTCAGTGTAAAGGGGTGCCGCGTGGACTGCCAAAATGTAATTAAAACAGGTCAAGTACCTCTCATGGCGCGCAGGTGCAGATCCAAGGCTCGTCAGCCCGTTGGCTCAAGGGAGCCGTAATAAGTTATGCAAAGGTTGGTCGCACACTGCTCGTCACACCAGCAAGTTGCCCCAAGGGACTGTGGTAGATGTAGTGGCGACGGCGGGTACGCCTATGCCACGATGTATAAAGAACAGTATGTGTTGCGTTAGCCATCCCTGGACACGTGTTTCGAGGTAGTTGTCTCTCGTCAGCAGGGAGCAGGTCAGTGTAAAGGGGTGCCGCGTGGACTGCCAAAATGTAATTAAAACAGGTCAAGTACCTCTCATGGCGCGCAGGTGCAGATCCAAGGCTCGTCAGCCCGTTGGCTCAAAGGAGCTGTAATAAGTTATGCAAAGGTTGGTCGCAAACTGCTCGTCACACCAGCAAGTTGCCCCAAGGGACTGTGCTAGATGTAGTGGCGACGGCGGGTACGCCTATGCCACGATGTATAAAGAACAGTATGTGTTGCGTTAGCCATCCCTGGACACGTGTTTCGAGCTAGTTGCCTCTCATCAGCAGGGAGCAGGTCAGTGTAAAGGGGTGCCGCGTGGACTGCCAAAATGTAATTAAAACAGGTCAAGTACCTCTCATGGCGCGCAGGTGCAGATCCAAGGCTCGTCAGCCCGTTGGCTCAAGGGAGCCATAATAAGTTATGCAAAGGTTGGTCGCACACTGCTCGTCACACCAGCAAGTTGCCCCAAGGGACTGTGGTAGATGTAGTGGCGACGGCGGGTACGCCTATGCCACGATGTATAAAGAACAGTATGTGTTGCGTTAGCCATCCCTGGACACGTGTTTCGAGGTAGTTGCCTCTCGTCAGCAGGGAGCAGGTCAGTGTAAAGGGGTGCCGCGTGGACTGCCAAAATGTAATTAAAACAGGTCAAGTACCTCTCATGGCGCGCAGGTGCAGATCCAAGGCTCGTCAGCCCGTTGGCTCAAGGGAGCCGTAATAAGTTATGCAAAGGTTGGTCGCACACTGCTCGTCACACCAGCAAGTCGCCCCAAGGGACTGTGGTAGATGTAGTGGCGACGGCGGGTACGCCTATGCCACGATGTATAAAGAACAGTATGTGTTGCGTTAGCCATCCCTGGACACGTGTTTCGAGGTAGTTGCCTCTCGTCAGCAGGGAGCAGGTCAGTGTAAAGGGATGCCGCGTGGACTGCCAAAATGTAATTAAAACAGGTCAAGTACCTCTCATGGCGCGCAGGTGCAGATCCAAGGCTCGTCAGCCCGTTGGCTCAAGGGAGCCGTAATAAGTTATGCAAAGGTTGGTCGCACACTGCTCGTCACACCAGCAAGTTGCCCCAAGGGACTGTGCTAGATGTAGTGGCGACGGCGGGTACGCCTATGCCACGATGTATAAAGAACAGTATGTGTTGCGTTAGCCATCCCTGGACACGTGTTTCGAGGTAGTTGCTTCTCGTCAGCAGGGAGCAGGTCAGTGTAAAGGGGTGCCGCGTGGACTGTCAAAATGTAATTAAAACAGGTCAAGTACCTCTCATGGCGCGCAGGTGCAGATCCAAGGCTCGTCAGCCCGTTGGCTCAAGGGAGCCGTAATAAGTTATGCAAAGGTTGGTCGCACACTGCTCGTCACACCAGCAAGTTGCCCCAAGGGACTGTGCTAGATGTAGTGGCGACGGCGGGTACGCCTATGCCACGATGTATAAAGAACAGTATGTGTTGCGTTAGCCATCCCTGGACACGTGTTTCGAGGTAGTTGCCTCTCGTCAGCAGGGAGCAGGTCAGTGTAAAGGGGTGCCGCGTGGACTGCCAAAATGTAATTAAAACAGGTCAAGTACCTCTCATGGCGTGCAGGTGCAAATCCAAGGCTCGTCAGCCCGTTGGCTCAAGGGAGCCGTAATAAGTTATGCAAAGGTTGGTCGCACACTGCTCATCACACCAGCAAGTTGCCCCAAGGGACTGTGGTAGATGTAGTGGCGACGGCGGGTACGCCTATGCCACGATGTATAAAGAACAGTATGTGTTGCGTTAGCCATCCCTGGACACGTGTTTCGAGGTAGTTGCCTCTCGTCAGCAGGGAGCAGGTCAGTGTAAAGGGGTGCAGCGTGGACTGCCAAAATGTAATTAAAACAGGTCAAGTACCTCTCATGGCGCGCAGGTGCAGATCCAAGGCTCGTCAGCCCGTTGGCTCAAGGGAGCCGTAATAAGTTATGCAAAGGTTGGTCGCACACTGCTCGTCACACCAGCAAGTTGCCCCAAGGGACTGTGGTAGATGTAGTGGCGACGGCGGGTACGCCTATGCCACGATGTATAAAGAACAGTATGTGTTGCGTTAGCCATCCCTGGACACGTGTTTCGAGGTAGTTGCCTCTCGTCCGCAGGGAGCAGGTCAGTGTAAAGGGGTGCCGCGTGGACTGCCAAAATGTAATTAAAACAGGTCAAGTACCTCTCATGGCGCGCAGGTGCAGATCCAAGGCTCGTCAGCCCGTTGGCTCAAGGGAGCCGTAATAAGTTATGCAAAGGTTGGCCGCACACTGCTCGTCACACCAGCAAGTTGCCCCAAGGGACTGTGGTAGATGTAGTGGCGACGGCGGGTACGCCTATGCCACGATGTATAAAGAACAGTATGTGTTGCGTTAGCCATCCCTGGACACGTGTTTCGAGGTAGTTGCCTCTCGTCAGCAGGGAGCAGGTCAGTGTAAAGGGGTGCCGCGTGGACTGCCAAAATGTAATTAAAACAGGTCAAGTACCTCTCATGGCGCGCAGGCGCAGATCCAAGGCTCGTCAGCCCGTTGGCTCAAGGGAGCCGTAATAAGTTATGCAAAGGTTGGTCGCACACTGCTCGTCACACCAGCAAGTTGCCCCAAGGGACTGTGCTAGATGTAGTGGCGACGGCGGGTACGCCTATGCCACGATGTATAAAGAACAGTATGTGTTGCGTTAGCCATCCCTGGACACGTGTTTCGAGGTAGTTGCCTCTCGTCAGCAGGGAGCAGGTCAGTGTAAAGGGGTGCCGCGTGGACTGCCAAAATGTAATTAAAACAGGTCAAGTACCTCTCATGGCGCGCAGGTGCAGATCCAAGGCTCGTCAGCCCGTTGGCTCAAGGGAGCCGTAATAAGTTATGCAAAGGTTGGTCGCACACTGCTCGTCACACCAGCAAGTTGCCCCAAGGGACTGTGGTAGATGTAGTGGCGACGGCGGGTACGCCTATGCCACGATGTATAAAGAACAGTATGTGTTGCGTTAGCCATCCCTGGACACGTGTTTCGAGGTAGTTGCCTCTCGTCAGCAGGGAGCAGGTCAGTGTAAAGGGGTGCCGCGTGGACTGCCAAAATGTAATTAAAACAGGTCAAGTACCTCTCATGGCGCGCAGGTGCAAATCCAAGGCTCGTCAGCCCGTTGGCTCAAGGGAGCCGTAATAAGTTATGCAAAGGTTGGTCGCACACTGCTCGTCACACCAGCAAGTTGCCCCAAGGGACTGTGGTAGATGTAGTGGCGACGGCGGGTACGCCTATGCCACGATGTATAAAGAACAGTATGTGTTGCGTTAG
Organism: Triturus cristatus; assembly: GCF_964204655.1. Lineage (NCBI taxonomy): Eukaryota > Metazoa > Chordata > Amphibia > Caudata > Salamandridae > Triturus > Triturus cristatus. The sequence continues at coordinate 1,359,791,154 of NC_140590.1, forward strand.
CCATCCCTGGACACGTGTTTCGAGGTGGTTGCCTCTCGTCAGCAGGGAGCAGGTCAGTGTAAAGGGGTGCCGCGTGGACTGCCAAAATGTAATTAAAACAGGTCAAGTACCTCTCATGGCGCGCAGGTGCAGATCCAAGGCTCGTCAGCCCGTTGGCTCAAGGGAGCCGTAATAAGTTATTCATAGGTTGGTCGCACACTGCTCGTCACACCAGCAAGTTGCCCCAAGGGACTGTGGTAGATGTAGTGGCGACGGCGGGTACGCCTATGCCACGATGTATAAAGAACAGTATGTGTTGCGTTAGCCATCCCTGGACACGTGTTTCGAGGTAGTTGCCTCTCGTCAGCAGGGAGCAGGTCAGTGTAAAGGGGTGCCGCGTGGACTGCCAAAATGTAATTAAAACAGGTCAAGTACCTCTCATGGCGCGCAGGTGCAGATCCAAGGCTCGTCAGCCCGTTGGCTCAAAGGAGCCGTAATAAGTTATGCAAAGGTTGGTCGCAAACTGCTCGTCACACCAGCAAGTTGCCCCAAGGGACTGTGCTAGATGTAGTGGCGACGGCGGGTACGCCTATGCCACGATGTATAAAGAACAGTATGTGTTGCGTTAGCCATCCCTGGACACGTGTTTCGAGGTAGTTGCCTCTCGTCAGCAGGGAGCAGGTCAGTGTAAAGGGGTGCCGCGTGGACTGCCAAAATGTAATTAAAACAGGTCAAGTACCTCTCATGGCGCGCAGGTGCAGATCCAAGGCTCGTCAGCCCGTTGGCTCAAGGGAGCCGTAATAAGTTATGCAAAGGTTGGTCGCACACTGCTCGTCACACCAGCAAGTTGCCCCAAGGGACTGTGCTAGATGTAGTGGCGACGGCGGGTACGCCTATGCCACGATGTATAAAGAACAGTATGTGTTGCGTTAGCCATCCCTGGACACCTGTTTCGAGGTAGTTGCCTCTCGTCAGCAGGGAGCAGGTCAGTGTAAAGGGGTGCCGCGTGGACTGCCAAAATGTAATTAAAACAGGTCAAGTACCTCTCATGGCGCGCAGGTGCAGATCCAAGGCACGTCAGCCCGTTGGCTCAAGGGAGCCTTAATAAGTTATGCAAAGGTTGGTCGCACACTGCTCGTCACACCAGCAAGTTGCCCCAAGGAACTGTGGTAGATGTAGTGGCGACGGCGGGTACGCCTATGCCACGATGTATAAAGAACAGTATGTGTTGCGTTAGCCATCCCTGGACACGTGTTTCGAGGTAGTTGCCTCTCGTCAGCAGGGAGCAGGTCAGTGTAAAGGGATGCCGCGTGGACTGCCAAAATGTAATTAAAACAGGTCAAGTACCTCTCATGGCGCGCAGGTGCAGAGCCAAGGCTCGTCAGCCCGTTGGCTCAAGGGAGCCGTAATAAGTTATGCAAAGGTTGATCGCACACTGCTCGTCACACCAGCAAGTTGCCCCAAGGGACTGTGGTAGATGTAGTGGCGACGGCGGGTACGCCTATGCCACGATGTATAAAGAACAGTATGTGTTGCGTTAGCCATCCCTGGACACGTGTTTCGAGGTAGTTGCCTCTCGTCAGCAGGGAGCAGGTCAGTGTAAAGGGGTGCCGCGTGGACTGCCAAAATGTAATTAAAACAGGTCAAGTACCTCTCATGGCGCGCAGGTGCAGATCCAAGGCTCGTCAGCCCGTTGGCTCAAGGGAGCCGTAATAAGTTATGCAAAGGTTGGTCGCACACTGCTCGTCACACCAGCAAGTTGCCCCAAGGGACTGTGGTAGATGTAGTGGCGACGGCGGGTACGCCTATGCCACGATGTATAAAGAACAGTATGTGTTGCGTTAGCCATCCCTGGACACGTGTTTCGAGGTAGTTGTCTCTCGTCAGCAGGGAGCAGGTCAGTGTAAAGGGGTGCCGCGTGGACTGCCAAAATGTAATTAAAACAGGTCAAGTACCTCTCATGGCGCGCAGGTGCAGATCCAAGGCTCGTCAGCCCGTTGGCTCAAAGGAGCTGTAATAAGTTATGCAAAGGTTGGTCGCAAACTGCTCGTCACACCAGCAAGTTGCCCCAAGGGACTGTGCTAGATGTAGTGGCGACGGCGGGTACGCCTATGCCACGATGTATAAAGAACAGTATGTGTTGCGTTAGCCATCCCTGGACACGTGTTTCGAGCTAGTTGCCTCTCATCAGCAGGGAGCAGGTCAGTGTAAAGGGGTGCCGCGTGGACTGCCAAAATGTAATTAAAACAGGTCAAGTACCTCTCATGGCGCGCAGGTGCAGATCCAAGGCTCGTCAGCCCGTTGGCTCAAGGGAGCCATAATAAGTTATGCAAAGGTTGGTCGCACACTGCTCGTCACACCAGCAAGTTGCCCCAAGGGACTGTGGTAGATGTAGTGGCGACGGCGGGTACGCCTATGCCACGATGTATAAAGAACAGTATGTGTTGCGTTAGCCATCCCTGGACACGTGTTTCGAGGTAGTTGCCTCTCGTCAGCAGGGAGCAGGTCAGTGTAAAGGGGTGCCGCGTGGACTGCCAAAATGTAATTAAAACAGGTCAAGTACCTCTCATGGCGCGCAGGTGCAGATCCAAGGCTCGTCAGCCCGTTGGCTCAAGGGAGCCGTAATAAGTTATGCAAAGGTTGGTCGCACACTGCTCGTCACACCAGCAAGTCGCCCCAAGGGACTGTGGTAGATGTAGTGGCGACGGCGGGTACGCCTATGCCACGATGTATAAAGAACAGTATGTGTTGCGTTAGCCATCCCTGGACACGTGTTTCGAGGTAGTTGCCTCTCGTCAGCAGGGAGCAGGTCAGTGTAAAGGGATGCCGCGTGGACTGCCAAAATGTAATTAAAACAGGTCAAGTACCTCTCATGGCGCGCAGGTGCAGATCCAAGGCTCGTCAGCCCGTTGGCTCAAGGGAGCCGTAATAGGTTATGCAAAGGTTGGTCGCACACTGCTCGTCACACCAGCAAGTTGCCCCAAGGGACTGTGCTAGATGTAGTGGCGACGGCGGGTACGCCTATGCCACGATGTATAAAGAACAGTATGTGTTGCGTTAGCCATCCCTGGGCACGTGTTTCGAGGTAGTTGCTTCTCGTCAGCAGGGAGCAGGTCAGTGTAAAGGGGTGCCGCGTGGACTGTCAAAATGTAATTAAAACAGGTCAAGTACCTCTCATGGCGCGCAGGTGCAGATCCAAGGCTCGTCAGCCCGTTGGCTCAAGGGAGCCGTAATAAGTTATGCAAAGGTTGGTCGCACACTGCTCGTCACACCAGCAAGTTGCCCCAAGGGACTGTGCTAGATGTAGTGGCGACGGCGGGTACGCCTATGCCACGATGTATAAAGAACAGTATGTGTTGCGTTAGCCATCCCTGGACACGTGTTTCGAGGTAGTTGCCTCTCGTCAGCAGGGAGCAGGTCAGTGTAAAGGGGTGCCGCGTGGACTGCCAAAATGTAATTAAAACAGGTCAAGTACCTCTCATGGCGCGCAGGTGCAAATCCAAGGCTCGTCAGCCCGTTGGCTCAAGGGAGCCGTAATAAGTTATGCAAAGGTTGGTCGCACACTGCTCATCACACCAGCAAGTTGCCCCAAGGGACTGTGGTAGATGTAGTGGCGACGGCGGGTACGCCTATGCCACGATGTATAAAGAACAGTATGTGTTGCGTTAGCCATCCCTGGACACGTGTTTCGAGGTAGTTGCCTCTCGTCAGCAGGGAGCAGGTCAGTGTAAAGGGGTGCAGCGTGGACTGCCAAAATGTAATTAAAACAGGTCAAGTACCTCTCATGGCGCGCAGGTGCAGATCCAAGGCTCGTCAGCCCGTTGGCTCAAGGGAGCCGTAATAAGTTATGCAAAGGTTGGTCGCACACTGCTCGTCACACCAGCAAGTTGCCCCAAGGGACTGTGGTAGATGTAGTGGCGACGGCGGGTACGCCTATGCCACGATGTATAAAGAACAGTATGTGTTGCGTTAGCCATCCCTGGACACGTGTTTCGAGGTAGTTGCCTCTCGTCAGCAGGGAGCAGGTCAGTGTAAAGGGGTGCCGCGTGGACTGCCAAAATGTAATTAAAACAGGTCAAGTACCTCTCATGGCGCGCAGGTGCAGATCCAAGGCTCGTCAGCCCGTTGGCTCAAGGGAGCCGTAATAAGTTATGCAAAGGTTGGTCGCACACTGCTGGTCACACCAGCAAGTTGCCCCAAGGGACTGTGCTAGATGTAGTGGCGACGGCGGGTACGCCTCTGCCACGATGTATAAAGAACAGTATGTGTTGCGTTAGCCATCCCTGGACACGTGTTTCGAGGTAGTTGTCTCTCGTCAGCAGGGAGCAGGTCAGTGTAAAGGGGTGCCGCGTGGACTGCCAAAATGTAATTAAAACAGGTCAAGTACCTCTCATGGCGCGCAGGTGCAGATCCAAGGCTCGTCAGCCCGTTGGCTCAAGGGAGCCGTAATAAGTTATGCATAGGTTGGTCGCACACTGCTCGTCACACCAGCAAGTTGCCCCAAGGGACTGTGGTAGATGTAGTGGCGACGGCGGGTACGCCTATGCCACGATGTATAAAGAACAGTATGTGTTGCGTTAGCCATCCCTGGACACGTGTTTCGAGGTAGTTGCCTCTCGTCAGCAGGGAGCAGGTCAGTGTAAAGGGGTGCCGCGTGGACTGCCAAAATGTAATTAAAACAGGTCAATCACCTCTCATGGCGCGCAGGTGCAGATCCAAGGCTCGTCAGCCCGTTGGCTCAAGGGAGCCGTAATAAGTTATGCAAAGGTTAGTCGCAAACTGCTCGTCACACCAGCAAGTTGCCCCAAGGGACTGCTAGATGTAGTGGCGACGGCGGGTACGCCTATGCCACGATGTATAAAGAACAGTATGTGTTGCGTTAGCCATCCCTGGACACGTGTTTCGAGGTAGTTGCCTCTCGTCAGCAGGGAGCAGGTCAGTGTAAAGGGGTGCCGCGTGGACTGCCAAAATGTAATTAAAACAGGTCAAGTACCTCTCATGGCGCGCAGGTGCAGATCCAAGGCTCGTCAGCCCGTTGGCTCAAGGGAGCCGTAATAAGTTATGCAAAGGTTGGTCGCACACTGCTCGTCACACCAGCAAGTTGCCCCAAGGGACTGTGGTAGATGTAGTGGCGACGGCGGGTACGCCTATGCCACGATGTATAAAGAACAGTATGTGTTGCGTTAGCCATCCCTGGACACGTGTTTCGAGGTAGTTGCCTCTCGTCAGCAGGGAGCAGGTCAGTGTAAAGGGGTGCCGCGTGGACTGCCAAAATGTAATTAAAACAGGTCAAGTACCTCTCATGGCGCGCAGGTGCAGAGCCAAGGCTCGTCAGCCCGTTGGCTCAAGGGAGCCGTAATAAGTTATGCAAAGGTTGATCGCACACTGCTCGTCACACCAGCAAGTTGCCCCAAGGGATTGTGGTAGATGTAGTGGCGACGGCGGGTACGCCTATGCCACGATGTATAAAGAACAGTATGTGTTGCGTTAGCCATCCCTGGACACGTGTTTCGAGGTAGTTGCCTCTCGTCAGCAGGGAGCAGGTCAGTGTAAAGGGGTGCCGCGTGGACTGCCAAAATGTAATTAAAACAGGTCAAGTACCTCTCATGGCGCGCAGGTGCAGATCCAAGGCTCGTCAGCCCGTTGGCTCAAGGGAGCCGTAATAAGTTATGCAAAGGTTGGTCGCACACTGCTCGTCACACCAGCAAGTTGCCCCAAGGAACTGTGGTAAATGTAGTGGCGACGGCGAGTACGCCTATGCCACGATGTATAAAGAACAGTATGTGTTGCGTTAGCCATCCCTGGACACGCAACACATACTGTTCTTTATACATCGGGGCAACTACCTCGAAACACGTGTCCAGGGATGGCTAACGCAACACATACTGTTCTTTATACATCGTGGCATAGGCGTACTCGCCGTCGCCACTACATTTACCACAGTTCCTTGGGGCAACTTGCTGGTGTGACGAGCAGTGTGCGACCAACCTTTGCACAATTTATGACGGCTCCCTTGAGCCAACGGGCTGACGAGCCTTGGATCTGCACCTGCGCGCCATGAGAGGTACTTGACCTGTCTTAATTACATTTTGGCAGTCCACGTGGCACCCCTTACACTGACCTGCTCCCTGCTGACGAGAGGCAACTACCTCGAAACACGTGTCCAGGGATGGCTAACGCAACACATACTGTTCTTTATACATCGTGGCATAGGCGTACTCGCCGTCGCCACTACATTTACCACAGTTCCTTGGGGCAACTTGCTGGTGTGACGAGCAGTGTGCGACCAACCTTTGCACAATTTATTACGGCTCCCTTGAGCCAACGGGCTGACGTGCCTTGGATCTGCACCTGCGCGCCATGAGAGGTACTTGACCTGTTTTAATTACATTTTGGCAGTCCACGCGGCACCCCTTACACTGACCTGCTCCCTGCTGACGAGAGGCAACTACCTCGAAACACGTGTCCAGGGATGGCTAACGCAACACATACTGTTCTTTATACATCGTGGCATAGGCGTACTCGCCGTCGCCACTACATTTACCACAGTTCCTTGGGGCAACTTGCTGGTGTGACGAGCAGTGTGCGACCAACCTTTGCACCCCATAACTTTAGATTACTTCTGGATCAAAAGGAACCTCTGCCAAGGAGTAGGGCTGTGAGGACTATTACAGCCCCTTTGCTGTGTGTTGCTTTGGTGGGTTGGCCTGGTTTGTACCCGCTTCTACCTTAAAGATCACAAAGACTGAACTTTGCTGTGAATCCTGCTTGAGCAGATCTCCAAGGGCTTGATGAAGAGCTTGCCTCCTGTTCTGAAGTCTCAGGAACACAAAGATGTCCCCTGCAGCATTCCTGAACTCCACTGCTGTGAGTTCTGACCTGCCTTGTGGTGCCCATCTCCATTTCTGGGCCCTTGGAGGTTGCTTTAACGCTCTTGTTGCTAAACATCCACGCATTGCCCTTCCAGCACCGTTTTAGCTGCCGCAACCTGCTGTGCGGTTGAAAAGCACACGTATCACTGCGGTACAGCTGAAACTTCCAACGCAAGCGCCTCTTTATGGCCTGAAAACAGCTGCTGCCTGAGTTGCGAGCGCCAGGTCTCCAGAGTCTGAAACTCCTGCTCTGACACAGGCCCTGCTGTGCACCTGAAAAAGTAAATGGTTCACCTGTCTGCAGCTACAGAAATCGATGCAGAGTCTGGGTCGCTGCCACATCAACCTGTAGGGCCTGGATTTTTCACGCATTACACCTGTGTACCAAATCTACAACGATGCTGGCCATTTCAGTAAGAAACAGACGCATCACCTCCCCTTGTAGTAAGAAACCAATGCATCACCTCTTCAGTAAGGAACGGACATATCGCCTTCCCTGCCTGAGAGTAAGGAACTGACACATCACCTCCCCTGAAGCAAGGACCCGACGCATCACCTTCCCTGCGAATAAGGAACCAATGCATCACCTTCCCTGCGCCTATTTTCGTCCTGTAATTTTGACGCATCTAAGGTACTTTTCTCAAAAAGGGACAAATCCATAGTTTTATATGGACAGAACTGCTTTTATCTTTTAAAAATCATATTTTGATATCTGTATGTTGGATTTTTGTTGTTTTGGTCTTGTTTGGTTTAGATAAAAATACTTTATTTTCTAAACTGGTGTGGTGTCCATTAGTGTCGTTTTCATTGTTACTGTGGGTTATATACAAATGCTTTACACATTACCTCGGTAGTTTAGCCTGACTGATCAGTGCCCAGCTACCAGAGGGTGAGCACAGGCAAACTTAGGTGTGTACTTTACTCATCCTAACTAGAAGAAAGGGTCCCTACTTAGACGGTGTGTATACCACTGCAACTAGAGACCCCAATTCTAACATGCTCCATTACCTCCAGGTTGAGTTTGTGCTAAATAAAACTGTGAAAAATTGTGAACTCTACCTGTGAATGAGCTCCACTCTTCAATAAGACTGGGTCTGATTATGACAGAATCCTACTCTCTCTGCATTTGCAGGAACACATTTTAGCTGTGCAGGAACTTACTTATGTCTTCTAGGTATGCCGGCGGAGCTCTAGAAGTGCAACCAAATTCAGTTTTGGCTTCCTGGGAGTAGGAAAAAAGTAACGGTATGTGGATAGTGTGACTAAAGGTAAAAAGAGCAGTATAAAAGTATAAACAGTGCTGAAGCCCAGGTGAATGCCTATGGGTGATGTGGTAGAAGTAAAAGTCACTGTAGTACATGGGAAGGAAAAAGTGGACCTGGGAAGAAAAGCAAAATAGAGACAACTATTATGAACAAAGGGTACTCCATGTTGGAGCCACTGGCTTTTAGACAGGGGCCTGTTAGAGGAGGGAGGTCAAATTGTCAGTCTATTACATGTTCAGTGAACAAATACCCAGGGCAAGAGGCAGACACAGATTTCTGTGAAGTGGATTGTGAGAGATCAGCACCAGCAGCCCTTGATAAGTCACAGTGGAATATTGCAAACCATGTGTGTCCCTACCGTGGTGCACATGTCCCACCCTACCCAAACTGAGCTAGAAAAAGCAATCATGAGATAGAACAGCAGAGTTGTGGGCTGCTCTCCTCTGCTGCCTTTGTACGGGGTGTTAGAGTGACTGCATGACTGTTAAAGTAACTGCGTGACATGACATTATTGTCAAACCATCACCCTGACGCAATACTGCCTGACAGGCACACAGGCAACATCAATGCTTGGGCCATGGCTGGCCTTCCTTCTGGCATAGAACAGGCAGCCAGGAGCCTTTTTCTCAAAGACTTCCCAGAGGAAAATATTTTAAAAGTCCCTGGCCCCACTAATAAGTGCTGGTGTCACCTACCATCAACCCATATTTCCCAATATCATTTTGAATGTTCTGACTTTTAAACCAGTACTTGGAATTTTTAGGAGCAAAAACAGAAGCGCCCTAGAATGCAAGATGCTGTTGGCAAACAATTCTGGTCTACATGATGGACACTGAATCACTGCAATACCCTTTTAAAATGGGAAAAAAACGTTCTCCCGTCTTTTTGCATGTATTTAACGCTAGCTACTCCTTGTCAAGGATAGAAAAGAGTAGTTAAATTCCATTAAATACAATCAGGGCCACTGGAATTATGCAACATGGGAGGGCCAAATTGTGCAGCAGGGTTGAGTTAATTATGCGACAAGAAAAGGCAAATTATGCAGCATAAAGTGGCACATTTTATGACCCTCATTATTTTGTTATTATTACAATTAACACTATCTGGACATTAATTTCACCTCATTAGTACCAGCATAATACCCCACTAAAGCAGCCTTTCCATTTTCTTCCAACTAATTTCACACAATTAATTCATGGCCTTGGTCAAAGCAAGCAGGCCTGCTGGCAGCCCTTCTGACCCGTGTCCACCACAAACCCTCAAGACAATATTTCTAACAACCTCTGCTGCCACGTCAGTAAGAAGAATCATCAACAATTCCCTAACTACAGGAATAGTTCCAGAAGAACTCAAAAGGTCATACATACGCCCATTACTAAAGAAAACAAACCTGGACCCGCTGAACCCCAACAACTACAGATCGATTATAAATGGACCTTTCCTGGGCAAACTGACAGATACAGCAGAGTTCGCCCTGGTGTCCCAATTAATTGAAGATAAAGCCATACTTTCAGACTTCCAAACAGGATACCGACCAGGAAGAGGCACAGAATCTGCCCTCGTTGCCATCTGGGATGACCTTAAGAACACAGTTGACCGCAACGGGGTTGCTGCACAACTTCTCTTGGACCTCTCGCTGCCTTTGACACAGTTGATCATGACACTCTGATACAAAGACTCTACGAAGCTGGCATAGAAGGGAATGCTCTCGACTGGATCACATCCTACCTTCACAACAGAACTAAAGTCATCCATACCTCCCTTTCTCGTCCAAACCATACTTCACAAAAGCAGGGGTCTCGTAAGGCTCTATCATCTCACCCATGCTTTTCAACATCTACATGAAGTCATTACCGGTATTGAACAATCAATTTCACCTCACGTGCTATAACTATGCAGACGACACGCAAGTACTTCTTCAACTGGAATGCCCCAAAGATATTGGAAACCCACCAATTTTCAGTTGTCTTAGAGCCGTGGATCAATTTATGACATGGAGCAATCTCAAATTGAATGCTTCCAAAACGGAAATACTCACGTGTTGCGACTGGAAAAATTATGACCCAGTCACCGCTTGACCTGATGATCTGGGAACACTGCCTAAAATATCAAAGGAAGTAAGAAACTTCAGAATGACCATGGTCTCCAAGCTATCAATGAATGCCCAAGTGGACAAACTGACAAGATCAAGCTTTGTTACTATAGAAACTCTGATGCATCTTCCCCCAACTGGGATTTCCACACAAGGTCAAGGGTACCATCTCTCTTGTTCTGTCCAGACTCGATTACGCCAATAGCCTCTACCACGGAGCACCTTTAACAACTATGACAAGTCTACAATGGATTCAGAACTCTGATACCAGACTACTCTTACTTATAAAGCCACAGGACCACATCTCCCCTGTCTTGAAAACCCTGCATTGGTTACCGGTTGCCAGGAGATCCACATTCAAGCTGCTTTGTATCACCCACAAAGCAAAACATGAACAGGATCACTCTTCATCAGGAATTAAATCACTAAATACATTAAACAAAGGAACCTCCACTCTAGAGTGGCACCTTGCCTCAACAACCCACCATATAATTAAAAAACATGGGTGGCACATCTTTCTCTGTTCAAGCAGACAAACAATGGAACTCTTTACCCCCAAACATAAGATCCATAAATAACCACCTTATCCTCAGAAGACTCCTCAACAATTGGCTCTTCCCCACACAACCACTATGCACAAACATAAATATACAGCATATCACTTTGTATATAAGCATTTGTTTGCACTATAGATATGTACCTACATATGTGTATTGCTTTGTATAAATGTGTATCATAATTGTTTTTAAAAATATAGATGTTTGTTAGTTCTGCTTAAAACATTTGCATATTACTTGTTTTAACATGTATATAAGTGACTGCATAAATAAGTAAATCTTTTATCATACCCATTTTTCTACATTTGCTTCCCTATTGAAATACAACAAATAAAAACAAATAAATTAAAGTACAACACTTGAAAGTCAGAGTTTATTAAACGCAACTTTAATCTACATATGTTACCTTCCTTATGTACTTATGTATCTACATATTTATAATTTTTAATTCTACATATCAAATGCACTACCCTATTTCTTATCCTATACTGCTCACAATATATCCTCTATCTCAATTCTCTGACTCATCTCCTTTCTCATTCATCCCATACCACTACTGATTCCCAAACTAGCCCTTTCTAGACTCTTCCCTCCTCTACCCCTCCTTGCATCATCTCATACCTATTTTACTATTTAGTTCTCTCAAAAAGCCTTTGTAAACCCTTGCCTCTGACACTTCCCCCTCCACCTCCCCTTTACTCATCCCAAACCCCATCCTACTGGTATGAACTCCAAAAAAAGAGAACAATTCAAGACCTTTCCCTCATCTATCCCTCCACTATTCCTTTTCAATCCAAATAACAGACTAACATGTCCACCACTCAAATTAATTTCATATTTCCCTATACTAATTCTCGACTAATCCTGTTGGGTTCTGGAGTAGCGAGCTACTCACCAAAAAGCCCTTCACCACCTCATCAGTGGTAGCAAGCGCTATATAAATGCAAACCTTTTCCCTCTTTTATCCCTTCACTATACTTCTCAATCCAAATCACAGACTAACATATCCACCGCTCAAATTACTTTCATATTTCACTATACGAATTCACCACCAATCCTTTATGGGTTCCAGAGTAGCGTGCTACTAACCGATGAAGCACTTCAATACCTCATCAGGGGTAGCAAGCGCTACATAAATGCAAGCATTTTCCCTCTTCTATCCCTTGACTATCCTTCTCAATCCAAATAACAGACTAACACATCTGCCTTTCAAATTACTTTCATATTTCACTATACTAATTCACCACTAATCCTATATGGATGACAGAGTAGCATGCTACTCGCCGAAAAAGCGCTTCAATGCCTCATCGGGGTAGTAAGTGCTATATAAATGAAATTACAATACAATAAGCAACAGATAGGTGACCAATCAAGCTTTGCAAAGGGTCTTCCACTGCCCAGTAACACGTGTTTGTGTATTTAGTAGCTTTTGAACCGTTTGAGCAAGAAACAATTTGTTTGTTAAAATCTGCAGTTTATGAAGCAGACGATGGATTATGTGGCTGATGAGGTAAACTATGGTTATGCGAAAATTGCTGTGGATGCACAATCGCATAATTCCAGTAGCCCTGCATACAATTTAATTTGTCATTTACATTCTTTGCTTGGAAGGACTCAAGTTAACAGTCCGGTTAGGAAAAGGGCAGAGATTGCTTTTCAAGTGCAAATGCTGCCTCAGCCATCACAGTGTTAATGGGCAATCATTGTCTCAATGAGGAATGCTAAAACACATGGCTAAAACACTATGGGGTCTGTAAACTAGTGTTATATGAATTACTAATGACCTCTACCCCTCCTTTGAAGGCACTTTCTAGCAGGAGGAAAAGCTGAAGGCGTGTTTCTTAAAAAAGAAAACTTTTTCTCCGAGTACGGCTTCCACAGTAGTGACCCTCCTTGATTCAAGCACCCAAAAAGTTTCAGCCCAGACTATGGCACATGACAGGGGGGAGGGCATTTGAACTGAAGCCCAATTGTAGACTGACCATATATATGTCTTCAGGGCACCCTGTTATTAATTTTAGCCAACCAATTCCCTTGCAGATGTGCAGGACCGCAAAAAAGGCCCTAAGTGCTCAAGATTAATTTCAGGATGCAGCACACATAGAAAAAGCAAAAACGAGGAGAAATAAGAGTATTTCTCCCTTTTTCACCATTCTAACGCCTGCTCTTGGAGGGTGTTGGTTTTTGGCGCTGCCTCCGATTTACACCTCCTTGTAAATCTGGGGCAGCGTCAAAAGCAATAGGTGTTGCGGTGGAATGGCCACAGCAACACCCATTGCACGCCCCTTTCATGCTAAGTGATGCGTGTAAAGGGGCCTTATTTACAAGGCGGCGTTAAGCCACAAAAAGTGGCTTAACGTCGCTTTGTAAATATGAAGAAGGGCATATCGCCACCAGAATGTCGCTAAAAGTGATATTCTGGCGGCGATATTCCTTTGTAAATAGGCCCCTGGGGTTCTCTTCCCCCCCCGTGTGGGAGGCCATGTATCATTTAAAGAGTGATTGACAGTGCCAGGGCGTATAAAACAGTTCACCACCATGTGGCTTGAGCTACATGGTGATTGGTTGTGTAATCACATTGTAGGTGTGATGCAGGGCCTGTAATTTGCTTTTAATCGCAGGCATACAGCGAGCTGCAGGCTGTGTTTTCGGACCCCTGATCACTAACAGTGCGAGTGTGCCAGCGATCTATAAAACACAAATAGTGCATGTGTGATAGGCTGGGCATAGCCTGCTGATAATTGAAACAGGCAGTTTATTTTTTTCCTATCGCTATGAGGGTCTGGTACTGTGGTGCTAAAGCAGTTCTGCACAACTTTAGACTATTAGAGTAAAATTCGAACAAGTCTAATGATTCAATGCATGAACCCCCATCATGAGAGCCATCTCTGTTTTAGAGTTGTGGCTGGAGAATCTCAACAAGGTCAGTATGGAAATATATGCTTTGAAAAGTGCAGAACGACTCCCAAAGTGATCTCTTGATACTGATGGCAAGGTGTACTGTTAATTAACTCAGGGGTGCTCATTTTATTAACTTAGGTAAAAGGTGGGCAAGGGCAAAATTTAGTTTACAATGGCGTAATCTCACAAAATGTCCTGCATTTCACGTCAGACTTGCTCCACAAAATGCCCATGATTACAGTATGTTTGTTTTACAAAATAAAAAATAGAAAGAATGCACTCCTTCCCTTTAATTAGTGTGTGTGTGTGTCTCTGTCTATGTGTGTCTGTCTCTGTGGGTGGAGTAGAGGCTGCGGGTGAAGAGGACGTAGAAGAGGAAGTTGTTGTCAACACGAAACAGGAAGCTTCCCAAAAGGCCCTTTAAAAGTCCGCTGTGAAAACGCTTACAGCTGACTTTTAAAGGGCCTTTTAGGAAGCTTTCCGACTGTGCCATGTGTGAGGTCGCAGAGGCCGGCAGTAAACACAGAAGATGGCTGCAGGAGCATACATGGTGAATACTTATTTAATATGTATTCAGTACGTGTGCTGCTGCGGTCATCTTCTGGGTTTACTGTCGGCCTCACTGGCAATGTAAAAATGGCATGGCAAGGTCCACGGGCCGCCAATGAAGGCCTGCCGGGCCGCTGACAGCCCGCGGGCCGTACTATGAGTACCACGGGCATATGCAAACACGGATGATATGTGAGTGCCATGACATAGGCCTAGCTCATTGCAGTCTTGTTGGACTTGGGGTGCCCAAAGCACTAGTAAACTATTACTACCCTCAGAGTGGTGGAAGGCTACTGCCTTCACCAGGAGTTAAGCAGCACAAGCATGGTTGTGGCAGCATACTGTGTAGTGATCGGTAGTAGTGAACAGGTCCTTTTTAACCCTGTGCCACTGGAGTGAGGCCTACAGGTTCACTCACCTTTTTCAAAGTTCTGCAGCTGTGGGTTTAGCTCACTCTTACCCTACATCAGGTAGATGTGGAAGTGCTACACAGCGCAAGAGTGGCGACTCTGTGCTGGGTCTATGTGTGCGTGGGCAGGGTACAATTCAGGCATAGGGCAGCGCTGAGCAGGGCATGCATGGTGAGTGTATTTGCTGGGTGTGTGTTTACCTGCAAGGAGAACAGTACATTAAGGATGTAGTGCTGTGCAGTGCATGCATGGTGAATGCATGTACTGGGTGTATGTGTACCCACAAGGAGTTCCGTACATGAAGGAATTAGTGTTGTGCAGTGTGCACATGGTGAATGTGTGTGCTGGGTGTATGGGTCCCTGTGGTGGCACAATACATAGAGGTAACAGTGCTGGACAGGAGGAAACAACATTTACAACGCAGTCATTACATCGCACTACATTTACAACGCAGTCATTACATCGCAAAATCATTTACAACGCATGTCACTACAACGCAGCCATTACATTGCATGTAACTACAACGCATGACACTACAACGCATGTCACTACAACGCAGGCATTACATCGCATGTCATTACAACGCATACCATTACAACGCATAGTACCCCTACACTATCAAACACTTACCCTACTGTTGCACCCCCTGGAGTTCGGATAGTAATTTCTACCCCTACACTATGCAACACTTACCCTACTGTTGCATCCCCTGGAGTTAGAATAGTAATTTTTACCCCTACACTATCCAACACTTACCCTACTGTTGCACCCCCTGGAGTTAGAATAGTAATTTTTACCCCTACACTATCCAACACTTACCTTAAATGCAATGTATTG
The DNA here is from genome assembly GCF_964204655.1 of Triturus cristatus. Classification (NCBI taxonomy): domain Eukaryota; kingdom Metazoa; phylum Chordata; class Amphibia; order Caudata; family Salamandridae; genus Triturus; species Triturus cristatus. The sequence goes on from NC_140590.1 coordinate 1,359,806,616, forward strand.
GTATGTGTTGTAATGGTATGGGTTGTATAGGTATAATGCGATGTAATGGAATGCGTTGTAAATGTAGTTTTAAAAAATTTGTTGTAGTGGCATGCGATGTAAATGTATGCATTGTAAAGGATGTCCTATGTAAAAAATGCGTTGTAAAGGCATGTGTTGTAAAGGCATGCGTTGTAACGTCATACATTCCTGGACAGGTTGTGTACTCTTTACGTGCACGGAGTTCAAGTTTGCCTGTAATGGAGGACCTTAGGTTACCTTTTGGAAAACCTAGGCCTGTATGGTGAAGACATGAGGGGGTAGAGAAATCCTCCCAGTCATATTTGCGTATTGCTGAACTTCTGTGAGCTGGGTGGGACACACTGGGGAGAGGAGAGCTAGTCCCTACCTATGCACTTCAAAGGTTGTTTTTTGATTCAGTGAGACAGTAAGTTTGTATAGAAAGACTGAGAGACAGACAGAGTTGAGTTAAAGAGTTATAGAGGTTGAGAGATAGTGTGAGGTAATGAGCAAGGTAGACAGATGTGGGGGTGAGGGAGGTGTATTGATAGTGAGGTTCGGTAAATCTGGGTGAGGGAGAGAGAACTGTGATAGGTACATACTGTAAAATTTGGTAAAGAGAGAGTGATGAGATAGAAGGGGTGATGTGATGATGGAAAGCGAGACATTAGACGGAAAGTTTATTCTTTAACCTAATTTCCACAAAATACCTGAGAGCATGAGGGTTAAGAGGGGTAGGTGGGTATGCGGTTTAAGATTGTCTGAGGTGTGCATGCCCATCGTACAAATTAAAATCTGTTCTTCTGGCTATCTTGATCACTTTACCAGGGGGCCCTTTGGATGCTGGAGGTCTTGGGCAATTGCCCACTTTGCCCATGCCTTAAAGCAGCCCTGTAACAAGCACCAGAAATCCGAGAAAGATTAGAACTGGTGCAATTTCCACATAACGATATGGAAGAACATGAGTGCACCCGAGAGATAGGAGTAAAAGCTATGTGCATCATGGGAGCATAGTGTGGTGTGCCACAAAAGCTCAAAGATGATATGCGGCAAGGGACTAGCTGGTATTCTGCAGGGTGGAAGTGCAGGATAACATTCTTCAGTGCAGAGAAGTGCAAGCCGATGTACATTAGGAGCATAGAATGCTGTGCATCTGGGAGGAGAGGGTGATTGACAGTAAGGGGCACAGACTGGTATACATTGGAGGACATAGTGTGATGAGGAGCAGTGAGCATAGGCTGATGTGCACATGCTTGATGTCAATTGGTAGATGAGCATATGGTGATATCAGGGCATTCTGCAGAACAAAATAGTATGTATGTATGTGTATTGGTCTGTGCACATGGATCCTTTGTGTCTGCTTGCCTGTGTGAATGAGTGTCTGTATGTTTGTTGATCAGCAGCAAGCATAATAACCTTCTCTCATTGACAGGAAAGACTGCAGCCCTCCCCCATTCATGACATTTATTAAATGTTAACAGAGTATTTAGCTCTAGGTGTTTGTAAGATCTAAACCCATAGAGGGACAGAGGGGCCTCTAACTTTAAACCAACACTCCCCTTTACCAGTATGGCTTTCTTTCAAAACTATGGCTCCATCCTTTAGAAACAATGACTACTGGGGTTTTTTTAAATACTAATTCCAGCTCCAGAAGTAATTGATACCAGAGGCAGTCTACATACTGCCATATGGGCACACATTGATCAGACTGTTGTGCATAGGGCCTGTATCTGTTAGTCTGTCTGCACGGGTGGTATTCGTGACTATGTATACACTGCAAGTTGCTCTGTGTTCACTGATAGCTTTATGTTTGTGGTTCTGTCAATACAGGTGTCTGTATGTCTGTGTGCATGGTTGTCCATATTTGTCTATGTGTAAGTGTCTATATCTGGAGTCTCTAGAGATAGTTGTCCAGAGGTTCCATGCGAAATAGGGAAGTAAAATTAAAAGATGTCAGGCGTGGCTTATGCTCAAGCTGGTATAACATATTGAGCTGAAGCCCAGGCCTCAACCCACCAGCCTGACTGGGATCCTGCTGCTACTGCTGTCAAAGATGCCTGACTGGATTCCGGCGGTTCTCTCTCTAGACGCGTGCATGGCTTTTGACACCAGTGAGTGGACCTATATGTTCGCGGTGCTAAGATGAATGGGCTTTGGATCTCGCTTCCTGTCCTGGATCGGGCTCCTGCACAAAAGGCCCCAAGCGCAAGAGGTGGTCAAGGGGAAGACATTAAGAATGTTTCCTCAGCGGAGGGGCATGAGGCAGAGTTGCCCCTAGCCCCCTTAATATTCACTCTGATGTTAGAGCCAGTGGCAACATGGATCCGAAGGGACCCAATAATAAGAGGACTTCGCTGGAGGGAGGACTGAGAGGACAAAATATCACTGTATGCAGATGATGTCCTCCTGTATGCGGCCTCTCCTTGTTCTGCTATCACAAGAGTATTAAACATTTTCAACACTTTTAGTAGATACTCTGGGTGCACAGTTAACTGGTCGAAATCAGTGGTGTTTGTTCTCCGCAGCCAAAGGCACTCCTTCCCCCTGGAATGTGAAGCTCAAATAGTCGATATCTTGGCATCTATGTTACCACAGACCCATCCCTGTTTCAAGCCCGAAATCTACAAAGCCCCTTGACTTGACTCCAAAATGATGTCCAACACTGGCAGGCCCTCCCCTGTCCCTTTTGGGTAGGGCAGTCTTATTTAAAATGATGGCACTGCCGCGATTTCTCTAAATTTTTCAGAACAAACCATTCCCAGTTCTTGAGGCATATTTTAACGTAATAGATAGTGCGGTCCAAACACTCCCATGGGATGGGGGATCCTCAAGTATTGCACTCATCAAGCTGACCCATAGCTGGTATGAGGGGGAAATAGCATTGCCTCACATACAAACCTATTATAGGGCGGCCCAATTAGCAACTATAAATCAATGGGTCCTCCAACCGCCCTCGGAACCAGCCTACAGGATGGACCGATTAAATCTCCAGCCGAGAGGGTATCTGCAGGCGCTCTATACAGATCCAAGCGTCTTTCGCTGGAGGGGCCCACTGCACTGACTGGTAATGTGTGGCACTCAACCCTGGCTAACCTGGGGTGGAAGAATAAAATCATCAAAGCAACAACCCTCTGTGATTCACAGCAACTGGGCACAATGGGGACGAGAACAGGATTTGATAAATGGGACCTGATTGGGATCTCGAGGGTGGCAGACCTACATACGGGGGTGGACATGATAATATTTAAACAATTACAAAAATCTAACAAACTGGCCCACACTACGTTTTTACGCTACCTACAGATCTGACATGCTATAAGAGCAGTGATGCCTGAGTCATCACCATTAGAAGGCAGACTCCTCTAAGAGCATTTAACTCGTAAAGCGATATCCCTTATGTACCAGAAACTCATTAATAACTTACCCGACACTCTGATAATCTTGAGAGACCGCTGGGGACATGACATTAGTGACCTACAGGAAGAAGACTGGCTGGAAGCCCTGGCATCCCCAAGAGAAGTGGCCATTCTGGCCTGCTTCAGGCTGATCCAATTCAAAATCCTTCACAGAGCATACATTTCCTGTAATACACTCCTAAAATTGGGTAGGAAAGCTGACGCACTCTGTTACAGAGGTTGTGGGAAGGAAGGGTTGTTCTTCCATATTCTGTGGACATGCCAAAGAATCCAAGACTACTGGGAAGCCATAGTATGCATTTCTGAAATAGTGGGAGAAGAATGAATACTTTCTCCCAAGTGGTGTATATTGACTGTTTGGGAGGACTCTGATCTGGGACGAGCTGACCAGACCTGGGTCACCCTGGGTCTAATGGTAGCGAAACGTAACATGGCCCGTTGATGGGGGTCAGAAGCCCTGCCCACCCTGTGAGACTGGGACATGGACTGGTGTATGGTGGCAGAAAAATCAGTTTATGTGAGCAGGGGGTGTACAAAGAAATTGGGAATAATAAGAGACAAATAGAATGCATATAGAGGATGTCCTTGCACGGCCCCCTTGGGAGTGACAACTCAGCCCTGACTGACCTAAGTACTACTGAATGAGGTAACAGGGATAATGAAGGTGAATTAGTCATGCGATAACTAATGGGAGAAAAGAGAGTTGCCTGCTGAATTCTGTAAGGAACGATTGTCATGTACTAACACAACTGTAATGTGATGGTTCTCTTTTGCTCAAACTTAATAAAGAGAGATCTATAAAAACAAAATATGCCTGACTGTTTTACGGCAGGGATGCTTGAAGTATACTATTTTTATGTGAGATCAGCGGAGTGAGTGAGGGTTTCATAAGGCACATGTACACTGTTCTTCCATCATTGTCCTGTGGTTCTGGCTCTTTAATGAGCCTGTGTACAGACTGAAATGCAATGTGCACATGTTTTGCACCTTTAATCAGACACCCCAGGATATTGCAGCATTGATTAGTAAATTTAGTGGCACAAATATGGACATTTAACCGCATTTTTCCAGCACTTTATTTTACTCATAATCATTCATTTTCAGCCTGAAATCAATGGAAACTGTTTTAGCAGAGTATTCCACTTTGAAATGGGCATGTTTAAAGTGTCTGCAGCGCAACGGAAGCACAGCTCCAGTCCTAACCTCGTAGGAGGGAGCTGTATTTCTGATTTTAATTTTTTAAGTAGACCTCTCTGAGTAGAGTCTTAGTTTCAATGAGTTCATCCAAAGCAGTCTAGGACCAGCTATTGAAGCCCCAACTGATACTGCGGCTGCCCACAAGCTATCAAATGTGACATCTGAGATCAATTTGAAAACCAGTTTCATGTTTGCTAGAATATTAGTGGGGGCCTTCATTTTCCTATATGCAGTCATATAGGTATTGAAAGTGTTTAAGTAACACTTGGGTGTGGCATATACTTCACTGAAAAATTTGAAGCGGCATCAAACCTATTAAGTGTAGCCTCCACAACATCTGGCAGGCGGGAATTCCCTGATAAACATTTAGATGTTGATGCAATTGAAGCCAAAATAGTGTCAACCTTAGGAGGTTGAGGAAAATCTTTTTTTAAATCTTTGACCTAATATCTCTTGTTCAAGAATCGCAGATTTATCTGGATCTTTCCACTGTTTATATAAAATTTCCTTTGACATTGTGGAGAATCAGATCACCCGCATCATGACTCATATATTGTGAATAAAACCTCTCTTCCTGTCGGTCTTTGCTTTTAAAACCCAGGGTTTCTCTGATGTGAAACAATAATTCTCGCAATTGAGAGCCTTACCTATATTTTCTCTTTTGATCCTTTTCAAAATCATCATCTTGATCTTTAGAGCACCTTTGCTCTGGGTTGTGCCATTGCAGAATCAACAGCCTTTTTAGGTCGAGCCTATAGTCAGCGCTCATGCGCTGCTCTGCGAGACTTGCTGTACTGAAGTATTTAATAGAAGCCCCACCACTCTCCGACAATATTTGTCATTGGCTTGTGTTATTGTCCCTCGTAAATGATGGCTTCTGATTCGTAAATGGGCTTGTTAGTCCCTCCTTAGTACAGCCATGTCTCCATTTGTAACCTCCCATAGCGACTGGCCCTTTTACTTCGATTGTTACAGATTTTCGGGGGAGCGGGTAGGGGGAGATGCAGAGCAGGAATGGTAACTTTCACAGGCTGAGACTGGGATTTCTAAGAAGGAGGGATGCTCCAGCCTCATCCCCTCCCACAAAAAGGATTGTAGCTTTAGGATGGAATCATCCCAGCAACGCTGGCATCCTTGCACCATGGTGCAAGGGTGCCTGCTTTGACAGCAAATTGTGCACCAGAACAGGGGAAAGCACAGGGATGCGTCAAATTGTTGCAAATATGACGCATACCTGTGTTTTTAAAATCACGCAGCTCAGCGCAGCGAAATGGTTTGCAGCGCCTCGATGCATCATTTTGTTGTAAATGAGGCCCTAGATTTTAATATATAAATAGACAGAAGTGTGAATGGATTATGGCCTATTTCTGAAGTGTTTTGTGGGGTGTGCATGTTACTGAAAACTGCTCAATATGTGTTGTAAACAAGTGTGTAGCTGCTCCTGCTCATGACATTACCTAATCTATTTGAAGTTGTCTTTAGATACAGTTCACATTATATAAAATATGGGGCCAAGAATGTGTCCAGAGATGAGTGGTGCTACCCTTGGCATGTGCAAAGCCAGGGCCACATTTTTGCATACCTGGGCCAATTTTTAGTCCCAATCCGACCCTAGAAATCTGTAGGCAGTGTCAAGGTCAACAATTCAAATCTCATGGAGGATAACCCAGCTTTTCATCCCTCTCATGTTTTCAAAATGAGTGCCAGTTACGTGGGCAATAACAACACCTAATATTTACTTTGATAATTACAGCGAGATTGCATTTTTAATGGCTCATGATACGGGTACGGTATAAACGGCTAAATTCCTTTGTGCTTACTGATTTTAGTTATTATCCTTACAAATGAAGGCCCTGTTATCTAGTAATGTCTCCATAGCTCAGTCTACTTAATATGATTTCACTGCCACACCATTTTAAAATGTGGGTATACGTATACTCCTTTGCCATGCCATTTTAAAATGTGGGTATACGTATACTCTTTACTCATGTAGTCCGTGGCCCTGGTTTCACTCGAAAGTCCATAGCTGTAAATGTTATTTCAAACATGGTTTAACAGACTCGATCAAGTTCCTCTTAGCATGATCTGCAGCGCAATTCTTTAAATGCCCACTTGATGGCGTTATACTACTGTGTAATACATTTTAGCTTGTTCGAGGGCTCGGTGGAAAAAAAGATTGGCCTCATTTAGCATTGGCTGTATAGAAGATTGATAGCAGTGCACAAGTATTTATACGAAAAGTGTCACCTACCACCCCAATTAACCTTTGCATCGATTTTTACTGAGGAAACCGTATCTATTACGGAAAGAAAGCCTATGGAACCCATCGAATTATTTTCCCACATTTAAATGATGTGTGCCATCGAGATCAGTAACGCAGAAATAAATCCAACTCTAATGACAATATACAGACCCCCCCAGGATATTGCGGCATGGATCACATTTTCCAAATTTCGCGGGCAGTTTTGTAAAAATCGCGGCATTCGAAAAATGCTGGTTTCGCGATTTTTTTTGCAAATCGCGAAATCCTGCAGGGTCTGTTGAATAGAAGCATAGTGCACATACGCAGCCCAACTTAAGCATGTCACCCCTTACAATGGCTTTACAAAAGAGAATCAGTAACAGTATTTTCTTTAATTTGTTTTGTTTTAGATGTGCTATTTTATAATAAAAAAACAGTTGTTACCTTGAAAACTGATGCCATGGGACTGTCCCGACCACATTTCAGGTGGCCCCTTTTGTGGGCTCTGGACAATTGCCCATTTTGACAATGTCCTAAACCATAATTGACTCACCTACCATCCCTGTCTTTGCTAGACAGATTGGAGAGGCCCAGAAGCAGTGTGTTCAAGCTGCATGTCATCCTGCTGCCTGCCCGCAGTGCCCTCACTGATGGTAGTGAGGCTCCAGGAGAGGCAGTTCTGATGATTCATAAGTCATATTCGTATCATTCAGTGCACCCGGGTGGGCAAGACAGCCTCAGCCTAGCCCCCACCTTGCTTATGTCTGTCTCCCTGCCTCACTCTCTTTCTCTGGAGCCAGCTATGTTTCTTTCAGTTTCAGTATTGGTATTGCAGGCAGCGTTAAGGCCGCAGATCATGTGGACTGTGTAAAACAAACTGAAGGTTTGGGGTGGCCCGGGCAAATTATGGCCTGGCTAGGCCCCCTTCATCCACCCTCCATGCCTACAGCCCTGCCTGGGCCCCTCTGCTGTGGTCCCTGGTCTGCCAAGTGGTTCCAAATACAGTCCTGGATCCTTGGAGGTGAGCTTCTGTGCTGCAACCAAAAACATCCGCATTGACTCCAAAGCATCCTTTTGGAACCTCCGCATCCCTGTAAAACTGACGCATCACCACTACCTGCCCCGAAGCCGTGGACATCGCTCACTGAGTGCATGACGCAACAACCTCAACTTCCAACGAAGCCATGATTTTGATGCAACACCTCAGAAGAACCGCTGTTGCATGAGTCTCGGACACTGCATCACTGACATCCATGGTGCACCGTCCTGACTCTGGCGCATTCCCGGCCCTGCAAGGCTTTTGACCAAAGCATTGCCTTCAGCCCAGTGGTTCGACTACAACACCACAAAATTGACTCACTGCCCTCTTGACACTGACACATCACCGACACTGCACTGCCTTCGGAAACCAAAGCCTCACACCTGTGACTGACGCATCACCTCCTTTGCGTACAGCATCGTCCCCGCGCTCTAACGCCTCAATGACTTTGCACTGCCTAGAGGAACCGACACATCACCTGCACCCGCGATGTATCCTCTCCATTGTGCATCGCATTGAACCCCGAGCATTGACACATCCAAGGTACTGTCATCGGTTCGGCATAACTCCTGCCTCCGGGCTGCGCTCCATCGCGGTCGGACTGAACATTTGGATTTGCCCCAGTCAAGCGTGACCAGATACGCCCAGTTCACGTAGTTGACTTCGAAGCACTGCATTTTGAGTTAATCTTGAAAAATGCATATCTTGACTTGTGAATGTTGGTTTTTGTTGTTTTGGTCTTGTTTTACTCAGACACGTATTGGCTATTTGTCTAAAATGTGTGTGTGTGTGTGTGTGTAAAAAAATACTTTACACATTGCCTCTTCAGTTTAGCCTACTGCTCTGTGCCAAGCTACCAGAGGGTGAGCACAGGTACACCTTTAGTGTGTACTACACTTACCCTGACTGGGACTGTGGTTCCTGCTTGGACAGGGTGCATACCTCTGCCAATCAGAAACCCCATTTCTAACAGTGAGGAAGTAGCATGTTGGCTTCAAGCTGTAATGAAGAACATATTTTAGTGTAAGAATATGGACATGTCATCACCCTGCTTCTTCAGAAGCAGCAGGAGACTGAGTTACAATACTGTAAGAATTAAGGTCATCAGTTGAGGGGAGTGAAACGGTACTCAAGCAACAACCACAATCCTTGTCAGCGTGAATCACAAACGTCACTGAATTAACCTGTGCTTAGCCCTCTGGTAGCTTGGCACAAAAGCTTTCAAGCTTTACCTAGTCACTGTGTAACATATTTATGCAGCAAACAGTAATAAAATGAAAATACAACACAAGAAGAATCCCAACCCAATTTTGAAAAATAAGATACATTTTAATAAATAAAATAACACCAAAACAAATTAAATTCTATCAGTATTCTATAAGATTTTTTGTAAATTTTCTGTGAAATCTAGCACCTGAAAGACCAAAATGCCAACAGTGCATATCTGGTTGCGTGAGACTGGGACTAAGTCAAAAGATAAGGTTGACCATGGTGGAGCACAAGTCAGATACACAAGGTGGATTGGGCCTGGTCTCAGCTGACCTTCAAACTGAGATGAAATTTTGAGGAAAAAATTCAGCAGAAGGTAGAGTTCAGCGGGGCAAGCCAGCAGGCTGCATCCAAAGAGGAGTCGTCATCACCGGGGTGCGCTGGACAAAGTCTCGGTGAAGCCATTGACAGTGGCAGGAAAAGCTCTGAGCAGAAGAAGCAGGATTTCCAGTCTGTGGAGTTTGTTTTTATCGATGAGGAGCTGGTTATCATCGATCGAGGTGAAGATTTTTACCTTTGGACTTAGACAACTTTTTGAAAGCCAAAAACTTCCAGCAGGACACAGCTAAAAGCTGTAGCAGAAGAGGGCTCCATGAGGCTAGACACTGTCACTGAGAGGTCCTGGTGAACAGGATTTGCTACTGCGTAGAATAACGTAGCAGGAGCTACTGCAAAGTCAGACCAACTGGCAATGCACATTAGGCAAATCGACTGTCAGGTAGCTTCTTGTCTTCTGTCAGTTCTTCTGGTACTTTCGGTGAAACTTTTTCAAAGTCCCACATTTTAGGGCTGGGCAGGAGCAGCACCTCTAACACCACTTCCATTCCAAGCCTCCATGTGGTCCAGCCACCACAACATCTCCAACCTCGCCTCCTCTGAGAGGGGAATCTGGTCTGCATATCCGAAGCCTTTCTGGAGATGCTGAATCGTTAGCCTCTGGAGCGCTCTGTAGTGGAGGGGGCCCGGGAAGATTTCTTGTATCGAAGAAGCCAGCAGGCCCACCACCCGGGCTACTGACCTCAATGATACAATCTGCTTGTTCAAAATTAACCTCAATACTCTATTGATTGGCCTGACCTTTTGTACTGGGAGGAATAATTGGCATAGATGGGAATCGATCTGGAACCCCAGGAATTCTATGGACTGAGTCTGTGTCAGGATCGATTTTCTGGGAGTTCACAATGAATCCTAAGCTTTGCAGGAGCTTGATCGCCAAACCTAAATGTGTTACCACCAGCTGTGGGCAGCGTGCCATGATTATTACGTCATCCAAATAGATGATGAGCCTTACTACTTGGGCTCTCAAGAATACCACCGGACGAATGAGTTTCGCGAAGCACCAAGGTGCCGATGATAGACCAAAAGGAAGAACTTTGTATTCATAACAAACTCCTTGCCAGCGGAACTGCAGAAAATACCAATGTGGCGCTAAGATGGGGATGGACAGATACGCGTCCTTCAGGTCCAAACAGACCATCCAGTCTCCTTCTTGAAGAAGTTCGCGAAGTGCAGATAGACCACCCAACCATTGAACTCCTTGAGATTCAAAACTAGTCTTGATCCACCCCCTTTCTTCTCTACTAAAAAGATGCTGCTGATTAACCCTTGGGTGGAGATCTGAGGGGGCTATGGCTCCCTTCTCTACAAGAGATTGAATTTTGGCGGAAATGAAGTCTTGATCTTGTTGGGAAAAATACATGAGAGGTGGATAGGACGTCTGGGAGGGGGAAACATAGAGTAAAGTTTTTCGAGCTAACAAATCAAGAATTTTCTATTGAGGACACGGAGGCGAGGATTATGCTTCACTTCTCTTTACTGACATAAACAGCAGCCAATAAACTTTAAAATAGCTTAACCCCGGAAGGACAACCCCCCCCCCATAGTATGCATCAATCACATAGCACCCATCGGTATATATGGCTCTGACGCAATACTGCTTCATCTTTCTTTGAGAAAAACCTTCAAACACAGTCCTTAAATTTGACCGTTGAACCTCGCCGATCCTTCCTCGACTTGAACCAAAACTTAACCACAGGAACCTCTTCTCTTGATCCAAATTGGATTTTCTCTTGACCCAAATTGGATTTCCTCTTGACTCCTTAAGCCGGATTATTCTGTTCTCCTGAAAAGAGAATATAAACCGTAACATACCATTCACTGAATGTATTGCCAACAAGATTACGGGCGGGAAGAAACCCAACATCATAATACATAACTTTGCATAAAATCACATTTGTCAATCTGAACAAATCCAACCTCATATTGTATAATACAGTTTCTAGGGTGGGATAATCCTCGCCCACGTGTCCTTAATAGAATAGAAAATTTTTGAGGCGTTAGCTACAAAAGAAATTATTCTGTCAGTCCACGGAGGCTTCAGATTATGCTAGTTTAAAGTTGATCCAGCACCGTAGTTGCTAGATCTACAGTTGGTTTATGATAAAACGTCTTGAAAGTAGAATCAGAAGACCAATCCGCCGCAGTCATAATATCTTCCAATTGGGAACCGGTAGCAAAAGCTTTAGAAGCATTAGCTCCACTTACAGAATGGGCTCCAAAGGCCGACGTATCAATACCTGCCAGATTTAACAACCAAGTGACCCACCTGACGAGAGTTGCGGCAGTGACTGGGCGAAAAGGTCTCTGTAAGGAAATCAACAATTGCCCTGCAAAATCATTTCTAAATTTCACGAGTGCAATCTTCATAACATTTCAAACATTGTACAACACATAATTTTCTGTGATGCGGAAACGCAGGATAAGAGACACATTTAGAATTTGTTTGTTCTTTTTGAGATATTAAATTAAACCCCTGACGGAGTGAATACCCTACCTGCTAAATCCAGTGCTCGCACGTCAGACACTCGTCTACATGAAATTAAACATAACAAAAGTGTCAACTTTGCAGATAACTGTTTACAGGATAAGCCCTCATTTGCTGGCCAATTTCTGAGAAATTGTAGAACTATATCCATATCCCACAATTGTGAGTATCGTAGTTTTGGAGGATTCACCAACCTGATGCCTCTCACCACCTTACATACCAAAAGATAATCCTCCACCGGTCTTCCATCCACGTGAGGATGACCTGCCGAAATTGCAGATCAGAAATTGTAAACTGTCCTATAGGCCAAACCTTTACTTGCCATAACCAATAGTAAATTAACTAACATATGGATTCAAGATCCCACAGGATCCCCCTGTCGTTCAGCACACCAACTAACCCACTTACGCCAAGCTGATTCATATTGCTTATGCGTAGCGGGGGCCTAGGATTGAGACAAGAAAAACATTGCGTTCTCCGAAACTCCCGGCATTTGCCAACATCTCCTGAAAGTCACCATACCATGAGGGACAACTGCTCTTGAAGTACTAACAGATGAGGATGACCCAGAGGGTCCGTCAAAATCTCTGGGAATGATAGCAGACTTATTGGAGGCGCACACAACAGGGCCAGCGCTGCTGGGAACCATGCTTGTGCTCTCCAACACGGGGATATCAACATCACCTCCGCCCCCTGCCTGCGGATCTGCACCAAGACTCTCTGAATCATGACGAACGAGGGAAATGCATACAGCATACCTGTCGTCCAAGATTGAAGGAATGCGTCCGAGTTGAGCGCCAGAGGATCTGGTCGCCAACTGTAAAACCGGGGCAGGTGTGTATTCAGCCTGGACGCAAACAGATCTATCGAACAAGGACCCCACTTGTCATTCAGTTGATGGAATATTCTAGGGTGAAACTTCTAATTGCTGGAATCTCAAAGGAAACGTGAGTTCCAATCTGCCACCACATTGGCGCTGCCCGGGATGTACTCCGCCATCACCGATATGTAGTGAAGGATGCAATAATGTCAGAAATCCTTGGCTATTTCCACTAACAGCCGAGATCTCGTGCCACCCAGACGGTTGATATATTTCACTGCTGAGACATTGTCCATCCGCAGGAGTATGCAACAACTCGCCTTTTGTGGGGAAAGCGTCCTGATTGCAAATGAGCCTATCAAAGGCTCCAGACAATTTATGTGGAGTTTCAGTTCCTCCGTGGACCATCTGCCCCCTCGGTTCCATAGATCCGCAATGGGCTCCCCAGCCCCATCTGCTGGCATCCGATTCGATCACAACTTCTGGGACTGATGCAAATATGGCCTTGCCATTCCAAGCATCCATGTGTTCCAACCACCAAGAAATTTCTGTTCTGGCTTCCGCATTCAACTGAATCTGTTCCTTGTAGGTTACGCCCTTGCGTAAATGCTTAATTTTTTAACCTTTGGAGTGCCCTGTAATGAAGGGGACCCGGGGAAGATGGCTTGAATCGAGGACGCTAACAGGCCAACTAATCTGGCCAGCGTCCATAAGGATATAATCTGAGAGGCAAGCGCTCTCCTCAACTCCTTCTTGATCGCAATTCTTTTCTTCAATGGGACCAATAACTGTGCTGCCACCAAGTTCACCTGGAACCCCAAAAACTCCATCGACTGTGCTGGAATCAGAATAGGTTTGTCTGAGTTGATAACAATCCCCAACTCCTGTAGGAATTAAATCGTCCACGCTAGATGTCGAAGAACTGTATTCACAGTCTGAGCCATGATAAGGATGTCGTCCAAATAAATGATGAGTCTGACCCCTCCCTCTCTCAGGTTTGAGGAGTTTGGTGAAACCATAAGGTGTGGATGAGAGTCCTAACGGCATTGCAGAGAATTCATACCATTTGGTCCCCCATTGGAACTGAAGGAACCTCCAGTGAGGACGGAAAATAGGTACCGCTAGATAGTGTCTTTTAAATCGAGACGCCCCATCCAATCCCTTTCTAAGAGCAAATCTTGAAGTAAATGTATGCCCTCCATCTTGAAGTGGCGATAACCTACCTAAGAGTTGAACTCCCTGAAATTTAACACCAGCCGGAAGCCCTGATCCATCTTTGGAACTAGAAACACAGTGCTGATAAAGCCGTGATTGTGAGGTTCTGTCTCTACAATTGCTCCTTTGTGCATCAGTGATACCACTTCGTTGTCTATAAAAGACCTCTCTACATGGGAAAAATGTAGTGGGTGTGGTCGGTGAATCTGTTTTGGAGATGCATAAAAATCTATCTGAAAACCTTGTACTGTCTGAAGTACCCAAGGGTCGTGCATCAGGTTCTCCCACATGTGTATAAACCAAGCAATCCGACCCCCCACTTTGACATCCCCACACTGAATCAGGTTTACATGAGTAGGAGGCATCTCTGTCATTACTCTGTCCTCGATATCCCCCCTTCTGATGTCTGCCTCTGCCACCGCGATTTCTGGTGGGATAGAAATTGGACCGCTGGGCTCCCCACATCCTCTCTGGTCAAAACCTCTGGAGGTCTGATTAGATCCACGGCCGGTCGCTCGACCCCTGAAGCTTCCGGCCCTGGTAAAAAGACCAGTGGCGAAAACCTTTTTGATATTACTTTGAGCTTTGTCCAGTGCCGAGAATGTCACCACATATTTCCCCAACTCCTTTACAAATTTGTCACCGAACCATAACCCGTTCACCAGAGTTCCAGCTTCGGTCGTGGCCATGTCCGCAAGTTGCGGATCAATCCTCATTAGGAAAGATTGTCTCCTCTCGGTTGATAATGCACAGTTTGCATTGCCGAGGAAACGGAGAGCCCTCTGAGCCCATTCCAATATCTCTGTCGTGTCTAAGGGGGTGTTGGGATCTTTGGCTTGCACAGCCGCATCAAGGGTTTTCGTGAGAGGTCCAGACATCTAATAACGTATCCTGTCACCCTCTCCATGCTCTGTCCATCCCCTTTTTTTGGATCTTTGGAAAACTTTTTCAGGAACGTGGTCATATTAGGGTCCAACTCGGTGTGTCAGCCACCTTGCCCATGTTCGGTAGACCTCGGTTTTACGATATTTGTGGGGTCAAAAAGCAGGTTCTTATTAGTTGAGACACTGCTCACCTGATGCGTTTTACGCTTTCTTTTAGTCGCCTTTTTAGGCTCTTCTGCGTCCTGCTCCGAGTCCGAAGCGTTAGATTCCTCCGTCTTCCCTGGAATCAGAAGGGATAAATTTCCCGAAGGGATGGAGCCGCCATACCCATGGTCTTTAATGACACTGGACGCCACTTGTAAAAGGACTTCCGCTGAGGAGTGTAGTGATTACTCACTCAGTGCTGCCTTAAATTTGCGCTTGCCATAATTCTGCAGTGGCTTCGCAAATGGCTGTAGAGCCTTGATTAATGCCCTGTTCACAGAACCCTGGTTGTGGGTATCCAGGGCTTCCACCAGTTGCTCCTCCATCTGGTGCTCATAGGGCACCTCTTTAAATTCCGCATATTCATTATAGTCAGCTCACTGGTTAACCTCCTCGGCGTAATACGCCATTGTGCTAGTGGAGGTGAGGAGGAGATTCAGGGGGGGGGGAAACCCAGGGGTGTCACTGATATCCAAGTAATACAAAAAGATTGAATTCAAGGCACCCAGATGTCCTAACCTGTCCCTAACGTGATGAAAAACCAGGCACTCACCCTGTCACTACCTTGATTCCAAAAACTGTGCCAAAACAGATTTTAATCAGTCCTTATATTAGTGGAGGGAGCCACCCCTCAATCTCCCCTCAAACAGTGCCTTGACATGTTTATTTGCCCCGTCGGGCGTTCGGTGGGACTGAGGATCTCGCAGAAAAGGCTCACGTATGCATGAGAAGCCGAATGGGAATTAACTTCCGATTCGGCTGTTCGAGCATGCGTGACCCGCGTGGCCACAAAAAGAGGACTGCTCCTCAAGCACGTAAAGCGTGTCTGTCCTGCTCCCGCTCCACACAGCAATTGCCACAACGAGCGCCAGAGCGCTAATCCCTCATAAAAGTAAGCGCGTGCAATAGCGCCGTATACTGCTAAAAAGTATAGCCATTACCATGAAATCAGCGATCCTGACATAAATTAAGCGTTTACAATCACATAATATAACGCAATAAACACTCATAAAAGCAAATAACAAGAAATGGAAAAAACACTCACTTTGCTGCTGCAGCAGCAAAGTAAGAGGAAGCAGTATTGCGTCAAAGACATATATACCGATGGGTGCTATGTGATTGGTGCATACTATGGAGGGGGTTGTCCTTCCGGGGTTATGCTATTTTTTAAAGTTTATTGGCTGCTGTTTATGTCAGTAAAATGAAGAATAGCATAATCTGAAGCCTCCGTGGACTGACATAGAATTCTAGCTTGTATCCCTGCACCGTCTCCAGGATCCAAGCATCCTGAGCGATTGCCTGCCATTGTTGCAGAAAGAACTGGATCCTGCCCCCTCAACCTCACCTCTGAACACAAAATCTGTCTCACCTGAGTTTCTGGTGTCTTGGTTTCCATCTGATTTCTCCCATATCTGGCTTTCTCAAAGCAGTTTCTGGACCGTCTTGTCGGGTAGAAGGAGGGGCTGTTGTTGGGGTCTTGCTAGCCCCTGCATTTTTGGTGGTATTGGCCAAGCGGGCACCCTGATTGTAGCCACAGCCGAATGATCGTCACCAATATCATCCGGCCCTGCCAAAAACCAGACGGAAGGCGCGCCTTAGGGACTCCTGCGCCTTGCCAAATCTGCTATGAGTAGCCACGAACTTGGTAAGTTCTTTAAGAAACGGGTGTCCAAAAACAAGGCCCAGAGCCAAGGGGCCGAATTCCGACATGGAGAGGTCCGCTAATTTTGGGTCCAATTTTAAAAGAATGGAGCGGCGCCTTTCACTTGACATGGCGCAGTTTGCATTGCCGAGCTGGCATATCGCTTGTTGAGCACAGCCATTCAGTTCCTCCGGATCAATAGCCATGGCTGACTCCTTAGCTCTAAAGCCTAACACCAGGATCTTTGTGAGGGGTACCCGCATGTCTAGGAGCTTGTCCTGGCATGTTCTCCATGCCCTATCTATGCCCTTTTCGGGGTCATTAGAGTACTTTTCCAAGTACGTCACCATTGTGGGATCCACCTCAGGTGTCTCGGCTACCTTGCCCTGTAAATCCGGTCTTGGGCACTCCGAGCACAGCCGCGCTCTTACGTCTTTGTCAAAAGCCTGTCTGAGGTGCAACTGAACATAGTCCGTTACCTCTTGAGGAGGTAGCCAGGCAGTAGAGTTTGGGTGCACTATCTCCGCGGGCTCGAAGTTGAGTACTTTAGGTTGCGATGGCTGTTCCAAATGCCACTCCTTTTTTGAGCGTCTCAGGGCTTTTTCTTGGTCCAAAGCATGGCCTGAGGATAGATCATCCTCGTCTTTAAACAGTGATTCAAATGGTCCCGCTTCGGAAAGAGGGGTGGTGTAATCATGTTACTTAGACATGGTCTTGGCCAATTTGCGAAATCCGCCTTGTGAGGGTTTTTGGGACCGGGCCCACTGGCCTTGTGTTGTAGGCTAGGAGCAGGAAGCTAGCCTTGCTGTTGGGCGTAGCCACAGAGGTGGCATTTCAAAGGCTCTATAGCCCGTACGAGGGCCTTATTCACTGAGTGTTGCACCCCTGCATCAAGCGCATTGACTAACTCCTGCTCCAGGGACCTTGAGGGTTCTTCATCAAAGTACTCCTCATCATAGAAGTAACCAGCCATGTTGATGTTGCGCTGTGTGACCGTTTATTTACCACAGGAATGTCACACACTCAAACAAGGGGGGGGAGCAGTTCAGGAGCAATTATTCAGGGGTGTGGTACCACCCCCAGCAAGCCAAGAAGCTACAATAAGGTTATAAGGGGGAGGAAGGGCTTGCTACAGACCACTCTAGGCAGAGCCTATGCAGAGGATTATACGGCCCTGAAATCAAGCACACACAGGGCGTCAGAGGGAGCAGACACAAGTTGATGTGCACTAGAGCTTAAAACGCTGCTCCTGCATCCATTTGAAACTGACAAGCACTAAAATGGCGGCCGCGCATGCGCAGAGTGGGGCCACTCGTGCGGGTAGAGAGGACTGCGCGTCTGACTAGATGCGTGTCCTCGCTCCCTCTCCACCAGGAAAGACACGGCCGCCCTGTCGGGAGGCAGAGAGCTCGAGCACCGTTCCCAGCAAAACCAATAAAATACAAGTAGGTACTCAGGAATCGAACCCCAGGCCTCGCAAGCAGAGGGGTAGATTACTGCAGGCACAAATCACTTAATAAATACCAGGGAAAGACCGCGTCTGCCCGACCAGGCTGTAGAGCCCAGCTGCGGTTGCGCGGAACGCCGCTATGTGAACTAGCTCGCAAAAATCAAACACATTAGCATCAATCGCAATCATGCAAAACAGAGAGATAATGGAAGAGCACTTAACTGGCTGCAGAACAGCAAAGAAAGAGGACTCTACTACTATTACATTTGTTTATATATGGAACTACTCTATGGTTGATCAGGTGACTCATGGGTAATGTAGTGTTTATGTAAACTTTTCTTTCACTGGCTACTGTTTTAGTAGTAAAGAAATGAGAAAGCATAATTGGAGCCTCCGTTCCTGACATAGATTTTGCTGCAGTGCCTCTTGAACGAAGCCAGGTGGGATACAAGCACGTTTTCCATTGATGCTCGAAAAGCACCATCCTGGTGACTGTGTGCCCAGAAATAAACAGGAAGCACTCAGCACAATTACAATAAAAAATTAGCTAGCATTCGCGCCAAGAATTTTCAATTCTATTAAGGACACGGAGGCAAGGATTATGCTTCTCTTTCTTATTTATTGCTACTCACAGCAGCCAATGAAAACTTATCTTGTGTAAAACAAACTACATTTCCTATGATGCATGCACCACATCACTTCCTGCATAGCCCCATAAGAGCCAGTAATACCGGAACCTGTCCTATTTCTTTGCTCCGAACATTAAAGTCCAATAATTATAACAAAAGTCCAATAACAGCTTCCAACGTGGAAGAACCAGACCAGCTGGGAGGAACGTCAACTTCAAGCAGGAATACGACTAATCCATCTTCTTTTCGGATCCTGAAAAAACAGAGATAGAACAACCTGTAACTTCTGTATAACCAGAATATGTATGCAAACGGGTGGGCAATAATTACAATACTGTAATGTAAACGGGTGGGATAATCCTCGCCTCCGTGTCCTTAATAGAATTGAAAATTCTTGGCGCGAATGCTAGCTAATTTTTTATTCTATTACAGGACCGGAGGCTTCGTATTATGCTAGTTTAATGCTGATTAAAAACTACAGCGGATATGTCACCCACCGGTTTATAATAAAACTGTTTAAATGTAGACTCAGAAGACCAATCCGCAGAATGCATGATATCTTGAACAGTAGAACCCAACATGAAGGTCTTAGAGGCCATAGCGCCTCGAACAGAATGTGCACCAAAGAATTTAGTATCAATACCTGCTTCCTGCATAACATTTTTTAACCATCTGGCTATAGTAGCCGCAGTAACAGGTTTGTATGGTTTCTGCAAAGCAATCAATAATTGTACCACGCCATCGGGCCTGGTAGGCCTGGTACATTCTTCATAAGCCTTAAGACATTGAACCACACAAAGTTTAGCATTGTCAGGAAAAGCATGATAGTCTACGCTGCGTGACATGGTTTTAGTTCTAGACGTAATATTAAACGAAACTCCCTCCGGAGTAAATACTCTACCTATAATATCTAGAGCCTTAACATCCGAAGAACGTCTACAAGCCGCCAGACATAGCAACATGGACAGTTTGGCCGATAATTGTTTCCTGGACAACATATTGTTGTTGGGCCATCTGTTAAACATGGAAAGAACCAGCGAGACATCCCACAAGGAAGAGTATTTTGGTCTGGGTGGATTAGCTACTCTGATACCCTTTAAGAGTTTACATATTAAGGGGTGCATCCCGACAGGTTTGCCCTCAATCTGAGAGTGACCCGCCGAGATGGCTGAACGGAAATTATTAACAGAGCGATACGCTAAACCTTCAGACGCTTTTTCGGACAGTAAATTTACAATAAAGGGTAATTCTGCCCCCACGGGATCCACATGTTGTCCCATGCACCAATGAACCCAGCACCCCCAGGCTGAAGAATATCGCTTCCTGGTAGAGGGGACCCACGCTTGATTGATGAAGCCTGAAGCTTGCTCCGAAAAACCTGGCATTTGCCAACGCTGCCGGAAAGTCTCCAGGCCATCAGAGACAGCTGCCCCGATAGTACCATCGGGTGCATCTCTCAATGAGGGTCCTGGAGCATCTTCGAGGACCAAGGGATCCTCCTGGGGAAGTCGCAACTCGCCTCCAGCAGTAACGGGAACCAAGGCTGTGACTTCCACAAGGGAGTCACCAATATCACCTCCGCCTTCTGGTGCATCACCTGTGTGAAGACGCGAGGAATGAGAATGAAGGGTGGAAACGCATAATTCAAAGTCGGGGTCCAATCCTGTGCAAAGGCATCCGTCGCTAGAGCCAATGGGTCCGGCCTCCAGCTGAAGAACTTCGTCATTTGACGATTCAGTCTGGAGGCAAACAGGTCGATCTCCCCATATCTCCTGCAACCACTGAACAACTCGTGGGAGCAGTTGCCAGTCGCTGTAGTCCTTGAGATGGCGTGAGTTCCAATCCGCTACTACATTCGACTGACCTGGAATGTTTTCGGCTATGACCGAAATCTGATGACTCAGGCAATGATGCCAAAAGTCCTTCGCTATCTCTACCAGCATTGAGGACCTCGTGCCCCCCAGTTTGTTGATGCACCGTACCGCCAATATGTTGTCCATCCGAAGAAGGATGCAACATGAGACCTGTCTGGGAGATAGTGTCCTGGTCGCAAATGATCCTGCAAGGAGTTCTAGACAATTTATGTGAAGATTTAACTCTTCTAGGGACCAACGTCCCCCTGTGGAAATATTTCCGCAGCGCGCTCCCCTACCCCAACAGCTGGCATCGGATTCTATGACCACTTCCGGTAGAGAGCCGAAAATCGCTCTGCCGTTCCACGCTTCCACGTGGGCCAGCCACCACTGTATCTCCTCCCGCACTTCCGGGGAAAGAGGGACTAAGTCCGTGTATGACAGACCCTTTTGCAAGTGTTGAATTTTGAGTCGTTGAAGGGCCCTGTAGTGTAGGGGTCCCGGAAATATTTCTTGAATGGACGACACAAGAAGTCCCACTATCCGGGCAATCATCCTGAGAGAAACCATTTGTTTGGTCAGGAGGAAGCGAAGCTCCTTCTTGATATCCCGAAGTTTGGAACATGGAAGACTGAGCTGGGCCGTCTGAGAGTTTATGACGAACCCCAGAAAATCTATCGTCTGCGTGGGGCACAGAACCGATTTTGGTTCGTTGATCACAAACCCCAGGTTCTGCAAGATGCGAATGGTCATGCGCAAATGCTGAACCACCAATGTCTGAGACTGCGCCATGATGAGCATGTCGTCTAAGTAGACAATCATGCGAACCCCTTGTTCCCTGAGGTAGGCTACGACAGGTTTCAGAACCTTGGTGAAGCACCACGGTGCTGAGGAAAGTCCGAAAGGAAGGACCAAATATTCGTACCACCGGTTCCGCCATTGAAATTGAAGTAATCTGCGATGGGGGCGATATATGGGAACGGACAGATAGGCGTCCTTCAAGTCCAGACGGACCAACCAGTCCCCCTGCTCCAGTAGGTCTGCCAACAGATGGATGCCCTCCATCTTGAAGTGCTTGTAAGTCATGTACTGGTTGAAATCCTTCAAATTGAGTACCAACCTGTAACCACCGCCTTTCTTCTGTACCACAGCACAGGTACCTAGCTCCTCAGCCAAAGCTGTATCTCAATTATTACAGCCCACAGGGCGTAGTGGAGCCAAAAGAGCAAGAAAATATCCAAGGAGGTGTGCTCCCTCCAGGCCCAGGTCATTTTTGCAGCCAGTCAGGCGTAAAGCAGTGCTCTCTGTATGAAACTCAGCTTGGAGTGGCAAAAACGAAAGAAAAACTACAGAAAACGGGCAGTTACGACGTGCGTAGCCCAAATCCTACCAAAACAGCCCAATTGGGCTACGCACGTGGAAACCTAAAGCAAAAGTAAAAGTGACAGGCTCCAAGCGCACCGGCATATGAGGGGAGCCTTCGCGCTATCTCAAAAGTTGAATTTCACCCGCCGAAGGCGGGGCGGTACCGTGCCCAATGTTCTGCTTAAGCGCTAAACGCGCTGAAATTTAGAATGACAATGCGGCCGAGTGCCGCATCTTTTAGCTGTAAAATCGGCGCGATGCACACCTGCATCGATCGCCGTAATCGGAGGACTTGGCAAAGCTCATAAAGCATCCCCGCTCCCAGCGTGAGCCCCGTAGCGCCAAGGGCGCGAAATCCGACCCGCCTATACAGCGGTCAAAGCAATATTCGGGCAGTGATTTAACCCCTTCGATGCGCATGACGGAGCGGTTCCGTCATGCGCATCGGTTGCGCTGTGCGTATGACGGAACCGCTCCGTCATGGCCCCGCCCACGCAATAGAACCTTCAGCACAGCGCGGTAATCCGCGCCGCGCTGAAGGGGTTAAGAAGCATAGCGGCGTTAGTTATTCAAGCTTTGTAATACACTGACAATGCGCCGCTTGCAGCAATTAAAGCATCAAACATAAAAATAACACATTAGCAATGCCAATAATGGAGATCTCAACTTAACTGTCTGCGTGAGCAGCAAAGAAAGAGGACAGGTTCCGGTATTACTGGTTCTTATGGGACTATGCAGGAAGTGATGTGGTGCATGCATCATGGGAAATGTAGTTTGTTTTACACAAGATAAGTTTTCATTGGCTGCTGTGAGTAGCAATAAATAAGAAATAGAAGCATAATACGAAGCCTCCGGTCCTGTAATGGGGGCTTGGGGGTGGCATTCGAAGAATGTCCACCCCCGGGCAGCTTCGGGCATTGGTATCGCCCAGGGCTGAGCTCGTGCAGGCAGGGAGCCTGCTTTGGAACGTTGGCGTTCAAACGCCAGGTGCTAATTAGTGGCAGTTGGGGGTCCAGGAGCAGGTAGGCAGGAGGCGCGCTCGCTTTTTGTGCCTCTTGTGTTATTTATTGGGGCTCTGGAAGGCTGCTAATTGATTTTTTTTTATGGCTGAAGCTGCGGAGAGAGTCAGGGAAGCCCTTAGAACATTGTGCCAAGCAGGGAGGGAGGATTTATTGGCCCCCGGTGTCCTGACACAGGCTTGGACTGGGTTAACCCCTAAGAAGAGGGCTTCCTCTGAGGGTGTGTCTGCTGCAGTTATTGCCTGCACATTATCGGACAGTTCCCCTGAAGTTCTTTCTGTGGAGAATTCAAAGTCTTTGAAGAGATTATCTAGGGAGGCTCCCCTTCTTACCTCTTGTCAGCAGTCAGCTCCTACTGTTGTGGCTAAAAGCAGGGGGAGGGCTCGCACACGCTCTGTGAGGGGTAGAGGTGCTAAGAAACCTGCCTTTCTTAGAGGGATTTCCAAGGTCTCTGAAGTTGTGGAAACTGTTCGTAATGAGGCATTGGCGCCATCTAGCGGCAAAGTACATTTTCGTGATTCTGGCAATGGTGAACACATGCTTTCTGGTAAATCGCCTATAAAGCGCAATATTCCTATTTTTAATAAGAAAATGTTATTTTCAGTGGTTGGTAATTCTGTTTCTGGCTCCTGTTAGGTCTTCAGATACCACTAATTTGTTAGCGGAGTTTTCAAGTTTGCCATCTGTTCCCAGTGTAAGGGCTGACGAGTGTGTGCCTTCTGGTGTATCTTCGGTTTTGCCTTCTTTGGACTTTCCTGTCAGGGAATTGAATAAAGAATTTTTGTCCGTTTCTGTTGTTGGCGGAGAGAATGTTAGCCGTTCTAGGTCAGAGCATGAGCCTCCTGCCACAGGGGGATGGGTGTGGGTGGGGGGGGGAATAAAGGCAGTCCTGCGGTGCCTGAACATCAACGGTCTGCGAGTAATAGCGACTCGCAGGCCAACTCTGCGTCTAGATTGCAGAAGGGCATCAGGTGTAGCGAGTTTCCAGCGTCTTGCTCACCTTTGCACGCGGTGCCTGAAAATTTTCAAGGACCCCCTCAGTCTGCAAGTACTAGCGGCTTGCAGGCCGACATTCCTACAAGCCTGAGCAAGGGCGGCGGGCGCAGCGAACGACCATTGAGTGAGTTTCAGGCGTCTTGCTCGCCATTTTCCACGCAAGAAGCAGCTGTTAAAGAGATTTTTCCAAATTCCTTACCTGAGTATAGGCTTCCACAGCTTAAAAAAGCAGTGAATTGGAGGGTTTTCGACGGTGGTGTTGGGGATGGGGCTAGGCCTTCAGGTAGTGGCGTCGAGCAGAATTATTATGACAATGGAGATAACGACTTATCTGACCTGGAGGAGGGTGAAATCCCCCATCAAGAGAACCTTTCTAATGATGGTTTTTCTTTCAAACAGGGGCGGCTTGTTAATCCGTTTTCTCGAGCTGATCTTTTACAGACACAAGAATCCGAGAGGAACTGGAAGCGGCTAGAGCGTTTTTCCAAGGCCTCGGAAGGAATCCAGACGAGGAAGCGCGCAGCTTTGGACAAGCCCCTTCAAACAGGTGGGCAAGTTGGTGATGCTTGTTCTTTATTTAATGTTAAAAAACGTAGGGAAGTAGCAGTTCCGGAGTCAGTCACAGGTGATAAGGTTTGTTGTCATTGTAAATTTGCAAGTTCACAGGGACAGGTATCCCCAAAAACAGATGCAGTTGCAGCTAAGGTACCTGTTTCAGTTTCGCAAGAAGAAAAGAATACCAAAGACAAAGGTACAGGTTTACAGAGGTTGCCTTATATGGGGTTGTCCATGCCCCTGGGGTCACATTTAACTAAACATACTAAAGAAAAGATTTGGAGCGGGGAGTTTGTAGACGTTTTTAAACTACTACATCGGGAGCTTCAATCTAAAGAGGGTTCAAGGGAGGAGGCATGGGAGCTAGCGAGAAGACCCAGGGTTCCCACTAATATTGATTCCTGGACCTCTGCCTTTTTGATTTTCGCTAGCGTTTACTGTGAAAAGTTTCCGGACCGTTCGGTCTCTCTTTTAAAATATTTGGATACTATTAGAAAGGCGCATGCAGAATTTGGGGGCTTCGCATGGTTACACTATGATGAGGAGTTTCGTGCTCGTTTAGTGTTAATTCCAGAAAAACCCTGGGGTGAGGTAGACAACGAATTGTGGGTCCAGTGGATGTATCCCCAAAGGCCTCCTCCTACATTACATACAGCAAGCGGCTTGGCGATTACCCCACGGCCCTTTCTTAATAGACCCACTCTGGGAGGGGTGGGGTCATGGGCTAAAGACACAGCTTTCACCTCAGGGGCGTGCTGGAATTTCAACAGAGGTTTCTGTCAAAAGTATCCATGCAAATATAGGCACGAATGTTCAAAGTGCGGCGGTAAGCATGCCGTGTTGCAATGTTTTGCTGGACAAAACCCCAGCTTCTATACAGGTCAGGGCAGAGGGAGAGGCGTCCCTGTCCAGCCTCCTTTCAAAGGCGGTTACACCAATTGACATTCCCAACTTATGTAAGTGGCTTAAATTTTACCCTCTCAGGGAGAAAGCTTTAAAGTTAGAGTGGGGGTTTAAGGAAGGTTTCAAACTCGGTTATCAAGGTCCTAGGCAACGTAGGTTTGCGCAAAATTTAAAATCTGCAAAGCAGTTTCCTCAAGTCATTGCTAACAAATTAGACTCTGAAATTGCTGAAGGTAGAATAGCCGGCCCCTTCCTTTCCTGGCCTCTTCCCAATCTTATTGTTTCTCCTTTAGGAGTGGTTCCCAAGAAAACGGAGGGAGAATTCCGTATGATTCAACATTTGTCTTGGCCTCAAGGGCTGTCAGTAAATGATTTTATAGCTAAGGAGGATACTGTAGTGCAGTTTTCTTCTGTGGACGTAGCTTTGGATTTAGTTGAAAAGGCCGGCTCAGGAGCGGAGTTGGCAAAGAGTGACATTAAGTCAGCTTTCAGACTGCTTCCAGTGCATCCTCAGGATTTCGAGTTGCTAGGGATTCATTTTCAAGGTCAATTCTTTGTTGACAAAGTGTTACCTATGGGATGTGCACTTTCCTGCCAACTTTTTGAAGATTTCAGTTCTTTCCTACAATGGCTTTTTTCATTCAGGTCCGGCGACATGCAAGTGTCGCATTATTTGGATGATTTTCTTTTTGTGGGTAGAAAGGGCTCTCGTTCATGTGGCAAGGCCCTCCAATTTTTCCAATCTTTGATGCAGGAATTAGGTGTTCCCTTAGCGGCAGAAAAAACTGAGGGACCGGAGACTTGTCTTATATTTCTAGGCATAGAAATTGATACTGAAAAGATGGAAGCTAGGTTACCACAAGGCAAGGTGCAAGAAATTGTACAGTTGCTCAATTGTGCTAAGGCGGCGAAAAAACTGACTCTATTTGAGATGCAACGGTTATTGGGTCATTTGAATTTTGCCTGCAGAGTAGTGAAGGCCGGGAGATCATTCTGTAGGAGGTTGGGTTTTGCTATGGCAGGTGCGTCATTACCTCATCATAGGGTCAGGGTATCTATTCAAATGAGAGCAGACTTTGAGGTCTGGTTGATATTCCTGGAGAGTTTTAATGGTGTTCCTATCAGGTCCATGGGCGACCAGTTTTTATGGTCTATACAGATATTTTCTGATGCTTCAGGATCTAACGGTTTTGGACTTTTCTGGGATGGAAAATGGTGTGCTGAGCAGTGGCCTCCGCACTGGATTAGGGAGAAGCGCAGTATCGCGTTTTTTGAATTTTTTCCCTTGATAGTAGCACTGTCAGTCTGGGGTAAGTTTCTAGCTCACAGATCTGTTCTCTTTCATGTCGATAACAGGACTGTGGTCGATCTGGTCAGTGGTCAGAAGGCAAGGGACAAACGCCTGCTCCAGTTATTGCAGAATTTCATGCTGAGTTGCTTATTGTTGAATATAACTTTTAGAGTGAAGCATATTCCTGGAATAGATAATACTATAGCTGATGCGTTATCTCGTTCCCAGTGGCGGAGATTCCGTGGTTTGGCACCCACAGCGGATGCAGAAAAGACTCCAATTCCTCAGGAGCTATGGCTGCTGGCAGACTGACGATTAGGAAGTTGGTGGAGCAATCTCTGGCTATCAGCACACGCTTAGCGTACAGGAGGGCATGGGCGGAATTTCTACAGTCAGGTGCGGCTTGTCATGGCAATGATTGCTGGAGCAGAGTTTTCATTTTGAAAATTCTGGGGCTTTTGAAGCTCTGGCTTGTCTATGCGTTTTATTAATTTATTAATAATTAACAACTAATTATTTGTCTTGTGCAAGTGTGTTTCATTAATCAACCTGTTTGTCCTAACACAAGAGAAAGCTACATGAGGGTTAGCCTAAATATGCTGTTTCTGTATTTATAATAACGTGCAAGTTTTCATGTTTAAACGTTGCTGTGTGCTATTTATTTTGGGCACAAAACGCTGTCTGAATTAATGCTTTTTATGTCGCAAAGCTAGATAAATGCATACACATAAGGGTATTAGTGGGGTTAACACTGTCTAATCATTATGTTGTAGTAATCTTTATTTTGTCTCTTTGATTAAAGATGGTCTATTGTGGCCTATGGAGGCCTTTATGAAAGGGCTGAGAATAATTTGAAGCCTGGCTGAGCTGTGGTGCACGCAAATCTGTGATGTGACAAGGGAGACCCCTGCTGGAATTCGGTTGAAGACAACTGACCGTAGTCCTTGAATGGAAATTTCCGTGAGGACATCAGCAGTTTGGAGGATCCCCAAAAGAAATGAGTTGTCCTTGGTGAACAAAGAAGCTTCTAAAATGAACATTGTGCTGAAGCCGAGTTGCCGAGGGAAATGAACAAGATGGATACTTTAATAGTTTCTATTTCTTGGTTGCTGTTCCGTGGTTTGCGTATTGTGACTTTTCCTGAGCGGAGATTTCAAGATGTTGCAAAGTTACATCCCTTCCTTCTCGTTCTGCTCAGTGATACAGTTTTGCCTGTCAAATCTATGTGTGTTTCCATTGTATTTTCTATTATAAAAACTGTTAGCTTAGGGAGGGCTCTCCCCACTCTCTTTCGTCGCCTTTTGCCGCGTGAACTTGCGTTGCTGAGGACTGATGCTGAGGACCTGGTCCTGAAAGACTTTACCGAGAGACTGGTCCTGACCCGTTCTGACACTTAGTTAGAATAGGTAATTATGAGAAATGATTTATTCTGATTTTACTTTGACTAATTTTAGATAAAGCAATATAACTTTTAAACATGGTGTTGAATATTTCTTTCCTTGTCAATTATTGAGTATGTTTTTGATTATTGTTTATAGATTGTTTATATTATGTTAGACAACCACTAAATCGGTCCTATCGCCTAGATATAGATGCAGGGTGTTTTAGAAGTTTTCTTCCCACAGGTTTGCTGCTGGTAGAGTATTTGAGCGTATGTTAGTAAAATGGGCCCTAGCGTATGATGAATGTATGTGCGTGTAACTGTGAGATTACTCTATCTGTGGTAGTGGGCATATTTTTGATACCCTGATCTGTATCAATTTCTCTGGTAGCAGAGGATGGTTTAGATGGTTGTCTTGATCTGATAAGATAAGATTGCTTGTAAATTAGCTTATTGATTATTGATTTATTTTGATGTTGTTGGTATATGTACTAATACTATATGTTGGAGTCGTAATGTTTAGTTATATGTAGTGCTTCTGGAACTTGGAAGCTGGAAACAGTTCCGTAGTAGGGCAGAGGAAGGTGTATATGCTGCTCTCGGGAAAGGCGGGATTGTAAGGAATTACGTGTGACAATTGGAGTTGCGCGTTCACATTGTCTGGGTTCGGAATCAGTGACATTGTATGTTACTATTAGAACATTTCTGGTATACAAGGAGTGTGTATCGTAGTGAAAGTTATCTGTGAAACTCTGGTCTTAAGTCCCAGGGATCCGTAAGGATTGCCGTTAAAGCTTATTGCGGGAGGAGTAATAGGTATTCTCTGAGCTTGTTTGCAGAACTGGGCAGAGGTAAGCTGCTTAGTTGTTGTGAGTTATAATTCTGTACAGAGGCAGATTGTGCGCTGTTCTCAAGAAGCAGGATTCTGTGTGTATGTACTATATTTTTCTCGTATGAATGTGCGTGAATGCATATACATTTATTGATTGTAAGACTCTTTTGGATACGTCCTAGAGGAAACAGTTATGAGATGTATGTAAAGTTGTTGACTCTTGAGAAATAGACTCTCTTTTTACTATTCTGTGGTTAGCGAAGCAGACAATGGAGATGTTTTTATGTTGTTACTAATAGATTTTGTAGAAATCTGGACACACGAAGTCTACTGAGAGTTTTTGTAAAGGAGGGGTAGACAAGTGACAGAGACAGGAGACAGAGACTGCAGCGGCTGCTGACGTCAGAAGGACCGCGCACTGATTGGATAGTGACTCAGAATAGGGTTCGCGCTAGGATTGGTGCGTTAGTGTGAGTCGCGCAGGGATTGGAAGAGCTGCTTAGTGACGTAGACGCTCCAGGACTGGTGCGTTAGCGAGAATTGAGTTTTTTAACTTAAAAGAGTAGAGAGTTTGATAAGTGTTAGCTAAAATGTATTATCAAGAAGAGAAAAAGAAAAAGACATTCTTTGGAAAGGTTAAGAAGTGGTTTAGCAAGGATAAAGAGGTTAAGACAAGAGAGGGTGAATTGCTACCTCCAGCGAAAACACCTGCATCCTTTATGGTTGCAAAATATGGATTACATACCTGTATATGGTTGCAGAATTGGGTCAGGTATACTAAAGAAGATGGTATTCTAGCATTTCCAGAACATGGTTCATTTAATCTGGCCGTGTTGATAAATTTGCGGGAAAAGATGTTATGCTTAGACCCGAAGCCGAGACCTACACAGTTCGAGGCTTTAGTGGAATGGGAAGAGGAAGTTCATGACAGAGAAAAGCAAAGGTCTGGAGGGTATTACAGATACATGTTTGGGAGGAGACATGATCGTGAGACACATCATGATCGAATGAAAAGATGGCGAGATGCTACCATGTCAGATGGATTATATCCTATGAGAACAGTTGAAGCTTCTGCTCCTTCAGCAGAAAGGGTTTCTGAGCCAGATATGAGAAGATATGGAGAGTATGAGGATGAGGTCTTAAATGACATGATTTACAAGAGACCACCTCCATATAGATCAGAACCAGATGAGAGTACACCAGTTGTTTCTCCGATAAGAGATACAGTTGAGAAAGGAAAAATGACACCTGAATCAAGAAGTAGTAGTTCTTTCAGAGAGAGAGAGAATCGAGGTAGTGAGGAAAATGCCAGACAATTAGCAAAAACGACAACAGAACTGACTGAGAAAATTAGAGAGTTAACAATGAATCTGGAAGCTGTGACGGTACCTGTAACTATAGGTCCGGTTATGCCTGTATTTGACAAGCAGAAGACAGGTGAGAATGGACTGGTGATTCCATATGTTTGGAATGATTTGACAAATTCAGCTGGTCCTTCAGGAGATTCGGATAAAAGAACAGGGAGAAATGACCTTAGACAAACAAGACATGACACAGGTAGTGAATTAATGGATGTTAGTGAACCTAGTTGTTCAGGAATGCCGATTTTAGAACCACAGAGAAAAGGGGTTCCAGTGAGAAAAACTGCAGAAATAACAGTCGATGATTTAAATGACTGGATGAAGGTTCTTCAGAAAAAGGATAAAGATTCACAAGTTATTGATGTGGTTAAATTACGTATAGAATTAGAAGAGCTTGTGACAGGAACAATTCCGACAGAAATCCTAAAAAGTCATCATGATGGTGAATTATTGTTCATGTGTAAGAGCATAACATGGAGAGCGAGAAATACACATGATAGACTAAGAGCAATAGCAAATGAGCAAGGAGTTGACATTGATAAAGTAAAGGCTTTACAGAAAACGTACAGAATAGATTTCACAGAGAAGGACATAGAGAATTTGAATACTTCTGGTAGAACAGGACAGATTAAAGAAATGGTGGCATTATTGCGAAGATGGGGTGATGTGGAAAAGTGGAAGGATAGGTGGTATAAGAAGAGAGAGGAATCTGAAGATAGAACAACTTACTCAGCATTTCCAGTGAGAGAAAAAGAGAAACCAGTGGAGCAGTTTCCCATGAGAGAAATACCTGGAGGAGGATATGTACATGTACCATGGACCAGACAGGATATTTTATCATTTACTAATGATTTCCCTCGATTGAGAGAAAAGCCCGTCGAGTGGTATAGGCAGGTAGACAGGTTTGTGAAATTGTCAAAAGTGCTGTGGGTTGACCTGAATAGTCTGTTTGATATAATTGTTCCAGCAGACTTGTGGACTGAGTGTAAAATAGTAGTGAGTTGGCCTACTGAGGAATATCCAAGAGATCCGAGAACAGGGGCACCAGATCCAGAAGTAATGAGGAAGTACGATCAGGTAATGGTATACCTGAAGAGTAAAGTTCCTCCAAAAGAGACAGACTGGGTTAAAATAGATCGAACACAACAGGAAGCAAAAGAATCAGTTCATGCTTTTTACGAAAGGCTGATACTGGCTTTTAAACAATTCAGTGGAGATGAACACCTGGGTGACAAGGATTTGAGTCATTTTGTATACAGATTTGTATATGGTCTTAGACCTGAAATTGGTGAGAGAATTCGTGAACACACAGTGGATTGGCAGAGTAAGAAAGTAGATGAGATTCTGAGACATGCAAAATATTTCAGTGATGAAATTGAAGCAAAACAAAGGAAGTTGAAAGAAAAAGCAATGTGGGCACAAGTGAAAGTTGCAGAAAGACAGGAAGCACAGTTAGTGGAACAGGCAAATAATCCAGGAAATAATACAGGGAATAGACCAAGATTTGCAGGAAAAGGAAGAGGAAGTCTTGAGGAAGCAAAGAAAAAGTTCCCGTGTCACAACTGTGGCCAACTGGGACATTGGAGATCTGAATGTCCTAATCCACCATTAAATGAGGGTAAATCCTTAAATCAACAGGTGCAGAATGAAGGGAATAACCAGCAGCAACAACAGCAGAAAGTTGTGAGACAGCAGCAGAGTCAAGAGCCAAAACCACCTTTAACGCAGAATAGAGGGGTACAAAAGTACAGTCAGGATTCGGGATTCTTCAATGATGAGCAGGTAAACAAACCAAGACGTACTAACAAGGTACAACAGTACTTGTTAAAGAGTGAAGGGAGTGAGTCTGAGGGTGATTATTGACGGTGCCGAGGAGAGGAAGAAGAGTGCATACTTGGTGCAACTCTAGAAATAGACCAGGCAGGACCATTTGTGGATGGGAAAATAAATGAGGAGAGTGTTACTTTTTTAGTAGACACAGGTGCGACAAGATCAACTGTCAGGTCAACAGATGTTAGAAATCTTCCTCTCTCGGATGAAGCAATCCAAGTAGTTGGTGTAGCCAATACACAAATCAGAACACGTCTTACTGAACCAGTGAGAGTACAGATAGGAAAATTTTCAGACATGCACAGATTTATTGTCTGTGACACGAGTCCAGTGAACCTGTTAGGTAGGGACTTGTTATGTAAAATGAACTGCACAATTTTCTGTACACCAGATGGAATAGCTTTTGAGACACCAGATGATGATGTTTTCTACCGAATGACTCTAGAAAATAGAGAAAATGAGTTAATTGGTGCATTTCCAGTGTTCAATCCGGAGGATCTGCCTCAAGTGCTGAGAGACACAGTGAAAAGAGCAGTTTGGGATTTTACAGGAGAGGATGTGGGATTGATGAATAATGTAGATCCAGTGAAAATTGCAGTAAAAGAGGGAATTGCATATCCTAACATTCCTCAGTACAAAATGACACCAGAAATAATTGAAGGGATAACTCCTATAACTGAGAAAATGATTCAGCAAGGAGTCCTGAGAGAACTATTGAGTAGTCCGTGTAATTCACCGATAATGGGACTGAAAAAGTCTAATGGCAAGTTCAGGATCGTGCAGGACCTGAGAAAAGTTAATCAGATTGTGGTGGCATGTTGTCCCATCGTACCAAATCCATCAGTGATTCTGTATCAAATTCCACATGATGCTGAGTGGTATACGGTGATTGATTTGTGTCATGCATTCTTTTCAATTCCATTGCATCATGACAGCCAGCCGATTTTTGCATTTAGGTTTGGCCAGCGTATTTTAGCATGGTGTCGTATCCCACAGGGGTATACAGAGAGTCCTTCGATATTCAATCAGTTATTGAAAAGATCGTTGGAAAATTTGCTCATGCCTGAGAGCTCAGTGTTGGTGCAATATATTGATGACCTACTTGTGGCATCAAAGACACGTGAAGCTTGTGAAGTGGATACCATAGCTTTACTGAATCATCTGGCAGATGGAGGGTTAAAGGTATCTCCAGCCAAATTGCAGTTTTGCAAGAAAGAGGTGCATTATCTTGGACATAATATTGAGAAAGGTCTGAGAAAAGTGACTACTGACAGGATCAAAATAATCAGAGAAATGAAAGCTCCGAAAACCCAGAGAGAAGTGAGAATGTTCCTGGGTATGGTGGGATATTGTCGTCAGTGGATAATTAATTTTTCCCTGATAGCAAAGCCATTGATTAAATTGACAAAAAGTGATATGACAGATCCATTGGATCTGGATGCAGAACAATTGGCAGCATTTGAAGCAGTGGCGTAGCTAGAGCTTGTGGCGCCCGGGGCTATCCCTCAGATTGCCGCCCCCCCCCCCCCTGGGGGAGGGCATGCACTTCAAAGAGGTCCGAGAGACACGTAGTATGGCCGCTAATAGTTACCTTTATCATGCAAGTTACATGCACATACATGACACGGTCCAAGGCTACACAGTTGAAAACACCGGTGACTGGCAGTACAAAAGAGAACACACAGACTGCATGATCTATCTGGGGACTCAGAAAAACTGCATGTGACATCCATCAGAGAGCTGCGTGAACAATTACCTGGTAATCCCCTCAACACAATGCAAACATGCACATTCATGACACTGTTCATGTAACCTTCATCTACAGCTTACATTAAATGACCATTCATCATGGTCCCCCCCCCATTAAAGCAGTGGGGACCTGCACAAACGTGATGTGCTCTGTGGACCCAAAACCAACTTAACAGTATCGAAGCCTGTGATTCTTTATCTTTCAAAAACAGCAAATTAATTATTCACAGGGAATGACTCACTGTGTGCCCTTAAAACTAAACGCAGCACAAAGGGGTCAGTCCGCTCCACCTTGCCAACACAGACCGGATACAAAGCCCACTCTGGTGGCCCAAAGGCAACAACCAGGGGTCACTCCCTGTCATTACTTCCAAGCAGCAGCAACCAACTCCCTGGGAATGAAAAGACATGTGCTCTTGGTTCCCAAAACCAGCTTGTAATAGTGCATCTCTTCTTCACAGCAGCCTCAGCACACACATGGTGCACAGCCTGCCTGGGGGCCCAAAGCTAAAATACAGGGAGGGGCGACACATTATGATCACAATCCTTAAACACAGTTGTGGGGGGCCATGGGAACTTGTTCAACTCTATCCAAGACCCGGGACCAACTGTTCCGGCGCTGCGGCACTCCTTGAATATTCAGAAGAAACCAGAAAAATAGGACCAGTAAAACTCACTCTTTTCCAAATCTCTTTCTAAATATTATCACTTTCCATGTAATGTTCCTTTGATGGGAAGAGGAGGTTTCTGAGGTGGGAGTATCAGGCAAGTGATACTACTCGGGCTCCATCTGTTCGAGCCTTCATGGAGGATCCCTCTTCATTACTACCTCCACCTGACCACGGACTCTGCAACGCACTCCCTTACGGGCTCCCTCTGTGCGAGCCTTCAGGGAGAATCCCTCTTCATTACTACCTCCACCTGACCCCGGACTCGGCAACGCTCTCCCTTACAGGCTTGATTATCCACTACTCCTCCCTCCAGTGCACCTTATCTCACAGCTGACCTTGGGCCCCCAGCCCCATATCAGGCCCCATCGGGCTCCACTTTGCTTTTTCCCGGTAAAAACATTAGTAAAATCACCTTCAAACTTAAAACATTGAATATAGCAGTAAATATAATTAGCATGCACTTTAAAGTATGTTCCACAGTAGCCCTTATGACCCGACTGCTAATTAAATAAACAAAAACAGAAAGGCCATAACAGGGCCGGCTTTAGCGCTGATGCGAAAGTCTTTTTTGGCGCCACACTAATAACCTCTTTCTCCATAAATACCTTTACTACCACCTTCCAACAGTGCCCCTCATCCCTCTATGGCCCCCCTAGTGATCTCCTCCTCAGATTCCCTCACTCCCTCACGCCACAAGTGCCCCTCTTCTCCCCATAGCCCCTCCCCCTCATGACCTCCTCCTTGGACTCCCTCACTGCCACCATCCACCAGTGCCCCTTATCTCTCTGTAGCCTCTCCCCCTCATGACCTCCTCCTCAGACTCCCTCACTTCCACCCTCCACCAGTGCTCCTCATCTCACCCTAGCTCCCCCTCCACACCATGACCTCTTCCTCGGATTCCCTCACTGTCACCCAGGGCACAAGTCCTAAAAAAAGAAGTGGGGGGACGCTGACGTCACAACAGCAAGTGATGTCACGAAAGGTGGCTTGCACCATCAGACTCATTGCCTCCCCTCGCTCACCCCTTAGATGCCATTGCATCAGAAAAGCCAGCGCGTGAGCAGCGTTCTGAATGAGCTCCGATCTCGCCCCAGAGAGGCCAAAGAGTAAATGTGTGGCTCCAGTAATCGAGCTCCCGCGAAAATAAGTGAGGGGACGCCATCCACCCGCCTGGTACCCCGACTCGAGCCCTGCAGTCACCCTCCACCAGTGCCCCTCATCGCTCCACAGCCCCTCCAACTACCTCCTCCTCAGATTACCTCACTGCCACCCTCCACCTGTGCCCCTCATCGCTCCGTAGCCCCTCTCTCATATGCATTTGTTGTTTAGCGCTACTCATATCAGTGTAGTGTGTCTGCACTTTACACCACGAACACATTATACAGAGACAATGAATCATACAAGTATGTAAATCAGTCTACAGGGAATGTCACATAAGCCAATGAGGATTACAAGGTGTAGGAATCTGCTGCATACTTAGAAAGAGGACACAACAACCATAAATAAAGATATTTCTCCCCGTTGTGCCTCTGGTGGGGAGGCGTACAACTCTGATACATTCCCAGGTCTACTAATGTTGGTGAATCTGGGAATGTGTCAGAATCCATGGTTAAATGTGCTGGAACACCTACACTCCACCTGAGGCATGCCTCCCTGCTGCAGATTAACGCAAGGCAGCGATTGCGCTGCCTTGTGTTACTCTAGATTCCTCAAACCAAGGTGGCCTTGCGGGACTAGATAAATCTCATTTAGGTTTTGTGACGCCGTTTTGTGCCCTTGCGACGACGCAAAACCTTGATAAATATGCCCCTGTTTGTCTTTTCTTGTCTCTGCAAAGCGCTCACATTTGAATTCATCCACACCCTCTTTCATCTTGTTTCATTGCTACAGATACAATGATTTCGTTGTAATGTTAGCAAAATGGAATTAAACATGCCGAGGAGGGAAGCAAAAGTGTGATTTGTTATGAAAGGTCTCTAAAAACCTCCCCAATAAAAGATTATTCGCAGCAAAACACTCCAAGTGTTGCTTTATGTGTATGCTATTTCATTTGCACACACTCCTGCTTGCTGCAAAAACCTAATAGCATTACCGGTAGCCTTTGCTACACTGTATTTCAAAGTAGGTCCGTGTCATCCATACTGGTGGCCAGTATATTTTGAGAGGGTTTGGTCTGGGGAAACACAACCTTAGGATTTAAAAGAGTATTCCATGGGGGTCAGCTTTACTGATAAAAATGTATCGCTGCCCAAACATACTCATTTTAGCAACATTAGAATGATGAAAGACTGAGGAAGTTCTAACTATATCACAAAACATATCTATACCATTCACGTTTGTATGCAGCTCTTTGGTGACAGACTCAGTTCATTGGTCACTGTCCTATGTTAGGATTGTAACTTCTGAACTGCAAGTAACACAAGGATCTCTGTGGCAAAGGCAACAACCCACTGAGCTTCGACACAAAATACAGTTCATCTGCATTTAAAAACTACTAACAGACAAATGATTGCTCTCAAGCGAATCATTAATCACCAGCGTTATTGGGGCATCTTTTATTGTCTTATTGTTGTCCTGCATCGGCCATGATAATGATAAAAACTTCAGTATCAACTATATGACTTGTTGCCCCCCTCTTTTCGCTCCATGAGATGGTATCCATTCTTTGTTCACAAGGAGTATAAAATAAACAGTACCCCCCCCCCCGTGATAGAGAATGGAGATTCCTAGCCAGACAGGCATATAAGGATAAAGTGGTCAACTGTGTCTTTCATGTGAAATGTGATGCGAGACACAAGCTGCTCATCAAGATGCTGAAAGCGCCTAGAGGCAGCCATCCCATCTGAGGCAGGTGTTTGCAGGGTCGTCCTACAAAAACATATAATTACCTGACGCCTCCTTTTCTCATGGCCTTCAGCCGATCATGCATGCATCCCGGCCGCTTTTCCAGTGCCAGGTCAATGACAGCAGGTCTTTGTGACACTGCACACTGGCATCCTGGAAATAGTAATGTGGCTGGACACAGAGCTTTACACTAAACCTAGAACTGGCAGGAACCCCGCAGGAAAAATACAGACATGACGTACATCTGCAACCTCATTGACAGGGTTCGAGGTTCAGAGCACATAGACCCAGGCACCACGTCATTGCCATAGTAAAGTTTGAACCCTTGCCTTGTGTTTACTCTGTAACACACAAAAGTATTTTAATACCAGGGCATGCTGAGCCAGGTAATCACTGCTTGAAAGAAGGACTATAGGGAACAACGCATCCTACCCAAGAGTAGGCTCGAGCGAGATTTTAGTTATGGTCAATTTCACTTTATACACGGAATCCTTCACAATCCTCAAGGAAACCTTCTGAACTGCAAGTAACACAAGGATCTCTGTGGCAAAGGCAGCAACCCACTGAGCATCCACACAAAATACAGTTCATCTGCATTTAAAAACTACTGACAGACAAATAATTGGTCTCAAGCGAATCATTAATCACCAGCGTTATTGGGGCACCTTTTATTGTCTTATTGTTGTCCTGCATCGGCAATTATAATGATAAAAACTGTTTAAATGAAGCGCACACGAAGTACGTGTCCTGCTGGACCTGCGCATATTTAAAAAAAGAAATGAAACACATTCTCTTACCTACTACTGCAGTCTGCACTAAAACGAATTATCCACGCAGCAGGCTCAGCAGACTGCCCCAGGCCACAAGGTCCTCACGAGAGTGCGTAGTGGTGAAGCGCGTGACGCGTCACCGCTACGTTCTCATCGCGAGGGCCGGGCAAAAATGTAGCCCAGGGCCGTCATTGGTAGCGCTGGCGCGCGCTCTCCATGATTGACGGCCCTGGAGCAGGCTGGAATGGGCGGCGCCGCGGGCAGAGAGATTAACGGTCATCATGGCACTCATAGCACTACAGGTTAGTGCGCGCTGCTTTCCCGGCCGCGGCGGACTTTATAATTTATTTAGTGACACTGTGTCCCTAAATAAATTAAAAGGCCGCCGCCGCCCTAAATATAGTGCCGCCTGGGGCGGTCCGCCCCCACCGCCCCCCCCTAGCTACGCGCCTGATTTGAAGAGCTCAAAACAAAAATGTGTGAAGCTCCAGCTCTGGGTATGCCAGACTATGAAAAAGAGTTTGAACTGTACTGCAGTGAAAGAAATGGATGTGCACTTTCAGTGTTAATCCAGAAACATGGGCAATTGAGAAGGCCTATTGCGTACTTCTCATCGACACTTGACCCTGTAGCTGTGGGTTTACCAGGTTGTCTAAAAGCTGTGGCTGCAACATGTAGAAGCCTGGAACAAAGTGAGGGAATCATAATGGGGTATCCTGTAAGGGTATTCGTACCTCACAATGTGGCAATTCTTTTGACAAGAAGCAGAACTCAGCATATGTCAAATAGTCGGCTGACTAAGTATGAAAAGGTGATTCTGGGAGCATCAAATGTAACTCTTGAGAGATGTACGAATGTGAATCCAGCGACACTTTTGCCGGATATTGGGAATGTGAGTATAAAAATGGAAGATGATCATGATTGTTTGGATGTGCTTGAGTACTGTACGAAACCAAGACCAGATATCAAGGATGTTCCCTTGCCGGAGAATGATCATGTGTTGTTTGTGGATGGATCATGCCTGAGAAATGATAATGGTGTGCTATGTGCAGCATATGCAGTGTGCAAAGTTTCAGAGGTTATGGAAGCATCACCATTGAAAGGAGTAAAATCTGCGCAAGTTGCTGAATTAGTGGCATTGACAAAAGCTTGTGAGATTGGGAAGGATTTGAGAACAACTGTGTTGACTGATAGTCAGTATGGGTTTGGAGTGGTGCATGATTTTGGCCAATTGTGGCTACAAAGAGGTTTCTTGACATCGGGTGGAACTCCGATAAAGAATGCTGAGCTGATTGGAAAATTGCTTGAGGCGATACAGCTGCCTAAGGAGTTAGCAGTTGTAAAATGTGCAGCACATGTTTCAGGAGAGGATTTTATCACTGTTGGCAACAGGTATGCTAACGATGTGGCGCAATATTGCGCGAAATTGAATCAGTCAATTAACAGGGAAAGAGAAAAGAAAGAAATGTCTTTCCCTTCTGTGATGTTTACTAATGTCCTAGAAACGTGGGATGAAGTGAAACAGTTACAAGATGAGGCAGGAGAAGAAGAGAAACAAGATTGGGTTAAGGCAGGATGTGCTCCAAGAGAAACAGACCATGTTTGGGTCTACAGAGATGGCAGACCAGTGATGCCAAACTCAATTTTGTCGTCAATGGCAAGGATGTATCATGGCCAGGGACATCTGGGGAGGGACGCGATGATTAGGTCCTTTAAACAGACCTGGTACAATGCAAAGTTTAGGGCAATTGCGGAGAGCATCTGTCAAAGGTGTTTGATTTGTCAGCAATTTAACACTGGGAAAAAGACAGTGGTGAGTTTAGGGACAATTGGCAGAGAAGGAGGTCCTTTCACAAGAATGCAAAATGATTTCATTGAAATGCCCCAAGTGAACAGACTGAGGTATGTTCTAGTGGTAGTCTGTTTGTTTTCAAGGTGGGTGGAAGCTTACCCGACAAGAAGAAATGATGGATTAACAGTGGCAAAATTACTGTTGAGGGAATTGATTCCTAGGTTTGGGTTTCCAGTTACAGTTGAATCTGACAGAGGTAGACACTTTCAAAATGAACTCATTGGTTTGATTTGTGAAGCATTAAAAATGCAGCAGAAGCTACATTGTGCATACCGACCAGAGGCTTCTGGTGTGGTTGAGCAGATTAATAGCACAATCAAAAACAGAATTGGAAAAATGTGTTTAGCCACTGGCATGAAATGGCCAGATGTTCTGCCTCTAGTCTTGATGACTATGAGATCTACTCCAGATAGAACTACAGGTTTGAGTCCGCATGAAATCATTATGGGACGTGCAATGCGCCATGCATTCGTGCCTGTGAATAAATTGGTGACAATAACTGATGACATGATTTTGGATTACTGTAAAGGCCTGGCTGACGCAGTTCATTCTGTGTTTCATCAGGTTGGAGAAGAAGCTACCACACTTGAGAAGAAGCAAGCTCATGATCTAAGTCCAGGTGACTGGGTGAGGATTAAGGTGCACAGAAGAAGAAATTGCTTGATTCCAAGGTGGGGAAGGCCGAGACAAGTTATTCTGACTACAACGACTGCAGTAAAGTGTGCTGGAGTGAGACACTGGGTACATGCAAGTCATACTCTGAGAATTCCAAGCCCGAGAGAGGGAACTGGTGAAGAGTATTATGAAGAGTCAGATTCCAGTGATGGTGAAGATCCTGAAGATACGGAATCAGTGAGAAAAGAAGCAGAGAGAGCTTCAAGAGATTCACTGCGAGTATCAGAGGGGAGATCAGATTCTGTGAAAGAGCCTGAAGTTTCGAGTAGCAGTGGAGGGAAAAGAAAAGAAAAGAGAAAACACACAGAGACCACTCCTGAATCAGAAGAGGAGGAGATTGAAGAACCACTTGAGATTATTCTTGAAGAAACAGGGTCAGAAGAAGATAGAGAGGGACAGATTGCGGAAGACCCCCGAGGAGGTGTAGGGAACATTGATGAGGAGCTAGGTGAAGGGACAAGTAGACAGCAAGAAGATTGCGTGTCGGAGACCCGAGGAGGGACAGAAGTAGGGAAGTCTCAAATAGTGGTGAAAGAATCTGTGAAAGAAAAGAAAACTGCTAAGAAACGAAAGCAAGAGGCAATTGAAACAGAATCGGATGATGAGAATGAACAAACAGAAGGTCGAGTTCTGAGAAAGAGAACTTCAATTGGAGAAAAGAGTGTTAAAGAAGTGAAGCCGAAAAAGGTTGTGAAAGGAGATCGTTGGCCTAACAACAGAGTGAAAAGACTGAGATACAGGATAATAAGAGCAAATACATCGGAAGCTGAACAAGTGAATGAGGTATCCAGTCAAACTTCAAAAGCTGAAGAAGAAAAATCAAAGAAATCAAAAGAACCAGTAGAAATAAAAAGAGTTAAAAGAACCAACCAAAAGTACAGATCACCGGAATGGTCTTATGTGACACTGTCTGAAGAAGGAAAAGAAGAAACAGTGACTCAAGATAATCCGGAAGTGGTCTTGAGAAAAGTGGTTGAGGAAGATACTGGTGAAATCCTGAAAGTACTCTTGACTGACATTGGAGAAGAGTCAGATGCTGAGGATTTGAATGTTGGAGATCTGATACAATTTGATGTTGAAGAAATTGGAGTGAAAAATGATGAGTATCCAAACTGAGTAAAAGAAGGATTCACTTGGACTGAGTGAACAGAAAGATCTTTGAAGAAGCTGAAGAGTTTGGAATAAACGTTGGAGATTTGAAAAGTTCTAATTTCAGTAGTGGAGTAGTAGAAGTTAAAGCAGAATGGCTAACATAGAGAATAATCAAAATAGATGTGCCTTCTTTAAAAGGTGGTGCAAGATGTGCTGCTGTTGTACTGGAATATTAATGCTTCTATGGGGTGTTTTAGTTTTATTAGTTACTTTTAAGGTTGAGTTTGGAATGGACACAGAGAACATGACTAATATAGAGAAGAATTCACAAAAAGTAGTTCCAATTAAAAGTAGTAATTACATACACAAAGATAGGTCAATTAATAATTTTTCTAGTAATGTTTTTTCTAAACTGTTATATGAATATGTGAAGACAATGGAAGTGAGGGATTGCTATGTCTGCATGCAGTTACCTGCATCCGTTTCAGAGGGTGTTACTTATCACCATTTACCAGCTACATATGGTATTTCTTGTAGTATTTTAAGTAGTGTTTTCTATTTGTTAGGGAAAATAGATTATAATATGTCTAACAGAGATAGTATTTTTGGGCATTTGCCAATGAACAAAGAGCTGAATCCAGCTAAAGAAGCTAACACTTTTGGTGAGATTTTTATTGAAGAAAAGGGACTAACATTAGATTACATTTTTAAGAATAATTTAACTTGCAGTTTGAAAAAAGAGGAGAAAGCTTTCCTGGATATGGTAGAGGAAAGGAGAGTGAACATGCATGAGAAAGCAGGGAAATATGAAGTGAGTGAGACAATTTGGGACATTGAGATGGGAAAAGAAATGAGAAATGGGGCTAGTCCAACTTTAGCTCTAGATGCACCGCAGAAAGGTAAACTATGCATTACCAGAAGGAAATCCCAATATGATACATATTTTGTGGGAACTAGTGAGTGCCATGATACATACTTCGTTGCGACTGGTTGGGGTTTTAGAGGTGGTGAAGATACAATTTTTCCAGGAGTGTACTATGTGTGTGGGAACAAGGCTTATTACAAGTTGCCTGACCATTGGTATGGCACATGTTATGTGGGTTTGGTTTTTTCCTAAGATTTTTCATACAGATAAAATAAGTGATGTAGAAGATATTAACCTATTAAAATGTTTTAAGAGGGAAACTTGGTCTGAAATTGTGGGTGACATTTTTGGGGTTTTGATTCCAGCGGTGGGAATTTCTTTAAATGCTTACGGAATTCGGAAATTGTCCACAGTGGTTGATCGCTTATCGACAAATACCGCAGGTGGGTTTCTTTTGGTGAATACGGAGTTAAGTGCCGTACGTGCCATGTCAATGCAAAATCGACTTGCCCTTGATATTCTTTTGGCTAAGGAGGGTGGAGTTTGTGGAATTTTGAAAGTTCAACATTGTTGCACTTACATTCCTGATGAAAGTAAAGACCTGAAGGTCTATATCAAAAATATTACTGATTTGCATGAAGAATTAGTACCACTTGAAACTGGGAGCTT
This sequence comes from Triturus cristatus, assembly GCF_964204655.1. Taxonomy (NCBI): domain Eukaryota; kingdom Metazoa; phylum Chordata; class Amphibia; order Caudata; family Salamandridae; genus Triturus; species Triturus cristatus. Next base: position 1,359,850,020 of record NC_140590.1, read on the forward strand.
ATGGACTAAACTAGCTAATAAGATGATAGCTGTTAAGGATTTTATTGCAAAAATAGGTAGTACTATTATAGGTAGAATATTGTTTCCGTTGTCTTGTATAGTTGTTGCTTTACTGATACTGAGATTAGTGTGTGTGTGTTGTAAAAACAGGAGAGGGAAAGAGAAATTGAAAAATGAAAAGAAAAATAAGAATTCGAAAAATTCGAAAAGAGAACCAGAAGAGATTGAATTAGAAGAGTTGAGGGAGAGTGTTTATTTAGAGACTAAGAGAGATGATGAAAGAGTGACTGGTGTGTAAATTTATGTAAGGGGAAAAGACATTTCTGATTTCTCCTAAAATGGGACTAAATTTTCACTAATTTTTTTTTTTTTTTTTTTGGGTTTATTTGGTGATAAAATCACCAAAAGGGGGATTGCTGGAGCAGAGTTTTCATTTTGAAAATTCTGGGGCTTTTGAAGCTCTGGCTTGTCTATGCGTTTTATTAATTTATTAATAATTAACAACTAATTATTTGTCTTGTGCAAGTGTGTTTCATTAATCAACCTGTTTGTCCTAACACAAGAGAAAGCTACATGAGGGTTAGCCTAAATATGCTGTTTCTGTATTTATAATAACGTGCAAGTTTTCATGTTTAAACGTTGCTGTGTGCTATTTATTTTGGGCACAAAACGCTGTCTGAATTAATGCTTTTTATGTCGCAAAGCTAGATAAATGCATACACATAAGGGTATTAGTGGGGTTAACACTGTCTAATCATTATGTTGTAGTAATCTTTATTTTGTCTCTTTGATTAAAGATGGTCTATTGTGGCCTATGGAGGCCTTTATGAAAGGGCTGAGAATAATTTGAAGCCTGGCTGAGCTGTGGTGCAGGCAAATCTGTGATGTGACAAGGGAGACCCCTGCTGGAATTCGGTTGAAGACAACTGACCGTAGTCCTTGAATGGAAATTTCCGTGAGGACATCAGCAGTTTGGAGGATCTCCAAAAGAAATGAGTTGTCCTTGGTGAACAAAGAAGCTTCTAAAATGAACATTGTGCTGAAGCCGAGTTGCCGAGGGAAATGAACAAGATGGATACTTTAATAGTTTCTATTTCTTGGTTCCTGTTCCGTGGTTTGCGTATTGTGACTTTTCCTGAGCGGAGATTTCAAGATGTTGCAAAGTTACATCCCTTCCTTCTCGTTCTGCTCAGTGATACAGTTTTGCCTGTCAAATCTATGTGTGTTTCCATTGTATTTTCTATTATAAAAACTGTTAGCTTAGGGAGGGCTCTCCCCACTCTCTTTCGTCGCCTTTTGCCGCGTGAACTTGCGTTGCTGAGGACTGATGCTGAGGACCTGGTCCTGAAAGACTTTACCGAGAGACTGGTCCTGACCCGTTCTGACACTTAGTTAGAATAGGTAATTATGAGAAATGATTTATTCTGATTTTACTTTGACTAATTTTAGATAAAGCAATATAACTTTTAAACATGGTGTTGAATATTTCTTTCCTTGTCAATTATTGAGTATATTTTTGATTATTGTTTATAGATTGTTTATATTATGTTAGACAACCACTAAATCGGTCCTATCGCCTAGATATAGATGCAGGGTGTTTTAGAAGTTTTCTTCCCACAGGTTTGCTGCTGGTAGAGTATTTGAGCGTATGTTAGTAAAATGGGCCCTAGCGTATGATAAATGTATGTGCGTGTAACTGTGAGATTACTCTATCTGTGGTAGTGGGCATATTTTTGATACCCTGATCTGTATCATGATCATACAGGCCTTTTACTACGCAATGATGACATTCTCCGTTTTGTGTTGAGCAACATTGATAAGGGCATTACAGCTGCTACCATTGCAGGGAAGCTATCAGGAATATCCTTTTACGGAAAATGTTTTTGGGGATATGACCCATCTTTGGGAGAGCTGGGTAGAAGGATTTTATCAGGATGGTCCAAAGTTAAAAAACGTGGTGCATTACAGCGCAAACCTATATCTCTAAATTTGTTGGAAAGGATTATAACAACGTTGCCTTCACTTTGCTTTTCCAATTTTGAAGCAGCGTTTTTTACACTTTGCATGTTATGGCTATTTTTTGGCGCCTATAGAGTATCTGAACTTTTGGGTAAACGTTTTATTCAGGGTCTCAGATATTCAAATGTCTCTATGTCTGCAGATTCACTAAAAATGTATTTAGAATCATCCAAAACAGACCAAAGAGGAAAGGGGGCTACTGTGGTGTTGTGGAAACTTAGCGGTCCATTATGCCCATGGTTTGCCTGGTTAAAATTTCAAGAATTTCCTCATTATCCTAACAGCAGCTGCATTTTCCAACATCAGGATGGCTCTCAGCTGACTGCTTCTCAGCTTTTGGCTGTACTGAGGAAATCGTTGTTGTCATTAGGTTTAAACCCTTTTGATTTTGGTACACATTCATTTCGTATAGGAGCTGCTTCAGAGGCCGCCAGAAGGGGCTGCTCTTTACAACAACTGCGTAGGCTAGGCCGTTGGTCCTCTAATTGTTGTTTGAAATATGTTAGAGATTTTAATGAATGTTAGACATCCATTTCGCTGTTTCTAATATGTATCTCTTTCCAGGTCACCACTTACCTTCATCAACCTCCATGGCGAATGTGTGGATTGTAGGACACTCTTTCGTCAGATGGGCAGCCAAACAAGCAGACAGGAGCCACTATGGTGTAAATTTAGGCTTTAGTTTTGAAGATACGGACATTTTGTGGTTTGGTAAGAGGGGAATGAAATGGGGTCAACTGTTGCCCAGTTTAAATGAGTTGGCTTCTTCAAAGCCGCTTCCTAAGGTATTATTAATTCATTTGGGCGAAAATGATTTAGTACAGTTGTCTGGCCTAGGATTCCTTTTGGAGGTAAAAGCTGATTTAGCCAAGATAGTTCTTGCTTGGCCTAATACAAAAATTGTTTTTACTGCACTGGTGCCAAGGAGGGTTTGGTGAGGCGCTGAGAAGTTTTCTGCCATCGACAGGGCTCGGCGTAAATTTAATAGGGAGCTACGCCAGTTTTGTCTCATCAATGACATTTCTTGGTTGGCACATGAGGACATCAGTAAAGATGACTTTCAATTTTTCAGAGCGGATGGTGTACATCTAACGTTCATTGCAAATGAATTGTACATTGTAAATATTAAAGATAAGTTATCTTATATTTTGGGGTTGCATCCGTGGGGTTGAAGGTTTGCAGTAGCGGCTTTCCTTCTTGTTCCGGGGAACATTTTTCATATTAAACAATTTCAGTTTATTCTCGCAATGGTGATTTTCTATCTTTTGGGGGGCTGCGTTTAGCACAATATCTGATACTCAAAACAAAAAAAAACAAAAAAGGGAACGGGGGGGGGGACAGGAAAAACGCCTTTGCAGGGTTTTTTCCTGGTGGCAGATTGGGACGGGATTGAGGCAGGTAGGAAGGGTTGGGTCAGGCAGAATAGCTTAGGACAGAAGGGAAACAGAGATAAGGGGCTGGGGTAGAGGTTCCAGGTGGGGGAGAATTGGGGATCTATGTGGGGGAAAAATTCATGGGGAAAATCTCTTGGGGGATCGATATGGGGAAATTTCATAGGGGAATCGGTTTGGGGACTTTTCTTGGGGGATCATTGAGGGGTGACGGGGGCGGGGTAATTTTGCATTGAAAGTCATTGTTTGGCATTATGATTATTTTGCTATGTTGCTAAATAAAAGCGACCTTTTAACCCCCATCGGCCTGCGATGTGATTCATTGCCCGATGGGGGCTTGGGGGTGGCATTCGAAGAATGTCCACCCCCGGGCAGCATCGGGCATTGGTATCGCCCAGGGCTGAGCTCGTGCAGGCAGGGAGCCTGCTTTGGAACGTTGGCGTTCAAACGCCAGGTGCTAATTAGTGGCAGTTGGGGGTCCAGGAGCAGGTAGGCAGGAGGCGCGCTCGCTTTTTGTGCCCCACCCACCCTCCCTATTTTTGTGCAGGTTTTATATTTTGCGGTTAATGTAACGTTCCGATTCCTTGGTCTCTTTTTTGGGTCTCTCTCTCCCCCCTCTCTCCTTCTTTTTCCATTGGGGGCAGATTGGGACGGGATTGAGGCAGGTAGGAAGGATTGGGTCAGGCAGAATAGCTTAGGACAGAAGGGAAACAGAGATAAGGGGCTGGGGTAGAGGTTCCAGGTGGGGGAGAATTGGGGATCTATGTGGGGGAAAAATTCATGGGGAAAATCTCTTGGGGGATCGATATGGGGGAAATTTCATTGGGGGATCGATATGGGGGAAATTTTATTTGGGGGATCGATATGGGGGAAATTTCATTGGGGAATCGGTTTGGGGACTTTTCTTGGGGGATCATTGAGGGGTGGCGGGGGCGGGGTAATTTTGCATTGAAAGTCATTGTTTGGCATTATGATTATTTTGCTATGTTGCTAAATAAAAGCGACCTTTTAACCCCCATCGGCCTGCGATGTGATTCATTGCCCGATAGAATCCAGAAGCTTTGCAAGACACCTTCATTTCCTTTGCACGCTGAAGCATTATTGCCCCTCATGAGGATTGCGTATTATGTTTCCAAACATGATGTATCGCATTCTGCATCTTTGCTGCATATTGTCAAGGGGGCCTTTACAACGCCTAATTTAGCCAGATTATCCTACATATGGTTGGCTTTCCAGTGTTGCATTTCAGATGTTCGTCTTGCATATACTTCCTGTCAGCTTTTGAATCCATCACTCTTAACGGAACTGAAGTTTATCCCCAGTTCGTTGGCATTCCTCCGTCATCCGACTGCATGGTTTCTGTATGTGTGCTGTTTTCAAGCAGTGTACAGGAAATAGGATGCAGCCACTACCCCATGCTGCCGATCCTCGAGGGACCTTGTCTTCCAGAAGTCGGGCTTCACAATGAACTGGGAAATGAAAAACCAGCAGCAAATTAATATCTCCGGAGGGGTGAAATGTAATAAGAGAATTTAAGAAAATAATTTCGCATGTGATACCTTTTACGTATGCTTCGTTAATGCAGCTACATGCTCGGAGCGTGGGGGAAGGTTTATAACATGAAAACAGCCTACTGGCTTTAGCACTAAACACAAACAGAAAATTATCACTCTAGCTCTTCCTCAGCACTCCGAGAACTGACTGTGCCTCAGGAAGAGGGAGAGACGCTTGGTGTTAAAACAAAGCAGGACTACAGCTGCATCGTAGCAGCCGTCTTCAAACCAACCTTTTTATTTGATCAGATTGTAGTTCTTATCGAAATCGTGAGGCATGCGGAGACGGTATTTTGGAGACGAACGTGACATTCTCGATGTTACCGTGCATATTTTAAAACATCGCAAACGTGTCTAGTGTGAAATATATTTTTAAGAACACACTAGAACTTTGCTTATGTTTTTTCCCGACTGTTTAATATAAGGACGTTAGCCTCCGTCGCAACAGTTAACCGTATTGTTTATATTCACTTGGCAGTACCGCTCATGCGTGAATCGCTCAAGTCACACAGAGGCCATGTTGGGTGTGGATGTAGCCTTCGTCTAGAGGGAGGAGCAAGTAGGGTGGTTATCATTTCTCAAGTTACACGGTTTGCGGCCAGACCGTGAATCCCCAATTAACAAGGCACACGAGAGGTATAGTGTCTGAGGTGTGTAAGGTGCACGAGGATTGGCTGCATGCGTTGCGCGTGCGCTTGAGGGTAGCGTAGTTGGCTGTTCAGTCCAGGAAGTGAGTGCATTTCTGAGGCTGATAATGGTCATGGACAAACTGCACAGGCTAAAGCAGTTCGATGCATATCCAAAGACTTTGGAGGATTTCAGGATTAAGACCTGCGGGGGGGCTGTAGGTAAGAAAAATTCTTATTACCTAGATGCTGAGAATGGTTTGTTTCATACAACAAGAGCTGGTTTGTTTCATACAACAAGAGCTTATGAATTGGGAGAGTTACAGATCATTTTTTGTGTGAAATCCGGAGAAGAGGCAGCCAGTTCATGGTTTAAAGGGGGAGAGACAGACCTTTCGTTGTGCGCATGGGAAAGGTTCCTGGTATACATTTTAGGTGACAGTTTCAGTTGGCTGCTAATACATCCTGTTCATCGCATATGGCTCATGATCTTAAACATCTCAGATGCACATTTACTCTTTTTATGAATATTTGACGGTGTGTGTTGATTCCATTATATTTTCTTCTCCACTGATTTTTTGACATTCATTTCAATGCAGCTAAAACTTTGTCTCGACAAGGTCTAGTTGCAGAATTCCTTTCCAGCTGGTAACTGTTTTTGTAGGAAGGAAACACCGAATACTGTGTATGTTTGTGTGGTTAGGGGTGTGTAAGTCAGCAATTTCAGACGAAGAGCCGATCAAGTGGTTTCAGTTCATTTTTATTTGATATAAGATATCTGACATTATGAATAAACATGTCGTTACCAAGGACTGAACACTTTTACATAGTTTGAAATTCAATTATAAAAGTACGTAACACAAATCGGTGGAGAGTATCTCACCATTGTGCAAAGATTAGTACTGTGTGCTTTTTATACAGCGTTTACTACCCCTACGTTGGCACGGGAACACATTCTGCAGTGGCAGCATGCTGCTCTGTGATATGCTGACTGCATTATAGACTTTGATAAGAAATTACAGTTTGTCATGTTGATTATTACACAGTTTGAAACGGAAATTGGAAACAATTCATCATACAGTTTTTAGAGTAATTCAATGTACATGGATGTTACATGTCTTTTTTGTTCTTTGAGTAGTAAGGTTGTTATAAAATGCCATGAGAACATCATGCATTATATCTGGTTTAGAATAAGTGCTCGGATATTCCTCCTGCTGTTTCACTGAAATAGTTTATGGTGAAGCCTAGTGGTCTCGTAGGTGCTTGTGCATTTCGGTCATGTAAGGAACAGTGAAAAGGTGCTAATCACAAATTTTAGCCTGAATGCTATGGTACAATTTTTTTTTGTTTATCGCTGTTCCTTAATAGTGGATCCTTATGCTTGTTGTGGAGTACCATTCATGACATCCCATAAGCTCATGTATGCAAACAAGGTACAATGTTCCTCAGATTCATGAAAAGTGAAGGGAGGTATTACAGGGGTGGGGGGTTCCCCTTGGTGGAACTAGAGCTCACACACACCCAGCAAGCTAGGTGTCATGCTTCATCATATGAGCTTGCCCCTCGTCAGGGCGGCGCTGCAATCCCTGACGGGCTCCCGAACCAGGGCTCTTTGGCGGGGATCTTTTGTTCCTGCCGGTTGGTGCAGTGGGGGTGAGGGGCCTGGTATTGTAGATGTGAGTGGAAGTGGATTAAAACAGGTCAGTCTGTCCGTCTGTCCTAGCCATTATTTTATTCATAAGGTAAACTGCCTGATTAAAAGGGGGGTGGAGAGTGGCAAAGTACTAGCTGTAAGGTGTCTAGTAATGTAGCTCTACTCTCAAGATTAACATGTTTCATGCCTCTATGGTCAGGGGGATCCGGGCACTTCTTCAGGATCAAGAAAGAACAATCTATCTACACTGCGTGGTTAAGTGAACTCTACATACCATGTTCACAGGTCCGTGACCTGAAAAGTAAAGGTGAATGAGTTTAGGACACAATTTCATTAATGTTCAATTCATAGCACAGTTACCCTTAAAAATGGACACAAGACCAGAGTGCAGTACGGTGGTAACACAATCATTGTTGAATTGATCTAGGCGTGGGTACTTGATTGTACCGTGTGTAATCTCTAAAAGCGTCCTATCACCTTATCATGCCAATGGTAGTGCAAACAATAAGGATGGTTAGGAGTGAGGAAAACAATGATAAGAACGTAGTAATAAAAACTTCATGGTAAGGCTGAGGGCTGGAGAAAGCGACGGGTTGATCGACTCACCTAGTCTATTGCTGATAAATGCCAGCAACAGTCCTGGCGGTTATGTAAAAACGGACTCCGATTGTGTCCTAAACCAAGTAATAAACAAGGAAAAAGTATAATGTAAAGGTATACTGGAGCAGTGTGTTAAACAATGCTGGTTTACGTGATAAAAACGCCTCAAGCTGCGTAACAAGGGAACCAACTCAGGGCGTCCGCGCTCCCCCCGTAGTAATGCGAGCAATGAAACCGGCAGCCGAGAGACAGTGCGGGATGCGCACTGGGTCACGTGTCTGATGGTAACGGAGCCGGGAGGGAGGAGGCGGCACCGGACAACCCCGAGAAGTGCCAAAGTCGCACTTGCTCATGAAGCGACCGGGTCAAATCCCGCTAAAGGTAGGGAATGGAGTCAGTACTCACCCGCGTTTAGGTAACGCTGAGCCTTCGACCTACCCTGCCGCCAGGAACCGGGATGGTAACTGGCACCTGGGGTGGAGGGCAGATGTAGTCCAGGCTCGTCCGGCCATGGGCGGGGTTTGCCGGGAGTGGCGCGCATGCCTAGAGGCGCGAAGGGTTCAGAGTGAAGGGACGGGGGATACCGCGGCCATCTTGGAGTGGAATGAGATCATATTATGCACCAACGTAGAATACAATGTCATGGGTGCACAGAATACAAGCCGAGGTACTGAAGTGTAATACTCCAGTCAAAATAATTTACTGTCAAAAGCGGCGGTAATGCAAGGGTGTGATCACCAGTAGTAACGATCGATAAAACCTAACGCTAATGGCGGCATCAATGAAAACAATACTCCTAGTTGAGCAGCCATAAGGTAGCGGTGTATGTAAAACAGAAGGGGTGGTCGAGTTGGTTAAAGACCTGGATCAGATGACAAGGGAGAATCTCCGTCTAGGTGGCATACATGGAGACAAGGGTTTGATAGTTGCCCCTAAAGATAATGATAAGCAGAAGTGACCCCCATGGGATAGCGTCATTAAGTCCTTTTGTGTGGGCCGACAGTCTATGAACCCATCTCTGTTCAATCCTGAACAAGGAAGATTTGGAAATCTGTGGGTGGGATTCCAGAATAATCCAGTGTATTGAATCTGGAGAATGTTGTGCTTCTGTGTAGTGTCTGTATAGTCTGGTGGCTACTCTTTGACAGCGAATGTTACTCCTATGTTCAATTATTCTGGTTTTGCTGTTCGCATTGTCATCCCTACATATTGTAAGCCACAAGGGCACGTATTATCCCATAAGCTCAGCCACTGTCAGTTCCACTGAATATGATTTCAGCCATGTCTGGCCATTGCTCCTTGAGTGGCACTTGATAGGAGTCTGAGGTTGATAAATTATTTGCCACCTTTTCCAATACCTTTAGGGATTAATGGTGATATTTATGTAGAATCATGGGTGTTGTATAACTCGCCTGTATTGGGGAATAATTGTTCCTATCCTTATTGGGTGATAATATTTAGGTCTGGTCTGTTAATATTTTCGTGGCTTTGGATAGGGAAGAGCAAGGTCTTTTTGTCCATTTGAATTCCGGGTGATTGTTAATTGATTTTATCATTATTGGAAGGGAGTTTCTTATTTTTTTTCAGCTTGTACCCATCATTCCTGTGAGTGGTTGGTATGATTACCTAAGAACCAGTCTGGCTTGAAGTGCTGTTTTCTGAGAGCATCTCGAGCTTTACTTGTAGAAATACAGAGCCCCTACTGTTTGTGGCGGTCTTTGTAATGCAATGGATCTTTAAAGTAGAGCTTCTGGTGATAATGAGCCAGTGAAAAACTTATAAGGCAGAGAGAGATATGGGCTTGTAGCTTTATGGAAGTTGTCTTGCTGCGTTCTGTAGTTCTGAGCAACCGTTAATATAAAACAATTGCTGGCTCCTGAGCAGCCCTGTTAAATGGACCCACTTGAAGGGAGCTGACTGGGTCGTGGGGGCCATGGGGCTCCCACGGCGGCCCTCTACGAAAAAAACACCAACAAAATACTGGGTGTCCCAGGTGGGACCGGGACAACCAGGAAAACCCCCCCACAAAAAAGTGAATAATAAATAACCAGCCACAAGCGCTCATTTATTATCAAGAAGTGCCCCATAATACATATTTTTAGGTTGAGCATTCGAGACCTCTTGTATATACTTTAGTACATACTTATTATATACTTATATGTGTATGTACTCTGTGGGCTCTAGAGATCCGCCCTAGGACTGGTCTGCTTCCGCTTAGGGACTATTTTTCTGTTGAACTGCCTCTATTTAACTGTCTTGATAAAAAACGACCAGCAGAGGTCAGTAAAACACCAGAATTACTTTCTGCTTAGGGACTTTCCTTTTAAATTTTTCTGGCAATTGCCTCCATTTAACTTTCTTGGTACAAAATGACCAGCAGAGGTCTGTAAAATACCAGAATCATTTTAGCATTCTCTAGGTTCCAGCCATAGAAATTGTGTTCCACGAGCACCCGTAGACAATAATATTTTTTTCAAATCTTGTATTTTCAGTGATATGACCACCGAAGGCCCTGATTTTTTATTAAAAACAGAGCTTTGGACTATACCATTTCCCGCTGAAAGGCAATATTTCTCTCCATGTGTTGCCATACCTGACGTGTCACGCAGTTTGGTGCTTACTTTCCCTCCATGTTAAAGAACAGTAGATGTTTCAGCACCCAGGCAAATGTGCTGCATAGCTAAATACAAATAAGGTCCCAAAGGTGAGACCGATTTTATTGCAAATGCTTGTTTATTTTTGGTGATGCCCCTTGAAGAGGCGTGGCATTACCTCACTTTTTAATGTTGCTGGGGGCTGCAGGGAGTTCTGCAGCCCCCAGCAACATTATGAAAAAAACTGTAAGTCTCCTGGGTCATTGAATTCATAACCCCAGGAGAGCTTACCATATGTTTTTTTAAATTCTGCCCAGGCTGGGACGTTCGCTTTACTGCTGGGAGTGCAGTGTTCTTTAGGGGATGCTTCTGTGGATGCATTTGTGTTCTGGAGATGTATAAAAAACGGCACAAGGATCTCCTGTGGTTGTTTTTATGATTGCATTTTTGGGCTGAAAAATGTTAAAAGACTCAGACCTGTTATGTTTTTTTTTTTAATAGTGTTTCTGTCTATTTGCTTATTATTTATTATTCCCCCCCAAAAAAGTAATAAAAATTATGTAAAAAGAAAGAGTTTGAGATGTTTTAATAAAACCTTATTAAAATTAAGTAATTAATATGAATTAACATTGCATTGTGTGAAGTATTAAATATACGTTTGATTACAATTATTGGTGATTTTTGAAGATGAGAGGTCTGCTTAATATATATTGTTATGCTCACACCTTGAGAAAGCCAGTAGGATATTTTTTTAATATTTTGGTGTTGCAGTGGTGTAGAGTTTGCTGCTCAGGGGCCAGGCCCTCTGGCCAACCCCATGACATGCTCAGTAGAACAGAGTCAGCGAGGCCACATTCATGGACTATTTCATTCTGAATCGGGCTCCCTCTGCACTCAGAGCCACCATTGCTGAATCCCCATTGGAGCCTGCCGGCTTTAGCCCACTGACTACTGTGATCACCGATCCTGACAGTGCACGGATAGTTTCTAAAATGTACCGAGACTGCATGGCCATAGTTCCCAACAATGACAATAGGATTCGGGAGGCTTGGGAGCAAGATCTGGGGCACCCAATAGTAGACCCACATTGGGAATTTAGCTGCGCGCAAACCAAAGAAATCTCCTTAAACAGTCGTCATAGGTTACTGCATTTTAAATTCATGCGAAGGGCTTATATGTCTCCAGAAATAATTCACAGTATAGACCCAGATAGGCCACACTCCTGTCTGAAATGTGCGAAATCACCATGTGGAGCCCCACATCTAGTTTGGTACTGCGTTAAGATCGATCAGGTCATATTGGCGTTCCGTTTGCAAAGAACTTGCTAGCATGATAGGGATGGAGGTCACGCCTACCCCTGAATCCGCCCTCCTGTGATGCGTGCTTGACTTTCCAAAGGTGTCCGCAAATTTACTGCAATGGCGTTTCTGCTTAGCGGTTAAGTGGGGCTGCAAAACTGCACCTACATTAAAAACCTGGCTCCAGAGTCTGGCCTACTGTAGCACAAATAGTGATCTATATGCAGAAACCCAGCCAATAGCGTCTTTCCCCAAAAATATATGGGGCCCTTCAAGGCCTACTTGGAAAAACTAAACACCTCTCCGGCTTCACAACAGCCAGACGGTATTGTCCCCACTGGGGTGAGGTAAGGTATATCAAGTAATGTGAAGATGTTGCATGTAATTGTTATTAAATTATGTTACTTTGTATTAGGTGGACGGTGCAATTTTTACGCCTTGGGTAGGTCTGAGTGAGGGACTTTTGTAGGAGTATGTTTTTTCAAACATTGCGGGCCTAGATAAATGTGACACTGGTTTGTAAATGTAAAAGGATAACAGTATACGTTTTTTTGCTTTTGATGCTCTTGTATTAATCTACAAAAGGCAGTCACAAGTTGATGTATGTAGTGAGTAACTAGGATTGAATGTATTATACTATGAAAATGGAAAATAAAGTAAATTTGTTTTTTTTTTTTAAATGCCATGCTCAGGGATTTGGTGCCTGTAGGGGGGTTGGCCTAAGGCCAAACCCCTGCCTTGCACGACCAAAGGCCATGCACTGTGAGGGGTTGGCTGTCTTTGGGAGGAGGTTTGCCGCAGTGCCTGGCTGCAGACCAGGCCATGCAAGCAACCCCCCACTGCACACAGCTAAAAGCCGGGCATGGTGAGAGATTGGCTGCACACGGGGGTTGAATCCAGGCCCTGTAGCCTACCCTCCGCCGCACATGCTCAAAGACCTTGCCTGGTAGGTGGTTGGCTTTACGTATGTTAATAAAATATCACTTTGTTTAAAAAACCCTAGAAATTCACAAAAAAGGCAAATGCTAAAGTGACGTTCTAGTTAGGTGAAGATGTCAGTTTAAACATGTTGTTTTAAACGTACAAAGCTACTGAAATTGACCAGCTATAGTTCTCTCAAGTAGCTATATCTCATGCCCTAACTCGCACCCTCGCCATGTACTGCTATTACCCCGTATGTTACATCACTCATGACATCCTGTATGGCACCATTCATAATATCACTGCAACATTTGCAATCAAATTATAGATGACAAAATTGTGCGACCTTCAGACTTTATGTCTAGCTGTTTTTGTGCTCGATATCTCTTCTGCAGCAAAGGGGATGCTTCCGCCTCAGCTGCCATGACTCAGTACCAAAAAGTAAGCTGCACAGTCAAACAGTTCAAGCTATGCTGTTTATTATTTGCCATTTGCTAATTTTTACCAGCACAGCTAGCGAGAAATGAAGTTCCCGACTCTTGGGTCGATTAGTGTCATAAACACCCGCAGGATGCACCCAGTCCATTGTTATAGGGCATATGAAACTAAGTTCTTGGGGAATCACCCCTCCAACAAGAACCCACGGTGAGAGCTACATCATTGTTACTTGGCTTCAGCTCACATCATGATGTTCGGCGATGTGACTGCATCATGGGACCCCATAACACGAATGTCATTGGCCCCCTTAATCGTACTGCAGTGTAAGTACTACTGTTGTGGGCCCGTCTCCAAGCCCAAGGGGCTGCATGGGTCCAAGTTTATCTGGTGTCACACTCCGCATTCACTCTTGTGGATGCTGGTTCAGGGGTGGGCACAGGTTGGCAGGTAACCGCTCAATCAACTCTACTCACGTGGATGTACTAGCTTCGAGGGCAGCAATGACCTCCACCTCCTAGTTCTGCAGCGGGCGTTGCAGGCAGGTCTTTGGAAATTAGGGTCAAGTGTTCAAGGAGGGGAGAGAACTGCGCCAGAGGGGAGTAGTGTGTGCCCTGCCACAGTGGGCAGGCAGCGGGAAGCCTCAGGCTCATTGAACTTCCCGGTCATTGTCAGGCCTCCGGGGCTTCTCCCGCATGTGCAGGCACCAATTAAGGCGTGTTGTTACTAAGCTTTAAACAGCTCTCGTGCGCGCCACCCCCCAAGTCGCTGGCACCCTGTTCTCCACCGTACCACTCTAGAACGGCAGTAGCACTCATTCTGACTGCATGGCCAGAGCTGCGACGGAGCTTTGCAACCATCTTGTCTGCAGGCTTAGTCACGCTCACAAACTTTCCTTTTTGTGATAGGATTGAACAGGTTCCTCTTTATTTTTTGTTCTTATGTAAAAAATAGGGAGGAAATTTCTGATGCCACAAGAAATGATACAAAGAAAATCATGGTCTTCAAAGAACTGGCAAGCGAACCTAAAAAAAATCAAAGAAACCCTCTTTGAATGTCTCTACAGTTCACTGTGTGCTGCTTTTCCTCTTGAAGATGGAAAACCAGGCAGAAGATGTCTGCCAAGCCTTTTGAGCATCTCGGGCCTGAGAAAAAGAAACCACAGGATTTTGTAACCCAAAGACTGCCACAATGAACAAAAGGAGGACGACTGTTTAGCAAGCTCATCTTGACGCACTCTTTAAATTAAATATATAATTTGCATTAGTGATCACCCTAAATGTATTTTCTGAAAATCCCTGGATACATGTACTCTTAATTGTATTTAATCATTACAAGAACAGGTTTAGCTGTGGAAGATGGCTGGAGGTGGAAAAGTGATAGGGACACATTAAACCTTCGAACAGTCAGTAGGCAATGTGGGAACTTCAGCAGTTGTTGCAGGGAAACCACTATGATCGTGAGTAGAGTAAGAGTAGTGTTCACAGATAAGGTGGGCACCTGGGGGTAAAACAATGATTATGTAGCCTAGGGGTAGAAGCCCTCTTGCCTGTTACCATTTGGGTGCGTTGATTGGAATCACTGTGTTTAGCTTACCACTTTTGCCATTTTGATATACATCAATAAAAATGTGATTGCAAAGCTACTTTCCACGTGACAGGAAATGGTGAGAGAAGACCACGGTAATGCTAATGCGGCCTGACTTTTCTTCAGCTAACTTGATCTTCTCGAATGTCCAGGGCAATGCTTTGTTGGGATGAAGCTGAAATGTACTCCCAACACATAAATAGGGCTACTGAGCAGATCCCATGAATTACAGGCTTCTTGAATGTGATCCCACAAATTAGAAACTTCTTTGATATGATCCCGGTGCTTTAAACTCTTAACTATTTGCAATAATCACGTTACTGTACACCAGTACATAGTCTGAGGTATGCGTTGGCATTAAATGGTGTTGGGTGAGGTTTATCTTAAACCACTGCAGGTTAAAACCGGTTCTGTTCTTGCAAATCACTTGTTTAACTTGTAAATTTCAGAGAGGCTTGAAGCAACGACTAAGGTGAATGCTCTACTCCATAAAATTAGAATAATATTTTTGCCTCTTCACATGTATGCTGGTTATACAAGAAGGACAGCTCAAACCTCCAAGTTTAGATTGAGCTCTTATTATTGTGACAGATGTACAACTAGGCAAATATAATTTTGTATGTTAGTTCTTAGAGTATCTTCTGCTCCGTTGGTCCATTTGTTTTGAGTTTAATAATAGATCGTAATTTATTAAATCTTCCCCATAATTACATATAAAATGTGGCTAACGTAACACGAGCATCTTGATGCAGTTGTGATCAATATGATGTCTAATACAGAAGTCCTACTTTGATGTAAACTCCTCTCTCGGGGAAGATTTTCTTGCATTAGTACTACAAGCATTCTTGACCTGAATCAGTGTCTAGTTGGTCTTCTGTAGCTGGAATGTTTAGCTGTCAAACATTTTTTGGCTATCAAATGATCAACCATGGTACAAGAACGTTGCTTGATTATTTGTTATTAGGTGGGGGAAATTCTAATTAATTCATTATATTATAGTATTTTGGAAGGAGATAACAGTTTCATGAATGTCCGTTCCTTGTTATATCAGATGATGGGTGCAGTGTAAACGATCTGTGACCAGAAGAATGTTTTCTTTGTAATAATGATGTATAAAAGCAACTGAAACGGTCTAATCTATATTTTTTCAAATGTTCAAAGTAAGCCTTCAAACCTTCAAGTAAGCCTTTTAGCAGCTTTTGATAAAAACACAGTTATTAGACTCAACAGTAACACACGTTCTATCCAAACCAAGTTTAGCTGAAATGTATACTGTGCTAACACTAGTTTTAATCTCTCTACAGAAATATGTCAAGGAATCCCTTTTTTATAAAAAATAGCAGGCTTATGCTGTTTAGATTTTCACGCCTACCTGATCTGATGACTGGAAACACAAGACTAAAGTTGTTTGCCCATTGAAGCATAAGTAACCACTATTTGGCTATGACAAGATTTGCTCAGTTCATACATTTTGTGAGCAAACCTACATCGCAACATCCTTACAGGATCGACTAGTGGTCTAGGAGCGCTTTTCTAAAGTATTCATGCTAAAATCTTACCTTACAGGATCTTACGTTCTGCAAAATGGATGAGACTGAAAAATCCTGGTGCTTAAAATGAAAGTTAAAGGTGAGCTTACATGGCTCATCGCCGTCTAAAGAAGTATGGGGCTTTTAGTGTCAATAAAATACGCCATTTGCTAGCAACTCAAAGCAAATGCGCTTTTCTAAAGTATTCATGCTAAAATCTTACCTTACAGGATCTTACGTTCTGCAAAATGGATGAGACTGAAAAATCCTGGTGCTTAAAATGAAAGTTAAAGGTGAGCTTACATGGCTCATCGCCGTCTAAAGAAGTATGGGGCTTTTAGTGTCAATAAAATACGCCATTTGCTAGCAACTCAAAGCAAATCAGCCTTGTAAGATCACTGGGCTTGTGCTCTTTTGGACGTATACTATCTTAAATATAAAGTTCACAATTTACAGGGATAGTGGGCATAAAAACATGTGTACTGAGACTAAATAACATGTTGAAGCAGCTTGTAGAATGCTTTACAGTACAAGGCCTCCTGTGTCTTATTGACAATCGTACACAATCAGTTCATTTCGAAGTTATGTGATCATTAACATATTAACAGATGATACTGGCTTATACAAAATATAATGATATGTCCATATCTGATCATGACTCCTAAGATTTGTAAAGAGTCCTCTGATGAATACAGTTACTGATGCCTTATTTATAATGGATGTTGTTGCAATTTCAGTTTTTAAACGTACCCCACAAGCCAGAAGAAGGGCAGTGGAGAAATATAAGGGCCAAGCTGCAGTTCATTGGTTGGCCATAAAGAACTAGGCCTTTTCTTCCCCTTGCATTTAAACGATTTTCGTCAGCCTATTTAGGAAGACCTTGTCTAGGGCTGCAAAGAGGTTCAAAAAGGAAAGCAGCAGTAGTTGGTGTTGATATACAATCTGATGTTGTTGTTTTTTACATTCAGTTAAGTAATGTTGTCCCATTTACTGTATTAAATCTAGATTACTAAACATTCAGCAACCCATTACTGTCCAGATAATCTTGTACATGACAAGCCAACATTTTTTCCTTATATCCATTCACTAGTATGCTGTTATCATAGGGCAATTCCCGGCAAACGGAAGGAAATCTGCATCTGGAAAACAGCATCATATGCAGATAGTTTCCACTTCCAGCACAAAAGATTTAGGCTTCATTGTAGTTTAGTAAAACCCTGTGCAAAACATTTACCAGAGAAGGGCATGCTTACTATTTAATGAAATATCTCTAGTTTGTATGCAGCAAATCTGCCATTGCTTATCCTTCAGTGGACACTCCTGATCAACATCTCAATGCTGCTTGGCCAGCATGATACCCACTGCCATGATGTCCAAAATCCCCTTACATCTATGTGATACTATGTGCTCGGATTAGCCTGATGATCATTTGTGATAAAGTCCTGACTATGGAACCCTGACCGGTGTGCCAGGTAGCAGTGCTGCAAGGTGCCACAAATCCAGAAATACAGAAAATATCAAATAAGGTAATGTCCCATAGTGTTTTGAATCAAAATGGTGACAGAAATTCTCTCCTCTTGGGTATATATATTTTATAAGATCCAGCTGTTATCTTGTAAATTAGTCACGCCTTAGGATTTGTTGTTGGTGGAAGAGGCAGGTTGTTCATTAATCTAACGTCAAGTGACTACTGTATTTTAGTCCCAGGTGCCGTTGCTGCGCTATGCTGTGCCGTGTTTGGAAGGCTCCGGTGCCCGGCTTGCCATGACAATATTAAAGGTGCATGGTGATACAGTTACCCTCACTACTTCAAACTGAAGGAGAAGTGGTGTCAGTTGATACC
Organism: Triturus cristatus; assembly: GCF_964204655.1. Classification (NCBI taxonomy): domain Eukaryota; kingdom Metazoa; phylum Chordata; class Amphibia; order Caudata; family Salamandridae; genus Triturus; species Triturus cristatus. The sequence goes on from NC_140590.1 coordinate 1,359,868,070, forward strand.
AGTCATATACAGAATGTCCCTGGGCAGCATTGAAATAAAAATCAAATGCAGGTACTGTATAGCCTCCTCATGATATGGCAGTGACAATACCTGCCATCAACGTTGTGGTTGTCTAACTGCCCAAACCAGCCACGTCATCAGCAATGTTAGGGTACTCGAAAAGGCTATAGGCAGTGTTCTCAGAATATTACTAATGAGTTATAATAACTTTGACAGTATGTTAAGAACAGTGTGCCTTGCACTAAAAAAGGGGAGGGCAGGCTAACCTCCTAGCATAACCTGAATAAAATATATATATATTTTGCAGGCTCATAATTTTCTCTGAAGACATCTTCAGCTTACCAGTGGATCTTTACACTTAAATAACTCACTGATGTTTCTTGCCTCTGTAAATGGAATTATCATTCAAACTTTGCTGTTGTGTGGGTCCACTTGATTTACTCCAGTTGGAGTTCCAAAAGACCTTGTAATCCAATTATTGTTTGAATAATTGGGTCTTAAATGTGTGCCCCATTTGTGGTATTTAACAGAATGTAGTCTGCATTCAGAGATATCAGAATCTTCCATTTCCCAAAGAAGACTCCTCCGTGTGAGCAATACTTCCGGAAGATACATGCTAGAGGTTCTAGGGAGATAATAAATAATACTGAAAACAAGGGGCAGTCCTGGCCAGTGCCAATAGTGAATACAAAGCTGGGCGACAGGCACTCGCTAACTGACAAGGTTATCTACTGTGCAAGCTGTTCACCTAAGCCAACCTTCTGGAGCACCAGGAATATAATATTCACTCGAGAGAGTCCAATGTTCACTTGAGAGAGTCCAATGCCTTTTTTGCGTCCAGGAAGGCCATCACAGGCTCAGGGTCATTGGGTAAATCAAGGCTAAAATTGTGTGAAGGTTATGGACCATTGAGCGACCAGAGATTCTTCAGCAGAACCAGGACCATCATGTATTGGAGTAATCTCATTGCAAGTCTTTGCCAATATTTTTGTATGTATGTGTGCTAAGGGAAGTGGCTCATAAGGTAGGCATTCTGACACCAGTTTACCTGGGCTCGATGAAACCATTGAAAATTGCCACTTCAGTGTCAGAGGTTACATTTAGATCGCCCATGTATGTTTCGGCATGCTCCACAATATGCCTTGTAGAATTTTGTTTTCTGTCCATTGCTTCCATGTGCCTTGCCATTAGGCATGGACTTCATAGTATCAAATGCTTTCTGCAATGTTGGATGAGCCTCTGCTTCCTTTTCTTGCTGTTCCAGCCAGACCAATGCTACCTTGCCTAGGAAGGCATGAATATTAGACTCCGAGTAGACTGCCTTAGAAGAGTAAATGTTACTAATAGTATTCCACGAAGGCCACAGGAATGTCAGGAGTATCTCTGCAAGTCTGCACTTCTCTTTCCTCTAGCTCCTCCACCTTCCCATTAGCCAAGTAGGGCTCGATCTGCTTTGTCAGCATTCTGCCAAATCCCTAACCCTTCCCATATCTTCTAGCCATGGCATATTTGTTGAGAAACATATCCTCTTGCTGGGCTTTATCATGGAAATCTGTTCACTTTACTTGTTTCATCTCCAACCATGTGCTTTTGTGATTCATATGGTACCTGTTTTCCAGTTATCGGAGGTCATTTTCTAGTCTCATAAGCCAATCAAGATACAATGTAGAATACTCTAGTGTGCTTGGATATGCCTATCCCCCTTCTATATGCCATAAACCCTCCAAGGTCACACACTCATTTGAATAACTGCCTGTACCCTAAAAATGTGTCCAACAGGGCGTCCAATTGAAAGCACCTATTTTTGTGCCCATTTCTGGTAGTTACCTTACTCTCTCAATGCTACTGGGCAGTAATCTACATCATGGGAGGCAAAATAACACTCTCCACTGACGAGTGCAAGCAACTTCTCAGTAATCTGTTCAAGATGTTGCAATTCATGGAAAAACACATTTATATTCCCAGTCTCTTAAATGCCTCTGGGTTCTTTTCAAATAGCCGAATTTTTACATAATTTGTTAGCTTCAAAAGATATAGACTGTGTAGTAGCTATTAATTTTCTAGCGAGGTATTAAGTATTGCGTTGAAATCCCCCTCCCAAGACAAAAGCACATGAATCTATCCTCGTACAAGCTGAAAATTCTTTCTCATAGACTTGATGTCATCGATATTAGGGCCATATGTATTAGTTAACATCAAATGTGTATCACACAGCAATCACTGGTCCACATCCGATTATGCCCTAACATACAAGAAAGGGACAACCTTTCCCAGGGAACAAACACGTATCACATGAGGAGAAATGTGTTCTCCCTATCAACATCCAAATTACATAATGACCCAGGGGGCAAATGAGTCTCCTGTAATAAAGTGATATGGACCTCATGTTTTTTCAAATAAGCCACGTTCTTATATGATACTCCTACCATTGTTTAACGCCCTCACATTCCAAAGCACTAGCCGAACCTTGAGAAAATGGTTGTCATGCTAATTGGATAATACCTGCTCCGATTCCCTTCACCACCTGCCTATCATGGGGTTTGACAAAGAGTACACACCAGGCCTCCAAAAATTATAAAAATGTTGCCAGACCTGCAGAACTAGTGACTTGAATAACGAACTCGACCTAACTGTAATGTGCTTGACTCATAAACTGATCTCACATTGTGTGATCCTAGGCAAATATTTTATTTCACTGAGTTGACTTTTTCTTCATTATCTCAAATGAAAGACAGAGAGCAGTGACTAATCTAGTCTGAATATCAAATGAGGATGTACACATGGTAGATGTTGGGGTAGGAATTGTCGTGAGTGACTTGTTAAGATGAATACAGAGTTCACTAACCTTACGATTGTTACAAGGTATGTGTGCGAGAAGGTGTGAGTTCAAATATGTGAGTTCAGCATGTCTGCAGTACCAAAAACTCTAGTTTGACTTATTAGACCAAACTTTTCCTCTATGTTTAATGGGAAGCTAGCCCATATATAGGGTACACGTGACTCCTGACTTGTCTCTTAGAATAGCATTGTTATCAGGGCGGGATAGGAATGTTTCTCAGTTCATGTTTAAAAACTCTCACTTCTAATTAATATATTACTGAAGCATGATGAGGTAGCGCACTGTCATTTACAGACCGCACATTTTCCATGGAAATGGCCACACACTTTCCCACTTACTGATAAAAATATATAGTGTACAAACGCTAATGTGTGAATATTGGGTTTCAGCAAATATTTATCATTTACACATTCCCAAGTAAGATGTTGCGATTTGTTTTGATCCTATTAAAACCTTTGTTTCCCACACACTTCTGAATTACAAAAAAGTGCTTTTCTCACTTCTGACATTTTGAAATATGTGTACTGTTCATTTACAATCTATTTAAATGTTGTGTTTAGAAAAAACACTGACATCTTATAGCCTTTGATTTCACCCTATCTGTACTCGGCACGATTATCAGCCAGTTCGCTTTACAAAATCCTCTAACTTTGCAGTCAGAGCAAGAGAAGTTATCCGCAATCTACAGGATAAAATATGTATCAATTTGTAAGAAGACATAAGCTGACATTTGACCTCTGTCTTTGAACGCACAGCAAATGAGACAAGTAAAAACAAGATTTAAGGCATTTTTATTGCTTGTTCACTATGAATGAGCTGTACACCTGTTCTTTGCCAGATCAAGCTCTCACCAGAACTGGCAAGTTGGCCCTATAATAGCTTGCCCTGATAAAATTGTACTCGTCATAGCAAGGGTTATGCGACGTTGTATCGCATGCCATTACCCCGCATGCCGTTGCAAGGCCAAACTTTACCCTGACTTGCTGTCGGGGGGACGCTGGAATTTGGAATAGATTAATTTTCTATTCAAACTCCAGTGTGTGCAACAGTAGGGAAGGTGTTGGAGTTAAATCCAACACCTTCTACCCACTGCTACAAACGCATGCGTAATAACGGTTGCTGTGTAAAGGCCGTTTCCGCATAGCAAGTGGGCGAGTAGATTTTTGGAAGCCTGTACATATAGTATCTGGATCATTCTCACCCTTAATCCTTGCATTCTTAGGCTTTGCCTAAAAGACTGCGCAGGCGCTGGCTTTTAGCGAGGTAGTTGTTGGCTTGCAGTGGGCTTTGAGCCACCCATTACTTACCATTGGTTGTTATCATTGTCACTTTAATTTGTTGGCATGTATGGGCTTTTGTTATGATTGACCGAAAGGGTTCACTCCTCTTCCCCTCCTGACTAGACCTTGTTTGAATGTGCGTTAGCATTGTTGACCTGAAGGTTCTACAGCTGACTGTCTTACTTCAAGTACCGAATATTGCAGCGGTTGTGCAGAACTCTGGTGTTTACCGGGTTTTCTCCGGCTTGTGTTCCGATTCTGAGGATTCCTTTACCAGAGCCTACGTGTTGCTGTGGATGGCGGTTCTTGCCTCCAGACCTGCCTTTCCGGTTCTTGGAGCCAAAGAGCACCTGCAGAGAGCGTTCCGTGCCTCTGACATGTCCGGAGGTTTCCATGGGCGTGTCTTCAGTGGATGGGATTTCATCTTCGCTTTTTTAATTCAGCTTTCCTGCACTTGTTGAGCCAAGGTGCGCGTTCTTTATAGCAACACCGGTCTGTTTAATCTACGGACACTAGTGAGAGGAATTATACGATTAAACCGTTGTCCTGACATACATCGTGTGCAGTTGCCTAGCGGTTTCTCATCATTCTGATACTTTTATACTGTACCTCTAATTCAGTTTATTTTCCGTTGTTGTGCAATTTCGTAAAGCTAGCACGCAGTCTCCTTCACGCTGATGGACACAGCTGTTCTCGTCGTGTTTCATGCAGTGGAACGAGTTTATTCTTTTTTTTACATGCAATTAGACACTAATGGGCATGGTGTCTATACCTGTCTGCTTACCATCTCGCTGAGAGGCACAGCATCTGGAGGGGGATTTCTTGGAATCTATCCTCAGCAGTGGAGGCATTTCTTTTTTCAGAATTTCTTCTTACATGAGTTTTGAGAATGCTAACTCACGCTGACAGGCATAGTTATTAATTTTTTCCAGCCTGTCATCTTATCATTCTGCTGATGGGCACAGCATGTTGTAGGGATATTTTTATTTTAGGGAAAGATTCCGGTTGTAAAGAGTTCTTTGTTTAGACACATTTTCTAGTGTGTGAAGCCATAACTCTAATATGAGTACTTATTTCTTCCATGCGTATCGTTTCTACAAGCACATCTGTCAATTGAATTAAGTGTATAGTTTTTCCACTAATATTCTGGTTGGTGCAGCTCATGGTGGAGAGTTTTTCAGCAACTTCGTTCTCTCATGGAACATACATTATAGAACATTTTTGTTTAAGGTTATTGTGTTACATCGACAAATCTCGTTTTAGGTCTCGCCTGGCGTTGGAGCGCGCATGCGCCTCTCGCCCTGCAAGGGCTATAGTAAACACTCAAAGAAGGGGAACTTTAATACATGCCCCTGTGTCTCGACCGTTTCCAATTGGCTTAGGTCGTGATTAATGTTTTTTCCGTGCTTGTGGTTTGCTGGCTGTCACTTTTGTTGACGCCATCGTGACAAGCGCATCTGTTTTCACTTAGCCCCAGCGAAATGCAACATATACTGGCGGCTGGATGAAAACAGATGGTGAGCGCTTTTTAGGTCTCGCCCCTCTGTCCTAATCGTTTCTGATTCGCTCACGTCGTGATTAATGTTTTTATCATGCTTTTTTCATTTTATGGACGTCATTTTTGTTGACACCCTTGCTGTTTTTAAGCCCGCCCATCAGGATAAGCGCACGCCATCTTTAATCACGCTGTGTTCACGCTGTATTAGCATGCGCCAGTCGTCTCTGTGATTGGTGGACCTTGTCAAACAATCACAGAGACAACTGCCGCATGTGAATGTGGCGTGAAGGCAGCGTGTCGCGCGCGCAGAGCTCCGGCATGTGTGCCTAGCTCTCTCCACAGTGAATTTGTGTGCGATTCAATTGCCTGCAGCTATTTCCCTGGAAGCTAAAGCTCTGCAGTCGGAATGCAATAAGGGTGCGTAACAACTGTCCTGTACCCACAGCTCCAAATAATCTCCTGACCTGCACACCGTCACATGTGATGCCCGCGTCGGAGGGGGCTGTCCTCCCACATCGCTCTCAGACTGCATGTCAGCTGTGTAATTGGAGCAGTCTCCGTGAACTGTGCACGCAGCGTGTGATAATGTGACAATATGTTGACTGTGTACTCACATCGCCACAACAGAGAAATGTATTCACTTTGCCATCATATGAAGTTAGTGCATTTTCCCCTGTTTTTTTCCCGCTGTCTCTCTCGTTTTTCTCGCCCTTGGCCTCCTATTTCTCCTCTTTTCTGTTATTGACCGTTGCCTCAGTCTCAGCCTAACTGTGGTAACTAGCGTCTGTGCGTGCAGGGACCGGAACATTAAATTATGCATGGCCCTTCCCTAAAGGTAATGGGACGTTCGTAAAAATGAAAAATATTCCGATGTGCTACATTTAGACTCAGTTTTCGCCAGGAAGAAGGATGTTGGTTTGTGCGTAACACCCACCTTATCTGCATTGTCTCCTGGGTACATAGCTGAGTTTTAGTGCCCATGACAATAACTTGTCCATGCATTCCCTGGAGTAAATGTGTAGGGAAACCCGTGTGAGGTCACGGACTCGTAGCCCTGAGGAACAAATGCAGCAATCCTGCGGTTTAGTGTTTACATCATTCTTTATGTGACTGGGAAATCCGAGTTATAATCTTTCTTCCTCGCTCAGGCAGGCTGTGTGATCCTGAGGAAATCCCTTTATCACGCTGTGCTTCTGCTCTTTCCCTTTCAACAAACTGAGAGCTCGTCAAAGCGGTGGAACCCTAGAAGCTGCTAACAGTCTGGACGTTACAGGTGCCATGGGTTGGAACGTAGAACGAACATACCTGGTATGTACTGAATCCCACCTCAGAAGACTGAGCAGTGTGCTCTTCGGTACATGATCACCTGTGGGGCCGCCCGCCTCTGCTTCTCTGCCGTGTATCGAGGGTCCGATGAACCCTCCCGGGGTGCTGAATACTTACGGTAGGTAAATGACTGCAGAGTGGTCCGGAGTGTCACACCCAACCTACCCCTCTCCAAAGCGCTGCACCTCGGTCCCGTTCCTGCTGACAGCTGCTCGGTGCCCGGCTCGATACCCCGAGGGCACATCGCCAAGTGTGGCACGGGTGAGCCCAGCACGGCTTGCGCAATGATGTCCAGCGGTGTCGAAATCCGGCCCGACTAAAAGGGAGCGACCATTGAACGCGGCGGACTGTTCAAAATACGGTATCACCAGTTGGGAGGGAGAGGGAATAACAAGGTGGGAACTTGTCTCTGCCCCCTGGGAGTTTGTTTGTATAGCGCATATTTTGATTTCAGTGACTTTCTGGGCGCTGTGGTGCACTTGCAGGGTTAATCTATTCGAACAGGATTTCCATCAATTACACAACCCAGTGGGATTTAAAGAGCAGTGTTAGCTTGTATTATCAGATTATGCTAATGAGATGAATGTGAATCCAGTGGACAGCTGGGTCAGGCTCGCGCTGCTGTGGCGAGACTGTTCGGTGAACTAATAACCCTGAGCGGGAGGTAGATCGGTGGTTGAGCGCCTGCTGCAGAGATCTAAGTGCAATCTGCATTTTAAGGACATGGCCCCCCAACAACCCCATCGTAGCGTTTCGTTAAATGGGCACTATGCAAGTACAACAAGATAAGCGCTATGGAGCTTTTCAGGTCTGGGAAAGAAGGACTACATTTATCACCATCTTGCGGCAGTTCAAAAGTGACCAAAAGTGAGGCACAATAGAGCAGAATGTCATTAAGGATTTACTTTTAGTGTATATATATTTTTTTTGGGGGGGGGCGCAGTGTCCACTTCAGGGGCACCGCACTTTCTGTTTCCGTTTTTTTTTTTAACCCCCTCTGACGAATGTTTCCAGAAGGGCCTCATGGGCGTGCGGTGCGCGGGTCATGTTACAGGCCGCAACATATGGGGACGCAGGCAATCATGGTCGACACCTGGACTGGCTTCAGATTCTAACAGGCGGGGCGGGCCTGGCTCCTCACATGGGGAGATTTGCACCCAATCTTGTGGTAGGTTTCTGCGGGCTCTTTGATTCGACTTCCATAGGTGCCTAGTACACCCTTCCACCCCCCCCCCCCCCCCCCCCCAGCACGCCCCAAGTCCAGCTGGATGTATTCCCACAGTGCTCACATGCTCTCCTTGGTGAAGAGCCCTCAGGCTGCACGCCAGAGTTAAGTAAACCAGCCTTTCCCCCCAGGGACCTCCGGTAAGCATGTGTCCCACCTCCAGGAGTACACCCCTTCCCGGACAGTTAAGTGTGGTGTCCACCTGTCCCGTCTCCTCTTTCCAGGAGTTCCTATGCGTCAATGGTTTGCAGGACACATGGTGTAACAGAAGGGGCATTATATACAGCTTCGGGTGGACCGTTCTCGTCCCTCCCTCTATCTCTTACTCTACCCCTTCGTCTCTTACCCACACTTTGCTTCTTTCTACCCCGGTGTACCTTGCTCCTTACACCCCCTCTCTTAGCTTCTACCTCTTTATTGCTCTCCATCCTAGTGGCTTTTGCACCCTACCCGCTGTCTCATACTATCTAGCCCTATCTTTTGCTCTCTACCCTGTCTCTTGCTGTCTACCATCTCTCTTTCCTCTAGCACTCTCTAATCCCCGTACTCCCTAGTCTCCTGCTCCCTGCCTCACTATCACTTACGCCATACAATACTGTCTCTTGATTCCGTCCTCTTTTCTTTCTCCCTCCTCAGCGCTGTCATAAGTAAATAGGAATTGTGTAACCATGTGTGCATATTTATCGGGGGGGGGGGGGGGGGGGTCCCTACAGGCCTCGTGGACACAGTTCTGAGAACACCCACCGCTAAGAGGGGGAGGGGCAGAGCGGGGCCTATCCACAGACGGAGGCACCAGATCACCCACTTGCTTTTCTATTCTGCACCACAAGGCGCTTTGAATCCGGAGGCGTAGGCGCTAGAGGCCTCTCACAAGTGGCACTTTTATTAGCTTTTTTAAGCAATAAACATCTGTTATTCAGCGACAAGAGACGTTGGGGTGAACGTTATTAATATCCACGGTATATTTCTCTCAGATGGGGGAGGGGGCTTAACATGGGGCAGAGGGTGTACAAGAGACCACGTCATGCTCTCAGGTGGGGGGCAGGGGCTTCACATGGGGTCTGAGGGCGCACAACAGACCAGACCATGCTCTCGGTGGGGGAAGGGGCTTTTTATGGGGTCTGAGAGTGCACAACAGACCAGACCATGCAAAAAACATTGCCATTTACAATACCAACAACTTTAAACTTTACAAATGCGAGACCTATTGCATTGCACATGCTTGTTTCTTGGGTTAGTAATGCAAGTTGTAAATTTGGTGTTGCCATAAGCTTATATTTCAAATTTCCATCTCTGCATGCTATTACATTGGGGGGGGGGGGGGGGAGTGCAAATACAGTAATTTTACCTGCTTTGCCAATCTATCTTAGCAATTTGTCAGTACACAATGGCTGCAACAAATATGTCACAACCACCTTTAGTTTTTAGGTCAAGCCTAGAGTCAGCGCACAAGCGCTGCTCTGCGTGGCATGATGTAATCCCTCTGTGGACTTTGAACACGCCCACTGATTTTCTATTGGTTACTTGGTCTGCCTTTATAAATTTCATTGTTTTCATTGGTGAATACTATACATTTGTCCCGTTTTGTGGCGTTTTCTTCCAACCCTGGTGCCTACTCCTGCTACTTGGATCCTTTCACTATTGGGCCAGATGTTTTGGTGAACTCCTTTTTCTTTCCTCCCTCTCCTCGCCGCTCGGACGCAAGGCACTGATTTGCTGTAATATTATAACTTTTCAGAGGGTGGCCTAGTGAGTGCTGGATTCTCATTCCTCTGTGTGTTGAAATGCTTTGCCGTTCAGAGCAACATTAAGCTTTACAGCCCGACATGAAAGGGCCCCAACATGATGCTGATCCAAAGCTTCCACTCTTCCCCTCTGGAGGCAGGCTGGGCATGCATTGTGTATCAGTGAGTCACTGATACACAATGCATACAACTGATTACCTGTAAAGGGTGTGCTTGTGTGCTTTCACCTCCAACTTCACACTGCTCTAGCTCATTTGCCTCTCTCACCCTGCCCTCCACGTTGCTCTCTCTATTGTTTGCTTCCGCATGCCCTCTGTGCCCCTGCCCCCACCTGTGCTCTCTATTTTTCTTCCCCACACCCATGCCGTCCGTGTTCCTTCTGCTACCTCCCGTTTGCCCGCCCCCTCGCTTTTAAAAATGCTTTGGTAATTTTTTCTTTTCACTACAGGGTCCAAATTGTTTTTTTTCCTGATAAGTTTTGATGCTTTGCAATATCCATGTGAAAGTGCTGCTTTCAAGGCATGCATGCAGCGCACATGTTTAAGTGCTGTTTTCCTCTTCCGTCCACGTCTCTTTCCTGCTGTATGTGCATTTTTGTGTATGTAGTCTTAGCCTCCACATTAAAATGCTTATTTGTGCTAGTCCTCAGTAGCGTTTGCTTTCTTGGACAAATATGTGCATTCTGAGGCGCTTAGTCTCACAGATAGTCATTGATCTTGGGGTGAGTGGGGCCCCCCTGTAGGGTTGCCCCTCTGTGTTTTCATGCGTGTATTACTTCAGACTCCATATTAAAGTGCTTCCCCACGAGCCCCCGGATTGAGTATTTATTCTTGCATCCGTTTTAAAGTGCTTTGTACCCTTCATGTGACCACTGCTGCAAGTCATGTTTGCCACGCGCCCTTATATTTAAATCGCTGTTTTCAGATAATGAGCTTGTGTGTATTTGCATGTTTATGTGGAGCCCCCTGCAAAGGCTTTTCTTTCTGTCCATATGTACCAGCCTCCTGTTGCGAGTGTGTCTTCTTGCACTACGTTTATTCTCCACGTGAACATGCTCCCTTCTGTTAGACTGCACCCGCTGGAAGGATGGCTTGCATGTTGAGGTTGCCCTCCAAGTTCTCCACGTGGGTGTGTGCTCTCTTTCGTGTTAAGATGCAGAGTTCAAGGTGAAATGCCCCACGCAAGCCCCCTGCTGTTGAGGTGCGGGCTCAATTTCAGACCCTATGTCTTACCCCTGATAACAATGTGAAAGCGCGAGAACACAACACACAGCAAGCAGTGGGCAATCCACATAAGAGGGATAAAGCCCGGCATCTCTAAATTAAATACAATTGTGTTCTCTTTGGCAAACTGCACTTTGAAACAGGCAGCAGTACTATGAACTGCTACACACACTGGTCCGGAAGGGCGCGGGGATTAAGAAAGTTGGTAACGGTGTAAAAGTTAGCAAAAAAGCTGAACAACAATGCCAGGAGTGTGCTCGTCCCCTAAAGACTATGAAGTCCAGAACATGTGCAAAATGCTTACCAATTAACCACTTCCCTGGGGCCTGAGTCAGTGCTGTTCTGTTCCTGGAGTATCATGAGGCACTAGAGAGCCCTTTTGGTAAACTCTTTTTGCAAATGCAGTAGATCTCTGCATTTGTTAGAGTTATTGGCATTATAAATGCCAATGTTTTTTAACTAGCCATTTTGCAAGGTGCAGTACAATAAGTGGCCAAAAGAGGTCCCATGGGACCTCTTTTGGCCACATATGGTACTGCAACATGACCAGGTAAAAACCATTGGCATTTTTAATGCCACTAACTCAAACAAATGTGAGATCTATTGCATTTGCAATACTTGCCAAATGAGGTGGGAGAACCTAATCTACCACGGAAACAATGGAAAGGTTTGTTTGAATCTTATCTTATAGGTGTTGGGGGGGGGGGGGGGGGGGGGGGTAATTCACTTCACTGGGCAAACAATTCATTTTACATTACAATTGAAGGGTAGAGGGCCGCAAAACTTATGATAACATCACAGAGTCTCCCCAGGATGAGGGAGAGAGTGATGATGAGGAGAATGTATATCAAGTTGTATTAAACAAATTATAGAAACATTTTGGAAAAAAGATTAACGTAGTGTTAGAAAGGCATACATTTGTTTTTCTAGAATGCAAGGAAAAGGTGAACAAGTGAAATCGTTCATTGCTGTCTTGAATGGATAATCCAATACTTGTGAGTTTGAATGCTTAACAGATTCTCTTATCAGGGATCAATTAGTCAGATGCACTAATAATTCCAAAATCCAAGAAAAGCTGTTAGTTGTGAATCCTGATCTTAAAAAAGCAATTGACATTGCAGTGAGCATCGAACCTTAAGGCTGATTGCATCAAAGAAACGAAAGAAGGTAGTGACACCACAGCGGAGGTAAATGTGATAAATAAGAAAGACCTCAATAGAGAATTTAAACACAAAAACCAAAATGAGACACCCAATGGAAGCACACTCAAGTATTATAGATGTGGGAGCCTAAATCATCTTGCTAATAATATGTCTTTTCAGGCCAGAATGGTAGTATGCCACAGGTGTGGGATGAAGGGCCATTTAGCTAGAGTATGTAAAGATCTGCGTTCCAAACTGGTGTTTGTGGAACAAGATAAACCACTTGAAACTAAATTGATATTCCAATTAGAGTATTGCCCTGATGTAACAAGTTTCCTGTCTTGCAGAATCACTTTTCAAAACAAACCTGTTATGTTGTTCGCATTTTCACCTTGTACTTTGGTTGACAAGGAATTGTTTTCACATTTGTTCCTTGACATGCAGAAGGATTTTGAAGTACCTGACATTAAACAGAGGGGGATACAATGGTGATCCAATACTGTTACTGAGGATGACCACTATGGAAATTGGTTTTAAAGGAAGGAACACTGTGGGAAAAATCTATGTCACAGAAGAGGGTTCCAATTTGTTAGGCTGGAGACACCAAAAAAGAACTGAGAATCAAACTAGACCACAACAGTCCAGACCAAGTACTCCTAGTACATCCTTCTTTGTGTGGGAGTGATGTCTGCAGCGATTTCCCTGAGGTATTCACTGAGAAGTTGGGTTTGTTAAAAGAATATCAACATTGCATTAAACTAAAATCCAAGGCTAAGCCTATAGCACATAGGTAAGATCTAATCCTCACATGATGCATGCCCCTTGAGGAAAGTTCTAGACGGACTTGTAGAGTTGGGAGTAATTGAGCCTATAGAGAGTTCACATTGGTTGGCTCTGTAGTACTAGCAACTAAAACCTCCAACATATACATAAGATTATGCATAGATCTGAGGGACCTGAACGCTAACATATGGGTGGACAGACATCCCATGCCGCGCATTCATGACGTCCCCTCTTTCATTAAGGGTGCAAGGTGTTTTAGTCTTTTGGGCTTATTCTCTGCATATCACCAGGTGAAGCTACATCCCGATTCATGCCACTTCACCTCTTTCGTAACTCCCCTGAGTGCATTCCAATATTTACGCATGCCTTTCGGCTTAGCGTCCGCTGCGGCCGCTTTTCAAAGGATCATGCAGCATGTGTTTAAAGGACATATCTAGGGACAGATGTACGACTCACCAGTTTGCGACTCTCAAATTGCGTCGCATTTGCGACTTGCAATTTGCGAATCTCAAATTGGGATACACAACAGTGTCTCAGACACTGTTTGTGATTCCTAATGGGGGTTGCAAATTGCAAGCCTCATTAATATTAACGAGGCAGGCGCAATTTGCGATCCCAGTAGGAATGGCTAGCACTCACAGGGATGGTGGCTTGCTGGCGTCAGCAGACCACCATGTCTGTGACTGCTTTTTTAATAAAGCAGTTTTGTTCAAAATGCAGCCAGTTTTCCTTAAAGGAAAACAGGATGCATATAAAAAAGAACAAGCATTGGCATAGCCAATAGGTCTCGCCTTTGGGACCTTAGAAGTGTTTAGACATGCAACAGTTGATGTTGTTGCACCAAGGATATTGTACTGCATAACTAAATACTTATAAGGTTCCAAAGGCGAGACCTATTGGCTATGTCAACGCTTGTGCTTGCAGGAGCCTCACACCGCAAAGGAATGTTTCAATTCTGTACAGAATGTGTACCCCGCTGTAGAGCTACAGAGTTTTATTTGTTGTTTAAAAAAAAAGTACTCCTGTATATTTACTCCTATGTTTGGAGGAGATTGGAATTCTCAGAGGATAGCGGGGCACTCGTGGGAAGCTGTGGTGTGTATTTTTATATAGCGCCTACTACTCGTGAATAGGCGTGGAAGATGTCATGTCGTGGTTTCCAGGGGTACTTCTGGAATTATTGTAAAAATGCTTAGCTTTTCTTTGTCGGAGGGATATCACGGGCATTTTAGGAATGTCCGAACACTTTGCAAAGAGAAGGGAACTTTGAACATAGTTCCCTCACTCCTCCACCCCCCATTAAAGAAACCGCTTCCTCTAGATCTCCACACAATGTGGGGGTAGTCACTCCTCGCTGTGTCCTACATACTAATTTACTCCTGCCCTTGAAAGAAGTAAAACTTAAATTGTATGGAGCACGGGCGGTGCTCTTCGAATATTGCCCATGTCCACTTACTTTGCAAGACATTCTCACACTGAATCGTCCATTCCCCTGCAGGTAACATTTGCTTAGGTGTAACACCCCCCCCCCACACACACACACGTGCTCATGTAAAGCGCTCCAATATAAGCGCTCCAACAGAAGCACTATATAAAATTGCGAAAAAAATGTTACTATATGAGAACCTAGGTATAAGCCAACAGTATTTGCGCACATGGCGGTTTTATTTCAGGTGATACAGGTGAGTAGGTGGGTGCGGGGGACTGAATCAAGGGCGGGATCAACAGTGAAAATGAAAACGGTACTAAGGTGGTTATTGTATGGAGGGTTGGATCGGTGAGGTGAGGGGAGGGCAGAGCAAACACATAGCTGCCTGTAAAAATACCGCTTGCACCCCTAATATCAATATTCCCCACCTCTCGATGACCCCATTCTGTTAATCGGAGCCTGTGCTTTTTTTTGCTGTTGCAGTTTTACATAGCGCTAAGGTATTGGAGACATTACATGAGCACCAGTTGCTTTACGTTACAGAAGGACACATTCATTTTTGGTTGGCACGGGGATTAACTGATTTGCTCAGAATCACAGAATGTTGCTCCGACGCCGAAACTCCAACCGGGATCCCCAGCTCCAAAGTCGGCAGCGCCGACTCTAACTCCAGTGTCTGTTTTCTGTTTCCCCTACGGAAGAAAAAACTGGAAGAACTACTGATTAGCAACCCAATTATTTCAGGGCTGACTTTACTTGACTGCGAAGTTGCGTTTTCCATTCTAATCAAAGCCCTACAGGTCATTAGCTAAGATTGCCTCTGGTTACGCGATTAATCCCGTGCAGCAGTGCAACAGAGCTCTTCTGTGGCAGAGGTCACGTTACTGATACTAGTGCACGTGCAGCTGTATCCAGTGATAGCTGTGTGGACAGGGGCCTGGCAAGCACCAACAGCTTGTAGGTAACATCACACGCCCGAGAGGCTGAGCTCTGCATTCTGGAGAAGAGAAGCAGTGAGACAGCATGAAAGAGGACCCGAGCTTGTTAACCAAAAGTGCACCTTAAGACATTCGATGGTAGATAACTTTTATATAAACACTGTATGGCACACTATGCGAGTCAGAGAACAACCCCTAGGAAAATGTTCTCAAGCCTACTCCTATGGGGTAGCGTCCATCGTGTGATTTAGTTGGGAGGGTGAATGTCGGAGTACCAGATTGCCACAGGTAATCAGATTTCGAGACAGAGCTAAAAAAAAAAAAACATGCATTGCCCTAGCCATATACAAGCGTCTGCATTGCCCATCTGCGCTTTAAAAGTGAAAGTGGGCATGCACGCTCAATGGAAGCGATTTCCAATCACGAGGCAGCATTTGCCAGAAACCTAACCCTCCCACGTCACGGCAAACCAAGATGGCGTCAGCCAGTCGAAATGGGCCATCCTAAAA
This sequence comes from Triturus cristatus, assembly GCF_964204655.1. Taxonomy (NCBI): domain Eukaryota; kingdom Metazoa; phylum Chordata; class Amphibia; order Caudata; family Salamandridae; genus Triturus; species Triturus cristatus. Next base: position 1,359,884,007 of record NC_140590.1, read on the forward strand.
GTGGACAAGGTGGAAACCAAAAACCCCGGTTGCCAATCACGCGCCGTCGTTTAACGACGACGCGAGCCAGTTGAAAAGAAGAGCGTGGCTTAAAGCCCCCTTCTGAAATCGTATCGATTCCAAAAGGACCTCGCATGGCGAGAGCAGCGCATGCGCGCTTCTAACACCAGGCGAGACCTAAAAATGAAAGTTTTCAGTTTCATTTTTAGATCTCGCCTGACCCAGCGCTTGCGCTGGTCTGGCTAGATTTTAAGTAAGGGCTTCAAAAAATGCTACCGCTGGCTACAGCTTGCAGTGCATGTGCGCGGGCGCGCGCTTCAGCAGAGGCGCCATATGGCGTGATTACTGCTACGCGCGAACCACTCGCGCACATGCACTGCAAGCTGTGGCCGGCGGTAGCATTTTTCTTTCTTTCTAATCGCGGCACCGGTGCTTTACTTTTAACATTAAAGGTAAAGCACCGGTGCCACGATTATAGCAAAAGTAAAGAAATAGAAACAAACATCTATTTCTTTACTTTTGCTATAAAGTAAAGAAATAGATGTTTGTTTCTATTTCTTTACTTTTGCTATAATCGCGGCACCGGTGCTTTACTTTTAGTGTTAAAAGTAAAGCACCAGTGCTGCGATTAGAAAGAAAAAAATGCTACCGCCGGCCACAGCTTTAACAGTTTTCCTGCAAGTATGACCTGACTGTACCCATATATAATGGCCCCTTATTGTGGTGGGATAACTGTGCTTGTAGATTTGCTATATGGTAACCACTTTGTTGTAAAAACAAACTCATTGCACAGTCGCCAAATAATAGCTCACCTTCCATTGCATTAACATATTTACAGCTGCATTGACTACAGTCAGTGCTTCACTGTCCATACATGTCTTTGTCTCGCTGAAACGCACATGTGAACAATGTCTTAGGCAGGTTAGTGCGAAAATGGAAAAGCTGTCTGCAGCGTTTGAAAATGTTTTCAAGTACATGTCATGCCAGGTGGAATCATGAGTCTGGATATTTAGTGCATTCAGCTGCCTTTCTTTAACACCTGCGACCATATGATGCGTTGCAGCAATCTCACCAAAACTAATGTTTGTTGCATTGTGCAATATGAAAACCAAATGTCCGCTAGGTTCTTTTGTTTTTTTGCTTGTGAATGTATTGCGTGTTCAGTTGGTTTGAGAGCACATTAAGTTGCAGCCCTTCACTCCAGTGCAGTATCCCTCACAATCCCCTCCAGTGTAAAACCAGTACTTTTGCCTTTCGACTGCTTGCACATTCAGTCCTTGGCCTCTCTACTGAGGCACTCAATATGGGGACAGTTTTTGTCCATTGTGGTAGAGTTTAGGTTTGAAATATGCGTAGTGCCAAGGTTACGAGCCCATCTGACTTTGGATACTACAAACCTGGTTCTCCTAGCTCTCGGGTTTGTAGAACTTAAGCAAAGCTTACCGGCCTCTCTAGCCACAAATACTGTGTATTAAATTCTATAGAACAATTATAGATGGCTGCATGAATGTCCCATGACATACTGTTTCACAGCATGACACATTTATAATAACTGTTCAGAACTCGCGTTTTTAACCCTCACTGATGAGTGAGAGCAGAATAACACAGGTTGTGAATACTTCAGACCTCTGAGGTGGCACGCCCAGTTTTGGCTGCCTGAAGCCACCAGTACTATAATATGAACTCTCTGATGTAACAACTTCTCCTCCTGGCAGTGCAAATTGCAGATGTCCGTTCCACTGAGGTGGATGGTAGAGACGAATGTTCCCGAAATGATGAAAGGGAGGCCTATAAATTCATCATATGTGACCTACTATGCTGGGTGGTAACGGTCCATGCTTGTACTCTTAATTTGATCTATGTTTTGTGATACAATGAATTCTATTGCACTGTATTGTGTATCTTGTATGTCGCAATGTTTATGCGTCCTTTATCTATCGTATGGTAATTCAAATGCCGATAACATTTTAGAACAGAAAGGGAAGCCTATACTTAATAGAGTATGCAGTGGGATTTTCATGCAAGGATACCCAATCCGGGCACTTATTCGTAACAAAGGCCAACTTTCCATCAACTCTGTAGCTTATAATATCCTAATGCTTCAGCAGCCAATGACAAACACTGTTTTACTCTCTGCTTTTTTTGGCAGATGCTGCTTAAAACTATTTAAATTCGGATTACACTATGCAATTGTAAACATATCTGAAACTATCTGGTGTAAACATTAAGAATTATCCAAATTGTGTCACAATTAAACAAAAATAGCATTTTCTTGCCCTTCCCCCAATTTTCTCATTCTCCCTGCCCCGCAGCAGTTCATATTTTTACCATCAAGTAAACCACAAAAATTTGGGCCACCTGAATCTCTAGCTGCAGACTTTAAGATTCCTTTGCTGCTGCTGTGCCTTGGCTGATACCTTACACTTGATAGCCAGGTTAAATGGGATGCAGTTTCATATTGCAATAACCTTTGCTATTAAATGGTTGTGGAATTAGACTGAACCAGTTCAATTATCTTCCCAAAATTATTTAACCTGAAAAATCGTATGACACTGAAGAGTACACTTAGCTTTACCACGCCCTCTAGGTAGGTCTGAGCTTTTAAAAGCTCTTCTCTAGTCTTATAAAGTCTTTTAGGCTAGGCTAAACATGTATGTCACCATTTGGGGTGCATCTGCGGTTAAAATCTACTGTCACACCTCACCTATTGATCATTTTTGCTATTAACTATGGAAAAAGATCATGCAGCACTTTAAATACTCTTGAAATATCACCAGTCCCAAAAATCTGCATAATTGACCAGTCAAATAGGCATAATTTCTAATTACGCCCTTTTGGCTGGTGCTATCATCTCACCACACCAAATTTCCAGTCCTGTTTACTTTTCATTCTGCAGAGGTCTGGTAAAAATAGTGCAATTTGTTAAGTATTACATCCCATAATGTTTGTGTAAGTTACCAGATCTTTAGTTGCCACGAAGCACTCAACCATAGTATGGTCCTCCAGAACAATGTCAAGACACACAACCATTAACGATAATGGGGCAACCCAGTAACCCTCAGAACCTGGGTGTGATAGTATATGCAAAAACAATGGTTCTGTCGGAGTATAGACGGACTAACTTAATAGGTGCTGAATACACTTTTGATTATCAAGGACACACACAAACCCAAAGAAACAGGACAGAATCCAAGTCACTTGATAGAATGATATTAATTGATGTATCGAGAGCACCAAAATATTTACAGAGTAAACCAACCAAAAAACACAATTATAGTGAAACAATTAGTGAAACAGTGATACTTTGCACAAAACACATCACATATAACGAATATGTACAATGGACAATACATAAAAATAATCAACAAACAAGGTCCTATTTACAATACATAAGCCACTTAAGGGTTCAAATTTCCTTGTTGTCTGAGTGGATTTGCATGTGACGCATAGGACATGTAACGTCGACGTTTCGACCCTAGGATAATTGTGCCAATTACTACGCATCAAGGTGGGTCTTCATCAGGACAGACGAGGTTGGGGACCTGGGGAACCGACTTAGTTACGAGGAAAATGATTCCTGTTGTCGCTAATGCAGATGGCCAACATCAAATGTGGAAATAATATTTAATTCCTCTGTCACGTCAGTTGCAGCTGAGCCGTTGACGGAACTAGTTGTCCATTCACGGACTCCAATACGTGGCGATTGTAGAGACAGCACCACTCTCCCTTCTAAATCAAATATCTCCGTCCCAGAGGAATTAAATATTATTTCCACATTTGATGTTGGCCATCTGCATTAGCGACAACAGGAATCATTTTCCTCGTAACTAAGTCGGTTCCCCAGGTCCCCAACCTCGTCTGTCCTGATGAAGACCCACCTTGATGCGTAGTAATTGGCACAATTATCCTAGGGTCGAAACGTCGACGTTACATGTCCTATGCGTCACATGCAAATCCACTCAGACAACAAGGAAATTTGAACCCTTAAGTGGCTTATGTATTGTAAATAGGACCTTGTTTGTTGATTATTTTTATGTATTGTCCATTGTACATATTCGTTATATGTGATGTGTTTTGTGCAAAGTATCACTGTTTCACTAATTGTTTCACTATAATTGTGTTTTTTGGTTGGTTTACTCTGTAAATATTTTGGTGCTCTCGATACATCAATTAATATCATTCTATCAAGTGACTTGGATTCTGTCCTGTTTCTTTGGGTTTGTGTGTGTCCTTGATAATCAAAAGTGTATTCAGCACCTATTAAGTTAGTCCGTCTATACTCCGACAGAACCATTGTTTTTGCATATAAAGACACACAACCAACCATAACCAACCATACAACCACACACACACCCACACCCAACCACACCCACACCCAACCACACACACAAACACACACACAACCATGATCACGCACATAACCATAATCACACACACAACCACACACAACCCCCCACACACACACAACCACACACACCCTCTCAAAAACAACCTCAACCACACACACAACCACACACACAAACAACCACACAGCAACACAAACACAACCATACACACAAACAACCACACAAACAACCACACAAACAACCACTCAACACACACACCACACACACACACATTCAACCACACACACTCAACCACACACACATTCAACCACACACACATTCAACCACACACACACACACAACCACACACGCACTCAACCACACACACACAACACATACACACACAACCACACAAACAACCACACACACAACCAACCACAAACACAACCACACACAACCAATCACAACCAACCACACACACAAACAACCACACACACACACACAAACAACCACACACACACAACCACAACCACACACCCAACTACACACACACACAACCACACACCCAACTACACACACACAACCACACACGCACACAACCACACACACACACAACTACACACACAACCTCAAACACTCACACAAACAACCACACACACACAACCACACACACACAACCACAACCCCACACACAACCACACACACAACCACACACACACAACCACACACACACAACCACACACACACACACAACCAACCACACACACACAACCAACCACACACACACAACCACACACACACAACCACACACGCACACAACCACACACGCACACAACCACACACACACACACAAACAACCACACACACAAACAACCACACACACACAACCACAACCAAACACACAACCACACACCCAACTACACACACACACAACTACACACACAACCTCAAACACTCACACAAACAACCACACACAAACAACCACACACACACAACCACACACACACAGCCACACACACAGCCACACACACAACCACACACACAACCACACACACAACCAACCACACACACAACCAACCACACACACACAACCACACACACACAACCACACACACACAACCACACACACACAACCACACACACACAACCACACACAACCACACACGCACACAACCACACACACAAACAACCACACACACACAACCACAACCACACACACAACCACACACCCAACTACACACACAACTACACACACAACCTCAAACACTCACACAAACAACCACACACACACAACCACACACACACAACCACAACCCCACACACAACCCCACACACAACCCCACACACAACCACACACACAACCACACACACAACCACACACACAACCACACACACAACCAACCACACACACAACCAACCACACACACACAACCACAACCACACACACAACCACACACACAACCACACACGCACACAACCACACACACACACACAACCACACACACACAACCACACACACACACAACCACACACACACAAACAACCACACACACACAAACAACCACACACACACAACCACACACACCACCACACACCCAACTACACACACACAACCACACACCCAACTACACACACACACACAACCACAACCACACATGCACACAACCACACACACACAACTACACACACAACCACAACCCCACACACAACCCCACACACAACCCCACACACAACCCCACACACAACCCCACACGCAACCACACACACAACCACACACACAACCACACACGCACACAACCACACACGCACACAACCACACACGCACACAACCACACACACACACACACAACCACACACACACACACAACCACACACACACACACACAACCACACACACACACACAACCACACACACACACACACACACACACACACACACACAACCACACACACACACACACACAACACACAACCACAAACAGTTTTTTGGGCTGTCAGCATAAATACGCTGTCACCAAACACGATGAACACCTCGGGAAAGTTTGGGAAGTCACCCCCAACTTTGAAACCACTTGCTGTTGTAGAGTGTGTGCTGTACACATGGCAATACCTTGACACAGCGGACTGTTGCAAGGAATGCTTTGAGCCTCGGAGGCTGACAGACCTCAGTCTGTGCATTAGTTCACCCCGTCTTGGCGCTGCATGAAAACAGGGTGCCCACTGTCCAGCATGAAGTGAGACATTGTGATCGGGGCTGGAGATGCTATTTAGCAATCTGCTTAGAACATTGTGTTTCATTTATGGCATTAAACATAAAGGACCACTGGCAACGCTGCTAAAATGGATTCCATTTTGAGTAGTGACTAAAACTTTAAAAAAAAACCTTCAGTACTGAAACAAGCGCAATAGGTCTCGCATTTGCAAAAGTTTAAGCTATTAGCATTGTTCATGACAATGCCTTTTTTAATCTATTTTATAAAGTAAACACATAAATAAATGTAATTATCATTTACAATGCCAATAGCTAGTGTTGCATTATTATTAGCAATACCAACTGCTCACACTTTTATAATGCGAGACCTATTGCATTGCAAATGCTTGTTTTTTAAAGGCAGGCAGTGGTCCCTGGGACCACTGCCTGCCCTTAAAAAATATTTTCTTACATAGATAGATATCTTTTATTTCGGCATCGAGCCATAAAAAGTTGCATAAATAAACAAATTCCAGCGGTCATCATACATACAAAGTTATTACACATAAAGAAATTCAGATAAAATCAGCTTAAAAAGGAAGTGATACCAGCTAGAGAATCGATTGTTATAAATGCAATTGATCTTGGCCCTATATATCAAGTAAAACAAACTGTATAACCTCTTGTAGGACACACAATCTAAAAGGATATAATATCATTAATATAGATATTAAAAAAAAAACATGCATCTAAAAATCAGATCATAAAAGTAAAAATAAGCATCGGACAATATGCTGGGTATCGAGGAAAAGACAGACACTAGAAGTCCTATATGAATTATGCTCTGCAAAATAGCTATTATGGTTAGGTTTTCCCTATAGCCTTCTTTCTTAATTTCCACGCGCAATGCAGATACCGCAAAGGCTAGTTGTTCACTGGTATCGCTCTTGAAGAGTCTGAAGGCCTCCCAATAGTGTCTGAAACCCACAAGTTTACATACTGCTAAAAGCCATTTCTTCCGCGCAAACCTATATAAAGAACAAAAGAGCATGAAATCGGCCTCAGTTTTGTCAGTGTCAGAACAGTTAGGACAAGAGTTTATAGGGGAAGGGACATTGGACCATATTGAGGTGTGGATTCTCAAGGGTAAAAGCCCACATCTAAACTGAACATAAAAACATTTGGCCTGAAGGATACATTCTATCCATATAAGGTTAAAATCTTGGGAGACACTTATGGTTTAGGAACTGACCTGTCAGGCTACTATTAGGGAAAAATTTCCAATGTCTGGGTCAGGGCTGCCTCCCAATGTAGCTGTTTTGCTTTTTGTGCATCACCCCTAGCAGTCGACTCGGGGATGAACATAATTCGTCCATACCTATACAATGAGAAGTTTCTTTAATAGCCTTCAGCCATGGGGTGCGTACTGCCCTGCACATTCTCTATTGGTTCCTAATTCAATCTAATTCAATATAACAGTGGTTTTATTTTGACTATTAAATGTATAGGGCTAAGCTCTAAATCGAGTCATAATGGGGTGGTAGGTGAGCTTGGGAGAAGTTTAAATAAACCCTTTATGAACTTATTTGTAATCTTGGTTAGGGACACCGAGGTACAATGACCCCATATCTCGGCTCCATAAATCGCCGAAGGAACCACCACTGCTGCTCTATATACCGTAAGAACGGGAGATATTGCACCTCCCGATGAGGCCCTATGTTTTCTCTCTATTGCAGAGGCTTTCTGTTAGAGTATGGTTTTGCTTTTTTCCAACTGCGGACCCCATGATTGACTATTGCTTAGCCTCACCACAAGATAATCGAAATGGGACACCTTTTCTAGAGGAAGTCCCCCAATAAGCATATTGCCTTTATATTTTTTTTGTGTGGGTTTATGGCCATTACCTTGGATTTTGAAGGGTTTAGTTTGAGTTCTCTTTCCATGCAAAAACTAGCAAAGGTATTCAATTCAGTTTGCAAACCCATAGGCGTGAGAGAAATCAGCAGGGTGTCATCTGCAAGCATTAGAATAGGGGTGGGCACACCGGCTAATTTGGTGGCATCATTCATACATTCCTTCAGCTTCCTCGCTGCACCGTTAATGTATAAGCTAAAAAGTGTTGGAGCAAGGACACACCCTTGTCTGACTCCTTGGTTAATCTTTATCCTTTCTGTCAGATCACCTATATCATTCCATCTGACCCTTGCATAGGGGGTGGCGTGGAGCTCTATAAATATTCTTAGTAGCTCTGAGGGGATGCCGTAACCTACCAATACTTCCCACAGGGTTTTTCTTGTGACCAGGTGGAATGCCTCTCTCAAATCAATGAAAGCGACATATAGATAGATGGTCACGCTTCAAGGTGACATATTTCCAAGTTATCACCTTGAAGCAGAGGACCTGGTCCAGTGTGCTGACCTTAGTTCTGAATGAATCCTGCTTGTACCTCATCAAGGATGTTGTTTTGTTCAGCCCGATCTCTTATATAGAGGACCTGTCTGCAGAATATTTTCTGCGTGTTGTCTAGCAGATTTATGGGGGTGTGGTTGGAGGGGTTGGTTCTGTCACCTTTTTTATAAACTGGTATTATGACAGTGCCGTGCCATGTCGGTGGTATTGAGTTACCTTTTAATATACTTTTGAATTGAGCGTTCAAAGATGGGCACCAGATGTCTGATTGGGAAAGAAAAAGGTCGCCAGGAACACCATCCGTTCCTCGTGCCTTGCCTTTTTTCGTTAATTTAACTGCTTGGTAAGTTTCAGATAAATTAAAAGTGAGGGGAGATTCGGCTAGAGCAGAATGTTCCTTCTCAAAATGCGTCGGAGTGTGGTCGTAGGCCCAATTTAGGGAAGGGCTTGTTTCATAACTTGGGGGATGTACTCCACTATACAAACTGCTAAAATGGGTGACCCAAGATGCAGGTTTAATTACAGGTTCTAGGTTGTTACCAGTGGCCCGGTTGACTGATAGCAATTTCCAAAAGCTTGTAAGATCTCCCTTTTCTAGTGTTTCAGCAATAGTGGACCACTGGTTTTCCTCCCATTCCCTTTTTGCTTTGGCTAACATAATTTTATAACTGTGCCTAGCCATGACGAAATCTGCTCTACAACCCTTTTTGACAGCTTTCAATAAATGGGGTTTCTCTGAGCGACAAGATTTATTAAACCAGGATGGCATTTTTCTTTTAACTGCTCCTCTCCTCTGTTCACTCATAAAGCAAGGCCTTAGTGCTTCCATGAGCTCGCAGTGTATAGGAACAAAGTTGATGTTGTGGGCATTAGGGAGATCAATCAGGGAGAGTTTAAGCACAAAGAAAGAGGTTACACATATATATATATATATATATATATTCACTGAAAAAGCCATAGGTTTCACACATGTTATAGTTAGCTGGACATTTTACTGATAAAAAACCAATGAAATTCCCCCGTTATAGTTACTGTAGGCAACTATAACTCACGCGACCGCAATCCTCTGCTGATGCTAATACTGTATTTAGACACTTATTTGCCCATATCTTCTTCCATTAAATTTTAGCTATACATATATTACAAATATTTTTTTTTCATAAAGACACATATGTCATCAGCAGAGGATTACGGTCGCGTGAGTTATAGTTGCCTACAGTAACTATAACGGGGGAATTTCATTGGTTTTTTATCAGTAAAATGTCCAGCTAACTATAACGTGTGAAACCTATGGTTTTTTCAGTGAATTAGCAAGGTTTTTTAAATGCTATTTCCTAACTATAACGTGTGTGAAACCTATGGTTTTTTCAGTGAATTTGTACGGTTTTTTAAATGCTAAGTTACTTTACGCCATTTGTGGCGTGCGCGCCCACTTAACGCAGTTCGTTCCGTGCACGGTTTTTATCAACTTTAATAAGCCCTGTACATTTGGTGGCCTTCGGCCACCAAAAGCACAGGGGGTGAGGTCAATGTGGATAGTGTTTTTTTTATTTCGATTTTATAATTTCATGTTGCCAAAATTACGTTTTTTTTCTCTATTAATAAGCCCTGCACATTTGGTGGCCTGCGGCCACCAAAAGCACAGGGGGTGGGGTAAGTGTGGATAGTGTTTTTTTTATTTTTATTTTTTTACCGTAAGCGTACGGTAAGCTTACGGTAAGCGTAATTGCCTAAAAAAAAATAAAACCGTTTTTGCTCTTGGGGGATGTTTGGGGACTCCCTCAACATGACTATGTGGGAGGGAGTTGTCAAAACAGCCCCGTAACATGTTTTTGGCCATCATGTTTGATAAACAACACTCAGTGCGAGAGACAAAATGGCGGACGCCGCTTCCTGGTTTCGGCCGATTCGAATGTTTACTAAGATCTAAGAGCCAATCAGAATCGCGCTCGCGCACGCCACCGTAAGCTTACGGTAAGCGTACGGTAAGCGTACGGTAAGCGTACCGTAAGCGGGCTCAGATATATATATTGATTTAAAGGCTATTTTCTCAGAATCTACTGAACAGATTTACACCAAACCTACAAAAGGCACTTCCTTGACCTAGGGACTACCTCTCTGCCAAATTTCTAGTAATTCTGTTCAGCCGTTCGGGCTGTAGCTCGTTCTAAAGGTCCTATGGAAAAATGCATGGGAAAAACGCGTTTTGGGACCCCCCTTTTATCTCAGCCCCCGCTTGACGAATCCCCCCGAGACTTTCAGGGTAGGAGCGGAGCGTAGCGCCCCACCTATTTTGAGAAATTCGCGAGGATTCGTCGACCGGCGCCAAAGTTATTCAAAATAGAATGTTGAGGTTTTCCTATGGAAACGTGGTCCTAACTATAACTACCTACTGGCGACCGCCAGTAGGTAATATATATATATATATATATATATATATATATGTATGTATACATATGGCGAATTACTAAGACTCAAACACATATGCAGTTCACCACACAAATTTGACAAGTGCTCCAAAGAAATGGTAGAGAGACTCAAGGAGGGAGGATACAGTAAAACAGTCCTCAAGGCACTGAGTAAGGCGTAGGAAAGGCCCAGAGAGTCTCTACTGCTCCCTAGAGATAAAACTGACACGAATGAGGAAGATAGTCCCCGCCTAATCACTACCTTCAGCAAACAAGAGAGAAAAATTAAGTCAATCATCAGAAAGAATTGGCCTATAGTTCTCACTGATGGAGTGTTGGGTAGCAGACTTCCGGAGATACCTACCATTACTTACAGAAAACCTAGATCAATGCGGAGCCAATTGGTGTGAATGAGTCCTGAACTTGGCGTAGCCAGCACATGGCTCAAACTGAAATTAGGCTTCCACAAATGCTCATCCTGCCGAGCTTGTAAGTTCGGCATAAATACCACCCACTACATTACTCCATTTTCAGACAGTAGTGTGGCCATTAAGGGTAGCTATTGCTGCAGAACTGAGTATGCTGTATATGTTCTGACGTGCACCTGTGGCCTGCGTTATGTGGGAAGCACAAAGCTGCAGGTGCACGTCAGAATTCTACAGCATCTCAGGGCGATCGTGAACAACAACAACGCCTATGCGGTCGCAAGGCATTTCAAATCTGTACATAACAATTAACTGAAATGCCTTACATACTACGTGATCAATGCAGTGGCCCCCCTCAGAAGGGGAGGTAACAAGAAAAACTCCTAAGAAAACTAGAGACACGTATCATTTTAGAACTAGACAGCAAGACTCCCAATGGGTTGAATACTACCGAAGACATGTACAATTATTTATGAGCATTTTGAAATAGAGCGGTGCCTTTTACATTGCAGTAAATCTATTTAATGGTTGTATTATGTATATCTTTTGCACATTGGTTGGTTCGGGTCTAGAAATAAGTAGGATCATGCAGGGTAGGATGAACCAACTAATACTTTCACTGAAATATACTTTCGAGTATAAATTAGAGCAAGATTCCTGTTTTTTAACCAATTTTTTACTTGCACAGTTTGGGATCAGAAGTTTAGGTTAGGTGTTTTATGTATTTAAAAATTTATATATACTTGTTATTGATACAAATATTTTTCGTCACTGTAGGAGCAATTCAGCTTTTTTTTAACACCACTTTTGTACATAGAGGAATTTTTCAGACAGTCTGTTTCAGGAATATATACTCGTAGATTGTATTTTGGGGACGATTTTAATGGCAATATGTGTTATGCATTCATGCAGATAAAAAGATTTTGTCTATATTTTCTGTTGACAAAGATATATATATATATATATACATGTTCTCATGTGGATCAGTATAGCATTTATACTCCAACATGGTGCCTGTTATACTGATGACCCATATTTGCAGAATTTGCACAGAATACTATGTTTTGCACAAATGATTGTTTACATATTTATTGATATTTTAATTATTTATGTATTCGGGTCAAATTATCTGTTCCACAATGACATCAGAACATAGTTTACATTTTTTAATGTTTTTATATATAGATATATTCAATTCAATTCAATTCAAATAGACTTTATTCGGATTTCAACAAACCATCCATAAAAGCACATAGACAAACATTTTAAAATACACAACAAATACTACAATTTTGGGCCGTTAGTTGTTACATATAAGAATATAATTTATAAAAAACAGCAATGAAAACACAAATAACCTACTGGCTGGGCTGTGCAAAAGAGGCCATCGTACAACAGTATATAAGGTTATACATAGAAAATTGGCTCATAGATTTATAATAGTAAAACTAATATAATATATTAAATTTCAGCAAGACATGTTTTAAAGTGCAAAGTGAGTGTCTAAGCAGAGCTAATCAATTTTCAACGACCTGCGTGAGCATACAATGGCTTTAAGAAAGCTACTAACTCTAAAAATTAATTCGTCAGATCCTAGCATTAAAAAGTGTCTATAGGAAAGGTTATGGTTAGACAAGTCATATTTCTTACAATATGGTATTAAATAATGTCTTGTGAATTTCATATAAAAACCACAGCCGAAGATGAAATGGAGCATACTCTGGGTTCCACCGCGGTCACAGGGACAATGTAGTTTTTCCGGGTTTTTAATATAACCCAGTGGAAAGCAGATGAGGTTTATAATGCTCCTATCCCTGAATCTAAATAATAAAAATCTGGACCATCTACCCAGTTTTTTACATAGATAGGGCTGGGGGGACATCAGGGATTCAATATGAGATTCCTGGATTGATAAATAGTCGATTGTGGATTGTTTCACAGAGACTGCTCTTTCCCTTTCGTTGTGAAAATGCTGATAGAGAGCTCTTCTCACCAGGTTTTTATGGGAGCCGTCAATCCTATCCGGGTATGTGAAGAGATGACCGTAGTTGACGCTCATAAGGCTCCTCCCTACCGCATTAATCCATGGGATTAGAGCTACATTATCACTTTTCAAACAATCTAAGATAATCTCACGAGTCAAAGAAGCTGCCGGGTTTTGCCATATCCTTAGCCAAAATAATGCAGGTCTCGCTCTAATAAAATCCTCAACATATTGTAATTTTAATTAATTGTGACATACAAAGGTCGGTGCACTAATAACTCCCCCCAGGATTTTTCGACAGAATCTGTTCTCTTCGCTCTGTATTGCTTTACAGTTCGAAAACCCCCAGACTTCTGCACCATACGTGCCATTTGGGAGACATTGGGTTCGGTAAATTTGTAGTAAACTAAGAACCACATCAGCCTGGCGTGGTTGGCGTAGGGAGGTGATGGAATTAATCGATTTTGAAAGTTTATTTCTCCCCATCGCCACGTGTGGTTGCCACGAACCACTATTAGAGAATAACAGACCCAGGTAAGGGAAAGTGCAAGTGCTTTTTAGGATGTTTGGACCTATCACAATCTTTGGGATTTTATAGTTTTTAGGGCCGCAAGTCATTATAAAGGATTTGTTGAAATTAGTGCACAACCCTAGATCGGACATATAATTAACAAATCCCGTTATTAGAATACGCAGAGCATTTGGGGTGCGGCCCATAAGGACCGCATCATCCGCGTAAAGTAGCGCCGGGATAGGTTTCTTATTGATAATTGGAACGTCCTTTGTCAAATTGCATAGGGAATGAGTTAATTCATTGATGTATAAGATAAAAAGCAGGGGGGCCAGGACACAGCCCTGTCTCACCCCCTTGCCGATTAAAATCTCATTTGAAACCTCACCATCATTATTTAGACGAACTCGAGCTTTCAAGTTGCGGTGAAGATTGGCCAGGAAGTGAACTAGGGGTTCGTCTAAGCCATAGTTTAAAAGAATGGACCACATGCGGGAGCGATTAACGAAATCAAACGCTGAACTTAGGTCCATAAAGCCAAAATACAGAGGGGATCGTTTAGCTCTCGTATATTTGGCCATTATGAGGTTAAGGTTTAAACATTGTTCCACCGTGCCAAGCTTGCTCCGAAAGCCAAGCTGACACCGGTGGATAATGGAGTTTTCGTCTGCCCAGGTGCTTATTTTGTCGAATAAGACCCTACCAAGGACCTTCAGGGTGTTGACGATCAATGATATTGGACGATAACACCCCGGGTCCAACCTATTTCCCTTTTTAAAGATAGGAACAATGGTACTACAAGACCATGTGGGAGGGATGGATTCCTTGCCTAAGTTATTAAAAAGATTGCAAAGTATAGATATATATTTATTGCATTTGCCACTTTTGCAACTTTAAGCATTGATGCTGTTTACAAAAAACTGTCTTGCAAATTTAGAAGTTCCTCACTCATGAAGCTATTATTTTGTGGAGTGGCGGAGTATTTCTTCTATGTTTATGGTGGAGGTCATGTGACTCACAAAAGGGGTTGGACACCTAGCAACATAAAAACAATGGCAGACGCTGTATTTTCGGTGTGATCAAGGGCACAGTGTGCTCGAAACGCGTCGCAGAGGAAAAGATTGAATAATAAACATCTACCTGCCAGAGCCGTTTGGGTCCGTTTCTCTCATTTCGCCGCAGTGGAAGTCTTGAGAGTTTTGCTTTTGTTATATATGTGTGTGTGTGTGTATATATATATACACGTATACATATGTATGTATGTCATTTTCTATGAGTCAGTAATTAAGTCTGCCCATTTAACATTTCTAAGATTGTTGGTAATGTCAATTTGTGGGGTGGCTACAACGGTTACCAGCTTAGCATCTTTAAGAGAGGTCATCGAAAAAGTTGCACTTAGTACTGGATATTCACTCTCTGGTCGAGGGACTACCTGCATATCAATTAAATCGGGCCATAGTTCATGGTCTAACAATATAAGATCGTTCCTAGAAGTACTACGGCCTCTTTTAAACGTGGGGCGGGGTGGATAATCAGATTCCGTATTGCCGTTAACAATTCTCATCCCATGAGAAGTAATAAAATCTAATATTGGGCACAAACTTTAGATGTTTTGATTGCCTTCTTATTCTCTCGTTGAGGTGACATTTCTGAAATAATACACCCAGCATTTATCGGGATATTGGTATTGCAGTCTCTAGCTATGAGTTTTAGTGCATTAGGATGAAACTGACCCAACAATTTGTCAAGTTTATTCACGGTTGAGGATAGTACATTGGAAGAGACTGGTCTAATGTTAATGTCCACCAGGGCTATATATATGGTGCCTGTTTGGGTGGTAATTTTAACTTGTAGGGCCAGTAGGTCTCTGGAATTGGTGGGAATGGTTTTTACCTCTGGAAATAAGTCGAGGTTAAGCCAGATCAAGAGACCTCCAGAAGGATGGCCAGCCGGGGAAGGGACCGCATTTTCTGTAAATGTCAGGAAACCAGGGAGAAGTACTGAACTAATGGCCCACGTTTCTTCTAGGAATATAATGTGGTATGAGTCGACAAGTGTACCCCACTCCGGATCTGGCAATTTGGATTTAATGCCTGCAACATTCCATGAAAGGAATCTTAAGCAGTCATGCTCTATCGGGACTTGGCCAGAAAGTTTAGGCTGTATACAACTTCCCAATGCTGACATATGGTCCTTGATAGTAGTGCAGGGCTCTATTACCTCAGACTTACAATACTAGACAGGGTGTGATTAATAGTATGGAATGGGGCTCTTCGATAGCAGAAAACTGATGTCCTTCTGAATAAAAGTCAGTCTTGACAAGTTTAAGTCAATCTATATCTGAGGTATTGGAGATGCTACATGCTGTCCTCGGGTTTATCTTGCCCAGCCCAAGCGGGGATATTTGATCTCTTTTGTCCCTTAAAGCTCTCAGATCTAAGCTTAGACCTGGGGGTTGTAGTTTCAGTCTAATTTGGATGTCATTGTCAGGTCTGAATCGTAATTCTAATGCATTCAAACCTTCAGTTAGAGCAGCATCCCTGAAGGATACACCTACGTAATCCCTCACTGGATTATCACAAACAAACTTTTTGACATCCAATATGTTCTCTCTTATTATGGATCTACATGCCCTTTTATTTTCTCACATACTCACAAAGGGGAAGAGGTCCCCTGGAGACTCCGTCCCATTTGCGAGTGGTTTACCACCTACTTGAAGTAGGTGGTAAACTGCGAGTGTTTTGCGGCCGCAAATGCGGTTGCAAAGCAATAGTACTTGGTATGGTGACTTGCTATTAGGAAGGGATGCCCCTTCCTAATGGCGAGAGTCGCAAATGCTATTTTGCGACTCAGTGACCCGAAAAATAGCATTTTTACATCCAATTGCCCTTTTTTGCAGTCACAAACTGGAGGATCTCCCGTTTATGGCCTACAAAAAAGGGTCATACATGTGGCCCCTAGTACGTTGTGTTTCCAGGAGGAGAGTCTTATCCACAGCAGAGATATGAGAGAGCATAATGAAATGCTTAGAAAAGTATTAACAGCATTACGGAGTGCTGGGTTCACCCTTAGGAAGGAGAAATGCTGTATAGGTGTGGGTTCTGTGGAATATTTAGCACACACAATTTCACAAAATAGAATAAAGCCCAAGTTGAATTGTGTGGAAGCCATTCAGAATACTGGAGCTCCCACCAATATCGCCTAGCTCAAATCTTTTTTGGGGCTTTCAGAATACTACTGCAAATGTGTACAGAACTGTACCAGTACTGTGGAATCTTTGCCTAGATTACTTAAGGCGAAAGTTCTTTTCATATGGAGCAAAGAATGTCAAAGTGTGTTCTCATCCGTAAAGGCTAGTATTATTGCAGCCCCTTGGCTCGGCAGATTTGACCTGACCAAACCCACTACTCTTACAATGGATGCCAGCAATAGGGGTTTAGGTGCTGGTTTGACACAACGAGTAGATTGTAATGAACACATGGTTGCTTTTGCCTCCAGGGCACTAAAAGGGGCAGATAAGAACTAATCAGCTGTGGAAAAGGAGGCTCCTGCGTGCTTTTAGGCAGTCCGATACTTTAGATTCTTATGGGGCATACCATTTACCATCAAAACCGACCATAAGCCATTAATTTTTTTTTTTAAAACAGACTTTTATTGAGTTGCAAAACATAATACAATCAATCCCCTTACCCGTTACCCAGCCCTCCAGCCAAGTCAGTGCGTAGGGTAGTAACCAGTCCACCAAACTAACCACAACGGTACAGCAGTCACCCCATCAGCATCTGTGCTGTGAGGTATCCCATCCACAGGATTAATCCACTACCAGTGTGTGACATAACCAATATGCCCCCCGCCCCTGCCCCCAGCAACCCCCCCAACATATCCCCCCACCCTAACCACCCACCCAAGCATGTCGCCAGTAGCTACCATAACTACGTGTACAGCAAAGCCTCTCGTGCCACTTGTCGGATCCACCTCCCACATACTACAGCAGACATTGCCTCAAGAGCATAAGGGGAAGCCCGTCACAGGGCTCTCACGGGACCAGAGTCCCATCACCCTCCACTGGATCCCCCCCATCCTCCACAGCCGAGCGCTTGAACAGTTCCAGGAGTGTCATCCATGCCCGGGCCAGGTCTTGCGACTCCGACCATAAGCCATTAATGTATGGTTTTACGACAAAAGGGTCTGTCAGAACCACACCTGGGATATCCAGCTGGATTTTGGGGTTGGAAGGTTACAATTTTAAGGTACAATATTTCCCTGGGGTACAAAATGTGGTTGCCGATTTACTGTCTCGCATCCCTGCAGAAGACGAAGATACCAATGTTGAAGACCAGGAAATGGTGCTTAAATTGTCGAGTATGAATAAAGAAGAGTGGGAGGAGTGTTTGAGAAATGACAATGAAATGAGTTCCCTGAAAGACTGCATACAAAATGGCTGGCCAGAAAACAAAAATAAAGTGCCTGCCTCATTGTCCAAATACTTGGATGTTTGGTATGAATTAAGTACCCTGGACCGGACGGTGTATAGGGGGGGATAAAATTGCCCCCCCCAGATAAGTTGAGAGAGAAGATTATTAACCTGGCACATGTGGGACATTTAGGGTGTAGCCTCATTAAGAGTAAAATACGTCTGGATTACTGGTGGCCAGGCATGGACTCCATGGTTGAGACCAAAGTGAGAGACTGCGTGAAGTGCATGAAGAGTGGCAAAACACACCAAGCCAGGAAGACTCCTCTTTCTCCTGTGAATGTCCCAGATACTCCTTGGACCAAAGTAACACTCAACGTAATTGGTTCCCTTAATCTGAAGGTGTTAAATGAACATTTTATCCTTCTATTAGTTGATTATCACACACATTGGATTGTCACGAAATGCATACATCAGATCAATACCAACTGTAACGCCCTGAACGTCTCAGGATCGTTTAACAGACACGATAATGAGGACGCAACCACTTGTGAAGGGTTAGTTATTTTAATGAAGGCAAAAATAATACAAAGAATAAACAAAAGATATAGTCACTGGAATCCTCCAGGCTAAGTACGTTACCAGCCCTCCGCACGGATGGTCCTAACCGTCCTCTGCATATACGCCGATCCCGGCGTATGCCAACAGAGGGCAGAAATTAAATGGCCGACAATGCCAATCGGTAGGCTGTGAGGGGCACGAAGAGGGTTGGGGAGAATCGAGGAGTCAGGGAAACACCCAGCCGGGGTCTCTACCTGAAGGGAGCAGCCGCTCAACCTCTTCCTCAGACTGCACCGGGACGCGGAGTCACCTCCTGGTGATGCGTCACCGATACCCCAATCAAAAAGCAAGAAGACTGAACCGAGAGCAGCCGCTCGATCGATCCTGTGGACTTCCGAGTCTGTAACGCGGCAAACACCTCCTGGTGTGCGTTACAGCTGGCAGCCCCTGTATCTCTGGTCGGGCTGGGAGTTACGACTCCAACCAGCAAAAGCGCCACTGCGCTTTGACTCAGCCGAGTCAAAAAGCGAAGCTCAATGGTTGACCGGTAGAGCTTCCGGGTCCTTCACAGGTGACGATGGGGCAAGACACGGCCCAGGGAGTAACGACTCGACCTACCTCCGTTCTTGCCTTACTGGAGCACCACTCCGGAACACTGCTCTTCACGAAGCAGGTACGTCGGTGTAAACACAATATCCGACAGCGTTGTACCTCCCGGTTCCTCCCTTTATAGGGCGTGTTTTCCTTGAGTTATGTAACAGCTCTCCTGTTAACTCAAGGAAAACACGCCCTTATGTAAACAGGAGAGCTGTTACATAACTCAAGGAAAACACGCCCTTATGTAAACAGGAGAGCTGTTACATAACTCAAGGAAAACACGCCCTTATGTAAACAGGAGAGCTGTTACATAACTCAAGGAAAACACGCCCTTATGTAATGTAACAGCTCTCCTGTTTACATAAGGGCGTGTTTTCCTTGAGTTATGTAACAGCTCTCCTGTTTACATAAGGGCGTGTTTTCCTTGAGTTATGTAACAGCTCTCCTGTTTACATAACCTCTCAACCGCTAAGCATCCTGGGGGATGTAGTCCGTTTTCGCTGGTTACCGTTTTCTTCCCCTCGAAAGACAGGAATTCTTGACACCAACTCGCTTATCCGGTTTCTTGAAGATGTGCTCTTTGAAGAAGGCATTCCGAGCATCTCAGTAACTGATAACTGGGTAGAGTTCACGTCTGATCTCATGAAATAATTTATGGCCAATCTCCAAATACAACATCACAAAACTTCTTTATATTGCTCCTATTAAAATGGGTTAGTCGAAAGAATGAATCACATGATTAAAGAATGTTTGCAGTGAGCATAAGTGATTGGCACACCTGCTAAAACTGCCCTACACGACACCTTGTGGACTTATCGCACCACACCTAATTGTAGCTCGGAAATTGCTCTTTTTGCATCCTTGAACGGTAGAGTTCTCAAAACTAAATTATCTGCTACATGGCTAAGAAAGAAGGGCATGTGTGTGGTGGACAGGAGTGACATATCTAGGAGAATTTCCCAACACCAGGATAAGTACAAAAACAGATACAATTTTAATAAATATGTAAAACCCCCAGAATTTTCAGAGGGAGACTGGATCCATATGGACCTTCCAAAACCACGTAGGAAGAATGACTCCAGGTACTCTAAATCATTTAGAATAGCCAGGGTGGGTAGCGACGTTGTACATCTCGAAAATGGTCAAACCTGGGGCATGGACAAAAGTGTTCCACACAATTCCACTCTGAGTCTAGTGCAGACCCTACCTCTAAAAGTGTGCAAATGGATACCAATCCATACATTCCCTGAAGATCTCGGAGTATAAAATTCTCTCTTGTTTGTCACAGAGATTACAGCATCAAATTATAGTATCTGTCTTATCATACTAAACATCTATATCCTTATCTAGCATTACCTTACCTACTCTAGTTCTTGTATAATGTATGCATTGTATGTATATATATATAGCAATATATATATATGCCGTCCCACACTGCGCCAAAGCACACCATGCACTCCTTCCAATTGAAAGCACGATTACGAGATCAGGGCTTAAAAGTGGTTTTATTCAGCAGAAAACCAGCCATACATGCCCTACGCGTTTCGGCGTTACCGCCTTGCTCACGGGTAAGTTCCGCCATCAAAATTCCAATTTTTAAACATGACGCGAACATAGTGAAAATAGAAAAGGTACATTGTTATATAAACAGAATCACACCGAATGTTGCGGCCATATTGGAACGGTCAATAAACATGATACATACAACCTTAATACGAAGTATATACTCATTTTTCACTTCTTAATTCATTTTACACAGTCTAATATTTGTGTAATTGAGTGTGCAAACAATAATGATATTACTTCGTGCGAAACCACACATACCAGAATGCTTCATTTTCGAAACCACCAGAGGAGGTCCAATGAGGGCCACCATTTAAGAGCCAGTGAATGAAGGAGTGGTTTACGAGGAGGCAATAGCTGGACGATGCCTTTGAAAAAGTTCGGGAAGAATGAAACGCGTCAGGCTGCATGTCCGGATGAGAAAGAAATAAACAAGCATCCAATTACCGTTTTGCGAGTGCGCCTCCCTTCCTTCCTTGCTGAGGGAGTCTTTTGGATAAATTACGGCTTGGTCCTGCCGTTGGACGCACCACCCGACAAGAGCGCCATTATGCCCCGAAGTGGACCGTTCAGTTTGCTGTCGAAAGACGAAAATGGGGAAATGGCTGCCACCTTGGACTGACCGAGGTTGGGATCTAAGCCAGCCTTGAAAATGGGCTGCAAAGGAGTAAATCGGTGATATGTGCTAGCATTCAACGGACAACAACATTCCAGCAATTACCCACTGGAGGGTCACCCACTGGAGGGTGCAAACAATAATGATATTGCTTCGTGCGAAACCACACATACCAGAATGCTTCATTTTCGAAACCACCAGAGGAGGTCCAATGAGGGCCACCATTTAAGAGCCAGTGAATGAAGGAGTGGTTTACGAGGAGGCAATAGCTGGACGATGCCTTTGAAAAAGTTCGGGAAGAATGAAACGCGTCAGGCTGCATGTCCGGATGAGAAAGAAATAAACAAGCATCCAATTACCGTTTTGCGAGTGCGCCTCCCTTCCTTCCTTGCTGAGGGAGTCTTTTGGATAAATTACGGCTTGGTCCTGCCGTTGGACGCACCACCCGACAAGAGCGCCATTATGCCCCGAAGTGGACCGTTCAGTTTGCTGTCGAAAGACGAAAATGGGGAAATGGCTGCCACCTTGGACTGACCGAGGTTGGGATCTAAGCCAGCCTTGAAAATGGGCTGCAAAGGAGTAAATCGGTGATATGTGCTAGCATTCAACGGACAACAACATTCCAGCAATTACCCACTGGAGGGTCACCCACTGGAGGGTGCAAACAATAATGATATTGCTTCGTGCGAAACCACACATACCAGAATGCTTCATTTTCGAAACCACCAGAGGAGGTCCAATGAGGGCCACCATTTAAGAGCCAGTGAATGAAGGAGTGGTTTACGAGGAGGCAATAGCTGGACGATGCCTTTGAAAAAGTTCGGGAAGAATGAAACGCGTCAGGCTGCATGTCCGGATGAGAAAGAAATAAACAAGCATCCAATTACCGTTTTGCGAGTGCGCCTCCCTTCCTTCCTTGCTGAGGGAGTCTTTTGGATATATATATATATGTATGACTTCTACTCCCTTTCACGCAATCGTTTTTGCCGCTGCAGGTAGGAGCCCGGACCACAATTTAGTGCATAAGATTCGTTTTTAATGTCTGTTCACAAGCACAGCACAGCCATTATATATATATATCAATCAGGCTCCAAGGTTACCACACAAATTGGGAAGCACTCGGCAGCTACGAAGGTTCAACCTTTAAACCTTTAATGAAAGGTACGGGCGGTGCACAACAAGCTGGAAACATTGTAGCAATAAGTTCGTCATGCCTTACACGTTTCGAATAACTTCTTCTTCAGAGGCATAGACGACAAAGTGGCAAACCGGCACTCCCCCGCATCTTAAATGCTCGATACCACGCCCTGGATGGGCCGCCCAAATGAGACTGTGTCCTATTGCATTCTGGGAGTTGGAGTGCCGCACTTTAAAATCCATAGATGGGTGCACTTTCTTGCTGCCGAGTGCTTCCCAGTTAGTGTGGTAACCTTGGAGCCTGATTGATATATATATATAATGGCTGTGCTGTGCTTGTGAGCAGACAATAAAAACGAATCTTATGCACTAAATTGTGGTCTGGGCTCCTACCTGCAGCGGCAAAAACGATTGCGTGAAAGGGAGTAGAAGTCATACATATACATATATATATTCACTGAAAAAAACATAGGTTTCAGGCACGTTATAGCTAGGAATTAGCATTTAAAAAACCTTAGAAATTCACTGAAAAAACAATAGGTTTCAGGGGCGTTATAGTTAGCTGGACTTTTCACTCGTACAAAACCATAGAAATTCCCCCGTTAGTTCAGCTAACTATAACTCGCGCGCCCGCAATTCACTGCTGATGACGTCACATATTACATCACTCATGACATGGTCAGTGACAAAACTCATGACATGGTCAGTGACATCACTCATGACATCACTGATGACATCACTGATGACATCACTGATGACATCATCCAGTGAATGTGTTTTTCTGAAAATTACATATGTTTTATATATGTATATCTCAATGTCGATGGAAGAATAAATGGGTATATAAGTGTCTAAATGGATGATTTGTTTTTGAAAAATTAATTGTATAACTGACTAATTAAGTGTATCTTAGTGAATACATGGCTTAGTGAGTAATGTTTAAATATGTAAATATCTGTATCAGTCTCTCACTTTGTGTATAAGTGGCTGCATGGGTTGGTGAGTAGCTACATGAGTGTCTATATAGGTTATTAGTTGGTTTTTTGAGTATCAGTATAAGTGTCTGATGTCTGTATGGTTCGGTGGGGGGTATTACGTAGTGCATAGGTGCATGAATGAGTGACTCACTGTTTGTATGTGTTGAAGACAGCATGTGTGCAGGACTGTATGGGTGGATGAGTGTGTGCATGGGTGTGCTAGTGAGTGAATGACTGTCTCAATAGTGTCTCTATGAGTAACTACATATGTTTTAAACTAGTATATGTGACTATTGGTGTATATAAGTGAGTATATGTGAGAGTGAGAGATTGAAAGAGTTCCTGTATGAATAAGTATGTGTTTCTATAAGTGGTTGTTAAAAAGACTAAGTATGTGTACGTTTCTGTAGAAGTAAGTGTGGTGGTGTGTGTATAACTGTATATGCAGGTAAACGGATGTTTGATTCTTTATTAGCATGAGTGACTGTGTGTGAGTAACTTTATGGATGAGTGGCGTTGTGTAACAGGATGTATAGGTGTATAAGTACATATGATGAGTGAGTACATGAATGAGTGACTGTATAGGACTGTTGGTGAATGAGTGGATGTGTATGTGGATCTTACAATTACTGAATAGGTTGTTGTAACTGGTATTGGTATGTCGATTGTTTTGAAAATTGTAATTTCTATTTTTGAATGTGTGTATCAAAGGTTATATTAGGGGGAGAGGAGGTCTGCCACTCTATCACAAGGATGATGTCATCAGTGATGTCACTGACCATGTCATGAGTGATGTAATATGTGACGTCATCAGCAGTGCATTGCAGGCGCGCGAGTTATAGTTAGCTGAACTAACTATAACGGGGGAATTTCTATGGTTTTGTACGAGTGAAAAGTCCAGCTAACTATAACGCCCCTGAAACCTATGGTTTTTCAGTGAATTTCTAAGGTTTTTTAAATGCTAATTCCTAGCTATAACGTGCCTGAAACCTATGTTTTTTTCAGTGAATTTCAAAGGTTTTTTAAATGCTAATTTCTAGCTATGCCTACAGAGATAGGACATGTGAAGAAAGAAGGAAAAACGCACAGAAAGAAAAAAAAGAAATGCAGAAAGAAGCAACAGAAGTCCTCAAAGACGAAGAAAAGTGCAGGAAGAAGTATAACGTGCAGAAAGAACAAACAGAAGAGCAGAAACAAGCCTTGTTGCAAAATCATCCTGTACCCTCAACTTTTTCAGACGGATACTGGTGGTAACTGAGTCTGACTAACCAGTCCTAGAGCCAGTGCTATGTTAAAAGACACTCAGAATACAGTGAAAACACCTACATACACTAGGGCACACTATGTGTTGGGGTCCCCCTGTGATTAGCATGACCTCCTCTGTAAACCCCTAGTATATAATAGGGCAGGGGATTAAAACTACCTCTTAAAACGCACCACAGGGCGTGTTTGAACACGTCACCTCATGCCCCATCCCCTCCCTTCCCCACTGTGTAAACACGCCCTGTAGCCGTTTTAAGTTGGGAGATTAAGTCCCCTTGAATCCTGAGGGTCCCTAGGGTCCAACTAGACCACTAGGTACCTCCAGTAAGCGCCACAGAGCTGCGTTGCAGAGAGGTGTAAAAAGTGGCACGGCCTGCACCACCTCTCTGCAACGCAGAGCAGTGGTGCTTACTGGAAGCATCTGGTGGGCTAGTTGGACCCCAGTGTCCCTCAGGATTGAAAGGGAATTATTTCCCCAACTTAAAAACGCGCCACAGGGCCTGTGGGTGTTCTGAGTTGAGAGATTAAGTCCCCTTGAATCCTAAGGGTGCCTAGGGACAAACTAGCCCACTAGGTACCTCCAGTAAGCGCCACAGAGCTGTGTTGCATGGAGGTGTAAAAAGGGGCGTGGCCTCAGAACACCTGTCTGCAACGCAGCTCCCTGGCGCATACTGGAGATACCTGTTGGGCTAGTTGGCCCTCAGGGACCCTCAGTATTGAAGGGGAATTAATTCCTCAACTTACAACTGGCCAGGGGGCGCGTTTGCAGAGTGCTGCAAGGAGGGGGCGTGGCCTCCGGCGCGATGCCGGTCTTTTATTTATTTATTTTTAAGAAGGAGGGCTGTGTGGCCCCCTTTCTTTTTCTAATTTATTAGCCCTGGGGACCCCATCCCCCAGGGCCTGCACCCTAATTTTTTTTGTTGAAAAAAAATTAATTTGGCCCTCCCAAGGCCTTAATCGGCCCCGGGGACCCCAACCCCCAGGTCATGGCCTTTTATTTATTTTTTTATTCTTTAGGAGGGGGGCTGTGTTACCCCCCTCCTCAGGCCACTTATGGCCCCGGGGACCCCATCCCCCGGGGCCGGCCTTTGTTTTTTATTTTTAAAAAAATATATATATTTATAGAAACACCTAGGACATGCTGGACAAACCGTATGTACCTATCACCATGACGATTTGCGTGATATTCATTAAAAGGCGACTATGCATACAATGAATCCACGTAGAATGTATTCACACCGCTAGTGAAGCTCTGACCTGTCTGACACCCTACCGTGCCTAATCCCGGCGCCCCCGCTGGTGGGTACTCTCCAAGTAGACACCCTTCTCGTTTATTTATACAAACATGGGTAGCTATTGATGGGCACATTTAATACACATGCACACCAAGCCATTCAAAGGGGATTCGACAAAAATTCGACCTAACTATGCAAGAAACCCCCTCACGGTTAATAAAACACACATCCTCTGCCGGATGTGTAATACTTTTTATTTTACTCTCTGGAAAGGAGACAAACCTCACTTGAGAGTCACAGCGTGCTCCTGGCTGAGCCCAATGCTGTGTTACACCCACCAGTGCCCGCCGAGTGCCACACACCTCTGTGTTGTATTCCACCAGCTAGTGCGTATGCTATGACACTCTCTAGCCCATGTGCACTGTAACACCACCCCGTGAATATGTCATGCCACACTTGCCTTCGCACGGGTTATATTGCCCCATCTAACGTGCCTTCCTTGATGCCTATGTTATAAAGCACAGCGCTATGCCATACATATTACAATCTGGGATCCATATCTTTGTCACAGTGCATATGCAATGTTACACTACCCAGCACATATTTTATATTACAACTTTAGAGACTACTTAGGTTACACAACACTGCCCTGTGCATATTACACTCCAAGGCGCATATCACATAGCAAGCGCTAGTGCCTGTGCTATCTCGCGCTCTCCAATGAATCTGTCATTGCGCACAATGTATTGCATATTATATTTCAAGCCCCGGTTCATCTTATATCACACTTTTTGGTGCATAGTTTATACCATATACTATATCTAGTTTTCATTTTCAATCGTGCTTTCAGGACTATGTTCTATATAACACTGCGTCCACCTACCCTTTTCACTGGCATTACATTTTGCGATGGGGGGTGGAGGGTCAGGGGATGTTTCTGCCAAGTGAGCCCGGAGTCACAGTCCCAAACGTCCTCTTCTTCCTGAATAAAAGTGAGATTATGCTGCATACTTGTTCATATTTTAAGTAGTTCGTACAGACACACATTTTAAAAACAATAAAGTTCCTAATACCCACCTTCTATGAACAGTTAGCTTGCTGCCCCATCCACCTCCTCCCTATCCTCTGTTGTCTGAATCCATGGACTAGCCTCCTCTCTCCTGCCATGCATGGTCTGATGTGCTGCCACTGCCCTGCATTTAGCATGATGTACCAGTCCACTCATCCTGCCCTCCATTGCCCAATTCTATGGCCCATCATTGACCTCCTGCTTAGCCTCTGTGCTTTGCTTGCTGCCCCTATTCTCCTTCCCACTGCCCTCCAATGTCTTTGTGCATGCCCCTGCTCCATCCTTTTTGACCACCATGTTCCATGGACCTGCCACTCCTATCTACTCTGAGTGTTCTGTTGAGCTGCCACTGCCCTACCACCTGCCTAGCATTGTCAGATGACTGTAACCTGTCCCTGCCACCTCCACCCTGCCTGTCCACATGCCATGCCCCATCCCCTTCCTCCTGTCCTCCATGGTCCATTTTACTGCCACACCCTTCTGCCCTCCCTGGTCTGTTGTGCTGCAACTGCTCCTCCTGCCTGCCCCGCGCGGTCAGTTGCGAGGCCCCTTCCCCTGAACTCTCTTGTCTGTGCCCAGGTCCTGACCCTCCCTTCTATCCTCCATGGTCCTTTGTGCATGCCCCTGCACCCTCCTTCTTGCCCATCATAGCCATTGTGCTGCCACTAACCCTCCCGCTTGCCATGCATGGTCTTCTGTGCTGCCATGGCCCCTCCCACCTTCCCTGTGTGGTCAGCTAGCTGCTCCTGACCCCCTCCCACCTTCCCTCCATGGTCTGTGTGTATGCCATCATAGTCTCACTGTTGCTCTCCATGGTGTGTCTTGTTTCTAGTGCCCATCCTGCCTGACCTCCATGGTCATCTTGCTGCTCCTGCCCTGCCCCCTTGCCCCCAACCCTCTGTTTCCATGTGCAGACCCCTATTCCCTCCCTCCTGGCTTGTCGGTTCCATTGTAATGCCCCTGATCCGTCCCTCCTGCCCTTTATGGTCTGTTATGCTGCAGCTTTCTCCTCTGTCTGTCCATTATGGTCAGCTAGCTACCATTGCCTCTTGCCCCTCTGTTGTCTGTTGTCCATGTGCATGGTCATGTCCCCTCCCTATTGCTTTCTATGGATTGTTGTGCTGCACTCCCGTCCCGCATGCTTTGTGTGGTGTATTGTGCTGCTGCAAACCCTGATGCCTGCCCTGTAGGGTCAGTTTGGTGCACCTCTCAATGTCCCTCCTGTCCTCTGTTATCCGAGTCCATGTCCCAACCCCAATTCCTCCTGCCTACCATGATCCAATGTACCATACTTGCGAACATTTTGAACTTGGTAAGAGGGAGATTTTGAAATAAAACTGGGGTATTGATTTTCCCCTTTGAGTTACATTGAAAAAGAGAAGATTGTAGACAGGAAACAGATCAAGTAAAGCCCATTTAAGCTTACAAACCTTGGACGTTTCCTGGCTGAAACGGGTCTGTTGGCATGTATGGTTGTATGACCACTGCCTCTTCCTTCTGCCCACAATGGTCTATTATATTGCCACAGCCTCTCTTGCCAGTCCTGTATTGTTGGTTTGTTGCCCCTGCCCCCCTTTCCACTGCCCTCCATAGTCTGTTGTGCTGCCACTGCCCTTCCTGCCTGCCTAGTGTGGTCAAATTGTTGCCTCTGCACTCTCCTACCTGCCTTCAATTTTCAGAGTCCGTGCCCCTGGCCTCTGCCTCTCAACAGTATCCCAATGAACAACTAGATTGCTAACATTCTATATTTATTACAAAAGTGTGGAATGCCTGACGTCATCTTGATGTAATCAAAACTGTAATGCCTAGAGCATTTCCTTTAGAAATTACATATATGAGAGGGTCTTATTTGCATCAAAATTATGGTTAGTGCTCTAAAAAACTAAAATGAGGACATATTTTCTGAGTTTTCAAATAGCGACAAAGAACTTTTAAATTATTTGTAATCTTAGTTTTTTTATCCAGTTGACCACTTGATTAAATGTTGCATCCAAGGGGAGAGGGTGTGGTGTTACTTCCAGAGCTGCAGACTTTGCAACTGGGGAACCAGGTTGGAGTTTCTGCTTCAGCTCAACATTCTGTGATTCTGGTCAAATCACTTAGTCTCCCCATGTCTACAACCAAAATGAATTTGATCTTGTGTGATGTAACCAATGTTCATGTAAAGCACTCCAATACCTGACAAGTCTGCACTATATAAAACTGCAAATACACAAAAAATAAGGGTTTTGCACACTTCTGTCATTGGGCTACATTTGGGCTACATCTGGGTGATATTTGTACTGCATTTGGGCTCTTTTGTCTCTGGTGGCCATCTTGGGAGATTTATTTGTTATGAAGTTTCTTAATTTCCTCATTTACTGCAGTCTCCTCAGTTGGAAATGCTTTCAGTTTTTTACTTTGATTCCATCAAGAAGGTATTCAGATATGTCACACATTTGCCATAAATTCAGAATGTTAGCACTCTAGTTGCTCATTAGATCACTGTAGTAAAGCTACTGCTCACCACGGAAGTCTGCTGCTAGTATTAGAAGTGCATGTTTCAGTCTGCATATCAGAATTTTTTAATGAAATAGAAGAGGATTTGAGAAGTCGCTCAAAATGTGCCCTCATTTTTCTTTCTTCAGCTTCTCCGCACTAATCATAATTTCTATGGCAAAATGAACCCCCTCATTGTGTTCCTTTTTAAATTAAATGTTTTAAGTGTTACCAGTTTATTCCAATCAAGATGGCTTCAGGTGTGCCATACTTTTGTCATAAGTAAGACAGTAAGCGCTCTAGTTGTTCTTAAGAACACTCTGGGACATTCTGTCATTGGGCTATACTTGGGCTACATCTGGGTGATATTTGGGCTACATTTGGGCTCTTTTGTCTCTGGTGGCCATCTTGGGAGATTTATTTGTTATGAAGTTTCCTAATTTCCTCATTTACTGCAGTCTCCTCAGTAGGAAATACTTTCAGTTTTTTACTTTGATTCCATCAAGAAGGCATTCAGATGTGTCACACATTTTCCATAAATTCTGAATGTTAGCACTCTAGTCGCTCATTAGATCACTGTAGTAAAGCTACTGCTCACCAGGCAAGTCTGCTGCTGGTATTCAAAGTGCATGTTTCAGTCTGCATGTCAGAATGTTTTTATGAAATAAAAGAGGATTTCAGAAGTCAAAATGTGCCCTAGTTTTTCTTTCTGCAGCACTAATCATAATTTATATGGCAAAATGAACCCCCTCATTTTGTTCCTTTGTAAATTAAATGTTTTAAGTGTTACCACTTTATTCCAATCAAGATGGCTTCAGGTGTGCCATTCTTTTGTAATAAGTAAGACTGTTAGCGCTCTAGTTGTTCTTTAGAGCACTCTGGGAAGCTGCAGTAGAACACAAAGGAATCAACTGGCAGTCTCTGCCCTTGTTGGATGTACATGTTTTACTGAGAATGTCAGACTTCATTCTTACATGACTGAGAAAGATAATGTGAATTTACAGAAAATATGCTCTCAGTTTAGGTTATAGATCACCTTCCAAACCTCTGTGGGAAAAGTATGAGAAAATAGTTTTCTCTCAAACATGGTTCGTGATATCACAGCAGAAGGCTTTTTCACATGGTAAAATCACCTTAGAACACACCACAGTTCCTAAAATGAGTATGGTACCATCAACAAATGATTTATAATGTAACTAAAGTCTTAAAACCTTCTATTAACTGCAATGCTTTTTAATGAGGTGCTATCATGTATATTGGTCCCAAGATGGCTGACAACACTTCTTGGATGAAGTACTGACAGCCAATCAGATCTCACGATGAGATGTGTGGTTAGGCTCCGCCCAGGTATGTATGTGATTTTCTCAGGAACTACTGAACAGATTGACACCATATATGCAAAAGGCACATGCCTGACCTGAGGACTACCTCTTTGCCAAATTTCAAGTAATTCTGTTCAGCCGTTCGGGCTGTACCTTGGACTAAAGGTCCCTATGGAAAATTGCATGGGGAAAACGCGTTTTGGGACCCCCCTTTTTTCTCATCCCCCGCTTGACGAATCCCCCCGAGATTTTCAGGGTAGGAGCGGAGCGGAGCGCCCCACCTATTTTGAAAATTTCGCGAGGATTCGTCAACCGGCGCCAAAGTTATTCCAAATAGAATGTTGCAGATTTCCTATGGAAACACGGTCCTAACTATAACTATCTACTGGCGACCACCAGTAGATAATATAATATAAAACAGATCACTCCAACGAAGAGACCAAAGGACACAGCGGGGAAATTTTCACAGCGACCTTTTATTCACAGATGCAAGGCATAATGCATTTCGGCGTCTGCCTTCTTCGGTTGCCTTTTTGCACTGGGTTACATTCGCTCCCTCCTTTAAGCAGTCCGATGTAAATGACTGCAAATCCCAGCTTGCATTTCTTCGGTAAATACCGACTGCGAAGCCATGTCATGCTTCAATGCATGATGATGTGCCTGGAACAGAGGGGAGAGGGCTAGGTAACTGCCGAATGAATCCCAAAATAAATGTGTTCGTGGCCGCCTTGAGTCCCCAACGCCTCAGCCCCAGATCCAGAAGTCCAGTAGGGCCGTGACACGAAGATACAATGATCCAGTATCCCCGTGCAGTCACGGACTGCTGACAGCAGCGGCCTTTTACTAGTCCTTAACCTGAGGCGGGCCTGCAAAGTCCAAAACTGTAAGAGTGGGCAGAAAAGCTTGCGACACAGGTGTGTGTTCGTAAAGGTTTTAATGGGGAATAGAGCAAGGTCTCAGAGTCTCAAAACGAAGTAAATAAAACGTATCCAAAACAACAGGGGAATGTGTTCTGCTTCGTCCTTCAGTGGGATGTGTTCTCCCTCTTTGAAGCCCGTCGTCTGGCCCTCTCGGCCGGGATGCCGTTGCTCAGCGATGTCACCAGGGTTGTACCAAAAGAAAAGAAAGGAGACCTATTGGGACCTTTATAGTCTTTCTTCGTTCTGAGGAAAAGGGTGTGAGGGAAGTCACCAGGCTCTGTTTAGATAGGTCGTGCGGGGATGGGTTCCACCACCTGAGTAGGATTTAGGGAGAGGGGAGCGCACAGATGCTAGGATTCCCCACCTGGCAGCCCCACTCCTCCCTTGGCTCTAGGTTCAACCCGCCTCCCGGTACCCAGCAATCGCTGCTGTACCTGCTCAAGCCACGTTCGTCCGGGACCGTGGCAGGGCGCTTCGCAGGAACGATGGCCTCCAGGCTTCTCTGCAACCGCGTCCTCCGGTGTCCTCGCGACCACGGGATCCCTCGCTTCTTCGCCTTCACTCCGTCTCTCGTCTCTCCGGGCTACTTCCTCCTTCACGATGACGCCGTCCTCTTCATTGGCTGCTTGGGCTTTTACGTCCGATGACGCGGTGTGGCTCCACCCCCATGGGCGGGGCCAGTAGCCGTCCGTCTCTTCCTGGAAGGGCCAGGACCCGGAAGGGGGGGAATCCAACGTGGCTGTCCAAACCGTGGTGGGGTCTTGCGACTGAAAGGTGGAAACAGCGGTGAGTGGAAGAGGGGAAGGCAACACCGGAGTTTCACAACCCTGCCCCTGACACACCCCTCCCCTAGATTCCTTCCCGATCGGGGCCGAATGGAAAAAGGGACAGGAAGTCGGCATTGGCATTGAGGGCACCCTTTCGGTGGCGAACTTCGAAGGAAAAGGGCTGTAGAGGGACAGGAACCACCTCATTACCCTAGGGTTGTTCCCCTTTGTCCTACTCATCCACACGAGAGGGGCATGGTCGGTGTACAGAATGAATTGGGCTCCCTCGAGGTAGTATCGCAATTTGTCTATGGCCCACCAGATGGCGAGACACTCCTTCTCGACTGTGGGATACAGCCTTTCGCGGGGAAACTGTTTCCGACTGACATACAGGACCGGACGTTCGGAACCGTCAGCGGTGGTTTGGGAGAGGACGGCTCCTATACCCACATCGGAGGCGTCCGTCTGGAGAATGAAAGGACGAGAATGGTCGGGGAAACTGAGCACGGGATGGCTAGTGATAGCCTTTTTCAGTGTTTTGAAAGCGGTAAGGACAGCGGGAGATGGGATCCGTAAGGCCCTATTGGGGACCCCTTTTTGCAATAGGTTGGACAGGGGGGCGGAAATGTCAGAGTACTGAGGAATGAACCTCCGGTAATAGCCAGTGAGGCCCAAGAAAGCCCTGATTTCACGTTTTGTGGAGGGCAAGGGAGTTTCGGTAATGGCTTTTATCTTTTCGTCCTGAGGTTCGAGACACCCGTTCCCGAGTACGTACCCCAGATACTTCACTTTGTTGAACCCCACGCGTGATTTCTTGGCGTTAATGTGCAGTCCGGCCTCTTTTAGCGCTTGCAATATCTGGTGACAATGTCTCTGATGGTCTTTCCAAGTCCAACTGTATATAATTATGTCATCCAGATATGCTGTTGATGGGGAGTCAGGATTTTATTCATTAGTCTCTGAAAGGTTGCCGGGGCCCCATGTAGGCCAAAAGGAAGAACTGTGAACTCAGAGGCCCTCAGGAGTAGAGAAAGCTGTCTTTGCTTGATCTCTTTGCCTTAGGGGCACCTGCCAATACCATTTTGTTAGGTCTAAGGTGGTGATATATTTGGCCTCGCCAAGTCTCTCGACTAGTTCATCTACTCGAGGGAGAAGGTAGGCGTCTAGCTTGGAGATAGCGTTTACCCCACGAAAGTCTATACAAAATCTTATTGATCCATCGGGTTTTGGAACCAACACGATGGGGGATGACCACTCACTTCGTGAGTGTCGGATAACCCCCATTTGCAACATTTTGTGGACCTCTTCCTTGACTGCTTTCCGTCTGGAGGCCGGAATGCGATAGGGTTTTCGTTTTATCACCTTCCCTTCCTCAGTGGTTATACAGTGTTCTAGAAGCCGGGTTTTTCCAGGTAGGTCAGAGAAGAGGGCCCTAAACCCTAGGGCTACGTCTAACAACTAGTTTAGCTGGTCTGTTGTTAAGTCTGGGTTTACTACCAAGTGTTCCAGAGAGCAGTCAGGTATGTTTTGGGACGTCACTAGATGGTTATTTACGGGAGGGTGTCCCAACCACTTCTTTAAGAGGTTAATATGGTATGGTTGGGTCCTCCTAGGGCCTAGGCGGAGCCTATAGGTGGTTTTCCCAATGGTGTCTGTGACCTGAAAGGGCCCCTTCCATTCGGTTGTTCCCTTGGCGAGGGAAGAGGGTAATTGAACTAGAACCCAATCACCCAGACTCAGGGTTCTCCATTTTTTTCCCTTGTCGTACATCTGTTTCTGGCAGAGTTGTTTTCTCTCTAAGTTGGCATGGGCTAGGTCTCTGAGTTTCCCGATCCTGGAGCGTAGATGTTGGGCGTACTCGAGCAAACTGTTGGTATCATGGTTATCCTTTTCCCAGGTCTCTCTTGTCATCTCTAACAGGGTTCTTGGTTGTCGACCATATAACAATTCGAAAGAGGAACAACCTAGACTGCTTTGTACCTGTCCACGTATGACAAAGAGAGCCAGGGGAAGGAGCCGGTCCCACGACTTGCCCTCGCTACTCAACATCTTCTTCAGGGTCAGTTTCAAGGTCCCATTGTAACGTTCTACCAGGCCATCGGTCTGAGGATGATAGACTGAAGTTTTAATGTGTTTCACGTCCAACATCCCAGAGACCTGAGACATGAGTTTCGAAACAAATGGGGTTCCTTGATCTGTTAGTATCTGGCGTGGAAACCCCACGCGTGAGAAATATTCGAGTAGTTTATCTGCTATATTGGAAGTCGTGGGGGCCCTAAGGGGAAAAGCCTCTGGAAATCTGGTGCAATAGTCCACTAAGACCAAAACGTATTGGAACCCCTTTGTTGACCGAGGTAGTGGTCCAATGATGTCTAATCCCACCCGCTCAAAGGGTTTTCCTACTATAGGAAGGGGTTGTAAGGGTACCGGAGGGGGAG
This sequence comes from Triturus cristatus, assembly GCF_964204655.1. Classification (NCBI taxonomy): domain Eukaryota; kingdom Metazoa; phylum Chordata; class Amphibia; order Caudata; family Salamandridae; genus Triturus; species Triturus cristatus. The sequence continues at coordinate 1,359,919,617 of NC_140590.1, forward strand.
TGTAGGGGTTCTTTCTCTGACAGATCGGACATTCCCTACAATGTTGTTTGGTTTGGGCATAGATTCCAGGCCAATAGAAGTGACGTAGCAGTCCCTGGGTGGTCTTCTCGGCCCCTACGTGTCCGGCCAATAAATGGGAATGTGCAAAGAACAACAACTGCTCTCGGAATTCTCGGGGAACCAGTAGTTGTGGTTTATCACGGGGTCCCGCTACCCGGTATAGTAAGTCGTGTGATATAAGGAAGTAAGGATATGATCGGGGTTGGTCTCTTGGGGTTGTTCTGGCTTCTTCCCAGGCGTGTGTAAGTGAGGCATCATTATGCTGAGCCCAACGGAAGTCTTTGTCTGTTAGCCAGGGTTCCTCTGTCAAAAACGCCATTTTCTCTTCTCCCTTAAGTTTCCCAGGGTTTTTTTTTTCTAGAGTGTCCATAAACAAGGACAAGAAATCTGGATTGTCTACTCCTAATATGACCTCCTCGGGCAGGTTGTCTAACACCCCTACTAATACCGGGGCATGAAACCATTTTTGGGTTTCCAAGGAGACGCGGGCTACTGGATAGGATCGTACGTCCCCGTGTACACACCGGATGAGTACGTTTTTCTCGGGGATCAGTTGCTCGGGCCTTATCAATGACTCCCTTATCACGGACTGTCGACAGCCTGAGTCCAAGAGGGCCTGTACTCGTATTTCATTAACTACTAGACTTACATGAAAACAAGACCCCATTTCAGCAGTGTACATGAGACTTCGGGGAAGATAGCTGACGTCCATAGGTTCCTCGGTCTTTTTCCGAGGACAAGCACGGGCGATGTGTCCCCACTCTCCGCACTCAAAACATTGGGGTCCACGGTTTAGCGGGGGCTCAAAACGACCCAATCGCGCCCGTTCGGGTTCTCTGATGGGTCTGAGGGCTTTTCTCGGGGCCGGTGGACCTTTAGAGGGTTTTTCCGGCTCCCATGAGGGGAACCGGGGTTGAGCCCGGGAGTAGGAAGTGGCCATGTCTAAGGCTTGCTCCACAGTTAGGTTGGCATGCTGACGCAACCATCTTTGCGTGTTGAAGGGTAGGGCTTCCAAGAATTGTTCAAGGATGATGGTGTTCATAAGGTCCTCTTTAGTGTGGTCTGTGGGTTTTAGCCATTTTTCGGCCGCCAGTTTAAGCTTATAGTACAGAGTCTTGGGGGTATCTCCCGGGGCTCGTTTTTCTTTTCTAAACCGCAGTCGATAGGCTTCAGAATCCATACCCAAATGATCGAGGATTAAGGCTTTGATCTCATCATAGGGCGTAACGCCCCCAGCGTTAGCAACCTGATACGCTGCTTGCGCTTCGCCCGTCAGGAGGGGTGCTAGGTAGAAAGGCCATTTCGCTACTGGCCAGCCAGATGCCCGCGCCGCTCTCTCAAAATTTAAGAGAAAGGCGTCGGGATCTTCCCCCACCGTATACTTTTGAAGAGACACTGTGGGTAGCGCGGATAGACCCCGGTGTAGTCTCTGGCCCGCGGGAGAGGTTGTGGGTTCCTCAACGACCTTGATAAGGGTCTCTAGCTGCGCCTTCATGAGGTCTTTGAAGGTGTCTCGATCTGCCTGGGCGGCGGATAGTTGACGCTCTACCGCCCATTCTAGCTTCTTCTGCCCCTCTACGATATCCTGTATGAGGTTCTCCATGGTTGGGTTCGCTACGGGAGGTTATCGTGCCCGCATTCTCCACCACTTGTAAGAGTGGCCAGAAAAGCGTGCGACACAGGCGTGTGTTCGTAAAGGTTTTAATGGGGAATAGAGCAAGGTCTCAGAGTCTCAAAAAGAAGTAAATAAAACGTATCCAAAACAACAGGGGAAAGTGTTCTGCTTCGTCCTTCAGTGGGATGTGTTCTCCCTCTTTGAAGCCCGTCGTCTGGCCCTTTCGGCCGTGATGCCGTTGCTCAGCGATGTCACCAGGGTTGTACCAAAAGAAAAGAAAGGAGACCTATTAGGACCTTTATAGTCTTTCTTCGTTCTGAGGAAAAGGGTGTGAGGGAAGTCACCAGGCTCTCTTTAGATAGGTCGTGCGGGGAGGGGTTCCACCACCTGAGAAGGATTTAGGGAGAGGGGAGCGCACAGATGCTAGGATTCCCCACCTGGCAGCCCCACTCCTCCCTTGGCTCTAGGTTCAACCTGCCTCCCAGTACCCAGCAATCGCTGCCGTACCTGCTCAAGCCACGTTCCTCCGGGACCGTGGCAGGGCGCTTCGCAGGAACGATGGCCTCCAGGCTTCTCTGCAACCGCGTCCTCCGGTGTCCTCGCGACCACGGGATCCCTCGATTCTTCGCCTTCACTCCGTGTCTCATCTCTCCGGGCTACTTCCTCCTTCACGATGACGCCGCCCTCTTCATTGGCTGCCGGGGCTTTTACGTCCGATGACGCGGTGTGGCTCCACCCCCATGGACGGGGCCAGTAGCCGTCCGTCTCTTCCTGGAAGGGCCAGGACCCGGAAGGGGGGGGAATCCGACGTGGCTGTCCAAACCGTGGTGGGGTCTTGCGACTGAAAGGTGGAAACAGCGGTGAGTGGAAGAGGGGAAGGCAACACCGGAGTTTCACAACCCTGCCCCTGACAAATACCTTGGAGAATTATTTGCCACCATGCCAATATTTTCACAGGCCTCTTTCAAGACGGGTCCTCTTTCACGCGCTACTGGCCAGCGCGTGGAAACATGCAAAACAGATCACTCCAACGAAGAGACCAAAGGACACAGGGGGGAAATTTTCACAGCGACCTTTTATTCACAGATGCAAGGCATAATGCATTTCGGCGTCTGCCTTCTTCGGATGCCTTTTTGCACTGGGTTACATTTGCTCCCTCCTTTAAACAATCACAGTGCTCCCATTGGCGGGAGTGTGACAGGCTCGGCTTTTTAATTGCTTGCAGCTGCAGTCCGATGTAAATGACTGCAAATCCCAGCTTGCATTTCTTCGGTAAATACCGAATGCGAAGCCATGTCATGCTTCAATGCATGATGATGTGCCTGGAACAGGGGGGAGAGGGCTAGGTAACTGCCGAATGAATCCCAAAATAAATGTGTTTGTGGCCGCCTTGAGTCCCCAACGCCTCAGCCCCAGATCCAGAAGTCCAGTAGGGCCGTGACACGAAGCAAAGACTCTCATTTAAATTTTCAAAGTTTTCTAGTTCTTCTTTTTATTTTAACTTGCATAATAACTCCAGGGTTACAGCAAAGGCAGCCCAGTGGACACATTACTTGTGTTCTTCCACTGCTCCCTTTTTAGGTGCTACGTTTTTTTTTTGTTTAGGCACTCAGAGATTGCATGTTTTCTACCTGACTTCCTCACATACTTCTCCCCTGCAGTGCGCTCACACTTGTTGCTCCTAAGCACCGCATTTTCTAAAAGAACTTTTAACGTGGAAGGGGTGAATAATTTTCAAATTTTCGGCGATATGTCGGCAGCATCGGCCCACAGGCGCAGGGACTCTGTGAGGCTCATTGACCCCTTCAAGAGCAAGGAAGCCCAAGCTATGATAGTGCAGCAATCGAAACTCAAAGTCTTGGCTAAAGGGAAATTTTTTATATTCTCGGCCCTGCATGAAGCCCAGTCATTCCTCGATGGTCTCGGAGGATGATTAATTAAATAAGTTGCTGATTTTTGCTGAACTCACTACTCTTGTAGGGCGGACGCTTGATGGAAACAGGAAGCACACAATGATGCAATGAGATGGCATCCAAAAAGAAGAAACAGAGAAGGACGGAAGTGGGACACTCGGGTCTCCGTCCACTCAAGGGGGGAGGGGAGGGGGGTGAAGGGGGGTGTCGCAAGGGGGAAAAAAGAGAGTTCAAAGGCAATATGTTTCTCTACACTTTAAAGATTATGGTATGAGTAAGGCTATTTTTTCTAAAAAAAAAAAATGTTTCATATTTTTTGCATCTTGCCCAAATAATATCTCACACTCGTCACTTTTCTCCAGATCGATCATGCTAAGATGACAAAACCCTATAAGTATATCTGCCTATTTTGCACTAGGGTAGGCTCAAAACCTTCAAACCCGCGCTGCTATTTGTACTATCTTTTTGCTTATCTGCATATTTGCACATTCTTCGGTATTTTATTTTTTCGATGACATATATTTTTATATGGTTTTTTGACTTGCATAATGAGTGGTATGTGTTTTCATATAACAGCATTTTATATTCTTTTTACTCATCTGTAAATTTGCACATTGAAAATTTAGATCCTATAGGTATTGTTTTTTTTACTGTTTTATACATATATTTTAAATGCTGTTACCGCTGCCTGTATATTTGCACACTTGCTCATTTGCACACTTGCATACTAGCTGAGGGTTATGTCCGACATCTTAAACATCAAAAAATATGGTGAAATTTATTTCCCTAAATGTTAATGGCCTGAACAACGTTCGTAAAAGGAACGCTATTGAGTGCTGGTTGAAAAACCTTGCACCAGACGTCATCTATTTTCAAGAAACCCATCACAAAGATCAGGCAGACTCAGCTAAACTTTTCAAAAGCTGGGTGGGCTATAACATATCTGCTCCTGCCGGGATGGCCCAGAGAGGGGTTTCTATATTAATAGGGAAACATGTAGGTTTTAACCTCGAAGGGACGCGCACAGACCCCAGAGGTAGATGGGCAGTTGCACACGGTAAATTAAATAATGTTAATGTTATCCTTGCCACAATCTACGCACCAATTTTAGACGACCCCCAAGCTATTCTACAGGTCAAGCAGGCATTAACCGGTCTCTCTGGGCCAATAATTTGGGGGGGTGATTTTAATTTGTTACAAAATCCTCGCTTGGATTCATCTGAGAAAGACCGCCGACAGAATAAACCCCAAGTTGCCTTAGCTGTTCAAAGTTGCAAAATTGACTTAGATGTCACTGATCATTGGCGTAACTTAAATCCTACCAAGCGCGAGTATACATGTCATTCAGCAAAATATAATTCTGCGTCAAGACTAGATTTCTTTATATCATCCCATGGTCTAGAAGTATATAATCATGTTTATTTACCTAACGCTTTTTCAGATCATTCAGCTCTCACCATGGAGATTAACTTGGGGAATTATGAAATAAGACCTACAAGTAGATGGTTTTTTAATAAACTTAACCTTCTCGACCAACAATGGTGCACGGATATCAACGAAAAGATAGAGCAATTTTTTAGACAGAATAGAGGTACAGCCCCATTAAACATTATCTGGGGTGCATTTAAAGCCACTTTACGTGGAATAATTACATCTAAAGAAATTCCCAAGCTCAAGGCAAGAAGGGAGGAGAAAACCAAACTCCAAATTGAACTCTCACAGGCAACCCAAGAGCATTGTAGGGTCAGATCTATGATCTCCCGACACAAACTCCATGAGGCGAAGTGCAGGATGAAGGATTTTTATTATGATTTAGGTGAGATAAACAGTAATTTACAAGCACAAAAGATCTATGAGGAGAGTGAATACACAGGAAAGCTGTTGGCCTGGCAATCTAAAGAAAAGCAGGTGCGTAATAGAATAGATCAGCTAACAGATCCTACCACCATTTCCATCGGCGAGTTGTTTTTAAAACATTATGAGGGGATATATCAAGAGACTGAGAGGACTACATCCGACTCTATCACGGAATTTCTACAGCCACTTGAGATACCTAAAATGGATGCTGAGGGTAAGAATTACCTCACAAAGGATTTTACATTATTAGACTTAGATCAAGTGATAGAGTCCTTCCCCAATGGCAAGGCCAATGGTGAGGATGGCCTTCCCATTGAATTTTTTAAAAAATTTGGGGGAACATTACGTAAGGAACTTTTGAAATTAATTAATAATTTACTCCAAGGAAGTCCCCCACCAGATTCCTTCCATACAGCGGTGGTGGTCAGCATTTTAAAAAAAGGAAAGGACAAGGAAAATATAAATTCATATAGACCGATTAGCCTTTTGAATACAGATTATAAAATTTTCACAAAACTTTTAGCAAATCGATTAAATAAAATAGTAGGTTCTCTGGTAGCTCATGATCAGTGTGGTTTTATTGCAGGCAGGCATCTCCATTCCAACACCACATTTTTATTGGAGGCACTAGATTATTTTAAAACTAATAAGGTGAAGGCACAAATTTGGTTTTTAGATGCGGAGAAAGCCTTCGATTTAGTGTCTTGGGATTGCCTGTTTGCAATTTTACGTAGTTTTAATTTCCCGAATGTCTTTATTTCTCTTTTACAACAATTGTATTTGAATTCTAGGGCACAAATTATCGTCAATAACACTAATATTGGGTCGTGTGAGGTTTCTAGAGGCACGCGACAAGGATGCCCACTGTCGCCAATTTTATTTGCATTATTTATTGAACCTCTAGCAATCACCATCAGGAATATTAAGGCTGACACTGCCCCAATATTAGGAATGACAAACATAAAATTATACGCGGACGATATTGCCCTTTTCATAGACTCCAAACCCTCAAGTCAATTGAAGATTTTAAAAATCTTCTCTGACTTCCAAAAGCTAGGGGGCTATAAAATTAATGTAAGCAAAACGGAAATTATTTTACTCAACTGCACTACAGACACTTTAGTTCCAGAATTTAGGCGGATATACAATATGGATCCAAAGAGATATCTTGGAATATTTATATCGGATAGCCCAGACGATCTCTTCTCACTTAATTTTTTACCTTTATTAAAAAAGGTGGGCTCTCTTTTAGACCGCTGGAACCTACTACCCCTGTCCCTTATGGGGCGGGTATCGCTAATTCGAATGTCGGTCTTACCTCTTTTTAATTTCCTTTTCAGCGCAATTCCCTGCGCAATCCAGGCCTCCTACTTCAAAAAAATAGAAGTTTTGATCTCCTCTTTCTTATGGGCAAAAAAATCTCCTAGATTAGCACTGAGCACTTTATATTTACCATTTACACAAGGAGGGCTGTCCCTTCCAAATATCAAAGAATATAATTTTGCATCTTTTGCACATTATAGCCACAGGTTTTTTTTGTTTAGATTCATATGAGACAGATAATTTTTTTATGAAAAGGGTGTTGTTGGAATTGAAAATATATGATCCGGTCAGAACTACGAAAGATCCAAAAAAAGTACGTTATAAATCCCTTCTGTGGATTTTCAAGGTAAAAAGTCAGTTTTTCAAATTTTATGACTTTTCCACGCTAAGTAGTAAGACGAATTTAATAAATTTCAGCTTGGGAGATGCTTGCTGTATGGACAAAAATATATTAACTCTTTGGAAGGAGAATGGATTTGAGAAAATTGAAGATTTCCTCCTGGGCAACAGGTGGAAATCTTGGGATGAAATTCATACCCAGCTAATTCACTCCCATCTAATCCTGAACTGGTCATTTATTAGGATAAATCCAAAACTCCGAGAACTCAATATAGGAAATTTATTTAATAAAGAAAATATCACCACTATTTTTAATAATAAAATACAAAAGAAAATGAGTATTTGCATTGAAATATTAAAAGAAAGTAAGGACCAGGACCCCTATAGCAAGATTTTTGAAAGATGGAAAAAGAGAGAAGACATTATAGTTAATCAACAGGTTTGGGATAAAATAAATAAATTCAATAAAACCATTTTTCGAGGAGCAAACTTTAAACGCATGCAATTTTACACCAAATGGTTAATATATAGAACTCCGTCCTTTTTACACAATATCTTCCCCCAAGTAGCCGATAAATGCTTCCGATGTGATGAAAAAGGTACTTGAAAACACATTGTTTGGGAGTGTCCAAAAATCCAGGTTTTCTGGAAGGAAATAGAAAAATATCTTTCAATTGTTCTCAAAACTAATATTGTATTTGATGGACTAATTCCCCTCTTAGGCTGCTCTCCTATTCACACCCAACACGATGAGTCCCTTTTTATAGCTTCCTTATTAGCTAAATCCCTCATATTACAGTCATGGAAAACAGATCTTGTTCCATCTCTTCAGACATGGAAGACAAAACTACTTCGAACCCAGGGTAGGGAAAAAAAATACGCCCTTAGAGCAGGGGCTCTCAAAAAATATGATAAATATTGGAGCGTATTTGATTTTTAAATTTACCCTGTTATTACCTAACTGGATCTTCATTTTTGCGAGAACATCTATTAGTCTATTAGTCTATCTCGACTCTGCATGCTGTATCTCATAATTCAGTTCTGCAATATTAACTGATAAGATGCTCACTACATTTAATTGCTACGTACTGTTCTCATTCCCACAAAATCCTTTGAGTATTAACGAAAGTCGTTTGATTGTTTGTATAACTTTGCACTTTATAACTTAAATGTTAAATTGATAATTTTGTATGAATGTTTTTTAGTATTTTCCTTCTCATACCATATTAATTAATTGGACTCTAACTGTATCCCGTTTATATATTGTATTACTATCTTTGCACTCTCAATAAAAAAATAACAACAAAAAAAAAAAACACTTGTTGCTCTTTCACTACCCATGTGTGCCTCCCTCCCACCTTCCTCCATGATACCCTCTTGTGCTTATCCCAGTTTAGCTCTTTTGCCCCTGTGCTTCTTGCCCCACTCCCCGTTGCGTTCTCTCGTTTGTTTGCCCCCCCCCCGTTCCTTTCTGTTTGCTACCCCCCCAGGGCCCTCTGTGTTACTTTCTGTTCACCTGCGACTCCTATGTTGCTTCCTCCCCACCCGTGCCTCTGTTTCTTTGCTTCTTCTCTCCTGTTGCTTCCCCAGCCCTTTGTGATTCTGCCCAACCCCCTCCACTTGTGTTTCTGCTCCTCCACATGTACTACTTTTTATTTCTTTCATCTTTTTGTTCACCAATCCAACTTGAATCTACAAACAAAAAGGAAAACAAGCATTTGCAATGCAATAGGTCTCGCATTGACGCGAGTTTGAGCTATCGGCATTGCAAATAACAATGCCTTTTATTGTAATTTACAATGCCAATAGCTTAAACTTGCGTGACTGCGAGACCTATTGCATTGCAAATCCTTGTGTGCGGAGACTAATCCGATACAGGGTGAAAGGTCACCGATCCGGAAGGCATGTAAAATCACGATCACTTAAACCCCGTTTTGGGGTAGCAAGCTTAGCTCGAGGCGACTTGTAGGCAATGGTTATCCCCTAAACAATGGAATGTTAATTGTGTAAACGGATAGTTCATTATTTAAAGGCGACTCATTTAAAAACTGTCAATGTCACAAAGGAAACTGAGAGATTAGTAAAGGGAACGTGCATCCCTTTGAAGTAATGAGTGTGAAAGGGCAGAAGGGTAAGGCATTCAGTGGAGCTGCTCCTGTGTCGCAGCGATAGAGCGCTTCATGCATGCCTTGTACTCAGTGAGTGAATTCCGCGATGGAGCGCTACATACTCGCTTTGGGTCACTCAATGAATTCTGTGATGATCGTGCGCTTTCTGTATCTGGCACACTGAATGAATTCTGCATGGAGCGCTTTATACGTGCCTTGGGCCCACTGAATGTATTCTGCAATGGAGCGCTGTATGCGTGCCTTGGTCTCTCTTAATGAATTCTGCAATTCAGCGCTACATGCGCGCTTTGGGTTCACTTAATGGATTGTGCGATGTAGTTTCAGGTGCGCGTGGAGCTCGCTGAATGAATTCTGCAATGGAACGCCTGAAGCGCACATTGGGATCCCGCAATTACTTCTGCGATGGACCACTGCAACTGAGCTCTTCATCACCCATTGGGCTCATTGAATGAATTCTGCGATGGAGCGCTTTCTTGCGGCTTTTGGCCTCACAGCACTTCCTGCGCGCCTTGGCATCGCTGAATGAATTCTGCGACAGAGCGCTTCATATGTGTGATGTGTTCACTTTCTGAATTCTACGACAGAGCGCTTTATGCGCACCTTGGTCTCACTGAATGAATTCTGTGAGGGAGCGCTTCAAGGAAGCATTGGGTTCACTGAATACTATATGAGATTAAGCTCTTTATGCGGGCATAGGGTTTACTGAATGAATTATTAGAAGAAACGCTTTATGCTTGTGTTGGACGCACTGAATTCATTCTGTGATCGGCTTCATACGCGCTTTGAGCTCGCTGAATGAATTCTGAGAGATGGCACGGTCATGCTCACTAAATTAATTCTGAGATGTAGAGCTTCGTGCTCGCTTTGGGCTTGCAAAATAAATTCTACCACGGAGCGCTTCGGTGCGTCTTGGGCTCACTAAAAGAATTCTGCGAAGGAGCGCTCCCTGTGCATGTTGGACTCAGTGAATGTATTCTGTGGAGGAGCGCTTTAAGCGTGCCTTGGGCTCAGTAAATGAGTTTTGCGACAGAGCGCTTTATGCGCTTTTTTTGGGGCTCACTGCGCTTCATGAGCGCACTTGGTTCCCTGAATGCATTCTGAGATGAAGCGCTTCATGCGCGCCTTGTACCTACAGCGCTTCGCATGTGGGGCTCACTGAATGAATTGCCGTGTTGGGGGCCAGGAGCGAGGCCCGGCGTCGCCGCAGCAGCAGTGTGTGCCCTGCGTCCCGGATGCCACCCTCTCCAGCCGGCCAGATTACCGTTCAAGGTTAGAGCAGCTGCCTTCCCTTCACCCGACTTCTAATTACACCGCTCTCCCGGCAGCCATTATACGGGGCACGTCGGCGATAAGGACAGGGCACGGACAGGAGCACATGGGGCAGGGGTGACATTTCAGGAACAACGCACAGGCTGCCGGGTGTGTGCACAGAGCAGATAGCGCGCTTCCGCCGAGCGCATTATCGGTGTTCTGCAGGAGTCGCCTGGCGCCATGCACCGGTGAGTGCACACGGGTATGAGCGTGGCAGAGTCAAGAGAGGGGTGAGGAGGGCACAGCCATGCCACTCTCTCCGGCCTCCAGCACGCTGCCTCCTCCCACCACATCCACAGCATCTCTCAGCTCCTCTTCCCCAGAAAGTCAGATCTGTCCTTCGGCCTGTCTTCTCCTTAGCACATCACCACCTCGCATCTGTCTCCTCTGAAAGGACAAGCGCTCGCTATTCCCGCTGTTTATTTTTGCATCGCGCTTTCACTTTAAAGTGACAGCGAGATGCAAAAACACGTGGCGCCAAGTCTCCTTTTTTTGTCTGGCCCATCCGGACTGGATCGCAGAGCTTGTTTACATAACACGCCTCCTTGCGATAAGAAACTGCTTCACGACAGCCGTGAAGCAGGCGATCTAGTCCGGATGGGCTGGACAAAAAAGCGAAAAGGAGGCACCCCAGAAAGCTCATTTCCAATGGCAGGCCACCGTTTAGCATAAACGGTGACACCAGCCAATGGAAATAAGGGGCGGGGCTTAAAGCCCTTTTGTCAAACTCCTTATTAGCAATAAATCTCGCCGAGCGAGCTACGCATGTGCGCAGCAACGCTAGGCGAGACCTAAAAAAAGCATCTGCTCCATTTTGTACACACTGCATGCTTGGTGCATGTGCTTACAGAATGACACATAGGCTTTTTATTTTCTTTTTTTTCTTTTCTTTTTTTTAAAGTTATGTTGAATAGCTTTGGTAATTTCTACAGCATTGTTAGGAACATTTTCAAAGCCAATAGGTCCCAAAGCAAAATATATTGATTTTGACAAAGCTTGTTAATTTATGTTAAACTGTATTTTGTTAGTGTTTCAAAGCAAATAGTAAATTTTTTTACTCTAATAAGAATCGCTATTTTCGGGTGATGTGTGTTAAAATTGAAAAGGATTTCTGTACTTGTTATGAGTACAAATTCCAGCTAGGTAGCACATAAACTGTTCTATTAAAATTATATGTGATGGTTATTATTTTTAGATTTAAAATGTAGCAATTTCATTGCAAGTGCATGGCCGCTATATTTGGGCAGTGGCATGTATTAATGTGTCTTTGCTTCATTTTAACTTTATGGCATATGCTCGCAAAACAATAAATGTACATTTCACCAGCTGCCAAGGCCAGACCTGCTGACATTGCCAGTATTTGTTTTAGCAGGGTTCGTGCTTTCACTTGCTGATGGACACCTATGACCAAATAGGGAGTAATTGGCAATACAGCAGCTGTCATACTCTGCTTCTTGTGAAACTCTTTTCGTGAAAAAATGGCAATATTGTTACAAGAGGCCTGTTCCCGCGCGGGCATTCTTGTATCTCAGTGGTCAAGAATAATCATTAAATAACCCCTGCCATTGTTCGCATGGATCTTTGTAAATTGACAAGGAGAGCTGATTGTTATGTTCATATCTTGCTCTAATCTGTTCTGTGTTAAAATGATGAACTAGTTCAGTAAATAACAGTTGCGACTTCCAAACACCGAATCATGCTAAATCTGAAGAGATTTGGTGGATAATGGCTGGGTATGCATTTACTAAATGCTTAAGATGTGTGAAATCCTAGCTGCTTTGGGGTTCTGTTGGTTTATTTTTCAATCTGAGTGTTCAATTAAGGATGGTATTCAGATGGATCACTCATAGTGCGCAAGTGATGTTACTTCCACTAAACTGTAGATAGTACTCGCTACTCAAATGTAACCATTTTCTAAATTCTGCAAACCTAGGCACATTGAAATGTAGTAATTTGTACAGGATCACACAGTCTGATCATTTGGGGAAACCAATATTACATCCCAGATCTCCAGTCAAAGAACCACCCACCTCTGCCCTGATGCCAGCTCAATTGAACTATGCGTTTCTTAGTTATCTTGAGGGGGCCCATAGAGATTTGTGTTTAGACCCAGGGATCTATGAATTGACCTCTGGTAACCAACTATCAACTAATGGAATTGTTTAGGACAAGGATGTGTTTTTAGGTCTCTCCTAAATGCAGTGCATGTGCTGTCTGTAGTGTAAGGAATTTTGTTAACTTACAGTTGGCTTAGAGCCTGTCAGTTGCTTACAATTGGTTGTCTTTATTGTCACTCTCATTTTAATGTGTCTAATTTATCAGCTTTCGTAGGGTTTCCTTCCTCTTGTTTGTCCTGCCACTTGTGTTCTTCCACTGCTCATTTGTCAGGCGCTACTTTTTTCTATCAGCACTCTGAGAGTGCATAGATTTTCCAATTGTCTCCATCATACCCTCTCTGTGATCCTATTTCTCGCCCTCCCTCAGTTGGCGTTCTTTAACTTACCCACCTCACTTTCTTGCTTCCCCACTACTCAATTGTCCATTTACTCCCTCTGCCCTGCTTGGTCACCGTCCATTGTCAGTGTTTCCCCATACTCTTCCACCCGCCCTCCATTGTCGGCTTCCTGCCCCAGCCCCCTGCGCCCATCCTGCGCCCATCCTCTACTGTCAGTTAGCTGCCCCATCAACTTCCGCCCACCCTTCAGCCTTTCTTGCCTACCCTGCGTTTTCAGCTTTCTGCATCAGTCCCTCCCACTCTGTCAGCTTGCCACCCTAGCCCTTTCCACCCGCCCTCTGTTGTCATCTTGCTGCCCCAGCCCTTACCACCCGCCCTCTGTTGTCATCTTGCTGTCCCAGCTCCCACCTTCTCTCCGTTGTTCGCTTGCTGCCCCATCAACTCTTGTCTGCCCCAACCTCTTCCGCCTCTCCCAGCCACTCCCCCCTGTAACCTGTTTTCAGCTTGCTGCCCCAGTTCCTTCTGTCTGTCCTCTTTTGTCAGGTTGCTCTCCAGCCTCTGTCCCTCAATCGTGCCTGATAATTTTTCCAGTTGACCAGGCAAGTCTGTATCTGGGCATTTATCTCTTTTGCCGCTTGTTTTTTGTTCAGACTGAAGCATTTTTTCCAGTTAGAACTTTTTTCTCCCTTGTTCTGTACATTGGTCATGTTGGAATGGAAAAGGCAACTATATCACAGTAAACATTATCCAAGTTTTGCTTTAGATCTATTTGTGATTTCCTTACAACGGACTACTCACTGGAAGAGATGTTCGAACTAGTGTCTCTCTCCTTCCCCCGGTGGTCTAGAGGGGACAGGTTCACTAAGAAGGAAGGACTTTCACCAGGTCGGATTTATTTTCCACCTTCAATTAGGAGCATCCTGTTTTGTTGCTGGTGTGGTGGATCTTCTTTGGCACTTGCCTTAAAGCAGTTCGCGCCTTTCTAGGGTAAAGTAGATTATCCTTTGAATGTAGCTATTGCCGTTTCCCTTTTGCCACCCCAAGAAGATTCTCATCACCTTCAAATTGTATACGGATGAGGTGCATGTGTCTGTATACAAGGTGTTCACTGCCAGACACAAATGTGACCTGGACCTCGCAGGTTCAGTTTTGTCTGATTTGAGGTTGCTCATGCATGCTTCTCATGGGCATGAGCACACACCTGTTTTTGACCTTTCTTCTTTCTTTGGTGCTTGAGGGACCTGTGCTGTTGGATTACACTTTCTTCTGCTTTGGTTTCCTTTTACTTCCTGGGCCAGCATTTTAGTCAAAATGTGTTTGTCTTTTCTTTTGCCTGATGTGTGGTCACAGTGTATGCCTGTAACAGTCTTTTGACTTGGTTTCCGTTCGAGAGGTTCTGTAGTGTCCCTTTCAAATGTTTTGTTGTTTGTATCCATTTTGCTTCAGTCGTTTTTTACCATAATCTCTTCTCTGTATTTAGGTGTCGTTCTAGCTCATTTACCTTAGTTCTCTGAATTAAGACAGGTGGCATGATTAGTTGATTTAATTATTTCAGAGTTTGGTTCAAGCATCATATTGTGTGCATCATGAGACAGTTACTAGAGGCTGGATTGTACATGTAAATTATTCCTCTGTGTTTTTGTTTGTTTCGCCTTTTTTTTTTACTTTGATTTTTTTTGTGCTTTATCTCCTATCACATTTTCACGTGACTATATGATCATGTCTATATTGAGAAATGACCATTATGGGGACGTTGATTAGTATGACGAAGGATCGATAACTTTCTGGCATTTTAGATTTCTGCCTTCCTCCTCTGTTGGTCTAGTTTTGACCTCTGATTGGGAGTTAGTCTTTCTTCTATGTATTGGCACCCTGGAGATAGTTTTTTTTTTTTTAGTACTAGAGTAAACAAGCAGAGTGCGTATCTCCAGGGTGAAGAAGCAGTATACTTTATAAAACTGTCATAAGAAATAGTCAGGCTCGGAATAGCAGAGATTACCAGTAGGCTATCCATTCATTAAACTCTAAACGCATTGTGAGAAGTAAAATATTTGGTTGACCCCTCCATATTGTTTGACATGTCTGTTTTTATTTGCAGTGACGGTGATCAGTGGCCTTATAATGCTACTGCTTTTTTTCTCAGAGCTCCAGTATTATCTTACAAAAGAAGTAAGTCTTTCTTAGTATGTTTATTACAATTTTTCTATTTCTATTTGTTCCTCAAGAAAGATGCAGTTTGTTTGAATGTTTTTTTAGCTTCTTTTGTGAGCGAATTTTAAATTTGGGAACTGAATGTTGGGTCTGAGCCTAGGCCTAAAAAATATTTGCAGCTCTTTGCTGAGAAGAACCAGAGGCTTCTTTACGGAGCATATGAGAATTTACTGCCCTCAGCTATCTACAGTTCACTGACCTAAATTACTCCTTTTAAGTACATTGTACGTAGCTTATAATGCAAACTCATTTAAATTATTTATAATCAGCCATTGTATCAATTGGATGCACGTGAAGCCTTTTCAACAGAACTAAACATTGTTGGTTTCCAGGAGTTTTCTCAACACACAGCTGTCTTTGAGCGGAACTACAGAATTGATGAATGGTGCCAGAAAATAGACTAGTGTATGGTGGAGCAATCAATAGCCATCTTGAAGCAAAAGCTTCTCCAATGACTTGAAGATGAAAGGCAGGCCTTCCCAACTGGCGTCAACATGCAAAGATGCATAAAGAAATGGCATATGTGGTTAAGACACCGAACGTCCCCAATGTGGAGACTGGGAAAAGTGTGAAGCAAAAGAAAAAAAAGAAAAGCAAACCAGAAACCAAACCCAAGTTGATTATTACAGATATTGAGCCATTGCATTCCTATAGAAAGCGCAAGTAGAAGGATCCAGTGGCTTCTGGCACATTCGCCATCCTTTCACAACAGCCTTCTGTAATAAAGGGCCAACTCCACTCTGTGGATGTAGTTTCTTCATTGAGGAAATCTGGAGAAGTCAATGGGAAGCCTGTGCCAAGACATTGTAAGTGTTTCTGTATTAAACCGGAACAGAGCATTCTACTCTGCTGTCCCTATGCACTTGTAAATGGAATACCTTTCGTGGTTGCTCTAGCAATGTACATACTATTCATAGCTAAGCACCCGCTCCATTTATATTCACTAGAGAGCCCGTTCAGAGGGTGTATATCTTGATGGAACAATATTGTGCTTTGGAGACCTTTAGACCAAGGAAGAAAATTACATCAATTGCCACCAGATAACATCGTCCTCTTGGAGAGCATTCTTTAGACCCCCGCCCCAAGAAAACACCTGTACTTCTACCTGCACTTCCAAGTGATTTGAAACCTTCATCCCAGAAAAAGTGGTTTAAAACCTTCATCCCAGCAAAGTGGTTTGACACCTTCATCCCAACAGAAGGTAAAGTCATATTAAAATATGTCCCCTTGGTAACATGGGTCACCGCCAACAAGTTGCACCCATTGGCCTGGGTTCAAATGTGGGGTGACAATCCAAGCAATTTTTGAAAATGAAAACAAAAATAATAGTTTTTGTCCCCCAGTGATTCTTATAGCATACGAAACTGTGCTTCTAGCTTTGTATGTTATGTGGGTTGGCCTGCATTCTGAGCCCTTTCTTCAGATGTCTGCTACTCATTGGTCCCACTAATGAAGAGTATTTTTCTGGGTACGTACAGGGCAAGGTCTCTGGTAGCTCTGCACAAAGTGTGCCTGTCCTTGACTTTAGATTGTTAAGGAGACTTATAGGCTAGCCCTGCTTGCCCTAAGCTTCATAATATGGTGGTCTGCTGGTTAGTCGGCCTGGGGCATCCTATAATGCCACACTTGATACACAAGAGTCAGACATATGAAAACTCACTGACAAAGGCTTTCCATATAGAGACAAAGCATCTTATCCTGGAGGGGATGTTGTATCAGCCAAACGTTACCTGTTTTTAACACACCCTGGGCTTTACAGTAAATTGTGTCAAGGAAGGCACAATGTTTCCATGCACAAACTAGTTCTTGTATATGTTGTGGGGTTAGGATGCTTTGGTTATTTTTGAAAAAAGAAATATTTAACTGCCTCCAGTTTCACACAGGATGAAATCTAGTTGCAGCTCTTCAAATATGATAGTTCTGCATAAGTGAGCTACTACAACATAAAACGAAGCTCAGTACTGTTCTAACATCTCAGGAAAAAATAATACAAGGAAGGCACTGGAGGATGAACATGCCAAACTTGCTCAGTTCTGCAGCTGATTTAATTTGCATATAATGACTAGTTCCTGCACTTCAACTAGGGCCCCTTTCTGGTGTTCCACATATTTTAGGTCTCAGCTGTAGACCGCTTTAGCCGCCTGTTACCTATACATACTGTTTCAAATCTCATACACATATTCTTACGGAGGGCTTTGGGTAATCCCCTTGTTCATGATTGGATTGCTTTGCGTATCAGTATCTGCTTTCCGCCCTTTCAATGGCTTTCCTCCCTGATATTATTTTGGAACCATGTAAGAGCATGGTACCTCTACAAATGTGACAAGTTGTTCCTTTTTGCAGACTACTGTTGACGAAACTATACTGATGAACCATCTTTAGACCAGAGATTAAGACACCGTATTGAAAGAGTAGAGATTTTAACTTTTTCCTAAAAAGTTACCTATATGTAAATAATAAACACTTGGCCCACATTGAGCCATTTTGTAGGTGTGTATCTTATGATTCTTCAAGGAGTGAAGGCTAGTGTTACACCATGTAAGTTGCAGCAAACAATATACCGCTTGATAAAGGTTCTATCTTGTTATATTGGAAGCCATGGAGTCTTTAAATACAGGAATAGTCCGGGCCTGTATGAAAAAAGTTATTGTAGTTCTTCTAGGTAAAAAGTCTAATCTTGATCCTCTGTTAGTTTCCAACAACCACGCCATTAATTTTCTTCCAGCAGTTGCTAAAATCTTGGGAGACTTGTGTGACAAAAACAATGATACTCCTTCCTTTAATCGCAAAAAACCCCAAGATAATTCCCCAAAGATTTTCATACTAGCAGAAGCACAGAATTATCTCTTTTGGCAGTGGTGGTTGACATTGTCTAACAGCGGATGATAATCTTAATTTAGACTTAATTTTGTGAGACCGCCCTGCTGTATTAAAAACCATTGACCACGCTATCCTTATAAAACAACTCCACATTATTGGTATCATAGCTTAGTGTCTTAGATAAGTAGGAAACTGTTTTCATCCTTCCTCAAAGATAGAAGTTAACTGGCGATCTTTTACTAGAATGCATCTTCCAAACAGTTAACTTGGGTTCCTCAGGGTTCCTCGCTGCTGCCTCACCTGTTTAACATGTCACTGTGGACTCATTTTGCCTTAACTTCTATACTTGTGCTGAAGACACTCGGCTATTATGTTAACTTAGAGCAAATTCCATGGATTCTTCACATACGCAGAAATGTGTGGCTACTTCCCAGACATGGGTGAGCAAAAGCTGGATCATGTTTAAATGTTTAATATGGACAAAACCAAGATTCTCAACTCTGATTCAAACAAACACATGTGAAAACCCACTTCTGGCCTGTAACTTGTGGCACTTGCCCTATGCAACGGTGAAGAGCTTAGGATGCAAGATTGACACTTCCTTGCAGATGGTTTGTCAGATTTCGGCAGTGCCCTCCTTTTGTACTTTCGACCTTTCTCATCTTCGCCCACTCCTGCCATACACAGCAGTGGAAGGTATAGTCATGGCTATTTCTGCTGCCATCAAGTGAAAAATGTAACTATTATATAAGTTCAGAGTTTAAAGTGAAAACATCTCTTCTTTATTGCTGTCAATCCATCCAGACGAAAGCAGCTAGACTGTCTGTTGAAAAACAAAGGTTCAACTCTTCAACTGGCATTCGCAAGACACTACATGGCTTCCAATATAACAAGATAGAACCTTTATCAAGCTGTGTATTGTTTGCTGCATCTTATATGGTGAAACACTAGCATTCACTCCATGAAGAACTAGCAGTACCAGAGGAACAATAGCCTCTAGTTTTGAGAAATATTTGATGGTTATTTAGTCTGTGATCCAGATTGCGCTGGCTTAGTGAAAACCTAAATTCAGGGATTCTATAGAATCAAATTCCACCCTCTTGGTCTTGGCTGATTGAAGAGTTGAGCCCATAGTAGATGCTGAGTCATCTGTAACTGGAAATGCAGTCCTATAATCTCTAATTTGTTTTGTATTTTGAAGTGAAAGAAATTGCCTAATTGTTCCCACAAATGTGCTAGAATGACGAAGAAGGAGCGCAGTTGCACAAATCGCTGATAATGGTGAATAATTCTTATTGCTTACTAGGTATCTAGGTATTCTTAGCAATTTTGTATTCTTCTAATGCCCAAGCTCCTCTTTATAACAAAGTTGATTAAATGCATAGGGTGTAACCATATTTAGGTTAGAACAACACTGCTATCTTATTAGAATCTCTGTTTTACACGTCATTGTGCCTAAACATTTTTGTAGTGCTTTTGAAGCTAATTTCAGTTATGTTTTAGTCTAGAACCTAAACTTGTGAAGAGCTGAAATGTGATTGTGACTTGAAAATGATGCTAAAGGGCTCTGTTGCTATTTTCTTGAGCTTCATTATCCTTTCAGATTTAGGCGACTAAACATTCCTCAGTCAATCGTTCTTACACTATTAGGTCATTTGCGATTTTTCATCTGCAAATATTTTAATTGACTCCTAAATTGCACTGTTTGGTGACTTGATTACGTGATTGTGTAGTGCTAATTATTGTTCACTTTTTTCTGTGGATGAGTCTACACCTGCTGCTGACATACTTTTTTGTCTCTCCCTAGGTGTATCCAGAATTGTTTGTTGATAAATCAAGAGGAGAGAAATTACGAATAAATGTTGATGTTTTCTTCCCGCATATGCCTTGTGCATGTGAGTAAACTGCCAATGCTTTGTGTTGTTGAAATAAGCACAGTAAAATCGTTTTTGTTTGTTTTCCATCTCTTGTTAAAGTTGAATTGGTTATTTCTAGCTTGCCAATCAATGGAAATTAGCAGTGACTGGTATCTGCAGGAGGGGTCACAGGTGGTGCCCACGTGCAGCCATTGGCCACTATTCCATTCATTGCCAAACATTGGTCCAGTACAGGAATAGGCACACATGCTCAGTAAATACCTGGTGTGGATGAGGGGAGAGTCTGTTCATATTTGGCCCAAAGGCTTCTTGGTGGAGAGGCAGAGTCAGTGAGCTACTGATCCCTTACCAACATTTGGGTCATAAAGGGCAGTGCTCATTCTGTCAGTAAAATTGCACGGCTATCTAGGCATCTGTGCAGTGACCTGTGATCTGCCAGCCCAGAAACCCACTTGTGGTTTTCGCCAACAAACAAGTGATTTTATTTTTGCCCTGCTTTGATGTGTACTGGGCCTTGTAGTTGGCGACTTATTTGGCATGCTTGCCAAATACAAGTGTTTGTGTCGGTTTTACCCTTTTACTGCAGACACAACACCAGTTGTTGACTGGGGGGTTGTTAAGGTTGTGGTCAATGACTTGGGAAGAATACACATTGGGGGCATTCCCAGTTGCAGAGATAATGCCGAAATGGACCCTAAGGCATTTCTGCTTACCTCACGTTTGTACGTCAGTGAATGGCAAAGCACATAAGGTAGTTTGCTTGAAGTCCTTTTCAATCTATACGCAATTAAAAATAGTAGTATTAATTTTATATCACTTTATGTCAGTATAAGTTGTTGGAGTTAATATAAACCAGTAGGGAGGAAATGAAGGGGGGCACTAGATGTGAAAGATGGAAGACTCAGTAAGGTGCATACTGAATGTACCATGTCCAAGCTATCTCTCTTTGTACAAAGGCCTTCTCGGCCGATCTACAATCTCCGTCCACTTTTCTACTTTAGGTCACGATGAATGAACTATAAATGCGCACTAGTCATGCTAAAGACCATTTGAACCTAAAGAATGCCTGCCTCTTGTGATTTAATCCATGTTCTGAGTGATCTATTTGTAGCTTATTCCAACTTAATGCATCATCAAGCCTCATTTGTGCAAAAGCATTTTATTTCTGTTTTGCACCCAGGACAATGTGTGATTATTAGAAACAAGATGTTAAATCCTACTCTGTGAACCTGTCATGGATTTGAGTAATGCCAGGATTCCTTTGAGCCCGAACCAATCTGTCTCTTTTGCTTTACTCAGACTTAAGTATAGATGCTATGGATGTGGCTGGAGAACAACAACTGGATGTTGAGCACAACCTCTACAAGCAGCGACTGGATAAAGACGGAAATCCAGTGTCGCTAGAGGTCGAGAAACATGGTACAGTTCACCTCTTCCCTCCCTTGCTTGATTGGCTCTAAACCACTTTAGGCTGTATTTGAGAATTATTTGTGGATAGTAAAGTTTTGAAGTCTATGTAGCTGAATGGTAGCTTTCCCAGTACTTACTTGGTTACTAGCCCATTGTGTTAAATATCGTAACTGATTTGTAAATGCAAAGTAAGTTTCCCTTCACTGATAAATATCTACACACAAAATAAAGTGGCGTTTCTGTGCCTTTCTTTAGTGTCCGAACAAGTAATGAATGAGCCATTGCCTGCATATTCATTTATGTAAGGAATTACACATTGTGTAGACCTATCTTAAAACAGTGGTGGACCACTTTACAGATTACGTCTTTTACAGCATTGCAACCATAGGTTTTGCACATGGAACAGAATTGGGTGTGTGCTATGTCCAGTCGGGATCCAAATACAGAGATCAAAAAGTGGTAGGCAGGAGATAATGATCACTTGTGATAGAAACAATTGTTTACACCACATATTAACACCTGGCCTCTAGTCACTAAAAGCACCATCAACAACCCTCCCGTCAACCACTGAGAGGAGCCTCTATCTCCACTACGGACGCCCTTCGCTTCCTCACCTTATTCCTTGACTCAAATGAACATTGAGCAATGATATCATCATTTCAGTCTCTTGTCAGATCTTTACTCCACTCAGAAACCTCAAAAGATAATGATCAGTGTATTATCCCATACATTTTAATACTCTCTACCTTATATCTGTTCCTATTCCTGTCTGTGTTGAAAAGTATAAACAACCTTTACATCTACTACATATGAGAAAGGGATACTAAATGATTAAACACAATTATTACAAGCATTGGCAAAGCCGATTGGTCTTGGTTTAATGTGGTAACTCATGCATCATAACCACAATAAAATCAGACATGAATGGACTGGTGAAGTATAGGGAAGGCTCCCCTGCCTTCGTATCAGTGTTTTTTCATATCTATTTAAAATAAAGAGGGCTATAGCTGTAAAGTAGTCCCTCATACAGTTCAATGAAAGTATTTGAGTTATGCCCAAACAGTCAATAGAATTAGGTGAGAAATGAATACTCCTCTGGGGGGAGCCAAGACTTGATTGACAATGTCTCAAGCTGATGGCTGAAGGAGATGGCACACAGTTGAAAGGGGCAGACCCAAAGACCTCTGTGTGTATATTGTAAGCAATAGGTCTGTTTCACAAGTGTGCTGTCAGAACCCAAACTTAACAACTGGTGCCTGTTTAATCTTAATGTCCAGGCGAAAAATCACGAGGCAAAAAAGGCAGCAGTCGTGTAAAATGTATTCTTTTAAAACTGTAGTATTCATATTGTATGAACTTCATATTATTAGCAAAATCAAAACGAGCTGTTTGCATGAGATTTTCCTCACTAAAATATTTTACATTATTTGAACTTTATTGTTCATTATTAGTTATTCTCGCCTTCATTTTAGCAACTTGTTTCTGGTGTCACAGATGGCAGGAGCAGCTCCTTCCACCTCCCACTACCCCACTCTCTGCACCAAGAGAAGAAATAACTCAGGAGATTGGGATTGTAAGAGGAGGGACTAGGACTTTTCCTAGTCCTTCGCCTTTCACTCCATACTTCCTGCTTAATTTCTTTCATTTTCAGGACCACTCCATCCTCTCACAATAATTCTTTGTGCATGAGAAGGAGGAGTTGTGTGTGTGTTTGTCTCCCAGTAAGAAGCCGGAGATGGTTGGGAATTTTTGCATCGGCTAAGAAAAATCCAAACGTCTGGCCCTGTTTTTGTTTGGATGCACAAACACACAATTAACCCTGCATCTGCCTTCTTGCTGGGGAAAAGAACTGTGAGTCTGTATCCAAGCAAGGAGCCAGACACTGGATTTTTATCTCATCTAAGAATATATAGAAATTGGGAGTTAATGAAAGCTATATAATAAATATGGGCAAGAATCTGAATTTAGGGCTAGGGAACATTTTTACCACACCAACTTCTAATCTGGTGATTCAGAGGAAGTTTTTGCAAAAAGTGTTGTATTGTAGATACTGACTTAGAACAGGAAATAAAAAAATAGAGAAACTCAATAGATAATCACCAATGTCCTGCCGTCCTGCATTTCCGTACTTCTCCCAAAGTAGTCCCCCACAAGTGCATTGTCTATGACAGGAAAGGCTCAAGAAAGCAACCTTGGAAAGTGCAAGAAAGAAGCTTGTAATTTGGTTGAATTTTTATTTTTTAGGTGGGCATTTACTGTATTTTAACTTGGGGTTGGGTGACACGTAAGGAAACCTACCAAATCCAGGTGTTTATGGAATCTAGCCATCTGGGGGATCCTTTATGGTGTGACTTGCATGAGTGTCACCTCATTGTCTTACAAAGAAAAATTCCCTGCAAACATCTGACACTGGGGGAAAAATCAGCATGTCTTCACATTTCTGTGACAGAAAGTTCCAGATATTCTGGGGAGCAAAAAAAACTCCTGCCACTCTGTATTACCCCCTCATAATAAAAACACTACCGAATGTGGGGTTGGGCAATCATAAACAGACAGCAAGCAACTAAATGATATGAAGTGTGACGTCAGTGTGGTCTTCACATGGTCATGGTCTGGTCTGGTCTGTCGCGGTCTTGTGCAATAGACCCACTCATACGCCTAAGGTACTGACTTTATTAGAAGTATGAAAACATTGCATGGCAGGCCTTTGTCATGTGCCCAATGTTCCAGAGTTTTCTGTCACAAACATGAAGAAACTTTAATTTTATTTTTTTATTTTTTGTAACCCATGCTTGAAAATTTGCTGAGGATTATGGATCGTATTCACACAAGCAATATCACTTGAATTCCCCCTGGCCTCTAGTTTACAGAAATGTCTGGGTTTGGTAGGCTTTTTATGGTACTGTCCGACCCAGGGCCTAAAACTGCAGACCTGCACCATGGAAGCTCCCCTACCGCCCCCATCAAAAACATTCCCTGCTGTCTAGTCTTTTGATTGCTGCTCTTCCCCAAGGAAAATGAGCACATGTCTGATATCAAAACACTCAAAAGACCAGGAGGACATAGAGGTTTCTCAGGGATCTCTTTCTTTGTGAGGAAGAATGATGGAAATTGGTGCTTTTTGTGGTCAAAATGGTAACTCTGAAAAATGTCATGTTCAGTGTGTTCTCTTGGCCAGTCAATTGGAGCAAGGCACGGCTGCCATGCAGTTTTGAAACCATAAAATGTGCAGGTGTTTAAAATAAATAGTTGTGGTAGATTTTCATGGAGCACAGATGTGATACCTGCAACTAAAAGACAGTTACCCTAAAATGGCTTTTCCCTTTCAGTTGCAATCAAAATTTCAGACACACGCTGTACCCAGTTTGTCTGTGTGTCCCCCAAAACCTGTAGAATACTCCTATTTGTCTGATACCTTCATACTTGGGAAACCCAGGAGAACACAGATGTGGGGATAAAGGCTTGACAGTTATATGTTCTGCGCGAGGGAGACTGGAGGCCATTATCATGGTTTGGAAAAAAACTATTTCACACAATTGGACACATGTCATGTTCTATCTATTCTGCAAGCCAGACACTCAGTCGTGCACCACTAGATTCCTCGGGTTGTACAGAATTAGAAAATATAGCTTATATGCTTTATATATAGTCATGAATTTCATATGTCAGCAAGCAAACAATGCATCCTAAGCATGGATAGTGCCACTATTTAGTGATATACATTTGTATTACATAATTGAATGGGCAGACTATATTACCTCCAAAAATCCACATTATTTCTTGTTGCCAGACTCCAGATATTCAGGGAAGCATTTCCTTGGTTAGTGTTCCAGGACTTGTATTTGTTCATTTGAGGAAGGCAACAAAATAATGAACAAATGTGTTAAAAAATGAAACCTCTAATATTTCTGTTCTGTTTAGGCTGCAGTGAGACATTGTTGTGGGGATTGCACCAATACGTTATTAACCTTTCTGAGATGGGAAAGAGCATTATTTAGTTGTATGGATGCATAAAGAGAACAAAGAGGTACACTTGTTTGAATAAACAATGACTTATTAAAAATGATTTTTTTAAAGTTCTGGCACAGAGGTGTACAAACAGCATGGATTAACCGTATATTGCAGCAGTATACATTTATGCATTAATACAATACCTGTGGGATTTGGTCTCCAAACTTCAGTCTGGCAGAATCTCTGTTTTGGTGGCATGGAAAATTATTTTAAAAAGGTGGTGGTCTGCATTATTGTTTTCTCATCTTCTGTGTTTTTTTTGTTAATTATAGATTTTGGGACGGTAGAAGAGAAAGTGTTTGACCCAAGTGAGCTGGATCCAAACCGCTGTGAAAGTTGTTATGGAGCAGAATCAGAGGATATAAGGTATCAATATTTTGGATCTCTTGAGCTTTAAATTAAAAGCGTGTTCACAAGCAATGCTAAATGTGGGCAAAGTTGCACAACATTTCTTCATTTCCATTTACTGGAAAGAAATTGAGATGGAAAGGCATAAACCTTTGGGTGCGTGCATCTTCACTTGAACCTTTCTTGGCAGATGGAGGCATTACGACCCGTCATAGCATCTAAAGATTAAATGTTGGTCCAATTTTCCTTATGTTCTTCATTGCCATTTTCTGCTATTTTATTTTCATCAGCGCTAAATGCCTCATAGAACTATGTGATACCAGGCTTCTCACTATCATCAGTATTGATTCAAGGACACTTTCAAGGGTTAAACTATACGTACCTTTCAGTGTAAGAAGAAACTGTTTTCCAGCCTTTGTGGTTATATTAGAGGTGTAACAAAGTGGCTTAACGTCTACCCCAGCACCACTATATTAAATGTTTTAACTTAATGCTAAAGATGCATGGCTCACAGGATTTTTTAAAATGACTGCATGTTTGCTCTTGTTTTTGGTGGAACCTTCAAGCAACTTTGTGTTCCTAGCTTGTGTCTACCAAGAAAACATAAGCAGCTAGGTCCATACTCCTGTACTGATTCTTTAGGTCTCGACTAGCGAACGCAGCGCATGCGTTGCTTTCGCCTTGGCGAGACTATTGTCGGTTTTGCTAGCGAAGGGAGACACACCATGTGCGCGCATGGACAGGCGATGTGCACGCGCATAGCGTCTCCTCTCTGCCCCACATGCTCCCACCGCGCGCTCACACGCTCCCACCGCGCGCTTGTTGAATACGTTCTTTCGCATCGGTATCAAAGCGTAGCTTGCCCTCTCCTGGTCACGTTTCACACACCTTGGCTTCCGAGTTGGGTAGGCACAAATGTTTAACGAGGCAAGAAAGAGTTTGACTGCGGTCTGTCTGCACTATATAAATCATCGTTATGTTTTTTTCAGTGTCAGCTCTTTGGAGTTCGGTTTTCCCCAGAATTTTTACCTGTGTGGCTCCCTTCTGCCTTAATGACAACGGACGGTCTTCATTTACAGACACCACCGCATCATGCGTAGGTGTTTAGACTATCACACGAGCTACACAACCCTCCCTGTATTGGAGTGCCATCAGCGCCGCTCTCTATTGGGTAAACACGGCCCTGTTTGTGGCTCGTGTGAAGGTTGTAAATGCTACTTTTGTAGGGATGGAGCCACAGGGAAGGGCGGGGGGAGCAGGGAGGTGTCCGTGAGTATGAGCCCTCAGGGCGACCAGAAGTCTCACCTGGGTGACGTTTTCTCAGCTGCTTTGGGACACGTAACTGGAGACAGGACTATTCTGGACCCCCCTGACGTGTGCGGACACAGCAGGGCTCTTCTGCGCGGTCATACAAAACCTCCCCTAGCCTAGGGAAACATGTAAAGATGTAAGGCCACAGCCGACCGGCCGGTGCCCTGGAATAAAATTTTCCTAAATAAATATAGGCAATAATAAACCCTTCCGGATTGCTTTTTAATATTGAGGTTTTTTAAGGAGTTACATTCGGGCACTCCTCACAACCGGGGTGGATGTTTTGTGTGTGTGTGTGTGTGTGTGTGTGGGGAGGGGGCTTGGCTTTACATTGAAGAATGTTGAACCAATGCCTCTCTATTCACTCAACCTCCAGACTTTACACTCAGCTGCAGCTCTCTCAAGTAATCGAAAGGTGGCATACAGCAATTTAAAAACCCCTCAAAGAATACATTAAAGCATGACACACGCCCACATCCTTTCTAAATGCTCTCTCTCAGGATTCTCTAAAGTTGGAAAAGCTGCTGAAAAGTCACACATTTCTGATGCCCAGCAGCTCACCCTTTCTAATTCTTGGAGGCCCTGACAAAGCATATATTAGAAAACCTACTCCACATTCAACAAGCATTTCAATGCAGTAGGTCTCGCAATTGCGAGTTTTTGAGCTATTGGCATTGTAAATGGCAATGCCTTTTACAACATTAAAAGGCATTGTCATTTACGATATCAATAGTTCAAAGTTTTGTAAAAGCAATACCTATTGTAATGCAGAGTGTGGTGTCCTAAAACACTATGATGCGACCAACATTCACCACATTATAGCTCTTGTTTTACTTTACATTAAACCATAATACAAAGCCGCTGTGCTGCTGTTCAACATAGCTAAAACACTGGCAAAGCCAAAACGACTGGCATAGGTGAGACATATTGGTTTTGCCAATGCTTTTTTTTTGTATCTGCAGCACTCACACAGGACAATGGTGGCTACTTTTCGTATAGAGCGTTATGCCGCTCTAACTTTTAAGTGGCCGCCCCCTTCCCTCACAGCACTCACTACACAATGGCGACGTTCTATCACCTTTTATTATTTTTTTTATAAATTGGCATGCTGAGTGCGGCACTTGCTTTAGGGACACCACGCTCAGTTTCATTAAAAAAAATATATATAATGTGCAGCGCGGCGCCCGCTTCAGGGTCACTCGCTCTGTTTCATTTTTTTATTTTTTTAAAAACTTCAATTGTGAGCACAGTGCCCACTTCAGGGACACCGCGCTCTGTTTATTTGATTTTTTTTTTAACTTTATTGGTGAGCGCGGCGCCCACTTCATGGACACCGCGCTCTACAATACAATAGGTGTTGCTTTTGCCAAAGTTTGACCTATTGGTATTGTAAATGACAATGCCATTTAATATTATAAAAGACATTGCCATTTACAATGCCAATAGCTCAAAATATTGCAATTGCGAGACCTATTGCATTGTAAATGCTTGTTTTTCTGGTTGTTAGTGGCCAACAAATTAATAGTCATTCCCAGTTTCACAAGTAGTTGCCCTCTGATATGTTTGTTTATTTTTATTTCCTGAGTAACTTGAGGCACTTATTTGAGCTTTAATCTCCATATGTCTACTGTGATCCTGATGATGACCTTTCAGGCATTGTGACTGTGAGCGAGAGATGGCTTATAATCACAGACGCAAGGCCAGATTTGTCACTTGGACAATATTCTTCCTCATGCAGTGCCTGTAAATGTTTACAGAGAAGATGTTTCTTCTTGGGTCAATTAAGGTTAGAATTCAGCTAAGATTCCCTCATATTGGGTTCAAGCTGTATTAAAATGATGCACTAAAATGTTTCTTCTTCCAGCATTTAAAAATATATATTGGATGATAAGCTGCGTTCGATGGGTAAGAATAAAATGGCCTAGAACTGGTCAGAAGTATCTTATATATGACAATGATGAGCTGACCTCGATACATGTCCAGCGTAAGATGTTAAATATTATTAGTTGGAATATTTCAGGGATAGTCTCCACGCTCGGAGATTAGGGATGGCTAGATTTTATTATTAATTATATTTTTTTGCAGGAGACGTGCGCCAAGAACATGACCACTTTAGACCGATTTACTAGCGTTGTTAGGCCGGCTTCTCCACCTCCCTCTGATAGAGCAATGACCATGTTTACGGTTTCCTTGAATATTAAGGTGGTGTCCATTCCTGTTTATTTTTCGTGGATTCAACTCTTTTGGGTTATTTTATTGAGGCTTTCTTATTGATTTTTTTTTTATTTTATAAGAAATTTCTAATTTAAAAAAAGTTAATGCTAAACTATTCCTTTTCGGTTCCTGACTGCCAACATCTGCAAAACTATACAAACCACAATTGCAGGAAAATCACGCAGGTTTGTGCAGTTTTTCACGGTCTCTCCAGAGAAAGAGGATCAGATCAATTTGTGGTAAAAATAGTGCAATGATGTGCTTCTATGGCCGTCCTTTCGGTTAATACATTTAAATAGTAATGCCGTACTACCGAGAGAACTGAAACTTTTTATTACAGATATATTTTTACCTTCCATCAAATGAAAATGTTACCTATTGTGCAAGACGGGATGTTCAGCTCTAATAATACATAAAGGACAATATGTGATTCAGCAGTTGTGGAGTTTAAAAGGCACTGACTTGGAACTCTTTTGTGCTAATCCGGGCGCTCATGGCCACAATGCACACAGGTCCTAGCTTTTGGTATCATGCATGGACTTTTACGGAGAGCCTCTCTTTATGAGCCTCATTGTGAAAGGAGAAGAAAGACTTGGCGTATGTAACTAACTGCCATTATAACCCAACAACAGTCGTAGATAAAGAGCCTTTTCCTCATCCCCAAAGTTGGCGTGCAGTAGTTGGCCGTTGACCATAGTCCAGGTCAGGCGTATCTACAAAGACTATAGGCACTGAGCTAGGGATTCATAAAACTGGACCAATTGAGGCACAAGGGTATTGGATTTTTTGCTTTTATCATTTGGTATTTGATCTAATCCTGTTTTATCTTAAAAACTTGAACGTGTTGCTAACACTTGCATATATACAGCCAGGTGCAAAAAAATAGGCTTTAGAATAAGCTCTACTATAGAAAGTTAGATACTAAGAGAATTTATGGTTTTGTTTTGCTGTATTATGTCACTGCCAACAACTGATGTAGACAGTATATCTGAAAAAACTGTATGTTCAAGCAATGCGTTTTTCATTTAATAAATGTTTTAGAGAGGATCATAAAGGCTTCTCATACCAGGTCTCTGTACCAGGAAGATAAAGCTTAGAAAGTTCCTAAGTACTAGCTATGCCTCATACACCGCAAAAGTTATAGACTCAGCTTTATGGGAGTGAGCTGCACCCTATATGTGGGGGTGATTAAAATACATGAAAATAAATCCTTAGACAATATGAACATGTTTGTTCCCAACCTATACAGGCTGCACAGTGGTCTTGGATTGTGATATTCAAAAAATATTAAGTGATGCTCTCTTGTGTGCAAGAGACTGTCCTGTTTCACAAATAGGACTGGAGTAAAAAACATTTATACCCATAACTGTATGCAAAATTAACTTTGGTACAATTGTTTTTACTTCCACTTGTGCATGTGGGTCGCTTCACTGGGGCCATCTACTTTTCCCATAGAGCCTGTAATGAGACCTGATAACGCAAGGTTCCAGCAGGCTGCCTGCGCTGCTCTTGAGCAGGTGCTGGGACCACCTCCACCGGTAGCTAGACCTCTGCAGGTTCTCTTGAACTGCATACCATGCACTGTTACTGAGTCAATGCTGCTAGAAGCTCTGCTGTTTTAATTTGTATTTGAACAATTGAATTATTTGCCTTTCAATCCATTTATTTAATAGTGAGTAAGTACCAGTTACACATGTTCACAAGCATACTATTGAAGTTTATCAGTTTTGTAATTGTATTTTACAGTTGACAAGCATAGTAAAACATAGGATACCATAAGGCCAGAGGAAGGGCTGAATACCATTTCTAGCCATTCATGATTGGGTTCGGCCAGAAGAAGGAAAACATTCATGCCCACTTTGCAAATCACAGTTTTCCCAGGCCTATGTAGAATCAATAGAAGAGAAAATTGGTTGCAGAATATTTGTGAGGTAGGGACAGAAGGCCGTTCCACCTTTGCATCAAGATTTAAAACCAGAAGAAAAATCGAGATATATATCAATCAATCATTCAATAAGGTGCTTATAAAGCGTGCTACTCACCCGTGAGGGTCTCAAGGTGCTGTGGGAAGGGGGGGTTGCAGCTCCTGTTCAGTTGAAGAGCCAGGTCTTGAGGTTCTTCCTGAAGGTGTGCAGAGTGGGGGAGTGTCTGATGTTGATTGGGAGCTCGTTTCAGGCTTTGGCTGCGGCATAGGAAAACGCTCTTCCGCCTGCTCTGGTTTTGCGGACGGGGGGTCTCTGCCAGGGCGAGGTCGGCGGAGCGGAGGTTCCTTTTGGGTACGTGGAAGGAGACTCTCTTGTTGAGGTATTTGGGTCCGATGTTGTGGAGGGATTTGTAGGCTTGGGTGAGCAGTTTGAAGGTTACTCTCTTCTCGACGGGGGGCCAGTGGAGGTCTCGTAGGTGTTGGGTGATTTGTTTATGTCGTGGGGTGTTTAGGATGAGTCTGGCTGCGGTGTTCTGGATGGTTTGGAGCTTGTGTAGAAGAGTTTTGTTGATTCTGGTGTAGAGGGCGTTGCTGTAGTCCAGTCTGCTGGTTGTGAGTGCGTGGGTGGATGTTTTTCTGCATTCGGGGGTATCCATTTGAAGGTCTTGCGGAGGATGCGGAGGCAGTTGAAACTGGTTGAGGCGATGCAGTTGACTTGGCGGGTCATGCTAAGGGAGGAGTCAAGGATGATGCAGAGGTTATGTGCGTGGTCAGTAGGAGTGGGTGGACGCCCGAGGGTGGAGGTGCCAGCAAGTGTTGTCCCAGGCGGATGTGGAGGGTTCCGAGGATGAGGACATCAGTCTTCTCCGAGTTGAGCTTCAGGCAGCTGTTTTTCATCCAGGTTGCAACATCCTTCATTCCTTCCTGGAAAGAGTCTGGTGTCTTTGCGGTTCTTTGTGAGGGAAAGGATGAGCTGGGTGTCGTTGGCATAGGATACTATGCTGAGCCCATGCTGTCTGACAATGGCGGCGAGGGAGGCCATGTAGATGTTGAAGAGTGTGGGGCTGAGTGATGATCCTTGGGGTACTCCGCTGTTGATCTCTGTGGGTTCGGAGAGGAAGGGGGGGGAAAGTCTGATCCTCTGGGTTCTGCCGGAGAGAAAGGATTGGATCCAGTTGAGGGGGGTTCCTCGTATCCCAGCGTCTAGTAGGATGTGGGCTGCAGTGTGGCCCTGGTCGAGTAGCATGCGGATGTCATTGGTGGCGGCAAGGTGTGCGGTTTCAGTTCTGTGGTTGCTGCGGAATCCGTACTGGGAGGAGTCTAGGATGGAGTGTTCTTCAATGAAGGCGGTCAGCTGGGCGTTCACGAGTCTCTCTGTGACTTTGACAGCGAAGGGGAGGAGAGAGATGGGTCAGTAGTTTTTCAGGTCCGTCAGGTCGGCCGTGGGATTTTTGAGGAGTGGTTTGACCTCCGCTCGCTTCCAGACATCAGGGAAGATGCC
Organism: Triturus cristatus; assembly: GCF_964204655.1. Lineage (NCBI taxonomy): Eukaryota > Metazoa > Chordata > Amphibia > Caudata > Salamandridae > Triturus > Triturus cristatus. The sequence goes on from NC_140590.1 coordinate 1,359,952,246, forward strand.
GGATTCGAAGGAGGTGTTGATGGTTTGTCATTGTTCGAGTGCGATGGCGGCGGCGGCCCTGTGGTAGATGTGCGGTGGGAAGGGGTCCGTGGGGGCTTCTGAGTAGGTGTTCATCATGGTCACGGTGGTGTGTTCAACAGAGGCAGGGTTCCAGGTAGTGATTGTCAGCTCTTTGTCGGTGGTGGTGGGGGGCTGTAGTGTCTGGCGTGTGTTCGCTGAAGTTGTCGTAGAGGGCCTTGATTTTCAGATGGAAGTAGGAGTTGAGCTTGTTGCAGAGTTTCTGGGGTGATGTGATGTCCGTGGCTTCACTGGGAGGCTTGGTGAATTGCAGTATGACGTTGAAGAGTTCTTTGGCGTTGGTTGCGTTGGTGTGGATTTTCTTCTTGATGAAATTCCGCTTAGTGTCTCGTATGAGCTGGTGGTATTCCTTCAGGGTGTTCCTGTAGCTGTTCAGGTTTTCCGTGGTTTACCTGTTTCGCCAGGTTTTCTCGCGGTGTCTGCAGGAGCGCTTGGCTTCTTGGAGTTAGATGGTGAACTAGGCAGCCTTCAGGGGGCACTGTTTGGCCGAGTGCCGGAGGGGTGCGAGCTTGTCAGAGCAGTTGGAGACCAATCGGTGCAGTACCTTGGCTGCGGAGTTGGCGTCTGTCTTGGCACAGGGGGAATCTAGTAGGAGGGTGGTGTCGAGGTGTTCCTCTTTGCTCTTGCTCCAGTTCCTTTGTGGCGGGCGCAGGACCGGTTTGGGTGTGGTGGTGGTGGTGTTGAAGGTGAAGTGTATGCAGTGGTGGTCCGTCCAGATGGGCTGCAAGGTGTGGCTGAAGTAGATGTTCTTCCCTCCTGCGAAGACTGGGTCGAGGGTGTGTCCTGCTCTGTGTGTGGGGGTGGTGGCGAGCTGCTTCAGTCCGAGGTTGGAGAGGTTGTCAAGGAGGGTGATGGAGTCGGGGTCGCTGTGGTTGTCGAGGTGGAAGTTCAGGTCCGCGAGTAGGATGTAGTCCGAAGAGGCGATGACGTGGAGTGCGACGAGGTCGGTCATGGTGGTTGTGGCCTGGGCGCGAGGTCCGGGGGGGTCTGCAGGCGAGGGTGCTGCGTAGCGTGGTCTTGGGGCTTGTGTGGATCTGGAAGTGGAGGTGTTCTGTGATAGAGTGCGGGGTGCTCGTGCTGGAGGTGGAGAGTCGGAGGGAGGTCTTGTGTGCGATGGCGAGTCCTCCTCCTGGGCAGTGGGAGCGGTCCTTTCTCTGGATCTTGTATCCGTCAGGGATGGAGGTGGCGATCTCAGGGCCTGAGGTGGCTAATCCAAGTTTCCGTGAAGAAGACGACGTCTGGCGAGAGGGTGTCGAGCAGGTCCCAGATTTCTACGGCGTGTCTGTGTAGGGAGCGTACGTTGAGGAGGATGCATGTGGGGCGGTTGTTGATGGTGAAAGATCGTCGGCAGCGTCTGCAGGAGAACTGTCCGTGGGCGCTGTTTGGTGCGGCTCTTTTGCAGTCGTTGTGTCTTCCTGGGTTTAGTGCGTGGAGGGCGGCGGAGTCGTATCTGTGGGATGTAGGAGGTCCAGGGTTCCTGGCGCTGGCTGCAGTCGGGACGCGGACGGGTGCAGACGGGCTGTATATAGGTTTCTGAACCATCCCTCAAACACATTACACTAGACCGAACCTCCAACCTGTGGCGCCAGACCACATGTGAATTTTTACAGTCTTCTAGTGCATGCTACATCTGAACTCCGCAGGGCTTTCCAAAATCCTGCCACCAGGTCTCTCCTTTGACTGCCTTCTGATATCTGAAATTGGGTTGATCCCACCACCAATTATCCCTTTGGAGCCCGAACTGTTTGAACACTCCATTTTTGCATTGTTACATTTCCCCCAGCAGATGGGTCATTCCTTTTATTATAGGGTGCACAGCTGCAAATATCTTTTTCGGTGCCGCTCTCTTATCTGTATACATTGATTCGCAGATATTAAATCAAGAGTCCTTCTTGCCCTGCTGTACTTCTGTGTGTAAAGTAGTGCTGTGTGTTTGGGTATCTGACTGCTGCACCTCTTTAATTTGGTTATTTGTACCCTCCCAATTGCCCTCTTCTTCCCTGTGCATCACCGACAACAGGCCCTTAAATGTACTCTTTAGGAATAGCGGGAATTGAAACATGGCTTGTTGCCAAAAGGTTAGAGTCTATAGGTCTCACTCATGTTATTTCTCTTCTTACTTGCTGTTCAAGTCCATTGATTCTAAACTCCTCTTTTAGCTATCATATGCGGTATCTTCAATTTGTCTTGCTCTTTTCTGCTCAAGAGGAGTCGGTCAGTGATCACTAATCTTAATTTAACAGAGACCTCCCCTACAACCAAAGCTTTTGAATGAGAACCTCCACAGGCCTCCTGTCCTTGTCTCTCCACAGTTTTTCCAAGTCTTACTGGGTCCAGGTCGCTTGCTTTAGGCACTGCTGCGAATGCTCCTTTCAAAATATCTGCACTTCCACTGTCCGCACCTTCATTTTAATTCTGTTTCTGCCAACAGTACGCTCTCGAGGACCTGGCCTGGCAGTTCGGTCTGGACTGTTCCCATGGGGCACAGGGTCAAGACTGATTTGCATATGGCTGGGTCCAAACTGGGGTGGCGTAGTGGGCAAAAGAACGATGGATTTAACCCAGATCTTTTGACTGGGGGAGAATGTTTGCATTGTCAGCATCCCGTCCATCAATTGTTTGCTGTAACACTTTTTGCCCTAAGTGGGATGGGTATGCCCAGACGTGGGTCCCTTGCTCACAGCACCACTGGATTCAAGCTAGCCTAGCTGAAGAAGGGTGACATACCCTGAAACCGGTCCCAGGATGCTTGTTTCTGGTCCAGGTAGGACCTGGCCTGGCAGTTCGGTCTGGACTGTTCCCATGGGGCACCGGGTCAAGACTGATTTACATATGGCTGGGTCCAAACTGGGGTGGCGTAGTAGGCAAAAGAACGATGGATTTAACCCAAATCGTTTGACTGGGGGAGAATGTTTGCATTGTCAGCATTCCGTCCATCATTTGTTTGCTGTAACGCTCTCCGACTGGGAACAGGGCTGGTTGTGCTACAGGAATGCCACTGCCATCTCCAGAAAACGTTGATCTGAATGTGAGAGCATGTCTTTAGGTGTTTGCATTAAAGGGCAGCACTAAATATTTTTCTGAGGTATACACATGGACTCTTATCTCGTTTGATCATTTAGCTTTTGTTCAGTCATGTCCTACATACCGGGGAGTTCCTGCGAATCCCCAGAAGTTGAGCCTGCCGGGAGTTCAAATAGGGTACATCTGCCCTTCTTCAGTGCTATTTGTATTTCACATCACCAGTTGCTCAACCACATCAGGGATAGATCTTTAATGATTTACTACTTTATGCAGACTTTACTGTAGTCACCAGTTATGTGTCTTTACTGAAGCGTATTTTGGAGCCTACTTGTTGAGGCTTTTGGCTTATGTCTCCAGTGGGCATGCTCCAATGCTCATGGAGGATCAATTTCACTATTTCCCCGAAATCATTTAAAAATAATTGTCAACAAGAACTTGTTTCTGCCTTTGACTGTTCTGCTTGCCCTTTCACTTGTTTTACTGTTACCCACACTGAAACCTTTCAACCCACCCTGAAATCTATTCTGTAGAAAATCATGTTAAACATTAATTTCAAACTTAACAGAGATATCAAGTCATTAGGTTTGTTACTGATTCAGGAATCTTGAATGGTCGATGAAGTAGAGGTCCTATTAAACATATGTTACTGACTCAATATAAATCCACTAGTCGCAACTCGGGACGCGGAGTGGAGCTGTCATGTGTCTGGGAAATGAAACACACTTATTTTTCCCAGTTTCAAAAATGGTATTGTTTTATTGTAAAAAACGAACAAATTTACAAGAAAGTTCAAATGAAGGAAGATAAAGAGAATAATCCTTTCCTTCGTGCACATCACTTTTGATCCATTTTGTTCATCCTTGTCATTCCACTTTCGATTCATCGTGTATGTTTCGGCCCAGTGCCAGAGGTTGGGCACAGTTTTGCAGATGTGACTATGAAAGTTCAGCGAAACCTGCTATTTTATTAGTACGAGGTTCGTCGGGGTTTGTGCAGAAAGAAATTAACTGAAACCACGTTGCCTCCTCAAAAAAGATGTCAAGCCGCTAAAGTGACACAGTTGTTGAGTGACTTGACTTGTTGCGGTACACACCGTTCAACAATACCTTAACTTACCAGTCCCTTGCTTCCTGTTCCAAAATTTAGTCAGTACTGAAAGTCTGGAAGATTGCTTACTTATTTAATAATTATTTACTACACTTTTCCCCATATCAATCTTTAAGAAATATAAGGAATTAAATGACAGGTTGAATAGTAGAAACAGTGAGTTTGCACAAGGCAGATTACCCCTGACCAGTTATGGATTAATAGTGAGTAATGCCAGTTAGGAATGAGATAGGTGTGCGAGAAAGGGAAATTGTATTTCATTTCATGTTTTTTGAGAGAAAAAAGTTTTTTTGGGTGAGATTTCCGTATATTGAAGAGAAATGGTAAATGGTCAGCAAGAGAAGTTTTAAAGAAGCAAATGGCAAGAACGATTTGATAATATGAACGAGGAAGCTGAAAGTTACAAGACTTTACCATAGCAGAGTGAAAACACAAACCCAAGGGTTTCAAGCATATGTAGAGAAAGAAATAGCTGCGTAGAGGAATCGCAAAGGAGTCACTGCCAATTGTTGATCCGATATAGACAAACAAGCAAAAAGATGGGCTCAAAGATAACCAGAAGATAATCAGAAAAACTGAAAAAGAAAAAATCAATTTGCACATTTGTGAAAGGAGTTAAACCTAAACGATGAATAAGAAAAGAAAACAGAATAGGTTACAGTGAAAAAAAATAAAGGGCCAAAAACAAAAGCCTGTAAAGAACAGTTAATGAAGCAGAAAGGTCACCTTTCTAAGAAACTAAATGGGAATGAGAAAGAAATGGGCGGGGGTAGAAGGGAGAAAACCAGTTCAGCCCCGTCACATAGATATAAAGATCGGAAAGAGAACAAATAGGAGTAGAGTGGTTCACCGTGTCAAAAGCAGTGGACAGATCAAGAATAATAATGATAGAAGAATATTTATTGTGACAAGTCTGAAGAAGATTCAAATGACGCAGATCTTGTTTCGTTTCTAATGTCTGTGACGGCTGATGTAAGAGATAAATCTGTTATCTGACAATCCATTTTGATGAATATAACTGAGTGATGCGGTACAAAAGGGGGTGGTGATGGACGGAGCATCAGAACCAATCAAACACTCACACCCAGTCAACAGATCTGGCTTTGATCCATCACCGTTCTTTAGCCCACTCTGCCACCCAGTTCAGACATGGCCATATGCAAATCAGTCTGACCCTGTGCCTCCTGGGAACAGTCCAGCCTGAACTGCCAAGCCATACCTTCCCTGGACCGGAAACAAGCTTCCTAGGACCGGTTTCTGGCATTTCAACCGTCTTCCGCCAGGCTTGCTTGAATCCAGTGGCAAAGTGAGCAAGGGACTCACGTCTGAGCATACCCTGCCAACTTATGGCGAACAAAGCGGTACAAAAGGGGGTGGTGATGGACGGAGCATCAGAACCAATCAAACACTCACACCCAGTCAACAGATATGGGTTTGATCCATCACCGTTCTTTAGCCCACTCTGCCACCCCAGTTCAGACATGGCCATATGCAAATCAGTCTGACCCTGTGCCTCATGGGAACAGTCCAGCCGGAACTGCCAAGCCATGAGGCACAGGGTCAAGACTGATTTGCATATGGCTGGGTTCAAACGGGAACGGCATGGTGAGCAAAAAAACGATGGATTTAGGCCCAGATCTCTGTACTGGGGTGAATGTATGACATTGTTCTGCATTCTGTCCATCAATTGTTGTTTTTGCATTTATAACTGAGTGATACCTGTATGAAATTGCCAAGCCATGCCTTCCCTGGGCCGGAAACAAGCTTCCTAGGACCGGTTTCTGGCATTTCAACCGTCTTCAGCCAGGCTTGCTTGAATCCAGTGGCAAAGTGAGCAAGGGACTCCTGTCTGAGCATACCCTGCCAACTTATGGCGAACAAAGCGGAACAAAAGGGGGTGGTGATGGACAGAGCATCAGAACCAATCAAACACTCACACCCAGTCAACAGATATGGGTTTGATCCATCACCGTTCTTTAGCCCACTCTGCCACCCCAGTTCAGACATGGCCATATGCAAATCAGTCTGACCCTGTGCCTCATGGGAACAGTCCAGCCCGAACTGCCAAGCCATGAGGCACAGGGTCAAGACTGATTTGCATATGGCTGGGTTCTAACTGGAACGGCATGGTGAGCAAAAAAACGATGGATTTAGGCCCAGATCTCTGTACTGGGGTAAATGTATGACATTGTTCTGCATTCTGTCCATCAATTGTTGTTTTTGCATTTATAACTGAGTGATACCTGTATGAAATGTTATCCTGTCAGTGACAGAAGTAAAAAATCCAGCTTAAACACACTCCTCTGGTTCCCGCGGTGTATAATAGCTGCTAGTGAATTAAAACATAAATGATAAGCTTATGGTAAGGTGAGTAATTGTCATTGTTACATTAATATCCCACTAAAATCACATGATTTAAGAAACATAGCACGCCTGTGGGGAGCGGGGACACCTCCAATGATTAGCGAATGGAAGAAGGACATGGACTGGTGCATGCTGCAAGAGAAGACAGTTTATTCGGCACGGGGGTGCCCGAGGAAATGGGTGGCGGTCTGGTCAAAATGGAATGAATACCTGGTGAATTTGTGCAAACCTCCCATGCTCCCTTCCCTTGACGAACCACTTACATTATAATGCTGATGGACTGCTATATGTTTGAATACCACTATCCTTGAAGTGATCTTTCTGTATATCAATCTGGAGCCGCAACACTGTGCAATATATATGTGCAAATGTAACAAGACCAACAAGTTTATTTGTGGTAAATAAAAAGAGTTAAAAAAAAAAAAAAAGAAATCGCATGATTTAGATATGCAAAAATGAATACCCACGCCGAGTAAAATCTCACGTCTGCAAAAAGAACTTTGTAACAGTGATGTGCTAGGCAACACTATTAAGTCCTCACAGGATTGTTACGATAGGAGCTTTTATGTAGAAAAAAATTAAGTATCAAGCTGCACACCCATTTCTGCCATGAAAGGTCGTGGCCTCCCACATATTTTGTTTTCTCCCACAATCCAGTCTATTTACACTGAAAAATGTGTTACAAGCCTCCGCATAGAAATCCATGTTAACAAATAATTTTTCGAGAGCAGCAAAGCAGCACTTCATCAATAACTCCTCAGGTCTAGGCATAGCTCCGGTCTTAAAAATGTATTTCTTAATGACAGTCCTTAAAGAAAAGGGAAAAAACCTAGTTTCTTAGCCTGGTGAATGCACTGTCCCCCCATTTTAAAATGTCACAAGCCCCTTTGAGATGTTAGCAAGGTCTATACTAAACCAGATTCACTCTTATTTTTGCACCCTCCTTTTGTCTGGTCTAGGCCAGAGAGAAGGAACTGATCTATCCTGTTACCCAACCTACATGGTTTATTACTTTTAGTGGATACAACTGATATTAGTACTTCGTTCCTTTTAAATCTTTCAGCAGCCATAGAAACTGCCCACTCTGACCGCCTTCATTTCTTGGCTGTGTGATATAGGGTTGGGGGCACAGTCATCTGCTGCATTATCTTTTCTTGTCAACAAGAGGCAGCATATTTCACCCTCACCGTCCATCTCCCCACGTCAGTCAACAGCAAAATAAATGCATTGTCAGTTTCCCATCAGTCAGTCTTATGTATTTTGTAAAATGTTTATTTGCACACTCTTCCTGCCCCAATGCAATCATTTGGATTTGCCTTCATAAACTACTCTGATGATTTTACAGTTAAGTTAGAGCTTAAGTTGTTTTTCACATCCATGTGGATGTTGCTTAATGTCTCTATTGAACTAGATTGCCTTGATTTCTCCAAAAAACTTATCCGTGAAATGGGAATTCTTGTTTCTTGGTAATTCTTCATTAAGCTCTCTGCATGCATTCCCCACCATGTTTTAACATCCTTTCCAACTCCAGCAATAGTTCTGTAGAACCCAGTGGTCCTAGTGTAACCCCATGCTCACTCTTGTTTTCTGATCTTGAAGAGCCACAAAAGCTGCAGATAACTATTGTGTAAGACCTCTGGAGGCTTGGTGGTGTGAGCAGAGTTTGTCTGAGGTTTCCTGCTTACTTTATGAATATCAGTGTATAAAAACAAAACTTAAGCCAGTGGAATGCCTGAATTAAGCTCAGCCACTGGGCCACATTCCAGTCCATCTTTTGGCTCACTGTGCCACTATAGATAGGGACCAACCATTGGTCCTGCACCTGTAGGAACAGTCCACCTTGCACTGTTAGACCACATTTCCTACAAACGGGGGCACAAGCAACCACGGACAGGTGTCCGCCTTTTTTATCTAAATCAGTGAGCTGCAGTCTTAGGCATGAGGAGCTAAGCAAGCTAAATTTGGGCATAACTGTTGCAATTGGAGCTTCTCAATGAGAAAAATAAAGTGGCTTTCACTGGACTTTTCATGTGTTGTCAATGATTTGCAGGTGTAAGCTCAAATTAATCATCACCCAGTCTCTTTACCACCCTCCCTCCCTCCTCCCCAAATCTCCCCCGACTCCACCTCATCATTTTCCCCATTTCCTTCTCCTTGTACCCCACAATCCATTTCTCTGCCTCTCACATTCAACCACATCGCTTCTCCAATCCATCTACAGTAGCATATTTTAAGCGGTTTGCCTCTTTTCGCAGTTGTGAGAAAAGGTAGGGGGAAATAAACAAGGTATTTTCCTCTCTTCTTGGTTTTAATATCTGTAAATCTACCGGAGATTCTCTTGATTCTCTCATGTTTTACTGAATTTTGGAGTTCTGAGAGAAAGGTGGGTGCTGGATATGCTTAAAAGAAAATTCAAGAGGAGACAAGGCTACGTTATACAGCCTTTCTGACCTTGGTTGGTGAATTTGTGCAAGCCTTATGTTTCACAGCTCTTATCTTCACAAAGTTTATGCCGGCAAAGATTCTCAGTAATAACCTGTTGTGTGCTCAAAAGAGCTGTCAAAATGTGTAATGAGGAAACCTCTCAATCATGTGCCTTCCACCTTGCTGGTCCATTGATTGTTTGTTTAATAAGTTTAAGACCCTTTCCTTCTAAAATATCAATTTAAAACATCTTTTTTCCCAGCTGCTGTAATGTTTGTGATGATGTTCGTGAGGCCTACAGGCGGAAAGGATGGGCTTTTAAAAACCCAGATACAATAGAGCAATGTAGAAGAGAAGGCTTCAGCCAGAAAATGCAAGAACAGAAAAATGAAGGCTGTAAAGTATATGGATTTCTTGAAGTTAACAAGGTAAATGACCTATTCCCAATAAGAACCAACTTTGTCTCAGTAGTGAACCGAAATTGGCATATGTGTAATTTTATGTTATACAGAGGAGTTGAAGACAAATTCATTAATGAGGGAAGGTATGGCATATTGTTTGACACACCAGATAAGAATACATGTTGCTCCTGTATTGTCATTAAGGTTAGTATTCTTCTTCAGATGTAACTGAAATGTTCATGATGGTTAAGGACCATGTTGTCGGGTTACAAATGGGTAGTAATCCTGTAGCTCGGGTCTCAGATAGTCATCTGAAGATACTTTCTGCAAAATGCCACTATATTGTTCAGTGTGCTAAAATCAAGTGCTTCTCGCTACCTATTGAAAGAGTGACCCTGCTCGTTCAAAATCATCAACCCTCAAAATCCATCTAATTAACGCTGCTAACAATTTAAAATGCAGGAATTTCAGGAAATCAAATTATGGACCACTACTACTGCATACAAGGACAACAACAAAAAACTTCTTCTTAACCCACAACACTTCTTTCTGGAAGAACCTTATTCAAAGGGCAAGCACTCGTTTAAACGTTTTGGAAGAACACTAAAGAAATTAATAATAATTTTCTTGTCAGTTGTCTTGGGAAACAAACCCACAGCTAGGACTCAGTTTTGAGCATTGATTGTGATGTTCACATGAATTTTGCAAAAAGAAACTGTGAACTTTAAATTTAAGTCACTGCCATTAGTTCATACTAGAAAGTTAAATCTCATCACCTTGCCAGATGGAAATTCTGTTCACATATCTTCTCCTATGATTGATGTAGACTGCATTAACCATGACTGAAAATGTTACACTGCAAAGTAGGCAATACGGGGGAAATGTGGCCTCATGCTCGTCCCTTTACCTGTCCAAAACAAAGCAATTCATTCTGAAAAAAGTAATTGTTCAGTACCATGGTATGTTCACATTCCTTAATGATTTCAGCAGCAGTAAAAATATTGCTATTTTTCTAGGCATGTTTGTAAATTCAACTGGGTATGTTTGTTTTTGGGGTATTGCTGTTTTATATCTAATGCTACCAGTAGTTGAAAGGCTGCGTTAAAGGCAACACTTAATTTGTTTTTTCATATAGGACTTTATTTCCTCCCCAAGATCATGGCAGTAGTTTAAAAGTGAGAAAGTAACAGAACCATTGCCAGATATTCTGCATCACAATTTGAAGTTGTTTATTATACTTATGGATTTTGTGTAATCCATTGATTGCAGGGATTGCAAGGACTTCCACAGTTTTATTTCCAAATTGTTCTCTCTTTTTTACATTGCCAGACCCCTTTTTTAGCCGCAGCAATTTAATTGTTCAATTTCTTTACAGGCTTCAGGGAAAAGTTCAATCTGGGTATTTTAAGTAATTTTATAAACCTTTCATCTTATAAAAAAGTATCTAACAGTGCCTGCTCCACTCCCTTAACGGAGTTTTATAATACTAGTAGTGTCACTGCCTTGAACTTAACATACACTCTGTTAATCTATAGTGCGCTTCCTTCTTACAACAGTTTCATGGCTAACTGGGTCTAAAGGAGAATAAAACATACAGCACACAAACCAGAGATATTGAGTTCACTGCCAAAATGTACATTTCAATGGATCTTCTCAGGCGAATCTTACAAGTATGATTATGCTGCCCAGAACATATTTTGTACATTACTATACAGTAATAATGCAGTGCCTTTTGACTAGGTTTGTGCTGTACAGATTCCACATGCATATATACAGGGTGGCATCCTGAACAATAATAATGGGGCATACAACACAAACCAAGCTCTAGACCTGGTAACATTTGTTGGTCTAGAAATTCTTCGTAACTTTATAGGCTACATCTGAGCCCAATAAATCAGCAGAAATGACCTATGCTAGAGGATTGGTAAAACCAAGCCAGCAACTAACTCAAAATACCAGACTGCCTGTGCTAATGTGTCAGCGCCGCAAAGCAAGGGGGGAGGAAGGGGAGGTTGCACCTATCCATTTGTCCACATATCAGAGTTCAGCTCCGCTCCATAACCAGTGGTCACAATGTATAGAACGGTAGACATTTTCAACGTATGCTCCACCACTCTTTCATAGTATTTTCAATGGAAATACAGTAATCTTTGATAATGCGATCCAAAGGCTGAGTCAGCCATATTAATTTAGGAGAACCAACTCGGAGAGGGAACCAAAATCAAAGAAAATCGTACTGTAAACCTACCTTAACTTTTTGCTGCTAGACTGACTGATTCTCTTAATCAATTGCTCTCAAACCCTTTTTGCCCTGTTCGTACTATTTCTTAGTGAGGAATAAGATGGACAATATGGGCAGAAAACAAGGGGCCAAAGTCCAATTTGGTTTTTACAGAAACATTAATGCTGTGATCAATTATAGATGTTTTAATTTTACAGGTACACTTGTCAGGCTTGAAATGTACCCAGGTGGATTGCCTCACATATTTATTTTGAGTGGACATTTTATAACCGTTATTCATAATCTAAAGTATTTCACAACTTAATCTGTTTGCAATGCATGCAAACACAAAATGGCAATACTTGGTCAGCAGGCACTGGTATTCAGGATTTGCAGGAGTTGTGATTTCAATGACATGGGCAGGAACATGTTTGTTTGCTTTTCCCTTTCTTCTTGTCCCCATATGACGGTAAAATATTAGATGAAACAGTATTTTGATACATGGATCTTCAGACTGTTAGGCCTTTCTTAGCCTAACAGCCCTCTCCAGCATTTTTAGCCCAGGAACCCTTTTTCGACGTCCATCTTCATTTGCAATATGTGCCATGGGGAAATTTAGTTTGTAGTGCTGGATTGTACAAGGGACCTGGGAGCTGAACTCCCACACACTTAAGGGGCTTGCTCACAAATGGAGGTTAGAAGGGCTTTTAAATTACAGTGTTCCTTACCAATGTAATTCAAAAGCCTTAAATATGCTAGAGGGGTAGAAGCAGGGGCTGCAAATAATGTTTTGGTAAACCGTTTTCATAATTTTTTGCAAATACAAACATACACATAATCAATTAACATAACATCATGGACGATTGCCAGCAACATATGTCAAGTGCATTTTGTCACCAGAAATAAGACTATGCAACCAATTGTAGGCAATTACTCCACGTTTCCCTTCAACTTAGCTCAGCTAAAAACACCCCCAAAGTTATGTACCAGATTCTAAAAACTTTCACCCATCCCATAGCCTGCGAGACAGAAGAAGCTCCCTCTCAAACACTGTGCGATAAAATAAGTAACCATTTCATACAGAAAATTGACAACATCTACAACAATATCATCGCCTCTAAGCAGTTCCCCTGCTCGGATACTGTATCAGACATTCCTCGCTACTGCCCATCGCATTCGACCATCCTACAGAATTTCCCCCCTCTTACACAGGAGGACACTGAATCCATAATGATTAACATAAAATCCGGCTCCCCTCTGGATGTTATACCCGCCAAGATCATGAAATCTTTAGCTAAACAACTTTCCCCTTCAGTCTGCTCCATACTAAACCAATCACTAGAGGAAGGGCACTTACCTCCCTCCTGGAAGGCCGCTCAGATCATCCCCAGCCGGAAAAAAAAAAACCTCCCTATGGAAATTCTCTCAAACCTCCGCCCCATCTCCCTCCTCCCTTACCTGAGCAAAGTCCTGGAAAAACACGTAAATAAACACCTCTCCGACCATATCGAAGCAACTGGCTACTTGGACCCGGCCCAATCGGGCTTTCGTCCAAAATACAGCATGGAATCAGCCCTAGTGGCCGTCACCGATAACATCAGGTGTACCTTAGACCAGAACCAGTCCACCCTTCTTGTGCTATTAGACCTTTCGGCTGCGTTCGATACGGTCGACCACCAGACTTTGCTCACGAGAATTAGGGAGGCAGGAATCGGGGGGACGGCCCTAAAATGGATGACCAACTTCCTCTCCAAGCGCTCCCAGACTATCAACCTCGGCCCTTTCCGGTCTAAACCGCAAGACCTCTCCAAGGGGGTGCCACAGGGTTCATGCTTAAGCCCGACTATGTTCAACATCTACGTAGCTCCCTTGGCCACCTTACTGAGACACCACGGATTCGTCCCAATATCCTACGCGGACGACACACATCCCACTTTCTCTTTTAACAAAACCTCTCAGACAGCTCAATCCACATTTTCCACCAGCTTGCTGGCCATATCCCGCTGGATGGAAAGTAATTTCCTCCAGCTGAATGCCGGAAAGACGGAAATTCTGCTCTTCGGTGATGCCCCTCTCCTGTGGACTCCTCAATGGTGGCCCCTGGAATTAGGCGCCCCCCTACCCCGGCGACCACTGTCCAGAACCTCGGAGTTCTCCTTGAACCGACTCTCTCTATGAAGAAACATGTCTCTCATACAGTGGGCTCATGCTTCCACATCCTGAGCCTTCTAAGAAAAGCATTCCCCTATCTCCCCGACACTACTAGAAAGACCCTGACGCAGACCCTGGTACTGAGTAAGCTAGATTACTGCAATGCCCTCCTGATCGCAGCCAATGAGTCCTCATTAGACCGCTTACAGATGATACAGAACACCACCGCTCGCTTGGTCCTAAATGCGCCCTACAGATCTGCCTCGCTACCTCTCCTTCATCAACTACACTGGTTGCCCATTCGACAACGCGTGAAATTCAAGATATGTTGCCTAACACACAAAGCGGTTTGGGGCACTGGCCCCTCCTATCTGGCGGAGAGACTCCATCATTACATCCCTCACCGGACTCTGCGCTCCAGCTACAAATCGCTCCTAACTATTCCCAAGATAAAAAAAACAAGAACGGGAGGAAAAAGCTTTTTCCTACCTGGCTCCTCTCATCTGGAATCAACTTCCCCTCGCCTTAAGACAATGCCCAGACCACTGGAAGTTCAGGAAAATCCTGAAAACTGCCCTGTTTATAGACTAATACCCCGACTAATGCTTCTCTGCAAATCCAGAGCGCTGAGATACCCTCTCGAGGGGGATTCAGTGCGCTATATAAACATATAAATCAAATCAAATTTATCATTATACATATCGCAACTGGTATAGAACAAAGGTTAGTGGGCCCATCAGTAATGACTGGACTCAGAAAGAACTTTTTTTCGTGAATCCATACCCTCTCCAGAAAGGTGAATAGATTTTTCAGTGAGTCTTGTCATTCTGTAGGAACATTGGGGCCTGCATGAATTCCTTTCAACCCCTCAAAACTTACAGGAGCTTAGCGTTTCTCCTGACATGGAACTATATGATTTCTGCAGCTTTTGATTATTCATCATGGCCCCTGGAGGGGGTGGTTCCACACTTTATTTTATACATCACAAGGGCCAGTGGCAGCAGCAGTGCGGTCGCAAATTTTTCTGGGTCCCAGGGCAAAACATTTTGGTGAGGCCCTCTAACCCAAAAATACTTTTTGTCATTGGAAGGATGAAAAGTTGACTGGCTCTGACTTGTTCAAATCTGTGACATAGATGTTTGTACCTAGCAATTTAACTCATTACCTATGACAATTGCACACACAAATAAAGGTGTGCTTAGGCACAATTGGACACTAGCATGTTGCACTATGTATATTATTTGCATATTTTTATTTGCGGCACCTGTATATTGGCCCAGTGATGACTGTCACATTAATATACAATTTACACTGAATTTACACTGAAGTGGCATCATCTATGTCCTCCCAAAACAAACACTTCATTTTCTGTCCCTGTTCTCCCCAAATCATCCCTTCTACCTTTGTGCCTGCCTACCTACCTGTGTGTTAACTCTGTTTTTGCTGTTGAATGATTGGCTTTGTAAATGTTTGAACAGGAGGAGGAAAACAGACTACAGCACCATCCATATGACAGGGTGCACATATTGCAGAATAGCGTTTCATAGAAAGAGCCATACCTCCACCTCTCCCCACAGGACAAAACATGGACCTCAGTGGTTGTAAAGAACCTCTAGTGCTGAGACTGAAATCACAGGGTAATGATTAGACCCTGTTATCTCCATTCTACTATGTTTTTTCCCATATGTTTTCAATTGAGGTTTGTGGCCCTATCTAGAGTAGGCGCAGCTGCACCACCCCTTGTGATGATCCTGGACTGCTGAAATGCCTTCCTGCAAATTGTCAACTTGCTCTTGAGAGAGGATTACTCTATCCTACTAGCTTTTGTGTGTGACCTGTGTAGAACTTGCTCGAAGTATGCTACCATTTGAGGACACTCCCATACCAAATGATGAAAGGTAGATCTGGGTACTCCACAGGATTTTGAAATCCTAAATCCCAATAAATTGGTAAAAGATATTGTGCAGAAAAGATCAAGGACAGGCATTTATAACATTCAGAAAATTCATTAATAACAACTATGCAACAATTGGTATGAGTACAAAATAAGCAACATTGTTTTAAACATTTCAGTGAGAGTCATATCGAAGGCCCGCTTCTAAGAAAGTCTGTGATTTTCTTAAAATTTATTGGATAATCTAATAAGGTTTAGAAGGAAAGTCACGTTGTTGTGTTTTTTTAAGTGGAACTTTTAGCCAAACAGCGGTAGATTCGCAAGCGGGTGTTTTTTGCTACAAGCAAGAGGTCAACAAAGGAATTCTTACAACAAAGCCAAAGTCTGTTCCCAAAGTTCTGACAATTTCCAGCTTAATCATTCGACGGTCCTCCACAATTCTTGCCAGGTCCAACTAATGGAAGATGATTGCCACCAGAGACGTAGCCGCTAGCGTCCCGGCTCTCTCCCTACCCAGCCCACTTCCTGCTTCTCGCACCGCATCACGTCGACGCCGATGCCGGACACCGAAGCGGAGAACGCCGATAGTGATCGTAAGAGAGAGCTGATCTGAAAATTGAGAGCTTCCACATTGAGTGGAGCTGAGCGCATTTTGCACTGCAAATATTTGGGGGTTTTGTTTTCTCTACGCGATGACGGCGCAGTTGTCTGAAGACTGCACATGAGGACGACAGCATTCATAGGTTAAGCCTCCCTTCGAATCACCTTCCGAGGCACCACAGACGAGAGGACAATGAATACAGACGGTGGCGTGCAAACCTTGTGAGCCCTGTGAGGGTGAGGACAGCGCCTGGAGGCATCGGTAGGCAGGATGATAAAGGAGTAAGAAGCCGCTTTAAAGCATCTTTGAAACGAGTAAGCCAGGCGGTGGGGGGTAAAGTAGTTTTGACAAACTCCATACGGTATACCAGACCTGATATGCCTCTCCCCCTGTAGCTCATGGATGTCCTTCCCTCATGGCATACTAAGGCTGCGTGAGGCTTGATATTTTAATCTCCCTTACAGGACTATTGGCGCCCCCAGAGCTAACAGGACTGCGTAGGACTGCTAGACCCTCCCTACAGTCTCTGCACAGTTTCTACTGATCCCATTGGTATATCTATTTATCCCGCTGTGGCAAGTGATGAGAGGATGTTTCTTGTGGCTTAAGATGGCCTGTGATTATGGTACACCATGAGCCCTGCTTGTGCCCTACTGCTGCCCTCTATTTTCCGCTACGGCTAGGTTAGAGTGGGGAAGGAGGGGACCCCTGCTACACGGTCACAAGAGCCCTAGGGCAGAGAAAAGTGTGGGGGGGTACCATCTGAGATTCTGCTCCGTCTCTCCTTTGTAAGGAGGGGGCGAGAGAATACGCACAAAGCAACACAAGGTGGCAAAAAAGGAAACCATCAAAATTCCAGATCAGGATACCCCCTTCCCAGCTCCTAGAGGGGTACGAAGAGGCCAGAGAAACACACAGCAGCAAAGGATGGAAATGAAAGCTAAAGCGTTAGTTGAAAGAGAAAATAAAAATGTGCAATCCGAGCCAGACGACCCATCAGATGCCGAGAGCACGTCAGACTTAGAAATTGAGGAAGGTGCTGGTAATTATTCATCTAACCCACGCCCAGAGATAAGGAATGGTAGGGATCAAGATAGGAGCTTGGGGGCGCAGAACATAAATGATGATGTACCGCCTGGTTCTAAGCAATACCCTCTCTTCAATAAACATCAGAAGAATCAGATCACAACTAAGACCACGGACTTCGCCCCAGATTGACGGTGCTTCCCCTCGTGGCAGAGAAGGTTAGATTAGTACACCTGCAAGGAAAGGATAACCTAGATTTACACCCCTCCAAAGCTACTCAGCGGTCAGACAGGATCCCATGGGAAATAAATAGCGAAATTGAAGAAAGCACCGAAAACGTGATGGCGCTGGTGAAAAAAACTCTGGAGGGAGATAAGAGCGGAGAATCATCAATACAAAGAATGCCACTAACCATACTGAATGAAATTAAAGATTTGAAAAAATCCCAGGTTTCAGAGATCGCCCAATTGCACGAAAGACTGGCCAGATTGAAAGAAATCTCCTCTAGTGCACTGAAAAGGCTAGACGAGGCAGAGAGCCACATCTCTGACCTAGAGGGCAAATTATCTGCCATACAGCAGGATGTGCTAGTTCTGAGCAAAAGTAAGAGTCCGATGGAATCAAAGCTCCAGGATTTAGAAAATTATAATAGGCGTTCAAACCTCCACCTAGTGGGAATCCCGGAAGGATGTGAAGGCGCAGAGGTGACTAAATGGGCTGACTCACTGCTGAGGAAAGTAATGCCGCAACTAGAAGGGAACCTTACGATCACAAGATCCCAAAGAGTCCCAGCACAGACAATCGAATGCTAAATTTCAACGGACAATACTACTTAATTTTGCAGATTTTAGAGTTAAGGAAAAAATACTAAGTACGGCAATAGCAAGGAGATCCTCCTTCACCACAGAAACCCCTCAATTCAAAATATTTTCTGATATGTCTGCAGCCTCAGCACGGAGGCATAAATACTTTGTTAAAATGATCGACCTGTTTAAAAGAAGAGGTGCACAGGCTCCGATAGTCCAACAATCTAAACTTAAAGTATTAGCTAAAGGTAAATGCTATGTTCGAGGCATATGAGCTGCAGATTACACACGTGTGCATAGATCGCCATCTGGTGTTGGGCCCGGATGTTTGCAGTTTGTTTTTCCTCTTGGAAAGTCTTTGGAAGTCACGAAGTCGGTGACTCCTCCTTTGGATCGTATTGCGCATGGGCTTCGGCTCCATCCTCAGATTGTTTTTTTCCGCCATCGGGCTCGGATGTGATCTTCGCGCTCCGGTTCTGAACAGCTTCCAGTTCGACGGTCGACGCGCAATCCTCACCTTAAACCGCTGGATTGTTTCGATCGCGATCTCCCCCACTCAACGCGCATTCTCATCGGCACGGACCTTCAGTTCCAGTCGTCGACGGCGGCCTTCGGGCCTCTCCAAGCTTCGGTCCTGGCTAATGGAAAGGACTCCATTTAAAAAGTGCCCTCGATGTGGGTCCAAATTCCCCCACACTGATCTCCACGAGGTATGCAATCTCTGCCTCTCCCCTGAACACGAGGGTCGAGACTGTCCGGCGTGTAAGACCTTCCGGTCCAAAAAGACTATTCGGGACCGAAGAGCCAGAAGAACTATGGCGCACTCCTCGACGACGATTCCGGACGACATCTTCGGAGAAGGCATCGACGCTCCAGAGCAGTACACCGAAGAGGGACTCGTCAGCGCTTCCAAGGCCGACGACTCGGATGTGGAGGACATCACCCCGGCGCAGAGGGTCGTGAGTACTGATCCCCCCCCCCCCCACATCCCTGCCGGCACCGAAAAAGGCTCCGGTCACGCCTTCGCCTCCGGGCCTAGGCAAGACCAAGGACACTGTTTCCAACACCTCACCTTCGGGCCCGGTGAAGAAGCCAGCCTACTCCCGGCACCGATAAACATGCTTCGGCGCCGAACAAGAAGCCGATCCCCATATCGACACTGAGCTCCGCACCGAAGCACTCGGGGTCGAAACCCAGCTCTTCGGCACCGACAACACCTTTGGTGCCGACCAAAGCACACAAGGCCACCGGCACCGACACTTCGAGGTCGAAATCCATCTCGGCGCTGACCAAGCGTCCGTAGGTTCTCAAACCAGGTTCCAAACAAAGAACCAGCACAGAAAAGCCTAAAAAGCCAACGGCCCCGATTCCTTCGGCGCCGACGGACAGACCAGCCTCACCGGACTTATTTACACCGGATCCCTTGCAGAAAACACTCACCAAGGATCCAAAAACTGGACATTTGACACTTTCTTCCAAAAAGAGACATTTGGAGAAGCCTGCTCCACCTCCGCCTCCAAAAAGGAAGGACTTTGCTACCTTCCCCACCTCCTCCCCGTGGAGGAAGATTTCCTCCTCGACACGTTCGACACCACACACAGGTCTACCTCCATATTACCTATGCTTAAAGGAGTGGTAAAGCATGCGCCAGAGGTTTTTAAGGACCCAGTTAGAGCCAGGGTCATTAACCCGCGCATCGAGAAAAAATACAAAGCTGCCCCTACAGATCCCTCCTACATCAGAGGGCCAGCGCCACTAGACTCTCTGGTTGTATCCACTGCACGTAAAAGGGAAAATTGCCAGGCGAAGCACCACCACCTGACAAAGAGTCAAAGCTAATGGATGCATCAGGGAAACGCACTGCGTCACAAGCAGCCAATATGTGGCGTATCGCAAATACTCAAGCCCTATTGGCCAGATACGACAGGGCACATTATGAGGAGTTAGAGAGCATAATGCACCACCTCCCTGAGAAATATAAAGCTAGGGCCAACGAACTAATTCAAGAGGGTAAGACTATCACAAACACCTCTATACGCTGTGCCTTAGATGCAGCAGACACAGCAGACACAGCTTCCAGGGTGTGAGAAGTTGGCCTGGTATATGCTGTTTACTAGTTAAAGTGACCACCTTGTACCATGCCAAGCAACCCTTATGGTGTGGTTGTAAGTCAACCTTTTCGGACTAGCTGCCCTAGTGGTAGCGTAGGCTAAGCAGTCTTTGAGGCTAAACTCGTTAAAGCGTGTTAAGCAAGCTGTTTTACCATATGTAACCCCCTTTTATACCAATGAAAGGACACCACACAGATATATATTCAGAATATATATGTATTTATTACTCAAAGTATCCCCTAGACACTCTATGAGCACAGGAACACAAATCGTTAAACAAGAAAGTATTACAATATACAGAAGTTGCACTTTATATGGATAGGCCCTGGTGGCCGATCAAACCATATACTAAAATAGTGGTATAAGTACCACGAACAGGGAGGGGAAAAGGCCTAGGGCCTCTAGAATCGCTAGGCCTACAAGGAGCTAACTTCAGTTAGTGACCAGGAGGTCCACGGGTTGCGTGTGCAGTGAGGAAAGTTACACGCGGGCTCCCATAGGTTTTCAATGGGTGCGTAAAAGTTCAAAAGTTACTGCTAGAAGGGTCTTCTGGATAGACTACGAACTTAAGACTTAAAACACAGACACTAGAGATGTTACTCTACACTTGGGCACCGGAGTGCCAGCTTTACCTCACCCACAGGAAGCGGGTGCATAGGTCTCGAAGTGCGTCGGGTTTCGTCTATCGATTCAATGGAGCCTGATGACAAAGATGCTGCAGGCGGTCGGTCCAGAAGAGATGCGGTGGATCCAAGGGTGGATCGGAGTTGTAGAAGACCTGAAAGCAGAGGGGACAGTGTTCACAGTCACTAGCCAGTGACCGGCGTGGCACCAGGTAGGTACCAGGCGGTGTCGGGTGCAAACAGGTGATGAGGTGTAGCTTGTCTCCGCAGCCACGTGGTCCCTGAAGGTCGACGACGTCCAGGAGTCGGTTCACGAGCTGTCCCACGCAGGCTCTCGCTGTCGGCGGTGTCGGCGACTCGAAGGAAGCAAACAAGCCTTGGCAAAAGCAGAAGTCGTGAAGAATGAAGAAAGCTGATTATTCTGACCAGCATGGTCAGAGGGGCTGCTCCTTTGGAGAGCAGCTGGGGCCAGTCTGGAGCAACCAGACCAGCGTCGTAGTTTTCAAGGTTCGTCGCCAAAATGGCCACTAGCCAACGGGCCAGGGACCGGGCAGGCGCGTCGAGATGCAAAGTGCAGAGGGGCCCCACGCAGATCGTGGAGATGCTGGAGGGCTCACCTTTGGTGCAGATGCTGCTCGGATGTTGGGCTTCTCAGGACCCAAAGCACAACCTGGAGGGAGCCTCTGTTGTCGCGCTTGCAGCTTGTCGTCGGTCTTTCAAGATGGCTGGCTCCACGTGTCTCGGTGCCTCCACGGGTTCCTTCTTTGCAGGGACTGTGGATCGGGCTGTGAGAGGTCTGGAGGTCCAGGTCTTGTCGGGCTCTGGGCTCGGGCTCCGGCAGGAGGCGGCGGCAAAGCAGACGTCGAGTAGCTGGTTGGTGCTTGCGTTAGCAAGATGGTCACTCCCTGACCATAGGGGAGATTTCCTTCTGTCCTCTGTGCAGCAGAGCGTCGAAGTTCCCGTCTTCTTCTTGTAGTTAAGTTGATTCCAGGATGTCTGAAGTCTTAGGACACAGCTCCTACCTTTAAGCGGATTCTAGGGGCCGGACTACCTGCTAGGTCCCTCCCTAAGGGTGGGACCAGGAAGGGGGGTGGTTACACCCCCAATCCTTTGTCCAGCTCGCCCCAGGTCCGGGGCTGGTGTGCCCCAGGACCGGTTTGAACTGGCATATGCACCGAGGCTGCTTGTGAGCCTCAGGCATGTCTGATTCCATTCAAGCCCTACCTGACCAATACACAAAATCCTGTCTGGGGTGGTGCTCGCACCTCCCCTGGCAGGAAACCCTTTGTCCACGTCTCCCAAGCTGGAAGGACTCCCAGCAGCAGGAGGGCAGACTTGTGTCTGTGGTGGCAGCGTCCATTTTGTGGAGCTGAGGCTATGTCTGATTTTACCCGGGTTTCAGGTACTGTACATGTCGTGTCCCTCTAGAAGGGTGGATTGCTAACCCCGACGCCAGAATTGGCGAGCGGTTAGTATTCCAATTCGTATGACACCTTACTCGACATGTTTTGATAAAGCCAAACCAAAGATAGCATTTAACCGCGAGGTTCATAATGCACTTAAGAGTATATGGTATGACGATATCTGGAAACGGTAGAAGGAAGTTGTTCCGACCACTGCAGACAGGCTCAGCTCATGCCAGAGCACCATCTCACATGGAACCAAGCACTCTGCCTTCAGGATTGTTAAGGCCTGCCGTAGGAGTGACTTAGAGGTTAACATGTGTCCCATTTAAGGTTAGGTATAGGTATACTACACCTAAGTAAGAGGTGGTTACACCAACTTACCCCAGCTGAGTGATCAGCCAGTTGTGTCAAATTGCTAGGCCAGGCCTGGGGTGGCATAATACATGCTTCAGCCCCTGGTAGGTCTTAGATACACCAATGCCCTGGGTACCTAGTGTACACTGGTACAGGGGCTCACAGGGTGATCCAAATCCAATTGGTTAAGTACCTAGGGTACATGGAGTCCTGAGGCTGAGATCCTAAATGGCAGGATCTCAGGCCAACTAAGTCGAAAAACCAGCTCGACACTAGGCAAAAAATTTGGGGGTAACCATAGTCAGATATCCACCTTCCTACACAGGGCCATCAATGCAAGCGTCCTCCTCCGTCGCCATGCTTGGCTGAGAATATCAGGGTTTAAACCGGAGGTACAAGCCTCCATCCTTAACCATCCCTTTGACCAGGAACATCTATTTGGCCCAAAGGTAGATGAGGCCCTAGAAAAAATGAAGAAAGATACAGATACGGCGAAGTCCATGGGAGCCTTACAGTCACACCCTCCTAGACGCTCCTTTCGCCGCTCTTCCTTTTGCAGTACATCTAGAGGCTACTCTTCAGATACCGCGTCCACCTCGTACAAATCCCCCTCTCAGTCCACCTTCACGAGGGGTTATCAAAGAGGCGGCTATAGGGGTAACAATAATAAAGGCAGAGGCAAAACAAACAACGCTCGCTCTGCCACAACGCCTACCCAATGACTTCCCCCCCCCACTCCCCCCAGACCATTCCACTCCGGTCGGGGGCAGACTCCAACATTTCCTTCCCGTCCGGGCGACCATCACCTCAGACAAATGGGTGACACAAATAATTCAATCAGGCTACTGCCTAGAACTAATATCTACCCCCCCCAAACATTCCAACCAAACAGCGCCCAATGTCACAAGAACATTTAATACTCCTAAAGCAGGAGGTAGTCTCCCTCCTACAAAAACAGGCAATAGAACCCGTTCCTACCAACCAACAAAACATGGGAGTCTACTCCCTATATTTTCTCATACCAAAAAGGGACGAGACTCTGCGGCCCATCCTAGATCTCCGGCCCCTAAACACGTACATACACTCCGAACATTTTCATATGGTAACGCTTCAGCAGGTACTTCCGCTCCTCTCCCAAAATGACTTTTTGACCACCCTAGATCTAAAAGACGCGTATTTTCACATTCCGGTGCACAAAGCTCACCGCAAAAACCTCAGATTTGTAGTGGACGGACAACACTTCCAATTCAAGGTGCTCCCGTTCGGAGTCACAACAGCGCCAAGGGTATTCACCAAGTGCCTAGCAGTGGTAGCAGCACATATACGAAGAATAACACATCCACGTCTTCCCATACATAGACGACTGGCTAATAAAAGCCGGGTCGTACAATCAGTGTGTTCAACACACATCTACCACCATTCAATTACTCCATCAGCTGGGCTTCACAGTAAACCACCAGTAGTCCCATCTCCAACCATCCCACATAAAACAATACCTTGGTGCCACCATAGACACCTCAAGAGCACTAGCCTACCCCAATCCGGCCAGGATTGCAAGCATTCAGGCTCTACGCGCAAAATTCGCACTACAACACTCCCTTCCAGCTCGAGTGTTTATGCAACTAATAGGGATGATGGCCTCTTGCATCTTCATAGTGCCTCACGCAAGACTCCAGATGCGTCCTCTCCAAGAGTGCTTAGCGCGCCAATGGAACCAGACCCTGGGTCAATTAACAGATCTGGTGTTGGTAGACGGTCGCACCCATCGCTCTCTGCAGTGGTGGAACACCACAAACCTTTCCAAAGGTCGACCGTTCCTGGACCCGTTTCCTCAAATAGTACTGACAACGGATGCATCGCTCTCCAGCTGGGGAGCTCATCTATTACATCTCACCACACAGGGCAAGTGGACACCTCAACAAAAGTTACTCCATATCAACCATCTGGAGTTACTAGCAATCTTCTTAGCCCTAAAACCTTTCCAAACTCAAATTTCAGGCAAGGCAGTCCTGATCCGAACAGACAACATGACAGCCATGTATTATATCCAAAAACAAGGCGGCACACACTCTCCACAGCTCTCTCACCTAGCACAGAGCATATGGAGATGGGCGATACCCCAGAAAATCTTTCTCCTAGCTCAGCATGTCCCAGGAGTCCAAAACACAGTGGCAGATCTGCTCAGCAGACAGACACAACAGATCCACGAGTGGGAGCTTCACCCGTAAGTTCTTCACCCATACTTTCAAATGTGGGGGCATCCACAGATAGACCTCTTCGCCACCCACGAAAACGCCAAATGCCCAAGCTTCGCCGCCAGATACCCACACCCATTGTCCAAAGGAAATGCGATATGGATGAACTGGTCAGGCAAATTTGCGTGCGCTTTTCCGCCTCTCCCACTCATTCCACTAGTGGTGCGCAAACTACAACACTCCCTCACAATAATCCTAGTAGCTCCAACGTGGGCCAGACAACCATGGTATACCACACTGCTGTAACTATCTGTAGTGCCACACCAAAAACTACACCTCTCTCCACACCTCTTAACCCAGAACCATGGAGAGATCAAACACCCGGACCCAGCGCAGCTCAACCTTGCGATCTGGCTCTTGAAATCTTAGAATTCGGGTACCAAAATCTTCCCCCTGACTGTATGAATGTCATCACAGAAGCTAGAAGACCTACCACTAGAGCGTGCTACGCTGCCAAGTGGAAACGTTTTGTTGTTTATTGCCATAACAACAGCATCAATCCACTGGACGTGTCCATTCAACACATAATAGGCTACTTACTCCACCTACAAAGGTGCAATCTAGCCTATACGTCCATTAGACTACACCTCGCAGCTATTGCGGCTTACCTTCAAAACAGGCAACATCTCTCACTCTTCAGAGTACCTGCCATTAAAGCCTTCATGGAAGGCCTTAAAAGAATAATTCCCCTCAGAGTGCCACCCTCACCTGTGTGGAACTTAAATATCGTTCTCACAAGGCTAATGGGGCCTCCCTTCGAACCTCTCCATAAATGCGAACTACAGTTCCTAACATGGAAAACCGCTTTTCTTGTAGCCATCACTTCCCTTAGAAGGGTCAGTGAAATACAAGCACTTACCATCCAAGAACCCTTTCTCCAAATGCACCATAACAAAGTTGTTCTCCGTACCAACCCAAAATTCCTCCCTAAAGTCATTTCTCCCTTTCACCTAAACCAAACAGTAGAACTACCAGTATTTTTCTCGCAACCACAGACAGTTGCAGAAAGGGCTCTTCACACACTGGATGTGAAACGAGCCTTACTCTACTACATTCAGAGAACACAGTCTTTCCGTAAGACGAAACAACTGTTTGTTTGTTTCTCTCCACCACACAAAGGTAACCCCATCTCAAAATCGGGGATAGCTAGGTGGATTGTAAAATGCATTCAAATCTGCTACCATAAAGCAAAGCGAACGCTATCCATTCCCCCGAAAGCCCATTCTACACGAAAAATAGGTGCTTCCATGGCATTCTTAGGCAACATCCCATTAGATGATATCTGCAAAGCAGCTACATGGTCAACACCGCACACTTTCACCAAACACTATTGTGTAGATGTGCAAACTAAGCAACAAGCTAGTGTGGGCCAGGCTGTACTCAAAACATTATTTCAAACTACTGCAACAGATACGGGTGGTCGCCACTAACGGTGGGTACTGCTATATAATCTATGCACAAGTGTGTGATCTGCAGCTCATATGCCTCGAACGGAATATGTTACTTACCAGTATGCATCTGTTCTTGGCATGTAGAGCTGCAGATCTACACACGCCCACCCGCCTCCCCGGCTACCTTTATCTGTTCCAGTTTATCTTATTTAGATAGCACACACATGGGCATCTTCACTGTTAATACTACGCTCCATCTTTCCCTGCTGGCGAAAAACAATCTGAGGATGGAGCCGAAGCCCATGCGCAATACGATCCAAAGGAGGAGTCACCGACCTCGTGACTTCCAAAGACATTCCAAGAGGAAAAACAAACTGCAAACATCCGGGCCCAACACCAGATGGCGATCTATGCACAAGTGTGTAGATCTGCAGCTCTACATGCCAAGAACAGATGCATACTGGTAAGTAGCATATTCCATTTTTGCAGGTGTCCAGGAAGCTCAATAACTGCTATCAAAACTGACAGATGAATGGGAGTGAGACTCTGCTTCTGCCTTAAAGGGGATAAAATTAAGAAAGTCAAATGGTTATGGCAAAGCTTAGTCACTAATTTCATTGCGCTTGTAAAAGTTTGTTTAAATAGCATTGGATAAGAGGTAGGAAGGGGACGAATCAGAGGGTGCAAAAGATGCAACAAAATGGCATCCAGAAAAAAGGAGGGGAAAGAGGGAATGGTGGGTAATTCCGTCTTTCAGGGGAGGTGGTAGAGGGAAAGGTGGTGGGGGTGAGGCAATGTTTTAAAAAAGAGAGTTTGATTATGAGTGCTTAAAAGTCATGCGAGATGGATCAATCTAAGACGCATAGGCTCAATTTCGAGTTGACATATTTACATTTGGGGTTCACAGTATCTGCTTACAATATTATAAGCCATTTTATGCACTTTAGATCTATTTTAGAACTACAGCTGCTAGGGAAAATAACTGTTTGCCTGTGATTACAATATTTGTTTACATAGCACAAGTCACTTTATGTATCCTTGACGCACTTTGGGATTTCAGCTGCTACAATATTCAACTGAATGTCTGTGTTTACATTATCTGCCTATATAGCACAAGTCACTTTATGTATTCTAGATGCACTTTAGAACTACGGCTGCTATGGTATCTAAATGGACGTCTGTGCCTATAGCACTTGCCTTTATAGCACTTTAGATTGCCTGTGTTTAAAATAATTTTTTACATAGCACAAGTCACTTTATGCATCTCTGACGCACTTTGGAATCTCAGCTGCTATGATATTCAGCTTAATGCCTGTGTTTACATTATCTGCTTATATAGCACAAGTCACTTTATGTACTTTGGGGCACTCTAGAATTACAGCTGCTAGAGTATTCAAATGGATGTAACTTAACTATAATGAGAGGCGGCTACTGTACGCAACAACTTTACTATAGACTGAAAGCCCATATGATTATAGTCCTGTTTTCAAGAGCACAAGTCAGCTTATATATTTTAGATGCTCTTTTCGATTACCATGGCCCCTCTGTAAAGTTTAACACGATCCCCGTCTGCAGGGAATTCTTTCAAGACTTGAGTCTAGGCACAAATATTTTTATATATTTTAGGTATACTTCAACTTTGCACAGGCTCTATTTTTGTAAATGTGGCACTTACCTGGAAGGATTCTTAAACAGTTATGCATACACACGGCACTTTTTTGAGAAACCGGGGAGGGTATGTGCACAAGGATGGGTTCCTAGAAAAACGTGAGTCATTTTTTAGCATAATTACTTGTAGGTAATGGGCAGAAAAGATTTTGCAATACTTTCTTTTAATGCCAATGGACTGAACAATAAACGCAAAGCCCAGGCAATAGGAAGCTGGTTTAGAAGTTACAATCCAGATGCTATACTTCTACAAGAAACTCACTTAAAGAGCTCAATGGATGCAAGTAAGATTCTTCAGAACTGGGCAGGCTTCCATTGTTCATCAAACGCTGGGTGTACGCATCAGGGGTTGGGAATATCTGTAGGTAAGCATGTACAATTTCAAGCAAAAGTCACGCAGACGGACCCAGGGGGAAGATGGGGTTTTGTGCATAGAAGTTTGAATCCGATAAATCTCACTTTAGCCATAATCTACGCGCCAGTTCTCGATAAACCTCTCCCGCTACTTCAGCTCAAACAGGCCCTCTCCAGCATCCCTGGCCCTATCATATGGGGGGCGATTTTAGCTTCCTCCAGGACCCATCGGTTGATTCTTCTAAGAGTGCACGGAAACAAAATAAGCCTCTGGTGGCTATTGCAGTGGCCAGTTGTAAAAGGGATCTGGACTGGTAGATACATGGTGTCTCTGGAACCCAGGGAAATATGCTTTCTCATGCTTCTCGGCAAAATATAACACAGCTTCTAATATAGATTTCTTCCTGGTTTCGCATGTTCTTACAATGAGCAGGCACATATACATTCCTAATGCCTTCTCAGACCAAGCACTAGTCAAAATGGTAATAGCCGGGATTGGGCCGGAAGGAGCACCTGGGAGGTGGTATTTCAATAAAATCAACTTAGAAAGAGAGGACTGGTGCACAGAGGTAGCAAATTAAATTAGTAGCTTTTTTACTAGCAACACAGATACTGCCCTGGTAGATATAGTATGGGATGCCTTTAAGGCTACACTACGAGGGATTATTACGTCTAAAGAAATCCCCCTACAAAGGGCAAAAAGGGAAAAAAGACTCCAGATTGAGTTACGGCTTGAACACACAAATAGAGAGTACAATAAAAACCGAGACCCAGCATTAAAATAAGAGCTGCTATTAGCGAAATTGGAAATGCAGGAATATTACTATCAATTAGGAGACACAACGAACACGCCATACCTACAAAAGACATACGAGGAGAGCGAATACACAGGGAGACTGCTTGCGTGGCAGGCAAAAGAAAAACCGGTCCAAAATAGAATTGAATCACTGATAGACGGGGAATCCAAAGCACATCTAACTAGGTCCTCGGATATTGGAGAGGCTTTTCTTAGACATTATAAGAGAATATACCAGATAGACCGACAACCATCACCTGATTATATTGCTAACCTTTTAGACAAGCTACCAATTCCATTTTTGAGCGGAGGACTTGGAGAAATAATAACAGCGGAATTCGTTATTGAAGAAATAGAAATAGCAACGAGCTCTATGGCAAATTGTAAAGCGGCTGGGGAAGATGGACTGCCAGTAGAACTATATAACAGTTTTGCCCTGATTTTGAATACACAACTTCTTAAACTAGCTAACCACATACTAAAAGGGGGTATGCCTCTGGCCTCCTTTCACACAGCGGTGGTAGTTAGTATTCTGAAAAAAGACAAGAACAGGGAAAACACCAACTCCTATGGGCCTATAAGCCTTCTCAATGTGGATTACAAAATTTTCACAAAGCCTCTTACCAACAGGTTCAATAAAATTATGGGATCTCTGATCCACATGGACCAATGTGGCTTTGTTGCTGGTAAACAACTCTTAGCAAATACAACAATTTTAATAGAAGCTTTGGACCTTTTTTAATAAGAATAATATAGAGACACATGTGTGGTTTTTAGATGCTGAAAAAGCTTTCGATCTGGTGGCCTGGGAGTGTCTTTTTAAACAAATTCTTGCTAGGTTTGGTTTTCCAGAAGGTTTTATACAAATAGTAAGAAATGTATATAAGGGTTCACAATCCCAAACAATAATTAATTCTAGAAACGTGGGCACCTGCAGAATAAGTAGGGGTACAAGGCAAGGGTGCCCTCTTTCTTCAATTCTATTTGCCTCATCTATAGAGCCCCTGGCAATCGCCATCAGGCAAAAAGCACCACAAATGGCCCCCTAAAGGGCATGACCAATTTAAAACTATATGCCGATGATATCGATCTATTTTTAAAACCCGGCATGAACATTCAGAGGAAATACTAGAGTTTTTTCAGAATTTCAGGCAATAGGTGGATATAAAATAAATATTGACAAGATGGAAGGTTTGCTATGTAACTGCTCGGCTGAGACACTAGTACCAAGTTTTCGACTAATATATTACCCCCGGCCCAAGAGATATCTAGGGATACAGGTTTCGGAAAGAGTAGAGGAGTTATACATATTAAACTATATTCCCTTGGTACAAAAAGTCAAATGTTTACTAGTAAAATGGAATCAACTCCCAATATCTATAATAGGTCGGGTGGCACTTTTGTGAATGTCAATCTTACCGCTATTTAACTTTTTATTTGCAGCAGTCTCATGCGTACTTCAATCATCCATTTTTATAGAATTAGATAGCCTATTCACATCCTTCCTATGGGCCAACAAAGTACCAAGACTTGCACTAGCCACTTTAAACCACCCGATCGAGGAGGGAGGGTTATCCCTCCCAAACCTAAGGGAGTATTATTACGTAAATTTTGCACATAATAACCATAGATTTTATACACAGTTTAACTCTACAGATATGGATAATTATTTTATGGGAAAAATATTAGATGAATATAAAATCACAGATCCTATGAGGATGGCCAAGAACCCGAAGAAAGTGCGATACAAGGTTCTCCAGTGGCTGTTAAAACAAAAAACCCAACTGTTGAAATTTTATGATATCCCACGGCTAAATGCTTCTATAAAATTGGCTGACCTATATATTGTGGAGGTCAGGTTGTTGCAAACAGGTGTATTAAAGAAATGGGAGGAGAATGGGTACAGGCAAGTGAGAGATTTTCTCAATTCAGACTGCCTGAAAAAGTGACCAGAAATAGAGATTGCTTCATTCAAGGGATATGCTTAAGTGGTCATTTATTCAGATAAAACCCTTTTTAGAAAATATTGGCCCTAGATCGCTAAGAGTAAGATTAAAACTAAGCGAAGCAATACAAGAAACAACGGATAAGCAGTCAGTAAGCATCTGGGTGAAAAATTTTAACGAAAATAAATCTTCCGCTGTCTACGAAGCCCGAGATAAATGGCAGAAGAACAAAGGTTTCCAGATCCCTAGAGCAGTCTGGAATTGAATTAATAAAGTTAATGTAACAACAATAAGAGGCGCCAATTTTAGAAGAATGCAATTTTACACAAAATGGTTAATATATAGGACCCCATCGTTTCTCCATAATATATACCCCCAGATCGAAGATAGGTGTTTCTGATGGATACATCTGCCAGTGGATTTCTCACCTTGTGATTCCTCACCTTGTGAATATCCCATGCGCCAGCAACATTCGGAAACTTTTGTTGCTCTCCACGCTGACTAGTATGATGACGACGTCACAGAGGCACGACTCCGCATGCGGCTCCGCTGACGTCACTGGATCCATAAGAAGACCTCGTCGGCGTGATGACGACCGTTCCCTTTTTTCCGCGCCGTCGACGCTAACGTTTTCTGGGACTCTCCGTAGCTTTGGCTAGTTACTTTGTATTTCTGCTGTGTCTCTCTTTCTTCATGCTTCCTGTTAAAGATGTCGACAAAAAAGTCCGGATTCAAGCCGTGCAGGGAGTGCGGCAGGCATATGTCCATCACGGATCCGCATGAGGACTGTCTGGTGCCCGTCGTCGGATCACTACGTCGAGGGATGCTCAAGCTGCCGCAAGATGAGTACTAAAGCTTTAAAAGAAAGAGAAGCCAAGTTATTTATTGCTAGAATGAAAAAGGAGAAGAGAGGTCGAAGACGATCCAGATCGAGGTCGGCGTCTAAGTCGACGTCGGGGCATGCTTCAAAGTCCAAGAAGCAGAAGAGGCATGGCTCTCGACACCGTTCGGATAAAGAAGCGGCTCGGAGATCGGCTTCGCCTACTCGACGTTGTAAGGACTTTGTGTCTCCTTCTCCTGTCTCTGTTCCTGCTTCTCCTGTTGGCCTGAACTCTCCTGTGGCTTCACCGGATCATTCTCCGGCTCCATCTCCGATGCCGGCTCATTCTCCAGTTGAAGAAGATCCGGCTCCTGATGAGTCTTCGACTCCGCTGGTTCCACCGTCGGCGCCGATTAGCCCGAGTCCGGTTATGCCTCAGTCTGAGCCATATCCCCCCTTTCCAGGTCTGGGTCAGGATCCATCGCACTTTTTGAATGCGATGTATGGAATCTTCAATAGAGCGATGTACCCCTCTGGAGCACCTTCGGGTCCCATGGGTCCTATGGCTTTCAATCTGGGGGTTCCCTAAGCCTACGCTCAGGCTCCATTTATGCCTTTTTTCCAGGCAACGCCGTCTTGGCATTTCCCGGCACCGAGGACATCGCCGCTTCCATCTTCACCGGCTCCAGCTCACCTCGTTCGACTCTGACTGCCCCTCCTGCTCCGTGTTCGACGCCGGCACCGGCGCCGTCGGAGTCGGTTACGGCGCCACGACGCCGGTCTTGAGGATTAGGTCCAGGAGAGAGGCTCAAAGAGTCCTGGAAGAGCAAAGGTACCAGGTTGAGGAGAAGGAAGAGGGTGAACTCATGGAGTCTGATGATTTGTTTGAAGAGTTGAAAGAGGCTAGTGGCCTGGATTTATCACCAGAGTGGGAAATTACTCCTCCAGCTGATACTCCCTCCAAAGATGTGGCCCCCTACCACACGGTTATTAGGAAGGCTGCGGAGCTTTTGGATCTACAGCTACCAACTGCTGAATTCAAGCCAAACATCCTCACTGAGGTTTTGCATTCTCCCTCCACTGTGTCAGAGCCCTTACTGCCATTTAATGAGGCCATCACTGAGCCAGTTATGGAGGTATGGCGAAAGCCCTTTTCAGCTCCTGCGGTCTCTAAAACGGTGGCTAGAAGGTACAGGGCGGATCCAGGAGATCCAGACTTTATTACTTCCCATCCTTCTCCGGAAAGTCTGGTGGTTCAGGCTGCTTGCTCTAAGAGGTCTTCTGGTGCCTTTCCTCAGGTTCCTAGTGACAGGGACGCTAAACAACTTGACCAGTCAGCCAAGAAAGTCTTCTCCTCGGCCAGAATGGCTTTAAAATCGACAAATGCCACCTGTCTTTTGGGCCGATATATCCATGCTCTCATGGATTCAGCAAAAATAACAGCCCCTAAGTTATCAGAGGAAGACAGACAGAACTTTAATGAGGTGCTATCAGACACTCGGGCGGCTACACGCCAGGTTATCCAGAGTGGCCTGGATACTGCGGACTCTGTCGCTAGAATTATGGGCTCTTCTGTTGCCACAAGGAGGAGTGCGTGGCTGAAATCATCGGAGTTCTCCCCTGATGTGCAGGCAACTCTTCTGGACTTGCCTTTTGACGGTTCTGGGCTTTTTGGTAAAAAAGCTGATGCTGCATTGGAGAGATTTAAAGAAAGCAAAGCTTTAGGTCTTTTAGGTGGTACAGAGGCTTTGGAAGATCGTCCTTTCGAACCTACAGGCAGCCCCAGCAGCAACAGCAGCAGCAGAACACCCTGTATAAAAGCTACAGGGGCAGAATCAGAGGTCGTGCTCGAGGTCGACAGCTCTCCTCCTCCTCTTCCTCAATCCCTCCCACCACTGCAAAGCAGCCCTAGATCCACCATTCTGGATCATGTTGGTCCTGTGGGGGGCCGGCTTACCCATTTTCTACAAGATTGGGAATCGGTTACTACAGACCTTTGGGTTCTAGATCTTGTAGAAAATAGGTACGCCCTTCCCTTTCGGGAATTTCCTCCAAATTACCCTCCTTGCCAAGGTGCTTGCTCGGAGGTCCATCTTCTACAGGAGGAAGTCCTAACGTTGCTGAAAAAAGGTGCGATAGAAGTCGTTCCAGAGCAGGAAAGGGGTCAGGGATGCTACTCCCGGTATTTCCTGATTCCGAAGAAGGATGGCAGGCTGCGTCCAATCCTGGACCTCAGGATCTTGAATCTTTTTCTGAAGCAAGAGAAGTTCAAGATGCTCACCCTTGCGCAGGTTCTTCAAGCACTGCAACAGGAGGACTGGATGGTGTCCATCGACTTGCAGGATGCGTGTTTCCACATCCCCATCCTAAAGTCGCACAGGAAGTATCTCCGTTTTACGGTAGGGTTGCAACATTATCAGTTTGCGGTCCTTCCGTTTGGTCTTACTACTGCACCTCGAGTCTTCACCAAGATGATGGCAGTGGTGGCAGCCCATCTTAGAAGGTCGGGGATTCCAGTTTTCCCCTATCTGGACGACTGGCTGATCAAAACGGAGTTGCCGGAGAAGGTGCTTCGTCATCTGCAGGTTACAAGTCAGCTGTTGTACAAATTGGGTGCCCAAATCTCACCTGGTGCCCTCTCAGCGCAACCTGTTTATAGGGTCGGTACTGGACACTACTGTGTGTCGAGCATTCCCACCTCCTAAAAGGATTCTCGACATACAGGAAATGATTCCCTTGTTTTACAATGGAGCGGTCGTTCCAGTCCTGAAGGTCCTTCGTCTGCTCGGTCTGTTTGCTTCCTGCATACTGTTGGTCAACCATGCACGCTGAAACATGAGGGCGCTCCAGTGGTGCCTCCGCAGGCAGTGGTATTAGCACAAGGGAGATCTCAGGGAGCCTGTGAGGATCTCCAGAGAAGCTGCAGCGGATCTGTCTTGGGGGAGCGTGGAGGGCAATCTGTCTCAAGGAAAGCCCTTCCATCTTCCTCCATCGGTGGCCACAGTGATAACGGATGCATCCACTTTAGGGTGGGGTGCTCATCTGGGGGATCTGGAGATCAAGGGTCTTTGGTCTCTAGAGGAAAGGTTGTTGCACATCAACCTTTTGGAGTTGCGGGCCATACGTTTGGCTCTCAAGGCCTTTCTCCCTTTCCTTTGCGGTCAGTCGGTTCAAGTCTTGACGGACAACACTACCGCGTATGTCAACAAGCAGGGAGGAGTGGGATCGCGTTGTCTCTGCAGAGAGGCTCTGCGTCTCTGGTCCTGGGCTCAGGATCACCAGATTTGTCTGATGGCAAATCATCTGGCCGGAGCTCTGAACGTGTATGCAGACAGTCTCAGTCGGCAGTTCTCCGACGACCATGAGTGGAGGCTCCATCCGGAGGTGGTTCGTCACGTGTTTCGGACGTGGAGAACTCCTCGGGTGGACCTGTTTTCCACTTACGAGAACGCTCACTGCCCGTCACTCTGCAGTCTCCAGTATCCGATGCAGGGAGCTTTGGGAGACACGTTTCAGTTGAGATGGGACTCACATCTCTAAATACAATGCACAAAGCTAGCGGTATCCCACTAAGGCAGCACCGGATTTCAGAGTAACTCAATGTATCAGTTGGTGAAAAAAAATTTTTGTTCACCAGAAGTGTGCAATTTTGGTTAGCACCCGCCAGCACAATGCCGTTCCATTAATTGGAATATACATATAAAAAAACAGCACCAAATGCACCACTCAGCCTATATAATTTAAATAAGTCCAAATCATTAGGGTAGTTATTTTTCCAAAAGCTTCTTCTTTATTATGCAGTTTATCATGCAATCTTTAAAACTTCCGACAACAGCAAAAGCAGCCGACGCGTTTCGTCCAACTTTGGACTTCTTCAGGGCTGCAACAAATTTATACACAAAAGGCAATATAAATGACACACATAAGGACCAAAACACGAACAACAATTTCAACACAATTGAGGGTATTAAAAACATTGTAAATACAAAATTATTGTTACTGGTCTGTCTAAAATGTCGTCAGGGCAATCCATAGTACATACAGTAAAAATTAGTATTTAACAACATCGTATCAGTGACATATTGAACACATGGAATTGCAAGATGAGTGCATTTGGAAAACATATGAGCACTCCTTACAATATGTCACATTTCTAGAGGCCCATGACAACCATTATATTAAAAGAATAAAATAGGCCGGTAGGGGACACAAGAAAGGAAAGGGAACCTCTTCACCCAGAACTTGATGTGAGGAGCGTGCGGCAAGCGATAAAATTGAAAAACCCGCAGGATAAAGCGGTAAGTTAGGTGATGGTGGCATAGGAATGGAAACCCAACTGGTGGTCCCACCTAAACCCGAAGGAGATAAAGAAAGGAAAAAAATGACTGCAGAGGAAAAGATCGATAAGTATGTACCCACCAAAAATAGTAGGTTGAATGTCAAACACGTGGGGTTCTTTTTAACTCTATTCAAGAATCTTGCTCCATTCAGTTCGTAGTATATCCCAAATAAGTGATCCCAGTACCTCGGAGGAAGAGAAGATCACATAAGGGGCACTGTAGAGAAACAAGGTCATCCTATATATCCGCGGACATATATCGGTCATAATGAAGTCCTACTTACTATTTAAAAACAGAAGTTTATGGTACGAGTTAGAAGGTTTCAAAATCCTTTGCCATCAGTTTCAAGAAATAGTATGATAGTAGATCTATACAAAAACTCCTCCAATGATAAGGGCGAGTGTATCCTATAGTGAGATACCTATAAAAAAAAGGGGACATACATGATGCATGCTTCATCAGAAAGATGGGCGTTATAGTTCCAGTAGAGGAGTACCTCACTGCTTTTAAAAAGGAAATCACGGACATAATTGGAAATATGTACTAAATCACTCAACATGTCAACATTTGACTAAAGCCAATAGTTTACTAAGCAGAGAAAAGTTTGATGAACTATAACTATCTGAGCGTCAAATCAATTGTGATAAGCATCCAGAATGATAAGGGCAGTTAGGGAATGAGAAATACCCTCTGTTACTTGCCACAAGGAGCTACCAACTGTATGCAATACTATCCTCCGTAAAGCACGGCGAGAAACACCTTACCCGATTCAGTATCCAGATGCGAGTAAAGGGAGGCACCAACCCCGTCCGATAACAGCGGCATCCACGTTTCACAATGTTAATGGGTATCTCAGATCCCCATTCTTTACTGCCCTTAGGTGTTCTTGTATCCTGACTTTTAATTCTCTTTTAGTACTGCCAACATATATCTTATTACATGGGCATCCCAGTATGTATGTCACAAACTTGGTTTTACATGTAATAATATGTTATGTTACGCCTTTTTCACTCTTTTGGTATTAACATTCGTTTTTTCTGGCACTGACTGAGGTGCTTAGCATGGCGCTTTTTGTTGCATCTACTGGTCGCAAAGATGTGTCCAGTCAAATCCTTGCTACCGACATTGACATATCCTTTCCCTCATCTCTTCTAGTGTTGACGTTGGCCAACTCATAGGCGCTCATCACCTCTTCAAGATGGCGCCCATCTCGATATTTAGGCACTAGTTTAAAAGTCGCTGTTATTTATAGACTTACGTTCGGGTGTGTTTCTTTACCTCTTGGGTTTGTATTTTTATTACTTTCACCATTTCCTGGACACTCTTCCAATTAGGAGATATAGCTACCTCTTACACCTTTGTTTCCCACAAACCGCCACATACACCTTTACCCTCCAAAGATGGCGGCGGACTGTGTGATTTTTTGATATGCCTTGGTTGAGACCTAAAATCAACTATACGACCATGGGCGCTTATCACCTCTTTAAGATGGCGACCATTTCTTTATTGAGACTTTGCTCATACAGTTGATGTTATTTGACTCGCCCGTTCGAGTGGTTAGTGTTATCCCCTGGCTTTGAGTTTGTGATTATTTTTTAACTAATTCCTGGACACACATCCATTGAGGTGATACCCTTCAAAGATGGCGGCGGACTGTGTGATTTTTTGATATGCCTTGGTTGAGACCTAAATCAACTATACGACCATGGGCGCTTATCACCTCTTTAAGATGGCGACCATTTCTTTATTGTGACTTTGCTCGTACAGTTGCTGTTATTTAACTTGCCCGTTTGAGTGGTTAGTGTTATCCCCTGGCTTTGAGTTTGTGATTATTTTTTAACTAATTCCTGGACACACATCCATTGAGGTGATAAAGCTAACGTTCACGCTGTTTTTTTCCCTTGTTCCGTTATAGATTGGACGGCTAACTGTTGGTCCCGCACGTCTAGGGCAGTATTATAGGTTCGTTTTATGGAAATCACGGACATATGGGAATAGTAATATCCCGACTATGTTACGAATCGGTTCATCGATATGTAGTTTTCTTTCGCCTTTCAAATATGGCGGCCGACTTACTAGACCTTTTTCCCTTCTGGAAGCGTTCGACTTGTGACTCGGAATTCCCGCATTCGGGGATTAGGATCACGTGTTTTCACTCTCGCCTGTTATAGATGCTATATAAACAGGTATCCTCATTCGTGGATGCCGCTGTTATTGGACGGGGTTGGTGCCTCCCTTTACTCTCATCTGGATACTGAATCGGGTAAGGTGTTTCTCGCCGTGCTTTACGGAGGATAGTATTGCATACAGTTGGTAGCTCCTTGTGGCAAGTAACAGAGGGTATTTCTCATTCCCTAACTGCCCTTATCATTCTGGATGCTTATCGCAATTGATTTGACGCTCAGATAGTTATAGTTCATCAAACTTTTCTCTGCTTAGTAAACTATTGGCTTTAGTCAAATGTTGACATGTTGAGTGATTTAGTACATATTTCCAATTATGTCCGTGATTTCCTTTTTAAAAGCAGTGAGGTACTCCTCTACTGGAACTATAACGCCCATCTTTCTGATGAAGCATGCATCATGTATGTCCCCTTTTTTTTATAGGTATCTCACTATAGGATACACTCGCCCTTATCATTGGAGGAGTTTTCGTATAGATCTACTATCATACTATTTCTTGAAACTGATGGCAAAGGATTTTGAAACCTTCTAACTCGTACCATAAACTTCTGTTTTTAAATAGTAAGTAGGACTTCATTATGACCGATATATGTCCGCGGATATATAGGATGACCTTGTTTCTCTACAGTGCCCCTTATGTGATCTTCTCTTCCTCCGAGGTACTGGGATCACTTATTTGGGATATACTACGAACTGAATGGAGCAAGATTCTTGAATAGAGTTAAAAAGAACCCCACGTGTTTGACATTCAACCTACTATTTTTGGTGGGTACATACTTATCGATCTTTTCCTCTGCAGTCATTTTTTTCCTTTCTTTATCTCCTTCGGGTTTAGGTGGGACCACCAGTTGGGTTTCCATTCCTATGCCGCCATCACCTAACTTACCGCTTTATCAGGCGGGTTTTTCAATTTTATCGCTTGCCTCACGCTCCTCACATCAAGTTCTGGGTGAAGAGGTTCCCTTTCCTTTCTTGTGTCCCCTACCGGCCTATTTTATTCTTTTAATATAATGGTTGTCATGGGCCTCTAGAAATGTGACATATTGTAAGGAGTGCTCATATGTTTTCCAAATGCACTCATCTTGCAATTCCATGTGTTCAATATGTCACTGATACGATGTCGTTAAATACTAATTTTTACTGTATGTACTATGGATTACCCTGACGACATTTTAGACAGACCAGTAACAATAATTTTGTATTTACAATGTTTTTAATACCCTCAATTGTGTTGAAAGTGTTTTTTTTTTTTTTTTTTTTTGAAACCGTTTATTGCAATCTCAAGTATATACAAGTATGGGCCTACAACCTTCCGGCCGGCCGCTAGAGTGACAGGAGCACCTGACAAACGTACGAAAAGGCACTTGGCGTTGCAGAGAAGTAAATCAGGAGGTATCAACGACGTGGGCCACATGACTCTAAGCCCACAATACGGTTTCATTTTATACAAACACAACAACACAAAAAAAAAAAAAAACACACCCGCAAGGCAACCCGCAATCGAAAGTAACCGCACGTGCTCCTCAAAGGAGGGACCCCGACCATCCACAGGAATCTAAAGAGGGGGAGGGGAAACAAATCCAGGACTGGGGGAACACTGTGCCCGGGGCTGGGGGAGGGGGTCAACTAGGGGGACGGAGCCGGTGAGGCGGCAGGCAGCAGTGGTGGCTCGCAGATACCCCCGCGGTAGGCGTTCCAGGGGCCCCATACTTTCACCCACGCCCCAGGCTTACCCCTTGCCACATACACCACCTTTTCTCGGAACATGCACCAATCCATGTGTTCTTTCCAGGCCGACACCGCCGGGGGCCGCTGGGACCCCCACAGTTGAGCGATGTCACGCTTAGCTATCATGTATCCCAGAGTCACCCATCGCGTCTGCGGAACCGAATAATCAGTTGGTTCCCACACATTCAGCAAGCATCTCCTCGCTTCAGGCAACCGCGCGACATGCGTAACCAGTCGCAGGACCTCATGCACACCACGCCAGAATCGCTCCACCTTCGGGCATTCCCACAAAATATGCAAAAAAGTCGCCAAAGCACCACACCCACGCTTACACAACCCATCCTCAGCATAGCCCATACGCAGAAGCCTTGGCCCCGTCATGTAAACCCGGTGGAGTATCTTAAGCTGGACGAAGCGAAGGCGAGCCGGTATGGCCACCTCCTTCGGAGAGGCCACCGCGGAAATCCAGTCTTCGTCGTCCAACTCCAGCCCGTCGGCAACCCAAGCCTCACGGAGGCCAGTCAGCAGGCCCGAGCGGTCATTAATCAATTTTTTGTAAATAAGGGAGATCGTGCTGTCCGGAACGTGGCCATCCAGCACTCTATCCTCCAGGGGGGAAGACTCCGGGATGGAGGCGACGTCTGGGAAGACGGAGCCCAGCGCGTGACGGACCTGCAAGTACCGAAAATATTCACTGCCCTGCAGCTGAAACTCCGTCTGCAGCGTCTCGAAGGTTTTAAATCCCCCCCTCGTCCAGAGATCCCCCACTTTACTGATGCCTATCGTGTCCCACTTCTCGAAGCCCTTCGAGGTCCACAGGGAGCCCAGCCTCTCAGGCGCATACAACGGTGACGCCCGGGTCAAACGGTCCTTCCATCCCATAGCTGCATTGGCCGCGTGCCACACCCGCACCATGACACGCGTGGGCCCCGTCAAGCGGGGATCGGGCGCGCCAGAGTAGAGCGCTCGATTGTAGTCGCCACCGGGCAGGAGCATCTTGTCCATTTCAAATGCCGGGTTTAAGGCGGGCCCATAGAGGCCGTGATTAATTGCAGCTAGCTGGGAGGCCCAGTAATACCGCTTAATGTCCGGGAGGGCGATCCCCCCGTCGTACCACGGGAGCGTCAACTTCGCCAGGGCTATACGCGGCCTCCCGTCCCAGAACAGGCGGCGCTGTAGACTCTCCACCTCACGGAAGTAGCGCGCCGGGACTAAGTCCATAGTGTTCTGGAGAGCGTACAGGAAGCGCGGCAACGACATCATCTTAAACAATGCCGCCCGGCCGAGCGGCGAAAGCGGCAGGCGCCGCCAGCGCGCGACGTCCTCCTTCAAGCACTGGAGGGGGGGAAGCAAATTCCGCTCGTAGCGGGCCTCCGGGTCCAGCGTGATATAGACACCCAGGTACCGAAACCCCTGCGAGGCAATCTGGATCGGACAGCCCAGCGGGAGGACTGGAGCCTCCCCGGAAAGCACATAGACACAGGATTTAGCCCAGTTGATGACGAGGCCTGAGTTACGGCCAAAGGAGCGCAGGACATCAACCAGGACAATCAGTGATTTGCGCGGGGAGGCTAGGTACAAAAGGATATCGTCAGCGTAGAGGGACACGCGGTCCTCATACTCGGGGGTCCAACGGAGACCACGGATGGAAGGGTGCCACCGCAGCCACTCCGCCAGGGGTTCCAAGGCCAGTGCAAACAGGAGCGGCGACAAGGGGCAACCCTGTCGCGTGCCCCGTCCCAGCGCGAATGGGGCCGAGACTCGTCCGTTCACTACCACCTGCGCTAATGGGCCCGAATACAACAATTTGACCCAGCTGATGAATCCCGGTCCAAATCCAAACTTCGCCAGCATCGCCCAAATGTATGGCCATTCGAGCGTGTCAAACGCCATGGTGGCGTCTAAGGACGCCAAGATGGCCGGCTCCCGCACAAACGGAACACGCGCGAGCACCCCGTGCAAGCGCCGCAGATTGAGGGCCGTGTTGCGATGGGGAATAAAGCCGGACTGGTCTTGGTGGACCAAATCGCCCACCACGCCGACCAGCCGGTTGGCGAGCACCTTGGCAAGGATTTTGGGCTCCGCATTCAAGAGCGAGATAGGCCGATAGGAGGTAACCCGGTCTCGGGGTCTCCCCTCCTTGTGGATCACCACGATTGTAGCCAGACGTTGGTCCGGCGGGAGGGAGCCCCGCGAATGGGCCGCCAGGAACATCGCGCGGAGGTGGGGTGCCAGTACATCCGGTCGCAGCTTATACAACTCGATAGGTATGCCGTTCGGGCCCATGGCCTTGCCAGATGCGACCGAGCGTATGGCGAGGGCAATTTCGTCCGAGGTAGGAGCAGCATCCAACGACTCCCTGTCCTCCACCGAAAGGGAGGGCAGCGCGATATCTCGAAGCAGGGCATGGGAATCCGCCTCCGAGCAAGGAGAGACCGGGGAATACACCTCGCGGAAATAATCCGCGAAGCAAGAGACAATGTCTTCTGGCTCGGTGACACGTACACCATCCATCCTCTCAATCAGCGGGACCACACGACTCGCTCTCTCCTTTTTATCCAACCACGCAATCAATTTACCAGCCTTGTCACCCACATCATACAGTCGCCCCTGTTGCTCTCTACTGAGGCCCCTGGCTGCCTCCGTGACGAGGGCCCTATAGGCCGCTTGCTTAAGGTGTAGAACATGTAGTGCAGCATCCGTCACCCCACTCCCCAGATCACCCTCTAATTCAGTAATTTCGGCCTCCACCCGGGTCACCTCCTCCTGCTCGCGCCTCCGGGCATGGGATATGAAGGAGAGGGCCTCCCCCCTAAGAACTGTCTTGAAGGCCTCCCACAGGGAGATAGCCGAAGGGACAGACCCCACATTCTCCTCAAAATACCGCTGCAAGGCTTTAATTAAGTCAGCACGAATGGTGGGGTCGCGCAGGTACCAGGCATTGATTGGAGCTACTCGGGAGGACATCAAAGTGCAACAGGAGCGGGGAGTGATCTGAAATACCCCGCGCCAGATGGCGCACCTCTCCCATTCTCCCAGCATAGGCCGCAGGGACAAGGATATGATCAAGCCGCGAGAGGCTACCATGGGCACCCGAATGGAAGGTGTATTGCAGCTGCGTGGGATGTTTTAAGCGCCAGCAGTCCACCAATCCCAATGTATCTAAGAGGCCGGACAGCCACGCCTGCGCCCGGGGGAGGTCCCTAGGGGGGTGACGATCCCTAGTCCCAGAAACCACCGCATTGAAATCCCCCCCAACCACCAGAAGCCCCCCCGAGAGGTCAAGGAGGAGGCGCCCCAGGTCCGCAAAAGTGGTAGACTGTAACCCCGGTGGGACGTACACTGAAACAAAGACAACTACTTTGCCCTCCATTCTCCCCACCAAGGCAGTATAGCGTCCCCTCTCATCATGGCGCACCTCGTCTATT
Source organism: Triturus cristatus (assembly GCF_964204655.1). Taxonomy (NCBI): domain Eukaryota; kingdom Metazoa; phylum Chordata; class Amphibia; order Caudata; family Salamandridae; genus Triturus; species Triturus cristatus. The sequence goes on from NC_140590.1 coordinate 1,359,995,746, forward strand.
TCCAGCGGGAGCGAGTTCTTAACCATGATACCCACCCCCCGCGAGCCAGACGTGAAGCCCGAGTGGGCCACCAAACGATAGCCACGCCGATTCATGGCACAAAAGGAATTACCAATAAGGTGTGTTTCCTGCAGAAAGACCACATCTGGCGAAATTCGTTTCAGATACTGCAGGACTACACCTCGCTTAATCCTATCCCCCAGTCCATTAACGTTCCACGACAACAAAGTCAAGTCCCTACCCCCCATCACGTACAGAAGCCATCATTCGTCCCCCCGAGAGCACCTCAAAAACACCAATACAGTAAAGGGTTTGCCTTGCGGTAAAAACAAACAACACCCCACCCCAACCCACCCGTCCCAACAGAACTCCCCCCTCCCTGCACCCCTGCATGAGCCCAAACAGCCCCCCCAAAGTGCAGTGTGCCTGTCGCCCCATAGATGAGAAAACTAACTAGTCCCCCAGAGGAGGAGGGAGAGCCCCCAAGAGACCCCGTACGACCTCCACGGGAGGGGAACTTACACAATCAGTCAATGATGACAATAATGTTGTCCAGAGCAAGGCCTACTATTAGTCCCTCAGTCCTGATCCGGCGAGCCCTCCCCGCCCACCGCGCCCCCCCCACCCCCCGGCCCCGATCCCCGGGCAAAGTGTCCAACCAGTCCCCGGCCGCCTCGGGACCATCAAAAAAGTGCGTGCGGCCATCCACCTCTACCCTCAACTTCGCTGGAAAAAGCATTGCATACTTGAGGTTCAGGTCCCGTAGGCGACGTTTGACTCCGAGAAAACTCAGTCTCTGCTTCTGGACCGCCGGAGTAAAATCAGGATAGAAGTTTACGTCCATATTGTCGAGTCTGACCGGTCCTTGTAGCCTAGAAGTCTGCAGGATAGCGTCTCTGTCCCGAAAGTTGAAAATCCGGGCAATGAGAGGCCTCGGAGGGGCTCCGACCTTAGGTCTTCCTCCGGGGACCCTGTGGGCACGTTCCACCGCAAAGAGTTTACTCAGCCCCCGGGGCTGGAGATGGGTGAGGATCAGGTCCTCCACAAACAGATCCGCCGCCTCCTCCTCACGTCCCTCCGGCACCCCGACGATGCGGACATTGTTCCTCCGGGCCCGACCCTCGGAATCCTCCAGTCGACGATCCATCAGGGCGCTCGCCTGGCCAAGTCGGCGCACCTCCTTTTGGAGGGCCGCCACGTCCGTTGTGAGGCCCGAGGTAGTGTGGGCCAAAGAGTCGACCCGGTCATTCGTCTTGGACAGATCGGCCCTCACCAGGCCCACATCCACGAGGACCGAGTCAATCTTCTGCGCCAGAGTGTCAAAGCGCTGGTCCACCGAGGCCTTCATCTCGGCGATGGCGCCCATGACGTCTCGGAGGGTCAGATCCGCGGGCAGAGCAGGAGCATCAGTCGGGCCCACAGGGGACCTACGCGGCGCCTCTGGAGATCCCTTCTGGAGGGTGTAGCGGTCCATGCTGTTGGATTGATGGGCTGCGCCACGGCGGGTCGATTTCACCTTTGTCCGGTCGCCATCTTGCTTCGTGGACATGGCTCCAGTCCCCAAATCGTGCCAATCTCCTTGAAAGGGGCCGACAAACCAGTTCACGGGCTCCGGGGGGGGGCGACCACAGCTCCGAAGGGCGGATCACAGCTGGCGGGCCGGCAGAGCACCCCGACGAGGCCACACCACCGCACGCCGCCACGCGACCCTACCTCGCTTGGCAGCAAGGAGGGCGCGAAAGCGAAAGTGAAAGTGCGGGGTACGCGAGTCGCCCAGCCTTGCCCGCCGCCGTTGTTCACTTTGTCTCCGGATCGCCCCACAACTCCAATCCGGGGGGCCGGCGTGGAGAAGGCCGCAACCCTCAATCGGTGCTCCCGCCGGTGTCCGAGGTCCGATTTGGAAACGGAAAACGGGTGGCACCTCAGCTCGGTCTCACAAACACAGTCCCCTCGTCTAGGACAGGATATAGTCAGGATTTATGCAGGAGGTCGCGGAGGTCCTCGGGAGCCTCGCACCTACGCGGCCATCTTGGTTGCGCGCTAGGCTCCTCCTGTGTTGAAATTGTTGTTCGTGTTTTGGTCCTTATGTGTGTCATTTATATTGCCTTTTGTGTATAAATTTGTTGCAGCCCTGAAGAAGTCCAAAGTTGGACGAAACGCGTCGCAGCTTTTGCTGTTGTCGGAAGTTTTAAAGATTGCATGATAAACTGCATAATAAAGAAGAAGCTTTTGGAAAAATAACTACCCTAATGATTTGGACTTATTTAAATTATATAGGCTGAGTGGTGCATTTGGTGCTGTTTTTTTATATGGGACTCACATCTCCTTTACGCATTTCCTCTCATACCCTTGATTCCTCGTGTATTGAGGAAGATTCGCCAAGACCGGGCCCAAGTCATATTGATCGCCCCGAATTGGCCAAGAAGGGTGTGATACACAGATCTTCTCCACCTCTCCTCGTGCCCTCCGCTCCGTCTCCCTCTCAGGGCAGATCTCCTCTCGCAGTCGGAGGGGCAGGTTCTACACCCCCACCTCCACAGCTTACACCTTCATGCCTGGAGATTGAACGGGGCAACCTGAATTCTTTTTCTCTCCCACCTGACATGGTAGACGTAATTTTGTCTGCCAGACATCATTCCACAAAATCTATCTATTCTTATAGGTGGTCTAAATTTGTCCTTTGGTGTGGAGAGAAGTCTATTGATCCTTTGAGGGCTTGTTTATCCAACATCCTTCAGTTTGCTCTTTCTCTTGCTTAGCAAGGCTTTGCTGTAGCTTCTGTGAAGGGATATCTATCGGCTTTGTCTGCTTTCCTTTGCTTGCTGGATCAGCCGTCCTTGTTTAAGTCACCTGTTGTTTTACGATTCCTTAAGGGCCTTATCAATAAGTTACCGCCTACTCCTTTTATTGTGCCTCAATGGGACTTAAATCTTGTCTTAACTTACCTGATGGGTTCTCCTTTCGAGCCCTTGCACAAGTGTCCCTTAAGGCTGTTATCTTTTAAAACGGTCTTTCTCGTTGCCATTACCTCGGCAAGGAGGGTAAGTGAGCTTCAAGCTCTGAGTTTAAAACCCCCGTTTTTGACCATTCATTCTGATAGAATGGTACTCAGGACCAGGGCTGCTTTTCTGCCTAAGGTGGTAACTCCTTTCCATCTGGGGCAATCCATTACCCTTCCTACCTTCTATCCTCCCCCTCACCCTTCCAAGGAGGAGGAGCGGCTTCACCGCTTGAACCCTAAGAGGGCGGTGAGCTTCTACCTCGATAGGACTAAAGACTTTCGAGTGGACGACCAGCTCTTCGTGGGCTTTGTTGGCTGCAGGAAAGGCAGAGCTGTGCACAAGCGCACCCTTTCCAGATGGATTATCTTGTGCATCAAGATATGTTACGCTTTGGCCGGTAAGGAGCCTCCAGAGGGTATAAGGGCTCCTTCTACTAGGGCCAAGTCTTCTACATCTGCCTTATCTAGAGGTGTTCCTGTGAAGGACATTTGTAGAGTGGCAACTTGGGCCTCCCTCCACACTTTCGCAAAGCATTACTGCTTGGACTCTGAGGTGAGGAGGGACGGACACTTTGCTCGTTCCGTCCTTCAGGACTTTCTGGTATAGAATGGTGGACACCCTCCGCCGGGAGTGGGACTGCTGTGGGAATCTTTTCACAAGGTGAGGAATCCACTGGCAGATGTATCCATCAGAAGAACAAGTTACTTACCTTCGGTAATGCTTTTTCTGGTGGATACAGTATCTGCCTGTGGATTCCTCACTGACCCACCCGCCTCCCCGTCGTCCACCCTTGTATACTACAGTAGTGATAATGTAACAAAATGTATCTATTACTATCAAAGGAAGTGTGTTATTTCTTTTGCCTTCCTGGGTTGTCTTCACACCGTGTGTGTTGGTTTGTATATTATGTACTGTGTATACTGTGTATATATATTGTTGTCAGTCCGTCCGTGTGCCTCGAAGGCACGGAAAAAAGGGCAGAACTGACGTCATCACGCCGACGAGGTCTTCTTATGGATCCAGTGACGTCAGCGGAGCCGCGAGCGGAGTCGTGCCTCTGTGACGTCGTCCTCGTCTGCGTGGAGAGCTACAAAAGTTTCCGAATGTTGCTTGCGCAGGGTATATTCACAAGGTGAGGAATCACAAGGTGAGGAATCCACAGGCAGAAACTGTATCCACCCGAAAAAGCGTTACCGAAGGTAAGTAACTTGTTCTTTTGCTGCGCTGAGGAGGGAGGAGGTAATTGGTCTCACATTGTTTGGGATTGCCCAAAGATAAAGCAATTATGGGAAGAAATTGAGAAATATCTCAGAACGACTTCTAGCCAAGCTTCAACTATTGACAAATATATTGCAGTTCTGGGATGCTCTCCAAGCATAACAGTGGAGAAAATGAAAGAGGAGTGGTTATTTATATCCGCGCTGGTGGCAAGATCTTTAATTATACAAAACTGGCGAAGTAATATCGTACCCACATTCCAAGCCTGGACAGCTAAACTGTATAAAGTTAAAGAGCTGGAGAGACGCTATGCTTTAAGATTAGGGTCTCTGATAAAATTTGAGAAACGCTGGTAGTTCATAGGAAATTGAATCTGTGATCTGTTTAAAAAAAGAAAACATTTAAAGGGAAATTGTACAAAGCGCGGCTATAATTGGCTTTTTCTGGTTTTAGGTACTTTTGTTTATGAATTCTGATATTCTGACGTTGAAGAGATCTAAGAATGGATTATGCTTGAGGGAATATGTCACCCAAAATTTTGAAATTAGGCACCATAAACACTTTATTTTGTACATGTATGTTGAATCGTGTATTGAACTCTCAATGAAAAATAAATAATAAAAAAAATAAAACTTGCTCTTGAGAGGGGATTACTCTATCCTACCAGCTTTTGTGTGTGACCTGTATAGAACTTGCTCGAAGTATGCTACCATTTGAGTACACTCCCATACCAAATGATGAAAGGTAGATCTGGGTGCTCCACAGGATTTTGAAATCCTAAATCCCAATAAATTGGTAAAAGATATTGTGCAGAAAAGATCAAGGAAAGGGCATTTATAACATTTATAACATTTTATTAATAACAACTATGCAAAAATTGGTATGAGTACAAAATAAGCAACATTGTATTAAGCGTTTCAGTGAGAGCCATGTCGAAGGACCACTTCTAAGAAAATCTGTGATTTTCTTAAAATGTATTGGATAATCTAATAAGGTTTAGAAGGAAAGTCACATTATTGAGTGGAACTTTTAGCCAAACACCGGTAGATTCGCAATTGGATGTTGTTTGCTACAAGCAAGAGGAGGTCAACAAAGGAATTCTTTCAACAAAGCCAAAGTCTGTTCCCAAAGTTCAGACAATTTCCAGCTTAATCATTTGACGGTCCTCCACAATTCTTGCCCGGTCCAACTAATGGAAGACGTTTGCCACCAGAGATAAGGTATATGAGAAGATGCCGTATATTCTGCGTCAGCAGAACTGGGTGTTTTAGGACATTTGTATAGCTGTTTGCACTTTTGACCACCTCAGCCTGGGACAGACTATTTATTTTTATTTCAATAAATTTCTGTTGAAGTTTATCAAAAAGCAAAATAAAACAAGAAAACATGATGATTGGCCGGATTTGTACATCTGAGTAGTGTGACTTACTGATAAGCGTAAATTGCATGTCAATTATATATCCTGGATGAAAAATTATAGAGAATAGAGGTAACTAAGAGGGGTATAAAATGAGGAGACAGAGAAAGATGTAGAGAAAATGGTAAAAATGCATTTGTGATCTAAAGTTTTCAGAAATGGGGGGTAAGACACAAGAGAGATACATCCTGAGTTCTGATGAGAATGAAATGAGAACGATAGGTCATGGGGGTTTCACTGTTTGTAGATATATTTCCAAACTGTTACCTAGAGGAAGACACAGTACATTTGTCATTGTGCATTATATTGTCCAAAGCTCTCATGGAACAGACCCAGGCCCACCATTCGTGATGCGAAATATCTTTGTGATACTTCCAACCTGCGGGTATGGTTTTTACTAAATTTTAAGCCGCAAGTCCAACAAATGAAAGTCTTATTTGCTGAGGAGGGGAATGTGGAACACTTGTTGAGGGACCCAAAGTGACCGTCAAAAAATTAGGATTCAGGGTGGTATTGAAGATCGATTGAGGGTGCGCTCACAGTGGTCCTAGAAGGAACTAATGTATTTAGGGTGGAAAATAAGGTGTTTGAAGTCCCTTACAGAGTCTTTACTGTGCCAACAAATGGTTTGAGTCTATCAAATCTAATTCTTGTAATCTCGTAGCTGTCCAAAATGTCCCACATATCATCCAAAATTTTGACTGGGATATTAAGGGGGATACTTTATATCTAATGCTTTTATCCTATATTTGATCCCACGTTACCTGTGTTGGAGGAGATATATTGTTAGATATACAAGCGTCTTGCCTCATTTTTTGAGTATGAGAGCTACTCGGATGAGTTCATTTCTCTAGGAGTTTGTTTATTGTGGATGTAATATGTCCTTTGCTATAAATGAAGATAGGGAATTATGTACAATCAGAAGGATGTCATTTCTCAGTTTTCTAATAGCAGCATTAATTTTTAAGAAATATTAGAGTTATGAATTGGGGTGAATGTATTTCTCAGAACTCGCGGGGAATCGGGGATACCCCGGCCTTTGAGGAGAATGCTCGTTTTCTCCCATAGCTCCAAAAACATGGGCTCAAGTATCATTGAGACATGAGGATTAAACCAAATAGGAGAGTGATCCGATTATATTTTTGTAGAAACCCATATTGGAAGCGTCTATCAAAGAAATATATTGCTGTGATGGTGTCTTTAAGATCTATTATATGAGGGAGGAACCTTCAGTTGCTTCTTAATTTTGTCAAACGTAATGGATTAACCAGGTCTGTTTCCATGTCAACCCATGGGGGCAGGGGGCGGGGAAGTTCTGGTTTTAACCAATTGATAGCTAGTCTGCAAGGAAAGCTGTTTGATAGTTATTAAAGGTGGGTATCCCTACACCTCATGTAAACTTATTAACGGTAAGCTTGCTGAAAGATATCTGTGCTTTTATCCTTTCATATGATGTTGGAGATAAAAGTATGAATGTTTTTATGAAAACTGCTGGGCAACTAAAGAGATAGTGTTCTGAGAATACAGCTTATTTGGGTGGCAACCATCATTTTAACAGTTTCAATGCAACCCCACCAGGTAATTAATTTAGGAAACCATGCTTCCAAAATATTTTTAATTTTGAATAATATTATGTGAGATTGTTTCTGCTAAGTTTTTTTTAGATTCACTTCCTAGGTATTTTAGGCAAGAAGATTTCCATTCTAAATTGGAGTCTTGGGCCATATGTGGTGAACATAATACATTATGGGGAAAATGTGCCATTGGCAATACCTATTCCAGCCTATATAACCTTCTGTCAAGCAGGCTGCTCCTTCAAAGTCTTTATATTCCTGGATTGACAGGCGCTATCTCGGGAAATCTCTGCAGTAGTACCGCTTGCGTACATCTGCAAAAATGCAACATGGAGGACATGGCACACTTTACGGGAGCAGTATTGTTTAGATATCTAGTCCATAGAGAAATTCAGAGTAGGCAAAGCAAATCTCTGGGGTCTACTTCAGTAAGGTAATTCCTCCTTTGCCTATTTAATTCATATACCGCTTGCTAGAATAGATTTAAAGCAAGTGCATCTTTGAAAGATTGGTGGAGAAAAAAAAAAGTTTACTCCTAACCACTATTCTCTAGGTTTTTTCATAGATTACCAAGTGACCATGTCTCCTTCTCTATAAAACTTTGTGTTTACACTCCTTTTACACTTCTGCTGTGAACTTCAGAGATATGGTGGCCTCTCAGGAGAGTGGAGGCTTAGAACTCAACATCTCATTGATTTCATTGAAGTCCAACATAATGACTTAGATAAGTTGTGAACTAATATGTTAAATGTATAGGTTCTGTGTATGTTTTATGTGAGATTCTCATGTACCATTCTAAGACAATAGCTAGTGGACTGTCCGTGTTAAAGAAAATGGAATTCTGAAGGTAGGTAAGAATGAAAATGACCGGTCTCACTGAAAGGAAGCACAAAAAAATAGGGCAACCGGATGAGGTGGCTGTCCTAATTAAAAAACCAGATGGAATGGAGGTGAGTAAACCACTTATTTTTTTCTGTTCTTCCCACACTAAATAGGGGGATTTGACAAAAAGAGACTGAAGTTGTCAACATCACTCGTTTTGACGTCCATATTTTCCAGAACTCTGCAAAAATGTTGTGTTAAACAAATCATGCGACTAAAATGTATTTTGAATGCCCTGGTTTGTGAGGCACTCCCTAAGAATCTCTGGATAGGCAAATGTTTTGTATCCTTCTATTAGTTATGTGGTCGACAAAACTGAGATCTCTGAGGTCTTAAGATTATAATTACTTTTCTTTTTCCATTAATTTGGATGGATATTGCACTCCTCTTTGTTTGTAGTTTTATTAAATGGTCGAATGCATGTCAGTCCTATCTCTTGCACGGGCTATATTGGCTTACAGATTAGGATCAACGGTTTGCTTCTTAATTAGCTTTTTATGCTGAACAGATGCTTTATTTTAACTCAGTTTTATAAACTAAGAGTATAATACTGCTATTCCATTCCTGAATAAAAAGGAGAAGCAATTTCTGTCTTGTAATGTGCGCAGGTAAAGTAATGTGCTCAAATTATTGTGTTCTACAGGTAGCAGGAAATTTCCACTTTGCACCTGGGAAAAGCTTTCAACAGGCTCATGTGCATGGTAAAGTATTAATTCTGTTCCTAAAGTTACTTTTGTCTGCATGGCATGCTGCATCAGCTGTATTCACTCAACCCTGAAGAAAGCTTATTTTCTCTGTTTGCTGCCCCCCGCCCCTTAATTCCATAACTGCTAATTCATACGTTGTAATGGAAAGTAGAGGCAAAGATTATCATGTAGTCCATTTAAAGGCAAATGTTTTGCCTCATTGTCCATCCCACCCACCCAACCAAGCTATCTTTCTATGCATCCTTGTGTTCCTCTACATTCGCTGCAAATTTTCCTTGTACTAGGATGTACTGAAACTGCAGATGTTCCTTGAAGGGCCAGAACTGCGTACTGGCATTTTTGTTTTAGTTGTAAAGGGTTGATTGGGTGATTATCTTCTGCTGTGTTTCTCTCACTTACCCTCTTTGCTTAACTTTGCAACCACATCATCTGCCACTTGTTTGGTTTCAAGAGGTTGACATCAGGCAGGACTTAAGTCTCTTCATTTGATTCCTTAGAGAAGCATGCTAGGCTTTCAGCAGTTTCAAAATCAAAATACACTTTGTATTTCCAGATAACTGGGTGGTATTTTTAGACCTTTACTATGGTGTTCTTGGCAACCACCTCAACCACCTTGGCCTGAAGAAATGTGATAAAAGTCTGCGGAACCAGGCAGATTGTCTCATACACCAGAATGCTGTTTTGGAGCAGACTGTGTAGCAATAACTACAGGGCATATGTCTGTACTGAGCTGGTGATCTTTCATGTGTACTCGATCAAGGATATTTGGTCCTAAAGAGACCAACCTTTGAGAAGTGCGCTTCCTGGGATCTCTCAGGAGAAACCTGGTTCTGGACATAGGAGGATGGAATTTCCATTATCTGTGATCCTGTCTCCGGATGTGGGTAGAATAGTTGCTTCCACACACGCAGATGATAATGTAGCCAAGTCTTCAGTAAACACAGGATATGGCAATGTATATGGATGGGAGGGAAGTATACGTTTGTAAATGGTACAATGTAGCAAAGAATGAGAAAACGTAAGTTAGCACCAAGAAAATTGATTTAGTTCACAAATGCATTTCCAAGTTAAGCAAATAATACTTGTGATAAACGGTCACAGTGTAAGATCAACAACACATTAATGAGGATGAGTGATATGCCCATTTATGGGGGAAAGAGGTACGCTCAGAGTAGCAAACCCCACTGTAGTGATTGCATGGGTGCTAGACTGAATATATCCTAGCAAAGAGCTTGGGCAAATAATTGATGCACAGCTAAAGGCACGAATAGTGATAAAAAACGTTGTTTTGTTATGTTATATGCATTTGTGAAACGCCTTATCACCCTCAAGGGTATCCTGGCACTGAGCAGCCTTAGGCTTGTGTGCCTAGCCTTGCCTATGGCAGATTGGTTAATTGAGAAGCCAGGTCATCAGCTTCTTGCAGAATTCAAGAAGAGAGGAGGAGGCTCTGATGTGGAGTTTTAGGTCATGCTATGCTTTAGGAGCAATGAAGAGAATGCCTTTCCTCCTGAACTAGTTCAGTGTATGTGCAGGATGTGTGCTAGCAGGACTTCTGCAGAGTGGAGGCCTATGAGTAGATCGACAAGCAGCGGAGGACACATTCTTTAATAACATTTAGTAGGAACTGTTGGAGACACTGTATAGTCTTTTAATACAAATAATCAAAGTGAGAGTAAAGTCTGTGTTGTTGCCACAGTCATTGAAGAAGAGCCAAGTAGCCCCAAATTGTCAAGAATATCTTTTATTGTTTTCCTAATTTTCTTGCAAGTAGAACCAAACATATGGATAAGGCTAAAAGGTTGTACTCTCTAAGCAAAGTGGACATTGTTTCTTGCACGATGACCACTCATTAAATGACCTGCACTATAAAGGTCTACCTGAAACCTGTGTGACGTTTAAAAGGCATGTCTAAGGTTTGTTTAGAACCCACTAATGGATAGGGTCTACAGCAATAGGTGCACCATTGCAGCTAAAGTTGTGGCTGTAATAAACAAGCATTGGCATAGCCAATAGGTCTCGCTTTTGGGACCTTATAAGTATTTTGTTATGCAGCTCCATAACCTTGGTGCAACAACATCAACTGTTGCAGGGCTAAACACTTATAAGGTCCCAAGCTGCATAACTAAATTCTTATAAGGTCCCAAAAGCGAGACCTATTGGCTATGCCAATACTTGTTTTAATTGCCAAAGATGTGATGAAACTGGCTCCGATGTCATTGCCAGTGATAATCTTTATGGCCTTTCTAAGCACCCACGTGCACCATCAGTGACTGCTGCCGTCACACCTCGCTTGGATTAGAGCATGTGACCTTTACTTGGAATCATCCCACCATCAGCAGTGCCAGCCACAGCTGCTCACAGCACTGCTGCTGCCATTAGATATCTGGAAGTTGGACCAATTTCTCACCAACTGCACGATCTAACTTTGCTACCTGTGAAGAAGCGCTTTGAATTCAAGGTAATGAATGCAGCTCATCGATGCTGCTGCAAAAGGTCTTCGCGGAGGCTGCAGGCTTGCCTCCCAGCTCTGGGATCAGTTTACAAAAAAATTCTGAAGGGTTCGTGCAAAATCAGACACTGAAAACCTGCAACACTGTTCACTGGGATGAACAAAAGGTACTTTAACAGTCAGAGCTTGAGACGTCACATCTCGGGTGCGCTCCGTAGAACATGCCCTGAAGGGCATTTAAAGGCAAACTCGAACCGCTGATCTTGTACGAGGCTGAAACCTCAGATGCTGATGACTGACAGGCTGTATGCAAACTCCAAAATGGTTATGAAATCTTCTCTAAACCAAGAGTTGATGCTAGGTGCAGAGCCCTCGATGCGTTGCTAGAATCATTTTAACGCCAGGGTTCAAGTTAGAGGTGCTGATGCAAGAAGCATCAACCAGCAGTACAGTGTGACTGAGAAAATGTTTGGTTTTAGGAAGAAAGTGCTAGTACTGCCAGCGCTGTGTTATTTGGGGAAAATGGCATCTGTTCCTGGGTTCCAAAGTTTTGGTTATAGCTTTTGCTTCAGCGGCACGGTCCGCTTAGCGCCAAGAAACACTTGCAATGCATGCACGTATGCTCAACAAAGCAGAAAATGCATTTGTTGCCCTTCTTAACAACGGGGTGAATCGCCAAAGGCTGTGAAGAACTGTAAATGAAAGGTAGGCCTCATCACACGGTTAAACTTGGTAAAACACAATGTTGCAGACAAGCGAAGATTCAGAAGTCAGTTGTAAATGCTGCAAACGGGTGAAATCTGCAACAAGTACTTTGACCAATGAGCTGCGTAGTACAACCTGTGCAAAAACAACAGGCGCACAACAATTACAGATTACACAAGCATAGGTGTCGCATTTGGGCTGTCACTGCATATTTATTGTTTTTTCCAATGCTTTTTTTATCAATTCTAGCCAGAATTGGCAAAAGGAACGAAAAGGTTTTTTGGTTGATGACTTGTGCTAAAGGCAAAAGAAAAAGTGGTTACCTGAATGGGAGCACTGGAAGAATACAAGTCCCTGAATCGAAATGATGGTAAGGAGGCGGTGCTCGGGGAAAGGACAAACTCAAAGGATGAAGACAGAGTGGAATGAAAGACATGCAAATGAGGGACAAGGAAACCAGACGACAGGCTGGCCCAAAGCCCACTGTAACCATAGTATCGCCCACGATCGGTCAGACAACGAACAGCTAAATGCAATCTGTAGGTGAGACCTGAAAATGCACATGAAAACATCGAACAACCAGCAAGGGCAATAGGTCCGCCTTAATATTAGGAAAAATGATACGCACTGATAGGCGAGTTGGGAGTCTATTTGTATGGGGATGTGCAGCTGGGCGAGTGACTATGGGACCATGCCATAGAAGGAAAAAAGAAACGGGATAAGTGTAAACAGTGCACCTCAAAGGAACAAGATGGCAAAAGTGAAAGCAGGGGTGCGCGCACAACGGCAAACACGCGAGTGGTGCGCGCGCAGCAGCGAAAAAAGTTAAAGCTCCTGATGGCGCCTCGGGCACTGAAAGCTGCCAGCTGCGTGCGTGCACGCTTGCGTGAACTCAAGCGCTAGGCCGTGTGGCAGCACTTTTAAAAGCCCTAACTAAATGTCTCGCAGAGCAGCGCAGGCGCTTGCTCAGGCGAGACCTAAAAAGGGTCAGGCCATACTTTGCGATGCAGAATGTCACAGTGATCAGGAGATTGATAAACACATAAAATGCTTCATTAAGAATAAAGCAAATAACCTTTTACTGAAAGTGTTGCCCTTTCTTTTCATATCTGAGAATCTGCTGCTATCCTTCGTTGTCCAAATTGTGAAACTAGGAGGTCATCTTGATTTTTGAGAAGAGGACTTTTTAGGTCTCGCCTACGCAGCGCGCAAGTGCTCCTTAGGAGGGGGCCTTTAGCAATCGCGCAGAACTTTGCTTGAAACTCGTGCATGTTTTGCATTGGTTTCAATTGCCACTCGTGCGCGTTTGGCATTTCCCTTGCGGGAGCGAGCAGCGGCGCCATCTGTTAGCAATTATCGCGCTCGCTCCTGCAAGGTAAACGCTGCACGTCACTGCACTCACCCGCCGCAGTCACGGACACGCCTTCCAGATTGCCAATCTGCCTGCACCAGTCCCTGCTCTCGGCCGCACTCCCCCCCCCCCCCCCCCGTCCCCCACCCCTCCAACTTGTTTATTTGCCGCTAAGCCAGAAGCTTCTGCACTATGGCAGGAAGTGATTTTAGTGCTTTTGACAGCTCCTGCTTGGCGGTCCACCTTAAGGAAAGCAGCAGCGGCGCTGCCGATCTACTTCCTGTCACTACACATCTTCCGTGCCATACTGTATCTGTCAACATGGCGGCTGCAGCAGCGGGACACGGAGCGGTGGTTGAGCGGCTCCCGGTGATCTCACGCACAGCCCATCTCACTGCAATGTTCACTGAATGGGTGTGCAATTAAAAAATAAAACACGCAATGATACAAAACCTTGAAGAACTCCGAACACTACAGCGGGGCTGTCAGCTTTGGTGAAAACTCCTGGTGTGAAACGGGGTGGATAATAAATGGTAGTAACTTGCTAGCTCGACCATTGCCTCACGCCACACCTGCTTCGTAACCCTGACGTCACAGGAGAGTGGGGCCAGTCTGAGTTGGCTCAGTTTGTTGGCAGGAGGAGTGGCGTGAGCCTGCATGGGGGGTGGTTGAGCACAGTGGCGATCTGTGGAGCTCAAAAGGGAACAAACATGTGGTGTAGTGGTGACCACTTTTAAGTGCGGCTCGCCCAACTGGCACCTTTGCTGACACTTTAACCAAGCTGCAGTAGGAGCGCGAGGTAGCAGTGCGAAGCAGCGACCGTGGTTGCGCAAACACTCAGAGGTCGCAGAGGCTGCAGCAGATGGCTCTGGACGCCGACTCTTCTCTAAAATATCCCTGCAGGGCAGGCGCTGCTCCCAGGAATCTTCAGGCTTCTCACGGTGAGTGCCACTCATGCTGGTTTACATTGTCAGTGCTACCAGCGTGAGGCGGAGTAAACCATATCTTTACGCGTGGAGGCAGAGGCAGGAAGGTAAACCACAAAACTTAAATGGAGTAAAGGTGGATCGAGAACCGTTCTCTCCCCTGAACAACTGTGCCTTGTTATGCCGGAAACGTTTCTGTATGTGATTGAGTTTAATTTTCTTGCAAACCGCATTTGGCTTCAAAGGCTGAGCTGATTCCTGGGGCGGGTAGGATACGCAAGGTACATGTTAAGTGAAGCAACATTCCTTGCTTTTCAACCCCATGTCGTATGACCTCTTCTTGCTCCGGTAGAGGTTGTGAGCAGGTGAAACGGGAGCCTGCGTGCCTCTCCTGTGTTCACGTTGAAAAAGAAGGAAAGGAATGCTTATGCATCAAGCAGGCAAAATTATAGCATTATTCGACTTTAGCTTATATGTTTGGACAGCTGGTACCAGGTACTTTTTCTTTATTCGCATCACGCTGTAGCCCCTGCAGCACTGGCTCCAATGTCACTGTACGCTATAGGGGGTTGTTCTAATCTTATGGCCCATAAAACTATCTGAGGAGCGAACTTCAAAAGAATGGCCTTTTGTTCCAAATGGGCCCTATTATACCCCGCACGGCTTGCATCAAATGTTTCCAGCAACATCAGCTCTGTGCTTTTGATGTGGGCATCCACGAGGGGACTGGCCTGTCACGCTCTTCTGCCACATACTTCGTACTTTCTGGGCCAAGATCTTCACCTCAATCACCGCAAAACTAAAAGTCCAAATAGAGCCTGACCTACAAGTGGCATTATTTGGAATTTCGACCAACAACCATAATTTTAACATTAAGACAACAACACAACTTCTTTAATGGATTGTTGGTTGCTAAGTTATTAACTCTGCAAGGGTGGAAATCTACTCGCCCCGACGTATGAATTCTGGGTAAACAAAATGGGCCTAGTAAAACAGCGGGAGGAGCGGTATGCACAGTGGGTGGGTGCACTTAAAACAAGCATTTCCAATGCACTAGAGCTCGCATTTACGCGAGTTTGAGCTATTGTTTTGGCTAAATTTAAATGGCCTTATTCGTCCACAAATCCATCAGCAAAAACACGATCAAGTTCAAGGATACAGCACAGAAAATGTCAAACAAAGAAATGTATAAAAGTGAAACACTTGTTACCACAAGCTATGAAAAAGTTGGAATTGGGGAGAATTCGGAAAACGTATTGAGCAATTCAGTGAAGGTCAGTGGGACCATGCAGCAGAATTTAAGATGATAGGAATCCAAAGTTCAGAAAATGGAATGGGACCCAAAGCAAATCGACACTAATGTACGCGAGCTGTCTTAAGCAAGGAGGCTGACCCATCAGAATAGTTACTATTGTACTTTATTACTTTTAAAGAGTTCAATCTCATCTAGCACAGCCTTCCTCAAAATGTGGTCAAAAGATAGCTCAGCAAGGCTAGATATGATGACTGGTTGCTTTTGTCAAATGATTGTGGACCCAAAAAAGCTCTAAGTAGGAAGGAACGTGACGTGAGACCAGGAAGGGCGAGTTTCCTGTTGAATATTTATGTCTTGCTTTCAATTCCACCAGCGGTGATCATAAAATAAAAAATCTTCTTCCTCCTCTGCATTTGAGTATTT
The DNA here is from genome assembly GCF_964204655.1 of Triturus cristatus. Taxonomy (NCBI): domain Eukaryota; kingdom Metazoa; phylum Chordata; class Amphibia; order Caudata; family Salamandridae; genus Triturus; species Triturus cristatus. Next base: position 1,360,011,658 of record NC_140590.1, read on the forward strand.
GTAGATAACAATACTTTTTCTATTAGGAAATCTACCTGCACCCTGCTTTTAAAGCATCAACCAAACAGAGGCGCCTCTCCCTTATTTACCCACATCCAGTGAACACTGTGCCATGAAATTGCTTCTTGTCACTGTGTATTCTTTTTCTCTTTTCCCTTTTGGGGGCGTGGGGACACCTCAGTACATGTTCCTCTTTCTTCCAGGCAGTAGAGTACAATGACGCTTCGTACAGATCATTAGCAGAAAAGCAGGGCCTGCAGGATACCTTCTACAGTCCCATACTCCGCTTTAAGCATAAACACTTTTGTTTCAGGAGGCAATATGGCTCCAAGACTGTACAAGTTACAGGGGCATTTTCAGGGTACCTAATAGTCACTCGTTGGTTCCTGATAGGGCAGACGTTCAAACCAAAGTCGATCTAGTACTGCCACTGTACTGGGATAACATCCGAAACTGAAGATAGCTGAATGATGGTAAAGTAATTATCTCAGAATTAGTTTGATGGGTTGTCATCTTTTTCCTGAGCACCACCTTGTTCTTTGGGCCTGCTGTCCTCTCGCTGAGAACCGTTGTTTCTGCTACAGGAGTTCAACTTCCATGCTTGCCGTGTGAAGTAATCATGGCTAATAGAAGCCAATCTGCTGGTTATTCTGAAAGGAAGTCCTTTCTTAAGGTGGTCCTAAGCAAATTAATCCTTGCTTAGGAGGAAAGTCCCTTTAATAAGGTATACAAAAAAGAAAGACTCCAAGCTTCTCAAGTCTTCTCATCATTGAAAATTCCAATGTGGCGATCATTTCTAGAAACAAAATGATAAAATGATCCACTTGTAACTGCAGCATAGATGACATATTGCTATAACTTTTTTTTTTTTTTTTTTTTAAAGTGGTCACAGTTATTTCAATGGTCCATTTAGACTAGTTTCGGGTATGCAGCCAAATGTTGTCCTGTAATGTGGATTCCATTGTATTATTTCGAATGTTTTGAATTATTCCCCGTTGCCAGCCTGGGATAGGCTGTAAGATATTAAAACACACATAGGTAATACAGAGCGAGGCCTCCGGATCCTACTCACGTCATTGTTTGGGCCTGCACCACAGAGGCGAAGAGGCTTAGTCTTCCACTTCTCATAAACACTGCCACACTGAGCTGTGATCTTTGCTGCACTTTCCACCTCTTTTTCTAGCATTTAAAGATAGAAACTTTGAGTTCGGTTTCTATTACAGGTAATAGACCTTTTCTTAATTTCTTTTTCCCTAAATGTTTCCAAATGCGCCGCTTGCCAGGGTTCTTTCAAAAGCTCTCTCCGACTATAGGGTCTCAATATTTTACATTTATTCTGATCCGAACTTCAAACAGTGCTGACCTGCATGCTAACAGCTATGAGCAACTCTAAGTTCTGTAAAACATGCTTCCTTAAGAAGGTCTTTACCGGTAACCTATATCTAGAATGATTGTAATGCTTGATTGTGATGTATTGACCACCACATAACAGTTGGCAGTCATTTTCAGTTTATTCAGGATCATTGGTGCAGTTTAAGAGACTAATTCCTCTGAAAAAGAACTTGTCAAACATGCTTCTGCTTCCACTGACTCAAAAAAGCCTCTACATATTGACGCGCTTTTTGGGGATTAAAGGTTGAAAATTTGTGAACTGACCCACGTCTCCTCTGGAATGGGGACATCAGACAATTATAATCAAGAGCAAAAAGCCACTAAAATCTCCATCGCCCTCTAAATCTACCACCACCCTGCGAGCGAGTGACTGCCCTTGTTAGCAAGGCTATTGCTGTCAACTGGATATCTTTGTAAGTCAACCGGTGAGCATTGCTTGTCAATCACCACCTTTTTGCCCCAAAGACCTTCACGTCGGTAAGTAAGTTATTCACAACACCTTCATTGCTGAGCTCGGCAATGCCCCTCAGTAGGGTAGGTAGGCAAAACTGTAGCCAATGATGGCGTCCTTATCAGTGACCCCTCGTTTGCAACCAAGAATAAGCCTCATCCTTGACTGGGCCACCCAGGCCAACACTGCATTCTTGGCATTGAGATGGCTGGCGAATGAACAGATCACCACGAACCAGCTAGCCGCTTCAGCGCCTTGAGACCCTCTCAAATGATTTGCTGCTCTTTACAAATCCCTGATTGATTGATTGATTGAGATGGTAACTCCTACTCTTACTGTGCTCAGATCGCACATACTACTCGGTAAGAGTTCATGCAGAAGCCATAAGTGTTAGAACCAGAAAACTCTTCGGCTTTCTGTTGTGCTTACTCAGGAAATGTATGTGAGGCCACTTTATACGCCTGGGCCAGTAGTCCTAGAAACTCCTGCGCATGCGCTGAACGTACTTCTTTCCAAACTCATAAATCCTCCTATCCAGCCTATCCATAAGGCTGAGATCAGATACGTTCTACTAATGACACCTTACGCTGGAAAAACCTGTAGGTGAAATCCCAGGATCGTTATGCTAAAGAACCTTCTGAAGGCCGCACAATGCAATCCGAAATTAATTTCCACAGCTATGACCGATGAATCCTTTCCATCACCTGAAGTGTGAAATTACTTTCATTTCTTGTATGTGAAAAGATACATTTTGTTCAGTCTAGATACAACTGAACCTTTTACCGATCTGCTCAGTTATCTGTCTGCTTTGGTCTCTCTAAACGCAGGCAGTTTTTAAACAAGGGTGACTGTATACCCTGCTGTCGTACCGGGATGAACAGGCGCTTCCTCAAAAAGTCACTGAACGGGTATTCAGGGGTATGGCAGGCACAGCGGTGCTATTTTTCGAAGCACTTCTCCTGAACATGGTTCCGGAGTAGCGTGCTACTCGCCGAAAAAGCGTTTGGACGCCTCGTCGGTTAATAAGCGCTAGTTAAATGCAATTACAATACAAAGCTGCCACAGTGCATACATGGCACAGTTTCAGGAAGCACGATTACTTGGACATCCACTGCATAGTGGAGTTGAGGTTGGGCCAGGTAGCTGTCAGGTTGCATTAAAGTGGGCCTTTCCGATTTGTCATTGTACTACTTGCTGGTTTGAATTAGAACCTATGAAAGATCTAGTGCTGGAGATTTAAAAAAGAACCTGACTGTAACTACAGTAACCACGTTGATGTATTTAGATTTGCTTACCTTCTGCTTTGCAGGAGCGGAGTTGCAAGCCTCTCCACCTCATTGGTCGCAGTGCAGACCCGAACAATGAGGTGGAAAGGCCAACACTTGTGTATTACATGTTGGTGCTATAATGCTGTTACCTAGAACAGTTTGCCGAAGATTCCCAGTCTGACAGTGGGTAATGCATCATAGAATCTAAATCTGTCATGAATGCCATTTCTTGAGGACTCTACAGCAGGTAAGTAATCTTTCCATCTCCGGCACTCGGGGGAGTTAATATTTGAGCCACCTTTAGCATAAGAATACTTCTCAGTTTTCTGAATATTGATTGTGAGCGGGCAAGGACTAAGACTCCCATGTAGCCACCTACTTAGAGACTTTTCCACTAATCCTGCTCTTTCTACATATCCCCCATTTTCTCTTCATTTTCTAAACTTCTGCTAGCATTCGTTTTTTAATTACATTTCTTTTTCTGTACCTTTTCTCTGACATGTTATGGCTTGGGGGTACCGTTAGTGGCACCACTATAATGACATAGGTGTACAGTACACTCACGTTTGCCCACAAAGATCCTTTATCAGATGTAACGCAGTAGCTACAATTCCTTCTATAAATTGTTTGTTTAAAATAATTGAAACTATTTGTAAGATTCATTTTTAAAAGGGAGTGTGTTTTGGAAAGCGGCCACTAGAGGGTGCTCGTAGCAAAGCTTGGAGTCGCCGCCTTCGTTTTACTGATCAGTCTGAAAAGAGGCGAGGTAGGTGTGTACTGCGAGGTAGGTACTACCTGGTCTCTACAGGCATCTACCGTGTCCAGTCTATTGTCCCTAGTGAAATGTTTGTCCTCTTTTGTTCTTCAGTTGTCATATAAAGGACTCGGATTCCTCCTAGTTGGGCAAAGAAAACTATGAATAAATACATTTCTAAATAGCGGTACCGCTACAAGCCGAGATTTTTTGGTAGACCCGTTTGTTCCTTTCATTTGTAAACATTTTCCTTCAACAACGAACCGGAAGTGCTGCCTCCGTTTAAATGCAAACAAATCCCAGTATTGACGGAACTCTAAAATGCAAAGTAAATGTAAACCTTAATGCAAATGTCGCTGCCTCAGTGTGACCCTGATGGCGTTCATCCTGTTGTTGGTAGGATGACTACTTTATACATCACAGGCTTTGCCAGCGGCCTCCAGTTGCCACAGCTTGTTCTTATGAAAAGTTTGGGAGTTGTTGCCACTTGACCTTCCAGGAACTGGGGCAGGGGCGTTCACATTATTGTCTCTAAGGGCAGTCAGTGGTGGTTTATTTTTTCCTTTAAAGGGGCCTACCATCCGGTTGTTTGTGCTTGCTCACAAGGAGAGTACTTTCAACTCTCATCTTTGCTTGATGATGGTATGACTTTTCTGCCCTCGCTGCCAAACCACAGACCTGGCAGCTTCAGTTTTGGTAATTGATCAGTGGTTTACAGCTGGAATTACAGTCAGTCATTAATACATAAATTACAGATTTGCAATTTGGAAGGAACACCCTAAACATGCCCTTCCAAAGTTTGAACCGGCAATCATTTCTAAACCTATTCTGCTTTTCAGAAAAAGTTTTCTCAAGCACACAATTGGTTCAGAACATAAGAAAAGGTGATTTAGGGGTCGCTAACCCTATAAGTTAGCGATTCACCACTACCTCTTAATCACTCAGTAATTTTGGCCCAATGTTTGTTATTCTAGAGGGGCAATGATTTTTTTTTTTGTTGTTCAACATGGTTGACGTTGAGGCCAGGGAGTCGTGTCCCCCCGAGGTGGTGACATCTAATGACATGCGCCGTCTGAGATGGTCGGGTCTTTTGGGGTACCCTGCCACCTTATCAAAAATTATAGACTAAGTGGATGGTTCCATCATTGCTATAGAGTCAGTCTTTGCCTCTGATGGGAAACTGTGCTGACCTGGGAGAATACAAGATAGAAGCAGAAAATCTGGCCAGAAAGTTACAAGAAAGATCGTACCCAAAAAAGATTATTGAAAGAGCCAAGAAACGATCTCGTAACACACCCAGAGAGGCCCTACTCGAAACACATCAAAAAGAAGAACCGGACGCTCTCATATGTGTTACCACTTTTAATGCATCATCAAATGTGATTAAGAAAATCATCAATAAAAAGTGGACAGTCCTTACTTCTAACCAACTCAAATTTGAGAAACCAATGTTCTCTTTCAAACGGAACAGAAGTCTGAGGGATTCCCTCATTCACACTGATTTCAGAAAACCTAAAACACAATCAACAAATCAAGTAACACTATGGAATTTACCAATGGTCACCTGACATTACCCATGCGGGTCTTGCGTGGTGTGTCCATTTACAGAACAGACTAAAAAAATAGACCTTGGTATGCGATACGCGTGGGAACAGCGATCACATACAAACTGCAACACAGAGAAGGTCATTTACCTCATCAAATGCCCCTGCCAACTTATGTACGTAGGAATGACAGGAAGGAAAGTCAAAGTGCGCATATGTGAGCATAGAAGCACGATTAGGAGGGCTATTGCATCCACAAAATTGACAGCACACTGCATTGAGTACAAACACACAGATACAGACTTGTGGTGGACAATCATTGAGAAAGTGAGTGGGGAGGGTGATATGTCCAGAATCCTACTAGAACGCGAACAACGATGGGTGTATAGACTCAAAACCCACATTGTAGGATTAAACAATTCAATACCATGGAACCAACTTAATAAGAGATAATTCTCGTGAGGATTAAAAGACTGGAATATAAACGAACATCCCGACCCCGTAATTATTGTCCCAGGTATGTGGTCGTGCCTGACCTATAAACAACTAAGATTATCAAGTTCTAAAGAGGTGAGAACTTTTCCGAAGGATATAAACCTCAATTAATATCTTAATATAGCTACCATTTTTCAAAAAGATCTGTGGCGGAGTTTAAATAAGAGAATACGCACACTATTCAGTCCGGCAAGTGATCAAATACCAGCCCACTCGCTGTTTTATCCTATGTAAAGGTATAACCTAGATAATGTCGTAATACTTCCCCCTAAAACATGGTTGGTGATCGATCATGTGTATGTATCACTCACATAGATGAGTAACCATATGGCACTGCCGGTTTAGGACAATACTGGCAGGCTTTTGCAATACACGGCATTTCTACACCGGTACGCCTTGCTTAGAACAAACCCCTCCTGTCTTTACCGGTATTAAACTGATCAGTACAAACCGATCGGTAATAATCATAGTCCGTAACAATTAATAGGATCAGATGTGTGGCTGATTTTGACTTCGTGATAATAAAGCTCAGTTAAAAAAAAACCTAAAGAGCGGAGAAAGACGCGTAGTCAGATTAACACTACAACTCCCATGTTTCTTATCGTCTTTCGTTCATGCCGGATATGGGATGCGGAAGTAGGCGGGCTAACATCCAATTACAAACGGTCTACTTATAACGTCACAAGGAGATGAAGCAGTACCCCAAGCAGTGGAACCACCTCCGAATAGGATGATACGAGGGGCAGGACCCTTGATGGCGTGAGTAATGCTGGAACTTTACTACGGACATAAGGTATGAGGAAGAAGCTGGTCCCTCTTGGGATCCTGCATTAAGCATAACTCTTACGCACATTTTTCTGTGTTTATGTCTTCGTGTGTTTGTCTCTCTATATGTGTTTTTTACCTTATTGGGGCCCTCTTCCATTACTATGGAACAACAATTCGGGATACTCGAATCTCGTGTGGGTGATGAAAAAACGCTTACGAACATGAAGTGTCTGACTACAGGGCTACCCCGCAAATGTTGGTTTTCCACTTGGAGTCGATACCCCTCCCAGAACGGGGTAAGAATGAATGTGTGAAATATGTAGATGTATGCATGAGCGTGAAAGGTGAGCATGCAATTACGCGATCATGTTATATATAAAACAAACCACGGCAATTATTATTTTTATAGTGTTTTGACCGCAAGGGAATTACACGGGTGTAAGATCAATATGTTTAGACACACACCTAAGAGCAAAAGGTAATAGGATGCGGCGTAATGCCGCCACCAAGCCGGGCAATACACAGATAGGAGCGTGTGAGAAACTTAGAGTGTTTTTTCACCCGCCACCTCTATATATCTGTTGGTTTCACCATTAATAAGTTGAGACGTACGCCTGTAGATATGAACATTCCTGGATCTCCATATATAAGAATGTGTGGTCTCTTCTCTCTCTTTTTTTCTCTTTGTTTCTCTACTTAGATGGAGTGACATGTAAGACTAATTAGTCTACGTAAACTAATAAGGAGCGTTAGTTGACCTTATCACCAGTAGCGTAGGGAAAGCCCCTGCCCTACCCATACCAGGGGGCATTATATTCCGCCCTGAAGAAAGTCCAGCACCCTTTATGGGGCTTAATAGGACTGAAACATGTTGGCTATAGGGTCTTAGGACCATAATATCCCCATTGACCCTTAAACTTTATTTTATTATCACCCCCAGCAGGTCCAAGAATAAAAGGGATACTGGGATCTGCTGTCGGGTTTTTAATTTTTATCCCCCTGGCCAAAAACATCTTCTTAAGAGCTCCCTGGAATATGGTCGAGCCCACCTCGACTTGTAGGCGTCGAGGTGTCCCAATGATGAAGCATGACACCACTAGGGTGTGTGAGGGAATATAAAACAAAAGGAGTTGCCTCCTTCCCCACTTATTAGTGGTGGTCTTTTCTGACTTCACTTAGGGACCTCAACACCTGGTAGCTCTAGGTCTGTTCAAATACAACTCGCAACTTAATTGCGAGTTGATAGTGGGGAGTACTTTTGGTAAAATAATCTGAGGGATTTAACATCAGCGCATGATAGCTTATTTGTCAGTCTGAAATCTTATTTCCTTACAAAAGCAAAACCAGGACCAAGTGGTGTTAACCATCAAGTCTCTTGGTATAATAAAGAATGTAGGGAGGCTAGGCTACTACTTGGGAACGCCTTGAAGGGTGGCGATGTAAGCCTGGTTCGTCACAGAAGAATAATCTATAAGAGTTGTGTTGCCAGGGCCAAACGCCAATGGGATGGAAAAAAGTGGGAGGGCCTTCTCGAAGCAAGCCTTCAGAATAATAGTAAATTATTCTGGAGCATTGTAAAGTGGGGATCCGGTGGGCAGCCTGAGTGTCCCCAAAATAATGTTTCACAAGAGAAGTGGGTTGAGTATTTTAAACTCCAGTATGCTTCTCCCACTGATCTCCCCGAAAGCCTTGGGTCCCCCCAGATGTTCAATTCAGAAGATAATTTTACTAGTTCAGAGGTGGAACTAGCACTTATAGGAGTGGCGTCTGGCAAGGCTCCAGGCCCGGATGGAGGACCTGCGGATTTCTGTATGATCAGCTTAAATGGGGGAGATATATACAGTTGATTGCTAATGCGATGGCACATGGTGCCCCAATTCCTAGCTCATGGAAAGCGGCAGAAATAATTCCGGTGTATAAAAAGGAGGACCGCTCGCTTCCCGAGAATTATCGGCCTATTAGCCTGATTGACGCTATCCAGAAGATCACTGGTAGATTGATCTTAAATCGTGTGCATCTCTGGATAGCGTCAAACAATATTTTTTCTCCATTTCAGGCAGGATTTCGCCAGCACATTAGCACTATTGACCAAGTATTCCGTTTCATCCTCCTTTATTGGAAGACAGTGGTCCTGGGCAAGGGGAATTTGTACGCGGTGTTTGTGGACCTAAGGGCCGCCTTTGATTTAGTCCCTCGCCCCAAACTTTGGTTGACATTGAAAGATCTGGGGCTTCATGGCGGCTTGTTGTCCTTAATTCAGAGGCTTCACGCGGATAATTCTGCTAGAATTAGATGGGGAGGCCATGGTATGACGACCGAGGACTTTCCGGTCCAAAGAGGTGTGAGGCAGGGTTGTGCAATGGCCCCAACTCTATTCTCCCTATATATCAATGACATAGCGTTTCGTCTTTTGAAAGCTCACGTTGATGCCCCTATTCTTGGCAACACTAAGGTCCCTATCCTAATGTTCGCCGATGATACGCTTCTAATTGCTAAAACACCCTGCGGACTTCAGCGTTCATTGGATATTTTTGAGACCTTTTGTGTAGTTCGTGGCCTTGAAGTAAACATTAAAAAAACTAAGCTTATGGTATTCAGGCCGCACAAATCTTTTTAAAACCAATTTGTTTTGTTCAAAAATCCACTAGAACAAGTACAGGCTTTTAATTATCTAGGAGTTAACATTCAGAATAATTTCGAGGGAAATTACAGAGAGATTTGTCCACTTTAAAACATAGGCAGCTAGTTGGTGTACTGGCTGGCGAATTTAAAAAGTCTCCTTCAAAGCCCATTAGACCTGTCCTCCAGGTCTACAGTGCCAAAGCTGTGATTTCGGCTCTTTATGGTGCTGAACTGTGGGATACGAGAACCTGTCTTCCTTAACCATCTCGGAAAACAAGTTTCTGCGTAGCATTACTTCTCTCCCACAGAGCACACCTATAGTTCCCTTAAGATACGACCTTGAGAAGAACCCCATAGCCGGTGTAGCCAGGCTTCGACCCATTCTTTACTGGCGTCGCCTATGGACCACTCCGGCTTTGGCTCAGTATGCGGAGGGTTTCCTTGATATAATGTCTCTGGTGGGCTCTCGGAAGATTGTTTGGCTTAAAGAAATCAGAAAATCCCTTGAGGCTTTGGGGCTGAGCGATCTTTGGGAGAACCCTTCGGGTGCTACCTTTCCATCTAAAGCACTCTTGAAAGAGAAATACTGGGAGTTGGTAAATGCCAAGGTACTTTTTGATACTAAACCCCTTTCGCTATCTAATGAATTTTTGAGCTTCAAAACTGCCCCAAGGGTCGAACATTTCTGGGATCTTGTTACCAAAGTGTTAGATAGGAAACTATTTTTCCAGATGCGGGTGGGAGCGCTGCCCTTAAATTCATTTGTAGCCCGGTGGGAGACTAAGAGTAGTAATTCATGTTTTTATGCAAATCCCAGGTGGAAACACTAGCACACATGTTTTTTGTATGCCCTGCCTATTCGGCTCCGAGGCGTGTATGGTTGAGACCTGTTTGCCAATTATTGGGTACTAGACGGAGTGTTGAAGCAGGAAGACTCCTTCGTACCTGCACTGACCCGGTAATTGTTGTGGCTGTTGCTAAATTCCTGGGGTGGGCATGGATTATAAGAATTAAGAGCAATGGTTAGTAAAGTGTCAGCTGCCCTGGATGTTACCCCTAACGATCTTTTTTGTACTATATGTATTTTTAAAACCTGTAAATATTTTAAATAGTATCGATTTTATATTGTCTTTTTGCCAAACTATCTGTGTATTGTGTACCTGTACCTGTTTTGTATCGATTTTATGACTTTCGTCGAATAAAGCTGTTTTTGGATTGGATTGACATTAAAATGTTTCAAGCCCATTGATGTATTGGCTGCCAATATAGTATATTGAGCTAACACAGAAACGAAAGTTTGTTCTGTTAGTTAAAGAATTTCAGTGACCTGAATTTCACCTAACAGAAATTACCTCTGAAATGCATTTTTTGAATTTATTTATAATTTCTTTTTAACATTTTGGTAGGAAAGACATGCAAGTTACATTGATACAGAATATAACGGGATATACAAAAATATAACTTGTGAGACATTGAACCTATATGGCTCTTAGTTACTCTCCTGTTTCTTGGACCTCTAACACCAGTGCATCTACCCGTGTCATCTTTTACATTTGGCGTTGCCTCACAATTGATTATAATTGTCTGATGTCCCCATTTCGGACGGGTTGTGTGTGGTACTCCTAATATTTCTCAATTAATTTGATATCTACCTAGCTTACGATGCATAGTGTAAACTTTATTCATGAGCTTTGTGAGTGTAGCATCCTAGACTATCAACCGAGGGGGGGGGGGGGGTTGATGCCGCTCACCTGGCCTGCCGTCAGTAATGCCATACGTTTTGCTTCTGCCCACTTGAGCAATTCGCCCTTCCAGTTTGTAATCTGCAGTGTCCTGACTGATTTCCACACCTTTGCCAGTTGTATTTTGGTCAGAGACAGGGCGATGTCAGCAAATCTGCACTTGTTATTTTTTTTAGGTCTCAACTGAGCCAGCGCATGGGCTTCTCTGGCGTGACATTTAGTATGTGGGCTTTAAAGAGCCGACCAGCTTTTTGGCTGGCATAGAGCGTGCGGTTACGCGCACAATGACGAGCAGAGGCGCCATCTGGTTTTCCTCTCTCGTCATGGTGCGCGCGCATCGCACACCACTCGCCAGCCTGCTTTCACTTTTGCCGTCGCTCGCGCACCAATCTCGTCCTTTTTTTTTTCTTTTAGCACGCGCGCGCACACAACTCCCGGGCTTGTTTATTTTTATTTTATTTTTGCGCACGCACACAACTCCCGGTCGCGGCTGCACGTCTTGCTTGTTGCGCAGCCAATGCTTGTTTATTTTTAAAAATAATTGTTTTCAAGTGTGTTAATTCAATTGGATCAACTGAAGTGAAGTGGTACTACAATTCCCAGAATGCATTTGTTTCTTAAATAAGACCCCATGATTAAGCATTGAATCCTTGGTGATATACAGTCATCTGGTAAACTAAATATGGGTTTTAAACAGGGCTTAGTTTTCAATGCAGTGGCTTCTGCATAGCACTGCAAGGGCATTACCAAACTTCTCTGCTGCACTATTAGTATACAAACCTCTCCTAGGGGTATTGTCAGCATTTCCGTGCATAGATAATAGCACATCTCCCCCACAGTTCTCAACACCACAGACAGTACCAGCACTCCTTTTCATCACTGCATGCCTGCTATGATTGTACCACTGCACCGCTCCTGCACTACAGAAACAGAACTGGCCTTTCTCTGCTTCACTGCATGCCTGCTAGCATTGTACCACTGCACAACTGCTGCACTACAGAGACCGTCCCAGCACTTCTCTATATTCCCGCATTACTGCCTAGATAGCGCCACTGCGCCTCTACCGCACTACAGAAACAGGCTGACACTTCTCTGTTTCACTGCATGCCTGCTAGGATTGTACCACTGAGCCTCTGCTGCCCTGACAGCACTAGCATTTCTCTGATGCACAGGTGAGACATTGCAAGCACGTCTATGGAACACTGAAGGGGCTTTACCCAATTTATGGGACAGTCTCACTGTAAAATTACTAATTTAACAGCAGTTCTAAGCAGCACTATGGGGGCACTCAAGCTTCTGTAGTACAGCCAGGACTGCACCAACTCTTTGTGTTTTTTACAGCACTGCAGCGAGTGAAACGAAGGCTCTCTGTAATTATTGATGGGGAATACCAAGTGCTTCTAGGCAGAAATGCTAGAACGCCTTCTCAGCACTACATGACAGTATCAGCACTTCTTTGCAATACTAGAGCAAAGGATTGAGAGCTTGTCTGCAACACTGCAGATACATCAGCACGCCACTGCACCTTCCTGCAAGAACATTGACAGTGCTTCTCTGCTGCACTGGGGAAGTCACAACATGCAGCACTGCACAGGTCCTGCTCCCCCCCCCCCCCCAATCAGAACTACATTGACACTTCAGCCACACATAGGAACACTGCAGGGGCACTGAAACCACTCATCTTCAACACTGCATGTTCACAACAGGACCGCCTATGTTCACTGGATGTGCACTAAAGTTGCTCCTGTGCAGTTGCACTGCAAAGGCCCTGCTGCCATTGCAATCAGCACCACGTGGACACTTCAGCCAACCATTCAACAATTTAATGGCATTAAAGGCAGGCCTCTGCAATACTGCAAACACACATCTGTCTCACTTATAAACAGTGCAAGTGAACTACAGTCACTGCTCTGCAGCTGAAGTGCTTGGAGACAGCAGTCACACAGATAGACAGGGTATGTGAACTACAGTCACTGCTCTGCCGCTGCTGTGCTGCATGGAGACCACAAACACATGGATGGACACTGCTTGTGCACTACAGTCACTGCTCTTCAGCTGAAGTGCTTGGAGACAGCAGATTGACAGGGTATGTGAACTACAGTCACTGCTCTGCTGCTGCTGTGCTGCATGGAGACCACAAACACATGGATGGACACTGCTTGTGCACTACAGTCACTGCTCCGCAGCTGCACTGCATTAAGACCACAGACACACAGATGAACAGTGCATGAGCACCACAGACACTGTTCTACAGCTGCAGTTCATGAAGACCACAGATGGAAAGTACATGTGCACTACAGTCACTGGTCTGCAGCTTCACTGCATGGACACCACAGATGAACAGTCCGTGTGAACTACAGTCACTGCTCTTCAGCTGAAGTGCTTGGAGACAGCAGATTGACAGGGTATGTGAACTACAGTCACTGCTCTGCCGCTGCTGTGCTGCATGGAGACCACAAACACATGGATGGACACTGCTTGTGCACTACAGTCACTGCTCCGCAGCTGCACTGCATTAAGACCACAGACACACAGATGAACAGTGCATGAGCACCACAGACACTGTTCTACAGCTGCAGTTCATGAAGACCACAGATGGAAAGTACATGTGCACTACAGTCACTGGTCTGCAGCTTCACTGCATGGACACCACAGATGAACAGTCCGTGTGAACTACAGTCACTGCTCTTCAGCTGAAGTGCTTGGAGACAGCAGATTGACAGGGTATGTGAACTACAGTCACTGCTCTGCCGCTGCTGTGCTGCATGGAGACCACAAACACATGGATGGACACTGCTTGTGCACTACAGTCACTGCTCCGCAGCTGCACTGCATTAAGACCACAGACACACAGATGAACAGTGCATGAGCACCACAGACACTGTTCTACATTGCAGTTCATGAAGACCACAGATGGAAAGTACATGTGCACTACAGTCACTGGTCTGCAGCTTCACTGCGTGGACACCACAGATGAACAGTCCGTGTGAACTACAGTCACTGCTCTTCAGCTGAAGTGCTTGGAGACAGCAGATTGACAGGGTATGTGAACTACAGTCACTGCTCTGCCGCTGCTGTGCTGCATGGAGACCACAGGTAAAGAGTGTATGTGAACTACAGTCACTGCTCTGCAGCTGAAGTGCTTGGAGACAGCAGATTGACAGGGTATGTGAACTACAGTCACTGCTCTGCCGCTGCTGTGCTGCATGGAGACCACAGGTAAAGAGTGTATGTGAACTACAGTCACTGCTCTGCAGCTGAAGTGCTTGGAGACAGCAGATAGACAGGGTATGTGAACTGCAGTCACTGCTCTGCCGCTGCTGTGCTGCATGGAGACCACAAACACATGGATGGACACTGCATGTGAACTACAGTCACTGCTCCGCAGCTGCACTGCATTAAGACCACAGACACACAGATGAACAGTGCATGGGCACCACAGACACAGTTCTACAGCTGCAGTTCATGGAGACCACAGATGGAAAGTACATGTGCACTACAGTCACTGGTCTGCAGCTTCACTGCATGGACACCACAGATGAACAGTCCGTGTGAACTACAGTCACTCCTCTTCAGCTGCACTGCATGGAGACCACAGACACACAGATGAACAGTGCATGTGCACTGCATTAAGACCACAGACGAAAAGTGCATGTGCACCACAGACACTGTTCTACAGCTGCAGTTCATGGAGACCACAGATAGAAAGTGCATGTGAACTACAGTCACTGGTCTGCAGTAGTACTGCATGGGGACCTAGACACATTGATGAACAGTGCATGGAACTTCAGTCACTGCTCTGCAGTTGCCCTGCATGGAGACCACAGACACAAAGATGAACAGTGCATTGACAACAAAAACGCTTCTTTACAGTGCAATGGAGGAAACTTACAACCTCGATGTTAAAAAGCAGCTTCAAAGGCAACAATGAAAACCTACATAAAAACACAATGATTGACATATTCTCAATCAATTTCTCATGCTACTTGCCCAACCAAAGAGGTCTTCAAAATGTCATTGAATTCTGTAACCCAGCCTGCACTTCATCAAAAGAGCCAGTAACCTTGAATCTCAGGTTCTCTCAAAAGCTAGCACAACAACTCTCCCACTCCGAGCCTCGCCAAACCCATCTTACCACACAACCTAAACTCTGCTCTTTCAACCAGCTAACAGAAAAAGAACCCAATGGCCAAATCAAAGATGGAAACTTTGCATGATCCCAGCAAATCCCGGCCCCAAAACATTTTCTAAGCCAGCCTCTTAGAATCTCACATCCCAGGCTTAGTCAAACAAAATAAACTATTTTCAACCAGCCAGAACGCGTCAGATCTGGGAGAAGAACGAACTCCGCGTTATCTCCATCTAGGAGAACCCAGAGAACTCTGTTGACGCGACTGCATCTCTGGACTTCTCCTACCTGACCTATCATAGCGTTTGACACTGCAGATCACCAACTACCAGCCCGAGCACCAAAGGAAAAATAGATACATGACACAGTCCTTCATCGTAAAAAAACCTTACCATGATAGCAGATCCCCATTAGTCACATTACGCCTGTTCACCTCTACACAGTTCACCTGTAGCGTAGATATCCCACAAGGAATACAATGTCCTCCTCTTGTTCAGTAGGTACCTATTTCCTCTTCCAGGTCTTATGACCTCCTCCAAGCTCGCTTCCTACAACTCTGCGGATAACACTCGGATCGCCTTAAAGCTGGAAAGACCATCACTCTGCAAAGGTCTACTGCATTTGGGACAATGGATGCTAAAGTATCATCTCAAGCTTAACTCCTCAAGGACAGGCATACTCTTTTGCGGATTGTGAGAAGTTGGCCTGGTATATGATGCTCACTAGTTAAAGTGATCACCTTGTACCATGCCAAGCAACCCTTATGGTATGGTTGTAAGTCAACCTCTTCGGACTAGCTGCCCTAGTGGTAGCGTAGGCTAAGCAGTCTTTGAGGCTAAACTCGTGAAGCGTGTTAAGCCAGCTGTTTTACCAAATGTAACCCCCTTTTATACCAATGAAAGGACACCACACAGATATATATTCAAAATATATATGTATTTATTTCTCAAAGTAACCCCTAGTCTCTTTATGAGCACAGGAGCACAAATCGTCAAACAAGATTATCACAGAATACACAGAAGTTGCACGTTATATGGATAGGCCCTGGTGGCCACTCGAACCATATACTAAAATAGTGGTATAAGTACCACGAACAGAAAAGGGAAAAGGCCTAAGGCCTCTAGAATCGCTGGGCCTACAAGGAGCTAACGTCAGTTAGTGACCAGGAGGTCCACGGGTGGCGTGTGCAGAGCAAATAGTCACACGCGTGCTCCCATAGGTTTCAATGGGTGCGTAAAAAGTACAAAGTTACTGCAAAAGGAATCTTCCGGATGACCTAGGAACTTAAGATTTGGAACACAGGCACTAGAGATGTATTACTACACATGGGCACCGGAGTACCAGCTTTACCTCACCCACAGGAAGCGGGTGCATAGGCCTCAAAGTGCGTCGGGTTTCTTCTATCTGTTCCGTTGAGCCTGGGACAAAGATGCTGCAGGCGGTCGGTCCGGGAGAGATGCAGTGGACCCAAGAGTGGATCGGAGATGTTGAAGACCTGTAAGCAGAGGGGACAGTGTTCACAGTCACTAGCCAGTGACCAGCGTGGCACCAGGTGGGTACCAGGCGATGTCGGGTGCAAACAGGTGATGAGGGGTAGCTTGTCTCCGCAGCCACGTGGTCCCTGAAGGTCGACGACGTCCAGGAGTCGAGTCACGAGCTGTCCCACGCAGGCTCTCGCTGTCGGCGGTGTCGGCGACTTGATCGAAGCAAACAAGCCTTGGCAAAAGCAATTGCAGGAGGATTCGGAAATCAGCTGTTGGTTCTGACCAGCAAGGTCAGAGGGATTGCTCCTTTGGAGGGGAGCAAGGGCCAGTCTGGAGCAACCAGACCAGCGGTGTTTGTCGTAGATTTCGTCGCCAAGATGGCCACTAGCCAGCGGGCCAGCAACCGGTTAGGCGCGTCGAGTGGCAAAATGCAGAAGGGCCCCACGCAGATCGTGGAGATGCTGGAGGGCTCACCTTTGGTGCAGATGCTGCTCGAGGGTTGGGCTTCTCAGGACCCAAAGCACAACTTGGAGGGAGCCTCGGTTGTTGCACTGGTCAGCTTGTCGTAGTCGTTCCAAGATGGCTGGCTCCACGTGTCTCGGTGCCTCCACGGGTCTCCTCTTTGCAGGGACTGTGGATCGGGCGGTGAGAGGTCTGGAGGTCCAGGTCTTGTCAGTCTCTGGGCTCGGGCTCCGGCGGGAGGCGGCGGCAAAGCAGACGTTGATGCGCTGGATGGTGCTTGCGTTAGCAAGGTGGTCACTCCCTGACCACAGGGGAGATTTTCTTCAGTCTTCTGTGCAGCAGAATGTCGAAGTTCCCGTCTTCTTCTTAGTTTCAAGTTGATTCCAGGATGTCTGAAGTCTTAGGACACAGCTCCTACCTTTAAGCGGATTCTAGGGGCCGGACTACCTGCTAGGTCCCTCCCTATGGGTGGGACCAGGAAGGGGGGTGGTTACACCCCCAATCCTTTGTCCAGCTCGCCCCAGGCCCGGGACTGGTGTGCCCCAGGACCGGTTTGAACTGGCATATGCACCGAGGCTCCTTGTGAGCCACAGGCATGTCTGGTTTCTTTCAAGCCCTACCTGACCAATACACAAAATCCTGTCTGGGGTGGTGCATGCACCTCCCCTGGCAGGAAACCCTTTGTCCACACCTCCCAAGCTGGAAGGACTCCCAGCAGCAGGAGGGCAGACTTGTGTCTGTGGTGGCAGCATCCATTTTGTGGAGCTGAGGCTATGTCTGATTTTACCCGGGTTTCAGGCACTGTACATGTCGTGTCCCTCTAGAAGGGTGGAATGCTAACCCCGTCGCCAGAATTGGCGAGGGGTTAGTATTCCAATTCGTATGACACCTTACTCGACATGTTTTGATAAAGCCAAACCAAAGTTAGCATTTAACCGCGAGGTTCATAATGCACTTAAGAGTATATGGTATGACGATATCTGGAAACAGTAGAAGGAAGTTGTTCCGACCACTGCAGACAGGCTCAGCTCATGCCAGAGCACCATCTCACATGGAACCAAGCACTCTGCCTTCAGGATTGTTAAGGCCTGCCATAGGAGTGACTTATAGGTTACCAGGTGTCCCATTTAAGGTTAGGTATAGGTATACTACACCTAAGTAAGAGGTGATTACACCAACTTACCCCAGCTGAGTGATCAGCCAGTTGTGTCAGATTGTTAGGCCAAGCCTGGGGTGGCATAATACATGCTTCAGCCCCTGGCAGGCCTTGGGTACACCAATGCCCTGGGTACCTAGTGTACACTGGTACAGGGGCTGACAGGGTGATCCAACCCATTGGGTATGTACCTAGGGTACATGGAGTCCATTTTAAAGAGAGAACAGCCAGGCTGAGATCCTGAATAGCAGGATATCAGGCCAAATAAGTCGAAAAACCAGCTAGACACTAGGGAAAAATTTGGGGGTAACCATAGTCAGATATCCACCTTCCTACACAACCCCCCCCCAAACGAAGGGAGATAAGGCTGACCTTGACCAGGTAAGCCTATATTGCCCAAGTGGCCATATAAGGAGGAACCAGCACTGGCATGGTTACCCCCTGTCTCATGGTCCACTAAGCAATCCCTCACCCTAAGGGTATCAGAGGGTCTCCACCATAGGGAATCTCTACCTTTGGCGTGTCTTGGCAAAGTAAAAGGCTGGTGTTGAGATGGAGTACTGAAGTGAGTGTCCTCAAAGTGAGGCCTCAGCTTCCTCCAATCATCCTTCACCATGGATGCCTTTCTTTCCTTAACTGAGTTGCACTGTGCTCTCAGGGTCAGCCTCTGGCTACCTAAAGCTGGAGGCTGGGTCCCTTTTGTGGGCTTACTGGAGGGACAGGTCAGGTTTGGGGCCCTAAGGTCCCAGGTTTGCCTGTGCCCAACAGAATCCCTCTGGAGGAGGTCCCTAACTACCTGTAAAGGAGATCCCTCAGGAATGTTTTTACCCATCACCTGACTAGGGCTACTAGCCAGGCAATCCTCATTCTTTTGATGGGGGGGTTCTTGTGGACAGGGGCCCTCTGGGGGTCCACTGGCCTCCCTGACCTCTGCAGTCCTGGGCTGACTGAGGCAGGGTAGAGAGAGGCAGGTTACCTGCACCAGACTGGGTCCCACCTTGGAAGGGGCCACTGACATCAGAGGCTCTGCCAGGCCAGGCCTGGCTACCTCTGGGGCAGTTCCTTCACAAGGGGTGAGGTCAGATCCCTGAGGAGGCTGACCTTTTCCTAATGTCTGGGGAGAGGGAGACTTTTCTTCCTCCCCACTACTCTCAGTTTGTGTGGAGTGATCCATTGTTTCAGGCTTCACTACACCTATGTCAGTCTGAGTATAGGCTGAGACCATTACAGCCTTGCCAACCTTTTCAGGGGGGCACTCAGTTTGTGTTTGAGCTGTGACTGTCACAGCTCTGCCAGTCTCTACAGGGAAGTCTGTCTGTGCCTGGGCTGTGGCTACCACTGCCCTTCCAACCTTTTCAGGGAGGAAATCTATTTGGACAGGGGTTGTGAATGGCACAACCCCCCTACCCTTTTGTGACAGGCCTACCATTTTAGAATGGGTGTCTTGTTCAACTCCAGCCCAGGCTGAGAGTTCTAAGTCATTCCCCAGTAAGCAGTCTACAGGCAAGGTTGGGGACACTGCTACCCTTTTAGGGCCAGTGACCCCTCCCCAGCTGAGACATACCTCTGCCATGGGATGACTGTTCTGTTTGCCATCAATGTTAGTCACCTGGTAGGAGAAACCAGGCAAAAGCTGCTCAGAGGGAACTAGCCAATGGGCCACCATTGTGATGCTAGCTCCAGTGTCTCTGTAGGCCTCAGCCTTTGTACCATTGATGTAGGGCTCCTGTCTGTACCTACCCAAAGTGTTGGGACAGGCAGTGAAGTTGGCAAACCCCATGCCACCATCACAGACAAGAGTATCTGCTGCAGGGGAATTGGCTAAGCCAGGGTCCCCCTGTGTTCCCCAAGTAAACCCACCCAAATTTTTGGGGGCACTCCCACCACCTGGGGGATTACTGCTGACAGTAATAGGTGGTGTGACAGGAGTAATTGGAGGAACAGTTTTGTTTGTAGCCCTTGGGCAACTGCTGTCAGTTTTCCAATGCCCAGGAGTTTTACACTCATGGCAGTAAGGCTTTTTACCTGTGGTAGAGGAGGGAGCCTGGGACCCATCACCCTGTGTGGAGTTTTGGGGCCCTGAGGAAGATTTCTCTTTTGCTTTATCCCCACCCTTCTCTTGAGGCTTGGTGGTATCTTTCTTTTGGTCACCACCCTGATTCTTAGGCCTGATCCTGGTCCTGACCCATTTATCTGCCCTCTTTCCCAATTCTTGGGGAGAGGTCAAATCTGAGTCTACCAGGTGTTGATGGAGGAGCTGGTTTTGACAGTTACTTAAAATCTGTTCTCTCATCATCAAATTGTACAATCCTGTATAATCAGATACCTTACTTCCCAGCAACCAACCCTCCAAAGCCTTAGTGGCACATTCAACATATTCAGACCAGTCCTGAGTCTGTGTCTTTTGGGTGTCTCTGAACATTAACCTGTACTGTTCAGTGGTTAAGCCTAACCCATCAACCAGAACACTCTTCAGAACTCTGTAATTTCTGACATCCTCTTCTCTAACAGTGAGGAGTCTGTCTCTGCCTCTTCCTTCAAAGGAGAGCCAGAGGATTGCTGCCCACTGGTCTTCAGGAACCTGCTGTACTTTGCAGGCTCTCTCAAGAGCAGTTATCCATTTGTGGATGTCATCCCCACTTTTGTAGGGGGGCACAACCTTAGACAGGTTCCTATTATCAAAGACCCTATCTTTGTCCTTAGGGACAATGCTGCCACCAGTGGGTATAGACCCACTCTCTCTAGGTTGCCTAGCCTTCCTCAGTTTTTCTTCCATCAGGGCTACTTCTAGCTCCTGCTTCCTGATCCTCAGCTGGGCTTCCTGCATTCTGGCCTCATGTTCCCTCCTCTGAGGGGTGGTCAGTCTCCTTCTGGAGTGACCTTGAGAGCCTCTAGAGCCATGGGAAGCATTGGAGTCACCTGAGCGATTCCTTTGCCTTCCAAGCCCTGTGTTAAGTCCACTGGGGAGATCCAATGGGGTGAACCCACTGTCAGTCCCCAATAGCCTTAGTTTAGCTGGGCCAAGTATAACACTTGGCACTGGGCTAGTTCTCCCTTCATCCCCACTCACATCTGTATCCCCATCACTTTCTTCCTCTGTGGTAGGCATCCCATCTAAGGGGTGACTATTGGAAGGGGGTACCTCTGTGGCATCTTCAGAAGGGGGGCCTCCTGTTCCTGTCCCTAAGGGGGCTAACTGGGAAGCTTTCTTGAGTTCTCTCTGATTCTCATCATTCTGTAAGAGTTCTCTGAGCTCAGCAGAGTTTGGGTTCTTGGGCTGTTTAAGGCCTCTAAGAGTTGCCAAATGCCTGAGCTCATTCTGATTAAGGGTAGCAAAGCTGGATGTTGCCCTCTGGGGGTCACTCTCAACAGAGATGGGTACAGTGGACCCCTCTGCCCCGGCCATTGCTCTTAAGTGTGGGTGGATGTGTTGCAATCTACCTACACTTGTGTTTACCTACTAAACCTATCTAGTAGTTGTAGTCAGGGTGTGCTACTCCCTTTGCTCTACAACAACTAAGTTCAGTAGAACTTATGTATATCTAATCTTGTTTTATATGTACCTACAGGTACCTATGTGATCTTTCAATTGGTAACCAAGAGATTACAATGGTAAAACACAGCAAGCTCAAATCCAACCGCTGCTCACCAATGTGAGAAGTTGGCCTGGTATATGATGCTCACTAGTTAAAGTGATCACCTTGTACCATGCCAAGCAACCCTTATGGTATGGTTGTAAGTCAACCTCTTCGGACTAGCTGCCCTAGTGGTAGCGTAGGCTAAGCAGTCTTTGAGGCTAAACTCGTGAAGCGTGTTAAGCCAGCTGTTTTACCAAATGTAACCCCCTTTTATACCAATGAAAGGACACCACACAGATATATATTCAAAATATATATGTATTTATTTCTCAAAGTAACCCCTAGTCTCTTTATGAGCACAGGAGCACAAATCGTCAAACAAGATTATCACAGAATACACAGAAGTTGCACGTTATATGGATAGGCCCTGGTGGCCACTCGAACCATATACTAAAATAGTGGTATAAGTACCACGAACAGAAAAGGGAAAAGGCCTAAGGCCTCTAGAATCGCTGGGCCTACAAGGAGCTAACGTCAGTTAGTGACCAGGAGGTCCACGGGTGGCGTGTGCAGAGCAAATAGTCACACGCGTGCTCCCATAGGTTTCAATGGGTGCGTAAAAAGTACAAAGTTACTGCAAAAGGAATCTTCCGGATGACCTAGGAACTTAAGATTTGGAACACAGGCACTAGAGATGTATTACTACACATGGGCACCGGAGTACCAGCTTTACCTCACCCACAGGAAGCGGGTGCATAGGCCTCAAAGTGCGTCGGGTTTCTTCTATCTGTTCCGTTGAGCCTGGGACAAAGATGCTGCAGGCGGTCGGTCCGGGAGAGATGCAGTGGACCCAAGAGTGGATCGGAGATGTTGAAGACCTGTAAGCAGAGGGGACAGTGTTCACAGTCACTAGCCAGTGACCAGCGTGGCACCAGGTGGGTACCAGGCGATGTCGGGTGCAAACAGGTGATGAGGGGTAGCTTGTCTCCGCAGCCACGTGGTCCCTGAAGGTCGACGACGTCCAGGAGTCGAGTCACGAGCTGTCCCACGCAGGCTCTCGCTGTCGGCGGTGTCGGCGACTTGATCGAAGCAAACAAGCCTTGGCAAAAGCAATTGCAGGAGGATTCGGAAATCAGCTGTTGGTTCTGACCAGCAAGGTCAGAGGGATTGCTCCTTTGGAGGGGAGCAAGGGCCAGTCTGGAGCAACCAGACCAGCGGTGTTTGTCGTAGATTTCGTCGCCAAGATGGCCACTAGCCAGCGGGCCAGCAACCGGTTAGGCGCGTCGAGTGGCAAAATGCAGAAGGGCCCCACGCAGATCGTGGAGATGCTGGAGGGCTCACCTTTGGTGCAGATGCTGCTCGAGGGTTGGGCTTCTCAGGACCCAAAGCACAACTTGGAGGGAGCCTCGGTTGTTGCACTGGTCAGCTTGTCGTAGTCGTTCCAAGATGGCTGGCTCCACGTGTCTCGGTGCCTCCACGGGTCTCCTCTTTGCAGGGACTGTGGATCGGGCGGTGAGAGGTCTGGAGGTCCAGGTCTTGTCAGTCTCTGGGCTCGGGCTCCGGCGGGAGGCGGCGGCAAAGCAGACGTTGATGCGCTGGATGGTGCTTGCGTTAGCAAGGTGGTCACTCCCTGACCACAGGGGAGATTTTCTTCAGTCTTCTGTGCAGCAGAATGTCGAAGTTCCCGTCTTCTTCTTAGTTTCAAGTTGATTCCAGGATGTCTGAAGTCTTAGGACACAGCTCCTACCTTTAAGCGGATTCTAGGGGCCGGACTACCTGCTAGGTCCCTCCCTATGGGTGGGACCAGGAAGGGGGGTGGTTACACCCCCAATCCTTTGTCCAGCTCGCCCCAGGCCCGGGACTGGTGTGCCCCAGGACCGGTTTGAACTGGCATATGCACCGAGGCTCCTTGTGAGCCACAGGCATGTCTGGTTTCTTTCAAGCCCTACCTGACCAATACACAAAATCCTGTCTGGGGTGGTGCATGCACCTCCCCTGGCAGGAAACCCTTTGTCCACACCTCCCAAGCTGGAAGGACTCCCAGCAGCAGGAGGGCAGACTTGTGTCTGTGGTGGCAGCATCCATTTTGTGGAGCTGAGGCTATGTCTGATTTTACCCGGGTTTCAGGCACTGTACATGTCGTGTCCCTCTAGAAGGGTGGAATGCTAACCCCGTCGCCAGAATTGGCGAGGGGTTAGTATTCCAATTCGTATGACACCTTACTCGACATGTTTTGATAAAGCCAAACCAAAGTTAGCATTTAACCGCGAGGTTCATAATGCACTTAAGAGTATATGGTATGACGATATCTGGAAACAGTAGAAGGAAGTTGTTCCGACCACTGCAGACAGGCTCAGCTCATGCCAGAGCACCATCTCACATGGAACCAAGCACTCTGCCTTCAGGATTGTTAAGGCCTGCCATAGGAGTGACTTATAGGTTACCAGGTGTCCCATTTAAGGTTAGGTATAGGTATACTACACCTAAGTAAGAGGTGATTACACCAACTTACCCCAGCTGAGTGATCAGCCAGTTGTGTCAGATTGTTAGGCCAAGCCTGGGGTGGCATAATACATGCTTCAGCCCCTGGCAGGCCTTGGGTACACCAATGCCCTGGGTACCTAGTGTACACTGGTACAGGGGCTGACAGGGTGATCCAACCCATTGGGTATGTACCTAGGGTACATGGAGTCCATTTTAAAGAGAGAACAGCCAGGCTGAGATCCTGAATAGCAGGATATCAGGCCAAATAAGTCGAAAAACCAGCTAGACACTAGGGAAAAATTTGGGGGTAACCATAGTCAGATATCCACCTTCCTACACGGATGCTGGCACATTCAGTGCTTAATTTGTGCGGGTGTTTTCTGGTGCTCAGCACCAGCACTTATCTGTAAACACCAGCACATATTTCTGAGAAACCACCACATGGTGGCATTGTGTGTGCATTTTTAAGCAACGTTTATTAGGGAAGCATTAAACTATTTAGTGTGTCTTTAAAAAACGATAAAACTTGAACTTAAACCTGCAGTTTAAAGTGATATGAATTGTGCCACCTGTAGTGGACCAGGGAGTAATACTTTGTGCCACGGCGCCAATTTTTTTTTTTTTTTTTACATATTAAGCACTGCATTCATGGCCTATGCGCAACCACTTTGACTGGATTTCTAACCCGCACGAAAAACCTGGTCAATAAAGTGACAAGAAACTAATTTAAACACTACACACTACAATTGCTGTGCCATACATTCTCTTACTTCGGCCTCTCTAACTTGACAGGGATTAAAAACTCTAGTGCTGTCATACTTAGTTTATGCCAATGAGCGCTGCGTTTCTCTCTTTACACAATTTCTTGGCAACTTTAACAAGGCCAGAGTGCTTCAGACCGGCTACCATGAACCTGTGTAGATGGGGGTAACTTTAACTTTAGTTCTTTAGCAAAGCTCTACACTGGTTAGAACATTCAAGAAGAACGTCCCTCAGAGCGATATGCACTGTACTCCTGGTGGTCCATGGGACAAGACCCACCTCCCTGCATGCTAAACTCAGACTGTGCTGCCAAAAGAGAAACTCAAATAGAGAATGGCTCCACTCCTAAAAAGTTCCCATTATAAAATGACTGAACAGATGGACGCTCCTTCTCAGTACAGACATGCAAACTGTGGAATATACTCCCAAAGCGAACAAGCACGGGCAAAGCCAAAAGGACTGGCTTGCATGTTGAGTCCTGATTTAAACATATAAAAATGCCTGCTGCAGTGAGAATACAAAGAAGCATTTGCATAGCCAATAGGTCTCGCTTTTGGGACCTTATAAGTATTTAGTTATGCAGCACAATATCCTTGGTGCAACAACATCAACTGTTGCATGGTTAAACACTTATAAGGTCCCAAAGGCGAGACCTATTGGCTATGCCTATGCTTGTTTTATTGTTTTTCTGTTGTTTTTTGTGTGTGTTTTCTTTTTTTTTTAACTCGGGAGAGAACACTTTTGGAGAGATGCTATGTGTGTTTACTGTCCGCTGCTCTATAGAATGAGTGACTTTTGACTTTTTGTCAGTACCCAGATAGATCTGTGCAGCCCCTGCACATCTGTACCAGTCCACATGTTTGGAATGACACCTTGAACATATATCTTGGATCAATGGGTACATCCTGTGTAATTGGTTGGGTGTTATGTAGGTGTGGTGTCGTATACTGAACTGAATCAATTTAAAAATGGAGTTTCATGATACCGTCTTCAGGTATACCAGCATGGTCCTCCAGTCTGAGTCCGCAACATTTAATCCACGCGTTGGAGAGTCTGCCCAATTGTTTCCATCAATGCTGGGAATCATCACGTACCAGCCCTTCTTTCCATACCTAATTGGAGCATTGTCTCTAGTTTAGGGTGTGTCTGTGGGCCTCTCTTCCGCTTGCCCTGAATGCACCATCCTGAGGTTTGTGTGCCAGGAATTAACCAAAAGGGATAGCATACTTCTCTTGCAGAGAGAGCATTGTGTGAAGCGTGTCACCATCGCAAAGGTCTCCCACCTTTTCAAAATCTGTGCTGTTTTTTTTTTGTTGGTCTCACCTCGCACAACTTTACTAATTGTGGTATGCTCCACAATGGCAGGCCCCTGGGTGTATGTCATCTCCACCACAGTCATTCACATCATTTTGTGCCAGTAGTATATAGCAGTCTGCAGCTATATGGATCCATGATGTTTTGCTGACTATTGTGATAACGGGTTTAATGTAAATTTCTAAACCAAATCTGCCCTCAGGCATAAAAGATCAGCATTACGAGGTTCTCCAACTCACCTCACCTCACTACCTACTGCAACTGTACAGACTAGTGGTAATGTTCTAGGGTGGGTGAACCTAGCCCTCTGCAAAGGGAAGGGACTTGCTGTTTGTCACGGGATGGCTTGTGTGTTTTTTCCTTCCCATATTAGGTCTTTCAACATAACGTGTATTTGTAAAGCGCCCGTTCACCTGAAGGCATCTTGGCGCTGAATAACAGATCTTTATTGTTACCCATCTCAATACCATATCTGTTTCTACAAAGAAGCGTTTGTGAAGAAGTAAAAGGAACCTTGGTTTGAGTACCATTTTGGCGATGCCACTCTTCCAGAGAGGTAGCTTATTCCAAAATGTTACAAAACTCAATAAATTGGAAAATAATATTGCTAAGACTAGGTCATGTCTATAGGAAACAATCACTATCCCTCACTAAAGATCACGCTGGGTAATGCAATCATAGAAGAAGTCTGCACTTATAAATACTTAGGCTTCAATTTTGATAACAATTTTAACTTTGATACACACCAGCTGGACATGGTTAGAAAAAACAATACACTCATTCTGTTTACTTGTAAAAAACCTAAATGGCCCCTCCTATCAACCACTGCTTTCTGTTGTCAAAGCAAAATTGCTTCCATCGCTAACTTATGCAAGCATGGTGATGCATGGTAAGGATTCCAAAATGTTGGATAGACTACAAATTATAACATACAAACGGGTCTTTGGTCTCCCCTGTAATGCTTCTCCTGCTCAAATCCGTTTAGAATTTGGATTGACCCAGCAAAATATAGCAAGAAGATATCATTTTATTAAATCTATGCACAAAATTCGAAACAATCAGTCCAGCGCTTTATGGGAATTCCTGATTAACAATGTGAATTCAAGTTACAACAAATATTTGCGATCATCGTTACAAATATCTAATACGGGTGACTTATGGGACTTGAATCTGACGCATTCCACTTTTTGCCAAACGATGAATAAAGCAGCAAAAATTAATTCGCTAGTTGATGATAATAACATATTCTTGTGGCGATCCCATGCCTGGATGACAATTTAAACATATGTCACATTGCAACCTGCAACATATTTACATCTAACCTATCCGGCTTATGTCAAGAAATAATTATTGGCTATACAGTTAGGAGAAATGCCATCCTTAGCAGATAAACCGCCATGGAGATATAAAACGTGCAGATTATGTTGTGCCCTAAAAGAGGTTTTCTTGCATTTGGTCTGCATATGTCCCATACTATATAATGTACGCCGTATACTTTTAAAGCGCCTATTCAATGAGAGCGGGATTCGCACATGTAGAACAGCCATAATGAGAAGCCTGGACCCCACAGACCCTCATCTAAACTGCAACCTTTTGAAGTTTCTACAATTACACGATAAAGCAGTTAATCAGAATTCCAAGCAACTTACATCAGAATAAGGAACTTGGCCTATATTGTGAGCAAAATACATTGATATGATATTTACACAACTGTGGGGTGTTGACATTTGGAGCTGCAGATATTTTTATAAACAAAATTAGTAGCTAATTTCAAGCTGATGCACATGCCACTTTATAATAACTGAGAAGAGTATTAATGTTTATGAAGTGAAAGAATTTTATAATAACGCGCTGCAAAGAAGACCAATATATTTTCCTGTTTTGTGACAATACTAACCAATGCTTTTAAGAAAACTGATCATTTAAAAAAAAAAAAAGCGGATTTCAATTTTAAATACGCACACTTAATTTGTAATAATTGTAAAATATTGTGACGGTTTTTATTAACTAATAACAATAAACTTAAACTTACATTCCTGATTGTTCGTAGGGTTTTTGATATGTTATCCTTGATACAGTCTGCCGCTGCACGGTATATCTTTATATGCAAGTATTTCAATGGGTCAGTTTCCCATCTGAGTGATGGCAGGGCTCCTGGCCCCCACGCAGTTCTGTTTCAATAGTTTATATGTAGGACTTTTGCTTGCTTATCTTTAGTACAGATATCACTGCAAATCTTTTTGAAGATTTCTAGTAACTGATCTAAGTAACCTTTAGAGCACTTGGTTATTACTGCAGCACAAAATATTTAGTAGAAATTCTTGAGAAACAGAGAAACGAATTATGGCCCGTTAATGATGAGACACTCGAGAGTGACATTCCGAGTGTGCACTACAGTCCAAGCAGTTGTTAATAATAGTAACGCCTTGTTTTTCATGCGGCCCATCGTACGACAATTGTGTAATTTCTAAGCAAAATAAATAACACCTGTTACTATTACTGACTTTATAGTAATGAAGTAACTGATCTTGGAAGAATGGACTGCTAAGTGTGCCTTGCTTAGATTTAATATCAGGACCTGCACATCACTGCCTTTGATGTGGCCCTTATCCCAGTGACAAATAGATTTCCCCTGGGCTTCAAGTGGGGAGGCAATTCGCTTTAGGTGTAACTTAGGAACATAGTTTTGGAAGACCTCGTATCTCAGCACAGTGAGACTTTTCCAAAAGTAGAAGACAATTGTAATAGTTAAAATGCTTAGACATTAGGTTAAGGATTAAACAGTTTTGAAGGCGTGTTTCAGAGGAGGCCTTCCATAGTAGTCAACTATAACTAGAGTTCCTTGGACCTCATATATATATATATATATATATATATATATATATACTCCCAGACTTCCATTAACGTGAATAAGGGGCGTGATAATCACTTAAGGAGTTGTTGCCTACCAGCAGCGCGATCTTTTCCCAATTGCCTCTGATGAAGGGATTACCCAGAAACGTGTCAGGCATAAGAGAAGCTGCTCACAGTACCAGTCCATGTGTCCATCAGAACCTGTAATTTAGGCTGGTAACCTACATGCCGTCTCGAGTGCAGCCCGATTTGGGATACCATGTGTTGACAATTTGAATGCGGCAGCCCAGCCGCAGGGCTTGCACCACCCCATGATACCGAGGGGGCCACGGAAACGGATTCACCATTTCCAAAGTGGAGCGACATGCCAGGATTTATCTTGGACATAATGACTGGGGCCCAATTTGGGCTTTATCGACAGCAGGAATAAGCGCGCCGAAAAAAGGAAGGTATTGCAGGCACTACTACTCCCAGACTTCCATTAACGTGAATAAGGGGCGTGATAATCACTTAAGGAGTTGTTGCCTACCAGCAGCGCGATCTTTTCCCAATTGCCTCTGATGAAGGGATTACCCAGAAACGCGTCAGGCATAAGAGAAGCTGCTCACAGTACCAGTCCATGTGTCCATCAGTACCTGTAATTTAGGCTGGTAACCTACATGCCGTCTCGAGTGCAGCCCGATTTGGGATACCATGTGTTGACAATTTGAATGTGGCAGCCCAGCCGCAGGGCTTGCACCACCCCATGATACCGAGGGGGCCACGGAAACGGATTCACCATTTCCAAAGTGGAGCGACATGCCAGGATTTATCTTGGACATAATGACTGGGGCCTAATTCGGGCTTTATCGACAGCAGGAATAAGCGCGCCGAAAAAAGGAAGGTATTGCAGGCACTACAACTCCCAGACTTCCATTAACGTGAATAAGGGGCGTGATAATCACTTAAGGAGTTGTTGCCTACCAGCAGCGCGATCTTTTCCCAATTGCCTCTGATGAAGGGATTACCCAGAAACGCGTCAGGCATAAGAGAAGCTGCTCACAGTACCAGTCCATGTGTCCATCAGTACCTGTAATTTAGGCTGGTAACCTAC
This sequence comes from Triturus cristatus, assembly GCF_964204655.1. Lineage (NCBI taxonomy): Eukaryota > Metazoa > Chordata > Amphibia > Caudata > Salamandridae > Triturus > Triturus cristatus. Next base: position 1,360,042,009 of record NC_140590.1, read on the forward strand.
ATGCCGTCTCGAGTGCAGCCCGATTTGGGATACCATGTGTTGACAATTTGAATGCGGCAGCCCAGCCGCAGGGCTTGCACCACCCCATGATACCGAGGGGGCCACGGAAACGGATTCACCATTTCCAAAGTGGAGCGACATGCCAGGATTTATCTTGGACATAATGACTAGGGCCCAATTCGGGCTTTATCGACAGCAGGATTAAGCGCGCCGAAAAAAGAAAGGTATTGCAGGCACTACAACTCCCAGACTTCCATTAACGTGAATAAGGGGCGTGATAATCACTTAAGGAGTTGTTGCCTACCAGCAGCGCGATCTTTTCCCAATTGCCTCTGATGAAGGGATTACCCAGAAACGCGTCAGGCATAAGAGAAGCTGCTCACAGTACCAGTCCATGTGTCCATCAGTACCTGTAATTTAGGCTGGTAACCTACATGCCGTCTCGAATGCAGCCCGATTTGGGATACCATGTGTTGACAATTTGAATGCGGCAGCCCAGCCGCAGGGCTTGCACCACCCCATGATACCGAGGGGGCCACGGAAACGGATTCACCATTTCCAAAGTGGAGCGACATGCCAGGATTTATCTTGGACATAATGACTGTGGCCCAATTCGGGCTTTATCGACAGCAGGAATAAGCGCGCCGAAAAAAGGAAGGTATTGCAGGCACTACAACTCCCAGACTTCCATTAACGTGAATAAGGGGCGTGATAATCACTTAAGGAGTTGTTACCTACCAGCAGCGCGATCTTTTCCCAATTGCCTCTGATGAAGGGATTACCCAGAAACGCGTCAGGCATAAGAGAAGCTGCTCACAGTACCAGTCCATGTGTCCATCAGTACCTGTAATTTAGGCTGGTAACCTACATGCCGTCTCGAGTGCAGCCCGATTTGGGATACCATGTGTTGAATATATATATATATATATATATGTATATATATATATGTATATATATATATATATATATATATATATATATATATATATATATATATATATATATATATTCACTGAAAAAACCATAGGTTTCACACATGTTATAGTTAGTTGGACATTTTACTGATAAAAAACCAATGAAATTCCCCCGTTATAGTTAGTGCAGGCAACTATAACTCACGCGACCGCAATCCTCTGCTGATGCTAATACTGTATTTAGACACTTATTTGCCCATGTCTTCTTCCATTAAATTTTAGCTATACATATATTACAAATATTTTTTTTTCATAAAGACACATATGTCATCAGCAGAGGATTGCGGTCGCGTGAGTTATAGTTGCCTGCACCTACTATAACGGGGGAATTTCATTGGTTTTTTATCAGTAAAATGTCCAGCTAACTATAACATGTGTTAAACCTATGATTTTTTCAGTGAATTTGCAAGGTTTTTTAAATGCTAATTCCTAACTATAACGTGTGTGAAACCTATGGTTTTTTTCAGTGAATTTGTACGGTTTTTTAAATGCTAAGTTACTTTACGCCATTCGTGGCGTGCGCGCCCACTTAACGCAGTTCGTTCCGTGCGCGCACCGTGCGCTTCGCGCACCGTGCGCGCACAGACCGCGTGCCCACGTTACGCTAGATGGGCCATGAACGCACGATGCGCTTCGCGCACCGTGCGCACATGGAGGACATATGATGAGCATCGTTGTGACAGGTAACATATTAGTTTTTCTTTGATCTCATATGCCATGCACAAATGGTGCCCTTCTGGCACCATTTGCACATGGGGTGGGGAGAGTGTGGAATTTTTTTTTTTTTTTTTATTATTTTTTACCGTACGCGTACGGTAAGCATAATCGGCGACATTTTCAAAAAAATTAAAATTCCCTTTTTTGCCTTGGGGGATCGTTGGGGACTCCCTCAACATGGCTAGGTGCTTGGGAGCTGTCTAAACAGCCCCTTTACATGTTTTTGCCCTTTGTTTTTCAACCCCCTGTCAGAGTGCGAGAGAGAAAATGGCGGCCGCCGCTTCCTGGTTTCGACCGATTCGAATGTTTACTAAGATCTAACGGCCAATCAGAATCGCGCTCGCGCACGTCACCGCACGCGTACGGTAAGCGCACGGTAAGCGCACCGTAAGCTGGCTCAGATATATATATTGATTTAAAGGCTATTTTCTCAGAATCTACTGAACAGATTTACACCAAACCTACAAAAGGCACTTCCTTGACCTGTGGACTACCTCTCTGCCAAATTTCAAGGAACTCTGTTCAGCCGTTCGGGCTGTAGCTGTGTCTAAAGGTCCTATGGAAAAATGCATGGGAAAAACGCGTTTTGGGACCCCCCTTTTATCTCAGCCCCCGCTTGACGAATCCCCCCGAGACTTTCAGGGTAGGAGCGGAGCGCCCCACCTATTTTGAAAATTTCACGAGGATTAGTCGACCGGCGCCAAAGTTATTCCAAATAGAATGTTGCGGATTTCCTATGGAATCGTGGTCCTAACTATAACTATCTACTGGCGACCGCCAGTAGATAATATATATATATATATATATATATATATATATATATATAATTATTATCTACTGGCAGTCGCCAGTAGATAGTTATAGTTAGGACCGTGTTTCCATAGGAAATCTGAAAATTCTATTTTGAATAACTTTGGCGCCGGTTGACGAATCCTCACGAACTTTTCAAAACTAATGGGGCGCTAAGCTCCGCTCCTACCCTGAAAGTCTCGGGGTGATTCGTCAAGCGGGGCTGAGAAAAAAGGGGGGTCCCAAAACGCGTTTTCCCCATGCATTTTTCCATAGGACCTTTAGTCCGAGCTACAGCCCGAACGGCTGAACAGAATTATGTGAAATTTGGCAGAGAGGTAGCCCTCAGGTCAGGGATGTGCCTTTTGCAGGTCTTGTGTAAATCTGTTCAGTATTTACTGAGAAAATAGCATTTAAATCAATATATATATCTGTGGGCGCGCTTACCGTGCGCGATTCTGATTGGTTGTTAGATCAAAGTAAACATTCGAATCGGTCGAAACCAGGAAGTATCGGCCGCCATTTTATGTCTCTCGCACTGAAAAAAAAAGGTTGATAACATGAAAAGGGGGCAACGAAGAGAGTTGCAGACCCCCTAGCGTTCGTCAGGGGGTTCACGAAGGACCAAAAAGTATGAAAAATGAATTTAATAATTTTTTTTAAAAATCGCGGGGTGCGCGTACGGTAAGCTTACCGTACGCGTACGGTAAAAAAAAATAAAAAATAAAATAAAAAAGAATTAACAATCACATTTAATATATAAATCTAAGGACCCCCAAGAGAGAAAAAAACAATTGATATTTTGTAAAAAATGGCGAGGCGTGCACGGTACGAAATGTGCAACGTGGGCGCTCGGTGCGCGAAGCGCACCGAGTGCCCACAGCGCGCGCAAAAATTAAAAATAAATACATAACTTAGCATTTAAAAAACCGTACAAATTCACTGAAAAAACCATAGGTTTCACACATGTTATAGTTGGGAATTAGCATTTAAAAAACCTTGCAAATTCACTGAAAAAACCATAGGTTTCACACATGTTATAGTTAGCTGTACATTCCACTCGTAAAAAACCAATGAAATTCCACGTTATAGTTAGATCAGTTAACTATAACTTGCGCGACCGCAATCCACAATGTGTCATTTGAGATGTCATCATTGATGTGATGAGTGATGTCACTGAACATGTCATGAGTGATGTAATATGTGACGTCATCAGCAGTGGATTGCGGTCGCGCAAGTTATAGTTACCTGATCTAACTATAACGTGGAATTTCATTGGTTTTTTACAAGTGAAATGTACAGCTAACTATAACATGTGTGAAACCTATGGTTTTTTCAGTGAATATATATATATATATATATATATTCTTAACACTTTCTATAAAAGAGAGCAATATTTTGGCTTTAGGTCTCTCATACAGCGCTAGGAGCAATTTTGACTATGCTGGGACCCGTATTGATATCTATAAATATGTCCGTAAACTTAAACTTAAACTTCGCAAATATCACACACTACATAGGTCTGAACCAATGGTACCGCCTGTTCTACCAAGTCTAAGTCCCCCGTTTCTTACTGCTGGTGATGCGGAGTTGTTTAAAGATCTATTACATATGCAGACTGAGAATACGCAGGTGCCCTCTAACTTGGATCAAGGAAACAGGGTGGGGACAGCACCTACAACATTCAAACCCAAATCCACGTTCTGTCCATTAATGTTGAAAGACAAGGGGGTTAAGGACAACAAAAGACGCCAATACCGGGATTTCGCATATCATCAGTTGGTTAAAAAATTACTAAAGAACATTAATGTGGTCATTCGCCAGTCTGACAAAGTCGGGAATGTTGTACTTTGGCCGAGAGAAATGTATATGGAGGAGGCCCTTGGCCAATTAAACGATAGGAACTGCTATAAAAGATCTACGATGGCGGAGTCCAAGCTGGCTTGGAACCTGCTGTATACCAACTTGATGGCATGGAGAAGTATGGGCCTTATCTCCATGGATGAATATAAATTCTTGAAAAACGAACATCCAGTGATGCCCATCGTTTATTTCATCCCTAAAATTCATAAAGACACTATGAAGCCACCTGGACGGCCCATTATCTCGACCTGCAATTCCATCATGGAGAATACTAGCAAATATGTACACTTTTTCCTCCAGGAGCATGTCAAAAGACTCTCTTCGTTCATTTTGGATACTGGTGACCTATTACAGAAATTGCAGGGAATACAATGGCAAACAGATTATCATCTAATTTCATTAGATGTATCCTCCCTTTACACGGGTATCCACCATAGGGATGGACTGAGAGCAATTGAATACTATCTCAATATGAGACCTATTAACTTTCATGAACACAACAACATGTTATTGTCCATGATCAGAACGTGTCTGGAAAACAACTTTTTCTTATTCTCCAACCAGGTGTTCCAGCAGGTCAGGGGTGTGACTTTCCGGGCTTGTTTCTCCCCCAGCTACGCCTGTCTGCACATGGGGTATTGGGAGGAACAGGTCCTCATACCTACGTTCCCTGACATTATGTCCAACAAAGTTGTGAAATGGTTCAGGTTTATAGATTACCTTCTGATTATTTGGAAAGGAACTAAGAGTGATGCCTTGCAGTTTATTGAAAATTTGAACAAAAATGATTTGATTCTGGGGTTTACTAGCGAGATCAGTAACCGTGCAATATGTTTCCTTGATGTTGAAATCTTTATTCAGGATAATGAACTAAGAACCAAAATGTACCGTAAACCAATAGCTGGCAATGCCATATTGCATGCCTCCAGCCACCATCCCGCACACTTGATCAGAAGCATACCATATGGAGAAATGCTCTGTATTAGAAGGATCTGTAGCACTGATCAGGACTGTGCTGAAGCCCAAAATGAATGTAGGGATAGATTACTGAGAAGAGGCTATCTGCCTGAACTGGTGGACAAGGCAATAGGTAAAGCCAATGAACCTGGTAGGTCAATGGCATTGGCAGGTACATTGAAAACAGAGCAGAATGAAATCCGGCTAATCTTAACCTACAATAGTCAACATCAAAGCATTCGCAAAATTGTGAATAGCAATTGGGCTTTGATTGCTAGTGATCCTGTTTTGGGACAACAAATGCCCCATTCTCCTAGCATCACATACAGGAAGGCTAAATCATTGAGCAATCATTTAGTTTCCAGTAGCCCAAAGGTTAGGACTAATAGTTCATGGCTCAACAGCAGCAAGGGGTTTCTCAAGTGCTCTGCCTGTAAAGGCTGCAGGTTTGGGGTAAGCAAGACAGAGTACATGACTCCCCTGAGTAACAAACCCACTACTATACAAAGTAAGTTGACCTTCAAAACGGAGTATGCGGTATATGTGCTGGAGTGTCCTTGTGGCCTGCGCTGTGTGGGCAGCACCAAGCTTCAGGTCCACAAGAGGATACTCCAGCACATATGGGCCATTACCAACGGCGATACCGCGGACCCTGTGGCAAGACATTTTGAGGAATTGCATGATAAGAATGCAGCAGGTCTGAAATACTTTGTGATTGACACAGTCCCACCACAGAGAATGGGTGGGGACCGGGAGTCACAGCTACGCAAACTTGAGACAAGGCACATAATACTTATGGACTTTAAAGCACCAAACGGACTGAATACAAGTGAAGATTCTTTCACCTATCTTCACTAGGTCATTATGACCAAATAGTACATACTAGCTGCCTCATATCTCCCTGTAACTGTTTTTAACCATTTCTTATGTAATGCTATTTTGAATTGCTATTTTTGCACATGGTTTACACTTTATTTAATCAATTTTTTCACATACTCCCATATGCAATTTGCACAAGGTCAGTCAGATCTAAGTGGTTAGATATTTTTAGGCCCACTTGGGCGTAATTCTCCACTTCAACATGGTTACATCAGTGGAAGGCTGGTAGATCAACATAGACATTTAAATGCTGCTCTCTCAAGAGATAAAAGGTTTTTATAATTTTTTATTAATAAATATGAAATCCTTTTACAAGCTGCTATTTAACTATGTTTTTGTAAACTGGAATTTAATTGCCATTGTCATGAGCCATTTTATAACCGCACGATATTATGTATTTATTTAACCGCATTTATTGATATATATATTTATTTAAATATTTATGTGATTTTTATAATATTTATTAAATATGCTGTTTAACTTATGTGATAATTAAGCATAAGAGGTGAAATGGTTGTTCAGTATCAATGTATTTTACAGGCATTTGAACGACTCATGACTCGACTACCAAAGATATTTAGATATTTGTATAGTATATTTTCCATGTTCATCATTAATTGCTGGGTAGTATGTCACTTACTTGCACTTTAAATAATTTCCAACTTCCTCACTCATGTCATGTGATCAAGGCCCCACGTGTCATGGCGGTGGTGTCGGGCATTCAATAAAATATATGCCCCATCTATTGGGTTCGCCTCGTCTATATTGCAGAGTGTGATCGTATCTGAAGGACGACTTAACTTTATATAGATATATATATGTATATATGTATATCTATCTATATATATATATATATATATATATATATATATATATATATATATATATATATATATATACACACAGCAAAACCAAAGGGAATGATGGACGGAGTGTTGAACATTGCAAGCACTCACCCCCAGCCAACTGATCTGGGTTTAATTCATCACCGTTCTTTAGCCTACTCTGCCACCCCAGTTCAGACATGGCCATATGCAAATCAGTCTGACCCTGTGCCTCATGGGAACAGTCCAGCCTGAACTGCCAAGCCATGTCTTCCCTGGACCGGAAACAAGCTTCCTAGGACCGGTTTCTGGCATTACAGCCGTCTTCAGCCAGGCTTGCTTGAATCCAGTGGCAAAGTGAGCAAGGGACTCACGTCTGAGCATACCCTGCCAACTTATGGCGAACAAAGCGGTACAAAAGGGGGTGGTGATGGACGAAGCATCAGAACCACTCAAACACTGACACCCAGTCAACAGATCTGGGTTTAATCCATCACCGTTCTTTAGCCCACTCTGCCACCCCAGTTCAGACATGACCATATGCAAATCAGTCTGACCCTGTGCCTCATGGGAACAGTCCAGCCCGAACTGCCAAGACTTGTTCGGGCTGGACTGTTCCCATGAGGCACAGGGTCAGACTGATTTGCACATGGCCATGTTTGAACTGGGGTGGCAGAGTGGGCTAAAGAACGGTGATGGATTAAACCCAGATCAGTTGACTGGGGGTGAGTGCTTGCAATGTTCAACACTCAGCCCATCATTTTCTTTGGTTTTTGCTTTGTTCGCCATAAGTTGGCAGGGTATGCTCAGAGGTGAGTCCTTTGCTCACTTTGCCACTGGATTCAAGCAAGCCTGGCTGAAGACAGCTGAAATGCCAGAAACCGGTCCTAGGAAGCTTGTTACCGGTCCAGGGAAGACATGGCTTGGCAGTTCGGGCTGGACTGTTCCCATGAGGCACAGGGTCAGACTGATTTGCATATGGCCATGTTTGAACTGGGGTGGCAGAGTGGGCTAAAGAACGGTGATGGATTAAACCCAGATCAATTGACTGGGGGTGAGTGCTTGAAATGTTCAACACTCCGTCCATGATTTCCTTTGGTTTTTGCCATATATATACACACACACACACACACACTCACTCTCACACTCCTCATATTCCTTATATTTCCTATTGTCAAAAGAACAGGTGTCCTGAGCCCAGCATAAACCCTGTAGAATTTGTTCATACACACCCTAGCCTCAAAATGAAGAGAACCCACAAACACATTATCAAGACAGACTGGTTAAGAAAATAAACTGAAATGTAGAGCAACTATAACTGGGGGCCTGGACTTCTGCAACAAGTATTTCCTGTGAGAGGGACTCCGCACCTGGCTGCAGTTGTGGCAGGCAGGCGCTCAAAATTAATGCAGTTCTCATGCGGCGCGGGACGCCAATCTTGTCTACTGGGGGACTGGACTTCTACAACTAGCATTCCTTTTGAGAGGGACTCTGCACCTGACTGTAGTTGCGGCAGGCAGGCGCTCAAAATCGGAGCAGTTCTCCTGCAGCGCTGTACATGCCCGGGGGAATATAGGGCTTGTCTTCACCCATCATCGACCGGAAGAGGCCGGGCTGTTTAGAGGACATGGAGTCTTTATGCAACAAAGTTTTATGTAGTGGTTAAGAGGTAGTTATAAATGCATGATGATTGTAATGCAAGACATTTTGAGTGTCCACAGGAGCTGCCATGAGCTGAGATAATATGAATCTATTGAGGTTGTGGTGGCCTCATGGGTGATTCTTGATGGCCACATGGGTGATTCTTGATGGCTTGTTGGCAATTGAATCACAGGACATCCGCATCACTAGTATAGGGATTCAATTCACCTTTTGTAATAGCATAGGGCGGGGTGGTCACTCAAGAGCGGGTTAGAGCAATCTCAGGAGTGATCGGCCTTTGAGTAGTTTTGATTGACTGTGGCTGATGACTGCTCCCTGTTTCCCCGTGCCTGTCCCAAGCGAAGTTGGTGCTGTAGCCCGTGTACCCCAGTTAGAGACCAAGGCATATGCAGTTCCTAGAAGTAATGATGGGCATTGTCACTGTGCAACTCGAAACCATTGAATTGTTGCAGATCCTCTCTTGGTATCCTGCTGGGTTACAGAGTAAGTTGGCTGATCCACATTGGGGCGATTACATTGGTTCTTTTAACCTCTGCCTCTTCAAGGAAACTTGGGCCTAAGAGCCATTGCACAGGTCAGGTGTCGCTACCTATTCTGTGGGCACACTCTCCTTATTGTCTGGTCTCCCCTCTGGGAGCCTTTTAATATGGGTTAAAATCTTGTTGAATTGGGCAATCGAGTAGCTGACCATTGGATCGCCTGATGTTTTGGGGCTGTCCATCAAGATTTGCACTGGGTCTATTCTCAATGTCTACAACATCTATAATTGTAGTGTGGCCTTAAATAGTGTCTGTTGAACACTAACTACCCTGAATATTCACTTGGAGCCCCTGTCTTATAAACCTAAGCTCATTCTTGCATGTGACTTTAACACCATCTGTGAACCATTGGACTATACTATGCTAGTCACCGAACCTGAAGATGAAGGCTTGGTTGTCCCGCAAATTAATACCCCACCCTTAAAATCTTGTTCCGTTCTGGCTACTCAATTAGCTCTGTTTACTATTAATCATAGAGTGCGGGCGTGTAATGGCAGGACAGTCTCTGTTATGGGCAGGGCCTTCAAGTTTCATAGAGGTTTATTGAAGAGCAGAATCGATTATATAATGCTGTGTCTCAACCTATGAAATTGGCTGGAGGACTTTCGCTTAACTGAAAGAGTAGAGAGTGATCATAATCATTTGCATCTAATGTGTAAGGCAGGGTTGTACAATTGTACTACCCAGCACAGAGCCTATGCGAATTTAACAGTTGGGAACTCCAGGACGGTCTTAGAGTGGTCAAAAATTTGCTTTTGCCCTACACGACTCGCCTTAATTTATGGTTTCTTTGCCTCTACTTTATTTCCATATGGGGATGCTGATATGCATGCTGTCCCCATTTCTTCAATTCATGTACAATTGTTCGACTCCTGGAGTAGTTTATTTAAACTAGAGGGGGTACTGTTAAATTGAAAGTATCTGCCACTGAATTGACCTCTTGGTCCACGAAGGACTGTAAACAGGCTAAGGCTAGACTGATAACAGCCACAAGAGCCTTAAACCTTCTATTGATCTAAGGGGTAAGACTGCATTGCAAGGAGGTGCTTGCGGCTAGCAGAAAGAGCTGGGAGGATCACAACTGGCAGGACCTGTTAGAGGCCTCCAAAAGGAAAGGTACTTCCTCCTTTAGGCGCTTGAATGCTCGCACTGTGACTGTACATCCAACAGCAGGCATGGGTCCAATATTTGGCTAACCTATGTTCTTCGCCCCCTTTAGATAATTCATCCAGCAGTACTGTTCTGCATCAGCCAGTTGATACTAATCTTTTGCCGCCTGCCTTAGACTTATTTTCCCTGGCCGATACTAATGAAACAATAGTGTCTTTGAATCCAGGAAAAGCTTCCGGCCTGGACCTTGTTCCTGGTGACTTATATCAATCAGAGATTGAGATTTGGGCCCCTTGCATACATATTCTGTCCAATGCCCCTATGGCAGGAGATCCCCTTCCTCATTCTTGGATGGTCACTGTAATTATACCAATTTTTAAGAAGGGAGCTAGATCTGACCCTAGCAATTATTAGCTTAATCGACATCCTCCAAAATGTATTTTGCCGGCAGGTTTATACTAAACTCCAGGAGTGGATTCTTGATGGAAACATTCTCTCTCCCTTTCAGATCGGGTTTGGATTTAAGATCAGAATAGTTGACCAAGTCTTTTGGTTTATGTTGATTTTATGGAAATACATAAAGATTGAGAAGGACCACCTCTATGTCGGCTTAATCGACCTTAGAGCTGTGTTTGGTCTGGTTCCCAGATCCTGTTTCTGAGACTCCCTTAGATCGATGAGGGCGCCTTCCCCCCCTTGGTAGGGATTTTAGAGAGGCTCCACTAGAACAACTGTGCTATATTATGGTGGGGTAAGAATGAGGCGCTAACAGAGGATTAGCGATATGCGAGTGGTTCGGCAGAGATGCGTCCTGGTGCTGAAGTGCTTTTCTCTGTACATAAATAATGTATTAAACCACCTAAATGACTGTATTTATGATGCACGTAAACTCGTGATGTTCCAACCCCCAGTTGCGTATTGCAGGTGGTACCCTGCTTATCTCCAGAACTCCTGCCAGAACCCAGAATTTACTAAATAAATTCCAAGACTTTTGTAACCTTAAGGGGGTTAGAGATTAATGTCCAGAAAACCAAATTCATGATCTCACGAGCACATAGATCATTTCACCAGAGCCCGTCACTCGGAAACATGTTACTTGAGTAGGGTAACCACTTTGATTACCTGGGAGTCAGAATCAGTAGTTCCCTGACGTGGTCCGCCCCCACTGAGAAGAGCAAGGCCACTATTTTCCACAAAAAAAGCTGCTGTTGAAAGGATGTACAGGGCCACTTCCCAGAGGATAGTGTCTCCTGCTGTAGAAGAGTACAAGGCTGAAGGTTGGGCCATGGCCTCTTTGGATTCTCTTATTGCCAGAGAAAATCCCTTTATAAGATTATTATTTTCTTTACCTCAGTCTACCCCTACTTGTCCCTGTATACTTCGATCTCGCTTTAAACCGGACTGGTGATTTGGCAGTACTGAGACCCTTGGTTTATTGGGTCAGGATCTGGTCTCCGCCGGAATTGGAACCCTATAGACAGGGCCTCAGGGAACTGGTGCAGCAGGGTAGGAATTTGACTGTCCCCTAGCTGTTGCCTGTAAGAAATGGCTCCTTATCCTGGGCTTGGAAGTCATGTGGATTAATTCTTCTTCTATAAACTTCTCATTGAAAGCTCTCCTAAAGAAATCGTTCTGGGGTTTAGAAAAGCTAAATATCTACGGGACTCGGAAAGTGATAGCCGTACTGCTAGGGTTTTGATCAAGAAACTTTCCATGAACTTCAAAGTATACCAAGATGAGATTAATCCATATTGGACCACAACACTCTCTTCATGAAGTTTAGGGTTTGGTTCCCTGGCATTGAACAGTTTTACATGTAAATTTAATAGGGCGAGCCCTGGCAAAAAATGTTGTTCTGTATGCTTGGATTGGGTGGAAGCCATTGAACATGTTTGAATTAGCTGCCCGCTGTACAAACATGCCAGAACAAAGTGGTTGAAACTTTACTTCCAGAATCTAGGGTTCCAGCATTACTTCCCCCGCTCTCCGTATACCCATCTCTGACACACACAGGTTAAAGGTCTTCCATCTGAGCAGGTTCCAACTAGCAGTGGGAGCGACTAGGAAACATCTGGGCCTCCTACTCTAGTTGATGTGCACTCTGGATTTGAGGCATTAAATGAACCTGCAGCCTTTATCACTCAGTGTTGTCAGATCTGGATGTAGTCAGGATGATTGTTTTCCTAGGATGCCTGTATAGCTCCCGAACCGTTACAAGCTCTTTTGATTATTTTTTCCATGGTCTCATTCACATCCTTTGAGCCCTCTATATAAATTCATCAACTACTCAAATTATGAGTATACCACATATGCCTTGTCAACAGAGGGTCTTTTCCTGTACTTATAATGTTTTTGATGTAGAGATGTTTTTGTAGCACTTGCACGTTGTCTAATTCAGTTGATGGGTACGCATTTTTACTGCCTGGTGGGCATGTTAGGCGCTTGTTATCGGGGATGGTCATGCTGTGGTTTTTGTACTTTTATATCACGGTTTGTTTCAACTCTGTAATTTTAGAGCATACTGATGATTTATAATGATGCACTTGTGTATATTGCTCTTATGGTCCTGGTGACCGAAATAAAGTGTCTTTTGAGCTGAGTATTTCGTATGTTGCGGTTTTATACTTTTCTATCTGCCACTCATCAGGGGATGCTTTTCTAGGGGACTACCAATGTAGTAGAATTCAGATTTTAGCAGTACTAAGAGCTGTGGACAGTAATCATCTCACATGGCTAGTCAGCAGTGGTAGGTCATTCATGTAATGTAATAGGATTATCTTCCAGACAATGGGACCGTAGTATATAGTGCATTGCCTAAGGTATTTTATTTCGAAGTCCAATATTTTGCTAGGCCTGGACAATAGTACAGTATGTAAAGCCTGTCGCAGTCTGCCTGAACGCATCTCCAACAGTCTGCATGGTTTATTAGACCAACCTCTTAGTTTATGGGGTGTCCAGTACCAGCCTTGTATTGTCTTAAATAGAGTAAAGTTCATTCTAGATTCACTGACATATTTGTCTGTGTCTCTTATCGCCTCTTTCCAGTCCTCATCTGTATATTCAACTTGTAGCAGTCTATGCCATTTGACACTTAATTGTGTCAAGAGGGGTTGGAAGTGTAAGTGATGCACAAATTGTAGATTCCGGATCTCGCCCCTTTCAAGAGCCCCCAGTATTTCAAATACTGCAGTTTAGGAGAGTTTTGTATGTGCCATGTTGACTTGCCGAGTGCATGGAGTAAAGAGAGTGTTTCAATTGTATGTATCCCCATTCCTGGCTCCGGGGAAGGTGAAATACTTTCTGGTGTGAGGCAAAGGGTGCCTTCTGTCTGTATCTGCATTCCTGACTTTGCCAGCTTTCCCAGGATATGGGTTTACTCTCTACTTATATCCTTCTGTTGTGCCAAATCGGTGCTTTAACATGAATATGGGTGACACTTTTTAATAATTTATGTGAGTGGACGCATGTTTGAGTTGTTGTATGTGTAAGCCGACTTGTGGTCTACAGCGATGGTTGTTTCTGGTCATAAAGTATCTGATGCCCTGGTCCATGTGCATGGCCTCTCATTCTCTGACTACCCATAGGGGACATCATTGTGTTTTGCCAAAAAGAGATTAACTGTGATAGTGAAGGTCCATCAAGTAATGTTCCATACTTGGCAGACTCATCCCGCCGCAGTGTCTGTGGGCGATCATTTTACATATTCTCAGTCTGGATTTCATGGTCCCCCATATGAAAGACTTTATTCCCTTGTCTATTTCTCTCAGGGTTGAGGTTTTGACAGCTAGGTAGAGCATTTCTAGTACATATATAAATCTGGGAACTTAATTGCATGTACCCTACCCCGTAGTGACAGATTCAGAGGTGACCATTTAGCACGTTCCGCTTTTGTTTTTTCTATGAGTGGCTCAATGTTATCCTCTGCCATCTTTTCCCAGCCTCTGTTGATATAGACCCCCAAGTAATACTTAAGATGTTCTGGCCACCAATGGAACTTGTATTCTGTGGCAGTCGCGTTTGTCATTATTTGGGACAGCTGCAATATGTTGCTTTTGTCCCAATAGACCCGGAATCCCAAAATCTCAGAAAAGTCTGTTATGATTGACATTAGGGTGGAAAGTGAGGTGGTCAAGTCTGTTAGGGTGAGCAGGATATCATCTGCGTAATTAAGGATTTTCTTTTCTTTCGGCCTCCCATCCAGCTGTCCATACTGATGCCATGAAGTGTGGGATGAGTGCAGAGGTCCGAGCTGGGTCCTGTCGTAGGGGCCCTCTGTGGAATGAACCTGGGAGCCAACTCAGGCTGCCCCATGGCACCTGCTATGAACTGGTGTGTGGGCCTTCTGCTCATACCATCCTGCAGCCGTGCTATGGTTGTGTTTCGGGCCCGATCTCAGCCAGCAGCGGTGTCCTAATTCAGGGCAGGTGTTCCCGGCATTCTCTGCAATGTGTTGTGCAGCCGCCCAACGGGGTGGATGCAGCGTCTGCTGCAGGCTGCGAGAGCGAGCACCATGTCAATTGGTGCTGCACTGTGAAAGAGTTTCTGAATTTTCATGTCCTCCAATCACCCCCTCCAACGTCTCGATTGGGAGACGGTCCAGGCACTGCTGGGACTGTGTATACAGCCCCTCTGTCCCGCTGGCCTGCAGAGCTTCACTCCAAGGCAGCCATCACTGTTGAGGGCCATACCATGCCCCATCCCACCTTTTTTGAGTTTTCTCTATTGATTTACATATTACTGGTCCAACTGCTGATCTCTTTTCATCATCATAAATAAATCTTTATTCGGATATAAAATATCCATAAAAGCACAAGACAAAATACCAGCAAAAATGTATATTTAAAAACATTACACAATTTAAAACAGTAAGCACACAGGGGCCTGAGATATGTAACGTGCACAGCAATAAAATACACGGATTACAAAAGGATAAAATGTGCAAAACAGCCAATTCTTAAAAACGTATGGCAAAATTCTTAAAAACTAATGGCAAAGTTTCCCATGACAGGTAGCAGCATAATTTGATAAAGTGCAAAGAGATTTAACAGAGAGCAGCATAATATGGTATGGATACGGTCAAATGTAAACAAATAGCAGCATAGTACATTAAAGTGCAATCAAATATAGGCTGTAAGGTTAGGACCTTGAAGTACATGGCAACAATTTCTCCAGAGCACCATCTAAAGTCCAAGCTTAAGATCCCTGTCGAATAGCAGCAAGAAATAATTAAGTGCGATCAAGTCTGTTATAAAGTACTCATTGAAGCACGTGAACGAACTGCTTTTTTCAAAAAAGTGCTGACACAAAAAATCAAATCTTCCCTCTTAAGCTTAAGGATTTCCATATAGGCTGTTCTATAGACGATAATGGCAAGTGCCTTGAAAAAAGGAATCCGCAATTGTTTCGTATATTCTTGTTAAAAATTACAAAGGGGGGGGGCGTGGCTAACTGCCGACGGGAATGGGCGCTTGGTAGTTTCACTCCGGAGCGCCACTCCCGAATTATCCTGCAAAACCTTGCTCCTATCGGCCCGATCCCTGCCCAAGTGCCAGTAAATAGCAGCTGTGGGACCCGACGATCGCCGGGTGAAATTTGTGGCTCATCTGAGGAGGTGACCTGCTCGCGCTCCAGTGACCGGGACTTTGTGGGTGTCCCTGCCAGTGGCAGTGCTGCGCAGCACGGCCAACGCCCCACGCAAGACCGAGGCTGAGGCCTGACCCGACGGAGGCTGTGGTGGTGCGGAGGGAGCTTACCCCGCTTGAGCAGACACCGCCGGAACACTTGCAGTGGGGGCATTCTCCAAGTATCCGGTGAGTGACGGGGACCCAGCGACCGGTGCGTCAGCCCCCGCGGTAAAGATTGGTACGAGCCTTCACTGGAGTGTGCGCGAGGCCCGGCGCGATTGTCAAGAGGCGGCGGTGAGCAGCTGCTAACGTTTTATGGGAGTGAGCTGGAGGCCCGGGGACAGCTTGTGGCGCTGGATATTGGTGAGGCTGTGTGACTAAAACACCTGCAGGATTCGCAGTAGAGGCAGTGAGCTAATGGCGGCCTCTCATAGCTGAGACACTGGGACGTGGCTGTGTGTTGTGAGTGAAAGTGGTAAACTTCCTATAATATGGACACAAACGGTTGTGGCTTGGCTGGTGAGGGGTCCCCAGGCTGTTACTATACGCTATGACCCTACCGCTGGGAGCCTGAGATTTTGCTTTTGCTGGAGAAGGCTTCGGGGGCCTAGACCTCGGGCTTCCCCAAATTGAAGTGACCCAGACTGATCACTAGTAGAGGCCCAGTCATCATGGTGCCCCAGAGGAGCAGTGGCGGTCCCCCATGAGAGATCAAGGGCTGCAGGGTCCCATCCACGGAGTGGTCTCTCTTTCTATGGTGCTGGGGGCATTGTAGAGGTGCTGGAGTTCTCAAACGTCCGTCACTCTGGTGTGAGAGTATTTGGCACCGGGGGCCCCAGAGCTTTTGGCCTCCCACCACGCCTGGCTGACCTCCTGGCCAGAGCGGCACCCACAGTGGCGTGGAAGGACTCTAATATTGAAGGGGTATGGCCCAGATTTTCGAATAGTCTACTACGTCTGGGGACTGGGGTGCACTATTTTACCACCTGAGTGCATTACGTGAAGGATCAAGCCGGATCCCCCTCTGAGAAGGGTGCTTCCCACGAAAACCGACAGGTCAAGTGGAGGTTTTCACTGCTGGCGGCTGGGAGTAGCGGAGGCGCCCAGGTCATTTAGGGGTGAACCGGCGACAATAGACAATGGCATCCGGCCGTACTAGCCGGACGGCAACCCAGTCCAAGCTGGAGAAATTTGCCTGGCAGAAGCAACAGGCGGAAGATAGAACAGAGGCGGTGACACCAGGTGACGCCACGGAACCATCGAATAAGGATCTACTCGAGGCGATTACGGCGATACGGACCTCCCTGGAGGTGCGGATTGACACCGTGGCCACGGATGTGGCGCTGATCCGTGAAAATATGAAGAAAATGACTGAGAGGGTAGGAACTGTGGAGAACACTACTAAGTAACTAGTTACCGATACCGCCCTGCTCAAGAAACAAATCACTGACCTCCGCTCTTCTCACGAGGCGATGGGCCTGCAGTTGGACGATTACGAAGGCCGAATGCGAAGGAACAACATTTGCATTATTGGCGTGCCAGAACGCGCGGAGGGCAGGCGGTGGACCTATTCATTGAAGAACTGGTCCTTAAGCATCTACAACCTAGAGGACTCTCCAAATGCTTCACGATTGAGAGAGCTCACCGGGTGCCTGGGGGCCGTCCGAGACCTGGGGCACCCCCACGGCTGTTGCTAGCGCGGGTGTTTAATTTCGTGACTGCGATGTTATTCTGCAAACGGCTAGGGCAGCCCTGCCGCTTACCCTGGAGAACAGCAAGATCATGTTCTTTCCGGATTTCACGTTGAGAGTACAGAAACAACGGCGTAGTTTTCTGGAGGTGAAGCGGGCCCTACGAGATCAAGAGATCAAGTATGCAATGATGTTTCCCGCTAAGCTACAAGTGGAAGCCAATGGAAAATCATGTTTTTTTACTTGTCCAGAGGATGCTTGGGACTGGCTGGATGGCTGGCTCAAGGTCGCGAAAAAAGGAAGGAAGGCATTCTCAGCGGCGTATGATGATGTGGACTGGCGCCAGCAAAGGCGCTCCCCGTCACCCTCTAACTCTGACTCCCAGGGACCTGCGGGTGGGCACTAACCCGGTGCCGGGTAAGACTATTTGGTGTTGATAGTGGCCCACGGGCACTCTTGGGAGAGTGGTGTCGATGCCGCGACCACATGTCTAGTGTTGGGGGGGGTTGTGGATTGTATTTTTGATACCTATATGATGTGGATGGACCAGGCTATTTGGGACTGTTCTAATGTTTGATTATGTTACATGCGTCACTGAGTGCAATATTCGTTCAAAATGATTGACCTTTTCGGCAAGTGCTTGGTCTTCTTTTAGGGCTTGCTGTCGCACTGTGCTTGCCCGGGTGGCTGTCACAAGATGTCTATTGAGGACCATGCTGGACCTTGCTGTGTTGTAAATGGTTTGGGGGTGGGGGTCGGGCCGGGGAGCAAAACACCAACTGTATACTTATGAACTAAATGGGAGTGGGGTCACTTGCGTTCCCTGTAATTGTTTATGGGTGGGCGACAGGCACTCTGCATGTTGGGGGTGACGGGCAGTTCTGGCCCCGTTACGCAGGGAGGCAGGGAGGGGGGGGTGTGTTTTTAGGGCTAGGGACACTTGGGAGTTTCATTTGTTGGGGAGGGGGGGGTCTCACTGGATGTTACTTTGCAGCAAGACAACATGATTGATTATATGTGTACGGATTGGTTGTTTTTTATGTTCAGGCGACAGCAGAAATGATCCAATACTTTGAAGTTATCAGTGAAAGTCCAGGGGTTGTACAGTTTGATGCATTGGAGGGCTTCGGCCACTGCGGGCCCTCTATACATATTGACCTGTTGCTCTCTGGGACAAATGACGAAAGGTCAGGGGCTTAAACTTGTCACCTGGAATGTGAACGAGTTAGGAAACAAGATTAAGAGAGGTATCGTGTTGCAATTTGTCCACCGTCATGGACTTGATATGGTACTACTACAGGAAACTCACTTGATTGGTAACTCATGTATGGCCCTCGATAGGAAGGGATACCGAATGGTGGCACATTCAGGTTTCACTACTGGTTCCAGGCAGGGGGGGTGGGGATGCTCCTACGAAAAGGCTGTCCATACGTGATACAAAATACCTGGACGGATCCGCTGGGTAGATACGCAGCTTGCACAGACTTATGGGAGGGCAGAGTTCTTAATGTTGCTTCTGTGTATGCGCCTCCAGGTTTGCAGCGCATGACATTGACTGATATTGGGACATTATTACTGAACCTACCGGTGGGCACACTGGTACTGGGGGGTGACTTTAACTTGACGATGGATGGGCTCCTAGACAGATCCCCACCTAGACGTGACTCAGCGCACTGCTCCCACTTACGAGACTTTATAGATGCCCTGGGGATGGTAGACGTCTGGAGGTGGTCGCACACTAGGAACACGCACTATACATTTCAGTCTGGGGTACACGGAAGTCAATCCCGAATCGACTATCTGTTCACACATGCACAGCACATACAAGACTTTTTGAAATCAAGGTGTCTGGCGCAGGGGGTGTCGGATCATTCTCCTGTACTGACGGTCCTGGGTGTGCAGCGCCCGCCGCAACCTGGTCCAATACGGATTCCACCCCTCATATTAGAGACACTCTGAGGAAAGAAACTGATTACTACTTTGAAGAAAACATTGGGTCGGTTCAGTTGGCCATTACACTGTGGGGGGCATACGGTGCTGTGATCAAAGGGAGGGCTTTATCTGCAATAGCTGGCCATAGGGCCGAACGCCGTCGAAGAGTGACGGAGTTAAAAACTGAGATCCTACGTCTTGAGGTTGATGTTTCTCGAGACCCAGAGCCAAGCACTCAGCACCTACTAAATATAAAAAGGCAAGATTATAAACAATTGCTCCTAGAGGACGCCAATAGACGAGCGTTGGCCACCCTGCACCATATATATGAACAAGGGGAACGCACCGGTAAGTTATTGGCTTGGCTGGAGCGCAAAGAACAGTCAGCAAGGTGGGTGCGTGCACTTAAGGGTGCTGATGATAGTTTGATAACAGATCCTCGAGACATCGCGGAGTCTTTCGCTAACCATTATAAAACAGTTTATGGGGCTCCGAAAGATTCACAAGCCGCATGGGCGGCATAACTTCTTGCCACTATCGAGGTGATGTGTCTTTCTGAGCAAGATGGGTTGGCGCTGGATGCTGATCTATCCGCGGAGGAAATTCATAAGGCAATTCAAGACATTCGCACTGGCAAAGCGGCGGGCCCTAACGGACTTCCGATTGAGCTAATCAAACCAATGGCTTCCACACTAGCACCTCATTTACTTAATTTCTATAATGAAAGCTACAAATGCGCCCTCCTCCCAGAAGACATCCGAGAGGCCGCCATTGTGGTCATCCATAAACCCGGTAAGCCAGTAGACGAGTGTACTTCGTATAGGCCTATCTCTCTAATTGAAATAGAGGCCAAAATATTGGCCAAGCTACTGGCGAATCGTCTGCTCCCTTATCTAACGGACTTGATCCATCTGGATCAATCCGGATTCATGCCAGGCCGTGTATGCACCCTAGAGGAGGAGGCCATACTACTGGCACTAGACGCTCAGATGGCGTTTGACACCATAGCATGGGAGTACCTGTTTGCTGTTCTCGACCGCATGGGGATTGGCCCCAAATTTAAGGGATGGGTTAAATTGTTATATTCGCAACCCAGGGCTCATGTCTCAGTGAATAATCACCGCTCCACCTCATTCCCCCTGTGTCGTGGCACTAAACAGGGATGCCCACTGTCGCCACTCCTTTTTGCCATGGTTCTAGAGCCGTTGGCGGTTTGGATAAGGGGAGACCCGGGTATTAGAGGCATGCGATGGATGAATGATCACGAAGATCGCATATCACTATATGCAGATGATATTCTGCTCTACCTCGCCTCCCCAGCCCGCTCATGACACCGAGTACTTCATATCTTTCACATCTTTGGGGCACACTCTGGGTATCAAATAAACTGGTCTAAATCTCAGATGTATTCCCTTTGGGGTGAGCCACCTCGCAGTCCTCGAGGATATACTATCCCGGTGGCTTCCCAGGGTTTTCTTTACTTAGGGATTTTTATCACTATCAATGCCACATTGTTTTTTTAACGGAATCTGCAGGGGCTGTTGCAGCGGTTTCGCTCAGACGTCACATATTGGAAAACTCTCCCTTTTACGCTGTTAGGTCGTGCGTCCTTATTCAAGATGCTTGCTCTGCCACGTTTTCTTTATGCGCTACATAACACTCCCATCCCGGTCCCCAGTTCCTATTTTTCGCAGATTGATGCCGCAATACGGGACTTATTGTGGGACAATAGACCGTCTCGGATAGCCATGGCCAAGCTAACAATGGGTTGGTATGATGGAGGCATAGGATTGCCGGATCTGCGCCTTTACTACCGGGCTTCACAGCTGACGGCCATTAACCAATGGGTGTTCGGGAGACATGATGATCCCAGCTTTCGCACTGACCACTGGTTGTTGGGGAAAGGGGGCTATAATAGAGCGGTGTGCTGTGAGCTCCCAGCGGTTGCTGCCCTGAGACCTCCGGGGCCACACATTGCTGAGTGACGGGCCGTGCCCCGGTGGATGGCTGTGGAGAACCTGCTGAGTATTGTGGAGGCTGCGCGCCAGTAGGTGCTGTCGGGCCTTGAGGGAGAACAGGCCTGCCGATTGCAAATCGTGGAACACCGGCTGACCCTGCTGCTATCCTGACTGCGGGGTAGACCGGCGCTGCCTTCAAATGCCGACGCTAGCCGGCGCCGGCTGCGGTGAGTGGGGTGCGTCTCGACCCGGGCTGGTGGCTGGCGAGGCGGGCGCAGGCCTGAGGGCAGGCTGCGAGCTGTGGCGGGTGGCTGGTTGGCCTTGGGTGTGAGGGCCGGGGGTTCCCACCTCATCGAGGTGTGGGGTGCTCGATCTGCGAAGCTGGGGCCAGTGACGAATGGCTTGATGGAAGTAGCTGTGTGCCGGTGCCCTACAGAGTGATTTTCCGCGGCTGAGTGGCCCCCGCTTGTGACCCGCATTTGAGTGCTGGCCTTCTGCCTCTGCGGCTTCCTGGTGCTCCTCTTGCTCTCCTTTGACTTGCTCCCTGCCGCCTACGGTGGGGTACCTGCTGCTGGCCTTGGAGCTCCGCGAGCGGCTCTCCCCCCACCCCCTGGGATGGACGTCTAAGGGACCTAACCTGCTGATGGTGGGGTGAATTGTTTATGTGCACAACACTATTCGGAGGAGCTGCATCGGTAGATTACTGCTGGCACGGGATAGTCGGCGCAGGCTGTGTCTGCGAAGCTTGTGCTGTACATAAGTGACGAGAGTGCATTGTGGTGATACTGATTGCTATTGCCCGAACCCAACTACACATGGGTCGACTTTAACTGCTGCTGGTCCTTTGGAGGTTGTCGGCTGCTTGTCCCTGGTATGGCGGGCGATCCCAGGATTTGATCCCACTGTGTATGTGGGGAGGGGGAGGTCTTTGTCAATGGTCCTGCGATACGTGCTGACTACATGGGTGAAGTATTGTCCTTCCTAAACACCTCCCTTTGTTGGTGTGCACGGGCCAGACGGTGCAGCTGTGTCTCTGTGGCTGGTGTTTTGACTGGCTTTGCGGCCCACTGCAGGCCCCTTGAGTCTACATACCCTCACATCTGACACCCAGTACTCTGCTGTCCCCGCTCATCATTTGGTGTAAGTGGCGATCTCAGAGGTGGTTGAAATGGGGAGAACTGAGAAATCACAGACTCTCCTCACATTTGAGGTGTGTAAATCGTTGAAAACTTTGCAGAAGGCAGCGTCAGACTCAGAGGCGGATACTCAGAACGACAATCCTCCCAATCCTGAATCCACACTGCTGGCTATGCAACGCAGTCTTCAAGCCATAGAAGGTACAATGGCAGCGGTGAACCACCGGCTTGATCATATGTTGTCACAGCTTGAAAAACAAAATACTCGTATGGGGGAGGTGGAGCAACGAGTATCTACGGCGGAGGATGGCCTAAGTGACATCACAGAAAAGGTGCTCAATATGGAGAAAGTCTTAGCCCTTATCCAGGCCAAGAATGAAGATTTAGAGGCGCGGCATCGGCGCAATAATAATAGACTTACTGGCCTTCCGGAATCCACGAATGTGGGGAAAATGGAGACCTTCATAGAAAACCTCATTAAAGAAATCTTTGGCGCTGATCAGCTCTCTGAAATGTTCATTGTCGAACGTATTGTCGAACGTGCCCACCGCTCTCTTGCCGCTAAACCCTTTCCCGGGGGCCCCTCCCCGCCCTAACATAGCTCGTCTTTTGAACTACAGGGACCGAGAAACTATTTTAAGGATGGGAAGGGATAAGGGCACTATAGTACACCAGGGCAACACACTGGCCTTTTTCCCAGACTTCACTGTGGCCGTACAGGCGGCCAGACGTGAATTTGGCGGTGTTAAAAAAATGTCTGCAAACAGAAGGGGTCCCATAGGCAATGCTCTACCCTGCCTACATGTGGGCCCGGACGGTGATTTAAAAATCTTTTCAAATCCCAAAGCTGCTCTTGAGCACGCTAAACAGTTAAAGCGCAGGAGGCGGGAGGCAAGCGCTCCACCCGACTACGAGGAGCAGTAGAGAGATGTTACTTTGTTCAATAGTACACCCTCAGGTACTTTCCATGACCACTCCTGGTACCTCTTTTTTAGGTGTTTTTGGGCCTGGGCGGTTCTCGACAACGCGAAGACTATGCAACACGGGAACCGCATGCTGGGCATGGCCCGAGCAGAAGTAGACTCCCTGGCCTATTGCTATTGCTGTTCTACGATTATTTGTGACTAACTTCGTATTTCTTTTTTTGATCCTCCATTCCAATATGTATCGTTTCAATATAATGACATGTCTTGTGAGGGAGTTCTTCAATTGAGGTGTCTCACCGCTCTTAGTGACATTGTGATCTGTTAAATTGCGCGTTCAGCGACTGAAGTTTATATATCCGGGCACTGTTTTTAGACCTTCTCGGCCACCCCCCACTAAGTGTGAGGCTAGTAGCACTCTGCGCCCCCGAATTGGGTGCAATTTGCTTATTTAGTGGGTTTGTTGGGGATGGGGGTTTTACATTGGGATGGCTTTAGCGAGTTGGGGATGCTAAAGTGGGAGGGGGGTTTGGGGTTTGTTTTTTGGGAAGGCAGAATGACATTGCAGCTGTGCTGTGTATCCTATGTTCAGGAATCTTATGGTACTTCAGACATGCATTGTATGCACTATTGTACATAGGTCCGATTGATGATGGCTTGACACTATGAGCGGTAAAGTTAAGTTCCTCACCTGGAATGTGCGTGGGCTCAATACTCCTAAAAAGATAAGATCAGTATTCGCATATTTGGATAGAATGGGGGTGCAGGTAGCCTTGCTGCAAGAGACTCGCCTCACTAGAGACACTGCACAAAATGTGGGTGTGCGCTGGGCGAGTGCGAGACTCGTGTCCTCTAACTCTACCTATTCTAGGGGTGTGTTAACTCTTGGGAAGAAAGGTGTTCCGTTTGCTGTGATTCGTTCTGACACGGATGGACATGGACGAGTGGCACTAGTACATGGGCAATTGGGTGGCATGAGTGTGCTGTTGGTGAATGTTTATGGCCCAAATACGGATGATCCCTCCTTTTTTTCGGATGTGTGGCACAGAATTTCCGCATTTCCAGCAGCCTCAATTATCTGGGGAGGAGATTTCAATGATTGTCTGGATGCTACCTTAGACAGAGTTGGGAGTGGTGAGGCGAGGCCTAAACAGGCTGCGGAAGTGCTATAAGGATTACTAGATGCAGGCCACTTGCATATCATCTGGCGTCTTCGGTATCCCACTGGTCGGGAGAGCACATTTGTATCCTCTGTCCATGGATCATGGTCTGGCATAGATTTCTGGCTTGTTTCGGAAGAGGTTTATACTTGGGCGGTGGAGGTGAAGCATGGCGCTCGCACACTTTCGGACCAGTCACCTGTAGTCCTTGAGTTACAAGTTCCCACTTGTGAGCGACCACCCTTCATGTGGCAACTACAACCAACTGAGTTAACTGATTCAGTATTCAGACAGACAATTGCAGAGGCGATCAAGAACTTTTTTAAAGAGAATGAGGGGTCGGTGGATAGTGCGGGAATACTTTAGGAGGCGTTCAAAGTGACCATCCGTGGGGCTTGCACAGGAGCACAGTCTGGGGTGTTGCGGGATATCAGACGTAGGATTAAAAAGCAGGCATCTGATATCTCCACGCTTGAACGGGATTATGAAACTAATCCCTCCCATGCAAAATTGGCTGAAATACGAGTGCTGGTCACGGAACACAACAACACAGTTGATCAGGAACTGTTGCATTGCTCCCGCCGCCGCACTGCTCGATACTATGGGGAGGGAGGCCATCCCGGTTGCTCTTTGGCGCAAAAACTGGCAGCGCCTCATAGTCAGGAGTGTATAACGGAACTATTGGATGAGAATGGGGTTGCCCGGTACTCGACTCCAGAGATTTGCGATTCAGCTTTACGCCGCTAGGTACTCCCCTCCGCCTGAAGAGGGTGTCTCATATCTTGACGACATTGCACTAAGGTGGCTCTCTAATTATCATCGTGAATACCTTATGCAGCCGTTTGATGTGGAGGATGTTAAACTGGCTATAATGTCCCTACTGACCTGTAAGGCCGCAGGAATGGACGGGCTGCCCAGCGAGTTTTACAAGGCCTACGCGTCGGATCTTGCCCCCAGGCTTCTTGATGTCTATGCGGAGGCTTATGAGAAGGGTAAGCTACCGCCTTCTCTTAAGGAGGCTTTACTTGTGACACTATTGAAACCTGATAAACCTCCGAAGATGTGCATGTCTTGTCGACCTCCCTCGATCATTAATATCGACACGAAGATCCTGGCAAAAATGATCGCCACCAGGTTGCAGCTGCTGGTCCCTCTTCTGGTCCTTCCTGACCAGTCTGGGTTTGTGACCGCTCGCTCTACGAGTCACAACTTGCGTACTGTTTTCTCCACCTTTCATTATTTTGACTCAGACATCCAAGCAGTTGCAGTGCTGCTAGATGCAGCAAAAGCTTTTGACTCTTTCCAATGGCCCTACATGTTCACGGTCTTGACTAGAATGGGCTTTCCCCAGTTTTTTCTGCAATGCCTTAGAGTGCTCTATGACAACCCTTTTGCTCGGGTGCATGTTAATGGCTGGGTGTCACCGGCGTTTCCTATTGAAAGAGGCACGCGGCAGGGGTGCCCCTGTCGCCAATGTTTTTTTCGACCGCAATGGAGCCCCTATCCTGCAAACTCCATCCAAAGCATGCAGCAGCGGCCTTGCATTTTCGTGAGAGACCACTCGTGGTCTCTCTGTATACAGATGATATGTTGCTCTATGTCCTCGAGCCCGCCACATTTCTACCTGAATTGCTCCGGGAATATGTCAAATTCGAGAGGTTTTCCAGTCTCGGGATCAACTGGGCAAAGTCGGTGGTGTTTCCCCTGACGGCGCATACAAAGGAGGTGGAGCTGGATTTTCCACTAACTTGGACGTCGGATCCCGTTAAGTATCTGGGGGTGTGGATGCACAGAGACCCAGATAAGATGATATCTGAGAACTATGGCCGTACTGTCACGCGCATTACTAACCTGGCTGGACGGTGGGTGCACCTGCCCCTCTCGCTTGCAGATAGGATAGCCGTTGTAAAAATGGCCTTCCTCCTCAAACTACTCTATTTTTTTGTTAACATTACCATAAAACTGAATGTGGCGCTGTTTAAAATGCTCCAATCGGTACTGCTGACATTTGTTTGGGGAGGGAAGAAGCCCAGATGCAGGTGGGATCTTCTGGTTCAGCCGTTTTACCGGGGCAAGTTTGAGGCCCCCGACCTCGGACTGTATTATCTGGGCACGCAGGCACAATTTGCGCATTATTGGCATTTCCCCCAGCAGTTTCAACCTCACGTAGCTATTGAATCGGATGCCGTTCTTCCAATGCCACTGCAGGCGGCGACCCTATCTGGCGGCTCAGGTGGCCCACGGACTGAAATAAACCCAGTACAATGCACGGCATGGGCTTGGCGAATGCTTGCGAAAAGGGCTCAACTATCCTATCTATATGCTCCACTGTTACCTTTGGTCTCACACCCTGACATCTCTGCGGTACGGGAGAAGCCGGCCCTCCATGAGTTGGCCAAAGTTGGTATCACCCAGATGGGGGATTTGTATACACACGGTCGATTCCTGACTCTTCGGGAGGTACAAAATGGGACGGATCGTGGTTTTATGTTTGGCTTTACCTATGTCCGAGTTCGCCAAGCTATCACAACTGCGTATCCAGAGTTTCCGGCGGAACCCACTACTCTACGGGCATTACAGGCGATGCTGGCAGGAGAGGGACGTAAGGGCTTAATTAATAAACTTTACAATGCTTCCTTGTGAGAGAGAGAACAGAGCGACCATCACTCCTGTCTCAGATGACAGGTAGCGTTGGAGATCACCCTCGCGCCGGATGTTTGGAAGGCATGTTGCAAACTTACTGGGCGTCTCACAGCAAACTGCAACCTCAGAATAATTCACTTCAAATGTTTACACCAATTATATTACACCCCCTTCCGACTCCATAGGTATGGTTTGCGCGAATCCGCTAACTGTGTGCGCTGTGGGATGGCTGATGCAGACTTCCTGCATGTGGCATGTCTGTGTGCGGGTGTGTTTGCTTTCTGGACTGATGTGGTGAGGATGCTTACTGAGATTGTACTAGAACCCGTGCATTGCACTACCGAGATCTGCCTTCTTGGGTATGTTAAACGCCTTAAGCCTTGCAACAGACGCATAGTTGCAGTTTCCACTTTGTTTGCAATAGGGCTTTCGCACAATGTTAGGGTGCTAAGACAACTCCAACGGTAAGGAAGTGGTTTCAGGACTTGCTTTACTGTAGGGATCAGTTGTTGATCTATGAAGAGGAGTTACAAGAGACTTCCCGCCCCAAGGATTTCTGGGCCCCGATCACTGCATACCTGCTATCCCGCCCCGATTTGGTGTAATCTATGGAAATGTATGTATTCGTCATATATCTGCAGCAGCGGCTCTCTTCCGTCATCACCCCCACTGTCCTTGTCTTTGCTGCTTCATACGTGTAGCCGGAGGTCCTGTATGTCTTAGTTATCTGTTTGCCCTAGAGGCTTTAACTGTAAGAGCTCAACTATTGCCTTCAATCTTTGTTGCTTTGTACATGCTTGTCTAATGATGCACAGGTTTTTCCCCAATGTACCATAATGTGAATTTCGTTCTGCCTGGGGTGGTTCTCTATTGGCACTCTGTATTATACTTGCATTTATTGACTGTCATTATGTCTGTTGAAACCAATAAAGAAATTAAAAAAAATAATTCAGATTGAGATTTAGGCATTGTTCCACAGTTCCCGATTTACTTCTAAAACCTAGCTGACACTTGTTTAAAATGTATTCCTCCTCAGCCCAGGACCTAATTTTATTGGCTAGCACCCTCCCAAGTATCTTAAGTGTGTTATCAATCCGGGAGATCAGTCTATAACAACTAGGGTTGGATCGGTCCCCCTTTTTAAAAATCGTGACGATAATGCTGGTCAACCATGTGCTAGGAATAAAAGTATTTGTTAAATTATTAAAAACATTAAGTAAAAGGGGCGCCCAGAACTCCGGTTTATGCCTAATGAGGTCAATGGAAAGTCTGTCGGGGCCGGGGGCCTTTTTGCCTAAGCTTTGATGGATGGCGTCCTCAACTTCAAATACTGATATCTGAATTTGCGAAGCATCATGAATGTCAAAGGGGTCTTCGCACTGAGATGGAGCTGTGTATATTTTAGAAAAGTGAGCTTCCCAGGCTTCACTGGTTATGTTGCAGCTTAAAGGGGTAAGTGTAAGGCCCATAGATCTCATGTCCTTAACTGCTGCTCAAAAAACTTTTTGTATTATTGAGTCTAGCGGCACAAGCAAGATTGTCACAACATTCTTTCAACATCTCATCTTTCCGCTGCCTTGCCACTTGTTTATAATATCGCCTCAGCAATCTAACAAGGCTTACATCCCTTGGTACCACTGTAAGTGCTACACGGAGCTCTCTATTTGCCCATGAACAAGCATTATTAAAACACTTTGGGTTCTGGTTATTGTAAAGTGTGGGCCTCGAGATCAGTTGCTTAATACCAGCACATAGGTGGCTGAAAGCATTAACTGCCTCAGGATTGGGATCAATAGACGACAGACAGATCTCAATAGGTGAAGGGTATGTTGTTAACATTTTAGAGAACAATTTACTGTTACCAATGCCTTTCCAAATTACTCTCAAATTATCTGTCAAGGGCACTAAATTACTGGTCACAGGTTCTTTAACAAAGTCCGGTCTGGGGGCAAACCTGATTATAGGCGAGATTGGGTTATGGTCCCCATGCACAGTAGATACGACCTCCGCTTTTAATAAAAAGTCTTCTAATGATGCAGATATAAAAACATAGTCCATAATTGAGGCACAACCGCGACCTCTATATGTAGGAACTAAACAGCTGTCATTAAAATTTATGGCCGCGATATCCATCACATTTAATAAATTGTGGTTAGACAGGTGTTCCATTTCTAAAGACAGTAGTCCCTAGACAATTAGTGTAGTTTCAATTAATATAGACTCGGTAAGTGCTATATCTACTGCCCAGCCGGGCAGGTTTTTAATATGCAATAAATGGATAACAAAGAGTGAAGAACAAATTGAAGTGGGACACAACCTGCGTCCTACTAACACAAACAAACAAACAATAATGGAGAAAGGGTTCAGGCAAAGGGGGTGTGTCTGCATCTAAGTTCAAGAATACAGCAGACGTAATCACGTGCGGACACCACTACATATACAACACATCATAATATGATCTATGCATATGGTGTACATATGGTGGACGGCGTTTCGATCCATTAGTGCATTAATGGGATCATCTTCAGGACAGTAAGCATAACATGCCTGTATGCATATAATAATGTATGCTACAATTGCATAAACCACCGTTTGTGTGTGCAGCCAACTCCAGCATTTTGGGTGATCTTAACTTACATTTCGATCTTCATCATGACACTGAAATCGGCAGCTTGCTCGCAGACCTGGCGGCCTGCCAATTAAGTCAATTGGTCTCTGGCCCCACCCATACGGCCGGCCACTTGCTGGACCCCGTTTTCTCTAATATTCCTTCCGCTGCTGTTAAGACACCCAAGCCAGTAGGTTGGTCTGACCACTTTCTGGTCTCTGTCTTTTCCTGTCTTTGAGCCCCGTATAGGGCCGCTCAACCACCCTTCTTTAAACGCCCTTGGAGCAAATTAAGGCTAGAGGATTTTCACGCCCTTCTTTCTGCAAACTCTCCTAAACTTCACAGTGATTCTGATTTGTCTTATAGCTCACTTTCTAATTGGATTGTTCAAGCGCAGGACGCTCTCATCCCTGCCAAATGGTCTAAAGGTCGCAAGGCGGACTCTAGTACATGGTTTAATGATTCTTTGGCCACTATGCGTAAATCTTGTAAGCAATTGGAGCGTGCCTGGAGAAAGGATTATGACCCCGTGGCTAAAAGTTGCTATCTGGCCGCCATTAAGAGCTACCATAGGACCATTCACACCGTCCGGGCGGTCTACTTCGCTATAGAAATCAAGCTTAGCCGTAACCCGGCCAAGTGCAACTTCAAAATACTCAAGGATCTCGGAGCTAGGAAAAACTCTACTGCCTCTGTGATTGTATCTGAGCAACACTGTGAGGACCTAGCGACCTTCTTTGTCAATAAAGTTGAAACCATCTATAGGTCTTTCCCTTTGGTGCCTCCACATCTTGTTGCGTCTCACGGACCGCCTCCTCTTCATTCTTTGGAGGTTATTCCCACCATTAGGCAGGAATAGTTCGTACTATTGAGCAGGAAAGTTAAATCTGGCTCTCCGGTAGATCCTTTAAAACCAGCCCAGTTTAGGGATTCTTTACCTGTGCTCCTGGCTCCTTTGTGCCAGGTTGTTAATACTTCTCTCTCCACAGCTGTGGTCCTTGAGCTATGGAAGCGAGCTATGGTGGCTCCTATACTTAAAAAACCCTCGTTGGACCAGGCTAATCTGGAAAATTTCCGTCCGATCTCCCTCCTTCCATGGGTAGCTAAGATCACTGAGGCTCACGTGAATAACATCTTAACGGGGTTTTTGAACACTAATGGCACCTTGGATCCCTCCCAGAATGGCTTCCACCCTGATCACAGTACGGAGACTGCTCTTCTGGCTGTTACCGAAGATCTGCGAACCATTCTTGACTTAGGACACACTGCTGCACTGATTCTGCTTGATCTCAGTGCCGCGTTTGACACGGTCTCCCACGGGATTCTTTTACATCGCCTGGAGGAGGCGGGTGTCGTAGGCCTAGCTCTGGAATGGTTTAGATCTTTCCTGTCAGGGAGATCATTCCGAGCAACTGCCCCCCCGTTTCTCTCCCGTGTCCACTCCATCGGGCAGGGTGTGCCTCAGGGCTCTGCTCTGAGTCCTGTACTTTTTAATCTTTACGATCTACCTCTCGCTACGGTGGCTAGGAACATGGGCTCACCATGGTCTCTTACGCTGACGATACCCAGCTGGTGGTGGCCCTCTGCGACGGCTCCACACAGGATGCTTCCAAGTTTCGGAGTGGCCTGGCTGCGGTCGCAGAGTGGATGACCACCAACTGCCTCCAGTTGAACGCTAATAAAACGGAGGTGTTACTGGTAGGGAAAGACAGGAGTCTTTGGAGTGAGCAATGGTGGCCTACCTCTCTTGGTAGTGCTCCCACCCCTAAGATGATGTTCAAGAACCTGGGGGTATGGATGGATTCTACTCAGTTACCAGGATCACACTGAGAAGGTGGCTGGCACTTGCTTCGGCCTTCTTCGGGGACTTAGGCCCTTGCTGGGGTTTTTTGATCCACCTACCCGTCAGCTGATTGTTCAATCGCCCATCTTATCTAGATTGGATTATGCAAGCTCGCTCCTCCTAGGGGCTAATCAAGCTGAGGTTATGCGCTTGCAGCGTGTCCAAAATGCTGCCGCCAGAGCCCTGTTGGGGCTCCCGCATAGCTGCTCTTCTACCGGTGCTATCCGGCAGCTACATTGGTTGCCCATGGCCAAGCGGATTGAATTCAAGGCCCTCTGTCTGTCCTTTAAAATCTTTAAGCTTGCGTCTCCTGAGCTTCTGGTCAACCTGTTGGTACCTTATGTTCCTAGACACCAGCTGCGCTCTTTGGGGCAACATCTGGTTGTGGTCCCTCGAGTGAACCGTCTCCGTGCTGGGGGGCAGTCTTTCCGTTGTTTGGCAGCCAAACTATGGAACTCCCTGCCCCTCCAGATCCGTAGTTTGGACAGCTTGCTGTCCTTCAGAAAAGCCATTAAAACACACCTCTTCCCCTCGGTTTAGCCGCCTTCTCTTCCCTATGTGTACTATTTTTCTAGTTCTTAACCTCTATGTTTGTCTGTTGTCAGCGCCGCGACGCCTCTTCGCTGAGGCAGCTGCGCGCTATACAAGTCCAGTTAACATAACATAACATAATGTTGGGAAATGCAGTTTTCAAGATTTTTAGAACTGATTTGGTGCCTCCAATTGCCAGTCTTCTCGTTAATCGGCTTGAAATGGCACATATCTTCAATATGATCACCTAAGATCCAGAGGCTACTAGGGCCTTTTTCAGCCTATTTGTTACTGGCACAATTGGGTGTCATCGTAGTCTGTGTTGAAGTAGATTGATATGGGTAGGGAACCAATTGTCTGCTCTCATTGATTTTAAGGGAAATATTACGAATTACCTTTGGATGAGAGTAGTAATTGTGAACACCCAAACAGCATGCCATTCCACTTGGGAGAAGGTCCCTCTATTGGGATAGGAAGGAACCGGTCTTTCTATTTCCTGTAGAAAATGCACATTTTTAAGTTCTCCCCTTCTATTCTCCTGTCAGAAAACATAGAAAACACCAAATTCAAAAGTAAGAATTGGGCAGATCATTGTGGCAGTCTTCTACTTAACAGCCTTTAGCTTCATGAAAAGTGCAGATTTTACATTAGTTCCTTTGAGTGGTCTGATGTTTTTCTGGTCATGAAGGCTACACCACACTGAACGCAGTCTTGCTCATCTCCGTCAACAATTTTTGCACTACCCAACTGTCTTTACCTCAGAGCTGCTGACCATTAGATGTTCAGAAGGGTTTCTGGTTTTATGACATAACTTCTAACGTCAAGCTCGGCACTGATAAGACAGAGTTGCTGATCTTCGGCGGCAAAAACTCCTCCCTGGGACTCCTCATAGTGGCCTTTAGAACTCGACCCTTCACCGACGTCAGAAACCTCAAAATGATCCCAGACAGCAAACTTACTATGGCCTCTCAAATCAATGCTGTCACATCCTTCTGTTTCTTCATCCTGCCCATGCTACGCTATATATTTTCAAATTTCTCTCCCAGGACTCAAGGCATACCATCATCCAGGCCCTCGTCACTAGCAGATTGGATTACGGCAGCACACTTAATGCAGGAATATCATCCCCATCCAGAGGCTCAAGACCATCCAGAACTCTGCCGCCAGACTCATCTTCGACCTCCTTTGACCCACCCACATCACTCCCAACCTCAGACACATGCACTGGCTACTGGTCCAGAAACCATGCCAGATCAAGCCCCTCCCACACGCATTTAAGGCACTGCACAACATTGGAACATCTCACCGCCTCCACTTCCATCAAACCACCAGAAACCTTTGCTCTGCCTCTCTCTCGCTCTCTTTTTCACCCACACACCTCGCATACGCAGAAGCAGAGCCGGAAGGCGATCCTTCTCCCACCTCGCATCAATGTCCTGGAATGTCTTCCCCCTCTACATCAGGTCTTCCACGTCACTGCTGGAATTCCAAAAGAAGTTGAAGACCTGGCTCTTCGACTAGCACTCTAGTCCTTGCATCGTCTACAGCCAGGCTCTGATATTGCCTGCCCTGCACATGGATACCCACACAGATGATGAGCTTTGCTCTAGAAATCCACTAACATAACATCGTCGTTCATCAGTTTATCATATTGTATGACCATAATATGGCTAAGTGCTTCAAATATTTCTATTTACAGGTGGGGGACTCTTCTGCATCAAGCATTGCCATTGAGGTTCACAGTTGTCCTCAAGTGAACGTTCATGCTTCTCAAGCAGCATTGATAACATTATTTAAAAAACAAGTAATTTAAGCATCTGTAGGGCAGTTACAGGGCATTTCTCATGCCTTCTGAAAGCATTATTATGTGGAGGCTTCTTATAGCAATGATTTCTTTAGTAAGGTCATTCTCAATAGATTTATACTTGTAGACTGTTGACTCAATCTGTTATCTCCCACCTATTTTTGTTTTCTTGCTTAGAACCTCTTCTGATGCTGAAAAACTGAAGAGTGCCAGGAAGTAGGCATAAGTATTTGTACCATTATGGTTAGCTTTTGTTCCTAGCTCCTCTTCCTAGTTTCCAACACCCATCCTCCAAACCCTGTTATTGACCACGTTTGAATGATGCATGTCTCATGGAATGGAAAGGAGGTAGACGCACAACTGTGCAGGGAGGCAATTAGCTACATATGTGAATAGGGTAATGCAGATGCAGTGTTGACTTAGCAGAACATCAGCCTAGCGACAGCCTCAAGAAGCTGTTTCTGGTTCCACTACTTGACGGTGGAAAGATCGCTTGTGATAATAGGAGAGCATCAGACTCAGAGGGCTGAAAACACCATAAAGGGAACATTCTCTTTTGAGGTATTGCGATGCATTCAGAATTTCATTCCTGTAAAGGTATTAAAGGTTTGCAGTCTGCCAATTTTACCTCTTGAAAATGGTAGAGTATTCTAAACTTTGAGTACGTATGTCACCTTATGTCAGTCAGGGCTCCGCTTTGTGTATGACCAAGTGTCGTGTGTTTCATATTTGTGTGATCGTAAAAGTCTACATTTTTCTCTTTTTTCCTGCTTGCTATTCCCTTTTCTTCATGCAGTTCATGCTGTCGAGAGTAAGTGTTGCCTACATTTTTTTCCACATAAAAAATGCTTTTAAAGTCTTATGCAGTGATGGTGATCTCAACCAAAATGTCTGACTTTTCTCTCAGTTTTTGCTAAATGGCACCTTTTTAGTAATGTTCCTTAACTTGCCTGTAGCTGAGAAGAACACTGGTATGAGATGTTGGTTGAAGCTTGTCTGATGTCACTGCTATATTTGTTGATGCGGTTTTTAAAAATGTACAAGTTTTATCGTGGAGGGTACAATATTTTCTTAATGCATGTTCCCACCCTGACTGATATTATGACTATCCCGTTTAATTTTGGGCAATAGTGATTTACATGGTTTACAAATATTCATTAAGTGGCTGCGGTGATATTAATAAATACTGTATTGAGGTGCGATGTAGATGTATGAGTCGGCTCCATTTTTCGGGGGGGTTGGCAGAAGAGGGTGAGAGCCACAGAATATAAACAACCGGCACATCAGATCACTTTAGACATTACAGTTGATCCTCATTAACCATAATCCTTATTGCAATTTAATAAACTCATTTAATTCCTATTCAACTATTTTATTTCGGTTAGACCACCAAGACCATGTCCATTCACCAAATTCTGATTTGTCCCCGGATGTTTTTGTATTTGTCTAAATGCCCCCATTATTTATTGAATAGTTTTGCATGATAATTGTTTTCCCATCTTCTGTCCCAATTCTCCACAAAGGGGAGGTTCCTCTGATCTCCATTTTTGCACAATGAATATCGAGCAACTGATGAGCCAAAGAAAATCCAAGTTTTCACCAGTGATTTGTTTCCATACATGCATTTTTGTCTCCCCATAAACTCCCCTTCTTTTGTATAAGTGTATATTGAACTCCAAACGTTTAGACCTGGAGCATGTTCAAATAATATACATTGAAGTAACTCCTGATTTGAGGCATCGTCTTTATTGATTACCGCAAGCTTATATTGATTACTCATTGATTGCTAATGTGAAAGTCTGCTCTGTTATTGTTTACATTTGCGATTTGTTTCAGTGGAAAATTATCTACGCTCATGAAACTGTGTTGTATATTTAAATCATGTTTCTTAGACATCTCAGTGCTCACCTGCTGTCCTGGTATGTTTTCTTTTTGATAATCAAGTTTATTATATTTAAAGAGAACAAGAAATTCATTGGCAGTAAATCAGACACATTGTACATGCACACTGCAATCCTTAAGAATGACAGAGATCTGTCAAAACATTCATGGGATGGGTAGACCACCATCTTATAAATGACTATATACAAGATAGGCACAACATCCTCAGGCCCGCAGTAAATTAAACCATTTGCCCCAGATTCTGCCAAAGAGTTCAGGGCAACCCCTAGCCTCGAAAAGAGGCTTCTCCTGGGTGCCGCACCAGTCAACCCCCCCTTCTCCATCTCCGTACTGTGGGGGATTTAGCTTGAGACCAGAGTGCCGCAATGTCCCG
Organism: Triturus cristatus; assembly: GCF_964204655.1. NCBI lineage: Eukaryota > Metazoa > Chordata > Amphibia > Caudata > Salamandridae > Triturus > Triturus cristatus. The sequence continues at coordinate 1,360,078,451 of NC_140590.1, forward strand.
TTTTGCCACCGCCAATGCCGTTCCCAAGAGTCGCTTATCAGCCCGGGATCCATTAAGGCCGTCGAACACCCCCAGGAGCATGCACAGCGGGTCGTGAGATACCTCCCACCCAAGGGCCTGTGTGAGCTCGTGCTCCACCCCCGCCCAGAATGGCACAAGGGCTGGACATTGCCTAACGTGTGATAAAAATCATCCGAAGTCTGCTGGCAGCGCGTGCAGGATGGGGAGGGCTGCAGGCGAGCGCTTTACAGGCGCACAGGGGTGAGGTATGCCGCATGGAGATAATAGAGCTGGACTAGTCGCAGCTTGGAGGAGGTAGTCAACGTTTTGGGGGCCATAAGGGCGTCCCTCCAATCCGCGTCCTCCAGGGGGCCCAGCCACCCCTCCCAGCGAGCGCGAAGGAGGTCTAGGACCGCGGGCCGTTGTTGACTAGGGAGCGATAGATCCGCGACACCCCCCCTCTACCCAGGTTCCCCATCATCACTTGGGCCTCTAGGGGGCTGAATTCTGGGAAGGATGTGGGGAAGGGGATGTGGACCTGAAGGGCATTTCTGAGTTGTAAATACTTGTAGAATTGGGAGGAGTGGAGGGAATTACGGTGCTGTAGGTCTGCAAATGATCTGACATGGTCCCCCACCCAAACGTCTCCCTAAAGCGAAATCCCTATGAGGTCCCACCTGCGAAAGTCCTGGAGAGAGGAGACCTCCGTCAGCCACGTCCCATTCCACAGAGGCGTCTGTCTGGTCAGTTTCCGGGTCCACTTTACATGTCTTAGCGCGGCACGCCAGGCCACAATCACCGCCCTTGTGACAGGGGGAAGAGCCTGCGGCACTGGGCTCCCACACAGGCAGGCTTGGAGCTGCGAAAAATCTCATGCCCGGAGTTCCACTCTGTACGCCGGGTCGGACCAGCCGCCCGCGAACCAGTCGTGGATCACGATAAGCCGTGTGGCCAGGTAGTAGAGGTGAAGATTAGTCACCCCCATGCCCCCGTCGTACGGTGGTATGCGGCAGTGTGCCAGGGACATTTGAGGCCTCTTTCCTCACCATAGAAAGCGGGTAAGGACCCCGTCCAGCTCCTGGAACCAACTCCCTGGGAGATACAAGGTAACATTTTGTAGTATATATAGGAAGCGGGGGAGGAACATCATTTTGAAAAGGGCACTTCTGCTAAGGGGGTTTTGATGGAGAGATTGCCAATTCTTAAGGTCCGCCTTTGCCCTAGTAACTAGAAGGTTGATATTCAAGGCCCACTCAAGCTCCGGATGTAGAGCAATCCACACCCCCAGGTACTTAAATGATTGCCTACGCAGGGGGATGGATGTTTGCCAATCGAAGCACGCACGTGAGGGGTGCAAGGGGACCAGCGTGGATTTTGCCGAGTTGAGCCTGAGCCCAAAAATTTGCTCCAAGGCCTCGAGAGCATCCAAACATCTCGGGCCAGAGCACTTGGGATCCACCAGAAAGAGGAGAACGTCATCTGCATATAAGGCTATTTTGTCAATCTGGGTCCGATCCCATGCCCAACCCCGGATGAGGGGGTCCTGGCGGATGAGACAAGCCAGGGGTTCCATCGCCAGGGCAAATAGAAGCGGGGAGAGCGGACAGCCCTGGCGAGTGCCCCTCTGGATAGGGAATGGCTCCGAGAGCATGCCGTTGATAAGGACCCTAGCCCTAGGAGCAGAGTACAGGACCCGGATGAGACGTCGGAACGCGGGTCTGAGACCCATCCTCTCCAACACGTCCGCCAGATGACCCCAATCCACTGTATCAAAGGCTTTCTTGAAGTCTAGGAAGAGCAGGGCCAGATACGGGGTGAGGCGGTGATGGTGTGCCAGAGCGAGGTGGAGGCGGCGTATGCAATGCCTAGTACCCCGGGCAGGCTTAAAGCCGCATTGGTCAGGGTGAACCAGCGTTTGAACCCGTATCGGGCGAGGAAGTTACATCGGGAGCCCAGGAGGTGTGTTTCCTGCAGGAGCAGGAAATCTGGTGCATGACGCTGCGAAGAACCGCTGTACGTTTAATCCGGTCCAGTAGACCGTTAACGTTCCAGGAGAGGATGTGTAGGGTCCTATGTAGAGTTGACACCATCCTCTTGGGTAGTGTGTGGGAGGGAAAACAGCTGCGCGGGCACTCCCAGGACCCAAGGGAGACAATGATCCGTGCCTGATGCCTTTGCGCAAGGGGCGTGTGAGCTGGTGAGTTTCATGTCGTCGTCGAAGGCAGTTGTGCGTGGGTGTCTACCAATGAAAACAAGAAACAGCGACCCGTGGGCGGCTAAAAACAACAAACATTCGGAAGACAACGGTCCTTCCCCCCTCCCATTCCCCTAACTCCCCCCACCCTACACTTCTGAAAATGAAGCATCTGTCGCCCTGGAAAGAAAACAGTTCAAAACAACAACCTCTCAATCAGACTAGGTGCTAAGCTAAAACGGTTAGTAAAACAAGAACATGGCGGAGATGGACCCCCCTCCTTATGTACGGATACAGATTCAACATCCGCTGCCATTACACATACGACTACATACATTAGGGGTTGCAAGTAAGTCCAGGGAGTGGAAGAGGAAGTAAGTCATATATCATGGATGAGCCCCGAGATCAGGGCACTCCCCCCCCCCAACCAGTACAAGTGGGACGAATGTGCATCGATAGCTGCCAGCGGGGCCAGAGACTAATTTAGAGAACTGGTCCCAACACCAGTAGCAAACCCGAGGCCGTGTTGCCTCTGCCTGAGAGTCGTGCACCAGAGTTTGAGAGTTGATTCAGGAAGTGTTCGATGCCAGTCTCTTTCAGGCAGCTTCATCGTCACCGGATCCGTTGAGCGCCGGGCTCCTGGAGAGGTCGGAGTCGGACACCGCCTGACGTAAGGCCTCCATGGGGCCCGGCTTACCGCTCAAGTCCAGCAGCGGGGTAGGTGGGCCGAGGGAACCGGAGCCCCGAGTCGAAGCCCGGGAGCAAGGGCACCCAGACGACACACCGGGTGATGGGGATGTTCCCCCACCCCCGACGATCAAGTTTCTTACGGGACCTGGTCCGGTGTCTCTGAGGCTTAGGCACAGTCGGGAGCGGCCGTGAAGGGGCCCGATGCAAGGGGAGGAGGACGACCGATCCAGGAGAGGCCGCTCCTCCGTGAGCCAGGTCCAAGCCGCCTGAGGGGTATCAAAGAAGATCGTTTGGTTTTGAAAGAGGACCTTGAGCCGGGCAGGGAAGAGAAGGCCATAGCGAAGACACATGTTCTGGAGTTTCTGTTTTACCTCGTCATAGGTTCGCCTCTGAGCCTGCACCTCCCTGGTGTGATCCGGGAAGATCATGATTCGTACGTTCTGAAACTGCAATGGGCCCTCTGCTCTGGCCGCTCCTAGGATAGCGTCTCTGTCCCGGAAGTTGAGGACCCTTAGGATTATGGGTCTGGCGGGGGCTCCAGGCAGAGGCTTGGGAGCCAAGGAGCGATGGGCCCGCTCGACGGCGAACCAGGGCGAAAGGGAGTCCTAAGGCATCCACGAGCGCACCCAGGTTTCCACAAATGTGTCAACTCGACCCTGTTCCACTCCCTCAGGAAATCCCACAAGGCGGAGGTTGTTGCGCCACGACCTGGGTGAAGCACCGAGGTCTGGGCCTGAAGACGCGTCACCTGGGTCTTAAGTTGGCCGATGTCGTCCTCCGCTGTAGAGATACGGGCCTCTGTGACTTGAGCCGTTGCGTTGCGCAGATCCTGATGAAGGAGAGCCATGTCGACCCTTACTTCTCCGATCATTTTTTCGACAGATGTTTGCGATGCGCCTATCGCTTGCTAGATGGTGGTGAGGTCGCCCCCGGGGGTGCCCGACCCGCTGGGCGCCCCGCCGCCAGGGTCCCTGACCGACGTGGTGAATCGGTCCATTTTCGTTTGGGGGGCCGAAGCCTGCAGGATGCGACTCTTGCCCATGACCACCAGGGCCGGATCCTGTTGACACAGGCTGGGCGAGCAAACGGTCCGCGGGGGAGGAGGGGGAACCGTCGACACCCAGACCGTTGATACTCAGGTCCGGGCACCCAAGATCCCCCACTGGGCCCCAGGGAGACAGGCCTAGCTCGACTAATCAAGTGCCGCGATAGACCATTGGCAGCGTTCCACCCCTTTCTGGTGACCACTGTGGCAGCAATGTCCAAGACCGGTCCAGGCGGAGCGGACTCACCCCCAGGGGCAGGAACGGACAGGCAGCCCAAGGGGGGCCGAGACCCGGGATCAGGTGTGAAGGGGGATCCTCAAACTCCTACCATCCGGTCCGAGGACGCACTCCTCGACAGGGAGCGCGGCGTGGAGTGAAGCGAGGCCCGTGAGTCCAACAAAGGGGGAAAAGAGGCGTCGTCTCGCCTCCACCCGATACGGTGGCCGAGTTCCACCCCAACTCCCCTCCCTGGAGGCTTCCACTGGCCGAGGGTCAAGGGAAAAAACCCCAACCCCTGGCACCTGAGGATCCGAGAGCGCCGAAAGTGCCGGTGTGCCCACGGGACGTTCCACAGCGCAGGGAAGCGGGCCCGGGCGGCCCAGGCGATGGCAACCAGTGTTGCTAAAAAAGCTAGCCAGTCACCGGCCCTGATGGAGGATGGAAGGATCTGGTCTCAGAATGTAGGGGGAGTGGAAGCGTAGGGTGACAATGGAGGGAGAGGAGGGGGGGCGAGGGCACCAAATCACCCTTCCGCCCCGCCACCCGACATAGTGGCGGATCCCCAACCCCACTCACCAGGGCCCTCCACGGCGCGAGCAGCGGGCCTCTCAACTCGTCTCCGTAGCCGCCAGCACCCCTGGGAGCCCGATCAGGCTCTCTGCCGGACCCAGGGCCTGCCCTCCGCTACCCGCTCTGGTAGCCGAAAACAGCGCGCCTCCTGGCCCCACCCGCGGGAGGGGGGGCTCCGCAAGCACCGGTCAGGGGACTAGCAGCGAAGGCCAAGCCGTGCTCCACCGCCCCTTCACAGGCCGAAAGTCTGCCTCAGGCCCGGAGCAGGCCCCGGTGTCCCTGGGGCCAAACTGCAGAGATCTGTGAGCGAGGCCCACCAGGCAGCGGCGTCATGCCGGCGCCCGATTCAGTCTATGGCCACGGGCCCCCACTGTCTGCTGATCAAGTCTGGGCCGAGGGGGGTGTAGGAGAGTAGGGTCTGCTTGCTATGTTCACCCCCACTTTTTGCTTTTGCTCCACTGATTTTCGACTTAGATGTGGCTGTGGGCCTGCTAATCAGACCCACAGCCCAGCTGTTCTCTCTCTAAATTCATTCTATGTACTTTAGGTGCATAACCCAATTGGTAAGGATCACCTTATTGGCCCCTGTACAGTGTACCCTAGGTACCCAGGGCATAGGTGTACCCTAGGCCTACCAGGGGCTGCAGCATGTATTATGCCACCCCTGGCCTGGCCTTCCAATCAGACACAACTGGCTGATCACTCAGCTGGGGCAAGGTCGTGTAATCACCCCTTGCTTAGGTGTAGTATTCCTATACCTACCTTATATATAGACACATGTGTACCTATCAGCCACTCCTATGGCAGGCCTTAACAATCCTGGAGGCAGAGTGCTTGGTAACATGTGAGATGGTGCTCTAGCATGAGCTGAGCCTGTCTGCAGCTTTCGGAACCATGTCCTTATAGCTGTTCTATGATATAGCCTACCATATACTCTTAAAGTACCTTATAATCTTAAACGGTTATGGTAACTATGGTTTGGCTTTATCAAAACATGCCGTGTAAGGTGTCTTAACACTTTGGAATAATACCCCCATACCATTTCTGGCGATGAGGATATTATTCCTCCCTTCTAGAGGGAGAAGACATGTTAAACCCTACTTACCCGGTTAAAGTTAAACAGAGCCCCAGCATCACAAAATGGATGCTGCTGCCACAGACACAAGTCTGACCTCCTGCTGCTGGGAGCCCTTCCAGCGAGGGAGACTTGGACAATAGGTTTCCTGCCTTGGGAGGTGCTAGCCCCACTCCAGACAGGACTTAGTGTATTTGGGCAGGGAGGGATGAAAGAAACTAGACACTGCCTGGGGCACACAAGGTGTCCCCTGCATAGTCCAGTTCAAACCGGCGCTGGGCCACTCCAGCCCCTGCTCTGGCGCGAAACTGGACAAAGGAAAGTGGGTGTAACCACCCCCCTTCCTGGTCCCACCCATAGGAGGGACCTTGCAGGTAGCCCAGCCCACTAGCCCAGTATATCAGTAGGTAGCTGAGCCCTGCAGAATTAGATTATCCTGGAATCTGCAACTTGAACAGAAACTCTGGACCTTCGACATTCGACCTCAGGAAGAAGACTGAAGAATCTCCCTTGTGGCCAAGGAGTGACCACCCTGGGCAACCAGGCACCATCCAGCGACTGCTGATTGCTTTGCGACTGATTCTACGAGGGACGACTGCAGAGACTGACAAGCGCCGTGACTTCCAGACACCTCTGAACCAGATCCACCTCTACAGCAAAGCTGAGACCCGTGGAGGCGACAAGGGACGTGGGACCGGCGACTTGGGAAAAGTGGCTAGTAACTGACTAGCGCGACTTCTGAGGTTTCCTCGAGGCTGTGCTTTGGGAATTGAGAAGCCCCTTTCCCGAGCACCATCTGCAAAGAAGATCAGCTCCCCACACTTCACGTGTTCTGCGTGGGGCCCTTCTGCACCTGAGTTGCTCGACGTGTTGTCCGGTTGCTGGCCCGTTGGCTAGTGACCTCTGTGACGATGAACCTTTGATTTTATTTTGCTGGTCCGGCTCCTCCAGACTGGCACTCGCTCCCCTGTGAAAGGGAAGCACCCCAGACCGTCCTGGTCTGCACCAGAAGCAAGTCCTCCATCCTGCGTGGGTTGCGCTTGCCAAGGCTTGTTGGGTCCGAACTCGACATCGACGCCGCCGACAGCAAGAGCCTTCGTGGGACAGCTCGCCTCCTGGTCCTGGTCGTCCTCGACGCCTCCCCATAAACCCCTTGGCTACTGCGACAAGCTTCACCTCTTCACCTGCATCTTCACGACATCGCCTGGTTCCTTCCTGGTGGGTGACCTAGACTCTGTCCCTTCTGCTTGCAGGTATCCTCCTTCTTGATTCCATCCTTGGGATCCACCGGACACTCTTCACTGACTGCCTGTCAGCAACTTTCCTTCAGGCATACATAGGAGTCAACGACGAAACCCAACGCAAGTTCACACCTATGCACCCGCAGCCCGTGGGCTAGGTAACTTGAGTACTCCGGTGCTCACAAGGGTATTGACTATCCTAGGGTCTAGTTTCCAAGTCTCGAACTCCTAGCTACTCCAGAAGTGTCCTAAAACTCTTAATTTCTAATTACTACTATTTCTATCGACTTTTACGCATTACGCGTGAGTGTTTCCACTCTGCACCTGAATCCCGTGGGCCTCCCACTTCCTAACCTTTGGTAGTATAGTGTAGCCCCAGCGATTCCCTAGGCCTAACCTGTGTTCGTGACAGTGGTCCTTATACCACTTACTTAGTATATGGTTTGCGTGGCCCCTAGGGCCTAACTGTATTACTTACCTGTGTGACTTATGTATGCTTAAATAAGATTGTGTTGTACTTACCTCGAATCTCATAAAGAGTGCTGAGGGTATTTTGACTAGAATAAATACATTCTATTTTTATATATATCTGTTGTGGTGTCCTTTCATTTGGTATTCAAGGGATTACAAATGGTATAACAGCTGGCTTCACATGCCATACAGAGTTTAGCCTGAGACTGCTCTTGTCCATTCTACCATTATGAAAGCTGGTCTATAAGGTTGACTTTACAACCAATCACCATAAGGGTTGTTTGGACTGATACAAGGTGTACACTAGAATTAGTGACATCATATATCAGGCCAACTTCTCACAGGGGGAAGGAAGGGCACCAAAGGAAACAAGGCGGGAAGGCTGCCGCGATAGTGGACCAAGACCCACAGCCCCGACCGTCCAAGACTCCCCAATGTCCCTGGGGCTGGGCGATGACACTCGTGGGAGGGGCCCCTCCGGCAGCAGCGACGATGCGGTCAAGTCCGCCGCGGGCCCCGCAGGCCGCACTCCCCCGCAGTTCAGGCCTCGCCGCGCGGGGGAAGTGGACACAGAAATATCAGCTGCACTCGTGAGACCCACGGGGCCCGCAGGCCTCGGGCGCGGCCCTGCCCCGGGTCAGTCTTCCCCCGGCACCGCTGCCTGACAATGGCAGCCGAGCTCCCGCACGCCCCAGGCTCTGCACTCACCGCTCACAGGCCGGCGGGTCCGGGCAGGCACCAGCTCCCGCACCTCAGCGCCAGTGACAGCCGCTCCCTGCGGCTCTCAGCCATGGAGAATCCCTCCTTGAGCGCTAACTCCGCTGTCCCGGGCGAGCCCCGCCATGGAAGGGTCAGCGGCGTCTGAGCTCCGCAGCGCCGTGGTGGGACGCCGGCGGGGCTGCCATTTTGTGGCTGCAGCAGCCGGCCGGTGAGGCAGAAACCGGCCGATAAAGGCTCCCATCTTGGGCCCAGGTACTCTGGGGTTAAGCAGATAAGGCACAGAGATTGCTGCAGCTAGAAACGAGGATAGATGGCAGCGGATGGTGGCAGATAGAAGGCAGATGATGGAGGGGGTCCAGAGCACTCTCAAAGTGCGACCGCCATCTTGACGCCTTTGGCCACGCCCCCCCCCCTGGTATGTTAATGTTTCCCTTCACATGCACATTTACCGCCAAATTTATGAGCAACTCTACACTGTTTTCTCAAACAGGAAAGGCTGCATATCCTTGTTGTGTTAGAATAAACTTAAAACTGACAATGATAGATATCTATAGTCAATCATCATCAATTAAATCTTTATTCGATTTCATGTATTGAAACCATAAAAGCACAAGATAAAATATAAAGTATTAAGTACGATCCACACAGAGACATACCAGATTTAACAATAATATATGCAAGTAAAAATGTCAAAGTTACCAAGTCTCCAATAACATATCAATGGTCATTATTGTATAATTTGGATTGAAACATAATGCGATGTGTGGAACTTTAATAGCCTGAGTTTGGGTAATCCACTTCAGATAAACCATGGTAGCTTAGTGTTACTGCTTAAATTATATTATTTATTCATCTCCGTTCAAAATGCATTTATCACATTGATAAACCCAAAGGTATGGGAATAAATGTCCTCATTGTCTACATTTAAACTGTTCTATGAAAGCCAAGGCATAATTCTACCAAATACCGGGAAATTTAGTGGAGTTATCTTTTTCAAGGTACATTCTAAAGTGCCTTTTAGATTTGACAAGAATAATTGCATGAGTATTGAAGCAATACAGCACAACCCTGTGTCTGGAATTATAAATCTGTTCCAAGTAATATAAACAAAATTGTATATAGTCGGAATGTGAAAACAACCAGTCCAATCAGCTGCCAAGTAATATCACAAGTATATGTTCACGTCTCATGGCGACTTCTATACTCCTTTGTCAAATGTGCCCCATGCAACCTGTGTTCTGTATGCAGCCACTTGAGAAAAATGCTCCAGCTAAAGTGGTTTTCTGTGAAATTCTTTGATGCTACTTGGAACAACCTTTACTAAAAAAAGTGCTCAGCGCTCAAACCACCCTGTATCTATGCAACCAACAGATCTGCAAAATCTATTCATGGTCGTCGACTTTGTGAGCTGCTGGTGCGGTTTCGTAAGTGTTTCCTTCTATCAGTTAAGTCTCTCTCACATACCATACATGTCAACGAGACCCTCTGCCACACTGACCTCCAACAAATTGAGGATGCAAAATACTCTGTGCTGGTTTTATTAGCGTGTCTCATTGCTCTTTGCAAGGGTATCCTCTAGTAAAATAGACCGGATTGTGTGAGTTGTGAATGCACTATCATGGCAAATCATGGATTTTAGTACAGAATCCCTCATCCCTGCTCCATACATCCAATTCAATTACCAGGTGACCACGCAGTATAGCCTTTTTACTGCCAAGCAATATTGGATGGTCCATACCTATAGCCCAACTTTGTCAAGCCCTTGTGTTGGAGTTTACCACCAGGAATGAGTTTTAGTGCAGGGTGAGAATAGGGTTGGTTTCCAAAAGCTGTATGTGACCCAAGTGTCAAGACCCATGTGACCCAAGTGGGAGGAGTTGGCCTAACGACTAGGGCGGTCGACCTTGAATCTGGGGAACTGGGTTCAAGTATCGGCAATGACGCTGAACATCCTTCGATTCTGAGCAAATCACTTAATTTCCCCATGCCTAACAAAAATGAATGTGTACTCATGTAACGAAACTGGTGCTATGTAGAGCGCTCTGATACCCGATACCTTCGGGTCAAGTTCACGCTATTTAAAACTCTGTAAAATAAAAGTGCTACCTGCAATTTTCCCTTCCCAGGTGATCTAGACTGACACAGTGATCAGATGTTTAGACTTTCTTTTAATATGTTCTCCAACACTAAAATCATGTAAATGAAATTTATTTTGGGGTAAATACATTGTGACGTGATCCATAAATCTATTTGTAATGAGTATTTCTGATGGATACATCTGCCAGTGGATTCCTCACCTTCTGAATATCCCCTGCGCCAGCATTCCACGGAACTCTTTTCCCCAGCTCTCTACGCCGACGTGGACGATGTCACAATGCATCGGCTCCGCTCGCGACTCCGTATGACGTCACCGGAGCCATAAGAGAGCCACGTCGGCGTGATGACGTCCGTTCCCTTTTTTCCGCGCCGTCGACGCGCAACGGTTTTTCCAGCACTCTCCTACTACTTTGTAGTCGTTTAGTGGTTACTGTTGGAGAAAATTGTCATGTCTTCGATTAGGAAGTCGGGTTTTAAACCCTGTAGGGAATGTGGGGGCCACATGTCAATGACAGACCCCCATGAAGATTGCTTGTGGTGCCTTTCATCCGACCACGACGTGGAAGATTGTTCCAGCTGCAGAAGGATGAATCCCAAGGCCTTGAAAGAAAGGGAGGCGAAGCTCTTCATGGCCAAGGCTAAGAAGGAGAAGAGAGGTAGGAAGAAGGAAAGATCGAGACCGGAGTTGTCGACTTCGCATTCTTCGAAGTCAAAGAAGCATCATAAGAAGAGGAAGCATTCCTCTCGGCGCCGGTCTTCGAAGAGCAAGGCGTCGAGATCCACTTCGCCTCGACGTCGAAGTAAGGATGTGTCTTCTTCTCCATCTAAATCTCAAGAGGGATCTCCTTCGCCGAAGCGGACTCCGGCGCAGTCACCGGCGCAGTCACAGGTTCCAGTGGAGTCTTCGGCTTCGGAGGCCGAGCACGAGCAATAGAAAGAGCCTTCTTCAGAGCCGAATGATCCTGCGGCTCCTGTTGAGGACACTGCGGCTCCGGTACCAGGTACTCCTCAACCGGATCCGGGATTATTCCCTTATCCGCAGTTCTCGACTCCGGGTGCGGATTGGACGCATTTTTTAAATGCGATGTATGGGGTTTTACAACGGGCTGCCTTCCCATCCGGCGCACCTACTGGTCCCGTGGGTCCTATGGCTTATACTCTGGGAGTGCCGCAGCATTATGCTCAGGCCCCGTTTATGCCCTTTCTGCCGATGGCGCCTTCGTGACAGTTTCCGGCGCCGTCTGGGAATCCATCTCGACTTCGATTGGATCGACCTTCTTCGGAGCCTTCCTCGACGCCGTTGCCGACTCCCTCGGCGCCTCCGACTCCGGCGCCGCCGACCCCGACACCCCCGGCTCCACGTTCGGTTCCACCGACTCCACGTACGGCGCCGCCGCCGCCGGCTCCTCGGATCCGTTCAAGGAGGGAGGCCCAGAGGGTCTTAGAGGAGGAGCGTTATAGAGTGGAGGTGGAGGAAGGTGAGGTGGATACATCTTCCGACGAATTTGAAGGGATTCAGGAGGCTCGTGGCCTGGATACGACTCAGGAGTGGGAGCATTCTTCCTCTAGGTCCTCTCCACCGCAGGAGCTGGCTCCTTACCATCTTGTGATAAAGAAGGCCGCAGAGTTGCTGGACTTGCAGTTGCCCTCTGCGGAGTATAAGCCTAACCTTCCGAGGGAGGTGTTACACTCGCCTACCTCGACCAGTGAGCCTCTGCTGCCCTTTAATGAGGCTATTTTGGAGCCAGTTATAGATGTCTGGCGTAAGCCACTTTCTTCGCCAGCGGTCTCCAGACAGGTGGCGAGAAGATATAGGGTGGCACCTGGGGATCCAGGTTTTCTATCTTCACACCCTTCTCCAGAAAGTCTTGTGGTACAGGCGTCCTGCTCGAAGCATGCTTCAGGGGCTTTTCCTCAGACTCCTGCGGATAGGGAGTCTAAGAAGGCGGATCAGGCAGCTAAAAAGACCTTTTCGTCTGGGAGCATGGTGCTTAAGTCCACTAATGCCACCTGCTTGATAGGGCGCTATGTTTATGCTCTTATGGACTCAATGAAATCGTTAGCCCTAAGTTGCCAGAAGGTGATAAGGCGTCCTTTATGGAAGTGGTCACGGACACTTAGGCTGCTGCAAGGCAGGTGATTTAGTCAGGGCTTGATACGGCTGATTCGGTGGCAAGGATAACGGGGTCATCTATAGCCACTAGGAGGCAAGCGTGGCTTCGTTCGTCTGGCTTCTCTACGGACGTTCAGGCCACATTGGTGGATTTTCCATTTGACGGACAGAGGCTTTTTGGTGAAAAGGCTGATTCCGCCTTGCAGAGGTTTAAAGAGAGCAGGGTGACGGCGAAATCTTTAGATCTGCAGGCTCCTGCTAAAGGATTTGGGCTTAAGAAGTTCAGAGGTTTTGGGAGATCTTCATTTCGCTCCTTCCGGCAGCCTCAGCAGCAGCAGCAACAACAGCAGCAGCAACATCCCCTCTATAGGTCCTATAGAGGGAGACAAAGAGGTCGGAGAGGTTCTGGCCGCAACCCCTCTTCATCTTCTACCTCCTCTGCTCCCAATGAAGCTTCAGGGAAGCAGCCCTAGATCCCCCATCCTGGAACATGTAAGACCTGTGGGGGGTCGGGTGTCCCACTTTCTGCGAGGTTGGAGATCTGTTACAACCGACCTTTGGGTTTTAAACCTCGTGGAGACTGGGTACGCCCTTCCCTTTCGGGAGTTTCCTCCCCCTTACCCTCCTTGCCAGAGTTACTGCTCAGAGGACCATCTACTTCTTCTACAGAAGGAGGTGTTAGCTTTGCTTCAAAAGGGTGCGATAGAGGTGGTTCCAGAGCAGGAAAGGGGTCAGGGATGCTACTCCCGGTATTTCCTGATTTCCAAGAAGGACGGCAGATTGCGTCCGATACTGGACCTCAGAGTCTTGAACTTTTACCTGAAACAGGAGAAGTTCAAGATGCTGACCCTTGTGCAGGTTCTTCAAGCGTTGCAGCAAGGAGACTGGATGGTGTCGCTCGACTTGCAGGACGCGTACTTCCATGTCCCAATCCTGAAGTCGCACAGAAAGTATCTCCGTTTTACGGTTGGGTCGCAACATTACCAGTTTGCGGTCCTCCCGTTTGGTCTTACTACCGCTCCTCGAGTCTTCACGAAGGTGATGGCAGTGATGGCAGCCCATCTCAGGAGGTCGGGGATTCCGGTTTTCCCCTACCTGGACGACTGGCTTCTGAAGGCAGAGTCCCCAGAGATGGTGCAACATCATCTGCAGGTAACATCTTGACTGTTATTCGACTTGGGTTTTTCGATCAATGTGCCCAAATCTCACCTGGTGCCCTCTCAACGCAACCTGTTCATAGGGGCGGTACTGGACACTACTGTGTGTCGAGCATTTCCTCCTCCTCAAAGAATTCTCGACATTCAGGAGATGGTCCCTTTATTCCACTATGGAGTGGTTGTTCCAGTTCTGAAGGTCCTTTACCTGCTCGGTCTGTTCGTCTCCTGCATTCTGTTGGTCAACCATGCACGCTGGCACATGAGGGCGCTCCAGTGGTGTCTCTGCAGGCAGTGGTATCAGCGCAATGGAGATCTCAGGGAGTCGATCAGGATCTCCAGAGAAGCTGCAGCGGATCTATCTTGGTGGAGCGTGGAGGGCAATCTGTCCCAAGGAAAGCCCTTCCATCTACCTTCATCGGTGGCCACAGTGATAACGGATGCATCCACTTTAGGGTGGGGTGCGCACCTGGGGGATCTGGAGATCAAGGGTCTTTGGTCTCCAGAGGAAAGGTTGCTTCACATCAACCTTCTGGAATTGCGGGCGATTCGTTTGGCACTCAAGGCCTTCCTCCCTTCCCTTCGTGGCCAGTCGGTTCAAGTCCTGATGGACAACACTACCGCGATGTGGTATGTCAACAAGCAGGGAGGAGTGGGGTCGCGTTGTCTCTGCAGAGAGGCTCTCCGTCTATGGTCCTGGGCTCAGGACCATCGGATTTGTCTGATGGCAAATCATCTGGCCGGGGTGCTGAACGTACGTGCGGACAGTCTCATTCGGCAGTTCTCCACCGACCACGAGTGGAGGCTCCATCCGGAGGTGGTTCGTTACGTCTTTCGGATGTAGGGAACCCCTCGGGTGGACCTGTTCACCACCCGCGAGAACGCGCACTGCCCATCATTTTGCAGTCTCCAGTTTCCGATGCAGGGGGCGTTGGGGGACGCGTTTCAGTCGAGTTGGGGCTCACAACTCCTTTACGCGTTTTCTCCCATACCCTTGATTCCTCGGGTTCTGAGGAAGATTCGCCAAGACCGGGCCCAAGTTATTTTGGTCGCCCCGGATTGGCCAAGAAGGGTGTGGTATACAGATCTTCTCCACCTCTCCTCGTGCTCTCCGCTCCGTCTCCCTCTGAGGGCAGACCTCCTCTTGCAGTCGGAGGGGCAGGTTCTACACCCCCACCGCCAGAGCTTGCACCTTCATGCCTGGAGATTGAACGGGCAACCTGAATTCTTTCTCTCTCCCGCCTGATGTGGTGGATGTTATTTTATCGGCCAGGCGACACTTCACCAAGTCCATTTACTCATATAGGTGGTATAAGTTTGTTAAATGGTGTGCAGAGAGATCCATTGACCCTTTAAAAGCCCATCTTTCTGATGTGCTTCAGTTTGCTCTTTCCCTGGCTCAGCAGGGCTGTGCTGTGGCCACGGTTAAGGGCTATCTATCGGCCTTATCGGCTTTTCTATGTCTTCCTGATCAACCGTCATTATTTAAATCTCAGATTGTACTAAGGTTTATCAAGGGCCTTACAAACATGTTTCCTCCTACTCCTTTTGTAATGCCACAGTGGGACCTTAATCTTGTCTTAACTTTTCTGATGGAGTCCCCGTTTGAGCCTCTTCATAGCTGTCCTCTGAGGCTTTTGACCTTTAAGACGGTCTTTCTTGTAGCCATAACCTCGGCAAGGAGGGTGAGTGAGCTTCAAGCTCTTAGTTCTAAACCCCCTTTTCTCACATTACATGCTGAAAGGATGCTACTTAGGACCAGGGCTGCTTTCCTGCCTAAAGTAGTTACTCCGTTTCATTTGGGGCAGTCTATTACTCTCCCTGTTTTTTATCCTCCTCCTCATCCCTCCAAAGAGGAGGAAAGACTTCATCGCCTGGACCCAAAGAGAGCTGTAAGCTTTTACTTGGACAGAACGAAGGACTTTCGTCTGGACGATCAGCTCTTCGTGGGTTATGTTGGTCATTCCAAAGGAAGAGCGGTGCACAAGCGCACGTTGTTGAGATGATCATCCTTGCCATCAAGATCTGCTATGCCCTGGCTGGTAAGGTTCCACCTGAGGGTATTAGGGCTCATTCAACTAGAGCTAAATCTTCTACATCTGCTTTGGCCAGGGGTGTTCCTGTGGCAGATATTTGTAAAGCCGCGACTTGGGCCTCCCTCCATACTTTCGCAAAGCATTATTGCTTGGACTCTGAGATGAGGAGGGAGGGCCACTTCGCGCTCTGTCTTGCAAGACTTTCTGGTATAGGAAGGTGGACACCCTCCTCCGGGAGTGGGGACTGCTGTGGGAATCTATTCACAAGGTGAGGAATCCACTGGCAGATGTATCCATCAGAAGAACAAGTTACTTACCTTCGGTAACGCTTTTTCTGGTGGATACAGTATCTGCCTGTGGATTCCTCACTGGCCCACCCGCCTTCCCGTTGTCCACCTTTGTATACCTTAAAAGTTGTCTTGTTTGAGATGTTATGCTTTCTAGTACATTGGTAGGAAATGCTTGTTTGATTTAGCTTTCCTTTTGTTTATGTACTATGTATATTTGATTGTATATTGTATACTGTGTATACTTTGAATTTGTCATTGGTCCACCTGTGTGCCTCGGGGGCACAGAAAAAATGGGTGGAACTGACGTCATCACGCCGACGTGGCTCTCTTATGGCTCCGGTGACGTCATACGGAGTCGCGAGCGGAGCCGATGCATTGTGACGTAGCCACGTCGGCGTAGAGAGCTGGGGAAAAAAGTTCTGTGGAATTCTGGCACAGGGGATATTCACAAGGTGAGGAATCCACCGGCAGATACTGTATCCACCAGAAAAAGCGTTACTGAAGGTAAGTAACTTGTTCGTTTTTAAAAGCCTATTTACACGAGGCCAGAAAAACACAGATCACATTTTTAGATTTCAAAATTGTAATCACTAAAATTCTACCTTTGTACTGAGCTGTTTATAGGTGCGCCTCCTGTGCACTGATGGCAGTTCCCGCCTTCTTCACCCATCAAGGCGTGGTCTGGAGCTCTGCTTTGACACTTCACTGGTGCTTTCAGTACCTTCAGTACAATATTGTTGCTAGTGTACTTGGGATCTCTGATGAATACTTCTAACCTCATATTCCTCACCCTGTGACTAATCCCCAGGTGTCAAGACTTGATTGGGAAACTTTCAGAGCATTTCTCCTGCTTGCCACTAGATTTTGCCATGCAGCTCCGCACATACATCGGTCTTCTCCAAAAGCACCACCCATGTGTGCTGATGTCCATTCCTTTATTTCTGTGCCTTAAGACATGGACAAGGAGCTACTCCCTGGTGTAGGACCAGACTTTTTAGCAAAATGTACAGAGACTGTTGCAAACAAATCGCAGAGACATATCCACACCAAGTCATTTTGTGGTGTCTGGGGTTGCCTCCGAGACCATTGGCAATTGCAGCAAGATGAACCTGAAAGCCACACGGGAACATGAAGCCAAACGCGCGTTGCCACTTACAAGAAGACTCTTTGCTTTGACCAGTCGAAGTCAAAAGGGATGTTCCTGCAGTGGCCATTATTGCCATTGAAATCTCTGGCTAAGTTGAAGAGACCTAAGAAATCCAAGTGGGAAACGGCTCCTACCCCTTACTCTTGAACTCTAGAAAGGGTGCAAGGATGGCAACGTGCCAACCTGTCTCGCACCCGATCTCAGTCGGAGCTGATTTTGACTTTGGTCTGAACGCACCCTTAGTTCCCAGGCTCGTTGGCGATTTTGCAGAAAGTGGAAACCTTCAAGGAGCCCCTGCTGCTTATTTTAGCCACTTTACCAGCTCCCCCAGGCAAGTCTTATGACCCCAAAAAACTGCAGGGGCCTTCAGTCAGACTTCCATCAGCATGTTCACCTTCGCCACCGATGGCCTTGGGACCCATATTTGGTTCAGCCTCGACTCTGCTGCCCACTTTCTCTGCTGCCATCCCCCACACTGGTCCCGCTTGTATCGACGCCTGATGAGGATATACAGCTTATAGTGCTATCTGAATTGAATCTGCCACGAGCTCAACCATGCCACAACCTCAACTGAAGTCCTGAAACTGGTTGACAGCCCATCTGAGTCTGATGCCTTACCCTCATCACATGGTAGGGTACAGAATTCACAGTCGTTTTGGCAGAGACTCTGAGAATGCTATCTATAATGAGGGGCACAATTAAGTGCCTCTCTGTGAGGAAGACAGTTGGTATAAAGAATTTCCAGGTGTCAGCAGGCTTGACCCTCTCCCTCCCCGCTGATACTTGCCTAGTGTCTCCCCGGGTTGACCCACAGAGGAAAATGCCTCTTTCACCTTATTGATGACAAGGACGGCAAAGGTGCTAGATTGGCTTGCTATTGCAAACCATGTAAGTCAAAATGTGTGTTAACGCAATTGGATCAGCGGCAGACCCGCCCAGAGTTGACAGTGTTTATGGCTGCATCACTACTGGTTCGAAGGGCCGTCTGGGACAGGTGGAGTTTGGAGGATTTTGGTCCCAAGAGGAGACTCCACTCCACATCAACTTTTAAGGTATTCTTTTCACCAGGAAACTTGGTACAGGGTGCAGTGGGGTCCTGGACCTTGTGCCAGAAGGCCTTGTGCCTCTAGTAGTGGCTGGACCACCAAGGGATGTCACTTGGTGGTGACTCAGGCACATAACTGATCACACTTAGTGACCGTTTCAAAGTCGACTAAGCGTGGTGAATCGTCAGGGCTGAGGCATTTAGTGTATAGTGATTTGTAATAGGCGATAAGCTAACGTAGGATATCCTCATTTGCCGTAACCTGAGAGCCGCCTGGAAGAGACGAGGAGAGACGAAAGACGCGGGCCAGTGTGCGGCCTGGGGGTTCGCCCCCGCCATAGCGGCAGGCCTTCGCATATTTACAGAGGTATGCAGACTCTCTTCCCACTAGGTCTTGAAAATCTGCTAGCAACTGGGTTATTTGGGTATATAGTCAGGGTTGGGATGTGGGGAGGACCACAAGGTCAGGTCCACTCGGGCCAAATCTCTGTGCAGGGTTTGAAGAATACCTGTATGCTTCGATATACAAACCCCTCGGATATATGCCTTGAAGGCGTCCCATAACATAGCGTAGGTGTTCACCGTGCCTGCGTTCAGCCTAAAGTACTCAATCTTCTCTCGCAACTCTGAGTGGAACACCGTGTTGAGTAAAGCGGTTGAAGGGAAGGACCATCTGAGTTCCCAACCACTGCCATAAGGTATCATAAGACATCCAAATAGGGTCGTGATCAGACAATGTGCATATCTCACATCTAGGGGATAGCATGTTTGGAGAGGAACCAGTAATCCAGCCGAGTTCATATCGCGTGAGGGGCTGAACAAAAAGTATGACCTGGATTGGCAGGATAAGGGGTGCACCTGGTGTCCATGAGAGAATATTCATCCAGTATATTGGGAATGGCTCGCAATGTACAGGGATTGCCACTTGAGCAATTGCTTGTGGCATTGACTGCAAGATTTAGGTCCACTCCCAATATTAACATGTAATTGTCAAAGGAGGTTAGGGTAGATAGGTCTTGGAAGAATGCGGAGTTGTTGACATTGGAAGCGTATAGGTTGAGGAGCAGGACCCTCTTCCCTAGGAGAGTGCCTGTGACTTAAGACACAGCGACCTTGTTTGTCAGTGACAGTAGTGTGATGGCGAAAAGAGAGGGTTTTAAGAATCAGTATGCAGACGCAGTCGCAGCAGGCCCTGTAATTCAAAGTTATCTTAGGGTCCCCCAGGCGGTTTCAAAAGTGGGCTAAGATTTGAGGTGGATGTGCGTTTCCTGTAAAAAAGCCACTATTACTGAGTGGCGATTTTAAACATGATAAAATCTGCTTACCCTTACTAGGGTTATTAAGACCTCGTATGTTCCAGGTGAGAAGCGTGAGGTCAAATTGCCGCTTATTGCAGCCCATCATTCAAGCAGCTGAGCATTAATGAGGGTGCAGAGTCGGTGAGAGGTACCCCGCTGTGTGATGTAAGGCCTAAGGAGAGTGATATAAGGAAAAAAACGAGAAAAGACAAAAAGCACCATTCAAATTAACCCAATACCCCCCACCCACACCGAGCCAAAGGGCATCAGGGAATAACAAGTAGAACAACGATATAAATATTGAACTCAACATGGTAAATGCCGTACTCCTGGGGAGGCAACGAACGCCATAGGTGTCAGTGCCCCTTCGGAAACCTGTGACATAGCTCCAGATATGGGGAGGCAATGCAGACAAAAAAGTGTCTCACACAGAATCAGTAAAGGAGAAAAAGAGGAGTGCCCAGGCACTGCCATCACGGAGTTACGGAAGCTCAACCTGGGTTAAACAGGTCCGTGCTTGAAGGTATGTTCAATTCAGTCGAGGAGCGCTCGTGAGCGATGCGGGTCTGTGATGGTCCACTGGAACTCTGCTGTTTACAGAAGGCTATGTTCTCACCGGAGTGTCAAAGAATCTGGCTTTGTTGTCCAACATACACGGAGCCTGGCAGGATATAGCATACCATACTTAAAGCCATTTTTATGGAGCAGTGCCTTGACATTGTTGAACTTTCGCCTAGCTTCCTGGACAGCGATCGTAAAGTCGGGGTAGATGGAGCCCGTGGTATTTTGATATTGCAGAGGTGCTTTTTCACCGACCAGTTGGAGTGCTGTGTCCCTGTCCCTATAGTTGAGGAGGCATGCAATTATAGGGCGGGGGGTGGAGGAGCCAGAAGGAGGCTTGGAGCCAAAGGACCAAAGAGTTTGGTGAGAAGAGATTCAATAAACAGCTCCGGGGGACCCATATTCCTCGTCTCCGCACTACCAGTTATTCGCATATATTATTTCGATGCGATCAGACTTCCAAGTTCTCGTTCTTGATAGCAACTGCTTCTTAGGAGGTGCTCAGTTTTCTCCAGGTGATGTGTCACAGCACTCACGTTGTCCTTGACTCCAGACACGCATTCCTCCACCGCATCCAGGCGATTCCCATGCCTCTCCAGGCACTCCGCCATCCTATCAAGACGAGAGACCAGGCATCGAGGCGGACATCCATGGCACCAAAGCCAGCCCGCCTCTCCGCCACGATCGCCGCAGTGCCATCCAGTGAGTCTGGGGCCCGAATGGGATTGCGGGTTTCCTGTGTCAGATGATGTCCCGGACCGGGCCATGGTCATGGAGGACTCAAATGTTAGTCTCCGCTGTTTGGGGCCCCCGCGGCCCATGGCGGGAACACAGCAGCACACACAAGTGACTGAAGAAGTAGAGGTGGTAATGGATAGGGCAGCCGCTGATTCTCAAGTGCAAAATCCTGGAAGGTGTATATCGCCTAGTAGATGAAGGATAAGCTGAATCCCGCTGAGGCAGCAAAGAGCTACATGCAGGTGGTCATGCAGTATAGGAAAGGCCAAGGGCTGTGCGCTGCGAGTATGTAGGCCGATGGTCAGGTTGTCACGAGGCAGCACCACCTCAAACACAGCCCAGACATCAAAGATAGGGAAGCCTGTCTCATAGCCCGCCACGGGTCTGTGCAACAGCCATCAGCCCAGGAGCAGGGGATGTAGAACAAGACTCCAGCTAAGCAGTGGATGATAAGGGGTGCTAATGTCCACATCTGGGCCTCTCCGCCCGCATGGATGTCCCCACTAATCCAGGGGAGTGGGTGGAAGGCCAGCTTCCATGCAAGGCGGGGAGGAGTGAGATGAAGATTCCAGACTATCACCCAGGAAGAGGGAGCGTGAGGTCAGCGGGGCGGGGGCAGCAAGGTTTCCAGCCCCTCCATGGTACCTGGTTTTATAGGTTCTTCATTCGAGTCGGGCCGGAGATGCCACTAACTGCATCAAGGGGGCGGGACCTCACGGCCCTAATCTGTAGCCCAACTGTCCAGTCCCGCACCCCAGCGCTCAGAGGCTGAAGCGGAGTGTAGCCGCCATCCTGGTGCCTCCAGAAAATGGCAGCCCAGGTCACTCCGGTTGTACCACCCGGCATCATTCAGATGCGCCTGCGAGTCCACGGAAGCACAGGTCGGGCCCACCCAGGACACCAGGGGGAAGCAGGCAAGCCACAGGCAGGAATCAGGCAGCCCCAAGCAGTCTGTGGTGATGAGAGGGAGAGCAGGGCCAGCGGGGACTCAGCTACCCCTGCCTCAGGCTCACCCGCAGCCCTGTCAACGTGGGTCCTCTTTGGCAGGCTGGGCCTCAAACACCTCCTTCAACAATGCGGGTGCATATCGGCCAGGCAGGCTGCTGTGATCAGGCTCAGGAGGTCGCCACGGCTCCCGAAAGTATTAAGGGGGGTCGTTCTGTGCCCCCTAATGAGGAAGTGAGCAGAGTCAAAGCTGCATAGCCTTCAAGATGTGGGCAGTCATGTTGGCGGCGGCTTAGCCATGCAAACCACCCCCCATCCCGGATCAGCATTATGTTAGTGTTTGACCTAGGATATTACAGGATATGGGGAGCCTTGCTAAGACACTACTATTAAACCATCTTCCTATTCAGCCCCCGTTGCCCTGTTGAACATAGTTAATCATGTATCAGGTCCCAGTCTTAAAACTACCAAATACAACTGACCGTGCGTGTTTTGGCTTATATGAAGCAAAGGAAATGGGCACAGTTAACAAGCAGGATCATGGATAAATCAAACAACCCATACGCAGAGCTAGAAGAAAAATTCAGAGGTATTCTAAAGGCGGTAGTTACAAACTAAGATCTCTTTGTGCAGAAGTGGACAATATCGAAGATCACTTGATTCATTCAATATTCCCTTAATAAACACTGTTGTACTAAATTAGTGCAGAGGTCAAGGTCAGTTTTGGTAACTTGCCTAGAAAATGTTCCTGGTGCTCCCTGGTTTGACAGTGTTATGGTAGCCTGTCTTTTTTGACATCATAATGTATGGTCCGTTACTGTTTAAGTTGGCCATACAGTATTATAGCATGGAGGCAAAATGTCCACTGTTCTTTCTTTTGGGACACAGACACAGGCTCTTCATTAGAATAGTTTTGTTTTTGAAGTTTGGGTTGAAGTAGTCTGCTTCTTCAATTGGCGCTTGATGTTAGGTTTTCAACTTACATTATTTACTTTTCTAATGCACAGTCTAGTCATATGGGATCTTGGTCTTTCTAGTTAGTGAGGCACTTAGTTTCCCATGAATTCTTGCACCACCCTATCTGCTATATAGTGCCAAGAAACCCTTATGGTGCCCATGTGCATTACAATCCCATACAAAATTATGGCGATCAGGGTGCCCTTTGTGTGGATTCCCCTTTCACTTCAGTGTTCTTAAGGCTATAGTGATGAATGTTTTCGCGTACTGCCCCTTTGACTGTTTGGGCGCCAGGTCAGACCTTATAAGCTGTGAGTAAACGCTAATGTCAGTCTGAGTTGTGATGCCTCAAAGCCGACTCGTAGTTAGACAGATGGAGAAAAAGTCTGCACAGTAGTTGTAAGTGATATAAACACTTTCCTTGTGCCTCCGATCTGCGGGCTCAATAATAAGTCTTTGGTTCTCACAAGTTTTGCATGTGTATCACAGGTTTAGGGCACATCCTATGTTTATGGATGACTGCCAATGACCATGAATAAGTCACAACAGCACCTCGGTAGCAGCTTTTAAACAGGCATGGATTGCTTGCATATCTAGTTCATGTCTAGGTCTTATATATATATATCTAGTTTTATATAACAACTTTATTACTTTTTCATAAAACACAACAAAAGAAAGAAAACTAAGGCACCCAGATGTCAGACTGGATCTGGAAAATCTTGAGCAGTGCCTCTGTGCGCCAGTAGGTGGTGGTGATCGGCTCCATGTTGGTGTTGTCCATGTTGGAAAGGATGTTGCTGTGCCACCCCGGTGCTCTAACATCAGATCCTTTCTTTCCGCACCAGCAGTGCAGATCCAGAGAGCTACCTCGGCCACATTTTTGGCCAACCTTTTTTGACTTTTTTTGTCGTAGTTTGTTTCAGAGCTCCCTCCCTCTGGCACACCATTGGGCACCATAGAGCAGAGAGATGCCCGGCTGGGTTACCACCAGTGAGTTCGCCTGCTGAGCCCTCAGGATCCATCCATGGATCCGGGACAATGCCGCATTGGGATTCACCATCTACCATGGCTCTATTCACCAAATGCCGTCCATGGCGTGGTCAGCATCACATGATGACGATCCCATTGTCCTTCTTGGGGCCGCTCCCAGCCAACCTTGTACTGTCCAGGCCTTACCAACCCCTGAACGTTCCTCCATTGGAGTCACCCTGTGTCCCTGAAGGGGCAAAGAGGATGATGTGTATGGTCCTGTGGAGAAGGATCCTGCTGATGGGGAAAACTAGTATGAGGAGCTGGGAGATGCCAGTGGCCTAGACACTTCACCAGACAATGGCATGCTTTCCCTTCCGGGCCAAGCTTTGGAGGAAGGCACATAATTTGCCACAGTGATGCGCAGGGCTGTGGAGGTCCTTGACCTTCAGCATCCTGCTTTCAAGTTAAAGTCCTATGTCTTGACTGAGGTGCTTCCAGCGGGTCAGGTACCCCAGAACCATTACTGCCCTTCATGCTCTCCTGGGGGCCTGGGCTAAACCCTGCACAGGGGCTCCTGTGCACCGCAAGATTGCTCAACGGCATCGTCCCACCCCAGGGAACCTAGTCTAGTGGTCCAGGCCTTCATAGGCAAAACCAACCCAATCTTGTTCCGTGCTCCTCTGCTGGATGAGATATCCAAAGGTCCTTCTTCTTACCTTCTGTAAGAGCAGCTGTTCTTCCTCCAGTCTTGCCTCTAGGGCCGCTACTCCCATGCATTGTGGGATTTGGTCATGCAGCTGCTTCCCATGCTACCTAAAAATGGCTGTGCCATTGTCAGCAGGCTTTGCAGGATGGCTGGGATGTGGCCACATGGTGTGGACAAGTCACTGCAACTCCCTTGTTAGGGCCATGGCTTTTAAAGTAGCACTTCGCCACCACACTTGTTTGTTCGGGGCGGTTCAGTCATCACTGATTGACATGCCCTTTGATGGGTTCTGCCTGCTCGCCTAGAAAGCCGACGTGGCGATAGTGATTTTGCAAGAGCAGGGTCACTACTCTATCTTTAGTCCTCTCTATTTTGACTTGTCCGCAACAACAGTCCTTTCCTCCCTGTCACGGCAGATGAAAGGGCAATTTTGGGCATCTCCACTACCAGCCCTACCTGGTACAACAGACAGCCCAGTCCTTGCAAGTGCCCAAAGTGGATGCATGATCCATCCCAGGCGAGCTGCCCAGTGCCCTGCTTCCCAGGCCGCAGTAGCCCCCAAGCCTCTTTAGTGTGCCCTCCAACCAGCAGACACATCCTGTGGGAGGCAGGATCAGACATTACTTGTCCCAATGGGCCACCATTACATCGTATCGGTGGGTGCTCCAGATCGTGCAGAAGGGGTACGCCCTTCCATTCATGGATACCCCCAACCCTTGCCACCAATCCAAGAACGGCTGATGGAGGACCCACTCGCTTTGCTCCAGCAAGAAGTGCAGGCTCTCTTGACCAAGGGAGCCATTAAGAGGGTGCCCGTACCAGAGAGAGGGCTTGATTGCTATTCCCACTACTTTCTAGTTCTAAAGAAGGATGGAGGCCTCCGCCCTAGCTTAAACCTGTGCCCTCTCAAATACTTCCAGAGGAGAGAAATTGAAAATGCTCATGTTGGCTTGGGTTCTGTCTGCCCTGGACCCCAGAGATTGGTTGGTTGCGTTGGACTTGCAGGATACCTTTTTTCATATCCCCGTCCTGCCTGCCCACAGATGGTACATTTGGATCACTGTGGGCCACAAGCACTTTTGGCCTCACCAGTGCCCCTCGGATATTCACCAGGGTATGGCGGTGGTTGCAGTAAATCTTCTGGGGTCAGTTGTTCCAGTATTCCCCTAACTTGATGGTTGGCTATTGCGAGTCCAGGATATTCAGGCTGTGATAGCTATGTTTCAGTCTCTATCCTGGATTTCGGTGAGACTGACTTTGAGGTTGCTAGACCTCATGGCCTCCTGCTGGAAAGCATGCCTGCTGGCATATGCATGCTCTGCAGTGGGACCTGAAGTCCATTGGGCGCAGCACCAGGGGAATCTCTCTGACCTGGTCCAAATATTGGAAGGAACTTGAAAAGATCTGCAGCTGTGGCTGACGGACCGCGATATGGTCAGTGGCAGACCCCTTTACCTTCCCCACCCAGATTTCATAGTGGTGACAGGTGCATCACTGCTAGGTTGGGGCGGCCATCTGGGAGAGGTGGAGAACAGAGAACTCTGGTTTCCAATGGAGTCTCTGCTCCATATCAGTTTTTTAGAGCTGAGAGCGATCCACTTGGCACTGAAAGTCTTCCTACCATCCATCAAGGGGAGGCTAGTTCAGATTTTCAGTGACAACACCACCACCCTTTGGTATTGCAAAAAACAGGGCAGGGTGGTGTCATAAACTCTGTGCCAAGAGGTTCTGAGCCTCTGTACTTGGCTGGAGTGCCAGGACTTTTTCTGGGTTGTTCATCACTTAGTTGACCCTTCTGAATGCCAGGGCAGACAAACTCACCTAGTTGGGCCTGGTGGACCACAAATGGCATCAGCACCCGGAGGTGGCATGCACTCTTTTTATAGAGAGGGGCGAGCATTGCCTCAATCTGTTTGTCACAGCTGAGAAAGCTCAGTCATTTCTTTTGCGTATTGGAGTTTCCAAAGCAGCTTTCACTCTGAAATGCATTTAGTCTCGAGTGGAGTTTAGGACTCTTGTATGTCATTCTGCCAATATCATTACTGCCTGAGTTTTCAAGAAGATTCAAACCGACCAGGCCCATGTCATCCTAGTTGGCCCAGATTGGGTCTTGGAGAGTGTGATATCCAGATCTCTTGAGCATGAGCGTTGCTCGTCCTTTGCCATTTAAGGCTTTATGTACTGTGCAGCAGATTTTAAACTTAATTCTCTGACGTATGGGAAGCCAGTGAAGTTGTCGCAGAAGGGGGAGAGATGCTGTTCTGGCTAGCATATTCTGGATTAGCCGCAGCCAAAAGAGCATTACAATAATCTAGGCGGCTGATAAACAGTGCCTGAATGTCGTGGCGTTAGTGACTATGACCAAGGAATTGTCACTAACCTCGGAAAGAAGCCGTCGGGAGCGATGGGGCGTAGCTGATCCCCCCTCGACCCTGAGGCGCTGACTCTCGCAGAGGGATGGAAACACTACTGCTTGAGAAAGCCCCCCGGGGAAAAGGGAAGTGGAGAAAATAAGAAAACGCTGCTCTGCCGTGGTGTGTCTCTGGTCCTGCGCTGGTAGGGGGTCAGGATTATGGCCAAGGCGCTCTCCCAAGGTAAACTATAGAGGGAACATAAGAAGCAGAGAGTAAGTAAGCACCTCCCACCCTCTACGCAACTCAGGCACTCCAGGCTACAGCCTTCACTCTGCCACACTCTGCCACACCTGATACTTACAAGAGAGTTGAGCAGCTGGCGTGGTACTGATGTCAAGTAAAGGGTCCTGAGAGCAGGACGCGGTGTCTAGAGAGGGAGACACTGTTCTTCACCTCTCTGTTTGGTCACAGTCTGGGCGTTGCCAATGCCACGCAGGCAACAAGATGACGGGCTGAGCGGGAGCTGGGACTCGTGCAAAGAGTGTCCAAGAGTGTCCCTAACACTCGGAGCGTAGCAATATCAAATGTACAATGTTGCAGCAGGTTGAGCGCGTTTGCTGGCACTGAAGAAGTCTTACGCGCAAGGAGAAGGTCGGAGTGGGCAAACGGGAATTCCGTGTCACCGGAAGTTTTGCTACTCACGCTTCCGGGGTCTGTGGAGAATTGTCGGGTGGCGGTGATACTGGCGACTCGCTTCTGGAACTGGTAGGCAGCCGAGTCCTCAATACCGCCTCAGGGTTGTAGATCTTCAGGGATGTCCGCAAAAAGGTCACGTGAAGAGAGGTATCCCACGGGGAATACCATCCGCGATCCGCGACTGTAAATTAAATCCGTATTGTCAAGCCCCGATCCTTAGCAAAAGGGAGGGCTTTATCGTGATGTCGGCGGGACTGCCAGGGACCACTTCCGGGTTGCCGGCCGCAGGCATGACGGGAGTCGTAGTCCCGGTCTTTTGCACCGACCGCGACCTCCCTTCACGCGCCAGACATACCGTGCAGCGCGCTGGATGGAAGAGGTACCGGGGGAGTGGTGAGTGTAGCGCGCAGCGCCCTGGCTATGTGAGGTGCAAATCGCGACACTGAACCAGGGTTTTACGCACAGACAGTGGAAGGAGGGGAAATACTCTATGTAAGAGATTCATCACACGAAAGCTGAAAGCAGGTGCCAGCGGTAGCCGCTACCTGAGTTTTCATGGAAAGAGCCTGATCCAAATGAACACCCAGAATTTTAACCACTGTTTTAGGGGTAGGAACTATGCCTAAGTCTACAGGCCACCACTCTGCAGACCAAAGTGTATGGGCATTGCCAAAAAGCATTGCTTTCATGCCATCCAAGAAACTGGATTTAGTGGAAATAGTACTATTATAAGAGAAGTTGGGTGTCATCCGCATATAAGATGGGGCTGAAACTAAATTCTCTGATAATCTTAGCAAGGGGGGCCACCTATATTTAAACAATTTAGGGCTGATACAGGAGCCCTGTGGCACTTCCTTAGTGAGCTCAGTGGTACAAGATCGGTAAGGTCCAAAGTTAATGGTCTGTGTACGATGTGCTTAAAAGCTAGAGAACCATTGTAGAGCTCCTCCACGAATTCCTATCTCCTCCAATCTTTGAAGCAGTGTGTGATATGACACTGTGTCGAAAGCTGCAGATAAATCCAATAACACCAGCAGCACAGCCTGGCTGTTATCAAGAGAATATCTGATGTGATCTGTTACAGCTATCAGTGCTTATTCAGTGCTGCACATAGGTCTAAAACCAGACTGTGAAGGGTCCAGGCAACCAATAGACTCTATGTATTCTGTGAGTTTTCTCTCAATATAGCCTTCAAATTATTTGCTCATCAAAGGAAGAAGGGAGATGGGGCGATAGACAGAGCAGATGCCGGGAGATTCGCCTTCTTACGAATAGGGATTACCTGAGCAGCTTTCTACTCTAGTGGAAGTTGGCCTTCACTCGCAGATTGATTTTTATTATCTGGCAGATGGATGGGGCAAGCTGAGTGGAAAGCTGCAAGGAAATCTTGGCTGGCAAAATATCAGCATTCCCTCCACAGTGTCCACCCGAAGAGGAGTGAAGTTTTCTAAAAGTGGGGCATTATCCATGTTCAGTGGAGTGAGGATGTTCAGTTCATTTGAGATGTCACTGGCTCCAGGAAATTTATCATAAATCAAATTTATTGTTTCTTCCAAGTGGTTAGTAATAGCGTCACATAATGCTTGAGAAGGGAGGGTAACATCAGCGCCAGCGATGGGGTTAGTAAAAGATTTAAGAACTTTGTAGAGTTCTTTGGAATAGCTCCCTGCTCGGCTAAGTTGAGAGGCAATGTGGGCTTTCCAAGCTTTTTTTATATTCTTGTGATAAAGTGCTAAAGAAATCTTGTAGGATTCCTTCTCGTTCAGCTTGTGAGATAATCGCCATGGTCTCTCCAGCTGTTTGCAAATTGACTTCTCCTTACGTAATTCAGGCGAGTTACAGGATGCAAGCCGTCTCTGAGTGTCTTAGTATTGTTTTAAAGGAGTGATAATGTCAATAGCTGATTTTAGAGCATCCTGGTAGTTGTCTAAAATTCAGTTATTATCACCTGACTTGTTTATCATAGGAGCCGTAAACTTTTCCTTAAAGGAGTCTGGAGTAATTCTGTGCCACTGTCTCCTAAGACTGTGAGTGGTCTTGTTGGAGGGACTGTCCACATGAGTGCCAGTTATCTGAAATTCAATCCGGGAGTGGTCCGACCATACTACCTGGTGAGGGGCCTTGGTGTATATATAGGGAGAATTTGTTAAAATGAGGTCCAACATGTGGCCAGCAGAATGGGTGGGACCAACGTTGGTCTTTTTCAGGCCCAAGGAGGCCAGATCAGAAAGGAAAGGAACTGAGCAGCGTCCGTATTGGAGCTATTTTCACTATGCATGTTAAAATCACCTCATAAAACAAAATGTATAGAGGAAATAGAGTGTAAAGCAATCAATTCCATCAATTTGAGAGTAAAGTCCCGAAGAGGTCCTGGGGGACGATACACTAGAGAGCCTTTCCAACAGTCATGGGGCGAGAGTTCTATTTTAAAGATACAGATCTACATATTATCCTCCAAGCAATTCTCAATTATAGATACTTTCAAAGACTCTTTATACATAATGGCAATGCTTAAAATGTGATCATTTTCAGGGAGAGCCAAAGTAAAGGAGGGAGTGGAGGCGGGTTTAAGCCATGTCTTGGTAAGGAATCCCAGGTCAGGAGTTTGAGGTCAGCATATCCCATATTTCAACAGTGTGCTTGGACAGTGATCTCACGTTGGTGTTCCATATGCTAGGTTGGCCCCCTTTCTGCATCTCAGTCAGAGGTTTTGTTGTTTGTTCTTTCCCTTTTTTGCAAGGATATGTCTGGGGCACTGTTAAATGGTATTTGTCGTACTTCTCAGCCTTCCTGAGGCTGCCAGATCAACCCTCTGTTTTTAAGTGACCAGTTGGAACTCATTTCCTTAAGGGCTTACAGCATATGTTTCCTCCTGCCTTATTTGTAATGCCTTAATGGGATCTAAATCTTGTTCTTACTTTCCTCATGTCTACTCTTTCCATCTGCTCTATTCTTGTAATTTACTGCTCTTAATGATTAAGACTGCTTTTCTGGTGGCCATTCCATCATCCAAGAGGGTCAGCAAGCTTCAAACTCTTTCTATGAAACCTTCATAAACCACCTTTTTTCCAGACAAACTGGTACTACGAACGTGTGCCTCTTTCCTTCCGAAAGTGCTCAAGGAAGGCCATGGAAGGCCATGTTAGCCAGAGTATCACTCTGCCTACTTTCTACGCTCTGTCTCATGCTGCCAAGGAAGAGGAAAGGTTCTATCACCTAGACCCTAAAAAGCGCTCTCTTTTTACATTGATCGCACCAAAGTTCACCACGTGGACAATCCGCTCTTAATTGGGTTGGCCGGAGCGAAGAAAGGTAAGGCTGTCCTAAGACGCACCACCTTCTGATGGATTGTGCTTTGTATCAAAATCTGCTATGCACTGGTGAAAAAACAACTGCCGAAAGGACTTCGCGCCCATTTCACCAGGGCCAATGCTGCCACTACTGTATTAGCATGCAGGTTCCAGGTCTTGGATATTTAGCAGGCAGCTACTTGTGCATCTCTGCACATGTTTACCAAAAACTCCTGCCGTAATAGCCAGGGCTGGCATGACGGGCATTTTGATAGTTTGGTCCTCCAGAACGTTTTGCTCCAACCAGTTCTCAGACCCACCTCCGGGAGCTATTGCTGGGGACTCTAAAGTGAGGAATCTGCAGTTAGAAGTCTCTATTAGAAGGACAAGTTACTTATCTTCGGTAAAGGCTTATCTGGTAGAGACTCCGTCTAACCGCAAATTCCTCACTGACCCTCCCATCTTCCCTGTTTAATGGCCTGGGTCCTTCCCTAAAAAGATACCACTAGATTGTGCACACTGGTTAACACATGTACATTGGGTTTTTAACGTGGCTCTGCATTTTTGGTGCCGAAACAGTCACGAAAGAAACAGATATCAGTGTGCCACAGTAGCGTTTATATGGGCACCGCAATGTCACTTCGGACGTGGACGACATGGAGATGATCAACGTCACCTACTGGTGCAGTGGTACTGCTCAAGATTTTGCGGATTCAGTCTGACACCTGGGGAATATGCTAAGGTGAGGAATCTGCGGTTAGATAGAGTTTGTACCGGTCAAGATGTTATCGAAGGGAAGTAACTTTAGTGCCTTGGTATTGGAAAACTCCGACGTTGAATTATGAGAGAACTTTGACAGTCTATGTTCTTGCTGTCTCCTTTGTGTGAAAGAAAATAGATTTAGATCATTTAACCTTCAGGCCGGATGCCCAGGTGCCTTCTTGTAAAACAAAGTCAGTATTTGGATAATGCGGCCTCAGATACACAGGGGTTTGTAAGGAAAGGTAATACATCATTGGCATACCCATCAGCTCATCTCTGTCCCCAGCTTTAAGCATTGTAGCCAATTAAATTGGCTAATGGATGTATTGCAATGGCAAATAAAAGGGAAAGATAGGGGGCAATCCTGCCTAGTGCCTCTATGGATTGGGAATAGATTAGAGACCACGCCATTGACTCGCACCTGCACCAAGGGTTCTGAGTACAGGAGTTTGACATATATTTGAAATCTGGGTCCAAATCCCAGATAGGGATGTACTTGGTCTAAAAATGTCCAGTCAACAAAATCCAACTCCCAAAATCAATAAGCAAAAATGCGCAAGAGGCCTCGATTTGATGGAGATGGGCCAATGTGAAATGTGCTCTGCAAATACAGTGGAGGATGCTATGGTTGGGTTAAAGGCCACACTGGTCCAGGTGAACTAGCAACATAAGAACCTGTAGCAACCTGTTTTCCAGAGCCTTGGCAAAGATATTAACCCTCGTATTTATAAGGGAAATGTTCCTGCATGAGTTACTCTGGTTTGGAGGGTAGTTATCTTGCATATAACCACATTACCGACCAAATCTTATTGTGGTGGGAGGTTCCAGTTGTTTTGGCCTCAGTATAAAGGTCAAGCAGGTGGGGCAACAACGTTTCTCGTATTTTGCAATAAATTTCATGGGGGATGCATCCGACCTATTTTTTTGGGATTTCATGCCTTGTAGTGTGTCCCCTATCTCCTCTAATAAAAGGTGTTAGTCTTACTCCCTTCTGAGAGAAGGCATCAGAGAGAAAAGTGGGAATTATCAGTAAGGAGTTAGTCTCTTTGCGGAGTTATCATTGTTGGGAGACGTAAAGTCTTTGTAAATCGAGTGAGATTGTTGCAACATTTGCCAGTTATTATCAAAGTCATCGTTCCAGATGAGACCAGGATTTCTTGGATGACTCTGGATGCCATCACTCCAGTGGCTAGCCAGTCGAATGATTTCTTAGATTTTTCCACCCATGCACAAACTTTCCTAGTCGTTGCCCGCCTGAATGCTGGGCCTCGTCTAGGGACATTTGAGGCAGTGAGAATCTGTCTTGCTCAAGTTTGCGATGGATGGTCTGTGATGCCTCCCTTAAACAGTAACATCAAAATTCAAGTCTCAAGCTCAACTAATTGTCCCTGTTTATCTCGTTTCTTACACCCAATCTAAGCCTTGGCAAGGCCTCTGATGGTAGCGTTCCCAGACGCCCGTAGCGAGCCTGCCGTACTCACAGATCCCTGATTTAAATCAAAGTAGGATAGTAGCTCTGTTGAGAGGAACTTCAAGCAGTTGTTGTCAAGTAGGTCCCAGGCATTGATACGCCAAATAGGATGAGGTTCGGTAGTCTGTAATCCTAACCTGATAGTAATCAGGGAGTAATCATAGATGTCTCTCGGGAGGATGTTAGCCTCCGTCTTATGGAGAATGTCTTCCGAGGGGGTGAGAATGCCTATCCGGGACAGAGTTTATGTGCCACTTAGGTGCCACTGAGCCACTGCTTATATTGGGGATGTCATATTCTCCAGGTGTCCCACAGTCCCAGAAAGGATGTCCAGTCCTGCAACCGCTTAGCCCTCCCTGTCTTTTTAGTCATATAAACTCCAGTGGAGTCTGACTTTGGGCTTGACGAAGCATTAAAATCTCTGCCAATCACAGTGATTCCTGTTGGGACGGTCAGTGCTACAGCTTCAACGGCCTCACATGTGGACCTATGAAAATGTGAGGCATGTATACACTGAGGAATTTGTGTTGGTGTCCGCCCTTATGTATCCACCTTGTGGGTCTGGGGTTATTGTATAGACTACAAACTCGAAAGTCCTATGCAATAGGATGTCCACCACCCTGGAGCTTTTGGCACACCCAGCATGGAAGGCTATCGTACCTAGATCGTCCCAGAAAGGAACACCTCCAGCCTATCAGATGGGTCTCCTGTAGCATAAGGCCAGCAGGAGTAGCTCTTTTGTTGTAGCAGCCCCTTTGATATGGTCATTCAAACCATTGATGTTCCAGGACATAGTTACGAAATCAGACATGAGGTATCGAACTTGGGGGTTTGATTGTGTCAGTATTTTCCAGCTAGCCAGTTTTTGAACCAGCAAGGCCTGTTGGGCTTTATCTGCAGATGGGTTTCAGACGTCTTAACATGGATACATAGGGTATTGAACTGAAATGTTAACTTAATGCATGGGTTAACACCCCACCCTCCAGCTCCCCTCACCTCCACCCTAGAAGTATCTGTTGGCCAACAAACCCCTCTACACAAACCAGTCTTACAACTTCTGCAGGACATTAGTATGTGGAACTCCCCTGCTATGCTGCTCTGTCATGGAGGCTTTCTCCTCTTCTGAACCTGTTACTCCAGAGTCAGTTGAGTCCACCGGGACAGCCAGTGGTCCATTATTATCATCAAAATCAATGCAAGGGTGGTTTTTATCCATGTCAGAGGATTCTGAGGGTACCCTGGTGTGCCCTCAGGTCTTAAGGGAATAGGTCCTTCCCCTAGGTTTAGGCCCCAACACATCTAGGGACAGGCAATCACGCTGGCCCTAGGAGTCCTGTGATGGAGGTTTGCCGTTTCCTAAGTGCTTACTTTTCCACTACCCTCTCCCATGTTGCCTCTGAGGTCTCAAAAAAATGTGATCCAGAATTGCGGACAACCCTGAATTTCGCTGGGAAGAGTAGCATGTATTGTAAGCTCATGGGGGGGATCTGCGGCACTGATAAAAAAAAACAAAAAAACAGAAGTCTCTCCCGGGGTGGGCCAGGGCCCAGGTGTGTCGCATATTTTTAAGGGTAGGATGAGGCCCCCTCCCCAATCCTCTGAAAAGGCCTCAGACGCCCCGTCCCTGGAGCCATTTGAATAATTATGGGGAGTGGTGTGTGCAGCCCCTCTCCCCAATGCCATCCCCTGGGGTCTGTAATTTGTTTATGGGTAGGAGACAGTGCAGCTCCCCTCCCCGAGCCATTTTTAGGCCTATTGTAGCCCATCCTCTAGGCTGATTTATTTTGTGGGGGTGGAGGGGGGAGTGCGGCCCCCTCTCAGAGTCTGTTTATGCTTTGGGGCTGAAGTCCTTTTTTTAAATGAATGGGCGCTGTGCTGTTCCCCCTTCATGGGACATTGAAAGGCCCTGGGGACTCCATCCCCCGGGCCCATTTTTTAATTTAGGAAAGGAGTCGTGCGGTCCCCCCCTTACCAAGCCTCGGTGACACTATCTGCCGGAGCCTGAACTAAGCTGAGTCTTAGTGAATCTGTCAGACAGGGAACTCAACTTTCCTCTTTCATTGTTGGGAGCACAGATAGATCTACTCCCCAGGGAGGGAGAAAAGGAACATAGCCAGCTTCTGCCGGCACCCAGGATGGCTGCCGACTGGGGCCCATCGAATCAGTAGCATTGTTAGCATAAAAACGTACCCACTGGAAATCATGATGCAATAAGTTAGTTATGTCAGGCTGTAATACGATAACCAGATGTTGTAAAATCAATCTCAGAAATTTTTCAGAATGTGTGTTTAAACATACTATAGGTACCAAGAATTCCATGATGCTTAGGGTCAGTAATAACTATGTAGTACTGAGAGGTTTCACCTACAAATAATTCTATTGCATGATGAGAGAAAACTTCCTCTTGTATAGACCAGTTTGAAAGCTAAGTATTGTATGTCCTAATACCATGCACACCATTTGCTTTACATTTTCCTTTTTTTTTTTGATAATGTATGTGGCAAGGTGTATTATACAAAACGTTTCCTGTTCATAAATTGAATAGTATGGTTACTATTAGGTACTGAAGGTATTGCTTCCTTTTTTAAACTTTTTTTTCTCTTTTCTATTACAGTTCATGACCTGCAGAGCTTTGGACTTGATAATGTAAGTATGCTGCTAGTACTGTATGTAACCTTATTTAAATATAAGTGTTTTTGTTTTGAATTTGCAACTGAAATAGAACCGTTTACTCTACCTCCTATATCTAGTAGAAACATCTAGCCGCAGATTCCTTAACTTGTGAATTCTCCCCAGGTGTCAGACTGGAGCCGGAAACTTTTCAGGAGTCCCACTGCACGCCGGCTACGGTGTTGTAAGGCACCGTGATGATCTTGACTCCGGTTGGGGCCATATAAGTACCCTCCGGT
Source organism: Triturus cristatus (assembly GCF_964204655.1). Taxonomy (NCBI): domain Eukaryota; kingdom Metazoa; phylum Chordata; class Amphibia; order Caudata; family Salamandridae; genus Triturus; species Triturus cristatus. Next base: position 1,360,114,218 of record NC_140590.1, read on the forward strand.
GCGGGGGCTTCAGTTACTTCTTTTCTACGCTGTAACGCGGATCCGGGGAAGTGGATCTCTAGACGTTTTTCAGTCTGCTGTGATAGTTTTCACCGTTTTTTTTGCTTTAAACAGTGTGCCAGCTCTCTATTGCTTCTGGGTTTAAAACCTGTGAGTCTTGTGCTTGACAGATGTTGAGTACAGATCCTCATTTCATATGCATGTGGTGCCTGGGCGAGCACCATGACACCGAACAATGCAGCGCTTGCCAACAGCATTGCGGGAGCAGCGAATGAAGCTCCAGGCGGCGCGGTTATCGAGGACTTCCAGGTCTCCTAAACATCGGGCGAGCCGTTCCAGAGGCCGTTCTCCTTGGCGTCTCTCTCCATCCAGTGAACGGCGAAGAGGTTGAAGTCCCCATCCACATCCCACAGTAATGGTCGTCGTATGCAATCGAACTTGCGGCCCTCCGGGGCTTCTTAGTCTGACAATGTGGGTTCAAGCGGCTCCTCACGCCCTCATGCTGAGGACTCATGCAAGAGTCGCTCCTGTGCTTCCGCACTTTTCCTGGAGCCGGAGCGACTCGGACCTAGATGTAAGAGTATTATGAAGCTCTTTATGTCATATTTGGGTCCTCATCTTTGACAGGAGCGCCTTCGGGCCCCAAAGAAGTGATGGGTGCAATGACTACTTCTTTGCTGACTGGTCCATCCTCGGCGGCAGATAGGCCTTTGGATAGTGTGATACTGGTGCACAGCCCTTCGGAGTTCACATCTGTGGTACCGACTGACTCTGGGACGACTTAAGTTGTTCCTCCGGGATAGGTTTAAATGGCGCCGGAAGACTCTGAACTGAACTCGGTGCACGAACCTGCTGAGAGTTTTGAGTCATCAACATCCCCTCAGCTCGTTTTGTTGGCACCTTTCCACTTTCTCATCCCGAGGTCGATACGGCGCCATGTCAGCGTCGATCAACATCGTTTACGGAGCCGATAATTCATGGTTCTGTGGGTGAACAGTTTGTGGAAGGAAATGTGTAAGGGTTTCCTTTTGTGTATCCAGTGCATACAGATCCTCCTACGATGGATAGCTGGATTTTTGAGTTAGGCAAAGCAAGCGGGTTAGAATCCTCCCCGGATTCAAGCCTTTAAACCCCCCCGGCCTTGCCTTGGAAGACAGCTTTTCCTTGGCAGATATGTTGAAAAAGGTGGCTACTGTTCTACATTTGCCTTCGGTAGAGAAATCTACAGACCTCCTCATTGAGGTTCTTCATCTGGGTCAGTCAGGCCAGTGCCTCCCTTTTGTGAGGCATTATATGATATTTTACTGAGGGCACGGGCTAGACCCGATACTGGTGCACCTGTGGACCGTACTATTGTCCACAAGCACCACCCTGCCCGGATGATCCTTCCTGCAGCCTTCGTCAACCGACACAACACAGTTTTGTGATTCAGGTCGCTACAGCTTCCCAAGATGTGTATAGTATTCCTCATATTCCGATTGATTCCCAAAAGCAAGACTCTTGTGGAAAACGTATGTTCTGTTCCACCAGTGCGGCTTTATGTTCCATTAACACAAGTAGCGTTCTTGGACGTTTTTTTCATGCCTTATGGGATTCGTTGCAGCAATTATTGCCATCTTTTCCAGAGGCTAATCGGAATGAACTGAGTCATTTGATTTTGGATAGGCAACAGGCAGCTAGGTTAATCCTTAGATGTGGAATGAACACCACTGATTGGATTGGTTGTGCCATGGCGTCTTCTGTGGCTTTACGCCGAGGAGCTTGGCTTCATTCTGCCGGATTTTCAGAGGCAGTCCAGTCAGCTTTAATTGACATACCGTTTGATGGCATTCATTTGTTTGATACCCATGCAGATGTCGCTTTGTGTAGGTTTAGGGACATTCGAGGTGGCTCAGACCCTTAGCCCTGTGCCCTTCTTTCAACTTTTTCCTGTATTTTAAGGGAAACTTTCCTGTGTAGAAAGCTTCTCTTGGTTTGTAATTTGTCTCAAAACTGCATTATGGCATGCTTTTTGCAGTGTAACGTCGCAGGATATGGTGTTCCTGCATTTGCAGGGCTTATTTTATAGAAGTAGTCTTGCTGTCAATGACAGGTTGTCTTTCTTTGAGACACTACGTGTTTTTTTCCCTACCCATAGGTAGGTTTTTCGTTTATCTCTGCTGGCTGAGAAGATCCTCACTCGAGAGATTTTATTCTATGGTTTCGTTCTCATGTGTGATTGATTACCTGTGTTACCTGCTTGTAGGCGCATTTGCAATGGGCTTATTACCTCTTCCTTTCTCTAAGTGTGGGTGGGTCCCTGCTGGTGCTGGACTGGACCTTTTATTTCATTGGAACTTTAGTTTCTTGGTTCATGGTTTCTGTTGTTAACTTCTTGTCTTAATTCAGCAAGTGGTATCCCTTAAATGTGACGGTACACAGCATTTGGTTCTCTTCTTTTGAAGCGTTTTTTCCTCTGCTTATGTTGGGGGTTGATTTTCTTCAATAGTTGCAGGTTGCAACTTATTTATTCTTGATGCCTTTCATTGGTATGGCATCAAGGTATTCTTATCCCTGCAGGGTTGCCATGCTCCTCCTGTAGGATTAAGGTGTATCCATCAATGTGGATGTTGAGTGTCTCTTACACCTACGTGTTTTTTTTTTTTTTTTTAAGAAGAAACCTATTTTCTAGTGTTCTTCTGTGAAGAACACGTTACACTTAACTCTCAAGTTTTTAAAATACTAGGTTGGGCGGTGCTGCCAATTACCATTTCATTTTTTGTGGGTGGAAGTTTTTCCCTTCCTTCTTTGAGTGATCCTTGTCTGATTTCCTGATGTGCTAAAGCTATTTAGTCGTTTTGAGGAAGGACGCTTTTCGGTCTCTTCCTTCAGTGTTCTGTTATTATGTTCTGTTTTGAAGCTCCAAATCTTTTCTTTTTTTTAAAGTACATATTTCCATTATGTACAGGCAAGTTTTCTGATTGTACATTTTGGATATCATTCTGCTCTTTGTAAGTGTTCAGAGTATGTAGCAATATGTTTGCCTGTCTCTGGTTATGAGACAGTGAGTGTATGCCTTATATGTATGAGGTCCGTATATTGGCACACATATTCATTGGGCTATGAGTGTGCAGATTTGCATAGGATTTCTGTATATATGTGAATGCACATATTTCTGTCAGACGTATATCTATATATTCATTACTTTTCTTTTGGGATACATTGGTATTGGATTTTAGATGCGTCTTTTGTAGCTTGCAGCATCATGCTGTTGTTCTTCCATTCCACCTCTGTGGGGTTACATAGTAGATGAGCCTCTTAGTTCGCTCTGGCGGTCATTCTTTTTTTTCAAGGATAGATCTTGATTTTAGCAGTCCTTCTGCTTATTTTTTTGTCTGTCAAGACAGTTCAATGGATACTTATTTATTCATGTGTCGTCATTACCTTGTTTAGTAATCCCTTGTCTGGGGGTCTCTCAGACTCATGGCCCTTATATACTGTCAGTGTTGTTACATATGACAAAATATGATTATCCATTTTCAGCTGTGATTATGATGGTGCTTTCATTATGCCAATAATCAGATAAGACTAGATGTTTAGTATTGTAGTTGTAATTGTCATGACCCACTCAGTGTATCATGTCTTTTCGTTATGCACCATAAGTCTGTTTCCAGTGTCTTGCCTTCTGCAGACATAGGGTAATTGTTCGGTTTGGTTTATTTTGTATTCCATGTTTCACATAATTAGTGTATTTATGTTATCTATGTTACACTTCTTTCAGCCCTGACGAAGTTCAACCTTTGAACGAAACGCGTTGGCTGATGCTTTGCGCTAATCCCATGGATTGTTTGAAATAAAGATTTAGATATTTTTTAAATGAAGACACTGATCGAGCTTCTTTATTGACATTATATTAACTTGGGAGTGCACCGCTCCATTGTTCTCAAAGTTCTGTATATCTGCTTGGCAGTTGGCATCCTACAACGGCGGGTGCAGGAGCAGAGGGTGCACACGGACTCTCATCATATTATTAATCCATTACTTGGGAATCACATCGAGGAAGTGTGGCAACTGGAGTCCGCCATTGGCTCTTTACTTTCATGCCACATTTTTGTGTTAGACACCATTGTTATAAAAAAAAGAATGACTGTGGCATCTTTCACTCTGGTCATCCTGTTTCTTCTGATTTCCCTCTAGCTCAGCGGTCCATTGTGAGTTCCTAGTTCTCACTGTTTACTATCGAAAACCTTACATGGAATTGCCGTTAGTTTCACCTTCAGACTTCTTAATCCATGGTTTCACTTCTCCTTTGGGTCATGTACTTGTTGGTACAGCTGATGGTTGTGTATGGATGAAGCTTGTTCTCCTTTTCTGTAGTCACATTTTGCTGTGCCTACAGAAGATCTCTCTTTACTTTGGATGCTGGTCCCTTTTTAGTTTATACCGGCTGGTCCTTCTGGTCTAAGGGTTCTTTTACCCGTTGGGGATCGAATACTGTTGTCTGGTGTCTTCTGACGTTTCTGTGCCTGCATTTCTTTTCTATTTACATTGTCTGTGGTCATTGCCATTTTTTTCATCTAATTCCTACTTATGTCTGGTTTTGGTTAATTTCGACCAGTTGGCTCTCTTGAGAACGTTCGTAGGAGATTAGTTTGCAGACCCTCACCCGATTGGGTATCGCTATGGTATTTAATTCAGAAGTTAAGGAATCTGCAGCTAGGTGTCTCTATCAGATGTAAAAGTTACTTACCCTCCGTAACGATGTATCTGGGAGAGACCTAGTTTAGCCGCAGATTCATAAACGCCCTGCCCATCCTCCCTGCTCTGCGAACAACATATGATTTAGAGCTTATGCCCCTTTTTTACTGTTATTTTTAACTGGTTTTATACTCCAGTGATTACTGTTTTGTGTAGTGGTATGACTTACCAAACCACATCGTCTTGAATCATAGGTCTTGTTCTGGTATTACCATACCATTCGTTTCCATTTGGGAGTGACCGGTAGAATGAAAGGTCTTTTGCAAGGCTGGTTAATACATCCGTGCACAGGGATATATTTTTTGCTTTTGTAATTCATGTGGTTCTTGCCTTTAAGTCCTTGTCTGGTGTTGCAATTCCATTTATTGCTACATTATAATTATTGTTTCATAGAATGTTTGATCTTTTTTGCACACTGTTTCCACAGCTAGTTTCTATGGTGGCTCAGAGTTCTGGCACAGAAGGTTTCACAAAAGAAGCTGATGCGCCGGAGGGGACTTGAATGGCTCCACTGACATCACAACCAGAGTCGAACTCATTACGGAGCTATATTACGCTGTCCCCCTGTGTGCAGAGGCACTTCTGAAAAATGTCCAGATCCAGTCTGATGCCTGGGGAGAATTTACAAGTTAAGTAATCTGCGGCTAGACTATGTCGCTACCATAAACATTGTTACCGAAGGTAAGTAACTTTTCCATTAGTAGCCTTGTGTTTTTGTCTTCTCATTGGCATTCATTTCTGAAGGTTCAGAGTGAGCATACTTTTCGCAACTGACCTCTTTCAGTTAATTGTTTACAAAGCACAAACATACAGCTATCCCAAATAGAGTACTTCTCTAGGTACAAGAGTTACCTGGTTACTTTTTTTGTTTTCAATGAAGTTCAGCAATTCTCTGCACGCTGAATTGTTTTAGCTTCCTTACAGAATCTGGTTGGAAAAGGAAATTAGACCTTGATTTCTCTAAACAGAGTGAATAGGGAGGAATTGTGGCAAGTTGGGAAGTGTTGGATGATTAGTCTGTAAAGCCAAAAAAGGTTTCTCGACCCTAGGAAAAACACTGTTGTGCGGATCATTACAAGCATCACAATCTCAGGGTGGAAACATGCACATAGAAATATCACGTCAATGTTGCTCCTCTGAATGGTAAGAAATTGCTGTAGAAAGTGCAGTCTCTGTTATGCGTAGTCTGCCATCTGCGTTGACTTGAGATAGTCACCAGGCTGGAAAAATAAAATTTCCATATTTACAAGATGGTCCTTTTATGGCATTGCCTCACTTATGGGAAAATTCCTGGACCTGTCAAAAGTCTCCGCTATTGTTGCCTGACCAACTCCTCAATGTTTTGGAAACATACCAGGGTTCCTGGAATTCTGCAGTTTTTTAAAGCTTTTTATTACCAATATTTCACAAACCGTAACGCCTATTACATCAATATTCAATAAAGGAGTGCCGTTCATGGAGTTTAGGGGTCACCACAATTGCAGCCTTTCCAGAACATGTGTTTGCTCCACCTGGGGCCATGTTATACATATGGCTCACTTTCCCTGTTTGCAACACGGCGCACCCTTCAAAAGATGCCCTGGGCACATAAAGGAACAGTGCGCCTTGTTACAAAGAATGCACAGCCTCCATGGCATCCTCAATTTTGTGCTGCCTATAGGGCAGCACGTTCAAGTGGAACACCCTCTCATGTTAGTGCTGGTGCTACATATGAACCAGCACTATCAGAATTACAGAAGGGGATCCTCCAGTGTCTGCGGCCCCTTCTGTAATACCATTGTGCCCCGAGGGTGCACAAAGTGGGCACATATGCTGATTGTGCCCACAGGGCACAATGTATAATACGGACCCTGAATTCGCTTTTTATCACATTTATAGCCTAAATGCAATCCCAGACTCTCAAATCCAGACTAAAACCTAATTCTTCATAAAATTAAATGACACAGATAAACTATGGAATAGGGTTCAGAAGCTGTCTGGTAATAAAGTCAGCTTTCATTTACCTGCTGTTTTCTCAGCAAAGCAAAGTATTCTAGATAGACCATTGGCTTCATTTTTTTTCAATCTGCATGACAGTCCTGGTGTTACGGTGATACCTATTTTTATTTGATGTTGATTCTATCGCATTTGGATGAGCAAATTGAAGAGCTGAAGGCTTAGGGGATGGATTTTTCACAGATGAAACTCAATCTTTGAGGAGCACTGATTTCTCAGAGTCCCAACATTAGATGCATGATAACTGCTTATAGAGAGTCACATTGAACTATCTAGAGGTGACCAAAGGTCCACCTATATTCCATGAAATTTAGTATGAGATGAATGTCATCTCAAGGTTAACATTTTATTCTAACCATCGCAGCTAAATACAAGGTACTGGAATTTGATAATTCTTATCTTACAGGTCACTCGTGCTCTGATTAGACTTAAGCAGTGCTTCAAAGGTGTATGTGGTGGACTTAAACAACTCAAGTTTAGGAGTTTCTTGCTTTCTGTGAATAGAGTGATCGGGTAAAGGGCAAGGATTACTTATGCCACTTAGAACTCTACCTTGTACCTAAAAAACATTTGTAAGGGATTTAATCATATAACTACATAGCAAAACGAGCATTTCATACATCTTGCCTTAGATGTCTACATGTCTAAGATGGCTTATCTTTTGGAATGTAGTGTGTCATCTGCCTTAATCTTACTGTATTTGTTTTTTCAAAATGTTTTTGGTTCAAGGAAAGTTGGATTTACTCCAATAGTGGGGGTTTGGGTCTTTTCAATATGGGAGGAAGGGGCGTTTTCTCCATTGGGGGTTTGCAATTGATCTCCCCGGGAATTGAAAGATCCTTTTCAAGGGCATCTGAACAGCTGTATAGGGGACTCATACTTTCACCTACAGACCAGTGGAAAAAGGGAGCTTCAGTGTCAAATCCTGTGTCAGTTTCTGCTGTTTTGTCTACTCTTCCCTGTCCTTATTTGACATGTTCTTGGTTGCTACATTTTCATAAATAAGTTTTGTTAAGGTATTTTTGTTTTTTAAATGTCCAGAGTTTTTATGAATGCCATTTTTCCATAATTATGAACTCCGTATGTGAGTCTTGTGGTGTCATTCCTGAAAGAGCATCATAACTTCTTCAACCAAGAAGCTTGATGAGTCAAAATCTGTCATGAACCAAATCCTGGTGTAAAATATCAAAGGATGAAAAACATTGCCCAGCCGCAGTTTACCTACCTGGGAGCTAGCCACAGATCAGATAGACTGGAGGTTGGTCTAATTCTGGTTTATAGAAGCAATTTTGTCAGATTCTAGTTTCTGATAGATTGGTAGGGTTCTGAGCCTGATGAGTGCAATCGGAAGCCATCAGAGACCATCATTACATTATCCAGTTAGTACTCTTTTGTGAGCTGTTTCTTTTGAATCCTTGGCAGTTTCTGGCCCATAATACAGGGGAAGAGCGACTGAAACTTTCATGGATGGCTCTTGCCTTTACAACCTCTGTGGCTCTGATTTGCTTTGGCTCTTTTGTAAATCTAATTTTTCCAGAATGCACTGTCCACATACATTTCTTAGCAGTCTGATAAAAACCATGCAACTGAATACATTGGAAGCCTTTTGTTAGTTGTGTGATTAAAAACATCTGCTTTGGAGCTGCCGGTACATTCTTTGAACTACAAACTCATGCTGCCAGCAGCCATATTGGGATTCAAAGGTGTCTAAACTGTGCTGTGACTTGGACTTACGGATGTCATGCTGTTTTGAAAAGTAAATGTCCCTTCCAACCTCTTACCATTCCAATGGTCACTAGAAGCAGCTGTTACTTTTTTAGGGTGAGTTCATTCCCAGCGTGGAGCTACTTCAAATCCGAAAGAACCATATACTATAGAGTGGGTAACCCAGATACAGCAAGGTCGTAAAGGTGCATTTAAACTCAAAGGTCAGGTATTGGTACTTGTATTGATCATGAGCGTTAATGTAAAAGCTGTCCTTGTAAGGTGCCTGTATCCAAAACATGGAGTTTAATAATTTCGACGGAAGGTTATTGGTATAATTATAAGACTAGTTTATTCTTTATAGAAAAGTGTTGTTTTACCGAAAACATGCCAAAAAAGAAATAACCCAAAGGTTTCTTGATATTTGTTTAAGTGCTATTGCGAAAGGGACTTTTGACCTAGTAATTCTCCATCGAAAGATGCTTTCTGGTTAAAATCAAGTGAACTGAAGACTGATATGTGTCTGCACATATCAGTAAGGTTCACATCATAGAATCTCTACTTGGGACATTATGACTGCTGCTTACCTACCATGCAATCACTTTGTAAACCTTTGTTGGAGACAAAGGAATTAGTTGTTATTGTCTGCCACTGAGAACTTGTTAGAGTTATTGTAAGATTGTAAATTGTTCTTCTTTTTTCTTATTGAGATACCATTTGAATTAAAGTGGAGGGCAGTAAAAAAAAGCATGTCATTACTATACCCTGCCTACCAAACCATTATTTTCCTACCTTTCTCCATGCCCCAACCCCCATCTCCAATTTGCCCCTTAATTGGTTCTGACTTCATTTCTGTGTCACTGGTCATGAAGAGAGTGATCACAGGGTTTTGGGCCTACGTGGACACACGGACTACTGCGCCGGAGTGCATCCCATGACCTTCTCAGTGTTCCCTGCCTGCTCTGAATTTCCCTCAACTTCCCTGTGCTCTCTACCTAGAGGCCCAGCGCGACCCATCACAATCGATCAAAATGGGCTGAGTGTCTCGCCGGAAGGGCTTCGCGACCTTACATGTGGAACCAACGGGGCACTTATCTGATGATGAGGAGGAAAGAGCAGACAATCGGAGGGAGGAGACAGCAGAGGGCCCTAAGCTGGTGGACATAATGCAGGCAATCACCTCCTCAAGAGAGGCCTTGGAGACCAAAATGGACGCCATAGGGGTGGATCTCAACTTGCTGAAAGACGATCACCGCAAGTTCAAGGAGCGGGTGAAAGCTACTGAGAAGTACCGGACGCACTTACTGCCTTGCAGTGCTCGCTAGAATTGGTGGACAAGGTCAGGATCTTAGAGCTGAGAGCAGAGGACAGCGAAGGGCGCTTTTGCAGGAATAACCTGCGCATAGTGGGGGTTCCGGAACGGGGAGAAGGAGATGACACCGTTCAGTACATGGAGAACTGGCTCCGGGCTCCAGTGGCTACGGAGGGTCTCTACCCCTTCTTCGCTCTTGAGCGCGCACACAGAGTCCTGGCCAGGCTTCCTAAGCCGGGTTCTCCCCCGTGACCGATGGTTGTGCGCTTGCTCCACTACCGCCACAGGGACCACATCTTACAGCAAGCGCGGGGGAAGCAGGATCTCCACATCGAGAATGCCAGGGTGTTGATCTTCCTGGACTTCACCAGGGAGGTGCAGAAACAACGTGCTTCCTTCCTTGCGCTAAAGCGGAAACTCCGGCAGCTGCAGCTACCATACGCCATGCTGTTCCTGGCACGCCTCAGAGTGATAGATGGGCCCACTACACACTTCTTCGCAGCCCCGCAGGACTCTTGGCAATGGCTAGAAGCACGCAAACCAAGAACAAGACCTGCTTCTCTGTCGAGCACTGCGTACCGCGGATCGCCTGCACGTTCGGGGACGCAGAGGCCCCTAATGCCGCCGGATCTTCAACTTGAGAGGGTCAAGGCTGTGCAGGCGGTTGCAGAGATCAGCCGAGGTAAAGCTAGCCCGATCTCCACTGTTGCTAGCCATGGCATGGGCGGACTTGAGACTTCTCCTACAAGCAGCACGGCTGGGGACACTGAGCCTGAACTTCCTGAGGTTACTCCCCAGACGGCGGATCTACTCATGTAAGATGGGTGCAAGAAGTTGGGTGAGAGAAGGCTAGGTTGGCGCCAGGGACTGGCTTCTGATTAGCCAAACCTCCGGGGGAGGAAGGACAATGGCACCAGACATGAGCTGTAACTGGGGGCTCTCCTGTTTAATATGGGCGGGGGGGGATGGCCGGGGGGCTTTGGGTCCTATTGGGTCAGCACACGCATCACAACGTTTAGTGAACAGTTGATTGTTGCATTAGTTTGGGTGGGAGCTAGTTTGATTGTACCTGTCCTGGGGAGTGGGAGTTGGGGAGTTCAAGGGGTTGATGGGGTTCTTATCGAGGTCAGGCATGCCCCTGGGCGCTGTTCAGGTTGGGAAGACGCTGAAGAAAGTGCCATGGGATTCACCGTAGGTATTAAATGTATGACCTGGAACCTCAGGGGTATGCACACTATGTCACGTCGCCATAAGATACACGCTTACCGTGTACGGAGAGGGGTGCAGATTGCACTACTACAGGAGACGCACCTCACGAAACAAGAGGAGGAGGCACTACAGCGCAGGTGGAGGGGGCAGGTGTTCTGTACAACTTATTCGGCCTTTGCTAGGGGCACTTTAATCTGGATTCGTGCGGGGGTCCCATTTCAGAGTACTAGACAGCTGGTTGACCCGGACGGGCGGTACGTGGCGGTTGCGGGGTGCCTTGACGTTAGGGACATTGTGTTGGGCAGCCTCTATGCCCCTAACATAGATCAGGCTGCATTTTTTGCGCATCTCTCAAGGCAGCTGGCGACCATGCTAACGGGGTCGGTATTACTGGGGGGAGACTTCAATTGTACTGAGGACGTTGACCTGGACCGCTCGCATCCCCCTCTCGTGGATGCTCCTGCGACCAGGCTAGCGGCAGCGAGACGAGCGTGGCAGCACCAGTGGGGACTGACAGACACTTGAAGGGATTCTCATCCAAGGATAGGCACTACTCTTATTTCTCTTACTTGCATGACTTACATGTTCGCTTAGATTCCATTCTTTGTTCGCCTGACGTGCATGGAGGGATTGCCCACAGTGAATACTTAGCTTGAACGATATCAGACCACAATCCGCTGTTGATATCTCTAAATTGGTTGCGGGGTCGCCCCGCTATTTCAACCGGACGGCTGCGGCCGGAGACATTGGAAGATCCAGTGATTCGGGGCACCATAGGCGCAGCGATAGAGGACTATTTCAGGGTCAACGCTGGGTCGGCGACGAGTCCACTAGTAGAATGGGACGCCTTTAAGGCGGTGATCAGGGGGCGCTGCATAGGGGGAAGTGGTGTTAGTGCAGAGGGTACTATTACAGGAGGTCCAAAGTGCAGAGCATAACCTTAGGGATGTAGAGAAAGAGAGACCGGAACGGCCTGATAAGCAGGATGCTCTCATTGCGGCTCGCGAGGCTCTGGCGGTACAACTAGAACGATTGAGATGCTTTGACTAGAAGGCTTACACTGCTCGGGCGCATGCCGACCGAGACAAATCTGGAGCATTACCGGCATGGCTGGCCAATCCAGCGAGGAGGGGGATGTCGATATTGGAGTTGAGGGATCCGGGTGGTGATACAGTGTATACTCAGTGTGCCATTAATGAGCTGTTTCTGCGGTACTACACGGGGATCTACCAGAGTAAGCTCACCCCGGGGATCCCAGGTGATGGGGATTTCCTGACTGCTGTGGAACTCCCCAGGATTGAGGAAGAGGAGGCGGAGGAACTTGGCAGGGCTATTGAGGTGGGGGAAGTTCGTAGTGCCATCAAGCACATGGCTATGAACAAGACGCCGGGGACCGATGGGCTTCCAGTGGAATTCTACTCTACATACATCGATGCATTGGCCCCGCGCTTGGTAGCCCTGTATAATAGAGCGAGACGGGAAGGTGTCTTCCTGGCCTCTACGCGAGAGGCAATAATTGTCCCCCTTCTGAAACCGGGAAAACCGACCTTGGATCGGACCTCTTACAGGCCACTGGCCATGCTCAACTTGGATTACAAGATACTGAGCCGTGTGTTGGCCAGTAGATTGCTGACCCATATGTCGACCTTAATACACGTGGACCAGGCCGGGTTTATTCCATCTCCGAATACAGCGATGAATGTTCGGAAACTCCTATGCATTTTATGGGCCGATACTTATTGCAAGGAAGAGGCCTGTATGTTTACGGTCGACATTGAGAAGGCTTATCTTTTTGTCTTGAGGGCTTTTTATTTGGGGGACCGATTCGTGGAGTGGACGGCGATCTTGTACAATAATTCCACTGCCAGGGTCAGGACGGGGGGACTGATCTCTGCTACCTGTCCAGTGGGAAGGGGTACGAGACAGGGGTGCCCGCTGTCCCCCACTGTTATTTGCTTTGGCAATGGAGCCCATGGCTATCCATGCCAGGACGTGTAGACATTATCAGGGGCTGCTAGTAGACAGTCAGGTGCACCATATAGCGCTTTATGCAGACGATCTGCTTTTGTTCCTAGCCAACTCGGGTGAAGCGCTCCGGGGCGCTAAAGACTTGTTAAGCCCACTGGGGAGAATTGCGGGGCTCTGGGTCAATTGAGCTAAATCATGTTGGTTCCCTACCAGTCCTGGAAGAGTTGATATGCAGAGTGTTGAGGGGGTTTCATGGGAGTTCAATTGCTTGCCGTATCTGGGGACTCTGATCTACCATGACCCCCGTGAATCTCCTGGAGGGTAACATAGGGCGGGCGGTGCGCAGCGTTAAGGGTTGCTTTGAATTCTAGGGGACACTCCCGCTGTCTGTGGCAGGTAGGGTTGCACTTGTGAAGATGGTTACCTTATCCAGGCTTTTTTATCGTTTTGGGACGCTCCCCATCTGGATCCCGCGTAAGATCTTTGTGCAGCTCACCTCCTTGCTCACGGGGTTTCTATGGGGCAGCGGGAGGCACAGAGTGGCACTTGTCACTATGCAGCGGCCCAGGGCGGAGGAGGGTTTTGCTCTGCCGGACCTTGAGGCCTACTGTCACGCAGCGCAGCTCCAGTTGTTTCCGAAATGGGTGGCGCGCCGAATCCGGGATACTGAGGATCTGGGTGGTCAGGACCCCAGTTTGGCTCAGCTCTCTCGGGTGCGGCTGCGGTTGCCTGTGAGTGATAGAACAATTCCCCCTGATTTACGAACGGTGAGACAATGTTGGAATCGCCTAGCTCTAAGGGCACGGGCACGGATCCCGTACGCGCCTGAGATTCCCCTGCGGATATGTGAAGCACTGCCTCATGGAGGCGATTGGAGCAAGTTGCGCCAATGGAGACTTGTTTGAAGAGGGTAGCCTCCTCCCCTTCGATGACCGGTCGGAGCGCCACGATTTCCCATGAGTGGACTTTCTCTTCCATGCGGCATTGACGGCAGCCATTAGAAAGCACTGGTGAGAGGGGTTGGTGGAACCCAAGACGTTCCTGGCCTGTCAGTACGTAGTGATGGCAGCGGGGACTATCCAGGCGGTTACATGTCTCTATAGGCGGATCACGCATGACTTGCGGCAGCCGTTGGTAGATCTACGCCGTAAATGGGAAGCAGACTTGGGGGAGGCCATTGAGGAGAAGCCATGGGGAGAGATACTAGAATGGGCCTGGAAGGGCACCAGGAATGCGCGCTTTCAGTTAATTCACTTCTGTGTTTTGCACAGGACCTACCTTACACTTTTTTTGGGGTATCATCCACCTGCCCAAGGTGTAACCTGGAGGGGGCAGGGTTTCTACACATGTTTTGGGAGTGCCCACGCCTGGGAAAATACTGGAGAGGGGTGACGATTGGACTGGCCACAGTGACGGAGAGAGAAGTAGCATTGACGTCTGGTTGTTGCCTGTCGCATTGGTTCCCACATACGGCTAAGACAAAAGTACTAGTAAATTTATCGACTTGGGATTAGTATTAGCAAAGAGGGAGCTTACTACCCACTGGAAGTCAAAGGATGGCCCCAACCTTCTGAGATGGAATAGGGAACTAGTGAAATGTGCGGAGCGTGAGGGGACCTGCAGGCTATGAATAACTACGCACACTGGGATTGAAAGGTCGATGGAAATGGCACGTGTCTGGATGGCACTGGTGGACCTGGTGAAGCACCCGCCTGAGGATGCAGAAGACGCGCTGGGGGAGAGGGGCAAAGCACCGAGCGATTAAGTCCAGCGATTCCCCATACACTTGGACATAGCATGGGGCCTGGGAGGGAATAGCTGAGGGCGCCTTCTCACTCTCTCTATGATATTGACCCCTGAGGTTCGGGATGTGGGAGACATGGAACACGTCGGATGCACAGTGGCCACGAACAGACATTTTACTGAGGAAGTGGCATGCCTGAGGGGGAGGGGGCACGGTGGGCATTTCTTGGGGAGTTTAGGAAGAGGGGAGGCGGGGAGTCGGGGTGGTGGGTGGCATTCACATGAGGAATCCTGCTGGGATGTTCACTCTGGGGAGGTGCTCTTACGCGGTCAGACACGGTGAGGGGAGGTAGAATTGCGGGCAGACGTTCCTGTTGCCCACCCGATGGGAGGCTCGACGTTGAGAGGGGAAGAAGGACCTTATGATAATGAGTGGGGGGATACCCACATTGGACTTTAATTGATCTGCATGATCATTTGTTGTGCCCTCTGGGCTGTTTTTCCTATGATGTCATCTTGAAAAGTCAGTAAAAATCTGTTTACAAAAAAAAAATGAAGAGTGATCACAGATAGAAGGGACTTAGTTATGTGGCAATACCCTATTATCAAGCTGAGTCTAACCCTTTTATTTAAGAACACATTTTTATGGATTTTTATCTGGACAGTACAGTTGAAAGAGGAAAAACTCTTAATATATTAAAAAAGAAAAAAACAATCCTGTCCAGTCCGACAAGTTTTGTGACCAAAGATCACCTTAAACAAGCGCATCAAATTTTTCAGAACCTCAGTCGTGTTCATCACCATTATGTAGGTATCTTGTAACTACAGATCTTGTTGTTTAACACTGGGGGTAAAGGCCCAATATGTTCCATTACAGTCCCTCTGAAACGACAAAATTCTGCCCTTATTTTATGGTGTTTTTGCAGGTAGCACCTGGAGATATAAGTAGGTGTTTCCATACTTGTGAAGGGGTCAAAACATCTTTCCCATTCCTCCACTGAGTGTGGTGGGGATTCTTTTCACACCATCTGCGTGCAACGTCCTTTTGCAACCAACACACCAAACCTAAATAATACTAGCTTGAGTCTATTGCTGTCTAAATCTTTGTTGATATACAGGATGATCATCTTTGGGGTCGAGTGGGAACTTCCATCTCAGTACAGGGCGTAATGTGGAGCCCCATACAGTGTGCAGTAAGTTTCCAATCTGAGAATTATATCTAAGACACGTTGGGGAGGCAGCTACACCCATCCTCCATATTTTATTAGGCGTAAAGTAAACCCTGTGTATGAACTCCAACTGGATCAAGCAGTGTCTAAATGAAATGCCAGATTCTCTTCTGGATGCCAGATCTTCCCCTCCTTTCTCATCAAAGAGTGAACCCAGGTTCCGTTTCCATGCTTGTTATAATGCCTCGAAGGAATGGGAAGTGTTAATTATTAGGGACCTATCAATAAGAGAGATTATATGATTGTATAATTCTCCTACTAGCAGCTTTGCCTCCAAGGCTGCAAATTGTGCTAGGTTTTCCTGCTCTGTAAATGTATGGCTGAATTCATTTGCAGCTGCCAATGGCAAAATAATTTGCTACAAAGTAAATTATAGTCATTTTGCAGCTCTTGAAAGGATTTCAGCACCATAGTTGACATCACATCTGCAAGAAGAGAGATGCCAATAGTGTCCCATTGTTTAAACCCCCTTAGAACCATCATTTGCTCAAGCCTTGATGCAACTCGCAGTGGTGTTTCTCCAGCGAGTTTCCAGTAGAGGCCCATTGTTTGAACACCTTTAGAGCCACCATCTGCTCCAACCTCGCAGCAGCCCACAGTGGTGTTTGTCCAGTGAGTTTCCATTATTAGCCTGTTGTTTGAACAACCTAAGAGCCATCATCTGCTCCAGCACCGCAGCAGCCCACAGTGGTGTTTGTCCAGTGAGTTTCTAGTAGTGGCCCATTGTTTGAACACCCTAAGAGCCACCATCTGCTCCAGCACCGCAGCAGCCCACAGTGGTGTTTGTCCAGTGAGTTTCCAGTAGTGGCCCATTGTTTGAACACCCTTAGAGCCATCATCTAATCAAGCCTCGATGCAACTCAGTGGTGTTTCTCCAGCGAGTTTCCAGTAGTGGCCCATTATCTGCTCCTGCCTCACAGCAGCCCACGGTGGTGTTTCTTCAGCAAGTTTCCATCCCCATCTCCTATCTTTTTTGTCCTTCCAAATCTTGAAAAACACATTAATAGCCAGAGGGAGTGCAGGGTGGATAGAGAGGTGGGATAGAGAGTTATTTAAAGCAGCTATTAGAACTGCTTGTAGGGGATTGCAGTGCTGCAGAGTTGGTCCTGGGGCCGGTACAGTGCTGCTACACAGCTACATGACTCCGTGAGCGAGAGCGAGGATCGGAGGTGGGGATTGCATGGCCTGGAGAGAGATGCGTTGCAGTTGCCACATGCACTGTAATGCACCCTTTGGAGCTACTAGGACCAGCTGGAAACGCTGCTGTTTGTCAGGAGGGCTTGTGGTGCCCCAAGCCTCTGGTGACATTAGAATTCTTGGACTGTTGAAGACTCAAGTGCACAAACCCGGACAACTCGTAGAGAACGTACTGGTGGATCTCTTTAGCAGGGAAATATCTCAAATTTGATGGTGATAGTTTGTGCCCATTTCCTATTTACACCTAGACCACCTCCTGCCCCCATTCCAAGACACATTATTGCCCCTTTGCTAAATTACTCTGACTGTAACACTGGACCATCTGGCTAGGGAAAAAGTCAATCAGGAACAGCAGAACTCTTGCCTGTCTTTCCCTGACTTCACAGCTGCGGGGCACGATATGCAGCTGTCTTTAGTCAAGGGGAAGAAGTGTCTTTACACGCGTAGCATCAGATATACAATGCTGTTCCCAACTAGACTAAGACTCCAGCACAAAAGGAAAACACACCTTTCGGGCAATGAATCACATCACATACCGATGGGGTTAAAAGGTCGCTTTTATTTCAGCAATGACAAATTCAATACAATAATGCAATCAATGAACTTGCATGTAACCCCATCCCCGCCACCCCTCCTTGATCCCCCATGAAATATCCCCATATCAATCCCCCATGAATTTTCCCCCTTCTCGATCCCCCATGACTTTTCCCCCATATTGATCCCCATTGTTTTCCCCCCATATTGAGCCCCCATGAATTTTCACCCACCTTGAACCTCGACCCCAACCCCTTAGTTTGTCCCCCTTCCTACATCCTGCCTCATTCCTCTGTCCTCTCTTTTCCCTCTGTCCCAAGGTATTCTCCCTGCCCCAACCCTTCCTGCCTGCCTCAATCCCGTCCAAATCTGCCACCAGGAAGAAACCCTGTAAAGGCGTTTTTTCCTGTCCTTAACCCCTCCACCCCCTCCCCTCCCCCCCCCCCCCCATTCTTATGATTTTAGAAGTGAAATATAAAATGCTATGCGTTATAGCATGATTAAATAAATTGGTTACTCTGCGTGTTACAGAACAAACTTTTAATGAGAAAACATTCTCAATAAATACCCCAAAAGCTCAAAAAGCATTTCCCCAGAAGGGAAAGCCGCTTATGCAATCCCTCAACCCCACTGATGTAGGCCCTTAATGTAAGATAATTTGTCGCTAATATTTACAAGGTATAGTTCATTCGCAATAAAAGACAGGTGGACCCCATCCGATCTAAAAAAAATTGAAAATCGTCTTTACCAGTGTCATCATGTGATAGCCAGCTGATATCGTTAATGATGCAGAACTGATGAAGCTCTCTATTGAACTTGCGCCTGGCTCTGTCAATAGCTGAAAACTTTTCGGCACCCCTCCAAACCCACCTTGGAACCAGAGCAGTAAATATGATTTTTGTAGAAGGCCAGAATGTAACGATTTTTGCCAAGTCAGCTTTAATATCAAATCATTCTCACTCAGATGAAGCAGCAAAATCATAGGGGATGGCTTAGAAGAAGCCAATTCCGATAAACTGGGCAACAGCTGACCCCAACGCATACCACTCTTACCAAACCCGGTAATTTCAATGTCCTCAAAACTAAAACCCAAATTTGACCCATAGTGGCTCCTCTCAGCTTGTTTGGCTGCCCATCTCACAAATGAGTGTCCAATGATCCAGACTCTCGCCATGGATGCCGGAGAAAAGATTTGACGACCTGGAAAGTAACAGATGTTAGCAAGTCCAAAATGATGTCTAAAATTCATTCAAATCTCTAACATATTTTAAACAGCAATTTGATGTCCAGCGGCCTAACCTTCGCAGCTGCTGTAAAGAAAAACCCCTTCTGACAGCTTCTGAACCTGCTCCTATTCTAAAAGAATGGGTACCAAATTCTAAAGGGTTAAGACCTAATAAGAGCAAATATTTTCTCAAGACCGCTAAAAGCTGTGAAGCGGTTAAGGCAGATCCATCCTGATGCTGAAAAATAAAATTATTATTTGGATAACTTTCAAACTCTTCAAATTGTAACCAAGCTGACCATGGGCATAGCGGACCGCCAAGCTTCCGCAACACCACAGTAGCCCCTTTACCTCTTTAGTCCGTTTTGGATGATTCTAAATGAATACTTAGAGAATTTGGTGAGGTAGACACATTGGAATATTTTAGCCCTTGAAGAAACAATTTACCCAACAACTCAGGTATCCTAGAGGCTCCAAAGAATAACCATAACATGCAAAGTTTAAACAATGAAGTTTCAAATTTGGAATAATAAAGTGTAGACAGTGTTGATATAATGCCCCCCAGTAAGGAAAAAGATATAGGTTTGCGCAGTACAGTGCCACGTCTCTCTATTTTAGACCAACCTAGTACAATTCTCCTTCCCAACTCACCCAAAGAGGGGTCATAACCCCAAACACACTTACCATAGGAAGAAATGCCTGAAAGCTTCCCCGCAATGGTGGTAGCGGATATATTCCTGTCAATGTTGCTCAGAACAAAACGCAGTATGTCATCGTTACTTAGTAAAGAGCATACTTGACCATTGGTACGACAAGCCGCACCTGACTGGATACATTCCGCCCAAGCCCTTCTGTAAGCTAAACGTGTGCTGATAGCAAGAGAGTGTTTCACCAACATCTTTATCTTCAGTCCGCTAGAAACCATACCTCCTGAGGAATTTGAGTCTTTTCTGGGTCTGCTGTGGGTGCCAAACCACGGAATCTCTGCCACTGAGAATGAGATAACGCATATGCTATATTATTGTCCAGACCAGGGATATGCTTAACTCTAAACGTTATATTAAACATCATGCAACCCAGCATAAATCTCTGCAACAATTTAAGCAGACGTTTCTCCTTTGCCTTCTGACCATTCACCAAATCAACGACAGTTTATTATCGACATGAAAAGGCACTGCCTTGTCCAAAAACGTGCCCCAAACTGTCAAAGCTACTATCAGGGGAAAGAATTCAAAGAATGCGATTCTCATCAACCCACTTATGAGGCCATGGTTCAGCGCACCATTTTCCGTCCCAGAAAAGCCCCAAACCGTTTGCTCCAGACGCATCGGAAAAAATTTGTACTGACCATACAAAGCGTTCATCCAAAGACCTGATAGGAACACCGTTGAAGCTTTTAAGGGACATCATCCAGACCTCAAAATCTGATCTCATGGACAGAGACACTCTAGCCCTGTGATGAGGTAATGAAACACCAGCCATAGCAAAGCCCAACCTCCGACAGAAGGATCTCCCAGCCTTTACTACCCTGCAAGCAAAGTTTAGGTGCCCCAATAACCGCTGCATTTCTAACAGAGTGAGTTTCGGTGACATCTTAGCATGTTCCAAAAAGTTTACAATTTCTTGCACTTTAATAACTGGCAACCTGGCGTCCATTTTCACTGTATCAATCTCAATACCTAGAAATATGAGACATAGATCAGGTCCTTCTGTCTTCTCTTTAGCCAGAGGCACGCCTAACTCTTGCATCAAAGATTGAAAAAATTGAAGTGCCTTGTCACACTGTTGTGATCCTTTTGTGCCAACAAAAAGAAAATCGTCCAAATAATGAGACACTTGTGTATGACCTGACCTGAATGAGAAAATCCATTGCAAAAAAGAGCTAAAGTCTTCGGAAAGCTAACAAGAGACTGCACAACCCATAGGCAAAACATTGTCAACAAAGAAATGTCCTTGAAAATGTATGCCAAGTAATACAAAGTCTTGTGGATGAACAGTAAGTAACCTAAAACCAGATTTAATATCACATTTGGCTAACTCCGCTCCTGAGCCGGCCTTCTTCACCAGATCAAGAGCTACATCCACTGAAGCAAACTGCACCACCGTGTCTTCTTTGGCGATAAAATAATTCACCGACAAACCCTGTGGCCAGGATAAATGTTGTAACATGAGAAATTCTCCCTGAGTCTTTTTAGGAACCTCTCCCAAAGGAGAAATGATAAGATTGGGAAGAGGCCAAGAAAGGAAGGGACCGGCAATCCTACCGTCAGCAATTTCAGAGTGTAATTTATGAGTAATGACCTGTGGGAATTGCTTTGCAGATTTCAAGTTTTGGGCAAACCTGCGTTGTCTAGGACCCTGCTAACCGAGCTTAAAACCCTCCTTAAACCCCCACTCCCCAAAACTGAAGCCAATAACAGAGCTTGGGGATATCAATTGATGTAACTGCTTTTGAAGTAAGGCTGGAATGGGGCGCCCCTCCCTCTACCTTGACTGATTGGGAAGTCGAATGCTTGTTCGCTAAGACATTGCAAAATGTAATGTTTGCCCCCACATTTAGAACATTCGTGCCTGTATTTGCATGGATTCTTCTGGCAGAAACCCCTGTTAAAATTCCAGCAGGCTCCTGCAGCAAAAGCTGAAGATCTTGCCCAAGTGCCCACCCCTTCCGGGGTGGGTCTGTTAAGAAAGAGCCATGGAGCAATAGCAAGTCCACTAGCAGTATGCATCGTAGGGGGAGGCCTCTGAGGATACATCCATTGCACCCATAAGTCGTTATCCGCCTCACCCCAAGGTTTCTCTGGAACTAGGACTAGACGGGCTATGAACTCTTCATAATAATATAGCCAGACAAAACCTCCAAATTCTGGCTGAGCCTTTCTAATTGTATCCAAGTATTTGAAAATTAAAACCGAACGA
Source organism: Triturus cristatus (assembly GCF_964204655.1). NCBI lineage: Eukaryota > Metazoa > Chordata > Amphibia > Caudata > Salamandridae > Triturus > Triturus cristatus. The sequence continues at coordinate 1,360,135,990 of NC_140590.1, forward strand.
TCTGGAAACCTTTAGCAGTAAACACTTGCAAAAATCAGAAAGGTTGAGGTCCAAGAATCAATATAAGTGGGAATCCTAGGCCTTTTAGCTAGCTCCCAAGCCTCCTCCCTAGAACCTTCTTTGGATTGAATCTCCCTATGCAGTAACTTGAACATATCCACAAACTCTCCATTCCAAATTTTTTCTTTGGTATGCTTATTAGGATGCCATCCTAAGGGCATCGACAGCCCCATATAGGGAAGCCGTTTTAGACCTATGGCTTTGTCCTTACCGTCCTCCTCCCCTTGAGAATTGGTGTTAGATGCCAACAATTTGTCTTGAACTGTATCGGGTTTAGGAGAAAATACATTCTGTAACCTTGAAGGAGACTCGCAACGGCAACAAACCTTAGCCTCTGCGGCCTTACCGACAACTCTGTCTGCTTTACATTTCCTAGAAACTGACTTAGAATGTATATCAATCATCGGCTCATCTGCTTGACACAGCTTTTTCTTGCTGGTGCCGTCAGATGCCGTGGAATACCGCTCTAGCTCCTTCCTACTCCTTTCAGATTCTTTCATCTGCAAAATATTAGCTCGGGAAATCGGGTTAGTAATCCCCCCCTGTTTGGAAAGAAAAAGGCTGTTAGACAAGTCATCCTCGCTAGCAAGCTCACTCTCTTCCAAATCATATAACTCATTGTCATCATTAGCATGAACCCCCTGACGAGCCCCAATGAAGGCTGGATGAGCTCCATCACCCACACCACCATCAAATTGTCTCCAGTTCACCGTTTTTTTAACTGAGAAAGCTTGTGGTCGGGTAAAGGCGTTGGAAAAATCGCTTCAGGATTTTCCGCGTGGTTGCGACGAGGTGAACAGGACACTTGAAACCTGCTCAGAGGCGGTTCGCTGCACCTGATGCCATTTTGCAGCCTTGAAACAACGTTGGCCTGCAAGCCGCCATTACTTGCAGACATGGGGGGTCCCTTGATATGGCCAGGTACCGCAGAGCTACTCTTATCTTCATTATCAATCCACACCCACCTACCCAGCCCAGGAGGCTCGCTACCTGCTCTGACAGAAAATGCATTTTCGCCACCAGCCTCAGAGGCTGAAGAACTAACCTTAACCATAAGATTAACACGCAAGCTTACACTGTTTAAATCAGAATTCACCACAGAATGACTTCTTGGAAAAACCTTTGAGGAAACCACAGTAGATAAAGCCGCAATATTTAAAAATAAATTGCTACTATCGGAGGAAATGATAGGTGAAAGGGGCCTCTCGCAAGAACCAGAAACCCCAGCCTTAGCCAGATGAAATTTAGTCCCAAAAATAGGTATGTCACGTCTGGTAGCCAAAGTTGAAGAAAAATTGTACTGGACATTACCAAAACTGTTTAAATGCCACTCGCCACTAGATGGCGCCAACGCTTCACTGTCATCCAAAATAACCTCTCCAGAAATTCTAGCTATCCCCTTAAGGTAGGCTGGTTTTCTGACACACTTTCCCCTGACTGAGCATGTGCGAGCCCTCCCCTTATCCACAACAGAGGAAGCTGGCTGCTGGACAGAGGTAAGAGAGGAGGCTCCCTTTGAAACTTTATTCATGGCACTAGTAACTTTAACAGGCACAACTTCAGGGGAGCTGTCAGACAAAGCACAAGCAACTACAGCAGCAGGCACACCATCAGAGGAAGCCCTTTTCTTAAGTGAAATACCAGTCCAAGCCTGACCCAAAACTCCAGTGGCTAATACATCCTCCCTCCCAGCCTGGCATAAGACCTTAAGAGCCTCCCTCACTTTATCAGAGGCTTCAGACATCTTTTAACAATAAGCAACCTCTTAAAAACAAATAAAAACTGACAAAAGCGGCACCAAAATGGCCACGCTGCCTCCTACCTCGCCTCAGGACCCCCAACTGGCACTAATTAGAACGCAGCGTTTGAAACCGCCACGTTCTAAAGCAGGAGCCTCGCCTGCGCGCGCTCACTCTGGGCAATACCATGCCCGAATAAGCCCGGGGGTGGACATTCTTCGAATGCCACCCCCAAGCCCCCCATTTTGGCATGCACAATGAAGTGTCCAGCAAAATAAAACTACAAAAGAAAGGAGACTGGCGATGGATTCTTGGACCTGCGGCTCGGGGTGTAGTCTAAACCTACGGAGGATGAGGTGACAGAAAGAAGGCCTTCGGAGGTATTTGAGAGCTCTGCATCTGGCAGCGGGAGGAGCTCTGGAGGCGGCCTTCTACCCCCCGGGGGCGGCGGAGGACAGTGGGGCAGTGCCGCAGAGGCAGGATGCTGTGAGGGCTGCCGGAACTGACTGGCCTTGCCGTCCGGGTTGGAGTCCGATCCTGCAGGGCGTAGCGGAGAAGTGACGTGGCCCTAGGAAGTGCATCAGCACCCTGGGAGCACCAGGAGTGGTGGCAGGACGCCCGGGAGGGCCTAGCGAATGACCCACTGACAATGGGAACACTGAGAGGCGGTGCCCAAGGAAGGCCACAGAGGACTGCCTTACTTGATATTTGGTCAGACCGGAGAGAACCCGTTCTGACACAGCCGAAGCGAGGCCTCCGTCCTTCCAGGCCGAGTCACAGCGATGCATCTGCCAGCGATCCACTGAGTGTGGGCCTGTTACTCAGTCACTAGGGTGCAAGCACTGACTTGTCTTCGAGGTGTAACAGAGAGGAACAGACAGATTTACACTGACGGGTGCGGAGCAGTGGGCCAGGGTCCTGATTGGGCTGTGCCTATGGGAGACATTTCCCCCCCATTTGAGAAGTGGATCGGCTCCCCGCGCTCTGAGGAGAGAGGTGACGTGAAGAGGGGCTTCGGTTGGCGGGCTGCCGCCAAGCAGAGTGTATGTCGCCCTATGCGCGGTGGGGAGGCGACAGCCCTGGATCCCTCCGGGAAATGCGGCTGTGATTCCCCGCCCGCTGCCCAATGAAACTAAGGAGTGAGCTGAATAGTGGAGCGAGGGAAACCTCGAGGGAGTTTGACTAAGCGATGTGTTGGAGGGGTGGATGACCCAGGCGATGGAACCTGTCCTGGCTGCATACCGATCAGGGTAGGAACAACAGGGCTTGACTCCCCTACGCCGATTGCAACCTGATCAAATTGACTCTGGTGTCTGCAAATTGAAGACCAGAGCGAGCTAGCTGGCAACCGGGTTCCCCCCTCCTAACTAGGGACCTGGCTAAGCTTGTCACCGGTGCCGCCCCACTCACTTCAGAGTACAAGGTGAGTACCAAGCGAAGGACCGTACCACCGCTGACTCATCATCAGATGGTGTTGGCCTTGTCACTCTGAGATAGATTATGGTCTGGCAAGGACAATCTCTCACCGGCCCCGGTGTGCTGCTCAGGGCACCAGGTGAACACTGTTGGAGGCGGGTGCCATATCCTTGGACTGTAGCACTAGAAAGACCCCTATGGTTAGGGGCCCCTGATTACAGGGACGTTGTTGTGGTGGGGACTCTAGGTCCCAGAACTCCTCACGCCAGGAGGTGCCCTACACAACCAGGGGCTGGTACAACTAGCGCCATAAAGCGGTCTCATACAGACCTTTTACCTTTTTTAGTTTAGTATTCTGTATTTTGTATTGAACCAGTACATTTCTGTGGTTGTAAGAGACAATAAAGGTGCAGGTCCTAATAGAATGTTGGTGGGTGTCCATTTGTTGCTAAAAGAGGTTAAAAGTAGTGATTATTGTATGTACTTTAATCATGGGAAAGCCATAAAGCAAATGGTAAATCCCCAGAAACAGGGAAGGCAAAAAAACAACTTAGACATGCAGCTGAAAACTGTATGTTAGGTGAAATAGATGTTCTGATAGAGGAAGTTGAAGGGCTTTTAACCACTTAAGCAACAAAGGAGACGATGGCCAAAGTGAAGCATCAGGGAAGGGGGATATCAAATCCACCTCCTTTTAATTTTTTATTTTATTAAGTGAAGGGTAGGGATATGACCATATTGTAGCCTAGTGTTTTCTATCTTTGTACTAATTCCTCTATCATGTAGACAAGCTTTACCTTGCAGAACGTGATTACTAAAATGCTTTCACTTGAGAGCTGCTCTGTTATCCTCTCTTGCGCCATTATTGATGCGGCACTCACGCTTTATTTTTTTAACACAATCCAGAACTTTTTTCAAATGTTTTTTTTAACGTAGCATTGCTCGCTTTATCACGTGGAATTTAATTTAGATAACCCCGCAGCTGTGGATCACTTGGGCATCTTGTCCCTTCACAGGGATTTAATAAATATCGCAAGTGTCATATGGCTCCGTATTGCTGTGCAAATGACCAACGCTCCGAAATGTGTGTGCCCGCTTTGAGTGACCTGGTTCACCCAGATTATTTATTGCAAATAAAGGCAAATTTAAAACTACCCTGGAATATGATCAGAACAAAGTGGACACGGTAATATACGTCACGGAGGAAGGGCGAGGAATGCTGCTGGATTGTAATTCGGCGGAGGCTCTAGGAATTGTCAAGTTCGCTTTTGGAATCCACCAAGAAGGGGCGAGTCAAATACTGCAAGAATTCCCCAAGGTGTTTGACGGAATTGGTTGCCTCAAGGACAAACAGGTCCATATCGATCCGTCCATACAACCAGTGGCCCTTCGACACAGGCGGCTGGCGTTCCACCTGAGACCCCTTGTGGAAAAGGAGCTACAGAAACTTGAAGACGCGGGAATCATAGAGAAAGTGAAAGGTCCAACTCCCTGGGTGTCACCTATCGTTGTGGCCCGAAAACCCAAACAACCAGGGGAGGTCAGGATCTGCGTGGACATGTGGATGCCCAATGCTGCGATCAAACGAGAACGACACCTCACTCAATTGATGATCTTATAGGAGAGATGAGTGAGGCCTGCTGGTTTTCAAAGTTGGATTTGAGGGCTGGATATCATCAACTTGTCCTAGATGAACAATCCAGGTACATAACGAAGTTCTCAACACATGTTGGACTAAGGCGGTACCGAAGATTGAGTTTCGGCATATCGAGTGCCGCTGAGGTGTTTCAGAACATTATCAGGGAGCTCCTGGCTGATCTCCCAGGAGTTATCTACGTGAGTGATGACATTTTAATCCATGCCAAGTCAATCACGGAACATTATGACCAACTGAGACAAGTAGTCCAAAGAATTCAAGACTCAGGTCTCACACTTGATAAGGAAAAGTGTGAGTTTCTACAAAGCAGACTACAGTTCTTTGGGTATACTTTCTCCGCATAAGGAATCGCTCGCATCCTGAGAAGGTCCGAGACATAAAAGAAGCTCCTGCTCCAACCAATGTAACGGAAATGCTCAGTTTTCTAGGAATGATTAATTATTGTGGTCGCTGTCATCGTTGACTATACCATTGAGAGAACTGACCAAGGCAGCCGTCCCATGGGTCTGGGGCCCGGAACAACAAGTTGCTTTTCAAAGCACCAAAGAAGCATTGTCAAGCTCCACCACATTAAGATATTTTGACCCACAGATACAAACTCAGATCGCAGTTGAAGCAGGGCCCATGGGGCTAGGAGCTGTTCTTCTGCAGCGGAAAGAGGTTGAGTGGGCTCCTGTGGCTTTTGCGAGCCGTTCCCTGACGGACACTGAATAACGCTACTCGCAGATAGAGAAAGAAACTATTGCCATTCATTGGGGGTGCCAACACTTCCATCTGTATGTCTATAGGAAGCCGTTCTTAGTTACCACAGATCATAAGCCACTCATCCCATTATTTGCTGGAACCGCATCCAAACCACCACCTTGTATTGAAAAATGGATGTTGCAGCTGCAGGATTATCACTACAAGACTGAGTATCAACCAGGGTCCAGTAACCCGGCTGACTATTTGTCTCGACATCCTCTTGCGGCCACGCAAAGTGAGGTGAAGGAAGCTGAGGAAACAGAAGCATACGTCAGATATGTTTCTGACCGATCACATCCCCTTCCGATCTCCATCAATGACCTGTGTCAAGCCACCAGTCAAGATGCCTGTCTACAGAAGGTCTTAGAAGCAGTGAGGACGAACAAATGGTGCCAGCTGAGGGACTCGGAGGCAAGTCTAACCCTGGAAACCAGAAAAGTGGTTGAAAGACTCAATCTTGTGAGGACAGAACTCAGTGCAGACCCAAATGGTTGTCTCCTTCGAGGTCACCGGCTGGTGGTTCCTAGTTCCCTGGTGGACCGGGTGGTCGGGCTGGCCCGGCTGGCCTATGCTGGCCATCAAGGAATGGTGAAAACGAAAAGCAGGTTGCAGACCAAAGTTTGGTTTTCCTTCATGGACAGCAAAGTTGAGGAAGTGGTCAGATCTTGCAGATGGTGTCAAGCAACCAGTGAACCAAGTGCTCCAGCACCCATCATAACCGAGCCGTGTCTGGAGGGTCCTTGGATGTGAGTGAGCATGGATTTTGGAAGTCTACCTGACGGGCGACATTCTATGGTGGCCATTGACGACTGCTCCAAGTATCCCAAGATTGAGGTGCTATCCTCATTAACGGCTGGAGAGGTGATTCCCAAACTAGAAAAGGTAATGGCGACACATGGATTGATTAAAGCAATCAGAACCGACAATGGTCTGCCTTTTCAGGGTCAAGAGTTTGCTTCATACCTGACCTCGCAAGGAATCATCCCCTGGAGAGTTACCCCGAAATGGCCTCAGGCGAATGGCGAGGCTGAACAATTTATGAGAACATTGAACAAGGTCATTTGCATTGCTCTAGCCAATTCATTCTTGCGTGACTACAGACAGACGCCCCATGTGACCACCGGGCGGGCTCCCGGACATCTATCCATGGGGAGGGTCATGAATGACTCCATTCCTTATCACCCCCAATGGACTGCCGAGGGGATCAATGAGGGAGCTGTGGAGCGCCAGTAAAGGCGTTCCAATGATCAAGTGAGTGCTCGACGACGGGCCCAGCCGTCGACCCTTGGAGTGGGAGAGATGGTCCTGGTTCAAAATAGACATCCGGGAAGCAAGTTCCAGCTACCTTTTGAGAAAGATCCTTGGTGCATTATTCATATCCAGGGCACCCAGGTCACGGCTAAGAAAGGAATGGAGCTAATTACCAGAAATGTTTGATTTTTCAGGAAGTATCACAATGTCCCAATTAATACTCAAGACCGAGAACTGTCCGCGGATGATGATCGTCAATGGGAAGAATGGACTGGGAGTGACTTATCTTTTGAGTCCAAGAGGATCTGAGAGGTTCCCCAGGCCGGAAGAGAGACCATCAGGAAGTGAGAGATCAACCCCGCCCAACATAGAAGTGCCAGCAGCTATTTCAAATGACAGTGTCAAGTGCTGAGGTGAATGCACTCAATACATCTGCGAAGAAATCCGGCACCCTCTAGCCAGCTTAGAGATTTTCACTGCTGAACTGATGTCATGTGGACTGGAAATTCTTGAAAAGGTCGTGAGTAACGAAAGTGTGGTTTCTCTATTAGAACGTAATGGACTCCAGCAGGTTGTTTCGTTTTGTTTCATTGTTTAGGAGGAATGTTATGTTTGTGTCTCATGATATCATGTGGAACAGTCCACTGGTATCGTGACTGTTACAGGGGTGAGATGCCGTCTCCCCCGCCTACATGCGTGATGTTAGTTTATTCCGCGTAGAGCAAAACGCACCCAATAAATGTCTGTGGGCGCCGTCTCTGCGTCAGAGCAGACACGCGCCGGCAGAGCAAGCAAACCTCACGGTGTCTGCATCTTTAATCAGTGCTCTGCTGCGTGGTGCCCGGCTCGATCGGGCTGATTAGCATCCCCACATACTGTGTACAGCCCGAAGCGGTATTTATGCAAAACACCACAAGCAGGTAACTGTCGCGTGCCCCAAATTCCACGGTGTCTTGGCCTCCACTGCGTTCTGTGTCAGGCGTGTGCAGGGGCTAAATGAGGCTTAGGAGTCGCGAGGCGGATGGGAATCTTCCCCTGTGCTGCCTACAGCGTGATGGCAAGCTCCGTTCCCCTCGCAATTCATCTGATATCCATACCCTCCTTCTGTGAGCAATTAGATCTGTTTATTGATAGGTGTGATCTTACATCATGAGGGGAAACGTGGTTCTTTACTTTCTTTCTGAATACTAACTGAACTTGAATATTTCTTTTCTTTGCCAAGAGGGCATCACATAATTTTGCTTCTTGTACAGAGAATGAAAGGTCATGAGTAACTGGGATAAGTACTATCCTGTCCCGTGCTTGCCTCTCAATGGTAGCGCTTCTCAAGCAGTCAAAGGGTCTTAGGTGGAGATATGGGGGGGGTCATACACAGGTTCATAACTCAAAGCATGAATAGTAGCAGCATTAAGACAATTGTCCAAATGCTAACTTTTATGAAATAATTCACGCAGTCCTCTTAAGGACAGTGTGCTAGCGCTATCTGTGGCGGGATCACCAAGTCCCTCTGTCCCTTGAAGTAGGGGTGGGGTTTCCCCATGCGAATAATGGTGGTGACACCCAGACGTACACACTTGAGTCCTGTTCAGCCCAAAGTCTATCCTTTGACTTAAGAGTTCACTAGCGCCTCTGCGCTAACTTTGTGCAAGTCTGCAGTGGCCTGGAAAAGTCTTACTTTGATTTAGTGGTAGCCAGTGATCTCAAGAGGACCAGGGCGCTCCTTTGCAAGCTCTAGTCTCCTCTCTTCATGGGTCTTTCCCCAACATCACTTCAGGCCAGCTCAGACCCGGGACGGCTGGCGTATGTGTCAAGTGTCCTCTTGCAATGAGTAAGTGTTCTCTACAGCATCCTTGGCATGACGGACAAGGGCAACAACCCTGTCTCCAAGGTGGCATCGCAGACACAAGGGGTAAGCAACTCTGTCTCCCCCAGAGGTGACAGCCTTGTTGTCACTGTGATCCACTCCTAGCACACGGGGTCATCGACCATAGCACTCCCACGGGCGACAGCCCACACTTTGCAGTTCCCCTGTCCTGCTACATGGGGTCACTGGCCATAGCAATCCCGTGAGTAACGGACCGCACTTTATGGTAGACCCTGCCAGACACATGGGGTCACTGCCGACAGCGCTCCCAATGGTTTTAGGCTGCTTTTCATAGTGGTCACATCTTGGCACATGGCATCACCACCTACAGTGATCTCATAGGCAGTGGCCCACACTTCACAGTGGGCCCCTCCTGGTACACTGGGTAACCAACTTCAGCATTCACACAGGCAACCGTCCCCATTTTTACAGGATTGGGTGGATGGCTTGCAGTCGTGCAATGGTCATGACCGGACAGAGCATCTCACACTTCGCTCACCTGGATCCACTCAACAGGATGCTCATTGAGCCTGACTCCTTCAAGGCAGTCGTACCTTTCCTCCCAGGGCTCTCAAGTGCTGTTCAATAAAGGAAGGGGCTCATGCCCCCACCTTTATAGTCCAATTCTAGGTACTCATATGATTTAGTTTCTTCCCTTTAAAATTCATGTTACCGTTGTCTGCTTATTTGAAGAGCTCTCTTCTCTGCACTGCCCTTTGTCAAAGGAACAGTTTGCCACAGCAGGAGTGGCTCCAATTCTGAGTGACCCACAACATGGGCCAGGGGAGTAAGCAGGGATCACACCAGGCTATTAGCCTTCACTGATATATGCCCCTTAAAGGTTCAAGTGGCTAAACTTCTCTCTATCAGGAAACCCTATGCCAAGGCCCCACTGACCAGTAGCTCTTCCTGGAATAAAAGAGCCCTTTGATATGCATACAAGATGCTCTGCTCTTATCTTTTCAATGTGTGTGTCCCACCCCAGTTCTCAGGAATGTCAGTAATACACATCTCCTGTTTTGGGGTTGCAGTCCTCACCTCTTCAGTCTCTCCAGGCCCTGGACATCCAAAATATAACCCACAGGCCACCATGTTATGCCACAGCCACACACATAAAACCATGCATGAACATGCAAGTATCAGATACTATCCGGTGCTACATGCCCTCCATACAAGCCAAGGTGAGTTAGATACACAGGCACAGTACTTTACATGAGTGGGTCAGTAGATACCACTCCAATGACGCAGGTAAAAAAGGCTGTTCCTATTCCTGAATATGCTATGATGCCACCACCATACTTGTTTGACTTAACTTCACGAGGATATTGGTTGGTTCACCCCTCTCGGTCTAGCCAGGCTTTGTTTCCGTGGGACAGGCCTATGCAATGGCTTTACACACATGATCTGTACTCACCCAAGACCTAAAGCCAGTTCCAGGGATCCAGATATCCATGCAGCTGTGGCACTCAGGTTAGGGCTACATGTACGTCACCATGCAGGAGACCTTTCTGTCCCAACAACAAGTTTGTCAGTTCTTGTCCTGGGTCTTCCTGTTGTACGCCATTGTAATGTTTCTCCACAGGTTTCGTTTTTCAAAAAAGCATGGTATTGGAAACAATTGGCATGGTGGTTTGATATCGTACATTATTCTTTGCTATGCTCATCGGTACTGCACAGCAGCTCTGGTCCCCTGATTGGTGGCCTTCGGAACTGGGAGCTGCACCTTCCCACAAATCCTCAGTAAAATACCTGAGCATTCACTTGGCGAGACTCTTGTTATGAAAGATGGCTACCACTTGCACCTGCTTTCATGCAATGAGTCTATTGGGCAGAATCTTTCCCTTACTCCCACTTTCAGTGCGCAAGACAGAAGTACAGGCTTTGGTGATCAGTCGCCTGGACAATTGCAATGCTCTTCTGGCTGTCATTAACAAATCTCTATTGGATAAACTCCAAGTGGTCCAAAATACAGCTGTCCGCTTAATGCAAAATTTGCCGGCCAGATCTGTCTCTATTCTCCTGTTGCGCTCATTCCATTGGCTTCCTTTGCGTAAAAGAATTACTTTAAAAATTTGCTGTACAGTGCATAAAGTGCTTAAAAGTAAGGGACACAGCTACTGAGTTGAGATACTCATTCCTTACCTGCCAGGCAGGCCTCTAAGATCAATGAGCTAGTTACTACTTACAGTACCACGAGTAAAGAAAACTCATTCTGGGGTCAGAGCCTTCTCGTATCTGGCCCCTCGCTACTGGAACAAACTTCCTACTCACATACGAGAGTGCACTAAACACCATATTTTCAGAAAACTTCTCAAAACCAAACTATTCTAATACTATGGCTGCCAGCGTGTTGGTCTCAGCTGAGATGAGATACCCCTTTGGCGGTGATTCATGCGCATTATAAATTAATTTAACATAACATAACATTCTTTGTACCAGGCATTTAGCGCTAGTAAGTTGTAGGTGGTGTCAACATAGTTGCATGCCATTCAGATATAACCAGGTGGATGTGGAAAAACTTGTTTGTGAATAGGGATTCTAGTAACTTCATTGTAGTGGTACAGAGGGACGATTTAAATTAAGTGAAGGGGTTTTCTTTGTCTACACATTGTAATTTGTGTTTTGTACAGAAACCGCACATTTATTGCAGTGACCACATTCAAATCAAATAAGGTGTTTGTTAAGCGTGACTACTCCCCCGTAAGGGTCTCAAGGTGCTGGGGGGTGCGCAGGTTCCAGTCCATCAAGGAGGGGGTCTGTCGAAGAGCCAGGTTTTGAGGTTTCTTGCGAAGATGGGGAGCGATGTTATCAGTCTGAGGTGGAGCGGAAGGTTGTTCCAGGCTCTGGCCGCGCGGAAGGAGAAGGAGCGGCCTCCCGATCTGGTCTTTCTGGTGCGGGGGACCACGGCGTAGGAGAGCTGGGCTGATCATAGGGTCCTTTGGGGTGCCTGGAATTTGAGTCGGCTATTCAGGTATGCTGGTCCGGTGTCGTGGAGGGTCTTGTGAGCGTTGGGTAAGCATCTTGAAGGTGACTCTAGCTTCGATGGGGAGCCAGTGGAGTGTGCGCAGGTGCTGGGCGATGTGGCAGTGTCTTGGCAGGTTGAGGACCAGTCTTGCGGCGGCGTTTTGGATGTTCTGTAGCTTGCGGGTGAGGTTTTTGTTTATTCCGGCATAGAGTGCGTTGCCGTAGTCGAGCCTGCTGGTGACCAGGGAGTGAGTGACGGTCTTTCTGTGTTCGAGGGGGATCCATTTGAAGGTCTTACATAGGAGGCGGAGGGTGTGGAAGCAGGAGGACAAGACGGAGTTGATCTGGCGGTCCATTTTGAGCTCTGAGTTCAGGATGATTCCCAGGTTGCGTGCGTGGTCCGTGGGGGTGGGCGGGCTTCCGAGGACGGGGGGGCCACCAGGTGTCGTTCCAGGCATCTGGGTTGGGCCCATGATGAGTACTGCCGTTTTATTGGTGTTTAGTTGTAGGCAACGGTTTTTCATCCATTTGGCGACGGCTTCCATGCCTTCTCGAAAGTTGTGTCTGGCGGTGTTGGGTTCGTTGGTTAGGGAGAGGATGAGTTGGGTGTCGTTTGCGTATGATACAATGTTGAGTCTGTAGGTTCTGACGATGGGGGCGAGCGGAGCCATGTAGACTTTGAAGAGCGTAGGGCTGAGGGAGGACCCCTGGGGGACTCCGCAGGTGGTAGGTGTAGGGTCCGAGAGGAAAGGGGGGAGTCTGACCCGCTGCATTCTGCCGGTGAGGAAGGAGCGGATCCAGTCGAGGGCCTTGTCTTGGATCCCTGCGTCATGAAGTCTGCGTATTAGGGTGCGGAGAGAGACTGTGTCGAACGCCGCTGAGAGGTCGAGAAGGATGAGGGCTGCTGTTTCTACTTTGTCCAGTAAGGTATGGATGTCGTCTGTTGCGGCGAGGAGGGCGGTTTCCGTACTGTGTTTTTTTCTGAAGCCGGATTGGAAGGAGTCGAGGATGTTGCGCTCTTCGATGATTGTGGCGAGTTGTCTGTTGATGGCTTTCTCGATGACTTTCGCTGGGAACGGGAGCAGGGAGATGGGTCTGTAGTTTTTGAGGTCAGTGGGGTCCGCCGAGGGTTTCTTCAGGAGGGGGTTGATCTCAGCGTGTTGCCAGTCAGGGAATGAGGCGGTTGCCAGGGAGCGGTTGATGGTGTGGCAGAGCATGGGCGCGATGGTGTTGGCGGCTCTGTTGAAAATGTGGTGAGGTCAGGGGTCCGTGGGGGCCCCGGAGTGGATTGACTTCATCGTCTTCAGTGTGTCTTCAGTGTGTCTTCGGTGATGAGGGCTGTCCAGTTGTCGATCGCTGGCTTCAGGATGTCGGGGGTGGTTGGTGAGGGTTCAGTGTGTTGGTTATCTTGCGTCGAAGTTGTCGTAGATGCTCTTGATTTTCTGGTGGAAAAATTTGCTGAGTTTGTCGCAGAGGTCTTGTGAGGGAGGGATGTCGGTGGACTCGCTGGTGGGTTGGGCGAACTCCTTGATGTTTAAGAGTTCTTTGCTGTTGTGTGCATGAGTGGAGATTCTGTCTTCAATCTCTACTTTCCTCGTTTTTCTGATGAGTTGGTGGTGGGCGTTGGTGGTGGTTCTGAAGTTGTTGGGGGCTTCTGTGGATTTGGTGTTCCTCCAGGCCTTTTTGAGGATGCGGCAAGTGCGTCTGGACTCTCAAAGTTCGGTGGTGAACCATTTAGATTTCTTGGCGTGGGTGTTGTTCTTCTTAAGGGGGGCTATTGGCGCTGTTGGAGATCCATCTGTGCATGGTTCTGGCTGCGGTGTTGGCGTCGTCGTTTTCCGCGATGGTTGGGGTGGAGTTGCTGAGTGATGAGGTTAGCTGGTCGTCGGTGATTCTGGTCCAGTTTCTTCGTGGGTGCAGGTGTCTGTGGATGGTGGGTGTTCTGAAGGTGAAATGGACGCATTGATGGCCAGTCCATGGGAGTTCGGTGGTGTGGCTGAAGGTGGTGGAGTTTCCTGTTGTGAAGAGGGGCCGAGGGTGTGTCCTGCTGAGTGTGTGGGTTCGGTCACGATCTGGCAGAGTCCAATGTTGTGGAGGTTGTCCAGGAGGGATGTCTTGCTGAGGTCCAGTTGGTTGTCGAGGTGGAAGTTGAGGTCTCCCAGTAGGGTGTAGTTGGTTGACGCGATGGCATGAGGGGAGATGATGTCCTTGATGGAGCTGGCGAAAAGTCTGCATTCTTTATTCTCTTTTGAAAAAGCGTGTATTACACATATGATTTTCTTTCAGATAAACATGACCCATATCATCAAGCATCTCTCTTTCGGAAGGGATTATCCAGGGATTGTGAATCCTCTCGATGGGACAGGTGTTACCGCCGAACAAGGTATGTGAACTAAAGAGAGAAGCAAAAAGTATTAATTCATTTTTCTGGAAGTTTTTGCAATACTGCCCCCCTAATACTGTATTGCAGGAACATTCTGTACTTCATTATGCAGCCTTAAACCATCCATACATTCATTTTACTTGCTTATAGAGCACACTTGTTCCACTCACTTAATTCTAAAAAACGTCTCTGTTTTTGGCAACAAGTTTAAGAAACCCCAACAACCCCAACTGCAAACAACTCTAAAAACAAGACTTTGTCTGTCCGATCTTATTAATCTTATAGTGTTCCATAAAGTTTTTCATAGGCTTGCCTGCATATTTGAGTTTCTATGTAAATTAACAGTACAATGCATTGTCATTTAGAAACATGATTTCATACATGTACTGACTTCATGGTCATCATTTGGAATAGCTTGCCATTATGACGTTTGTTTTTTTAGCAATTCATGTAGCGTACTGTATCGCCAAGATGTTATAAAACATATTGCATTGACTTCTTTTGAGTGCTTAAATTGTCATGTGATGCTATATTGATTCATACTTAATTGTCTTAAAAAGCTATACTTTCTTTTCTCCCTTTATAGCATCCATGATGTTTCAGTACTTTGTGAAAATTGTTCCCACAGTTTATGTGACGTTAGATGGTGAGGTAAGGATTTTTTTATTATGAATATAACTTTCCAATTTGTTACACAATTCCTACAGCTTTAATCCAAGGAATTAAACTTTGTGTTGCAGTAAGAGCACTTCATGGGGAAATTAAGATCTTTCATAACTCTAAACCTCGTTTAATCTATATTTATTTTTCGAAACACTTTAACAGTTTGCAGATATCTTTGCAACATTGACTTGTAAAAATCTAGAACAGTAGCACATTTCCAGTAGTTTCATCTCGAAAACCAAAATAAAGAATATATTTACAAGTTAGAAATATTTTCGGCTCAATATATATCTTGTTCCAAATCATAATGGCACACTTTAAAAAAGACTCTGATGGTGTCAGTGTTTTTCAAAACTGAAAAGTCTGTGCCTCTCAATAACTTTAACTCTACCACCCCCTTGATCCTGCAGAGATCTATAACTTGATTTGTATGTCGGACACAACATGTTTAATAGGAGCTTTTCTGATTGCATGATGACCAAAGAAGCAGAGCAGCTCCTAGTGTAGGTGCAATGGTGTGTGCAAGCTGAATGAGCACAGTCCGGGGAAGCATCTGGCTATACTGTGCAAAAAGGCTGTGCAGGGTTTGAAATATACCAGAGTTAACCTCTTTGTGTTGGGAGTCATGCAGTTATAACCAAGAAGTGCTGCAAGATCTGGTTGTACGCATCACTGTTGTTGATGAACATGGTTGATTCGTACATCTAAATAAGGTGGGTCTGCATTATGAAGGTAATTGGTGTAGGCTGCTTCACTCGGGCAGTTCGCAGTCAGTAGGCTCATCCAGATAATTTGTTGGTTGGGAAATGTGTATATTCAACAATTAGGGGCTGATTACGATGTAAGTTGGATTTCAACCGATGGCCTGTTGATTGCGATCTGACTGACATCTGCTGCCGCAGTCCAACCACCACATTATGATGCGTTGCAGTTGGAGACAGCTGCGGAGGGACCGACCGACGGTTTTGACGGGCTCAAATAGCCCGTTCGTTGGAATGTAGTTCCCTACAAAAACGGTGGTGCCTGCTCAGGCACCACCGTAGGGATTATAATGTCCCTTTATGACAGTTTTTTAGTGGCGGTCTGACCACCATTGAAAGGCTGTCACAAATGGACTTCGGGGGCCCCTAGCAGGGCCGCCATCCCTCTGCAGCCTCCACTGCCCCCCAAACATCCACGCACCTTGTGCCAGGCACCATGTGGTGCCTGACACAAGATGTATGGATGTTTGTTTACATGGCCTTTATCATCGCAACTTCTGCTGCTGCCCTTTTCTGACCTCTAGCACATGCCGCAATTTTACAGGGCATGTTCCCAACCGCCGTACCGGCGGTCGCATCCTAATGCGGCATATGGGACCTCGACTCCTTCTCGGGTGGTTCCATTACCACAACGATGTTGGTTGGGCACTCGTCCGACTGGCATTGTAATTAGGGCCTTACAGTGGGGTTTTGCATCAGCCCAAAGCAAGTGCTTCTGGGCTGCTCAAGATGTTTGAATATTGACAATTATTTTCCCTATTGGAAGCCCAGTTGCCCTTTGACTGAAATAATTTATTTGTGATTGAAGTGGTGCATTGCACTATGCAGAAGCAGTTTATATTATGTACATGTCTTCATTTTATAGACCGTTTCATCTAATAAATTAACAAACTAAAACTTTGAGATGTCAGTTTATTGCTTGTAGGCTTTGACAGAGTGGCATGCAGCACACTAAATTAAAATAACAGAACTCTGCGTGCAAACATCCCCACAGTTGGTTTTAGAAAAACCCTGTAAATGCCAATCAAGGCATCAATTTGTTACATAACCTTTGCATAGAGCTGGAGAAATGTCTGTAATTAACTTTAACTCTCAGTGAACATTTATACAAAGGGCTATGGGTGTAAAATGGCAATACTTTAAGACAAATATTTTGAATAATATCAAATAACATTCATTTATGGAGGTCATCGCAGTAAGAAATACTGATCAGAAACTCTGAAAAATGTTGTGAAATGAAGAATTCTACCGAAACCTAGCCCAGGGTTTGCATATTAGGAGCTGTTGCTTGGATTTAATGAACAAATAAATGTATGCAGAATTATCCAAGCTAGAGGCTCCTTGATGCAGGCAATTAGAAAGGAACACTGTGCCTTCTGCCTAGTATTTGCTGCCGCATCTCACACAGAAGCACCAGGAACCTGTGGTGAGAGTCAAATTCTGACGGCCAGCTTGGGTGAACAAAAGCAAGGCTAGTCCTTTCCACTCTTCCCATCTGGACAAGCCTTACCTCAGTATGGCCACATCTCTAGCATAGACCACAGAGTCAGAATTGTCTTCAAACAGTGCACCTGCGTCTCAGATAGTTCACAACATACCTAGAGTGCAAATCCGGGTTGCAGCACAGCTGCTTATTCTCCTCTTCAAGACCCTGCCCTGAGCAAGGCTGCCTATAAAGTGTTTCAAACTTTGCCATGTATGTCTCATTGACTGAAGCTTGATAGTGTTATTGATGTTTGGCGAAGGACTACTGCATCATCGCTTGCTAATTTAACACATGTGCATGTTCTCTTCTGTGATTCAACATAACTTGTACGAAATTGAAAGACAACGTAGATGTCCCTTGGAAGTTCCTCTGCTTAAAAAGTCAGGGTATTCGGGTTAGGAAGTAGACTATTCTACGATTATGTCCTGTGTTGGACAAAAAAAATTGACTCATATTTTACAATTGATACTCCTCTCCTTTATACTCAGACAGCCCTCTGTATGCCTGGATGTAGTAACAACCGATCCCTATGCAATACAGTTCCAAGTCAAAGTTCATCCCGTGCCCTGAAAGCCAGTGGTGGAGAGATAATTATGAATCATCTATAGGGCTGGTAATCTTTTATGTGTACTGCCACCTTTATATGAGATCTTCATTGCTCTTGCCTGCACTGGTATGAGCAAGAGTAAGGAGAATTAGTTGGTACAGGGGAAGGAGTTTCTGTGGTCTTAACAATGAAGATCACATTTGCATCATAAAACTGAGAAGAAGGTATGCACAAAAGTGTCTGAGGCCCACATTATAATAGAAATACATTTCTGCCTTGTGCCTAAAATATAATTCTTCCTTGTGCTTAATCTGTGCTGGTGGATGGTGTGATGTACACCGCAACGCACCAGTCTCACACAGACACAGGAGTCTTGCAATACTTTTGAACCGGCCCGCCTTGCCCTCAGGACCTTCTTCATTATTTTTCTACATAGTCATGCCATGCCACAGCTCGGACGTACACAGGTGGAACACTGCAACGCTACATACCTCAACTAAAAGTGAACATTGAAAATTTCCTCTCACCCTCGTTTAAACCTGGATATGAAACTAGAAACACAACAGAACATTACCCTATAGTGCACCAATGTGACTGTATTTTTCTGGTGTCTCGCACATATGCAAACAATATACTGCACCATTGTCTCTTCCTGCACATAGTTTTCATACCACTGGTTTCAGCCTCCTGTCCTTCGCGCTGACTTTCATCTTCTCGATGTGTTGCAGGTAGCGAGAGATCCTCCTCGTCATTCCCTATCGGACCCTGATTTCTGTCCTCTTCGTTCAGGCTTCCAGTCTCGCTATCATCGGGCCGTTCTTTGGCAGTCAACAACCGTTTAAAGTGAGAGATGTTCCATGATACACATTCTCCCTCTCTCTGGGAAGTCCTCTTCATGCCCCTTAACTTAATTACTGCACCATTGTCGCCAATAGATGGTCTAATTACAGGAACCAGTTCGTGGCCCTGAGTCCTTTTTTTAGGTCGAGCCTAGACAGCGCATGCGCTGTCGCAAGACCTGTAGTTAACAGAATATGGAGGGTAATTGCTCTTGCTGCTTGCCATTGGTTAAGTTTGGCATTGCTCTTCTTATCTGGCCTATTGTTGGCTGGCGATCCTGTACGTCACTTCCGTTTTGGCAGGAAGCAGCACCGACCAACTACAGTTTACTTACGATGCTGGCTGTTATCTTTTCATTTAGGTACTACTTGTTTTCTTTGCTGCACGCATTCCTAGAGGAAGTTTGCACACTGCCACCGCTGGCACATCTGCTAGCTTCCTGCCCTCACCCGACGCCTTGCTCCACCGCTCTCTACCCGGGACCGACGCTTCCTGTCTGGCACTCGCGTTGACAGCGGGCAGCATTTAATTAAATGATTTAAGCGAAAAGATAGCGCCGTAACATGCGCCCCCCCCTCGTCTTTTTATTGATTTATTTTTGCTATTTTTGCTTCCCTTCAAATATATGCACAGACCTCCGGTCCGGGCGCCACGCGCAGCGACTAATCTGCATTTCATAATAAACTTGAAAGTCACGTCTCTGTCCTTTTCTTGCTTAATACTTTTCTGCAACTTAATGCTTTCTGTGAAACTTTGCAGGCAGAGCCATCTATTGGTGGCAAAGTTTGGAACACAGCATTGCCGTCACCTCACTCCCCCACCCTTCAATGCCGCGGCAAGAGTCGCAAGACTGTCCTGGACCACTGGACGGTGTTGGGTGGTAGCGGAGACCGCCCCCCCCTCGCTAGGTTTGTTTCATATCCGCTGCAATTATTACGAGGATAATGCCGCTATAATCAGTGCGCTGCAGAGAGACTTAGTCTCACTCAACTTTCTCTTTGTTTGTGCATTGCACTGTCTGCAGCTGCTCCCTGTAACGCCCCCTCCCTCTCTTCCCTGTGTGACCGGGCACGTCACCCTTATTTTACTGCTTGGGCTTTAGAACTCGAGTGGTGAGAGATGCACCGGCGCGGAGTGCTGGCTGTCACCATCGACAAGGAGAAAGTGGCATAAGTGGCGACCTGTAATGATAGCTGACAGAGGATTGTCACGGCTATTGGGCCCTAGTTTAATCTGAGTTTAACCCATAACAGGCTACCGTTGCCTGACAATACCCTAAATATGAACGGTGCACTTAGGAGAGCAGAGCCGGTCTCTTTAAAACCCTGCATTCCTTTTATTAACACCGCTGCAAAGCATGCTTTGTTACAGCTGCCTCCAACGCCCTGGCACATCTAATGTAATCTAATTCAGTGAGCCTCATGTCTTTCACACGCTCAGTTCCTGTCTGTAACATCTGTTAGAGTTGTAGTCTCGGCGTCCCCTCAGCATCCTGTGATTCTGGGCAAATCACTTAATCTCCCTGGGCCTAAAGAAGAAATGTGGCTTCTGTAATGTAACAGGTGGTCAATATAAACTGGTGGTGCTCGTGCACACTGCTCCAATACTGTTTGTGCTATATAAAATGAAAAAAAACAGTTTCAGGCAGTATGACGCGTAAAACAACAAATCTAAATCAGCAGAGGGCGAGTGAACAATAAAGATTCAGTCCTACCAAGTTTTTTTTCCTGGTCCAAGTGTGAGGTGGTTTTTATCTTTAAATTCTAGGACTTGTAGTCATGCTCACTCCATCATAAAACAGGACTACAAGTCTCAGAATTTAAAGAAAAGCTCTAGATTGGAATAGCACATTACAGATGGAACTGGGGAACTTGAACGCTATGAAGATTATGTTGCACATTGCTTAAAATCACTTTATATCACTGGCATTTGTACAGCACTTTCAGTCATCATGGCATCATAGCACTATTTTCATCTGTGCAGAACAAGAGATCATTGTTTAATAATGTGTAATGTGATTTGGTTGTTTGCAGGTGTTCGGTATTTTATTCACTCTTTAGTTTCAATAGGAATTTGTGTAGTAGCACTGTCCAGTGGTCTTCACAGTCACATAACATAATCAAAGGAACTGGTGCCACATGGTAAATGATTCCTATTAATTACCCATATGCCGATCCCGAGTACATATACCATGTGTCTGTCTGTGTCACAATAAACTCAAGGTGTCACACATTGGGCTTTAGAATGTCACTTCTGCTCAGTCTTTTTCTATCCCTTGCATATTTTTCAAAGCTCTAAATTCTTAAAAGACATTGCCATTTACATCACAATAGCTCTAACTCCAAAAACTGCGAGACCTATTGCATTTCTAATGCTTGTTTCTTTCACTGCCCTTTGATGGGGAGTTAGATCGCTCATTGTCTTGGGGGCCGAGGCAGTACCAGCCTTGTTCCTTGCAGGCAGCAGCGTTCTGCAGTAATCAACAGCTCCTGTCGCACATTGTGACGGAAGACTGAAGTGTCTGCCTCGCTTCTTAGGTCCGATGGGTGGACTTGTCTGTGAGGATCCTCCAGTCTGAGGCTCTGAGTGCGGTGATAGTGAGCTGAAGGCAGTCATCACGTTTCGTGGCCTCATCTACCTTCTGTGCCTTCATCGGGAGGTGTCTGGCGCTCTCAAGAACAAGTCTTACATACTCTTCTATCTACTGTGCCAGTGTTTCCTCAGCTAGGGTGGGGGTTAGCGTGGCCCGACAGGAAGTTGCCTGGATTGCGGTGGCCCGGTCTGCACACATGGTTGAAATTGTACTCTTGAAGCTGTAGAATCAATTTTGTGATTTGCGGTGGCGGTTTGGACGTGAATCCCTGAACTTGCTTAATCAGAGACTTGTGGTCCGTGTGGACTGTGAAAGTGTGTTTATACAAATACAGATGGAAGTGGTGGCACCCCCATTGCACCATGATGGCTTCTCTTTCTGCCTTCAAGTACCTTTGTTAATTGGGAGTCCGTGCATGGCTGGTGTAGGTGACCGGGGGCCATCCCCTCCTCCTCCCTGACGCTGGGATAGCATTGAATGAATGAATGAATGAATACAAATTTATACCGCGCTACTAAGCCCAATGGGCGTCAAGGCGACTAACCAAAAAAGCTAGCTGAGTAAAGGATGAAGGAACTTACTGGTAGGCCTTAATAAAGTACCAGGTTTTGAGGGCTTTGTTGAAAAGGGCCAAAGAAGGTTGGGACTTGATCTCCAAAGGGAGAGTATTCCATAATAACGGAGCAACGATGGAAAATGCTCTACTGCCCCATCTGACCTTCTTGGAGCGGGGGACTACCAACTGATTCGCGTCTGAGGAGCGAAGATGCCTACTTGGAATATAGCGGGTTAGCAAGGATCCCAAAGCATCCGAGGAGCCTGCCAGAAGAGCTCTATAGGTAAGACAGAGGAGTTTAAATGATATCCTATAGTAAATAGGAAGCCAGTGCAGGCTCTTCCTGGCCATTGTAGCAGAAGATGCGTTTGGAAGTGCCAGAACAAATCTGGTAGCCGCATTCTGCACAACCTGAAGGCGCTGGACAAGGTACTTATTGGTCTCCGCATAAAGTGCGTTGCAATAGTCTAACCTAGAACCTACAAGAGCAATCACAGTCTGCTTACGCGCCTGGGGGGACAAATAGTGAAGGATTCTTTTAAGAATCTTAATGACTCCCCAACATGTGGCCACTGTCCTGTTGACCTGAAAGTTCATGGACAGCGAGGTGTCAAATAGAACGCCGAGATTCCTGGCCGATTGGGAAGGAGTGGGGCAGATTCCTAAAGATGTAGGCCACCACTCACTAGACCAAATGTCCTGGTCCTTACCAAAGACCAGGACCTCTGTTTTGTCGCCATTCAGCTTTAGGGAGTTTCGGATCATCCACTCCGCAACCATCTGCATGCATGACCTAAAGCCGAACGCGGATGTACTAACAGAGTGGGCCAGGGAAACCATAATTTGCGTGTCATCGGCGTATGACACCACCTCCATCCCCTGCGATCTTACTAATCTAGCAAGGGGGGCCACATAGATGTTGAATAGAGTCGGACTTAAGGCCGACCCCTGGGGCACCCCACATTGCAGAGATTTGGCAGGGGAGAGGAACTCTCCAAGCACGACTCTTTGCTCTCTAAGATGTAAAAAAGAGTCAAGAAGACTCAAGGCCGGCCTTGCCACCCCTGCCTCCCTCAAACGAGATGCTAAAATAGAGGGAGACAGGGTGTCAAACGCTGCCGTAAGGTCCAATAAGACCAAAACAGTCGTCTGACCGAGATCCACCTTACGGCGAATGTTATTAACCACCATAGTAAGGGCAGATTCTGTGCTATGAAATTTCCTGAATCCATGCTGGGAACTATCCAAGAACTCAGAGGAATCTAGGAAGGTGGATAGATGGGCGTTCAGGTGAGATTCAAGCATCTTTGCTGGGGCCGGTAACAAGGATATAGGTCTGAAGTTTTTAAGTAATCCAGGGTCCAGGGAGGGCTTTTTAAGAACGGGCTTCACTGTCGCCTTTTTCCAGGCCAAGGGGAAAGTACCCTGGGCCATGGCCCAATTCATTACTTCCAGCAGCGGCGGCAAGAGAATGTCCCTACATTCCTTTAGAACTTTCAAGGGACAGGGATCCAAAGGGGAGGCAGACTTAGTCCTGTCTAACAGGAGGTTGAGCCCCTCCAAGGAGAGCGGCGGAAAATGAGTAAGAGTCTTAGTTGGGTCTCTCGTCTAAGATTCTGAGATCGTAATGGCAAGAGAGGAGTTATCACCCAGCATACTCCTCTGGGTTTCTAAGGCGAGGTAAAGATCCGCGATTTTCTTGTAAAAGAACTCCGAGATGTTATTACACAGCTCCTGTGAGCCCACAACTTGATCAGGCACCTGAAGGGAACAAAGAGAGTCCACGATCTTAAACAGCTCTTTAGACGAGGTAAGGGAGGTCGTAAGATTAGAGAAGAACTCCTGTTTCTCTTTAATCACTCTAGTTTTATACTCCCGCAGCAACCGTTTATGTTCCTCTCTGTCGGAGGTATCCCACGACTTACGCCACCTTCTCTCCTTACTCCTACAGGTTTGTCTTAAGAGTCTTAGCGGCTCCGTAAACCAGGGCGCTGAGGGTTTCCGCCGAGCCACATATCGAAGAGAAGCGGGGGCTAGCTCATCAACCACTATAGTAATGGAATTAGCAAGTTCCTGGGCCGCCTCACCCGCTTCTCGCGAAGACGAAAACTCAGTACCTCTTATAAAAGGAGCAAGAGCTTCATTAGTGATATTTCTGTAACTTCTTTTGGGACCTCTGTTGGTGGCAGCGGGGTTGAACAGATCTACAGAAAGGGATGCTAGTTCTAGTAGTACTGCCAAATGGTCCGACCAAACCAAAGGCAAGGGGGAACCAACCGAGAGTCTGGAATCGTTGGTGAACATCCCATCCAATATAGGGCCAGCCCGGTGGGTTGGGCTGTTCACCAACTGGAAAAACTCGCAGGCTTCCAGCGAGTCCGTCAGCCGAGAGGTGTCTTTGGCCCCCAGATCGTCCAGATGGAAGTTTAGATCCCCAAGAATGGTAAAGTGTAATTTGCCAAAATTGGGCTCCAAAATTCTAAAGAGCTCGGAGCAGAAACTAGCTCTAGGACCCGGCGATCTATAAACAAGAATGCCAGTGAAGGAAACTGTGGGAGAGCACGAAATACAAAAGTACAATGCCTCAAATGCGTCCGAGGGCTCAGACAGAGTTTTTATAGTGCAGGAAAGTGAAGCCTTGCAGAGAATTGCCAACCCTCCCCCTCTGCGTCTTAGTCTATCCTGTCTATATAACGTAAAACCCTCAGGTATCGCCAGTAGTAAATCATGACCAGAAGAGTCAGACGCCCATGTTTCGGTCACAAACACCCAATCGGGTTGCCTATCCTTCACAAACTCACAAACGCTATGTTATTCTTGATTAGTGACCTTGCATTAATTAAGAAGCCCTTTCTAGGTTGAATGGCGGTCTGCAACACTGGAGAGGTTTGAGGTCTCGTCCAAGGAGAGGAAAACAGACGAAAAATCGCCCCACAAGTATGGCAAAAAGAAGAGCGCCTAAAGCCCTCCGGAGAGAAGCAATGATGGCAGGCTAAAACCGATGGTCTAAGAGCCAGCATCTCCCATGCGGAATATACCTTCCCTACCTGCTGGGTAAGGAAGGGGACCCCTGTGTCCAGCCCGACCAGCAGCCCGTCCTCAGCGCGGACGGGCTGAACTCAGGCGTAACTCCTGCGGAAGTCCGGCGTCCCCGCTGCGCGAATCCGCTGCGCGTCAGCATGGCTCCCTTTTGAAGACGTCTATCGTCCTTCTGACAACTAGAGCGTCCGAGCTACACGATGGCGCCGGCAGGCGTCATGAAGTACTCCTAATATGGCCGCCTATAATCCTAACCGAGACCGGGAAGCGGGCCCGCCCAACAGCGGTGAGAGTCACAATATTATGGTGCAAGCGAGGGGCATAACACTAAAAACAGGGTATAATTTAAAAAGCAGCAATTTAACTGAAATACAAAACGAGGAGAATTAAAAATTCCTAATTAGCAGCAGTTCCAAACACCAATCGCGCTGTGCGCAGGTAACGCTAAAAATGAACTAGCAAGAGAGAGCGCAGAGTTTACCTCCCTTTTGAAGACGTCTATCGTCCTTCTGACAACTAGAGCGTCCGAGCTACACGATGGCAAGGCAGGCGTCACGAAGTACTCCTAATATGGCCGCCTATAATCCTAACCGAGACCGGGAAGCGGGCCCGCCCAACAGCGGTGAGAGTCACAATATTATGGTGCAAGCGAGGGGCATAACACTAAAAACAGGGTATAATTCAAAAAGCAGCAATTTAACTGAAATACAAAACGAGGAGAATTAAAAATTCCTAATTAGCAGCAGTTCCAAACACCAATCGCGCTGTGCGCAGGTAACGCTAAAAATGAACTAGCAAGAGAGAGCGCAGAGTTTACCTCCCTTTTGAAGACGTCTATCGTCCTTCTGACAACTAGAGCGTCCGAGCTACACGATGGCGCCGGCAGGCGTTCACGAAGTACTCCTAATATGGCCGCCTATAATCCTAACCGAGACCGGGAAGCGGGCCCGCCCAACAGCGGTGAGAGTCACAATATTATGGTGCAAGCGAGGGGCATAACACTAAAAACAGGGTATAATTCAAAAAGTAGCAATTTAACTGAAATACAAAATGAGGAGAATTAAAAATTCCTAATTAGCAGCAGTTCCAAACAACAATCGCGCTGTGCGCAGGTAACGCTAAAAATGAACTAGCAAGTCCTGATGGGCTTGCAACCACCGCTACCTCGGACGTCTTTTTAGGGTCATAGTAGGCAGGCGTGGTTTCAGTGGGCAGTGCCCCTTTAGTGTTCTTGAATGCAGTCAATTGAGATTCACCCCAGACCCATGGTGTTGAGCTCTTGGTGAGCTCCCTTAGTGGTGCTGTGAGGTCAGTGAAGTTCTGGATAAACCGACTGCAATAAGTAACCATACTTAGGGAGCTCCTTACTCCATAGACCAATGTGGGAGCAGGCGCCTCTTGTATGTCTTTCAGTTTGCCTGGGTCGAGGGCAAACCTTTATTTTGATAAACTGTATCCGAAGAAACATATGTCCTCTCTGATGGAGGGTGAGCCCATGTTCTTGTAGCTGGAGGAAAATGACCGCAGCCAGGCCAGGTGGCTCTTTACTTTTGGGGCGTGAACCAGGAGGTTCTCGACTTGCCAATGTAGAGGCGAATTGAGCAATTCTTGAGGCACTCAATTCCGCTGAAGAGTGCGGAGAACTCCTGCAACAGCATGTCTAATCCTGCGACATGAATGGAGAAAGCAAACTGGATGAGGCTGACATCTTGTGATGAATGACAGCCAACTAGGAATCCCGTCCCCTACTGGGATGCATACACTTTGGCCCGCGCATTGGAGTGGTAGGGGCTGAGGATTGCGTAAAATACTCTGGATATGCGCAGTGTTGTATCGCTCCCAAATTTGTGAACCATAATGCGCGTGGGCCACAGACTTGGAGGCTTGGGCAATGACTCGTAGATGTCTGTGGCCATCAGGTTGATGTAGTCCCCTGTGTCAATGAGTGCCGTGAGCGGGAAGTAAGGATGCAGAGATAGGGCTGGGGTGCTTGTCCCCTGGGTGAACCACGTGGCTGTTATGTACTGTCCCTTGCTAATCATCATCCATATCGCTGTCTTGTTATATATCGAGTTCGGCATCAGTTGCATGTTTCTGCTGAGGCTTTTGGGTGGAACAGCATACCTCTGCAAAATGGTTTAACTTTACGCACACCGTGCACTTCTTTCTAGCAGCTTGGCACTTCCCCATGTGTGGATATTGACTTCCACACCACTGAAATGGGTGCGCAGGTGCTGGGGCCTTGTTGGGAGTTCGCATGGTCTGTGGGCGGTCTTTCCGCAGTGCGTTAACTGGTTCGACCTTTACTGATTTCTGCAGGGCTCGTTCTATGTGTGAAGCTCTGGCTTCAGACAGCTCTTTGGTTCAACCTAAAGCAAGTATTTTCTTAATCCGCTTGTTGGGAACCTGCAGGATCGGCTCTCTGAGCTTGGACAAAGCACATCCCCATGCAAATTGAGCTCTGATCTCATTGTCTGCATCTGGGAGGGTTCAGGTGCTGGCTAACTTCTTGATGCACGCAAAGAAGACCTCAACAAATTCATCTGGGTTTCGGCAAGCTTGTCGAAGAAGGAATCACTCGTAATCCGGATTGGGGTATGGTTCAAATTAGGAGATGATGGCATCCCTGATGGATGATATATATATATATGCGGGGGTCCAGCTTCAGTGATGCTCTCTGCTATGCTGCATATGTCTGCCCCCAGTAGAAGCGGTGCCCGTTTTCTCTCTTTGGTGACACCAACAGCCACAAAATAGTTTTCTACATGGTCCACTTAGTCTTTGCCGAGAGCAAAGGTCCATTGACTACAATTGGCTCCAGGGCTGGGATAGCAGCCATAGGTGCAATAAGCATGGCACAGCCACTGCCGTAGACTGATGAATTGAGGTAAACCTTTTATCTATATTAAATCTCCTCACACTCTGACATTTATTGCAGTGCCGTATTTCGTTTCACACAGTAGTGACTGTTAGTAGTGGATTATTAAGCAAGGAGCGTTTAAGGGAATAAATCTGCTCTATTTCTGACAGTTTTGCAAGTGCGTGCCATGCATAAACATTATTTAATATCATATTGAATTGTGCTGTCGGTGTGGGCACAGCTGTAACTATTACTGTGTTTAAGGGCGCAGGCCCAACCTATTGCGTGTGATGGCATTCTATACAATGCATTGTACCAGATGTAGACATGCTTCAATTGAGCTGCCCAAAAATAATTTTAAACATTAGGAATCGCAAAGCCACTTCTAGACAATGGGAGCCATGATAACCCTTTATAGCATCTGTTGTTTATTGGCCTATAGAAACTTTGACTGTTTGGAACAAATCTGTTGAAAAGAAAGCCTTCATAGGGGAAATAGGTGTAGGGCTAAAAATATAATTTTACCAATTGTTGCTCATGGTCTCATTGAAAGAGGGTCCATATCCCATAGTTTTGCTTTTTTATATTTGTAGCACCACTGACCCATAGTCCTCACTCAACACAATATCCATATCACGATGGATCCTAACCCCGGGATATCTGGCGATTCTGTTGATCTTTTATTTCTGTCTTAATTTCTTGTAAAATGTGGGGCACATTTAGAGGATCCCTTTCTGCATCTTCAGGCTGAATATTCTTGGACGGAGTCATCTTTATTTTTCTGTCTAGCCACAAAGAGATATATATAATATTCACGAAACTGTACCGTTATTTCCTCGGAGGTGAAACAGCGAGCACCGTCAGTGGACTCTATCTCTATTATGTCTTTTGAATGTCCACTTAGGAGCTAGCAGTCGTGTCCTGCTGGGCCTGTGACCCTTGTCATACTGGCGGCTCCTTGCCTGTTTTCCCAAATATTTGATTTATCTAGCTACTTGCTCCCAGTATTGGGCAAGCGTGTCATACAGTTCTTTCATTCATTGTTGACTCCATTTACTATACCTCTAACATTTTAGTGGTATCCTCCAGTTGATATCAAATTATCGTGAATCTTAATGTTATGCCTCCTTGTTTGAACATACTGTCTCCCCAGAAAGAGGCCTTGAATGCCTCCCATGTCACTAAGAACCGTGACATTGAGCCAGTGTTGTGCTCAAAGAACCCAATAATTCCTTGTCAGATCTAAACACTATTCCAACCAGCGCCGCAGATTGGAAAACCAAGGCCTGGTTGTGTGTATTAAAGAAGGTAACTGTATTGTTGCGACCACTGGGCTCGGTCTACCACCAATATGTGAGAGGATTAGTCTTTTCCAAACAGTGATGTCAACAGCTTCTGTACACACTACACCATCAGTATCGTTTTAGTTGACTCATGTACCCCTGTTAAGCACAAGTTATTGTGATGGGATCTTGATTTCAGGTCCTCATTTTTGGTACGTACACTGGCAAGCTCTTTTTCAGTTTGGTCAATCATTTTATCATGGGGTGAACTCATCCTCAGAAATAGCCGTTCAGACATTTCTTGGTGCTCAACCCATTTATTCTTTCTTTCTTTCCGTTAGTCAGTCCAATACAGCCAATAAGGGTGTCCATTTTTGCGTTGATTGTTGTGAGGCTCTGCTTAATATTCAGTGCCAACCTTTTCTTGTCCATATCATCAGGGGCTTTATTATCACACTTCAGGCTAGTGGTCACACTCTCATCTGTTCTTGAGTGTACCTTTGAAGCTCTGTGCGCATTGAATGCCAATTTTGTCAGCCTTTGGTCAACCTTAACCATTGTCGCAGTATCTACGCCAAGCGATGATCTCACTTTGAAGACAAACTTGTGTATGCAGTGTGAAAGATGGTGGGCCCTCTCAGATCTCGGCCCACTTTGTTTTTGTGATAGACAGCTCCCACCATTGGATGTTGTGGAGAAGCGCCTTCTGCATCAATGTTTTGGTGCTGTTAGGAGGACTATGTTTATTAGCTCATGCAACTATGTATCGGTGGTGAATCAAGACATCCCACATCAGGGGTCTCCCCTAGTATCCATCAACCATTCTCTGTGGGGTCCCCGCAGCCTCCATTCCGTTGTGGTTCAGTGCCCCGGACAGGTCTGCTCCAGCCATCACCCTCGTTGGTTCAGGGCCTTCCCACACACAAATCTGCTCTTGGTCTCACCTCACCATTTGTACAAGGCCCCAGATCGCTCAACACTGGGCCCTGGTGCCAGGTCCTCTCATTCTCCGCTCACTGATTCTGGCCACTGAGGGGACAGCAGCTGTCCCCTAATTGGCATACCTTACCTTGTTATGTACGCTGTTGGGTCCAGCTAATCTTTCTCACTCCTTCTAATCATGCTCCTTATCTGACTGGTCCGAGCCGTTGTTTTCCCCTACCCACCCAGGCCACTACAAAACAATGATGACAGCTTACAATGTTCTCTCACTACTTCAGACAGCCCCCGATCCGTCCAAGGCCCAGTGGTTCTACCCACCAGTACAGGACGCAGGGAGTCTCATCTCATTTTAGGTTCCATCAGTGCCGCAGCATCTAGCACTTGGCTTCGACGTCCAGGGCCGGAATATAGTTATTAGATCAGTATGACTCAGAAAGTATCAGACACCACGAGATCAGAGCCACTTTATCTAGCAGCTATGTTGGTTGATAGCTGTCTGGTGCCCCCCAGCACAACCTAGTTTTAATAATGTTCACATGCAGAATCTGTCGGCTCAGTGGACAGATGCTTCAACTGCAGGTACTTGTGACCTCAGTGTTCCAGGTTATCTCAGACTTTCATCCTTAGGTCAATAAAATTAGTATTATTGGGTTGGGTAACAGTAAACTTCTGTATATCAAGAGTGCCAAAAGACCATTTTTAGTTCTACATGTGCTCCACAGCTATGTATTTTCTATCAACACAGATGCAAATAAAGTCATCTTTAGATGGTACCTCACACCAAATGAGTCACATACTCAAATTAATATATTATTAGGTGAGGGATGTAGTTCACGTTGGGTTTTTTGCCACATGAAGCTAAAAAGAGTCCTTGTCCGAAGTTTGAAAATTAGTGACACCCTGAGAGAGGGGATAGCTACAGCCTCCTTCAGACTCTTCACTCAGCAGGTTTGGGAGAGAGACGTGTTTAAGGAATTCATGAATTAACAACAGTAGAAATAATATTTGCTGAAGCCTCAACCTGAAGGGTAAGTTTTTTCCTGTATTAATCCTTGGAAATTGAACCTGACCCTATTTCTCATAACTACATGGAAAAGTGAGAGGAAGAACTGGGTCAAGAGTTGGGGGAAGGAGCGTGGAAGGCAATATAGCAGGGCGCAGTAAATGTCTCCATTTGTACAAAATGCAAAGAAGATGCCTTTAAGCTGATGACAAGATCATTTGTAAGCCAGGTCAAACTTTGATCTATGTTCGGGGCGCTCAACACATGTAGGAATGGTTGCCAAGAATGGCACAGTGATACACTGATACAGTGATACCAAATGGTAGTCTGTCCCTCAGGCAAGAGAGTTATGGGTAGCCATGCTGATGACTCATATTAAAGATTTCACTGATGTCTAATTCCTGACAATTGTTGGGCCAACTGGGGAAGGATAGATTCTGCTCCATGCATTCACCCATGGGATGTCTCCTTACTCAATTCCTCCTTGCGGGTAGATTAACGTTGGCTCATTGTCAGAAACAGCTGTCCCCTTTGCCACTGGGTCCGTGGCGGACAAAGATTTGGCATATTTATGTCATTTAAATACTAACAGCATTATTGGCAAGTAAACTGTGCAAATTTCAATCTAGAAGCAATTCAGAACCTACATAAAAAGGCAAGTTGGAGGATGATGAATGGTGCGACATCCCCCACCGAACAAGAAAGAGGTGCTACCATTTTGTCTGGTTCATCAGATCAAAGTGCTTTGGATGTGGTCAAGGAACTCGATAATGACTAGGACTATAGGATTTACAATCTGTTGAACTTCCATGCTAGTGACTGGGGCTATGTAGACACCTATGATGATGATGATGTCAGTGTACTTACTGGTTTGATCTACCCCCTACTCCTTCACTCCCTCCTCCCTTGTATCGTCTCTAATAGGTGTGCCTTACCCTCAACATTTAACGTCAGAGATTATTATGTCGGTACATGTTCTGTTACATTTTCTTTTAATGATGGTTCGATGTTACAATTTAAAAAGCGAAATAAAGCGTGGGGGATACAAAAGAAAATTAATGGCTCGTTGCAAATTATCCATTAGGGGCATTACTTTGGGACTCTCAAAAAGTGTATATACTTATGTTATACTAAATTAAGTATGTACATTTTTTGTTTTGTGCAAGATCATAATGGTACTTATTTTATTTTTTTAAATGATCGCCATTTCTGGTATTTTTTGAGATCACAAGCATGTATTGTTCTTTTTGTGGGAATTGTGCATACAGTAGATTAGTGTGAGTTTTATTAATATTTCTGTGTGTGGAATATACTCGTCCCTAATGGTTATAAAAGTTTTTTTGTTTTGTTTTTATTTCCACTAGAGCGTATGATCACAAATTTATTTTGAGAAAATCTACTTTGTATTGAAGATTTCAATATTGGTGAATGAACGAGGTCTACCCTAATGTTTCTTAATAGATGAACAACAATCTAAACTTTGAAATCGATTCACTCATTTAATATGATCCGTGCAATTTTTACAATGTTGCGTAGAGCACCACTATTATTTTTTTTTAATTTTGAGTTTATTAAGAAAAACAAGCAAAAGAACAGTAGGTCTAACAATTTAAAACTCTATGTTGACTGAGGCCAATGAGGTGACTGAGTGCTAGGGAATATGTTTATTATAGAGAAGGGTAAAAAGAAATCTCAATTTGGGACCAAACCAATTGCCAAAATCTGTGGATAGGGGGACACTCAAATAACATGTGTTTTAAATCAGCAGTAGGACAGAAACAGGACCAACAAGTGAAGGACAAGTCCGATGTGAAGAATGCTAAGGTCACAGGAGAAAATAATATCCGATGATAGACAAAATAAAGGGTTTGTGTAGTATTAGCAGCACGAGACGTTTTGTGAAGCCTAAACCACAGCTTATACCAGGTACTGGTTGGCCAACATTGTAGTAGATCTTTTTCCTAAGCCAATTCAGTCTTTGATTTAAGTCTGTCCGGGGGTAATTGTAGGGATTTATATATAGTGGAAGCAGAGGTAGATCTATCTAAAATTGGAGAGAGATTTAAGCAGATTGTATGGGGAGTGGAAGTATTTGGTAATGTAAGAAGGTATTGGTTAAGGCCGGGACATAAAAGATCATTTTGCGGTTTAAAGGAGGCTGGTAAAGAAAACTTTGTTTGGAGATCAGTAAACGAAAGGGGAATATTGTCAAATAGAAGTTGGGAGTTCCAATGCAGGCCCTTGGAATGCCAATTTTTCCAGTATATAGAATGGTTTTTAATTCGTAATGATTTGATATGCCAGCTGGGTTGTTGTTGATATGAATTAATTGAAGGATATAAAGTCTGTAAGAGAGGGATTAAGAGTTTACGAGAATGAGAAATGGTAGGGTAACTAAACCATTAGTTATTGGAAGTAAAAGCGAGAATGTCCTGGAAATCAAAGGAGGTAATAAGAAATTTCTCTAATTCTATCCACAATGGAGGAAATATAAGGGGCCACGAGGACAGCCAACAAGTAGCTTGTTTTAGGGAAAAAGCAGAGTAAGTTTTGAAATCAGGAAATTTAAGACCTACATTGGTTTTGTCTTATTTTGAAGTGGACAAGGGTATACGAGAAGGTTTGCCTTTCCAAAGAAACTTTGTTAGGAGTTAGTCTGTTTTTTTTAAAGTAATAACCAGGAATGTGTACTGGAATCATGGAAATTATAAATAGAATCTGAGGAGTAAGCATCATTTTAATGGAGTCCATTTGGCCCCACCAGTAAAGAAAGCTAGGATGCCAACGCATGATAGTATCATTTAATGTTTTGGTAATGTGGTCGAAATTTAGTTTTAATGTTTCAGAAATTGTTAAAGCAAACCACAGGCCTAAATATGTTATTTTAGAAGATTGCAAAGAAAAACCTGTGTGGGCAAAAAAGTGTTTTGACATAAAACATTTAAAGGCAAAACTTTACACTAATCAGTATTGAGTTGATATCCTGAGAGCTGAGAAAATGTGGTTACTTGTCGAAGAAAAGGGGGGGCGAGAGGTTGCAGGATTATAAGAATATCGTTAGTGTAGACTGAATTTATAACTTGATGAGGACAATATTGAAAACCGGTAGTGACAGTATCTTGTCTAATTTTGATTAAAAAGGGTTCCAGCGCTATGACAAATAAGAGGTGATATGGGGCACCCTTATCGTACCCCTCTAATTAGTGGATAATAATCTGAGGTTTTACCATTAACAAAGATTGAGGCTTTGGGACCAGAATATAATAGAGAAATTAAAGCTATCAACTTAGATGGAAATCCTGCCCATTTTAATGCATGGAACATAAAGTCCCAACCAATCCTATCAAAGGCTTAATCAGCCCTAAGCAAAGCCAGACTGTTCCGGGCCTATGAGATCGGGTAGAGCGGGGTCTATACGTAGAGCCAGGATCTTAGCAAAAATCTTGTAATCAGTGTTGACTAAGGAGATGGGGTGGTAGTTCTTATAAAGAGAGAGGTTTTTACTCTCTTTTGGGATTAAACAAATCCAGGCTTCTTGGAATGTGCCCTGCGATGTGCGGTTATCGATAAAAGTATTAAATAAAGTTAGAAGATTGGGTAAGAGGAGATTTTTAAAGTGATCATAACATTCAATAGTGAAACCTTCAGGTCCGGGAACTTTTCCTCGTCTCAATACCAAAACTGCATGGGAAATTTCTGATAGGGAAATATCGATCCCCAAAGAATCAAAGTCAGATTTATGGGAGGAAGGAGAGGCAATGGACTGGAAATAAGAAGAGAGATCAGACTGAGTTGGTTGATCTTCAGGACAGTAGAGATTTTTATAAAAGGAAACAAATATTTTTAAAATATCGTTATCTTTAAAAAGAAGTTCTTAAGGGACCATGTAAAGATTCTATTTTAGTTCTATCTTTCCAAACTTTAAAATAATTAGCCAGTAGTTTCCCCATTTTGTTTCGACCCCCGCAATAGCGAGTACTACTTTTCAATAACAAGGAGGAGGCTGCGTTTGTAGATATTTTATTAAAAGTAATTTTAGCATCAATAAGATTTTTCAGGGAAGATTAGTCATTGGATTGATAATGTGTGTTCTAGTTGTTTAATTTTGTTGAGTAATTAATTGTATTGTGCCTCTAGTGATTCTTTCTTTTGTGATACGAAATGTATTATAAACACCCTGGCAGCTGCTTCAAAAGAATCCCTGACCATAACAAAAGGGGAATCTGGGGTGGAGTTAATGTCCAAAAATTCGGAGGCAATGGAGCTAAATTGGTGGCTGAAATTAGAATCTAAAAGTAGTGATTTCGTAAAGTGCCATCTGCCTGAATGTGGGGGGAAAGGGATAAGATCAATATCCACATATACTGGGGCATGATCTGATATTAAAATCGATCCAATTTCAGAGTGAGTAGCATGCTGGGCAAAGGATTTGCTTAGAAAAAGGTAATCTATACGGGATTGTGAGTGGTGAGGTGCTGAATAGAAACTATAATCTCAGAGATCTGGATGGCAGAGTCGCCAAATAGCTACTAAAGACTTGCGTTTTATAGTGGATGTGAATTGTAAATGCATTTTAGAGGGAACAAATTTCACTGTTGAGCGTCTGTCTAATATGGGGTCATGCATTTGGTTACAGTCTCCGCTGAATATAATGTAATCATCATCATGTAAAAGCAGTTTATCAGAAATTTTAGTCCAAAAACCTTTGTCAATAGAAGTAGGACCATGTACGTTAAAAAGAACGATGGGTGTCTTATCTATAAGTAGCTTAACAATAACCCAGCGACCTTCAACATCAGATTCTTGATGTACAAGGATAAGTGCAACTTTTTATGGCATAAAATCAGAGCTCCATTCTTCTTACCTAAAGCAGGAGAAGTAATTACATTACCCACCCAACACTTTTTCAATTTTTACGCTTCAGATTCAGAAAGATGTGATTCCTGAAGTAATGCAATGTTCGTTTTTAATTTGGCTAGGTGGGATAAAACCCTTTGCCTTTTAATTGGGTTACCTAGCCCTTTAATCTTCCATGTAGTAACTCGGAATGGCTCATAACTGGCAGACGCAGGGACGGGGTAGGTGGACAGGAGTCAACATCCCGGCAAAAAATCCCGACATTGCGCGGGCGTCCATAGCTCGAGCCAGAGAAGAACTACTTTTGTCAGTGGAAGGCATCGACCAGGAGCGGTATACATCATGCAGTTGCAGCCAGCTTATAGGTATACAGGCTCACTGCCCGCCCTGTCTTATTTAGAGGGCATTTTAATTATTATTTCACGTGCACTTTACAGTTTTGGTCCTGAGGAAGCGCCAACGACCACATGGGCGACAAAGGCGCGAAACATGTTGACCTACGACCTTGCTCACACCCAGGCATAATACGCTGCAGGGGCAAGATTTTACACAGGAGTCTAGTCTGTGAAGGGTATACAATCTTTACCACTACTGCCCGTTTACCCTTTATACACCGACTCATCACTATGCACGCACTACCTTGACCCTCATTAGACCCCCACCCCACACACCCGCATGCACCATCCGGCAGTCCTAAAAGATCTCCGACAAAGAGACCCTTCGGGGGACCCGTGGGGAATTGCAGCGCCGGCCCCACGAGGAGCAAACGCCCGATGATGAAGCATGACACTCCTTGGGGTGTGTGAGGGCAACAGAGGACTACATGTGTCCTTTCACTTCACTGGTGGGTCCCTCTTACCTAGGATTTCTTTCCTTTTCCTTTTCTTCTTTCATTTTTCCTTTTTAATCAATAGGTGACTTTTTGCACCTTGATGCAATGGTGACTATTTGCACCATGCAATAGGAACAGTATCCCCCCTTTGGTTTTGATAGTAACTCGGAATGTAACATGAAAATAAGAACATGAACAAACAATATGCCTACAATATTGAGAACGAAGTGAGAAAACAGTATAGAAAAGGAAAAAGAGGCACAGGAGTTAGGCATTTGATTGTGAAGAAGAAACATGGGAGAAGGAAATAGTGGAAGGAATCTTAGAGAAAAAAGCCAGGAAAGGGAAGAGAAAACAGGAAACTAAAAGACAGTACAATTCATACAAATGACGACTGAGAAAAATATCTACAGTACACAAGCCAGAATTGGGTATGGCGACACCCGAAGACGGCTACAACAGCATTCGAACTTCATCGGACAGCAGGGAAACTTTGGATGGGAAGGAGTCAACACATAAAAGTGACCATATGGAGAGTGTGGGGGGGTGGAACAAAAACACCTGTATTAGGAAGAAAATAGGATAATATGAATAAGATCGAAAAGAGAGAGGAGAAACAATGACCTAGTACACTAAAATCCTGTAAATTAACACTAAATTAATTAAATAAATAGGAAAAACAGCTCTGCAAGATGGAATAAAATAACAATCAAGTAGACTTTGAGGTGTCCATGACTTCTGCTCCGTGAAGCTGAAGAAATTCTTGTAGTGCCACTGGATCCTCAAAAGTAGTAGTCTTCTTCTTATAAGTACCCTTGAAAAGGCAGGGATGGATCAGTCCGTATCTGGCATTTATAGACCTCAGCTGAGGACGCAAATCAAGGAATTTATGCAGACGATCCACAGTGACTTTAGCTACATCCTGAGAAAAATATAGTCGGTGGCCTGCCCAAGAAATTTGGTTTTTGACTTAACAACCGACAAGACTTGAAGGAGGTCGGTATATTGTAGGAAGAACATAACTCCACGCAGTTTTGCTGAGATCTTGGTACCAAGCGTATGGGCCCGTTGGATGTTGAATGAAGTAGAGGCAGGCATATCCAGAAGCTGGTGTAGAAAAGTCTGAAAATAAACAGTTGGATTAGAGCCCTCCAAGTTCTCAGGGAGACCATAAATGCAAAGGTTATTTCTGCGATTTCCCAAAATCTTCAGTGTGCTTCTTGAGGAGAGTTATTTCTGATTCCAGAGGAGATACGTGAGTAGGTGAATTGTAGAGCTTCCGTTTTTTTTCCCCACCACTAGTACTTGTGAGTCCAGAGAAGCCCATTTGTCATCCAAATATTGTAAAGTCTTATTAGTTTCCTCCATAAAAGGTTTTAAAGCACACATTGGATGCTGAGAAAGATTGAACTGGTGATTGAGGGTCTTTTTTAGGATGCTTTGTGAAAATCACGGATAACTTGCTAGAAAGCTGCGACTTTGGAATGGTGCTTGCTGTGAGGTCAGATTTGTGAGTAGGATTGTCCTCCATATTGTTGCAAGCAGAATCTGAATCAGAGTGAGTAGTGTGTGTGGTAGGAGTTGAAAGCTTAAGGTTTTTTAATCTCCCCATATATAAGAAAGAGAAGAAAATATATGTATAGCACTGCGGAAGTATCAGCATGAGATAAAACCATCAAAAAATGTAACCAAGTTGAGTCACAAAGTGAGGGAAGTAAGGCCACAGTTCTAAAAAAAAAAGAAAAGTGAAGGTCACAGAATGAATCAAGAAATCGCAGGATTAAATTCGTTATCTGAGTGGGTAGTACCCATATAATAAAAATTAGTGCTTATTATCACTTTAGCCAACTCATAATGAAATGGAATATTTACCAAAATAAGTCACCGCGAGAAATAAGGAATCCAATGAAATAATGTCATGTTTCTCCTATTGATGTGTCAGCAGCATAACAGTATAGGTAGAAGATAAAGAAAAAATGTCACTAAAAAAAAGTGAAAAATGATCTATTTGAAGTTGTTTCAAGAAACGGAGACACAATGTTGTGAGGAAAAAGCTGCTTCCATATAAAAGGGAGCGCTCTCGCCTTTCATAATGGCGGGCTCGACATTACTTGTGAGGAGAAATCCACTGGGGCCGTTATGGCCCTAGAAATGCTGTAGCATTGACTCTGCAAAGGTTTCAGCGACTCACTGTTGCTTTACGGAGAGACGCCGTGAATCTCATCCCTCGGCAAGTGCCGTACGATAACAAATTGCGACGTACTTTCCTTAGTCCGTCGAAGCCTCGGACGGTCACGCCATCTTGGATGAGACAACGCCCCGAGCAGCACTGTTATTAAGCTGAGAACGAGTTTAGGGCTTTCCAGAAGGGTGTAAAAACACTCCAGGCTCAAGGGTTCTGCAGATGGTTGATAGATGTATATTATTTGGGTTCTACCCATGAGCTCGAACCTCACAACGAAAAAATTATTGATGTATATATTGAGATTATTGGACAAAGATGATTTCTGGATGGATGGGAATGTGGCTGCTACATTGAGTTACATGCTGTTATTTAGGTACACTGATATTTTAGATCGATTGTGTTTGATGGTAGGTTTTATTTCATTACTTTGAGAATGCTATTGGGATCTGAAGACCAGGCTTATTTTGAGATGTGTTGAGAGGCTAGGGAAGGAATAAGGACAATGTTAGATACATTTGTGCTAGGGAGTTTTATATAGCACGAACTCGACCCGAAGATATCTGTTGTCTGTTAGTCGTCCTGAATAAATATATTTATCGCTTACTACCCCAGACGAGGCGTGGATTTTCGGAGAGTAGCACGCTACTTTGGGACCCATAGAGGATTAGCATAGTGAAACATGCAAGTAATTTTAAGTGGTGGATAGGTTAGGCAGGTATTTGGATTCGGAATGATAGCAGAAGGATAGAAGAGGAAAAAAGGTTTGTATTTATATAGCGCTTGTTACCCCTGATGGGGTGTTGAAGCGCTTTTTTATGATATATTTATATATGTGTGTATGATTAATCCCTTTTGAAATTGTTTTAAAAGAACATAAAAATGTACTTAGTAAGCAAGTGTTTAAGAAATTAAAACATGTTACTGAATATTTCCTTAACTTAACCAATGACATCCAGCCTTTCGTATTTCATAATTAATTTACCTTTCACAGAGTTATGGTAAACCCTAATTTTATAACACGTGTGCAAAAACGTTATCTTGACACCTTAAACTATGTCTAGTAACATCCTAGACAATTCTAATGCTTGGTTACAAAAAAATATACCTTTAGCAGGTATTCCAGTATATTTCACTGTCTAAATCATACCGTTTACAATGCCTACTGCTGCTGTTTTTCGACAGGCCCTAATTGTATCTAGAACATCAGTTTAGTGCAAACTAGCTTTTAAAATTGTGCACACAGTGGGAATAAAAACGCTTACATAATTAACATAAATTCGTACTGTCCTTTGACGACTTTTAGCAATGCTAGGTCCTGCTGAAAATTATTTTGTTTTAATATATTCGTAATGCAAAGTTTATTTGGTCTCAGATTTTCATTCATTATTTGAATTATATTTCGCCCGCAGTTGTGCTACTAATGTTGCCAAGCTTTTTTTTTTTAGCTGTGCAGAGTCAATTTGCAAATATATTAGGTGAAGCAGCTTTTGGATTGAGAAAATAAAATGCATTTGAGATACTTTTCTCTGTGAAGCTGCTCCGGTGCTCTCAGTGCAGGCGTATCTCTGGGGCCTTTGATGAATATAAAATTATCATTATTTTAATGTAGTACCTAGAAACCTGCTCGCTAGTATTTATTGCTAATCCGTTATTGAACTGACCGTCGTAGAAGACTGCAATTTAGAACAGAAGTGAGTTAAACTCCCATGTCAATGCTCCCCATGTTGAAGAAAATGACCAATCCCCAAATTGTTGGTTGAAACTTACATTAACTGTGGCTTCTGTTCCAAACTATTTAAATGTGCCCCCGAGAGGCAGAGTGAAAACTTGGATAGGACCAGGGGTGGAGCTAAAAGCTGTACCCAACCCCTTCCCTGACCATAAGTGTCTACCACAAGGGATAACATTGCAATTGTAAAACTGCACCTTCCAGGGGTTTTACATCAGGACCATGCAGGAGTATAATGGTGGGAAAAAACACCACGGTTGGGTGGTAATGGTGCT
Organism: Triturus cristatus; assembly: GCF_964204655.1. Lineage (NCBI taxonomy): Eukaryota > Metazoa > Chordata > Amphibia > Caudata > Salamandridae > Triturus > Triturus cristatus. Next base: position 1,360,176,519 of record NC_140590.1, read on the forward strand.
GCGGCAGAAAAGAAGTGAGGTATGTTTATGACTGAGGGTGGGGTTACCAAGCAGCAGTGAAGCTTCTCCTGTAATGCCACTAATATACCCACCCGCCCACGCCCACTATCCTGTGTTGAGACCACACTCCAGTCACACCCACAGCTACTCTCATTCACCTTTATAAATATCCCACACTGTCCGGAGAGTCTGCCATGAACCCCCCCCTTCTTGCCAATAGGCCATTGCTGAGACACCCTTTGGCGTAACATGACTGCAGATGTATTCATATAATACACCATTTAAGAAAGTCCTCTCACAGGTGTTAAATCATTTATCAGTTTCCGTAAGAATTCATGCTTTGATTACATTGCCATGCTGTTGAACCAGGTGTTAGAATATTCAGCTTTGTTGACATTTTGCCTTTTATGTTCTGTAGTCTTTGAGGCCTTGAACTTGGGTATTCTTTGGGTGATCTGCCCTGCACAGATTTTCGGCCTAACTTGCTAACTGATAGCCTGTCGGTTATGGTTCACCTTAGCCAGCCTGGGCTCCAAGTGCTGTATTTGTCTTTGGATGCTGCACAGTTGTCTCCTGTAGCTAGACCTGCTGCCTGGTGTCCCAGAGCCAGCAGACTATAAAGCTGTCCTCTTCAGGGCCATTTTTGTGGCTGGGTGGTCTTTATTTTGCATTGATTGTCTTTACTACCACGTCCTCGAGTCTACCCACTTTCTACTTTTGGTGTCCCTGTGCCTCCCTATGTGCAAACTGCAAGCTCCAGGGTACCCACTATGTAGCTCGTGAACATCAATATGCCGATCACCGACAGTGAACCCAATCCTTGCCAAAGAACCCTGGGACTTAGAGGTTGATTAGCACTTGGTCATGGCTATGTTTATCTTTCTTCTGGACTTTTCTAGTGCAGTATATGCAAATCAGCCCCTTTCCGACCGAACCTAGCAATAATTGTTGACCAGATCATTCCTATTGTACCTGGCTTGCCACTTTAGTCAAACTATCCTTTATGTCAATAAGTAACTCCCCTGCCAAGCGTGTAAGTCGTTGCCTCCCAAGGGTATAGGAGTGCCTGGCTTGGCCTGCTTTCTTGTGCCCAGTCCTTGCGAGGACAAGCTTTTTCCAATTCATGTCCGGTGTGCCTAGCGAATGTAGTTTTTTTTTTGATAGTGCTAGGCCTGTCTTTGTGTCCTCTTGTCGCTCATTGCCGTGTGCTTACCATATAGGAATGACTAATAAATCAGGCTGTCTTTCATGCCAAAAACCAAAGGAAATGATGGACGGAGTGTTGAACATTGCAAGCACTCACCCCCGGTCAACTGATCTGGGTTTAATCCATCACCGTTCTTTAGCCCACTCTGCCACCCCAGTTCAGACATGGCCATATGCAAATCAGTCTGACCCTGTGCCTCATTGGAACAGTCCAGCCCGAACTGCCAAGCCATGTCTTCCCTGGACCGGAAACAAGCTTCCTAGGACCGGTTTCTGGCATTTCAGCCGTCTTCAGCCAGGCTTGCTTGAATCCAGTGGCAAAGTGAGCAAGGGACTCACGTCTGAGCCTGCTCTGGTAGCGGGCTCGGTGGAGACATAGGTACGAGCGGAACCAACGATCCAGGCAGTGCAACTCCACCACTGACACTGGAGTTACTCTATACAACTCTTTTTTTTTTAAATATTTTTATTGGGTTTATCAACAAAACAGAAAAACAAACACCACTCGTATAGTGCAAGGCAAGGCATACAGGGGTTACAAGGTACCGGAGCAATGACAGTACCGGTGTCACAGAGAGAAATAAACAGCCCAATGACAACACACCATCGCTCCCTTCCCCGCCCATCTCCAGCAGTGGAGCCATTAATCCTGGTCACTGAGATCCGAGTCCGCTGCATCCGGTGGGGGCTCACAGATATTTCCCCGGTATACATTCCATCCACCCCAGACCTGGGACCACTTCTTGGGGCACCCTCTATGGACATACACAGTTTTTTCGGTCACCATTACAAGGTCCATATCTCGGATCCACTGCGTCAGGGTAGGCCCCAGCCCCGATCCCCATTTCTGGGCTATGTTACGCTTTGCGAGCATGAGTCCCAAAGTCACCCAAAGCTGGGTCACCTTCTTGTGGTCCGTCTGTTCCCAGACATTAAGGAGGCACAGCCGAGGTTCCGGCAGCGTGGGAATTTTTGTTACCTGGGAGAGAATACGCAACACCCCTTTCCAATACGTCGCCACGACAGGGCACTCCCAGAGGGTATGCAAGAAGGTCCCCTCGTGGCCACAGTTCCTGAGACACAGCGGGGACTCCACCCGGTGGAGTCTGAATAGGAGGGTGCGGGTGTAGTATGTGCGGTGCAAAATTTTGAGTTGGACCAGTCTGAGCTTGGAAGATATGCCCACCTCCCTGGGGGATGAGAGCGCGGAATTCCAGTCCGTCTCATCAAATTCTCCAAGTTCTGCCTCCCACTTCCCCTTGAGGGCGGAAAAAGGGTCGGGCGGTTATTTAGTATCTTCCGGTACGTTAGGGACGTCGCCCTCTGGAGCAGATGCTCCATGAGGAGCCGGTCCTCTAAGGGCGATGACTCAGGGAGCCGAGTCCCACGTGGTATCGCCGCCTGAAGAGCGTGTTGAACTTGTAAATATCGGAAGTGCTCGGTGTCCGCCAGGTCGTAGTCCGCTTGCAGTTGGGCAAAAGTGATCACCTCTCCCTTGCGCCAGAGGTCTCCCACCCTGGAGATACCAATAAGATCCCACTGGTGGAACCCCTTGGTAGTGCGAAGTACCCCGAGCTGCCTGGTGTCCCAAAGCGGCGTTGCCTGGGTAATCTTTCCAGCCCATCCCATCGCCCGTTGCGCCGCGTGCCATATCCGGAGGGTATGGGCTGCGGGCCCCGCCGGAACGCGACCCCTTTTTGGGTTGTACAGGGCTCCCATAACCCCTCCGGGGCCAAGTAGTTGACGGTCCATACGGTATGCGGGGTCATCCCCCGGCACATGGAGCCACTGGTTAATAACCATGAGGTGCGACGCCCAGTAATAGGTCTTCATGTCGGGGAGGGCTATACCTCCATCATACCAGCCACTGGTAAGCTTATGGAGGGCAATGCGAGGCGACTTGTCCTCCCAGAGGAGACGAGTGATCTCAGCGTTGATCGCCGTGAAGTAGGAGGGTGCAATGGGGAAGGGGGTATTTTGCAGCGCATAGAGGAATCTCGGGAGGGCGAGCATCTTAAAGAGCGAAGCCCGCCCAAGCAATGTCAGCGGCAATGTGCGCCAGTGTTTAACGTCGGTGCGAAGCCGTTGGAGGGGCCTCATTAGATTTTCCGCGACAAATTTGTCCCGGTCGGCCGTGACGTATATGCCAAGATATTTGAACCCGTCGTTAGCTAGTAGAATGTTACAGCCTGACGGAAGCCGCGGTGGGGAGCCTCGGAGCATATATAAGATGGATTTCTCCCAGTTTATATCGTATCCAGACCTACTACCATATGATTCACATATGTTGAGGAGACAGGCGATAGAGCGCGCCGGCGAGGCGAGATAGAGGAGCACATCGTCCGCATAGAGGGATATGCGATCCTCCCATTCCAACGTCCACCTAAGGCCACGGATCATCGGATCCTGTCGCACCCACGCCGCCAATGGCTCGAGAGCCATAGCAAATAGGAGCGGGGAGAGGGGGCAACCCTGCCTAGTCCCTCGACCCAGCGGAAAGGCGTCAGAGACGCGGCCATTGACCACCACCTGTGCAAGTGGCTTAGTGTAAAGCAGCTGGATCCACGCGCAAATCCTGGGGCCGAGCCCCATATGGCGGAGGACGGCAAAGAGGACTCTATACAACTCTTAAAGAAATGCAGGGAGAGGCTCGGCAGGAGAGTAAGAGATCGCAACTCGCTACTAAGAAGCTTCAAGGGGCAGTTCGCTAGACGAACAAGCTATGTTCTGATATGTCCGAACGGATAACCCATGTAGAAGCACAACCTGTTGCCGTGGAGGAGGAGGTTGAGAAACTGCATATATTTAAAGCTGCTCAGGAAAAATATTCACGGGATGTGGACTGGAAACTCGAGGATTTTGAGAACCGGCAGCGCCGAAATAACGTCCGGCTGCTGGGCCTTGAGGAAAAAGTGGAGGGGGAGTACATTTTGGCCTTCGTTGTGAAGCTATTGAAGGCTGCTTTTCCAGACTTGGCCCATTGGAACTGGGAGATGGAAGTGCAGCGGGCACATTGCTTCCCAATGTTTAGGAAAACCCAGCCCAAAAGTCAGGGTGACCGACCTAGAGCGATACTGATTTTCATTGGTAATTTTTTGCTAAGACAGGCAATTATCGACCGAGCCAGACCGGACTCCAAAAGAACAGTAGAGGGGCATACCTTCTTCGCTCGGCTGATTTTTGCCACACAACGGTCGAGCGGAGATGGAGGCTACGTCAGCTGATTAACCCATTTCAAGGGGCAGGCTGCGATGGCTTTTTGCTGTTTCCTGCACGGCTCAAAGTTATCCATAAGGGCCGGGTTAAAATGTTTTTCTTGGAGATAAAAGCCCAAGAGTTTCTCATTGATTTAACAGAATCACAAGGGGTGAGGGCTTTGGCCAACGTAGCTGAAAGGGACAAGGGTGATACAGGAAAGGACTGATGTGTTCTCCTAGATGATAAAATATTTCCCAATTTGATAAATGTACAAATGCATAAAAAACCTAGTTTTGATTAATAATCAATTGACCAAAGATGTGGTATGGGCCACAGGGCTTGGGGGCAAAGTTCAATGCTTATATTCTTGCTAAAATTGAGGGCTGGGGGTGGGGCTCATCACTACCTGTTAGTTTGATTTAAGGATGTTTTCTTTTTGGTCTTGCAGTATTTGAAGTGGCTGTTCTTGGGGATACTCGGGGGGGGGGGGGTACTGGCGCTCTCTGTGTAGGAGTCTTCCCGGCCATATTTAGGTCATGTTGGACCTAATTGCCTGTAAGGGAGGTGAGCGGGGGGGGGGACGATCCAGGGTTCTTATTGTAGGGGGTGGTGTGGGTTCAGCACAGGTTAAGGTGTTTCAATTTGTGAGGCTAGTAAAGGGGCAGCAGAATTGGATTCGAGATGACTTGGCCAGGTTATTTCAGGAGGCTCGTACAATGAGCATGAATGGCAAGGCAGGGTCCGATGGACTAGCAGTAAAATGGGTTTATTGTAAGGAACTAAGAAATCTTAAGACCTGAATTTGCGGGTTTTGACAGTGAATATCTGTGGGCTCAATGACCAGAATAAGAGGAATAAGGCAGCAATTTGGTTGAAATCTTTTACGTGTAGACTTTCTATGTATTCAAGAAACACATATAGAGGGGAGCAGAGCTCGCATAATGGAACAGCTCGGTTTTAAACTGTTGGCACATACCACACAGGGTTCTCGAACTCGGGGGTGGCAATTCTTACTCGGAGGAATGATGTGAGGGTTCTCAAAAAGTCAGTAGATCAAAGGGGTCGGTGGGCAGTGAGTGAATGCTTGCTTAATCATTTTAAATTTACACTCTGTTCATTGTACAGCTCAACATGTGATGACCCGGAATTGATAGGAAACTTAGATTCCAGCTTGACAATGTGGCCTGCTCCTATTATTCTATGCGGGGATTTTAACATCAGTGGTTTGGGGGTAGAATGGGGCACTCAAGGAAGTAATTATTCAGGAAAAAAGAGAAAAGTTGGTCTTGCCTTATCTAATTTAGTCTGTAATAATGGTTTGATAAATGCATGGGCTTATTTGAAACCTTCGGAATCATGCATCACCTTTTTCTCTGCTCCGCATAAAGTGGTTTCCCGCCTGGATTATTTTTTGTGTCCAATCAATTTATTACTAATTTAGGGATTGAGAGGCACCCTCGTATTATTTCAGATCACAACCCATTAGTTTTGACTGTTAATTTTACGTTGATGGAAAAGAAGAATGTTTGCTGGACCTTTGAACGGAGGTTATTATTTGATCCTGATTATATTGTTTATAGGAAGGGATGGATTAAGGAATTCTGGGATTTTAATCGGGGGAGCACTAGGGTTGGAATTGTCTGGGTTGCTTTTAAGACTGGGTGAGAGGGAAGACTATAAGCTTCAGTTTGCGTCGTCAAAAGATGGAGCGACTTAGGGAATTTGAAATAAGGGAGGAATTAAATAACCTTGAGGAAATATTAGCCACGGCCATTAGCACTGGAGAAGTGCTAGATAAAATATTATTACAGCTGGCTATTAAAAAGGCTGAGGCAGGAGATCATCTTGCTAAAAAAGCAGCTGAGATTTATCTGTCTAAAAAACAGCACTGTTATGAATTCAATTAGCGTGTGGGACATACTCTGGCTGTTAGAGTCAGGCAAAAAGTGTCAGCTGGGGAGATTTCTGAAATTTATGATTCTGGCACGAAGGTTATCACAGACGCAGGAGGTATTCGAGAGACCTTTAGGCTTTTTTATCAGCAGCTATATACCGGAGGATCAGTCGCTGCGTCTGGGGGTATCCGCGAATATTTAGATAAAGTATCTATCCAGAAGGTTGATTCTATAGACAGGGAGGAACTCGAGAGGGGTTTTACCAAGATGAAATAATGGGTGCTTTACAAGATTTGCCTTCTGGAAAAGCCGTCGGCCCTGATCAGATCCCGTTGGAATTCTACAAGATTTTTAAAGACTCAATAGGATTGGATCTTATAGAGGTTATGCTGTTAGCTCAAAGGGGGGGGGGGGGGGGGGGGGCTGCTCCTGAATCATGGGTGGGGGCAGTTCTCATTGTTTTTTTGAAAAAAGATAAACCAGCTAGAGAACCGGGCTCATATCGCCCAATCACTCTATTGAACAGCGATGTAAAAAAAAATTCTAGAATTTTGGCCACGCAATTAAATGGTATTTTTAAAAAAACTATTCACCCCTGCCAACATGGGTTTACCATGGGTCACGGAACAACACATACGGCGGGTGATCACCCTTTTTGATGCAACGGGCATCTCAGGAGACCCTATGGCTGTCTTGTTATTAGATGCTGAAAAGGCATTCGATAGGGTCTCCTGGGATTTTCTCTGGGAAGCAATGAGGTAGTTTGGGCTGGGGGAGGGGTTTATTAAATCTGTTCAAGTGCTATATGCGGCCCCCACAGCTCGACTGAAGATTAATGGCAACTATACTTTCCCTTTTAATATACAGAGGGGGACCCGGCAGGGTTGCCCTTCCTCCCCTCTGCTGTTTGCTATCTATATGGACCCGCTGATACGATTATTTGAGGCTAGCAACGGAATCCGTCCAGTCGTAAGTCAGGGGGTCGAATCTAAAGTCCTCGCCTACGCCGATGATGTGGCCCTTATTACCACAGATCCACAATTGGCGCTGAAAACAGTTGAATCAATTGCGCTAGAGTTTGGTATATTCACTGGGTATGCACTTGATAAATCTAAGACCCAAGTTGTAAAGAATCGATCTATTAACTTTGAAGATCCCCGCGTCTCTGACTCAGCAGTTTATTTGGGTATACGAGTCACCTCAGACTTAGGGAAACTGGTGGCTGAAAATATGGAACCAGTAATTAGGAAGGCGAGGGTGGATCTTGACAGACTGAATAACCTCCATCTCTCTCTCGTGGGACGATGTAATGTCATCAAGATGATGTTTTTACCGAAAGTATTGTATTTGTTTAGGGCAATCCCTTTGGAATTCCCAAAATCCTGGTTTATTATTTTAGAAGGTTTAATCAATCAATTTATTTGGGCACACGGGAAAACTAGGCGGGCTCTTCGGTTTATGTCTTTATCACGGGGAAAGGGTGGTTTTTCGGTTCCTGATTTTCGTAGTTACTATTGGGCGGCCGCCTTGCAATATATAGGGATACTGGTAGGGTCGTGTCCTGGGGATAGGGAAGGGGAAACCGATCTCCCGGATGTTTACAAATTATTATTGGGCGAAAATGCAGAGAACTGCTTCTTTAAATTCACAGAGCCTAGCTATTATAACTGCTTCTTTAAATTCACAGAGCCTAGCTATTATAAGCGGACAAAATTTAAGACGCTGATAGCTGCTTTCAAGATCCAGGGGGCGTTAAAGAAGAAGATTGGACTAGGGAAACTCAATCATTATACGGTGTTATATAAAAACCCCACGTTTCCGGAGATATTCTCCGACAAGATCATGGCAGGATGGGCTACTAAGGGTGTCCGACAAGCTGGGGATGTATTTGGGAAGCAAGGGTTTCGTCAATTTAAAGATATACAGAAGGAGTTTGGGCTGGAAAGAGGCAATTTTTAAAAATATCTACAGCTGGCAGCTTCTTCTGTAAAACAATTGGGGGGGGCTTGTGGGTTTGCTTGCAATATAATAATTGACACTATGCAAGGCAGGATTAGGAGGGCGATTAAGCTGATTTATGCAGAATTGATCAATCTAAAACAAGATGACTTCATTAAACATGAGGCTAAATGGGCTGAGCGTGTGGGGGCTGCCCCCGGTGCACTTTTGAAATCCTTAGAGATGGGTCAGTCGATTTTATGTTTGGCTGGGCTTCAGGCACAACATTTTAAAACTGTTTTTTCTTTATACTACACGTCGGCCAGAATAGCACAGTGGGGTGGGTTACCAGGAACTACATGCCTCCGATGTGGGGGATTGGAAGCAGATCTGCTGCATATGTTTGCTTCTTGCCCTCGTCTGCAGGGGCAGCTGGATTTAATTATGGAATACCTAGATCGCCTACTTGGGGTAAAAACTACATTAAACCCGGAATTAATTCTGCTAGGAATAAGTAGTATAAACCAAAATGAGATCGCTTACCGATTTCTTTTTGTTGCTATGGCCGTCTTAAGGATCAATATTGCTTCTGCTTGGTTAGACCCTCTCCCCCCCCTACCTTTCAGCAATGGCTGGCTCGCCTACTTTCTATATACACAATGGAGAGAGCAATTTATGAAAGAAAGGGAAAGAAAGCGAAGCTGCTAGGAAGGTATATTTGGGCACCTTTAATAAAATGGAAGGAATCTGAATAATTTAAGTTAATTGGGGTGGAAATTTATTTGATGTTGGTATAAAGTGGTCAAAACAAATCAAAACTTCAGTGCTTCATGAAATGTGCTTCTGATAAATGGTTCATCTGAGTTTTACTGTATCTCAGTTGTTGATTTTTCTCATATTGCTTATATATCTGTTTGTTCTTGGGCCTCTACCTTTGCCTCAAACCTCACATTTCTGTGGTTTTTTGTTGATATTATTTATCTGTGCTGACACCCTTGATGAAATAGTGAAAAATCTTAATAAAGAAATTTAAATTTTTTATTTTTTTTTAAAACCCATGAGCCTTCTTTTTGGACAGTGTATTTGCTTTATCTATTAAATGCCAGAATTCTGGGTGGTGGAGATGCCATCATCTGTTGTCTGTGAATGGTGGCCGTCACTTGACCTTTGACATCTAAAATGGAGAAAGGGCATCAGCAGCTGTATTTGTGGTCCTAGTGACACGTCTAGCCTTTTTCACAATATTTGATCATAGCTGTATTGGTACCAGATTTCCCGTCAGTTGCAACACCCATGGGCAGTTTTCCATGCCTCCGTTTATCAGTTGTAGCACTGCACAATTGTCCGACCAGCAAATCTACTTCATGCCCATAAGCTTAACACCATATATGACCACAGGACTGTCGTCCGATTCGGATACCTTTGAACTGAGCTAGCAATATCTGCCACGCCATCAAGTCCTGGAATTCCCTTGTGTTCAGACTGATGTGGTGATGCTTCTTTATGACTCCACTTGTTGTCTGGACCAGACCCCTGGTAAAGACCTTGTTAGTGGAGATCACCCTGCTGCCAAAGTTAAGTCTGCCTAGTAGTTCCTGTATCTCCTCCAATGTTGTTTTCTCTTTATGGCACATGTTGTCTATGCATTTATTCAAGCCCTTAGCTTTAACTTGTAAGAATCTGCACACCCCAAAATCAAGTCAGTTTCTATACCCAAGTATGTCAATCTTGTGTCTGGCCCTTCATTCTTTTCATTGGCCAATGGTACTCGTAATGTTTTGGGTAAGCTGTGTGTAGGCAAATATGAGGCTTCGGCACTGCTTTTTCCACAAACTAGATATCCTCCAACGAATGTAGTATACTGCCTTTGGGGTGTTGGTCCCTTACGAGGCACTCTAGGAGGGTGCAGAAAATTTTGAAATATGCGGCTGAAACAGAGCAACCCTTCGGCATGAGCTTGTCAAAAAAGTATTATTGATAGCTTGTAAGTGAATGCTACCTGGGGGCCCCAGTTCCAGCTGTAGGACTGACTTTATAGCTGCTTTGGCCATTAGTGGTGTCGATCCAGAACTGCTTACCAAGTCTGTTACGTCATCAAGGAAGCACTGTGACCCTGAGCAATGCTCTTGGTTGATCCAGTCATTGGCAGGTTCAACTTTCGGGAACGATAGGTGGTAGATTACCCTGAACTGCTGTAGGTCTTTCTTTAGGACCACTCCCTATGGTGACATTGAAAAGTATGTTTGGGGACAGGGCCTTGGAGAATGGTCCCTTAACTCACCCCATGCTGATGTAGGGATGCTTCTTAATGGCTTTGCTTATTGGCTGGGCCAGACCCCTGTCAAAGACCATGCTAGTGGGATCACTATGCAGGCACAGTTACGTCTGCATTGCAGTTCCTGTATCTCCTGCAATGTTGTTTTTCTCTCTATGACATGCAGTCTAGGCATTTAACCACGGCCTTACTTTACCCTTGGCAAGCGAGTTGTATCCCAATAAGGCTTATTGCTGGTAATTGTTTTGACTTTGTTGTGTTTGTTTTTGTAACAGCTCTGCTGAACGGATTGGTCTGTCTTATTTTCCCCCTCTCTGACTGCCACCAATTAATGCATGTAACTAGGCACATCCTCATGGTCCCACTCAAGTGCAGAACAGGGCTGCATTATTAGGCAGAAATCCCTGATCATAATGTAATTATGCATCACCGCCATACTCGCTATTTGTGCTTCGTGAAATTTAAAGCTGTACAGCCACAAATCTACTGCACAGGATAGGTACTTTTAGACGATAATTCAAGACATTAACCTAAAGATGACCAACCTATTTTCAGTATTTCTTTATTTGTTTACTCTACTTTCTTTCTTTTCCTGTTTTTTCTTATCGTAGTTCAACAAAGTCAGGTGTTAACAGCTGCTAATTTCCCTTTAACTGTCCATGCATACTTTTGTTTCTGGCACTTAGTTGCAAGGAGGCCACTAAACTGCTGTTAACACTCCCGGGGAGAGAGGGGGTAGGGCAATAGTGGTTAAATATACATACAATTGTAGGTCTCAGTTTATAATCACACCTACAACTGCAGTTTTTCTTGATTGTGTGTACACCTGAAATATATATGCTAAGCATATTAAACTGAATTTAAGTTGAAAGGGTTAAGTGATTTAGCAATCTTAATTTATTAGATTAAGCAGATGCCTTTCATGTCATAATTACATCTCTCGTTTATAAAAGTTAGCAAATGCTAAAGGTAAGATTTTATGCAAACCTAGCATGGCAGAAATGTGCCCACAACATACTAATTATTCAACACCTTGACTGCTAAATATTTTTAAGTGGAACCATATTGTATTCTTTGTATCTTTTAAGTACCTTTTCATACCCCTGATGAGGCCCATATCACTTTCTAACTAGTGTAGTTAGCAGGTACTTTGTATGTTTATGGTTTATAAAGTGTGGATGTATTGAGTAGACTTTGTGCAGAATTCTGAGTGTTTTATATAAGTTTCGGTGCACACATTAATCTTGTTGCCGCCAGGGTCTTGCAATGCCTATACTTGAAGTGATGCAGTTGTAGTTGATAGACATTTTATAGTTTGGAGGGCAGGTCAATGTGGTTGCATTTACGCAAGAGTAGAAGTTGTTTGTCTATAGTATTCTGGATTTGTTGCGATTTGCGAAGTGGGTATTAGAGGGGCTCCAATGTGGAGGCCTTTGGCGTAATCAAGATGTGTTAACACTACCACTATCTTGGCTTGCACTGTCTATGGGAATCCCAGAGGAAGAATGATGTGGGGTTGTGCGCTGATATAGGAGGCTCTTTTGGGCATTTTGTTAAAAAATGTTAAAAGACAGAGGTTGTAGTCCATGATCCTCCCACGTTCTTCCCTTGTAAAATGTGTATGGATTTCTAAGGTTTTTATGCCATGTTCCTGTAAGGCGATGTTCTGACTAGAATCCGTAGGTGCGAATCTCCGTTTCATCAAATGGTTTTGTTGCTTCCAGTGGTGGGCTACTGGAGGGTACAGTTATGCAGATTAGGTGGTATTTCATTGTTAGGGTGATCTGCGGATCAGCGTAGTTGTGAGAGGATAAGGTTGGGTGTTACACATTCAAGTTGATCAACCCCACGAGAGGGCTATGGTATGTTTTAAAAAGAAAAGGGGTGATAGAGGAGCCTTGAGGGACACTCTCTCAAGAGGTGGAGGGCGCTGAACAAAAATTAGAAAGGATGATACCTTTAAAAAAAAAATGTATTTAGCAGTTTTATATAACTCATGAGTGTCGAGTGGCATAGGAGCGCTTTACAAAGCAACAATATTCTTGACATGACTGTTGTATATCAAACAAGAATTAGAGTAAACGGGGGGTTAGAAGGTAAAAGTGGGAGCAAAGAATAGGGAATGATAGAGGATCATGCATTGAACTAGAAACCTGAACAGACAGAGGGGTAAACAGAAGTGAACAAGGGCGGAAGGAACAGGTAGGAGTGAGGGGCCTGTGTAGGAGTGTCGGAATAGGCTGCAGTTATGTGGAGGAAAGGAGAGAGCAATTGTACACAAGCAATCAAATCGGGTTAGATCATCGAGAGAAGTACAGTCTGAAAAGATGTCTTGAGGTGGCGATGGAAGGACTGAAGAGTAACTCTGTTCCTGATTATAATGGAAAGAGAGTTTAAGAAGAGAGATTTGACTCCAGAAAAAGTCTCATGCAATGCTTGGGAGGTTTTCTAATCTAGAATTTCGAGAAGAAGGTTGTTTTTGTTCATGAGGTTTCTTGTGTTGCCGAATAGCTTGAAGAGATTAGCCAGGAAAGGAGGTTGAGTTTGAGTCGACTGCACTGAAGTGCAGACATTTGAGCTCCAATTTGATCCTAGCCTTATCTGCAAGAACATTTTTGTCAAAGTCCATACATGATAGAATGCTCTGGTATTGACTTAGTAAGTGGTCCGGTCAAAAATAGTATTATGAGGTCCAGGGTCACTTAGTGTAGGGTTATGCTTAGTTATGCACTGGCTTGCTTATGCTTAACAGTTGTGCTTAATGATTCCCTGTGTCGAAAGTGAAAAAGAGGTCCAGAAGGAGGACAGTGGATCTTCTCAGATAGCTCTCAAGGCAAGTTTGGTGCCTCAGCTAGGTTGTAATTCTGTTTTCCTGTTGAAGAGGAAGCTTTTTCTTCTCAAGAAGTTGACATCTGGTCAAAGACTGTTTTTTAAATAGGTTTTCTTAAGAATAGTCTGGTGGATGTTGGTTTGTAGTTTGATGGATCCATTAGGTCAAGCATTTGCATCTTAAGTATAGGTTTGATGAGAAGATTTGTAGAGCAGTGTAAAAGATTGTGGGGGAAAGGGAGAAAACGATTACCACTTGTGGCAAGGTTTTTGGGGAACACAGATCTGTTGCAGAGTCTGTATTGCTACAGGACTTTATTTGGTCACTCATGTCATTTGTTGATGCCGAAGTGAAGTATGGGATTCATGGTCGTAGTTCAGTGTGAGTAGGGTTTAGTAATGGTGATAAAGGGAGAGGAGTCATTGGTTACTTCTGTCCGAAAGTGGGATTAAGGTTCCTTTGCTTTTTGGATGAAATGGTCAGTCAACAAATCACAGATTTCTAGAGAATTTAGAAGGAGGTGAAGTTGGTGTTATGAGATGTTCTTTGATTAAGTATGTTTTCATTAATTGATATCCTGGTAGTTACAGGGTGCAGTTTACTGAATGGTGTGTTCAGGTACCTTGGATAAGCAGACTATGTTCCACCCCAGTACCCCAAATGACAGATAGGAGTTAGTCACCAGAGAAAAGAATCCAAAGGGAGGATCTGGGATATGTGGCTTGTTTGAGTGTGTATATGCTATCCGGAGTTGGTAGGTTCAACTCTCCTGTGATACACAACTCCACAAGTTCAAGGAAGCAAGTCTAATGGAATTCACCCAGGAGGGGGGGGGGGTGCAACACTGGAAGAGAGATCTCCCTAAACCACCAAGTCTGTCTGTGGAAATCCATCCAGAAAAAAGTGGGCTTTCAAAAACCACCATATGTAAGGAGGCTGGTTACAGGAGATGCAGGAAAGCTGTATAGGTATTCCTGCACCTGGAACTTCTGGGTTGCAGGAATACCAGGTCATTGCAAGATTGCCCTTGACAAATTGGAAATAACATGGAGTTCATTCTTCTACACTGATTCCTGCACATTATTTTCCATTTGCAGATGTTTTTTCACCTGGTCATTTCACCAGGGTGAAAACGCAAAGTGTAGCCAACTTATAATGGGGCCCACTTGGGTTTAGTGGCTGCGACCTACTGGAACATGAATTCCCTAAAACCTCAAGTATAATGGAGCCAATTGAGGAGTAGTCCAAGCAACCTAAATACGCAGTTCTGAAAACCACCAAGTGTAATAATACATGGACTCTGCACAAGAGTGAGAGATGAAAGCTACTAGAAGACAGAGCTTCCAAAAAAGCGTAGGTCTATGACTACCGAGCCTGTAGAGTCCACCCCAGTGTGGTGGGATGCATACCATTGTAAGCTGTAGCTGCCCTTAAATTATCAGATCTTGGGGGTTTTGAGTTGATCCACCTGGGTGTGGAGGTTCAATCGAAGAGCCAGGTCTTGAGGTCCTTCCTGAATTGGGTCAACAATGCGGATAGCCTAAGGTAGAAGGGCAGGGTGTTTCAGGTCTTGGCAGCGAGGTGGGAGAAGAATCTTCCTCCGGTTCTGGTCTTGTGGATCTGTGGGACGGAGGTCAGGGCAAGTTTGGTGGAGCGGAGTTGTTTGGCGGGTGTGTGGAATAGGAGTCGGTGGCTCAGATATTCTGGTCCTACATCTTGAAGAGCTTTGTAGGCATGTGTGAGGAGCTTCATATTGGTTCTCTTGTTGATTGGGAGCCAGTGGAGTTGTCAGAGGTGTTGTGTTATGTGGTTGCGGCGGGGGATTTCAAGGACCAGTCTGGCTGGGCATTTTGGACGTTCTGTAGTTTCCTGAGCTGTTTCTAGGTGATGACGGCATAGAGTGTGTTGCTGTAGTCGAGTCTGCTGGTGATGAGTGCGTGTGTGACTGTCTTTCTGGATTCTGTGGGGATCCATCTAAGTGCTTTTCGAAGCAGGTGGAGCGTTTGGAAACAGGATGAGGATACTACGTTGATTTGGCGGTTCATTGTGAGTGAAGAGTCCAGTATGATGCCGAAGTTGCATGCGTGGTCCGTAAGTGGGAAGGGTTCCTAATGTGGCAGGCCACCAGGAGTCGTCCCAAGCTGGGGGGGTGGGTCCCAGGATGAGTACTTCGGTCTTGCCTGAGTTGAGCCTGAGGCAGCTTTCTTCCATCCAAGTGGCAATGTCCTTCATTCCGCTGTGAAAGTTCATTCTGGTGGCTGTGGGTTTGTTGGTGAGGAAGAGTATCAGCAGGGTGTCATCGACGTAGGAGACGATACTGAGTCCAGGCTTCTGACGTTGGGCTGCGGGGGGGCCATGTAGATGTCGAAGAGGGTGGGCCTCAAGGAGGAGCCCTGTGGCACTTCGCAGCTGATCTCTGTAGGTTCAGAGAGGAACAAGTGTAGTCTGACCCGCTGTGTTCAGCCGGTAAGGAAGTAGTGGATCCAGTCCAGTACCTTGTTGCGGATGCCAGCGTCATGGAGTGTCGTGATTAGGGTGCGGTGGGAGAAGGTGTCGAAGGCGGCGAGATGTCCAGTAGAATCAGGGCTACAGTTTTGCCCTGGTTGGGGAGGAAGCGGATGTCGTCGGTTATTTATGGGCCTGGATTGCAATTAGAATGTTGGGGTTCTGCTTAGCTTTATAAATGGTGTTATATTTCAGCAAAGGGCAGTGGTGACGCTGTGTAAAGCGGATTTGTATTTGCACTATATAAATGCACTGTCATGCCTAGAGCAAATTATTTGACGAGAAAGAAAGGCAGAATAGGTCTCTAATTGTTACATACCTTTGTATTTTACCGGAATTATGTCTTGTCTGTGAAATAACAATCTTTCTGTGAAATTATGGATATTAGAACAACCGAATTCTGCATTAAAAACTCCCAAGCATGTAACACCTATACATTTCACCTGGAAAAAATAGTTAAAGTGAAGTATTTTCATCATCAATGAACTTCAAGTTATGGTTAGCTGCACAATCATCACGTACAGCCATGAACCTCACACATCACTGGTGACATCACCCATCTTCGCAAATTTGACATTAATGGGTCAGTAATTGTTTGTGTATGTTTTGTTATTTACTGATCGTGTTCGTAATTGCTGGCACATTTTGTTATCATGTCACTTCACCTACGGCCAAGCTCATCAGTTATGTGTACATATCTACCTAACAAGGTCTTTGGCCATGAATATCAGGTGTTAAGTGTATGGCCTGCCCTTTGGCCAAGCCCAGCACTCATGCCTTATTCTCAGTACACAAAAAGGCTCTTACATCTGCTTTACTTTCCCACTACTTCATCAGCAGGTGGAAAGGCAGACGTTAATTTTTAGTCCATTCATCTCACCAGTTATGAGTTTTATAACCATTTCACCTTTAGAGTAGGACTCAGTGAAATTAAAACTACTGTGCCTAGAAATGTTGCATTTTGTATCCACATTTTTTGTTGGTGCAGGATTACACTGCTTAGGCCATCCATATACTCATTGATGACATTGGTGAGGTGATATGCGATGTAACCAATGATGCCATTTGCGATGCCGTCTATGACATCCTGTGTGTGGGCATGATTAGTACATTGGGTTATGATCATGTAGCTAACCATAACATATTTCAGTGTTTTTTCAATTGAAAATGATATCTCTACCTTCACTTTAACTGCTAACTAAATTGCCACCTCTCTTTACAAAGGAGACAAATTGACAAAATTGCCCTAAAATGTTTTGGAAGGGAAAGATGGACATAATCAGGTCTGATATTTGTGATAATCATATTTGATGTCTTCTTTTTATTCCTAGGTGGTGAGAACAAATCAGTTTTCAGTGACACGACATGAGAAAATTGCCAATGGCATCATTGGAGATCAAGGGTTGCCAGGTGTATTTGTGCTTTATGAACTGTCCCCAATGATGGTCAAACTTACAGAAAAACAAAGGTAAATATGCAGTACACTTAAGTTTTTCTTTCAATATTAGTTTTAGTAATGATGGAATTAAAGAAGTATTTCTGTTGTTGCTGCCCTAGTGTACAGCCCAGATAGCCCCATATGGAACCACAGAAATACCCTCTAGTTCTTGAAACTTCATCAATCTTAAAGTCCATAGCACATGTGAAATACACTAAAAGGAGCTAGAGAGGTCTAGCTAAGATTTTAGGGGTACTCCACAGACTTCATAATCCTCTCTCTTCCCCCTACCACTCGCCCCCCAAAATGTAAATGCCTTCAACTTTATCATAATCTTGATACTTTTAGAGGCGCTTGGAGCTAAATGACTAAATTAAACTCAAGATTGAATGGATCCTGAAATCACCTGTGCTTATTTTCTCTTTTTTCACCATTTCCTGCCATCTCCCCTTCCAAAGTCTCTACTTTTGGCCTGAAACTTCTAGCAGTCTCCTTTTTATAAATGTGCTGAGGTCAAGAGCAGATACAGAGGGAAGTTGGTCCTCTTCTTTGGTGGATAGTACATGGTGTAAGGTGCATGCTGAAGCAAACTCTTTCATGGAGCGAGAGCACAAAACCCAAAACTTGCCCCCGTCCCCCCTCCCCCTCCTAACTTGCCCCTGAAATGAAGAGCTGGACTATCAGTGAATCAAAAGAGCACGTGAGCCACCAAGCATGTCTGCAGACTGTGCATGTCCACAGTGTAGACATATGAAAAAGAAACAAAGACAAACAGTACAGTCATTTTTGAATTCTATATTAGTCATATAGTGAAAGCCTTGTTTAATTTATTTGTCTGACTTCAGTTATACGTTTTTAGGGCCCATTTTCATGCCATGATGAGTTCCATGTAGTCATTCCAGACAGTCAGAATTGCTGGTACCAACTGGAGTTTCCATATACAATTCCTGCAATTACAAACTAGACCCTTTGGAATGAGGAATAACTGCAGATCTAGATTTGATCGTTGGAATTCCTTGCAATATTCCCAATTATGGGGTGAAAGAGGGTTAACACAGCCATTTGCTTCCTACTCCCAAGTAATTGTCTACAAGAACTGCTGTTCTGCACTGGGAGAGAGTACACTGGGGAGGGTGATTGAGAGCAGTGAAAAGTTTGACTGGCAGGCGGGACATTATATGCTCCCTAGGTTGACATGGGCCCGGGGAATGTATCCAGCCTGCTGTGCAGCCCTTTACTAATGCAGATTTACTGGCATTCTTCTTGGTCTTCCTTGCCTCCAAAGCCATCCATGATGCAGAAGACTCTGGGGGTTATTTAGAGTTTGGCAGATATGGGACATTCGCCAAAAGTAGGCAGATGTCCAGTCTGCCCGATTTAAAGCGTTTTTCCCCCTCCTGTATGCAGTCTGAATAGGGTGGAGACGACATCTACCTAGATTTGCTGGATGCTCAGTATCTGTTAATCTCTAAATGGTCCCCTCTATCAATGGACTTACCTCTCAAGGAGGTCAGGAGTGTCATGATAAAAATTATGAAAGCAGACTTCCTGTCACTTAAAAAGCATAATGTTCATACAAAAACCACCAAATACTGGCAGGCTAGAGGATTACGTCGAGAAGTTGCTCATATCCCTCTTTGGTACAGACACCTTTAAAACAAGCATTGGCATAGCCAATAGGTCTCGCCGTTGGGACCTTATAAGTGTTTTGTTATCCAGCACAATATCCCTGGTGCAACAACATCAAATGTTGCATGGCTAAACATTTATAAGGTCCCAAAGGCGAGACCTATTGGCTATGCCAATGGTTGTTATTAATTTGCCCGACCTCCAAAGTGAGGTCAGTGCGTGCGTGCATGTGTGAAAGCTTCAGGCACGCTTTAGCGCCACACTACAGTGCCCACATAAAATGCATCACTATTAACAAGATACACAAACATTTGTGCATTGACATGGTGATAAACAATCCGTTTGAAGAATACCCAACATAGCTTTTTACTTGAGGTCGGCATCATTTGGGGTGCCGATTCTACCACTATCTCCACTGAGAACCAGTTCTCAGGCCCATAGGCCCATCTGAAGATACCATGCAGTCATCACTAAAATGTAAGGAGTCTTCGAGACTACACGCCAGGAAATGGCCTTCCTATGAATACATATTAATTAACTTAAGCCTGTATGACGTGTGAAGCTGAAATGCCGGACCCATGGGGAAACCGTGGACAGCAAGGAGCAGCAGCGAGGAGAGGCGAGGGCTCGCCTTCCTGTGCCATACCGCACAATCGCAAACCGTAGCAAAACAAAGCGTTAGCCACAGGCCCTCGTGAGCCTCTGGAGGGGGCTGTTGGTGGCAGTGGTGGTGGTGGCGGCAGCAGGAAGGCCGAGCTGTGCTGGAGGCCCTCTGCAATCGGGATATTGTGCCGCGAGAAGCTGAAATACCGGACCCATGGGGAAACCGTGGACAGCAAGGAACAGCAGCGCGGAGAGGCGAGGGCTCGCCTGCCTGTGCCAAACCACACAATCGCAAACCGTAGCAAAACAAAACAAAGCTACAGCCATAGGCCCCCATGAGTTGCTGGAGGAGGCTGTTTGTGGCAGTGGTGGCAGCAGCAGGCAGGCCGAGCTGTGCTGGAGGCCCTCTGCAATCGGGAGAGTGCGCCGCGATCACTGTGGCATTTTCTCTCGCTCTTTTATCACCTTCCATCTTGTTGCCGCTGCTGCACGCTGGACACTGGTGAAGCATTGTTGACTTCGGCTGGCATTTAACGCAGCGAAACAAATACTCCTCGCTGCATAAAAGATGTTGCCAGGCTCGCGACGTCAGGGCAGTCAATTTGAGAGCGTGCATGTGTGAGCATCCGTGTGCGCGGGCGGGCATTCTTGGGTACGCGTGTGCCCGTTCACTTTTCAAGCACTGCACTCGTGTTTGTGGTGCGCCGCTGCTCGCTCCCGTAAGGTGGATGCTGCCACAAGTACGAGTGTGTGTTTGAAAATGAGCAGAGCGACGGCTAAAGGCCCTCCTATGCAGCGCATGCGCGCTGTGTAGGCAAGACCCAAAAATGCTGATAATAGAAAGGGCACATAGATCGCTCGCCACCAAGCCTGTCACGCGGAGCACCTGTGTTCCACCTTTATCTAATGCCTCTTGAACCATAGAAATCACAGCACTGACCTCAGAATGGCCTGAGAGACAGCCCCCCTGAACTTTGATGGTAACTCAATATCCCTCTTCCCGGATTTCACTATAGCACTTCAGGAGGCACAACACAAATTCTTGTTAGTCAAACAGAAGCTCAAGTGCCTTCGGATTTCTCTCTGCAGGAGACACCACATTTTTCAGACCCCACAGCAGGATCATGGCCTTCACAACGTAATGGCGTCTTTTGCATCTGACGGACCAGGAATACACGTACTTGTACCCAGTTCATGGCACACAGTCACGTTGCATTTTTTCTGGTAGCCCACCCGTTGCTTCCTGTTTTCTGTGAGATTCAGTAGTAGAGGGTGCACTTTTGGACCACTCCCCTATAGCTCTACAGGCTGAACTGGGTCTGCCACTGCCAAATATTAACTTGTCCCACTACAATCACCCAGTGGGCATGAACCAGCCTAAAACCCACATGCATAACTATCAGGAGCATAATGATGGCTCGGTTGACTCTGCCCTGACATTGTGAGTGGTGGCAAAGGCTCCCTTTAGGGGCAGCTTATGAGGGACACTGCCCTGTCCAACAGAAAGAAGGAGGAGCATCAGAAGGTGTTGGAAGCAGATATAACCCACCTCACATGCGCGTACACGGCCCACCCGTCCGCTATTACCGGGCGCAGTCTTAAGAATGCGTGCATGGACCTCAATACCATATTTACCTCCAAAGCAGAGTACGCGCTTAAAAGGTTGAAGTACCAGCATTATGAACAGGTAGAGAAGGCTAGACGACTACTGGCGGCGCAGCTCAGGCAGAGGGATGCGGGAATGGCCATTCCCGCTATTATCACTGACTCTGAGCCGCTGGCTACCAAGCTGCAGAAAAATGCAGACACGTTTGCATCTTACTATAGGGTCCTCTACACTCCAGAATTTGTCCCGGGACCAATGCAGACAAATACCTTCCTGGATGGTAGTTGCTTACCGTACCTTTCAGAGGATGGCAGACAGCTGTTTCAGGGCATGATCACCAAGGACCAGATAGAGCAGGTCATCTCGGATCTACCCTATAACAAAGACCCGGGTGATGACGGCTTCCCGGCAGAGTTCTACAAGTGGACCAAATCCGTAGTGGTGGATCTTCTCGATGAGGCCTTTGCTGAGGCTTATCACTCTGGCTCCTTGGGTTTACTCTCCAACAGAGCGCTGATTTGGGTCCTCCCCTAACCAGGGCCCTATCCTTCATGGCCGTATCGTCCCATAGCCTTGCTCAATAGACATGTCAAGATACTGGCTAGCATTCTAGCTGCCCGCCTCAAGCAAGTCCTCCCCTCCCTTGTTCCCGATTCGCAAGTGGGTTTGTCCCAGGCCGCTCGTCACGCAATCATCTTCGCACGTTAGCTCATGCTGTCTGGCTAGCATCCGGCCTTCCGGATGAGGCCATGGCACTGTTGTTGAATGCCGAGAACGCCCTTCACAGGATAGAATTGGACTACCTGTTTGCTGCACTCTGGAAATATGGCCTTGGTGATGACTTCATCTCCAGGCTGAGATGGCTCTACGACTCCCCCTCAGCTCAGGTCAATTGCAGGGGCTTTCTTTCTGACCCCTTTCTGATCCATCAGGGTACCCGTCAGGGTTGCTCACTCTCCTCTCTGCTATTTCTCCTTGCAATGGAGCCTTTAGCAGCGTCCCTGTACCAATCAGACTGATCATAGGTATTCCTTTGGAATGGAATGGAGGACACTAGACACTGTCTCTATGCAGATGACATCTTACTCACCCCTTATCGGCCATACCATCCTCCATCCCTGCAGTGCTGGAGACCACTCATGATTTTGCTGCAATATCCCGCCTCCGGTATCTGAGCATCCTGGTTTACAAGGGCCTGGAGCGCATGGTGGCAGATAACCTGGATCCATTTATTAATCGAATGCGATTGGGCTTCGTAAAGTAGTCCCACCTGAATTTCTCTCTCTTTTGGGATGGACTCAAGCAGTGAAAATAGTTACCCTTCCTGATTCATGTATATGTTGGGCATGCTTCCCCAATTAATAACCCTCTTTACCTTCCGTCAGAAACATAGGACCATTAAGGCCTTCTTCTGGGGTTCAGTGAGACCTCGCCTGGCAATTCGGAAGCTTATCGCCCATAGATCAGCAGGGGGACTGGACCCGCCTTCTGTGGAGCATTACTAACTAGCCCTACATTTGTCACAAATGGCCCATATGCACCTCTGGGTCCAAGACCCCCTATTATGGGTCGCGATCAAACTCCGATTCCAGGAGGCCTCGTTGGGACTACAATCCCTCTATCTTCATGACGCCACTGCCAGCAGGTCCCCCAACCCCATGCTGGAAGCCATGTACACCATCTGAATGAGGCTCACAAGCTTTTTTCGGTAGACACGCATCTCCAATGCAAAGCTCCCCTCTGGAACAATACTGGTATCCGCAAGGGGGGGCATGCTTTATTGGTGCCCCAAAACTGGCATCCTGACTCTTACACACCTGATCTCTGGCGGTGAACTCAAGCCCTTTGAGATGCTACGGGACGTATTTGGCCTGTTGCATTCTCAATTGTGGTGCTATAAACAACTACATCATTGCCTGCTGAGCAAACAGGGTCCCCAACCCTGGACCATCCCCTGTTCCTGGGTGTTCTTTTACCTTAATAATTGGGGTTAGTTTAAAGGTGTGATGTCTGGATTGTACAATCTCCTTCCTGATTCTCCACCTTTACACCCAGCCACAATTGCCTAGTCGCAAGATGACCTTGCAGGCTCACCTGCAGGTGGAATATGATGAGGAAGAATGGGCACAACCTCTGGAGGCCCTGGAATGGAGACATACCCTGAAACCGGTCCCAAGATGCTTGTTTCCGGTCCAGGGAGGACCTGGCTTGGCAGTTCGGTCTGGACTGTTCCCATGAGGCACAGGGTCAAGACTGATTTGCATATGGCTGGATCCAAACTGGGGTAGCGTAGTGGGCAAAACAACATTGGATTTTACCCAGATCTCTTAACTGGGGGAGAATGTTTGAATCATTCAGCATTCCATCCATCATTTGTTGCAGTTACACTTTTCGCCCTAAGTGGGATGGGTATGCCCAGATGTGGGTCCCTTGCTCACTGTGTCACTGGATTCAAGCTAGCCTGGCTGATGAAGGGTGACATACCCTGAAACCGTTCCCAGGATGCTTGTTTCCGGTCCTGGGAGGTCCTGGCTTGGCAGTTCGGTCTGGACAGTTCTCATGAGGCACAGGGTCAAGACTGATTTGCATACGACTGAGGTGGGGTAGTGGACAAAAGAACGATGGCTTTAACCCAGATCTCTTGACAGGGGAGAATGTTTGACTCATTCAGCATTCCGTCCATCATTTGTTGCAGTTACACGCATTCTCAATAGTGGTGCTATAAACAACTACACCATTGCCTGCTGAGGAAACCGCGTCCTCAAACCTGGACCATCCCCTGTTCCTGGGTACTCTTTTACCTTAATAATTGGGGTTAGTTTAAAGGTGTGATGTCTGGATTGTACAATCTCCTGATTCGCCACCTTTACACCCAGCCACAATTGCCTAGCCGCAAGATGACCTTGCAGGCTCACCTGCGGGTGGAATATGATGAGGAAGAATGGGCAGAACCTTTGGAGGTCCAGGAATGGAAAGTCCTGGATGCATGGATGAGTGGATTTAGTCTGGGTGGTTTTAGAAAAATCACTACTAGATGGCAAACCTATTTGTGCATACCTAGCGATGGACAACTACTAACTCCCCCATTCTAAATACATCATGAATAATACTAAAAAGGCTATGCTAAGGATGGACTGCCACTCTAAAATTAAGATCCACAACTTCAACCTGTCATCCATCTAGCTTAACCACAAAATTAAAATTGATGGAAAATCTGTAATGCAGCCTGACTGGTCTGGGTATGGAATTAACCTGGTCAAACAGTTATTTGATGGTACTTTCCCATTCCCCTTCTCAAATCTGCAATCATGCTTCAGGTTGGATAGCCTCGGCTTCTACAAATTCCTAAGGCTTGAGTTTCAGCTATCTTAAAAATTCTGCACTAAATGACCCCTCGTTACCTACCTTCATCAGTAACTTGTGCAAAGCTGACCGAGAAAAAAAAAAAAGGGCAACGGCGGACCTCTCCACTGCACCTCACATATAGTTCAAAATAGTACGACATGGTGCACTCCTCCTCCAATACCAGCCGTTGTATGGTATTACTGCAGAAGCAGACGGAATCTTGACAAAACAAAAAGTGGAATGGTGCACCCGTAAGCAAATTAATCAGTGAGTCTTTGAGTCCTTTAGAAAATTCCTGTTTTATACAAATCCAGTAAAGTCGTAAAATCCAATCAATAAAGCATGGATGCTTTTATTGATTGGATTTTACGACTTTACTGGATTTGTATAAAGCAGGAATTTACTAATGGGCTCACAGACTCATAGTTTTTGTATTAAATTATTTTAAAGAAAAAACATACATCACATGGATGGTAAAATTATACAACCATACACACAAGTGGCGAATCTAACTACTCATGTTCCTACTAAAAAACACAGACACATCTAAAGAAAGAACATGGAAGTACATAAAAGAGAAAAGGAGCAGAAGTTCCTTATTTTAACATGGCGTCATCTGACATTCAGAATATTGGTTATACAGGATCATGGGATGTGAATGTAAGCAGGGTTTCAAATGGGCTTGCTATTGTGAACCCTTTATATGTCAATAGTATCCAAATGTCAGCGGTGTGGTTATTAGTACCATATTAGACTATGTGGGCTATTTCAGGCTTCATATTATGAAATAATGTGGCATTTAGTCCTCATTAACCCCGAAAACATAAGCAAATGGAAAAAACAAACATCATTAAAAGATAAACTCAGATGTTTGTTTCCCATTTTTGCTCATTCTGCGAGTGAGCTTTGGAAGATTATGGTAAGAATAGTTTGTATACTTTGGATACCATATGGCCAGCTTTACAAAACAAAAAGTGGAATGGTGCACCCGTAAGCAAATTAATCAAGACCATTTGAAACCCTGAATGATTGAGTTTATCTTTTAATGATGTTTGTTTTTTCCATTTGCTAATGTTTTCGGGGTTAATGAGGACTAAATGCCACATTATTTCATAATATGAAGCCTGAAATAGCCCACATAGTCTTAATATGGCAGAACGGCTCAAGAGCAAACAGCAGAGCAAATTGAAATTGGGAAAGATGTTTCATTGATGGGCGGATGGCTATGACTTGAAGAAAATTGCAAACATTTTAACATGCAGCCCAATAATAGTTTTTGTATTAAATTATTTTAAAGAAAAAACATACATCTGCATCCACCAAACTTGATGTGTTCCCAGGAGGTGAATTCCGAAAATGGCAGTGCTAATCCTCAGTGTCCAATCTTCCTAATCTCTCAAATCTGAACCCTGGTGCAGGGATTGACATTAAAATCAGCATCTCGGTCTTGAAACATGCTGACAAAAAAAAAAAGAACTGCACTCCTATTTTGGTATGTGTAATACTTTTCCACATATTTTCTTTACATTTTAAAGTGTGTAAAGGGACACCATATAAATTATATTTAATTTATAGCAGCTACAAGGCTTTAGTCCAGATACAAAGCGGAATCTATTTTTCAGGGGATTCTTTGCGAAATGTGCCAATTAAACATATCGGTCGTCGTTGTTTATGCATACTTTTGTCGCCTTAGTCTGATCTTGTCACATTTCACTACAAAAGCTACTCTGTTTTCCTAGTTTATAAGAATACATTTCTGCAGTACCAAGGTAACCCAGTTTGGTGCAAATGCTTATTTTGACAGCTTTCATTCTACGTGTATGAATTAAATTAAGACAATTAAGTTTATATTTTGCATACCCGCAAACACAGGTTGTATCCCTTGGATGTATGATATGACGACTAGCCTAATGGCTCAATATATGGCCATAATATGTTAGAGACTGACAGGTTAAGACAATGGCAGCTTCATTGTAATTGTTGCAATTTGTTTTGTTTTCTACAGGTCATTTACACATTTTCTAACTGGAGTGTGTGCTATTATTGGAGGAGTGTTTACAGGTAAGATAATTATCTGATTGTTAGTCCAAACTAAGATAATTAGTAAACGTGAGGATTTGGGTGTGTTATATGGTATGGCTGTGCGGCCTTATTGCTTGCAAAAACTGTTGTGGGTCCAGTCAGGCTCGTTTGTAAAACCTTAAGTTCAACCCTGGTTATCTGTGGCTTCGAGCAAGGCTTAAACAATGGTACTAGTGTTAAGCATGTACCACAGAATTTTATAAAACTAGACTATATTTTTATGAACTTTTAGAATCCAAGATGAGCAAAATCCACCATAGGCTTCCATGGATACAGTCTTTTAAAGAAAACTTAAATCTCAGATTAAGTTCAAACAAACATTGGTGAACGTAAAGTTTGTAAACTTTTGAAAAGTTTGTAAGAGTTGAGTTTGACTATCATGGACCGGCTTGGCCAACAAAGTCTGACAGGGAGACAGTCTGGGGAGTAGGCAATATGGAGTATTTGGACACTTAGGTGGCCACAACAGCGTTTTCACATCCAGTTCCAAACTTTGCAGCACAACTGCCACAGACTTCAATGGAGTGGTCCTGATGCTGCAGATTCAGGAGATGGAAGATAGTCAAGGGTGCTCTGGGTACTGTGCGGTTGGCAGGGCTGCCTTTGCGGCTGCCTTTGCAGTTATTTCTAGGTCCATGGGTCATGTGGGGTGACTTTGGCCACAGAGGTTGGGGGTCTCCCTCGAAGTTCTCTTTGAAACAGTAGAAGACGAGATGCGGCTGGGCTACCAGTCTTCATCCACAGTAGTCCCAGCAATATCCTTTGGTGGACACTGATGTCCCTCTTGGGCATCCAATCTGATCTCGGACAACACTCCCCTGGGTCTGGCTGAGTTGGGTGCAATTTCTGGCTGCAGAGGATCAGTCTCTTGGGGTGGCCATCAGCAGTCAGTGGTGATTCTTCCGAAGTGGCTACTGACTTGCTACTTACTGGGCTGCTTCAGCTTTGTTGGCTCTGGTGCTGGTTCCAAGGAGTTAGCCAACTGACCCATAGAGTCACTTATTTGGTGTGGGGAGCAATGTTTCCAAACCCAGGAGCCACAGTCACAGTTCTCTCTTCGCTAGCACAAGGTGCATTAGGTGCAGTCCAGCAGAGGGTACATACTCTCTTTGTACCACGGGTCAGCATGGCAGTCCTTCTTGGGTCCTCTATCCAGTTCCGGTGTGATCTGAGATTCGGGGTGCCAGGGGTGCCAATGCCAGGTCTGACTTTAAGCATGGGAATTATCATCAATTTTCTTCCAGTAACAACACTCACAAAAGCCAGGGGCGCAAGAAAAAAAACAACTGTTCAGCTCCATTGTTTTCACATTATTATGACGTTACTGTGTGTGCAGAATCAACAAAAATCTCTAGATCAAAAGTTACTAAAGAAAACCTGCCACACTTAGTGCAGCACAGTTGCAGGCACTTAGCAAACGGAAATTGGTCACCTTTTAGTGAGTCTCAGTATTAAGATAATAAAATTGATACTAATTATGTGAAGCTTTTTCAGTCTTTATCAATGACCCAATGGGATGCTCTGGAGACAGGATTTTGCCTGCAACAAGGAAAAAAATTGTGTCATTTTCAAATGAATTCATCGAGTTGGGAATAATGATTCCTTTGCCAGGATAATGTTTCCTTCGTTATTCACACAAATTCATGTAAACCACAGGCATTGTTCTCAAAACAGTAGTTACTTCAAGATGGCTGAGTACAGAAAGTCCCAAACATTTCACTTCCCTTTTTGATTTCTTGACTCTTACAGTGCCAAGACAGTTAAATTATGTGTGTTTATGCAAAATACTGTTATTCAATGCTGTCTTGATAGAAAGTGGTGTATCTAGAAGCGCTTTGAGCGCCAACACAGTAAAACCTATACTGAAGAGCAGTTCTAAAATTTACTTAAAATATGCTTAATAAAAGAGGCGCACCATTTATTAAATGAACTGTTTTACTCTGATATTTAGAGGGAACAATGATAACATGTTGGTGTCCTTGTGCTTCCATGCTAGATCATGTTCATTGTTTTTGTTGAATTGCCTTTTCAGTAGCATTTGATGAATGGGTATACTTTTCCTTTTCAAAAATTGTTTTGTACTTAACATAGCCTTGATGTCCTTGTTTTATCAATGTGTGTTAAAATGAATAAATCCCATGATAATACACGCAGAGAATGTGCTGCATGATATCACGTAATTTTCTTTTTTTTCTTGATGCTTAATTTAATGTACCCTGTGCTCTATTTACGAGAAACTAACCCAGCGTGGTGCCACTAGTTATTTTGCTGAGCTGGGTTAGTTTCGAAGCACATGTATGCAGCACATTTACAACAATATGTCGCATCTCTGTGCTCTTCCCTGCGCTGGCGCAGAAACTGCTGCAAGGCGCCTGCAGAGGCTCCCTTGAACCATGGTGCAAGGATGCCTGCGTCGTGGGGGATTGTTTTTGTGCAGGAAGGGGCACCTTCCTGCACAAAAACAATCAATTGAGGTGATTTCCTCTTCCAATGCGTGCTGTATGCAGCATGCATTGAAAGAGGAAAAAAACAAGAAGAAATTAAAGCATTTGTCCATGTTGCGCCTCGCTACGCCACCCCTGTGGTGGCATAGCATTAGAGGTGGCGTAGCGTTCTGACGCATTTCCAGGTTTACGATTGCTCGTAAATCTGGAAATGCATCAGTTGATATGGGTGTTGCGTGGGAACACCCACAGTAACACCCATATCACGCCCCTAACACTCACAATGTTGCGTGAAAAGGGGCGATATTTACAACGCAGGGTGGCTTTAGGTGTGCTTGTAAATATCACGCAAAGTGACGCACCGGTGGCGCAAGGGGCTTGTAAATAGCCCCCCTGTGTTATCATTTTGTCCTCCGATGCGGCATTTTTGTTGTAGCCCTGCTGGCCATATCCTAAAATGGTGCAGGATATTCCATTGTTACAAGTGCTTTGCATCCCTAAAACCTAGTAACTAACGTCTTTCATAAAAGGCAAGTTCAGAAAATGTGTAGGTTTTTAATTCAGAGATGTGGTTTTATCAGAAGCTGGGAGATTGCCATGCAAAAGACGAAATATGACATCTGGAACGTTTTCACGGAATGACATCTGGAACGTCAAGCATGATGTATGGCCGTTTATATTATCCACCCGTGTCATTTCAATGCTTGTTTATTCCCAGTTGCTTCCATTGCAGTGTCTTTTTCCCGGAGCGAACACGTTTGCCAGTTCCTTATGTGACTAGCTCGCCCGGTTCAGGTTATGTTTTTTGTGGCTTGAGGGATTTTTTGTCCTTTGATTCCCTTTATAAACCCAGGACTACCATTTCAAGAATGCAAAGAAAGTCCTGGACACGGTGACCTGCTGACACGGCCCTGGGACACTTGAGCGTCGATTTTCCATCCAATTTATTTCATGGCAGTGTTAGCGTTTTGAAAGCGAGGGCCCTTGTTTTGTCTCGCGCCCTGGCTTGACATCACCAACTCATTAGAATGATTCTGCTAAGTGGTTGATTAGATATCTGGAGCATTTCCAGCCGTTTGTTTAGAACTGCGCGGCGCTCCTTGCTAGCGGAAATCCGGTTTCCGCCCACGTCATGCCTCAGCTCCACAGACGGCAGCACCAGGTCAATGGTCCGAGCTGATAAGGCGCCGGCGTTTTCTGACACATTTTTATATTTGAATGCCCCGTATTCTTTCTTGGTAGAGTACAACAAAAATCCATAGAATTATGAGAGATTTTTTTTCTCATCGACATTTTCCAGATATGGAAACATTCTATTTGTGTCTCTGTGCATTGCGTGCATAAAGCGAGCTTTAAGGACGGACGTAGTAGGAACAGGACGCCGATTGTATAACTTGCCGTCGGCCCATTGTTTGTTGTGTCACAGTTTGTTTCAAGTCTTTTATCTGCTGATGATGATTCATGTTGTCTGCTTCCCCCCTCTCTGTTCTCTTCCAGTGGCCGGACTCATCGACTCCCTGATCTACCATTCTGCCCGTGTCATCCAGAAGAAAATTGAACTTGGAAAGACGACTTAAAAGGGAGTTGGCACCATCCATCACGATTCACCGCGATGACAAACCATGAACCGTTTTCCTACATTTTAATGAACACGTACTCTTTGTATTAGTCAGAGCGACTCTTGCCAACTGCTCAACGTGAGGAATTTCAGCCGGAGAAATCCCTGGCACCAAAACTACATGAAAGAAAATGTGCACTCAGTATTTCACTTTGTTCAGTGCTTGGAGCATTTTTTTTTTTTTTTGCAACTCTTGATTTATTTTGGAAGATTACATTTGCTGACGTCACCTGATCAAATCATTTCATCAAGTTGTTTTCATTTTCCAAGGTACGAGGCGATGACATGACTTGAAAAATGCTAACTTCTTTCAAGTGATCCCACGCTGTATAGATAGAAAATCTAAAACTGGTGAAACGGCGGTCACAGAAATACTGTTTTTTCACGCGCCAGCAAAGGAAGAAAAGCACATACATGTTTGTACCATATTGGTGGGAACAAATGTGCAGCGGTGTATCATGTTATGGGAAATCTTGGTTCCTGGCAGTGCCTAGATGTACCCAAGTGATACCTACATTTTTAAATGTGTTTGTCAATGTGTCTCGTGAAATGTCTGTAGATTATGAAGTATTTTCAGGACACGTCTGCCTTGAATTAACTATCTATTGTATAGTGGCAGCGTTTTTGCATTTGTACCCCCAGCAACAGAGTGCATAAACCGCATCTAAACTGATGAAAGGACTTTCAGGCTATATTTGAGAGTATTAGCAGGGGGACAAAGCTCATTCTTGAGAGTACATTTGCTTTTAGACTACACACGTCATGCCAGCATTGGTGACATTTCCACCTGCCTCTTAGTCATTGTGAGCACATATCCTGCAGCCGTTTGAAACATTCAAAACCACTGATCACTGTAATAAATATTTACACCCATTCTTGCTTCAGGTGTGAGTACTGCAGATATTCTCCGGAATGGAAAAATAAGGCATGTTTCTCATGTTCTGCTGTTGCTTCTGCTCTTTTGTCATTGTATTGTTATTTATATAGTATTTGCGCTAAAGCGTTTTTCAGTTGGTCGATGTGTAGCTCCTCTGTATGTTTCAGCTATATACTGCAAACGAGGACACTTAGTGTTCCGATTAGCATCGAATTCTAGGGAACCACTCAAGGATATGGTTGAAAGGGTGTTGGTAGTAGCTTGGCCAATATGGAAACAATTGTGTACAGTGCATACGACTAGGCAAAATTGGTGCAGCAGGTAAGTATTCATGTTGCTGAGAACTTAAGGAGAGACACAGCCACTCAAGCATGTATGTACCATTTTTAGGTCGAGCCTAGGCAGCGCATGCACTGTCGCTTCGAGACATACTGTATTCACTCTGTGGGCTTACAGCCCGCCTGTTGCCTTTATATTCGTCCCTTCGATTGTCATTCAAAAACACTTGCTTGCTAGTGGTTAATCCTTCCTCTTTGTCCCTCTTTTTTGTGTTTGGTTTCCTCCCATAGAGTACAGCACAAATGTCTGTTAACATAATACTTCTGTGTTCATTTGGGGAACTATTTTTATCTATAAATCCTGCTCGTGTCACTGTTTGCCCGTCTATGATGGTTCAGCTTTCGCGCCTTTCGCTTAATCTCCCAGCCCGTTCAAATACCGAGATGAAAAGTCAGATGCTTCAGATGCCGTTCTCTAAATTGCCTCTTTAATTTTCTCTGACTTCAGAGTGTGAGAATTTCACCCAAACCCCTCCGGCTTTGCTGCTTGTTGCTTTAGCGAGCCTCGGTCACCAGACCTTTAGCAGCCCAACCTTGGAGCACAGTTAAGGGCAAGACTTGGGCAACTCCCATCACATTTCCTCTGACGCTTGTTTATATAATGTGAACTCGAGCAACCCGAAGGTGTTGTAGTGCTTTACATGAGCGCTAGTTGCATTACACAATGTCAGATTCATTTTTGGGGGTATTTTTATAAGGCACGAACTTGACTGACCCAAAGGTATTGATTCGCTTTGTGAAAGTGCCAGTTATGTTACACAAGGTCAGGTAAAATGTTTTGTTTTTCGGTGTGCCACCGCCGCCCCAGTTTATTCATAATTTGTCCTCTACCTGACATATGGGAGCAGCATTAGTCCCTCCCACCTCTTCCTATGTCACTGCATGCCCACCCCGCTGCCTCTCCCTGTCAATGTACTCCCCTCAGAGCTCTGATTTCAAAGCACATTCTCAGCAGCTCCCTAGGGACTGTGAGACATTTTTTATTATATAATATGAACTCGAGTGACCCGAAGGTGTTGGAGCACTTTACATGAGCCCTAGTTACATTATACAATGTCAGATTATTTTTTGGGGGCATTTTTATAGCGTGCAAACTCGACTTAACCAAAGATATTGAAGCTTTTTACAAAAGCAACAGTTACATTATACAAGGTCAGATTTATTGTTTTGTTTTTAGGTGCACAGCGATTAAGTGATGCTCACCCCATCCCTGTTTATTCATTATTTCCCCTCTACCTGACAAATGTGAGCATTTTGTTGTTTTTGCTATCTCCAGTGCTCCTATAGCCCAGGGGTTGGGACAGAGGGCAGGGCGGGGGCTTGCTGGTATATTGATGGTGCAAGCAGTGTTTTCAATGCAAAACTCTGGAGAAGGGTATCTGTGAACAGAGTCCTCTATTGGCCTCTATCCCCCATTTGAATATATGTCACTGCTTTTTTTCATAGGCTGTTAAATACTATAGTGATGAGGTCACACACAGAACGTTATAGTACTGTTGACTTAATCAAGGCTCTTGTCTGTGCATTAAAAAGCCTTTTTGTGTGTGGATTGTTATTGGAAGAGGTAGCTCTAATCTCGGTCTGTATAGTCCACAGGATTGTATACTACATTGAGCCATGAGCAGTTGAGAAAACAAGGATGATCCGTGGCATTTTGGGACTGGGCTATGGTGCTGTGAACATAGCTACAAAGACAAGTAGGAAGATTATCCAGTAGCATTTTGTCTGGTAGAGTTTTGATCTATAGGACTAAAGAGTGGCATTGCACAGGTCTGTATTGATGGTACGTCTGGTGCATCACTTAGATCAATTTGTCATTTACCGAACCTAAGATCATATATGGTCTTTGGTAAGTTAAGTCATCTTTGATGGAATAGCCAAGTTGTCATTGCTGTTCTGATGTTTAAGTGGTTGTTGTTTGTCTTATCTTCCATGGTAGGCTGTTCCATAGTTTTTAGGTTTGTACACAGAAGAGATTAACCATATAATCTGAAAGAAACACGTTGGTTAGGTAGTTCCTTACCTTAGAATTACCCCCAGGCGTCAGACTGGATCCGGAAAGTTTTTCGTCAGCAGTACCTCTGCGCTTCGGAAGGTGGCGTCGGACAGCTCCATGTTCATCGTTGGCGTTGTGTCGCCTGGATGACAGCGCGGTAGCTACGTAGACACCGCCCTCGTGTGCTGACGTCAGTTCTTTCTTTTTCTGTACCTCCAGTCACTTTTTGACTGACTTTTTCTCGACTTTTGTCGACTTCTTTCTTTGAGTCCATCGACTCCTGGTGCACGAGGGATGCCCGGCTTCAAGGCTTGCGGTTCCTATACCTGACTGATGTCCGTTACGGATCCACACCGCGGTGGCTCTTATGCCTGGAGCACGACCACGACCCCAAGTCGTGCACCGACTGCCAGTCGATTGTACCGAAGGCTTTGCGGGAGCAGTCCCGAAAGCTGCTTGAGCGCCGGCAGTCGGCTCTGCACCGTTCGAGGTCCCGGTCGCGAGGGAGGTCGAGGTCCCGGTCGCGAGGGAGGTCGAGGGACCGGTCCCGGGACCACCACCACTCTTCCAAGTCATCGAAGTCTTCGCACTCGGGGTCGGGTAAGTCGAAGCACAAAAAGAAGTTGAAGAAGCATCGTCGCTCTTAGATTTCTCCCTGTCGGTTGACTGATGCGACGAGGGATGCGGGCGATGCCCCTCCCACGGCTCTGCGCACAGAGCCCGAAGAGTCAAGGCCAGGTTTCCCTCACTTCCTGGGACCCGGAGCGACTCACCAGCAGCTTCGTACGTTCTACGAAGCGATGCATGCCATCTTTGGGCGGTCCGAACCAGTCGGCACTCCTACGGGCCCGCGGTCTCGGTTGGGGGGCATAGGCCTTCTCTGCCGCAGGCCCCCCTTGGATCCAGGCCTGAATCAAGATCGGCGCCGGTTGACCTCATTGCACCTTCACCGGCGCCGCTTCCCCCGGCACCGTAACCAACCCCGGTCGTGTCCCCGGCCGGCATCGACCCAGGCCTCAATCCCGACGTGAACCCAAAGCCGGACCAGCGTCGCCCAACGCAGAGAGGGTTTTTTGTACCTGGGGTCCCTTTTCGGCCAGATTGGCAACCTGAGGAGCAGGACTAGGAGGGGTCAGGTGACCGTTTAACTGATCAGATGGAATCTGAGCAGGACTGGAGAGAGGAACTGGGGGATGCCAGTGGTCTTGACACATCTCCTGACCTTGGCATGTTGTCTCCTCCTACCGTGGCTTAGGAGGAGGGAGCGTCATACGCAGTGGTGTTCCGTAGGGCGGTCGATGCCCTCAACCTCGAGCTTCCTACGGTGGCGGTCAGGACTAACCTCCTGACAGAGGTGCTTCAGCCTGCAGCGAGCTCTTCGGAGCCCCTGCTGCCATTCAATGAGGCCCTAACCGACGTCCTTTTGGGCACATGGTTCAGGCCCAACACGGGGGCGCCCGTGTATAGGATTATTGCCCGTCGCCACCGCCCGGCTCCGGGGCGGCCCCACTTTCCTCTCCCAACACCCCACCCCGGAGAGCTCGGTGGTCCAAGCCTCCACTTCCAAGAGCGCATTCCCTACCACTCCACTGGAAAGGGAATCCAAGAAGCGGGACCATTTTGGGAAGAACATTTTCTCTTCCGCCAGCTTGCGACTGCGGTCGGTAAACACCGCGTGTCTATTGGGCCGTTATTCCCACTCTGTGTGGGATATGGTTGCGCAGGTGCTGCCTCAGTTTCCGGAAGAGGCCCTGACATTGCTTTCCCAGGCCGTCGCCGTCGGGAGGGATGCGACTAAGTTTACCATCCATTGTGGGCTGGATACCGACGACTCTTGGCAGGACGTTTTCCACATCTGTAGCCCTTCGTCGCTACGCCTGGATGAGATCGAATGGCTTTTCGGGGGACATCCAGAACACCTTGATGGACATGCCCTTTGAAGGCCGTCGCCTTTTTGGCGACAAAGCGGACAACTCTCTGGAGCGTTTCAAGGACTCTATGGCCAAGTTCTTGGGCCTCTCCAGCCGCCCAGCGCAGTCTGCTTTTTGCCCCTTTCCTGGCTACGGCAGGGGTGCCCCACTACGTCCCGCCCAGAGCCACAGGCAGCAGCAAGTTTCCAACCTTCGCGGGAAGGATGGAACCAACGCCGTGGTTCATGGGGCCAGAGGGCAGGCCAGTCCACCAACTGGACTGCAGCAGCCACCAAACTCGCATAGTCCGACCTTTCAGGCACATCAAACGCCAGTGGGCAGCAGGATTCGCCATCACCTCCCCCACTGGCGCACCATCATGTCGGACAGGTGGGTTTTGCAAATAGTCCGAAGGGGCTACTCCCTCCCCTTCGGGGCTACCCCTCCAGCCATGCCTCCTCAATACCACCGCATGTTGGAGGATCACCTGGGCCTTCTCCAACCGGAAGTTATGTCTCTCTTGGCCAAGGGGGCCATCGAGCGCGTTCCTGTCCCAGAAGTAGGTTGTGGTTTTTACTCCCACTACTTTCTGGTACCCAAGAAGGACAAGGGCCTGTGTCCTATCTTGGATCTCAGGAACGTCAACCGGTTTCTCCGGAAGGAGAAGTTCAAGATGTTGACGCTCGCTCAGGTCTTGTCTGATGGTAGCGTTGGACTTGCAGGACTCTTATTTCCACATCCCCGTCCTGCTGGCCCACCAGCGGTTCACGGTAGGCCATGAGCATTTTCAGTTTACCGTGCTCCCCTTTGGTCTTACCAGCGCCCCTTGGGTTTTCACGAAAGTGATGGCGGTGGTCGCAGCTCATCTGCGCAGATCATGGGTCCCAGTCTTCCCCTATCTCGAGGACTGGCTGTTGAAGGCGGGCTCGCCTCAGGCTGTCGTCTCCCACCTCCAACCTCCAGACTACGGCGACCTCCTGCATTCGCTAGGGGTCTCCATCAATGTGCCGAAGTCGCACCTGATTCCCTCTCAGAAGATCCTCTTCATCGGAGCGGTTCTGGACAGGACGCGGTTTCAGGTTTATCCTCGCTATGATTCCGATTTTTCAGCCTCTATCCTGGGTTCGGTCGGGATGACCCTGAGGCTAATGGGCCTCATGACATCCTGCTGGTCAATCATGCCAGATGGCATATGCGGGCTCTGCAGTGGGACCTGAAGTTCCAGTGGGCGCAGCATCAGGTGAATCTGTCAGATTGCGTCCAGATCTCGGAATGCACTGCACAACAATTGCAGTGGTGGCTCACAAACCAGGATTGGGTCAACAGCAGATCCCTCTCCCTTCCCCAACCAGAACACACAGTGGTGACAGACGCATCCCTTCTGGGATAGGGCGGCCACGTGGGAGAGGCGGAAATCAGAGGCCTTTGATCTCCGGCGAAATCCGGGTTCCACATCAACCTTCTGGAGCTACGGGCGATTCGTCTTGCACTGAAGGCATTACTTCCCTCTGTCTGGGGAAGAGTAGTGCAGGTGTTCACGGACCACACCACCGCCACGTGGAACTGCAACAAACAGGGCGGGGTGGGGTCGTGGACCCTATGTCAGGAGGCCCTGCGCCTTTGTACATGGCTGGAACATCAGGGCATATACCTGGTGGTTCAGCACCTGGCAGGTTCCCTGAACGCCAGGGCGGACAAACTCAGCCGCCGGTGCATGATGGATCACGAATGGCGTCTTCACTCGGAGGTGGTGCAAAGTCTCTTTCAGCAGTGGGGAGAGCCTTGGTTAGATCTGTTCACCACCGAAGAGAATGAGCAATGTCAGCAATTCTGTGCGTTGGAGTTTCCAAGGCGGCACTTGCTATTCGACGCTGTTCGTCGCGAGTGGAGTTGGGGTCTGTTGTACGCCTTTCCGCCTATACCACTTCCGCCCAGAGTGCTGAAGAAGATCAGTCACGACCGGGCCCAAGTCATACTTGTGGCTCCGGATTGGGCACGAAGAGTCCGGTATCCCGAGCTGCTCAACATGGCCATCAATCCTCCGATCCGACTGCCTCTTCAGGAGGATCTTCTGTCGCAGCAGATGGGGATGGTCCTCCACCCGATCCTGTCCAGCCTCCACCTCCTTGCGTGGAGATTGAGCGGCGGCAGTTGACGTCATTTGACTTGCCTCCTGAAGTTTGTAATGTAATCTTGGCAGCCAGGCGTCCCTCCACTAAGACGGTATACACCTGCCGGTGGAGCAAATTTGTGGCATGGTGCACAGCAAAGGCTGTCGATCCCCTTTCTGCCCCTCTTTCTGAGGTTCTCTTGTTCCTCCTTTCTTTGGCCCGGCAGGGCTCTGCTCTGGGCACTATTAAGGGATATCTCCCGGCCATCTCTGCCTTCCTTCGGCTTCTAGATCAGCCTTCTCTTTTCAAGTCCCCGGTTGTAAATCGTTTCCTAAAAGGCATAACTTATCTCTTTCCTCCTATTCCTTTCGTTATGCCTCAGTGGGACTTGAATCTGGTCTTGACTTATTTAATGTGCGCTCCCTTTGAGCCGCTTCACAACTGTCCTTTGAGACTGCTGACGCTTAAAACTGCATTCCTGGTTGCCATCACATCTGCCAGAAGAGTGAGTGAGCTCCAGGTGCTTTTATCTAAGCCTCCTTTCCTTTCCTGTCTGTCCATCTGGACTAAGTAGTTCTCAGGACTAGTCTATCCTTCCTGCCCAAGGTTGTCATCCTTCGAAAGAGGAAGAGAGGCTCCACCGCCTGGGCCCAAAACGTGCACTTTCCTTTTATCTGGTTCACACCAAACCGTTCCGGGTGGATGACCAGCTCTTTGTTGGGTACGTGGGCGCCAAGAAAGTTTGGGCCGTACACAAATAGACTATCTCCTGATGGGTCGTTTTGTGTATCAAAGCTTGTTATTCTCTGGCGAAGAAGGAGCCTCCAATGGGGCTGCGCGCCCATTACGCCAGGGCAACGGCAGCAACCACTGCCCTGGGACGAGGCGTTCCTCTGAATGACATCTGTCAGGCAGATACGTGGGCTTTGTTGCACATTTTTACGAAACACTACTGTCTTGACAGTCAAACCGGGAGAGATGGCTTCTTTGACCGTTCTGTTCCCCAGGACTTTCTGGTGTGATCTTGGTTCGCAGACCTACCTCCGGGGTTGGAATTGCTGGGGTATCTATTCCAAGGTAAGGAATCTATAGCTAACGTGTTTCTATCAGATGAACAAGTTACTTACCTTCGGTAACAATATATTTGTAAGAAACATTAGTTAGTTATAGATTCCTTACCGCCCCACCCATCCTCCCCATTCTGCAAACTGATTTCTAGGGTTAAGGATATCCTTTCAGGACCCTAGTTTTGTGCACCAGTGGTCAGTGTCTTGCAGGGCTCTGCGTTTCTGGTGCGGGAAGTCATGTATAGAACTGAGGTCAGCGCACGAGGGTGGCGTCTAAGTAGCTACCGCGACGTCATCCCGGCGACACAACGCCAACAACGAATGCGGAGCCGACCGACGCCACCTTCCGACGCGCAGAGGTACTGCTGATGAAAAACTTTCCGGATCCAGTCCGACGCCTAGGGGTAATTCTAAGGTAAGGAATCTATAACTAAGTAATGTTTCTTACAGATATATCGTTACCGAAGGTAAGGAACTTGTTCTTTGAGTTCATCTGATTGAAAAGATGATTAGTAGCGGTGTCATTCTTAATCTAAAAGTTTCCTCTGGGTGCACAATTTGAATTCAGTTTGTACAAAAATTGATCCATTGCTATGGATAGCCCTGTGGTGAATGCAGAAAGCTTTGAAGGACTGTCTACTAGTTGCAGGGAACTAGTGTAGTGACTTAAGGCAAGGGTGAGATGATCATTCCGGTTCAGGCTTATAATTTATCTGGCAGTGGCTTGCTGTATTAATTGGAGTTTGGCAATTCGGTGCTTTTTGAATCCTAAGTAAAGTCTGTTAGAATAATTTAGGTATGACCGCATTAGTGCAGTTGAAGCCTGTACGCTGTGGGGGTAGGCCACATAAGGGAAATCTGTTGTAACGTTTCAATAGGTTTGAAGGGCCTTTCATCACATTGATTACCTAAGTTTTACATAAGAGTTTAGAGTGCATAAACCCACTTTAGTTTGGTCATTGTGTTGGGGGAGATCAACTCTTCTTAAGCCAACTTGCAGTTAGGTCTTAGATATCCCCATACATTCCAGAAGCAAAGAGGTCGGTTTTTGAGGGATTCTGTTTAGGTCATTTAGTACCATCCAGTTTTCTTCTACCACCAGGCATTCAGTGAGTACAAATGCCTTAAGTTCTGACTGGCTGATCAGTTGAAGAATAATGTGTTTGTTGTCTGCGAAGTCTAAGGACTTTATAAGCTCAAGGAATGGGGGAAAAGTATACAGTTGAGAGCGAGAGGGGCCATGGAAAACACCTGTCTTTTGTGAGGTGGCTGCTGCTGGAAATGCGGACATTGACATGATTTGTATTCTACCTGTGAGGTATGGCAGAATTCATTTTAGGAAGATGATTTCCCCCACATACAGTTGTGTGGTTAAACAAAGCATTTGTAGCATGTGTATGCTGCAAATACACACTCCTGCCATATTGTTGGGCTAGGACTCAAGGCCTCGTTTTTCTCGAGGATTTTTTTTTACTGCTCTTGTGATGTTGAGTCTCCACTTGCTCGATGCAATGTGCATGTTCAACAGCTCCTTTATTAGATTGATTTTTTTCTGCCATCAGGTTTGGACGGATTGCACCTGAGCACCGTGCAGCTTAGACACCTTCGCAGCCTGTGGATGCCCAATGGCTCATACCAGTCTCTACTCTTCAAATGTGACTTTGACGAGTTGTGATCAACTTCGCAAAACCCAGCTCCCTTCCAGGACCCATCAAAAATGTTCAGCCCCGTGTGATGGAGGGTAAAAAAAGACAGTCTTTTCCTTAAATGCCTTCAGCATGGGGCTAGATGCGCGTACTCAGACACACAGCGTCTGCAATCTCTGCCTGTCGCTGAAACATAAGTAACAGGACTGCACAGCCTGCTCAAAAATAAAAAGACAATTTGGACCAGACGAGACCCCAGATAGCACATAATAAGGTGATGGAGGTGGAAGCAGAGCTTTTGCCAAAAGAGGAACAGCTTCAAACCCTCTGAGATGAAGGAGAAGTTGATGCCCTAGGAGAAGAGGGCACCATTGTAGCCAGTCTGCATTACATTGACTCTGAGTCCAGCCAGCAAGAAGACGACGATGAGGAGTCAGCCTTGCCGGTCATGGAACCGACAGACGAACAAAGGCAATCAGTGCCCAGGATGAGGACAACGCCAAGGGCCATGAGTACACAAGACCCACCCCACATACAGAAAGTAGTCTCCCAGCCCTCCCAACCTGGCCTAGGTGCGCCACAACCTTGGGGTTCTGGCTGACACAGAGCATGTCTCAGAGCTGAGACAGGATGAGTCTGTACTCCATCCCGATCGGGCCATAGTCACAGGCATGGAGCCAAAACCCAGCAGCACTAGGTGCTGAATAAACCCTCGACTCCTATACACAAGACGGCACCTACACCCCGCCATCCTCCGGCACCGACAAAATCATTGGTGGCAAGCAAACGCACAGTGTTGACACACATAGGATCCGAAAAGGTTTCGGCAGTGACCGCTATGACGCCAACACCCCACACCTCTACAGAGGCAAAGAAAAAACAAACTGATAAAGACATGGCGCAAACAGCCAGAAAACTAGTGGCCTTTGAACTGAAGGAAATGTTTTTAAAAACCTTCATGAAATCATGCAAAAAAAAAAAAGCACAAAACAAGAGGAATTTTTACCAGAACAAAGCTCACAAAAGTAAAAGGCAGGACACTGACACACCTCAGTCGATTCCAAAAAAGACAACTACAGAGCATAGGGCTACAAGCCCTATGCCACTTGACTTTAATACATCTCCACAGCCCATATCCCCATCTTCCACACACTCAGCAGAGGAAGAGGCAGGGAGTCAAAGCCACTATACCCATGATTCAGACTCCCAAGGAGAGCCCCCACAAAGCCCAGAAACATGGGATGACATAGTGCTACCAGACACAGACATAGAACCCCCAATACCAGCAAAGGCCTCTCCCCAGACGACTCATTGCATTTGTATTTTGATATATTTAACGCACAGCTGAATTTCACAAAATACAAATGCACACCACAGAGGAGGACACAGACTTCATAGTAGAGACACTCTAAAACAGCGCTCAGTGCAATATCTTCTAATGAAAGGGTGCATGCTTAAGGTCTCCACAGAGATTTTTAAAAACCCAGTCAAGACCAGAGCGCTTATGCCATGAGAAGAAGTACAAACCTCCCCCCACAACCCCCTTTACATTAGGGGACATCTAACAGGTGGTTCCCTGGTAGTGACAAAAGCAAGGAAGAGAGCAGCTTCCCAAAGTACTGGAGATGTGCCATCTCCAGATAAGGCAAGTAAGCGCATTGATGTAGCAGGGAAAAGGGTGGCAACTGGGCACGCCAATCACTGGCATATAGCTAATTCAGTAGGACTCCTATCCAGATACAACAGGGCAAATGGGATGAGATGAAAGATCTTATTCAACATCTTGTTGAACAGTACAGGAAAAAGTGGGTAAGACCTAGTTGCAGAGGTAGACAAGTGTGTAATGCAAGCATACTTTGACCCTAGACAGTGTTGACACGGCTGCTAGAGGAATACATTCCTCTATACTACCATGCAGACATGCATGGTTGCACATCTTGGGGGTTTAAGCCAGAGGGGCAACATCTACTTAATATCCCATTTGACGGGGAACACCTATTTGGCCTGGAAGTAGATTCCCAATTAGAGAAAATAAAGAAAGACACCAAGACTGCTAAGTCTATGGGAACCTTGCAGTCTGCTACGCTTAGACCTTTGGGAGATATTAGGGAACCGGAGCTTCCAAAACACTGCTCCTGACACTCAAACTTACCAATACCAGCAGCAGCAAATTGGCAAGAGGTACTACAGAGGAGGGTTTAAACTAAGAGGAATAGTTAGAGGAATACCCTCGAGGGGAGCCTCTATCTATAAACAGCGACTTACCTTCCATTCCCCCGATCATACAACACCTGTTGGGGTAAGCCTACAACAATTTCACCAGTTGTGGCAAGAAGTAACTTCAGACCGGTGGGTGCTGTACATTGTCCGTGAGGTGTGTTGCCTAAAACTAAAAAGCCACCCACCAAACATTCCTCCTGCAAACAAACCAACAGCATGTACACTTCTCGAGGAAGAAGTAACAGCTCTGCTGCAAAAGGGGGCCATAGAGCCTGTACTACACAGACACTAAGTCAAAGGGGTGTACTTCCTATGCTTTTAAATTCACACACAAAAAATGGGACACTAAGTACTGGATAAACAACCACTCAACCTACACATCCTGCCAGAACACTTCCATATGGTGACATTACAGGAAGGCCACTACTACAAAAAGATGACAGCGTTAGAGCTGAAGCTACTACAAAAAGATGACAGTGTTAGAGCTGAAGGATGCATATTTTCTTATACCAATTCACCACAGACATTGCCGGTACCTTTGGTTTGTGGCAAGTGGCTGTCATTACCAGTCCAAAGTACTACATTTTGGGATAACAAGAGCCTCAAGAGATTTTACCAAATGTCTAGTGGTGGTAGAAGCACATTTAAGGAGACAGAACATTCATGTCTTACCATACCTAGACGATTGACTGATCAAAAGTTCCACCAAACAGAAGTGCTTGCAAGACACTCAGGCCACCATCAATTTGTTACACAAACTAGGATTCACAATAAATGCAACAAAATTGCACTTACAACCTCTTCAGAGGTTCAGCCATATCTGGGACCATTACTTAATTCGATCCCTGCCATAGCTTACCCCAATTAACAGAGAATGCTCAATGTCCAGAACAAACTGCCTCTCTTTCAACCACATCATCACCTACCAATCGGCAGCGAATCGCCTTCTAGGCATGATGGGCTCTTGTATAGCAAATGTCTCACTTGGCAGGATACACAGGCACTCGTTACAGGAGTGTCTGTCATTTCAGTGGTCACTTGCAGGATCTAGTGTTGGTTTCACTTGGAGTCCATCAGTCTTTAAAGTGGTGGAACGCACACCACATCCTGAAGGGCAGATCTTTCCTGGAATCAATCCAGCAAGCCACTGTTACCAAAGATGCATCACTCATAGGATGGGGCGCACACATGGAGGACATCACAGTACAGGGCTTATGGACTACTCACCAACAAATATTCCACATCAATGTTCTAGAGCTCGTAGCCATACAGATGGGTCTCAAAGATTTCCACCCCAATATATCAGGGAAGAAA
Organism: Triturus cristatus; assembly: GCF_964204655.1. Classification (NCBI taxonomy): domain Eukaryota; kingdom Metazoa; phylum Chordata; class Amphibia; order Caudata; family Salamandridae; genus Triturus; species Triturus cristatus. The sequence goes on from NC_140590.1 coordinate 1,360,220,610, forward strand.
GTTCTTCTCCACACAGATAATATGACTGCAATGTATTACATTCAAAAACAAAAGGGACACACTCAATACAATTGTCTCAGTTAGCATAGGCCATTTGGCACTGGGCTATTCATCACCACATTCACCTCCTGGGGGAATATATTTGGAGAATGGACAGTTCAATAGCGGACTTACTAAGCAGGACGCAGCAACAAACACTTGATGGGGAACTCCAACCTCAAGTCCTCCACGAGTACTTCCAGTGTTGGGGGACACCAGAACTGGACTTATTCGCCACTAAAGAAAACGCAAAATGCCAAAACTTTGTCTCTAGGCACTCACATCCACAGTCCATGGGCAATGCTCTATGGATAAACTGCTCAGGAATATTTGCATACACTTTTCCTCTTCTACCACTCATTCCATATATGGTCAGGAAACTCAGACAAACATCACACAAGCTGACTCTCATAGCTCCAACTGTATGATAAAAGATGACAAAATATCTAATGGGCGGAGTTTGCATTGCAATGGGTATTGTATGTCCGGTCTAGTGGCTGCTCTGGTTAGGGAGACCATGATGGACTTGGCCCAGTTTATCCAAATGCCCAACCAGTGGCCGAACTCCAAAATTTCCTCAATAATAGGGGTCAAATTAACAGCTGTATTTTTGACTACCTGCATCGCTTCATCGGCATACATGGATAGTAATGTGTAACTGAATACCATAGTCACCCGGTGACAATGGAACTCACGCAGTGCACACACCATGGGCTCTACGGTCATGGTAAAAAGAAGAGGTGACAGGGGGCATCCCTGCCATATCCCTCTACTTATTATAAACAATTCAGATACCCCATCATTCAGACGCAGCCTAGCTGAGGAAGAGGCATACAGAATCTGAACCCATTTTACAAATTCTCCAACCAAGCCTAGCGTAAAAAGTGCAGCAAGTAGAAAAGGCCATTCAACTGTGTCAAATGCCTTGGCGGCATCCTAAAACGACTGTACAGTTGAAATATACGGGTTTAGCTGGTGTGTGAGGGCGAAAAGTGAGCAGAGATTATCTGCTCTGGACCGGCCAGGAATACAGCTTGACTGGTAGGGATGGACCAGTCTCGGCATCAATTGAATTTGCCGATTTACCAAGAGCTTAGCAAGAATCTTGCTGTCTACATTGATAAGTGAGAGGGAGCGATCCGACTCACACCTAGATAGAGGCTTATCTGACCTAAAAAGCGTGATTAAAATGGGTCCCATACCATTGACAATGCGGGAGTCTATCTAAAATGCCTCTTTCTAGACAGCCAAAAGTATGGGAGGCAGCTCCTCAGCAGATGTTTTATAGAATTAGACTGGAAGCTCTCGCTCCCCAGCATTTTACCGTTGTTCATTAACTTAATGACACTATTAATCTCTGTAATGGTTGGGGGCTGACAGAGAAGCTCCCCTTCTGCCATATCTAACTATTCCATGGTTAGCCTATTTAAATAAGTGAATAGGTCTGCAGGATCCGCCAGGCATTGTGAAGTATACAAGCACTGATGAAAGTAACACATTCCTGTAATATATACACCAGATCATACACTAATTGCCCATCAGATGTATCTAGGCTGTAAACACGATTAGTAGCCCATTTGGGTTTGAGTAACCTAGCAAGAGTGTGCCCCGGTATGAAACCCTCTCTATACTTTCTAGCCTGAGAGTGTTTGCCTAGAAACTTCACCTCCCTTTCAGCCTCCTCCTGGAACTCGAGTAGGGGTGAAAGCATGCAATCTAAAAGTCTGTTGTCCTTAGTTTCATCTTAGCGTAGCTCCAGGGAGCGAAGGTTGTGTTCTAGTTTCACAAGTTCACCTCTTATGGAGTTAAGTATACCATGCCCTTTAGCCATACACCCCCTCCGAATAACAACCTTAAGGGCCTCCGAGAAAGTGGCAACTAACTTTACTGAGCCTTTATTTAATGTAACAATCGTTACTAGCAGATCGCACATATTGTCCTTAAATGCCCTATCTAGTAGATTCTTAGGTTGAAGGTGCTACAACGGCCGGCGTGTCCATCTATTGGGAAGGGAAATTAATGGTATCCCTGGGAATGGTCCGCTAAAGTTCTGGGTAGATGCTGGATGTTTTTTGTCCATACCATTACATCTCCCGATCCCACTCAGAATTCATGCCGTGAAGAGTTGTCATGCACAGAGGGCCAGAAGGTATATTCACGAGACTCACCATTTAGAGATCGTCAAAGGTCAATCATATCAAACCGTGCTATAATGGCGAGAAAGGCTGTATGAGCCTTGGAGAGGCTTTGCTCGTGGTGATCAGAACAGTCTAATTCGATAATCAGAAAAAGTTTATGGTCTCCTCCCCATATAATTGAATATGGGTCAACTGCCACAAAATGCTTAAGTACGGACTGAAAAAATCAGGGCTATACACATTGGGCCCATATGTATTTAGTAATGTGATATGAGTGTAACCATTAAGGCCCTGCACAAGGAGCTATTGACCGTCAGGGTCAACAATGGACGCAAGATTTTGGAATGGTACCTGCTTACGTATGATAATGGTGATTCCTCTAGAATAGGAGTAGTAAGACGCAAAGTATTGAAAAGGGTTCCATGCAGCAAATAGCCGTGATTCTCTTCCAAACAGTAAATGAGTTTGTTGCAAAAAAAATAATATCCACTTGATGGCGGCTGAGATAGGCCTTGACCTGTCGGCATTTTTGAGGATTATTAAGGCCTCGGACATTCCAGGTGACAAATCTGATAGGAAGATCACAGTGATCATGAGTGTGCTTCGTAGAAACCTGGAAGGACAGTAGCATAGTGTATAAATGCTGCCAATCTGAAGCCAAAATGCGATATAGGTTTGTAGCTGAACCCCCCTGAAACCCTCCCCCGACCCACCTACACCAGTACCCAAACTCCTAGTGATATTCCCAAACAGTGAATTTGATTGAATCTGAAAGAAGAAAAAAAACAGCCTAAAGCAAGGGGTGACCAGAGCACCGATAAGAAGGTTACAGTCAGCCAACTATTGTAGAAGCTCATAGTGCCAGTTTAGTCCTCAGCAAAATCATACATAAATCAGACAGGACAACAACTCGATGTGGCGTCAATCCAGAAACAATCAATGTTAGCATAACATCAGGCATATATAAAAGGAAACCAGGCATTTGCAAATAGCATGAATGAAAATAACAGGCCAAGGTAGCAAATAAGGACAGTCATTCCACTTCATCAAGAGGCGAACTGGTATTGCCATTTTCATGAGAGGAAGATGTTCCATGTGATGAATGATGTTTCTGTAGAAAAGTCAATGCTGCGGTGGATTTAGTGAACATCTTTTGCTTTCCTTTCCAGTGAAAATGCAATTTGGCTGGATATAGCATGGCATATGTAATGCCACGCTCCTGTAGTTTTTTACTGCAAGGAACTTTTTGCGAGCATCCTGAGCAAATTGCGCAAAATCAGGAAAAAAGGTAAGGTGCATATCCTCATGGTGCACTTCCCTAGTCTCTAGTGCCTGGTGAAGCACTTGATCCCTGTCCCTGTAGTTTAGGAATTTAACAATAATTGGTCGAGGAGAGGCCCCTGACACAGTTTGAGGCACCAGTGATCGATGCACCCGCTCAATCACAAAGGACTGGTAAAAGTGTTCAGCCTCAAACAAGGTAATACGTCGCTTCTCTATGTAGTCTTCTGTGTGCCCCATAGCCATAGTTTCAGGAATACCAAGAATGCAAACATTATTTCGCCTGGACTTGGCTTCCAAGTCCTCATTCTTTAATTGCATATTGCGTATATCCACCTCCAACTCCTCTAAGGTTTTGGCGAGCTGTGTTTGCACATACTCAACATCAGATATGCGCTGCTCAGTATCAGACAGTCTGTGTGCTGCTTATCCATACAATCTTTCATATCATCTATGTACCTAGTTAGTGAGTCTAGCTTATGATCAAAAGCACTGAGGCTAATTCTCATATCCAGCAAAAGTTTTAATGTCATTGGCTGGGGGGGTAAACCACTCCTCATGGCTCACTCAGTGATTGTTCGTCAGATGGCATGGGCAGTCGTCTCTGCCTCGGTGCTGGAAAGGTGAAGCGCTGCTGCTTGGCATCTGTTTTGCCCATTGTGCAGAATATAAAGTTAGCCAGTCCAGGCACACCCAGCAAAAAGGGGGCAGCAACAATATTCCAGAAGGATACCTGTACAATAAAGTAATTATAGCGTACAAGTTATTGTCAGGAAATACACTCCTTATCAGATTAAGCAGTGCGAGGTGTTGGCAGAAGGAGAGACAAGGCAGCAAACATGCAGCGTGTCATACCACTTCTACTGCGATGGCGAGCCTAGTTATTAGTGCTGTGAGCAGGTCCCATGAGGTGCGCAGGAGGCAGCAAAAGAGGTATATGCAGGATAAACTGCACTTACATGTCAGTAGGACAAAGCAGAGATTAGGCTGGGCACCTCCACATGTTGATGTTAGATCCGACTAGAGGACAGTGCTTAAATGTGCGTGCCGGTGTCCCGATCTGGCTCATGAGATGCACAGGTAGGCTGCAACTAGGCCGTAGGCACACCCAGCAGCCAACATGCACCGCCGGCGGTCCCCGGTGCGTCCAGCACCCCTGGCGGCTTCTGTTCTCGTGACCCTGGCTCGACTGCGTGTAGCGAGCCACCATCGCGATCGAGGGCATACAACGGCACCACACCTTATGAGCCGGGAGTCTCAGGTGCCGGCCTGGCGGTGCAGGCCTGGGACAGGTGGTCTTCTTCTGTCGCTCTCCCACTCGTGCTGCAGCGGGCCTCGCCGTTTCCACTTGGTACAGGATTGCTGGCAGGCTGCTCACATCCCGGTGTCACCGAAAAAACGAGGGGCAGAGCGGGATTATAGGGAGGATGGTTGCTCTGACCGGCAGAGAGAAATCAAAATGCCGCCATCTTGCTGCAACTAAACTAACTAAATCATCTGCATAAAACAAACACAGCACTTGGTGTCCATCCACCTTTGGAGAAAGAAACTTGTTTCCGCCCACACACATGAAAGATCAGCCATTTATAAGAAGAAGGGATTAGGGGCCAATACACATCTGTGCCTAAAACCATTCTGTAATTTAAGTTTATGGTTCAGAGTACCGAGGCCATCGGTTTCAAACTGTGCCCAATTAAAATATGATTCGCTTAGGACTGAAAGAAGACCATGAGAAATGACCATGTGTCAATTTCTGTCTAAAAGCCACTCTGTTAACTGAATCAAATGATGCTTTAAAATGGTAAACACCGTTTACGCCGCATGCGAAACAACGCATGCCATTACAACGACTGCGTTGTAACATCGCATGCCATTACAACGACTGCGTTGTAACATCGCATGCCATTACAACGCAAGCCATTACAACGACTTGCTGTAGGGGGCAGAAGGTGTTGGATGTTAAATCCAACACCTTCCCGACTGTTGCACAGACTGGAGTTGGAATAGTAAATTATAATATTCCAACACCCAGCGCCGCCCCCATAGCAAGTCGTTGAAATGGTATGCAATGTAACAACGCGGTTGTTGTAATGACCCCGTTCTAAACGCATGCGTTATAACGTGGCCTATTCCTTTAAAATCCACAAAACAACAGAAAAGTCTCCCCAGTTGCTCTATCCATTGGCAGGCTACTGCCCAAAGGCTAACACAATGATCAAATTGCCACTGTAAAACCACCCTGTTCAGCAGGGATTAGATTATGTTCATTGATCTAGTCCTTTCAATATTGCAATATAATTTTAGCACACACATTTGCTGCTACATTGATCTAACTAATTAAGCAATAGTTTTTTGGTAACATTTCTATATATAGGATTGATTTCTGCATCTCTTTAGCTTAGAAGAAAACAACATCAGATACCTTCTCACTGAGGTCTCGTTGAAATTAATTTGCTTCTGCAGAGAAACTCCAATAAGGACAAATATGTTTCTTCAGCCCTGGGAGACCAGATTGATTCTGGTGGTAGGTTCCAATACTCCGGAAGTCTAGAAGTCCTAATTTAAAAGGGTTCAGCCTCTTTCTCACTCAGCTCTTCACCTACGGCTCATGAAGCTCCGAGGAGTTTTAGGGCTTGATTCTGCCAAAGCTTTGCAGAGTCCAAGGCAAGTTCAATTGGAACTGGGCAAATTGCTTTCCAGGAAAAAGAGTTTCTTCAGCTTGTTGCGCTCCTGTAACCACTCAGGAGATCAACCCACTGACCCTTGGAGTCCACTTCCTTGCCCTGGTTACAAGAAGGAGCAGGTCCAGTCCTTTAGGGCCCCTATCAGGTCACAACAGGCATGGTCCAGTCCTTGGTCAGAGCTTCTTCACCCGGGCCGGTAGTGGAGGCCTCCCTGTGCTTGGGGGACCATGTCCTGGGCACTCTGCAACACGGCAGACCAGAGAATGGGGCCTGGGGCTGGGGCACCCACTTCCTGGGGCTCTGATCGGGAACCCAGTCAGACCTTTTACACCCGGCAAAGCAGGGGAGTCCTCCCAGGTGGGCTGAGAGAGGGAGTCCAGGTCCAGCAGGCTTCCACACTTGGGCCGGCTGGCCTTCTGAACCGGAGCCCAGTCAGAGCTTCTTCACCCAGACTAGCAGAAGAGGTCTCCCCAGGCCTGTGAAGATTATCCCTGGCACTTTGCGACATGGCGGGCCTGAGAATGGAGCTTATGGCTGAGTGCTTCAGCCCCTGAACCAGCTGGAGCTCTGACTCTGGCCTGATGAGTTTCTTCACCTGGACTAGCCGGGAGAGACCACCCCCAGGCCGGCGGAACCCTGTTGCAAGTATTCACTCTGCGACACAGCAGGGTGGGGAATGGAGCCAGCTCAGGGCCTGTGGATTCCTGCCCCTGGCCAGCTGGGTCTCTAACCCAGGGCCTGGTCAGAACGTTTTCATCCCAGCTATGCAGAGGAGGCCTCCCCGAATGTGCAAGACCCCATCCCGTGCTCCAAATGACAGTGCAGGGTACAGAAGGGAGCACAACCCTGTGGTGCTTCCACCCCTTGGTCAGCTGAATCTCTGCTCCAGCGTCCGGTCAGAACTTCTTCACCCGGCCCTGCCTCCTAAGCCTGCGGGACCCATCCTGGGCACTTTGCTACACAGGGGGCTGGAGAATGGAGTCGAGAATGGACCCCAGGGGTCCGGTCAGAGCTTTTCTATCCAGATAAGCAGGGAAGGACTCCCTGGGTCTGCCGGATCCCGTTCGAGGTTCCAAGTGGCAGGTCAGAGAAGCGAGCCCAGAATCAGGGGGCTTCCACCTCGGGCCACCTGGAGATCTGATTAGGGGCCCGGTCACAACTTCTTCATGCAGAACAGCCGATGAGACCTCCCTGGGCCTGTGGGATGCTGTCTCAGGTACTCTGCAACACGGCAGGTTGGAGAATGGTGCACAGGGCAGGAGCTTCCCCCCCTGGGCCATCTGGGGCTCTGGATCAGCGCCTCGTCAGAGCCCCCAACCAAGTTTGGGAGGCCTCCCTCAGCCTACAGGACCCCGTCCCAGCGACTTTCTGACACAGCAGGGTGGAGAACTGAGCCCAGGATGGGGGCTTCCAACCCAGGGTAAGCCATAGCACTGTCCAGGGGCCCAGTCAAATCTTCTGAACCTGGACAAGCAGGGAACACCTGCCTGTGCAATGCGGGACCCCCAGTGGAGTTCAAAGTGACACAGCGGGATGGAGAATGGAACCCAGGGCCTTGGTGGGTCTTGCAAACTTAGGCCTGCTGGATTACGGACACTGCGGAGTCCCATATGCTTTGAAACTCTCAAGACCTGACCAGGGGCCTGGTCAGGGGCTTCGAGCAGTTCCATGTGTAACAGGCCCAGCATGCACAGTAGACCAGAGTAAGTTGCTGGCAAACCGTCCCCGAGCAGACCACCCTGCCTGGGACTGCAGAGCCTAGTTCCGCACACTTTCCGACACAGCAGGCCAAAAATAGAGCCTGGGCTCCACTGGAGCTCTGACGGAGGGCAAGGCCAAGGCTCCCCATTACACAAGGCAAAGGCTTCTCCGGGCCTGCTGAACCATGTCCTGGGCACTTTGTTGCACCTGCAAACGCACTCCTGGTCCTGCTGCAACTCTTGCAGGGCCCCTCTCATTGGGAGGGGAATGGTGACTCTCACACTGGTCCTGCTGACAATGCCTCCTGTGTAGTGAAGGACATAGACAGTTTATGTCTTCGAGACCAGGCCATGGCATCTGACAAGGGCATCTCAGCGGTCTCCCAGGCACTTGTTCTAACTTGGCGCCAGGGAGCTGGGCCTTCACGGAGGGCTTGTCTCCGCTCAAGTCCGCAAGAGGAGCACAAGGGCCCTTCTCGGTCTCCAGCCACCATGCCCAGGGTAGTGAGTGCCACCCTAGTCCATCGGCTTAAGGTGCTGACCTGGGTCGGTGCTTTCCTCCTTCCTGGAGCCCAGGCCTGGGTTGCCAAGAACGGTTAAGCCCTCAGCAAACCCCACCCCCTCTCCCCTTGGGTCTGCCGGGAAGCCACTTTTACTCGACTATTAAGCTCCCATGAAGTGGGGGCTTACAGAACCGAGGAGGAGACACAAGCCTGAGTTAGCCACGCCAGCTGGCCACCTGGTCAGTCAGCCACTGACCTGTCATGTTTTCGAAAAACAAGCGACCAGAAAGCCCGGGTTAAGCCAACGACTAGATTGCCCAGGCAGACATGGGGACCCGCGCAGTGCACTTGGTAAGAGCAGTGACCTGGTAGCTTAGCACAAAGCAGTCAGGCTTAATTTAGAGACAATGTGTAAAGTATTTATGAAGTGCTAAAACTGTAATAAAGTGAAAAACTAACACAAGAAAAAACTATTTATAAAAATAGAGTATACTTTAGTACATAAAGTGACATTAAAGCAACAAAAATACGATATTTGAACTGAAGAGATGAATTTTCAAAGTTTTAATTTAAAATAGTTCCAAAAAGCATTAAGTGACAACCGTGGGGATCTAGTCGCACTAGACTAGGTCAAAGTCAAAAATTAAAGGTGACTGCGATGTCTCGCCAGTCAGATAGGGGGATCAGGTTCTTTACGGTTGAAAGTTTACCTTCTGGCTTAAAAACTTTTCTGGAGAAAAAGTGGTAATTAAAGAGTTGTCGGTGGGGCTTCAGTCCTAGGAAAGTCCTCTGCACTTTTCTGCAAGTCAGATCTTCTTTGGCATGGCAAACTGGCAAGTTGAGGCCGACTGGCTGTGTTTCAACAGCTATCTCAATCTCGGTCAGTTTGCCACGCGGAAAGTTGGCATAAAGTTTCTAAGTTCCAATTCTTGCAGTTTGGGGACAGGAGAAGCACACTCTAATATCAGTCAAGGGTCCAGGAACTGTGTGGCACCACTTGGGGGTAAGAGCTCACTCCAACAGAGGCATGCAGCGGGGTCCAGTGCAGTCCAGTGGAACTGGTCCGCTTTGTAGTTGAAGGGAGAGAGGCCTCTGGAAGCTTCTTATGTCCCTGTAGCTCTAATTGGTCAGACCACTGACCCTTTGAGTCACTTCTGGGTTCAACGTAGGCAGGTCCAGTCTTCCTTCTGGTTATTCAGACAGCAGGACAGTCCTCCTGATTCTTCACAGGTGCATGAGTGCTCTGAGAAGTGATCTGCAGATCCACATTTATGCCCAGTGCCAGTTTGTGGGTGAAGGGCAATTCCTTGACAACCAGTTAAACATGGTTAAGTCAGTTCCTAGCAACAAGAAGGGGAGGGGGGCAAAACGGGCTTTTTGTTAAGGTCCAGCTCAGTGTGCCCAATATATGCAAACAACAAGTAACAAAGCTGTTCCTAAGAGGGTAGGGGGAAGGGGTATCATGTATGAAGATATCTGTTATGGATATTGGAGCCCTCACACAGCCATCGGGATATTGTGAATCACATAACCCTCCGGATGTAATGTAACATCATCGGGCTGCTCCTACGTCGAGTCGGCTGGTGCAATACCCGACGGGCTCTTGTTTAGAGAGCACTCTTATGGAGATCTTCTATATCCACGATAGCCGATTGTTCAACTGTAACGAGTGTGGGGCTTGGTGAAAGTGTAGATGAATGTTAAAAAGGGGAGAGAGTACTATCTTAATAATTTTATTACGATGTCTCCTCGCCTGATTAAAAATATGAGGTAAAGTAATAGTAGCTCAGATCTATGTTCTGGGTTAACTATACTACCTCGTCTTGGTCAACATGTTTCTCACTATTGTAGAGCTGTACTCCAGTGATTCGTCAGGACCATGAAATTCTATCTACAAGTCTATCCAGGAGAATCAAGTGATAGACAACTGGCGTTAGTATAAAACTGGTGTTATTACCTGCTCCTCGGTCTACCTGTATGGAAGGTTGGAGACCAAGAAAAGTGTTAAAAACGCTCATTCATAAGACAGTTGTCATACATGGTGCTGGTGGAACGTGCATTTGCATTCAAAGTGCACTTATGTGTAGGGAGGGGGGGGAATAGTTAAAAAACACACACAAAACCACGTGAAGTGATCACTCTAGGGAGTACTACATCAGAACTAGTTGGACTTACCCTATCTACTCCATAGAATAAACCTCAGCAGTTCCTGGTAGGCTTGCGCAAGGAGTTCCTTGCGTTCTGTGATGGTGTATAGGAGCAGTATTAAATGGGAGAGGTTAGGTCAATACAAAACTCCAGGGTCATTAACACCCCTTCTCTTGAATATTTGCTGATTCATAGCTAAATTCGAAACGGTAAAGGTAAGTATATATACATAGTGAGCTCTAGGGTTACTAAAAATCCTGCACCTCGATTCCTATCAATCACATGTTCTAATACGGGGCTGTAGTCTAGTATAAACTGAACTGTACAAGCACGTTACATGAGCATGGCTATACTATACCACGGGACAATGGGAGCACATCTCTATAACGTACCCGGAGTGCTACTTAGTTAATTCCCGTATGTGTGTGTAAGCATGAGTTGGCCTTGAAGTGTGTGGAGTAGTGAACCGGAAAAATACAACGGTTTGCTCGCGCCATGGAGGCGTGTCGCCAGTCGGTCTAACCGACGCTGTCAGGCACTCGGCGGGGGTAGTGACGAGGTCATCACTGTTTTGCGAGACAAGGCGTCTCGATCCACAAGCGTAATGTCCGTGGGAGGGCATGCTTATAGTTGGACAACAACGGCGTGATCGGGCGAAAAACCAAGTATGCATAAACCAGGTGGATATCGGTATGCAAAGTCTGCAATATATGAACCGTGAAGGGTCGAAACAGTAAGACAAAGATATAAGGGTTTTCTACTTACTGACACGCCGAGTCCGTGTCGCTCATAGACCTACCCCGCTCTACCAGGACTGGGGGGTGAAGGACTGTGAGCTCGTGAGAGTTTAAAGCCGAGCCGGCGTGACAGTCAGATGAATCTAGAACGTGAACTTCCCTCAAAGCAACGGCTCACTTGGCCGCCATGTTGGATTTCCTACGAGGAACCTTATTGTTTGTGCGGTTACTCTGTGAAACTCACGTCACTTCTGAGGGGACCAGGGTAGTAGGGGAGATCTTAGATTCTCTGAAGGTGAATACATTCGTCGGCGGCACTCATAGAAGCGGCTAACTTGGCCGCCATGTTGGGTGTCCTACGAGGAACCAAATGTGTGTGTGGTTCCTGTATAAATGTTGCATCACTTCTGAGGTGGCCAGAATTATGTGGGAGATCTTAGAATTCCTGGAGGTTACCTAATCTGGTCCGTGGGGTGGATTGCCGTACTCTAAATAGTCCAGTGGGCAATATAAAAAAGTAAACAGACTGACTAGATTTAAAATTATGCGTACACCACGCGTATGTCGAGACAGTAGGATATTGTCTCTATATTCTGCTAGAAGGTTAAGGCTTGTCAATATAAGTGTACAGCTCACTATATAGTTAAGCCTATTGAAAGTCATTGTCTAAGCCATGTTTTGTCATTCAGTGTGGCTTGCAGGAAAGTGTAGTACAATGTAGTGGTTGAGCTACCTATGTGCTAGGTGGCAAGAAAGTTGGCCTTGAAAATACGTTTATCCTAACTTTCAAGGGGGCTTTAAGGAACTCCATGGGATGGCGTCATTGAGTCCTGAGTTATCTGTGCCAGTTTTAAACACCCACCTTTGTTCTTTGATCAGTAAGGCCTCCTTGGTTATGTTTGGAAATGTTTCCAAAATTAGCCAGCTAAAGGAGTCCGGGGGATGTCCTTTTTCTACAAAGTGGGTGGTCATTTTTGTGTTTGCTCTTTTGCAGCGGAAATTGCTGCGATGTTCTATGATACGTGTCTTAGCACTGCGTGTTGTCATGCCTATGTATCGTAGTGTGCATGGGCATGTGATCATGTAGACACAGTTGGTAGTATTGCAATTGGTATGGCGTCGCATTTCCCACTTGAAATTATCGTTGATATCAACTGTCTTGTGTATGCCAGTCAGGTGACATACAGAGCATGAACCACACGGATAATGCCCCATTACGGGGGGCAGTTCCCAAAGTGTTCTTTGTGGTATCCGGTTCTGTGTTCGTGGCCGCGTGTGTATTATAAGGTCCCTCAGGTTCTTGGTGCGTTTGAAGGAAAACCTTGGTGTTTCTAGGGACAATGAACCAGTGTTGAGTATCGTCCAATGTTTTTTGATTACCCTCGTGATTTGGTTAGATATCGGGGTAAACGAGGTTACACACGTAATGTTCTCTGTTTGGTTCTTGGTTCTCGGTTCTAGTAGGGCCTCTCTCGGGTTGTTGCGAGCCCTTTTGTTGGCTTGGGCAATCTGTTTTGCTGGGTATTCACGTGCTTTCAGATTCCTAGTTAGTCTTTCAGCTTCAGTCTTGTAGTCATTTAGATTGCTGCAGTTGCGTCTTATCCTCATGAACTGCCCCACAGGAAGGTTATCTCTCAAACTTCGCGGATGATGGCTTGTGTACAGTAACAAACTGTTGCGATCCGTTGGTTTTTTATATAGTGATGTAGAGAGTGTACCTTCATGGAGATTGATGTTAAGGTCTAGGAAAGGGATGCTCCTGTCTGACACAGCATGTGTAAATTTTAGGTGTGGGTCCAAAGTATTGACCCATTGGCAAAATTCCAGACAAGTTGACATGTCTCCTTTCCACAGTATCAAAACATCGTCGATGAACCTCTTCCAGAGGTAAACATCGGTGTGGAAGGGGTTAGTTTGGTTAAAGATGTAGCGAGACTCGAAGTCGGACATATACAGACAGGCCAGACTGGGCGCAAAGGTGCTACCCATACAAGTTCCTTGGGTCTGTCTGTAAATCTGTCCTTTGAATTCAAAGAAGTTCTCTGTCATGGCTAAGGTAGCACAGTCCATGATGAAGCTTATCGGCGTGTTGTGTTGCCACAGTTCATGTTGAAGGATGTTCTCCACGACTTCGAGGGTGGCTCTCTGGGGTATGTTGGTATAGAGGGCCTGCACATCTAAACTCAACAGTAAGGTGATTTCGTCTGTAGGGGGTAGAGAAGATAGGAGTCTCAAAAGATCTGAGGTATCTTGTATATATGAATTTGTCTTATGTACAAGCGGTTGGAAAAAGAAATCACAAAATTGTGACAGGGGTTCCAGCACTGAGCCAATACCCGATACAATGGGTCTCCCAGGAACAGGGAAGGTGCCTTTGTGGATCTTCGGGAGAGTGTAAAAATAGGGGGTACGTGGGTTCTTTTTAATCAGAAAATTGGCTTCTTTCTTACTGATCCAGCCTTGGCTCTCGGCCGAGAATACCAGGGCTGTGATAGTGTTCAGGAGACGTTGGGTTGGATCAGTAGTGACTGGAGTGTAATAAGTTCGGTCACTCAATTGTCGTCTGCATTCTAATTCGTAGTCCACCGTATCCATTATTACTGTGGCTCCCCCTTTATCTGCCTGTTTAATGGTGATGGAGGTGTCATTAGACAAGATGGAAACTGTCTCTATTTCAGCTTTAGACATGTTGTTAAAATGTCTAGAGTTAGTGATTTTCGCTAGATCCTTAAGAACAGCCTGTTCAAAAGTAATGACCTCAGGTGGGACCATATTGGTACTGGGGGTGAAAGTGGAAGCGTTGTGTAAGCCACTATCTGTCTGTTCAGGGGCCTCAGTGTTGGTAAAGAAGGCTTTCAATCTAATCTTCCGAAAGAATTGTTGAACCTCACATTGTTGTTTAAAGGTGTCAATCTTTGGAGTGGGTACAAACCCTAAGCCCTTCTGTAAGACCCTTTGTTCCATTTCACTAAGGTTTCTCTGTGAGAGGTTAACCACTAGGTTTTCTTCTTGTTGGTCGCATGGCTCCGTGTCTCCATGGTTCTCGGAGTGTCTTCCCACTGGATTCGCATTCCTTGTCGCTGACTGTTTTTTCTTTTTTGCCCGCGCCCTCTGCCCCAGCCTCTGCCTAAAAAAGGTTGGTTAAACATTGGGGGGTAAAATTGGGTCGGGGGGCCTTGTTGAGGCATAGGATAAGGTGGTGGACCCTGCAACAAAAATACGATATTTGAACTGAAGAGATGAATTTTCAAAGTTTTAATTTAAAATAGTTCCAAAAAGCATTAAGTGACAACCGTGGGGATCTAGTCGCACTAGACTAGGTCAAAGTCAAAAATTAAAGGTGACTGCGATGTCTCGCCAGTCAGATAGGGGGATCAGGTTCTTTACGGTTGAAAGTTTACCTTCTGGCTTAAAAACTTTTCTGGAGAAAAAGTGGTAATTAAAGAGTTGTCGGTGGGGCTTCAGTCCTAGGAAAGTCCTCTGCACTTTTCTGCAAGTCAGATCTTCTTTGGCATGGCAAACTGGCAAGTTGAGGCCGACTGGCTGTGTTTCAACAGCTATCTCAATCTCGGTCAGTTTGCCACGCGGAAAGTTGGCATAAAGTTTCTAAGTTCCAATTCTTGCAGTTTGGGGACAGGAGAAGCACACTCTAATATCAGTCAAGGGTCCAGGAACTGTGTGGCACCACTTGGGGGTAAGAGCTCACTCCAACAGAGGCATGCAGCGGGGTCCAGTGCAGTCCAGTGGAACTGGTCCGCTTTGTAGTTGAAGGGAGAGAGGCCTCTGGAAGCTTCTTATGTCCCTGTAGCTCTAATTGGTCAGACCACTGACCCTTTGAGTCACTTCTGGGTTCAACGTAGGCAGGTCCAGTCTTCCTTCTGGTTATTCAGACAGCAGGACAGTCCTCCTGATTCTTCACAGGTGCATGAGTGCTCTGAGAAGTGATCTGCAGATCCACATTTATGCCCAGTGCCAGTTTGTGGGTGAAGGGCAATTCCTTGACAACCAGTTAAACATGGTTAAGTCAGTTCCTCCCCTCCCAATGGATTTTGAGACAGCCTGACTAAAGACAAAAGGTAGACAGGCCTAGGTGTGAGCACCATCTGCCAGTTTCAGGGTGGGCATCCTTTGAAGCTCAGGAAGGATCTGGGCACAGCCCCCTAGCCATCCTCTCAAGGGAGAAGAGCCTCTCCCTACACCCAAGCACTATCTGGAAGCAACACATCTCACCACAGGGGAGACATCAGGGGTCAGGTGACAGCTCAAATCTTTTTGTTTTTAGGCAGGAAAATATCAACTTTCTAAAAGTGTAATTTCCAAAATAGTAGTATAAAAACGACTTGACCATTAAGTTGGATTTTAAATTAGAATTAAAATGAACACATTAAATATTTTTCTAGCTATTCTCAAACTGAATGTAGCACTTTTTAAATGTAACAGGGTAAACCAGTGGGAGAGCCAGCCTTGCTAAAGTGAAAATGATTTAGGAGGTTTTCACTACCAGTACATGTAAATCATTAAATATACATGTCTTACCATGAAATTCCATGCACCCGCCCTATGGGCTTCTAAGGCCTACCCTAGAGGTGATTTGTAAACATTAAAAAGGAAGGTTTAGGCCTGGCAAAATGTTTACTTTGCTATGTCGAAATGGTAGTTTAAAACTGCACACCCAGGCTGCAGGGGACAACCTGGACAACCTGTATTATAGTGCTACACTAGTGGGTAGCACCATGAGAGCTGCAGCTCACTTGTAGCATTTAATTTTCAGGCCCTGGGGGCAGGCAGTAACATATACAAGGGACTTTTAAGTAAATTAAATGCGGCAATTATGGGGATACCATTTTTACCATGTTTACAAAGGAGAGCATAAGCATGTTACCACTGGTTAGCAAGGGTAAAGCATGCAGTCCTTTGGCCAACAAAAAACGCCTCAGTAAAAGAATATAAAATCTGGGAGATATCATGCAAAAGATGGTCATTTCCAACACACCCCCAACAGCAAGGACTTTTCTCTCCTTCTCCCTGGTGCATTGATGTGCCTAGCCCTGTCCTGCTCAATACACTGGTCCTTTCGCATGGCAGTGGTTACAGTCGCAAATACAGTGTAATTAACTGCACAGAGCTTGATAAATTCCAAATCAACATGGGATTGCAAGCACAATGTACTGGCTATGTTGCAGGCCCTGTCCTATCAATCAAAAAAGACTGAGACCAGGTCATAGCCCTTCCAAGGGAGCAGGAGTGATTTGCATAAGGCTTCCTCTAATCTGAGGTGGCATGGTGGGCAGAAGAACAATGGGTTGGAATGCTCCCTCAAGTGATTGCCAGAGGTTAGTCAAAATGCAAGCATTTCTCGTGTCATCGTTTGTGTGTTTGACATAGCCCTTCCCTTCCAGATGAAGTCTTTGTGGGTTTGGAGAGCAAAAGGGGTTGCTCTTATCACTGCATTAGCTGCATGAGCTGGAAAAGCTCCCTGCATTCAGTCTGGCCAATGCCTACGAGAGTGAAGGATAGCAAAACGAGGAAATGTCAGAAACAGAATGTATTTCAGAGCTGGCGAAGGTCTATTTCCCACACGGAAACAGTGTTAAGCTTTGTTGGGGAAATGGCTGGACTAGCAGCTTGGTTTATCCAAACCTCATTCACTATAACAATAAATTTACTTTGTGGTAGGAAATAGGTTTTATAATTCCGCTTGTGAGTAGTATTTCCTGCTCCTATGCCACAAAGAGGCATCTTGCTTGTTCCTGTGTACATTAACCTTTAGTCCTCCTCTACAATAGGTTTTCAATAAAGGGAGTCCATTTGATACCATATGGGCCTAATCAATGTGATCCCTCAAGAAACAGCTGTTGGAAATAGACCAGCAGCTCGATCGAAAGGAGCTGCTGAGATCCAAGACATGAATAGAGTTCCTACAGACCTGCTTTCTTTCTAGCAATAATCAACCTGGTGCTCCCTGTCCTTTAGTAGTGCAGTTCCAACTTAGTCCTGACACGGACCACTGCAGGGATGATGAATGAAAAGTAATGAGTAGGGGACATGCGATAAAAATGGTCTAAGAAGAAGTAAGAAGTACTAGATGAATGCTCACAAAGCTACGTATGCTTATGGTGGAAATTGTACATGGTGCTAGATTACGGAGGTTTCTAAGTCTGTGCTGATGCCTTTAAATGGACAAAGACACTCATTCACATTGATATCTGCCACATTTCCACTACTTATTAAAAGAAATAGAGACTACACAATTGGAGATGCACACTGAAATGTACTGATAACAGTAGTAATAAGGCACAAAGAGCTATATATGAGTGTAGCTCACTGGTTAGCGGAGGCATACCCTGAAGCAGAGGTCAGACCCGGGACCAGGGTTCAATTCCCGACGCGGCAGGGTTCGGAGCCCAATTGTCCACGGACTCGATAATTCTCGCTTTGGTGCCCACTCCAAGCACGAGTTCACGCTATGCAGCTCTGGGCAACAAGCTTGCTTAATCTCCACAACGGCCCCCCGCGGCGGGATGCCTGGCTTTCACCTTGGGGATACCCAGTATGGGTTATCTCACAGGAAAAAACCAGGACGGGTTCCCAATGCAAGCGCCGAGATGCCCAAGGGTAAGTCGAGCGCTATATAAAACATACATACATACATACATTCACAAATCTAACGATATGGGACAAGCCACCAAGCACGTACAAGTCTTAAAAAACATAAAAGACTAGAATATGACGCAATGTATTTGAATTAAAAAGTATTCACAAAGGATATTTATGAAATATACTGACTGATTAATATTATAATAAATATGCATTAAATGGAACTTTATAAAAACCTGCAATCTCTGAAAAGAGTGACATTTGTCTGCTGTCTATGGGAAAACTTAAAAAATCCATTAAAGTCTAACAAACTTTGTATGTGGAAGAAAATGAAACATGAAATAAATTTAAATTAAAACCCGCTGGAGGCCCTGAGCCACCTCACTAGAGATAAGCAACCTTTCCAATATTGGATCCACCATAACTGTAGGTTCCACTGAAAGGCCTACATGTGCCACATAGCCAATAGAAGCACCATATAAACTCAAAAGCCTTAGAATCATCCTGGAACAGAGCACTATCTCGAAACATTAGGATCATAGCTTGAATGTCCCAGACTCGCTGCAGAGGTAAAAAATCTTCCAAGGTGAAAGTCCAAGATGGCTTTGATAAATGGCAGCCGCTGAAGGATGAAGATGAAACTTGTACTTCATGGAAAATCCCACGATGGACAACATTGTTTTTTGCAGGTGGTACAAGAGAAGCAGAGGTAAGCAAGTCTTCAACAACCAATCGTCAAAGACCAGGAATACATTTTTCCTGGCCTGCTAATGTGAGCCGTGACCTCTGCCATGGCTTTCATAAAGATTTGAGGGGCTCATGTAAGGCTGAAAGGGGCTTGATTTTGATCCTACCACAAAATACACGTCCTGCAGGTACAGGGACACCAAACAGGCCAGTGTGCAATAGGATCATCATGTTCAACACCTTTTTGAATAATGATTTCAGAACTTCAAAGTCTAAAAGAGGACTCAAGCCCCCATCCCCCACCCTGCCCTCTTATTCTTGGGGGCCAGAAAGTAATGTACGCAGCAATCTTATCCCTGTTCTGCCTCAGACACATGTTTGATAGCCCATAAAACATCAACAGCTCTATGAAAAGGTTACTTGGGTGGTCCGCCAACATCGGAGTAACAACAGGAGGAATTAGAGTAAGACTCCAGGAAAGGTAAAGGCATAGAAAATCTGTAGGTCTAAAGTGATCAAGCACCTGTGGACAAGCAGCGTCCGATTTGACACACCACCAGAGACAGGTGATCGTTCAAGTGGTTTTGAAGCACTGCCCAGAAATGACGAGGATGCGGTTCTCTGCACTGCCTCTGACTAATGCCACAAAACGTGTGTGTAGGTTGCTGAATGCGCTATGACTGCTGTCGCTGGTAGGTGAGGCCTCTAAAGCAACCTCAGAACTTTCTTTACTGCTGATGATAGAGTGAGCTGTAGCCAAGCTGTTTTTGACACCCTCCAGAGCCGAAGCAGCCTCTTCCCTAAATGTTGAGCCCCATCAAAGGGCATCTCCATCAATGTGGGTGTAACGGCAGTATGTAGCTCTTCAGGCAGGAGATCCTCACATGCAATGTTCTAGAGGGTTTGCAGCTTCATTAAATGGCAACAGAGGATCTCAAAGGTCCAGGTTGTAAACTTTCAGTGAGATTTGCCTTGGTCTTTTCAGTGGGGATGGGTAGTTTCAGCACTTCCGCTGCCCTCCTACCCACGTCAGCAAAAGAAACACTTTCTTCAGTTAGGGGTCCCAGAGAGGAATCAAGGACACATTCAGGGGGCGTGTCAAGGCCACTGGCATACTGTAAGTCGAGATGAAAGCTAGAAGCAGTATAATGAGGGGCTAGTAAGTCATTAGCCTCCTCATCATCTTTGTCATCAGGTTGGGCAGATTGAAGACCTTGCATTGTATCACAGTTAAAACTCCAAATTAGACTGGAGGGAAACCTTCCTCCATAGCTGGCTGTGCTTTTGTGATTGCACAGCGTGACAAAGGTTGAACCCTAACGAGGAAGGATCCAATGCAGAGCCTGAGTTGAAACTCGCCCGAGCTGCGGTCAGAGCCAACGGAGCAATGACTGGTCCGGCTTGCATCATAGGAGGGGACACGTGGCCTAGAAGTGGAGTGGGCTGACTTAGCCCAGGTACAGTGTGTCGTGAAATTATCTGAGCCCTCATTAGGTTCATGAGGCCAAAGGTGCATCAGAGGGAGCTGGATTCAAGCTCAACAGCTTGGAGCCGAGTGAACACTGACCAAGGAACTCTGGTGCCTCAGCTTCAGATGCGGGAACAGGTTAGAAGACGGAGAAGCACAAGGAGGTCAAAGACTAGTTTACTTTTCCTATGCTTCTTTTTTTGGCTTGGCTTGTCACGCACCTTCACCTTAGACTTACCTGACAAGAGCGAGCTGGATAGGGATCGCCCTGCAATCTGGAGAGGGAATTTAACTTATTTCTGGAACTCTTTGACAAAGAGTTTGGCTTCCTACTCCCTGGTGGCTTTGTGAGGCATCAGGGGGTGACGGGATTGTTTTTAGTTTGATTCTGTAACCTACATCTGCTTCAGCAAATGAATCTTGGAGAGCTATTTCAACAAATTGGCAAGAAATTTTGAAAATGTTGAAATCAGTAGGAGTGAAGCTCTAATCCCCATCGAATGCCAGAGCGCGCAGGGGTGGCATGTTTATGCAGCTCCATGTAGTTATGTCAGACGGCGAGATGGAGTTGTGACTGAGGCAGGTGGCACGACCTGCTGGTATGTAGAAGCTATTGCTTTACTCTCTGAAGAACCTCTGGAGGCTGGACAAGAGTCACAAAGTGAGGGATTGGCAGTTAGAAGTATCCACCAGAAATTTTCTGTTCATGTTATGGCAGACACTTATGTCAAATGAGTTGAAAAATCATTTGTATGGTTCTCCCAATAGTTCCCTCAGTTTGGAAGTGCAGTTTTATAAATTACATCTAGTTCATCCAGGCGCCCATTCAGAGCCTCCATCTGAAAGGAGTTATTCAGAAGGTGTTGGAGAGTCTTGTAGGTTAGGATGATTTTTGCTACATTGTCTAGGATTGTTATTTTCCGCTTCCCACACATCAGAAGAATTTCATTTCTCCAAGGCATTCCGTTTCGGTTAGCAACTACTGTCGCTTTATAGATTTCTGTCCTGAATATCGGTTCTCGCATTTCTCTGTACACTCTTATTCCTTGTGTTATGGTTGGTTACTGTTCAGTTCTTTCTCTTGGAAAGACAGCTCAGTTTTTTGGAAGTCAGGAGGGTTGTTTCTCTGAAAACGATGGGTATTTACCTTAGCATACTGTAACTCCTGAAATCTGTGAAGACAGAATATTTTTATGAGCCCTCAAGAAGGGAGTTGCATCTTGCTTGGTCAGGCAATGCCTGGTCTGTCGATTGTGTAAAATGGGGTGCAGAGATAAATTATTGTGGACTCGTGCCCATTCCTGCAATAGATAAGGTCCCACTGTAGAAGTCTATAGCCTCTCGCAGAATTTTCAGGTAACTGATATTGTCTGTCTCTTGCCATATGAGGGGCGCATCAAGCTAATGCCAGCCATGTCAGGCTGGCAACATTAACATAACCATCCCCACTGGTTCTATAACGTGTAGTAACGTACCATGACACAATTCCACATGCTCTGAATATGACAAAGAAACCTCGATGTATTGGTACGGCTCACATTGGGCAGGTGGATTAGCAGGTTTGTACTTCATAAAGAATCTTCTGTTACCATTGGCTGCGGCTACAGCTACCCAAGTGTAATCCATTTCAAAAGTGAACTTGGGATCTACACCTATAAGAAACATATGTCTTCCTCCTACCAGTGGGTACCTCCTACTATTGAACAGGCTATAAGCAAAGGGTGCACGTTGTATGGTACTTCACCCACGGATTCCAAAGACTCTGGTACTAATCAGTATTTGGAGTTTCCTTTGTATCTGTTAATCTTATAAAACTTTGGTAGGACACAGGTACTCCTTTTTTAGATCCTAGGACTTACGGATGTTGTTGATACCGTAACCCTGTGTAACTAAAAATTGTGCTTGCAAGAGCATGTTTCCATGTTGGGCACCATTGTTGCAACTCTTCTCCCATGTTTCGGGGCACACCAAGTTAGATATCCTTAGGGCCCAGAGAACTCTTCCTCTGTGGAAGAAGGGTAAAATGATATTCCTCTCACACCGCTCTCCAAGGGCAACACACATTGCAAGAAATTATTTTTGAAGAAAACAGACCTGCTAAGGGATTACCCCATTTAAAAAACCCCAAACCAGTACATTCCAAATAGGTGTCATAATATTGGGATTTATTATACCCTAGCATAATGCTACACAAGCAGATGAGAATATTCATGATCATAATGCAAACACTATTAAAAGCAAACAAATTAAAGAGAATAAAAATGCTAAACATTACACTTTCTTAGTAGGAATCATTGCCTAGATTTGTTCTTGGATCAGCCGAGCTATGTAAAAACTCTTTACATACCTAGTTAAGATTCAAGTGACTGGGCCATTCACTTATCAGTTTGAAGATCCTTGGTACGGCACAGCCCTCAGGCATGTAGATGGCCATAGGAGAAATAGGGTTAATGAGTCAATTTACCTGAATACATTAGTTGTCTTGAGAGGGTAGGATTGCCAACCGTTGTTGAGTGCAAGTGGTTGGTAATTTGTTGCCGGGCGCGAGCACTTGGTAATCTATTTCTGGCCTCTGCAAGTGAACTGTTGGTGATGAAGGTGGGCTGGCGACATATCTCAGTTCATGACGACTATGAGGATGGCAATTTTTACAACTTTCCATAAGGTCATACGGTGTTAGCACTATCACACTGCTATGCTCACAGCCAAATATTGTAAGGCTCTATAGGCTTATACCCTAAAGAGGTCATTAGAAGGGGTAATTAGTAGGGCACTATGGTAAGACACAAACTATTGTATATCAAACACTGATGAAGTAAAAAGTATCAAGAGGAAAAAAAATAGCCACCCGATTTGGAAAACCACACTATATCGTGTCATTAGACTCTGAGATGGGGTGTCTTTGATGCAATCAGGATTCCCTTAAATACTGAGAATGTGTGAGGTGCCATTTCCTTGATATCTCGGTCATCCCAATGAGCAGAGAGACTCCAGGTTGCGGTGATTTACCAGATGCCGCGTGATTTTGCTTAACTGACAGAAAGTGGGCTGTTCCTTGCTAATTCCTTGTATCTCCTTGAGCAGATACTTCGGAAGGGGGCTTGTAGCCTAATACCATTGCCATTCTCTGAAGAGGTGAAGGTACTGCAGGGGAAGATTTTTGCTTTTGAGAGGAACTATGTAGATAGGAGCTACTGTCAATGGATAACTCTCATTGAAAACTATGGTTGTGTGTTGAAATAATTTTTATTTAGAGGTAGAGCAGTCTTCTTCACTTCGGATAGTATTTTACAAATGTAAAAAATATATACAGAACTCTTCAGTCTCAGGACTCTAATGCACAGATTTACTGTTCTTTTATTCTGACGCTCATGCGACGCTAAGCGGTGCAAAGGGTGATGTCAAATTTCTCATTCAAATGTTTTTTTCACTAAAATCTCGCTTCGAGCACACTGCAAATTATATTTACCTAGCACCAAACCCCTGTAAATATATGTAAAAGGTGTAACTGATTGGAGACAGTACAAACACTTCTGGGATTCCAGGAAGATCCAAGTAGTGAAGCCTAATTTTGTGTGAAGTGGTACAGCCAAATGAAAGTTTACGCAGATAATGGAAAAAGGAAACTCGCATTTTTCTACAGGCAATAAAATACATTTTTGCAAAATGACACATATTATGCGTTTTGCACATGGCCTGTTTTTGCCTATAAAAAAATTGTAGTGGAGGGTGTCCATTTACTCCAATTATCAAGGAAGATACCACTCTCTCTCCTTTGCTCTATGGTGGAAGGCTCACCCTCGTGCAAAATCAGTTTTTGCCTGAATGCCACAGATGACATACCCCGCCCCCTTGCACATATTTTTACCCTTATGCAAAGAAACTGTTGATATTTACACAGTGTTGCACAATTTTAGGAAATCTAGGCCTCTGTTGCAGATGGTGATGCTAATTTGTACATTGCAACGTAAGACATTGCCAATCCATGGTTAGCGCCAATCCATGGTTAACTTGCTACGGCACTGAACTGTAAGGTAGCGCTTAGTTTCCAGAACAACATTTTTTAGCCATTAATCATTTTAGAGAAGTAATCAACCATAAAAGCACAGTGCATATTAAGTAGAACAAAATACACAGGTGCTTCAGAAGTGTAAAGTCCTTACCCATTGATTTTAGTCCATAAGATTCACAAACGGTCATAAGTGGTTAAATTACCATTTTCTCACCGAGATCATCAGAAAAAGAAAAGAAGATGCACATGAGCAAACTCGATAATATATTGTCACCTAGCATCAAATACAATACAGAAAGGAACTAGGCATAATACACTACAAAGCGGATCCTCCAAAAGACTCCCCCACCCAAACTACAAAAACTGAATCACATAGACAAAAGTTCCAACAACCATACAACAGTTGCCAGAAAGTCAACCAACTTAGATGTCTCAAGGAACAGTAGTTCTGATCGCCAGTGTTTTTGGATTTTACAGACTCCAGGAACTAACAGGTGGCATCTGGGTGAGAAAACACATGCACTGATAGATTGTGAGTTCCTCTCCTTTACATCCTGCGGTTCCTTCCTTTGGTGCTGTCACCTGTGACAGATCAAATAACATGTGAATCCCATAGTTTCTCCTCAATAACCCTTTTTCTTGCAGCCAATTTATTTAGCTAGTCTCTCTGATGGAGCCCAAGTCTGCAAGGATAGTGCCCTTCCAAATGGAGCATCCGAAGCACCTCTGTAGACCCTGATAGCTCTGTGAGAAACCCATTAAGATCACAGTGCAGGAAAACTTCAACAAAAGGCATTTAATGTCCTCTTTCTGTAAGGTTGGCGAAACCCCATCACTGTCAGTCTGGGTGCCCGCATAGTGTATTCCAGCCTTACACCTTGGGTTTCACCTTAGTCACAGTCTCTAATGAACTCTGCTGCTGCTGTCTCCTGTAGGTGAATCTGCAGATCCATAGCTGTAGTTGTGCCTTTCAGCCTCTTTATGGCTCAGTTTTATCGAGTGACATGGATCAATCAATCAATAAGGAACATTTATAGAGTGCGCTACTCACCCGCGAGGGTCTCAAGGGGGGTGTGGGGGGGTGGGGGGGGGAGAGATGGTCCTGGGTTAGACGTAGGTGGGTGGGGAGGGAGGGAGTTCCACGTCTTGGCCGCCAGGTAGGAGAAAGATCTTCCTCCGGTGGTGGTTCTGCGAATCCGTGGGACGGTGGCGAGGCTGGCGGGTAGGTGTGTAGAACGTGAGGCGGTTTTTGAGGTATTCGGGGCCCCTGTCGTGGAGAGCCTTGTGTGCGTGGGTGAGGAGTCTGAAGGTGATCCTCTTGCTGACGGGGATCCAGTGCAGGTCTCTCAGGTGGGCAGAGATGTGGCTGTGTCAGGGAATGTCCAGGATGAGTCGTGCAGATGCGTTCTGTGTACGCTGGAGTTTTTTCTGTAGTTTGGCGGTGGTCCCGGTGTAGAGGGCATTCCCGTAGTCCAGTCGGCTGGTGACGAGGGCTTGGGTGACTGTCTTCCTGGTTCCAGTGGGGATCCATCGGAAGATCTTTCGGAGCATGCGGAGGGTGTTGAAGCAGGAAGAGGTAACGGCGTTGACTTGCTTGGTCATCGTGAGGGAGGAGTCAAGGATGAGCCCCAGGTTGCGTGCGTGGGCTTGGGGGGGGGGGGGGTGCCCAGAGCAGGGGGCCACCAGGAGTCGTCCCAGGCGGAGGGGGATGGTCCGAGGATGAGGACTTCCGTCTTGTCTGAGTTCAGCTTCAGACGGCTGAACTTCATCCATTCTGCGACGTCTTTCATTCCTTTCTGGAAGCTGGCTCTGGCGGTGGCGGGGTCGTTGGTGAGGGAGAGGATCAGTTGGGTGTCGTCGGCGTAGGAGATGATGTTGAAGTTGTGTTTGCGTGCGATGGCTGCGAGGGGGCTCATGTAGACATTGAAGAGGGTAGGGCTGAGCGAGGATCCTTGGGGTATGCCGCAGATGATCTTGGTGGGCGTTGCGCGGAAGGGCGGTAGGCGGACTCTGAGTTCTGTCGGAGAGGAAGGAGGTGAGCCATTCCAGGGCCTTTCCTTGGATCCCGGCGCGGTGGAGTCGGGTTGACAGGGTGCGGTGGCAGACTGTGTCGAATGCGGCCGACAGGTCGAGGAGGATGAGGGCGGCCGTTTCGCCGTTGTCCAGCAGGGTCCTGATGTCGTCGGTGGCTGCGATGAGGGCGGTCTCGGTGCTGTGGTTCGCTCGAAATCCAGACTGCGATGGGTCGAGGGAGTTGTTTGTCTCGAGGAAGGTGGTCAGCTGTTTGTTGATGGTTTTCTCGATGACTTTTGCTGGGAAGGGGAGGAGCGAGATGGGGCGGAAGTTCTTGAGGTCTGTGGGGTCCGCGATGGGTTTCATCAGGAGGGCGCTGATCTCCGCATGCTTCCAGCTTTCTGGGAAGGTGGTGGATGTGAAGGAGTTGTTAATGATGTACCGGAGATGGGGTGCGATGATGGAGTTGGCTTTGTTGAAGATGTGGTGTGGGCAGGGGTTCGCTGGGGAGCCGGAGTGGATGGTGTTCATCATGTGGGTGGTGTCTTCCGTGTTGACGGGGTTCCAGGTGCAAAGGGTGGTGGTGGGGGGCGTAGACTCTGTGGAAGGGTACGTGGTCTGAGCGCTGAAGCTGTCGTGTATATCGGTGATCTTGCGGTGGAAGAACGTGGCGAGTGAGTCGCAGAGGTCTTGCGATGGCGTGATGTCGTTGTTGCTGGCGCTGGGATTGGGGTTGGAGAGCTCTTTGACGATGATGAAGAGTTCCTTGCTGTTGTGGGTGTTGTTGTCCAGTCGGTCTCTGAATGCTATCCTTTTGGTGGTGTGGATCAGCTGGTGGTGTTTGCGGATGGCGGTCTTGAGGGCTGTCATGTTTTCTGTTGACTGGTAGTTGCGCCAAGTTTGTTCGAGGGTATGGCAGGATTTTTTGGAGTCTTTGAGATCGTCGGTGAACCATGAGGCTTTCTTGCTGTTGGGATTGCTTGGAGGGTTCTTCAGTGGGCAAGGGCGTCGGCGCAGTTGGTGATCCACTGTGTGAGGTTGAGGGCTGCTTCGTTGGGGTCCGTAGTGTAGGAGGGTTGGTTTTGGCTCAGGGAGGTGGTGAGCTGGTTGGTGGTGATCTTGCTCCAGCATCTACGGGGAGCTTGTTGCGGGCGGTGGTGAGTCGTGGTTTTCCTGAAGCTGAAGTGGACGCAGCTGTGGTCGGTCCAGTGAAGTCCGGTGGAGTGGCTGAAGGAGATGTGGTTGCTGGAGGAGAAGATGGGGTCAAGCGTGTGGCCGGCGTAGTGGGTGGGGGTGTTGACCAGTTGCTTGAGTCCGAGGTTGGCGAGGTTGTCTAGCAGGGTGGTGGTGTTGTTGTCCTTGTTGTTCTCCAGGTGGAAGTTGAGGTCCCCTAGGAGGATGTAGTCGGTGGAGGCGAGGGCGAGCGGGCTGATGAAGTCTGCGATGGCTTCGCTGAATTGTGTGCGTGGTCCCGGGGGTCTGTAGATGAGGGTGCCTCTGAGGGTGGTCTTGGGGTCAGTGTGTATCTTGAAGTGGAGGAGTTCGGCGGCGGTGAGGGTGTCGTCGGTGTTGGTCGTGATGCAGATGGTGTTTCTGTAGACAATGGCGATGCCGCCTCCGGCTTGGTTGATGCGGTCCCTCCGGGTGATCTTATAGCCGTCCGGGATTGCTATGGCGATGTCGGGGGCTGAGGGGGCGTTCATCCAGGTTTCCGTGAGGAAGGCGGCGTCCGGCGCTGTTGTCTCAAGGAGGTCCCAGAGTTCGACGGCGTGCTTGTGGACGGAGCGGGTGTTGAGCAGGATGCACTTGAGGTGGTTGTTGTTGGCGCCTGTCCTGGTGGGCGCGGTGCAGGTCCGGAGGCAGGTGAACTTGCAGGCGTGGCAGGTGAAAGCTCCATGGGTGCGTTTCGGGGTGGCTCTGAAGCAGGCTGACTGTCGGCCGGTGCTGAGAGCGTGGCGCTGTATCTCAGTCGGGTGGGTTGGCTCCGGCGGGGGCCAGGGGTCCTGGCACTGGGTGCGGTCCAGGCGCAGACGGGCTTGCCTTAGGCGTGCCAGCGCCGCGGCCGCTGCGCAGCCTCCCTATAAGTGGTAGTGGGAGGGAGGAGCAGCTGGGAGGCAGGAGTGGGGTGGCGAGTGGCACAGCGGGGGGCGTGGCCGCAGGGTGCAGCGGCGGGAAGGTGGACCGGGGGAGCGGGGCACGGGCAGGAGCGTGGGACCTGGGAGCAGGGTACAGAAGAAAAACGGGTCACAACAATGAAGAATAACGGGGACCAGGAGCGGGGTACAGAAGAAAAACGGGTCACAGGGACACAACAATGGAAAAATAACGGGGGACCAGGAGCGGGGTACAGAAGAAAAACGGGTCACAGGGGCACAACAATGGCGAAATAACGGGGGACCAGGAGCGGGGTACAGAAGAGAACGGGTCACAGGGGCACAACAAAAGCGAGAGGACAGCAGGCGCAGGGGGCTTACTTGGCAGCGGCTGGTACTGGCAGGCAGCAGCAGAGCACAGGAGGACCGTGTGGTGGCTGGGGGGCCACCTACCTGCTGGCAGGGTCAAAGGTCGCCGCTCCCTCAGTAGGAGAAATCTTGTCTGCAATCTCTTATTTTGGCCCTACATCTACTTGGAAGTCAAAAAGAATCTATTTCCTCTACAACATACAGGCAGTATGAGGGGCATCCAGACCTCTCTAATTTTAAGTGCCCTCCTGTGATGTAGCAGATTTATGCATCAAAACCTTTTGGATTATCAATTCCATTATGTTCAGTTCTTTTATTATAGTCAGCTCACCATGGACAGTAACCAAAATACAATTCATACAATACAAAAATATGATTTTTGTATACCACCTGGATTGCATTAAAAAAAGTTAAATCGACGACAACATATTTTAATTGTGTAAATGTTGCATAAAAATGCCATTGTATCTTTCATCATACTAGTAGTTCATGAGAAATAGAGATAAAATAAAATGCAAGACAATCGGTATACAAACTGGGACAGCCAACTCTAAGGTGAGCTATCGTCTGTATATTTTCTCAAGCACTAGTCACACAATCATCCCATTGATGTAATGTGCTGCTTGGCTCCTCTATCGTATGGCACTGACTCGACTTTTAGCAACATCACCGTTTTGCAGGCTCTTATATACCACAGACTCAGCCGCCTCATTTCTGAGCTCAAATCTCAAACGGCATTTTTACAGAACACTCACCCTCTGGATACATTCTCTAAAGATCACATGACAACAATCCTACAACTGCAAAATCAAAAGTAGGCACTCAACCGCTCATTTAAATCTTTCTCCCACCTCAGTATCACCACATAAAAAATTCTTTAAACAGTTATCAGAAGCTGTGCAAACCGAGAAAAGTCACTTCAGCATAAATTTACAATACTTCTTTAATTTAAGGCTGTAGCTTCACCATTTAGAAATAAAAAATATTCATACAAAATAATAAAACAAACATATACAGTTACTCACTTTAACAAATTAATTATACATTGCCAAATTAATAGTACTGATCCTGAATGCAATAGTGCCACATCAATAGTCTACAACTGCGGAAAAATACATTTTAAAATTATTTAGCTATACTACATAACCCAGGTGTTTCAGTGTTGCATAACATCTTTGAAAGTACTTTACTTACAGTATGCTTTCATGACTAAAACATACAAATGTCCTGCAATCCTGTAATTTCAAAATTTAGGAACTCCATTTGAAAAGTTAAAACACACATTATATATATATCTCTCTCTACATATAAAGATATATAGAGAAAAATATATATGTGTGTATTGCAAAGTTTCTGTGCCTTGCCTGGTCTTCTTTAAAACATGTTTTATTCCATTTGAATAAATAATTTCAAAATATTGACATTCATTTTTTTTTATTTTGGCATAGTATCATTCACTGCAGTATTAAGCAACATCCAGGGTCCGTGAAGCAGGAAATTGATAAATTTCCTCAAAATCAAATCTAGCATGTCTATGAATACAGATCAGAAACACAATTGGCAACTGGTAAATATGTTTCCTAGATTATGTGGTTCAAAAAGTACCACTAAGATTTGAATAATCACAAAATTCACACTCCGCCACCCGCTGTATCACCATTTTACTTTGATTGCATTACATGTCAGCAGGAAAAAATGTTTTAACACTAATGCTATAAACTGTTTTTCAATAAAGAAATAATCTTTTCAGCTAATGGGTCAAAAACACACCCAGGTGATCATTTTTTTTAAAATGGTTGTTCAATACAGTATGAAGAGCACTCCTAAAATATAGATGGGTACTTAAATGTTGAACTCAGTCCTGCTGAGCCCACCAGCATTACACTTCAACAAAACTTGAAAACTGCATATTACAGTACTCTCTCTTAATATATAGTTCTCACAGAATGCTAAAATCGGGCACATACACAAAAATAGATTATTTTACCTTAGATTAGCAAAACTATAAAAGACATTATTCAAAAGGGCCTTGTGTCTGTACAGTATGATGCAATTCACTTATCTCTACCCCCACCTGAAATTGTGAAGTTTAAATTTGTTGCCAAGCAAAAAAACACAGGAATGGCTTGTCTAAGCTTTGCTCAGACAATTCTATTTTCGTAAACACAGCACTGCCATGTGCAATAAACTAACACCTTTACATCTAAAAATACTCTTACCCCTGTTATGTTTTTGGTTTCTTGCTATTAAGACTGATTAGTCGGTATACAAACTAAAGAGCCGTGCGCACAACTGAAAGAGCCCAAATACACTGTTTCACGAAGGAGCAAAAATATACTATAAATGTCAAAAGCATTCTTACCAAATTTTACATTGTTAGTGGATGTAGCTTGCAGATGTTCACTATGTCAATCACCCGAGGAAAACCCCAAAAAGGATATATATTGTATAATTCAAAACATTGCCCCATTGCTGTGTACCAACAGATGACAAGGTCTATTTGTAAAGTAGTAAACAATAAAAATAGTGTCCCCAAACTTTTGCATAAAAACTGGAATAAAGGCTTATTTCTCATAGCCAAAAGGCTGTGTTCTACCTGAGTACAATTTTAAAACTGTGCAACATGCCAAAATATTAGTGTTAAGAAAAACATTTTGTGCTGCACTGGTACCTTTAAAAGTAAATCATAATTTAAACCCTAGCATGTGTTTTTTGCATCCCAGCTCCACAACTGCATATGTATAAACGGGATACATTCGGATATACATTCAGAGTGAAACACATCCAGTAAGCTAGTTATTGAAGTCCCTTCGACTACCCCAACTACCATACCCTACATTCAATGCTGAACAGACCACGTATTGAATTTTGAAATTCTCGGTGCACGCCCAAAATGTCTGCAAGTGTAAATAAGTGAAATAGTTATAGAAACCCTTCAGTCGCATACATTAGCATTCAAATAAAATTGAAATGGGCGCATGCTTACCCTATGCAAGTGAGCACTGAAGTTTGCGAATTAGACGAAAAGGGTGATTTCAACTTCTGCAAACTAGAGTACATAAATGCTTCGCATTTTACATTTCTTTTATACCTCTTCTATCACAGCTAGCTGCATGGCGGGTGAGTTGCTCCCTAGCAAGTCAACTACGTCGAAAAGCTTTTCAGATGCAAATCTTCTGCAAATCGTGGCTTTACAGAGAAATCTTTGGCACACATTCTGTTATTGGCAGTTCTTTGTTACATTTTTGTATACATATAGCTCTCAGCGTATACACCAAGTATATTTCCGAATAGCCTTAGTTTATGACAGTGTACGGATATGAATGACATCTTTGAACAAACATGGTCTTGCAGATGTTTGTCAGACAAGTAATGATAAGATGCCCTTCTATAAAGCTCATTTTCCACAGAACTTCAAACCTATCTTGCCAAAGCATAACGTGGCATTCTTAACCAAACAAAGGGAGGTATACAGTAATGGGCATGGACTGAAGCGTCTTCTCATGTGTTTCTCTCAGACATTGACTTTTCATTAGATATGTCATTTGTTTTCTTCTTGCAAAGGATCAATCTCATTCCTACACGATCAAAAGAAACCCCATGGTGCTATGAAGATTTGACTCTGCCATAGAACAAACTGCCCAGAAATTGAAAGTAGGATTTTATCCAATATATTGGTTTTATTAAAAAGATCAGCAAGCCAGCTAATCTTTAGCATGTAACAGAAGCAACAGCACTCTTAAGAATACTTCTTCCCTGAACTTCTTAATTATATATTCTTCCTGCAGAATACAAATCTACAGCATTATCAGTGTAAAAAATAAAACTATGTTATGAAAGGGAATAATCTGTTTTCAGAGCTAAATAATTCGTTTTTTTGTTAACAACCTGTTACTTTTTTTAAAGCTATTGTATATGATTTAAAAGCAAATTCCAAAATGTACATACTACTTATTTTAAGAATGAAAATTATGAAAAGGAAAAATGCAGGAAAAAACGTAGCAATTCTTTCCCAAGAATGAAAAGTCTTTCTTTTAAAATAACACAATAATAAACGTTACTTTGTTTTCAAAAACCTAAAATTTACAGCTGAAAACAAGAGTTTGCTTATGTTTCATAACTACTGTGCACCAAGACAGTTGAGCAATCAAACTATTCATTTAGAAAGTGAAATGTATCATTATAGCTGGCACTGATCATTTTTTATGACAACTACTCTTGGAGCGATAAATCTATTTGTAAGCAAAGGCAACAGATCCATCTTATAAAGTCTGCAGGTATGAAAAGGCCTTTTTCTAGAGTTGTATAACCTTACATATTTAGAATATTATTCTTTCAGATAGCTGGTACAGTAGCACATACAATGCTCGTCAATGACTACACATTCTAATTTATTTAATCTGAGGAGCTGATCTATCATTACTTATTGTTTTTCTTAGTTTTACTCCCCGTCGAATCATTGCTAACATATTAGTCTCGTTTGGGGTTAGGAAATCCGATTGGAGGCCTTCTGATTCTAAGCTGCCATCTGTACTAGGTATTCTCTGAAAATTAACAGCTGTTGCAGTTTGAGGTAATGGCCTACTTTCTATGATGCTGTTTACCGCTGCCATTTTTATGCTGGGGTTTAATGATATTTTCTGTGGACTTGTGGGCGATAGATTTGTGTGCATGGGATAATTGTAGGAGGGGTTTGGTACAAAAGCACAGTATGGTGATTGAATGGCATTGAGGCTTTGGGCTGATGTATAGATGCCATGCTTCACGTGAGGGAGGTCAGCTCTCACATCCTGGACATTTACAAATTCCTCACTGTTAGTCCGCCCACCAAAGAGCCCTGCAGTAAGTTCTGCATAGTTTGGTCCACCTACAGGTACCACTGGCGTTCTAATTGGGATGGGCATGCCACTTATTGTGCCGCGTCTGAAAACAGGTTTGCCAGAGGGTTTCCTCCTAATCGTGGCCACATATGGAGACCGCACAATTGGTTCTGGATCTGCAAGAAGGCTGACTGTAGAAGCAGGTCTCTTGGTCTGGAACATTCGCCTGTAATTCTGACTGATGTCGCTGTTTCGTGGAATTGTGGACGATTTGTCAAAGTCCAATTGGTCTGTGTCTTCTTGTTCCCCATGTAACGAGATGTAATCATATTCTGCAACTGGGGGAAACAATGAAGCGATTGAGTATATATAAAAGCAATGCCTGGCTGTTAATCACATTAAATGTACAAACAAAATCCATGATAATTGTTGACAACATTAATTTTGTTTTAGGGTGATGAACAAAAGCAATGATGGTGCTGCATTTGTGTGATGTGAGTGCAAACAGTTTGAAACAGATTTACATAAACCGAAATGTCAGATTCTTTGTGAATGCAACAATCATGTATGCAACAGGAAAAAGGATTATTAAAAATTGAACTGCTGTTAAACAAAAACAGGAAAGATACGCGATCCAGAAAAAGTTCCCAAGTATTCAACAATAACAGAAAATTCTCACGCATAATTAAATAGATCTCAACACCACGAGATTGTAACAAAAATACACAACATTTAAGGCTTAAATTGAGGTGCGTCCTAACCAGTTGGTCCATGTAACTCATCCATGCAATATACAGATAAACAAGTTATAACTGAGCAGATAAAAAATACAAAAATAAGCAAAGGGTGGTGACCAATACAAGTAGGCTGGTAATACATTTCTGTTATGGCCAGTATAAGTGCCTGGAAGTGAGCTGCACTGCTTCTGGGAAAGATGACTGAACTCCCCTATGGAAGGTGGTTTACAGTATCAGACACATTCATCCAAAGGATCAGCTGGAATGAGATAGGGAAGGGAGGTAGCGCCAGATCCCCTTTTTATGTATGCTGCAAACAGCATGAGTGGGGCAACCACGTACCTACGTTTGAGGCCTCCAATAATTATACTTCTAGGCAACAAAGTGCTATGAACAACAACAATAGGACCTGATCTGCTCAGGCGAAACTCAAATGCACTTCATGAGTGGGTAGTGGGAGTATATTTTCTTCCTACACAACTACCCTTCATTTTTTATAGGTGTTGTCCCAACTCAAATTCGCCATAGATCTTATGATTTAAAAGAACCAACTTCCGAGTCACCAGTCACTGTGTTCAAGCAAAATACCCTACAAAATAACAGGTGTATATAAAACACAAATGTGCGCCTATGTGCAACAAAATGTGAACACACAAGGTAGCACCTCACGTGCGCACAACCAAGGGGGCTTTTGTCCCAGTTGGGACAAAACCTATAAAAAATGAAGGGTTGTTGTGTAGGAAGAAAATATACTCCCACTACCCACTCATGAAGTGCATTTGAGTTTCGCCAGAGCAGATCAGGTCCTATTGTTGTTGTTCATGACTGAGTGGAGGGTGACCTGATCTGATTTTTTTCCCCTCTACAGCTCCTTATTGTATGAAAAAAACCAAAGTGCTATGGCCAATGATATACATTTTGATTGAAAGTAAATTGTTTGACAGAGCAGAGCATGCCTTCCTGACATTCTGCTAAAGGGAGGTCAATGATTTTCAGCAAATTCCACTTACGGTCAACATGTACTGAAATAAACTGTACATCCCAGCATGAGGGAGTCCGCTAGTTTACATGGGGCTTTCAAAATGTACTCTGCCTTCTCATCACTCGGAAAACAATATAATTAAGACCAACCCCTGCTTTGATTGAAGTATTTAGTCTGGGATACTTTGAAGTAGGTTCTAAAGAAGAGACTACAGTGGGGAGTTAGTCCCTTCTATGAAGGATGCTAGGTCTTTCTCCTTCATATAGTACATGCATGGTAGACATATAAAGAAGTACAATACTGGAATGCTGAATTCTTCACAAAATTCTGAATAGGAGATACATTTATCATTGACAACTGGAAGCTGGAAACCTCCCAATATATTGTTTTCTATAGTATGGTACTGACCGAGTTAAAGGACAGCGGGTACGAGTAAGAAAACAGATTTTCTGTGCCATTGGGAGGTCTTATTTAAATAAAGATCTCCAGATAAAGGTGAGGCCTATGTCTTTAAAGAACTGGGCCCATTGGATGCAACACTATGCGGAAGAGAGTTTGATAGTGTAAAGTATGTGCTATTTTCACTCCAGCTTCTGCTTTCAAAGCCCCGTTCACCACATGTCCATCTCTTTACCGTGACTAGGTTTGTCCTGTCGTTTGCCTTTTTTCAAGGCCTTCAATAGCTCCTCTATATTAGGCTGAAGAGCGGTTTGGTTCCAAAGACATCTTGGACACATGTCGAAGGCTTATCTAGGAACGCATTTTGCCCTTTGCTTACTCATAATTGTTGGCCTTCTATTCGCTGGCTTTAGATTTTCTTAGCCCGTCCTTCTTGTCTTAGTCCCTCTTGCGGAGCATTGCTTGTTTATCACCATTGCAACTGGCTTCTTCTATCTCTTCTGAATGCACGCTTTTCTGGAACTCTTTTTTCCTTTTTCATAAAGCATTCCATGAAAGAGCATGTGTTTTCCCGTTGTCTTCCTCATGTGCTTCTCTGCCCACCCCAGCACTCCATGTTGTTTTCTCTCCTGTGTTCTGCTTTCCGCTGCCCGCCCTCTGCTGACCTTTGCTTCCTTCCTCCTCCAGCCCTGTTGCAGTTTTTCTTCCCCCTCCTCCATTGCTGTTGTGCTTTTTTCCCTGCTCTGCACCCTCCGAGCCTGTTGCGCTTTTTCCTCACACCCTCCCAACTTCTGTGTCCATTTTACCACCACCAACTCACAGCCTGCTCCCATTTCTCTCTCTCTCTTATGTCTTCTTACCCAGCATGCCATCTCTGAGTCACTTTGCCCCCACTAGCTCCCAATCCCAACCCACTCCCTTTTTAAAAAATGTTTTTAAAAAAGCCCCTTCGGAGCTACTTTTTATTTACCAATCGATTGCAAATTGCTACATTTAAGAAATACCTGTCTCATTTTGTTGGCACGTGTTCGTCTGTAGGTCCCTTGAAGCTGCTTTTCTTCCCTCTCCCATTGTTGCTGCTCCCTCCCTTTTCCCCCGCACCCCTCTTGTGTGGCTAGCCTCCCCTCGTGCCTTTTAAAAAAAATATATGGCTTGAAAAAAAAGTTTTATGAAATGCTAAACGCTAGCTGCGTCATGAGTTCATCACCACTCTAAGGGAGAGGGGCCCGCCACTGGATCAATTTAATTTGAGCAGCGATCACTGCAAATCTTGAGCCGTCTTTTCTGAGACCTGAATAGTGTCGGAACGATAGCAATGATGCTGGACCTACTGGAACTCCAAGCCTCATTGCAGAGCATGCATGTGCCACCTGGGATAGTTGACAGGGACAAAGCACATGGCCAAGAAGCCTCAGAGCGACCACTCTTACTGTGTTCCAGGACTGGGTACGAAAAATATCACAATCATAGCCGGAGTGTTCTCGACTCGTTGATGCAGAGGAAATGCCATGAACTACATGTTAAGGATTGCCCCAGTGAATGCAAGTCTCAGAAGGAATCAGGTAGCAGGTTTACAGTGAACCCCAATAATGTCAAGAGTTCAGTTGGCGTTCAAAGGTGGTCCATGACTGACTGCGGGAAGCCTGCCTTCAGCAGCCAGACGTTAAAGTACAGGACTACGGATACACCAGACCTCTGATGATGGGCAACGACAACAGCCATCAACTTTTGTGTATAACTGAGGAGCGCTGGTGAGGCCAAAGAGGAGTACGCTAAACTGAAAATACTCGTGGCCCACCTAAAACTGCAGATAATGTCTATGTGACTGCAGGACAGGTTTGTGAAAATACACGTCTTGCAAGGATACCATTCAGTCACCAGGGTCCTGATCTATCAGTCAGGCCCACATGAGCACTTTGAATTTTTCCTTCTGCAGTAGGGCATTCAAGGGTTAAAGGTTTCATGATAGACTTGAGGCCCCACTTCCTTTTTTGGGATGAAGTGATAGGGAGAGTAAAAACCCTTGTCTCTTTCCAAGTCTGGTACCCTCTCAATGGCCCCTTTGGACAGTAACAGACATGTCTCCTGTATTAAGATGGACAGATTCTCCTCCAAAATATTTTCTGCTGTGGGAGGAATAGCAGTTTTTAACTATCTTTAAGACCCATCTGTTGGGACGCGATGAATTGCAAATCCGGGAGGAA
The DNA here is from genome assembly GCF_964204655.1 of Triturus cristatus. Classification (NCBI taxonomy): domain Eukaryota; kingdom Metazoa; phylum Chordata; class Amphibia; order Caudata; family Salamandridae; genus Triturus; species Triturus cristatus. Next base: position 1,360,258,221 of record NC_140590.1, read on the forward strand.
CTGTTGAATTTTACCCCCACTGGTAGGGCATGCACCACTAAGGGCAAAATAAAACGGATTGATGGCTGCTGCAGCAGGGGAGGAGTTGGAAGACTGTTGCCCCTGCTGGCCCACACACTTTCTGCCAGCCGAACGACCACAACCTCGAAAAGACAAAGGAGTCTGCTGCATTACTAGCTGGGACGGCTCTGTCTATGTACCAGCCCTCTGGAATAGTCTACACTTCCAGAACTAATGTGAAACTGTTTGCAAGGGTACTCAACCCCAGGGATTGCGCTGTGGCTCTGCTGTCTTTAAAATGTTGCAGTATTGAATAAGTCTCTCCGGAGAAGGGGGACCCATCATCTGTCATGCTCCTTAGGGAGGCATGGGAGTCAGTGGAAAATCCAGTGGATTTCATCCAGGTGTATCTATGAAGCACACCACTAGTAACCAACTGCCCTGCCCAAGCAATCTGTGGTATCCAGGCCTGCACGCATAAAACATTTGGTTGCATCCTGCCGATCACGTATCGTCAGCGTCAAGGGCCTTACGGGACTGGCAGTAAGATCTTGCTGGCCATGTCCCAAAGAACATGAGTGTAGTGGCCCAGCATGCAAATTGCATTCATAGGCTGGAGAGCAAACTGGCAGAGGAGTCTCTTAATGGGGAGTGATTAAGTTCAGGACTGTGGAGGCTGAAAATGAAGTATCTACAGTATAATGCCTGCCAGATCATGAATTGGGTTTTAATCTTGAATAGGGATCTACATGAGTTTCCCTACTCTGGTTCAAAAGAGGAACGTTTAATCTAGCATTAATTTTCAAAGAAGGTATGGTGCCCCGTACTCAAAAAAGTTCAACCCCAATTTTTTTCAATAAAAACTCTTATGTCGGGAATTTGACTGATTCGTTATTTACCTTTTTTCTTTTAGATTTTGTATCACATTTTCACATATACATAGAAAGTTTCCATACTTTAATGTAACAAAACACAAACGACTGGTATGTGACAACATTTATCACAATGAATGACCCTGTGTGACAATGTAACTTGCACGTGAAATATCTTTGTACAGAGTGACATATTTCTACATTACATATATACAACATATATTTACAGGTACTTTACACCTCAATCTTTTTGAGAATTTGACCAGACTTCTATTGATGTGACTCGTGCCCTTCTATTACTTATTATAGGGGCCTGATTCCCTTGCGTCCTCTCACATTTTTACAGGTTACTGCTATTTTAAGGCCCTAGGGAGGTCAGAGCTTTAACAGATAAATGTTAAAGCGTCCTTGGTTACGCATTCTTTATGGTGCCTCTTGTACACCGGTTAGTTGTTCATGATAGCTCTTAGCCTCTGTGTGCAATACGCGGACGCATTTCGACGTCAGCCGAAGAACAAGGAAATAAGTCCATTGGAAGGAGCGCACTCAAGCAGTACGTCCGGAGAAAAGGGAAAAGACAGGCTTCGATCTAGGACACCTATTGGATTCAATCCAAGTAACAGAAGCGGCACGAAAGGTGCCAAGCCTCATACGCTCACCATAGAAGACAGCCTTCATTGCAGAGAAAAGAACATACCCCAAGGATTCTAACTTCCTATAAGAAAGAATACGTGTCCACAAGAACGTTATTGCCCTGAAGAAGACCTTCCACACAACTACAACCCAGGTCCACCCCAGAAGGTCGAAACGCGTTGGCATATCCCACACTGAGGCCGAGAGCTAAAAAAAAAAAACAATTTAAAACTTACCTTTGCCTGCCCGGTCTGGTCCAGCGTCCTCTCGCCTTCGAGTCCCAGGAAGCAGGCAGCCTCCCTCCCCTAAGTCAATCACAACGCTGCAATGGCAGCATTGTGATTGGCTGGGACGACGACCACACAGGCATCTATGGGGGGCTATTTTCCCCATATAGGCTGCATGTGCGTATGACCAAACAGTCAGCCCCCACAACAGTGGGCAAACCACTCCTCCCCTGCCCTGGAGCAGGACCGCCCACCCACCCGCCCCCAACCAAACCCTTCTGCTTTCTATTTATAATACCATTTTATGTTTCTGCTTCTCGCACTGCGAGAAAGCTGTGGGGCGACGCTCCTCCGCCCAAACGGAGGAGCCGCCCCTGCCAAGAATACAGCACATGACTTACTAGACTGTGGGAACTACAAGCAATGAAACAAAATTATTGGCTGTCCTAGATGGAAGGGAAAACCACTTTGCGAAAGCCTGGGGTCCATGCATAGCCTTCTTACCATGTGCTAGATATCTGCGAGTGCTCCGTCTCACACAATCCTATATTACAGAACAGAGGGATACTCTACTCATTTGAATTTATGAGGGAGGGTGGAGTATCTCGAGACAATCCCCAGTGATGACTTATACATTCCACAAAGTAAGGGGAGGAAACTAGTGTGGGTGAGAAGTTGGGGTTTTGTGATTGTAAAATGCTGTTTTTACTATGTAATTAAGCGTCCCCAATGGCCTGTGGTTGCAGTTGTCTGTAGCTGAATAACTTAATAAATTAGTTAAACCATAAGACCGATGCCAGTTTCTTTCTGGCCTTTAGTTTATCTGCTTTAAGAGAAACATATAAGAAAAGTTGTGAGGGTCGCCTCAGGAGGGGCGTTGCTGGTAGTTGTTGGATCAGTGTCTTGAAAAACTGCAGATAAAATTTAAATAAAAAAGCAAGGTTTAAGGGTCCACCAACAGAGACATGTTTCCTAAACCTCTGAAAATTTTGGGTTGGCTTTGGATGGAACAATCCTATTCCAACATAACAAAGGAATATGTTTGATTTGAGTTGTGTCCTGTTTACGGGGAAACAGTAGACCGAATATTACAATCGACAAGGAAATGGCCTGTCAATCCTGTTAGCTTTGTTAAGCCCTCCGATCCAAAACAAGATCCAATGGTTGATTAACAACAAATTGTATTAGGACTGATCCTCCTCGACTAGTTTGTGGTGATCAGAATCAGCAGAAGCAAGATCACTAGAAAAGCATACAGCTCCGAGATCAATCGATTCTCAAGGTATCTCCAGGTGAATCATCAAGGGGAAGGGCATATCACATAATCAAGGACACTTCCTGTTCTGTGACGTGGTGAGATCAGCAAATGAAACCCCACATTGGAGTAACTCACCTCTGTCATTTGAGGGTATAGCTCCCACTCGAGAATGAGAAGTAACTAAGAGGATCCACACTTGTGCTGAGGGAACTTCCCAGATCAGCCACTACTAGGATAATTCCCCATAGCTATGCCCGCTTCAACGGGTGAATCACTTCCCAACGAGGGGTCCAGGAATCCACACCACTCCACCTGTCGAGTAATGGACTGTGGTGGTAATGTTGGAGAGAACCTGGGTGTTGCTCTGTATGGAAGGGCAAAAACCCTTTGAGGCAAGGTGGACATGCCGGCTGCTCAAACACATTTTTGTGCAGGCACTGCTCTAAGAAGGACCAAAGTCCTTGTGCTGTCATGTCACCCTGACGAGCACCCCAGCCCATTGAGGATCATCCATAAGCAAGTGGTAGGCTGAAACTGCATAGGGCTGGACAGGTAACCCCTTGTAAAATTGGGCAGGCCCATCCACCAGTGCATATTCTGATGCACCAAATAGAAAATTTTCACCAGAGGCAAGAGACTTCCTTGAAGTCACTGCCTCCTCAGGCGCCACTGAAGGGCTCTTATTTACCATCTGGCGTGAGGCACCAGCAGACTGTATGAAGTGTAAAAGGCGCAAAACATGCAGGACCAGGATCAAAGCATCAATCAGACTACCTGGATCATCACACAAATATCCTTGATTCTCAGAGGAGGAGGAGGGCGGGGTTTAATAAGGTTTGTACTGAGAACTGCTCCAATAAAAGTCAGCTTCTGCAATGGAGTGGGGTAAGACTTCTAGACCTTGATGTTAAGGCCCAAGTCATATAGGAGATTCATCGTCCACTGGACCAGCTTTGGGGATTAAGTATTCATCAGCGAATGGTCCAAGTGAGGAAATACATTGATTACCAAACTCTGCAGCAAAGCTGCCATGGCTGCCAGCTCTTTTATGAAGCAGTGTGGTGCTTTCATTGGTTGGAATAGAAGGACCATAAACTGACAATATTCGGATCCCAAAGTGAAAGTGTGGAAGAGTCAGAAGATTGAAGCAAGAATTCTCGTGGTCTAGGGAAGCCAATCAATCTCTTGAGAACAAGGCCAGCAGAACCTGGCTCCGGAACTTGAAATTATTCTACCAAATGAACTGGTTGAGAAGGTAGAGAACCATGGATTGAAGAGTGAGCGGTGAGCATAATCTAAAAGGAGGACGGTGGTCTGGTGGGGAGGACAGGAATGACAGCAGGTTCCCACTGTGGACCAGATGGTGCCCCCTGTAGTCCGTCATGATCGCCTCCCACTGATTGAAAAAAATGGGAAGCCATCCCCTTATTGGGAAATTGTGATGTGAGGGTGATGAGTCAGTGTATTTCAGTGGTGGCAGAGCCCTGCAAAGGAAGGTGGGGACTGGACTTGCTGCTGATGATACCACCATGATCCACCGCTGCCTCAAAAGGAGTAGTACAACTGCAGAGGTGTTAGAACAAGCTATGACAGTTGCTATTGTCAGGACGAGAGAGCGCTAAAGGAACCACTGAACTAATAAGAATATTGGTGGAATTGCCACCATGCAGAGAAGGCCAAGCCAAGTGCACAGGCTGTAGCTCGGCTGTTTTTAAATATTTCCAAGGCAAAGTCAGCATTCCGTCTGACAGCTAATTGCTTCAAAGGGCATGTGCATAAACATAACCTAAATATCCCCTGAAACGCCAATGGAACACATTCAAGCATGTTGCCACAGCATTACCCGAATTAGGGTAACGGTGTCTGCAGAGTTAAAAGCCATATTTCAGGATTTCTTTTTTTTTACCCATCCTGGCCATAACTCACCATGGTTAGAGAATGGCTTCTTTGTGTGCTCTAGTAGACTGATGATTGCTAGTTTCAACAAATGCCATAAGGAATGGAAACTGTGGCTCAAAAGGCGGATGGTATTAGCTGTGAATACAGCAAAGCTACTGGAGATAAAAAACATTGTGACCAAAGGTGTCACAATTCTTGGAATCTCTGTGAAAGGGGCTGTAAGAAAGGTGTTTAGGTTCTGTTTTGAGGACAAAATCTAAACAAGTGATTGATAGGAGGGCAAAATGTGAAGGACATAAGGAGCTACCTTATGGATTTGGGCAATCTGCATTTGGACTGCAGCTATTATAGGGTCTAGGAGAGCCTTGTTTAATGGCAGCCAGTGCTCTGTGGAAACTCTGGAAGGTTGCAAGGTTTCCATTAGAATGTTCTATTTCAGTTCTGAAGAAGGCAGAGTCAGTTTCAAGGTCTCCATCACCCTCCGAAGAACTGCTGTGAGAGATGAGATCAGCTCTGAAGCAGGGCCAGAGGTGTGGGAAATATCTCCTTTTGGAGATGTACTAGGTTACAGGCATTTTGTTAAGTCCAAATAAAGATAAGCATCATGATTATAAGGAGGCAGCAGGAGATCAGCTTCTGAGGTATCAGCCTCAGTGTATCCACAGTATTCCTCTTCTATAGCCAAGGCATTTGAATATGAAGCAAATATTTCCTCCACGCAGGCAAAACATTAGGCTCTGAAAAAGGCTTATTGTAGAAATTCGCCCTCACCTACAATTTTCAACACGGATGATATTTTCTATTGTCAAGTCTGTAGCCTGAGCCAGAACAGGGCTGTGGGCAACGCAACCACAGACTCTGGGGTCGGACCTCATGAGAGCTCTGAATGTTCAGAGGACAGTGCCTTAGTCGGTGTCGACTTCTCTTGGTAATAAATTAAAAGCACATGAAGGCGCAGTGTCGGGTGGCTCTCGATCAGAGCCACAAGAATTGCCAAATCTGAAGCAATGGGGCTACCCTTAGTGAGTGGCTCAGAGAGGTGAGTGACATTCTGAAAACATCAAGTATTGATTATCGGAAGACCTCGACCTGTGTAGTGTTAGCCCAAGGAACTCTGGTCTCTGCTTCTACTACTCTTATTCAAAAAGATAAAAAATAATTGTGATGATTTATACATTCAATACATTTAGGTTCAGGCTGTTTGTCTATTTAGTGAGCCGGTGATCTACGGCAGAAATTGATCTATTTTGTATTTACATATACCCGGGAACTGAAAGATTTTACTCGAAGATGAAAATGATTTCTTCCTTCTTTTTGTTCGAAGATCTCATTGGATAATGTTCCTTGGAAAACAGCATGACATTACGGACGGAGGAGTCCACTTGAGTATCTCTGTGGGCCTTAGCCAAAATTAATTTCAGCTCCCTCTCCCTGATGGCCTTCTGGTGCATGGAGGCACAAAAGTTGCAGACCATGGCGTTGTGGCCCGACCCCTGACACCACATGCAGTGTTCATGAAGATCTGCAGAGGACATTTTGCGCCACCATCTGCAATGTGTGAAGCCTGTAGCCTTTTGAGGAGAAACTTGATCTAGTTGCTGTTAAAAGCTTAGCATTTCTTCTCATAGAGAGAGTGCACCGGACGGTAATGAGGAGGCATGCACAAATATGATCTATTTTCAGTGTGCTGGTGGACATCAATAAACTCTCCGGTAATGTCATGCCCAGAGCCACATGGCGATATCTGGCCACCCTGGAGAATCTGTGATGGGAAAAGAAGATTTCCAGATCAGTCTGAAGCCTGGAAAAATGATGGTGAGAAATCTGCAGGAAGATGTATCTATCTGGATTTTGCAGAAGATGAATCTAACTTGACCTTCTGCGATTGCTGCCATGGTGCATCCTCTAGAAAAATCCAAATACAAAAGTATCTCCACAACTTTTGAAATGGACTGCAAAGGAGGCAAGTTCTATAGCAATAGGTTAAAAAGTATACCAATTAGCTAACTTAAGAACCAGGCTGAAATGGAAAAATAGTGAGGAAAAAGATACTTGCCTGCAACATTTGGATTGCAGCCTGTAATGCTGCAGATGTATATGCGGTCCACACTCTTGTCATGGAGTGTAGGGTTTCGACACTGCCAGTTGTTTTTTTTCAAAGTGGTTTGGAGGGGACTCTTGATACCTTCACAAAAAACCACAATGCACAAGGACACAGACTGCACCTCAGATTGTTTTTTCTGCCATCGGGTTTGGTCACACCTGCAAAGACTGCTCCTTTCTTTTAAAGTGAGTAGCATGTTTAGCTAGGATTGCCAAGGGGTAGAACTAGAGACTCAACTGCAAGCCTTGGAGGGGGAGGTAAGGGGAGGCGGCAGGGCGCGGGTTTGACATAGGCTGTTTTTTTCACAGCAATAATTGTAGCAGCTGCTTTCAGATGAGCCCTGGATGGCTTGGCAGGCACGACAAAACCGGCTAGATCAATGGGATGATAAATCTAGCAAAATGCTGCATCGCTTGGCATAAGCGATGCAGCATTTTGACACCATTACAGCATTACAGACACCAGCGCTGGTCCTGGTGCCCTGGACCGTAGAGGGTGGGCTGCGTCTAGCCCCGGGATGTAGCCCAAGTACTGGCTGATTGCCTTCTTCCGCATATAGCTGAGCTGGTCCATCCAGACCAAGCAGGATTTATGCCGTGGCGGTCCACCGGCAACAATATTAGACATGTTCACAATAAATTGGCGAAGGCGCCCGAACTTGGGAAAGTCGTCAGCCCGCTTATTAGCGGACATCGACAAAGCCTTCGATTCAAATAGCTGGGCGTATTTATTTATTCAGTTAGAAGTCCTAAATCTGGGCCCCTGGTTCCTTGCATATATCCGCCTGTTATATACGAACCTGTCTGTGTCAGTCCGAGTGGCGGGCATCCGGTCTGATCCACTCCCCATTCACAGAGGCACCAGACAGGAGTTCCCGCTGTCCTGAGTTATTTGCGCTCGTCATGGAGCCATAGGTTGCATGAGTGCGTCACGATCCCCTGGTGCATGGCATGGGTCGATCTGCTGAGATATCCTACAGGATCGCAATATACGCGGGTAATGTCCTGTTTTTTTCTTACTGACCCAGCATTCAATGGTCCATGGATACTGCAGATCTTACGGGCATTCTCTGGTCCATGCATACTGCAGATCTTACGGGTCTTCGGGGAGACATCCAAGCACTACAAGAACGCGATGAAGTTGACGCTCTTTTCAGTCTGGGGTGCTCATGGGAGTAAGACATGGGTGTCACAGCTGACCCAGGCCACTGAGGGCTTTTAACACCTGGGAGTCTTACTTCCCCTGACCCGGCTATCTCCTGGCAGCATAATATAGGCACCTTACTATCAAGAGTCAGAGAAGAGGTGCCCTTGTCGCTGTAAGGTCAATCCGCCATCTTCAAAATGGTATCCTTGCTGCGATTACCGTACCGGCTTCAGAATTACCCATACAATGTCTCTTGCTTGTAGTCCTGGAAAATTAATGAAGTCCTTAATCACTTCCTGTGGGAGGGTGGCGCGATCCGCGTAGCTCTCAGCTCCTGCTTTAAATCCACCTTCTCTGGGGGATTACAGCGGCACATATATATTCCTATTATGTGGCTTCCCACCTCCTTAATATTAACGAGTGGTGGTATAGTGACCAAACTGACCCTGCCTATGCTGTGGAGAGATGGGCGTTGGGCACCAAGATTGTACTCGATTTTCTTTATAGTCAGGCGGGGACCGAGTGTTGCCCATAGTGGCCAGGGTGGTTATCCAAATATGGCAGCAGATCATTAGACGGTCAGGCTGGTGGGGTACTGACCAGGCAAACTCCGCTCTGGCATGGGACTGTACTGAGCCAAGTAGCTGCACTATCTGGGTTACGGGAGAGTGACCGCATAGGCCTGTCTACATTAGGGCCATCATGAAAGAATCAGTGCTAAAGTCCATTCAGCAACTACAAAATAAATATCAGCTCCACCGCAGCCAATTCTACAAGTATATGCAGTACTGACATGTCCTGCCCCAATATCTTCGGGGCATGAAGAATTTGCTGGAGCTCAGCCCACTAGAGGGTAGGTCGCTGTTGGGGGATCTGGGTTTCCACAACTTTCAACAAATATACTAGATACTAGTAACACATAGCCATATGACCCTGTCAACACTAAGAGCAGCCTGGAGGGGCGACATAGACCTAAATAATGATGACTGGGCTGAGGCCCTTTTGGCCCACGCGTTGCTGAGATATCGTCAAACTAACGCCTGATCCAATCCAAATATTAACACAGGGCCTATTATACTAGACACCACCAATGGGAGTCATACCCTCCTCTGTGTGCCTCTGCTGCGATGTGTGGAGTTGTACTGCATTACAGTAACTCTGGCATGGCTGACCTCTTGCTTGGCTCAGGTGTTGTCATGGGAGATCCCCCCTGCAGCCCAAACTGGTGGTTCTTCACAGCATAGAGGGGGTTTGGAGGGGAACCGGTATGAACAATATCTTTTGTTCTTGGGGCAAACACTAGCTAAGCGAGACATCGCTCAGCACTGAAAGGCAACATCCCCGCCGTGATTGGTGGAAGGGTGGCATGGGGATGGAGACTGCAGTTTTTCAGGCAAGAGGGTGCCCCAGAAGCGTGATAAAATCTGGAAGCGCTGGGCAATCTACAGAGGAATTGTGCTGCCCCGTACAGTCTGCTAAAGTCCTTATTGACATAGAGGTACAGGCGTATGGTACTGAGGAATAATAGGGAATTTCTGGCTGCTAGATGTACATCATCATGGGTGTCCGGAAGGTGTGGGGTTCAGGAGGGTGGTGTTTTCTCTGTGCAGGTTTCATGGGGTGCTGTTACATTAGAACCGTTGAGGCCTGTTGTATCATTGGTGAAATATTCATACAAGGGGTATCTAAGCCCTGATGTATTTAGAACCTCAATAAAATGTTTTTTTGTTTTTTTAAAAAGGACAAAGGCGTTCTGTGTAAGTCTGTTCAGGCTGCTGGACTTCCGCCAGGACACTAGTCTTGACTTCAACATATATAAGTTAGAGATCTAAAACGTCAGCAGCCTCTCATATTACCGAAGTAAACAAAGCTGTTTCCTCTGTGGAGGAAGAGTTCAACCCACTGTCTGGGGAGGTGTCCAACACTGGCCTTTTGAAAGTCCATAGTGAGATGCTTCATCCCCATCATCACCATCATTATGGTGGCTGTGCTCAGAATCAGGAGCAACAGGGTATTCTGGCCAAAGACAGAGTTCCATCTGAGTCAGATTGAGGTTGAACTGTTTGCAACAGAGGTTGTGGAGGGTGCAACTTCTGTTGCGGTTGAGTCTAATTCGCTTCAGTCAGATAAACAATAAGTTCTTCCTTCGGCATCGCTGTTGGTGCAGATTTGCTGAACCGTGGTGCCGATCTGAAGTGAGGTTGAACGTCAGCCAAGGAGTAGTGACAGACCCCGCAGCGGGTTAAAGATGCATAGACGGGTCGGATCCACCAATGGTAATCTGACAAGAGGCCTACTTTAATCATTGGGGCCCGAAGGCAGAAAGGTGCCCAAGAAGGCTTTAACTTGTTACGCCATCACTGATGGAGCCAGGGATTTGGATATTATTGGCACAAGCTGTGAGATCAGTTCTGCGGTAGGAGACTGGGATCGAGAGGCATCTTGAGGGCCCTATGACTTCTGACGAGAGTGGCGGGAAGTGAGAGAGTTACGCTTCAACGTCTTATGTTTCTTTTTTAATTGGGACTTACCAGATGACTTGGAATGGGAAAAGGACCTGTTGCGGCAAAGGCCTCTAGAACGGGAATGGGTCTGCATCCCCAGCTTGAACCGAGACCTGCCCTCACACGCCTTACAACAGTGTTCCTCAACACAGAGCTTGGCTTTGCATTCCCAAATCACCTTGGGATTCATCCTGGTGCAGTCCTCACGAGTCGTGCAAAGACACCAAGCATCAGTGATATACCTGGTGGGGGCGTCACAAAAATCTGTTTGCAAGGTATAAACCCTATAGTCTATGGAGGAGACATGGTCCCTTGCACACTGTATAGAAACATTTTGTACAAAACTCATCAAAACAACAAGAAAAAATGGAAGGAGCAAGCTCTGGATCCATGTCCGACGGAACAGAAAGAAAGGGACTTACATCAGTGCAAATATGCCACTTATATGTAGTTCCAGATTCACATCTGGGACTGGATGAAGCAGATGCAGAACCGCACGACCACCTATAGGCAAGCAGGAGCAATGCTGAAAGAAATCTCTTGATCCAGTCTAGCGCCTGTGGGTATTCATAAGGTGAAGAATCTGCAGTCAGAAGTATTCATCAGAACATACACTTCAATGTGCCCATGTAGTAATGCTTTTTTTGGAGACTGCCTCAACTGTCAGAATCATCAATTTATATAAACTTTGCGCCTAAACAGCAGCCTGAGAAGGACATTTTAAAGAGAATCAACCCAAACCCGGATGTGATAGTGGACTAACATCCTGTCAGAAATATGCGTACAAAAGTGGGATCCAAGTCACCCCACAATGACCCCAGTTCCAAGGTGTTTATTACCAAGGAAGGGGAGTGCTCAACAGAATACTCAAAGGATTGCTCTTTAACCAGGGCTGGTGTCTGTCTGAATATCTAGGTGCTACTGAGTTCAAGACCCCAGAGAACTAGCCTAACAAAGGTTTGCTAAAATAAATACCATCTTTTTAACTTTCCGTGTGGCCAAGGCCTTAGAGGCTACTTTAGGCATCTGTATTCTGCAGACATATTGGTGTGTAAGAGACAGTGCTGAAACACGCAGCAATTAGATACATCTCTAAAATGCATGACAGGTTCTAGGTTGAGTAGGAAACAATACAATAACAATACCATTACCAGTACTGTGATCCATGTTGAAAAGATTTTTAAAAAAAGCCTCATCTAATGTAGGGCACCAGACCCATGGATCAAATAATTCTACTATCTCATTTAATGTATCTGTTATGTACCCCAACATAGGCCTAGGAGCTGCACAACCCTTTACATACATGTGTTCTACCTTGTTCTACATAACTGCTTTGGCGCTGACCATTTGCCTAGTTAGGTGCCAAATAAATGTGTGGTTTTCTTCGAAAACTAGCCTCATTTATTATGCATGAGGATTCTCAGTATCAGAGCAGGATTACCATCTTCTGCATAATAACTCTGTATAAGGGTCATCACTATCGTCATCCTTGGCCGACATACCCACAATACCATGATACATCTAGGTAGAACCCCTGAGGGAACCCTTTGGGTATATAAGCACCACATCTTCGCTGGGCAAATCAGAACAAAAAAGACTGCCATGCCGGCATGAGAGGCTGAGTTCCCTGCACGCAGATACTACAGCATGCAGTGGTCTGACATACCTCGCGGGATGTCCAACTCGAGACTAAGACGGGGTCCCGCCATCTCTCACATCAGGTAATGGGATAGGATCTTTCCTAGAGGGATTCTTGGCTATACACCTACATACATGCTAGGTACACTTAAGTACATCTAGATAGGGTTTGCATTGTAGGACTACGCATTACTATTGTCATGTATCAATATGGTTGCATATATGCATTGTTTTAGCACTATGGTAGAATTCTACCTTTTCTTTACTCTGCTGGTGCTTATAACTGTATATATCTGTTTCTGTCTAACGGTTGTTGCAGCACAAGTATTTTATACTAGAATGACGCTGGTTCAATAAATGCTTATTGAAAATGTCCCCACCGTTTATTCTGTGTATCTCTCTGAGACCACTGAGCGAAATGTAGTGCACTGTATCCACGATCCCTGTGGAGTCAGGGTTGTCATGTTCGATAGTTGCAAGAAACTATTCGCTCCTTGGTAAGGTTGGGGGGCTTATAGTGGCACTGTGAGCTAGCTGGTCTACAGGCTAACATCCTTTGGGGGTGTCTGGAATCAGTCTGGACACCAATCATTTAGTTTATGTTGCCTAAACGCGCAGATCATAAACAGATTTATAAGAACTCATGGCGTATCCTCCCAAATCCTCAATGCTCTCTTCAGAAATAGTGGTAGAATGCCTAGAAGAAACTCATTTCATCTTTAGATTAAATTGGCTTTGATCTGTACAGTTAAATATATTTTAAAGAGACATCACTAATTGTATCACTGTAGTTCATTTTCTTGCCAGTAATTTAGTGTTCATGAATATAATTATATTTTGGTTAACCGACTATCTCAGGATTCCTCTTTTATGTAGAGAGCTCGCTTTCATGAGAATATTTCTCCTTCCCACGCTCCCGCTCTCCTTTCAGTATTGAGGCTCATTTCTTTAGGTTTCGAGCTGTGGGGCTCTTATGGCTTCTGCCTATCTTTGATCGGCGAAGCTTTAGTCGTCAAGGATGTTTTCCATACTTCGAGCTGAAGATTTCAATTCTGTCTGGTGCACCTTGCTTGGTGTGCTAACAGGCGTTTCTTCCTGCCATGTACTTTTCAGTGCTTTCCCCCAGCTTCAAAAATGTTTTTGACGTGAAAGGCTTTCCCGTGCCAAGAGGGTATCTTTGTGCGCTTCATCGTCATCGCCTGCACCACTGTGTAATGAGCCTTACTCTGCCTATCTCTTGCTTTGGTGGTTTTGGGTTATACTAGTCACACAACTTTGACTTGTGTTCTGTTAGGGAACAGAGATTACACATGCTGTGGCTGTCCTTCTGTGCAAATTTGTAGTGGCAGTTGGACCCCGATCTAAATGGGGTGTACTCCATACCCCTTTCTTAATCTCTGACCCATGTGGTCGATCCTCTTTAGAGAAAACCTCTGTGATCCTCGTTTTTTCTCTGTGTTTTTATGCGGTTTCCTTGATGTCCATCTAAAAGTCTGTTAGAAAGCTCTCTGACCTTTAGTGCTTTTTCAATATTTCAAATTAAAATCTTCCTTCATGGTTATGCTTCCAGATCCAACAGCATAAAAAAGAATCTGAAGATGGCAACTACATCAAGGGATTTCTAGGGAACACACCTGATGTCATTCAAGAAGAGGCAACAGAGCAAATGGTCGATGATGCCCACAAAAAAAGAGAGAAAGGACTAAAAGTACCAATTCCATAATCAACCACTAGATGGCGGAATAATGCACAACATGTGAATCCTGATGCAAAATAGCATCTGGTACCACATCTGATCTGGGTCTCCAAGAGAGAAAAGTCATCTGTTACCACAGTTACAAATAAAAATAAAAAAAACCTTCAAAACACCTCTCAGTGCCAAACAGCCATAAATGATTAGGATGATTCAATTTGAGTGCCCAACAAGAACAGGAAGGAAACAAACAAAAAGACACTGTCCAAATTAGACGGTACTAGGATAATCTCCCTTACCAGAGCGCAGTGGCCAAAATGAATCACTTGAAAATTTATGTCCTGTAAAAGTTCAACTGGTCACCGACTTGACTCCAAGGTTATGCTGAGAAAAGCTCAACTAACCAGAGGTCCTGATTGAAGGACTAAAAAGCCAAGCTTTCAATTCAGGCAGATAAATAGAATTGTCTTTACTCGATCATAAATGTGAAAGGGAACTGCACTGTTAGTTCAAAGAACAATGAAAATATGTTTTAGGACTCATGGAGGCCATCAGAACCAAGCAGAAGATTACACTTTATACATTTTTAAGGTGGCAGAAGAAAAGCACACATAATCTCTCTCCCAACCAATCTAGAAGGCATATAGATTGGAGACAGGGTCCTTACCTACCCATAAAGTAAAAGCAAGACATTTTAAACAAGACAGAAAAAAGTGGTTGCTGTCAGACAAACCCATCACTGAAATAGAGGGCCATGCAATTTCCACTAATTCGCGGCTGTATATTAGACTTCCTAGAGAGTGCTTCTGGGTGTTCTGAACTACCAGCAAGTATGTAGTACAGAGATATGCATTTAGAAACATCTCATCAAATTGCTCAAGGAGAGGAATTAGCTCCCACAACTTGTTTATTTGGCATTGTCAGTGTAAATGCAACAAACATGCCCCTAAAACCCAGGGCTGCAATAACTTTATATATTACATGTCTATTCTGCCTTGATGTCTAGGAATTTATGTCAAGAAACCCTTGCACCTAGGCTCATAAGTGGATGAATACAAAATAATGTATATCACTGTTTCTAAGAAACCGGTCCTAGGAAGCTTGTTTCCGGTCCAGGGAAGACATGGCTTGGCAGTTCGGGCTGGACTGTTCCCATGAGGCACAGGGTCAGACTGATTTGCATATGGCCATGTCTGAACTGGGGTGGCAGAGTGGGCTAAAGAACGGTGATGGATTAAACCCAGATCAGTTGACTGGGGGTGAGTGCTTGCAATGTTCAACACTCCGTCCATCATTTCCTTTGGTTTTTGCTTTGTTCGCCATAAGTTGGCAGGGTATGCTCAGACGTGAGTCCCTTGCTCACTTTGCCACTGGATTCAAGCAAGCCCGGCTGAATTGCCAGAAACCGGTCCTAGGAAGCTTGTTTCCGGTCCAGGGAAGACATGGCTTGGCAGTTCGGGCTGGACTGTTCCCATGAGGCACAGGGTCAGACTGATTTGCATATGGCCATGTCTGAACTGGGGTGGCAGAGTGGGCTAAAGAATGGTGATGGATTAAACCCAGATCAGTTGACTGGGGGTGAGTGCTTGCAATGTTCAACACTCCGTCCATCATTTCCTTTGGTTTTTGCTTTATTCGCCATAAGTTGGCAGGGTATGCTCAGACGTGAGTCCCTTGCTCACTTTGCCACTGGATTCAAGCAAGCCTGGCTGAAGACGGCTGAAATGCCAGAAACCGGTCCTAGGAAGCTTGTTTCCGGTCCAGGGAAGACATGGCTTGGCAGTTCGGGCTGGGCTGTTCCCATGAGGCACAGGGTCAGACTGATTTGCATATGGCCATGTCTGAACTGGGGTGGCAGAGTGGGCTAAAGAACGGTGATGGATTAAACCCAGATCAGTTGACTGGGGGTGAGTGCTTGCAATGTTCAACACTCCGTCCATCATTTCCTTTGGTTTTTGCTTTGTTCGCCATAAGTTGGCAGGGTATGCTCAGACGTGAGTCCCTTGCTCACTTTGCCACTGGATTCAAGCAAGCCTGGCTGAAGACGGCTGAAATGCCAGAAACCGGTCCTAGGAAGCTTGTTTCCGGTCCAGGGAAGACATGGCTTGGCAGTTCGGGCTGGACTGTTCCCATGAGGCACAGGGTCAGACTGATTTGCATATGGCCATGTCTGAACTGGGGTGGCAGAGTGGGCTAAAGAACGGTGATGGATTAAACCCAGATCAGTTGACTGGGGGTGAGTGCTTGCAATGTTCAACACTCCGTCCATCATTTCCTTTGGTTTTTGCTTTGTTCGCCATAAGTTGGCAGGGTATGCTCAGACGTGAGTCCCTTGCTCACTTTGCCACTGGATTCAAGCAAGCCTAGCTGAAGACGGCTGAAATGCCAGAAACCGGTCCTAGGAAGCTTGTTTCCGGTCCAGGGAAGACATGGCTTGGCAGTTCGGGCTGGACTGTTCCCATGAGGTACAGGGTCAGACTGATTTGCATATGGCCATGTCTGAACTGGGGTGGCAGAGTGGGCTAAAGAACGGTGATGGATTAAACCCAGATCAGTTGACTGGGGGTGAGTGCTTGCAATGTTCAACACTCCGTCCATCATTTCCTTTGGTTTTTGCTCTAAAAAATACTTGACACACCACAGGATATCCTGACAGGAGCATGGTTGCAGTTACAACTCCTCTTATTTAAGTGAAGCCAAGGTAATGCTGTATGTAGAGCACCCGCATGTTAGCATAAAGAGTCACCTGAGGGCAGAACCCATAGGCCTCAGTGCCTTCTATCAATACCATTACAACAAACAAATGATGGACGGAATGCTGACAATGCAGACATTCTCCCCCAGTCAAGAGATCCTTTTGCCCACTACGCCACCCCAGTTCAGACATGGCCATATGCAAATCAGTCTTGACCCTGTGCCTCATGGGAACAGTCCAGCCCGAACTGCCAAGCCATGTCTTCCCTGGACCGGAATCAAGCATCCTAGGACCGGTTTCTGGCTATCAGCCGTCATCAGCCAGGATAGCTTGACTCCAGTGGCGTAGTGAGCACGGGTCCCACGTCTGGGAATACCCATCCCACTTAGGGCGAAAAGCGTTACAACAAACAAATGCCACTGGAATCAAGCTATCCTGGCTGACGAGGGCTGATAGCCCGAAACCGGTCCTAGGATGCTTGTTTCCAGTCCAGGGAGGACCTGGCTTGGCAGTTCGGGCTGGACTGTTCCCATGGGGCACAGGGTCAAGACTGATTTGCATATGGCTGGCTTCAAACTGGAATGGCATGGTGAGCAAAAAAACGATGGATTTAGGCCCAGATCTCTGTACTGGGGTGAATGTATGACATTGTTCTGCATTCTGTCCATCAATTGTTGTTTTTGCATTTGTCACCCCGAGTGGGAAGGGTATGCTCAGACGTGAGTCCCTTGCTCTCCATGCCACTGGAATCAAGCTATCCTGGCTGACGAGGGCTGATAGCCCGAAACCGGTCCTAGGATGCCTGTTTCCAGTCCAGGGAGGACCTGGCTTGGCAGTTCGGGCTGGACTGTTCCCATGGGGCACAGGGTCAAGACTGATTTGCATATGGCTGGGTTCAAACTGGAATGGCATGGTGAGCAAAAAAACGATGGATTTAGGCCCAGATCTCTGAACTGGGGTGAATGTATGACATTGTTCTGCATTCTGTCCATCAATTGTTGTTTTTGCATTTGTCACCCCGAGTGGGAAGGGTATGCTGAGACGTGAGTCCCTTGCTCTCCATGCCACTGGAATCAAGCTATCCTGGCTGACGAGGGCTGATAGCCCGAAACCGGTCCTAGGATGCTTGTTTCCAGTCCAGGGAGGACCTGGCTTGGCAGTTCGGGCTGGACTGTTCCCATGGGGCACAGGGTCAAGACTGATTTGCATATGGCTGGGTTCAAACTGGAATGGCATGGTGAGCAAAAAAACGATGGATTTAGGCCCAGATCTCTGTACTGGGGTGAATGTATGACATTGTTCTGCATTCTGTCCATCAATTGTTGTTTTTGCATTTGTCACCCCGAGTGGGAAGGGTATGCTCAGACGTGAGTCCCTTGCTCTCCATGCCACTGGAATCAAGCTATCCTGGCTGACGAGGGCTGATAGCCCGAAACCGGTCCTAGGATGCTTGTTTCCAGTCCAGGGAGGACCTGGCTTGGCAGTTCGGGCTGGACTGTTCCCATGGGGCACAGGGTCAAGACTGATTTGCATATGGCTGGGTTCAAACTGGAATGGCATGGTGAGCAAAAAAACGATGGATTTAGGCCCAGATCTCTGTACTGGGGTGAATGTATGACATTGTTCTGCATTCTGTCCATCAATTGTTGTTTTTGCTTCTATCAATACCATGCCACTTAGAACCTAACCTCGCCGTCTACAGCATGGTTTTCATTTCTCAGATGAGAAAAAAAAAAGACATGCCCATAACACTGTACAGAATCACACTAAGAGCTAATATTTCTAAGAAAATGGCAATTACGAGGCTGACGGGTTAACTGAAAGGCCAAAGCAAATATGTAAGGTCAGTACCTAATGGTAAGTAGTCTTGAGAAGTTTCTGGTGCGGGAGCCAGGATTAACCAGTTGTGCAAATACAGGCACAGGCATGTTCCCTTCATCTGAAATACGCTGCCACCAAAGTCATGACTTTGATAAGAACCTGTAGAGCGGGGCTCAATCCAAAGTGCAGAACTTGGTATGAGCATTGCGTTCTTGCAGCGGTAACTCTGAGGTACCACCAATGCCATTCCGAAATCAGTATGTATTAAATACAAATTTTTCAAGACAATAGCTCAAAGCCAATTCAATAAAAAAACATTAGAAAAAAATGTAGACTACAGTCACCTGCCTTCTACATGATGGATGTGGAAATGAAGGTACATGATTATCCAATGTCTATCCTGTTCATTGACCCATAGTTATGAATCTAGATCGGGCACTAGGTTGATCAACACGTTAGACATGCTTTTTGTGGTGCTTAGTTACAGAAATGAATCCACTAACTTTAGGAAGGGCAGGAAGATGACTAGAGAAAGGAGGGCTCAGAGGTAGCCAGAAGGCTTGCCCAACCATGAACAGTACCTAAAAGATCATGCCCAATTAACCTCTCAGTCGCTTCATCGTGATGAATTGGTACATGATCAGTAACTGGGCCTATAACCAATTCTAGCTTTTGGTCTTTTGGACTGAGGATTAGGTGGTAACCCCTTATTTGAAGGGATGTTTTGAAGTTTATCTTCATGACTGCAGAATGGACATTCTGGCTGGCCTAGAAGGTGATTTGTAATGTCATGAAAGTCATGTGATGTCTGTTGTGGACTGAGAAACATTTATGTTGGCAATGACAAAATAACAAATGGGGATTTTCGAGTGACTGTCTTAGTTGTGTGTTCAGTATGTGGCTACTATCTTTAAGTAGAAAATAGGACTTTACTCGTGATAGGCAAGTCTTTTAAATAAACCACTAGAAGGTGCACCCAAAGAAAAGTCGACAATCCTTTGTATCAATGTTTTTTTCCTTTATTCTAAAATTCTTTGTTTCTTTTTTATAGAAACAGCCAAGGATTACAGCCAACAAGTTTCGTTCAGACCATGCTGAACTTCATCGGGGCTTACTTTCGTTTATGTTCCTTGCAACATACCTTCAAAAAAGGGTTGTTTTCACTGATTAATATTTCAGTGTATTGCTGCACAATAGTCCTTTATATAGGCTAGGGTCAGAATATTCCCCAACCGAGACACCTGAATACGTGTACAATCTCAACTCTGGTCAATAACCTCTCAATCCGCAACTGGCAAAAAAAGAAAAACCTTGTTTTGGTGGGAAGACTACAACCACTTCAAGCAAGCCTGCCTGCAGGCCAACTTGGAGACACGACCATGGTAATAAGTGATGGCCTGTCTAGAAGTGGGCAAAATATTCTGTTTCACCAGCGGAAATGGCGGAATGTTGGTCACTCCCTGTTACCACGTTAATTGTACGCATCCTACCCAACAAAGGGTGTCTAGGACAGTGGGTCGGAATATCATACAAATTATGAATCCTCCACTGTATCTTGCTAATAAAACAAACCAATCACAAAAAGGCAACTTGATTACTCTTGACACTAATATTAAATATTCCAGGTTATTACCATAGAAATATGACACTATTAGACTTTCAGAGCAATTAGGAGCAGCACTCAACAATAATTGCAAGCAATTCAGCTGCATAAGTTAGTCAAGCTTATACTTAAAATATTTAAAAAAAATTACAAAGTTGTCTGATTTCATGGTCAACCTTCTTTGCTTACTCAAACAAATATGAGCTCTGCAAGACTGCTACTAACCATATTCAAAGAGTATTCTTCCTTCATATAGAACTAGTTTTCAAAACACAAAATAGGATTATGAGCCTTCAAAAAATTATTACAAGTCACTTACAACGAATGTCCTAAGTTGAGCACGAGACCAAATTAAAATCTAGTTTCTTACCAAAAAGAGATGGGTCATTCTGTAAGGCTGTGGAAAGAATGCAAAAATGTTGGTTGTATGTAGATAAATAAAGCAACTAATCAATCAAGTTTCAGATTGTTAGTTAATACAGGTAGCTGTTTTTTTTAAGTTTTCTTGAATAGAAAGACATCAAGAAGGAACAATATCGTAACTACTGGAATTCATAATAAAACAATTTAAGTACACATTCACTGTTTGACCATATTGTTGATGTACAGCGGGGATTGCACTCTGTAAAAGCCAAGACAATACAAAGGTTTTTTCTTGCAGTCTCTCTACAGACAGCTCCCGCTGTTGTACAAGAGACATCATTGCATACCTTACTCGACATACCCAATCCCTGCTCAAAATTGGATGGCTTTCATGTCACTCTCAATTGCAAGTCTGACTGGCGTTGGCAATGCTAGTACTTCTAAATTATATATATTCCTGATAGTCACGCTCGTCTGCTTAGTCTATATACACCAGGACAGAAACCTCAGAGAATGTGCTATTGCATGTCACTCTCACAAGTCCTAGGCCATTAAAGGAAATCACAAAATGTTAATAAAGCTCACCTGGCTGTGTGCTAGATCATATAAGACCAATGGGCTGGTTAATTCGTCAGCTTGATTTCTGGTCCCAACTCCCTCAACTCAGACTATGAAGCTACAAAGAGTTCCATGAAAAGGAGCATGGAGTTTGTTTTCCGCAAATAATATAAAGGTGCAAAGAAGGAGCAGGCTTGTACTCCCAATCTAATGGCTCTACACATTAAAAAAAATCTTCGGTGTCCTCATACCCTTTCATGGTGGTAGATGAAATTGGTAAATATCAATGGGGAATGGATCACTTGTACCTGTAACCAGGGTTCAGGAGTTCTAGCTGTCATTACTTTAAAAACCCTCATTCACGTGAACAGGTCGTTAGGCGGTATATCTTGATTCTACGCCCTGCTCAAATACGTGACAGCATCATCATTGGGGTTCTTTTTATACTTCCTCCACCTGGAGGGAAACCACTGGTTATTTCAGTTGTGATCAGTAATAAAAAAGGAAGAAGTGAGGGTGCTCAAGAGAGGTGAACTTAAAAAATCCTCATGCTACCTGAACCTCAACTTTATTCAGTTCGGAGCATTGGGAGGATAAAAACAGTGTTGTGCGTAGTTGGACAGGTTATAAGTCCACTGCACTTAATAGTCCAGATAGATGGACGACATGTTTCAGCCCCTATGGGCGCCCAGGAGGGTCGGGGGGCTTTCTTCAGGACCTAGAATAGGATCCTGGAGGCAGAGTCAGCACAAGTCGTGAAAGCCTGCTGCGTCAGCAGTGTTCTGCGCCACCCATGTCTCAAGCAAGCCAAAATTTGGGACTCTAAAGGTACTTTTGACCTACAACTCAGATGTACGAATTCTGATTCCCACAGTTGGGACTGGGAAGATATCCAGTTGCACCATCTAAGTCCTGAAGAAAGCCCCCCGACCCTCCTGAGCACCCATAGGGGCTGAAACATGTTGACCATCTATCTGGACTATTAAGGGCAGTAGACTCATAACCTCTCCAACCACGCACAACTCTGTTTTTATCCTCCCCATGCTCCGAACTGAATAAAGTTGAGGTTCAGGTAGCATGAGGATTTTTTTAAGTTGACCTCACTTGAGCACCCTTACTTCTTCCTTTTTTTCTACTGAAATAACCAGTGGTTTCTCGCCAGGTGGAGGAAGCATAAAAGAATCCCAATGATGATGCTGTCACGTATTTGAACAAGGCGGAGAATCAAGATATACCACCTAACGACCTGTTCACGTGAATGAGGGTTTTTCAAGTAATGACGGCTAGAACTCCTGAACCCTGGTTACAGGTTCAAGTGATCCGTTCCCCATTGATATTTGCTGATTACTAGGAAGCTGAATGGATCACAGCTCCTTCTACCTCCCCCTTCCTTGATTTCAATAGGTAGATGAAATAGTACAAAATGCTGAGTCTATCACAGCACAAGTAGTTAATGTGGACTCCCAAGCGTAAGGTGAGTTAGCCCAAAAAGGGTACAAAAGTTTAAAGAACACTTTTACATTTGTTAATTTACGCACATTTTGGTGAACAGGAAATTACTGTGATGGGACCCATAATATACTGAAACATATCAAAATCAGTCCACATCACTGGTTGAGGAAGTTTAGAAGTACATTTTGTAGTTTTGATCCTACAGAACATTTTGTGCTGCAACAAAGCAAAAATTAAAAAATACCTGATAAATATATGCTTGAAAATATTTCATGTGTTTTAAAATATTACATAGAGTTATAATAGCATTAGACATTATTAGGAATCTCAGTTGAGATAAAAGCACACAAAGCAAAAATTTAAAAATACCTGATAAATAGATGCTTGAAAATATTTCATATGTCTTAAAATATTACATAGAGTTATATTAGCATTAGACATTATTAAGAATCTCAGTTGAGATAAAAGCAAGTTCAAGTGCCTTAATAGTTACCTACAAGTGCATCACAGTGGACGGTAAAGAGAGACAGAAGGAGGGAGACATTAAAATGGAATAACAAGCTACGTATGTGGAAACCCAAGAGTTAATAAACACAAAGGCAGTAAGATTTAAAACGTAACTGAATAGAATCACAGCCTTGAGGAGCATTGTGCCATTCCAGACTAGCTCGAAATATTGAAGTTTGAATGAGGGTTTTATTTATTACAGTATATGTTACACAAAGATACACAGCCAATTATGGACATTTTCCAGACGAAAGGTTTGGGGGTTTCCTAAATTTGATCCTATCATTAATCAACATTAACATTTAGCCATATATATGAATTGAATAAGGAAATCAGCTAATGAAGCATTACAACAGTTTGTCATGTACACTTCTGACTTTTGTCTTTTCTCAAGGCCTTGCAGTAAAAGCAAAGTTACAGCAAGCTCAGCAACAGGCCAGTAGGCCTTCTGATGTTCTGCAAGCTCCTATTAAGTGTCCCAAAATGGATTCTACACTTGCTGTTAGTGACACATTTTCTGTTCATTACTCTATCTCTCTGCAGATAGCTCACCTGTAGAATATTCCCCAGGTGCCAGACTGGATTAGGAGGTTTTCACACAGTGCTCCTGCACTGCTAGGTGGTGTCGTGTAGCTCTGCATTAGCTTTGTTCTGCCCTGGCAGTGATGGAATGGAGCCACATATAGGCACCTCCCCTGAGAGTCTATATCAGTTTCTTACTTGACTTTTATCGCACCCTCAGACTCAAAGCATGAACAATTGGTGGTACTAGTGTGCAGATCTCTAAGTGGGGACCTTTTTACATGGTAAAATGAAAGCCTCTTCAGAGAACGGGGAGGCTGGAGTGTGCTGAGGAATATGGGGTTAGACAGAATTTCCACCCGAAAGTGTTTACCGAAAGTAAGTAATGTGTTATGATGAATACTTCTAACGGCAGATTCCTCACCTGTAGAACTGATACAAAAGCAGTACCTCCCCAATACTGCGGGACTGTGGGGTGAGATCAGACAAAACGTTCAGCAGGATCGAACAGGTGAAATGCCCTTCGTGGCAGACCTGCCTGTCAAGGCAATAGTGCTTCATGACCTTGTGGTCTGACATCCACGTTACGGTCTGACAGATGTCAAGAACAGGCACTCCACGTGCCGAAGCAGTGGTAGACGCCTTGGCCCTGGTGGAATGAGGCCTCAGTCACTGCAGAGGCTGCTTTTGGCCCAACGCACAGCAGATCTCAATGCAGAGGACTATCTATCAAGACAAAGTTATTTTCTGCACCGCTTTACTCTTCTTTGCCCCCATGTATCCCACAAAAAGTTGATTATCCACCTGCTGGTCCTTGCTTCGGTAGGTGGTAGAAGCTTAAGGCTCCTTTGGAGTCCAACTGGGGGAGTTTCTCTTTCTCTTTTGAAGGGTAGGGCGGAGAAAGACTTTTGGAAGGGTGATGGATCGCCCAATGCGAAAAAGAGTCATGATGTTTGGCAAAAACAGCTGCTCTACTCCTCAACACCAGTTTGTCTGGGAAAAGGATGGTGTACAGTTGCTGCTCCAAGAGGTCCTGCAGCTCACTCATGTAACGAGCTGAAGTGATCACAATGAGTACGATAGTTTTGACATCAGAAGATGCAACCAAAAGCTGTTCACTGGACCAAAGGGAATGCACAAGAGGAACGTTAGGACCAAATTAGATTACACTGTATTATCACGAACACACATCAGACCTTTAATAAACCCCATCCCAACAGGTGATTTAAAAACAAACAGGTGATCCGGAAAATGCAAGAAGGCAGAAAGGGCTGACAACCTTTAATGAACAGCGCCATGTGCAGAACAGTTCCTATGAAAGGAATCCTCTGAAAAGGAGTCAGTGACTATGGCTCATTGATCAAGAACTCCAATGATGACAGAAGGTTCGCCATCATCTGGAGGTAGTATATGACTGACTGTGGAAAGCTCGCCTTCAACAGTCATTGAAGTGGGGGAAACCTGATGTCCCCCACATTTAAAGATGGGCAGCGACAATCACATTACTTTTGTGAACACCCGAAGGGCACTGGAAAGGCCGAAGAGTATTACAGCAAACTGAAAATGCTCCTGGCTGACCTGTAGCCACAGGTAACATGTGTGGGACTGCAGGATAGGCATATGAAAGTATGCGTCCTGGTATTTCTTTGCAACCATTCAGTCGTGCGGCTCTAGACAGACAGAACTTGGGCCAGTTGAGCATTTTGAACTTGTTGTTCCCTAGTAAGGCATTGAGAGAGCAAAGATTTAAAATAGTCCAAAGTTCTCAGTTCATCTTGAGCATGCAGAAATAACAGAAGTAACAACTCATCCCATCTTCCGAAGACTAGCACCCCCTTGGAGGGCACTTTTTTCACTGCAGCCTGCACCTCTTGCAGCAAGATAGATAGGTGCTCCTCTAAAAGCCACTCTTATGTGGGAGGAATCTGTGATGGTTGAAAAGAAACCAGAGGGCATAAACCTGCTGGATGACCTGGAGGCCCAATTTGTCAAATGTTACGGGCTGCCAACCAGGGAGATAATGTAAAATTCTGCTATCCACAGGGTGGTTGTGTACCACTAAGGTCAACCTAAAATGGCTTGGGGGCAGACACCGCAGTTGAGGGGAACTGAGAAAAACATTGTTCCTGCTGAACTGTGCAATGTCTGCTTTATACCTGTTCCCAGTCATGAAAGGACTAATGTGGCAGTTGCAGTGGTGGTGGGGATAGATTGGTCTGTCTGGGAGTAACCTTAGAAGGGTTGAAATTGATGAGGCTATTGTTGGGCAGAGGTAGAAAGGCACAAGGAACATTATGTGGCTCTGCTTTCTTTAAAGTGTTTGAGTACAGAATTGGCATTTTTGCTAAATAGGTGGGACCATCAAAAGGCATATTCATGATAGATGCCTTCAGGTCTCCGGAGAAGACAGTGGATTGCATCCACGCATGTCACTGCAGCACCATACTAATACCCGCCACTTGCTCCAAGCAATCCGTAACATCCAGGCCTGAATATATATTTGGCTGCATCTGGGCCATCCAGAATGGTTTGAGCCAAAGATGCCAGAAATTCCTCCGGAACTACTGGAAAGGCTTCGCTTGCCAAATCCCAAAGGCAATAAGAGCCTAAAAGGCAGACCATATCAACTGACATCAATGTCAAGTTGGCAGAAGAGAATATTCACTTCCTCAAAGCCTTAAATCTTTTTTCACTCCATGTCAGGAGGAGTTGTGGGGAATTTATTTGGATTTACTTTGATGCTGGAAGTCTGAACAACCAAACTCTCAGGAGTAGAACACTGCGTAAGACAATCCGGGTTGCTGGGGACCAGTTTGTGGCATCTGGTTACCTGCCTGTTCAGTGGTGGATAAGAAAGATTTAGACCAAGGGTATCAGTCAGGGCTTCCTTAACAGAGGAAGGGGCTCAGATGATGCTGGCCCACGGCACAAAAACCTCAGTAAGTACATTTGTCTTCCACAGAACGGAGCTGTAGGTCCAGGACCTTAGCTGCACGTCTAATGACTACGGTAAATGACAAACTCTCCCCCATCTGTGATCCAAGGGATGAAATTAACCCTGTATCGCTGGAGGTGTCATGCCCAATGACCTCTGATAGAGCAATATGTGTTCTGTTGTCATAATAATATCATGACCTTCGTAATCATTCGGTTTTGGCAAACTCTCATAAGAATCCGAGCCAAAAAGATGAATGGCTCCATGGCGGAGGAAGTATTTTGTACGAGTCAGAACATGTGGAAAATAGGTGCGCTGGAGTGAAGTCAAAGAGAAATCTCTGCAGGGGTCAAGACTGATTCGGTTCAGGATTGGGGCAAATTCAGCTCAGGGTCGGAAACAGCAGTCAGCAGGACTGGCGCCGATTTACCGACCAGCGTGGGTCTTGGGGGCTGAAATGGAAGTTGGAGTCAGTGCGAACTCTGAGGAGGTTTCTAGGGGCTCACATGACCCAGAGGAAGCACCTACCAGCGGTACCTCGATTGGAATTCCCTGTGGATACTTGGGGTCTGAGGGCACACCAGAGGGAGTTGGAAGAGTGCCAAAAATACACAGCATGGCCTCCTCAAAAGGTGTGCTGTTGTCGATGGCCAGGAAAATTCATATCACTTTGGTACCATCTGCAGATTTGGCTCTTAGATCGGGATCAGGAGCAAGAGCGATTGGCATCTTGATGCCTTCCCGACTTCTCTCTGGACAGAGAGTGGTGAGTTGGGGTCGAGTCCTGTTTAGACATCTTACGCTACTTCAACTTTGATTTCTATGTACCAAATATCCTTGACTGTGAAGAAGACCTCTTGCTGGAACGGTCTCGGGAACGGGTCTACACTATTGACGTGGAGCAGCAGTGGGACTTACTCGAGGTCTATGACTACCTTTGATGTTTGGCAACGTATAGCTTCGCTTCAAAGTCCCCGAATGCATAATGGCACATTATTTGCATGACTTGCAGTTGTGCCCCAAGCCCAAACAGAAGAAGCATACCCTATATGGCCCATCAACAAAGAGTCACAGCACGGTTTGAACCCTGTAGTCTTCAGTGAGGACATTGTTCTCTCGACACTGGTAAAGAAAGTTGAAAGAATTTGTCAACCGACGAAAAAGGTAGAGGAGCTCTGGATCCATGTTCACGAGTGCAGAAAGAAAGGAACTGATGTCGATAAGCAGGGGTCGTACTTATAAGTGGCTCGGCTCTGTCAATTCTGGCACAGAATGAGATTATCGTGTAGCTGCACATTGCCACCTGGTAGCGTGCGGAAGCACTGTTGTGAAAAATTCCAGATCCAGCTTGATGCCTGGGAATACTGTACAAGTGGAGAATCTGTGGTTCGAAGCATCCATCAGAAGAACCTGTTAATTAGATACAGTAAGTGTGATGACTTCCATCCACCACAGCTTGTCCTACTATATGCTATTACACAAGCATTAAATAACAGGAGCTTGCAGAGTTTATAGCAATAACTATGCTTAAACATGCCCTCAGACTTCAAGCAGGTGAGTGGGACAACAGAACAAAAGAAAGGTGCCAGGATTCCTTAGTTAGACAACTCACATTGAAAGTTAGCCTGGAGGCGATGTAGTAACATTCTAACAAAAACTGGAAGAAAAAGCAAAGCCAGAAGAATTTTGTATCTCTATGTTGAAGCAGAAAGATCAATACATCTATTTGGTTTTTCTAGTGAATACTTTGAATAATTCTGACTGGTCATTGGATTCTCTGGGCAAGCGTTCATCTTGGAATGCTCTGGAGGCTACGATGCAGTCATGTCTCCCGTAAGGTGCACTCTTCTCTTCCATGCTTTCCTGAAATAGCCAATTATTGCCTTCGTAACTTTATCTGGTCCGGGTTGCCAAAGAGGAAGAAAGCTGCTGGGGTGTATCCTCGATGCCTTCCTTCTTTAGATGGGTATGATTTTCCACTTGCAAGGTTGGGGTAAAATACTCGTTGCACTGTGATAAATGTTGATGGAGTATTAGACAAGAATATCTTTTGGGTGTGTTGTGAGAGTGCAGAGAGATTAAAACATATCACAATGCTTTTGATTCCAATGAACTGCTGAAATTGTGAAGAGAGAGCGCTGATTTGGACATTTTAGAAGTCATATTTGTTCGGTGAAGGAGGCCAGTGTATGTGGCATTGATGTTGGATTGAGGTTGATTAACACTTACATCATTACGATGGAAGGGAGTGAGAATGTTAAGATGCGAAAATCAGAACTTCGGTGCCAGTCATGTTACTGAAATTATCTAAAAAGGGCTATAAATTAAATTCAGACCCACAAAAAGTGAAGGACAGCGGGTGACACTGGAGGACAATAGGTTGTGGAGCTACGTTTGTTTAGAAGTGGTGTAAGGTAAGCTGAAGTTGTGTAAGAGGGAAAAGAATGGTTAGAACGTCAATAGGCCTGGGTGTGTGGAAAGGAGAGTATTTATAAATGGTGAGATGGGCTATTTGCTTCTGGAATATTATTTGTTTTCTTTTTTTTTTTTTACAGCAATTTCTCCTTTAAGTTTCTAAGTGTGTGTGAAGGTTAGGGAATGGAGGAGAAAGTAACTGAGCAAGCGCAAGGCACTGGTGGGTGGTGGGGTCTTAATGCCTTTTTAACCAGAGCGGAATCATTATTGGTCCATCAAATCCAGCTCACGGAGAAAAGACTTTCCCTGGACTCCATAGCGGCTCCAAAACGATCGTCCATGGGCAGTATAGCCATGACTAAATCCCCCAACGACGGGGTTCTTCCGTGTCCAGCGAAGACGGGAGGTGGTAATAATACAGAAGGACCTATTTCTGTTGTTTTGTCCCCGCAGTTAACTCCCCCCGCTACCCCCACCTACTGAGTTGCAATCTGCTGAGAGTGGTCCCATAGAGAATGTTTCAAGAGATATTGGGGGGGGGGAGACATTGATTCGGATTTACTGTTAAGGCAGGGGGCTGGGTCGACTGCACTGATTGCGCCAAATGCAAGTATCAAAACCACCTTACGCTCAGGCGGGGAGGTTATCACTCGCTCAAAAAGGGCCTCCAAACTGGATAGCTTTACAAAGTCACTAGATAGCGACACAGCCCCATTAAAGCGAACCTGGGGTGGGGGGTCTTCTAACTCTAAACAAAATCTGAAGCAAAAGCCCAGACCAGTATCTAAAGCTAATAGGACCCCAGATATAGCAGGCACTGTAGACAACCACCTGTGTCATAATTGTAGATATAATATTGCGGGGCAGGGAGCGGATACTGAACTATGGAAAAGGATGGAAATGATGTTAACTGCTCTTCTGGGGCCCGTATTAGAGAAAATTAGGTCTGTAGATGAAAAATTGTTGCTGCTCTTGACACAGAATAGTATTTCAATAGGTGTGCATCTAACAGCTCTGGGGTACAGGAGGGTCTCAACCTATTAGTTGTACCCACCATAACAGAGGGAAAGGGGGGGACCAATGTCAATGAACAGCCGTGGGGCATAAAGGATGGGGCGAGCAGAGTGCCCCCCCCTCCCCAGATCCCCCGGAAGGAAAGGCACATAGTACACATATCAACCCCAGAGGTCATAGGCACACGAGGGCAGGGACTGTAGGTAACAACACAAACCATCAATTAGCCCCCATTAATACAGGGGGTAGAGCCACCATAACCCAAGACTCTGAGGAAATGTCAGTTTGCACTGTTCGGAGTACCCCAGATCTGCCGTCTCTAGATTTACCACCTATATCATGCCCATACACAGTGATCCTTACAGGGGTTCCGGCCCGCACGAGCAATGGAGAAGAATCCCCGCTAATGTTGATTAATAAAGCAGCCCACTGGTTGAGTAGAAACGTAGGATTTAACGTCACAAATCACAGGCATATTTTAATGGCTAGAAGGGTGTCCTGGATCGGCAATTCCAGGAAATTTTTTCCAGGGGACTGCGTGATCGTGAACTTTAGGCACCCTTGCTTACGCAGAGTAAGGGTTTTTACCATGACGAGGGTGGCTCCAGTATTAAAATGCTCCCCTTGGGCTTCTTTTACAGACATATGATGAACCCGAATAACTGTGATGAATACAGGGGGCATATGGTGGAAACACACGGGGGTGGCCTAACAGTCCCAGTATATAACCGGTACGCACCCCTTAACAATGCAAGGGATCTAAATGGTATTGACTGACTGGGCTCGTCGGAGGCAACTAGGGGTGCTCACGGTCTTGAGAGTTATGTTATCAACACAAACTTGGGAGGGATAGTTAGGGCAAATCCAAATGTGGAAGCTGTAAATCTATCCCATTCAGAGCGCTTGGTACCCGGTACGCAAAAGCATAGTCACTCACTCACTCACAGAACCCCATAGTCCTCAATCCCGCCCTATATTAGACAACCTAGACGGACACAGCCAGAGAGATTTCAAGATAATTTCCTGGAACATAGCAGGCTTATCTGCCAAATTCAAAAATGAAGATTGGCTAGTTTATATTAGGAATTTTCAAGTAATCTGTCTACAGGAAACGTGGGAGGTAGAAAGTAGCTATATTCACAAAAAATACTCTAATGGACCTAAAAAAGGATCAATAAACTGAGGGAAAGAGGAAAGTGGAAGATTCTGAAATAAGGTTGTACCTAACCCAACCATGATCGTGGGGGAGAAAAGTATTTCTTTAAGTTACCCTCACACACCCTAGTGGTGTCATGCTTCATCATCGGGTCACCCAGACCCCTAAAAGTCCGGGTGGGCTCGACCACAGTGTTGGGAGTGCTTTTAATATGTTAAAGACAGAGGGGGTTAACTAGATAAAATACCTCAGGCAGATCCCCAGTTTCCCTTTATTTTTGGGTCTGTCTGGGTAATTAAAATGAATAAAATTGGGTCTTTGTAGGAGTGTTATGGTCCTAGGACCCTAGTGCCGACATGTTTCAGTCCATAAAAGGGCCAAAAAATGGTCCAGGACTTTCTTCAGGGCAAGGATGTAACTCCCCTATGTGAGTGAAATTACTGGGATGGGATGTCCCTATCCTGTCAGTATGGTGGGGGCAGAGTAGCTGCTCCACGTGATATTTCGTAAAAGTGGGTGTGTGTCAACTGCCAGGCTCCATCCAATTCGGGGAGGTTGACTGCATCTCACAGGACCAAAAAAGTCAGAACGGGCGGTCTTAATTAAGATCGGTCACCCTGCCTGCTACCTATTTGGTTCTGGTCCTCGGCTTTCGCATGTTCGTGGCGTTGGTGTGGCGCTTAAGTATCATAGAAGCGCGGTGAACCCCCTCTGTCTTTAACATATTAAAAGCACTCCCAACACTGTGGTCGAGCCCACCCGGACTTTTAGGGGTCTGGGTGACCCGATGATGAAGCATGACACCACTAGGGTGTGTGAGGGTAACTTAAAGAAATACTTTTCTCCCCCACGATCATGGTTGGGTTAGGTACAACCTTATTTCAGAATCTTCCACGTTCCTCTTTCCCTCAGTTTATTGGATCCTTTTTTAGGTCCATTAAGAGTTTTTTTTGTGAATATAGTTACTTGTAGGGAGGATATACTCTACACATTATCACTTCTCATACCCTTTAGGTCACTGGAACTTCCCAGCGCCTTGTTGTGTTATAGGTAGAAAGTAGCACCTTCCACCTTGAGGGTTACAAAACCTATTTTGTACAAGCCCGTAAGGCAGCATCTGGGAGAGCAAGGGGAGGACTGATTATATATGTCGATCTTAAGTTACAGGGCAGATGGACTGATTTGGGTTGGAATTCAGATTTCATGCTGGGGATTAGGTTTTATAACCAGGGCCACAAGTTGAATTTTATTAATTTTTATAATGTGATTTTAGCGGGGCAGAGTACTGTAAGAGTGGATGAGTTGGAGAGAAGGTTTGAGCGTATACATGAGCAAGGCGCGCTGTTGCCTCAGTTGGTTTTAGCCAGTGATTTCAATTGCCATTTGTTCCCAAACCTGAAAGTAAATGGGGGGGGGGGGGGGGGGGGGGGGGATTGGTCATCGTGCACTTTGGAAGAGGGCCTGCATATGGAACACACAAAGGAGGGAAGGGTGCTAGGCAAGCTATTAAACACACACGCCCTCATACACACCATGGACTTGGCTGAAGTTGAGAGAGATAAAATGGTATACCCCACATTTAAAGGCAGAGGAAGTGTGTCTTTTATTGATTTAATTTTTGTTTCCAAAACACTCAAAAAATGGGTCACAGGTTTTAGAATATGTCTAAGCACCTTCAGAGATCACAATCCTCTAGTTATGTCCCTCGTGGAGTTAAATCTCTTCAGGAACCCACCTAGAGGGGTGGGGGGTGTGGTATGTGCCACAGACCAAGGGAGAAAGCTCAGATGGTCACAGATTAACGGCGAAGCTCTCTACAGAACATTAGTGAAAGATGGCGAACAGCTCATTGCAGACTGCCTAAATCCAAATGTGGAGGGGGCTGAATTGGTCTTGGCATTTGAGAGTGTTGCCCACTTAATTGATGGTCTGCTCAGGACCAAAACACATAAAGCGAGAACGAATTACCCAAGGTGGTTTGACCAACAATGCTCCCGCGCCCTGAGAGAGTTGAAATTAGCATTAAAGTCCTCCCCAAGAGATAAGTGCAGGGTGACCCTATGTAGGGCAAATTATAAATTGGCAGTAAAACGCCGTAAAATCAGTTTGCAACAGCAGGCCTGAGCAGCAATAGAGCTGGAAAGTTATAAATGACCCTTGCTTGCAAGAAGCAAATAAACCCAGGGTAGCCAATAATACCCTGCCGGAGCCATGGCATGAGCATTTTCTGGGCTTTATAATCACTGCTTGACTGAGGCCCAGCTGGAAGCTGAAGGGGGGGAGCAGTCCATCAGCCAGATAATTTTCTCTCTGGGCGAGATCAAGGCAGGAATTGAAGGCCTGACTCGTAACAAGGCCCCGGGCCCTGATGGGAACCTACCCGATCTTTTCTTGAGCAAAGTAGACCTTTAGGCACCAATCCTGGCCAGAGTCATTAATGCAGCAGTAGACATAGGTATGCCACCATCCTGGTCCACAGCCACAATTGTTCCTATTTTTAAAAAGGGCAACAAGGACAGCCCACTCTGCTATCGTCCTATTTCCTTAATCGATGTGTCAGTGAAAGTTTTAGGAAGGGCTATCCTCAGCCGGTTAATGGACTGGGCTGAGGAACAACATATCACTGACACCCAATATGGCTTTAGGCCAGGAAAGTCAACCACCGATCAATGTCTGAATCTATATTTATTGGTAGCCAAGTACACTACTGCCAGTCATGAAACAGTGAACTTGGCTTTCATGGATTTGACGGCGGCTTTTGACCGAGTTAATCGTAGGAAATTATGGGCAATTATAGGTGGCCTTGGCGTGGATCCTGGACTTATCAACATTTTAAAAGTCTTGCACCAGAACACCACTGCCACAGTTAGATACAACCAGGAGGGAAGTATCACCGACCCTTTCCCATGTTCAAGCGGGGTTTTACAGGGGTGTATCCTGGCCCCATTTTTATTTACTCTTTATATAAATGGTTTGGATCAGGCACTCAGCACTTTAAAGGTTGACACACCGAGGATTGGCTCAAGAGGGATTCCTCCCAACATCATCCATGAAGAACTTGGCGTCAGTTATGTCAGAGATAGGTAGGAAGTCAAACCCTTAATCTGCTGGGCAAAAATGTGGGCAAACACAGAGGCCTCGTTTAGCAAGCAGATTATAACAGATTGCCTTGCCCGTGATCGGGGGCTGCACATCCCATGGCTTAAGTATGTGAAGGAGACTCTAGCAGGCATAGGATGCGCAGATCTTTTCAATAACCCTACAACAATATCTGTGCAGGATAAGGCCCTGGTTAAGGACCGGTTCCAGAAGCATGTTATATCACTCAGGGAAGATAGGGAGTTGGTCAAGCCGTCAGTTAGAGAACATCTCCTGACTAAATCATGTCTGGGTATTGAGCCTTACCTATCTTACTTCCATAATGCCCATGATAGATTTATAACGACACGCTTTAGGTTTAATCTTCTGCACCACATACAAGCTGACCCGGTAGGATATACTTCGTCTATAGAGTTGAAGGGTCCGTGTGGCTGCGACCATCGGTCTCCACAGGATACCCTTCACTTTGTTTTATTATGTCCTTTTTATTCACAACCCAGGAGCTTATTTTTAAAAAGTATTTTAAGGAAAGCTAAATTCAAACATGCAAGGGTGGCCCTGTTATTTTTTTAATTGTCCACAGATGCATTAACCCTATTTTGTACTGTAAACTTTTTAAGGGCAGCGGTCAGACTCAAAAATACAAGAGGCATTAGGTGAACAAATGTGGTCTGTAATGTTAGCCTGTAAATGGCCCTAAGAGTGAACGTGATGAGGGGAGGGGTTCTCAATTGTGGAGGGATTGAATATGTATTATCTTAAGTTGTTGAATTGTTATGTTTTTATATCAAGATGTATTCTACCCGTACTTCTGTGGTCCGTGAGGTTAGTCTTTTATTGGCTCTAAATATGAATTTTATGAGAGGAGGGGTTCCTAATTATGGATGGATTGAATATGTATCATTTTAAGCTGTCGAATTGGTTTGTTTTTACATCACGATGTATTTTTCCTCTACTTTTATGGTATCTTTTTTATACCGAATAAAGTATTTTGATTGATTGAATCTTTAGTAGAATAAATATATTTGGTGCTTCAATAAATAAGCATTATTGCATATAGCTGCATGAAAATAACAGTGTTGTATTACCTCTTTATGGCCCTTGCAGCAAGAGGATCCATAGAGGTAAAAGGAGAACGCACACTTGTAGCTGATTATGCTGAGCCACCGTGGTATTGCGACGAAGACATGCTTTTTCTTCTAATTTTGCCAGTGCTAAACAAAATCAGTAAAAAGCATTGGCAAAACAAATACGTCTGCATTGCCAGCCAAAACCTCTGTTACTGCGGGCAGACATACTGCAAGGGGCTGAGTGGTAATCGGACTCTACATTTAAAATATTCTATTTTAAGCCAGTAATGGGCATGGCTTCATTGGTGGTAAGATTTAAACAAGCATAATCTAAGCCTCCAGTCCTAACATGGAAATTAACATTTCCTAGAAATTGTGACAAAAAGTTTCAACTTTTTAAGGATGCGGAGGAGAGAATTCTACTACCCGGATAAAGGCACAATCGTTCTTCCCACCCTTGAGAGATAGTTCATTGGACAACATTTGACCTAAGTAGATCTTTAATCAATGGAGGTTTTACTGAAATGGGATTAAGTAGACATGTTTAAGATGGTTATGTGAGGTTAATGGCATTGTACAGACATTCAGATGATCTTCAGGAAGTATTTGTCATGAGGTATCTTTATTTGACAGGTGCTGAACAGAAACAAGCTCACCAGTGATGGAAAGTTCACTTGAGAAAAGAGCATCCTTGGGGATGTTCTTACGTGGGGACAGAGCAATATGATTGGTGGAATTTGACTTTTGCTTGGACTCATGGGAGTTATATTCCTTCGCTTGGTTGTTATATAATGTTCGTGGCTGGTGAGCTAATATAAATGAAGATGAAAAGTATAATCTCTGCCTCTGTGTCCTTAATAGAGTTCAAACTTTCCATCACAATAGCTAGAGAATTTAACACTGAACATGGTGTGAGAATGATGGTGCTAGGGCTCCCCCACGAAGGAGTATTACTGCACTGTTATATTCAGTATTGGGAATCATTGTAATCATCTCAAGAAATCACACACAACAGAAATAACATACCGGTTCATAAACTGAAACAAGCATTTTGCCTTACTAACCGATTGGCTTTGCTAATACTATTGCAGATGCTGTACAACATTGGGAAAACCAAAATGCTTAAAAAACAAATAAGAAAAAAAGGCATGCTGAAGACACCTTTTGATTCTCTGGGTACGTATGCGCCACTATGCAGCATTTGTGCCCACTGAAAGATGCAGTGGTCATTTTATTTACTTATCCAAGATGGTACAAGGTACTTTAATCAGTAAATAAAAAAATAATTTCAGTTGCACTTAAGTGCATTTTTTACAAAGGGGAGTATGGAGTGGCTCAGCAGCAAATGTTAGCTACTGGCCACTAAAGTACAAAAATCCATATTTTGAATTACTGGGAGAGGTGGGACAGCAAAGAAAGAGCGAGGGGAGCAACAGGAAATGGTCAGGGGAGGGGGAAGAGCAGCATTTGAGGGAGAGAGAAAAAGGATCCAGGGACCAAACAAGAGAGCAACATGGCACATCGGGTGGATGGTATTTGCTAGGGGGAGAAGAGCACAAGATAGAGAGCTAGAAAACACATGCCCAACCATGGAGTGCTTAACCAAAAAGAAAACAGGCGTTTCTTTAAAGTGAGCAGTGGATTGATACAAGTCAGCTCATCAGAAGGATGGTAATGAGGCTCTGCTCCAAGTTTGCGACAAACACAAGAAAAGGAAAGCAAGTCATTTCCTTGAATACAAATAGGGGACAATAAAGCATCCAAGGGGAAGCAATGGGTTCTGTAAACCCCCTATATGTTTTGCAATGTAGCTAAGACCTAAAAAGGGCAGCCCTCACGAAACTGAGTTCATCGGACGAGGAACTCCTTGAGGCAACAATAACCAAAGAGGACATTTTGATGAATATATAACTTTTCTTCACATGGAAGGTGTTGGATTTTAAATCCAACACCTTCCCCCCCTTACTGCAATTCGTAGTTCCGAATTGCGAAGTAAAGGTATGCTAACTAACAACGCGGTCGTACTAACGACCGCGTAGTAACGGCATGCGAAGTAACGCATGCTAAGTAAACGCCGCTTCCCCATTTTGATGCCCATCAAGTGCCTCATATCATCCAAGGCACATGGCTCGGACAGCTGTTCTAATGGTGTTTATAAAATGTCTGTGCCGCAATTACTACAGATGTTTTTAAAGGTATTTAAGAAAGACTCAGAGAGTGGTGGTGACTTAGATTATGACCAAAGCTACATTATAATGTATTCTTAAATCAAACAAACCTCCCATTGACTGCACATTCTATAAACACATTGTATTGCTATATATTGACACCAAATCATTGATCTCAATTCTACTTTCAAAAGTGCATGGAGTGATACAATCCTTAGTTGCCAAGGGCACTTTATCCAAGACAGGTAGATTGGGACAAAAAAAGGCATTGCATATTTTTGATATACGTCAGAGGGGAGGGAGTAAATCAGTGCTTTTGTCGCTCGATGCTGAGAAGGTGTTCAATTGCGCTTCCTGGGGTGTCTTCACTGAAGTGTTGAATACAACAGGATCCAGACAGAGCTTTCTCTATTGTAGCACGATAGCAAACACCAAAGGTATGGGTGTGCCTGAATGGTGGTTTCTCTGGATGGATTCTAAGAAGGAGGAGGGGGCCAGACATGGTTGCCAGCTCCCCGCAATTGTTTGCCCTTACGCTTTAATCATTGGCCTGAAGCATTAGCACAAACATACGTATTGGAGTAGATATGTTCAAGTTTACCATGTTCTCTGATGATATCCTACGTTGTGATCTTACTAGAGGAATTACAGATCGACCCTTGCATCTGAGGCTTTAAAATTAATTTGACAAATGAAATGTTTCAAGCATATATGGAGCCCAAGGACAAAACAATCAATCGCTGAATTGACTCTGTTCGAACGGGTTACCAGTACAGTAAGATACAAGGGCATCTATCTGGCTCCCACTCTATAAAACACAGGAGGTAAATCTGTGTCAAGTGAAAGAGTCCCAGC
This sequence comes from Triturus cristatus, assembly GCF_964204655.1. Taxonomy (NCBI): domain Eukaryota; kingdom Metazoa; phylum Chordata; class Amphibia; order Caudata; family Salamandridae; genus Triturus; species Triturus cristatus. The sequence continues at coordinate 1,360,296,428 of NC_140590.1, forward strand.
ACCACGTTTGCATGCTTCCAGAAGCCCTATTCTTCAGTGGTCATGCAGGGACTACTTTTTCCATTAAAGCCACTTACGCCGAAGTACAGTCCCTGTTTCTTGGTCACTTGTAGGCTAGCTGTCACTTCTGGCACCTCTCACACAGTTCAAACCTTGATCCTACACTCTTGAAATTTCATGATGCCTACCACTTCACTAGTTCTCCAGGTGCCTCCCCTTAATGGCACCAAGTTCTAGATCACGCGCACACAGGGTCCCTAATATGTGAAGTGGCCTCCGCAGGCATTCATTTTGAAGTCCACATCAGTGGTGCCAGCCAGCGATCTGTGCATCTGTTTCTTCCTGCCTTTCTCAACTCAGCAGACTACTTTGAGTGTTACTCTTCCTCTCACCGTCTCTCACCGTCCTGGACTATTGTCAGCTTCTGGTTCACTCTAAGCTGGTGTCAGCACTGGGGTTGACGATCCCCTCTGGCAAGCCCTGAGGGCACTGCCATCTTGTGTTTTGGATAAGGCTGCTCCGTGTCCATGTTGCTCTGCTGCTTCGCCACCTCCACCCACTCATTTGCAAATGTGTGAGTTCTGCTGCTTTTGTCGGCCACCAGAGGTTGTGTTCTTCTCGGCAGTACCTCTGCTTTCAATAAGCAGTGGGAGCAGAGACCAGGAGCAAAATGTCTGCCATCATCTTGCACTAGGTTTCGCCTCCCTGTACCTTTCTTTAGATACTTTATTTTCTACAGCTATTATAAACATTACTGAACAACTTAATATATACTCAAAAATTTGTAAGAGCACTTTAAAATGAACTGCACGGATACTCTTAGTAGCTTATCATATAACAAGGATTAAGCGAAGCATACAAGTGGCAAAAGCAAATCAAATCTACAAAGTACATGTTTTTTCTATATTGTAGGATGAGTGCCTCTCAACTTTAATTTTTATAATTGCATTTCTGTAAATAACCACAGCTCATTTCACAGATTACACCTTCTCCTTCTTTAAAACCATATGCCTGCAACCTACCAATACCTAATCTCCTCTAGCCTATCTGTCCCACCAATCATGTCTACGAACTCACAGTAATCAACACATTTTACTCCTACTAATTTAATCAACAATAAAAAAATACATGGAATGGTTTCCTAGAAAGCACCAGACTAATCCAAGTGACCACAATTACTTTGGACTAATTATTAACCTCAGGTCCTGGAGTAGCATGCTATTGGCTGCAAAGAGTTTCAGTGCACCTTTAAGGGTAGTAAGTGCTACATAAATGCATTTACAATACAGTTCAGTATTATTCACATATGAGGAACCCGTCCTTGTCGAAGCCATTGCTGATATTCAGCATAGGAACGTGCAGAGGAATTCTGAAGATCTTTATTATTGATTGTGCTCAAATACTTACCGTGTGAAGGAATGGTGTCTTCGGAGCAAGATGGGGTGGTGGTCTGTGTACTATATCCGCTGGAGCAATGGAGGGAATCTCTACTGTGCTGAATTTCTGTGCTTAATCCTTGATTGAGGACCAAGGCCAAGTGGTCCCGAGCAAATTTTGTCTGCAAAACAGAACGAGTAATTACCACAACAGCAGGGTAGACATTCTCGGGAACAGCCTAATACATAGCTCTTACAGTTTAGCTCACTAAAAAATCATCAAATTATGTGTCAAGTTTATGCAGCAACAGACTATGTAGGAGTGATAACAAGTTCATCATTTTAAAAAAAAACCTGCATTATAACTCTATGTGTTCCTGTAATCATGTCTCTTTAAAGACAGTAGTTTTTCAGGCTCCTCAATATCTGAGCCACCTCCAGACCACAACCTCATCACATGAAGACCAAGGACTGTAAAATCCATGACAACATTTGTGAAAATAAGTGACTTCGAGCTAACATGGCTTGCATGTACCAAGTGAGGGCCCAGGATTCTGGACTTGCTTAATCATCTTAAACATTCTTATTGGGCAAAGCCAAAATGTGGGATGTAAACTAGGCTTTTACCAACAAGGTATATTGCATTCAAATACTGTTCTGGTAGGGGAAGGCACATATGGTAAAGCACTAGAGAAACTTAAATAACCACAAGTATTTGAGCAGATTGAGGGCTGTCTGGAAACCTTCAAAGCAAGATTGCTTTGGAGGCGGGGGGGGGAGGGAGGAGGGGACTAGGCATGGGCAGTAAATTCCGTTCCGCTTGCGGAATTTGGGTAATTTCGCGTTCCGCGGAGAACGCGAAATTGCCCAAAATTCTACTTTCCGCGACTTCGCGATATTTTTAGCTTGTTCGCGTTCTCAAAAGGCGTGTTCGCGAGATATTTCTCCCCGGGCACGCAAACACCGATTATGAACAGGAAAAAAGCATCGCGAACAAGCAATTCCGCGTGTTCGCGGAATTTGTGCGTCTTCGCGGAGATTTTTTACCGTTTCGCGGAGATTTGCGTGACGCGATTACGCAAATTCCGCCCACCCCTAGTGGGGACAGGCCTAAGGGAAGTCAAATAAAGAAAGTTTTACTTACTTGATACATTAGGTTTGGAATGCTGCAGTTTCACATGCAGTACACATTCCTGCCTTCTATTGCTGGGCATGGAACGTTACAAGTTGTTTTCGACCATAGAAGGAGTTTAGATTTTGAAAATTACTTGTGGTAGCGCCCATAAAACCTACAATGCACCAAGACAAATCATGTTGTGTTTTCCCCCCCAAGAATAGGTATATGGTGGAGAAGGAAAGTGCACAATATCTGTGTTTTGGGTAGGAACATGTAAATTCTATGGTAGCTATAATGAGTATGTCCATACATCTGGTTTTGTGCTCGCTTCCGGGGTGGATGTAAAGTGCATGTGAATCTATAGCACTGCAGTCTGCTGAATATTAAAGGTAAGTATCATTTTTCATTTGCAGTACATGTAGCTAATGATCACAAGTTATGTATTGACTGAAAAGCAGTACCCGCTTTCCAAATACTTTGACTTGTGAGCAGAGGCAGAAGATGTCTGAAATAATGTTTTAAGTACAGTCTGTCCTACTTAAGCCTTATCACAGGTGAATATCTAAAGAGTAATGCTTACTGAATGTGCCCATTAAAGTTCATATAGATGATTTCAAATATCCGCTAGGGGGATATTTCCCAAGAATACCACTGTGGCACCTTTCTTGCGAGTGGAATGGTCGAGTATGTCATGCAGTGTGTTTTTGACTCTTGCTCAACACAGCTGATGGCATCTAACAAACACCCTGCTAGTTGTGCCTTAGAGACGAGGTGGGCTAGATTCAGCTGTTCAAAAGCATAAATAATACGTTTTTGTTTTTACTAATACTAACAGAGCGAGTACAATCGACATAGTACGTGGTGGCCCTTGGCAGTGCTTTCTCTGCTACCGACTGTGGGACAAAAGACATAACTTTTTTGGACTGGTTGCCTTGAAATCCAGATACAATTTTGGGAAAAAACAATGAGGTGTGTCCAGCACAACAGTCTATGTGAACTTACATTAAGTGTTTCTTGGCTGACAAAGCCTAAAGCTCACTATCTCTCCTAGAAAAGGTGATAGCCATAAAAAGTTTATTTTAGAGAGAAACTGCAGTGGACACGAGCACAGTCGCTGAAAATTACCAGGGTTAATATGAAGGCCTTTAAGGGAATATAGTCAACAGATCTGAACAGGAATATATTAAAAACTAAATCTACTGTGACTTTCCAGACACACATTTTACATGTCTTTACAACCTATGGGAATTCATTGGCAAGCATTTGCAATGCAATAGGTCTCGCTTTTGTGAGAGTTTAAGCTATTGACATTGTAAGTGACAAAGCCTTTTATTTATGTTTTAAAAACGAAAACAAAAATAAAAGGCATTGTTATTTGCAATGTCAATAGCTCAAACGTGCATAAATGCGAGACCTATTGCATTGCCCTTAATGACCGTTCATGTCAGGCAGGCCCTCAAGCAAGACCAGCCAGGTCTGAGGGGAGACTTCCTCTTTCGTGCTCGGTCACGAAGTTTCAGGGTCGGATTGGGATTAAAAATAGGCCTGGGCATCCTTTTGCATAACATTTTTGGGTCAGTGTCACACAGATAATTGTCGGAGATAGCTAGGGTGAATGAATAACTTGCCAATAACCAGTTAGATCAGGTTGTGAACTCTCATTTCACTGAGCTCTCTATTGGGCCTACTGACAAATAGTTTGAGAGCTGATGAGCGTGCAGCAAATAGAGCCCAAAATGGTACTATTTTTTAACAAGCAATTGAGCTTTTCCTTTAAGTGTGATAAAAAAAAAAAAGAGATAGATGGGGTCCCTACAGTGGTTGTGACGAAATAAATGTAATTTAGAATATTTTATAAGAGAGGCGTAAATGCAACTATGGATGTGGCCTAAAACGTAAGCTCAGATCCTCTGCTTTCAAGGTGCGCCACCTAATCAGTATTTGAAAGCCTCTGCTGTGAGTACAAATACATCATAGAAAAAATCCATAAATCAAATCAGACCATTTGACTTTACCAGTGCATGTTGGCACTGCTTTTTACTCAATATCATATAAATGAGTATTCTTCCCTTCACAACTCTTTCCACTGTGGTGTCCCTGGGTTTGTTGCTTACACTCTTCTCATCACATCATCTTAAGTTTATCTCCATCTGTATGCCTCACATTCATCTTCTGCCCTTTCTTTTCATTTTCTCCTTCTGTATTTTCACCTCCACTTCCATATTCCCTCTTACTCACACACATACACAGAAACACTGCATTTCTTTTCCCTTGTTGCTAATGTTTTGACGGCAGTATTTGTGCAACAATTGTAAACATTTTCTCCTAAAATGGTCATTCTGATTGACAAATATACAGCTATTGCTCTGTGCTCTGAGCAGAGGCCAAGAATTGGATGAGTGTTACACCTTTGTGACCCAGGGCCAGGCACTGCGTAAAACACGTACTGCCTTCAGACTCCTCTCTGGAGCTGTGAATCGTGACCCGTCTTGAACACACACCAACAACCTGAACACACTCAGACATGAGGACTCCGTTGACAGAATGAGCTAGGAAAAGGGATAAGCAGGGCCACCATTATTATGTGACAGGGATCACTACATTATGTGGGAATAGAAAATAAATTATGTGGCATGACACGGCACACTTTGAAGCAGTAATGCTTCAATATTTTGCATTTTCACACATGTAAACACTAAATGCTCCAAGGTCAAAACATAAATACAGCTATTAGCAACTGAAAGATGGCCTGCCTCTGTGACAAAGGGTCTGTCTGACACTGAGCTGGAACGAGTGCTATAGCGTTTTTAGCAACTTTTGATCTTTTTGAGCTAGAAACAATTTATTTTGGTTAAAATCCGCCAGTTATGCAGGAGATAACGTATGTGATAAGTGCTGCAAATTAATAACTATACAGAAAACGCTGCTGTCGCAGAATTACATAACTCCAGTGGCCTGGTTGCTTGAAAAACGACACTACAGAATTGCACCTGAAAGGGGGAAATAGGTTATCGTACAAATAAAACCCGTGAAGTGTGATAGGGTCTGTATCAGTGACCTCGACTACTAACGGTTCTCACATGTTGTCCAAAAAGAGATCAGTATTTTGCAATGTAAAGTGAAGGACTTATAAATAAGACCTTGTAGAGGAGACCCGTTTCACGGTCTGTTTTTATTGCTACTGATTAGCACTGCCACTATCCTCTCCCATTCCAGGAAAACCTTAAATATTGAATCGGCGGTTGGGCCTTTAAATATAGTGTGGATAAAACAAGGATAAAATAACATCCAAGCTCTCTTCCGTGAGGACTCATGTATGACCTGGTCCAGTTCGCCATTAATATATCGACCCAGCAGGTAGGAGAGGTGACAAGGATTAACTTGGTCTCTGCATTTGGTGGCTGGCGAGGTCACTCAACCCCTCCCCCCACATCTGGTAGGTAGGGGGAAGGACACATACCACGGGTAGTTCATTTTACCCCTGGAGGACCAAGGGACCAGTGTCCTTGTAACCTCAACAAGAGAGATTTGTAGCAGGTGCACTGTAACAGGTGGAACTTATCTTGTCAACTTCCAACTCCGTAATGTCGATAGTACTACACATAATAGAAAACATTACCATGTACACCTGCCGGCGGCAGCTGCCCCAACTCTCTTAGAAAACGAACAAGCAAAGAACGCGCGCATACGCACAGGGCAGTAGCCGGTGCGGGGGTACAAGGTTCAGAAGGTACTTGATTGTTGGGTTCTCCGTTACGAGCAAGCTCCAAACACAGTTTCCCGGAGACAGCGCGTGAAAGCAGTGCTCCTGCACCCCGTGCCGCAAAGGTGAACGAAAGAAGGCGGAACACGAGTGCAGTGACGCCGATACGGCGCGTACAGCGCTCCCATCTCAAAGCAGAGTAACGTAACTGCTGCGACCGGTGATTGACTGCGCCTCTCCGGGCTCTCGTGCACACCCTATTGGTGTAGAGTTTGACCCTCAGCTGTCCAGGTGCACGAGGGATCTTCGTCGGTGCTTGCAATGTTAGAGCGCGTATCACACCCTTTCAGTTTAAGTGTCTGCCCCCAGAGTTAAACAAGAATGTACTATGTATGTCACAGGCTTTCACAAAAGCTACAGCGTGACATGGTCCTAAAAATTGCGAAGGTCAACGTAGCGCAATATTTGTATCATGACAACAGTCCAGTTTCTACCGGGACAGTCCCGGCAATTTTGAGACTGCCCCGGGTAATTCACTATCCCGGGACAGTCCTGGCAATTCAGAAATCTGAAATGTCGCCTAAATGTTTGCAGCGCTATTCTGAAGGAAGAAAGAGCGTTGTGTACCTGCCTAAGGAGGGTCCCGTGGTGATCGCCCCCATGCTGGTTCTCTGCCTCTTGTGCCTTATCCCCCTGCATCCCGGCAAACTGCCAAGTTCAAAGCCATCTGCTTTATGCCTGCTTCTGCCCACTGCAAGAACCACTTTTACCGTTGTCCATTACCGCGATCTTAGGCGAGCCCAGGGCATTTTTTAAGTGGGCCGGGTCCTGCCGGTGCTTAGTGCCTGCAATTTTGTAATTAGGTGTCGAGACGGGCTCTCCATTTTTAGCCTCAGGGTGAAAAAATAAGAGCCACGTGGAACTCAAAGGAGAGGAACCCTTCTCAGAGGCGGCAGTGAAATGTAAAAAAAAAAAAAAAAAAAAAAACCACGCCTGCGAGTGGTGCCTGCGCATGCGCCACAGCGAGCCATATGCTTTCAATTATCGCGCCCGTGTCTGGGCACGATAATTGAAACCATATGGCAGGAATGCGCGTAATAGGCCATGGGCAGAGCAATGCGCCCGCCTTTGGCCTATTGTGTGCTATCTTTAAAACAAACACGCAGGCAAAGGCCAATAGCAGGCCACAAACGTAAAAACACACGCACGAGCGTGTAAAATTCCAGGGTCCGTTTCGGAACCCCGGACAAAAGGACTCTCGCTGCGCGAGCAGTGCTGCGCACTGCATCGCTAGGCGCGAGACCTAAAAAGGAATGTTGAATGTAAATATATTTTAATGGAAACTGAAGTCAGTTTCTATGAATATCAAAGTGCTCTCACATGCAAGACCCAGCCTGCTCACAGGTGCTTTATCTCAGCGTCAGGTGCTACCTTGTTAAGCAATACACACTTCCTTAATTACTTTGGCATGGTTTGGATGCCCCTGGTGCCTCCCCAAGCACACATAATCTTATATGATGGGGCAGGTTTCTATGTATCTGGTTGAATACATAACTGGCATCATAGGCTGAGAAAGAAAGAAACACCATCTAATTTGCCTGCAGTCATTTAGAGCCAAAGGTAGCCTACGCTTGCTCATACAATGTGTTTAAGTGGAGTCCTACCTGGCTGCCAATATGACCTCTCTACAGTATATAGCGAAATGCAGATGCAATACGTAAATTCCTCTGGAAACCGGATTCAAGCAGTGTTTAAGAAACGTCCTCTGCCCCTTGGAACAGCAAAAGGACTGAAATCTGAGCAATAGTAGCTGAGATGCTGCTTGAGCACAGGAGTACTAAGGAACCAAAGAACTAACCAATGTGCAACCATTATCAAGCCATCTGTCGATCAGTGAAAAAGGTACTGCAACAGTGACAGAAGCAACCATCTGTAGATGTTGAAAATCACCCCTTGAACGATGCTTTACGTGGCCTTGATGAATGTAAGAAGATAAACCCTTCTGTCCATAATTAGCAGCCCTTCCCTAAAACCACCTAGAAATTCAAGTCTGCTTGTGAGAGAGTAGTAATTCCTTGGTCCCATAGGAGTTTCTTCGCCAATGTGTTCCTACATTTGGGTCTCCCTTCGTTTTACTGCAGTGTTTCAAACTCCGAAATGCTTTTGCATGAAGCTACAATATTTGCACTCAAACATGTAAAAAAAAAAAATATGTACCTACAAATAACTGCTGACTGATAAGGGGTCGTGTTCTTTGTCAGAAGAAATGTGGAATGTTATTATTGACATTCATTAAGATTAATCTAAGAAGGTGAAACTGCAAAAAAATTCTGTTTAGTGACCAACAACAAGGCAGTTTTACCCTACTTGATGATTGTAATCTCATGAGAAGGATCTAAAGAGAACAAGGTGAGGGTCACTGAACTTTAAGCAGACAATGTTAAGGCTCCTCTGAGTTGCACCTACTTGCTGGCTAAGATACACCACCACTGGAAAAGAACTGTGATGAAGATCATTGTAGCTGCATTCAAACACTGAGAAAATGCATTTCATGGAAGTAGCTGCAATACATATCAAGTTTTGAGGTACAGTTCTGTGAGTTGTAGTGCTGAAGCATACATGCTGAAGGCCCTCTGAGAGAAACCACTCTGAGTAAAACCAGCTGATCCCGAGGTGACAATGACCATCTTTAACTACTAAAAATAGTATACAGGGACAGAAACTAGTTGAAGCAAACATCTTCGATAGGCAGAAACGTGAATAGCGTTTTCAATCCCAAAATAACAGCAGAAACGTTTGGCACGCAAGGCTTCCAGAGCATGGCATTGCTCCCAGATGGAATAATCTGTGTACCTCTAAACAAAGGTCTGTGTTCAGTCTTTGAGGCACAGGCATAGCAAAAGGGGGAGAATTTGGGACGGCAACTACTGTTTCCTTTCTATATGAACAAACAACCCAGGTTCGCTCGATTTGAGAGACCATTTCGAAATTCTGATGCAAAGAGAGGAGGGACAGACCGCTCCCCATTTAAGTCATCTAGCATATTCATGAACTCTGTGGAGGAGGAATGGGCAGGCTTAAAAGAGCAACAGAAGTCATGGTGGCAAAGTATTTTAACAACTGTGCATGGTACAAGTTGTCGCCAAAAGAAAAACAAACATTGGCAATCTAGTAAATGCGAGTACTACCCAATGAAATAGACGAAAGTTATGAGCCTGTAGCACATTCTACCAGACAGGCAAAGAGTTGGCCAAAACAAACATGATCTCGAGAAAGGCTTTTTGAGTAAATGTGAATACAAAGAAGAGCAGGTTCTATGTGCCCCGGGAAAACCATAAAGACGACAAATCCAGACCATCATCAGCTGAAACTGCAGCTGTCAAAAATATTCATAAAGGAGCAGTGCAATATTATGCCCATTTCGGGTCATATTTCTCAATAATCAAAATATAAATTACACATCTAAACAACTAAAGACTACAAGCCTTTCCCATGGCCTCCTAGGAGGCTCGACAGAAGTGCATACACAAACCAGAACAAACGGCAATCTGAAGCAGTAAAGTAGCTAGGAACTCAAGCATACAATGAGAAATCATGCCATGTTCATACAGACAACCATGAGCATGGTGACAAAAATTAGACTTTAGCTGGGTATCACCGTGCTTACAGCTCACATCACTAATCACATGCCACACTGCCTACCTCAAGCAGTACACTTTCTAAAGAACACTGTGCACACACAACACACCAAAGATATAAAAAAACACAGTTAGGTATGGCCATCATAACATCAATATTTGCTACCAAGATCAGTCATATAAACACATTTTAGAGAGAACTCCTAACAAACATAAAACCGAACCAAATTACACCACTAAGTGGCTAATATGGCACCCACAAGCACTTGGAGAAACAGGCAATGAGAAAATGGTGGGTAACCAACAATTTTAATGGGTCTCATCTACAGATAGCTTTAGCTGCCTGCTACTGAAGACATGTTGTGTACAGTAAAATACACAGAGTGGGTTTTGGGTCAACCCCTTCCTCACTAGTGGATGGTTTCCTTGCTCATCTCGGTTGCCTGCTCCTTACTTTTCTCCCTATTCTTGTTTGTCCAGCCCCTGTAGCACAGCTTCTTTACATTAGTTTTTATTAGAAGACTTGCATCCTTACTTTCTATCATCACCAACGCCTACCACAAATACGCCAACACAATAATTCTCAATCACCCGCTTCATCCATTGCACATTTTAGAGCCTTAAAACATGACCCACATACTCCAGCACCCATCCTAACCCATACACCTTCCACACTAAACAGACACAAACAAAATAAACAACATGCCACTCTACACAACTTTGCATCGCCAGGTATATTACACAAGGATACAACACAGCTCACCAAATCATTCTCAATCACCATCTCCACAACTTACACACGCAGACCCAACAAAATGCCTTCTAAGCCTGCTGGACAAGGAATACGATATAGATAAACAACAAAACTGCTAACCGCATACAGCTAATACCAGCACTAATAACAGGCCTGCTACAAGTTGAAAAAATACTTCTCACTCTTCTAGAAAACAAAGTCACACAACCGCCAAAACACAATCTCTAAACTGCCTACTAACAACTGCTCGATCACTGTTTAAAAACAAGCACCACATCTATGACCTACTCAATGACACACTACCGGACTTACTCTTCATGACTGAATCATGGTTGGGAGATGACATGGCTCCGGAGTAGCATGAAGCTGTTCCTCCAGGCTATTAAACTATCACACAAAATCGTATATGCAAAAAAGGAAGTGGACTAGCTGATATATTCAAAAATACAATAAATCTCACCAAAGGTGATAGCGTTTCCTTACAAGGTTGTGAGGCCCTTATCACCAGATGCAACCCTACACCAACTTCCTCCTCCTTTGCAGGCCACCCCCTATCAATGCAACATTCCCAGAGACATTTCAAGACACAGTTTCAAACCTTATAACACTACACTCCAACCTATGCATTCTTGGTGACCTAAACATTTAGTTAGACAATATGCCCCATCCAAAAACTCATCACTGGCCTAGTCACACTGGGCCAACATTAGATCATACACAAACGCATACACATCGCTGGACACATCCTAGATGTCATGTTTGTAAATCCAAAACTAGTTACCTATGAAAGGATTACTTCATTCACATGGTCAGATCACCATCTGGTAGCTTTATAACATAAAATACCACAAATCAAAACAACTAAGACCACCTTACATGCATCCACCTGTTGGCAGTGGAACAAACTCAATTTTGAACACTTAGGAACACAACAAACACAGATCTAGACGCAATAAATTCACTTAACAAAAACTTTACGAGTAACTACAAGAACGCTTTGATGTCCTAATACCACTAAGAACATTAAAACAGGACAAAAGAAAACAAGCACCTTGAAGAGATACAGAACTAAAAAAGATAAAACAACAAATTAGAAGGCCGCAATGCACCTGGCTCAAAACAAGCAAAATTCAAGACAAACTTCACCTACACAAACATAACAGAATATACAAGTCAACAATCAAAAAAGCTAAAAAAAAAAAAATAAAAAAAAATTAAAATTAAACAAAAGGTACGAAGACAGAATTTATAATGCTAAGTGTCAAAATAATTTTATACACTTCTCACAGTTTAAACCTAAATGTACAGACGGAACTCATCCCATTACTCAAGAATTCACTGAAAAACTGGCAAATCATTACACAATTAAAACAGGCACGCTGGACGCCTATTTTAAAACAAAGTAAAACCGCCAGCACCAACGCATTTCGAAACATCTCCTCCAAGAGTAGTCTAACCCAACCTTTGCATTCCTTCAAATATCACAAAGTGTATTTATGGATCTGGTCAAATCAAGCAGGCCAGCTGGCTGCCCTTGTGACCCTTGTTCACCGCAAAACTTCAAGAACATTCTTTTAACTACTTCTGCTGCCATACCAGTAAGAAGAATCATCAATAATTATTTAACTACAGGCATCTTTCAAGAAGACCTAAAAAAGGTATACATATGCCCATTATTAAGAAAACCAATCTGGACCCGCATGACCCCAACAACTACAGACCAAATACAAATGGACATTTCCTGGGCAAACTGATAGAAAGAGTAGCATTCACCCAGATGTCACAATTCAGTGAAGATAACACCATACTTTCAGACTACCAAACAGGATTCCACCCAGGAAGAGGCACAGAATCTGCCCTCATCATCATCTGGGATGACCTTAAAAATTTAGATTAGACCAGAAGGGGGATGCTGCACTACTTCTCAGCTGCCTTTGACACAGTTCACATGACACTCTCATTCAAAGACTCTACGAAGATGGCATAGAGGGGAGTGCTCTCGACTGGATCACATTCTACTTTCAAAACTGAACAAATGTCATCCATACTCCCCCTTTCTCATCCAAACCATACTTCACAAAAGCAGGGGTCCCTCAAGGCTCTATCATCTCACCCATGCTTTTCAACATCTACATGAAGTCAATGATCAATGAATTTCACCTTACATGCTATAACTATGCAGATGACACACAAATATCCTTAAACTGGAAAGCCCGAAAGACATTGGAAACTCAAAAATCTTCAGTGGCCTCAGAGCCGTTGATCAGTGGATGACATGAACCATCTCAAATTGAAAGCTTCCAAAACTGAAATACTCACAATGTGGCAATTGGAAAAATTATAAACCACTCTGCACCTGGCCCGATGATCTGGGGCCACCTCCTAAAGTATCTAAGGAAGTAAGAAACCTTAGATTTACTATGGATTCCAAGTTATCAATAAACGCCAAAGTGTACAAATTAGCAAGATCAAGTTTCATTACTATGAAAACTCTTTAGCACATCTTCCCCTAACTTGGATTTCCACACAAGGTCCAGGCTACTATCTTTCTTGTACTGTCTAAACTTGATTACGCCAATGGCCTCTACCACGGTTCATCTTTATCAACTATGAAAGGACTACAACAGATTCAGAACTTTCCTGCCAGATGACTACATATAAAGCCACAAGCCCAAATCTCCCTTGCCTTGAGGGCCCTACATTAGTTATTGGTTGCCAGAAGTATCACCTTTAAGCTGCTTTAATCACCCAGAAATGAGTATGTGGTACAAAACTGCTTTTCATCAGGAATAAAATCGCCAAATACAGTCAACAAAGAAACCTCCCCATCTCACCTCAAAACACCACCATAGAAGATAAAAACATAGGTGGTACATCTTTCTCTGTTCAAGCAGCCAAACTATGGAATTTATTACCCCCAACCACAAGAGCCACCGATAACTATCTTATCTTAAGAAGACTAATCAAGAGATGGCTCTTTCCTACGTACCACCATACTCAAACACTAATGTACAGCAGCATATCCCTGTGTATGTGAACATTTATAATTTGATTATATGTATGTATCTAGATATGTGTATTTATTTGTACACATATGTATAATAACTATGGTTTTTAAAATATACAGATAGGTCTGTTTAACCAATGTATATATTACTTATGGTATATGTATATAGGTCACTACATAGTTTTCATATCATTTATTTGATTAGATGCTTATGGGTCTGCTTTATTTATATATCACAATATGTAAATATAACTATTTTATCTACAACTACTTCACTTCTGAAATACTGCGGAAAATATAAGATTTTAAATTAGTTATAAAAATACACAAATAAATTAGCTCCAAGTACCGCAACATATGAAAGTCTGTTTATACAATAAAACTTTAAATCTCTATATATTATCTTCCTTATACATGTATTCCATATCTATATATTTATGTGTGTGTGTGTGTGTATATATATATATATATATATATCTTCACTTAAAAAACCATAGATTTCACACATGTTATAGTTAGGTGGATATTTCACTTGTAAAAATCCAAAGAAATTCCCCCGTTATAGTTACCTCAGATAACTATAACTCGCGCGCCCGCAATCCTGTGCTCATGACGTCACATATTACATCACTCATGACATGGTCAGTGGCATCACCCTTGACATCACTGATGACATCATCCTTGTGATAGACTGGCGGTCGCGCGAGTTATAGTTATCTGAAGTAACTATAACGGGGGAATTTCATTGGTTTTTTACGAGTGAAATATCCACCTAACTATAACATGTGTGAAACCTATGGTTTTTTAAGTGAATTTGCAAGGTTTTTTTAAATGCTAATTCCTAACTATAACGTGTGTGAAACCTATGGTTTTTTCTGTGAATTTGTACGTTTTTTTAAATCTTAAGTTATGTATGTATTATAATTTTTTTTATATATTTATTTTTCAATAAACTACTTATTAAATTTTTCAAAAATTTTTTTATGGTTTTTCACTGTGCGCGCACCTCCGCGATTTAAAAAAAAAAATGTAAATTTTTTTTCTGCCTTTGGGGTCCTTCAGGGACCCCCTGACCAAGGCTAGGGGGTCAGGAACTCTCTACCCTGCCCCCTTTTCACGTTCGTCACCTTCCTTTTCCACTCTCGCACTGAAAACAAACAAAATGGCGGCCGACACTTCCTGATTTCGACCGATTCGAACGTTGACTGGCATGTAACAACCAATCAGAATTACGCTCGCGCACGTTAGGGTGCGCGGCTATAGATATGTATGTGCTTTTAAATGCAATTTTCTCAGGAACTTCTGAACAGATTGACTCCATATATGCAAAAGGCACTTCCCTGACCTGAGGACTACCTCTCTGCCAAATTTCAAGTAATTCTGTTCAGCCGTTCGGGCTGTACCTTCGACTAAAGGTCCTATGGAAAAATGCATGGGGAAAACGCGTTTTGGGACACCCCTTTTTTCTCGGCCCCCACTTGATGAATCACCCCGAGACTTTCAGGGTAGGAGCTGAGCGGAGCGCCCCATTAGTTTTGAAAATTTCGCGAAGATTCGTCAACCGGCGCCAAAGTTATTCAAAATAGAATTTTGAGATTTCCTATGGAAACACGGTCCTAACTATAACTATCTACTGGCGACCGCCAGTAGATAATATATATATATATTCCTACTGTAGAAGAAAAAATACTTTACACTACTCTGTCTCACTCTATAACTCTGTCAATATATCCTCTACCTCCATTCTCTGAGCTCATCCCAAACCTCATTCTACGACTATGATCTCCCTAATAACCCTTTCTAGACTCTTTCCTTCTCTATCCCTCGTCGGATCACCCCAAACCTCATTTCACTACTATTACCTCCCCAAACAACCCTTTCTAAATTCTTCGCTCATGTATCCCTCCTTTGACTCATCCCAAACCTCATCTTACTGCTATGATCTCCTTAATAACCCTTTCTTGACTCTTTCCTCCTCTATCCCTTCTTGGATCACCCCAAACCTTGTTTCACTACTATGATCTTCCAAATAACTCTTTCTAAATTCTTCCTTTATATATCCTTCCTTTGATTTATCCCAAAGGTCATTTTACTACTATGATCTCCCTAATCCCTTTCTAGAGACTCTTCCTTCCTCCATCTCTCCTTTTACCCATCCCAAACCTCATCTTACTACTATGATCTCCCAAATAACACTTTCTGGACCCTTTCCTCTTCTATTCCTCCATTATCCTATTAAATCCAACAGACTTGCATGTCCACCCCTCAAATTGACTCATGTATCCCTATGCTAATCCACCACGAATCCTTTCTGGGTTCCGGAATAGCGTGCTACTCACTGAAATGCGCTTCAACACCTCATCAGAGGTAGTACGCGCTATATAAATACAATTACAATCCTTCCAGTCTATTATCCATAGTAACTATATCTTGTGCTCTGAAGTATCTATTACTTGCACCCCCTCCATGCAGTCTTGTCATCCATGTTGTCATTTTAGATGTTATAGTGATGTTATTAGTGATGTCAAGATAATGTCATGAGTGATGTAATATTTGGGGTAATTAGTAGTGTATGGTGAGGACACGAGTTATAGTGATAAGATGGGGTCCCTGGGGCCTTACAGAGGCTTGGGGAGGGGAGCAATGAGCCTCCTTCCCAAAAATGTATTAATTCGGCCCAAGGAGATGGATTCCCTGGGGCCTGCAAAAGGCGCAGGAAAAGAGCCTCAGGGGTCATATTATAAATATTTTTTTAAATGGCAGCGGCTATTTTTTTGCCTTGATCCGCTGGGAGTACCACAGGATTGTAGCAAAACACCAATTAAGAAATATATAAATATTGTCTCCAGGGGGTTCCTCTTGGATTCCCCCAAAAGGGCTAGGTGCACAGGGTATCCCTATCCTGCCCCATTATATTAATTAAAAAAAAAAATTTGGGCAGGGGACAAAGCCCCTGGAGTACCGTAATGGCCACGACAAAATTGTTGTTCATGTTGTGACCAGCAAATCGGGGCGATTGCTCCTGTGAGACCCCCATACAACGCGGAAGAAAGACTGTCCAAAGGGAAAAAGAGCCAATCAGAATGCTCCATTTTTGGAAGTTGTGCATAGGGGGTTCTCACAAGAGTCCCGCAAACCCAACTGACCAGTTATTCAAAATCATTTTAACCTTAATTTCCCCAAAACTACCGAAGAGACTGAAAACAAATTACGAAAGGCATGCTTTCTGGACCTAGATGTGGCGTTTGGCCAAATTTAGTATAATTACATTCAGCAGGTTTTAAAGTATGCGTACCAAAAAAGGCTATGAAAAGTGCATAGGGAACTTTGGTTTTGGGAACCCATTTATTCCCGGGCCCCGCTTCATGGATCACCTTTGCACCTTCCAGGAAGGAGCTGAAGTGGATAAGCCTTTTTTACCTAAAGATTCGTCAAGTTATTAGCAAACCACAAAATGCTTTTCCTAGGGAAATGGAGACCTAACTAGAACTACCCAGTGGGTAATATCCATCTATCTATCCTTTCTTTAATTCCCCCACGGTGTCGCTTGGACCCGGCAGCTAGATACTACTGCCAGGTTACTTTGCTACGTGTCTGCTGCTTCCCTCCCCGTTTTTTTGTTTGTTTGGTTTTATCCTCTGAGGGCCTGGCAGCTGCACATTGCCACTTGGCAACTTGCTTCCTAATTCTAGTGTTCACATGCATTTTTTTTCTTATGTATCGATTTAAAATTGTCGTTGGCCAGCTTGGAATGATCAAGTCAATAGGTCTCGCCTTTTGGGCTTTTTGAAGATGCTGAACAGCATCACCAAAAATCTCAAAAATTATTTTGCTGTATAACCAATGCTAAAATGCACTGGCAAAAATAATTTTTTTAAATTATAATGAAGCATACGGGTGCATGCATCATCATGCATGAGTGCATATTAATTACGGCATGAGATGCGGCCTAACAGCCACAGATGCTTACTTTGGACCTGGGGAACTAGGTTTGAATCCTAGCCTCAGTTCAACAGCTTTTGAGCCTGGGCAAATCATTTAATCTTCCCAAGCCTAAAAAGAATGTGTAATGTAATCTGGTGTTTATGTAAAGCGCTCCAAAGCCCTAGGGCCAAGATCGCACTATATAAAACTGCAAAAATAAATATGTGCTGTAGTGCTACAGAGACCAAAGAGTCATCTGGCACCCAAAAGCCAGTTTGCTTTTTGATGGATGCCAGGTTGTGGGCAACAAGACAGGAGGGTGGTACATAGTGCAAACTAATAGGACCAAAGGTGTCCGATTCAATCAAAGGTGACAGGTTCAGTTACCACCCTGAGTCATCATAGGCGAATCCCCAGTTCAAGCACCCTTATCTAACCAATCACTGGGGAGTCACAAACAGGCTTCCCTGCAGCTAAGCCCTCCCCTTTATGTGTGCCACAAAGGGGCACCATCGATCTGCATTAAATAGGATGCCTATGCAGCCAACCATTGTGATTTCCACTAGAGGCTGAATGGCCCCTTGAGTTAAATCCACTGGGAGGAGCCCGGCCAGATGATTTATCTGCGGTGTCATGTTTGATGATCAACGTGGGCTGCGCAGCTCAGGATAGGGAAAGTCATAAGTATAATTATTTGTTTATACTCCAAAACACCGTCCTAGACTCATGCGCAGCTGCTGTTCTGGAACCCCAAGGAAATACGAATATGCGACTACACACAGTGTCTGCACAGCTTTCTAGCACCATATCATGGGAGCCCGGGAGGGGGTGGGGGGGGGGGGGGGGCGGACGGGGGAGGAGTTGTTGTTAGGACAGGGCAGCAAGCATCAACAGGCACTCTGAAGGAGTGTTGTGAAATGCAAAGAATAGAAAACAGCCACAATTGGGGGGAAAAATTTACCTCAACCCCAGCACCAGTAGATTAATGACCCTAATCAAAAAGAAGGTGTCAGTACTTGGTTCATGCTCCACAGAAGGGTGAAATGAACATAGAAGGTATGCACTGGCCATTCAGGAGCTAGCAAATATGAGTACCAATCAAGCCAAGGAATGGTAAGTAGGGGGTGGGCTGCAAGCCCCTTGTTATATACGATATCTCTTGCAAGCGAGACTGCAGTCGCTGTCGCCGGTGAGACCAAAAAATGACAGGCTGCTGGTGCATCACGTCTGAAAAAGCATGCTCAAGTGCAGTAGCTATCTTGAAATGGTGAAAACATATTTTTCCACCTTTCCAAGATGTACGTCATTCATGTGCTCCATACAACCTGACGCACCAGTGTCCAGTTTGCCTTTCTTATTGTACTGGTCCAATATACCCAACACCCATTTCAAAATAGTAAAATAAACAAATATATATAAATGGGAGCATCAGCGTAAAAAATGAAAAAATAAAACATTTATATTGCAAAGCCATTGGTCAGTATTTAACTTATAATGGTGACTTCTTGGCTTCGCCATTACTTTCTAGCCACAGTTTTTTATTCTCATCTTGCTACATCATCCAATGAGAATTTCAATGGTGAGGGGGAAATGTTCCCAAATGTATAAAATAACGTGTAGGTGAAGTGGCAATGAGGTCACCATCATTCAGCTAACAGCAAGTGATTCAAACCTATTTTCTATTTGCCATTTTTTAAAGGGAAAAAGGCCAAGTCCTCAGCCTGCCCATCTTTTTCAGACTGTTTCTAAACCAATCTTCACCAATTTAAGACCGAGCCTGATGTCTGGTCCTGCGCATGTTTTACTTGATCATGGGATTTAAGTCTAATCCTTAAAAATAGTGCTGTGGTCACATGCAACCCTTAAATATCCCAGGTTTGAAAACTACACACCAGAGTGTTTCTAAACATGCTTCTATAACACTATTCAAGGAATACTTGTCTGGCCTGGTCGCTTACATGATTATGATGAGCATGTCTGGCGAGATGCAGGTTCATAAAAGAGGCAGGGTGGGTCCTCTAGGGTTCACGCTTTTTTTCAACAGAAAGCATACTCTGAGTCTTAAAATAAGCAGAGTTTACTTTAAAAAATGTGTAGGCAGTGTGGAGGGTAGAAATGTCCTAATGTACGCAGCATGTGTATAGGATAACCCTAGGTGACCTTGTAAATCAGCACGGTATTTGCATTAATATTTTCATGGAAGTTGAATTTTTAGCTTCAAGAACAGACCTTGGTCAACAGATGAGAATTCATAGCCTGAGGTCCTGCTGTAGACTGGCTTGAGGTTGCAGTGCCATTTTCTCCCCCTGGATCACCAGAGTCTGTCACCTGCTGGGGATGGTTCATCTGCATTTCCTGCAAAATATGCCATCAATAAGTATAGCATGAAACACACAACTATTTGTAGCAAACCAGGTCACATTAATATTGAGTTCTACTCTTTCATGTTGTATGTCCAGTGTGCAGGTAGTACTCTGTAGACATCTTTAGTTATTGCAGAATATTGGTTGTCCTATTTATGTGCTAACAAGTTATAAAAAACAATGCTCAATTTTGAAGTACATGTTCCCAAGGGGAAATCTTAAAAACAAACTGGAGTTCCAAGGCACAACTCTTAGTGACACAAATGTTTCACACAAAGTGCACACAAACGGACTAAACCATATCCAGCGCCAACATGACCAGTAACAGTGAGAGCAAAGGCATGCCCAGAGAATCACAGGGATCCAAACGGACAAGCATTTTAGCGCTATAAGAAAATAAATAAGGGATTTTCCTTTTCAATTTCCAAGAAGAGCTTGTTTTCACAGCTTGGCACCAAATCTGTTAAGCCTTTTCCGCAGGGATATGAACAAAGTATCTCAATTAAAACGTCAATCCACATTTAAGGCTTTACGTTCTGGACGTAGGAAGGAAATGTAAGGAGGATGATAAGTAAAGGAATTAAATTAGTAATGAAAATGAATGTTATTCATGATCACGCTCTGGCCTGTCTCTATACATAGCAATATACTGTTCACGGAATATCTGTGCATGCAGCAGCCCCACGGAAACAGGAGCAGACATTCACACTGCAGTACCCCCTTTCCCCAACTGAAAACATTTAACCAGTACCATTCAATCCTTTACATTTGCAAAAATAAGGTTTTCACCTAAATAACGAAAGTAACTAAAGAAATGTTTGTTTCTGTGTCAAAACAGACGGCAAAGGCGGACGGGAGAGTGGACTAACTTTTGAAACACGTTATTATGAACAAGGATTTGGCATTCAAATGCTAGTATCCCTGCTTTGAAATTTGCACCGAGGGTTGTATTTTAGGGGTTCAACGTTCCTCGATATCATCGGTTACTCTCCATCCTCCAAAAGAGGCTTGGTGTGGTTTAGAATGCCAAAGCTTCACAAATCATTTTATAAAATACCTGCTGAAAAGTCACAAGAGCCACTCTGCCTTATTACTGAACTGCCCTCGGCCACTTCTATTTTGGACACAGACCAGGAGCTCTTGTCACAAGCGGATCCCCAGCCGACAGCGACGGTCGCCCTGCCCACCCACTGTTTTACCACGTTTTGACGCGCTGAACCCCCCCTTCCCATTCTGAGGCCTCAAGGGTGACCGGTGCTACAGCTCTCTGAGTCCTCACTCATGTAAGCCCCTTCACCTTATTATGTTTGAGGGAGATCGATCATTTCTATCAGTGGCGGCTGGCAATACATAAAAGTGGGTGGGGGCACGATGCGCCCAACTTACCACAAATTATGCTTCCCAGCAATGGTGCTATCCACGAGCAGGAAAGGTAAGGACTTGCCTTCTTGCCCAGTGGAATGCGAATCCTGACCAATCCTGGAGCAGCACTCAGCATTACAGCAGCTCCAGGACTGGTGGGAGCAGGATAACCCAGCGCTCATTTTGAAACTGGGGGCCAGTGCCAGCAATCCCCGGTTGTTTCACTATCGGGGATTGCTGGGTCTACAGTGAGCATGTCGGGCTACCCATAGGTAGCCAGCCGGCCAACCTGCCATGTGCACTGACAAGGCCAGCAGTATTCCTACAAAAGCAGAATTCAGCCCCCCTCCCCCCCCCGCCTTATGCTTGCGCTATACACAGCACGGGCTGGTGGCAAAATAAAATGGCATTATTATGCCATTTTATTTATTAGTGTTCTCCTGCTGCACTCACAGCAGGTGGTGCTACGCTCCCCCGCCATTTCGGAGGAGAAGCCCCTGATTCCTATTTGAGAAATGGGTGCTCATTGATTTTTTCTTTTATTTTTGGATATTTATTGATTTCTCTTTCTGCATTCTCCTCAGTAAAGATGTTTTTTATTAGTCATTTTCACAAGTGAGTACCTTTCCAATTTGAATACTTACTGTGATGTTTCACTCCAAATTCATAACTTTCCTTTTCTATATATTTTTATCTACCTTAGCAGTATGTCATAGGCGCTTCCAACACGTTTCTTATAATGCGAGTACCTTCTCCGTCTCTTCTCAGTTTACAAATCTTTTAAAGTAATTTTTGCACCTACTTTCCCATTTATCATTTCCAGCCTAGGGGGCTGTCACTGTAAGCACGTTTCATAAGTGCCCACCTATTTTGACATGCTAGTCTCTTCCATAACAATTATATAAATCCATTTTTGACCAGCGTTCTTTCTATTCTGATTCTATCTAGGTGTCCTTCATTGCTTTCTGCCCTACTAATGACCTTGAAAAGCAATCACTCTGGTCTAAACACTGTTGACAATGCAACTGATAGGGTAGGCCCCCATGCATCTATTTACAGCCTAAGCTGAGAATGGTTATGAATAACTAACCCAGCCCAATTCATTGACCACATCTTTATTACGGAGTGCATGATATTCTCTTGTGTAATTTTGTCTTCCTGCATTAGGTCTATAATTGTTGCCTTGCTTTTCCGACCCATACCCTGAACTAGTTGTAGTCATGGACTTTCTGCTTCAATGCTGATTTGATATCAAATGAGTCCTTTGTGAACCACTATACTTAGTAGTTAGAACCACCCAGGTTCTCTTTCGCTTTGTACAGAAGTTTGTCGGGATGGCATCTGTTGGTCGGAGGAGGCTTCTAGCCCCAATAATTGCTGGTGAGAAGGGCAAGACTAGCTGTCTTGGAGGCAAATGTTGGGACAAGGTCCCATGTGGAAGGATAAGGTCTCCGGCTTCTGGGGCAGAGGATGCAATTACCAATCACTACAACATGCACCTTCCCTTGGTGACATGATGGAGGGAGTAGGAACCAGTGCGCAAGAGCATTCCCTAGGGGGGAGTATGTCTTACTGTATTTTATAGAGAAGATCACCCACCAATTGAAGGCAGCAAGGGAGAGTGAAGTACTGATGTCTGGAAAGAAATACAAATTAGACAAACAGGACTTTTTTGCCACCCTGGCACGCAAATAAAGGCTAGCTACTGAGGAAGATGGCAGGACTTGAGATTTCTAAGAGGGCAAAAAGGAGTGCTGGACTCCTTAGTGGCATCTGTGAAAGACAGACTGGGCAAAGTGGATACGGGTGAATGATACAGAGCTGGGTTTGTGTGATATGCAGGATTTTAATCATGTTGCGTCAGGAGCGATTATGCAGACAGAGGGCAGACAAGAAGCGCTGCATAAGATGAGGAGGGCTGCAAGTCTATAGATACTGTAATGGCAATGAGGGATTCTTTGCTGCTCATCTATATTTGCCTGATCGCCCACTGGAGTGGGGGTGAAACAAGCCAATAGGATTGGAGACTTCTATGAGTGAATACATCTGAATCGAATCAGAGGCAGTGTCCTTGTGATGACAATTCTACCCTGCGTGAAGCCATTCTCAAGAAAGCAGGAAGAGATTTGAGTTGAGGGCAAATGTGTTTGGGTCTTTTCACAACTTCGGTCAATAGACAACCGCTTCAAATCAATCAGTTAGGTTTCTTGCAAAGGAATAGGCTACTTCACTCTGCATGTCAGTTAGATTGAGTGTGGTGTGTGAGGCAAACAAGGAGTAGTTTCTTTTCTGTAACTCCAGTTCTGTAGTAGGGGTATCTCTGTTATAGTCATAATCTAGTGAATAGTCCCGCCCATGTGCGGGGACCCCGGAGCAATAAAATTAATCTCTTAAGTTGTCAAGCCATGCAGACCTGCATCTACACTTAAGAGAGTATTCAAAGACAGATAATGCAGCCTATATCCACAGGCTACACTGTCCAGTACTTCAACTAGAAAATTCCACCAACATCCACAAACAGCACTGCCTGCCCAGCTTTTTCCACAGAGAAAAACCTGCCTCTACCAGCAAAAGCCTCTGGAATGATAGAGAGGGAGGAATGAACAGACAAGCCCCATAGGCTGCCATTATGTGGCTCAGAACAGGATACTGTGCCTTTAAGAAAACTTTCCAGAACTTTTCCAGTATCCCAGAATGCACAGCAGGTCCCTTTTACTTTCAGTTCTTTTTGAATGCGTAACACGCCAGACCTGTAGCATTCCTTACATTAACATTTATCTCTCCACCGGGGAGGAGGCCTGGCGCTTATGACTATAACAGAGATACCCCTACTACAGAACTGGAGTTACAGAAAAGAAACTACTCCTTCTGTAGTAGGAGATATCTGTGTATAGTCATAATCTAGTGAATAGAATGGCAAGACCATCCCCACACCAAAACGGCGGTGGAGAAGACTACAAAATAATACCACTATTGTGCGAACAAATTTCGCAGCGAAGCCTGCCCAACCTGAGCATCTGCCCTGGCATCCGTGTCCAGACAGTAATGCGCAGCAAAGGTATGGACCGACCTCCAAGTGGCCGCCTTGCAGATTTCTGCAATCGGAACATTACGCAGCAAAGCAGTCGTCGCAGCTTTGCCCCTGGTGGAATGAGCCTTAGGTTTGCCCCCTAAGGTCTTATTAGCCTTTTGGTAACACAATTGTATACAGGACACAATCCACCGAGAGATGGACTGTTTGGAGGTAGCAAGACCGGTCTTGACTGATCCATAATTGATAAACAATTGGTCTGACCTACGAATATCTTTGGTCTTATCAAGATAAAACTTCAACACCCTCCTAACGTCCAGGGAATGTAGAGACCTTTCCGCTGGAGAAGAGGGATTCTGAAAAAACGTAGGCAAAGTTATGGTCTGGTTGACATGAAAATCAGATATAACCTTAGGAAGAAATTTAGGGTGAGTACGCATAACAACCTTAGCAGCATGAAATACCGTATAAGGTTCTTGGCAACACAACGCCTGAAGTTCACTCACCCTGCGGACCGACGTAATGGCCACTAGGAACGCCGCCTTCCAAGACAGGTGCTGCAACGAAGCCTTGTGAATAGGTTCAAAAGGCTTCTTCATCAATCTGGACAGCACCACATTCAATTCCCATGAAGGCGAGGGAAGTCGGACAGGAGGGAACACTTTCTTCAAGCCTTCCAAAAAATCCTTGATCACAGGGATCTGAAAGAAGGAAGTCTGTGAAGGGCATTTCCTGTAAGCAGTCAAAGCAGCGAGATGGACCTTAATGGAATGGAAATTAAGGCCAGACTGCGCCAAATGCAAAAGGTACGGAAGGATGACATCTTCCTAACATGTCGTCGGGTCAAAGTGCTTGGACTTGCACCAGATGCAGAATCTCTTCCACTTGTAAGCATAGGACGTCCTAGTAGAAGGTCGCTTAGCCTCCTTCAGTATATCCATACAATCTGCTGGTAGATTCAAACGGCCATATTGCACTATCTCAGGAGCCATGCCGCCAAACTCAAAGACGAGAGGTTGGGGTGCACCAACTGCCCCCCGAACTTCGTGAGAAGGTCCAGCCTGCATGGCAGCTGTATGTGAGGAAGGAGAGACCGGTGAAGCAGGTCCGTGAACCACCACTGTCTGGGCCATTCCGGGGCAATCAGGATCATCCGCGCCCCGGACTGGAACAGCTTGATGAGCACCGCCGGAATCAGGGGAATGGGTGGAAAAGCGTACAGAAAGCTGTTCGACCAGTCGATCCATAGTGCATTCCCCAGCGTCCCCCGCTGGTAGTACCTGGATGCGAAGTCTCGGCATTTGCTGTTTTCGGCGGTGGCGAACAGATCTATGTCTGGAGTCCCCCACCTTGCGAAGACGTCCCCTAGTACTTCGTCGTTTATGACCCATTCGTGGTTTTTCTGAATCAGTCTGCTCAGTGCGTCCGCCTGAACATTCTGCACACCTGGCAGATGCGTGGCCGTAATCGTCAGTCCTCGGGCCAGAAGCCAGTGCCAGATCGACTGCGCCTCCTGCGACAGAGTGCGTGATCTCGACCCCCCCTGCTTGTTGAGGTAATACATCGTGGTTGTATTGTCCGTCTGTACAAGCAGCGAGTTGGTCTGGAAGGACGGATGGAAGGCCTTCAACGCCAAGTAAACGGCTCTGAGTTCCAGGAAATTGATGTGGTACGTCGACTCCAACGGGGACCACTTTCCTTGTATCTGTAAGTCTCCGGAATGCGCTCCCCAGCCCGGGAGAGACGCATCCGTCACGATACTCGTCGTGGGAATGTCCTTGTGGAAGGGAACCCCCCTGAGGAGATTTTCTGCCAAACACCACCACTTCAGCAACTGAAGAACAGGCAGAGACAGCCGTATCTTGTCGTCCCAAGAACCTGTCCTCTGATCCTCCAAGCACTCCTGCAGTGGTCTCATGTGCAGCCGTGCGTGAGGCGTGAGGAAGATACATGAGGCCATTGATCCCAGCAGCGAAGACACCCTCCTCACTGTTGTCGATGGAGCGGTCATAAGAGCCTGAGCCTTCCGAAGGAGTGATAACCGTCTCTCATCCGAAGGAGACACGCTTGCTGACAGCGTATTGATGGAGGCCCCCAAGTACTGTATGCACTGGACCGGAGTCGGGACAGACTTGGACATGTTGACGTGCAACCCCAGCTTGTTCAAGAGAACGCACGGCTTCTGGAAGTGCGCTTGTGCTTCCGAGAAGGAGAAGGCCTTGATCAACCAATCGTCCAGGTACGGGTAGACAAACACCTTGTTCCTCCGCAGGTGTGCAGCTACCACTGCCATGCACTTCGAGAAGGTCCTGGGCGCAGACTTTAGCCCAAATGGCAGTACTGTGTATTGATAATGATTGGCGCCGACTTGGAATCGCAGGAACTTCCTGTGCTTCTGTGCAATGGGCACATGGAAGTACGCATCCTGTAGGTCTATGGCACAGAGCCAGTCCCCTCGCTGCAGCTGAGGGTAAATCTGATGCAACGAAAGCATGCGGAATTTCTCTCTGCGAATCCATTTGTTTGCTTGCCGCAAATCCAGAATGGGCCTGAACTCGTTCTTGTCCTTCTGGCGAACCAGGAAGAACCGAGAGTACAGACCTCTTCCCCTTTGAGACAGAAGTACGTCTTCCACCGCCTTTTTTCTCAACAGGATGTCTGCCTCCGCCTGGAGCTCTCACAGTTGATACTGGAGCTTACCGGCGGAATCGCTGGAGGCGGGCCGATGAACCGAAGACTGTATCCATTGCAAACATTATTCAGCACCCACTTGTCCCGAGTAATTTTTCTCCACTCTGCCAGAAAAGATTGAACGCTTCCCCCCACTGGAGTGGGTAACGGTTGCAGGGGAAGTAATCGTCAGGGCCGAGACCCAGCCGGGCCCTTGGTCGCTGTAGCGGACTGCTGGCCTCCTCTACCCTTCTGGTGCTTCTGGAAGGGTTTCCGGAACTGCTGCTTCTGTCGTTGCTGCTGTCCCGAGGCCTGCCCACGCCCTCTGCCTGCAGCCCCGAACCGTCTCTGCAACGGGCGCTTTTTCTTCTCAGGCTTCTCTAACCCGACAGCCGTCAGGGTCTCTGCCTCCGTCTTCATGCAAGCTATTTCGTCGTCCGCATGCTGGCCGAACAGGGTTTCCCCCGAGAAAGTCAGGTTGGCCACTCTTTGTTGTGCCTCCGGTTTGAGTGAGGTAAGGCGAAGCCAAGCGTGACGCCGTTGGTTGATGCCATGACAATATCCATGTGCCGCTAACAGAGACACATCCGCCGCCGCGCTGATAATCTGATTTGACACCAGCATCCCCTCACGCAAAGTCTCTAGAAAGTCCTCCTTCTTGTCGCGAGGCAGCAGCTCTGCGTACTGCTGGAGAGACTCCCTAAGGGCACGGTCGTAGCGCCCCAACAGAGCCCCGGCACTTGCCGCCTTCATGGTGGTAGAAGCCGTCCCACAGACCTTTCTGCCCGCCGAGTCTAGCCAACGGCTATCCTTATCAGGCGGCACTGTCGAGTTAGGAGTGGTAGCATGCTGCTTCCTTGCCACCGTCACAATGACCAAGTTCAGTTTCGGGTCCATCCTCAGAAAGGTCGGGTCCAATTCCGGCACCCGATACTTCTTCAGGAGCCTTGAGGGGGCTGGTTTCGTCACCGCCGGAGTGAGGAACAACTCCGTAGCGGGCTCCATCAATCCCGGCACTAGTGGCAGCAGGGGGCGAGGCAGGTGCTTCTTGTGCAGCGTCTCGAAGATCACAGACATCGTAGGTGTTGGCACCGTCACCGTGATCCCCAGCTTGGCCGCACCCCTCAGTAGCACCTCCTGGAAGGAGACCACATTGTCGACAGGCGATACTCCCGTCCCTGGCGAGTCCGACAGCGGCGGCGAGTAGTCCCTGGCAAACGATCAGGTGCGGGATCTGGCCCTGTGCCTCCTGCGGCATCGCCCAGATGTCGATGACGACCGTCCACGGCTCTGTGATCTTCCTCTCCGTCCGGAGCGGGAGCGCGATCTGGACTTAACCTGGTGCCACGGCCTCGGAGTTCTCTTCGGCGGCGTCGGATACCTGGGCAACGACACCGACCGTGGCGGGGCCACAGGTGGGCCCGACGGTGTGTGAGGCGGAATGGTATGAGGAGGAGGAGGAGGAGGAGGAGGAGGTGGTGGAGGTGGGGTAAGGATCCGTGGTGAGGGCTCCCTTGGCAAAGGAGGAAAGGGTAGCGACCTAGGCGGGGATCCCCTCGACGGCGACCTTTTCCTCTTTGCCGACGGCAAACGGCGACCTCGCCTCGACGGGACTGCTCTCGACGCCGATGACTCGACGGAGAAGTCGACGGCGTCGAAGAAGACGCTGATGTCGTCGACGGCGGACTGCTCAGCTCCCTCGACGTCGAGGCCGTTTCTCCCCAGAGCCCTGGGGAGACGGTGAACAGACTGCAGCCATCCCCCTCGACGCCATAGTCGACGCAGAATGGGGACGTTTGCTGGGCTTCCTGCCCCTGGGGAGCCCCCCAGGGGCCTCAGCATGGGCAGAATCAGCCCGTCCTGACCCACCTTGTGCCCTCAGCCTTCTGTACTCCAGGCCTTGGAGCCTGATCTTCATCCTTTCTCTCAGGGTCCTGGCTGAGAAAGATTGGCAAATGTCACACTCCTCTGGAACATGGGACTGGGGAAGGCAGACGATGCACACCCTGTGTGGTTCCGACTTGGCCTTCTTTCTCTCGCACTCTGGGCACTTGTCAAACAAGCCAGGCATGTTGACAACACAGAGCACACACAAGAAGGAAGGCATCAAGGTACTTAATAAGCACTTGAAAAGTGAACAAATCCAAATAAACCCTTGAAAAGGGAGAGCTCAATGCTCCAGGGTCCTGCTAGCAGGAGCCGGAAAAAAGAACTGAAAGTAAAAGGGACCTGCTGTGCATTCTGGGATACGGGAAAAGTTCTGGAAAGTTTTCTTTAAGGCACAGTATCCTGTTCGGAGCCACATAATGGCGGCCTATGGGGCTTGTCTGTCCATTCCTCCCTCTCTATCATTCCAGAGGCTTTTGCTGGTAGAGGCAGGTTTTTCTCTTTGGAAAAAGCTGGGCAGGCAGTGTTGTTTGTGGATGTTGGTGGAATTTTCTAGTTGAAGTACTGGACAGTGTAGCCTGTGGATATAGGCTGCATTATCTGTCTTTGAATACTCTCTTAAGTGTAGATGCAGGTCTGCATGGCTTGACAACTTAAGAGATTATTTTTCTTGCTCCGGGGTCCCCGCACATGGGCGGGACTATTCACTAGATTATGACTATACACAGAGATCCCCTACTACAGAACTGAGATTTCTATGTAGAAATGTAGATGGGCCTTTGAAGCTCCTGGAAATTGGTGAATTTAATGAGTGAGTACAATCTTGTTTTTACGTCTCATTCTCTCACTGTCTGAATTCTTCCTTATGGCCACATATTTTTGCACTGTGATGTTTTTACCTCCTTTCATTTCAATAACTGCTAACCCACTACATTTTCCTTCTCAGTTACCCTTCCTGAGGGGATTGATGTTCTGTGTGTTTTTGGTAAGAGCAGTGTTGAAATCAAAATTACCTGAGGTTGCGACATTTTAGCCTACGAGTTCTGAAAGAGTGTTGGGTAATTAATTACTTTGTGACTTTCTTGTGGTTGTGACACTGATATGAAAGTAGATTTTGGTTTTCTGTCTTGTTTTGTTTTTCTCACGTTCAGTAAACAAATAATGTACAACAAGCATGTTCAGTACAGGTATGTCTGTATCTGAGGATGTTCCAGCTACTGTCAGGGGCATGGGTACAATTAACAGAAATCTGCGGTTTTGCAACACAGTCTGACGCACTGGTCTTGGAAGGCGTGTAAGGTTCGAGGAGCCTGGTTGCTTGGCATCCACAAAGGGATGTATTCACAGCAGAGGTTGTGACATAAATCAGTTCAGCTCCTTGGGAACTGAGAGAGGTGGGATGCCGATGTGTCCTCTAATTCACCTGGATTTAGAATAGGGCCTTTTGTTATGTAAGAATAGGTATGAATGTTGTGCGCTGCCTTGAGCATGTCAGGTGTTGTTTAGAAGGTTAAGTGTGGGTAGATCACAGAATATGGGAATGTTCTCTGTAGTTGATTGGATGGGACACAATGCAGAAGATCACTGTGACTGAAAGTGCTATTGCTCACTAAATAATGTTCTGACACTTTGTGTGCTAGAATCTTGTTATTTTAGAGATGAGGCTGCATGACTTGGGCACCATGTGACAAGCAAAATATTGTATTGTAATGTAGAGCTGGCTGGTTTACGATATACCTATTAAGAAAAACAGGACAGCTCCATGACTAGCTATGTTGGAGGCTTAAGTCACTACAATGTGGAGCAGAGATGGCAGAAGTGAGAAGTGGATGCAGAGCAGGGAGACAACGTCATGGGAATTTGAGAACAGTGACTGCCACAATGGGACGAATGTTTCCAATGCTACTACTGGCTGTGTGAGCATCCCGGTACTGATTAGCAGACTTAAAACAAGACATGTCGAAGCAGACCTTAGCAGAAGAATTCATCACAGGCCATTTAGCATGCTGCACCTGATTAGACTGACCTCTTGAGACTGCTTTACATCTCCAATACATCACAGACGCTGTCTCGATGACAACTGTGAAATAGCAAAGAGCATGGAAGGACTTTTTGTGACATCCTTCAGAAAGTAGCAGGAAGCCCAATGCAGAGACACAATAGCATGTGGTTGTGCATTTGCCATCCAACAACAAGGTGTGCTTATCTAGGTTGCACAGGTATGAAGCTGTAAAGCAAATTATTCTAACATTTAGAGCTAGCCAGGGGAACGAAACAGGGGCGTCTCCTCTCGCCCTTCATTTTTGCCCTCAGCATCAAACCCCTAGCAGTGAAGATACGAGCTAACCCCACTATGCAAGGACTGCAGTGTGGCTCTGTAGAACACAAGATATGCTTATTTGCAAACAAAATCTTATTAGCTATCGCCTCCCCTTGCGCATCTCTCAGATAGGTCTTGGCCTCTTTGAGAGGGTGGCAGGCTTCCAGGTTAATCTCCAAAAGTCTTTCCTCATTAACTTATCTGTTCCACAGGTAGAAATGTCGGAGATTGCTACATCTTCCCCCTTTCAATGGGTTAAAAAGGAAATCACTTATTTAATTATAAAGCCTACACCCCAGTGTAAGACATATACAAAGCAAACTACCCTCCCTTGTTAAGACGCCTGAAATGAGATTTTAAACGATAGGCCTCACTATACCTCGCTTGGAATGACAGCATAAACGCAATTAAAATGACAGTACTCCCATGCGTATTATACCGTTTTCAAGGGCTTCCGGCTGAAATGAATAGGGAATTCTTTTCTACTGCACGATCGAGGATTACTAAATTCATATGGCAGGGACGACGTGCTAGACTCTCCCATAAACTTCTGACTTCCCAAAGAGGCTGGTGTATGGCATTTCCAGATTTACCATCTTACTATAGTGCAGCCCAACTCAGAGTTATATCGGAATGTTCACTTAGAGAGTCAGATCAACACTGGCTACAGAAGGATAGGGCCGTAGAGGGCAGGACAATATGCGATGTACTAGGGAAACCTAAACAAGAGCGTCCAGGCAATGCTTACCTGAGCACCCCCACAACAGCCGCTCTCAAAGTCTGGGACACCGTAGTTCAATCACACAAATTGACAACTTTTCCCCTTCTCCTACACACCGATTCATTATAATGAGGCTCTCTCTCCAGCATTGATTCCCTGCCTCTTCGATAATTGGCGTGAGGGAGGTTGTTTAACGATTTCTGACTTATTTCACAGTGGGGACATCTTGACATTTGAACATTGTTGTCGCAATTTTAATCTACCTTCCTCTGAGATTTTCCATTACACTCAATTGCAACCACAGGTATGGCTCGCCGTTACTAGAGACCTGCTTCCCATCGAGCGGTTCGTCCGGTTGGCTGGGCCCACCAGGGGATGTATTTCCTTTCTCTATGCCCTTTTACTGTCTACCACACATAATTCTATTCCACGCCATGTACTCCTTTGGGAACAGATACTGGGGGTCATTTCAGAGCCCAAGTACGGGTGCTCCCTTGATCGGGATATCCATAAATATAACTGATCCATGGGGTTAAGGGAGGCTCATTGCAAACTTCTCTACGATTGGTACCTGTACCCGAAGAAGCTTCTGAAGATTTTTCCGAATACGATGGATAGGTGTTGGAGAGGCTGTGGGAGACTTCCGGCATAGATGGTGGACTGTCCATCTATCCACCCTATTGGAACTAAATCATATTGTAGATAAAAGAGATTTTGGGTTACCCAATTCTGAATTGGGGCTGAATTTGTACTCTTGAGCCTTTGAGACTGGTCCCTTAAGCACCAAACTGTATGAGACTGATTTATTTTATGGCTGTGATTGGGGGCAGCTAAAATGGCCCTAACTGCTACGTGGAAAAAACCTAAAGCCCCATCTAAGTCCCAACGGCACGATTGGCTCTGGCATCACTTACAATGGATTGTATGGCGATATTCTGACGGATGCTAGGAGAGGGTTTGAAAACATATGAGGATCCCTGGTTCGCTTTCTCCCACACGACTTCCACTTTTTTCATGCCCCACCAGAACAATGGCGCATTATCTCTTCCAGACATAGCAACCCTCACTCGTACCTTCACGAGAAAATAGCTTTACACTGATGCGCACAAATAATTCCTACCAATAATGCATCACTCGCTCTCGGAATTTTGCACTTTCACCATAACCTCCATACTTATGTTGGTTGACATTTTTATTTTTTGTTAAACTTGTTTACAGGTGCAGTTAACCTGAATGTATTCTTATTATAGCAAAGGTACCTCTATTTGTGAAGACGTTAACAAGTGATGCATGTTAGTTAGTCTTGGCTTCATACGTATACTTTGCAGTTTGTCAGCCAGTGATTGTATTACACAGAAATGGCCCCTGTTTTCAACTGTGGTGGGCTGGTCATACACAGTCAATGTCATTACTATGTATGTATCTTTTAAAATCAATAAAGAAAGTTTGGGAGAATAAAAATATTTTCACACTCAGCATCAATATTTAGTAGTACAATTCTTGGCGTCCCAGGTCGTACCTTTACTTAACTTAACAATGCAATGATTCCCCACACAGGTGAGAGCAATAACACGGTTGATGAATCTGGCATCAAACTTTTATTTTGGCCCTGGCTTCACAATAATGTAGGGTGTGCTCAGAGCCCTAGGCCTACTCCTAGTAATGTGAGGTCCAGGACCTATTCTGTGACCTCTAGTGCTACACCAAGCGTGCCCTTGTCATGGACAGAGGACTACTGTCAATGTCTAGGGTTTAGGACATTAAACTGGGTTGACAGTGTACAGTGTTTTGTGACTCCTTAGTGTGACAAAACCTTTTTGTCTGTGTGAGTGACAGTGAGGCCTACTGATAACTCTTATTTAAACTTATAGTGCTATGTGAGATCCAGAACCTTGCGCAGACATCTTGGGTGTATGCTGAGTGCATGATTATGTAATGCGTGTGTGGTAGTAGGACTCTGTGTGTATGTGCGCGAGTCCGAGTACTAAAGCCTCTGTTATTCATTCAGAATGGCCCTGGTTTGGCAAAGTGCATGACCAAGATGACAACAGTTTCCTCAGAGAGTGGAAGTGTATGGCTTGCATTCGGTTGGAGGGTGGAAATCCAGACAGTGAAATTCGGAGGAGGGCGGCTGGGATACCTTTAGAATTTTCATGAAGATTTTTAACAATAAACTGCTGATGTGTTCTTTCTGAAGACTGGCATTTGGCTCATGGTAGGGGTGAAGGGTGGGGCTGTAGTTTCTTGTGTTTTACTGTGAGGACGTTTCTAGGCCTGGCCAGCTCTTCCGTTGGTCCCAGACTGCTGCTCAGGATGTCTGATGCTTCTGTTGTGGGTGCTTCAGTAGGAGACAGCCCCACTGATAACTGATTGAAATGCGTCACTTTACACAAAGGCTATGTCTGTACAGCAGCCTGAGAAGGACACCTGAAAGGAAACCACCTCAAACCAATTTCGAAGATTGAGACAGCGGATCCACATCACATTTAGAAAATGTGTATAAAAGTAGGATCCAAGCCATCCCACTCTGTTCCAATGTCAAGTTCTTCATTACCATGGTACAGTAATGTTCCTCAAAGTTCTCTCATGATAGAACGGAGATCAGACTACCCTCGATGTCAGCGCTTAACATGGTGCTGAATTAACTGATATATCCGATATGAACACTTTTTGCTGATTTCCTATATGGTGCTCTACTTGTTGCTGGTCTACCCATAATTTTGGGGTTTATACCCCGGAAGGTTATAGGCCATACCGTATACTTGGTGCCGGCGTCTCATATGGTGCTGAACAGTGTTTATCACAGGAATTGATTGATATATCAACTTATGAATTGTGCCAACTACACTTGGATTAAGGATGTTGTATCTCTTCCGGATGCATTGCATCCACCCAGCAACTGATCTTTGGATATAGTTGTTTCAACTATTTAAATTACTATTGAAGTGATTGAGTTGTCCGATTTCCAGTCATCCACTCCGGCGACAGATATATTGGCCCATCGCTCTGAGTGATATTGCCTCTGCCCTGAAGAAGTCCATCTCTTTGGCTGGTCTACCCTATATGTTGTTTGATACTCATGATCAATAAAAGACAACTTGAAGAACAAATTCTGGATACAGATTGTATAATTGTCAATGTATTAATGTGTTGGTGCACCAATTGCTCTTTATGTGGAACATTGTGGGTCCAGTAGGACTGCACCTTGACAGTGGGTGCTTCGTTTGAGTGCACACATTTTGGGGTACATTCCCCTTTGTTCTAAAGTGATATATTGGGGAC
Organism: Triturus cristatus; assembly: GCF_964204655.1. Classification (NCBI taxonomy): domain Eukaryota; kingdom Metazoa; phylum Chordata; class Amphibia; order Caudata; family Salamandridae; genus Triturus; species Triturus cristatus. The sequence continues at coordinate 1,360,331,583 of NC_140590.1, forward strand.
AGTAGGTTAGGTGCAAGCCAGTATAGGGTTTCACTGTCAACATTTGTATGAACCTGTTCTGCAAAGTACTGCTGAGTGACCAGGGCTGGTGTCTGCCTAACATCCATCCTCCCAGAGGTGAGTGGACATCACATTTCAAATTTAATTTCTGCTGGAAGAGCTGAGGGACTTCCTTGTGCCTAGAAATCTGCCTGCATACTGCGAGGGGGAAGGCATCTGTTTCACAGTTCATGTTCACATGGCCACAGTTCATGAGGACCTGGATGAGGGACACTCAAAGAAAGCAGACTGTCTGAGAGCATGCAGCCAGGAGGGATTTGTGTGCTGAAGTGGCTCTCCTAGTCTTCATCCACAGTTCCAATCGAGGATGCGCCACCCTTGTTGAGCTGTAACTGCCTTGGTACATGAATCCTGCACCAGGATATATAGGACTACAACTGCCTTGTTGCATGATTTCTGCACTGCCATGTCAGGCTGCGAATGCCTTGCTGTGTGAATCATGCACAAGCCTGTGTCAGGCTGCCACTGCTATAGTGGGTGTGCGATTTCTGCACTTACTCATGTTTGGCTACACCTACCATACCACCCAATTCTTGCAATGACCAGTGTCAGTCTAAAAATGCTGTGCTGTGTGTTTGTTGATGTAAGCCTGGAAGTGTGATAGGACTTCTGAGAACATTGAAGATCACCAAACAAGGCTTGCAGAGTGGCAACAGTCTGCACTCGAGAGGCCGTGAACACACACCGAGGACGTGGGCTGCACCCAGCTTCCTTTGTGACTATACAAGAACAGCACGGGCATAATGCAGGGCTCCAGATAAGTACTGCAAAAACGGTGAGGTGAGTGAGAAGACTTGAGACGGTTTATTACCTGCTACAACACCATGGTTAAGAACAAAATAGAAATGGTTAAGTATTTGAACTTGTGGGTAACAAAATGTGCACTGTGCCCAAGTTAAAGGGGCGGGGAGCTAAACAAAGTCACTGATGTTGGAAAAGGCACATGGGGAGTAGAGCCCACAGGAGAATCTGAACCAGGGATGTTAGTCTATATACTTCAATTGAACTGTGTGGCATTTACTATTGCTGTGCGAGTGAAAGTACTTTCTTTATCAAAAAGACAAGCACTGGGCCTGTTGATTGTTGAGTACATGGTTAAGAAGCCTGCAACTGCTTGCCCCCAGTACTGTGGGAGTCAAGTGCAGAAAGGGTGTAATTAGTCCAGTTTGCAAAGCAATAATACGGCGGACTTCGAAACACCACTGTCAAACAACCTCAACCACCACGGTTGAGGTCACAAATCCCTGTCTGTCCACCGTTTCCTTCCCACCAAGGGGGTCTGTCATTGGGCGGCCGGCAGTGTGAGTCAGGCAAGAGCCTGTTTCAACCTACAGAACTAAGTTCAAAGTTAGCACATAATTATTTGCACAGCACAATGGCAGACACAAGGTTGTTGGGAGTAGACCTTGACACACTATCATTAGGTCAGTTAAGGGATCTGGGTTTTGGAGGGCTGTAAGAAACAATGGGAGGGAAATCTTTGCAGTTTATAGTAAGAACTTTCATGAGATTCAAGTCTATTAAAACTTGCACCAATGTTGGGGAGGGTGAAGGTGTGTAACATACCTGGATCCCACAATGACCACATCATAGTTCGCTAATATGTAACTCCACAGATGTCAGTAACCAGCTCACAATGCCATTCTTAGGGGAATAAAACATACTCTTTCTTGCACAGTGTTTTTTACACATTTGAATTTTTTTTAAATAAATTTTGGCATTTTCTTGGTTCCCACAAGGGGAATCCACACACCCTAGGTCTCTTTCAAATCTCAGACATTTGGGGGGAAATTATGCAAATAAGGCCTAGATACCTTTTGTGGGAAAAAGCTATCAAGATTTAAGCGCGAAGAACCCCAAACATTGACAAACAAGCATTGGCATAGGCAATAGGTCTCGCCTTTGGGACCTTATAAGTGTTTAGCCATGCAGCACATTATCCCCTACCGGGCAGATTTCTGTAATGGAACTAGTACTTATGTAAAGTGCTTTGATACCTTAATTCACGCTACATAATGCAAAAATAAAAAGGAATGAAAGGAGAAGTGCTTGCAGATTTCTGAGGTGGGGGAGCGAAAAGATGCACTCTGAAGTGCCGGTGCTGAGCACCGGAAATCACCGGCTCAAATTAAGCACATTGTGCTAGATGTCCTATTCCCTCTGAGGGGGAGATGTTGATTCATCTATACCCAGTAGTGTAGCCAGCGTGTCATGGGCCATAGTGCAAAGGAGCTGATAGGACCTCCTGGCTGCTGTTCGAATTAAAAACACACAGCTATAATCAGTGCTAAGTGGGCCCCTCAGGCTTCTCTGCCCCAGTGCCACTGCACGTGTCCCACTAATTAAAGCCACGGCCCTGGCTAGTCAGTGTCTCAGTAAGAAACATTACTGGCACACTAATAGTGGGCTGGGAGGGAAGAATTATGCAAATAGGAAGAATGCTTTAACGCACGCAGTAATTTAGCTTTTTTGTAAACTTGTAAACCAGTTGTACCTGAATCAGCAGTGACTGTAGCAGGTTTCCTTGATAGCTTTAGTTTACATAAAGTTATTCATTGGTGAACTTCTAAGTTCAGCCGTGCATGAGCATGTCAGCAGGAATTAAGAGGTGGGGCGCTGGGGGCTGTGAGTGGGCGAATATGTCAGATATTTTCTTTGCATTGTCAGCATTCTGTCCATCATTTGTTTGCTGTAACACTTTTCGCCCTAAGTGGGATGGGTATGCCCAGACGTGGGTCCCTTGCTCACTGTGCCACTGGATTCAAGCAAGTCTGGCTGAAGAAGGGTGACATACCCTGAAACCGGTCCCAGGATGCTTGTTTCTGGTCCAGCGAGGACCTGGCCTGGCAGTTCGGTCTGGGCTGTTCCCATGGGCCACAGGGTCAAGACTGATTTGCATATGGCTGGGTCCAAACTGGGGTGGCGTAGTGGGCAAATGAACAATGGATTTAACCCAGATCTTTTGACTGGGGCAGAATGTTTGCATTGTCAGCATTCCGTCCATCATTTGTTTGCTGTAACAGATATTTTCTCATAGCAGCTGCGGCAGAGTGGGGCAGCGGTCTTTTCAGGGTCCCTCGCTGCAGCCCTCTTTCATTTTCAAAACGCTCACTATTGATCTCGCACAATACAAAACCCAAACTAGAACCGGTTCAGACCGGCAGTAGGAAAGGGGGAGGAAAGGGAAAAAAAACTGCCACTTTGACGTGCATCTAGTGAGCGAGCACCCAGTGCAGTGCAGCTGAGAGGCGCCAGCCGCGGCATACTGTGGCCCAGAAGCGGCGGTTACCAAGTAACCACCAGCCATAAATGGTGCTCAGTGCGTGTCTCGGGGAAGCACATCCAAAAGCGGGCAGCAACAGACGGGCGAGTAACAGCCACCGAGGCTCCTGCGGCCTCCGCCAGCCGGCCCCCATCAGCACCTCGGCTTAAGCCAATGCGAGCCCCACCAGGGGGCCCGCGCCGGGAAGTGGGCGCACAGGTAACACTGGCAGCGGGGTGCACGGGTTGGAAGAGCAGTTCCTGTGCACTCGCACCGCGTTCCTGCTTGCAGTTAGTGCAGCGGGCAGGAAGAACACAGCAAGCAGTTTATGTGCGGGCCAGTGGGTGGCACACTGACTGGACAGCTTTTCTTGCTAAGTTTAAAGGCAGTCAAGAGGGTGGAAGGCGAAGCCTGATAAACAAGCGCGGCCGCGAAAGTGAAAGCATTTGTAACCTGACCCAAAACAGATGGCAGCCTGTGTGCCGCTGCTGGCTCCTGAGAGCAAAACGCTCTGGGAGTAAACATTTCCGAACAAGTTGACAAGGGAGAGCGAGGGTGAGACAGGCAGTGGAGGAGCAAGCGATCGCGGCCACACCAATTGAAAACAGATGGCCCCTGCGAGCCGCTGCTCACTCCCCGCAAGGTGGATGCCAGCACAAGCACGAGTGCTTGAAAAGAGCTGACCAATTTCTAAAAGGTCATCTCCTAGAGCAGCGCATGCGCGCTGCACTAGGCTCGACCTAAAAAAAGGCTCAGTATTGGAGAGGTGGCAATGTCTGAGCAGTTAAAGGGTTAAAGCTAAGAAGTATGAGGGAGAGCCCCGCCCAGCCCCAAAATAACAAAGTAACTAAAGCAACACTGCCAACTACTGGTAAAAATAAAAAATAAACTGTCACATTAAAATGCAATTTTAAATTAATATTTTGGCAAAACAAAGGATAAGTATAGGCATTCTAAAATTAACTACCCTGTTATTAATCCCCTAAAATAAATAACAGAGTAATTAAGGGATATGAAATAACATGTAATCCATTTGAGACAATATGTCCATGTGTGTACTTTATGAAAATGCATTTTAATTATTCAAAATAAAAACAGGGTTTAGCTTCAAAAACGGGTTTGCAAAAATTACCAGCTTTTATATGGGGGATTGTGAGTTTGTTCTTAAAGTGGATACTCAAAGGATAATTCAAGCTGAATTGTCGAGACTTGCAGTTAATATTGTTTCTTTGATGTAGAATGTACCTGCAGTAATGGCGGTTTCTTTACTCCTGTGGATGTTTTTCTATTGGCTGAGCTTTTTATGACATACGTTTGGTGATTCTTTTTGATGTACTATGGTATTCAACACTGGCAATTCTGCTTGGGGTGCTCACCAGTTCAACTTTTTTGATGTGATCACTACTATAACCGGGGTGATATTTGTTAGCAGCTTGAGATGACTTTCAATGATCAGAAGTAGCTTTCATTATAGAAAAGTTTGGAGACTAATGTTCTATATGTTTGACATGGCTAGACGCACACTATTTCCACCAAACCATAACGTGTCTTCAATCAAAAGGCACTGACGTGACCCGCTTTTTCAGGCTCTGCTCTAGGGACATTTTTCACCTTAACCTAAATTTCACTTTCCACATTCCACTCCCTATATATTCAAATATTCCCTTTCACTGCATCCTTATCTTCTTCAATTATTCTTCGTCTCCGGTAAGGATTTAAATGTCTATTCTTTACTATTTAAGGACACCTGCAACTTTGAACTTAGACAAGGCCCATCTTCACTCACTTGGCTATGCAATTATATTCTTTTATTTTAGCATGTTCCTTTTTTTGATTCATGTACCAGATCACAGATCATCATGGCCCTCATCTGGGAAATTCTCTATTTCTCAAGTGTTACAGTCAATGTTTTTTTAACTTAACCATACTTATCAGCGTATGATTTAATAGGTCAGATAACACATTGCTGTGTTGAGCCAACGAATAATCATTAACTAGGCAAAACATTATTTTGAACTTATCTGAAACATGTCTACTGTCGGGATGGTCCTGTGAACTCAGTGGAGATGAACACCCATATACACTATTTATAAAAGAAACTACAAATCCCATGAGCACCAGGTGCCTATAACCATAGAGACTGTCTGTCCCTATATAAGGTATAACTGAGGTAACCACTTCCTCTTTCTTTGCTGCTCTGCAGCCAGTTAAATGCCTTTCCCTTACTACTCTCGCTGTGGTAGCGTATGAGTTCGGTCATTGGTTTATGTATTGTGGTACATTTAATTATCTTAAGGAATTTCGTGCTCTGCGCTCCTCAGTGCATGTTACTTGTTGGCAGTGTTGTCTGTTTGATTTCCTTATCGGCTTCCGCCCGCGTCAGTCAATCGCCGTGTGGGAGCGCTTCGGCCTTACCTGCCGGGCATGTGGTGCCCGAGGCAGTTTTTAGGTGGAGCGGGATTGCAGGGGCGAGGACCGCGCGTCGCATGATCGCGCTGAGTCCTCTTTCCATTGTGACAGACGGCCAATACCGCGCATGCGCGGCGGCCATTTTGGGTCATTCTCCAGTCGGAGATTGCTGATTTTGGCAGAGCGGGAAAACGCTACGAGTTTAAAAATGTATATTGGTCCGTCTACAGCCACTGGGACGCCCAACGCTCATAGGACGCTGAGGCTTTGCCTAGAGAGGTTTGGCAAGCCCTCCCTCCATCACATGAAATTTTTTGAATCTGTTTGGCTTGCCTGGGGTTGTTCCTCTCCCCCTTGACTCCTCACTAAACTTGTGTTGGCACTCATATTGTCATTCTATTGGCGGCCAGTACCTGTGATTTTGCGCAATGGCCGAATTCTTTTTTGAGGACGATTACCTTGAGTCTGAAACAACAGGTTCACTAGACCAGGACCTCGTGGAGGCCCTAGATGGAGGGGTACAACGCTCAGTTAATTCAGCCTTAGTGAGAGCGATTGTACCCCTCAAACACCACTTAAATAATTACACGCTTCAGCAGGGGTGGCTCCTTGCAGCAAGCTCTCGACCCAAAACCAGTGGCAAGAAGGGTTCCAACCCTCATACAGAGGATTTTGCTAGTCTCCCAAGTCCTTGGCGAACGACCACGCCTATACCTCGTCGGATGAGTCTAAGGACTCCATTCAGGGGGAGAATGGGGACTCCTTGTCAGAGAAGGATTCTGATCAGGAGGAAGCTCCCAGACCGGCGAAAAAACCCAGGAAGGAACACCACATTGATACCCCCTCAAAGTCCAAGCTCCTTGTGTTCGAGCTTGCAGACATCGTCCACCCTAATTCCACCACTTGGCTTCCGCCGCAGGACATCAGGGCACGACTTCGGTCAGAATGCCCGATACCGGATTTAGCGGCTCGGGTTGCGGATACCTCCGAGGTGGATCCTACTATACTCACTTACTTAACCCCTTCAGCGCAGCGCGGCGCGGATTTCCACGCTGTGCTGAAGGTTCGGTGCGTGGGCGGGGCCATGACGGAGCGGTTCCGTCATGCGCACTGCGCAACCGACATGCATGACGGAACCGCTCCGTCATGCGCATCGAAAGGGTTAAAGAAATATTCGAAGGATCCCAAGAAGGGCACAGACCGAGCTTCGCAGTCATGCCACGATAAAGAGCTAGATTTGTCAGGGCCTCTAACCAAAATTCTGGAGAAGGGGTTTCACGCCAAAGAATCCGGAGCTCCAGTAGACCCCGATGAACTCAACAGATGGGCGCAACGGGCAGTATGTCAGCTGGGCAACGCCAACTGCTCCATGTCCAGTGAGAGGAGACGGTCTATCCTCCTCAAACTGGACCCCAAGTTAGCGGAACTGTCCTCCTCGGAGGCGGGGCATGTGGCCAAGGGTCTCCTTTTTGGCCAGCCATTCTTGAAGAAACTCACCAAATTTGTGGCCACCTTCAGTGGCCTGGATAAAGCGCAGGAGTCCTTTAAGTGCGCTTTCCGGCTGGTTTTCACCAGGGCCGGACGATATTGAGGGTGGTCGTTCGGCTAAGGATCTAATCAAGGCGCCCCACGTTGCCAACATCACCAAAGAGGAGGGTATCAGGAACCCAACTCTGGAAACTCCTCCTTCTACCCCACCCGGAGAGCAAAGAACCGGTTCCGAAGGGGCAGGTTCGGTGGCAACCAGGGCGACCGCCAGAACGCTGGAACTACAGGTGAGTCTCATCTTGTGTTCGGAAGTGGTGTTGGGGGGACAAATCAACTCTTTCCTACAGGTCTGGCAAACGATCTCGCAAGATGCTTGGATCTTGGAGACGGTCCAGGGGTACAGACTGGAACTGTACGATACTCCCGCTCAGCAGTCTATTCCCTCTCCCATACATTTTTCCTGTCAGGAACAGAGTTTTATTACGGACGAGATACAATCTGTCCTGAGGAAAGGTGCTATTGTTGCCACTCAACTCCACCCTCTGGGTTTTATCAGCAATGTTTTCCTGGTTCAGAAAAAAGGGGGTGGGTCCAGGTTGGTCCTAAATTTGAAAGAGTTCAACGGGTGGATAATCTACCGCCACTTCAAGATGGAGGGCATCCATCTATTATGAGACCTTCTGCAGGAAGGGGATTGGATGGTCCGTCTAGACCTGAAAGACGCGTACCTATCCGTGCCCATCTACGCCCCCCCACCAACGGTTTCTTCACTTTCTCTGGGAGGGCTTCTGCTACGAATACAAAATCCTTCCCTTCGGACTTACGTCAGTACCATGGTGCTTCACGAAGCTTCTGCGTTCGGTAGTGGAATCTTTGAGAGCGCGCGGAGTTCGACTGATCGTCTACCTGAACGACATCATTATCATGGGCCGCTGCCCCCAACTGGTGATCACACACCTGGAATGGTCCATCAATTTGCTTAAGAGCCTGGGTTTCATGGTAAACACTCAGAATTCCATTCTGTCTCCCACACAATCTATCAAATTTCTGAGTAGCAGGACAAATGTTGATGACACTTTTTCTCAGAGAATTCTTAGTGTATCAGAGTGGCACCTTCAAGTTATGGTGCAGTGGAACAGTCGCCTGTGGCTCCTTTGATATGATAGGACCTGAGGAAATAATTATTTTTCTTTTTACCCCTATCTGAAAACGATTAGCTCTTGGTGTTAGCTTTACCTCAGTCCTCCAACCGCCTTTATTTTAACAAGCTACCAAAACACCATGTTTAGTAAACTATGTATTACAATGACAATCCAGTAAAACATAGTTATCTTTGGAAACAAAACGTCCCAAGGCAGAGAAAACCAGAGGCATCTTTCATAACATTTAGCGGCCGAGAGCTGGACTGAACAGCGGGCTTTAATTTTACCCAAAAACGCGGCTTGGAATGGAAGAGAACTCAGAGGACCAGCATTTAGCTGGCAAACATAAGCTTGAACGTCCATTTAAACTGAAATAAATTAACATGGCTTCCTCTTAACAACCTCCTTCCTTTCACCCACTGAACCCCACCTAATCAACCAATCAATATGCATTTATAAAGCGCAACAGCTACCTCGTCGGAGGTGTCCCGGTGCTAGTGCCGACTGACAGCAAAGATCAGTGAAGAAATACTACATCTGTGAGAAAAGTAGAGTCTTTACGGTCTTCCTGAACTCTAGTTCTGACTTGATCAGGTGCATATAAGGGGGCAAGGCGTTCCAAAGTTTGGCTGCCCAGACCAAGAAGGACCTTTCCCCTTGACACTCTTTGGCATATCGCGGCACAGGGACCAGACACGAGTGCCTAGATCTCAATATGCGGCCTTGATGATACAGGCTAAGCCTCTGCTTAAGATGGCAGGGGACCAAGCCTCTTATAGCTCTAATGAACTCCCACAGCCTTTTTCAGTCCCCTTGGATGCTCATCTTACTCTTGCACTACTTGACTTGTCCCTAAGCAGAACGTCTCTCCATGGAGAAGTCCTTCTCTGAGTGGGAGGTCCAAGCATCTGAATCTGACTGACTATGAGGCTTGATACGTACATTTGATGGCAGAGCAACGCTCAAGCACTCCGAGATGACAATCTACAGTTTAAGATACAATTATGAGGGGGCGTGGCTAGCAGCCAACAGGAATGGCCGCAGCTTGAGTGAGCTCCTTCTTCCCCGTATCGACATCCTTACATTATTCGCAGCCATCCACACACAAACTTACAGAAACGCATAGAGTCCAATTCCTTACCCCCTGGTGTGCGCGACGAGAGCTGTGACCCGCGGGGTGCCTCGGGCGATCGTTCCGGAGCTCCGCCATCAGAGCAGGCATGGCGGCATTGGCGGACTCCCGGTGAGAGGAGACTGTGGCGGTGGCCCCACAGCGGGTGATGAACCCAGGCCGCCTGACGGTGGGGGACGAGCCTCCGGGTGCCCAAGTGCCGGAATCTGCAGGCAGAACGACTGATTGTAATGACACCCACCATCGCCGTTGAGGACGAGACGATCGGGTGAGTGTGCGGACTACCCGAGTCCCCGGACTGGCGGCCTACACACGGGGAGGTTGCTGCCCTTGATCCAGCTTCTGGCGAGGTGAGGAAGCCCGGGCAGGCACACTGTGGCAAGTGGAGGCAGAGAGGGGGCCAGGCGCTGTGATTTCCCCGTGTGTTGCAGCCCCGATTGAGCCAGCAAATTACGTGAAGGAAGGGGCGGGGCGGATATGGATTCTCCGCTGCTGAAGTATCGGAGCTAGGCAAGGTCTGTGGCCGGACCGGCGGAGAGCTAATTAACGCCCTGCTGTTTAGGAGAGACCCGTAGCGCCATAATACGCCTAAGAACTGGGAACTACAAAGAGGGACAGGCGCTGGAGAATAATACTTTGCAAGGCTGGCTAAAGATTGTTGTGCAGTATTGGGGGAAGGAGGGCGCATATACTCCTGCCTATGCCAGGGAGGCAAAGGTTTCACTGGGCTGCGGCACGTTCAATGAGGGCGTTGAAGGCAGCAGTGTCCTCTGTGGGAGATGTTTTGGCGCCATAAAGCTGCGTGTCCTGGGTATCTGTAGCGGCACCCGGGTCTGCAGGGTCATCCCAAGCTTGATCTGGGACCTGCTGCTCCTCAGGATCTATATCCCTGGGGTAGGTGGTGTCATCACCCATGTAATCCTCCATTGCGTCCGTGTCGGAGGGCGTCGGAGAAAAGGACTGGGGATCTGGATAGGAGGTGTGGAGGCGTTCATATAGAACTGGTTCCGATTCTGCTGGCAGTTTTTGCTTTAGAGGGATTCTGTAAGAGTCCAAAGCCTGGTCGGAAGTGACCTTCCACTTTCGGAGCATGAGCCTGCCGGTGTCGGCATCGATGTATTGGGACGGTGAAGGCCCAGTAGGAGAGTGTCCAGTAGATGGGGACCGTGTCTGGGTGACACGTGTTCGGATCTCGAATAGTTTTGGCGCTGTGGACGGCGGCAAACCAAAAGTGATGTTGGCAGGTGCCGAAGGTGCCTTTGGAGCCTTTTTCGGCTCAGAGCCGGACGTGGCCTGGAGGGCTGCCTGTTCTCTGATACGTTGCAAGGACGCTGCAACTTGTCGCACCGAGAACGCCGAAGGTTCTTTGGTGCCGAGTGGTTCTGTGGAGGTAGGTGTGGACTTCTTCGAGGAGAGGTAGTAGCGGTCGACGGCGTCGATGACTGGACCGTAGTCGCTGCCTTCGCAGTGGATTCCGATGGAGCGGCCATTTTAACCTTGTTGGTCGGGGCCGATTGCTTCGGTGCCGGGGGCCGAGGCGCTTTGGTGGTACCGATGGCCTTCCTTTTTGGATCGGTGCCGACATCCGCTGCAGCGAGTTCGGCGCCGAAATCCCTTTTGGTGCGTTCGGAGCCGATGGTTTTGGCTGGCGTCGAAGGAGTGGAGGTCTTCGAGCCGACCAGTGCCAGTTTCACTTTCGGTTTCTGTTGAACCGGTGCGACGATTGGTTTCGTTGAAGGGAAACCAGTCTTTTTCGGTAACAATGGCTCTCGCTGGATGTTCGAGGCCGGGCCAGAGGGCGGGGCCGAAGAACTGCGGGATTGATCTCGGGTAAGGCCCGAAGGCGATCCCTCGACCGGAGCCTTAGACTGACGCACTTTAATAGCCTCCGTTTGGACGGGTAGGCCCTGATCTTCACCAGAGCTATCTTCTTCGGCCCCGAAGGCCTCATCGTAGTCCCCTACCTCATCGTCGGCTTCTTCCCTGTGAAAAAGCTCTTCATCTGCGTCTTCCGATCGGGAATCGTGTTCGGAAGCGGGGCTGGAGTTTATGTTTTCCACGCTTTCAACATCTTCGTCCTCGGTGCTGAAGATGTTGGTTGGGGCCGGTGCCGATTGCTGCGCTTCCAATCTCGCAGCTCGTCGATTCCGGAGAGTCTTCTTGGATCTGAATCTGGCACAGGCCATACATTTCGATTCGGCGTGATCCGGAGAGAGGCATTTGTTGCACACCGGGTGGACGTCGATATGTGGATATTTTGCGTGGCAAACAGGACACCGTTTGAATGGGGTCCTCGATTCCATCGTCGATGTAAGGTCGATGGTCGGATGAAACGGATCCGAAAAAAGTTGATAAGGTTGCTAAACTAGCAAGTAAGCTGTCGATACCGATCGGGAACAGTACCGACGAAAACTAAAGGCCTTTTGGCCTGAAACAAAATTTTCCTAACTTGAGTCAAGATAAGCACATCCAAACCCAATGGCGGAAAAAAACAATCTGAGGATGGAGAGGATGCCCATGCGCACTGTGGTCCAGGGGAGGAGTCACCTATCTCAGGATACTTCGAAGACTCTTCCAGGACAACAACGTGCAAACATCCGGACCCAACACTAGGCGGCGATCTATGCACAGATATGAATTCAGCAGCCCACATGCCTCGAACTAATATTCGCATCCTAGGCGTTCCGGAGCAGGCGGAGGGACCGGCAGCGGACCTATACGTGGAGAACTTGATCACTAAGCACCTCAAGCCTAAAACTCTGTCCAGTTACTTCTCCATTGAAAGAGCCCACAGAGTGCTGGGTGGCAGGCCAAAACCAGGGGCACCCCCGAGGCCACTAATCGCCCGTGTATTTAACTTTCGGGATAGAGATATTATCCTGCAGACTGCAAGATCTAGTCCCGCACTAAAAGTAGAGAACTATGAGGTGACATTCTTTCCTGACTTTACGGCCAAGGTCCAAGCTCAGCGTAGCAGTTTTCAGTTGGTGAAGAGGGAATTGCGGGACGGAGAAGTGAAATATGCAATGCTTTTCCCAGCAAAGTGGAGGGTGGAATCGGATGGGAAATCATGTTTTTTTGACTCACCGGAGGCTGTCTGGGAATGGATGGAAGGCTGAGTGGGCAAAGACGAGAGCGAGCGGGTAGACCTGGCCTGCAGAGAAGCATCACGGCGGAGGTTCGGAACACTGGCTCGGCGTTAGAGGGCAGCCAGATGACGGAGAGAGCCTGAAAACCCCTATGACTAATGTGAAGAACTGACACCCTGTTGGAAGCGCAAGTATGGGGGGGTGACAAGATTTAATTTACCCATCGGTGCCGGACATTGAAGTGGGGATAGGGCTGATCAGACCATGATGGGTGGGTTAATCGTAGGTGATTTAGAGAACACTGGGCTATTTGACATAAGTGGATGGCTTAATGTACAACCATTGTGATCTGTTTATGCGGGGAGGTGGGCTGACTAACCTCGTGCATCTTAAGCATTTTTTGGGGGGAGAGAGGCACTCTGCCGTGTTTGGGAGTGAGTAGTTTTAGATCCAAGGGCAGGGAGGTAGAGAGGGGGAGGGAACCAAAAGGTCAAGAAGTTGGGGACGTTTATGTGTTGACGGTTTAATTGGTATGTAATACAATTCACAGATTAAATTGTGTAAAATAGCCATATTGTACACAGGACCTAACTTTTTGGATGGGCAGGTACATATTTCGTATCCGTATATCATACTCCATAGATATGGAAATGGTATGAGGGGTGTGTATGGGGGGGATAAAGATAGAGTGCTTTCGGTATTGGCCTGGAATGTCAATGGTGTTGATGACAAAATTAAGAGAGGAATAGTGCAACAGTATTTAAAGCGCCATTCACCGGATGTGGTCTTATTGCAAGAAACGCATCTTGTGGGCCGGAAATCCAAGGCCCTCACCAGGTGGGGATACACACTTCTGGCTCATGTGGACTATACCACAGGTTCGAGGGGAACGGCTGTACTGGTTAGGAAGAGTGTACCTCTCATTGTTCAAAAGACATGGGCAGACCCAGGGGGGCGATTCGCTGGGGTAGGGGCCCAGTGGGATGGAAGGGACATCTGCCGCCCGCACTGGGTAAGACGGCATTAGAGGACCTGGGAAGTAGGCTGGCAGGACTCCGGGAGGGCACACTGATCATGGGAGGAGACTACAACATGACGATGGACGACACTATAGATCGTCACCCGCCGAGGTCTAGAGCTACCTCTAGTGTTCTCATGGCTGATTTCACAACGGCAATGGGGCTGACAGATGTGGGTCGAGAGCTTCAACCCACTGGCAGACAATTCACATATTTTTCTAATGTCCACCATAGACTATCACGCATTGATTACTTCCTTACACATATGTCCTCGATTGGTAATTTCGCCCAGTATAAAGTCTTACCCAGAGGTATATCAGACCACTCCCCTGTCTGGGTGGAATACACACACTGGGAAAGACAGGCAGGCACGCACTACTATCGTTCTCAACCCGTGGCTCTTACATATAGGAGATATTAGGGAGGCACTACTTAAGCGATCAACAAATTATTTCACCGAAAATGTAGGCTCGGTCGATTCTGCACAAACAATCTGGGAAGCTTACAAAGTGGTTTTGAAGGGGCAAGCTTTGTCATTGAAAATGGGCTATCTAGCTAAGAAACGTGAGCTTCTGACCCAGGTTGAGTTGGACCTCCTTGAATTGGAACGAGAGCACTCACAAAATCCCTCACCAGAGACGAGCCATAGGCTCTTAATGAAGTAAGATGAATACAAGATCAAAACCAGAGAACACATGATGGCTAAGAACCATGCCACCCAACATAGACTTTATGAACTAGGTGATAAAGCTGGTAGGACATTGGCGTGGCTGGAGAGGCGAGAGCAGGGTTCTAGATGGGTACATGCACTGATGACTCAGGGGGGTGAAACAGTGAAGAATCCGTATGAAATAGCTGAGGAATTTGCTGCTCATTTGGAGAGGGTCTACTCCCCCTCGTCCCATTACACGGCTGAAGAGTCCCGTCAGCTCCTCCGTGACAGTACTATACCGAGCCTCACGGATGTAGAAAGGATGTCCTTGGAGGTAGACCTCTTGATCGAAGAAATGAGCAAGGCCGTAGGGCAGATTAAATCCGGGAAGGCTATGGGGCCTAATGGTATACCAGTTGAGTTCTTGAAAGCTACCGCCTCTCTGACTGTGCCACACTTAAAAGCTATGTATGAAGAAAGTCTGGAGATGGGTAAGCTACCATTAGACCAGAGGCTGGACACCATTGTGGTTATCCACAAACAGGGCAAACCAGCAGATAGATGCGGCTCCTATCGGCCAATTTCACTGATTAATGTGGAGGCAAAAGTGCTGGCAAAAGTTCTGGCGAATAGGCTGGCGACGGTTATTACATCATTGATCCATCCAGACCAATCTGGCTTTATGCCGGGAAGGAATACGGCCCTCAATATACGACGTCTACATAATGTGATGGCCCGCAGGAACTGCATTGAGGAGGATGCGGCGGTGTTATCCCTGGACGCCTCGATGGCATTTGATTCTATAGAATGCCCGTATCTATTTGAAGTCCTGGAAAAGGTGAGATTGGGCCCGAAATTCATAGTATGGGTAAAGCTTCTATACACGGATGTGCTGGGACAAGTGAGGGTTAACAGTTATACATCCCGAACATTCCAGTTAAGAAGGGGTACTAGGCAAGGCTGCCCGCTCTCTCCGCTGATATTCTTGCTTCTGTTGGAGCCCCTTGCGGCCTGGGTTCGCAGAGATGTGATGGTGAGGGGGCTGCGGTGGGCGGACGGAGTAGAAGATCGCATCTCCTTATACGCAGACGACATACTGTTATACTTAGCCTCCCCGTATAAATCAATAAGCGTAGTCCTTGACATCTTCACGAATTTCGGCGAATACTTGGGGTATGCGATTAATTGCCACAATTCGGTACTGTTTATGCTGAAGGGACAAGTCCCCCGACTTCCGGCTGAATGCACGGTGGCGGTGGCTGAGGAGGGGTTTCGATATCTTGGGGTTTTTATCACATCAGACCCGATCTGTTTCTACAGATCCAATCTGGCCCACCCCTTGGCTCGGTTACGAGCAGATGTGAAACACTGGAGAACTCTGCCTTTAACACTGGTGGGGCTGGCTGCGCTCTTTAAGATGCTGGCCCTCCCTCGTTTTCTTTACATACTCCAAAATTGTCCACACAGAGTCCCAGACTCGTACTTTAGGGCGATCGAAGGTGAAATCCAAACGCTGTTGTGGGATGGGAAGGCCCCCAGGATAGTACTGACGAAACTGACAAAAGGCTGGTATGATGGAGGCATGGCTCTCCCTGACCTGCAACTCTACTACTGGGCGGCGCAGCTAGTGACCATAAACCATTGGATAGATCGCTCACCTGGCGACCCATCATATGCTCTGGATCGCTACCAAACTGATTGTTCCGGATATCTAGGGGCCCTATACACCAGTGATAGGAAAGATAGGGGGACATTTTTTGGACCGACTCAGCATACACTAGATATATGGCGCATAGCCGACGCTAGACTGGGATGGGCAGGAGTCCTCTCACAGGCGACGCCATTATGGTACACCCAGGAGCTGGGCATGTTATGTTATCAGCCCGGTTTCGATAAACGGGACCTCATTGGTATCTCCGCGGTGAAGGATTTGGTGAAGAAGGGAGCCATGCTTACGTTTGGGGACCTTCAAAGGCAATATCATCTGGCCCAAGGGGAACAGTACAGATATTTACAAATCAGTCATGAAATACGGGCAGCCTTTCCGTCTCTTAAAGATATACCACACTCGTCCCCACTAGAAGACCGCTTGTTGGACGGGCCCCTCGTCTCAAAGGCAATATCCCTGACTTACAAGAAGCTAAGTAATAATTTACCAAACACCTTTCCAAAACTCAGAGAGCGATGGCAGGATGACTTAGGCCTGATAGACGATGAAGACTGGCAGACGGCTCTCATGTCCCCCCAAGAGGCGTCCATCACCCTTAGATTTCGGCTGATCCAGCCTAGGGTACTTCACCAATCATACATCACGGGGATAGTTCTGGCGAAAATAGGTGCTAGACCGGACGATCTCTGTGTGAGGGGATGCGGACAACAGGCCACATTCTATCATACGTTATGGAGTTGGCCAAAGATACGTGCCCTATGGGAGGGAGCGTCAACTCATATGCAGACTGCTTTAAGGAAAGAAATAGTATTGAAGCCACAACTGGGTATATTAAACATATGGGAGGCGACTGACCTCACGGACGTTGAACAGCAATTCACAACACTGGGGTACACATTGGTTAAACGAGAACTGGCGAGAGGTTGGGAGGGAACAGACCCACCGTTCGTCACCCTATGGGCTAGGGAAATGGACAGATGTATTCTTGCAGAAACTGAGGTTTTAAGATGAGGGGGTGCCCCAAAAAATAGGATATGAAGTGGTCGCAATGGAATAAGTATAGAGGAGAGCCATGTGTGTCGCCTACAGTTGAACTGGAGTTGAATAGACGTGTTGAACAAGAAAGTGTTACTTAAAGGTAATGTACATCTATGAATGCCCAGCTGTTATGTTGTGTATCCTGAACATGTCGTCCACCCTTGTATATATGTCTGTAATTAAAACCAATAAACAAATTTAATTTAAAAAAAAAATGTAAAATTTTTTTTTTTTTAAAAGATACAATTATGAGGCACAATTTTGTACAGCGGGGGAGACATCCACTTTAATTCTGTTGGGTGAAAAATA
This sequence comes from Triturus cristatus, assembly GCF_964204655.1. Lineage (NCBI taxonomy): Eukaryota > Metazoa > Chordata > Amphibia > Caudata > Salamandridae > Triturus > Triturus cristatus. The sequence goes on from NC_140590.1 coordinate 1,360,348,852, forward strand.
CTTACATTTTTTTTTTTTTAAATGATGACAGTACAATTAGCTGCAGATTAAACAAATGTGTGGAGTGGGGAACAAGGCATTCCGTAGTTAGTAGTCGGAGGCGTAGGGAACTTAATAGTATTAGAAGCCATAGTAAATACCTACTTTATTGTTTCACTACAGTGCTGACCAGTCATTTGAAAATTTCAGAGGACTAAGGAAAAAAAGGGAAGAGGGAAAAATATCAGAGGAGGTTATCCTTGGAAAAAAGTTTGAGAGGCCAGCCCTGCAATGAAGTTCAAACAATAGTAAAAGTAATGCCGGCTCCATCATAGTTCGATTTGCAAGTTGTTTCCACCAAAACGTCTTCCTTTTATTTCTCAGAAGCTTCACAATAAAGGTAGTCATGATTATTCACGTCTAGATAAACTAAATTGCAAGAGTCTAGCAGCTGCATGGAGAGATTGCTAAATTTAGGGATTAAGAACAATATAAGAAAAACATAACCGGAAATACTTCAAAACATTTGGATGACAAGAACAGACCGATACCACGGTGTTGAACACAAAGGTAACCACTGTCTTTTTCAAAATCAAAACATGTCCATGCAGCCAACACTCGATTCAGAGCCTTAAAAGAAAAGCACTGAACGCCGAACCATGCCAAAAAAGGTAAATATTTTTGTCTTGCCCATGGGTATATAACAGAGCCTGGTTGCTAAGCAAGACTGTTGTACGCAAACATTCCACATAAATGTGCATCCTCCCACAGTGCACTTTTCGTTCATTCGGCTTTTTATGAATCAGATTGCTAAAGCAGGATGTTGCACAAACCATGGAACAGCATGGAAACCATGGTGAATACATGTCTGTGGCTAATAGCTTGTATGCTCTGCATTATCTAAAGCTGTGGACCTTGACAAAAAAGTAATTTAAACTGGATTCCATTATTGTATTTCATGTTCACTGGGAAACCCCCTCCTGACGACCTTGTTCTCAAAAATGTCACTCAATAGCTTTATGGCACTTGTTGTAAAGATCTCCTTTAGCTACGTCATCTTAATTCGCTGTGATATTAGACTGTAACTAAGGTGTATTCCAATAGGCAAGATTTACATTGGCCAGACTTGATATCTCCTCCCTAAGCTGTTCTCATTGTTCCATGTCGTCATTCATTATTGGCACCAATATACCTCTCTTAATCAGTGGTTAATTTGTCCCCAAAAAACATAAGTGCCGGGGCTCTCGTCAGGAGGCTGCTTACACCAGCCCATTTCTCCGGTTAGCGCCGCTGAAAACAGAAGCTACAAATGAAAGTGAGGAGACATAATGGCCAGAGCGGCTGACATCGGAGCTGGGGAACCAGCTCTGAGTGTCGGTGTCAGTTCAACATCATGTGATTCTGGACAAATCACTTAATCTACCCATGTCTACTATAAATAAATGTGTCCTTAATTAACTGCTGCTCGTGAAAAGCGCCGGTGTTGATGATTAAGTGCCGGTACTGAGCACCGCAAACCACCGGCTCAAATTAAGCACTGCTTTTAATCTTATTTTGGTCTAAATTGTCCCGATATTGCACATAGGTTATTTTTATCAAGTACACATAGAAGGAATGCTTGCAATTTGATTAACCATTTGCAATCACTCGGGTAGCATTCCAACCCATCGTTTATTTGCATATGGCTGGGTCCAAACTGAGGTGGCATGGTGTGCAAAATCTAGATAGACTGGGATGCAGCCCAAGTGATTACCAGTGAATCCAAGCTAATTCAAGCATTCCGTCCAACACTTCTTTGTACTTTCTGCCAAGTCCCAATCCCCGCAAGAGCTACAAATTATTCATCTATTGATAATCATCCTGAAACTATTAACAGTTCTTCCATCAATGTTTCCCCAAAACCTGCCAAACCTTCCCTTTCTTCTGATGCCCAAACCTGCGACAAATATTTCTAGATCTGTAATACCACCAACATCAGCTTTTGAAAATTCTAACCACTTGCGTTTTAAAACAAATTAATCCAGATCCACCAGTACATACACCAACCTTTTCCAGCATTCGAGAGAGACAAACAAATAGTTGAACGTTTATCTAACCAGGCACACATTCTAATTGACATTTATTCTGTAATGTCCAGCTACCAAGTATGCAACGTATGATGAGCCTTTATTAGGTTCCTGGGGTCTAAAACATATGAAAAGGGATTTGTGAGCTGATCAAAAAACAAACATGTTCTCAAATATACCATCCTAAAGTAATTAGTTGCACTAACTAAAGGTAACTTAGTCTAAATCTCAGTATCCCTGCATAAGTCGTCAAATGTGAAACAAAAGACACAGTTCACTTGCAAGTAGCTCATTACAGTGAGAGCACAGCCCGCGTCATAGAAGCTCACATGCACTGCAACCACTAAAAAGCTTTCGTCCACATGTAAACCTCGATCAACTCCATTCCTTTGTGAAAGGTTTACAGTTTTCTACCCTATGCAGCAGTATACTCAACATCCTAAAAGATTCCATAAGCTTCTAATAGTATTCTGCAACACTCTCAGAAGAGCATAATTGTTCTTTATCGTTGCATGCAAGTCCATCTCAAGAAGCTTCCACCAAGCAAGATTTCAGATTTGCGCCTTCTTTAGAATCTTTCAACATAAACAATGAATTTCTTGCAATATAAATTTCGCCTTTTGAAGAGTTAGACCCACACTGCATAACATGCTAAACAAACGTTAGCAGTCTTTGTTATGCATTTACCCAAAAATGAAATGCCATCTAAAAACCAGTGTAGTATGGGACTTTCAGTATCGCGCGCCGGGTAGAGTGTTAGGCGCGCGATGCTGCTAGGTGATGTGGATAATGTATTAAGTGTACTTTTGAATACGGCTCGGGGCATGGCGTTCGGCTCACGGGCGTTCCGATGGTGTTAGGTCAGTTGCCGTCTGGACGTCTATGTGAGCGGGCGCTCATGTCACGGGTGGAGTGTTTTCTGTAAACTAAATAAACCTTTGAGGACTTACCACGATACCGAGTGGCTTATTTCATCTGGCGACGATTGGGATTTGCTCCACCCGTCGGACCACGCAGACTTTGAGGGCGTTTCATGAAAGTCAACACGACTTCGGAAGTTGGAGGAACGTTGAAACCTCGTCCATCACTTGATTTCGACGTCTGCTGTTCCTTCGACATTGCCGTTTCTTCAAGGATTCCTGTGGTGAGGTGCAGGCATACGGAGGTTCTGGCTTTCAGAGGAGGTAAAGTGTTTGAGCGCTCCTCGCGCATGACGAAGTGGGAGTATCGAAGTCTCCACGCATGCGCATAGCTTTTCGCCGGACTTCATACCCTCTGGGTGACGTCAGCGCGTGATTAGCGCGACGCCATTTTGGATTGGGATCGAAAAGTTGCAACTCCGCCGGTACAAAAGGGGAAACCGGCCATTTACTGCCTGTGTGTGTGTCGGATTCGACGATACACACGTCATAACTGGGGATTTTGCTTTAAATCCACCATACATTCAAGGAGACTGTACTATTTTATTTTTCAACGTGCTTGAGGATATTGGAGAGGCATAAATTTATTTTTCTTGGCATTTATTCATTTATTTATTTTTAAAGTTTAAAAAAAAAAAGGGAAAGAATGGCTACAAGCAACCAACAAAGTAACCTCAGTTTTACTCAACCACCACCTTTTCTAAGCAAACCTGGTAGCCCACCCATCATCTGGTTGGAATGGTTTAGACTGTTCGAGAACCATTTGGTGGCCATAGATGCTGACAGTTATTCTCCCGCACGAAAGTTCGCTATTCTTTTTGGTTGCCTGGGTCAAGCGGCACAGAGAATTTTCCATAGTATTGTTCCTATTCCTCCACCAGCCGCTCAGTCTGGGGATAACCGATGGAATGTGTATGTGGAGGCTGTCGCTAGACTCAAAAAGCAATTTGATGACGAGCCTAATATTATGTTGGAGCGGCATAACTTTTATGCTCGTAAGCAAAAGGAGGAAGAAAAGGTGGAGGAGTACGTCTCCGCTCTTAGAGTCTTGGCTACCACCTGTGGTTTTGGTCCCCTTTCCGATGATTATATTAGAGATCAATTTGTTTTTAATTGCGTATCTTATAAAATTAGACAAAGGATTTGGAGTTGTAAAAATCCTCCTTTGTCTGAGGTTATTGAGCTGGCTCTTAGCATTGAGCGGTCAACAATCACAAGTAAGGTTATGCAAGCTGACGCAAAACCAGGTATTAACGCTATGGACTCGATTGAACCTGATCAAGAAAGTTCTTTAGCGTTAGTTAATGTTAAGCCTAAGGGAGCAAAATTTGTACAGAAAAAACAAAACATATTTTGTTACAGGTGTGGATCTAGAAATCACATCGGTAATTTTCCAGGATGTCCAGCAATTTCAAGGCGTTGTGTAATTTGCAAAAAAGTGGGCCATTTTCAAGGGGTTTGCAGAAACGTTAAGAAGCCAATGAGCATTCGGTACTTACAGTCTGAAGTTGATGAGTGTACAAGTTCGTTAAACAATGTTATTGTAACTTTAGAATGTGGAACGTGTTGTATAAAAGGTCCGTTATGTTCAGCGGACATTGATAATGTTTCTTTACAGGTTATGGCGGATTCAGGGTCGCCCATAACAACTTTGAGAGACACAACTTTTTATGAATGTTGGAAGAACAAAGAACTACTTGTATCTGATGTACACCCCAAAGCCTTCGGGGAAAAGGACATAGATATGTTGGGGTATTTCACGGGCATGGTAAAATGTCTAGGTAGAGAAACCATCACAAAAATTTATGTGGCAATAAAGGGCAAGAACCTAATCGGGTGGAAGGATTTAGCCCGAATGGGGTTGTATTTGGTTCCGGGTGATGAGAACCCGATTAAAGTGGGAAAGATGCCCATGTCGGATATCAAGATGATAGAGACTGATTGTAACAATGAGGTACAAGAGTTGCTCAAGGAATTTAAACTGGTTTTTAGAGAGGTAGTTGGGAAAGTTAAGGGGGTGGTGCACCACATTAAGCTTGTTCCGGGGGCACAACCCGTTTCTCACAAGGTTCGCTCGGTTCCTATGAGCGTTCGTGAGGACCTTAAACTTATGCTGAAAAACTTATGTGAGCAGAATATTATAACTCCTACGGATTCTTCTCAGTGGGTGGCTCCCATCGTGGTCGCTCGGAAAAAATCGGGCGAGATTAGGCTTTGCGCTGACTTGCGCACCCTCAATAAAAATATTGTGGTGGACTGCCACCCACTGCCCAGAATTCATGAGTTACTAGCGAATCTAGGTGGCGCAAAGTGGTTTTCATTAATCGATCTTAGATCTGCGTACCACCAAGTGCCATTGTCAGAGGAATCTCAAGAGCTTACCACCTTTGTGACACCATTTGGGGCGTATAAGTTTCTTCGGCTTCCGTTTGGATTGGCATCTGCAGGGAGCGTGTTTCAAAAGTTAATGGATACCCTGTTCGGGGGGATTGTGGGGGTCCAGGCGTACTTGGATGATATTTTAATTTATGCCAGGTCTCGCGTAGAACACGATAAAATATTGAGGGAAGTCCTGACCGTTCTTGAGTCCAGGGAAATGACTGTAAGGGCAGACAAATGCAAGTTCGCAGTACAAGAGGTGGAATATTTAGGACACTTAGTATCTGAGAATGGAATTAAACCCAAGTTCTCTGTGATTAGAGCGATAGAGGAAGCTAGAGCTCCAAGCGACAAGGACGCTTTGCGTTCATTTCTGGGGTTGGCAGAATACTATGCTAGGTTTGTGCCTAATTACGCGCAGTCGGTTGAGCCAATGCGTGAGTTGCTTAAAAAGGGACGCAGTTTCAAATGGAACGATGACTTGGAATCGGCGTTTAAAAATGTTAAAAAGCTGATTGTATCTGCTCAGGCTTTGTTTGCCTTTAGGGACGATTGCGTGTCCCTTATAACCGTAGATGCCAGTATGTCCGGGTTAGGAGCGGTGTTGAGTCAGAGGGTAAACGGACATGAACAGACTGTGGCATTTGCTTCCCGGTCGTTGAAACAGTGCGAAAGGTTGTACAGCACGATTGAGAGGGAAGCGCTTGCGTGTGCGTGGGCCATTCATAAGTTCAGAATGTATATTTGGGGACGGAAGTTTGAATTGATTACGGACCATAAGCCTTTGGTGTATATTTTTAACAATATCAATTCGTCCAGCATGTCAGCTAGGTTGATGCGGTTAGTTTCCAAAGTCCAAGAATTTAATTTTTCGGTTAGACATATTCCAGGTGGGAAGAATTTTAGAGCGGACTGTTTGTCTAGGCTGTCTATGGAGAAGGACGATGTAGATGATGTTATGTTGGATGATGTGGAATGTGTGGCGGTGGTGGATGCGATTCAGGTGTGTGATTCGGTTTTGTCTGAGAGTGCGTGGAAAGACGCGTGTGACTCGGATGCAACCCTTAGGAAGGTGGTTGAGTATTCATCTAGTACATGGCCTGACTCAAGAAATCTAGCCGGAGATCTTAGGGTTTTCGCCCAGGTGGCAAGTGAATTGTCAGTTGAAAACGGGGTTGTTCTGCGGGGGGACAAGTTTGTCCCTCCGTGTGGCTTGCGTCCTACGATTATTAATAATGCCCACGCTGGTCATTTAGGGTCCACTAAAACTGCTATGAAGATTAAGCAGCATTATTGGTGGCCTGCTATTGACGCACAGGTGAAATCTGCTATTGACAACTGCCCTGAGTGCTTATTGTCAGATAAACATTGGCGTACGTTGAAAACCCCGCTCCATCCTACTGAATTCCCGGGTGCTCCTTGGGAAAAAATTGGTCTGGATTTTTCTGGGCCCTATTCTGTGCTTAATCAGGATAAAAAATTCATTTTATTGGCAGTGGATTATTTTTCGAAATGGATGTACTATAGTTTCATTGAGTCTCCTGATACGGAGTCAACTTTGACGTTTTTAAGGGACATTTTTTCAATCGAGGGTGCCCCAAAGGTTATTGTCACTGATAATGGTACACATTTTGTGTCGGAAAAAATGTGTGAATTTTTGAAACAGCTTGATGTGAAACATCTTAGGGTGGCACTGTATTCCCCAACTTCCAACGGATTGGTTGAAAGGGGGAATAAGATTGTGAAAGAGGGCATTCAGACTGCTTTGGCGGCAGGGTTGGATGTTAATGCATTTTTAGTGGAAAAATTATGGAGCTATAATACCTCTCCTCATTGTACGACCGGAGTTTCACCTTTTTCGTTGTTAAGGGGTAGAGAAGCTCACACGTCTCTGTTTCCGTCTTGGTTAAAGGAAAGGTCTGTTGAAAAAAGAATAGATATTGAGGAGGTTGCAAAGAGGGTTTACTCTAAGCAGTTACTGATGAAGGAAAATTTTGAAAAAAGGGAACACCCTATAGCGGAAGACGTAGTTGTGGGAGATTGGGTCCTGATCAGGAAACCAACTAGAGTGAGGAAAGGGGAATCAAAGTTTTTGAGACCTGAAAGAGTGTGCAATGTAAGTAAGGGGGCCGCTTTTGTGGGAAATAAAGGGTGGTGGAACAAAAGGCAGCTCGTAAAAATTTCTGATGTACAAGCCAATATCTTGTTGAAGAGACAGGATAACGAGGGTGATGGGCTCCATTGGGAGCATTGGTTAGAGCCGGGTAAGCCCCAGTCTGGTGCATGTGCCTCGTCTGATGTTGTTCATAATTCTCACGACACGGCTTCGGGGTCCATTGGGCAGGATTTGCGCTCTAGTGGCTATAAGAGTTCAACGCAGTCTTATGGGGGCATGAGCAGTGTCCATACTTCTAGGGGTCGCGTTTCTAGGATTCCCAGGAGACTTATGGATTTTGTTAAATAATATGTGTGTTAGATATGAGTTGCCAAGTTTTTTTTTGTTTTGAAAAAAAAGGGAAAATAGGATGTTTGAAATGTTATTTGTACTGTAGAGATTTAGTTTTTGTATGTTTTACTTTCTTTGTTTTGTAAAAGGGGGAAGGTGATGTAGTATGGGACTTTCAGTATCGCGCGCCGGGTAGAGTGTTAGGCGCGCGATGCTGCTAGGTGATGTGGATAATGTATTAAGTGTACTTTTGAATACGGCTCGGGGCATGGCGTTCGGCTCACGGGCGTTCCGATGGTGTTAGGTCAGTTGCCGTCTGGACGTCTATGTGAGCGGGCGCTCATGTCACGGGTGGAGTGTTTTCTGTAAACTAAATAAACCTTTGAGGACTTACCACGATACCGAGTGGCTTATTTCAACCAGACATTGTTATCATGCCCCTTAAACAAATCGGGCATTTTTCTCTAGGAGACAGAGTCCAATGAAGATAGCCCAACTGACAACTCTGCAAAATTAAAAAAATTCTTAGGTGGTGAATCTGAAAATGAATCTGAAGTAAAGCAGATTTCAAATTTATTTTAATGAAGTACTTTCTGTGCACATTTCCATCATCAATTGCATCTCAAAGGTTGAATAGGAAAATCTAACCCACAAAAAGTCACTTGTTCCGACTTCTGAAGTACATATAAAACATTTTATTGGCATGGACTGCAGGTGATCACCACAGTGGATAGCCAATATGTTCTACTGAACTCATTTCACCACCTTCAGAAGCATCCCTTTCAGTTGTAGTCTAGTGAAGCCGGCACCTTCGACATTTTCACATGAATGGCAGAATTCTAGATTATGATTTCATGCAGCTAATCTCCCAAACTACTTTGCCTTTACACTTCATATTGTATCAACATCTCTTAAATACTTGCACCATTTGCAAGATCACCTCAAAATCAGGACAGGACTCCTTTTTTAAAAAAAACTCTGCATCCATTGCTGCCATTTATTTAAAGTTTACTTTTGTTAAGTATGTTTTCTTTCAACAATTTTACTAAACATTGATTATGACCGTACTAACACAGAACTTTAAGAAATCCAAGCCTCACAACTTCACCACACGCTACCACCTCACAATACGGTTTCTCCATACAAACACTCCCTCCCCCACAGCTCTTACTCGTTCCCAATACTCAATACAAACTCATCTATCTTCTGATAGTCTGCCATCCCTTTTACAACCTTCATTTGTCACATTTAAGCTTTACCATTCTTGACACCAGTTCTCCTTTTTTCACGGCTTCGTTATTTTTAACACACACAACGCTTCCAAATTTCTTTTTCCTTATTGCCATATCAACCATATAAGGCATTGGCTCTTCAGTTAATTTACTAATAGTACATTTCATACTTTTGCTGTACTACAGCTTCTTGCTTTCACGTATAGCACTGTATAATTAATTGACTATGAACAGCTGCTATGTGGCTTAAATCAGTCACCTTCCTCGAAACTGTACACAGAAAGGCAAATTTGTTCACGCAAATTTGAAGTCTAGTAGAAAACGTATACATTTCTTTAAGTGAATTCATACTTTTCCCAAAATGTATGTCTAGACATTTCATAGCTTCCTCATGCAAATCCTTACTTGTATTCCCTTTTCCCCATCAACTGCTCTATAAATAAACCCAAAATCGTCTTACCTACCTTCGAACAGAGCATTCATTAACATGCACTCTTTCTCCCTGATCTGCAGTACAAACTAACATTTCTAAGCTTTTCTTGAACGTTTTTGCCATTCACTTCAATGTACTGGAAAACTATATGGGCTCTGCAAAAAAAAAATTACAAAAAATTGGGGGGTAAGACCGCTTAACATCGTTGTGGTCATCTGCAACAAGCTACTGTATACACATCTGTCTCTACTGTATAAAAAAGAAAAGAAAAAAACAAGCACTGCCTCCTTCAGCATGTCTTGCAATGCCTAGAAGGGAGGAGGGAAGAGGGCGATCATACGTTATACAGTGTGATGGCCAAACAGAACGTTCTCTTCATGAAATTGCCGGGGAGGGAGCTCAGCACATAAAGGAGGGGCATTTAAACAAATGCACCAATAACATGCCAGCATTTCTAAACGACACAGATAACAACCAATGGCATTCAGTGGGAATGCCAAATGCCCATAGAAGAGATACAACAGGTCAGACAGAGCAAGCGCTTTTGAGGCTCGACTTAAAAACAGCCCTCCCTCCATCAAAAAAGTGCAAAGAGCACCCAAGCTAACAAATCACCATGAAGTTCTCCCTTGTTTCATACGTTGCCATTACACTCCAATGCCGTTTTACTCCTCAATTTCATTTCGCCTTCAAGGGCATAGAACGAACACCCACCTAAGGTGCCTGTATCTTACAAAGAGACTTCAATTAACTGCCACATAAAGCAACAAATTATTTTAATGCCCTGCTGCTCTGCCATTCCAAGCCTAAGTAAGACTCCTTGCTCTCACTAGCTGACTGCATTTATAAAGCATACACAACTCATTAAGGTTTCAAGGAGCCAGTCTTAATTAAGCTGCCTAGGCAAACAAGTAAGTTCTTGGCTATTTCCTGAAACGTAAAAGTGAGGTGGAGGCCCTTATGTTGAGGTAATAAACTCCAAATCAAGGGGAATTGTGACAAAATATAGCATCCACTCCAAAGAAAGTTTACATTTTTGAGCCTTCAACAAGTCTTATTTTTTGCTGCAAAGGTCCAGGCTACTACTGTAATGAGTGATCTTAGCTGCAAGGTAACTTAGAGATAGCAGATTTAAACATTTAACATGATTTACATATAATGTAAGCACTGGGGACAAGCTGCCAGTGGACTTCCTTAAATTCAACCAAAATATGAACTTTTTTGGTTAGTTCTGTAAAGGCCTCTATGCCATACTCTGTAGGCTTTGGAGCAGGGCATAAAGGGTGTTAGAAAGGCCACAGTAAATAGCATTGCACTGGTTCAACCATGGGTTTAGTACTGCATCTACTACTATTGGTAGGCAGTATGGCACGTTTCTTCTGAGAGAGAAGGGGAAGGATAGGTTCAATTTTTTTTCCGCTGTAAAAGAGTTTTGATCACGCTACTAACATGTACACAGATCATAGTAGAGTAGTGTCTTCATTCTTTTATTCTTGTTTGTGGAATCTTCATATGCATTTTGTAAGCCAGATCAGTTAGACTTATTTCCCTACTCCGGTGGACTATGTGGGTTGGAATTATCACCACACGATAATAAGTCTAATGGAAGACAGTGAAGCCTTGAAAAAGTTGCATGTATATATAAACTGAGGCGATGAAACACGTGTTGGCTGTCAATCTGGCTTACAAAACTGCATATGAAGATTCCACAAACAAGAATAAAAGAATGAAGACACTACTATGATCTGTGTATATACTTGTGGTGACATACTATTGCTACTGCTGTCATTTTCTATGTAAATTGAACTTTACGTGTGCTAGGGATTTGAAAGTACTAGAGGTGTAGCTTGGGCCGCAGGATTTGGGGAGGTAGGTGGTTCTCTCCACCTTTTAGCACCGTACTAATAGAGATAGGACAAATTATACTTAGTGAACATACCCAGTGGGTGCCGGCATCCTATAACAATACCACCATTTCTTTTTGTGTCACACGCTACTAACATGGGTCCCAACGATATTCAAGCAACAGACACTACTCCTAAGTTCTTAAACTCTGAAGGGATGGCCTCCCATTGGTACCAAAAATAAGGCCTCTGTTTTAGCGTTGTTCAACTGGAGGAAAACTAAAATTCCTCCCTATATGGATAACCGAAAAAACCAACTGCTGTAGCTCTCTTTCAGGCAGATGATTGGGGGGAAACCTGATATAATTTTGGGTATCCGAGATGTAGGATAGAACCGACATCTGGAACCATTTCTAGGGATCACAAAGTGAGCACAAGTACGTATATTAACACTTGGCGATAAAGAGGAACCGCATGGGGCTGCAAAATCAGATCTCCAAATCTTAGAAAGTTAAGAACACGCTTTGACCCGCTATAATCTATTGATCAAACCATTTTAATGTATCATCTGCTCCAGAACCGTGGAAGAATCTTCCTCATTTATGAATATATATATATATATATATATATATATATATATATATATATATATATATATATATATATATATATACACACACTGTTATTTTTTGCAAAGTAAGGCTGTTTCTTTACCATAGCACAATCATTCTTAGATTAAATAGAGTACATTATGGAGAGAGTCTGTGAACTATTGTAATTGTTGAACAGCTACTTTTCCCCAGTGCACTGACCCCCACCAGCAGAGCAGTGATAGGCTGGATGTTGCCAGGGTCTTGGAGTGAGAGAATGGGTTTTATAATGAGGATGTAATGAATGTGAGCTTTCCTTCAGGGAGCTGGGTAACTAGACCTTCAGATGGAGAGGTTGACATGATGGAGAACAGTAGGAGAGGAAGATATTCAATTTTGTTTAAGAGCCCATCCCACTGCAGGGTCTCTGAGTGAGTACATACGATTTAGATTCACCAATAGAGTATTAACCTTTTCAAGAAAGGAAAAGTTAGAGAGGAATTTAACAGAACTCTGAGTGAGTGGTCAACTGCTCAGGTCTGGTCGGAACCTTACCAATTTCTATGTCCTCAGATTTTGCAGGCATTCTATTAAATCAACACAATATTGCTTCCCTCAACAAGTGGACACCTCTTTTTCCCCTACTTGGTCTTCATGCATCTAGTTTTCTGCTTAAAGGAAGCAAGTTTTGTTGTGAATAAGTCTGTTTTAGGAGAATGAACTCTAATTGGATAAGATAAAATTTATCTCATCAGATCTTCAAGCGCAGAGGTGCAAGGGTGAGAATTATTACAACAGAGGTTTTGATGTTAAATGGGATCAAAAGGAGCCTTAAGTTAGCTACACCAACATCAAAATGCCCTTTTTGAAATAGGAACACAAACTCGAGCATCTTCAGCCAAGGAATCAGGATAGGAAAGCAAAAAATAAAGGTAGGAGAGATCTGACCGAATGCGCCAATTGATAATAATGGAGGTATTCTTGTTTTGGTGAAAATATTCCTAGCCAACCATGACCTTTTAAATGTGTAGCGCTGTGGGTATCTTTAATAAGGCTCTTGCCAATATAATATGGCCAGATGACACATCCAGCAAAACACACACGATGATGGACGGAATATTGCACATTGCCAAAACATTCACCCCCAGTCACAGATCTGGGTTTAATCCATTGTTATTTTGCTCACCACGCCACCCCAGTTCAGACATGGCCATATGCAAATCAGTCTTGACCCTGGGCCTCATGGGAACAGTCCAGCCCGAACTGCCAAGCCAGGTCCTCCCTGGACCGGAAACAAGCATCCTAGGACCGGTTTCGGGGTTTCACCCCTCTTCAGCCAGGATAGCTTGATTCCAGTGGCACAGTGAGCCCAGGACCCACGTCTGGGCATACCTGGCGCACTTAGGGCGAGAAAGCAATTAATGGACGGAATGCAAAACAAATCAAAACATTCACCCCCAGTCAAGAGATCTGGGTTAAATCCATCATTTGTTTGCCCACCATGCCACCCCAGTTTAGACCTGGCCATATGCAAATCAGTCTTGAGCCCAGATGACACATCCAACCAAGCATTAAAGTCTTTCAAGATGGCAACCGATGAAAAATGTATGGCAATGGTGTCAAGATGTCCAAGAAGACCTGTGTGTTATATATAATGACATGGGCAACGTTAGCAGAAAAAGAAAGGAATATGCTACTTACCAGTATGCATCTGTTCTTGGCATGTAGAGCTGCAGATCTACACACTTTTGCATAGATCGCCATCTGGTGTTGGGTTCGGATGTTTGCACTTGTTTTTGTCCTGGAAAGTGTTTTGAAGTCACCAGGTATGTGACTCCTCCTTAGGATCATAGTGTGCATGGGCATCGGCTCCATCCTCAGATTGTTTTTCGCCAGCAGGGAAATGATGGAGCTTTGTAAGAAACAGGAAGATGCCCTTGTATAGAGTATCTATATAAGATAATACTGGAGCACATAAAGGAAGCCGGGGAGGCGGGTGCGCGTGTGTAGATCTGCAGCTCTACATGCCAAGAACAGATGCATACTGGTAAGTAGCATATTCCGTTCGAGGCATATGAGCTGCAGATTACACACTTTTGCATAGATTGTATAGCAGTCCCACGTCTAGCGGCGGCCACCATTATCTGTTACAGCAGTCTGAAATAGGGTTTTGAGTACAGCTTGGCCCACACTGGCTTGTTGTTTTGTTTGCACATCTACACAGTAGTGTTTAGTGAACGTATGTGGTGTAGACCATGTAGCTGCTTTGCAGATATCATCTAATGGAATGTTGCCTAAGAATGCCATAGAAGCCCCTATTTTTCTTGTAGAGTGGGCTCTAGGAGGAACAGTTAAAAGTGTGTTTTGCTTGTGGTAGCAAATTTGTATGCATTTAACAATCCATCTGGCTATCCCGGACTTAGATATGGGATTGCCTTGGTGTGGTGGTGAGAAAGAAACAAAACGTTGTTTGGTTTTCCAAAAAGGTTGTGTTCGCTCAATGTAATCGAGTAATGCTCTTTTAACATCTCAAGTATGGAGAGCTCTTTCTGCGACTGTGTGCGGTTGCGAGAAGAAAACGGGCAACTCCACAGATTGATTAAGGTGGAAGGGGGAAATGACTTTAGGAAGGAATTTAGGATTAGTGCTGAGAACCACCTTATTATGATGCATTTCTAAGAGGGGTTCCTGGATAGTTAGGGCTTGTAGTTCACTAACTCTTCTTAGAGAAGTTATGGCCACTAGGAAAGCAACTTTCCATGTTAAGAATTGTAGCTCACATTTATGTAGAGGTTTAAAAGGAGGCCCCATTAGTCGTGTGAGCACGATATTTAAATTCCACAGAGGTGAGGGTGAAACTCTGGGAGGAATTATCCTTTTGAAGCCTTCCATAAAGGCTTTGATGGCGGGCACTTTAAATAGCGATAAATGTTGTCTATTTTGTAGGCATGCTGCTATAGCAGCAAGGTGTGGCCGAATAGACGTGTAGGCTAAGTTGCACCTTTGTAGGTGTAGTAGGTAGGTTACGATGTGATGGATAGACACATCTAGGCGATTGACGGTATTGTTGTGGCAATATATCACAAATCGTTTCCACTTGGCTGCATAGCAGGCTCTAGTGGTAGGGCGTCTAGCCTCCTTAATAACATTCATACAGTCAGGAGGAAGGTTAAGGTAACCGAATTCTAAGATTTCAGGAGCCAGATCGCAAGGTTCAGCTGAGCTGGGTCTGGGTGTCTGATCTCTCCACAGTTCTGGGTTAAGAGGTGTGGTGAGAGGTGTAATCTTTGGTGCGGGACTATTGACAGTTCCAACAATGTGGTGTACCACGGCTGTCTGGCCCAAGTTGGCGCAACTAGAATGAGAGTCAGTGAGTGTTGCTGTAGTTTGCGCCCCACCAGTGGTATGAGTGGGAGAGGCGGAAAGGCGTACACAAATCTGCCTGACCAGTTCATCCATATCGCGCATTGCCTTTGGATAATGGGTGTGGGTATCTGGCGGCGAAGCTTGGGCATTTGGTGTTTTCGTGGGTGGCGAAAAGGTCTATCTGTGGTTGCCCCCATATCTGAAAGTATGGTTGGAGAACTTGTGGATGGAGTTCCTACTCATGAATCTGTTGTGTTTGACGACTTAACATATCTGCTATGGTGTTTTCGGCTCCTGGGACGTGTAGGGCTAGGAGAAATATTTTCTGAGGTATAGCCCACCTCCATATGTTTTGTGCTAGCTGGGAGAGCTGCAGAGAGTGTGACCCGCCTTGTTTTTGGATGTAGTACATGGCTGTCATGTTGTCCGTGCGGACTAAGACAGCCTTTCCCGATATTTGTTTCTGGAATGCTTTTAAGGCTAGGATTATGGCCAGTAATTCCAGGTAATTGATGTGGAATAACTTTTGGGGTGTCCACTTGCCTTGTATGGTGTGATGTAATAGGTGAGCTCCCCAGCCGGAGAGCGATGCGCCCGTTGTCATGACAATCTGAGGAACTGGTTCTAGCAACAGTCGCCCTTTGGAAAGGTTTTTGGTGTTCCACCATTGCAGAGAGCGGTGGGTGCGACCGTCGCCCAACACCAGATCTGTTAGCTGACCTTGAGACTGGTTCCATTGTCGTGCTAAGCACTCTTGTATGGGACGCATCTGGAGTCTTGCGTTTGGCACTATGAAAATGCAAGAGGCCATCATCCCTATGAGCTGCATGAACACTCGAGCTGGGAGAGAGTGATGCGGCTGAAATTTGGGTAGGAGAGCGAGAATGCTTGCTATCCTTGGTGGACTGGGATAGGCTAACGCTTTTGAGGCGTTTATTGTGGCGCCGGGGTATTGTTGTGTGTGAGAGGGTTGCAGATGAGACTTGGTGTGGTTTACTGTGAACCCCAGGTCGTGGAGTAATTGGATAGTCGTGTGAATGTGACGAACACACTGGTTGTACTGCTTTTATGAGCCAGTCGTCGAGGTATAGGAAGACGTGAATGTGTTGTCTTCTTAGACGGGCTGCAACTACTGCTACGAACTTGGTGAATACCCTTGGTGCTGTTGCGACTCCGAAAGGGAGTACTTTGAATTGATAGTGCTGCCCGTCCACTACAAACCTGAGATATTTTCTGTGAGCAGCGTGTATGGGAATATGGAAATAGGCGTCCTTGAGATCTAAGGTGGCCAGGAAGTCGCCCTGTGAAAGTAGAGGGAAGACTTGCTGAAGTGTGACCATGTGGAAGTGGTCTGACTGTATGTACCTGTTTAGTGGTCTGAGGTCTAGAATAGGTCTCAGAGAGCCATCCTTCTTTGGTATGAGAAAATATAGGGAGTAAACTCCCTTGTTTTGTTGGTGCAGGGGAACTGGTTCTATTCCACTTTTTTGTAGCGAGTAAATCACCTCCTGTTTGAGGAGTGACAAATGGTATGGTGACATTGGACGCTGTTTGGGTGGAATGTTTGGGGGGGTAGAGGTAAGTTCGACACAGTAACCTGATTGCACTATTTGTCGCACCCACCTGTCTGGTGATGTTGGTCCAGACAGGAAGGAACTGCTGTAGTCTTCCCCCGACAGGCGTGGAATGGTCGGGGGAAGCGGAGGGAAGTCACTGGGCAGGGGTGGAGGCAGAGCAGGTGTTGTTCGTCTTGCCTCTGCCTTTGTTATTGTTACCTCGGTATCCTTCTCTGTGGTAACCTCTGGTGAAGGTGGATTGGGTGGGAGACTTGTAGGAGGTGGATGGGGTGTCAGACGAGTATCCCCTGGAGTTGCCCCTGTAGGATGAGCGACGAAAAGAACGTCTGGGAGCTTGCGATTGCAAGGCTCCCATTTATTTGACTGTATCTGTTTCCTTTTTCATCTTCTCAAGGGACGCATCAACATTAGGGCCAAAAAGGTGTTGCTGGTTGAATGGTTGATTTAGTATAGAGCTTTGCACCTCAGGTTTAAACCCGGAAATGCGTAGCCACGCGTGCCTACGAAGAAGGACGCTTGTGTTCACTGCTCTGGACGCGGTGTCTGCTACATCAAGAGCACACCGAATAGAGGTGTTGGTGATAACTTAACCCTCTTGTATTAGGTCGTTGGCCTTATGTTTGTATTTGTCCAGGAGGTGTTGGAGCAGGGACTCTAACTCATCATAGTGAGCCCTATTGTATCTGGCTAACAGGGCTTGAGTATTTGCGATGCGCCAAATATTAGCTGCCTGGGACGCTGTTCTTTTGCCAGAGGCGTCCAGGAGTTTAGACTCTTTGTCTGGTGGAGGTGCATCACCTGTTGTCTGCGAATTAGCCCGTCTCCTAGCATTTGAGACGACCATGGAGTCTAATGGGACAGGGCCCCTAATGTAAGCTGGGTCTGTAGAGGAAGCTTTGTATTTCTTCTCAATTCTAGGATTGATGATTCTAGTCCCGACAGGGTCTTTAAATACTTCTGTAGCGTGTTGGATCACACCTTTGAGCATGGGCAAAGTGGATGTGGACCTTTGGGTGGTATCGAAAGTGTCCATTAAAAAATCATCTTCGACTGGATCTGTATGGAGGTCGACCACGTGGTACTGGGCAGCCCGGTGTATTAGTTGATTAAACCCCATGGTATCTTCTGGTGGTGAAGGCCTAGAGGGGTAGATGTCCTCTTGTGGTACATTAGGGACATCAGACGTATTATAGTCATCCCATGGGTCAGGGGAGCCTGGAGGACTGGGGTCATCCATTGGCATGTTGTTGTCACCGTCCCCTGTGTCATCATATGTGTCGTCATCATCTACTGGTGGAGGGGATGGAGTAGGAGACCTAGGTGGGAGGGGTGGTGGAGGTGGAGAGGGTACCCTAAGAGGTGATGTGGCTATATCCTCTTTTTAGGTGGTGGAGCTGGTGCAGGCATGTCTAGTGCTCTTTTCCTGGAACTGATAGTCAATTGACCGGTTTTAGGGTCTTTAGTTAAAGTTTTTTGTTGAGGGTATGATTGAAAAAGCTCCTCCAAAGAAGTTTGGGTGTTCGGTGTCGGTATCGAGGGCTTTTTGGGCGCTGGCTGTGGAGCTGTTTTGGGCTTGGAGCCATGCGATTTGTCGGATACTGTGTTTTTTCAGTGTTGATGCCTTTTTCGGCACCGAAGAGCGTGAGTCCGAACCTTTAGGGAGTGGCTTCTTCGGCGGCTCCGAGTGTTTTGTCGGTGCCGGGGAGTCACTAGTTGGAGTCTTCGGTCCCGAAGGCTTCCGGGTTGAAATAGCAGTCGGCCCCGAGGATGGGTGCGGCTTCTTTTTTGGTGCGGATGAATGGGTTTGGGCACCGGTAGCAGGCAGACTCGAGCCGGAGCCGCCGGAAGGCTTGGTAGGCTTCTGTGCCGGGCCCGAGGGCGGGCCATGGGAAGCAGTGTGTCGATGTGCACCTGAGCTCGAAGGCGAAGGTGTGACCGAAGCCTTTGTTGTTGTAGGGAGTGGGTCTGGGTCGACGTCTGTACTTACAACTCGTTGAGCTGGAGTTCTTCGACGTCGGAGTCATCGGCTTCGGAGGTGCTGATGAGCTCTTCTTCGACCCGCTCCTCTGGCACATCGACACCCTCGTGGAAAATGTCATCAGGGATCGAACTCGACGAGCGAGCCATGGTCCTTCGAGCTCGTCGATCCCGGATGGTCCTCTTCGAGCGGAAGGAGGCACAAGCGGGACAGTCTCTGGCCTCGTGCTCGGGAGAGAGGCAGAGGTTACACACCTCATTCAGGTCGGTGTAGGGAAACTTTGACCCAAATCGAGGACACTTCTTAAATGGCGTCCTTTCCATTAGCCAGATGCCAAGGCTCGGGTCGGCCCGAAGGCCTGCTTCGACGACCGGAATGGAAGATTGTTAGAGATGCGCGCCGATTAGGGGTAGCGTTCGAGACAATAACGTTGAAAAGGTGAAGGATTGCGCGTCGAAACTGGAATCGGTAACGGTTCAGAACTGTAGCGCGAGAAACACATCCGAACCCAATGGCGGATAAAAACAATCTGAGGATGGAGCCGATGTCCATGCGCACTATGATCCTTAAGAGGAGTCACATACCTTGTGACTTCCAAAGACTTTCCAGGACAAAAACAAGTGCAAACATCCGGACCCAACACCAGATGGCGATCTATGCAAAAGTGTGTAATCTGCAGCTCATATGCCTCGAACACTAACTTTCTGAAAGGAAGCCTGAGAATTACCCCTGAGCACTCCCAACCTCACACCATGCATGCTCATGGTTCTCACACTATAGAAATTGATACCGGCTTTTGTACTAGCATTGCACCAAGGCTCGAGATAGGTCAGTGCCAACAAGCCCTCACTTTTCACTCCTGTCCTGATAAACATTTTTGCTACATTAGTAGCTGCATCACAAAAACATACCTTCCTGTACCCGTGAAAGATTTTCCATTACCACAAACCAGATCAGCATCAACTTATACTGCAATGGCCAATCGGTAGAAATTGCCCTCATCCGGTAAAAATTGTGCATTTTTTCAAACTTTTTATCTCTTGAGCCTTCCTGGTTATGGAACCATGCTAAACTTGTGAATGAATGGTCAAGATACATAAAAATAAGCCCCCCAAAGCCAGCCCTCTATCTTTTAGTAATGCAAACATCTTGGTATCTGAAGTGACAATGAATTAAAATTGTAAGTGTAGAAACTTTTTTTGGTTTAGAATAATAATCCTTTTTTAAAGAGCTCAATATTAAAGACATGTTTTATTATTGTGCTATTATGCTCAAGAGGTGTTATAGTACATCATAATTTTTACATCTCACTGTCTGGTAGTACTTTGTGCACAGCTTGTTGGCATTTCATGCTTTGTGTTTCAAAACTTACTTTCAGTCATATCTAATTAGTATATAGGAAATATCAGGGGTTGTACATTTTGCAATATGGTATTTTGTTTGTGCAAACAGGTTTGATATAGTTTAAACGGTATGGCTGGTTGGGAGACTTTTTGACAGGCTCTTTAAATGCTTGTGCATGGCAGCCCAGTATCGAGGAGATTCATGTTGCTGCCTTTCAAAAAATTATATCTATCTATGAGAAATTAGTATGTGTGTAGTAATTCATGCACATCATGCACTTATTTTATGTGTGCCTGTATGATGTTTTCTCAAAATGTTCTTCAGGCTACATATCTGTGTATCTAGTGCAGCAATATTAGCAACAGAATGATCATGCTAGTATTACTTTCTTTCATTATGGCTATTGCCTTTCTTTACAAGTGCAGAATAAACAACCATAATGAGTTAATGTTATTGGTCTGTATATTTATGCCTTAAATAAAATTATCTACATTAAGTAATGGCACTCTGCACCTCCATACCTGGTAGATACTATCTGTTATTGACGAGGAAGATGATTTCATATGAAGTCCTTCAAGGGAGCTGGAGATGGAGTCCATTGATGGAACATGCCTCATTGAGGTATGCTGGTAATTGCTGTCAAAAGAAACAGAGGGAAATAAGACATTGTGTATATAAGAAAAAGACTGAATCCACACCTCAAAATGTCTAACAATCTAATAATTCAAAAGGCTAATATTATTAAATAATATTATTAAATAAGCGCTAGCACAGCCTACAGGTCTTGCTCTTGACACAGGGTGCAAACCTATTTATTTTATGTATTTATTTATTCTTTAAAGCGCCTGAATCACCCCAGCGGGGTATCTCCGCGCTCCGGATTGCTGCCGCTATCCAAGAGAACACACAAATCAGAACAGAGAGGTTTTAAGCAGCCTTCTAAACTTCAGATAATCTGGGCAGTGGCGCAAATGGATCGGAAGTTGGTTCCAATAGTAGGGGGCTAGATAGGAGAAAGCTTTGCCACCCAAGCGGGATTATTTGTAACGCGGGTTGAGAAGTAAAGATTTAGACCCGGATCCGAGAAACCTAGGTAGTACATATTTGCATATTTGGTGAATTTCTCTGAAAGAAAGCTGGGAACCTAATGGCTGTGCTCAGGGTTTCTTAGACAGATTTGCTTTTTAAAAAACACCTTAAAAGATGGCTACCATGCATTCATGGCTGCCATCTATCAATAGGTTTTGTTAACAGTAAAACAACAAGCATAGGCAATGCCAAAATGTCTGGTTTTAATGTGCTACACCATGAGCTCACAAAAGCACACAACACACTACTTTCACATGGGCACACCTCTCATCCCGCCACTTATACAAACACACCACTCACCCTTCACTTATAAACTGCCTATCCCTCTCTCTCTTACACTGCACACTCAACAAACACCCACCACTCAACCAACACTGACCAACCACACCATGCAGACACACACCATCAAAACACCACTTGCAGCTCACCCTTCACTTATCCACCTTCAAAACACACTTCTCACCCTGCCCTCACACACCACTCACCCTGCCCTCATGCATGCACTGCTCTCCTTTCACACTCCTCACCACCTACACATAAACAAGTTTCATATTGTAGTGAAACACTTCACACCCTTTACTCACACAACACACATTCAGCACTCACCTATCTGCTCACACAAATGCCAACTATGAACCTTGACATTGCTCAACCTTCTCTAAGACACCGCTCACCCTGCGATCAAGAAACCATTCACACACCTTTCACCCTGCACACACTCATCAAATACCTCACCCTGAACTCACACGCCTCTCAGCCTTTATTCCCCCACTGCTCCCTCTGCACACACACACCACTCACCCTACACACACACACACACCTTAAGCAGGACTCAGATCACTATTCACCCTAGACTTAGCCGGTAGTTACACATCACATTTATTGCACTCTTACAACGCACACTCTACACACGCCCACCACTCAAACAACACTTATCCTGCAGACAACGCTCACATCCTTCACTCACACAGCATTTGGCCGCACTTGCATTACACTCGTCTACTGCTTACCCTGTACACATAGACTCACCAAGTACATACCATTCACTCTGTACTCGCAGACACAGACCACATCGTGTACTCATACACATCACTGCCCCTGCACAGACATGCTGCTCATCATACACACACAAAGCTCACTATTCACAGTTCACTCTCTACTAACCACCTTTGACCCTGTACACTCCTGCTTCTCTTCCTGCACACTGATCACCCTGCACTCAAGACACCACTCCACCAGCATACACATGCTTCGCTTGCTAAACCTGCACTCCGACACAACTCATTATGCACTCACACTGCACTCGAACACCACTCACACAGCGCTAAAATACCACTTGCCCTGCACTCAAACGCTACTCACACAGCTCTCACCCTGCACTCACACACCACTCGCACTGCCCATCATTTACTAATGCAGTGCTCCATCATTCTGCACTAAAACACGGATCATTCTGCACCCTCACACCTTTCAGCCTGCAATCAATCATCATTCACACAGCACTCACAAACCATTCATCATGCATTTACACACCATTCGCACAGCTCCCTGCCCACAGATACACCTGTCACCCTCCAAACTCGCACACACAGCTCACCGTGCACAATCATACACTGCTCACCTTGCGCACTCAAACGGCTCACCCTACAAGACACTTTCACCCTTCACTCAGACACCGCTCATCCTACACACTCACACTGCACTTAGACATCCCTCACCCAGCACTCAAACACCGCTACTGTATTTAGGGGACGTTTACAGGGTCAGTAGCCAATGGGCTACTGACCTTAGGGTGACTACACCCTTGGTTTGCTCACCCCACGTGAGGGAGTGGGCACAATCCCTAATCCTGATTGGAGAGTGCCTGCCATTTGCAAGATGGCGGACACTGAAGAGTGGGCTTCACCTCGCCTCCCGCACCTGAGGGGTGGGGCTGGCAGAGGTGAGCACACCTTCTGGGCTGCTCTAATTGTTCACGTCTGTCTTCCCGCCAAAAAGGGGGTGAGACAGGAAGGGGCTTGCTTCTGATAACAGAAGAGGCTGGGGGTCGTTTTACAAAGGCAGCAAGGCCTTTGAGGCTCCCCTGCCACAGACGGCTTTTCCTGACCTGAAGGAGGTGTGAAGACCTCAGCCCAGGAAAGGCTTTATTTCTGGGCCCAGGGAGTGAAGGCTCCCACCCCAGGGGTCTAGAAACATGTCTCGTGGTGGCAGGCTGGTGTTTACCAGTCAGGGAACCCAACAGAGGCTGGTCGTTTCTCAGGAGGCATCTCTAAGATGCCCTCTGAGTGCATTGTATAATAAATCCCACACTGGCATCATTGTGGGTTTATTATGCTGAGAAGTTTGCTGCCAAACTTCCCAAAATTCAGTAAAGCCATTATGGTGCTGTGGAGTTCGTAATGACAAACTCCCAGACCATACACTCTTTTATGGCTTTAATGCTCTTACAATGTCTAAGAAAGAAGAAGAAGTAGAAGGAGGAGGAGGAGTAGAAGGAGGAGGAGTAGAAGGAGGAGGAGGAGAAGTAGAAGGAGGAGGAGGAGGAGGAGAAGGAGTGGAAGGAGGAGGAGAAGTAGGAGGAGGAGGAGAAGGAGGAGGAGAAGGAGGAAGAGGAGGAGGGGAAGGAGGAGGAGGAGAAGTAGAAGGAGGAGTAGGAGGAGGAGTAGGAGAAGTAGAAGTAGAAGGAGGAGAAGTAGGAGGAGAAGTAGAAGGAGGAGGAGAAGTAAGAGGAGGAGGAGAAGTAGAAGGAGAAGGAGGGGGAGGAGAAGTAGAAGGAGGAGGAGGAGAAGTAGAAGGAGGAGGAGAAGTAGAAGGAGGAGGAGGAGGAGAAGTAGGAGGAGGAGGAGAAGTAGAAGGAGAAGGAGGGGGAGGAGAAGTAGAAGGAGAAGGAGGGGGAGGAGAAGAAGTAGTAGGAGGAGGAGAAGAAGTAGTAGGAGGAGGAGAAGTAGAAGTAGGAGAAGTAGAAGTAGAAGTAGGAGAAGTAGGAGGAGAAGTAGAAGTAGGAGGAGGAGGAGGCGGAATAGGAGGAGGAGTAGGACGAGGAGGAGGAGAAGTAGAGGGAGGAGGAGAAGTAGGAGGAGTAGGAGGAGGAGGAGAAGTAGGAGGAGTAGGAGGAGGAGAAGTAGAAGGAGAAGGAGGAGGAGGAGGAGGAGAAGTAGAAGGAGGAGGAGGAGAAGGAGGAGTAGAAGGAGGAGGAGAAGTAGAAGGAGGAGCAGAAGGAGGAGAAATAGGAAGAGAAGGAGAAGTAGGAGGAGGAGGAGAAGTAGGAGGAGGAGGAGGAGTAGAAGTAGGAGGAGAAGGAGAAGTAGGTGGAGAAGTAGGAGTAGGAGGAGAAGAAGTAGGAGGAGGAGAAGTAGGAGGAGGAGAAGTAGTAGGAGGAGGAGAAGTAGAAGGAGGAGGAGGAGTAGAAGAAGTAGAAGGAATAGAACGAGGAGGAGAAGTAGAAGGAGGAGAAGTAGAAGGAGGAGGAGGAGAAGTAGAAGGAATAGAAGGAGTAGAAGGAGGAGTAGAAGTATAAGGAGGAGAAGTAGAAGGAATAGAAGGAGTAGAAGGAGGAGGAGAAGTATAAGAAGGAGGAGAAGGAGGAGGAGAAGTAGTAGGCGAAGTATGAGGAGGAGGAGAAGTAGAAGGAGTAGAAGGAGTAGGAGAAGGAGGAGAAGTAGTAGGAGGAGGAGAAGTAGGAGGAGGAGAAGTAGGAGGAGGAGTAGAAGAAGTAGAAGGAATAGAACGAGAAGGAGAAGTAGAAGGAGGAGAAGTAGAAGGAGAAGTAGAAGGAGTAGAAGGAGGAGGAGGAGGAGAAGTATAAGGAGGAGAAGGAGGAGTAGGAGAAGGAGAAGGAGTAGTAGGAGGAGAAGTATGAGGAGAAGGAGAAGTAGAAGGAATAGAAGGAGGAGTAGGAGAAGGAGGAGTAGAAGTAGTAGGAGGAGGAGAAGTAGAAGAAGGAGGAGGAGAAGTAGAAGGAGGAGGAGAAGTAGGAGGAGGAAGAGAAGTAGGAGAAGGAGAAGTAGGAGGAGAAGGAGAAGTAGAAGTAGGAGAAGTAGAAGAAGGAGGAGAAGTAGATGGAGGAGGAGAAGTAGAAGTAAGAGGAGGAGGAGAAGTAGAAGTAGTAGGAGGAGAAGTAGAAATAGGAGGAGGAGAAGTAGTAGGAGGAGGAGAAGTAGGAGGAGGAGGAGGAGAAGAAGTAGGAGGAGGAGGAGAAGTAGTAGGAGGAGGAGAGGTAGAAGTAGGAGGAGGAGGAGAAGTAGGTAGAGGAGGAGAAGTAGGTAGAGGAGGAGGAGAAGTAGGAGGAGGAGAAGCAGTAGGAGAAGTAGGAGGAGAAGTAGGAGAAGGAGGAGGAGCAGGAGAAGTAGAAGGAATAGAAGGAGGAGGAGAAGTAGAAGGAGCAGGAGAAGTAGAAGGAGGAGTAGGAGAAGGAGGAGTAGAAGGAGGAGGAGAAGTAGGAAGAGGAGAAGTAGGAGGAGGAGAAGTAGGAGAAGTAGAAGTAGGAGAAGAAGTAGACATAGAAGGAGGAGGAGAAGTAGAAGGAGGAGGAGAAGTAGAAGTAGGAAGAGAAGTAGAAGTAGGAGGAGGAGAAGTAGAAGTAGGAGGAGGAGTAGGAGGAGGAGAAGGAGAAGTAGAAGGAGGAGGAGGAGAAGTAGGAGGAGAAGTAGGAGAAGGAGGAGGAGCAGGAGAAGTAGAAGGAATAGAAGGAGGAGGAGAAGTAGAAGGAGCAGGAGAAGTAGAAGGAGGAGAAGGAGGAGTAGAAGGAGGAGGAGAAGTAGGAAGAGGAGAAGTAGGAGGAGGAGAAGTAGGAGAAGTAGAAGTAGGAGAAGAAGTAGACGTAGAAGGAGGAGAAGTAGAAGGAGGAGGAGAAGTAGAAGTAGGAAGAGAAGTAGACGTAGGAGGAGGAGAAGTAGAAGTAGAAGTAGGAGTAGGAGAAGTAGGAAGAGAAGGAGGGGGAGAAGTAGGAGGAGAAGTAGAAGTAGGAGGAGGAGAAGTAGAAGTAGGAGGAGGAGGAGTAGGAGGAGGAGAAGGAGAAGTAGAAGGAGGAGGAGGAGAAGTAGAAGGAGGAGAAGTAGGAGGAGAAGTAGGAGGAGAAGTAGGAGGAGGAGAAGTAGGAGGAGTAGAAGTAGGAGGAGGAGAAGTAGGAGAAGGAGAAGGAAGAGGAGAAGTAGAAGTAGGAGGAGGAGGGGAAGTAGGAGGAGGAGAAGAAGGAGGAGGAGGAGGAGAAGTAGTAGTAGGAGGAGAGGTAGAAGTAGGAGGAGGAGGAGAAGTAGGTAGAGGAGGAGGAGAAGTAGGAGGAGGAGAAGCAGTAGGAGAAGGAGGAGGAGCAGGAGAAGTAGAAGGAATAGAAGGAGGAGGAGAAGTAGAAGGAGCAGGAGAAGTAGAAGGAGGAGTAGGAGAAGGAGGAGTAGAAGGAGGAGGAGAAGTAGGAAGAGGAGAAGTAGGAGGAGGAGAAGTAGGAGAAGAAGTAGAAGTAGAAGTAGGAGAAGAAGTAGACGTAGAAGGAGGAGGAGAAGTAGAAGGAGGAGGAGAAGTAGGAAGAGAAGTAGGAGGAGGAGAAGTAGGAAGAGAAGGAGGGGGAGAAGTAGGAGGAGAAGTAGAAGTAGGAGGAGGAGGAGAAGTAGAAGTAGGAGGAGGAGTAGGAGGAGGAGAAGGAGAAGTAGAAGGAGGAGGAGGAGAAGTAGATGGAGGAGAAGTAGGAGGAGAAGTAGGAGGAGGAGAAGTAGGAGGAGGAGAAGTAGGAGGAGGAGAAGTAGGAGGAGGAGAAGGAAGAGGAGAAGTAGAAGTAGGAGGAGGAGGAGAAGTAGAAGGAGGAGGAGTAGAAGTAGGAGGAGGTGTAGAAGTAGGAGGAGGAGTAGAAGTAGGAGGAGGTGTAGAAGTAGGAGGAGGAGGAGGAGAAGTAGAAGGAATAGAAGGAGGAGGAGAAGGAGGAGGAGGAGAAGGAGAAGTAGAAGGAGGAGGAGAAGTAGAAGGAGGAGAAGTAGGAGGAGGAGAAGTAGAAGGAGGAGGAGAAGTAGAAGGAGGAGGAGGAGGAGGAGAAGTAGAAGTAGGAGGAGGAGAAGTAGAAGTAGGAGGAGGAGAAGTAGAAGTAGGAGGAGTAGAAGTAGGAGGAGGAGAAGGAGGAGAAGTAGGAGGAGGAGGAGAAGTAGAAGGAGGAGAAGTAGGAGAAGAAGTAGAAGTAGGAGGAGGAGGAGGAGAAGTAGAAGTAGGAGGGGGAGGAGAAGTAGGAGGAGACGTAGGAGGAGAAGGAGGAGGAGAAGGAGAAGTAGAAGGAGGAGGAGAAGTAGAAGTAGGAGGAGGAGAAGTAGGAGGAGGAGAAGTAGGAGGAGGAGAAGTAGGAGGAGGAGAAGTAGGAGGAGGAGAAGGAGGAGGAGGAGGAGAAGGAGTAGGAGGAGGAGGAGAAGTAGAAGTAGGAGAAGTAGGAGGAGGAGAAGAAGTAGGAGGAGGAGAAGTAGTAGGAGGAGAAGGGAGGAGTAGTAGGATGAGTAGGAGGAGTAGAAGTAGATATATATATATATATATATATATCTATATATATATATATATATATATATATCTATATATCTATATATATATATATGCAAAAAAGAAGCAGAGAACTCTGGGTAGTTCTCAAGTTTAGGTGGAAAGCAGCTCCTGTATGGAGCACCCTCAACACCAGCGACACTCTAGATCTGCTCACCTCAAATGTCTGTTTTTCTATCAAAATCTTTAAGCATAGGATTAGCACAGTGCCATCCACGCCGAGATAGAAAAGGACAAAGTCTTTTGCCATTTGTACAGCAAAGTCTTTAAGCATAGGACTAGCACAGTGCTGTCCTTGCCGAGCTGTAAAATGACAAAAGCCAATTACCACTCCAGGCACAGTATTAAAGCTATATATATATATATATATATATTCACTGAAAAAACCATAGGTTTCACACACGTTATAGTTAGGAATTAGCATTTAAAAAACCTTGCAAATTCAGTGAAAAAACCATAGGTTTCACACATGCTATAGTTAGCTGGAGATTTTACTCATAAAAAACCAATGAAATTCCCCCGTTATAGTTAGTGCAGGCAACTATAACTCACGCGACCGCAATCCTCTGCTGATGCTAATACTGTATTTCGACACTTATTTGCCCATGTCTTCTTCCATTAAATTTTAGCTATACATATATTACAAATATTTTTTTTTCATAAAGACACATATGTCATCAGCAGAGGATTGCGGTCGCGTGAGTTATAGTTGCCTGCACTAACTGTAACGGGGGAATTTCATTGGTTTTTTATCAGTAAAATGTCCAGCTAACTATAACATGTGTGAAACCTATGGTTTTTTCAGTGAATTTGCAAGGTTTTTTAAATGCTAATTCCTAACTATAACGTGTGTGAAACCTATGGTTTTTTCAGTGAATATATATATATATATATATATATATATATATATATATATATATATATAGATATATATAGACACACACACACTAAAACACAAAGCTGACACTGATCATAGCATTACCACCGTAAAGGATAACTCTTGGATGAGCTTGGTATCCAAAACGAATATCAGTTTAAGGAAGCTGCCATCATTCTACCCTGCAGCGAGTGCCCACGTGCTCTCCTGTATAAGTTAGTTTGAGTGGATCCCACTTCACATTGCAACACTGCAAATCTCCATAGACACGTATTGAATTTGACCATAGACACGTATTGAATTTGAGGTCATAAAATTTCTGTGATTTCAAAATAGCCTCTTTCAACTTATCATGAAGTGGCTAGTATGACAGATACATAACTTGCACACAGATGTTAGATGCCAATTTCATAAGCAACCGGCACTTGAACACATTCCCCTTCATTGGCAAATCAACAAGCCGTTACTAATTAAATACCTTTACGTGAGCAACTTCTAAAACAAGCACTGGTAAATGCATTAGGTTTCGCCTACGAGATTAATATTAATTCGTTTTTTGTTGTAAGTTGTAGCACGGTGAATAGTTATGTTAAAACGGTTTTAGTTGTGCAATTTAATTTACTGAAAGTCTGTTCAAGTGTTATGACTTGTTTTTTAATAAACACAATCGGTTTATAAGAAAGAAATTAAACAAAATATAGAAACTGAATTAATTTCAGAGGCAACAGTCCATATGAAAAAGTTAACTGACAATATAGTTTACCACAGAAATTATCTGCTACAGACTGACACGTTTGGCAAGAGAGGGAAGACCATTAAATGCTTAGTTAAAACGCTTGTTTATGTCCTATACACATTAGTCACTCTACAATGTTAATGTCCTTTCATGAAATAACAAAAGTGAACGGGCTGGCAGCTCAGATGCACGCAACAAATATCTCACACATAAGCACTTACAAACCATTTGGTGTAGTACAGACGGCTTTAAGATACCAAAAAATCGACATGGGTGTATGAAAAGCAATAACTACTTTGGCCCCAATAACATGGGACTACAATTCAGTTCAGAAGAGGGCCTTTAGGCGAATATGCCGCACCAGCCAGTGGTGGAGTCCATACGATCATCTGCTGAAGCCTTCAAGATGAAAGAGCTGATGTGTCAAGGTAGACACTGAAAAATTTGGCAGAAATGGGTATTTTAATTTCGGTGCAAATTATCAATGATGGGCAGCAACTCATCTCTTCTTTCTATTTACACATCCATCATGCAGCGGCAAGTCTTGCTTTTGTAATCTGATTTCACGTGGGCTACGCTGGCAAATTGTAATTTAAAGGTGCGAGAGTCTGAGCTGCCAGAGCACAGCCAACAAGATGTTTACTTTGTAAAAATGCTGAAGTTAGAGCACAAAAAACCCTGAAAATCCTACATCACCGATGAGGGAAATCAAAATATTAACAATGCTGGAGCTGCTCAGACTTGCATCTGGAGACCGAGTAGTATGCTTAGAGGGTTAATATGTTGCATCTTACCAAAGTGGTTTTGAAACTTAAGCAATTAATAGGCGCAATCCACAAAGAATACAAAACCTCTTATTCTAAACTTATTCTGCCTCCTATCCAAATATGTGAAGCTAGGGCTTTAGGGTCATCCGCATATGGGGCTGAATTATGGGGTCATTCTAATCTTACAACACTAACTACTGTCGAAAATAAGTTTCGACAGAATTTGGCTTCTCTTCTTCCGAGCATGCCCTTGATCCCACTTTTTAGGGACCTGGGCTTATGAAACTTCCAGGACAAAGCCATACTCCGTCCACTGTTGTACTGGAGGAGGCTATGGTCCTCCAACAAACTCCTGCACTACACCACAGCCCTCCAGGATGTCACTGCAGCGGGCCACTCGGTATCTATTCCCTGGCTTCAACATAACAAATTGTCACTAGAATCTATTAGGGTCCCCGAACTTTGGACCCAAATTTGTATCTTCTGTTGAGCAATCATTTATTTTTAAATGTTTAACTGAATTTTAACCCCTATTTTATCGATACTTGTATATTATCTATTGGGGAAGTTTTATGTAATGCTGCAGTACATGTATAGACTTTTAATATTTTACTCTATGTTCATGTAAATTATGTTTATACTGTACTTTTATGGCCCTGGTGGCCGAAATAGTTATTTAGAGCTTAGAGGGTTATTATTTCTCCTACAAAGCACATTATATAACACGCAGATGACAGATTTTTAATTAATGTTCACAGGTTACTGCTTTTAAGAAAGAGATCCCTTTGTTACTTGCAGTTCATAAATTGTAATCTTGCTAATACAGCATAGACCTATAGGAGGGTTGAGGCTGCTGGGGAGCTCGGTTGCAGAGGAGACCAGCAGAGGGTCTCGAAGAAGCCCAGAGGCACAGAGTGGCTCGGTCCGAGAAGAGCTGAAGCTGGAAGGGGGTCAATAGACCACGGGGCTGCAGAAGGGTGAGTGGAGGACTGAGCCTGGGTGGTTCCGTGGAGCGCTGGGAGGGCGTGGAAGCACCAAAGCTGTATGGATGGGGGGCAGGAAGTTCAGGCTCTGGGGCTGCCTGCTCATACCTGGGTAAGAGGAGCCCCAAGGCTGCAGCAGACTCGGAGCACCACCAAAACTGTTGGGGAGGAAGTAGAGACCTGTCACACGCGAGTTGGAGGAGGGTGGAGGTGAATCAGAAGTTGAAAGAACGAGACAGATACTGACCAGAATCGGCAGCCATGAAGTTAGTCCGCAACTGTTCCCCGTATGTCTGAAGCAACTAAGGTGAGATCAAACTTTGCCTGGGTAATAAAACCTCAAGAGGTCAGGATATGCAATAAAACCCCTCAGCGTGCAAGTATGTTGTTGTTGCCACAAGGCCGCGGCATGTGATGATAAGAATGTGATAATTGGGTTTGTGTTCATGATCCCAATGTGAGCTTAGGGGGGCCGATGTGAGCTACACTGAAGGATTACACTGTGCATAATTTATGGTGTGGCACTCAAGCACAGACTCTACAAAGCTGCGTTTTGATTACAAGGGAGAAACAGACGCAGAATGTCTGTCAACTAGAATAGCGTTGTACTGAACAATTGACAGAGCTCACGATATTCCAAGTAGGACACAAAGTGAAGCAAGCGTGGGTGCTGACACGCTGGCTCATAAGAAAGAAGTTCCACCAAAGTGGATGGAAACAGTACTTGGGCCATGGGAAACTGATAACACACGAGAGGGAAAAACAAGAAATAGTATGCTACAACCAATAGAAATGGAGCAAATGTAGGTGGCAAGTACACCAACCAATGGAAAGTGAGGGCAGTATGTAAACCCTTTTAAGATTTATACTATATACAATAGATTTAACAAGCTCAGTGCAAGCACTGCACAAGCAGCACCTGAAAAGGGGGAGGGGGTAAATAATTCAACGATCTCATTCTGTAAGATGGAAAGGAAGACTAAGACACTTATCCAGAAGACGCAACCATCTTTACATAAACCAATGGGATAATATATGCTGCAATTATTTACGCATCACAGATCTTGGCAACCGCACAATCGGAATGCAGCATACCACTGTGCCACATATGCCTAGAGCTCTTCCGAACCAACTTGAAGTACCACTGATTTGTGAGAGGAGCTTGGTACTGCTTACTGCCCTGAATCTTTGCTGTGATGGTATCTGCTACATATGATGCTATACTTTCAATGGTTAAATTCAAATTTCAGTGAGTCGATGGATCCACAATTAGGTGCAATCTATATCCAGTGCTGCTGTAGGACAGACCCTAATGATTCAGTCATCTACTTATATATAGAATTGCAACTCTGAGTAATTCATTTAGGTGACCATGGCCCCAAAGACACTATTATTTGGGGTAACAAAATTAATGTAGGCCACGATGGGGAATATTGTTCTGAAATTGTGAATATCTTATTACACCTGCCAAAAAAAGTGAAAACCACTGGTGCGCTTTGTGGACTAGAATTCTGGTAAAGGGGTCTAGGCTACAAGCAAGCATCTGAGCCAAGGAGTCCAAAAGGGAAGTGAAATACCACAGAAAATGAGATACAAATCTGCTTCTTTAATTCGGATCCAGGCAAGTACAAGTAACATGCCCGACCGGGAACGGCAAACAGCCACAACTGCCGTCAGTTATAACCATAAAATTCCGAGAAGAACAGTGATGGATTTAAGTGTCAGAATCCAGTCCCAACACATCTTCCCTCTTATACTTATTACACAGGTACATAATAAATGCATAGAAGATATATACATAAAACAGCAAGATGACTCACTCTACCATTGGTTAGTTTCGACACATCCCCTCCCCTTATACTTATTACACAAAACAGACTAAAAACAAAATAAACATAAAACAATCTATAAAATTAAAACGCATAACTGATGCACATCTTATTTGTTAAGTAATAACTGTAAGTAGTCAGAAAACCTGAAAAAGGTTCTATAATAACAGGTTACAGCTAGTCCTGAAATCGTGTGGGAGGTCTCCTCACACCAGAAGATCTCCAGACACACGTACTCCTGGCACACACAACCCCACCCCCCATCATCACTCACAATAACATTCCCACCGCACTGAGGTAGTCACCTTTCCTTGTTCCACATTTGGTGTCCTCAAGAATAACCACACGTTCCTTGACCTTAATGACTCTCTTGGGTTGGGAAAACTTGGATAGACCTTTTATAACTATTCCAGGAAGCCAGATTCTGACCAAATCTCCAGGTTTGATGGGCGAGGTATGAACTCATTCCTGCCTCACACCATCAGCATACTTCCCCTGAGACATTTCACATCTTGCTTTTACAAAAGCTAAATCCCTCTCCTTCACAGAAACACCCACCAAAGGACCAGACAGTTTGGTCGTAGGTTCACGCCCCTTAAGGAGAGTGAAAGGAGACACCCCAGTAGCAGCATTGGGAGTGGTGCAAATTGCCCGTAGTAAGTCCTTCATTTCTTTGGCCCAATCCAATCCGCAAGTAATAGACAACTGAATGTTATCCTGGATGGCCCCGTTGCACCTCTCAACAAGGCCTTTACTGCCAGGGTGGTACGACGAAATTTTGGTGTGTTACACACCCCAATGAGATAAAAATGGTTAAAACTCGTCAGATATAAATTGAACACAATTGTACGTCACAACCTCATCAGGCACTCCTTCCCTCATGAACACTGTTTGCAGAAATTCCACCATCGTAGAAGAATCAGCTGATCTCACAAATTCTACCTCAAGCCAACGTGAAAAAATAACCAATCTGCACAATTCCATACCTACAGTTCTACTCCACCACCGATAATGTCAATCCCCAAATTGGACTACACTCTGTCAGGAAAAGGTACAGTCTCCAACGAACTAGGCTTAACTTGTGACTTATCACTAATGGCACATGCCTTGCAAACTCTCACAAAATATTTCACCTCCTTGTCCAAACACGGCAACCAAAATGTATCGCTAATCCTCCTTTTCATTGCCCTCATAAGAACTCAAGCATCTTACCACGTAACCCACCAGACACAACCAAAGTATCTCCTCTTTTCGACAAACCAATCACATTATTCAATTTAGCAAATACTTGTTTGAAGCGTCCACATGCGCAAAAGACTTGTCCTTAGGCCAATCTTTGCCAACCTGATTACTGATATCCAGCAAATACCTGTCGCTCTCTCAAGCAGATCTCCACACAGATTCTGAAATGCACCCATTGGTAATGCTAGCTGTGGCACTAACCATGCCAAAATCATCAACATCAATGTCCACAACTTCCTTCACATCATTCAAGGGCAAACAAGACAGACAATCTGCACAAATGTTCCTCGCCCCTGGAATGTACTCCAACCAGTACTGAAACTCTGAAAGCCTAATCTGCCATTATCTGTACGTGGCGTGGCATTACAGGCACCTTTGGTGGTAAAAAAAATGGATTATGGGCTTATGGTACATCCAATAGTTGATTCCACACCCCACAAGCAAATCCGGAAGTGGTTAGCTCCCCACCAACAAGCCACAGCCTTGCGCTCAATAAAAGAGTAAGTGCTTTCAAAGCATGGGAAGCAAAAGCAACCACTCTTCACATGTTTGCAACAACACCGCCCATAAACCATACTGGCTGGCATCGGTAACAATGATAGAAGAATCTTGTGTCAATAGACTTCAAAGGAATAGCTTCTGCAACTTCCTTCTGAAATATCTGAAATTCAGGATCTACCTCCTCACTCCACACAAATATTTCATCTCTCTTGAGCAAATTCCTCAAATTACAGGTTCTCTTTGCACATTTGGGTATAAAACGGGAATAAAATTCAAACATGACGAATAACAATCACGCCTGATCCTTGTTAGTGGGAGCTGAGAATTCGGCAATTGCGCTCACTAAACTTTCCTTTGGCTCCACCCCTTGTCTCAAAATTCTGTAGCCTAAATAGTCCACACACTCGACTACAAACTTGCACTTATCTGCTCTCAACGTCATGCCTCTATCTGTCAAAGCAGATAAGACCCTTGCCAATGACTCGCCATGGGAGAACAAAAATCATCCTGAAAAATCGGACGTTGGGTATACACTTGCACAGTGCCTCCACAACTCTCTGAAAAGAACAGAGGAAGCTGAAGCCAAACCAAACGGCATGCGTTTAAATCTAAATGCACCTTCTGGCGTGATAAACAATGTTAAATGCCTCGACTCATGTTTAAGGGCAATCTGGTGATAAGCGCATTTCATATCTAAAGTTGTGAACACCTTGGCACCCTTAAAAGAAACTAACAATCCAGTTATATTGGGCAGGGGATGCCTGTCTACCCAAATTCTATCGTTGAGGTCTATGCATATCCTCATGGTCGCATTGGCCTTCCAAACTAACACAATGGGGTGGGAGGGACAACCATTCGGAACTCTCAATGATACCTTGATCACATAAATTGTTTAGTTTCTTCCTTATGGTTGATGGCACAAGGTTCACTTTGTGCACCACTGGAACAGCTCCAGTCTTTTATATGATTTGATGATAGATATCCTTATGTTTTCCCATTTTTTCTTTAAAAATTTCCAGAAATGCTTTCACCCATGGGCATTCACTAACAGTTGAAACATACTCTACCTTTGGTTCCCTCCAGGTGGAGGAAGTATACAGAAAGAGAACCGATGATGATGCTGTCACGTACCTAACAAAGGCAGAGAACCAAGATAAACCGCCACACAACCTGCCTACGTGAATGAGAGTTCTCAAAGTACCTAATTGAGTACTGACGGGTAGAACACAAAGGACCCTGGTTACAGGTACAAATGATCCATTCCCTTTGATTTTGACTTACTGATAGGAAGCTGAATCATAAGCTCCTTCTAGCTCCCCCCCTTCCCTGATTTAAAAAGAGTTTTCTGGATTCACGTGCTGTGCATCATTCTGCCATCTAATGGTTGGGTCCAAAAGTGTTTTTTTTTTTTTTTTTTTTTTTTTTTTGTTTTGGTCGCTGTCGACCACCATTTGGTGGCAGGTACGTCCGCTGTATGACGTCAGACGGCATCCTGGAGGTGGACGTGCGCGGTGGCCATCTTCGTATTCTTTTTTCTGTTTTTATGCTGTTCAATCCTTTTGATGGTCCTTATTTATAGCTCTTAATGTTGTACTTTGCTTCCCCACCTGTTGGTATTCCTTCTAGGGGAAGGCTGGGTGGGTCGCATGTGAATCCAGAAAACTCTTCAAGCTGCAAAACTACTCCTACTGGTAAGTAACCATTTCGTTTTGCAGCGTGAATCCTTTTCTGATTCACATGCTGTGCATCAGATTATGTAGCGGTTTCTTCCGTGTTTGGAAGGCTGTGGTGAGAGGAAGACTCAGCAAACAGACATTGAAGCACCCTTTATCCAATTTGAGCTCTTTATTCATTTGTATATCCACACAATAATGCTTTGTAAATGTGTGTGGTGATGCCCATGTTGCTGCTGCGCTGATGGCATCGATGGGTACATTTGCCATGAAAGCTAGTGTTGCTTCCTTCTTCCTAGTGGAGTGAGCTGTTGGTTGTATTGTTAGTTCTTTTTTGGCATAGGTGTAGCTTAGTTGTAAAGTTTGTACTATCCATCTTGCAATGGTTGCTTTATTGACAGCTGATCCTGTATCGGTATGTGAGTAAGCAACAAACAACTGTTTAGTTTTCATTACTTGTTCTGTTCTTTGCAGATAGTACAGTAGAGCTCTCCTTACATCCAGGGTGTAGAGGCTTTTTTGTGTCGTCGTTTTTGGTTCCTTGAAGAAAACTGGCAAGATGATGTTTTGATTCAAGTGATACTTGGTTACCACCTTTGGTAAAAACTGTGGGTTCGTTTTTAAGATTACCTTATCCTTGTACACTTGTAAATAGGGCTCTTGTATAGTTAATGCCTGTAGTTCACTTACTCTCCGTGGTGATATTATTGCAATGAGAAATGCTGTTTTAAAGAGTAATATGTTTGATATCCGCTGTATACATGGGTTCAAACGGTTTTCCCATCAGCTGAGACAGCATTGTATTTAAAATCCATGTTGGTACAGGAGCAGTTCTCGGTGGAGCCATTCTTTTTGCTCCTTCCAAAAATCTTTTGATGAGTGGTCTAGTAAAGAAGCTTTTGCATGTTGTTCCTCTTGTGTATGCCACTATGACCGCGAGGTGTACCTTTAGGCTTGAAAAATTGATGTTGCTGTCTAAAAGGTGGGGAAGATATGGGACTACTGTTTCCTGTGTGTTTATTGTATTGATATTGTTGTTAGCGGTGCACCATGTGGTATATCGCTTCCAATTAACTGTATAGCATTTCCTCGTTGACTGTTTTCTTGCCTCCCTTAGAATCTCCATGGTTCTGGACGGCAGTTTGAGGTGTCCAAATTCTATGTATTCAGGCGCCAGGCTGCTAGTTGTAGCGTCGCTGGTTCTGGGTGAAAGATGTGGCCCTGTTGCATTGTTAGCAGGTCCTTGTCTGCTTTTATCCTGATCATGTCTCCTTTGGAGAGTTCTAGGGAGAGTTGAGTACCATGTTTGTCTTGGCCAACGGGGGGCAATGAGAATCATATTTGTTCCTGGTTCACTTGCTTTTTGTAGTACTCTTTGTATCGGGGGAATTGGTGGAAAGGCGCAGACAAATGTCTGAGACCAATTGAGTGAAAGCGCATTTCCCTTTGACAGGTGGTGTGGAAACCTGGATGCATAGTTCCGGCATTTCTTGTTCTGTATTGTTGCAAAGAGGTCCCACACTGGTGTTCCCCAGATGTTGAACAGGTATTGTACTGTTGTTTGCCTTAGCTCCCATTCGTGTAAGCAACTGTTTTGTCTGCTTAGCCTGTCTGCTGTGATATTGCCTACTCCTGGTAGATGTACTGTTTGCAGATTGATCTGCTGTGGTATTGCCCATTTCCAGA
The DNA here is from genome assembly GCF_964204655.1 of Triturus cristatus. Classification (NCBI taxonomy): domain Eukaryota; kingdom Metazoa; phylum Chordata; class Amphibia; order Caudata; family Salamandridae; genus Triturus; species Triturus cristatus. Next base: position 1,360,386,896 of record NC_140590.1, read on the forward strand.
TTTCTTGTGCAAGTTTGCTCAGGGGAAAGGATTTAGTTCCACCCTGTTTGTTCAGATAAAAAATTGTAGTTGTGTTTTCTGTTTGTATTAGGATGGTCTTCCCCTGAATCTGTTTCTGGAATGCCTTGAGTGCCAGAAGAACAGTTTATTTCTAAGAAATTGACGTGTTTTATGGAGTCTTCTTCGCTTGATCGTCCATTTATCTGTAGCTGGTCCAGATGTGATCCCGAACCGTTGAGGGATGCATACGTGGTGATTGTCACAGATGGAGTTGTGTTCCTGAAAGGTCTCCCCTGTGCTATGTTGTTGTATGCCCACCATTGTGTCTCTGCTTGTATCCTTTGTGTAACAACCACTAGATCTTCCCAACTCCCTGTGGCTTGTGACCAGCTGTTGGTGATCCATTCTTGGAATGGTCGCATGTGTAGGCTAGTGTGAGGGATGAGTGTTATGCATGATGCCATCATGCCCATGAGTTTCATTAACTTCCTCACTGTCAGAGACTGTCCCTTCTGGTAGAGGGCTGTTTCCTTGTAGATAGCTTGTATCCTGTTCTGTGTGGGATAAACCTTTGCGTTCTTTGTATTCAGTCTTGCTCCTAGAAAGATTTTTGCCTTTTCTGGGTTCGTTGATGATTTTTTGTGGTTTATTGAGAAACCTAGACTTTGAAGTGTTTGTATTGTCTTCTGAAAGTGATTGTGGCATATTTGTTTTGTGTGTCCCCTTATTAGCCAATCGTCCGGATAGGGGTATACATGGATTTTTTCTCTTCTTAGGTAGGCGGCCACTGCGGCCAGACACTTTGTGAACACCAGTGGAACTGATTTTATTCAGAACGGGAGTACCTTGAATTGGTAGTGTGTTACGTTGTGTAGGAACCTTAGGTACTTTGTGTTTCTTGTTCATTGGAATATGTAAATAGGCATCCTTGAGGTCTATTGTTGCTAGGAAATCTCCTTTTTGGATTTGCTGGATTATTTATTGAAGGGTGCACATTTGTTGTGTCCATATAAGTTTGTTTTTGAATCTTAAGTCCAAAATTGGCCTCTGGGTTAGGTCTTATTTTGGTACAAGGAAGTATGGTGAGTAGTTTCCTTAGTGCCGTTCCTGTTTTGGTACTGTTTCTACTGCTTGTTTTAGATACAGTTCTTTGATTTCTGCGTTTAGCAGTGTTTGTTCTGATTTGGGTAATTTTCCAATCCTTGGTGGATTTGCAGGCGGTGTCTTTGTTAGCTCTATGCAATATCAGTGTTGTACCAAATTTAATATCCTTTGTCCCCTTGTGATCCTTTCCCACTGGTTGTGGAAAAATAATATTCTTCCCCCCCACTGGTGTTTTGTGTGGGTCCTTTTTAATGTGGAAGTCAGTTAGAGGCATTACCTCTTCCTCCTGAGGTTTGGCCTCTTCCTCCGCCATTTGTTCGTCCTCAAAATAGCTGCTTCTGTTGTTGCCAGCCCTTATAACCAGATTGTTGACCCATTTGTTGACTTGTGTTGTGCCCATGGGACTGTTGCAGCATCTCTTTGTTTTGGCCGAAGCTGCTTCTTTCTGAGGTCTTTCTGTTAGAGAAACCTCCTTTTTTGAAAGATCCTTTTTGTTGTAAGGCCCCCACTGCCCTAGCTATTTCATTATCCTTCTTGATCAGTTGAAAGGATTCATCCACTTCCTTGCCAAATAACTCCTGTCCATTAAGAGGCCTGTTGATAATTGATGTCTGGACTTCTTCTTTGAAACCAGAGATCCTGAGCCAGGCATGTCTTCGGAGTATGGTTCCCGTGCACATTTGCCTGCTTGCGGTTTGCACATTTGCCTGCTTGCAGTATCTGCTGCATCTAGTGCAGATTTTAGGCATGTATTAGCTACATTCTTTCCTTCTTCCTCTTTTCTTGTCCTCCTTATTTGTTTATAAACTCCTCCATTTCATCCCACTGTTGGTGGCCATATCTGTTCAGCAGGGCATTAGAGTTGGCAATGCGCCACTGCCTTGCTGCTTCTTTCTCCATTCTTCTGTCCACCAAGTCCATCCTTTTGCTCTCCTTTTCTGGTGGAGGTCCTGTGTTGGAGACTGCGTTAGCTTGCCTTCTGGCTGTCACGATGATAGAATCTGGCGTAACATTTCCCTGTATATATTTTGGGTCTTTTGACGAGGGTTTATATTTTTTCTCCTCTCTAGGAGTTACCCCTTTGTTAGATGCTGGTTCTTTGAAGGCTTCCTTGCCTTGGTCCAGAATACTTGGCAACATGGGTAGATATTGTGTCCCCCTTGTTGCAGGTGCCAGGGTTTCCAGCAGGAAACATGCATCCCCTTTTTCTTCCTCTAGGGGCACCCTGAACTGGTTTGCAGCACTTTTCACAATTTCATTGTAGGAGGCAATGTCATCTGGGGGAGATGCCTTCAAGGGATAGTTGCAGATCTCCTCCTCTGGACTCTCGGTGTGGAGATCTTTTAATTCGTCCTCGAAGTTTTCTTCATTTTGTTCCTCCAGTACGTTATCATATTCCTCGGGATCTTCGCCTCGAGGTTCCGGCGTTGGTGTGGTTTGGAGGATAACATCTTCCTCTTCTTCAGCCTCTTCAGCGTGGACGGTTTCCGGTTCGACGTTCCGGAGCCTTAGGGATTCGATACTCCTTTAATGATTTGTCGAATTCCTTCTTTCTTTGTAATAGCGCAGCCATCTCTTCGAGTCTTCTTTTCGACTTCGAGGGCTCTTTTAGCGTTGGATGCCGGGGTCTTCCTTTTCTTTTCGGCGTCGACGTTCGTTTTCGGCGTTAAGGCTCTTTTTGCGGGTTCGTTGTCGTCGACCCTTGGCCTTGGAGTCTTGTGCAACTTCCCCTCTTCGGCAACCCTTGAGTGGGTGCCGTGGGTTTCTTTTGTTCTCGGCTGACCTTCGATCGCCTTTTTGTTCGGCGTCGGGCTACCTTGGCTGTTTTCGGTTCGTGGCCCTTCAGTTCCAATGGATCTTTGGGTCTTACCTTCTCCGTCTTTTTCTATGACTCCTTTGCCTTCTTCTCAGCGTCTTTTTCTATAACTTCGATGTCCGATCCTTCATGTGTGGATTCCGCAGGAGCTGCTAGCTCCTCTTCGTCGCTCAGGAAACCCATCTCCCTTATGGAAGATTTCTTCGTTGGCATCGACATCGTGGTGCAGTGGGCCTGTCTATGATTTCGGCGTGTCCTAAGAGTCTTCAGCAGGAACGCTTCACAGGCCTCACAGTCTTTGTCCTGGTGCTCCTTGGGTAGGCAGAGGTTGCACACGGTGTGTGGCTCACGCTGTGCGTATTTGTGATGGCACTTAGGGCAGAATTTGAAAGGGTACTTCTCCATGGCCCCTACCTCGCCATTTTTGACCAGGAGTGGTCCTCTGGTGTTGAAAGGAGGGCCGCTGTGCCTCTATCTATGACTATGCGTCGATGATCGAGCTCTTCTCGTTGGATCCTTTCGATGACGATCTTCTTTTCTTGAAGTTTTTTGGGGAAAACAAACTTTTTTTCGGAGCGCCCCGTCTTGCTTCCAGACCCAACGGCGGAAAAAAGAATCTGAAGATGGCCACCGCACACGTAACCTGCAGGATGCCATCTGACATCGTACAGGGGACGTACCTGCCACCAAATGGTGGTCGACAGTGACCAAAACAAGGGAAAAAAACCAAAGACAATTCCGGACCCAACCACTAGATGGCAGAATGTTGCACAGCATGTGAATCCAGAAAAGGATTCATGCTGCAAAACTAACTTTAGCTACATATACAGTGGACTGCACTCTGTTCCCTTTAAAATCCAACACTGCATCAAATTCGCCCAAGACCTCTATGGATTTCCCTCTATACGCAATGGGTCACACACGGGACTTCCTTAAACTAATATCTTTTAATCTTTCCCACTCTTTAGTACCAATTAAAGGCAAAAGAAGATCCTGAATCAGCCATCATATTGACTGAAACATCAGCTACATTCACAAGACAAAATGGTCTCTTGACCTTTTCAGATTCAATTTTCATCACATCTTCGTCCAGACCACTATTCACATCTCCCCGCATCATATACACAAAACACAATATTCTCATCGTCGGATTCAGAAATATGATCCTTGCAGATAATGTTTTCAGTCACATTAATCTGTTTGGCAACACCCTTCTCGTTACTAGATTTACTTACCTTAGCAAAATGCCCCTTTTTCCTGCATTTCGCACACTTTTTATCCGTAGAAGGGCACACCGGAGAATTCCCTAAATGATTCCTAATCTCACATCTGTAACATTTTGTGACCTTTCTTTTAGTGTCCCATTTATTTTCCTTAAGCTTCACGGAGTCCTCTCCCTCAACAGCATGTACATGGGACACCTGTTCCATGTAAATCGTAGTAGCTTCAATGCTACTAGCAATTTCAATAGCTTTATCCAAGGTTAGGGCAGCCATGGGTAACAATTTTTCTTGAATCTTTTTATTCTTAGGTTTTTCCACTATCTGATGCCTGTTCATCTGTTCCTCAAACGTTACATAACTACAGGTAGCAGCTAAGATTCTTAACGCGCCGACATAAGATTCAAAGGACTCACCAAACAACTGTTGTCTATCAGAAAATGTGTGCCTTTCTAGAATAATATTTTTCTTTGTCTTGAACTGGGCATCCAAAGTTTTGATGGCCATAGCATATTCTCCAAAACATCCCCATCTCCCAACACTTAACACTAGGTAGGTGTTTTAACACTTTACTGCTTCCAGGGCCCAAGGAATGCCTTAAAATAGCATAATTCTTCTACTGTGTAAAAACGTTCCCTTCTATGGCCTCCAAATAGGCCAACAAAACCCTCCTTCCACTGTATCCATTCAATTTTGGAAGAACCTCGGGCTGCCAAAAAGGCCGAAGGCGGAATCATGCTCTGTTGCTGCTCGAAACACCATTGATGCAATAAATGCTTCACAAATCTATACGGGTATGCCTTTTATACATATGTATATCCACTTCAAGGTGTGCAAACCACCGTGAACTGCAGATGCAAATGTTCCAACCCTTTCACCAGCTCGCGAGGTGTGCGAATCACAGTGACTTCATACTAAATAATGGGCAGTACAGAAAATACCTTCATAATCACCCGATGCTTTCATAAATATGCATGTCAACACACCAGCGTCCCAGGCGGCTGAAATCCCCACACAAGTGGCAACACACACTAGGTCTCTGTGCCCAAGTCAGTGCCTCGGTCGGTCCTGCTCAGTGTAATTTGACAGGAGGACACTAGAGCTTGCACCATCGGCTGCCCTTGGCAGCACTGCCAATGACAGCACCAACCTACTACTAATCATCACACTCTTAAAAGTGTGACAATTCATACTATTACAGGGCCCTAAAGCTATAAACATGGCTATGGAGGCAAATACTAATAATTGGAAATTGAAATTAAAATAATAAACTGTAGTTGTTGTGCTCATACCTAAATTGGCAGACACCACTACTATGTGGCAGACAGTCATAAGCCCCAGTGCTGGCAGTTAAGTGCCGGTGCTGAGCATCGGAAAGCACCGGCACAAATTAAGCACTGGTCCTGCTTCTCCCAATTGTCACCACTAAAGGAAAGTGAAATAGACAAAACGAGGTACGATTCCGCTTCATTAATTCAGGTCCAGGCACATACAGGTAATACGAATGACCAGGCAGGCCAGACAGCTGCGATGGATTTGAGTGTCAGAATCCAGTCCCAACAAGTCCCTCTTCAAGTTAAGGGGTGGAAGAAAATGTTCTGTATATATTTTTGCACATCACTAAACTTGTCACCGTGCATACAGCAGGCCAAATTACAGAGGTGCTGAGGTTGAACTCAAGAGGACTTACAAACCTCAAGTGCAGACTGTGATCGAGACAGAGGGAAGCTAGCATTCCAATCCTCGAGCCGATTTATAGATTTATCAAAAAGCTGTCAATTTTCAAAAGTTGTCAATCTATCATTATTTCGAGGTTCATTAGCAGTATATATTAGTAGTATAAAGATAGGAAAGGAGCACATACAAAAAGAATGATTCAGAAAATCCAACTTCTCCAGAAACCCACTTAGTTCAAAATTACCACATTAAAATCCCAGGCCTATAAAATGCCCATCGAGCAAACATGCACCCTCATCTGCTGCTTGATCAGTCTGGCTGACGTCATACTGTGTGGGGGTTTGTGGTGGCGGTACACCCACTCTGCTCCCCGTTACTCAGAACCGCTCATTGTGAGTCTGCCGACGCGATGACATTTTCACGGAAACTCTGGCAGCAGAAACATAAAAAAAAGCCTTCCAATTAAAAGAAGAAAGCAGCTGGCCTACGCATTTATAGGCCTACGGTCACGGTGGAATAAAAGGAAAAGGAAACAGGTACATTAAACTATTTTCTGCTTCACCTGTCACCCAAGCATCTCTCCCAGCCTTAGAGCCTTGCACTTAAGTACGGCAGAAGCGGCCCATCACTGAACATGGAACCACAGTTTTAATCCCGGTTTTCACCTCTTCCTCGGATTGTTTATGCTTCGTAGATCACGTTATCTCCCAGTATTACATTCTCCTAAACTGGCCACACCTGGAGGACACAACAGAGTACACAAATAGTCCATGCACACCCGAAGGCGGTGTTCAGGGGATGCAACCACTGACGAAGAAGGACCTGGGCAGAAGCACGTTGTAGTCTAGAGGCCCCAAAAAGGGGGAGAGAGAGCGAAGGGAGAGAGAGCGAAGGGAGAGATCGAGGAGGAGAGAGCGCGAAGGGAGAGAGCGAGGGGGAGAGAGAGCGCCGAGGGAGAGAGAGCGCTCGAGGGACAGAGAGCGAAGGGAGAGAGCGAGGGGGAGAGGGGGAGAGAGGAGGGGAGTGAGGGAGAGGGGGAGCGGGAGGAAGGGGGAGGAAGGGGGAGGAAGGGAGAGGAAGGGAGAGAGAGAGAGAAAGAGAGGGAGAGAGAAAGAGAGGGAGAGAGAAAGACGGAGAGAGCGAGGGGGAGAGAGCGAGAGAAAGGGCGAGAGAGAGAGAGAGCGAGAGAAAGGGGGAGCGAGAGAGAGAGGGAGAGAGAGCGCGAGAGAGAGAGGGGTGATCCTATAGGATCAGCTACCATCTCCCCTATATCGAAGACCACTGGGATTTGGTCCACAGCAGATATGGTCAAGTAAAAAAACATTATTGACTTTGGTACCAGAGACTTGAGACTTTTGGCCCCAGAAAAGTGTGGAATTCTGGGCAAATCACTTAATACTATTCCTCAAACTGTACATCTTTGTAAAGCTAAAAAGCATGCACAACCAAGTATGAAAAAGTCTTGTACAATGTACTCCAATGTTTCTGCAGCAACATGCCCCTCTCCTATCATATTGTGGTTTCACAATCCTGCCTCAACTTGACACCACAAACCATGTTGTTGTGTGTGCAGGCCCTCATGTTCGGGGTGCTGCTGTAGGAATACATCTGTGTACAGGGCCAGCTCAAGGGCGGTGCACCGGGTGCCGACTTCAGGGGGGTGGCAGAGTTTGCAAGTTTATTTTGGTTTTAAAAGCACCTGCTGCTGCGTTCCTGGCAGGCAGCAATTTCCAGGCAACAATAAAAATATCAAAATAACTCCGGTGATGAATGTTGTTCCTGGAGAGATTGGAGTTCCACTAAGTTGAGGTTTTGACTGATCATAAAATAGTACAGAGTGTTAATATGCCTGCTGCAAAGAACGTGTACCATGACGATCACAAAGTGCATATAATGTAAATAGGTCACTGGGTTACTGCTTGTCTGAGAAACATCCTTTTATCGCTTGCAGTTTATACGTTAAAACTCTAATACAGAACAGTGAATTATTGACTGTCATCAAAGAGCTGCATGCACACTGCAAAGTATAGATTAGAACATAGCTTAATGTTGCAAAAGAGGTTAATTTGGGTAGAAATTGATTAATATTAAAGGAAACCTCTAACTATGGTGTTCCATTCTGAGTTTGTGCATCTCCAGACCAAACATTCAAACTATACTGCCTACCAGTATGAATGACATGTCACTCCTACACCTTGTACTCCACTGGCTTAGGTAACACTTCCTATACAATGATTTACACACATATTATTGATCGTCTCTGTGTAATGTGTGTGTGTAATGCAAAGTGCTCTGACACCCTACACTGGTATGAGGGGTGCTATATAACTAATTACATTAATCTAAAAGAGAGGGGTTACGGAGACTTGAGGGGCACTGCTTAAAGGTGGCAGTGAGGGAATCCATGGTGGAGGTGGTCACCACCACCACCATGGATGAGGGGGGGGCCGCGCCAACCAACATTGCCGCACCGGGTGCCTTCAGCACTAAAATTGGCCCTGTCTCTGTAACAAGCTGTGCTGCAACTTGGAGCAAGGTAAGCACTGCAGGAAATACACGATCGATGACTACGGAGAGGAACAATATGAAAAACAACTAATGAGACAAATATGTAAGGAAAACAAAGCACGCAAACTCAGGCATGAAACATCGTCGTCACGATTCCGACAAATAAATAGATAATGAAATGGCTTCTGGAACCAAAAGAATGGAAAACAAGATCAGGCTTGCTTCATGCAGCAGGCACACTGTAGGCACTCAGGCAATAAATATAAAATAAGGAGAACTAATCACTTACACCAGAGTTTGCATAACGTGTAAATCGTGAGGTAAGCGTATCATGAGATATTTCCATATGGAATGTTGCAAACCCAAACTCCTCCTGTGTGTACACACACGTTTATTTTTTACCACTGAAAAAACAGCTTGTCTTCCCATTATGCAAAGTTTTTGGAGGGGGTGCATTGCCCTCCATATCACGCCATTTTTCTCTCTATTGCATATAATATTTTGCAACAGTCACTGCAGCAGCCCAGGTTGTTGTCTCACACGGTTAGCTGTTAGCTAACCATTTGCTAGCAGTTTTGCAGAAGAAAAATCATAGCACCACTACAGCCTTAAGCTGATGGCACACCTAGAAAGAGGAAGCTAGGTCTGCCGTTAAAAGAGGCTAGGGAGAACCAAAGGAAATGATGGACGGAGTGTTGAACATTGCAAGCACTCACCCCCAGTCAACTGATCTGGGTTTAATCCATTACCGTTCTTTAGCCCACTTTGCCACCCCAGTTCAGACATGGCCATATGCAAATCAGACTGACCCTGTGCCTCATGGGAACAGTCCAGCCCGAACTGCCAAGCCATGTCTTCCCTGGACCGGAAACAAGCTTCCTAGGACCGGTTTCTGGCATTTCAGCCGTCTTCAGCCAGGCTTGCTTGAATCCAGTGGCAAAGTGAGCAAGGGACTCACGTCTGAGCATACCCTGCCAACTTATGGCGAACAAAGCAAAACCAAAGGAAATGATGGACGGAGTGTCGAACATTGCAAGCACTCACCCCCAGTCAACTGATCTGGGTTTAATCCATCACCATTCTTTAGCCCACTCTGCTACCCCAGTTCAGTCATGGCCATATGCAAATCAGTCTGACAAAGAGTACAGAGAGTAACACAAGGAAGGGGAACAGGAAAAGAAGGACTGAGTGAACAATCAGACTGTGCCCAGTACCACAGTACAATTATTGCTTATTAGCTGCACATTTGATACACAAATTGTAGGTATGGTCATATGGCTCTTCCAGCTACTACCATAAACCATGGGGTCTGTGACTAAAAGCTATTTTTGGAGTTCTCGTTTTTTTAAACTCTTCAAACTATAACAAGAGATTCCAGCTACGCGGTGCATGAGAGAAAAACAGAATTGATATGTGCCACTGTACTGATTTGAAGTAGCAAGGTGGTGCCGGGTTATTTGGCTAAGGGATCATGTTTGGGCTTAGAAGAATATGGCAGGTGGTTGTCAAGCCTCAGACACAGGGAAATATTGAAAAATAGTGTAAGGAATTTGTGGAGTGCCCTATACTGTAGGGCAGCTTACATGTTGGAGCAGATGAAGAGACAGATCGTGTATGGCTGAGCTGAAACCTGTGGCAAAGTTTAAGACTTGGTGGAAGAGCAAATTGTTTAGCCATCTTTTTCCGTGTGCCCTTAGCAACATGGTCAGTGTACAAGGTTATTGAGATCCTGTTCCTTTATGTGTCTTGCATTGAAAACATTACGATTTTTTTGGCCGTTCAAAGAAAAAGATGATTTCCTCCAACTAAACGTCTGCCAGTCTTACATGCGCTACTACCTCTGTGAACATACTTTTTTTTCGTTATTGTAAAATAAAGAGCATGCTGAGCCAAGAAGACCTATCATCTGTCTCATATGTAGGATTTGAGAAGAATCAATCCTGCCCACCGAGTTTCATTTTCCATGTTCAGGATCTATCCACTTTGTTTTGAAGCTGTTCAAGAATCCGTGTTTCATTTCATGGGATTGTGTAGGTCACTAATATTCAAGTTAATTATTTGGCTACACTAAAAGTTACATTCCATCACAGAGTTCAATATAGCCATCTAATAGGGTAATTAATCCTTTAAACTGGTTACTTTCTGTCTTACATCTGCAGCCCTGAGTCCCTCCAATATCAGCAGGCTCATTTCTTCTCACAAAGGGCAATCTGAGCCGACATTCCACCTTTCCTCCCTTCTACGTATGACATTTCTCAAACCTAATACACCATCCGTTATCATATTAATTATAGTAGCGAGTCTTAATGAGGACCAACCCGACCCATCAGACAATCACCCAGGGCCTAAGGGAAGCATCACAACAAGCTGAGCCTCTTGTACAACTTTTCTTAAGGAAAATCACACACTCCACTCTCCTAGCATTTCCTCCACTACAATGTAGAACGCTAGCGCAAAGAAGTGGCTAATTGGTCATGAGTTTGTCAAGTGCCATTTGCTAAGGCAGCAGAAGAATTTGAGGTGGCTGAGATACACCCATACACTTTCAAACAGTTTCTCAAACCCACATGAAACACCCATTGCTGAGTTTCCGCACACATCAACCTTTTTCTGTTGGCAACGTATACATTGCTCAGGCTCCTTTTTAAATTCTACCTAACATTTCATGGCCGTTTTGAAATTCAGTATCCACTTATCTGTACACAAGAAGCCTCACGCCCCATTCAGTGCTAGTTACCTATTTCCACACACATATCACACACTCTGTTCTAGCAGACAAACGTCCAAGTTCCTCAGAGACTGCATTCTAGTCAGTGCCAATTCTCCAATACACAATTGTTTTTCAAATTCCAGTAAACCATTTATTTATTCCTCTGGAGGCGTTTTTTCTTTGTAAATCACTGGTCCTTAAACTAAGGCGTATTGGTCACATTCAGCCTTTAAACTTTATTGCAGTGGCTCCGTGGTGCTTCCAAATTCCAGCAGTTGGTTTAACCCCTTGCATGCCCGCCCCTTTCCCCGCCCAGTGCTGCGCTTTGTATTAGCGGGCGGAGTTCATGACGAGCTGGACTCGTCATGGGCACAGCGTCACCGCAGCCCATGACGAGTCCAGCTCGTCATGGGCACTGAAGGGGTTAAAGAGGCTGAATGACAGGGACAGTCAGCGCTCTCTTCAGTTCTGTTCGATGTGCAAGCAGAGACCTCAGAGCTCTTTGCTTCATGTACACACTATACATAGCAAACAAACAAAAGGTGATGGAAGGAATGATTGTGAATATTCTAACCACTAGCAACTGCTTGGAGTAGCATTCCAACAAATGCAAAAACAACAGAATGCAGAACAATGTCATACATTCACCCCAGTACAGAGATCTGGGCCTAAATCCATGGTTTTTTTGCTCACCATGCCATTCCAGTTTGGACCCAGCCATATGCAAATCAGTCTTGATCCTGATCCAATAGAAACAGTCCAGTCCAAACAGCCAAAGCCTGGTACTCTCAGAAAAGAAAAACAAGCAATGTAAGACTGGTTTTGGCCTAGTTCGGCTTCTTCAGACAGATTTGTTGTGTCTTGCGAATTGGCAATGACGGAAACCTTTTGGCTTCTGATGGACTCCTTAGTGGTGTGACATAAGTATTAGAGCGGGATGCAATGAAGGGCGATTTAGAATGTTGAGTGCGCAGTTACAAGCAGAAGAATAAGATGTGTAATACTAAGCTCCGTGTGTTGTGTAGTCATTGGCGAGTATGCATTCTTGGGAAGACGCTACAATTGGAGACAAGATAGGGGATATGTAGCCCGAAGATCAACAGTGCTCTACCAGAGTTTTCCGTGGTCCAAGCAAACTGCTTGTGCGTGCCAAGTGTGCTGGCATCGATGTACAGAATCAACGCTTAATGCATGTGAAGTCAGAGCGCAGCTCCAGCCATGGTGAAGCAGTTACAGTCGAGAAAATAATTGCAGAGAAAATACACGTCGCCGGCCGAGTACCTGCTAGTCAGGCCAGACAAAGGTAACGCGCTGCCACACAAGATAAAGTCATACATTATACGGAGCATTACTGTTAAAGGCAGACACGCACAGCTACAAAACAGAAGCTCTAAAGACTGCAGTAGTCAAATACGAATAAAATATATCAAGCGCTGGCTGATGAAACAATTAACAAGAAAGCATACTGTCACTGCACTAACAGGAACCTTGATACGTGGAGCTCTAAGAACTCATCACCAGGTGAGGAGACCCAGGAAGACGCAGGAGGGTTGTGCTTATTGAGTAGTCAGGTGGTGGCTTAGAATAACTCCAGAGGTCTACAAAAACCAAAGGGCTCCGATGAAGACCAATAAGGAGGTCACCGTACAATCAGACTATCCGGGATGATCAGGAGGCCGATCCAATGCAGGGCCTCGGAGATGGTGCAGATGATGCAGGTCCAAGTAGGCAGCCAACAATCTCTGTAAAAGCTCCACCCTCAATGGCAGCCACTCTCATAAATAGTTAACATGCTGCCGCATTCCTGAAACCACCAATACCTTTCGATACTGCCAAAAAGCTAAATATTGGTGATAGATGGATTGTTTGGACAGAGACATTTGAAGATTTAATTGACGCACTTGAGGAGACTGATGATAAAAAGATTATCAAATACCTCAAAAAATCTTGCTGGTGATGGTGTAAAAAGAGAAGGTGACGAAAAAAATCACATACCTTTAAATTAAAGAAACTTTGAATCTCAAGTTTAATTTAATGCAGATTACGAAAGATTCATTTTCAGTCAAGAAGGACAGAAAGTTGATGAAACCATTGAAGAATTTGTGCAAAGAATGAACACACTCATGAAACAATGTACGTTCAATTCATTTAATGATTAAGCAGCTATAATTCTTAGAGGTATTGATGAATGCTTGTCAGAATCATTCAGACGACAAATTGAGAAAAACTCTTAATACGGAGCGAGTGTTAATGGCTGCCAGAGCTGAAGAGCGCACCAATAAAATAGCTGCTGACATGGAGGCTCGAGGTGCCCAGAATGAATCGGCCATGAGTGTGAAAAGTAAGCCATAGCAAAAGACTGGAGGACACAAAGTGATGGCCATCGGTAAAAAAAGTTGTGTTTTAGATGTGGATTTTCGTTTACACATTAATGCAAATGACCCACCATTGGACAGATATGTAAAGGCTATGGGAAGGAAAGAAGAGCCTTCTTCGGAAATCAAATGTGCAAAAGTGGTGCCATTGCATGTTCTCTGCTGTGACAAGAGACTGAGCCAGGTTTTTCTTCACTTCTGAAAGGCATCCTAAACCAACTCTGGGTCTGACTACCATTTGAAAATTGCTAGGTGTCGGCGACTGCGTTTGTCCACCCAGGCATTCCAAGGTCCTGAATAATCAGAAAAAAGCCCTGACGGCTCCACTAATTCCAGAGGTGCAGAGCCTCCTGGCTGAGGACCAAAGCACCCACCCAGCCATGTTTATTGTAGTACCACATGCCAAAGGTGTTGTCCATGAGAACCTGAACCAGCCTTTGTTTGATGGTTGGCAGGAAGGCTTCAATGCCAAGCAAATGGTCCGCAACTTTCTGATCTCCACCTTTCCCAGGTGGCCTTGCTAAGCCAGCAGCAATCCATCCGTCACCACCGTTTGCTCTGTGTGGGGGAAAGAAAAGGGTCTGCCGCTGGTCCAATTGTAGCTGAGTAGCCACCACTGCAGGTCTTTTGCAATCTCCTCCAAAACTTACATGGAATCTTACATGGAATCGGTTCTCTTGATGCTGAGCCTACTGAGAATTTGCAGAGACCACATGCCATCTGGCATAGTCGACCAGCTGCATTTAAGAGGCAAGGAGGCCAAGAAGCCTCAAAGTCACTTTAACTCCGCCCCAGGACCGAGGTTGAAACACTGAGATCATAGCCCAAAGACCCAGGACTCATTACATGGGAGGGGAGGTTTGGAACTGCATCGTATCCCGAAATCCCAAAAGACCAGAATGAATGGGAGCCTCTGCAAAGGTGTCAGGTGTGACTCTGGAACAATGATCGAGAAACCTAAAGATGTTATGTTGGTTCCTGACTGACTGCAGCTAGCCTGACTTCAACTGCCAGTCGACGAGGTAGGGGAAGACAGGTTTATTCAACCTCCAAATGTATGCTGCCACCACTGCAATCACTTGTGTGAACACCCTAGGGGCACTGGTGCAATAGAAGGGGAGCATGGCAAACTTAAAATGCTCTTGGCCTACCTTGAACCGCAGGTAGACCTTGTGGAACTGCAGGACAGGTATATGAAAAGAGGTGACCTGCAGGTCTAGTGCTACCATCCAGTCTCTGGTTCCAGGGCCAATGTGAGCATCTTGTATTTTTCAAGAAGAAATAAAGAGGTCACTATCTAAAACAGGACTTAAGCCTCCCTCCTTCTTCAGCACCAGGAAATAACAAGAGTAACATCCAGTCCCTATTTCCGGTGCCAGCACCTCTCTATGGCTCCTTTGTCTAATCAAGCCTGTTCTTCCTGCCACTGAATGGGGGTCTTTCGGAAACCATTGTAATGTGGGTGAAACATGCCGCAGGACTGACAGGAATGCCAATATCCTTGTTGAATGATTTGAAACATCCATTTTTTAGATGTGATGCTCTGCCACCCTTGAACATAATATTCTATTCTGCCTCCTAAAGGATGGTCATGTGGTGCCATGGGCAAACTAAAGTGGCTTGGAAGCTGAAGGAGATGGTGGGGTACTGGGCAGTATGCATCCCCCTCTAGGCTGAATGTTGTTGGCCAGATCCCCAACCACAGCCTCGAAAAGTCTGGGGGTCTGTTGCTGGGGCGGAGAGCCATGGTATTGTCTTTGAACCTAACCTATTCTGAAGCCTAGTAAGGGATGAAATTGCTACGAATACTGCCGCACGGGCACAGAAAGGCCTAGGGAAAGCATTGTGGCCCTGCTTTACTCGAAGAGCTCTAGTGTTGAGTATGTTTATCTCCAAAGAGACGACTGCCATCAAATGGCATATCCATTAATAACCCTTGGGAGTCACCTGAAAAACCTGTGGTCGTCAGTCACCTGTGGCACAAAAGCACCACATTGGTACTGACTGCCCCTAAGTAGTCATTACAACCCAGTACACAACAAAGTACTTTGTTGCATCCTGGCAATCTTGTATGATCTTCTCTAAATTAAAGCGAAATTCTTCAAGGACTGACTACAAAATCAGTACCTCCCTAAAGGCAGCGAGCATGTACAGAGTGAACAACAAGACTGGCAGAAGAAAACACTAGTTTTATAAATGCTTCCAAATGTTTGGTTTCCTTGTCAGGAGGGTTATAGGAAATGAGTCTGGGTTGAGCCTGGTCGTAGAATCCTGGACAACCAGGCATTCAGATGTAGGAGATTGAGTGAGGAAGGCATGGTCTCCCGGAGAAGGTCTGTGGCATCTAGCCCCTCAACTATTTACAAATGCAAAAACAACAATTGAGAGACAGAATGCAGAACAATGTCATACATTCACCCCAGTACAGAGATCTGGGCCTAAATGCATCGTTTTTTTGCTCAACATGCCATTCCAGTTTGGACCCAGCCATATGCAAATCAGTCTTGACCCCGCGCCCAATGGGAACAGTCCAGCCCGAACTGCCAGGCCAGGACCTCCCTGGACTGGAAACAAGCATCCTAGGACCGGGTTCGTGCTTTCAGCCCTCATCAGCCAGGATAGCTTGACTCCAGTGGCATGGAGAGCACGGGACCCACGACTGGGCATACCTGTCCCATTTGGGGTGTCAAATGCAAGAACAACAATTGATGGACAGATTTACAAGCAGGCAAGTGCAAGGTTTGGCACAGATGCCCATTAATGTGTCAATGAGAGCTTTGTTAAAATGGAGAAGCAGCTCCGTTGAGCTTGCACAGGCTGCAAAACATCTGTCAGAACATTGGTCTTGACCTCAATGGATAGTAGCTGAAGGTCCAAAACGTCTGCTGCCTGCTAGATGACCACAGCAAAAGAAGAGGAGTCCTCTTTTGTGGGGCCATGGAGGAACTCAACCCAGTGTCCGGGGAGTTAACCAAAACACTGCCCTCCTGTAAATCAATGAATAGATTAGCAGCATCATAATATTGGGCATCATCCACATTATCTCCATTGTCATCTCTGAGATTATGATTGCTTTGGTCAGAGTCAGATTCAAACAAGTTGTGGAGGGCTTGTGAATAATTTCCTGGTCCTGTCTGAATTAGCATGAGGCTGGACTGCTTGTGGCGTATGACGTGACTTCTGTTGAGTCAGATTTGTTTAGGAGTTGGACAAAATAATCAGGTCCCCCTCCGACCCTGACATGGCAGGAACAAATGTGGGTCTTGGCGCTGGGATAAAAGTCAGTTTGGTGTATATGCCGAAGGCAACTTGACTGCAGGCCTCCTCGGATCCGTGGGACCTGAAAACACATTGAAGGGAACTGGAAGAGTGCCAAATATACATATCTGACTTCTTTGAAAGCCTCTGTCTGCTGTGATGTTGCCGACAGACCTGGAAACCCAGGGTTTATCGGAATAAGTTGAGGGATCAATTCCTCGGTAGGGGACCAAGATCAAGATGCACCTATTCTGGTCGAGAGGCGCAGGGAAAGGGAAACATTCTGCTTTGACTTATTGCTTTTCTTTTTGTTGGACCTGAGGACTTAAGCAAGGAGAATCTGTCGCGAGAACAACATTCAGAGTGAGAGTGGGTCCACGCCCTCGACTTTAACCGGGAGCAAGACTTATGTGCTTTCTGTCGATGCTCGACGACGCCGAGGTTGTGCTCCACGGTCCCAGATCGCTTTGGGGATCATCTGGGCCCAGGTCTCGGAAATGTAGGAAGTCATGCAATAACCTTACACACCAGAGGCAGACCTTTTGGGGATCTGTCACAGACATCGGATTGTGACAGTTCATACAAAGCTAAAAGCCTATGGTTTTAGCCTGGGACATGTTCCTTTGCATGCTGTAGGAGAATTTGGAAACAAAATAAATCTTCTCAGAAACAAGGAAAATGTTTGAGAGCGAGTTATATACCCAAGTCAGAAGGAGAAGAAAGAAAACAACTGACTGCGTGCAGGGATGGCTCTTATAGGCGGTTCTTAATGTCACTTCCAGAATGGGGCGAAGAAGACACTGAGCTACACAACCCCACCTGACGGTAAACTGGAGACATGCGGAGAAAAAAAACACTCCAGATCCAGACAGGAACCTTGGGTATTCACAAGGCGAGGATACTGTGGTTAAAAGTATCCATCGAAAAATTTGAATTATTGAGGGAATTCTTCATTCAAATAACTATGGAAAATAAAGATGATTGTGGTATTTCATAGTGGGCGGATTCTTCAGAAAGTCGTGGTGAGGACTACTCGGGTAGTCAAGTAGTTAAACTGTGGGAAATTCTTAGCACACTGATTTTTTGAGGGGGTTCCTGGTGAACAGATTTCAACGGACCCTACTTTGTGACAACTTTATGCATTTGTCGTGTACATAACCGTCATTTTGCTGCACTGATTTGCCCCACCTAGCATAATTGCTATTAGGCTTGTTTTCACACATAGGTAAATTGCAGTATTTTGTTTCGGGACAGTTGTCTAGCAGATGCTGCCTTGTCTTTTTAGTACTAACTTCATTTGAGTCTGGTATTAAACGCACCATTTTTAATCTACTTAAAATATGGGCCCGGCTTAACAGTGGCACTGAATACTGCTGTTAGTGCCCTCCTCTAAACATGCATCTCTGGATACATATTCCAAAACAATAACAATGACACTTTTGTATTGCTGCAATTGTCTTGTTTGCATTGTATCCTTACAGCCCCTAGTACACTTAAGCTCTCCCTCAATTGCCTGTATGTCAGTCTCTCAGAGTATATCCCCTAAGCTCAAAAAAGCAGAATCCCGACTTAATTTGCAGGCGGGCCAGGATAAAACAACAATTATACTCATGGGGCTCTTTGAAGGCCTTGCAAACTGGACACCACCTAGAAAAACACACATGCTGCATCTGCCCATGTGGTCTCTATGCTACCCTACATATATGGCTTCACACCAAACGTTCAGCACCCCATAAAGAAATCCCACTGCATTCCCTTGAACACCTGTCAAATGTATGCGTTCACGCTCGTTCCAACATTTATGACTCCTTTCCAGTCAGTAGACTCTTCTCTGTTTATGCAGCCCTTTCTCTTATGTGCATTTTTGTCTTGCAAAATCGTTCCCACGATTCCTCTACGTGCTGTCATTTATAGTCTCTAATATTTGTCTTTTCCTAGTTATACCCAAGCCTTCCCTACTAGCCAGAGGCTCATTTCCCAATGTTACCCTTTCACCAATTGATGTGAACTTCATTGTTTCTATACTGTCATTTTTTAGGCACAAGACACACTGTGTACCATACACCACTATCAATAAATCCTACTAAAGAACCTCCCTTCAAATACTTCTCTTTGTGTGCCCCTTCGCCTTGACTCACTCACTTTCCTCATGTTCATATCTAAAGGCTCTCTTTCCAGTGAGTCCCCTCCATCACTTCACTTACTCCGCTTTTAACTTGCTTCAAGGTAGGGTGACCAGACATCCCGGATTTCCCCGGACAATCCTGGGTTTTTGTGGACTGTCCCAGCAGTTTTAATTATTACCGCGATTACTTTCACTTTCGCGGCCGCTTTGATGTTTGATCGCGATCACTTTCGCGGCCGCACGGCCGCTTTGATGTTCTCCGTGAGGCTTCAATAGATTGCAGCAGTTAAAACAAGCATTGGCATAGCCAATAGGTCTCGCTTTTGGGACCTTATAAGTGTTTAGTTATGCAACTGTTGCATGGCTAAACACTTATAAGGTCCCAAAGGCGAGACCTGTTGGCTATGCCAATGCTTGTTTTTTAAGCTACACCACTGCCCATGCCCCCAGGCTCACTGACCTTTGGTTTTCTAAACACTGTAACTTATTTCCCCACCGTAAAGATAACTTGCTGAGGGAATTTGGGGTGTTTATGGTTTTCGTCAGGAGGGAGTCCTTACGCCTAAAAAACTTTGACAAGGGGGTCTTGGCATCAACAAGTTTGAAGACCTCTGCTCTACACTCTTCATGATACAGCAGTCATAGAAAAGTCAACCCCATCATACAACAGCTGCGATCCCCCATTCTCACCCCCTGCATGCACCCACATCCCCTCAGCAAAAAAATCACAAACCCACACTCCACTCCCATACATTTAGAAAACACCAGTAAAGCGTCCCAAATGGAACACCAACATCTTCTGCGAGTAAGCTTGTCAGTCACTTGCATGGCGAGCGCATTGCTCACAGAAACAGCCTTTGTTTTGCTTCGAAGAACTAACCAGCAAGATCAAACGGCCACATCACGTATTGCTCCCTGATTGGATGGGTTCTATGAATACACAGAAAGGCCCGTCAGGAGCACATGCTGGCCGCGTGCACATTCCATGGGCGCAGCATGTGATCTGTGACTGCGGACGGCGAGCACACGAGGAGGAGACAGTGCGGGCTTTATCAGCCGCCTCTCTGTTCGTGCTGCTCATCCGCTGGGCGCCGCCCTTTATGGTGGCTGCTAGTTACCTGCTGGTGCTTGCTTTGCGTGAGAGCGTCCCGCTCGGCGAGGATGGGGGGGTCTGATAGATGAAGTTGTAATCCGAGCTCTTCAGGTCATTGATCACCTGCAGGAGAAGGGCGAAAGAAACGCATAAAGAGATAGGTGGGTTATGCAATAAGAATTCACAATAAGGCTTGAGCAGGAAGGCATGTACAGGCAATGGAAAAGCCAGCGATGAGCCACATCAAAGCCCCATCGCACGAGCCCCGGGAATGCTGCAGCTCTGGGCACAATCCGGCACCAGAGATTTCTGCTTTCACATTAATGACAATGTCATCCATCGCAAACCAACTGTGCTAAACTGCTCTCGCGGTTTCTCCCATAAAGCACCCTTTGTGCCTGGGACACAAGGCCCAATAACACGTAGCTGACGGACAAGTTCCTGAATTCACTACAGATGCAGCCAATAAAGGGCAACCAAGTTGTACAATTTAAAGAAATCATGGCCAGTGCAGCTCAGCATTCACTTCTGCAAGTAGAGAGCCCCCCCCCCCCCCCCCAGGCATCACAATACACCTCTGCTGCTCAAACACAAAGGTAGACAGGTGGTGAAATGCACAAGAACTTCTGCTTTCATAAAGTGTTTTTCACACGCAGACTGCTGAGCGTTGAGGCAAAGACGAACCTGGTGGTATTTTCTACACTCATTACTGCATGTACGTCCAAACATATCTCAGACAAGCATTTCACAAATAAATATGCAGTTGGGTCAGTTCTCCAGTGTAGACTGTGGCAATGAGCCCACACGCTCGTCTGTGGCTCTGCACATTGCAGCATTGCTTAAACTAACAGGAGTTGTTAGGGGGTATTTAGTCAGTTTCTGGGGCGGGTGATTCCACAAACATGATTTGTCTGATGTGGGGCATTTGTACACCTTACACTTGCTGCAGGAGGCCCCTATAAAGCTTATTAGTGCAAGTGGAGGGGACTTCAAAGTCGACCAGGGCATCAGAACCTGAGTGACTGGGTACCCAGCACAGCACACAAGTACGCTGAATTAATGAGAGTGATTGAACACTAATCTAGCACCATACAGACATTCCTAACTTTGCGTTTTCAATAAATTCACATTTTCTACCATTTTTAAGCATCAAAATATAGCTCAGGCATGCACAACTCTGAACTAACCTGTTCACTCATTGGAGGAAGCTTATTTGGTTCAGAGGTCAAATTTGTGAGGTCCTCGAGAAGAGTTTGTAAATGAGTTATTTCTCCCAACATTCCGATCTCTTCGTCCTGGAAGGAAACCCAGTAGGAAAACAGTTTACTCATGCAGCTCGCTATTTTACTCAACAAAGAACGTCTGGCAAGTTACAATTTTAGTTGCTACAGCTGATGGGAAACAGAACGTCCACATATAGTACACTTTCTATCGTCAGAACAGTTGAGTAATATTGCTCCAGATGCAGAGGGAAACATCTGCGCTTGAAATCACACTCAATACGTTCCAGAGGCGAAGAGTGACATTTCTTCCAGGCTCCAAAGATTGTTAACAGTGTGTTTTCTGGATGAAACTTGAAGCTTCCATATTTTCTTGAATTTAATATCCATATAAGGAAATACACATTCATTTCAGAAGGAGGCTGGCTTCACATCAGTCTGGACTGCTTACACTCGCACAGCATTGAGACTGATCTACCTTTTCACACTTTCTCGAAGTCAAGACCGCGAGAAATAAGCTCCCTTTGGCCCATGTGCAAATCGCAGGATGGAAGAACACGTGTTGGCAAAACCCACAATGTGGTATACATGTAAATCAACAATCAAACTCAAAGGAATACTCAATATATAACTTGCAAAACTGTCATCTGCAATAACACTGCCCTCAGTTCTACTTACAAATGGAAATTGCTAATTTACTTATAAGGATATTGAATTCAAGGACAAGTGCCTCTTCAACATACGTCACTGGACCCTGAGGTCAACCCCAGTGCGAAGCGCAACAGCAGGCTTGCAGAGATCTTAATAACTGAGGTCTTTACCCTCCAGCCATTTGTTGTATTCTACTCAGTCCTTCCCAATACTCTATCTAGATCTCACAGACCACCAACACGGCCCCTCCAGCAGCCCATGCCTGCCAGCCTTAAAGCCCTGACACTAAAGCGTGAGCCACATGCAAGAGTGGAGATGAATGACTCCACACTGGATACTGAGAGGCAGATCTTCTTCATGAGCTGGAAATCACTCCTAGAGCGCTTTTACAAATCCCAGAAAGACGAATCCGCTGGAGTCCCAGGTCTTGTTTTACAGAAGTGCCCACCACCAAATGTGTCCCAATTTTAAGAACCTACAACATCCTTCAATGAGTGCAAGTCCATTGTAAACCCTCTCAATGGTCTCACAAAAGCACTTACAAAAAAGCCCCAAGTTCCAAAAGAGGGAGGGAGGGCTTGGAGTTGTGCACTAGACATTAAAAAGAACCAATTCCACTTGCTGTTTCCCACTGTGCGACAAAGCCCACCACATGGAGGGCATCGTTTGCATCACGGATGGTGCAAAATTCGGTGCAAACAGAAGACAGTTTCCTGTTTTGTGGGGTTGTCTTTTTTAGTGTTACAGCATGGGATTAAGGGCTGCCATCCCAGTCTCATGCGAGGAAAGACTTGAGCTTAATACAGCCCCTCCCCTATGTTTAGGGACAAAGAATGCCCTACAGCACACTACCAGCGTCAACTCACAGAGCTCCTTTTCTGGGGGATGAAACCATTAGTCACAAAAGAACATATACAAGCAGGCTGGTGATCGCCCATATGCTCCAGTCCTATTCACCACTACCGGCTTCTCACCTGAATGGTGAGGATACATGGGGCTTAGATCCATGGCCCCTAGCTAAATGGGTTCCTGAAGGAACAGCCCGCAGCACTAGGCATTGAATCTGCAAGCTTATGTTTGAAACCATTAGTACATGTACGGTATTTTTGCAGAAGGAATATTAGAAAATTGGAATGTTGGGAGCTCCATTGAAAACAATGGAGCGCTCCGGGCTTATAATGTCCGGTATAAGCCCGGAGCACCAACATTCCAATGTGTCTTTGTTCACAGCTCTGGCTGTGAACAAAGACTTCAGGGAGCCTGAGGGGATTTCAATCCCCTCCGCTCCCTGAAGGCTTTGTTTTGTTAGAACATTCTGCCCTCTAGTGGCAGAATGTTCTAATAGCCTTTTAGCCCTTCGTAGCAGGGCTATACCGGCTTTTAAAGTCCCTCTGCTTTGTTAAAATCCCTCGCCTTCGGCTCGGGGCTTTAACGCTGCAGCGGGCCTTTAACAGCCGGTATAGCCCGCTACGGTGGGCTATAAGGCTATAGTACGGTAATAATAGCTTTGTGGATGCCTCAACATCTATGCTTCCTATTCAATCTAGGAATATCTGTTGGAAAAAAAATGTGATTGAATGACACCAAACTGGACATGAAGATTGAGTTTGTCCATGGGAGTTGCCTTTTGGGCTTGATGTTACTCTGTTCAGCGCTTCTGGAGGCAATGAAATCATATAGTGCGTAGCAATATGGAAGCCTGGTTAGATGACTGAACTATGAAGCAGGGCACCAGATCAGCTGTGACGAGCTGACCATCTTAAGCCCCATTTTTGAGATTTCTGAAGCTGCCCCGGATTCACACACCTTAAATGACTGATGGCATGTGAGAGAAGTGGGAAGGGGAAGGTGTGTCCTCCTTGGGGGACCAGGGCACTGCCCAGAGAGGAGAATACAGACTTAAGCATTGCATGAAATTGGAGTAAAACTAACAACATGCATAAGGATATCTAACCTAAAATATGATGAGTTGCTCAGACCATAAATTCTGTCCCCAAATGTCAGGAAAAAGCAAACAGCTTTGGGAAATGAAACCTTAACAGTGCAGGAGACTTCCAGCAACAGAAGCCCCCTTTCTGTACAATAAGACAGCAAGAGTGGAGATGTTTGAGCACACAACATGGGAGAAAGACAAGGAGGGAGGTAATATCCAGCGCATTGAATGAAAGTGGGAGTACCGAAAAAGAAATAGTGCAGCAGGACACAGGAAGCACACTGACCTGAAGTGAGCATCAATCTTGGTTTAAGAGTGAACAAGATCCAGCCCTGGAAGGATGTGACAAAGATCGCCTGGGCAAAAATAACCTCAAGGTCAGACAGACGGAGCAGTCATCTCGATGGTGAAACTGAGCAACAAAAACTAGACAACAGTGGAAGTACACGGTCTCTAAAAAGTGAAGACCCCTATGCTGAAACTCTTGAAAAAGAGCAATATCATTAAGAGATCCTACAATAGCAACCAAATACCATTTCGGAAGATGGGGGCAGCACCGAACCAAGAAAGAGGAGAAAATAATCCTATTTCAAGGCCAAGAGACAGTAAACGAAGATTGCAGGTACACTGCTTCAATAACTGGACTTTTGTAAGCAACCGTATCTTTTGTTAGTTATATGCACTCAAGAGCAGGGCTTTAGGTGGGCCGGGTCCTGCCGGTGCCCAGTACAGTCAGTTCTATAAAGCAAGTGCTGAGACGGGTCCCTATCGGACTCTCCATTACTGCCCTCACCCACAGGGTGATTTTTTTTTTTTTTTTAACTCTGCAGCAGTGCCACCCTTCACTGCCTTTGATGTAACTTTGAAGAGACGCATTGTAGGTCTTTCCTAGTCTCATAATTTTAGAACGGAAGCATTTTCAATATTATAAACAACGAAGCCATAGTTGTTGCTTATTTATCTTATGCAACTAACAACCATTGACAAAGCCAATAGTCCAGGCTTGTTGTAGGTATAATCTTACTTGCTGAATTATATCTCTGGATGCAATGACAGAAACAGAGACTCTGCGGGCCATGTCAATGGAGAAAGCAAATCTGTCAAAGGGGCACAAGCAGAACCTGTGATTTCTGAACTCCGAATGTTGGAGCATTAAAGTTTCATCCATAGAAGGACTTGAGAGGAAACAATGGGGAAATATGGCATTGAGTATTTGGCCAAATAGAACGTAAAATTAGTACGTGATTTAATTAGTTCAACATATTTTTGAACATAACCGCTGGGCAGACCTAAACGAAGCTACATACGGGCTGATATAAGTAAAGCATACTGGTCTGTGTTCGCTTTTGCATTCTTCAAACTATCACCTTTCTTTCCCAACAAACTCTCAGTCGCTGTGCAGTTCAGGCTCGTTAATCTACAAAAGAGGAGCAATCCGCGAGAAGGGTCCGATATACTGCTGCGATTTCAGCAGAAGATTTAACTTCTTACGTTGATTCGACTTTCCTAAGAGACCCCTCAGCGCAAGAAGCCCATGAGTAAAAAAAACAGAAGTCCAGTAAATATCATGATTTGGACATTTGTAGGTCTTGGAAATACTATTATCCTTACAAACAAGATCACGATGTGAATCAAGAGCTGCACACTTTGAAGATCAGCAGGAGCATATGGATGAGCCAGTATAGGCCATGGCGCCTTCTAGAGGATTCAGGCTTCACATTCTGTTACCAGCCCCCTCTTTCATCTCCGAGCCACACACTATGGCCACAGGGATGTAGATCCAGGTTATGAATTGTATATGAAGCAGTAGCACTCTATAGTGGTAAAAAAGGGAGAAACATTTTGGAATCTAACAAAGAACTATCGAAGACTTACTGTGCCATTCACATTCAACTTGTATTCTCCAAACAGTTTACATTTTTGAATATTTTACTAGCATATGATTATTTCTGTAGTAGAACGCTGGCATACATCCTCCC
This sequence comes from Triturus cristatus, assembly GCF_964204655.1. Lineage (NCBI taxonomy): Eukaryota > Metazoa > Chordata > Amphibia > Caudata > Salamandridae > Triturus > Triturus cristatus. The sequence goes on from NC_140590.1 coordinate 1,360,412,565, forward strand.
GCTTACGACTTACAATACTTTACACACATCTTGCTCCACACAATTGAAGTCCAACCAATGGGAATACTGCAGGAGCCTTTGTCTGCAACGAAGAAGGAGGGTCAACCAGCCACATTCAAGCACTGATGACATTGTGTGATCGAGAAGCCGGGCGCAACAATTCGATCACATGATTACAACTTTGCCTTGTTCATGTAATTATGTTTGTATTTTTGTAGTGTTACAACATATCAAAAATGCTATTTGGCTCAAGCTCGTACCTGAACGAACAAAACAAATTATTGCTAGCCTGGGTACTTCCTATTGGCAATAGAGTCAATTTTACCAATACGCCACAGGCCAAACTTTCAATTTGGGTGTTCAGTTCCCAATAATGGCACTCATTTAAGGAGTAAATTGATGAATAATGCGTGTAAATGTATGGAGAGCTGCTTCTGGGGGGCCTTCGGTGATGCGTCTGCAGGAGGCCGACATCACACTGTAGTGCTCCGTAGGTCTTAACGCACACCCACTCACCCTGGGCTTTGTTACAAAAGGGGAAATCATCTCAAAGGGAGTGATCTACTGAAAAGATTGCAGACACAGGAGAGTTATGAAAAGATACGCCACACCACAGACCAGTTTCCCATGTCCTTGTCAAGCAAGCCACCTACCAACACTGGTCTTAAGAGCGAAACAAAGCTGCAAAACCGCCCTCGCTCCTCAATCAGTGCTCGATGGACTGCCTTTTTTTCAGTTTCCTCCAACACCACATATTTATCATTAACATCCTGGAGGACAGTGTCGAGCTGCATACGGGCGTCATCCTTTCCTGTAGGCAAAAAAATAAATTAAATAAAAGCATATCAAAACAAACATGATAAAATGAACGAGAAAATGAATCTCACAATAAAACAACACATTTTTTAAAGCTAAGAGACATTTCTTAAGCTTTTGCATGAAGAATGGATGACACCACACAATCGGCACACAGGGAAAATTTAAACTTTCTCAGCATTACATTTTTAAACTTTAGTCTTTACTCTTTTTCTTTTGTTGTTGGGGGGAGTCGACCGACCTCCATTTGGTGTTCCCTGCTGAAGTCGGCATGCTTCCTTCGGAACCTCCCATCTTTGGTCGCCATTTTCAGATTTTTTATTTTTTGGCAGCTGTTCCCTCCTATCATCTTCTTGGTGGAGATGGGTGGGTTCACTTGTGAATCCACAAAATTCTTCAAGCTACAAAAAGCTACACCGACATGTAAACGACATGTTTTGCAGTGTGGATCATTTCTGGATTCAGATGCTGTTCATCGATTTTGTAGCAGTTTTTTTTTTACTTCAGTGGAGGTTGGGTTGAAGATGAGCATTTACTTGAAAACAGATGTTGTAAGACCTTTTGTCCTACTTGTGCTTCTTTGTTCATCTATGTATCTACACAGTGTTTTGTGAACGTGTGCACTGATGACCAAGTTGCTGCCATACAGATGTCTTGTAGTGGTGTATTTGCTAAAAAAACAAAAAAAAACAATGGCTGCTCCCTTCTTTCTTGTTGAATGTGCTCCTGGAGTCTTTTATAATGTATCTTCAGTATTCCTGTGACAAACTGAATGGTGTGAGCTCTCCATCTTGCAATTGTGTTCTTTGTAACTGGTATTCCTAGAAAACTATTTGCAAAGGGCACAAAAAGTTGTTTTGTTTTTCTGTCTGCTTTTGTCCTTTCTATGTAATACATGACTGCACATCTTGCATCCAGAGTGTGTAATGTTCTCTCTGCCTGCGTTTTTGGATTCTAAAAGAAACTGGTTATCTGAATACTCTGATTCCTGTGAAATTGTGAAATAACCGTTGGCATGAACTGTGTATCTATATTCATAACAATTCTGCCCCTGGGTACTTGAAAGTAAGGCTCTTGGAAGGTGACATCTTGCAATTCAATTACTCTGTGTAGTGAGGTAATGGCCACCAGGAATGCAGTCTTTAATGCGCACAGATGCAATGCAACCTTGTGTAAAGGTTCAAATGGTGCCTTCATTAGTTGTGTGATTACCTCTCTTGGAGGTGAGATTCTCTTTCCTCCTCCCAAAAACCACTTAATTACTGGTGCTGTGAAGACACTCTTTCCAATGTGGCCCCTTGTGTACACCACCACTGATGCTAAATGAACCCTAAGTAAAGCATATGTTGATTTACAGTCTAACAAATGTGTCAAGTACCTTAAAACTGTTTTATCCCTTGTGTTCTTCTTTAATATTCCTTTTTTAAGACACCGTAGTGAATATCTTTTCGATTTCACCGTGTAACATCTTCCTAGCTGTAGGTTTCCTTGCTTCTCTTAGAATAGCCATAGTCTTTTCTGGTAAGTTTAAATGTTCAAACTTCAATATTTGCACTGTTCTCTTCTCGCTTCGGAATACCTTCCTCTGAATTGAGTTTATTCTGCATCCCAAGAAATTCTTCTCTTATTCTGGTTTTGGAAATGATTTTTCCGTTTTTATGGAGACCCAGTTGATATAGTCTTCATGATATGAAGAATGTATTCTTTGTATCTTTTGTGCGAGTCTGCCCTTACCAACTTGGGTCTTCTAGGTAGGGCTAAACATGAATGCCTTGTCTTCGTATGTGTGCCGCTACTGCTGCTAAACATTTTGCAAATACTCACGGTGCTGATTTCATTCTGAAAGCCAGTACCTTGACTGATGGTGTTTCTTGTCTACCACAAATCTGAGAAATCTCTGGTGCCTTGAATTCATAGGATTGTGTAAATAAACATCCATCTTTTTACATGCAAACTGTTTCACAGATAAAACTCCTGCTCATGCGGCATGTTATTGGTGAATAATATTGGTCATGCTTACTGAAATAATAAATACAAATAAAATTTGAAAAAGACATTATCTCCAAAGATGGCAAACACATGACAAGTCTAAGCCTGAAAGAAAACTTTTAGATTCTATATATGAATCAGCGACAAGGCCGGACTGGCCGTAGCAGGCACCGGGCGTTTCGCTGGTGGGACACCAGGGTGGGGCCGGTTTTTGGGCCCTGGGGGGGGGGGGGGGGGCGTTTTTGTTACTGGGGTCGCCAATATCAGCCCCCTGTAACAAAATCGGCCCTAGCAAACCGCTCAACCGCACCCCCCTGTTTCCCCTAGGGGGGCTGGCTGAGCAGTTTGCCAGGGCCGGTTTCGATTCCCAGTCCGGCCCTGCACTGAAACAGGGGGCCTGGCTCAAAGTGCACAGTCAGTTTACCTTCAGAATGGGGAATGTACCTTCAGCATGACATGAATAATTCAAAGATGTACTGCTTACTCAGTATTAGTGTAAATATACTTAAACCTAAGCGACGCCTTCTCTGAGGCTTTGCATATCTGAGAAGTCTACTTCTATTTGAACTGGTGAGGACATGCAGACATGACTGCATAAGGCACGAACAAAACACTGGGTGTGCCGCTCCCACCTTTGTGGGTTTGAATAGATTTGGTCTTAGTAATATCAGCGCACATGCTCGGGCACATGCAAGGTTGTGTCATAAATATTAGGGTCTTTCGATAGCGTGTTTCAATGGTCCGGGTAAAATGCAGCGGATAACACAAGGAACATATGCACCCCTTCTTCTATAAAAGAACAGAAGGCTTTGGACAGACTAAGGGCACTATCTGAAAACAAACTAATATGAAATGAATTGCCTGCTGGGGCACTTCCCGCGAGCTGTGAAGTTAACAGGCAGCAGCCCGGGGATGCTTTGTTATCCCACCACTGCGGCAAGGAAAGCAGTGGTCTCTTTAAAAACCTACACTGTTTTACTCATATAGTCCAGAAATAGTGACTTATGTACTCACTCCTAGGTGTGTGTGATCTGAAAGTCGCCGGTCTGGATCCCAGCAAACTTGACTTCACTGTTCATTCTTCGAAGATACATAAAGTGAATACAAATGTTGTTCGGGGGAATTGCATACACAAATGTTTTACGTATATTGCTGTGGCGAAAATACAATATAAATATCACTACAGACGAAAGTGGGTTATTTTGATGCGCATGCTCACCCTCAAGGAACAATTTTTCAGATCCTCACATGGCTTGAGCAGCCTGGAATATCATGTTCCTAAAGGTCTGGGTGTGTCCCTGCATAGTGGAGCAAGATCATCAAGGAGAGAACCACATTGCACTACTCGGTTACCCATTGGATCTGACTGGACAGGTGTTGTCAAAGGGCTTTGAGGTACCATGATGGCATCCGTCAGTCTTGAGGGCATCCATTCAACCATTCATCATAACTGAATGCCATTGTACACTGGCAGTCTCAGTAGTTCAGAGGTGAAGTCCTTGTGGTCCAGATAGGTACTCCTGTGAAGTTGTACGCCAATGATGTCCTGGGAGTGTTTATCCAGTGGCATGGCCGAGTGGGTCCAACACTGCAAAAGAGGCCACATCTTGCCCTCCTAGTAGAGTTGAGGCCTTTCTATAGGTGGCATCACTGACAAAAGCCAGAACGCAAGGTTGCTTTGAATGGAATAGAACAGTTACCACGACCATGTGATAAGAACAGTTGTCAGCAGAATGGTTGGGTCACTGCCTACAGCCTCTGCACCAGTAGGACCTTTTATGGTGGCGGGTGAGAAAAAAAGACACTCAAGTCACGGATATTCTTACAGCCCTTCTAACTAATGGTCATACATCTATAAGCTGCATGTATGTTGTGCCAGGTAACGAGTATGGAGAACTTTAAATCAGTGCATTTTTAACAGGCTCCCCCATCTCACTTCAGCTAGGTTGGAAAGCTTGGTGAACACTATTCATTTCTACAAGCAGCTCCCTTCCACAGTCAGCATAAAAAATATTTTTGGCGTCCAGAAAGAGCAAGCCCCAGAGAAGTCAGAGAACTGCTGCTCAGAAATCTTTAGAGTGCATGGAAGGTGTTGGTGGAACAATGCTTACAAGGGATTCCACTGTGCTCCACGTGGCAGACTGCTCACCACGTTGCCATGGCCCTTTACAAGGAGCTTATAAAGCATGTACTTAATTGAAGATAAACCTTCTAAAGTGACTTTTCAAAAGATGTGAGAAAATCCTTAGCTTTGCATGATCACCCCCTTTAATCCTGACAAGAGTTACTATTATCAAACTCAACATACTAGGCACTCCTATCAAGTGTCAAAAGTATATTCTCTGACTCCTAAAACATGGTCAAATTGGCTAATCACCAACAGGAACATTCAACTTTCCACTAAAGCAATAGTATATGGGTCAGGAAAATACACCAGTGGCATGGGAAGTTAAATGTCGCCTGCAGCACATTCCAGGCCATCCACTAGGATGACAAAAGAAACATGGCTTCATGCTTGCCTGTGTTGACTGACCAATTAATGTTTTAAACCTGCAGGGAAAATTATCAAAATATCCTTTGACATGAAAGAGCCCTACTTTTAAATATTAACCCCTTCCCTGCGGGGGTAATTTTACCACGGTGCGGGGGGGGGGGGGGGCACGGCTCCGCTGTGCTCATGACAAGCTCAGCTCGTCATGACTCACAGTGAAGCTGTGCTCATGACGGGGTGAGCTCGTCACGACCCCGCCCACTGATTAATTCTCCCGCACAGGCAGGGAATTATTCGCGCATGGTCGGGCCGCGGCCGTTATGACAAGCTAAGTTCGTCATGAGCACAGCTCTACTGTGACTCATGACGACGCAAGAGGTTAAGAAACGGGGGCATGGCCTAAGGGGCCATGATGGTGGTTACTCCTTCCTAGAGCTCCCGGCTGGTCGGGCCCACCACTGCTCAAACAAGATGGTGCAGACAGGGTGATGACACGACAAACTGCTCCCTCAAGCCTCCAGGACACATGTGGCAAGCAGTAAGGGCCATGCTGCAGCCAAAAAGCCCCCTTTTGTCACCCGTGGCCGTCACTGGGTGAACCTGCGCGGCTCCACATTAAGTACTGGAAACCACGTGCCACTGAGAACAAGGAAATACCAGGCCCTCGGCCCTCAAGGCTGCGCTCAACAATGTGGCCGTCAAACAGCCCCCAATGGGGTTTCGGGAGCCGTGTGCCACAAGCAATACACCTTGGGAGGCACTGGGCCCTCGGCCCTGTAGACACTACTTCCCCGCCTCCTCGTGGTGCCGAAGGATTCATTGGCATACTGCTGGTGTGGGCATGGCGGGTGAGGCTCTTCCAGGAGCGCAAAGATGACAGCGCAGGCCACCACCCTACTTGCGGTTGCGGCTGGGGCTCCCGCTTTGGAGCGGCAGGGCCATCGCCATCCACTCTCTACTGATTTAGTCCTGGTCCCCCCAACTGGAGGACATGGAGGGGGGAAACTTGAAGAATGCAGGTGAGCTTGGGGGGACGGGTCACCTGGGGCTGCAGAGGGGCAGCTGTTTGCCAGAAACAGGGGCAAATCAACTGTTGCTGTTTCTATCAGCTGCATCTCACTACACTGCATCCTCGCTCTGCCTGGCTGATTGTCTGGACTGGGGCGACCGGCCAACAGTGGGGTTGGACTGGGAGTGCTGGTGAGGACGGCAGGACCACAGTGGTCCCTCTTCGCTTCCGCCATTTACAGGCATCTGGGGCTGGTCTGGACTTAATAGTAGTGCTAACGGGGGTGGGGTGTGACCACCCAGATACAGCTACTCGTGCTGCCCACCTTAGTTTGGTGGAAGTAGCTGATGTGCCCCACTTCCATAGATGGATGCCTAGAAACCATCCTAGTAGTGTTACCAGCATTGCCATGGCTTCTTAACTCATCATTCACATCAGCCTGCACCCGCTCTACACCATAGGCTGCAACAAACCTACTGCGACAAAACCAAATCAATAAATTCATGCCCCCTCGTCTAGAGCCCGGGGATCTGTGGACTCTGTAACCCCCCCATGGCAATGGTATGGCAGACAATCACCAAGGTAGAGGCCTGAATGTCCGCGCTGGAAGACACCCTACGTGACCTTCAGTGTACAGTTTCTATAATGTCAACAGCATCTAAGCTCCTGGAAGAGAGAGTAGAGGATGCTACAAACAGTATCAAAAACCTCCCCTGCAGCACCCCCTCAATCACGAATTACAGACACAGGGACAAAAATCCTCTAGACTTACACCTCTGTTTGCTTTAGTATGTCTGGAGGGGTGGGGCAACAGATGATTCTGGAAGGAAGTGCGGGGTGGGGGGACACACAAGTTCTTTTTTAAGTTCTTGCTATTTCACACACCATGATGTTCGCCACTCGTATATGAGCAGGTGGGTGCGACTCCCTCTCAAGACCTAGGTCATATTGCCTTGTTCAAAATGATTGTGCTACCGTGCATGCTGCACACCTTATAAATTACCCACTGCTGATACTGCATGTCTGGGTCTGCACCCTAATGGCAAAATTACCTGCCTTCAGAATAGCTTAATAATTTCTCCCGAATCGTATTCAGTAAACATTCCTAATCACCATACGATGGAGATACAGGCATGGCAGATGTCTGTCTCCATTACAGGCTGGCCCACGAGTTAGTGGTCAACAAATGGCTAAACGGCAGATGGGACGACCCAGTGTGATGTCTTGAGGTGGCAACAATGGGTCTAGATATCAGAGGTATGCTTTATGGAAGCCCCATCCCCTCACACCTTCCCGAGCCAATCTGGAGGGGTTCTCCTAAATTGGTGATCGTCGCAGAGACAAACTTGCTGGGATAAATGGATCATGCTGGAGACCCCATTATGGACGGGACGATGACTGCATCACTTGTCGTCCTTGGTTGGGTTTGGAGATTGGGATAATATCGGGATCTACTCGTCGGAGACAGGTGGTAGGGGTCACTTATAAAACCATTCCTATTCCTTCAAGCTGAATACGCACTTCATAAATCCCAATTCTTTAAATATCTACAACTGCGCCATGCCCTTGAACAACATTGTGACTCTCTTGGTGCAGTTTCGAAATACAATCCATAGAATCTTGAATCCTCATGAGTCCTATAGAAGTTAAGGGCAACTCACTGATTTACAGAACCCTCATACTTAACGCCTCAGACCTGTTTGTATCGCTGTGATCCCGCTGGGAGGGCTGGTTGGGCCCCCTAGACAACTCCAACTAGAGGGATGTGTGCATATCAGCAAGCATAATGGTCATCTCCTCAAGGCTCAGATTAATCGAGCTTAATTTTCTACACACGACCAACCTGACACTCCTGAGACTACACCATAAGGGCACAATGATAAACCCAGCATGCTAGCACTACCTAGAACGACAAGCACATTCATTCACTTGGTCTGGGAATGCTCCCAGATTGCACAAAACTGGGAGAAAATCTTTACACCCTCTCTGGTGTGCAGCGGAGGCAAATAGTTACTTCACCTGAGAGAGCCCTCCTAGGTGTCCTGGGTGGGGTGAGTGATACAGTGGGGGATAAAGACTTGGTGGGAATTGGAACCACGCTGCTCGAGAGACCTATAAAGCAGGTCCTAGAACCAGTTTGGTGGGGTTGAGGTGGAGACTTCTCATTTTCCCATTGGTTAGGGTGTGTCCAGGAGTCGCTCCCGCCCACTGGCTAGTGAATCCTACAAAAATGGCACCTCACCCACAGCTCATTAGAACACATCTGGATGGGGTAGAACAAAAGGAGGACTGGTCCTGCTGTCTGTGACCTTTGTGGATACCTGAAGGGCTCCTACTGGTAGCCAGGACTGAAGATGACTCCACGGTTCAGGTGGCTGACCGCCTGTAGGGCTTCAAGAGCACAACACACTGCAAGAGGTCTTTTTAGGTCTTGCCTAGGCAGCGCTTGCGATGTCTCTTCGAGACATGTCGCATCTTTGATATCAGCTTGAAAATGCACCTTTCTTTTTCAATGGTTCCTCTTGCTGTCCTGCCTAAATGTCTGCTTTTCATTGGTTAATATGCTTAGTAATCCCTCCTTTTCTACTATTGTAACCTCCCATGTGGACTGCCCCTCTTACATCTACTGTTACTCATTATGTTATTTATTCGTTTTGGAGCACTCTTTTTTTCCTTTGTGGTTAAGCTCAGGAACTACACGCGTGCCCATTCTTGCTCCCTCTCCCTGGCTGCAGCTGAATCCTCCTCCAAACCCTTTGCTCCCTCTCCTTGGCTGCCGCAGCTGCCGCCTCCTCCTCCCTCCTGCTTTTGAAACGCACGGCCTGGCATCCCAGTCCCGGTCTTCCTATAGCTGCTGCCTCCCGATTCCAATACCAGCTTTCCAACTGGGAAATCAGTAATTAACTGAGAGTTTGCTTTTCATACATACGCTTGCTGAGTTTGCTTTTAATTGCCTGGGCAGCAGGCACGGGAGGCGTGCGGGAGAGAACGGGGCAGCTTTGCCAGTGCACACTGCCCGACCTCAGCATGCTGCTCTTCAGAAAACTCAAAAAGTCTTCAGGAAGCTTTGCCTATCTCCCACCACACACCGGCCTCCCCCTCTGCTCAAATTACTGGCAGCGTCTCGCCTTACACAGCATTAGATTAAAGCGGCTCTATGCAGGGGCCTTTCGGGTACCGCAGGCATGCAAAGGAGCACACCGTGTGCCACGTAAACTTTAATTTAAGGATTTTTTGCGTTTGCCCATGTAAATAATGGCTGGGTAATCCGTAATTAAGTGTGAGCAGGCAGCACATGCGCTTGTCGAATGGTAATCAGTAATTAATTGCACGCAGGCAGCGCATGCTCTTTCCGAATTCGCTTTTTATTGCCTGGGCAGCAGGCATGGGAGGCGTGCAAGGGTACCGCTTCTCCCAGCCCTCTCAATCCCAACTCACCCACACCTCTCACAACCCAGTAGTGCAACACTCCTCTGCAGAAAACCTGCACCGTGTCTATTCAATGACCAATGCACGCCCAAAGCTCTATCCCATCTTAACCCGGGATCCCAACGAGATGTCCATTATTTGTCACCAAATGCCATTCGGCCCAATACACTCCAATTTATTTTAATAGGAGGTGAACCCACCCGACCCAGCTATAAAGAGGAGCAGAAAGTTGCCAAAATGTGGCCCTCGCCCACCCCCCTTATGTTGTCCCACTCATGGGCGCTTTTACCCCTCCCTTAGCCATTGATATTGTCTAGCACAGTAAACCCTGTGTTCGCTTAGCACCATTTCCTTGGCGGGCGTACAAATAAACCGGCAGGCATTTATTTGCAAGTACTTCCAGCTTTTAACTAAAGCAACACAGCATTTAAGTATTCTCTATCAAAATTCTTCCACACCTACAGCAGAATGAACTTAGACACGGGGGCCAATTCTTCTCTCAGTAAGTGGTCCGCTGCTCGGCCCCTCCACTCTTCCTCTTTCTCCCTCACACTCTCTCCTCCCCTCCCCTCCCCTCTTAAGAACCCCTAAAATTCTGCAGTTCACTATGTCTACAATATAAAGGCGCATTTCAAGTCTGGGGGGAGTGTATCACCCAAAAAAGGATAAATTAAACCCACTGTATGCGCCATAATTAATCAAAGCAATAAACGGATCACTGAGCACTCGCCCGGCCCCCTTTAAACACACTACCAGTGAAGAGGTTTACAAGCCATTATGCATTCCTGTTCTGCAGACTGCATGTCAGGAGATTCGCCCTGGCGCACGTACAAGAAAACTAAAAAAATTCTAGTTTCATCCACTTTAAACCAAAGGAAATTATTTGTTAGGTTTCCATAACAGATCAGCTAGATCAGTACGTTCTTTAAAATTTCTGACAAGTTAGTGTAGTAGTTCTCTGGTAGAAAACATTTCTGAAAACAGTTGGCTTGGATTTTCTTTAATTGCTTATGCGACTGCTGGTATATATTTAAAGAAAACATAACTAAGAAACATTGTCATTTGCAGCCCCAATAGTTATAATTTTTACTAATGCTAGACCGTTTGCATTGCAAATGCTTGTTCCTGAAGTGACAAGATGCACCTGGACTGGGACTGTACCCTGCTGGTGGCCTCTGCTGGAGTGAGTCCTGGCCCCTAAGTGCTGTGATTGAGGTCCTAGGAACCTTAGAAGTGATCAAGGGTAGCTGCTCCAGAAAGTCTGAAAAGTTGGGACTTAAAAAATATGTAGACTTTGTAGACTTTTCTAGCTTCCGGGGGAAAGATGCTAATTCTAAGAGAACTTATCTGAAATAGCTTTTGACTTGTTCGCTGGAGGATTTTGAGCTCCAAATAAAACACTAATCCCAAAGGTAGACAGATTGACCGGTCGCAGGTGCAAAATGTATTTGCCCCAATGAGAGGACTCAGGCAGCCACGAAATGTGAATTTTCCCACTTAACTTTTCCCGTCAAAACCAATGGCTTTAGCAGGACCTTATCCAACGTTATCTGACTTTGAGAGGGCTTTGACAGATGAGGCTTGCAGCTTTGCCCCGCTGGAGGATATCAACTACCATTTCAGAGACAGAGTCAAAAGGTAAAATCTTTGTACGAGATGACATGTGGGGGTATCTCAATTGCAGTCAGCTTGAAATGGTGCCGAGGTCCCAGTCAGTTACAAACAGTGACTTCTGATGGGCACTTTACTTTTCATAGCTTTTTTGACAGAAATCTTTAAAACGTTGTATCTCTGTTTTCCCTTATTCAAATAAGTGTAAGTTTCCCAATTTTTTTCTCGATTTTTAGAAATTGGTTGAGGGATTTTTAATGTGTTGTGTTTTGATTATTTAATTGTTTTGATACTGTTAAAGAACACACTTTTCCTTAAGATAAGCCGGTCTGCTCCGTGCCAAAGTAACCAGGGGTTGAGCCCATCTTTATTTATTGAACTTGCGTGTTGCACCTAATAGGATTTTGGATTTATTACTTGGGAAGGACTTGCATCCTCCCCAACAAATAATTCATTTTCCTATAAAAACATTTCATTAACTTTAGCAAACGGTATGACAAAATTGAAGGACATGAAGAAGGTACAGGAACCCTGCCATTCATTTTGATATTGAGCATTAACAGGCATTAGTGTATTAACAGATGTCGAAACGTCACACCCTATTGAAGCGTATGAGAGTATGTAGTTCACAATAGCTCATTAAGGGTAAATACCCTGCATGTGACAAGACTGCTCTGCTGGCATACTTGGAAGAATTCCTTGCTGCCATTAACTTAATTAGTAATCTACGTTTTCCGAGGACTTAAAAAAAGGCACTGGCATATCGGATCAGAAACTTTTACAGACGAGTAAAGGGCAAACGAAAATACTCCAAGCGCACGGGTTAATCATGAAAAAACAGACGCACTACAGCCCTAGCTTTTCTGACAGCATTCACGAGAACGAGTCACTGGGACAGCACAGAGACCTAAACACAAACCCAGACTATTTCATAGATTTAATTTATTATCAATTTGTTTTAAAGGCTGTGGAATTCAACACTAGCGTATGAGGGCTTGTGCAAAGCTAAATTGTTTATGATCACGAACAATGTAATAATAACTTTTTTATATATATTGCTTAATGAACAAGTTACTTACCTTCGGTAACAATGTATCTGTAAGAGACATAAGTAGTTATAGATTCCTTACCTTAGAATTACCCCCAGGCGTCACACTGGATCCGGAGGAATATTTTCTTAGCAGTACCCCTGAGCGTTGGTAGGTGGTGTCGTTCGTCTTCGGCGTCGTGGTTGCCGGGATGACGTCGCAGTGTCTTCTTAGACGCTGCTCCTGTGCGCTGATGTCAGTTCTGACACGACTTTCCATGCCAGAAGCGCACAGCCATGCAAGACACTGACCACTTAGAGAACATGACTAGGGCCCTGTAAGGGAGTCCTTATCCCTATAAGCCAGTTAGCAGAATGAGGAGGATGGGTGGGGCGGTAAGGAATCTATAACTACTAATGTCTCTTACAGATGCATTGTAACCGAAGGAAAGTAACGTATTCATCTGAAAGAGACCGTAGTTATAGATTCCTTACCTTAAAATAGATACCCCAGCAATAGGAACCCTGGAGGAGTGTCTGCGAACTAAGTTCACACCAGGAAGTCCTGGAGAACAGAACAGCTGAAAAAGCTATTTCTCCGGACTTGGCTATCCAGGCAGTTACACTTAGTGAACGTGTGCAAGGATGCCCACATGGCTGCCTGACAGATGTCAAGTAAGGGATGTCCGCGTCCCAAAACAGTAGTCGCTGCCATTGCCCTGATAGAGTGGGTGCGTAGTCCCACTGGAGGTTCCTTTTTAGCCAAAGAATAACAGATCTTGATACATAGGACAACCAATCAAGAGATGATACGTTTGTGCACTGCCCGACCTTTCTTAGCACCCACGTAACCCACTAAGAGTTGATCGTCCACCCGGAAGTCTTTTGTGCGGTCAAGGTAGAAAGACAGCGCACGCTTTGGGTCCAGACTGTGGAGTCTCTCCTCACCTTTGGAAGGGTGCGGAGGCGGGATGAAGGTGGGCAATGTGATGGTCTGACCTATGTGGAAATAAGTGACTACTTTGGGCAGAAAAGAGGGCCTAGTACGGAGGACTACTTTGTCCGGATGGACAGCAAGAAAGGGAGGTTTAGAAGATAAAGCTTGAAGCTCACTCACTCTGCGAGTCCGGAGTCACAAGAATAACTTGGGCCCAGTCATGCTTGATCTTCTTCAGCACTCTGGGTAGAAGTGGTACAGGCGGAAAGGTGTACAAGAGGCTGCAATTGCACTCGCGGCAAAAGGCTTCACCGAGCGAGGGCCACCTTGGAAATTCCAACACGCAGAACTGTTGACTTTGTGCGTTCTCTTCTGTGGTGAACAGATCTAACCAAGGCTCTCCCTACTGCTGAAAGAGACCTTGCACCACCTCTGAGTGAAGACGCCATTTGTGATCCATCATGCACCACCGGCTGAGTTTGTCCGCACTGGCATTCAGGGAACCAGCCAGGTGTTGAACCACCAGGGACATGCCCTGATTTCCCTGCCCTGTCCCCTGACCATAGGGTCCACAACTCCACTCTGCCCTGTTTGTTGCAGTACCACATGGCAGTAGTGTTGTCCGTGAACACCTGCACTACCTTTGACAGAGGGAAGGAATGCCTTCAGTGCAAGATGAATCGCCCGGAGCTCTACAAGGTTGATGTGGAGCCCGGACTCCGCTAGAAACCAGAGACCTCTGATCTCCGCCTTCCCTATCCCAGAAGTGACACATCCGTCGCTACTGTAAACTCGGGTTGGGGAAGGGAGAGAGATCTTCCACTGATCCAATCCTGGTTTGTGAGCCACCACTGCAACTGACTTGCAATCCCCTCCGAGATCTGGACGACATCGGAAAGATTCCCTAGATGCTGCGCCCACTGGAACTTCTACTAGCAGGATGCAAAAGGCCATGAGGCCCAGCAGCCTCAGGGTCATGCGAATGCAGGAGGTCCGCCGTAGTCTGGAGGTGGGAAACGACAGCCTGGGGCGAGCCCCCCTTCAACAGCCAGTTGTCGAGATAGGGGAAGACTGGAACCCCTGATGTGCGCCGATGAGTGGAGACCAACGCCATCATTTTGTGAACACCCGAGCGGCGCTGGTAAGGCCAAAAGGGAGCACGGTGAACTGAAAATGTTTGTGGCATACTGTAGGTCATGCCGATGGGCAGGCTAGACGGGGATGTGTAAGTAAGCAACCTGCAAGTCCAACGCTACCATCCAGTCTCCAGAGTCGAGGGCAGACAAGACCAGAGCCAAAGTTAACATCTTGAACTTCTCCTTCCAGAGCAAGCGGTTGACGTCCCTGAGGTCTAAGAGAGGATGCAGGCCTTCGTCCTTCTTGGGCACCAGGAATTAGTGGGAGTGGCAACCATGACCTACCACAGGGACGTGTTCTATAGGTCCCTTGGCCAAGAGAGCCGTAACCTCCTGGCAGAGAAGGGCCAAATAATCCCCCGACATGCGATGGAGTGTATGTGACATGGAGGGGGGTGGGGGGTAGTCTCGAAGGGGAGGGTGTAGCCCCTGCGGACTATCTGCAAATCCCACCTGTCCGACGTGATGTTGCCCCAGTGGGGGAGGTGATGGCGGATCCTGCCGCCCACTGGGAAGTGGTGGCCCTGAAAAGTCTGACTAGGAAGGGTCGAAGGCTGCTGCAGGGTGGGATATCAGTGGACTTATCCACCCGCTGGTCCCCAGACCCATGACGTTGGGTCCCATGTCCTCAGTCGCGTAGAGGCTGGGTTGCTTGCGCAGGAGTGTGGCTCTGGCTGGAACGTGGTGGGGCACCCCTTCCGTAGCCACGAAAGGGCCGAAAGGCAGATTGCATGGGACGAGAGGTGGCAGCGAGGCCCAAGGATCTGGCCGTAGCCCTAGCGTTCTTGAAACGCTCGAGCGTGTTGTCCGCCTTGTCCCCAAACAGGCGACGGCCATCAATGGGCATGTCCGAAAGGGTCGATTGAACATTCCCAGAGAAGCCAGTGGACCTCAGCCAGGTGTTGCACCTCAGGGCTACTGATGTAGAAATCGTTCTAACCAGTGAGTCGGCGGTATCCAGTCCACACCTGATGGCGAACTCTGCTGAGTCTCGACCCTCTGCTACAGCACGGGTGAGCATGGCGCAAGCCTCGTCTGGACACTGTGGCAGCACTTGCGCAACTGTGTCCCACACAGACTGTGTGTAACGGCCCAAGAGACATGTGGTGTTCACCGGCAGCAGTCCTAAGCTGGGGGAAGAAAACATCTTCTTCCCAAAATGGACCAGCTTCTTGGATTCCCTGTCTGGGGGAGCAGTAGGGAACGGGCCTTTAAATGTTGAGGCTTGGACCACCAAACTCTTGGGGGTAGAGTGTTGGGAGAGGAAAAGGGTGTCGCCCGGGGCCGGGCGATGACGTCGGACAATCATCCTATTCAGAGGAGCCCCTGTGCTGAACTTGGACCAAGTGCCCAGAAGGATGTCAGTGAGGGCCTCATTAAAAGGCAGTAGGGGCTCCGAAGAGGCCGCTGTCTGCTGAAGCACCTCAGTCAGGAGGTTAGTCCTGACTGACACTGTAGGAAGCTCAAGGCCTCAGCCACCCTACGCAACACCAAAGCGTAGGAGGCCCCCTCCTCCGTAGCCATGGTAGGGGGAGAAAGCATACCAAGGTCTGGTGAGGTATCCAGACCACTGGCCTCACCCAACTCCTCTCGCCAGTCCGGCTCCTCAAGATTGTCAGCTAGAGGGTCACCAGACCCCTCCCAATCCTCCTCACCCTCCTCTGGCTGCCAGTCAGGTCGGTAGGGAACGCCAGGAAAGAACAGTGGTACAAAAGTACCGGTCGACGCCGGTCTGGCTCCGTGTCCAAGTCGGGGGTGAGGCTAGGGTCGACGCCGGTTGGGGGCGCAACCGGCGACGGAGGTGTCGCCATTGGAATCGGCACCAGGGACGGTACCGTGAGGTTGACCGGCACCGATCCGGATCCAGGCCTGGATCATCGGGGGCACTCCAGCGCCGAAGCCACCAGCCTTGAAGGCCCAGGGCCCCCAGCCGAGTCCACGGGGCCCAAAGGCCTGCCAGCGGAGTCGGGCGGCCCAAAGATGCTATGCAGCGCTTCATAGAAAGCTTGAAGCTGGGCAGGGGATGCTCCGGCTCCCGGAAAGAGAGGGAAGCGCGGAGTCGTCCCAGAAGCGGGCTCCGAAGTCAGAGTCGGAGAGCGACGACTCTCTGGATCCAGCGTCGCGTCGGCTGACAGACGGGGAGAAGGCGAAGAGCGACGATGCTTCTTCGCCTTCTTCTTATGCTTTGACTTACCCGAGGAGTGTGGAGACTTCGAGGACGAGTGGTGATGGCTCCACGACCAGTCCCGAGGTCTTCCTCTCGACCGGGACCTCGAGTGGCGCAGAGCCAGCTGCCGGGCCTCCAGAAGCTTTTGGGACCGCTCCCACAAAGACTTCCGGTTCATGGCCCGACATTCTGAGTACAACTTCGGGTTGCGGTCTCGCTCCAGGCACCAGAAGCACACAAGGTGCGGATCCGTGACAGACATCCGCTTGTGACAGGAGTCACAAGGCTTGCAGCCGGTCCGTCGATGAGACATACCTACATGCACCAGGAGTCGAAGGACTCGAAAAAAGACGTCAATAAAAGTCAAAAAAGTTTTAGTCAAAAAGTGACTAAGGGGTACGCTCTGCCTGGATCTGCGCTGGCTGGCACGGAAAAAGAAAGAACTGACATCAAAGCGCAGGGGCAGTGGCTAAGTAGACACCGCAACATCATCCCAGCGACCACGACCCCAAACGCAGATTCGACCGACGCTACCTACCAACGCGCAGGGGTACTGCTAAGAAAAAATTTCTTGGGATCCAGGCTGATGCCTATGGGTAATTCTAAGGTAAGGAAAATATACCTACGGTCTCTTTCAGATATTGTATTTGTACAGGTTCTAAGCAATATACAAAGCAACTGTTACAATTATCAATTTAATGGTGCTCAATGATTCCCAGTCAGTTTACCTGTATGAAGATTTCCCAAGTGGATATCATGAAAACCTGGTAAAGCTCCAGATCGCCAGAGCCAAAGCTGGTCACCAGTCACTACTACTTTACAACCATCTAGGCACAGTGGAAAGTCGCTACAACATACTGCACCTAAACTGGACACGGCAAATAAAATCATGATGTAAAGCTTAGAAGGGTCCCAAGTTTACGGGCCTGCAGCCCCAAGACAAATGTGAAAAAAACGTACCGAATTCAGCAGTTATATTTTCTAATTGTATAATATGAAAGTGCTTTAATAAAGGGACTAATTTCTGAGAATACTTTAAACAACAGGGGGCAAAAAACAACTACCCAAATTAAGTGCCGTGAAACACACATTTATAAAGTGATACAATCTAAACGAATTACTTAAAGAGAAGCAAGCCACTCAGGAGACAGTTCGCTGTTTTTACGCAGTTAAATGTGTCGCAGACACATAGAAATCCAAATAACAAATGTTCACGAGTAAACTGTAAGAACAGAATATAGAACACCCTCTAGCTAGAGCTACGTGCACTGTAGAAGACATTGCTTTAGGCGTTTGATGAACCCCTTTACTGACTTCGCAGGAGTAGAATGTTCGAGGCCAAAATGTGCACTTATTGACCTTTTAGGGACAGTATACGGTTAAGGCACCAACTGTGCATCCATAAAACATTGCTTCAAATCCCTGTTTCTCCAATGAGCATCGACTGTGATGCTAGGCGGGTTTATTCAGTACTTACACTCTTCAAAATACTAAGGGCTCAGACACCGGCTTTGTGCTGATATAAGGCACTATATAAATAACTGACTTGGAGGGCAATTACATCACATACATGAGTCTAAATGTAATATTGGCCTGTCTGTTATTAAATCTTAGAAAATAAAAAATAAAACCTGGGCCAGATAGTCTGCGCCACCTAGAAGATAAAAAAGATTTTAAAGTTTTAGAAATTAGCAAAAGCTAAAAATGAGTAGGGACCAATGTGCTGGGAAGCGGTAACTCGAGACACCTTTGCTGCTGGTCACTGTGGGGGGTTCTCCATCTTGTGGGCGCTGGCGAGACCTCCTCTTCCACTCTGCTCAGAATGAGGGGTTCTCCCCCTTGTGGGCGCAGGCGCGGCCTCTGTCACTGAGCTCAGAATGAGGGGTTCTCCATCTTGTGGGAACTGGCAAAGGCTCCTCTTCCAGTGTGCTCAGAAAATGTGATCCAGCAGGCATGAACTTCCGTCTGTGCAGCTGCCGAGCCGATGTCACGAAGCACTTGTGCACATGCATGCGGCAGAGCCACAAGTGTGCATTCCACACAGTGACAGAATTTCAACCAAAGAAATTAACTGAATGCCTTTTTGTGCGGTTCCATTGCCAAGGAATAATATGTAAATACCATAGTCAACTGCCCATAAAGGTATGCGAGAGGCATAAACATGTAAACAGCACTGCCAGCTGCAGTTTTGAAGTTCAAAAAATGTAGGTTTAGGTTAACACTAGAATCTAGATGTTGGCAGACAATCAACTAAGGTTGAGTCAATTTTACAGTGGGATGTAACCCCATCTCAACTTGCATAAGAGAAAGTCCAATAGTGAATAAAGTGCTTATCTGATGTTAAGTCCTTTTGGTGAAGTCAGGCATGCATGCGATCCTAGTTACAAGAGCCGTGTCAGATGTGCAGCTATTGTAACTCAAAACCATGTGAACAGCCTCACGACAAAAGATCTGTAAGACCGGGCGCCTGTGGCCTTCTGTTGCATAGCCCACTGCATATTTATGTGCAGTTTTCACATCGTGCAGTAATGGGATTCGCACTGACAAGTTGTTGACCATTCCTAAAACTTTGTAGGACTTTACTGTCAAAGAGGTTATGGGTCTCGTACCAATGCTGGTTGCCATTGGACCATTCCCCTCCTCCCCCCGCATCTCTCTCTTTTCTTTTTTAAGATTGCTTTTCTATCTCGAGTGAGGTCACTGTGAGAGCCCTTGGAACTTCGTTTAACGCAAGGTGATTTTGAAGTTCCAACTCATTCTCTGCATTTTCTCGCGAACTCACATTTTACATGTGTTAAATTTGCGTACTTCACGTGTTCAATCTTTCAAACGCCAACAAAACTTGCAAACTGGATACTAGGCATGCTCCTAGTCTCGTTTTTACAGAAAAAAAAAAATCTGGTGCTTTATTCATAACCCTCTACTTACCCAGATGTAGAAGGTGTCACCCTATTTGGGTGAACCGTCATATTCCAAACCTCCAAAATATCCTCCACAGATGTCACTGGGATCACTCACCCCAAAAAGCTTTCCGGGCCTTCAAAATATATCCATCGATTTGGATGGTGGAAATCATTGCTCCACTGCCTCCCAGATACTGCATTGCCCTCATGAAAGGCGTGCTACACGCTAAAACACTTCTCATCAAGGGCCTGAAGACATGTAACCAGATTAATGCCCCACCACAATGGTACTCCACTGGCTGTCCCTATCAGTTGGGACAATATTGAAGACCAGCTGCATTTACTAAAAGCCATATTAAGAGGCATCCCGGTATTTATTTTCTGGCTGGCAAACTCTCCATCTCCCGTGGCTTTTGGCACACCAGCAGCCAGTACTGCATCAGATTGGAGACAAAGAAAAGAAAAAAGAAAAAAAAGACCACAGAAACCAAGCCATCTCCATCTACTCACCTAGTATAAAAAGAATCTGTCTTCATCAAACCACCCCAACCCTCTTTCAACGTAGAAAAGAGCTGGAGACACACTTCTTCACCGACACGGCATCACACGCCCTCTTTTCTTCACTTGTCGCAGTGGCCTCCTACCCACCATAGATTAAGTTTTATGTTTATATTTTTTTCTGCCTCCGTCTAGGTTGGCGCTATATAAATAGCACACATGCATATATATATTTTTTAAATGGGCTCGGTCTGTAAAACCCATCAATTTCACCCTCCGTTGAAATCCAAAAAAATCAAGACGTATGCCTTGAGTATCTATATTCAAAATGCCTTTTTGCCAGAGGGAACGCTTCAGGACCACGTGCCCTCCCATTACTACATCTAACTGAGCCTCTCACACGTCACTATCAACGGAAGGCCTCTCCTCAGCTGCACAGCTGCCGCGCGCCTGCTCGCAGCCTTCACAGAGGTCTGCGGCGCATTAGGAGTCCCAGAAGTGCGCTGCGTAGTTTAGAAGTCCTCTCGACAGTTCACCGCTAGGACCATAACAAAATGTGAGAAAGGTTCTATTTTTAGCCACTTTGGGCCCCCGCAGGAGGCTGCAGACTCACAGGAATGTCTTTCTTCCGTCTCAGCAGCGAAACGGAGGATAACAGCAACGGAAAATATTCACTATAAACACCGCGTACGCGAAAGCTCCACGTGTACGGCATCCGAGTCTCAGAAAGGACACATATTAAATTACACAAAAAGTGAGTAAAAACAGCCAAAACGGCAGGGGTTGCGTCCAACCCACTGACAGATGAGAATTTGGGACTCACGCGCCTGGCCACGTGCCCGAGACGTGCAACGTGCCAAGCGCGGACCAGACGCGATTGCCACATAGGCAGAGAAGAAGCGCGTGCCATCTCTGGTTCTTTTCAGACGTGCGGCTAGAAGGGACAAGAGCGCAGGGCAAGGGATCCAGGGGTCAATGGTCGGCTCTTTAAAAAAATAAAAAAATAAAAGTAGAGAGAAGCCTCAGAAACTATCGCCAAGGCTCTTCTAGATTTCTTTCATTTTTGGCATGACACAATTCAGGAAGTACATCTAAGAAGTCTATGGAAAACAGATTTTCAGATTCACACTGGGCTCACTCCAACTTCTAGCACTTACGCCTGAAGCATGTCTTCTCTACACAGTGATGGCAAGCCACAGAAGTACACAATAATATATGGTTTCCACTCTTTCCCAACAGTGAACATTTACCAGGAGGGGACAGACCTCCTCCCCATGTCCCCTAAAATATGGGGACGCTCGGAGCACGTTCCCAACCTATGCTTACTCCAAAGTCAAATGCAAATAGGGTTGAAAAACTCATCGGCAATGTTTTTGATCACACACAGTGTTATGACTTTGCAGTTTACAGTGACCACCTCACTTTAGGTTACTACGGACACTCTCCAATCCTTAACTTTTCATCTACAAATCACTGATTGCAGGTGTACTACTTTAATTAGATCAATGGCAGCAAAACAAAACTCTAACACATAGAATGCTTCAGACAAACTCAAAAAAGTCCAAGACTGGAAGCAGTGTCCAGAATGACATGGCGGGCGGTGAGCATACTACTGCGGGCATAGGCAGCATTCTGAATGGCGACTCTCTCGTGAAACACCCATCTCTCCATCACTCTACTTAAACGACTACTGCAGAAAAAACATCATTTTGACCGATTTTACACAGCGACAAATTGAATTCACTATTGAACATTCTACAAATCCAGGCTGTGAAAGAAGACTGGGCAGTTATGCTCATTAATTCCAATGTTTCCTTTATTAAGCTACACTCTCGACCACTAAAGTTGTGCGAATCGGCCCAAACAGTATTCTACGCTGAGGAGGTGTAGGAAGACCAAACAGTACCTTAAGGGAAAGCACTTTAGAATCCTGAGCACATTTATGTATTAAATTGGATACAAATGTGGAAAAATACACATAGTGGTGCACCAACGGTAAATAAGACTGCCTCCAAATCTCGTTCACGTCATTATTTACTGTTGGTGCACCACTATCTGTATTTGTCTATATTGTGGCCTCAGGTCGCACCCTTGAGCAGCGGGTGCTTATGCGAGCGCACAACGTTTCTTTGGAAATTACTTACTGTGGGACAATGGGGAGGTGCTTTTCTTTGGGCTCGTTGCTCATGTTGTATTGTTGAATAAAGATGTGGTGAAATTTTGGTCACAGAACTGTACTTGCACATTTTCAAAACTATCTAAATTATGAAATGGGAATTATTAATACCCCTTTGGGGTTTCAGGTAGCTTTTTGTGAAACCCCATTTACACCTGGTTGTAAAACAGTGTAAAAGAATCAGCAATGAAATGAAAATGAATGCAAAACAGGTGGGAAACTGTTTACGCTTCTTTATCTCCAATTTTAGGGCCCATCAGGATTATAAACTCCGAGATCTCTCAACGTAAATGTAATTTGGTATATGGAGTGTTTTATCAGCGACCTTTTGCTGAGGGAGGCGAATATCTTTATGCCATCTAAACTGCCTATGCTATACACCGGCAAAGATGGTCGCATTATGGTGTCGTTGCTAAAAGTACCTAGCCACTGCCAACTTCAATGTGTGACATGATATGCAAACAAACCCACCATAACAGGATTATGGAACCATTCTGATGGCAAGGACTACATTATCTCAAGGTAGAGACTTAATGTGTGGCACATTTCCTTGATTAGTGCCAGCGGAAAGATGGATCTACAGCTTGCTAAAAATACTTGTGCTTTAAATTCTGCAGCAATCTATTTAGGCCATGTTAGCTAAAACGCAATGGTTCGTCCTCATATTAAAAGCTACTATAAGCTAGAACTGATGCTGCCAAACATATGGTAGCTGTCATATGTTAACAAGCTAGTAAACAAATCATAGTTAAGACTTCTAAGTGCTGCATAGTAATTATCTTTCAAAAGGTGTGGAATTCCTATTGCCTTAAGCCTAAGACATATTGTTTGGGGGTGAAGTAGAAGACGGTTTCATGTTTTTTTGTCCACTGGACACGTCAGCACAAAACCTTTAGCTTCCAGTTTACAATCCCACGATTGCTTGTCTGCCAATAATGCAACATTTATGCCCATATTTACAAGTTATTCAAACTTGCACATATGATTCATTAACTCAAAGCCTCGAGTGTTAGGGTATGGCCTCTAATGAAAAGCCGATAGCTGTGGGATCAGCTTGCATTATAAACTATGATTGCAGTACAAAAACGTCTAGGCATTTGCCACCATGTAGAGTAAGGCCATTAGCAGTGCAGCTACAAGCGAAAGCAGGATAGTATATGTATGTAAACATATCACTGACTGATGGCTTTCATGTATTCATCAATGTTTTTACTGCCCACCAGCTTCCAGGTCCGCACAAACCCCTCAACCATGATGACAGAGAGAATGGAATGTGTTCAGGCAAGAGAATGAATCATCATACAGTAACATATGAGGATAGTTCACTTAAGTAAACATCACACATAATGCCTCTGGCAGTCCAATGGAAGGAGGCAGAGTGGCAAATGCCTCATTCCAGAGGTTCAGTTCACCACAGGCATACTTCAGTTTTCTGGATCGTAATCTGATGCTCTTGTAAAGCACTCAAATACCCATGGGCCGCTTTGTACTATATATACAATATAATCAAACTGAGAGCGGGATGAGGTGCGTGGAGGAGGTGAAGGGGGGTTGGCGAGGGGATAGGTTATAGAAATTGAAAAGTAGCTCCAAAGCATTGAGCAGTCAGAGGGCACTGGGAAATAATGCAGTACTTGGGCCATGCTCCAGGGGAGGGACAAACACACAAAGCGGAAACAAAGATGGCATACGCTGACCAAAGAGAAGCAAGGAAATGATAGAGAAGCAGAAGACAACTAATGGTAAGCAATGGGTGGGCTCCAAACCTCCTGTAAGTAAACTGTGTCTTGCAAACGACCATGCATTTGCTTTCTCAGACAAGACCCTGATGTGCGTGGGGGGGCAATGGAGTGTGTAGGAGAAAAGTAAAGGGGAATTGGGGAGGGATAAAATAATAAATTAAGCCTTTGGGTGATATGAGGAAAAGCAGCACATGAAGACAGCAAAACCGGGGTATGGGAGAAACAGACGAGAGAGCGAGAAACACAGAGCGTGGGGGAATTTAGCAGGAGAAAGCATTCAAGAGAGTGAGCAAAAGTCACACAAGGCAGAAAGCACCATGAAGTGTGAGGTAGGCCAAATATTTGGCTAGAGTGGAAAAGCTCAAGAAGCAGAGAGAGAGGAAAAAACCATTAAAAAAAACACATGAACTCCCACTGAATGTTAAAGAAAGAAGTAGTTCCTTTTAGGTGGGCAGTAGAAGGATGCAAGTCTGACAATCAAAAGGATTGTAAATTGGTTTATGCTCCAGGTAAGGAACAAACACAAGAAGAGGAAAGGCAAGCCATTGAATAAGAAGCAAGCGAGACTAAAAATAAACCCAACCAATGGTGAGCAGCGGACAGACTAAGCCCACTGTAAATTCTTGTGAAGCCAACAACAGGTCTTCTGCATCCAGGTAGCGTGCACGCCCTAGTAGGCAACATACAAATGATGCGTGATTCCAGTACCAAAGCAAGGACTGGTTAGCACTCAAAGAGATCAAATGCATTTACTGAATGTGCTGGGTCGCAGGAATATTTTAGTAGCATGCAATGGTACACAGAAAGCAGCACTGTGGCGCTGATATGCACGGTATCCCCTTCCCACGTGTCACACAATGTATAAGCAAAAAGCCTCTTCATAACCTGCACCAAAAATCATATAAATAAAGCAAGACCTCGTGGCTTTTCAATGCTTGGTGGGAAAGGGTATAATTTTCTGCAGGAAACCAGAGCTGCCAGTTTTTCACATGGCCCCCCCCCTCCTATGTCAGGGGACTGTTTGTGAACATACAATACTATCAAATTTAACAGGGGGCGGTGTTTTCGTATCCTCAGTAGAGCTGGTTTGTCTGCTCATGATGAACGTTTCGCTCTCGGAGGATTTTAGGTGCCCCAGTTACCTCATTCAGGATGAGTTGATATATATTTAGAACTTGGCTCTCCTCCTCAGCCCAGGTGTCTGGCTCCTTCCATTCATTCTTTCGGGCACCCGCCTGCTCTGAGCGGACAGGAATAGCTCCTTTACATCTGGCCTGGGCCAGCTGCATCTCTCACAGGAGCCTGGCTGTCTGAGGGCGCAGGCATCCTAATGCAGGCGACGAAAAGGGAATGGCACCTGGGTAGATATAATGATGGCGCCAGTTTTAGAATAGCAGATTTACAGGAGGGTCATAGGACTCTCACATGAATATTGGTCTTCCACAAGCAATGCGCTCTACAGCTGGAGCGGCCATTGAGCTCAGATATCAAAATGAAGGTAGGTCCCTGGACTGTCACTACCCTGTGCCTCTTACTGGCCTGCAGAGGGGCACAAATTGCAATCTAGCTGTACCGACATCCACCCGGCGTAACTGTGGTGAACAATTAATAGATGTATAGATGGTTAACAGCGAATTACGGGGAGGGTGTTTGAGTGACATCAAATAGACTACAAGAGCGAAGTGTCTATGATGTCACTCGAAACCCAGAGGTGAAAAAGTTTCCAGTAATTCAATTTTTACCCATTTATAATGTTGTGTTATGTATGGCCCCCAAAGTCATCTGTCCCTATTTTCAATAGGGCAGAGGAGTAAAGAGGGAGCAATACATGACCTGTCCTTTCCTCCCTGGCCCATATTTGAAAAATAAAGACCTTACCTGCCATCCTTAACCTGCCCCACCACCTCTTACCTGCCCATCCTTAACCTGCCCCACCACCTCTTACCTGCCATCCTTAACCACCACCTCTTACCTGCCATCCTTAACCTGCCCCCCACCTCTTACCTGCCATCCTTAACCTGCCCCCACCACCTTCTGTGTTTTCTTTCCTGCCCCACCACCTCTTACCTGCCATCCTTAATCTGCCCCACCACCCCTTACATGCCATCCTTAACCTGCCCCCACCACCTCTTACCTGCCATCCTTAACCTGCCCCCACCTCTTACCTGCCATCCTTAATCTGCCCCCACCACCTCTTACCTGCCATCCTTAACCTGCGCCCCCACATATTACCTGCCATCCTTAACCTGCCCCGCCATCCTTAACCTGCCCCCACCACCTCTTACCTGCCATCCTTAACCTGCCCCCCACCTCTTACCCGCCATCCTTAACCTGCCCCCCACCTCTTACCTGCCATCCTTAATCTGCCCCACCACCTCTTACCTGCCATCCCTTAACCTGCCCCCACCACCTTCCGTGCTTTCTTTCTTACCCCCACCACCTCTTACCTGCCATCCTTAATCTGCCCCACCACCTCTTACCTGCCATCCTTAACCTGCCCCGCCATCCTTAACCTGCCCCCACCAGCTCTTACCTGCCATCCTTAACCTGCCCCCCACCTCTTACCTGCCATCCTTAATCTGCCCCACCACTTCTTACCTGCCATCCTTAACCTGCCCCGCCATCCTTAACCTGCCCCCACCACCTCTTACCTGCCATCCTTAACCTGCCCCGCCATCTTTAACCTGCCCCCACCACCTCTTACCTGCCATCCTTAACCTGCCTCCCACCTCTTACCTGCCATCCTTAACCTGCCCCCACCACCTTCCTGCTTTCTTTCCCGCCTCCCACAGCTGTGCTCTCTGCTTTAAATCAAAGCATACAGCGGCACTGCATCCAGGCTCTCAGGGAGTCCCGTCAGCCTAACCTGGTAGGTCCTTATGACGCAGCAACAGTGGGTAACGAGTTTTATTATCAACTGTTGCTACATCATAGCAGTGAGTTATGAGCTCCAGATACCGAAATAAACAAGGGACAGGCATAAGAAATGGCCACGCCCCTACCGTTCCCGTGTCTGTAACGGGCCTTGTGTGTTCTTGTGTGACAGAAGTCAAGCACCATCGTTGCCTTGTTTCGCGCGCTGAAGCCGATGCTTTGTGCCCGCTGTTGGAACCAGCAGCACAGTTGAACGCGCTTGGAGAAGCGGGGGCTCCTATTGGTTGGCTCTCTTCAGCACTGTGAAGCGCAGGCTTCGAAGCTCTACAAAACGGGATGTGGTCTCCATGCAGAGGTCAGGTCTCCATACAGGAAAGTTAAATACTTCGAATATGAAACCCTTCTCAAAACTCGTCGTCAGTGAAGACAATATTGTAATTAAATACTGAGTAACAAATACACGATACATTTTGAAATGTGTAATGCTCTTGTGGATGAGAGTATTTTGGAGAAAAAGGAGACAATCGCCAAATCAAAATGAACACAATCCTACTTGTTAAAAACTATATTTCTTCATCAGTGGCAGTATTCAAGGAACCCTTCTCCTTTGTAGATAAGGGGAGCTGGGCACCGCAAGAAATTTGGGCCAGGATCCGCGAGGTGTTTCTAAGCTGGGCTCAGAAAACATTCTGACAGGACGGTGGGGGCTGGGAACGACTGGCACGGGCGATCAGACGGACGACAGAGCAGCTCTGAAAGGGACTCCTGAGCGTAGGAGAAATATAGCATTGCTGGAAAATTAGACATTTATAGACCATGGATGAAAGTTGTCCCTATACCTTGACATGTCCTTTCTCTCGCATAAAAATGTCTAATTTTTGTATTTTCAAATATTTAAACCTAGTTGCAGATATTTCTCAAATCTTAAATGAAAAGCTCAATAAACAAGGTATCAAGAAACATTCGCAGTGTGCTGGTGGAAAAAAATCAGGGGTGCAACGCGCTGTGGTGAATACAGCACATTCAATAATAGTGTGCTTCGAATGCACACACGGACATATGAATAGTTTTTAAATTGTTTCAGTGACTTGTTTTAAATTCCACTCTCTCTCCGGAATCCCTGGTGGTGACTGTTGTCCTGTCTGGATTGTAGCAGCTCCCGACAACTGGTATCTGCCGTCCAGCGCCTGCTGCTCTCGGCCAAGGCATTCCTTCCGAGCGCTGCCATCTGCTCCAGATCAAAACTGCTGCAGTGGCCCAGAGACTAGCCAGCCACCTTCGGCTAATGGACGTTCTTTCTATTAATGTCAATTTGTTTTTGTTTTAAGCTTCATACCTTAGTTTTTGTCTTCTGTAAGCCCTGTAAATAACAGATGTTATGACGAAGATGAATGATGATCAATTTAGCCACCTTGAAGGATGATGGAAGGTTGGTGGCCTTTCTGGAACGTGAACTCACAACCTGCAGGTCCCTACAGTGCAGATGGCGAGCGATTAACTGACTCAGCAGACACAGTCCATGTCACACAGGGACGCACACCAGAAGGAAATGGTTTCAACGTTCTTAGGTTTATACCTCTGACTGTAACCCACAGACAGAACACTGGAAAAAAATGTTATCACCACCTCGGAGCAAAAGGCACCTTTTACTCAAACTCTGGGGTGCTCTCAGCGTTTGTTAATACATCACCGGCAATAGAGCAGCATCACAGAGAGTGGTGCACCGGCCCAATCACTAAACAGCATCCGGTACCAAGCTGGGTGTCCACCTTAAAACCAATGCTTCAACCCATCCCCTGTCCATACAAGACACTGCAGGGAGGGCACAGAGACATTATCTTCCGGTCAATAAGGCTGCCACGGAGAAAGCTTGACAGGCATCATATGCCTCAAGGCTTCCGGTGCAGACATTTTAGGACCTGAAGAGGATTTTTAGACCTATGCGTCGAGGGCTACGCTTTGTTTTAGAGCAAAGAAAGTGAAGTCGTGGCTCGCTAAATGCAATTGTTCTGCAAGGGAAATTCTTCAGCAATACAGACCTCTATGAGGCCTACTCCACGCTGCAAACATTGCAGAAATGACTGCCGCAACTCATGGTAGATACACGCTTTCAGTTCAAGGTGTAGCCATTCGATCTGGGATTCGTGCTGACTGGGTTTACACAGAAGCGAGTGAAGTGGTTTTGTCGGAGGTTGAGAAGAGAAATATTCACATGTACTATGACGCAAATCCCCGTACTGTGGTTCAACCCATAGTCCAGGTGCGGCTCCTCCGCTAAGGCGGGCAAGCGCCGCCCCACTGCTCTGAGCAGAAAAAAATACAAATAAAACGATAATAACTTAATTAATGTTTTCTTTTTCTTTGATACAGGGCTGGGTTATGGCAGGGCGGGACTGGGGTCGGAGCTTGGGAGGAGTGGTAAATGCACACTCTCAAAGTGGCGTTGACTGCTTGGCTGGCTGTCTTAGCCTGGCCAAAGTGTCATGCGCACTTTGCATGTTCCCCACCAGGCTGCATTACACAGCCTGGTGGGGAACATACCCTGGCCCACAGTCCCCATCTGAGCGCCGAACCACGGCGCTCAGACCAAACACAACGTTGCATTGGCTATTGGGAACCAATCACATCGCTGCATTGCAGCGTTGTGATTGGCTTAGGGGAGTTGAGTGCTTCCTGGTTCCGGACATGCCAGGAAGAGAAGGAACACAGAGAATCGGCGGTGGTGGGAAGGTAAGTGGTTTTTTTTGTTGCTTTTTTTTTTCCTTTCTGTAAACCTCCCGCCCACCACCCCCGTTCCCTGCCAGCTGCCACTGACCCATACAATGATACATTGGCTGAGTCCTTCATGTATTAGAATGCATCTTGGTTCTCAAAACCAGACAACGCTGTGTAGGGATGACATTCAATGCAAACCAGTCACATTTTGTCTTTGGTCAGTGCAAACCAGCCACAACTTGTCTTTGGTCAGGGCAGATTTCATGCACTAAAAATGCACATTAACTTTTTTCCAGCATGCCAGGAATATTTTAAGTGAATCCTCTATCTAGTGAGGGAAGATTCAAGGTCGATTTTCTATCTTTGTAATACAATCTTTATTTAGTGGGTTCACTGACCCTCGAAAATGGGCCTCTGTAGTAGGAATTCAACTTTACATATCTACAGTAAAAGTAAAGGTGATAAGAAACCCTCGAAGGTCTCTGAGTGGAAGGCAAAAGGCTCATTGAAGTTCATTATATTAATGTATGTACTCACAATGTTCAACATATGCTGGAAAACATTCTAGTTTCACTATGAAAAGGGGAGAGAAAAAAGTAGAGAGATGGCAACAGAGGTAGCATCTTCTAAGGGAAACTAGTTGCAAGAGGATTTTCCAATGCAGCCTTAAAACTCTCTCCTGTGGGGACTTTTTCCATGAAAGAGGATCATGCCACACACCTGCTCCAGCTGCAGCAAGGCATTTACCAGGAAGGCCTGTTCATTGCCGTTTGGCTTTCGGTGGCAGAACAGCTGGAGCGGAGGCTTGTGAGCCCAAACATGCGCATGCCCGGTACGCTCTGGGTCTGACCAAGGTTTCCTTGTCTGCCTGTTAATGCTTTACACTTGTTCCTTTGATAAAGCCCGACTGCTCTGACCCACAGCTACCCAGGACTGAGCTATGGTTTTACCAAAGGACCCGGCTGGACCTGATGCGGCATTGTGTCTTTATTACATGGTGATGTTGCACAACCACAACATATAATAAACCACTTTCCTCACAATCTGCAGAAGACAACTGTAGAATATGAAAAGCATCACAACTCACTAAAGACCAGAGTACAATAAACAGAGATTAAGTAGCTGCTGAAAGTCTGCAGTGCTGTGGGCACAGCCACGTGAGGGAAAGGACATAAGAAACGTACCAACGTCAGTATCCAAATTGCAATACGAATACCATTAATAAGATGGACAGGCGCATGCAACTGTGTGGTGCACACCTGGGAGGGATTCTGTGTTTTTTTTTTAACTATGCAACTAAAGAGCTAAGTGGAGGTTGGAAACAATTAAGGCGAACCATATGGTTCCCGAAATGCAATATATATGGAAGGCAAATACAAATGTGGCCCTTGGAAGACCACAGAACTCCAAGACAAAATCACAGTGTTTCTTTTTGTGTCATAATTTTTCATTGGAGATCAAAGATAGGCAATTTCATCACAGTGTTTCTTAACTATCATGAATCAAACAAAGACCCAGGAAACTACAGTTAAGCCACAAAGTACCTTGATGGTCACAACACGAGAACGAAGAGCTACGCGGTTCCTGGAAAGCCACATTATCGTAGCACATAGGGAGTGTCAAAAGTAAACAGGTGAAGACCATTCCACCGTAAGGTGAAGCAAATATTTTCTGGGAGACAACAGTAACAAACATAAGCCATACTGTCCTTCAAATTGCTCTAAATTGTAAATCCCAAGAAAAATGATTATTAATAATTCGCACTTGCATAGGGCACAATCTATCCTTGGGGTGGCAGTGTCGAACCCTTTAGGTGATCTAGGGTCTGACTCTGACCTTCCAAACGTTTCCACTGCAGAGTCCGATACCAGTGGTTCTTGTGAGACTCCAGTACAGCACGTGAACGACCACAGCAAGGGCCATTCAACGGTCACCTCATGGCCACAGGACCGGGATCTAAAGGTGAGCAGCACCATGGCCTGAGGAGCCGGGAGAGCTCGCGCACACTGGGCAGGACTCTGGGATTACTGCCACCGGGCTCTCAAGAAACCTTTGAGGCTGTGAACACTGCAGCTGTCGCGGTGATTTCTGGAAGATGTCGCCGCTGGCGTACCCCCTTTAGGCCCCGGGGTTCAGAATTGCAACCTATGCATAGAGCCACTCTGCCATGCTAACCGTAGAGCGCATGCGCAGACGTCCTCCGCCACTTCTGAGTAGGTGTCACTCCCCCTGCTTCTCAACCACCCGCATCCGTTTCCTTGGTAACACGGCCCTACGGGACACTGCCTCGATCTGGCCCATGTGCCGAAAGGAAGTCAGTGCCCGCAAGAGCTTGTGCTATTCTGCAAACGCTGTCGTCCCTGGTTTGGCACCTCGTGTCTTAGGGTACTGGCTTTATTAGTTGTGTTCGGTCTGTGGTTGTCCAGCTGCCCTGCTCTGGTTGGTTTGTCCGATCTGTGCTACCAAGTGCCCAGCTGATGAGGCTTCAGGTGTTATTCATTGCACCAGTTTTGCTCTGTGGCCGCCCCTCTGCCCTAAACGTGCACTAAAATACCAGTGCTGCTTTGAAATGTGGTACTTGCTTCTTGACTTGCTCCGATTAACTTTTCTCTGGGGGTGTAGCAAGGCAGCTGAGGGAACAGGCTGGTTAAAACGTGACGATGGTCAATGGCTGCAGCAAAGGGCGTGCCACCGTGCACGTCACCGTCCAATGGAACAAGGTCAGAGGTCCACGGGGGAAACTGAAAGGCCACGGACAGAACTGAACATTGAAGCTTTTGTCAAAAAACAATGGTACTTGATCAATAGGTAAAAAGCGTGAGAATCCAAAAACACAGTGGACCCTGGGGGGGGGGGGGGGCACACCCACTGCATTCACAGCAAACACAGTATTTGATAAACACCTCTCTCTACACGACGATAACCTCTTGTGTTTTGGAAACTTTCTGCCGTCTGTACACGAACAAAATAGATGCCACAGGAAAGGTGCGCCCGTTGAAGACGAAGGAGAACACGCGCTCCTCTATAAACCTCCCAGTACAGGGACAATATGTTTTTTCTCGCTTCCATTCGCCTTTAGCTTAGTTTTCACCACCCGGAGCCCCTGACCCATTTTAGATAAAGCAATGCATCGGAAGTCTGTGGCTCTATTAAAAAAAATATAATTCAACAGTCCACATATTCATAGGTCTGGAAACCTGAATGGAGAAACAGTAAACCCTAGAATGTGGGTTTAGAAGAGGTGTGCCCGGACTCCAGACTCACAGCAGAGACAGCCTAACTCTTTCCACAGGGGGAACACATGCAGCATTATGTGCCTAAAAGACATCTTTGTACAGGTAGATGTGCTCATGCGGCCAGGCCAAAGAAAATCCAGTCGGGGTACAAAAGTTCTTTCAACATGCACACCGGCTGAGGTCACTGCTGGAAGCTGCACGGAAACAAACGGCCAACGCGAGGGAAGACAAGAATCTCGCTTGTTGGGTTTTCCATGGAGAAAGAAGCAAGGAACATTTACTGCACAGAAATGGAAAACACAGCCCGGCTATCTTAGCCAGGATGTGACGGCACAGCCTTGCTGAGGTGCCTGTGGCACATGAATCACGCTCGAGATTGAAGGCTTGTCGCTTAGTACAAACCGAGCCAACCGAAGACTGCAGGTTGAGAACTCCCATCATCCATGGGGAAACCGTGGCAGTCAATGCCAAAGCCTGAAGGTGTCTAAGCAACGTGTTGCAGTATTTACTAGTGGAATGCTTCTCGAGATCCACCGAAGAACTAATTGAGATGGGACAAGACAACACACTCCGCTAGCTACAGTGGGACTCCCCACCTGCCATTCCCCAGGGCAAAAACAGTACAAACCTTACTCAAAATGTACCTTCGTGATAGCAAATAGTCCCCCACTGCCCATCTGGCTTGATCGCCGTCTTCTTGAGCTGTTTGCCGTCACCATGAATGGTTTAATATAGCCTTAGAGCCCGCTGCAGCGGGCTCTACCAGTCATTAAAGGCCTGCTCCAGCGTTAACACTCAGAGAAGAAGGCTGCGTAGCAGCAGAAGCTTTCAAAACCTACCAGGTCACCTACCACCGCTGCACCCATCATCAAGATGATCCAACACAGCTGGACGAGGCACCCCCAAGTGGGTCAAATCATTCCTGATAGGCCCCACCCACACAGAGTGACCCTGACTGAAGAGCAATGTGACAAAAACAGTCTCCAGTGTGCAGCACTCACTCACGGACCTCCTACTCTGTTGGCTACCCTTCAATGCCTGTCTTCCCTGCTCTCCCCACCTTCTACTGCTCTGCAGCTTCTGAGTACCGCAGTAAGAGTCCAGCTGCACCTGAAGGCACAGGGAGTGGATTGAAAGCCTTCGGAAGTCAGCAGTGAGTGTCCTGTGACTGAATATACTCCATAGGTATTGGAGATTTGACCAGCCACCAAACTAACGACAGAGATCAGCAAAAACTCATCTCAGGTCCACCCAAGAGAATATCAATAACGGAAGTTCCTGAAGATCCACGAGTTCTTCCCTCACGCGGGCCCCATCCTTATAAATAACAGAATGCAAATGTCCCTAGAGGAATCATTTAAATATTATTTCTTATTTCAAAGCATGTCACATGTGTGAACACAATTTATCACAATCAGGGAATTTCTCATAAAACACTGTTGTATAAATGTTTACTTTAATTCAATTTTAGAGAAAATATTCAATTAAACATGTACGGCAACCAAAGTACTACTGATTGTATCCATTAATTTCACAGTAGTAACACAACACCTTTTGCTCTTTGTACATATGGATGAAAATCACCATATATCAAAATTAAACCGATCTCTTCATATTGCTTTCATTATGCCTCAAAGAACATAAATCCAAACAAAAAGGTGCAAGAGCGTCGACGTTTCAGTCTCTCTAACGGTCTAGAGGATTCCCGAGACCATCTTCAGGACGGTAGAGTTGCACAATCAATCTTAGAGTCAATCTTCAAATAAGTAAGCCGTACGAATAAATCTTCAAATGGGGCTTGGTTTGGAACCGGCGTCGCTCAGTTCTCCACCCGGCTACAAGGCCGTTTTAACCTATTATGTTGCAAAGGTGTGTTGTACCGGAGCGATGTGTACCTATTCCTTCAAAGGAAGATGTGTACCTAGCAGCACATCTTTCTATATCAAAGAATCAAATACCAGGCCAGTCCCACTCTTCTTACTAGGTGGCAACAATTCAAAACACTTCAGGGGTATCACACTGATGCCAGAGACAAGACCACAACAGTTCATACCCAGAGCAGAGAGGGGGTGAAGCACAGACCCAAACACTTCAGAACTTAACCTCAGTCTTGCGACAAAATCGAGAATTAACGAGGAAAATAACTGACCAGGCCGAACTAAGAGTGAGCTGGCCTCACTAGCGGACTTAACAAAAGTTTGCCAGGGTTGAACACTCGAGCAGTTGCACCAAATGGCATTATTAATCAAGTCAGTAACACCATAAATAATTTAACTACCAGAACAAAAGCACTTGATCATGCTTGAAAGCTTCTGCCCCACCAGCTGCAGATCTACGCGCACTTCTGCACAACAGCGGAGGGGTGGCATGCATTAAGAAGTTTTGCGTTCAAACACGTACGGTACATTGTCGAGTTTTGCCCTTCCTTGGCTCCCCCCATATGCTCAATATTTTAAGTTCAGGGGGTGGGGTGGGAGGGGGCAGCATCAGGGGGTGGAGTGGGGGGGGCATCAGGGGGTGGAGTGGGAGGAGGGCAGCATCACGGGTTAGGATGGAAGGGGGACAGCATCAGGGGTAAGATGGGAGGGGGCAGCAACAGGGGATAAGATGGGAGGGGGCAGCAACAGGGGATAAGATGGGAGGGGGCAGCAACAGGGGATGGGATGGGAGGGGGCAGCACCAGAGGATGGGATGGGAGGGGGCAGCACCAGGGGATGGGATGGGAAGGGGCAGCACCAGGGGATGGGATGGGAAGGGGCAGCACCAGGGGATGGGATGGGAAGGGGCAGCACCAGGGGATGGGATGGGAAGGGGCAGCACCAGGGGATGGGATGAGAAGGGGCAGCACCAGGGGATGGGATGGGAAGGGGCAGCACCAGGGGATGGAGTGGCAGGGGGGCAGCACCAGGGGATGGGATGGGGCAGCATCAGGGGGAGGGAGAGGGCAACATCAGGGGGTGGGAAGGGGCAACATCAGGGGTGGGAGAGGGTAAAATCAGGGGGTGGGATGGGAGGCAGCATCAGGGGGTGGGATGGGATGAGGGGTCAGCCTCACGGGGTGGGAGGGTTTAGCATCAGGGCGTGGGAGGGGGCAACATCTGGGGGTGGGGTGGGAGGGGGCAGCATCAGGGGTTGGGGGGAGAGGGGGCAGCACCAGGGGTTGGGGTGGGAGAGGGCAGCATCAGGGGGTGGGAGGGGGCAGCATCAGGGGGTGGGGTGGGAGGGGGGCAGCATCAGGGGGTGGGTGTGCACAGCAGCAGGGGGTGGGAGGGGGCATAATCAGGGGGTGGGAGGGGAGCAGTATCTGGTGTTGGGGTGGGAGAGGGCAGCGGTTGGGGTGGGGTGGGAGGGGATGGAGGGGGCAGAATCAGGTGGTGGGACAGGAGGGGGCAGCATCAGGGGGTGGGACAGGAGGGGGCAGCATCGGGGTGGGACAGGAGGGGGTAGCATCGGGGTGGGACAGGAGGGGGCAGCATCAGGGGGCGGGATGCGAGAAGGGCAGCATCAGGGGGTGGGGTAGGAGGGGGCAGCATCAGGGGCGGGGTGGGGCAGCATCAGGGGCGGGGTGCGGCAGCATCAGGGGCGGGGTGCGGCAGCATCAGGGGCGGGGTGCGGCAGCATCAGGGGCGGGGTGCGGCAGCATCAGGGGCGGGCTGGGGCAGCATCAGGGGGTGGGGCAGCATCAGGGGGTGGGGCAGCATCAGGGGGTGGGGCAGCATCAGGGGTTGGGGTGGGGTGGGAGGGGATGGAGGGGGCAGCATCAGGGGGTGGGACAGGAGGGGGCAGCATCAGGGGGTGGGACAGGAGGGGGCAGCATCAGGGGGTGGGACAGGAGGGGGCAGCATCGGGGTGGGACAGGAGGGGGTAGCATCGGGGTGGGACAGGAGGGGGCAGCATCAGGGGGTGGGATGCGAGAAGGGCAGCATCAGGGGGTGGGGTAGGAGGGGGCAGCATCAGGGGCGGGGTGGGGCAGCATCAGGGGCGGGGTGCGGCAGCATCAGGGGCGGGGTGCGGCAGCATCAGGGGCGGGGTGGGGCAGCATCAGGGGCGGGGTGGGGCAGCATCAGGGGGTGGGGCAGCATCAGGGGGTGGGGCAGCATCAGGGGGTGGGGCAGCATCAGGGGGTGGGAGGGGGCAGCATCAGGGGGTGGGGTGGGAGGGGACAGAAACAGGGGGTGGGATGGGAGGGGACAGAAACAGGGGGTGGGATGGGAGGGGGCAGAAACAGGGGGTGGGATGGGAGGGGACAGAAACAGGGGGTGGGATGGGAGGGGACAGAAACAGGGGGTGGGATGGGAGGGGGCAGAAACAGGGGGTGGGATGGGAGGGGGAAGCATCAGGGAGTGGGATGGGAGGGGGGCAGCATCAGGGGTGGGATGGGAGGGGGCAGCATCAGGGGTGGAGTGGGAGGAGGGCAGCATCGGGGGAGGGATGGGAGGAGGGCAGCATCAGGGGGTGGAGTGGGAGGAGGGCAGCATCAGGGGGTGGAGTGGGAGGAGGGCAGCATCAGGGGGTGGAGTGGGAGGAGGGCAGCATCACGGGGTGGAGTGGGAGGAGGGCAGCATCACGGGGTGGAGTGGGAGGGGGCAGCAACAGGGGGTGGGATGGGAAGGGGAAGCATCAGGGGTGGGAGGGGGCAGCATCAGGGGGTGGAGTGGCAGGGGTGCAGCATCAGGGGATGGGATGGGGCAGCATCAGGGGGAGGGAGAGGGCAACATCAGGGGGTGGGATGGGAGGGGCAGCTTCAGTGGATGGGAGGGGGCAGCATCAGGGGGTGGGATGGGAGGGAGGCAGCATCAGGGGGTGGGATGGGAGGGAGGCAGCACCAGGGGGTGGGATGGGAGGGAGGCAGCACCAGGGGGTGGGATGGGAGGGAGGCAGCACCAGGGGGTGGGATGGGAGGGAGGCAGCATCAGGGGGTGGGATGGGAGGGGGCAGCATCAGGGAGTGGGAGGGGCAGCATCAGGGGATGGGAGGGGGCAGCATCAGGGGGTGGGAGGGGCAGCATCAGGGGGTGGGAGGGGGCAGCATCAGGGGGTGGGGTGGGGCAGCATCAGGGGGTGGGGTGGGGCAGCATCAGGGGTGGGGCAGCATCAGGGGTGGGGCAGGAGGGGACAGAAACAGGGGGTGGGATGGGAGGGGGCAGAAACAGGGGATGGGAGGGGGAAGCATCAGGGAGTGGGATGGGAGGGGGGCAGCATCAGGGATGGGAGGGGGCAGCATCGGGGGTGGAGTGGGAGGAGGGCAGCATCAGGGGGTGGAGTGGGAGGAGGGCAGCATCAGGGGGAGGGATGGGAGGAGGGCAGCATCAGGGGGTGGAGTGGGAGGTGGGCAGCAACATGGGATGGGAAGGGGCAGCACCAGGGGATGGGAAGGGGCAGCACCAGGGGATGGGAAGGGGCAGCACCAGGGGATGGGAAGGGGCAGCACCAGGGGATGGGATGGGAGGGGGCAGCACCAGGGGATGGGATGGGAGGGGGCAGCACCAGGGGGTGGGATGGGAGGGGGCAGCACCAGGGGGTGGAGTGGCAGGGGGGCAGCACCAGGGGATGGGATGGGAGGAGGGCAGCATCGGGGTGGGATGGGAGGAGGGCAGCATCGGGGTGGGATGGGAGGGGGCAGCATCAGGGGTGGGGTGGGAGGGGGCCGCATCAGGGGTGGGATGGGAGGGAGGGCGGCATCAGGGGTGGAGTGGGAGGAGGGCGGCATCAGGGGGTGGGAGGTGGGCAGCATCAGGTGGAGGGATGGGAGGGGGCAGCATTAGGGGGTGGAGTGGGAGGGGGGCAGCATTATGGGGTGGAGTGGGAGGGGGGGAGCATTAACGGGTGGAGTGGGAGGGGGGCAGCATCAGGGGGTGGAGTGGGAGGAGGGCAGCATCAGGGACAGGAGGGGGCAGCATCAGTGGTGGGATGGGAGGGGGCAGCATCAGGGGGTGGGGTGGGATGGGAGGGGGCAGCTTCAGGAGAAGGGATGGGAGGGGCAACATCAGGGAAGAGGTTGGAGGGGGAAGCATCAGGGAGTGGGATGGGAGGGGGCAGCATCAGGGGTGGGGTGGGAGGGGGCCGCATCAGGGGTGGGATGGGAGGGAGGGTGGCATCAGGGGTGGAGTGGGAGGGAGGGCGGCATCAGGGGGTGGGAGGTGGGCAGCATCAGGTGGAGGGATGGGAGGGGGCAGCATTAGGGGGTGGAGTGGGAGGAGGGCAGCATCAGGGACAGGAGGGGGCAGCATCAGTGGTGGGATGGGAGGGGGCAGCATCAGGGGGTGGGATGGGAGGGGGCAGCATCAGGGGGTGGGATGGGAGGGGGCAGCTTCAGGAGAAGGGATGGGAGGGGCAACATCAGGGAAGAGGTTGGAGGGGGAAGCATCAGGGAGTGGGATGGGAGGGGGCAGCATAAGGGGTGGCATGGGAGGGGGGCAGCATCAGGGGTGGGATGGGAGAGAGGCAGCATCAGGGGAGAGGTGGGAGGGGGCAGCAGCAGGGGATGGGATGGGAGGGGTCAGCATCAGGGGTGGAGTGGGAGGAGGGCAGCATCAGGGGGTGGGATGGGAGGAGGGCAGCATCAGGGGGTGGGATGGGAGGAGGGCAGCATCAGGGGGTGGGATGGGAGGGGGCAGCATCAGGGGGAGGGATGGGAGGGGGCAGCATCAGGGGGAGGGATGGGAGGAGGGCAGCATCAGGGGCTGGGATGGGAGGAGGGCAGCATCAGGGGGTGGGATGGGAGGAGGGCAGCATCAGGATGGGAGGAGGGCAGCATCGGGGTGGGATGGGAGGGGGCAGCATCGGGGTGGGATGGGAGGGGGCAGCATGGGATGGGAGGGGGCAGCATCGGGGTGGGATGGGAGGGGGCAGCATCGGGGTGGGATGGGAGGGGGCAGCATCGGGGGTGGGGTGGGAGGGGGCCGCATCAGGGGTGGGATGGGAGGGAGGGCGGCATCAGGGGTGGAGTGGGAGGAGGGCGGCATCAGGGGTGGAGTGGGAGGAGGGCGGCATCAGGGGGTGGGAGGTGGGCAGCATCAGGTGGAGGGATGGGAGGGGGCAGCATTAGGGGGTGGAGTGGGAGGGGGGCAGCATTAGGGGGTGGAGTGGGAGGGGGGAAGCATTAACGGGTGGAGTGGGAGGGGGGCAGCATCAGGGGGTGGAGTGGGAGGGGGGCAGCATCAGGGACAGGAGGGGGCAGCATCAGTGGTGGGATGGGAGGGGGCAGCATCAGGGGGTGGGATGGGGGGGCAGCATCAGGGGGTGGGATGGGGGGGCAGCATCAGGGGGAGGGAGAGGGAAGCAGCGGAGAAGCACACAAGGGTGAGCATGACGAGGAGGGAGGTAGGGGGATAAGTACACAGATGAGAGCGAGCAACACTGAGCGTGGTAGAGGAAATGAGAAGTACACGAAGGAGACAACTGGAAAACACGTGCAACTTCATGGCATCCTTAACCAATGAGAAAAATGTAGTTCTCAAAATGTAAGCAGTGTATGGTCAACACAGAAGAGAAGGCAAGCCCACAAAAGGAAACAACTAAAAAGCAAGCCAATGAGAGTGATAAAGTCAACCAATGGTAAGGAACTGGCAGGCTCGAAAATGACTACGTTTGCAATAGGTCTTTTGCAGCCAGATAGCTTGTGTTTTCTCGTAGGTGAGACCTACAAATCACATCTTCAAGACTTGCTACACCTTAAAACCCAGCCCGGATTGTTGCCAAAGACCCAAATAAAACTCTGAAAACTCTGCAATCTCCTCATACAACCCTAGTTCACAAGTCTCTCGTTAAACAGCGTCACCACCACACTCGCCTCACAAGCAAATTCTCAAATTTGTTGCTTCATAAATTCAAAACAATGACAAGTCAGTCCAACACCAGTTGCACCTTCTAAGGAATGCCAACATTTTCACCTAAGAGGAGAGGACTACTGACTCACTGGCTGAAGGTCTAAATCTCGAAAGGTATGAAGCTGTAATTGCTTAACTCTTGGCCACCTGAAAGTTTGTAGCAAATATCATTACAAGTGCCAAAATCGGTTTAAGACCCCACCCCTCCTGATCTCCCACCCCATACATGCTACAAGATGGTGCGCTGTTGACACAAAGTTATCTAGCTTGCCCATATGCAGCAAACAATGTTGGCATATCCAGAGGTTAACTGTCCATCAATGCCTAGGCATCTGTCTCACCACAAATAAAACACCGACACGCATTCTTACAGTGGGAAGCCATATTACTTGAATTACCTATATATCAAAACACACCAATGCGGCCAGGCATTATTTTGGAAGCTAAAAATTCATCTTTTCAAACTAAATGTCACATGTTCTCAAATCCCAACAGCAATGTGTAGTGTTCTTACTTGAGGCTTCTTTGCCTCCTTGTTAAGTTGATGATGATGTCAGCCGCTGTGGGTGTTCTTTTAAAGAATGTGTGGTGAAGAGAATGTTATGCGTTGAAGCTAATGTCAGTTGCACTGGCTTGGCTGGAGGATGAGGTCTTAAGATTACTCTCTACATTAAAGAGCTTCAAATCAAACTACCGTTTCCTGCTTCTTCTATCCATCACCCATACCTCATTTTGGCGACGAGTGGAAACTCTTAAAGAAGACCTCAACTCATTTCTTTCTTCGAACTCATGCTGGCACACCGCTTACTACTTACAGCTGTGAAACAACTCAAAACGGCTCGCTCTACACTTCGGTTCCCTGGGATCTTCGTGGGAGCTCATCCGGAGTTTTCTGAGTCGTGAGTGGACAAATATGCTTGTGAGGAAGCAGGCCTCTGGTCCTTGGGTTGATATTGCTGTTGACATTTTAGGCCCTGTTAAGGTTAAGTCACAAGATCGGTATGTCCTAGTTTGTTTGGACATGTTTTCCAGGTGGCCATCCATCAAGATTGTGAATTGTGTTGACTCCTCATCGGTTATTAACTTTTTGGATGATTTGTTTGCGAATGAAGGGTTGCCAAATTCAGTGCTGACTGATAATGGGGTACAATTTGTCTCCAGAGTGGTTGAAGAATTTTTGAGTGAGAGAGGTATCACCCATAAGCGGGCGTCTCTTTATCATCCGGAGTGCAATGGGGTGGTTGAGAGGTTTGTGAGGGTGTTGAAAGAGGCCATGCAATTGGCCTTGACTTCGAATTACAACTGGGAAGAAGCCATCAAGAAGAAGGTGTTTGAATATAGGTTCACCCCACATTCCTCTACGGGTGTTACTCCTTTCACTTTGTTCAAAGGAAGGGTTGCAGGCACTCAAGTAAATCCTCTTTGGGTGTCCTCCAAGAGGTTAGAAGTGGGTGGTGTAACTGGTGAAGGTGTTGATTGGAAGAACCGTGAGTTAAATAAAATGTTGAAGAGAAAAGACATTTTTGATGCGAGAAAGGCTGTCAAAAGAACTGTTATTCAAGTGGGTGACATGGTAAGGATAAAACTCCCTGAAAGAAGGTTTGGTGTATCCAAGTTTAGTCAACCTATCAGAGTTGTCAAGCTTCTGGGCAACGCAGTGAGAACGCAGGATCATAGGGTCTGGAACCTCAATAGAATTGTGAAGTGTCCTTCTATGTGTGGCCAGGATGTTACCTCTGGGAACCAAGATAACTTCTCACAATCAGAGGGTATGAGACCAGTCAGAGTGAAAAAAGTTCCCCTTCGACTACAGGATTAATCTTATGGGGTTCTCTCTTTTTCTTTTGTTTTTTTGTTTTTGTTTTTTAATTTGATGGATGTAAAGGGGAAGGTGATGTAGTGTTCTTACTTGAGGCTTCTTTGCCTCCTTGTTAAGTTGATGATGATGTCAGCCGCTGTGGGTGTTCTTTTAAAGAATGTGTGGTGAAGAGAATGTTATGCGTTGAAGCTAATGTCAGTTGCACTGGCTTGGCTGGAGGATGAGGTCTTAAGATTACTCTCTACATTAAAGAGCTTCAAATCAAACTACCGTTTCCTGCTTCTTCTATCCATCACCCATACCTCACAATGTTTAGCAGGACATGACATCTCTACCCTGCTCACGAGTAGAAATGCTCTGTGATCACTACTGTTACTACCACAACTCTTAAACTGCCACAAAAAAAGAAAAATGCTGTAAAAAACAAACACACCAAAGCTTGATTGTTGTATCATTATGTAGTCTGAATTTGTTTCTAATCCATTCTGTAAATTAAGATTCTCCACCAGCGTGCGCGATAAACACTCCTGAATCAATGTACTATAGGATACTATTCAAACTTTTGCTTCATGAGTTTGCCTGTTGAGGCGCTGATAAATTATCGGGTACTATACACTGTCACTCACAACAAAGACATCAGATTGAGGTTATTGGCAGAGGGGTACTTGTGGTAATTGTGAAGGTGAAACAATATGCCCAGCTACCGTATCTGCCATTTCAGAAACACAATTAAGTGCTTGAAAATGCTCAACCACCAGTTTATGTGCCTCTGCAAAAAAGCACCTTTCATCCCCGTACATATAAGAAGAAAATGCAGAGATTCCAAAAGAGACAACAGTTTTATCTACAGAATAAACCAGCTCAACAATAGGTGGCTGTTTCATTCATACGCTGTGGGAGTGTCCACAGATACAACCTTTCTGCAACAAGACGAGGGACCACATTTCTAGGATAATCGGGATTCCATACAAAATGCTGGCATTACTGGCAGTCCCGTGGAGGGACGCACAGACCTCCCCAAGTGCAATACATTCTTCAGTAACATTGCAATATTGGTGGTCGGTGGAGACACATTTCAGCTGTGGAGGTGCCATACATTGCTATCCGTACATAAGGGGAGTGGGACCTTGG
The DNA here is from genome assembly GCF_964204655.1 of Triturus cristatus. Taxonomy (NCBI): domain Eukaryota; kingdom Metazoa; phylum Chordata; class Amphibia; order Caudata; family Salamandridae; genus Triturus; species Triturus cristatus. The sequence continues at coordinate 1,360,456,099 of NC_140590.1, forward strand.
TTTGGTGTGTAGCAGCAGATGTAGTGGGCTATGTAGGACATGGATGTCTCATGGAGTGCAAGAAAATATGGGGACAGAGGCTAGAGTTCTGCAGCTTTACTTATAGGAGGCAGGAGCTGATGCCCAGGAAGAGGTGCAGGAATGCTTCACAGCCAAGAGAGAGAAATGCAGGTCAAGGGACAGTCTCCTTGGGTGAAGACGATATTTAGAAGGCAATGATGTTTATAAAAGGTTGGTGGTGAATAGGCGCTGTGACAAGATGAGAGGTGCTAAATGTTCTTGTGATACCTAACAATGTGCTGAGTTGGATTTTCGAAAAGAAAAGAACAATAACATGTTTTTAAGGCAAAATAAAGGTGGCTGATAAAAAATAAGGAATTAGTTTTAGCCAGGGCTCGAGTCGGGGTACCACGCGGGTGGACGGCGTCCCCCCACTTATTTTACCGGGAGCTCGATAACTAGAGCAAATGGAGCCACACATTCACTCTTTGGCCTCTCTGGGGCGAGATCAGAGCTCATTCAGAACGCTGGTCACGCGCTGGCTTCTCGGATGCAATCGCATCTAAGGGGTGAGCGAGGGGAGGCAATGAGTCTGATGGTGCAAGCCACCTTTCGAGATGTCACTTCCTGTCGTGACGTCAGCGTCCCCCCACTTCTTTCTTAGGTCTCGCTTGACCCAGCGCATGCGCTGGTCTGGCGAGACTTATTGAGAGGGCTCCAAAAAGTGCTACCAGGCCAGCCTAGTGCTACAGTGCATGTGCACGGGCGCGCGCACGCGCCGCGTTTTACCGTGATTACCTTCACTTTCAGCCGCACGGCCGCTATGATGTTTGATCGCGATCACTTTCACTTTCGCGGCCGCAGGGCCGCTTTGCATAGCCAATAGGTCTCGCTTTTGGGACCTTATAAGTATTTAGTTACGCAACTGTTGCATGGCTAAACACTTATAAGGTCCCAAAGGCGAGACCTATTGGCTATGCCAATGCTTGTTTTGGACTTGTGCCCTGGTTTTAGCACTCCTGAATGTGGCCTCTTTGAAAGCACTGAAAAACGAACTCTCAAATAAGTCCAGGACCCAAACAAGATCAATTGTTGGGAGTCTCTGCTATGTGTGTGAAAAAGGAAGTCAATTTGTATCAATTTTGATTTTAATTTGGAGTGAAATGCCTATTAACGTCGATTTCCAGTCACTTTTAGAGTGCCTAGTGGAATATGGAAAGCACAAACACCAGACAATCTGATGGTATGGTCGATTTTTCACTAGTCTAAGTTTGGGGTAGAGCTAGGAAAGTGTGTGATGTTGGGGTGAAAAACCAGCAAACTGCAGGAAAGAGCCACAAACGTTTGCCAGATTTCACGAACATTTTGCAGGTAATTTTCCAACGTGAGTAAGCACGTAACAGGACGCCTATCAATGTAAGGAGTTAGCTGTCCTCCTTTTCCCGTGGTGGAAAAGTGGAGGTGACACCTCCACATTGAATGACCATGCGGGGGAAGAGGTTTCATCAAGGTAAAACAGGATTTCTTTGTGAAGGAGGTAGGAAAAGAGTGATCTAAACATGTGCACATTGCGGCATGACGTCCTCAGGGGTACATTTTGAGGAGTGGGAGTACTCTGGAAATCGCGTTGGGAAAAAGGGGAAAAGCAACAACGATACAATTGATGGCTATGCAGGAAGGAGCAAAAAATGAATCAATATACCAGGTTTTCCAAATCTATAAAGGTTTTCAATTTTAACATAATAATCATAACATAATCATATTTGTATTGATTTTATTTTTTTTATTCAATATTATTTTAGTATTATACTGATAGACTTTCCAAATTTCTTACTCATATCAAAAATAGAAGAGACATATAAATATACATATGTACATTATACAGTGAATTAGACAAACAAATTTACTAGTGACATGAATCAAAACTACATGTACGCATAGCCTGAACTCAGCAATGATTCTGGATAATGATAAATGGATGAATAGAATCAGGTAATACAATTTTCTAGATCATTCTAATACCAGCGTATCATTACTTGGTTAAATGAAGTTTAAATCGGAGTGTGCCAAAAAAAATGAAGAAAACAAAGACAAATTATCAGTGACGTATGATGGAAAAGCATATAATGGAAGGACCAACGCGTTTCGGCAATGCCTTCATCAGGATTCCATCATTGTTTTTAACTTAATATGGGCAACCAGTAACGTTGCAGTAGGAGGCAGTGATGATTACAAAGTCTTCATTCGAATTTTAAAACCCTAGTGATACGATCCCAGTCGTTATAATTGGGTGTCAGGATATATTAGAGTGTCACTCCATCGTGGACACTCCCTTTATGTGTTGGCGCGGTGTAATCAAAATTCCCCTCCAAGTGCCAATGCCTTGGACACCTAGATGTTCATTCGTTCTATAGAGTACATGAATGCCTTAAATATTATGCGGTGGCTTCTGCTGTATCAAGTTCGTATTTACTTTCACACTCTGGAAATCTACAACTGTTGAAAGTTTTCAAAGCTACTCCTGGGATTGTTGACGATTCCCCAAAATCTCTCGAAACAAAGGAAGAAACTTACAGGAGTACACTTCAGGTTTTGAAAGTTCGGGTCTGTGAATCAGGCAAAGTGATTTCCACACAAGGAAAGCTAACGTTACAGTCCAGATCTTCCACATATAGAGCTTCATTCTACTTTTTCATTGCTTTTAAGTGCAGTAAATATTGCGTGTTATTATCTTTCATACACCGATAATGTTCTTATTTTTATTTAGAACCTCACTGTACCTTTTTTTTTTTTTTTTTTTACTGATATTTGTAAAGCGCGAACAGCTACCTCACGAGGAGGTGTCCCGGCGCTATAGACCGCTGGGGAACCCGTCCTGGCTATCCCTGTGAGATGGTCCCTTTCTGGGTATCTCCAAGGTGAAACCAGGCATCCCCAGCGTCTGTGGGGGGCCGTTGTAGAGATGAGGCAAGCTTAATGCCCAGAGTTGCCGAGTGTGTTCCTGGTTAGAGTAGGTACCGAGGCGAGAATTATCGAGTCCGTTTTGACCCTGGTCCACGACCCTGCCGCGTCGGGAATTGGTCCCTGGCCAATTCTCTGCTTGCGGGTCTGCCGCCTCTAACCAGTGAGCCACACCTCTCTACTTGGCTTGCTTTGAAGTGCAGTAACCATCAGGTGTGTTACTATTACTCAGTTCAATAGCAGTCTATTTCCCAGCCTCAGAAGGATGGGCGGTGGAGTGGGTCCCTGCCGGGATTCGAACCCCTGACCTGCAGACCACCTCTCCGAGGCGAGCCTTTAATTCACCGAGTCATCCCGTCAGTATGTAGATTAAGAGTCAATAATATGCTCTGGGGACCACGGCTTCATCGACGTTCACACCTGCACGCAGGGAAGACGCAAGGACTCAAACTATTAGGTGGGTAAGTACAAGGCACAAGCGCAACGTTTAGAGAACGGCTTCGGGGAGCGGCCGCGGGTGACATGTGACCCCTGTAATGGCTCCTTTGGCGAGGAGGGCCCACCGAGGCTGCTGGAACGGTGATTCTGCAGTACTTCGGAAAGAGTGGGAAACTAAGAGCCCCTTTGCAAGCTTTTACAGCCAGCTTCCTGTTGATAAAACGGAATTATTACCATTTCCGGTCTTAGACTTCCTTCAGCGAAGAGAAAGAAACGAAGGAAGTTTTCTCCTCTCAGAAAGGCAGGAAGTTCACCACATGTACAATAGCAGGCACACTTAAGCTGCAGGCAGTCACAGTAGTGTACGTTTGGCTTCGAACAACATTTTTCAGTTTTGAAAAAACGCTGACACGCTCCTTTAGCGACGGTCAAATACTTATTCTCACATACAAACTATAAATGTATCAGTGTAGGGTGTTACACAGAGTTCGAGGAAAACGGAAAAAACACTCGCCCAGCATCATACAATGATGTCACCAAGCAGGGAAGACGGGAGCCGTCGGGCCCGATCGCGTCAGAATCTTTAACTCCAGGTGACCTCTCCATTCTTCTCAGAACAATCAAAAATGTCCAGCTTAAGGGCCACTGTACGGAATGCGATATGGGCGTTCATTAGCGATTCATAAAACCGTCACGATTTTACAAGTGTTTGATGCATCTGTTGCCATGGTTACGGTATTGCAGTGCAACACTGGGTGATGCAAAGAGCGGCTGACAATACACCTGGCAGGAAGGCGCCCGCCTACTCCCGTGTTTATGAATGTGAACCACTCGCACACACGGATCCCAAGTTTATGAATGAAACGCCGGATTAATTGATACTGCACACGTGACTGCTAGCCCCAGTGCAAGGTGGCCCACCCTTCTCCAAATGATTGTTCACCTCCCGGTTAAGAGCACTGTTCTTCGGATGTAAACAAGTCCCCCTGCCTGCTTTTTACAGCCGAGCTGCATTTGGTAATTAGACACAAGCCTTCGGTCACGTCGGTATTTTGTTGCAAAAGAACGTTTCCTTGCTTAGAAAGAATGCGTCAGGTACTTACAGCCACACCAGAATGCAAGCACACCTATCAAACACAACGCAGGCGACACTAACAAACTGAAAAATTATGCCGACGTTTTACTATGATTCGGCATCCATAGCACAAACCTGAAAAGCAAAGACAAAAATGTAAACCGTGTTTTACACGTCGAGCCAGAGGTAAACAGGTGTTTTATCAAGTTAAACAGAAGTTCTCGCAGACTCAGTAATGCCAATCAGATGAGCACTTTTGTTTTGTAAAACCTACATCAAGAGCCCCTTAAAGAGAAACGTAAGTAGCTAGATTCAATAAAAGAAAAAACAAGCATTTACAATGCAATGGTCTCGGCAATATTATAGGTAGAGCTATTGGTATTGCTCATTTTTTTTAATTATTTTTGTATCCCTAAATAAATGGCATTGTCATTTCTATTGGCATTAGCTTTTTTTTGCATATGTGATACCTATTGCATTAGCAGAGAGAGAGTGAGGTAGTGAGATAGAGAGAGTGAGGTATTGAAATAGAGAGTGAGGTAGTGAGAGAGAGTGAGGTAGATAGAGAGTGAGGTAGTGAGATAGAGAGTGAGGTAGTGAAAGAGTGAGGTAGTGTGGGAGAGGGATGTTGTGAGGTAGTGATATATAAGCATAGAGTGATGTTGTGATGTAGTGAGATAGAGAGAGAGGTAGTGAAAGAGAGAGTGAAAGTGAGTTAGTGAGATAGAAAGAGTGAGGTAGTGAGATAGAGAGTGATTGAGGTAGTGAGTGAGAGAGAGTGAAGTTGTGAGGTTGTGAGCTAGAGAGTGAGGTAGTGATGTTTTGAGAGAGAGAAGTTGTGAGATAGTGAGGTAGTGAGATAGATAGTTACTGAGGGGCATTAGTACCACCATGTAGAATCATTTGCTTCTGGAACACTATGTACAGTATTTCATTGTGCCAGAATCATGTAAAATAAAGTTACTATTTTAAAAAGAATACGCATTGGCTAGATATTGAATTATTAACCGGTATTAGTTGTTTATGGTGACCTTGTTCTCCAACCTCACACCACCTCCCAGACTAAGCTTGCAACTGCTCGGCTTCACTAACCTGAGGGCCAAGTGCTAAAGGGCTCAGTTTGGGATCCCGCAGTAAGAAGCCGCCCCAGGACACTAGTACTAAAAGGCTCTCAAACTCTCATTGAAACAACCGGAGCTCACTAACCTTGACGACGTTGGGACTCCAGAACCAGGCCCATAGAAGACAAGTGTTTAACAGGGCAGAGAGAGACGACTGGGATGGGCTCATTTAATGGCTTCTGCTCAAGGCCTACGGACATCCCGGGGCAGGTACCTGCCCGTGCACTCCACACAGGGCAGTTTACTAACTACAGATAAACAACTAAAAGACACCCCGGTGCAAGTACCTGCCCGTGCACCGCACACAGGGCAAACTGGGGTGACAGGTAGGGTCATTCAGTGCCTACAGGTCAACATCTGGGGACACCCCGGTGCAGGTACCTGCCCGTGCACTGCACACAAGTGGGGTGTCAGGGGGGGATCATTCACTGGCGGCAGGGATCATTCACTGGTGGCAGGTCAACACCTACAGACACCCCAGTACAGGTACCTGCCCGTGCACTGCACATAGGGTGGTTAAGGAGTAGTTTACTGGCTACAGGTCAACACCTGCGGACACCCCGGTGCAGGTACCCGCCCGTGCACTGCACACAGTTCTCCGCCGCCCTGTCTCCCTCATCCTCCATCTCTCTGCAGGCCCCTCATGCTCTCTCGACTTTCATGGTTGGCTAAAAACAAAACCGATCGTGACGTTTGTACCTCTGGAATGCAAACAGTTCATCATTCTACACAATGGCGTGCAGTGGACAGGAGAGGGCTGGGGATTCCACGTGGTGACCGTCTAGACTGTTCCGAGCAGCAGGACGCCTGCCCACAGCCCTGCTCCTGCGTCGCCCGCTACACCGTGACGGCTCTCTGAAATCTGATCCCTTGCAAGACAAACGGACCCCAAACGTATCCTGCACGGGGCGGTGGATAGCACGGACTTTGGTTACCGCCGCCCCGTCATTTGTATTGGTGAGCCCGTATCTGGATCATCTCCTGAACACGGTGAGCCCGCCTGCTATAATTCCCATTGCGCAGATATAGACCGGTCCCGGGGGCCTACCGCTGGTCAGTTCAGCACCCTCTAGGCATCACTCTGTCGCGGCAACACTCAGCTTAGCGAGGCACTTCCCATTGGGCACCCCAGCACCACCATCTCTGCAGCGCCTGGTCCGGAGCGTGGCGCCTAGCTTCTGTGATACTGGCTCGCCGTTACCATGAACCCTGCTGCCCTACGACAGACTGCTACCTGAGGATTGCTATTAGACGGGATCGGGGAATATCTTCAAGGCATTAGAGTAGGCGCCGCTGCTGGTTCTCGCGCCCTCCCACACTAGCGGCGTGGTCTGCGGCATACCTACAACATTGCCCTCGCCCTGCTCGGCCCCCGTGCCAAACCGCCGCCTTTCTCCGAAGAAGAAATGCCTCGGAGAAACGCAGCGGCGGTTTCAGATTAGGGGGCGTGTTTCTTTTTCTCTCCTCTTGCCATTGGCTGGAGGAGAGAAAAACACGCCTGAGAAAGGGCGTGGCTAAAAAGTAGAAAGAACAGCAAGAACACGCCCCCGAATCTGAAAAAGACGGAGCCTATTTGGAGGGACGGCTCTCTCCTCCAATGGCTGGCCTCTGTTTAGGAAGCCAGCCAATGGAGGAGAGGCAAAAAGAGAGGCGGGCTAAGGAGCCACTCTAGAAAACATTAAATCTCCGACTTCCGGTTCTGCCTTCGGCAGACCGGTAGTCCTCGACCTAAAAAAAGAATATCAGTATACAAATCATACTGTGCAACAGGTGCACATTTTTGCTATTTCTCGGGGTCCGAGAGCTCCCACTGGTGGGTGATAAAAAATAAATAAAAAGGATCATCAGTATACAAATCATACTGTGCAACAGGCGCATATTTTTGCTATTTCTCAGGGTCCGAGAGCTCCCACTGGTGGGTAATAAAAAATAAAAAAAAAAGATCATCAGTATACAAAGTATACTGTGCAACAGGCGCACATTTTTGCTATTTCTCAGGGTCCGAGAGCTCACACTGATGGGTGATAAAAAAGAAAAAAAAGGATCATCAGTATACAAATCATACTGTGCAACAGGCGCATATTTTTGCTATTTCTCAGGGTCCGAGAGCTCACACTGGTGGGTGATAAAAAAGAAAGATCAGTATACAAATCATACTGTGCAACAGGCGCACATTTTTGATATTTCTCGGGATCCGAGAGCTCCCACCGGTGGGTGATAAAAAAAAAAAAGGATCATCAGTATACAAATCATACTGTGCAACAGGCGCATATTTTTGCTATTTCTCAGGGTCCGAGAGCTCCCACTGGTGGGTGATAAAAAAGAAAGATCAGTATACAAATCATACTGTGCAACAGGCGCACATTTTTGATATTTCTCGGGGTCCGAGAGCTCCCACTGGTGGGTGATAAAACAAAAAAAAAGGATCATCAGTATACAAATCATACTGTGCAACAGGCGCATATTTTTGCTGTTTCTCAGGGTCCGAGAGCTCCCACTGGTGCGCAAGTCTATACATGGATGGGTTCAATACTGGACCCATATGCCACATAGGCCGGTCAGGCAGGGAGCATCTCCGATTTAGAACCTGATGCAGAAAATACTGAGCAATCCACCACTACAACCACTGAATGGGATTAGCATCGCGTAGCTGAAGCGCAGGAACACCTAGGGATTGAACATTGGGCAAAAAAGCTGGGAAAACACAATTTTCTACAGTACTTGAATAGCAAACCATTGCCTCACAAGTGGCCATGTTTATTCTCTCGGAGATAGCATTATCAGTCAAGACTTTACATTCGGGTAAGATTACATGTATTTAGGACTCAAGTGGAAATTTGGACGACAAGAGAGAAAATGCAGTATCTATACAGGCGGCAGGCAGCAAACGGACCACATTTCAAAGCACCTACAATTTACCAAATGGTATAAGAGTTGGGACAGCGAAAATAAATAGCTGGGTCTCTGACTGCTGCAACTGGTGCTGAAATGGAGTAACTATTTTCATATAATAAACAGAACCATTACCTTGGCACAAGTAAACAACAGCAATATCAGCAAATCTGAAATAAGCAAGCAGTCTTACCTTTTCTCACTTTTTTCTGAAGCTTAATTGTATCAGAAGACTTTTTCTTTATTTCTGCACGGGCCTTTTTATAGTCTGAAAATAAAAAGGCAATTACATTTATTTGCAAAATGGCCAAAATAAAAAGGATTCTAATTAATATATATTTTTAAGCATGAAAGCTGTGGAATAAACTTACTTCGATGTATTCATACTAATTCCAATTTGATTAGTACAGACATCATACAAAAAAAACAGCATATGGATCAAAAGAGCAACTACAGAAAAGAAGGCAAACCAGCTAAAATGTCTATATTTAAATTCATATGAAACTGCATTGTGGTCAGCTTCATACCTTTAAAACAGGGCTGTATATTGGATCTTGAATATCATTCAATAAAATGCATTCCCTCAAGGACTGATACAGAGAGAATTGTGGCAAAACATGGGAAACAAATTCCACGCAGCTCATACCGCCGTGGCACAATCTGCCCCTATTGAGTCATGCTATTCCATCCCGGGCAATTCTAGCTTTATGGAACACCCAAACTTACCAGCAAATATTTTCTGGGACATTTCAGCCAGGAAAGGGATCATACATATTTTCAACTACTGTAATTATGCTAATTTACAACTAAGAATGATAAGTTTATAATGGCAATTTATTATCTCAATGTTTACCTACAAAATGTTGCCATAACTTCATTATTCAACTTATTAATGAGAAGAATTTGAACTTCTTTCTTGGTATTACCCATGGGTATTTCACTAGAATAATCTGGAATTCAGCATCACTGCCTTTTGTGAAGGACTCAAACATCGCTGACCAATGTCCTTCATGCATCTAGGGGCCGGAGTCAATGAACCACAATAAAGGAAAGGGCGACAAAATATGGACAAATAACCATCAGGAATATCTCGCCCATCACAAGCAGATAAACAGGCTCACTGCCTGCTTCGTGTCCCTGTCACTGAGCCTAGAATGCATGAAAAACGGCGATCAGCGCCTGCACGCCTAGCATTGGGACAGGCTGGCGGAACCATCTGAGGATATCCAAATAACCATCAGGAATATCTCGCCCATCACCAGCAGATAAACAGGCTCACTGCCTGCTTCGTGTCCCTGTCACTGAGCCTAGAATGCATGAAGAACAGCGATCAGCGCCTGCACGCCTAGCTTTGGGACAGGCTGAAACTTCTGAGGATATCCAAATAACCACCAGGAATATCTCGCCCTTCACCAGAAGATAAACAGGCTCACTGCCTGCTTCGTGTCCCTGTCAATGAGCCTAGAAGGCATGAAGAACAGCGATCAGCGCCTGCACGCCTAGCTTTGGGACAGGCTGAAACTTCTGAGGATATCCAAATAACCACCAGGAATATCTCGCCCTTCACCAGAAGATAAACAGGCTCACTGCCTGCTTCGTGTCCCTGTCACTGAGCCTAGAATGCATGAAAAACAGCGATCAGCGCCTGCACGCCTATCTTTGGGACAGGCTGAAACTTCTGAGGATATCCAAATAACCATCAGGAATATCTCGCCCATCACCAGAATATAACAGGCTCACTGCCTGCTTCGTGTCCCTGTCAATGAGTCTAGAATGCATGAAAAACAGCGATCAGCGGCTGCACGCTATGCGTTGGGACTGGCTGAACCATCTGAGGATATCAAAATAACCATCAGGAATATCTCGCCCATCACCAGCAGATAAACAGGCTCACTGCCTGCTTCGTGTCCCTGTCAATGAGCCTAGAATGCATGAAAAACAGCGATCAGCGCCTGCACGCCTAGCATTGGGACAGGCTGAAACTTCTGAGGATATCCAAATAACCATCAGGAATATCTCGCCCATCACCAGAATATAACAGGCTCACTGCCTGCTTCGTGTCCCTGTCAATGAGTCTAGAATGCATGAAAAACAGCGATCAGCGCCTGCACGCCTAGCATTGGGACAGGCTGAACCATCTGAGGATATCCAAATAACCACCAGGAATATCTCGCCCATCACCAGAAGATAAACAGACTCACTGCCTGCTTCGTGTCCCTGTCAATGAGCCTAGAATGCATGAAAAACAGCGATCAGCGCCTGCACGCCTAGCATTGGGGCAGGCTGAAACTTCTGAGGATATCCAAATAACCACCAGGAATATCTCGCCCTTCACCAGAAGATAAACAGGCTCACTGCCTACTTCGTGTCCCTGTCACTGAGCCTAGAATGCATGAAAAACAGCGATCAGCGCCTGCACGCCTATCTTTGGGACAGGCTGAAACTTCTGAGGATATCCAAATAACCATCAGGAATATCTCGCCCATCACCAGAATATAACAGGCTCACTGCCTGCTTCGTGTCCCTGTCAATGAGCCTAGACTGCATGAAAAAACAGCGATCAGCGGCTGCACGCTATGCGTTGGGACTGGCTGAACCATCTGAGGATATCCAAATAACCACCAGGAATATCTCGCCCATCACCAGCAGATAAACAGGCTCACTGCCTGCTTCGTGTCTCTGTCAATGAGCCTAGAAGGCATGAAGAACAGCGATCAGCGCCTGCACGCCTAGCTTTGGGACAGGCTGAAACTTCTGAGGATATCCAAATAACCACCAGGAATATCTCGCCCTTCACCAGAAGATAAACAGGCTCACTGCCTGCTTCGTGTCCCTGTCACTGAGCCTAGAATGCATGAAAAACAGCGATCAGCGCCTGCACGCCTATCTTTGGGACAGGCTGAAACTTCTGAGGATATCCAAATAACCATCAGGAATATCTCGCCCATCACCAGAATATAACAGCCTCACTGCCTGCTTCGTGTCCCTGTCAATGAGCCTAGACTGCATGAAAAAACAGCGATCAGCGGCTGCACGCTATGCGTTGGGACTGGCTGAACCATCTGAGGATATCAAAATAACCATCAGGAATATCTCGCCCATCACCAGCAGATAAACAGGCTCACTGCCTGCTTCGTGTCCCTGTCAATGAGCCTAGAATGCATGAAAAACAGCGATCAGCGCCTGCACGCCTAGCATTGGGACAGGCTGAAACTTCTGAGGATATCCAAATAACCATCAGGAATATCTCGCCCATCACCAGAATATAACAGGCTCACTGCCTGCTTCGTGTCCCTGTCAATGAGTCTAGAATGCATGAAAAACAGCGATCAGCGCCTGCACGCCTAGCATTGGGACAGGCTGAACCATCTGAGGATATCCAAATAACCACCAGGAATATCTCGCCTATCACCAGAAGATAAACAGACTCACTGCCTGCTTCGTGTCCCTGTCAATGAGCCTAGAATGCATGAAAAACAGCGATCAGCGCCTGCAAGCCTAGCATTGGGGCAGGCTGAAACTTCTGAGGATATCCAAATAACCACCAGGAATATCTCGCCCATCACCAGCAGATAAACAGGCTCACTGCCTGCTTCGTGTACCTGTCAATGAGCCTAAAATGCATGAAAAACAGCGATCAGCGACTGCACGCCTAGCATTGGGACAGGCTGAAACTTCTGAGGATATCCAAATAACCACCAGGAATATCTCGCCCATCACCCGAAGATAAACAGGCTCACTGCCTGCTTCGTGTCCCTGTCAATGAGCCTAGAATGCATGAAAAATAGCGATCAGCGGCTGCACGCTATGCGTTGGGACAGGCTGGCGGAACCATCTGAGGATATCCAAATAACCACCAGGAATATCTCGCCCATCACCAGCAGATAAACAGGCTCACTGCCTGCTTCGTGTCCCTGTCAATGAGCCTAGAATGCATGAAAAACAGCGATCAGCGCCTGCACGCCTAGCATTGGGACAGGCTGAACCCATCTGAGGATATCCACACCGGCTGCTAATATGCAATACAAGTGGGACCCAGTCTCCTGCTAACCTTGCAATTACTCTACGAATTGGAAGAACTAGGTCCATAACAATCTTCCTTGTGCTATTTATACGTCCATAAGGGCTTCAAATGATCACGGAACCCCAGTTTAATCTCTGGGTCTAAATGCTGTGCGAAAGATCCACTTCTGACAAAGTGTAATCCAGATATTTAAGAGGCTATACCTTGTGCACCGTGTCTTAAAGAGGTTAATATCAACAGCAACCCTGAAGTGGAACAGTTTTCAGTAAAACTCAACCAGGCAATTCGTTTTTTGTTTTTTAGGTCGAGGACTACCGGTCTGCCGAAGGCAGAACCGGAAGTCGGAGATTTAATGTTTTCAGAGTGGCTATTTAGCCCGCCTCTCTTTTAGCTTCTCCTCCATTGGCTGGCTTCCTAAACGGAGGCCAGCCATTGGAGGAGAGAGCCGTCCCTCCAAATAGGCTCCGTCTTTTTCAGATTCGGGGGCGTGTTCCTTGCTGTTCTTTCCACTTTTTAGCCACGCCCTTTTACAACAGCAGGAACACGCCCCCGAATCCGAAAAAGTTTCGAAGCTCCCATCCGCCATTTTTCTGCTGTCGTCTGTCTGCCCGTGACGATCCATCCGTTCGGCGCCGTGTTGTTGTGCTGGTGTCTGTCTCCGAGTGTATCTGACTGTACAAGCTTGACTTTCAGTTAGTCTCCATGCGCACGTCCGTCTTTCCGCCAGTGCTTCGGTGTGAGAACGTTTGCCTGCCCCTGTGTTTTTTTTTTTTGTCACTGGAGTCCTTGTTTGGCTTATCTTTATCAAAGAGGGGCACGAACCATATGTTAAGCAGCAAGCCCCCACCACAAAAGGAGCCCCCTCGCCTGAACGTCGAGCCCACGCCCCTATCTGCTCGAGACAAAAAAGCACCGCGGGACGAGACAGCGGGCCCTGTCGGGGCGGTGCCGCCTCAGACGTTTGCACCGGATACTATAGGAACGATTGAGCCTACCTCGCCGTTAACCGGGCTAACCAGGCCACCGGCGCAGCATTCTTTCGGGGGGGTTTTGTCTCTACGAAACCAGAGTAGCCACAGTTGTGTTGGCTAAATATTTCGGGCCAGGAATCACTAACGTGGAGCGCGAGCGTCACCTGCTGGCCACAAGTCGAGCATGGCACTGAGCTGGAATGTTGCATTTCTCTTTTTTCAGGGTCCCCGCAACAAAGATAGCTTTCTCCACCGCCAGCCGCGGGCATAGTTCGAACAAGGCATTCAGCACCCGGCTGAGATTGAGGGGCGAGACGGGCGAAGAGGGCGTTGTTAGCCAATCGCCCAGGGAGGAGTACACACACTCTAATGCAGGCTTTTCCAACGAGTAAGCTATGTGAGCCACTGGTAGTGCACCCAGCTGTGCCGGCTTACCCGCTGGCCTCCGCGTCTCTTCTGGGGCCGCCGCAGGAGAATCAGTGACTGTGCGGGAGGAGCGGCGGGCGTGAGCGCGATGGAGATAAGTGGGGCCGCACCTTCTTGATGTGCTCCGGAGCTCGCAGGCCTTTCGAGCTTGGTGGTTTAGCCGGTACGGGCCGCGGCAGCGCCAGCAGGTCCCGGTAGAGATGGTCGATACACGGTCCGCGGCAGCGCCAGCAGGTCCCGGTGAGGATGGTCGTTACAACGGGCCGCGGCAGCGCCAGCAGGTCCCAACGAGGATGGATGTTGCAGAAGGCCGCGGCAGCGCCAGCAGGCAGGACGATCGTTCGCAAGGTAGGGCTACGGCAGCGCCAGTAGTCCGTCAAGGCTGAGTTCTCTCGGTGTCTCTCGACTCCAGGATACAACTGCCTTCCTGCTCCGGAGCTGCCCCAGTTATAGGGCAAGCGCCCTTTGATGTCCGGGCCCTCGCACTTGGAGGTCGGAGGGCCCGGGATGAAGGTGTCCAGACACCCAGCAGGGGGTGGAGCCAGCGCCTGGGGGAGCTGGAGGCGATCGGCACCTGGCGGGGGAAGAGCTCTTGACGCTTCGTTCTCCCATCGACCTGCCAAGTGGTCCGCTCACCTCCTGGGTGGATGGTGGTGCCGGGATGTCGGGGCCGGCCAGGCCCAGGGTTAGGGCCGGGTGGAGGCCACGCGACCTCGTGGTGCAGGGCCCAAGATGGCGGCTTGACCCGGTCGGGGGAGCCGGTGGGTGCTGGGGCCCGTGATACATGGAGGTCCGAGGGCAGGAGTTCCGTCGGGAGATGGGGTGCGGGTGCTTTTCGTGGGTCACGCCTGGCGGGCCGGGGCTTGGGTCCTGTCATGCGGGGAGGGAGCAAGCCCTTCGTGTGGCCTGTCCAACATGCGTCCCCCCCAGCTGAAGGCGGGGAGAGTCACCCATCTTCTTGGGGACTCTCCTCGTCGAGGCGGAAAAAGCGTGACAGGCCATCTGCGTTGGCGTGGTCTTGGCCCGGTCGGTGCTCTACGGTGAAGTCCATTCCCTGCAGGGAAATGGACCAGCGCAATAGTTTTGGGTTCTCCCCCCGCATCTGCATCAGCCACTGCAGGGGTCGATGGTCGGTTTGTACCCGGAAGTGGGTACCGAAGAGATAGGGCCGGAGCTTTTTGAGGGCCCACACCACTGCGAAGGCCTCCCTCTCGATGGTGCTCCAGCGCTGTTCTCGGGCCAGGAGACGTCGACTGATGAAGGCCACCGGCTGGTCATGACCTTCGGGGTTCAATTGGGAAAGAACCGCTCCGATGCCGTGGTCGGAGGCGTCTGTCTGTACCACGAATTCCCGACCGTAATCGGGGGCCTGGAGCACAGGGGCGGTGCACAGGGCGGCCTTCAGCTTCTCGAAGGCCGCTTGACAATCGGGGGTCCAGGTAATCCGCTTTGGTTGGTTTTTGGACGTGAGACCCGTGAGGGGCCCCACGATGCTGCCGTAGTCCTTCACGAACCGCCGGTAGTAGCCGGTGAGCCCTAAGAAGGCTCGGACCTCGGTCTGGGTGACAGGGGGCTGCCAGGACTGGATGGCAGCAATCTTCAGTTGCAGCGGGGCCACCAGCCCGCTTCCCACTTGGTGCCCCAGGTAGGTCACGGACCCTTGGCCAATTTGGCATTTGCCGGCCTTAATTGTGAGGCCGGCCCGCTGGAGGGCCTGTAGGACTTCTTGGAGGTGGAGGAGGTGGTCGGACCAGTGGCGGCTGTATACAGCGATATCGTCCAGGTAGGCAGCGCTGAACTCTTCGAGCCCCGCCAAGACCTGGTTCACAAGGCGTTGAAACGTGGCGGGGGCGTTCTTCATGCCGAAGGGCATGACCCTGAATTGGTAGTGGCCATCGGGGGTAGAGAAGGCTGACCGTTCCTGAGCCCGGGGTGTGAGACCGATCTGCCAGTAGCCCGCTGTTAGGTCGAAGATACTGAGGTAGCGGGCGGCCCCCAACCGGTCAATCAATTCATCCGCTCGGGGGATAGGATGAGCGTCGGTCCGGGTGACAGCGTTCAAGCCCCGGTAGTCGACGCAGAATCTCAGTTCAGGTGTGGTGCCGGGGGCAGCGGCCTTGGGGACTAATACAACCGGGCTGGCCCAGGGACTGTCTGAGGGCTCGATGACCCCGATCGTGAGCATTTTGGCCACTTCCTCTTGTATGCAGGCCCGTACCCGATCTGGTACGCGGTAGGCCCGGTGTCGGATAGGGGGACTGTCCCCGGTGTCCACATCGTGCAAACACCAAGGGGTGACCCCGGGGGTGAGGGAGAACAGTGTAGCGAACCGCAGCAGGAGGTTCCGGCAGCCCTGGCGTTGCTCCGGGGTGAGGGCATCAGAGAGCCGGACCCCGTCCACGGAACCGTCATTTTCCTGAGTCTTCAGGAGATCCGGGAGAGGTTCGGAGTCTTCCTCTGCCCCACTGTCCGTAGCCATCAGGAGGCTGAGTTCTGAGCGCACAAAGTGTGGTTTGAGTCTGTTGGCGTGGAGGACCCGAAGGGGGTTCCGGGGGGTCCCCATGTCGATGAGGTAAGTGACGGGGCTTTTGCGCTCGACCACTTTGAAGGGCCCCGTCCACTTATCTTGCAAGGCACATGGTTCGGTGGGGGACATCACCCACACTTGTTGACCAGGCTCGAACTCGACGGAGGAGGCATTGTGATCATACCATCTCTTCATGTCTTCCTGGCTGGCCTCGAGGTTCGCCTTGGCCATCTCCCTGAAGCGCCGGGTCTGATTGCGTAGGGCCAGGAGGTATTTGAAGACGTCTGGAGGGGTCTTTAGGGGGGCCAACTCCCAACCTTCCCTGACTAGGCTGAGGGGCCCTCGCACAGGGTGCCCGTACAGGAGTTCGAAAGGGCTAAAGCCGAGGGACTTCTGGGGAACTTCTCGGTAGGCGAAGAGGAGGCACGGGAGTAGTACATCCCACTGGCGACGGAGGGGCTCTTCCAATCCCCCAATCATCCCCTTGAGAGTGCGGTTGAAACGCTCCACTAGTCCGTTCCCTTGGGGGTGATAGGGGGTCGTGAATCTGTAGGTGACCCCGCATTGTTGCCAGAGGGACTTCATGTATTTGGAGATGAAGTTCGTGCCTCGGTCGCTGACGACTTCTCGGGGGAAGCCCACCCGGGAGAAGATCCCCATTAGGGCCCGGCCAACCACTGGAGCCGTCACGGTTCGTAGGGGCACTGCCTCGGGGTAGCGGGTGGCGTGGTCCACCAGTACCAGGATGAACCGGTGTCCTTGTGCCGTGCGGGGGTCCAGGGGCCCCACAATGTCTATTCCTACCCTCTCGAACGGGGTGGTGACCACAGGGAAGGGTTGTAGAGGGGCTTTCAGCTTACGGCCACTCTTCCCGCTGGCTTGGCACGTGGGGCAGGACCGGCAGTGGTTCAGGACGTCGTTCCTCATTTTCGGCCAGAAAAAGTGGGTCACCAGGCGACTGTAAGTTTTGTCCTGGCCCAGGTGTCCAGCCAGGGGGACATCGTGGGCCAGGTTGAGTAGGAAGTCTCTGAAGCGGAGAGGTACCACCAGCACCCGCCCGGCCCCTAGCTCCGCGATTTTCTGTTCGCTGTATAGCAGGTCGTTATCCCAATAGACCCAATGAGTTCCGGTGGAGTCCCCTGCGCTCTGGGCGCTGGCTTGCTGTCGGAGTCCCTCGAGGGAGGGGCAGGTCTTTTGCTCCTGGCGGAACTGTTCTTGGGTGGGCCCCCCTTCTTGACGCCACTGAGCCAGGCCGGGAAGGTCCTGGGGTTGCGCGACCCCTTCGGCCGTTGGTTCTGGGGGGTTGGCCTCGTCGTTGTCCTCTACTGGGGCGACCGGGGGTGGAGGTGCTGGCCATTCCGGTTCTTCTGATCGGGGGACGGCACGGGCGGCCATGGACCGGGTGGTTATGCAGGCCCAGTCCGGGAGGCCCAGCATCCCCAGGTGCTCTCTTCTCTCGACGGTGGCCCACGGGGAACTCTCAAGGTCATTCCCCAGGAGGCAGTCCACGGGGGCATCATCCCGGACCGTCACCTTCAACAGGCCGGAGACCCCTCCCCATTCGAATGGGACGCAGGCCATTTGACACAGACTTTCAGAATTGTCGGCTGAGCGGACGGGGCAGAGAATGTTCGGCAGGATCTGCTCGGGCTTCACCAGGTGACAGCGGACGGCCGTCACACTGGCGCCTGTGTCACGTAAGGCCTCGGCCCGCTGTCCATTAATGGTCACCCACTGACCGTATTTCCTGGTGTTAGCGGGTAGGGGAGCCCGCGGGACCATGTCTTTTCCCCCTAGGCACGCCAGGACCATGGCGGCCGGCTCCCACTCTTGCTGGGCCGGCTCATACTCTTCCTGTTCCTCTGATAATTGCTCTTGCCCCAGGGCGGCGGCAGCTACCTGGCGGGGCTTGGGTGTTTGGTTCTGTGGGCAGCTCGGGTCATTGGCGTAGTGGCCGACTCGCTGGCATCGGTGGCACGTGACGTTGGCTCGGAACCCAGGACGCATCGGGGGGTTGCCCCGGCCGGCCGGAGGCGGGGTGCTGGCCACGGGTGTTGCCGGTAGGGCGTCTCTCCCTCGCCCCTGGCCTCCTCCTCCTCCTCGAGGACGGTGCTGGCCTTGGTTGCTTCGGTTTTGTTCGTGTGGCCCTCTCCGGCCCACCCGGGTGCTTTCCCATCGGTCAGCTTCGGCGGCGAGCTGCCGGGGGTCAGTCAATTTACTGTCGAGGAGGTGCTGCCTGAGCTCGACGAAACAGTTGTTCGACAGGTGTTCCCATACCATAAGGTTAAAGAGTTGTTCGTAGGTCGTGACATGGCTCCCCTTGATCCACCCCTCGAAGGCTCGGCTGAAATAGTTAACGTACTCCACCCAAGTTGTACCCGGAATCCGGGTGCAATCTCTGAACCTCTGGCGGTACATCTCGGGTGTGAGGCCGTAGCGGGTGAGGAGGGCAGCCTTCATGTGGTCGTAGGACGACATTTGGTGATCTGGGAGCTGCAGTAGGGCATCGCGACCTTCGTTGACGAACCTCCCCCATAGTCCGGCTCCCCAATCACTCCGGTCAATCCGGTGGGAGGTCATGGCGATCTCGTAGGCTTTGAACCACTGTTGTATGTCGTCTTCTCGGACATACTCTCGGACAACATCCTTGGGGATGTGGACTTTTTTCTCGGTTGGCCCCGGGGTGTGCGGTCGCTCAGGCACCCCCGGCTCTTTATTCTGTCTCCGAAGTTCTATTTCCGCCAATTTGCGCTCGTGTTCGAGTGTTATTCTTTTTTCCTCAAGCTCTCTCTGTCTCTGCTTTTCTTCTCGTTCTTCTCGGAGCCGCATATGCTCTAAATTTAGTTTCTGCTCGGCTAACTTGAGTTCACCGTCCATCTTGAGTCGTGCCATTTCTAACTCGTGTAATCTGGTTCTTTCTCTTTCTTGGATCTCCTCCTGCGAGAGGCCCGTTCCCCGCTCCTCGGGAGCCGTGGCGTTCCCCTCTGGTGTGACACTGTTTTGGTCGGAGGGTCCGGCGATCCCAGTTTCTGTCCATGACTCAAGGGCGTGCTTCAAATCATCTTTGGTACTCAGGCCGGTGGTAGCAATGCCTAGTTCCATGCAGAATTGTTTAAGTTCGCGGTGGCTATATTCTTCCAACTTATCCATTTGGAATTTTTCAGTGGAACCGCTATCTTTGGCTGACATCGTGGTTTTGTCGTGGGGTGAGCTACTCTCTGTACGATTACGCGTTGATTCGGATCGCGCCGCTGGCCACCAATGTTAGACGGACCGGGAGGGTCGGCCGAGGTCAGGGGGAGAGGTCTCCGGGGAGAGCCGTCTCCAGCGTTCGTACAGACAAATAACTTCCCCCCCCACAGACAGATACCACACAAGGAGCAGCTTTAGCGTTCTTTATAAGCACTTCTTAAGGTACGATTGAATGGTACAAGGAGGTCTGGACTCAGGGGTCCCCTCGATTCAAGTCTCTCAAGGTAGGGAAGGGGGTAGCGGGACAGTCTGGTTACCAGTCTGGTAGTTTGAGATGGTCTGGTGGGTAGCTCACAATCCTCGAGCTTGGTGGTTTAGCCGGTACGGGCCGCGGCAGCGCCAGCAGGTCCCGGTAGAGATGGTCGATACACGGTCCGCGGCAGCGCCAGCAGGTCCCAGTGAAGATGGTCGGTGTACGGTCCGCGGCAGCGCCAGCAGGTCCCGGTGAGGATGGTCGTTACAACGGGCCGCGGCAGCGCCAGCAGGTCCCAACGAGGATGGATGTTGCAGAAGGCCGCGGCAGCGCCAGCAGGCAGGACGATCGTTCGCAAGGTAGGGCTACGGCAGCGCCAGTAGTCCGTCAAGGCTGAGTTCTCTCGGTGTCTCTCGACTCCAGGATACAACTGCCTTCCTGCTCCGGAGCTGCCCCAGTTATAGGGCAAGCGCCCTTTGATGTCCGGGCCCTCGCACTTGGAGGTCGGAGGGCCCGGGATGAAGGTGTCCAGACACCCAGCAGGGGGTGGAGCCAGCGCCTGGGGGAGCTGGAGGCGATCGGCACCTGGCGGGGGAAGAGCTCTTGACGCTTCGTTCTCCCATCGACCTGCCAAGTGGTCCGCTCACCTCCTGGGTGGATGGTGGTGCCGGGATGTCGGGGCCGGCCAGGCCCAGGGTTAGGGTCGGGTGGAGGCCACGCGACCTCGTGGTGCAGGGCCCAAGATGGCGGCTTGACCCGGTCGGGGGAGCCGGTGGGTGCTGGGGCCCGTGATACATGGAGGTCCGAGGGCAGGAGTTCCGTCGGGAGATGGGGTGCGGGTGCTTTTCGTGGGTCACGCCTGGCGGGCCGGGGCTTGGGTCCTGTCATGCGGGGAGGGAGCAAGCCCTTCGTGTGGCCTGTCCAACAACATATGTCCCAGAAAGAATCTTCCCAGGACCACTAACAACTGCCTTCATGATTGCAATAGCAGTGTCTTTAATAGAGTCTCATGAAAAGAAACCATTCACACATCCATTCTAGACCTGGATATAAACAGCAGCTGAACATGGTGTAAAGTAAGCAGCAATATACCAGTCCCATCCCTAGTCTAACCCTGGGCGTAGTCGCGCTACGCGTAGCTACGCGAAGTGCACTTTTCACTACGTCGCGCTATGCGTAGCTACGTGAACTGCGTAGTGCGGTAGGTTAATGCTGTTCGCAATCATTGCACAATGTCGGATGCTTGTCCGCACTGTGCAATCATTGCGAACGGCATCATGCACAGTGAAAGCGGTCGTTTTCAGCCGCTCGAGTAGATTTGTACTCGAGCGGCAGCTTTCTCAACGCGGACTGGTATTTTCTCATTGCGAGCGGTCGTGAGCATACGCGACCACTCGCAATGAGAAACCTGAACTCCCCGCGTTGAGAATCTCGCTGGGAGCTTTATTTTCCACGCTCGCGATCGGCAACTTGATGTTGCCGATCGCAAATGAGGAAAAAGTCTGGCCGGGATGGTGATTTTGCTCGCTCGCAGTCGCCAACTTGCCGTTGAGGACCGCGAGCGAGCAAACAATGTCTGCTACGCTGCGCGTTTTTGCACTGTGCTACGTGCGATTTGCGTAGCGCGTAGTTGCGCTCGCTACGCAAGCTCCGCGAGCGTAGCGTAGTTTTCCACCCAGGGTTACTCTAGTCACAAATTCAAGTTTTATTTGGCTACGAATTATTGGATGACTTACGTTTATGTTTTTCCAAAACAGACTTGAAATGTTAACTACTAAACTTTCCTGCAATATAAATTATTCAGACTGATGAAATAAGGCCATTCTCAGCCAGCAGTCACCAGAACTCCGATTTCATGTACAGTTAACTTTTTTGCTAATCGTCAAAAGAACATCTTGAATGCTGATAATCAAGCCCCTGCCTAAAAAAATGACTCAAATGAGAAATACACTTAATGGAGTGTGTGCCATAACAAGTTCCAGAGGAGCTAAGTCCAACAGGTTCTGGATGGTCAATCATCTGAAATTCATGGTTAACCAAACAACCATTGGCAAAGCCAATAGGTCTCGGCAATCGGAGCTATTGGCATTGTCGATGTCAATGTATTTTAGACAGTTGTACCCAGTGCATCAAGACCACACAATGCACAGCAATTGTGCAATGTGACTGTGCTGCGCCGTGTAAACTTGTGTAAACAGTAATGTGTGCAGAAAGGTATTGTCCTGGCTTGCACAGTTTTGAAAGAGGGTGAAAACTTGTGTCTGTAGGTTGAATACAGAAAGTTTGGTGAACACTGCTTTAGGTGTTTATTACTGAGAATGACACCCATTAACATCAATAACAAAGTTTGGAATATTGGAAGAGTTAAGAAGCCAACGCCATCAGGAGGCTGAATTGAGAGATGTAAAGTCAGTCAGTGCTACGCAGACAGTCTCACAGTGCTCGCTAGAACAAATGTCCACAGCTAGGGAGGGAAGTAAATGATCATCTTGAGTTAGTGAGACCGACCTTCTTCTAGAGGCTCAAGAGGTTTCCCAAAAGTAACAAAGCCCTCTTCTTCTGCATCACTGTCCTGCACTGCCATCTTTACCCAGGTACAGGAAGCAAATAGGGACAAACTGCTTCCGCGAAAGACAAAACATGTTCACAACAAAGCTGACATCTAGTTACTACAGCACACTGGAACTCAGCTCGACGAGCTCCCAGCAATATTTTTTGGGGAAGTTTTTATATAGCGCCAACCCGACCCTAAAAGTATCGGAGGGCTTTACATGAGCACTAGTTGCATTATAGACGGACACATTCATTTTTAGGCACGGAGAGATTGAGTGATTTGCCCAGAATCACAGGATGTTGAGCCTTCCGCCGAGACTCGAACCGGGTTCCCCAGCTTCAAAGTCTGCCGATCTCGCTGTTACGCCACATCCTCTCTACTGTTGTAAGACTGACATACAATTAGCTTTAGTAATACCAGTAGAGCAGAAAAGAAAAATATTGTTGAATTTTATAAAGCAACCTACTTCCGATGTACCACTGAGAATTATATATACAGCAAAGTGTATTGTGGAATTAGCACCTCAGATGTGCAGCGCCGGCCAGAGAGCAGATGGGAGCATTGCATTAATCAAAACGCTTGGAAGCAAGACTTTAGGAGGAGCCGGCCATACCACGAGACGAAGCGAGTGAAAACACGAGCACTCATGTGGCGTGCTCAAAAGACAAAGAAAAAAGTTGCTCCAAAAACAGGAGCAGTGAATGGACACGAGTACTTGGTCCATACTCTTGGGGAGGGCCAAACACAGGAAGAAGCATGATGCATTTATGCTATGGACAAAGGGAAAAAAGAGATACGAGAGCGACGTTGGAGGGAACAAATGGTAAGCCTACGGGCGGGCTGAAGCCCACTGAATTGTAAATGTGTCTCTTCGATACAGCGCATGCGCAATCTAGCTAAGACCTAAAAAACTACCCTTAGTAGGAACCAGCATTTACTTTTATTATCCAGCGACATGATCTGCAGCAACACTGCCTTCTGAATCATCATTTACAGAGATGCCAAATCATACTTGGGAAACCTAAACAGTAATTGTGCTTTGAGCATGTTAGTTGTAGGCTAGACATATAAGTAAAGTCAATGTTTACCTGCTTCATAGGATGTCCATTTTCACAAGGCAAGGTCATTAAACCTTTAACCGATGGCCAGTGTTCTTACATTGAAAACATATAATTAATAGAAAAGTCGCTGTTAAAGACATGATGAGCTAATTTGGTTCTGCCAAAAGACAGGCCACCATTCACTTAGCCCAGCAGTTCCAAGCCATTAAGAAATAAGTGGAATCTAATACATTGCAATCAGCTTTATATCTACAACTTAATTCACCACCCTGCCCATATGGGAGTTCAAGTCCCCGTAAGTACAACAATATCAAAAGGATGGCGCTCATTTGAATTATTCTAGGTTCCAACGCAGATACATTTATTTAAGTCAGGAGCTAGGTATGCATTTCAAAATATTAGAAATGCATGGACACCCTTTAAAAGAAAATAATCTAACTACAAGCTACTGATCAGTAAGCCTTTTTAAAACAAAAAAAACGTAGCAAAAAAATTTGGCGCAGCCTTTTTCTGCCAATCTTGCCCAAGTTTACAATGAAAACTATCCAAAGATGAATATCAATTTTCAAGAAAGGGCTTTGTATCAACGTTCTATAAATTGTCTAAATCAATTACATTTCTACACTAATTGGCCACATTGCTGGAAAAAATATTAAGAGGTAGAGGTTTTAATCTCAAACTAGGGTGAAATTTATTATGAGGAGAACAATGCGACTCACCCGATCCCTCCTAAAACGTTGCCAATTTGTAATTCACTAGTTTATTTAGTCTAGTGTAATTCTATCACTCAAACAATGGTCTACTTGTGAAGAGTCTGAAGAGACCTTTTTTATAGTGATTTTCCAAATTAATAGACTCTGTATCCGTCTGGGGTTAAGCTGCATCACTGGAATTAAAATCAATTTAGAGTTCATAATTATATTTACAAATATATTTCCCGGTTTCAATTCTTTACAAGCCATACAGTTTCTACAAGAGAAACCTATAACTGAATACTGTATTTAACATCCCCTGTAAATAAACTGCATCAGGTATAAAGACCATTTTATTTATTTAAAACTGGGTGACTTAACACTAGGCAGTTCAGGAACTCGCCTGCTCAAGTGTCAAAATTGCTTTGAATCAGAAAAAAGTTGTTATCCTCCTATTCACCAATGCATAAATTAGTCAAGATTAATGTGCATTTAAATCACACAGTTACCAAATCAGGTGACATACACATGTAGCCCAATTCAACACCACTGCTTTTAGACTCCAAGTTTTCTTCCTGTATTTTTTTTTTTACTGACTGGACTGTGGATCTATTTTTGTCTGTAACTATCATAGACTTACGCTTCTCACGTTTCAGTGATATTTCCATTTTGATTGTTGATCTTATTACAGTTTAAATACTTTACAAAATGAGCAAAATTTAGTTCATGTTGTGATTTCCACCTATGAATATTTTTTACACTACACAAATTTGGCAATAGTGTGCTACACATGTTCAATTGCAACCTTGTATCCCCCAGGTCAGGAAAATCAAATAAAATGGATGCAGAAACTCACAAATTAGTGTCAGCCTCTTCAATTGTGACTTTCAGTTATTCGGTATATGTGACTTAGTTTAATTTCAATACAATTTTATTGATATTTTGTCATATACAAAAGCCATATAACATAAAAGCAGATACATAGAACATAAAACATGCACTTTATATCGCATGATGTTAGTTTAAACACCCAAGAACAGAAGTGAATTTTAGTTCTGTGAGTAAGCCTCACCAAAACGTTTCAGACATCTGGACTGAAAGGCGTAAAACTGTAATCGGAATTCTCTATGCAACTGCAGCAATTTACAACGATGCCGTCAACCGTGCCAAATGAAATAAAATGTGGAACTATCATACTTGTCACATCATGTTTCACTAATTGGTGAGCAGTTTATCATTGAAGTGCAAAATAGGAAAAAAAAATGCCATAGAAGGGGGCAAAGCCATTGAAGTCTATGATCAACTTTTTCTAGAGACTGCAGGGAATGCTCATCTCCTGAGCTCGAATGTGAGATCAGTGTCGGGAAACTAACATCTCCCAAGGTCCAGGCTCGACATCCAGTGAAATGAGAACCAGACCTCAGTTTACCTGGAAGACAACCCCACCAATTATGCCACGAAGTAGCTGGAGAACAATCCCCCATGCACTTGGCACCGTGTTTTGTTGGCGGTGACTGGGGAACAGAGGAAAAGATGACCCTGGTATTGGCCACAGTCTGCAGAGGTCTACAACCATCTAGCAAAACGTGGGGAATCTGCATCAAACAGATATTTTTCCACCACCGCCAGGGGAGGAGTAAACAAGCATTTTCCTACCAAAGACTGGGGAAGAGCAAAGAAACCAAAGAGCCTTCAAAAACACTCTGCTGTAGAGCGAGTCCAAACCAGTCCTCCCTTGTGCTCAACCTCTTTGCGAGTGGAAATCCCAGTAGGATGCACTACTGGCCACTGCATCACACTAACACCTACAGATCCATGTGCAAATAAAACTAGAGAACTGAAATGTTTAACAATGCTTTTTAATATCAATACTAATATGATCATAGCTGATGGCAACAGCTGATCACCTTTTAATCTATCGTAGTAGTAAAAACTGAACAAGCAGCCTCTTCAGTCACTTACACGCTCAGTGCTCTCGGCCCTAGGCTGCAAAAAATATTGTCCTGTGTGCAGAGGACTCAGGGAGCTTTTGCACAAATAATGGTAGCTGAAACTTTTATTGTCTCCAGAAGTTTCTTTATTTCATGATTTAATTATTTTTTCCTTTGCCTTTCTTACAACACCTAGGAGGTGTAGCGGGCGGCTATACAAAGCCTCAAAGGAGGTGTAGATCAGAAAAGAGAGCCAAATTTCAATCCCACTGTGGCATCACAAATGGTTTAAGGGGCAACATATGGACCAAACCTTTGAGAAAATCTATCACAACACAGTTATTTTAACCAGGACGACTGGTCCAATCAAAGTGTAAAAGGCCTCCAGGAGTGAAAGATAACCTTGGGACAAAGACAGAACAAACAGTAACGCATCCAGCAGTTTAGCTTGCAATAGGTCTGTGTTACAAGAGCGACACCAAACCACCAACTTGTCCCAGCGTCCGGCATTAACAGATTTAGTAGATTTAGAATGTGTAGCCACCTAATGGTATCCACTACCTTGGAAGGCAGACCGAATGTAGTCAACTGCCGCCACTCAATCTCAACACATAAAGGTGCAGACTGCACAGGCCTGGGTGCAAGACCCTGCACATACTGTAATTCTGCTTTTTCCTTGTCTCGTCTCCTATCTATCTATCTATCTATCTATCTATCTATCTATCTACCTACCTACCTACCTACCTATCCATCTTACCAATGCCTGTTGGAGCTACCTTGAGAGCTATAGGGGAAACTGGCTGTGGATTCCCTCCTCGGCCGTCACCTACACATTCGGTCTTTGGGCAGACTTTCCCTTTGTCTCTCATTCCGTCTTCCCCTTCTTCCTCTGCCTTCTTACTCCCCCTCTCCCCCTTTCCGCTCGTTTTGCCTTTCCTTCACGCTCTTTTATGTGTCGCATATATCTGATGTAACGTGTAATTGTTATAATTGTTGTAACATTGTTGAACCTTATGTAAAGTGCTCTAATATCTACGGGTCTAGCCAGTGCTATATAAAACTCGTTAAATAAAAAAATATGGACTCCAATACACACACAAGGTTCCCATGATAAATGTGCCCCACAGGATAATTGTTTTGTTAATATAAGCATTCTTTTAGGAACAGCAATGTGCAGGCAAGGAGGAGGTTTTCTTATAAATATCATCCAGCAGGGCCCAAAACAAAGGGCTGATTTAAAGGGTCATCAGCCCTTCTTTTGTACAAGTATAATCCTGGGAGCTATTTGGAACCTAACACCAAGTCACCAATGCAATGGATAAAGCAAAGGCGCACAAATTGTTATCACTTCACACACACTTAAGAGAAACTACTGGAGGCAGGTTTTTACTTTGTTCAACTCCCTAGGTTAGAGATGTGCTTGGACTGCACAGATGCAAGATGCATCTTTCTGTACGAGTAATAACACAAGAATTGATTTAAAAGGCGCCTACAATGCTTTTAATGTAATTCTTTTATAGCGCTACTCATCCCAGTGTAGGGTATCAGAGCGCTTTACATTACACACAGAGTCACAATAAATCATACACGTGTGTAAATCAATGTACAGGATATATTACGTAAGGCAATGAGGATCAGAAGGGGTAGTACTCACATCTACAACTGTACACATTATATGTTAAGAGTGAAAGGTCAGGAGAAATGCAAAATCAGGATATTAAAAGTAATGTTGTAATTGTGGTTGTTCATACTAAATTACTTCCCAAGGAACCCTTCCTTGCAATCTTAGAATAACACCACCTTGACAAAAAAACAATAAAGACTGAAACTCATGACTTACAATTTCCAAGCAGCTTCTTGATGCTGGTAAATAGATCGCTGCGCTATATTAGAAGTCTAGTAACTTATGAAGTGGAAGTAAAAAAAAAAAAAAAAAAAAGAATCTCAGTGTCGAAAGCATCCACCCACTTACCTATCTAAGTAAAATACAAATCTGTCATCTGCGTGTTACACAATGTGCTTTGCAGCAGGCATATTAACTCTCTATGCTAGTTTATGAGTCAAAACTGTACTGAACAATACACAGAACTCTCTCTGAACTGTGTCACCCACTAGAGTGATCTTACGCAAACATAATTCCCCAACATTGCAAGGCACACAATGATCTCTGCAGCAGATGCCTTAACCCGTAAGATAATTTTAAATGCAGCCGCTTTGTGACCAATCTAGAACAGACTAACTGGTATATATGTCCTTGTTGTTCATTTCTTTGCTACAGATTTTCTTAACAATAAATCTATAAAATTGACTGTCAGACTCGGCTTTTCATGAACGCCCCTTGTGACTCCTTCCCCCTGACACACCTTCACCACCAGTTTCTGGGTTCCCAGAGTCCTTTTGTTCCAACTCCAGCACTGTGTACAGGCGTGCCCCGTGCACTACTCTTGGCAGACTGTGTCTCTGAGAGAGAACCTTTTTGGGAACTCCAGCACGCAAAACTGCAGAAACTGGGCAATCTCAGATGTAGCCAACAGAATAAGCCAGGGTTCGTCCACTGCTGGAAGACACCTTGCGCCATGTCCGGGTGTGACTGCTATTCATGAACCGCTAGGCGTCGCCAGTTGATTTTATCCGTTCTAGCATTTAAATGATCCCATCAGATCCCAAATATGGAAATGCCCTGATATTAGCCAGGTCCAGAGGCGTAGAGCCTCCTGGTATAGCACCTGGGACCCAACACGATCTTGCTTGTTGCAGTATCATATGGCAGTGGTGTTGACTGGGAGAACCAGAAACAGAACCAGCCTCTCCTTGATGTATGGCAGTAAGGCCTTTAACACCAAGCGAATGGTCCATAATTAAAGAAGACTGATATGGAGCCGGGTCCCTGCCGGACACCAGAGTCTGCTGATCTCCACGTTCCTCGGATGATTTCTACAACCGAGTAGTGATTCATTTGTTACCACCATCAGCTCTGGGTGGAGAAAGTAAAGGGGTGTGCTGCAAGTCGAGTTGTGGATGTGCAGCCATTGCTGCAGATCTTTTGACGTCTCCTCCAAAATCTATCTGGAGTCTGACAGGTACCCTTGGGGCTGGGGTCACCAAGATTTCAGTTTCGACTGCTGAGCCCACATGTGCCACCTGGTATAGTCAGTTAGCAGGATGTAGGAGTCAAGAAGCCTCAGAGACCTCACAACCGAGACACAGACTGAGACTGAAACATCATGATCATAGGCCAAATGTCCTAGACTTGTCGTTCCAGACAGAAGACCCTATAGTGCACCATTTCCAGGATGGCTCAGAAGAAAAGAAGCCTCTGCGAAAGAGTCAGGTGAGACCTCGGTACATTGATCATAAACCCCAACAATGTAAGGAGGTTTGACATCGTCTGGAAGTGGTCCATTATTGACTGCGGAGAGCCTGTCTTCAACCGCAAGTCATCGAAGTAGGGGAAGATTGGTACCCCCAACCTCTGACGATCACTGATTTGACTAAAAAGGAGCACACCGAACAGAAAGTACTTGTAGTCCTTCTTAAACTGCAGTATGGCTTGTAGGAATGAGATAAGAAAATAGATGTCCTGAAGGTCCAAATCCATCATTCAAGTCTCCTAGACTAAGAGGAGAAAGAATCTGGGCCAGCATGAGCATGTCCTATGGCAGGAAGAAATAGAGGTATTACATATCTAAATTAGAATAAAGGTCTCAGTCCTTTCTTATTACTAAGAAATAACAGGAATAGCACCCAGTTGCTCTCTTTTGCTCCATTCTCCAAAAGAGCCTCAATTTCCTACAGCTAAATTGACAAATGGTCCTCCAAAACCCGCACTGATATAGGTGGAAGAGGCGGTGGAAGGAAAATAAATAGCAGGGTGTAGCCCCTCTGGACTACCTGCAGCACTCATCTGTCAGATGGTCCTGCCTGTCATCGATGGGGATAATGACTGATCCTACCTCCTATAGGGTGGTTGTGTACTACTAAAGCGGCTTAGAGGTTAATGGTGGAAGAGCAGGAGACTGGGAGGTCAGTTTTCCTTGTGGTCCAGGACATTGTCTGCTGGATTCCTTACCCCGACAGGACTGGGGTGGCTGGTCTTGATGCTGCCTGTTGCGAGTTACAAAATGGGTGGAATTTTTGGGGATGCTGCCTCGTGGGTGCGGAAAGGCCTAAGGAGCACACAGTGGCTATACTCTCTTCAAAACACTCCAGGGCCCTTTCTGCCTGCTCACAGACAATGCAAGCCCCGTTAAATGGCACATCATAAGCGACACTCTAACGTCGCCCAAGAAGGCCATGGATTCTATTCATGAAAGGTGCCTAAGGGCCACCCTAGCCTAAGCGAGACGGTCGTATCCAGGCCTGACCACATTACATATCTGTCATTTGCTGGTCACCTTGAATGGTTTGTGCTAAATTGGGGCAGAGGTCCTCTGGGTTTGCCATCAAATTTCAGAGACCATGCCCCATAATGCATTAGAGTATCTACCCAGCAGGTAGTTGGTATTGACCGATCTGTGGGCTAGTCTAGCGGAAGAAAACCTCCTTTTTACAAACGCCTCCATTCTTCTCAACTCTCTCTCTCAGGAGAAGTAGTGGGACAAGAGCAGAGACCTTGTACTATCAGGCTTTCAGGGGTGGGGTGTTGCATTAGAAAAGCAGGGTTACCTGGAGCCAGTTTGAGACGACATGCCATCTATGTGTTTACGGGTAGACAGGAGCAGGTCTTGGCTTGTGCCCACAAGGGTGTCCATCAGGGCCTCATTAAAAAAGCAGAAGTGGTTCAGAGGAGGGATGGGAGCCATTTAATTTATTTTTTGAGTTTTATATAGCGCTAGCTAGACCCAAAGGTAACAGAGCGCTTTACATACCATGTTAGTAAATTTATAAAGTATAGAAAATACAGAATTGGAGTAGTGTTAAATAGTCACAAAAACTACAGACAAAACAAGGTATCAGAGAGCTTTGCATATTATGTAAATAAGGTTGCTCAAAGTACATGTACGTATTCATATGGGACAGAATAGTCTTCATACAATACAGTAAAGAAAGTACAGAACTGAGGTGGTGTTAAATAGTTATAAAAAGTTTGTGACAAAAAATCCAAATGGAAACCAAACTAGTCAGACCACTGTCTCTGCAGGGCTAGTTGATGAGGGTAGGGTCTTAGGGAACGTGGACCAACCTCTGCTAGTGTTGAGGAAGTAGTTAAGTAGTAGAGCTTTGAGGTCCCGTGTGAAGCAGTCTTTTTGTACCTTGTCTCACCCAGGAAGGTACAGCCAGTGCTGCAGCCCTGGATGGATCCTCTAACTTGCATGCCCTGGGAGACCTTGGTACCATATACTAGGGACTTATAAGTAAGTCAGCTTATGCCAACTGGGGTAGCCATGGGTTAGAACACTGGCGCTGAGGTCTGGTTAGCAGGTCTCATTGTACTCTCAGAATCGAAAAACCAACAGCATTTATCCAATAGTTTGGGGATGATCGTGCAAAAAAGAGGCATTTCCTTACAGTATTCCATTGTTCAAGTGTTCCGAGATGGCCATCATATTTAGAAGCATTATCTTGGACCAAATCAACAGTGATAAACTGTAGCATTCCAAGTTGACCCTCCAGTGCTTATACCCCTTTCCACAGGGGTATAATCAATGTGCAATGCTCCAATAAATAATCAGATTAAAATTGGTAATTCTTTGCCCTTTTTCCTAAGAAAGCAGTTTTTCTGTCCGTCTATAAACTCAAGAAGACAGTTCAATACGCCACTCACCTAAAATGGAAAATAATAACTACCAGCACAAGCTCAGAGTTGCTTTGAAATCACAAGAATAAGCCTGCCGCTAGATTGAGTGTATAATGTATGCCACCTAACAGCCGCTTCAAAGCGCTTAAGTGGCATTTGTACTTCATTGGACAGACCGCCCATGTAGATCTCGTATTATCGGCCCCTTCAAGATGTGTTGCTGTGAAGAACTATTGCCCCTGGGGTCCGAACCATAAGCTTGAAGTTTAAGGAATATTTCACAAGTCTCTCTTTAGAATTCGGAGTGTAAGCGTTGGCTTCTTGGACAATATGTGTAGAACATTGTGCTATAAAGTGAACTATTTGAACACATTTTGGAAACATTGGACACTATGGGGTCTATTTGTATAGCGGGGGGAGGGATTGGGATCACGGCGGATGGAAAGACCGTCTGCCGGTTTTCCGCCAGTCGACGGCTCGACCGGGCGGAAAAGGGGTATAATATGGTGGCGGTGTCTGCACCGCCAACCATATTATAATGCAGGTGGGGATGTGCCTTTCCACGGCAGCGTTGCCGCCATGGTAAGGCATGCGGTGTCTGCATGTGGGGGCCCGTTGCAGGCCCCCAGGGTGTTGGGGGGTGCACATAGGGGATACCTATGGTACCCCCCTGCATTTGCATGCTGGGGGGTACCATAGGTGGTGCACAACGTGGCATGCACGCGGTGCGTGCCACGTTGAGCATGCAAATGCACAAAATGCCTTTTTTACATTGCAGCGGGTGCTGCTGAAAGCACCGGCCGCCGCAATGTAAAAAATGCTGGATGCGCCCGTCTGTGTGGCGTGCGCATCTTAATCTGCATCACTGAACCGCCGCACATATGGCGGGCGGTCCCTTTTGCGTTTACGGTGGCATCGTAATAGACCCCTATGTGTTCAAGGTTTTTCTCCCTTGCAGAGTCTAAACTGTGCAAAGAGGCATGTGTTGCAGAGAAGAAAACAAACATGCAGTGCACCCAAGCAAGCTTGCGTTTCCCAAATCTCTTTACCAGTTTCATTATCACCACAGTGATTCCGCCGCAAAGGGGTTGTACAGGGCGCACCACACTGGCGCCCCTCCACCTAGGGAACAGATGCAGCACCAAGGCAAGGATTGCACGGCGTTTCTTGTGCGCAAATTTAAATCCTTTTCCAAAAAGGTTAGCACCTGTGGACATCTTAAGGATGCTAGGGGCCCTGGGCGAAACGTATTCTGGGGGTCCCTATTCAGGACAGCTTTGAATTTATGATCCAATGTCAGCTCTTTCATGCCCTCTCTGGACAGGTCACTGACAGTGCACAGGCGCACTCCTCCAAATTCTAAATGTGTTTACATCTAATATTCAGGAAAAGTGACTTGTTTTCAATATTGTAACACAGCAGCCGTTCAGGAATATTACTGCAAATAATCTCTTTGATACCCTCCCATTCCTCATAAGTGAGGTCCTGTTTTGATCAAAATAAAGTTTTGTTTTATGGATGCTGCATGCAACATGAGCACAACATTTCTCTGCAAAATGTCTGCAGTAGACTCTCACACATCACCCACATGAAATCTGTTTATGTAGCATATCTTTAATGTTAGTGCTCTGTCTAGTAAACAGCAGCCCAGTGCTGCTGTTGACCAAATGGCCACACATAAAGGTCAGGAGGGGCGCATTTGGCCCCTGGGCCATACTTTGAGTATCACTCCCCTAGATGCTCAGTGTTGAGTGACAGCGTGCTTTAAAAGTAAAAGATCATTAATTTACTCATTCATAAATGTATGTGTGGCGAAGTGAAGCACTTCACTCATGTGATCAGCAACAGCTTTCAAAGGAACAAGCATTGGCATAGCCAATAGGTCTCGCCTTTGGGACCACATAAGTGTTTACCATGCAAAAGTTGATGTTGCTGCACCAAGGATATTGTGCTGCATAACTAAATACTTATAAGGTCCCAAAAGTGAGACCTATTGGCTACGCCAATGCTTGTTATTTTTGCCTCGGTCCACGTTAAACAAGGCAGCATAACCTATATTCAAGGAGCATAAGAGTCAACATAGCACCCCAAACCGAAACACGGGCCAAGAAGTGTAAAACTCAAGTACCCGCCCAGAGCCAGCTGGCCCTGCTAACCTGAGCGGGAGGGTAGGAAAAGAGAACAGTGCTTCCCAGCTACTTGAAAGAGACGCGATAGTGAAGGATTAAAGGGCTTCACAAACCTAAACAAGAGAGAGAATTCAGTGTGTTGTGCCTGCGCGCCGCATGAAAGGAGAGTGAGCGGCTGGAGAGGTCATCCATTCTGCAGGTAACATAACAGATAAGATGGTAATAAAAGGTTAATCAGGAAAGGAAGAACACAGCCTTTCAATGATTGAAGAATGGGTGTGGACTCTAAGCCACCTACCACATTGTTCTCTGTCTCTGCAGTGTGGGAGCAACAATACAGAAGAGCATACTCCTCCCAAAAATGATTTTGCTCCAAAAGCTGGCTTACAACAACTTGTGCGATCTGAAGGTCACGAGGTCTGACCCAAAAACGTCAACTCTGCCTTTCACCCTCCTAAGGGTAACACACTGAGTGCCAGTGAGTTGTGTAATAGTACCACCTCTGATTTTCCACGCCTTGAAACCACCAACCAATGGCTTAATGTACTAGAATTTACACGTATCATAACAAATACCTAATGGTTTACCTACATGTTCCAACAATGTCGTCTTGTGATTCTGTCAACATTTACTAATTGCTTTTGGCTTTTTGGTTTATTGTCATGTCACCAGAACCCTCCGATGGCATACCCCAAAAAGGCACAAAAGCCAAACTAATTAGGAATAGAAACACTTCCAAGATATATACACATGCAGCCAGAAACTAGGGACTGAGTCATTAGGATAGTTGACATCCTACAAACATGCTGAGAACATCTATGCCGGAGGGAAACACATCCTGAAGCTTGCATTCTGCAGACTTTTGTGCAATCAAGACACCACTGCTATGTTGTGCGTGCCATCGCCTCTCTCACAAAGGAGATGCTAAATTCAACAACCACTGAAGTTAAATCACTCCACACAACTATTCTCCACATTCTTCACAGGGGCCGGAGGCAAGGCAGTCAGTAAATTGGATATAGAAACACTACAAGAGGTTCCTAAGAATTATCATTCAACAATACTCCACGAGTTTAAGGCAATGTAATCCTCGCAGGTATTCATATTAAAATATTCATTTCATAACCAGCTTCTTTGCATGGATCTATCTACCGCATAATGTTGCATTAGGCATCCAGCCTCTATAGAACTAAAATTTATTATTTCATCAATCTATGTGTGATCTTCCGCTGAAACAGTGGCAAGTGCAGAATCATAAACTAATGACACTGCAATTTAAACACATTTAGAATATGATCATGTACAAGAACATAACGACTGGTTGACTGGTTAAAGTGCACAGATCATGTCGGACTTTAATCTGCATTAAAACAATGCATTAAACAAATGATCAATCTCAAAGTCCGCTCTAATTACACCGTTGATGTTTCGGTCCAATTGCCACACACGCGCACAGCATTCATCAGGAAAGAGTACTTGTGTAACATAAATATATGACCCTGTAACTAAGATGAGAAGACTATCAACTAAACCAATAAACAATGTCGTAGAATAGATAAATGTCTCAGGGGTGCAACAAACACAGCAAAGATAGTGGCATAATTAGCTGCACAAAAGGCAGTACACGTGTATGAACTTGCACAAAAGGCAGTACACGTGTATGAACTGTGCCAAAACCATGACATAAGTTCACTGAGACGAGACCATATCAAAAAGCAGCCAGATACCTCTTAATAAGCATTGGCAAAGCCAATAAGTCTCGCCTTTATAATGTGAGTGAAAAGCTTTGGGTTTTCCAATCTTTAACTGTAAGGCATTATTTAAAAAAAGTTCAACAAAATAAAATATCAAAATGTTGGAAGAAAAGCAAACAAATCTTTTAGTATCTCAAAACTGTACATAAAATTCACATTTTCAATTTGTATAAATGGCATGGTATATCTTTCAAATACTTTTCACCACGGGAAACTGTAAACAGAATTTAAAGGTGATAATGAAGTATCAGAATGTAAAGGGAAATGCTTTCCAAGACCTAATTTATTTTCCACAGGATCAGCCATTCGCCTTTATGTCCTAGCCCGCGGATTAGTTTTGTGGGCCTCCAGGAGAAGTGTCATGATAAGTACAACCTCTGCCTCATACGTCTACAGAGGGAGTGCAGCAGATGACCCATCCCTCCCCCAGCACTAGGAAAGGCTTTATGCGCAAAAGATTGTGCTTTGTAGAAATCAGAAGATAAAAAAAACCATAAGGACTTATTTGCAGCCATATCCCAGTAAAATACCCCTGTTGCTTTGCAGTTACATACCAGCTGGAAGGGGTGGGGTGCAACACAGCACAGGGGTGGTATTTGAGAGTTGAAGCAGTACATGGGAGAGAAAAGTAGCAGCAAACACATGCACTCTTAAGGAGTACTGCATAAAAAAAGAAAAGAGTAGTACCTTAAATGTGAGCCGGGAAGGACACAAGTCGGCCAACCAAAAGTACTGTAAAGAGGCTATGCTCTAAGGGAGTGAACAACACAAGAAAGGGAAGACAAGCCATCAAAGAAGCAAGCAAGCAAATGATCGTGACCCTGAAGCCAACAAATGGTAAGCACTGTGAGCTCACAACAGATCAACCAGACTGCTTGCGGCATTTGGTTGACACCACCTAAAACTCAGTTGATTAGACAAATATCTGATCTCCAGAGATCAGCAAGTGCCTTTAATTGATGTTTCTTCGGTTGTTTTTTTAATGCATTTGTGGCCACAGGCAAGGAATGTCTGTACACTCATCACAACTAAGGGGGGAATCCCTTCTTTACCGAGCGCCAGCATCAACTCGAGGTAATTGCTTGAACAGAAACCCCACAAAATGTAAACAAGGGTGAAGAAGAAGATGCCAGACGAGGAAGGGTGACGGAAGGCAGCGAGTCAAAAGGGAAGGTTGAGAGTCTCACCTCAACAGGTGCAGAGGATAAGTACAGAGATTGGGCAAACTGATCAGGGAAATGAAATATAAAAGGGGAAAGCAAACAGTGAGAGGAGAAGGGCAACTCTGGTGTATGCGATCCAGACCAAAACAGATCGCTCCATTTCTTTTGACGTAAAGTGCATTCACGAAGATGGATCTGAAATCTTGGCATGTCAGTGGTATAAAAATACGAGTAAATGGATTTGTAGAAACATTTCAGAAGAACCAGTTTCCACTGATCGTTTTTTCTGATATTTATCCTAACCCACTTGCATCTAATGTTTCCGCAAACACAACAAATTGTAGACTACAAGAAAAAAGACGTTGCCATAATGCTGTGTTTTTATCATAATAACAGTGGGTCAGAGGACTGGTGGATTCTACAACACTACTCATGTAATACTATTAAGGGAAGTCAGGAAAAACGCACCATTAATTAGTAAATGTCGAAAGCAAGGATGTATAAACGGGTTCAATATGCAGAACGGGTTTGAATCTTAAAGCAAATCTTCAAAAACACACAAAAAACGAAAGAAAACAGTGACTACAAACAAGTGCTTACAACACTTTGCAATACGTAGCCAAGTGAAAAAGTATACTCCTCTATAGAGCGTCTCTTCTTAGAGCCATGAATACCATTGTTCTCTCTGGACTAGTGCTCGGTGTATCACCTCCAGACTCGGCAAGGTTTGGGCTCTTCGCCTGGTTTCCTCCCCCTTTGGGTCAACACGTTATTTAAGGATCAGTTCATATCCAGCACAGGACCCCGGGGGCATGCCTGGTATTCGCCTTCGAGCACTCACTCATATAGTGCCTTTATGTAGGTCACAGTCAGCGGCATCACTGCCTCGGTACCCTATTCAGTTTCCACGTGAGGGGTCTGCAGAGCAGACGTAGGTTTCTACAAGCTTTCCTTCCATTGGATCATGGTGCATCAATGTACCCTCGGGATCACCATATACCAAACTAATATATCTCTCATATGCTTGCCTGCTACTTTAACAGGCATCCTGGGTGCTCCCACTCACAGCAATCCCATAAGATGAGTGACTGAATCATAAACCAATCCATGAGGAAATCTCAGAGTAAGCAGCATGGTGTGTGTGTGTAGCTACTGATCCAGACCTGGGCCTGAGCACACCTGTGTCTCCTTATCCTGAGCACACCTGTGTCTCCCTGTCCAGAGCACACCTGTGTCTCCCTGTCCAGAGCACACCTGTGTCTCCCTGTCCAGAGCACACCTGTGTCTCCCTGTCCAGAGCACACCTGTGTCTCCCTGTCCAGAGCACACCTGTGTCTCCCTGTCCAGAGCACACCTGTGTCTCCCTGTCCAGAGCACACCTGTGTCTCCCTGTCCAGAGCACACCTGTGTCTCCCTGTCCAGAGCACACCTGTGTCTCCCTGTCCAGAGCACACCTGTGTCTCCCTGTCCAGAGCACACCAGTGTCTCCCTGTCCAGAGCACACCAGTGTCTCCCTGTCCAGAGCACACCAGTGTCTCCCTGTCCAGAGCACACCTGTGTCTCCCTGTCCAGAGCACACCTGTGTCTCCCTGTCCAGAGCACACCTGTGTCTCCCTGTCCAGAGCACACCTGTGTCTCCCTGTCCAGAGCACACCTGTGTCTCCCTGTCCAGAGCACACCTGTGTCTCCCTGTCCAGAGCACACCTGTGTCTCCCTGTCCAGAGCACACCTGTGTCTCCCTGTCCAGAGCACACCTGTGTCTCCCTGTCCAGAGCACACCTGTGTCTCCCTGTCCAGAGCACACCTGTGTCTCCGTGTCCCGAGCACACCTGTGTCTCCGTGTCCCGAGCACACCTGTGTCTCCGTGTCCCGAGCACACCTGTGTCTCCTTGTCCCGAGCACACCTGTGTCTCCTTGTCCCGAGCACACCTGTGTCTCCTTGTCCCGAGCACACCTGTGTCTCCTTGTCCCGAGCACACCTGTGTCTCCTTGTCCCGAGCACACCTGTGTCTCCTTGTCCCGAGCACACCTGTGTCTCCTTGTCCGGAGCACACCTGTGTCTCCTTGTCCAGAGCACACCTGTGTCTCCTTGTCCAGAGCACACCTGTGTCTCCTTGTCCAGAGCACACCTGTGTCTCCTTGTCCAGAGCACACCGGTGTCTCCTTGTCCTGAGTACACCTGTGTCTCCCTGTCCTGAGCACACCTGTGTCTCCCTATCCTGAGCACACCTGTGTCTCCCTGTCCTGAGCACACCTGTGTCTCCCTGTCCTGAGCACACCTGTGTCTCCCTGTCCTGAGCACACCTGTGTCTCCCTGTCCTGAGCACACCTGTGTCTCCACACCTGTGTCTCCTTGTCCCGAGCACACCTGTGTCTCCTTGTCCCGAGCACACCTGTGTCTCCTTGTCCAGAGCACACCTGTGTCTCCTTGTCCAGAGCACACCTGTGTCTCCTTGTCCAGAGCACACCTGTGTCTCCTTGTCCAGAGCACACCTGTGTCTCCTTGTCCAGAGCACACCTGTGTCTCCTTGTCCAGAGCACACCGGTGTCTCCCTGTCCTGAGCACACCTGTGTCTCCCTGTCCAGAGCACACCTGTGTCTCCCTGTCCAGAGCACACCTGTGTCTCCCTGTCCAGAGCACACCTGTGTCTCCCTGTCCAGAGCACACCTGTGTCTCCTTGTCCAGAGCACACCTGTGTCTCCTTGTCCAGAGCACACCTGTGTCTCCTTGTCCAGAGCACACCTGTGTCTCCCTGTCCAGAGCACACCTGTGTCTCCCTGTCCAGAGCACACCTGTGTCTCCCTGTCCTGAGCACACCTGTGTCTCCCTGTCCTGAGCACACCTGTGTCTCCCTGTCCTGAGCACACCTGTGTCTCCCTGTCCTGAGTACACCTGTGTCTCCCTGTCCTGAGTACACCTGTGTCTCCCTGTCCTGAGTACACCTGTGTCTCCCTGTCCTGAGCACACCTGTGTCTCCCTGTCCTGAGCACACCTTTGTCTCCCTGTCCTGAGCACACTTGTGTCTCCACACCGGTGTCTCCTTGTCCAGAGCACACCTGTCTCCTTGTTCAGAGCACACCTGTGTCTCCTTGTCCAGAGCACACCTGTGTCTCCCTGTCCAGAGCACACCTGTGTCTCCCTGTCCAGAGCACACCTGTGTCTCCCTGTCCAGAGCACACCTGTGTCTCCCTGTCCAGAGCACACCTGTGTCTCCCTGTCCAGAGCACACCTGTGTCTCCCTGTCCAGAGCACACCTGTGTCTCCCTGTCCCGAGCACACCTGTGTCTCCCTGTCCCGAGCACACCTGTGTCTCCCTGTCCCGAGCACACCTGTGTCTCCCTGTCCCGAGCACACCTGTGTCTCCGTGTCCCGAGCACACCTGTGTCTCCTTGTCCCGAGCACACCTGTGTCTCCTTGTCCAGAGCACACCTGTGTCTCCTTGTCCGGAGCACACCTGTGTCTCCTTGTCCGGAGCACACCTGTGTCTCCTTGTCCGGAGCACACCTGTGTCTCCTTGTCCGGAGCACACCTGTGTCTCCTTGTCCAGAGCACACCTGTGTCTCCTTGTCCAGAGCACACCGGTGTCTCCCTGTCCTGAGTACACCTGTGTCTCCCTGTCCTGAGTACACCTGTGTCTCCCTGTCCTGAGCAAACCTTTGTCTCCCTGTCCTGAGCACACCTGTGTCTCCCTGTCCTGAGCACACCTGTGTCTCCACACCTGTGTCTCCCTGTCCTGAGCACACCTGTGTCTCCACGTCCCGAGCACACCTGTGTCTCCTTATCCCGAGCACACCTGTGTCTCCTTGTCCAGAGCACACCTGTGTCTCCTTGTCCAGAGCACACCTGTGTCTCCTTGTCCAGAGCACACCTGTGTCTCCTTGTCCAGAGCACACCTGTGTCTCCTTGTCCAGAGCACACCTGTGTCTCCTTGTCCAGAGCACACCTGTGTCTCCCTGTCCAGAGCACACCGGTGTCTCCCTGTCCAGAGCACACCTGTGTCTCCCTGTCCTGAGCACACCTGTGTCTCCCTGTCCTGAGCACACCTGTGTCTCCCTGTCCAGAGCACACCTGTGTCTCCTTGTCCAGAGCACACCTGTGTCTCCTTGTCCAGAGCACACCTGTGTCTCCTTGTCCAGAGCACACCTGTGTCTCCTTGTCCAGAGCACACCTGTGTCTCCTTGTCCAGAGCACACCTGTGTCTCCTTGTCCAGAGCACACCTGTGTCTCCTTGTCCAGAGCACACCTGTGTCTCCTTGTCCAGAGCACACCTGTGTCTCCCTGTCCTGAGCACACCTGTGTCTCCCTGTCCTGAGCACACCTTTGTCTCCCTGTCCTGAGCACACCTTTGTCTCCCTGTCCTGAGCACACCTTTGTCTCCCTGTCCTGAGCACACCTGTGTCTCCACACCGGTGTCTCCTTGTCCAGAGCACACCTGTCTCCTTGTTCAGAGCACACCTGTCTCCTTGTTCAGAGCACACCTCTGTCTCCTTGTCCAGAGCACACCTGTGTCTCCTTGTCCAGAGCACACCTGTGTCTCCTTGTCCAGAGCACACCTGTGTCTCCTTGTCCAGAGCACACCTGTGTCTCCTTGTCCAGAGCACACCTGTGTCTCCTTGTCCAGAGCACACCTGTGTCTCCCTGCCCTGAGCACACCTGTGTCTCCCTGCCCTGAGCACACCTGTGTCTCCTTGTCCCGAGCACACCCGTGTCTCCCGGTCCCGAGCACACCTGTGTCTCCTGGTCCCGAGCACACCTGTGTCTCCTGGTCCCGAGCACACCTGTGTCTCCCTGCCCTGAGCACACCTGTGTCTCCCTGCCCCGAGCACACCCGTGTCTCCTTGTCCCGAGCACACCCGTGTCTCCTTGTCCCGAGCACACCCGTGTCTCCCTGTCCCGAGCACACCCGTGTCTCCCTGTCCCGAGCACACCCGTGTCTCCCTGTCCCGAGCACACCCGTGTCTCCCTGTCCCGAGCACACCCGTGTCTCCCTGTCCCGAGCACACCCGTGTCTCCCTGTCCCGAGCACACCCGTGTCTCCCTGTCCCGAGCACACCTGTGTCTCCCGGTCCCGAGCACACCTGTGTCTCCTGGTCCCGAGCACACCTGTGTCTCCCTGCCCTGAGCACACCTGTGTCTCCCTGCCCTGAGCACACCTGTGTCTCCTTGTCCTGCCATGACAGCTGCCTCCATTGCTCAGCTGCAGCCACAGCAGGTGAATCACGCCGAGAGGAGAGGCACCTTCTGCACCTGATCACACAATTAACTAACTATTCAAGGCTGCAGCGTGATTGACAATCACAGTCCTCTGGTTATTTACCTTTAAAGGTGAGGTTAAAAAGCACATTAAAAGGACCACTTGCAAACACGAGGTTATAACAAAAAATAAGATGACCCTAGTTGGATAACATTGCAGATCCAATTCTTTAAATTCCTGGTGAAACATTTACGGTCGGATTATATTTGTATGGGAATGCAAAACGATGGCAAAGATATTTTCCATAAAGAAACACTAAATCTGAGTAATTAAAACCTAAACACAATCAAGTGAAGAGTGAGACATCTCACTTAAACACCAACAATGTCTGTGCAGACCGTGTTACTTTATGCAGACCTAAAACTGCTCGTAAAATCAGAAAGTCCCTATATTTGTTTTACTTACATACACAAATTGTAATTGTAAAAAAAAGACGTACATCACTCAAGAAAGTGAGCAATATCATACAGGAAACAAGCAGAGGCAGTAGTTCTGGCAACACCTTCGTAATTAACAGATATTAACAGAATTAAAAAGAAACGAATCCTCTTTCTAAAAGTGGCATGCATGTTTTTATGAAAGGTAAAATAACCCTAGCAATTATAGATATAAAAAAGAGGAAATGAACGTAGAGTTTGACAAACTGGTCCTGGCACTGAAGTTAACTACTTTTTAGGTGTATGCGTACAAGCAAAAAAAAGGCCATCGCTCACAATGAAGTAAACTGACCCACTGCCTAACCCTGTATGCCGTGGTGGGCAGAAGCAACTTATTAATGATGTTTGAGCCGAGCAATAAGTGAAGAGGGCTGATCAAATGCCCCTCTATGTGTATACATTTAAATTATGATTAAAAAAATGAAAACATTAGGTTGGGGACACAATTAGAGCAGTCTCTGGGCCAGACCTAAAAACAAACTGATAACTGTTGCATGCCTAAACATACACATATGAGGAAAAAGGCCTTTCTTACATACAACATATGTTGAGTGCTAAAAATAAAATTAAATTGCTTGGGCTTCTAAATTACAGGAGATATCTTTGGGTACCATTCCTTCATCTTTAACAAGATGAAATGCTATTCTATTCAAAGCTATTCTATTCTATACAGATATCTAAGTGCATGGCTACCCGAAGGCTTCCCCGGGCTAGCCTTGCCGCATTTAGACACCTAAGCTTCAGCGAGATCAGACTGAGGCAGAGGTTAAATAGGAGAGAGGCATGCTTTCAGCTGCTTCCTGAACACAGGTTTGTTATTGACCGGCCTCAGGTTGATAGGCAAGGAGTTCCACAGTTTTAGGACTAGATGTGAGAAAGAGCGTTCATCCCCTCGGGTCCTATGTTTTTGGGGCACTTTCATAAGTCGGGCATTGGTTGACCTCAGTGCCCTGCTTGGTGTATAGGGCACCATCACAGCTCGCAGCAGAAAAGGGCCTTTCACGTGAAGTCG
Source organism: Triturus cristatus (assembly GCF_964204655.1). NCBI lineage: Eukaryota > Metazoa > Chordata > Amphibia > Caudata > Salamandridae > Triturus > Triturus cristatus. The sequence goes on from NC_140590.1 coordinate 1,360,499,704, forward strand.
TCCATGTGCTAGGCATAACGCCTTGAACTTCACCCGCTGCTCAAAAGAAACCCAGTGAAGGGAGACCAAGGCATTCTTAGAAGAGATGTGTTTCGGAACATTGAGCAGAAGCCAAGTCACCACATTTTGAAAGACTTGTAGCCTTTTTGTCACATGTTGTGGGGCACCTAGGTACAGGGAATTCCCAATTTGACTCAGCTCCTAAGGGTGTTGTATGTATATCCTACTGTAGCCAGTAGGTAGTTATAGTTAGGATCTAGTTTCCATAGGAAAAGCATTTTTTGACTTGCCTATAACTTTGGAGTTTTTTTGACCAATCTTCATGAAATTTCCCCCCAAAAAGTGTCAAAGTAGATTGTGTGTGTCATGGAAAGTTTGGGGGTGATCCGTGCAGTGAGGACCGAGGAATTGGGGCACAAAATAAGGGTACGTTTATAATGTTAATTTTCTTAGGAACGCGTTGTCGAAACTACAGCCCGAACTGCTGGCCAGAATTACACCAAATTGGGCAGAAAGGTAGATGTTGTTACGTAGATTGTGCTTTTTGTTATTTGGTGTAAATCCGTTCAATAGTTTTTCAGAAATTTAAGAAGAAAAAGATATTTCTTTGGTCGCAAAGCCTTCGTGAAAAAATATGTGCTTGTGCAGGGAAATGTACGGCTCTGATTAGCTGCCAATGACAGACAGATGATGGACAGTATGCAAAGCACATGAAACATTCGACCCCAGTCAATAGATCTGGGTTAAAGCCATCATTCTTTTGCTCACCACGCCACCCCAGTTTAGACTCAGCCATATGCAACTCAGCCTCGACCCTGTGCCTCCTTGAAACAGTCTAGCCCGAACTGCCAACCCAGTTCCTCCCTGGAACGAAAACAAGCATCCTGGGACCAGTTTCGGGGCATCGCCCCTTATCAGCTAGGCTAGCTTGAATACAGTGACACAGTGAGCACAGGACCCACATTTGGGCATACCCTGCGCACTTAGGGTGATAAAACAAAAGACACACAGATGATGGAAGGAATGCAGAGCAAATCAAACATTCAGCCCCAGTCAATAGATCTGGGTTAAATTCATTGTTCTTTTGCTCACCATGCCACCCTGATTGGCTGGCAGCACTTCAACCAGGAAGTGTTAGCAGCCATCTTGGGACTCTGCTTCACCGCACCGAGTCCCAAAAAACCAAGAATTTTCAACACGATGGGTCTCGCATTCGCGAGCGTTTAACCTATTGGCGTTGCGACAATGCCTTTTATTTATGTATTCTTAAAAGGAACACATATATGAAAGGCATTGTTGTTTTTAAAGCCAAGAGCTGAAACTCTTGCAAATGCGAGACCACTATAATGGTGGCTACGCCCCTTTTTATAGACGCTGCTAGCATATTTAGGCTACCGGAAGCAGCGTCTAAACCAGGGGTCTCGAACATTTTATGTAGCGACTGCTACTTCTGATTAGTGAAAATCCTGATGAGCTAGTGAAGGCTAAGCATTGTCCCCCTCTCCCCCCCTCCCCCCCCCAAAGCCCAGCTTCATTTACTTGCACAGTGCACACGCTCTGTTAAGTGTACAACACCCAACCCAGGATTCATATGTTCCTGTTGCAAACAACGCTGTGTAATGTAGAGTGCCCTAGGCTGATAGGATGCCTCAATTGCTTAAGGTCCTACCCGGAGAGCTACAGGAAAAGGCTTGAAATCCGGCAGGGCCTACTTTGCCGGTCATCCTTACAAGGCCCATAATGTGTTTTCTGTCCTGTAACCATTACACCTGTCATTCAAGCACCTGGTGCAGTCTGTTTGTTCAGTTGACCAAATGAATTTGCTACGGTTCACGTCAGAACAGGCTACAGGTGATATAAAAAGCAGGGGTCACGCCAAAATGTTGTCACAGTGAAGTAAAACCATAAAAAGCTCCTGGTGCTCTGGTTTTGAAAAACCTGTAAGGTGATCTGGGGGAGACTGGGGTGTTTAAGGCGACTCTCAATGGGAGAATATATGAAGCTTGACAGTCAAAGGTCAACAGCAGATCCCTTGGAGGGCCAGAGGGGAAGCTTGTCGCAGCCCTACCTTGAATTAGCTCAGGCAAACAGCAGACAGGTGCATGTTGTAAACGTCACCACCCGAGCAATGCACACAATACCATAGTGTTGTAACTCTGCCACTCCAGTGGTGCACAGTACCAGATTGTGTGTGCTTTATGCCACAGTGTTGTAACTGCAACATCTGAATTGCAGAGCTCTTTAATCAGCCGTCCGTCGCCCGGGCCAGTGCAAATTGTACCACTGAGTTGCTACTTCTCTACCTGGACTTCAGCCCACATCATACTGTTGTCCATTTCTCCAGCCCCTTAAAAGACCCTTTCCCGGTTTTTAGTGATCAACAGCTATTGTGCCTGGTTTGCTTTTAAGACAAGTCTGGGGGTCGTTAAAGAGACAAACACCTAAATTAAATAACACACAAAATATATCAATATCGGCCATCGGGCTTCCAAGCAGATATCCAGCACTTTGTGATCTCAGGACGGATTGACATATACTTTGATTACCAGCAAAGTCCTTTATATGCAAAATTCGCTCTGAGCACTTGCGTTGCATTTCCCATCTTTATTGTAGTGCTAAAAAATAATGCGTTAAAAAACCGGATCCAGGAACTTAATTTACGTTTTTTTGGGCTGAAAAGAAATGTAAAATGAAGTTGCAAGGGGTATTTTTTTAAAATCCCTGTGAAATACTGCTTTCATTCAATAAAATGTTTCACATTTTTTGCTTTTAAATAAATAACGTACCTCTTCGTTTTACATTGATCACCTATTTCAACAATAAAAGAGTGTTTCACATGGACATATATTTGTAAAAATAAAGTACCTCTTGCACGTTGACCGCAAACCAGCATCAAAGCCCTTATGCTGTCGGTCCCAGGCCTAACACTGGCTGTGCTCTTCGGGCCAAGGTGGCGAGCACTGCACCATCTGCACAGTGGTATGCAGCTGCAACAAACCCAACCAGATTCCTGGGCCTTACAAGGCTCCGGTGGCAAGATTGCTCCTCCGGCTGCAGAGATTGTGCATTATATAAGTGTAGTGTGGGGCAGCAGAAGGCAGGCCAATCGCTTCCCAAGGGCCAGCCTAATACTGCTTTTAGCACTGACGTCACCCCCGCGACCCGCTCCGGCTTAATGTAATCCAGCCAATTGTGAGCAGTTTATTTGGGTGAGGGCGGGCACGCACTGCAAGACGCCTAAAATAAAAAAAACAATAACGACAGGCTACATTAACCCCTTCAGTGCCCGCCCCTTTCCCCGCCCAGTGCCGGCCGTTGCATTAGCGGGCGGGGTCTATGACGAGCTGGACTCGTCATGGGCACAGCGCCACCGCGGCCCATGACGAGTCCAGCTCGTCATGGGCACTGAAGGGGTTAATTTTTTATTCAGGGCATCAAACTGCACTAAAATGAATGTTCGGGATGTGAGCTACTCACAGGGCGTCGGCGAACTACTCGTGATCGACCGGTTGGAGGACCCCTGGTCTAAACAAAGGGGCGCAGCCAACATTAAAGCGAAAGCATGCATGGCATTTACACCCAAAGTAAAAAAATCTTTTTTTAAAAGTACATTCAAAGGGTTCTAGAGTGAAAGCGGCCCGCTCTGGTAAGTAAATAGGCGTGGACACTAAAGTGAAAGCAGACCGCTCCACATATTAAATAAGCGTGGCAGCTACTATAAAGCGGGCTGTGCTGTAATTTGAATAAAAATACTATACTATTAAAATAAAATCGGGTGGGTGCTGCGATGTCGTGGGTGGAATAGGGGAAGAGCCTTAAACAAAAAAGTGCTCACCAACTTATAAAGCAGACCATGTAACAACTGAAGTAAAAGGGCCAGTCGTCATGGGAGGTTACAATTGAAGACAAGGTGCTATAAAGGAGGGACTAACAGGCCTATGTACGAATCAGATGCCATCATTTACAAAGAGCAATGACATAAGCCAATGAGAAATAGGGGCAGAGAGTGGGCGGGGCTTCAAGTGCATACTCCAATATAGCATGCGGCAGAGCAGCGTATGCGCTGCCCAGGCTCGACCTAAAAAAGTGAAAATAAAGAAAAGGGGTCAGGGTAGGAATACCCTGACCCCCAAGCCATGGTCTTGGGGTCCCCCTAGGACCGCACCACGACATAAAAGCATTTTTAAGACTAAAAAAAAACAATTGCTGCAAAATTGTGATTTTTGAGAATTCACAGAAACCGTTTAAAAAAAATAAATAATAAAAAAGCAAGCGGGGGCCCCCCGGGCTTGCTTTAAAATAATCCTCCGGATGGGCCATGTCCCTGGGGCATAAAGTAAATATAGGAGGGCGCATGGGGCCCCCCAGACTTAAAGCCCTGGGGACTGCCACCTCCCCGGGGCTATTTTGAATTATGTGGGGGGGTGGCCTTGTGGACCTCCCCTCACCCGGGACCACTACCTCCCCAGGGCTCATTAATACAATATAGGGGGGCCTCGGGGACCACCTCTGCCCCTAGGACGGCCACCTCCCCGGAGCTAATTTCAATAAAAAGGAGGGGCCTTGCAGACCCCCCACTGCCCCGCAGAGCACCACCTTCCAGGGGCTACTTTCAATAATAACGGAGGGCCTTGCGGACCCCCTCTGCCCCGGGGACCGGCCACCTCCCCGGGACAATTGTGAACAAAAGAGGGGGGCCGCTCGGCGCCCCTCCAGGAGTCCTACGGAAGGATTGTTAAGAGGTGTTCGGGAGCCATGCCCCCTTTCTCCACCACACTGCAAACGTGGCTCCTGGCGCACTACTGGTTGGGGGATGAAGTCCACTTCACTCCTGAGGGACCTTGGGGGCCAAGAAACCCTCCTGGTACCTCCTTTAAGTCCCTACACAGCAGAATTCCTGAGAGCTGGTCGGAGGCCCCGTCGCCTTTCTCCACTACTCTGCAAATGTGACTACTACTTTAAAAACAATAGAAATTCACTGAAATAACTAAAGGTTACAGAGACGTGATAGTTAGGCTCAGGTTTCACTCATACAAGACAAGAGAAATTCAGCAGTTATAGTTAGTTGAGCTAACTATAACTCGCGCCATGCAATGCACTGCTTATGAACTCACATATTACATCACTCATTACATGGTCAGTGACATCACTGATGACATCTTAATTGACATTACTGATTACATCACTGATGACATCATCTACAGAATCTGACACACTCACTCACACCCCAATATAACCTTTCATACACCCACTCCAACTTCCACACTACATTCTCAAAACCATTGACACACCCATACCACTACATACACACCCACTCATTGATTCGTAGGTCTACACACCCATCCACTCAGTCACCCATACAGCCACTCATACACTGCCAGTAAACCATGGAGCTACTCACATGCCTATTCACTCACCCAGAGTCAATCACACAGCCACTTACTCACCTATACAGTTATACACACCCACTCTCTTATTCATAACACATACTCACCTATACAGTCACTGACACAAGCACACACTCACCCATACAGCCACTCTCACAATCAATCACTCACACTACAGTCACTCATATACTCCAACACTCCCCTATATTGCCTTTCACATATGCAGTTACTCACCCATATACCACTGACACATCCATTCACTCACTTGACACAGCCATACACTCACTCACTCATACAGCCCCTCACAGATGCACTTACAAACTCATACAGCCACTAACTCACCCACTCACTCATCCATGCAGTCACACACACCCTCACCCACCCACACAGACACTCATACACCCATACAGGTACTCACACAACCAATCAATCACTGACTAACTAGCCCATACAGCCACTTAGACACCAACTGAAAGACTGATACAGATATTCACACAACCTAGTCACTCACGCATACATTAACTGAGACACCTATAATCACTCACTTATACAGTCAGTCCTGCACCCACTGAATCATCCATACAGGCACTCGTACACCCACAGATTCATCAATACACCTTGGTGTATATATATATTTAACACTAAAACCTTTTAGAAACACTTTCAGTCATGTCATGTGAAGCAGACTTTGGGAAAAACAGACATACGAAATCCGTCTTTTGTAATTTTGTCTGCTGCACTCCGTGACTTAATTAGTGCATATGCACTTATAACTGTATTACTGTCTCTGCTTATTTAACCCTCTGTAAGTACTCTCGTCCTATCAAATGAGCTCCGTAGTCCATGAGAATCGACTGCGGGTCAGAACTGCACACACCAAAATGGTGTTTGGAAATGGACAGATGTAGAGGTTTCCATAATTGACTGTAATATATTCCATAAAGTAAGGGCTGACATCGACAAACAGCCAAAATAAGAAAAACAATACCTGCAACACATGGCAACTTACCAGTGCTTTTTATTGGTTTGGGAAATCCTAAAACAGACTGATGTCGGTATTTCAATACTTTATTGAGTTTTTTTCATTACAGTAACAAGAGTGGCACAATAAAGATACACAAACCAATCGCCATACAGGGCGGATGGAGCAACAAAGTAAATGAAAAACAATCCCACAATTCAACTACAAGCAGGGCTGGACAGGCCGTAGCGGGCACCAGGCATTTCCCCGGTGGGCCGGAGGCCAGTTTTGCAGCAGTGCTGCAATATCGGCCCTCTGTAACAAAAGCAGAGCAGTGCGTCTTGCTAGCACCCCTGCCCCCCATCTCGCTCCCAGGGCTGGTCAAGCAGCAACGTGCCAGGGCTGGTTGTTGTTCCCAGTCCGGCCATGACTATAAGCCAGTTCCCCATAAAAACAGGTAATGAGTAATAATTCAAACGAGGGGAAAGGAAGAACACAACACAACCATCGAGGGAAGAAAGGGAGAGGGAAAAACATGAAGCACGCACCCGCAATGAGGAGGGAGATTGGGAGGATAAAACACACAAACAGGAAATATGAAACATGGAGGCATGTAATGAATGAGCACTTTGTTTGAGAGAAAAAAACCGGCCCATTTTGATATTTTTGAAAAGTGGGTCAACTCAAAAGCGTACACTGCGATATCATTATCATCAACACTGCGTTTTAAAAACCACACAAGTGGTATTAGAGGTTTGAGTGGTGCATGTGCATTTATACACGGGGCATCTTTGGTGAAATGTCTCGTCTTTCCGAGGCTCATTTGAAATACAGAGTGTGGCATCTATCATTCCGCCCTCCTCAAAATGTCTTTCCTCAAACTAGAACATTGTACCAGCAGCATACACCCAGTGGAGGCATCTGTGCAGACAGTCGAGCCACACAGAAATCACCTCAGGAAATAGTTATTAAAACCTCTTAGGAACATGGAGTTGTAAAAAGTAGCAAGTTACCTTTAGCGTGATCCTTGTCCAGCTGGTTGGCTACTTTTTTCCATTCTTCAATTTTAATCTCCAAGGGATTTATTAAATTGTCTGTTAATGCACTGAAAAACAAAAAATAAGACTTCTTAAAGCACTTTTAAACATAATCACTCCACAAAGAGAAGCAAGCAGATTAGGTAGAACTCGAACAGCAATCGGACAGAGTTAAGAGATGCAACATTGTCCCGGAAATGTTGAGGACTTTTGTAAATTTCAGTCGTGACTGAGCTGGTCATAAACAATATTGATTTTGTCTCTTTGCGCCCATGTCCTCCAGCTCCCGTGAACGGCCCAGGCAGCATGACAACATGACAGCATCCCTCGCGCGCAGCATCACGAGGTCTCAATGCGGGTAAACACTATGACGAGAGCCGAGGGGAGAATAATGTAGGGCTTCAAAGGGAGACACTTAATAATCAGGAAATGGAGATTGTGTACACCAGTGTAAACATTGCTGGGAAGGCCTCGCCCCGAGTATTGTGCTCTCATGATGACGCTGCAGTGGTGTCTCCAGTTCTGAAGCTTTCCCCTGAAATGCAAGTGGAAGTAACTGCTCAGGAAGCATGCCAGAGGGGCTGAAGGATTTCTGCAGGACACATGGCAGCACCAAATCTAAGTCACAGAAAGAAAGGGGATGTCAACTAGGAAAGTAAAAAACACAAACCCACAGACTCCCTCCTTCTCCCCATGCTCAGCATCGGTGAAACAAGCATCTGCAATGCAATAGGTCTCGCATACAATGCCTTTTATTTATGTGTTTTGATAATTAACGCAAATAAAAGCCATTGTCATTTGCAATGCCAACAGCTCAAACTGTTATGAATGCGAGACCCATTTCACTTCAAAGAAGCGGCCGCCATTGTCAAGGGTTGCCTGGAATGTGAAAGAGTGCATGGAGCGCTGAACGCTGCAGGAAAGCATGTCGTGCCTGCGGTAGGAGAAACTCATAACAAAATAAAAATAGTGCTTACAGACTAAATAAGACATTCCGTGTAACAACCAAAGTAAAAGGACCAGTCCTCATGGGAGGTTACAAATGAGGACAAGGCGGTACTAAGGAGGGACTAACAAGCCTATTAACGAATCAGAAGCCAGCATTTAAGAAGGACATTAACACAAGTCAATGACAAATATGGGCGGAGAGTGGGCGGGGCTTCAAGTCTATACTCAAATACCGCATGCCTCGCAGAGCAGCGCATGCGCTGCCCAGGCTCGACCTAAAAATCTCTTGCCCTTAAGCATCTTAGGTTTCTCATTAATGAATTTAAAGTGGATAAACTATGTACGAAGGCTACGGGGAAGTTGAATGAAGGGGTACGGAGGGACAAATACAATTGTTAGCAAAGACAAATTGTGTGCCTGCACACATCACAGGCAAGGCATCATCTGGAGTGTTATGTTCAACTCAGAAGACCAGATCTGTGTGTCCCACCAGTTCTGGGACCTTCACCTGGATTGTTCTCCAGTTCTCTGGCCTCATCTGCAGTGCTGCGTCCAGTATTAAAGGCAGCCCCAGGCATTTTGCGTCCCCTTCTGAAGGCTGCCTCTAACGTGCTGTGTGCAAACTCGGGGTCGATCTCTGCTGTCGTCTCCTGTCCGTATGTCATTTCTTAAGTGTTCTGTCCAGCTGACTTGCCAGCTGAAGAGATCTGTGAAAGATGGCTTTTTGTTAAACTCGCAAATCTTAAACTGCACGTCTACATGTTTTATTTGTTAAAAATCAAGGACCAGTGTCAGACAGAGGGGTGTGACATGTAAAATAGAGGCCAGCTTCGCAAGGACGTGCAGGTTGGTGTACTATAAATACGGATAAGAATCCCACTGCCGAATGAGGTATAAGAGAGGAGCGGGGACACCTTTTTCACCCTCCTCCGTACTACTAATGTCACTGCTGGGGCTGCGCCAAAACTAGGGTGAGTCCCGCTGCCCTTTATGCAGCCTTACCCGTGGATCTGCATCTGTTCCCATCGCCTCAACTGTTGCACTGTCCAACTCAGAAACGCTCAGCGGCAGCTCCTCCGCCCCCATCCCTCCACCCGTGCAGAGAGCTGGGCAGCTGAGAGAAACGGGAAAAATTATAATAAAACCATTTTATGTTTCTTCCTGCTAAAGGCAGACACATCTGGGCAGGGTGGTGTGTTGACAAGAGCAGGGGGGGTAGTGCACATTGCAAGTGCACATGATGGTTTGGCCAGCTGTCTATGGCTGGTCAAACCGTCATGCGCACTTTGATCTCTCTCCAACTGAGCTATGTTGTACAGCCAGGTGGAGTAGAGGCCCAGGCTCCGAGGACCCGAGCGAGCGTTAAACATACCCGCTCAGTCCAATCACGGCGCTGCTTTCATGAGAGCAGTGTCTAGATTGGCAGCTAGGAGCCTACGCAGTGTGCCGGGACCAGAACAGAAGAACCCAGAAACAGCGGCCAGCAGCAGGCAAGTGTTTTTTTTATTTTATTATATACCCCCAACCCTCCAGCCCCTCTCGCCCCACTACGTTATGAAGTGGAGCCACTACTGGAAATGCTGCCCCACTTAGCCCGTAGTGCCTGCAGTCTCCCACCTGCATGCAGGAGGAAAAGAGGCAAAGAAAATAATCTTGAAAAGGGATACGCAGAGCGAGCTGAGAAAGGTAGTGCCGAAGGGGAAAGAATTCAGGGAGTGAAAAGAGAAAGAGGTGGAGGGCAGGGGAGCAGTGAAAGAGTTTAGAACATGGCCAGGGCATGACAGAGGGTGAAAGGAGGGCCAGGGAGACACCTCCTGATTAGCAAACACCTGTATTTCAAGACATCGGGGATTGGCCATATCTGTAAAGCTGCACCACATCTGAAGCACACATACACAATATATAGAATGTGTCAAAGACACAGTTGTATAACATTTGGTGAAATATCTAGGTGGTCTAATGATATAAAAATTAGCACAATGAGTAAGCACCAGCACTTTAGACCTCTTCTGAAACATTTGTATGTTCTCATGGGAGGAGAGTTATTTTATGTGTTGGCTTCTTTCATCCCGTTTATGCACTCGCATTTAGGTAGTCATGACTCGCTTTGAGCCTGCCTTTTACTGGTGGAACTAGGTTGAAGCGCTTCTTTTAACTCTTGTGCCAGTAGGACTACATAGCGAACCCTAGTTGAGGTTTTTGTTCTCCTCCTTTTCTCTTTTTTTTTTAGCTTTGGCCGATTGTGATACGACTATGAGTGAACTAACGCCCCAAATTCTGAACGTGATTTGCAGCTTTGATTCCCTACAAATTTGGGTATTATTTGTTGATATGTGGAGCCTTAAAGCACGTTCATGTTTAATGTAAAATTGTATTAAACTTTTTTGAGAGATCATGGATTTGAATTGTATTATATGCACTTTTATGGTCTATTTCCAATTTAGACGGAATAAAGATTTTGAATTAAGTTGAATTGACCTGCTTCTGTCAAGAATCGAAAAGCAGGCCTCTAACATGTAAAGCACGTTCCCAGTCTCCATTCACGAAAAGATGGAAAATCTGGGACGCAATCAAGTGGCATTTTCAATTTCTCAAATCTCCTTGAATCTTGGATTTCAGCATCTTATTAGCAGAAAGGATCCTAGCAAATTGTTAAATGTGGTGAAGTAAATTTCTTTTCAGAAAGGCCTTACTAAAAACAGACAGATTGAAGGAGCACTTATCAGTGAGTTACAGGTCAGAATTACCATCGGCCAACTTCTAAGATGTACAAGGCACAGGTATCTTGCGGCAATGCATAGCTTTGAGGTTTAAGCCCGATCGCACCTAGTCAAGGATTTCTTCTCTTCTCACACCTTGATCCTCCCTGCTGCTCAGAGAGCTATGACCTTTGCTTTACACATTATTGTGACAGCTCTAAGCCTTGCTGAGCAATCCTGTCACCATGCCCCTTCAGATGAGCAGGGATGTCTAGCGAGTTTACACAAGGTAGACCACAACGTGCGGTTATGAGGCATGACATGTCTGACATTGGCCATTCAGGACGGGGCGCCACTGTTTACACTCCTTCTCTTGTAGTCCTTGGCGGTGACAGTTTGCTGGTTTGAGTAAGATCACAAGGGTAGCGTTGCTGGGGTTGAAAGCATGCTGGTGTCTTTAGAATTTGGCTTCCTGACAGTGGCTGGACTGCTGGGAGTCTATGGTTAATGTGCATATTATATAAGGGCAGAATGAAGTAAGTCCTGTTTAATGTGCAATTCTATATGAAGCCTATAAGCAACATTCAGACCATTATATTTATTATAGACTTTATATAGGGCTTCTTTTACAATTCTGTAGTACTGCAAAGAACAGGTGTTATCAGTGCTCCAGCCTTTGTTACGCAATCAGCCACAGTGAAAGGGTCTGAGATCGCTCTGCCTGGGGTTCAGCCTAGACCTGCAGGTTACCAACCAATATCAGCAGCGAGTGCTAAACGTGCTGACTGCTGTTCTTGATGACTAATATCGATCGTTTCTTCCTACAATTCACACTGAAGGCCATGTACAGTGTACTGTTCAGAACAAGGTCCTTTACGTAATGACACATTAGTGAGAGATGAAAGATGGAGGGCGGACCGGAATGAGAGCCTTATCTGCCAATGTACTACGCCAAGTGATAACACCGCGCTGCTCATCTGATTCGATAACACCGCACTGCTTATCTGATTCGATAACAACGCACTGCTTATCTGATTCGATAACACCGCGCTGCTTATCTGATTCGATAACACCGCACTGCTTATCTGATTCGATATCACCGCACTGCTGATCTGATTCGATAACACCGCACTGCTGATCTGATTCGATAACACCGCACTGCTTATCTGATTCGATAACACCGCGCTTCTCATCTGATTCGATAACACCGCACTGCTTATCTGATTCGATAACACCGTGCTGCTCATCTGAATTGACTTGTTTTCTGCCTGGGCGAGGCACAACTGGACAAGAGTCACAAACATCCCTTCACTTCTTTGAGATTATTTACTGGAGATAGGGCATGTTTAATAGAAAGTGCACGCTTTAGAAAATTTGGAGGATATTAGGCAGACTTTCTTATAAATGTTCCCCAATTTCCCTAAAATTGGGAACGCTCATTAACTACTGCAAGCATAAATGGGATTAACAGAAACAAAGGGAACCACTTTCAGGGTTGCCATTAACATATGCCAATGCATCAAGCAATCCTCCCTGAGAAACAGCGCCCTTGCGTACAGAAGCCGATTCCGGTCATTGGGTTTCTCCATCGGGGATAAGGTTTGGGTATTAAATGACCAGGTTCTGTCTTTTAATGAGATGGGCTCTCTAGAGTGTCTCTCATGGAGATCCATAACCACCATCAGAAGCCGGTGGCATTCTCTTCAGTGACATCCAGAGTCGCTGACTGTTGGGCGACAGCAAACTGGTTGCACTCTAATTGTTGAATGCAAAAGATTGTGCTTGCTGAGGCCATCTACATAAAGCTATACCACCCCAACTCTTTCCTTTAACCTAAATCGCAGACAAGTAAGTGCTTGCCCAGTGAGAAAATCCTGGATCTCTGTTTTTTTATCCAAAAAGATTGTTTGTTCATTAATACCAATCAGTAAGGAACTACAAGCACCAGAACCATCACATCTACCTCTGTGCAAAAGTGAACCCTGCCTCTTTAACAGCCTACATTATTTCAAGCAGTTGAAGAGGACAGCTCTTACACTGACCTCCCACCAAGGACGCTTATGAAACTGCAGCTGGGGTTGAGCAGGGCTTCCATGTTCGCTGCCAAGTAACATCACACAGTGATATTCAGCTACGTCATCCCCGCCCTGGACAGGCTGCCAGTTTCAACTAACATGTAGGTGAAAAATTCTGTGCTTTACGCCAAAGAGATCTTAGGAACCGGGCCACAAGTATCACCAAAATAAGAAAATTAGATAATAGAAGTGATTTTCTCAAACACTCTGGAGAAAACAGAAAAAGCAAATATATAGATTATGAACAATTTTCTCAAATATTATGGAAAAACAATCCCCGGCTTGTCCCTGGAAAACAGAAAAAGAAAGATGACGCGATTCAACTGCGAGGTCCCTCACTCCAGAAAGGGTCCCCTTAAGTCTTAGGATGGAGGAAAAAAATGAGAAACACATATATTATAGCTGCTCTCTTGTGAGGCAGTAGGACACTGTACTACATCTACTTGGACTGCAGACACCATTTCTATTCTTCGGCAAAGGCTTTTCCACCCAACAAGCATGCTCAGGGGGCACTCGAACTGTGCAGCAATGTTTTCACAATCCAAAAACATGTACAAACACCTAACCTGTTCACTATTCTGGGATATTAAAAAATATTGCCCTTAGAAAGACTGTTCGAAGAGAGTTAGGGATCATAATGGTGTAAGGATGACCCAAATACAAATCATCAGAAGAAATGACATTTAGAAGTTAAGGTACCCCTGAAATCCTGACTCAACCTTAGCTCCCACCCCTGCAAACACTTGAGGCAGATGAAAAAGTAAAGCGAATAAGAAGCTGAATATGACGGGGGCAGGCGCGCAACACCCATTGGACTCACAGGGCTTCAGCCCCCCCCGTCGTGTGTGGCAGCCCGGGATGAGACACCTTCCCGGGCAAAAAAGCAGCCGCGCCCGAGCACTTCACAGGTCTTTAAAAGACCATTTGCATGTTAATGAGGCCTTGCTGTTGTTTCACCCCTTCTAAGAGCCCCTGCAGCTCCACTCTGCCTATTGCTTAAAGTTCAGCCCCCCCCGAAATTTTTGCTCAGCCCCCCCCCGAAATTTGGCTCTAGTTGCGCCTCTGGACGGGGGTCTAATGCTTTGTGTTATTGTGTGCTTAGGTAGTTGCAGTGGGCCCGAAGGGATTCTTTTCTGTGTGTGCTCTGCTGCTATCATTCTGTGAGAGCGTCTGAGAAGGAGAACGTCAGCTATAGGGTAGAGGCTGCTCCTTATAGGGCAGATTAACACATCATTGTCAGCTGCATTGCTTTGTTAATGCTACTGCTCACTTAAAGAGGAAATGTGGGGATTAAAGATGACATTCAGATCAGAAAGAGAATATGTGTTGGGATAACTTAAAAGTTGAAAAGGATGGGGAGGGTCTGAGCAAAAGCATTAACGTAGCTTCTAAATATGTATACGTAAACTACTCCAGTAGCATTCAAACCATCCACCCAAACACCCACTTATTAACTTAACTTAGACTGATTCTCCTTTTCGATGCTGATTTTTTGGTAGATTTCACACAGCGCCAGGACACCCTCGGGTAACAGTAGCGCTCAATAAATGTTATAAATAAATAAAATAAATAGACTGAAGGGATTTCGAAATGCCACCTAGTTTTGTAAAAAATAAAAAAAGGTTTCTCCCACCAGGGAAGCCAGCTCTTCCTATAAATAGTCAGAGGGATACATAATCAAACAGTGGTTTGCATACCCTCCCATCGCTGCTGGCAGGTGGTAAGAGGAAGCAAGTACCATCTCTTCTGCACAGTATCAAAAGGGAGACACCTACTGTAGAATAAAAACATTGTAAACATCTGCATGTTAAAAAAAAAAAAAACTCCATGATTGCCTGGATCAGTAGTGGGGTTCTTCGAAGCGATGTGCCAAGTGTATTTTGTTGCAAGCAAAGTCGGACAAAGTTCCAGAGTTTGCCATCAGCGAACGTTGCAAGGTTTCCTGGGTTACCTTCGCCCGAGCTCATTTTTTTCCAGCATCGTAAAATATTTTCATGCCAATCGACCCCAACCAATATAGAAAATTTGTGCAAAACACTCTTCCGCGTTACCTTATACGAAGCTTTACTATGCAACATAGAACATGTTAGCAGAACCCGTCTATGCGAGTTCACCTTTTGCAGAGTTTTCTATAAACAAGCACGAAAAAAAACCACCGACTTCTGCGGAAGCATTTTGTTAATGTTAAATAAGGATGTGTGCGGCGAACTGTCGAAAGAGTCGAATTTTCCAGGCAAAAGTAGGAATAAAAAAATTATAGTCTTCGTGAAATGGGGCACATTGCACCGCACTTCAGGAAGGCTGCAAATAAATTAGAAAAACTTCACAGAACCTATTCCTTAAATGAGCACTCCGAGATATGGCTGAATTTATGAAAAATCCAGATGGTGTGCGTTGGCCTAATGACTTGAAACAAAAATAAAAATATAATTACACGCTCAAGGACTCAAAGTTTCATTCCCTTAAATAGAAGCCGATTTTACTAGAACATAGCAAGTTTAAACTCTGCAAGTTGGCAGAGTCAAGGGAAGCTTTGAATCACAGAATTAAAATTAATTTTAAATAAGGCGTGCCGGTGCTCGCAGCGGGTGGAAACAAAGCGTGCCTAGTCTGGGGCATGAGACCTTTTACTTGAAAGTGCCTGGTCCTGGCTGGCTTTATTCCTCATACACTGCGGCTTAGAAGGACGGATGCCGAAAGTGGCCAAACACCGAAACCCTCTTCACGGATGTTTGTGCAGCCAAACATTACAGTTCAAAAGGTACTGCGTTTTATAACGAATCTTGGTTGCTATGGAGACATCATCCGGATTTATTTCCATTTTGTAAAGGTGGCTTATGGGTTGGACAAGACGCATCTATCTCTAAAACAGTGGAACTGGGCACTGTGCTCTACTGAACTGACATGGGATGACTGAGTCGAAAGCACCAGCAGGCCGCTACACGCCCCTTCCCCTCAGGTTCGTATCCGATCCAGGATGGCATTTATTCACATCTATCCTGGTCAATGTTTAGGAAACTTGACTAGTACTTTACATAAAAATCACATCAACACCACCGCTAGGTAGTGTCAAAGCCAGCACGGCTCAAGATGCCTTGGGTGTTGGCTTCCCAAGACTTGTGGCTGATGGCTGGTAGGAATGCATTAAAGGTGAGAGGGGATGTACGATGCGGGGGAGAGCCCAGGACGATAACTATTAAGTGATCATAAAAGTACCTTTATTCACCTTACTGTAAAGACTTGCACAAATCATGTCAATTGCAGCTGCAATGCTTATGTCTGTAGTGGGCGTGTGTGGAGAAAAGACCATTGATAGCATCCTGTAGGATGTGCCTGACCTTCCAGGAAGGTTATGAACCACAATGTTTAAAAGAACATGCTAAACAAGACACCATCAGCCTTACCCTGATAGCTTAGACAGAAGACTTGTCTGCCTCTGACCTCCCTTATGTTAAAATAGATGGAGAGTAGGACAAAGTAAACCCTGGCACTGCAAATCCACCCTCAACAACCACAGACTCTTTTAGATCAGGGCTAAGGATCATTGCCTCAGCAGAGGATGAACAAGGGTGGGGAAAGAAGACAGAAAAAAACATTTCTTCACTTAGGGCCTAATTCTTATCTAGTTCGGAAAGCATTCCGACCGAATCGGTTCCGGAATGCTTTCCGGACGACTCGGATCGGAGATTCCGATTGAGCGAGTATGATGCATCCGGAAATGATTTGGTCGGGCTCTCATTCACTTCAATGGGAGCCTGTGTTCCGAACGAGAACACAGGATCCCATTAAAGATTTGGGGAAAATTGTGCACCCTGTGGCGGGCATCCCATGGTGCCTGCCACACTGTACATGGTTGGAAAGGGGGGTCCCTTGGGTACCCCCTCAGGACCGATTCGGAAGGCCCCGGGTGAAGGGGCGCCTGCTATGGGCCCCCAAAGACAGATTCCAGCAGCCGATTCGTTCAGGAGAAACCGATTCGGAATGGTGTCCGAATCGGTCATCGTACTCTCTAGTTTGAAAACTGAGTCCATAGAGCTCTACGATTCAGCTCCGTAAGATGCAACCTGTTCGAATGCCTTTCGGAACCGATTCGGACAGCCTTACCGGTTTTCCAGGCATCGTACTTGGTCGTTCAGAAGTGTGTCAGATTCGGTCAGAAACAAGGGCTCCGGATCGGATCCGGCAAACCGGAATCTGATTAGGAGCCCTCCCAAACTACATCGGAATTGACCCCCAAGATGAAAACCTGAAAAGTATCAGAGATCAAAAAAGGAAGACATTCTCACCACAACTTACCTTAATGTGATTGCAGACAGTAAAGGAACATATTTCTACTGGTAAAAAAACTGCTGTACCTCTGGGCTTATAGTATGCTGGGGTACCAAGGTGTATGGACTTGAGTGACTACCCGTCAGTGCCCTTACATACTTATGTAAGGGCAATCGAGGGGTATGCACTGCACATTGCAGTGCTCACTCTGCAACTTCGCAGAATTCTTCTGAATTTTCATATTATTCCAGGGAAAGAAACTCCGCCAATTCCATCCATCCCTAACAGACTATTCTGCCTTGAAGAGATTATTTATTACAAGTGAGGGGTCCAGGAAGTAACCGGACAACACAAGCATTGGCAAAGTCAATAGGCCAAGCCTTTGGGCCCTACTGGCTTTGCCAGTGGTTTTAGCCATGCTGCACAGTATCCCTCATGATGGGCAGGATGACTAATAAGCAGGAGGGGGAAAAAAGCCTACATGGCCAGCTGCGTATTTTGGTAGGCGCCTGAACCCAGCATATGCATGTCTACAAACGATGCAAGTGTTTATTGTGTGTTTATAGCTCTGATTTGTATCCGCAAACAATCAAAAAAGTAAAAAGAGCGGGGGCAGAAAGAAAGCGGGTGAGGACAAAACACAGATGGGAGAAGAAATATGCAGGGGGGAGGAAGCAATACGGAGGAAGCAACACAGAGGGCAGTCGGACACAACAATGGGGTGCCCAGGAAGAAGAAACATGGAGGGCAGGAGTGGGCGTAGGAACACGGAAGGTGTGGGAGAGAAGCAAATAGACAGCAATATGGGGGTCAACTAACAAGAAAACGCGCAAAATGGAGTTAAAGCACACAGAGGAGCTAAAGTTATATAAAAGTGAAAGCGTACGTAAGAGCGGCTCGAAAGAAAAGTTGTGGAAATTATATTTTCATATTGTTATACAAAGAAATTTGCTGGGAGAAGTCGGAAAACACAGGGAAATGCATGCACTCTCATGGAGTGCTTTTAGAAAAAGTAAAAAAAGACCCAAAAAAGTAGACTTTTGTGGAAGGATAAAAGGAGCCAATCAGAGAGATGACAAACAGGCTGCGATCCATACAATGGTTAAATAATAGATGGACGGGTTACAAAAAATGAAATCAAAGAATAGAAAGCAAGGCATGACAAAAAGCCGATGGAAAGCAGTAGGCGGAGTTGCTTTCAAAGACAGCTATGGGCCTGTTCCCAGTAAGTCGTTTGCAACCAGAAAGGGTAGGACGCAATGTCCCGCTTCAGGGTTGATTAAGCATCCTTGTAAAAATATGCTATTTAAGACGGAAACGTGCTGTTCAAAAGGCAAAGGATGATGAGCCTCTGCACAAGTGAGTTAAACATTTAAGGCTTTATAGCCAGGGGTTCAACATCTAGAGCAGTTTCCCTCTGCAAGAAAGGAAGGCAGCAAAGAACGGTTACTACATTCCAGTGGAATGTTCATTTAAGGTTGAGAAGAAAGAAAAAATTAAAGATTGATTGATGAATGTCTAACCCTTCCAGTGGTTACTGTTAGGATCACAGCGTACAGCACGGTCACAGAGTAGAGCTAAAAAGAGTTGAGACAGACAACTTTCAGAACAAGCATTTGCAATGTAATAGGTCTCGCATTTGTGAGAGTTTGAGCAATTGGCAGTGTAAATGACGATGCCTTTAAAAAAATATATGTTTTGAAAACCTGCAAGCAGCGTAAACACGCACTTTGTACTTCTAGACCGTACTTCCGAGAAGCAAGGCTAGCAGTAAAAGAGGCGCCGTTACTGCCAGCCTCAATTCTCGTAGGCAACGACTATAAGTACAAAGTGTGTGTTTATGCACCGCTTGCAGGTTTTCAAAACACATAAATTAAAGGCATTTTCATTTACAATGCCAATAGCTCAAACTCCCGCAAATATGAGATCTAATGCATTGCAAATGCTTGATGAGCTTTGAGACGGAGGCGGCAGCAGCCATAGTAAGGCAGGGACCCGTGACGCCAGGGCGTGGAGGGAGGAGGAGGCAGCTGCAGCCAAACCAGACCTCAGACTTTAAATGCACAGCAAATGTGGTAAGATAAGAGCAAGATTTACAGCCCTGTTTACAACAGAGCTCTGTAAACCATGAGCACTGGTCTCGAGTGCTCCAGCTTAAAGAAAGAAATTGTGCTCACAATTTCCGAGTAACAACGCAAGTAACAGGGGCAGTCTTTGAAAACGGGTGGAGCTTTTAAAGCCCTTACCAT
This sequence comes from Triturus cristatus, assembly GCF_964204655.1. Lineage (NCBI taxonomy): Eukaryota > Metazoa > Chordata > Amphibia > Caudata > Salamandridae > Triturus > Triturus cristatus. The sequence continues at coordinate 1,360,519,329 of NC_140590.1, forward strand.
AATACAGCTTGTCTGGCAGAGACAGTGCAAGTGCTGCCTAGGCGAGACCTAAAAACACTTGTAACTTGGATGCAAGTAAAAGCACTAGAAGCTAACAGTGCACAACAAACAATTTTCAGGGACTGAACCAATGACTACAGTAATTATAAAACAGGGGTTCAAGCAAGCTTTTAAAACAGAGATAATGCAGGCAAGCCAGAACCATCTGCAATTGTAACAATGTAGAGGATGGAGGATAAAATTAACTGTCCACCCCTCTGCAACTTACTGCACATCGCAGATCAAGCCGCATGTAGACGTCAGGGCAGTGAAGAAGAAAGACGAGAAGCAGAAGCTAAACAAACCGCTCACATCTTTTACACAGTGCCTATGAGGGCAAACCCCTCAACATCAAAAGAGGTTTACTACAACTCTATGGAATGAGGACAGCAACCTTCTGTTAGTTCCTGACTTACACACTGTTCACGGGACATTTAAGAGCAACCTCAGCACAGGCACCAATTCAGTTGATAATTCAACCTGCAGCATTTTGGACCGACTGTAGGCACCCAAACTGATCATGTGGAAGGCCCGCCTCAAGGGCATTCCCATAGTGCAGGTGAATTAAAACAGTGTATAACGGGCTTGTTAAGACCTGGCGGGATGAATGCTGGATAATTACAGATATCTTTTTCATTTGATTGAGCTTGTAAATTAACAAAGCTTTGAAGACGAGGTGTGCGCCTGCCTAACTTTAGTGTGTACAGAGACACTAAACTCAAGAAACTACTCTGACTTACCGTCAAATCAAGGATTACAGACAAAAAGTTTCAATTGATCCACTTTCAAGAACAGATAAAAATATTGAATCAGGTTTTCCAGGCTAAGATCGTCTGGGGCGTTAGCTGTAAATCAGTAAACAGATCAAAAGTTATGAGTTCAGCAGTAGGTTTCATGAGACATGACTAGATTACAAAGACTTCAGGGGTGGTGTTTTCTTTCAGGATATCCACCCTAATCACAATGATCTCTAGCTCAGAAAATTATGCAAGCATGTCACAAACTTTCCTAGTGGGATGGAAAATGGAAAGAGAACAATAAGGAGACTATAGTACAGTGATAATCTGAAAGAGGTCTTTCAAAAAGTTTAGGGAGAGGACAATGCGATGGAAGAAATATAATCCCTTGGTTTTGAGGATTTTCGATTTATATATGGTTAACTGCGAGTCAGGCATCTCTAAGCTCTGCTCAGCGAGTTTTAATTTTAGAATGTTTAACTCGGGGCAGACCCAGTTGTTACAAGTAGTTTGGTATTAAGTGGTTTGTTTTTTGGTTGGCAATGCTGACTCAAGGATGGACAGAATACGGTCATTGATGGAGTCAAGTTAACATCTTAGGACCCCCGAACTCTCGGAGATGATAAATGGGGGTATTGCTAACTTACGTTGGGCCCAACAAGGGCGAGGCCGTAAGCTTTCCAGATGCCTGTCATGCACTATTACGTTTGTTTTTTGTTAGAAGTGAGGAAAAGAAAAACTGGAAGGGATGACCAGAAGATCCATCCATACCAATTGGATAGGTTCCCTCAGGGAAACTTTGTCCAATGTGGACCATATGAGTTCTAGCAGACTATCTTGCTTCGTGAGTAGCTTTTTCACTCAGTAATCTTAAATAAACCAATTCTAGTTTTGTTAGAGGTTTAAAGTTTGAGTTGGAAAGTTTCTCAAACCAAACATTAAATCACCAAAGATTAAGATAACAGTGAGGTTAAGTTTTTCAGCAGCGAATCAACTCATAGTATCAACTAGAGAGACCATGATGTCAAGAGTTGAGTCAGGAAGCCATTGAATATGCAAAAGTAAGATCTGACATTGTTCAAGGTGCAGGAAAAAGCAACTATCTTACAATTAGTAATAGGTAGCATTTTATGGGTTAAGGGGGGCCAGGGACCAGTGAGCTATCATGGTCCATCAACTCTGTTTTCTCTAATTGATCATAAAATCTTAAAATTACTGGGGACAAGTTGGGCTAATAGGCGGCTGGAGTCAGGGCCGAACTGGGAACCAAAACCAGCCCTGGCAAGGTGCTCGGCTGGCCTGCCCCCACCCCCCCGGGGCTAGGGCGTGCCGCCGAGCTCTTTGCCAGGGCCAGTTTTCGACCGTTTTTGTTACAGGGCTGATTTCTGCAAAAACAGCCATGTAACAAAAACGGCCCCCACCCATGCGGCGCACCGGGGGATTGCCCGGTGCCCGCTACGGCCAGTCCGGCCCTGGCTGGAGTCATGTGTGAGCCACATGTCTAAAATGCAGAGAAAATCCAAAGAATGGGTGTCAAATAGGTCAGCAATTTCAGGCCTATATTTAACTGCTGATCTAACATTACATAGTATGGAATTAAGTGTCTGAATATGAGTATGCTAATGGTAGGCATGGGAACTAACTCTTCAAAGTGGGATGGCATGAGATAAATTTAATAAGGGTAGAGTTCAAATCCTTTCTGTTGGAACGTAAGATAACAAGAATTTAGAGGAAGAAGCCAGTAAACAAAATATTTTAACTTAGATTTAAGATGAAGGTATGTTAGCGGATATGGGGGCAAGCTGGCTTGCCGCAGGTCACGGCTGATCACAGACGTGCACAGACTGGCTTGCCTTTGGCACTCCTTCACAGCTCCAGCCATTAACCACTTTGCACGTTCTCAATGCAGGTGTGTTTATATACCCCACTGAGCCTCTGCACATGGCGAAAATCAAAAACTGGACCGCAAAATATTAAGATGGTATTCAAGATATGGAACGCAAGTAAGGTGGCATCTTTAATAAAGAAGGAGGACGAGCAGTGAACTCTTAAACACACTTTGTAATGATAGAGTGACAGCATTAAGGCCAATCAAACATCTCTAACTAAAAAAGTGCAAGGTGGCACACTGGGAACCAAGAAGCATGGGTAAAAAAATAGTCAATTTAAAGTAAAATGCAAAGCATGCTTTTATTTTACTTTTCTCTTCATACTCACTTTTCATTTATTTACCACTCTCCTAAACACTGCCATCTTATCCATTTGTGTGCCGAACTGAGCTCTGGCTGTAACTTAGTTTAGACAAGTAAAAAACATAAGTTGTGAAATTGCTAAACTTATTATGTACGAGTGAATGGATGTCATGAGCCAGTTGGGGCTGTTTAATGCTTAACCCCTTCGATGCGCATGACGCAGCGGTTCCGTCATGCGCATCGGTTGCGCTGTGCGGATGACGGAACCGCTCCGTCATGGCCCCGCCCGCGCACGAACCCTTCAGTACAGCTCGGTAATCCGCGCCGCGCTGAAGGGGTTAATGATGTTCCTGTACTAACTTTAGAAGCATGTAATTGATCATAAAGTAGGAATCTCGTAGGCGCACTGGTGGTAGGGGTAGAGGGAGGGAGGCGGAGGGTATTGGAGGAAGCAGCGTGAATTATAATGTATCGGAAACGATGTTGTGTTATTGATGCTGCATATGTTATTGCTGGTTGAAAATCAATAAAATAAATTTAAAAAAAAAAAAAAAAAATGAGTCAGTTGGGGCTGCTCATGGTCTGGGCCAGGCTTCCATTCTGGATCAGCTAGAACCTCTCTCCAGCGAGGAACAAGCATTGAAAATGCAACAGGTCTCGCCTTTGGTTAAGTTAAAGCCATTTGCTTTGCTAATGGTATTGTATAGCAAGGCAAATGGCTTTAACTTAATAAAAGGCAAGACCTATTGCATTTTTAATGCTTGTTGATTAAAAGAATTCATTGCAATCCGTATTTGCAAAACGTGTTTGTTGAACAAATAACCAATGCTGCTTTAGGTATGGCTAAAAGCACTTGCTTAGTCTTCTTACATTTGCGTATTTTTTATATTTCTGTGGCTCTGACTAATAATGAAGGATGACCGCCTTCGATGTCGTGGCCTGCTAGTATACCCAACCTTTTCTTTTTAGGCTGGCGCCCATGTTTGGGAGGGCACAGGGTGAGAACCCAATGACTGCTGTCCCATATAAGCTTATCAATGCATTCAGAGCAGTCATGAGACGCAAAGAAGGCTCGCGAGTTAAAACAAAAGGAGTCCGCGTGGGGGCTATAAACTGCAGAATCAAAGAAATATGAAATGGCAATAAGCGGCTTGTAGAGAATGTGAGAGACTTCTAGACATTGAGTAGGGTGTCCCCCACGCTTTGAAAGGTTGCAAACCCAAGACTGCTGACACTTCAAACGTAGGGTGCATTAATTATCAGCGGAACAGGACTGACTCCTGAGTGGAGACACTGCAGCACCCAGGCCCTCTGATCTGTCTCGTTTACAAAATGTTTGTGAAATGTATTTTCGCCTGATGCCCCCTGAAGGCACACCCAGTACACTCTTATGTTGGGTGACCCCGGGTCGCAAGTAATGGCTGCAAGGTAAGTGATTGAGAAAGGCTTGTCTGACTAGGACCCTTGGAGTCCTCCCTTCGCATTCCTAAATTCTGTGAAGGAGGCTGCTTTTGCTCGCGCAGGGGTGGAGGGAGGGGGGAGGATGCCTCTCCGAGTGCAGATGATACACAGTTTCCTTGTAGAAAGCTTTGCTTCTCTCTCCTCCCATTCTCACTAAACACGCCTTAACCAGGACACTGGCAGCTCAAAAGCATGGGAGGAAGCAAAAAAAAAAAAAAAAAGAAAAAACACTGGAAAAAATTATGACTCCTTACCTATGGTGTTTGAAAACACGAGGTTGGACGACAACTTTTCAGGTTAACTCAGGCTGTTGAACGTAATATGTGTTATGCACTTGGGTGTAAGTGCGAGTGTCCTCGCCTGCATGGTCGATACCGACGGGGTCTGTTTGATTTGTGAGATTATGTGTTATCCTTTTAATCCGATTTTATTGATCTGACACTGTTAACCGATGGGGAGGGTGAACCTGAGGTGATTGCTTCCTGTCTCCCATCGTGCTTGCCTCAGAGGGCACATAGGCGGCTGTCCTCAGGGGCCGCGCGCCTGATGTATGCTCCTGTGCGCTCATCAACATTTCATGTAGGGTTTTTCAGTGCTAAAGACAGTCCCGCTCCCGCCCTGCATGACTGAAGCATGCAGCAGGCAGCTGGCGCACTGAACTTTCTCTTAATTATTACAGCGTGTAGCAGGCGGAGGGAGTCCTGGGATGCGGGGAAGCTCTGAGGGGTGCAGCGGCCTGTTGGATACAGCGCGCCGGCAAGAGAGGGTTGGCGTCGTTCTCGCGCTCTGTGTGTTTTTTGCCAGATCTGTGCCTCCGATGTTTTGAGGAAAGGGTCCCTGGCAGCAGAGAATAAAGAACAAGTCAATGGAGCATAATCACGTCTACAACACCTCGCTTCTTTCTCACAGCAAGTATGGCTGTGGCTTGGGGTCCGCACCTGTGATCTATTACAGCATACTGCTCTGCCTGGGGCTGCCAGGTGAGTCTTCGTTTTGTGTACATTGTCATTGGGTTGGTTTGGTTATGTGAACGCAGAGAGCAGACAAAACAATCTTCCCACAGAGTCTTTGACCTTTGTGTTAGGAAGCAGATTAGAACATGTTGTTTCAGCGCCACGAAGCCCCTTGAGGTGAATATGTGCTTTGTAAATCAATGTCATGTTATGTTACGCTGTTAAATTACTGTACTTTGTGTCATTTTATGTTATCCTGTGTTAGCTTATGTTTAGCTGTGCTGTGTTGTGTTATGTTAAATTGTGCTATGTTATCAATTTATGTGCATTAAATTGAGAGTCGCCTCTGTTGGGACTGGCGTTAGCTTGGCAGGGAAAGGCATATGTTCTGCTAAAATCATTGAGCCATCTAAGGAAGGGCATCCAACAGTTTAGAGTGACATACCTGCATGTCGGTCTGATAGAGGACATATTATTCAGGGTTGTGTGTCTACAGAACTGGCAGCTGTCTGTTTATGGAACTGACGTGAAAATTGAAAGCAAGTTATTGAGGTTCTGAGAAAGATCTCTTCATTGTGTTGGAAAATAAAAATACAGCTTTGGACTTTTGCCCTCAGTCAGTTAGAGAAGTACTGAGCCCTGTGCCAGCGTTCTCCTCGTGAATATGAGGGCGAAAATCATTGAACGTGAGCGCCGCCCGGATGGGCGCAGTAAAGTTCGCGCTATAAGGTATGAGCTGGACTTCAGGAATGGGCACCGTCTTGCTCTCTGCAACCTGTTAACAAGTGGATGCCTGCATGTTTTTGCTGTCAGTTCCCCCGGGGCACAAGCAGGCACCCACTTCTGTCAGGACAGCTGATCGCAGCAAAAAGACAAAAGTGAATGCCTGCTTGTGCCCTGGAGGAACTGACAGCAAAAATAAAAGAAAGGCACACACGAAGCGGCTTTTTCGTTGCTATGACAACGAAAGATTCACAAGATGGCGTCGGACTGTCCACGGTCCGACAGACACGCGCATGCTGTCTGCTATGGACAAATGGCAAGAGCAGCCATGTTTGTCCATGCAGACGCGTGCACGCAAGCCCTTCGCAGAATTGATTCCAAAAGGTATTTGCATGCGCTGCTTTTGCTAGGCGAGACCTAAAAATGGTGGCAAAGCCGGGGAGGGAGGTGGGACATACTTCTTCTCATCATCAACAAAGTTCTTTATATGATTTTAAAAATAAAATCATAAAAGAGTCAAATATAATACATAACAGATATATTGCATTAAAGGAGTGACGCCCATTAAAACTAAAAAATAAAATTATCGATAACATGGTAACACAGTTGCATCCAGAGGAGCTCGATCCGTGTAAAGTGAGGCGCATCAAAAGATGTAGTACATTTGTACACGGTAAAAGCAATCCCAGAAATATGCAACAAGTGTTACAATTAAGAAGAAAAACATGGAACACTCCTTAACCTTCCATAGATTTCCTGTGTCTAAGAGCCATTTTTAAAAAACAGCATACACGATAACAGACGTTTGGGCTGCCTAACGACTGTAAATACAACAAAGCATCATTACATTTCTGGAACATTTCAGGATGTGTTTAAAACAGATTAGGAAGAGAGTTTGGGAAAATTTACAAAAAAAACATAAAATGCATTAGTGATTGTTCTGCAGCCCCATCACAAGGGCGGACTTGTAGGTGATTCATTCAGACCGTAGATTCATCAGGGAAACACAATAAATGCCCTTCTGTGCCAGCCCAGAATCTAAAGAGTAGTAACTATTTCCATCGTGAGAGCTCCAACTGCAGACAAGCCATCTCTCCCGAGGCTAAAAACATTTAAAAATCATTCTTTGGGTGCTAACTAAAAAAAACCTTCATTCTTTGTAAGAAACAAAATTCTGCATGCCAAGATTTCACCAGCCCCTCAGACTTTTTTTTATTGTCCGGGGCAGTGAACATTTCCAAGAGACCTATATCATTGAAATCCTTTTTAATATACCTCAGCCAAGGAATTTACAGATCCTTGACAAGGCTAAGGCAATCAAGAACAACCTCCCTGATAACACTTAGGCTATCACTGGTCCATATCCAAACCCACAGCACAAGTGGTGCCAACTTAATGGAGTGCAAAACATATTGCAAATTAAGCTCAGAATGCAGAATAAAATTGGAGCTAGTAGGTGGGAGATTCAAAATCCGTATGCTTATCAGATTTTCCTCAACTTGAATAGGGGAGGTATTATGAAACCCCCACACCCCTGCTCCTTATGTATCTTGAAATAGGAAAAGCCATGGCCTGCTTTCCGCACAAGGTTAAATGAAGAAGCTGCCGCCCTGCTCAGTTTCAAATGAGCAGTGTTTGCCTGTGGCTGCCAGGAGTGATGTACTAAAAGCAACCCTGAGGTAGCTAAAGTTCTGCACAGAGCTCAAAGACTGATCTGCAATCCATAGGCAACAGATGTTCTTTTTCATAGGGCCGCATGCAATGATATGGAGTTCCCAAAATTGGTTGACAATGTCTAAATTCCCTATGAAAGCACCAAACGATGCACCCAAAATCGCAGTACGCCTGGGATGCTTGCCATTGAAACAGCATTGTTCAAATAGAACAACATGGGGCAAACATTAGCTATTTGTGGGACATCTCTGGTGGCTACAGGCAAATAGCTGCTTAACTTATCAATATAAATGATAAAGAGCAAAGGGGCTAAAATACACCCCTGGCGAACCCCACTGGATAGAGAACAATTCTCAGTAGTTTCATCTACACAGCCATATCGTACCCTGGCCCCCAAATTCTCATGCAGGGTATACAAGAAAGTCTATTACAAAATGGTTCAATACCGGAGGGTCAAAGGGAACATTTTTGAGACCGCACAGGATTATATCCCCAAATAAAGTATTACAAACACTAGGAACCCTGGGGTCTAAAATAACAAAAGGAAAGAAGTAAAGGTGGTGTGTGAATAAGAAACAAAAGCCCAATGCACTTAGTGAAAGGGCAATCCCTTTAGGAACGTAATCCCTCACTCACCCTAGGTGACATGCTTCATCATATGGGATTCTCCTCCCAGAGAAAAATCCTAGTTTCTCTGGGGGCTACAACCCCCTCAATGAGAGGGAGGAGCTCAGGGATGACTGACAAAAACAATGAATACACGATGTGCTAATTAATACAGGAAATTGGTTCACCAACAAGATCTGGTAGTGATAGAACCAAGACCAGACCACCACATGTCCAGTCGGTGAGTCTGTGTTTCTAAACAAAGAGCGGAACAACTCGAAGTAACTATACTTCGTATATAATAATGCCATGGTAAATGACCAGACCTACCAAAGAGGATTTATAAGGTAACCGCCTTCATGAAATCATAATGTGAATTAAAAAATGAAAAAAGAAGGACGGTGTGCGCACAGCATAGGAGATTAACAAAGGAGCCTACCTCTCCGTCGGGGAACCGGGCCGGAATGAGCCTGCAGCCGGAGGTCCCGCGGGGCTGGACGGAGTAAGGTTAAGAAGAGATGTGTCATCAAAATTGGGCCAATCAGGGGACCCGTTTCTCAAGCAACGTATGGGAAGAACCAATCGATGGCGCTTTACCGCCCGTGTGCCTGTTGCCACGGAGACCGGTGTGCAGCTGACGGTTGGAAGCAAGCTGTCAGAAGAACGTAGGAATGCGCGCCAGGAATAATTAAGGGAATTGGTGACAGCGCTCATTGCCGGTGTTCGATGGTTAAACAGGGGAGTATGGGAAACAGAAAGCGTGACACTGCCTTTGTGTCGCATGGTGTTTCCAATGGACAAAATAAAATAAAATAAAAATATGCTCATGCTGGAAGACGAAATGTCGAATCCAACACGGAGACGAGCTAGTTGAAAACGACACTAGCTTCTTAAGGAGAGTCGCTCCGTCAATGCAAGCTCACATCTGGGAATATATGTGAACTGATGCTGTAGCTACAATTTGTACAACACGGCGGAATCTAGTTGAAAAAGCACTAGCTGCGCCGAAAAGAACTTGGCAAAAAAAAATTTAATAATAACTCTTGGCAAAAGAATGACTGAACAGAAAAGTGCTCTGATGCCATAAACTATCGATATCTGGAAAAGACAAGATAGCAAGAGACTGTTAGGGGAAAGAGAAGTCAATGTTGACAAGCAGCCTAGAAGTATAAGACATGTGGCATGTGTATGGTAGCCCAATAAAAGTGTGAAGCAGCAATAGTTCAAAAGGTGAACCTTATAGGTGATGCCCACATGCACAGTTTGAAAGATGGGCCCAAAGAGTAAACTAAAGCCGCCAAATTAAAGGGACAACCATGGAATATCGTCATTGAGTCCTTGAACATGCGTCTTCAGCTTGTACACCCACCTTTGCTCACGTTTAAATAGAAAAGAAGAGCAATAAGTCAGATGGGGTGGTATGAAAGGTTTGTCGAGGACAGTCCAATGTAGGTCATTGGGAACATGATTGACCGCTAGAAAGTGGTTGGTAAGTTTGGTAGAGGAACGACCACACCGTATAGTGCTTTTATGTTCCAAAATACGGGTTTTTATCCGACGGGTGGTCATTCCAACGTATCTTAACCCGCACGGGCAAGTAATCAGATAGATCAAATTAGAGCTGTTGCAGTTGCTGTGGCTTCTGAGAGTCCACGGTCTGCCAGTGCCAATGTCTATCTCTTTAGTTACAGAAGTGTGGCTACATGCCGCACAAGAACCACATGGGTAATGGCCCACAACCGGTGGTAGACCCCACAAAGTATGTTGAGTGCCTGTTTGATTAGTGCGTGGGCGAGTATGGACCAATTGATCTCTGATGTTGCTGCTGCGTTTAAACGCAAAAAGAGGTCTAGGCAACCCTACATGACCTATGTTCAGTATCTTCCAATTAGATAAGATGATTTTTTTAATTTGATTGGAGAATTGACAATAGGTATGTACACAGGTAAGCCTGCTCTCAGATGTATTGGGGACCTTAGGTTCTAGAAGAGTCTCCCGATTGTTATTCGCGGTGCGTTTAGACGCTCTGCGGATCAAATGTTTAGGATAATGTCTAGCCAGTAGTTGTCTGGATAGATTGCTCGCATGCTCCTTGTATTTATCAGTTGTCGAGCAATTCCTTTTGAGACGTAAAAACTGGCCAAAGGGCAAATTGTCCCGCAATGCCCGCGGGTGGAAGCTGTCATACTTCAAAAGAGCGTTCACCGCCATGGGTTTCCTGTACAGCTCAGTGCTCAGGCCACCATCAAACGGGGTTATCAGAATGTCAAGAAAGGGTAGCTGAGTCTTAGAGTACTCACAGGTAAAGTTCAGAAAGGGATCACAGCTGTTAAGCCAGTTCTTAAAAGCCAGCAATGAGGATTGTGGTCCATGCCATATTACAAACACGTCGTCTATGTACCTCTTCCATGTCCTTATTTGATTTCTGTATGGATTGTTGGTACTAAGCACATGTTGTTCTTCAAAGACGTGAACATACAGATTCGCCAGGCTGGGAGCAAAAATGCTCCCCATTGAAGTGCCTGACACCTGCAGAAACAGCTGCTCCTCAAATTGAAAAAAATTCTCTTTCATGGCTAGCTTCGCACATGACATTATAAATGAAACAGGAGTGATGGAGTCTGGTGGATTAGCCAACAGGAGAGATTCGATGACATCCAAAGTATCATCCTGCGGAATGCATGTATATAGTGACTCTACATCAAATGAGACTAAGAATTCTGTTTCACAATCAAAGGACAAATCTTTGAGTAGGATCAGAATGTCCTTGGTGTCCTTGAGGTACGTGGGCATTTCGGCCACAAATGGACGTAAGAAGTGGTCTACAAAAGCCGACAATGGTTCCAATAAGGACCCTAGTCCTGAAATGATGGGGCGACCAGGAGGGGGACTCACATTCTTATGTACCTTAGGCAAAATATAAAAATAAGGTACAATGGGCGAGGTGTTAACCAAATATTGAGCTTCATTGGAAGTGATCCAACCATTAGTGCTGGCTTCATTCACTAGGACCTGAATGGTCTTTAGTAAACGTTTGGTGGGATCTTGAGCGAGAGGTTGATAGAAGTTGGTGTTACCCAACTGTCTCAAGCATTCGGAACGATAAGCGGTGGTATCCATAATGACTGTGGCACCACCCTTATCTGCCGGCTTGATCATGATGGTGTCGTCAGAGGTGAGAGAACGTAAGGCTAGACGCTCTGACTTGGTAAGGTTTTGATATTGGCGGCTACCTGAAGCACAGGTGGAAGACACCTGTGAGGTGACCGCTTTTTCAAACGTGAGTACCTGTGGAGGGACTTGACTGGGCAAGGGATTAAATGTAGATTTATTGCGCAAGCCCGTGTTCAAGTCTTGGTCATCGGAAGAGGTACTGAGTTCTGCGCGAAAAAAGAAATTCAGGCGGATCTTTCTGAAGAACAAAGCGAGTTCTTGATTAATAGAGAACAGATCACCTTTAAAGGAAGCAACAAATCCTAATCCTTTGTTCAAGAGGGACATTTCATCTCGAGCTCGAGAGAGACTCCAGTGGTCCCGAGCACGAGCACAACTTAGTCATCAATTTATCCAAAAGAGTTCTCACACAGGATGAAATGTCCCTCTTGAACAAAGGATTAGGATTTGTTCCTTCCTTTAAAGGTGATCTGTTCTCTATTAATCAAGAACTCGCTTTGTTCTTCAGAAAGATCCGCCTGAATTTCTTTTTTCGTGCAGAACTCAGTACCTCTTCCGATGACCAAGACTTGAACACGGGCTTGCGCAATAAATCTACATTTAATCCCTTGCCCAGTCAAGTCCCTCCACAGGTACTCACGTTTGAAAAAGCGGTCACCTCACAGGTGTCTTCCACCTGTGCTTCAGGTAGCCGCCAATATCAAAACCTTACCAAGTCAGAGCGTCTAGCCTTACGTTCTCTCACCTCTGACGACACCATCATGATCAAGCCGGCAGATAAGGGTGGTGCCACAGTCATTATGGATACCACCGCTTATCGTTCCGAATGCTTGAGACAGTTGGGTAACACCAACTTCTATCAACCTCTCGCTCAAGATCCCACCAAACGTTTACTAAAGACCATTCAGGTCCTAGTGAATGAAGCCAGCACTAATGGTTGGATCACTTCCAATGAAGCTCAATATTTGGTTAACACCTCGCCCATTGTACCTTATTTTTATATTTTGCCTAAGGTACATAAGAATGTGAGTCCCCCTCCTGGTCGCCCCATCATTTCAGGACTAGGGTCCTTATTGGAACCATTGTCGGCTTTTGTAGACCACTTCTTACGTCCATTTGTGGCCGAAATGCCCACGTACCTCAAGGACACCAAGGACATTCTGATCCTACTCAAAGATTTGTCCTTTGATTGTGAAACAGAATTCTTAGTCTCATTTGATGTAGAGTCACTATATACATGCATTCCGCAGGATGATACTTTGGATGTCATCGAATCTCTCCTGTTGGCTAATCCACCAGGCTCCATCACTCCTGTTTCATTTATAATGTCATGTGCGAAGCTAGCCATGAAAGAGAATTTTTTTCAATTTGAGGAGCAGCTGTTTCTGCAGGTGTCAGGCACTTCAATGGGGAGCATTTTTGCTCCCAGCCTGGCGAATCTGTATGTTCACGTCTTTGAAGAACAACATGTGCTTAGTACCAACAATCCATACAGAAATCAAATAAGGACATGGAAGAGGTACATAGACGACGTGTTTGTAATATGGCATGGACCACAATCCTCATTGCTGGCTTTTAAGAACTGGCTTAACAGCTGTGATCCCTTTCTGAACTTTACCTGTGAGTACTCTAAGACTCAGCTACCCTTTCTTGACATTCTGATAACCCCGTTTAATGGTGGCCTGAGCACTGAGCTGTACAGGAAACCCATGGCGGTGAACGCTCTTTTGAAGTATGACAGCTTCCACCCGCGGGCATTGCGGGACAATTTGCCCTTTGGCCAGTTTTTACGTCTCAAAAGGAATTGCTCGACAACTGATAAATACAAGGAGCATGCAAGCAATCTATCCAGACAACTACTGGCTAGACATTATCCTAAACATTTGATCCGCAGAGCGTCTAAACGCGCCGCGAATAACAATCGGGAGACTCTTCTAGAACCTAAGGTCCCCAATACATCTGAGAGCAGGCTTACCTGTGTACATACCTATTGTCAATTCTCCAATCAAATTAAAAAAATCATCTTATCTAATTGGAAGATACTGAACATAGGTCATGTAGGGTTGCCTAGACCTCTTTTTGCGTTTAAACGCAGCAGCAACATCAGAGATCAATTGGTCCATACTCGCCCACGCACTAATCAAACAGGCACTCAACATACTTTGTGGGGTCTACCACCGGTTGTGGGCCATTACCCATGTGGTTCTTGTGCGGCATGTAGCCACACTTCTGTAACTAAAGAGATAGACATTGGCACTGGCAGACCGTGGACTCTCAGAAGCCACAGCAACTGCAACAGCTCTAATTTGATCTATCTGATTACTTGCCCGTGCGGGTTAAGATACGTTGGAATGACCACCCGTCGGATAAAAACCCGTATTTTGGAACATAAAAGCACTATACGGTGTGGTCGTTCCTCTACCAAACTTACCAACCACTTTCTAGCGGTCAATCATGTTCCCAATGACCTACATTGGACTGTCCTCGACAAACCTTTCATACCACCCCATCTGACTGATTGCTCTTCTTTTCTATTTAAATGTGAGCAAAGGTGGGTGTACAAGCTGAAGACGCATGTTCAAGGACTCAATGACGATATTCCATGGTTGTCCCTTTAATTTGGCGGCTTTAGTTTACTCTTTGGGCCCATCTTTCAAACTGTGCATGTGGGCATCACCTATAAGGTTCACCTTTTGAACTATTGCTGCTTCACACTTTTATTGGGCTACCATACACATGCCACATGTCTTATACTTCTAGGCTGCTTGTCAACATTGACTTCTCTTTCCCCTAACAGTCTCTTGCTATCTTGTCTTTTCCAGATATCGATAGTTTATGGCATCAGAGCACTTTTCTGTTCAGTCATTCTTTTGCCAAGAGTTATTATTAAAAATTTTTTTGCCAAGTTCTTTTCGGCGCAGCTAGTGCTTTTTCAACTAGATTCCGCCGTGTTGTACAAATTGTAGCTACAGCATCAGTTCACATATATTCCCAGATGTGAGCTTGCATTGACGGAGCGACTCTCCTTAAGAAGCTAGTGTCGTTTTCAACTAGCTCGTCTCCGTGTTGGATTCGACATTTCGTCTTCCAGCATGAGCATATTTTTATTTTATTTTATTTTGTCCATTGGAAACACCATGCGACACAGAGGCAGTGTCACGCTTTCTGTTTCCCATACTCCCCTGTTTAACCATCGAACACCGGCAATGAGCGCTGTCACCAATTCCCTTAATTATTCCTGGCGCGCATTCCTACGTTCTTCTGACAGCTTGCTTCCAACCGTCAGCTGCACACCGGTCTCCGTGGCAACAGGCACACGGGCGGTAAAGCGCCATCGATTGGTTCTTCCCATACGTTGCTTGAGAAACGGGTCCCCTGATTGGCCCAATTTTGATGACACATCTCTTCTTAACCTTACTCCGTCCAGCCCCGCGGGACCTCCGGCTGCAGGCTCATTCCGGCCCGGTTCCCCGACGGAGAGGTAGGCTCCTTTGTTAATCTCCTATGCTGTGCGCACACCGTCCTTCTTTTTTCATTTTTTAATTCACATTATGATTTCATGAAGGCGGTTACCTTATAAATCCTCTTTGGTAGGTCTGGTCATTTACCATGGCATTATTATATACGAAGTATAGTTACTTCGAGTTGTTCCGCTCTTTGTTTAGAAACACAGACTCACCGACTGGACATGTGGTGGTCTGGTCTTGGTTCTATCACTACCAGATCTTGTTGGTGAACCAATTTCCTGTATTAATTAGCACATCGTGCATTCATTGTTTTTGTCAGTCTCCTTTGTTGTTAGATGATCAGCTCATATGTTTATCACACTCGCTCATGATATGTAAGTACCCCATTCTTCAGTAGTCTTACATCTTCTTTCAGAGCGGTGTTCCTTCCTGAGCGGTTGCCAGGTGGAGGTCAAATTTCCACCCAGTTTTCACGGGTGAGTGGCCAATCTTTAAGTTATCAAATTCATATATTTTTATCACTTAGCATTTGTGACCAACTTCCTTACATCGATTCTCTTTTGTTTAGGTGATGTTTGAATTACAAGGAGACGTACACCCGACAAGCAACTTTGGGGTGGTTACGGTATCCTTTGTGGAGTAGTTCTTATACTATCCTGTCCTTTTTGCAGTAGCTAACCAGGTCCTGATGAAAGCCGAGCCTATTTAGGCGCCTTGGCTGAAACATGTCGACCATTGTCTCATACATTGTACCATTGGTTATATTGAACTAGTGGTTCTCACATTTCTTTTTAATCTAGCATCGGTACGGTGGTCTTAAGAGATTCTTCCTTGCCGTCCCGTGACTAGTTTTAACACACTCTTACTGCACTATATATTTTTTTATTAGCACTGCACCCCCCACTCACACCCAGCTCTTCATATTGTGGATTTAGTCCACCCTTTAGTGCAATATCAAAACATCCCTGAGCTCCTCCCTCTCATTGAGGGGGTTGTAGCCCCCAGAGAAACTAGGATTTTTCTCTGGGAGGAGAATCCCATATGATGAAGCATGTCACCTAGGGTGAGTGAGGGATTACGTTCCTAAAGGGATTGCCCTTTCACTAAGTGCATTGGGCTTTTGTTTCTTATTCACACACCACCTTTACTTCTTTCCTTTTGTTATTTTAGACCCCAGGGTTCCTAGTGTTTGTTATACAAGAAAGTCACCAAGGGGACACTCCACTCCCAGGTCCTATAAAATCAGCCATAATTTTGCCCAGTTGACCCTGTCGAAAGCCGTAGACATGTCCATATAGGCCAAGTACAGTGGGTAGCACCTGGTGATGGTGCGCTTCCCCACAATCAAATGCAGGTTCCGGCACTGGTCCACCATACCAAGCCCTGGACAAAAGTCATACTGACATGGGGACAGGACATTATTAAGACTAATCCAGGTCAGCAAACGATTAGAAATTACCCTCCCCAAACGTTTACTGAACTGTCAATAAGCGAAATGGGCCATTAACACTTTGGTGACCCACAGTACCCTTTTTTGAAGATAGGAACAACAGTTAAAAGTGACCATGAACTTGGTCACCTAGTACAAAAAGAATTGTTAAACAGAATAGTGAGCAAAGGCACTCCTATCTTAGTGCTACACTTAATGAGGTCAATGGGCATCCCATCTGTCCCAGGTGCTTTACCTGCCAAACTCTGCCTGATGGCTGATTCTACGTCTTTCAGGGAGACATGAAGTGGGGGGGAATTTCCCAAACGAACCCTCAAAAGGTCGTTATGAGTCTTAACCTCATCTGACCGATAGATTGCTGAGAAGTGCTCGACCCACTTCGCACCGGATACGTTACAGATCAAAAGGTGGCTAGGCGATGCATCCCTCTGGCTGAACCTATTTACAATCTCTCAATCTTTTTACTGTTATTACATGAGGCAGCCAGTACCAGCAGCTCCCAGTCCCCATTATTTAAATACTTTTTCTTGTTCTTGATGGTACAATAGTATACCCACCTAGCCTCCCACACCTTCTCCGAGTCTCTTGGATGCTCAGAGAGAGCTTTCCTTAGACAGGGGTTAGCCGTGGAGGAAGCTCCATCGAACCAATGTGGGCAGTCTGAGCCTGGACAGAAGGGTGTCATTAACTGACGTTTAATACTTGATCATAAGAGCTGGAAGGCTCCAAAAAGAACATCTCTTGTGTTCTCAGTGAGACAATCCATTAATACAGGCAAGTGTTTTTTAAGGAGAAGACAGAGCGCCTGCTTGAGGTCATAAATTAATAAAATCAATCTAAGCCCATCCCTTGAATGATGATTTATTTCAAAACTAGTTGCAGTCTAAACATAGTGGGTTATGGTACTCCCAATGTAATTGTAGGATGGTACACTTGCAGAACTACTCAAGGAGGCTCCTTGGAGCAAAGACATAGTCAATAATGGACAACCGACCCCTCCCCCTGAAAGTGGGTACACTTCAGCCGGCGGACAAACAAACATTGACTAAATCAAGAGGTTCAATTGAGGAAAAGAAGCGCTTACTTCCCTCATTGTCAAGACAGTCGTCAATTTCAGAACTCATGGGGCTAAATCCTCTTGCTGATACCCCAGTTTGGCATTGCCATCTCAAAGGAGTAAGAATCTAGGTTGTAAGGCGTAAGGCTTAAGTCCAGCTATAATTTGCAACAGTCTCTCGAAGAGGTGGAGAAATGAGTCAGTGAAATTGTTATTGTAAAAATTCACTATATGAAAGTAAAAGTAGTAGGCAACGTCTTTAATGAGTATGGCTCGGAATGTGGAGCTGCTCGTGTTGATGGGGCTCGCTGTCACCCTCAAGTTCAGTTTGACTCATATTGAGAGCATCTCCCCACCCTTAGCTCTCCCATGAGAGGAGGGTAGTGCGGGGGAAGAATAACAAGAAAAACCCCTGAAAAAGATCGGTAATGTGACTCATGTTTCCTGCAAACCAACAAAATCAAACTTCACTATAAAGTACATCCAGTCTGGGATAGTTAACTTGTCTTTAACCCTTGCTATGTTCCTACTCACAAGTGAGAAACAATTGCTAGATTCAATGGGATGACCACAGTTCCCTTATCTGGGGCAACGTCTGCCCAAAGTGAACCAGATAACTAACCACCTATGGGACGATCGGGCAGTCAGTCAACCCCAGATAATACATCGAACCTATTCTCCACAGGCACATTGAACCAGGTGTTACCAGAGGCAGATGATGAAGCAAGCTGACCAGGCTGCACTGTGTCATGCATTAACCCCTTGCGTGCGGGTTTATTTCTCCCGCTGTGCGGGAGAAATAAACGGCGTTCGGGAACACGACGTCTACCGGCCGTCGTGCGCACACGCCCACCGTAATGCACGACGGCCGGGAGACGTCGTGCGCACTCAAGGGGTTAAACCCCAAAGACTCGGCTGGTCCAGAGCCAAAGCTTGCAGCCCACGAGGGGGCACAGACAAAAACTGAGGTTTATAAAAGTAGCCAAGAGGAACAATGACGATAAAGTTCCCAGAGTCACGCACACTCTTGTTCCAACACAAGATAGACTGGGCAATTGAGGGAGATTTAAAGGTAATATTGATGCAGTATCCCTGGGAGGTGATGGGGCCAGGACCAATCCAGCCTGTTCTTCACGTGAACAAATCTCCTGAGATAATGAAAAGGGAAAGTCTCTGTTTCTGGAAAGCCAGTTCAAGACTTCGTTTCGCAGCTCCACCCAGGATTCCTCCTGGTTTTTCCGTAAAGGGGGAACACCAATTAAAACCACAACATAGGGGTAAGCAGCTGGGGGAGGATTTAAAATAGTCCGATTCAGGCACCCAGGGATGTTCTTATCCTTATGTTCCCCTGCCCGGGGAGCAATCGCTGTTGCCTGATCTATCTGGACCACCTGAGTCATGGAGGGAGCGAAGGGAATGCCCCACCAACCCCCAGGCGGCGGTGGCAGACAAACATCTGATGACTTTAGGTATACGAATGATACAGCAGTGCTGGGTACATTATTTGAGACTGAGGGTGCCATAGAATTGTTGGAGAAATGGGTGTGCCGTAACAAGAGGATTTCAAGTTGAGATTCAATAGCCCCCCGCGCTGAAGAAAGGGGGAATGTTTGTTCCGCAGGATAGCCTTCGGTTTGAGTTGGAAATCATTTGAAAGGGGCACACTGCCATTGGAGGGCAATGAAGTAGCAAATTAATGTATCCTAGAAAGAAGGGGTAGTGGACCATTGTCGGCTGATGCCGACTGAATATCCGTCTGGGTAGTTACATCAGACAGGCTGCCTATAGGTCCCTGCTTAGATTTCTCTCTCTTAGGAGGTACCTTAGGACTAGTTACAACAGACGGGGCAAGCTTTGCCACTGCTGCAGAGCCCCCTGGAATATCCAAAACCGAAGTCGTACCAGCAGCATACAGAAGGACAGACAACGCAAGGGCAGTGCTGAGGAACCAAAAGAACATCATCAGCAGGCGCAAGAATAATGCCAGAGTTAAGGGACAAACGTCTCTCAGTGAAGGCAATTTCCATATCATTAACTCCCACTGCCCTCTCCAGCATCCAGTCAATGGCAGTGCATTTCGTCTTGGTGTGGTGTTGGGGGGTTTCCAGCACTCCAGAGGCCTTCCATTTACCCATGACTGACTTTAAAGTTATGGTACTGCCACCTTTTGGTGTATGGCCTTGTTCTGTTAGCCAAAAGAGACTCTATAGACTTTGTAGTACAACTTTGCAACAGTAGTTAATTTATCAGATAGGTGCCTAGTATGGTTGGTACAGGGATCAGTCCAATTGAGGAAAGATGTTTCTTCTTCTTTGGCTTTCTCCCTCTAGTTAATGCAGCTGGACTGGTGACCACCGGTACCCTCGAAGTAGAAAAGGGAGAAAGGGCAGCCAAGTACTTTATTCTGTATGAAGTCTCTTTAAGAGATCGGTTGATTACACTGTAGGAAGTTACCAGGGTATTGTGAAGGTGGGGAAAGTGCGTTATTAATTATAGCAGTGTAGGGGCTCTGACCCCGTCGTATAATCGTACCAGGAGAGTCTCCGCTAGTGTAATGAACACCCAACTAGTTGCGTGCAAGTCAGTTAAAGACCATTCAATCCCCAGAGCACAACCAAACATAATTAGTGAAAAGCCAGAAAACACCAGTGAAGAAAACCAAAAGAAAAAGTATTTCAGAATTGCATCTGCCAACCACTTTAGCTTTACAGAGGCTCAGTGCAAAGCTTGTTTCCCCCTCCCAGGCTTGTACCCCGGCACGCACCTGCAAGAGCCACACTCCTCCAGGAGCACGGCCTGAAATAACTCCCAACCAGCCAATTTCTTCTCCTCCTGGCTGGTGATTTGGGATGGCTTCCTTCTCCTCGTCTACGGCAGGTTGGTGTGGCGTCTCCCGCCTTAGCTCCAGGTAGGTTGGGACCCAGTTAACTCGCCAGTCGTCCTGCTTGCAACTACTGTTTACGCAACTGGTCATGAAAGAGTCCATCCTTTTATTGCGAACAGTCTTGAATATGAAGCCATACTAAGAGACACTTCCTGTCATGCTCAGTTGCAGAGAGGTTGCCCTCTGCCAAGGAAACTACTCTTTTGTGAGCTTTCTCTTTGGTACCTGGTAGAGCTGGGTCCTACCCTACCCGTGCCCCCTGAATAACAATCACACCTCTTATCACCTACTGTACTGGAACACCATGGTGCTGTGGTGTGGACATTCTCAGGGGGTGGCTGTGCTTCCCAAGGGCGGTAACTTACTTTGCATGGCAGAAAGGGATCTCTTGGTCCCAGCGTATTAATGTTGCGAGGCAAGGATATTGGCTGCACATCCTCATGGTGCTAGACCTTGGCTGTCTTGGATCCCCGTTTAGCCTGCTAATCCTGGCTTTTTACTCAACTGCACTTTACTGCTGGCGTTCTTGAGCCCATAGTTACAATGTTAACAGCAAAATCTCAAGAATCAGAATACAATGTGATGTCAGGACTGCCTTAAAGTGAGACATTTGCCATGGATACATTTGGCAGCTATGAATGCCTACACAACAGCAGCATCACCTTAATGTAATCAGGCAAAGACTGCAGAAAAGACGCGGCGAGCATGCTTAAAGCATCAAGTTTCTGGTGCCTCAGAATGCAGGACTACAAACCAATCTGGATTTTTTATTTTATTTTAAAGGTTTCACAAGGTACTATGCTGTCATTAGGGTTGACCACCCCTTCAATGTAATAAAATTCAGTAAGAAATAAATGAATGACGTCCACCTTTGTCCAGGAATTTGTTTATTAAAAGATTTGAATATAGCATCCTACTTTTTTAATTCATTAATAGCCCTGTAAACCAGACAGACCTCTGACAGTGAGTTTGTGAGATGATGAGTAGTGAGAGAAGGTAATAAGCTGTGTCAGTGAGAGTGCAATACACAGGCTTTGTAGGCTTAAAACACTCTAAAATAAGTCCATTAGACACATGACAAACGGGAAAACACTACATACCCTGCCTTTATTCGCCTTTAAATTAAATATGTGCTTTATAATAATTACAGCAAATAATATGTTTTTTAAAACACTGTAAAAACATGTTTTTTGTCTATGTTAGGGTTTAGGCGGTCAAATACACATTGATTTCACAAGGTTTGGAAAATGCTGATAAAACACCACTGAAACCCCCACAAAACACTGAAAGATTGACAGCTTAAGCATACTACATGGGGCAGTAGGTGGTCCACTTCAGCCACTGGCTAACTTTACTGTGAGAGACGGAATTCTGCTATTTTAACAAATAACACATCCATAAACAGAGGAGTTCTTGTCAGCGCTAGGGACTACAATGGCAGTGTTGTGTTTTTTAGGCCTCCCAAAAATGTTTACTTTTAGCCATTGTTTTTTAGGTCTCGCCTGACCCAGCGCATGCGCTGGTCTGGCGAGACTTATTGAGAGGGCACCAAAAAGTGCTACCAGGCCAGCCTAGAGCTACAGTGCATGTGCGCGGGCACCGCACTTTTACCGAGATTACTTTCACTTTCGCGGCCGCACAGCCGCATGGCATAGCCAATAGGTCTCGCTTTTGGAACCTTATAAGTATTTAGTTATGCAACTGTTGCATGGCTAAACACTTATAAGGTCCCAAAGACGAGACCTATTGGCTATGCCAATGCTTGTGTTTTATTGATGAGGGCACATCAGCTTCCCCAACAAAGGTATTTTGAAGAAACCATGACAAAACAAGCACTGACCAACCCAAAAGGTCAGCAACATCCCCACAAAAAACAAGCACTTGCCAAGCCAAAAGGTTGGCAGCTAAGGACAGAGCTCTTGGCTTTGCTAATGCTTCTTAATGAATGTTTTGAAATTAGACCCTCCGTTGAAACAGAGTTAACAGTGAAGGAATGTGTACTGCTTTAATTTTTCAAGTGTTCCTCCTGCTCCCTTTGCCTCGTGCTGCAGTCTTTTCTTAAAAGGAGTTACAGAGAATGTTAACTTGCAGCTAGAAATTCACGCCTGGTGTTGGGAATCCTCAGAAATGAGGAGGAAGCTGGGCAAGAGAAGCCCGGAAGACAAGGCCCAGATCCATCCTCAGGAAATTAAAACGATGCAATGCCTCGGGCATGGTGACAGCCTTTCATAATAATTAAAGTAGAACAGAACCGGGCAGTGAACCATGATTCTACATGCCCTGCCAACATAATAACATCCCACTGGCAAGTTCATCTTAATTGTATTAGAGAGCAATATTAAAGGAAGAGTGAGACAAAAACCATATGGTCGACACAATCTTGGATGCAAGCGAGAGATAATAGTCCTCAATGCATTAGGGGATTCATCAAAGATACACAAACAAAACAAATTAACACAAATTGGTATTGTATTATAGGAAATGATTCCAGACAACTGCAGGCAATATGAAAGAATGCGAGTAATCGCATTCATTTAGAAGATGCACAACACAACATCACATTTAAGCAATTATATACTATCTGAACAAAAAGTTAACAGTAGAAGGTGAGCAATTCGTTTTTTCCTGGGACTGAGGTGAAAAAGCTGCTGAAAGTTGAGAGGTATAATATTCCAATTTAAAATACTGAAGGGAGGTGAACCAACCGAAAACTAGATGGAGACATAAAAGAGGGATTAAAGTCACAGTTTTACATAAGTTACAGACATATATTTCTTATAGATAGCCATGAGAGCTTAAAATAATACACAATCCCTCACTTTAAGTAAGTTCATTTTTCTTAGACTACTTTAATTTGTTGGACTTTATTTATCCTTGCGAACAACAACAGCAACAAAGATTTTTTTATTTTGTGGGTTTTTTTTCAAATCTAATCGGACTTTATGAAAGTTCTAAATCTGTAATGGAAAAATACATTTCACACTAAACAAAATTAAACAATCCACAGCTAGATCATGAAGGCATACGGTCCAAAACAAGCTAAATCAAAGACAGGAACAACAAGACAAAGAAAATCTTGAAACTTGGACATTTTCTGACTAATGCTGGCCTGCAGCCTTTATGGCAATAACAAAAGGAAACAGTCAGCCTAACCCTTGTTCTCGATTGGATATATAGATAAAATGTGACTTTACAAGGTTTAATTTCTTCCAGAGCAAGGCTACTGCTACTTCTAATTTCTCGAATGGAACAGATAGTGGTCGAAATAAAGTGAATGTAGTACATTTTGGGTGATAAAGGTATATCGATGGGAGATCAATACGAGCCCCATGTGGTCTACACTTCTGATGAAGGACAGTGCTGAAGATTGGTCTACACCAACTTCAGGTCAAGCCTTAGAAAGCCAGCCTAGTATTACTTCACTATGCTACCGACAGGCAGTTAAGAGCAGACATTGTGATTGCATAAGCTAACTGAACAGTGTGAGCAGCAGTGAGTAAGCCTACTTCAGATGCTTCCTGCTATCGAAGAATGGTTGAAACAGCTAGACCTCAACTGCATTCCTCAAGTCATTGACTCTGAAAACTCACTGGGCATAACTCTTGACAAGAATCTCAACATGCAGAAGCACATCAGTGCTGCAACCAAAGGAGCAAATCACCAAATGAATATTCTAAAAACATTAAAACCTTTCCTCTCCCCACAACGACCTCAAGCATGCAGTACAAGCTCTAGTGATTCCCAGGTTGCACCTGTAATTGGGCCGGGGACACGCCACGCTTTGGGAGCCGGAGTTATTAACGGTAACGTGAACCAGGACTGAGAGGAAATAATTTGGTCCTCTCTACATTTGTGGAAATAGCAGAGAAGAAGGACGTGTAGGAGTACCATACACGGTGCTTGTACCATTGGGATACCACAACTGGAATCTTTTTGACCCTACACTTGAAAATTATTTTAACTGAATAGAGTCAAGCAGCAAGCTTGATTTATCCTCCAGAATCGTACACGATATCGGGAGGATCCCCTGTGATTAGCACCTAAAGCCTAGAAGCCCTGAGGAAGTCGTAAGGGATATACTCCCTTTGCGATGAAACGCGTTGGCACAAGGCTAAAAAGAAATAAAGGAACAAAAAGTAGAACAAGAATTTCAGCATCGTGCTTTGTTTTCAAGATAACTACGAACTGCAGTTTTAATTGTGTTATGCGTGTGCCTTGATTTTGTTCATTACTGTTTAAAATCATTTGATTGATAATTGGGAGGAGCAGGGTCTATCTCCCCCTCGAGAGCACCGCACTAATTGAGCTATTTTGATATATAGTGGTGCATTCCATGTACAGCGCCATAAAACTAATATACCCACGACAGTATGATTCCCAGGTTGGACTATGGTAGTGCAACCCTCCCTGGACTACCCAGATCAAAACTGGCTCCTCTATGGGCCTTGCTCAGCTCTGCCGCTAGGCTCATCACTGGCTCAAAAAGACACAATCACATCACCCCTGATCTCAAATACCTCAACTGGCTTCTTTACGAAGCAAGAATCCAGCTAAAAATCACCTGCATGACGCATAAAGCCCTCCACTACAATACCCCTAGATATCTCATCCAGAAACTCAATGGCGGCTCCAGATCACCCAGAAGCTTCAACTCTTTTCTTCTGAAACCTCAGATTCCACAAATAGAAAACCTACAACCGATCTTTCTCTGGGATTACCCCAAGAATCTGGAACACATTACCTCTTGAAGCCAGAATGAATCCCACAATCATATCCTTCAAGAAAGAAGTCAAAATACTCCTTACGAACACATTTCTTCCCTAGATCCCAAGATTCCATTTTCCTTAGTCACACGCATGACTATTTATCACTGAATACCTTAATGCGTTTGTCTGATCAGTACCAATGTTACACTCCTGCTTCTCAACAATGCCCCACCTGCTTCTCAACAATGTCTGGTACTGGCAGTTGTCTGAACTGATATTCTGTTTTTATTAGTTTAGCTCCCCTGCTCTCTGATCATGGTAAAGCGTACCCTTCCTTTTCTGTGTACTACCTTTCTCCTGCTCTTTATTTGAATTTGATATTATTATTATTACTAACCCTAGGCAATGAACTCCACTCCACTCCGCTGCCGGAGTTTGCGGAGATTTGTTGTTAAACTCTGTTCCTCCTCGTAGCGGAGTCAGCTACTAAACTGCACCCACAAATGCTTTGATAAAGCAACTTTACATGCTAAAAAGCATATAACCAATTCACAAAAGTGAACTTTGCAATTGAAAAATATCAAGCAATGAGAGAGGTGATGATTTTGGGGTCCCCCCTAACCTAGGGGGAGGACCAAGAATATGCCTTGAACACAAAGAGCATATCATGCTGAACGATTCAGTGGTGGTCCCATCCTCATAGGACCACCCCAAGCACAGTTATGGGCAAAAATACAATCCCAACCAAAGGCCCTGCAAAGCATTATGGGACGAGATTAGCAGTGGGCAGTGAATATTATAGTATCCAATATCAAAATAATTCTACAAAGAGCTGCAGTTCAACTAGTCATTACTAGGTGTCCCTCACGAGTCAAATGCAAAAGCACTGAAACTATTACATCAAGCTGCAGTTCAACTAGTCGTTGCTAGGTGTCCCTCAGACTCATGAGGGACACCTAGTAACGACTAGTGGAACTGAAGCTTCATGAAAGGGTTTCAATGCTTTTGCATTTGACTCGTGAGGGACACCTAGTAACGACTAGTTGAACTGCAGCTCTTTGTAGAATTATTTTGATATTGGATACTATAATATTCACTGCCCACTGCTAATCTCGTCCCATAATGCTTTGCAGGGCCTTTGGTTGGGATTGTATTTTTGCCCATAACTGTGCTTGGGGTGGTCCTATGAGGATGGGACCACCACTGAATCGTTCAGCATGATATGCTCTTTGTGTTCAAGGCATATGCTTGGTCCTCCCCCTAGGTTAGGGGGACCCCAAAATCATCACCTCTCTCACTGCTTGCTAAATTTTTATTTTCACTTTTGTGAAATGACTATATGCATTTTAGCATGTAAATTCTGAGATACTAGTTATTTTACCAAACGTATGAGGTTTCTGTTTTATTAATTGGGAGTCCAACGGAGCGAAGTTGCGGAATTCACCGAGTTTTTGTTCAACTTCGTGGAATTCCCCGTAGTAGTACTCCGCCAACTACACCCACCCTTAGTTATTACTACTCTGCTCTCTGTTAATTTGTAAAGCGCTCTGATACCCGCGAGTGTCATGTTCGTGCTATAAAAAACTATGAAAATAAAAATAAATAAGATTCTTTGTCCTGCCATCTACCTGAGCCAATTGTGGATAAAATTCCCTACAGAACCCAATAAACACTTCTACACATTTCATATCTGCAATGAGCATAACCCAGTGGAGATGGCTAGAGCATTATAAAAACTATGATTTACTAAAGAAAAAGCCTTCCAAGATTGCAGCCAATGAATGCGCATGTGTCATGACTTATTGACAACTGTTTTGGGAAATGCTTTCTTTTATGACAAAAAGCATTCCAAGGTGGCCACCAATTTGCGCACATACATTATGGCGCACTGGTGCCCATTTTTAAATACCTTCAATTACAGTTTATTATACTGTTCTAAGATGGCTAATAACCATTTTAAAGGCCACATCGAAAAAGTAAAAAACAATAGAGTGCGATGTCATACAAAACAATAAAACTGAGAATCCCAGTAGCAGCTCCCATGGAGTGCTAAAAGGCAAATAGAAAGATTTGTTTTCTGAGGTCAGCAGTGAAATAATACAACTCCTACAATCAAACCAATAGTAAAGAAGGTAAGCTCCATGAGAAGGACAACAAGCATTGGCATAGCCAATAGGTCTCGCCTTTGGGACCCTATAAGTGTTTAGCCATGCAACAGTTGCATAACTAAATACTTATAAGGTCCCAAAAGCGAGACCTATTGGCTAAAGTGATCGCGATCGTGATCAAACATCAAAGCGGCCGTGCGGCCTTGAAAGTGAAAGTAATTGCGGTAAAGTGCGGCGCGCGCGCCCGCGCACATGCACTGTAGCTCTAGGCTGGCCTGGTAGCACTTTTTGGAGCCCTCTCAATAAGTCTCGCCAGACCAGCGCATGCGCTGGGTCAGGCGAGACCTAAAAATCAAGAGTGGGGAAGAAAGCTAACCAATCAGGCGCAGCAAACTGACATAGGCAATCGAACTATTGAATTATGAACAGGGGGCTGGCCTACTCTATTCATTCCTCTGTGGTATGCAATAGGACTTTAACAACCTACATATATGCTGTGTGGCATTTTACAGTGCATAAATTAAAACGCATTTAAGTGACAAAACCATAAGCGCACAAAAGATAAACACACTAGTCAACGGTCTAACTAAAAATGATGTCACTTTGCAAAAATCTCCAACACGGCCTGTCAAACCTCGTCTGCGGGGCCACGGGGCAGACAAGGCTCCTGCCCCCCAAATGTTGAGGTTGAGTTGTTCTGCACTAGTCTTCTGGAGTTCATATGACTATGGATCTGCACCTTCGGCCAAGTACATTGTTTGGTTAGCACTCAGCGGCTTCTCAAGGAAGCAGCGTACTGGGCAAGAGCTCAGACCTCAACAATCAACCTGCAGACACATTGAAGTAATGTCCAGCCTAGTGCTCGTCTCAGAGTTAAAAGAAAATACTTTCCACACACAATAAAGTGAAATCCTATAAGCCAAATTAGGGTTCTCAGCTACAGGATTAGAATTCTGTTTTTATTCCTCAGTGAAGCGCTACACCTCCTTGGTACCATTCATGGCTATAAGTTTCCCAGAGTCTACAAAACCTCTTTGTGTAACGCAGTATTAGGCACAGATGAGTTCACTTCAAAAGTAGCTGAAAGTTTAGATGAGCTCCACAGTTCCGTATGCTTTCGCCGATACAGGTAAACCTGGTACAAGTCTTAAGTATGTACAGCAACACAATTCTGCTTCCATAGTCTCTTGTTCCACTAACAGTTTGGACCCCGCAGTCCCCTGCATTACTGTTGATGCAGCTTTTGCAGTGCAGGACATGCGCAGTCAGAGGTCCGCTCCTACGGCAGCAGGTCTTGTACGGCCGCCATCGCAGCGGTGACCTTACTCAGAACCTCACTGTTAGGGAGGCTCAGTGCGCAGTCTCACTCAGCGGCACAACCCTCTGTGGGATGGTCTTCCCAGGGTGGGTGCAGAAGAGTATCAAATAATATATCAACAATGAGTACCCAGTGGATATTCGAACTAGTGACGAGGCTGTGTTGTCATAGGACATTTTGACAGGGAATCCCTTCCTTTCAGGGCAGTAGCCCTCACCCACCATTTGCTGGTTTGTCACATCATAGGGCACCTTCTCACGCCAGTAACAGAAGTCCACGGAGTAGGCTACAACACTCCATCACAGAGGAGCTCTTATGGTGTTTAACAGCAAAGGTCTTAAGAGGAGTCGATGCAGTGGGGGTAAAATATATGGCGTCCCTACCACCTCCAATACAGAGATACAATACTGTTAAAATACCTTAGTGCGGACCAAAGGTTTTTATTCACGCCCCAGTATGGTATCAAAATGAAGGGGAACAACCCAACCCTAATAATCAGTCAACATGTTTCAGCCCCTAGATTGCGCTACTCCAAGGTGCTGTGGAGTTTAATCAAGACGAAGGTTCTAATTTTCTGCATGAAAAGGCCTACATGGGCTGTGTGGTGTTAAAAAAGAAAAGGTCATATATTTGACTGGGTGACCATGCGGGCACATCACTTGGTAGTCTTAATTCACTAAGATTCCATATGTTCTATCAATGGCCTATGCTTGTGTAACCGATCTAGGACAGCTGTTCGTCGGTCTCCTGCTCTGCATCCAATGGTTCTTCTGGCATTTCAATGGGTGCAGAAGAGGCCATTGGATGGCAAGTGTAGCCTCTGGGCAAGCCATCAGCAAATGGGTGTCATGTGCAGTAGCGGCATCCAATCCAATCATGGCTTTGGAATCGGTAGCAAAAAGGGATACCCAATTCCGACGCCAGCAGAATTTGGGTAATTTGAGTAATTTCGAGTTCCGCGGAGAAAGCGGAATTGCCAAAAATTCCGCGATCCGCATCTTCGCGGAATTTTTTGCTTGTTTGTGCTTTAAAAATGCGTGTTCGCGAGATATTTCTCACCGAGCACGCAAACAGCGTTCGCGAACAGGAAAAAAGCATTGCGAACACGTGGAACAAGCCATTGCGCGTGTTTGCGGAACTTTTGCATGCTCACGGAGATTTTTTACCATTTCGCGGAGCTTTGCGTAGCGCAACTATGCAAATTCCGCCCACCCCTACTTTCCAATCCAAAATTTTGCAGGGCTTGAAAAATCCACTCCCACGCTCGCATTTGTGAGCCAGATTTAATTAGGATGAGCTATTATCAGGTCCTACTCACCCTTTCTGGTGAGTAGGAAGGCAAACTGACTTTTGACCTCTACCTCTGAAAGCAGAGCAAGATTTAAAGGCATCTTTATTGCTCACAAACGGAATGAGCAATAAAAATGCCATTAATTCTTGTTAACTTGTCACATTTGCTCAGCTTTCAAAGACAGAGGTTAACTGCATTACAGTTAGGTCGAGTAGATGTTTCAAGTTACTAGACCTGTGGGTCTAGTGAAATTTTCATTATATTTCGAGCTCAGTCTTGGCACTGGTCTGGGGAGACTAGGGAGCGCTTTCACACAGGTCGCTCCTGGGTTTTCTCACTCTTTAGTCTCTTGCTTCATCTAGTTGTTCCTCATGCCAGGAACACTATAGTCTTCTCCTTCTGGACAGTCTCCCTTCCTACAAGGCCAGACACATTCCTTCCCTCTCTCAGCAGCCAGTCTTCTAGGCTCTAGCAGGCCATGAGATCCGCCAGCATAAAGTGCAGACTTCAGATGATCACTCACCTCTGGAATACTGACTGTTATGCAGACACCAGCCCTAGTCATACAGCAGTCCTTCACATACTCTGCGGAGCACTCTCTTCTTTGGAACTGGACCAAAGTGGGGTGGGTTGGATTGCACTTTTATATACATTTTCCAGACTGGGGATGTGGAGACACTGACTAAAGTTTAAGAAACAGCTTGGGGTGGGTTCCTCATTTAAATGTCATTTTCTGGCTATGCCTCAGACACAGCCTATGTGCACAGTCATGGCTCTCACAGCGGGTAGCAATGGAGCAGTAGCTCCAAGTAAAGTATCCATAACAAGAGTACAACTAAGTGCGAGATATCTGCACCTGGCTGTCATCAGCCTTCCTAAATCAGTAATCAGATAGAGAAAAAAGGCAGGCTCTGCCTAGAAACGTCCTCATCTTGTGCAAAAGAAGCTACAGTCACAGGAGCACCCAGACTGTCTACTAAACGGCAGTGCTCAAGAATAGCTAAAGAGCAGCCCTTTGCTGGCAAGGTCCTCACTGAATCACTAACGTTTGCCCCATCGCCATCATTCTTCACTTTAGTGTTTGGATCTCCAACCTCTTGCTATAGGAACGCAGTCAGTACACTTGCATATCTGGGGAAGCTGAATCCAGCCTCCATCTTGTGCCTTGCTACTACACCTGGCGACATCCAAAATGGCTCCCACTCATACCAGTACATACACTCTCACAACACAAAAAGCCCTACTAGCAAACACGTGCTAACATTCACTTCACATGTATGCACTCAACACGCAAACTAAATGTTTGAGCAAGTATCTCAGGCTCACATAACAGCAGAGCTTTACACCAAAGACGATCAGTAGACTGCTGTCGCCTCAACAAATAGGAAAAAAGGTCTGCTCACACTGATGGGACACGAAAACTCGTTATGCTGCCGCCACCACCACCACCACCACCACTTCACGTGACTTACATAGGGCATGAGTGCACTTATTCTGTGCCCTGACACAGGTTCTGAACCTCGCACTACCAGCGCCAGGTCTATGCCTCTGCACACATGCCAGATTCGCTTGGTGCCAGAGCCAAACAAAAAGTCAGGATGGCCGTTTCACACAGCCAGGCAATCAGTGCAGGGGTACATGCCCATGTACCATGCAGAGGACTTTACCATCCCAACACTGTCACTTTAATTGAAGCAATTTATAAAATATTAAATGAAGCAATAAGTACCACCACCTGAAATCTGAGTCTTTAACCACTATCAGAAGAGGCTTCAATAAAACACTAAATGTTCAAGGCAAATTGCAACGCGAGTACTAATCTACTACCACACAAAAACCATACCTAAACAGATTTCCTTAAATAAAGTTTTTAACTCAAATCATTGACCATGAAAAGCATTAGTGCCAGTACCCTACAAATGCAAAGACAATCTTTGCCTTGGGAGAAGTGTACTCTTTTCATATAAAAGCTCTTGATATAATTTAAGACCCTTTAGATCCGAACCAAAGAAAACACTTCATTCTGAAAACTAGTCAATCTGGAAACTTTAAGAGATCCTTCAGAACTCCTGCTGGGTAAACAAAACATGTGTGCAGCTAGTTTAGATGGAGGTGGAATGGATTTGTTTTCAAAACCATACTGAAGGCAAGAGGTTTCAAGAGGTTTGCTTGAGATCTCAGTGATGCACGATCGAGTTCTGAATATTTGCTGCGCTACAGAAGGAAGGGTTTGAGGCATGTGAACTTCTGCATTTGTCATTCACAGAAGTAAAACATCTCCATGCATCTCTATCAGCATTCAACCAATTTCAAAACTATGCGTTCTGCATAAGGTGTTGGTAAAATCTACCACAATTTAACTGTTTCAGCACAGAATGGTCCATTGGATGGTTAGAATTTGGCTTCGGGTCAGGACATCAGGGAACATATTTCAAAAGAGGATGAATGCAAATGAGGGCCTTTGATTCCCCAAAGTCTAACACTGTCTCTGATTCTGTAAATGTCCACAATAAATCCCTTCTCATATCGCGTGTGTTAGTCGGCCCTGGAATTACACCTAAACCGATGATAATGTATTATACTTGATATGTACTGGAAAGAAAGGTATAGATCCCTTCAGAAATGCAAATACGGAATGCAATCAAAACCTGAGCCTCATTAATGTCAGGAACAAACTTCGGGTAGTCTACTCCAAAAGGCAGGTTGTAAAAATCCAGAAAACATGCCCGTCTCTTCAAATCCACTTCTCACATCACGAGATTTGCTTGTAACACCTCACTAATGAAGACATCCAAAAGCTCCTGGTCAATTCCATATAATGTTCACTTCTGAAAATGTCTAGCATGGATAGAACAGTACCTTAGGAAAACAATCTTCACGTGTGAGAAATCAAAATGTAAAATATACTTACTGCCAATGGTAAATTCTTTCTGGTGCTCAACCCAACATATATAAACATAGACTGTAAATATACTAGGGTATTCTTTTGACTTCGGTGTGATATGGATGGACTAAAGAAAGGATGGATTATAAATGTTTGACTGTTGCATGTATAAATGTTTAAACATAATTTTAGAATATTTTTGTGTGACTGGTGATGAGAATATAAATAATATTCTTCAAACCTATGGTGAAATAACTGACTTTGCTTAAAACCATGCAGGTTCATTCGTTTGAAATGTCACACGATCACATTATTACAATTCTACCAACCAATGGGTTACCAGGCCTGTACAGTAACTCTCCACCAGCAGTTCTCGGATTTCTTTGGCCCTATGCAGTCGCACATGTTCTAAAAAGGCTAACATTAAGTCTGCAAGTAGGAGTGAATGGCACTATAATTGCAAATTAAATACCTTCGAAATGCACCGCTAAAATCGGAGAAAACAAAAGGTACGCCTGATGCCCTTGGCATATATAAACATATTACAATATGTAGGCAGGGCAACAATAACAAGAGAGCATTAGACCCGTGGAATCTGAGATCTACGTTTGGAGGCTTCTAGGCTCTAGAGATGTCTAGGAGTCCTGCATTGGCCACAAATTCCCCAGCATGAAATATATCGTTTTCAAGTTCATCTTCTTATGGTGAACACAAAAAGTATACTTTACTCATAATCAACATCCCAAAAAGTCCCTTTCCTAATGGCTGCGCGTACACACAGACAGGGTTTAGAGGCAGCCTGGCAGCCTCTGATGCAAAGGAGCCGCGTGACAGAGTTCTTGTTTATTTTAAAACGCCATGCAGCCAACTTTCACAGTCCACAACACGAGCTCAGTGTGTTTAGGCAAAACAGCCAGAGCACACCGTGTCTGCTCTCAGCAGGAGATAAGGGAACCAGCACAATCTCAGACATTGTGCAAAGATGGGGCTTTTTCTCAGAAATAAAGAACGCGAGTACACAGAAAGTCGGTAGGTCAGTCTCATGGTCATTTGACAAATGAAACTGTATACCTTGAAGTGGAGTATAGAGTGCAGTACATTTGCATAAGCAAAGAGGCATAGGGAAGGGTGGAGTAGAGTGGTGTAGGGTAGAGCGGCATAGAGTGGAGCCCCATAGAGTGTAGTGAGGTACAGTAGAATGGCATACAGCAGAGCGGCATAGAGAGGGGTGGCATAGCGTGGAGTGACGTACAGTAGCAGTGTTTGAATTGGCAGAGTGAGGTGTGCAATAGAGAGGAGTGGCATGGAGTAGAGTGGCACAGAATAGAGTAGCGTAGACTAGCATAGTGACGTAGAGTGGTACAGAATGGAACAGAGTGGCACAGGGTAGAGTAGAGTGCTTTAGAGTAGCACTGTGTGGAGTGGCATAGACTAGAGTGGAATAGCACAGAGTGGCGTAGAGTAGATTTGTATAGAGTGGCTTAGAGGAGAGCAGCATCAAGTAGAGTGGAGTGGCATGGAGTAGAGTGGCGTGGAGAGGAGTGGCATAGAGTGGAGAGGAGTGGCATAGAGTAGAGAGGAGTGGCATAGAGTAGAGAGGAGTGGCATAGAGTGGAGTAGAGTGGCATAGAGTGGAGCAGGGTAAAGTGGTGTGGAGTAAGAGTGGCGTAGAGGGGCATGCAGTGGTGTCGAGCGGCGTGGCATTGATTAGAGTGGCATAGAGTAGAGTGGCATAGTGAGGTGGAGTAGAGCACCGTAGAGTAGAGTGGCGTAGAGTAGAGTGAAGTCATATGGAGTGGAGTAGAGTGACAGAGTGCCGAAGATTAGCATTGTGTGGACTGGATTGGTGTAGAATGAAGTGGAGTGGAATACAGTGGAGTGGTGCAGAGTAGAGTGGCATACAGCGGAGTGGCATACAGTGGAGTGGCATAGTGGCGTAGATTAGAGTGGCATGGAGTGGCGTAGAGTGGAGTAGTGGCATAGAGTAGCATTGTGTGGAGTGGCGTGGCATGGAGTGGCGTAGACTGGAGTTGAGTAGCACAGAGTGACAGAGAAGATTGTTTTAGAGTGGCTTAGAGTAAAGTAGCATAGAGTGAAGTGGCATAGTGGGGTGGGATGGCTTGGAGTAGAGTAGCATAAATATACACTTAAATACAGCTACACAATCACACAACATGCTAAGAGCATACAGTGGAGTGGCATAGATTAGAGTGGCATGGAGTGGCGTTGGGTAGAGTGGCACAGAGTAGTATTGTGTGGAGTGGCATAGAGAAGATTGTTTTAGACTGGCGTAGTGTAGAGTGGCTTAGAGTAAAGTAGCATAGAGTGAAGTGGCATAGAGTGAAGTGGCATAGAGTGGGGTAGCTTGGAGTAGAGTGGCATAAATACATATATGGAACCCATGTCCTTCCAACCATAGCTAACAAGGCTATGTCAATTGTAGCTCTCAATCCAATTTCCCCCATACATGCTTAAGCACAGCTACATGTGGCACAAGGATACGCGCAGACCTGGTCAATATGCCACAGGTAATGAAGTCAATTGCATTTATATTATACAAATTAAATATATATATATATACTTAGTTTTTTCATTGTTTCTTTTTCAAATTATGAAGGACGATGAACCATAAAAAATAAAAAACTTACACTGTCAACTGTTTCAACCTGGATTCGATGTTTCTGTGCCTCATGCACATCCTGGTCAGTGCAGACCCAATTTCTTTTGTAGCACCTGGAAGAAACAGCATGTTTCAGTGATGTATGAAATAACGCCACTTAGAAATGTATAGTTAACATTTTATTAAAAAGGCATCAGTGGTCTTTCGGTAAAACTTTGGTAGCAAGAATGGCTGAGAAAGATGTACGGGTAACTTATAACTTCGAACTGTAACCACAGCAATCCTCAACTGCACATACTGTTGTGTTACCGCTCCAAACAAAAACCGCAATACTGATACAAATGCTAGTCGAAGAAGAGGGCGTTGTAGTCTTCCCTTTAAGTAGTCACTGAACATGTACATTCTACTCAGTCAATCAATCAATCCCTTTACTCGATCCACTTAAAACATAGATCATAAAAGTACAAGATACATAAAAAAAAATGACAATTTTGGCCCAAACTCATTTTGACCATTGCACGCCCTCATGAGTAAGTCTCGCAGTCAGCAAGAGATAAACAATACAATAATAAGGCAATTCATAGCTGAAGCATTCTACTCAGTGACGTGGGGGGGGACTGTGACACTGCTGGAAGGTGTGGCGGATGCGACTCTACTGGAGGATGGAGCAGAGAGGGGACTGATGAGCGGGCGATTTTGGTGGAATAAAGAAGTTGAGACAACCACCATCCAGCCTCTCTAGTTTTAAGACAGAGCTTTTCTACAAATGGACGAACAACATTTGAATAACTGAATAACTACTCACAGTGATGAAGTTATTGGGAACTAGTGAAGCTCCCCTTCACCCGATATATGGAGTCTGACTATTGAGAAGACGCCTGAGCTTTAATGCTCTGTCACAGTAAATATATGATGAAGAGTGGAACCACATTTGCGAATTATGATTAGCAATACAGCATTTCATTTATTACCCTCTGGGGAAATTTTGAGGAAAACCTGTGACATATGGCGCATGTTAAGGCGCACTAGAAGAGCAGCATTGATTGACTTTACATGCAGGGCCCAGTGCCACCCCCCCCCAAAAAAAATACCATTATAGGCAACTTGTGAGTCATGCTACTTTAGTAATGCTGGTTAGTAAGGGGCAGGGTTTATTAAAACGTTTCAGGTGGATGTTGGCGTAACTGACGCATTTTTTGAAATGGTTAGACAAACCTGAGTTTTTTTTAAACAAATTTTATTATGTCAAAAGTTGTATACAGTGCAGTGCTCCTTAAACCAGGAAACATCCGCCACATCAGACATTGCAAGTCATTCTCTTTGACAGTTAATTTATACATTTTCATCATCAGTATCAAGAATACAATGTAACATGAACATCTTAACCACCTCACCCCCCCCCCCCCAGTTGCACTAGCAGACATACGCTTTGGTTATCACCACATATCCCATCTTCAGCGACACCATCTCTCCACTACATTTCCAGTCCCTTACCCTAGTGACCACAGATTAAGACAGATGCATACACTGGGGGCACCGGGTCTAGTTCCAGGCCCCGGTATTCTGCCCATCGTTTCCAAATTTTGGGATGTTTTTGCAGGCAACCCCTGGCCTTAAATATCAGGATCTCTAACCCCATGCTGTAATCCAACCAATTCTTCCATGCTGAGAGGGAGGAGGGGGGTTGACGCCTTCCACAGCCTTGCTATATCTCTCTTGTCTAAAGTCAACCCCAGTAACAGTAAGTGCCTCTTGTATATGTTACCTCCTATGCCCTCCATAATATGGAGAATCGTCAGTCTCGGTGAGGAGGGGAGTTTCCACCCCAGTGCCTCCGCCAAGCAGGCCAACAGATGGTATGAATTAGGGACCCCTCTTCTCGTCCACATCGCAGGCACATCGGGGATGCCACCGGACCAGCCCTCCACAGCCTGAGACTTGTGTAATAGACCCGGTGAAGGTATTTGAATTGAATGAAACGTAGCCTCATTGATATCGCTGATACTCTAGGGAAGGCCAGCACGTCCATCCAGTCATCCCCATCCAATTGGCCCACATCCCCCACCCAGGCCCCTCCGAGTTAATTTAGCGTAGTGGAGCTGTGATTCACCAGGGATTGATAAATCTTTGTAATCCTATGATCTTGTAATTCCCCCATGAAAATCTTGGCCTGAATCGGACTTAATTCAGGAAGAGCCTCTAAGCCTGAAATACTTGGGTAAACAGCATGCCGAAACTGGAGGTATTTATAGAAATGAGTTTTTGGCATGTGGTACTCTTGCTGAAGATCTTGGAAAGATTTGAGGACAACACCGCGCATTACATCCCCTAATGTGGAGATTCCAATGTTGTCCCAGCCTTTGAATCCAGCTAGTGCTGCCAGCAAACTTGAGTTTTTTTTAAGTAAAGCGGGGTAGTAACATTGGTCAAAACGATGTTCAGATTCTCCCCTAAGAAATGTGTTCTGAAAATAGTGTCAGATGGTGCATTTCATGGACAAGCGGAGTATAAAGGTGGTTTCATAGGTTTATCAAATCCAAGTTGCAGATACAACAGACTTGTTTGTGGCATTGTGAACGCAAGGGTCTGCAGGCATAGGGTCACTGACAGACGAGAAAGGGTAGGAGGCACGAATAGCCCCAAGTGCTATCTAATCTTGACTGTGTCTAACTTTATTCAATTTTTTTTTATAATATGCTATAAACCCTAGAGGCTGTTGAAAATCAAGAGAAGCTCCTTCCTTGCTTGCATTAGGTGCCATAGAGATTATGGGTGCAGTTTTTCCACACAAACTGGGAAAGTGAGCTGGGAGGCCCTAGGAGAGGACAACAACATTCTTGTTAGTATAAAAGTGTCCTCCAAGGTGGAACTTCTGGGTCTACAAGAGGATTTTGGGTATGTGCGTGGTGCTAAGACTTTGGTCAGGATGGGACTATTATGCTCATTATCCACAATTTTTCAATAATACGCCTATTTAAAAAAAAAAAAAAATTAATAGCACACATTGGCAGTTAGCTCATGCACAAGCACACAGACAATCATCCCAAGACGGGAGACTCAAAGGAAGGTGCACACATACACAGATGTACACAGGAAGGGGCAAACAGCAAGACAGACACCAACAGAGAAACCTGCACATGAATGCACCCACAATCCTATACGCACTCGGGGGCATGGGCGAACGCAGATAGAGCTAGCCACGTAGTTCCTAGCCCCAGGCTAGGCGACCTCCCTCCCCTACAATTCTGGGACCCACGGGCCCGCAAGGAGATATAAGGCTGCTCCTGGGGGTGCAATACAGGAGTCACACAGGAAAGAAAACACATTTTCAAAAAAAGAAACGGAAGCCGCAGATAATCCGCTTTATTTGAAGGCCGCTCCCAGAGATGTAAAATTCAGGCTGGCACCCATGGCTGACTCAAGAAAACACCAGTAAGACTAGGGCTGAGCTGCGACAGGAGAACGCTGAGCAGAGGACATGCCTGCACAGCGACAAGCTGTAGGTCAAGATGTGATAGCAAGCTGAAGGTACTGCAAAACTGAGCTGGGGAGCGAGGGCCATGGAGAACGGGACGGATTGCTTGGAGATCGAAAGCCAGGCCTGAGGAGGTGCGGTGGATCGTCAATGGTCCAAGAGACAGAAGACAAAGGAAGGCACGATATGCACCACATGATGAACACACTGTACATTAAATTCCTGAAACAGCACAGAAGAGAGTGAAGGGCGGAGGCCGCTGCACAAGCGGGAGCAGGATGTGTGTATGGGAGCCTGACCGCCTCATGCATATGGCAATTGGTATTGACTGTTCAAACTGATTACTCAGCTTGCGTCACTAGACCAGGAGGCAGTTGATCAACTACAGGACCCTGCACTGGCAGAGGAGAAGCATGGGCCCAGGAGTGATAACGGAGGGCTGCAGGGCACGGGCCTGAATGAGATTAAAGGGGCAGAGGCAACTTGCCACGGCATAAAGACTGGGGCATGGTGGAGCAACTTGACAGAAGAAAGACTGGGGCATGGTGGCTTAGCATACACACAGGCAGTGGCAACTGATACACTGACAACCTAGCTTATGTTGAGCGAACAACGCTTAAGATAAACACTGACGGAGACATGGAGGGTGGGCTTGGGCACGTATAGTCTGCCCACCCCGGTCCACTTTTTTATTTAATTTGAACAGAAAAGCTTACTGTGATAAAACATTGAACCGACAGTAGAGGGTGGTACAGAGGAAACAGCTTTTGGGGGTTCTGAAGGAATATGGAAGCCTCAAAGTATAGCATAGGGGGTTGTGAAAGCACTCTATAGTTGCACAAGAATGGTGAAACCAAAAGCAAGTATAGACAGCCTGAACCAAGAAAGTCAGTCAACAAAAACCCAGGATGTTGTAGGGGAAACCGCGCTATATCCAAGGACAGATACCTGAGACAGACACAGGGTTGTAGAACAAGCGGGATAAGATGCTGGAGAGTAGAGCTGCTTCAAGGGGGAGATGGAACACGTATTGATACAGCGGCACTGGACCTCATTATCTCACGAGAGGATCAACGTAAATTAGCAGCCAGAGTGAAACACTCAAGGAACGCCTTAACAGAACTGCCTCCTGCTATGTAGATGGCCTACCAAAGCAGAGTGTAGACCTGACTTCAAGAGTTTGCTTTCTTAAATATAGAATGAAAGATGCAGACCTAAGGAGCAGAGGCAACAATATTAGTGTGGTGTGCCTCCTGGAGGGAATAGGAAAGATCATCACCATCACCCATCTATAAAACTGGCTTCTTATCGAGGATGCACCGTAGTCTTTCAAGGTTTCTCTCGCTGGAAAGAACACAAAGGGTCCTGGTCATGCCTTCTTCACTTGGGGGAGCGCCCATGCCAGTAGTGACCAGATTGCTCCACTACAGAGGTGTGTTGTTACAGAAGGCTAGAACTGAAGGACCATATAAGGTTGAGAATAGCACTCTTTCCTGATTCAATGACCGCCATCCAAAACAAGAGAACGTCATATACTGCAGTCAAGAAAACAATGAGGGTGGAGGGGAATAGGGAATATGTAGTTCATAAAAAAACTAAAAGTAATGTTGGAAGGTAAAACTTTGTTCTCCCAAGAACCACGGATGTATAGCACTGACTAGAACAGTACTCTGCAGGTAACGACGGCAAAGCAGGACCAACATGGGACCCCGCCCCCCAAAAGAAGATGACAGTGACTATTAGCCTGCAGAGATGTAAAACCTGTGACAAGAACTCAAACTGAGAAGGAAAGGTTAGCAATGGCGGAGGTAGAAAATGACCAACCAGAATGCAGCCTCATGAACTGGGGGAAGACACTGAAATCTCTAATACAAACTAGGGCTCTGACAAACGCTCAGATGACCACCTAGACATGCCCTAGTTGACTCACAGGATAGCAGATGATCTATGAGACAGGAGTATGAAGTGAAATACCCCATGGAGGGGTGACCACCTGAGTGCAAGATCTAACGAATGCACGATATTGATTTACCGGAAGGCACATGATACACATGGTCCAAGAATTCATGAAGGAACTGATATTGACATTTGATATAAAGGAGGGTGGGATATTGGCCAATGCCTGCGAGCATAGAGAACAAGTTTCCCCAAATATCCTCTTGTTTAGAAATGGTTGGGAGACATTTTGTATTGGTTATACAGGTTTATCGATTTGGAGCGTAGGGCAGTTGCTATTTGGCCCTGGGCGAGGGAAGTTGTGAATAAGTCAGTGTGGCTGGTTCAGCTCATTATGCGTCATTGCACAATGGTTCTACAGATGGTTGCTACTACACATGTGCTGGCTGTGGTGGGGTGTGTCGAATGGTAATTCCCTGACGCAGGAGAGTGTGAGAGGAATGAAAAGTGATGTGTAGAGTCACCAAAAGACAGAAGAAACATTCATATTTGAAACGCATAGGGATTCAAGTGGCTTTCCTACAGGAGACGCACCTCATTAAACAAGAAGCATTAAGGCTCAAGCAGAAATGGAGAGGGGTAATATATACCACTAGCTTCTTGCTTATGCAGAGGAACCCTGATGTGGTTTGGTCAAACCAAACATGCTCTTTCTGGCTGAAGCTATCCAAAATGGGGAAGGCGTGATGCCCTGGTAAAGGGGACACTGGAAGGCACTGAGATAGTGCTGGGGGGTTTCTATATCCGAAATTAGCGATTCTAGATAGACTTGTCTTAGTGCTGGTTAAATGCACACAACATCAAATGTTTTTAGGAGACTTTAATGGACTTCTGGATATGGGGCTGGATAGGTCCACGCCTCCCATGCTGAATACCCAGCTCATTAAAATATCCCAGGGTTTTGCGAAGTTGATAAAGGAATGGGGGTTACTGTATGCTTGGAGAATGAATTACGAGGAGGACAGAGAATATTCTTTTCATTCCTCAATGCATGATGTGCATGTAAGATGGGATAGAATGTTGTGCTTGGGAGGAGTGTACCAACACATCACACACACGGAGTATCCAGGCCTAACTATTCCAGACTACAACCCCATGCGCATGTGCATGCATGCCTGTAGTACAGCAAAAGGGCCCTATCCCCACATGGAAACTTCAGAGGAGGTCACTAGATGACACTCTATTTCGCACATCCCTCCATGATGCAATCAGTGACTATTTCACATTCAACCAAGGATCTGCAGCTACGACACTAATTGAACGGGACGCCTTATAAATTGAAGTCTGGGGGCACTGATAACACAAACGGTGAGAATTAAGGAGACACTAGAGAAGGAATTATGCCTATCAGATAAAACTATGCATGAGCGGGAAAGGGACCAACCCTGCTAACCATGAACAACTTGAGGTAGGAAGGGAAAAACATGCCAGCAATTGCGAGAGGTTGAGATGACAATTATAAGAAATACCTGGCACGGTCATAGGAATAGAGGGAAACGCAGGGAAGCTGACTGGCATGCCATGCACAACCCGAAACAAAAGGGGCCCTAATAACACAAGTGAGGAATCAAGCAGGCCAGCTGGAACTCTCCCAGACAGAAAAGAATTACGTTTTTCTACATTATAATGGCAAATTATATGGAGAGGGTGATGAACGAGCAGAGAAAATAATAGTGGCTTATTTAAATGGAGTTCTAGCTTAAACAGCTGCCAGGGGAGACTAGGTCGATGTTGGCGGGTGGGGGAGGAGAACCAGGCGCTCTTAACCAGAGGAGAATGAAGGGGCTATTCTATCGGAAACAACCAAAAGGTGTGCAGATTGTAGAACACATGCATTGGTAAAGTATAGGACCACACCCTCATGCAGCCCCTCAGAACCATCTCACCTTCCTTTCATAAGTCACTCGGTCAAACAAGTCTAAAGCCGTTGTAGCATGGTAGGGGAACCTAAGATACAGATTACTAATGGAACAGTTTGCAAAACAGTGGGACGGATGAAGACAATATCCAACAGCCACTCTATATTTTGGAGAAAATCCTGGCCAAACTGGATGACTCTTCTAGAAAATGCATACCGATTATAATTTTGCAAAAGAAATGCATTGCATAGCCTACATATACCAATACAAAAATCCCTAAAACTAACATGTGGAATAAAGGCCTACAATGGCATTTTTGCTCAGTTGTGAAGTGATTTCATCACATCTTAAGCTAGAAATGCTTGAATCTCACATAAAGATATAATAACACTTAATGGCAAAGCCAAGAGTTCTTGCTTTTCTTTAAAAGGCCATGCAATTGGCTTTACCGGTAAAGCCAATTTAATGGTTAATTTCATGCACATAAGTGTAAAAAAAAAATTCAAAACCTCTGCAGGTACATGCCAGCATGGCCCATACTGGCGGAGAGTCTGGAATGGTTTTCGAATAATGAAAAAATCATATGAAGGTGGCTGCCAATGTGTGCACATGTGATTGTCTCCATTGTGGCACACCTGCAGCTTTTTGGCATATTATTTGAAACTTTTACTAAACATTGCAAGATGGCGGACTAAGACATTAGAACAGCA
This sequence comes from Triturus cristatus, assembly GCF_964204655.1. Taxonomy (NCBI): domain Eukaryota; kingdom Metazoa; phylum Chordata; class Amphibia; order Caudata; family Salamandridae; genus Triturus; species Triturus cristatus. Next base: position 1,360,562,673 of record NC_140590.1, read on the forward strand.
AAGGAAAAAAAAGCAACAGATGAGTTAAGGACGGTGGTGCTGAGTGTACAGTGATGTCTGGGCAGGGGTAAGAGGACAAGGGAAAGCTCTGCACTCACTCCGCACACTAAAAGTCTAGGAAAAAATGTATTTCCCAGAAGTCAGCAAAAGGAGGATGCAATACATTTAATAATAATAAGGGCAGAAGAAATAAAATGGACCAAGGGTGGGAATAGAAAGGAAAGACAAGTAGGAAGAGGCATGTATTTGAGATAGAAGATAATGATATCCAATCATGAGCAAGGAGCTAAAAAAAAAGAAAAAAAAACCAACAGATAAAAATATCGGTAGGTGAGACCGGAGAAATTGCTCAAAGGTGACCATAATTATGAATTGAAAACCTAAAGTCAGAGGTTCCATTAAAGATGAAAGAAAAACAATGCTCCTTTGATATGTAAAACAGCTGTGGAACAAATTAGGAAAAACATTGAAGGGAAAAAAGTAAAAAAAAAATCTTACTTATTTCTCAGTACATTCTTAATGCTGGACTTCTTGAAGAAGAACTTGATTTCCTTGGGCATATTGGCAGAAAGACTGCGGACCAGAGGCCTCAAGGTGGTTAAGAGTGTTGCAAATGTGCAGAATAAGTTTGAGACAAATAGTTTTTCTCTGCCTCTAAAGAAATGCATTCTTCACCTGCAGGTACAAACTGATAATCCATCAATATTGTTCTTAAAGTTTAAAAGAGGGAGAATGAAGCCATGACACAGTAATGTCATGGAAAGGACGCATTGCGACATTAAATCAAAAACACAGTGCAACCAGATGATCTTTCCCCAAACTTTGCAGTGTAAAGATGAATGAAGGACACTTGTGGCATAGCAAACATCACGTCAATCTGCATGCCTGTGTACTGGGTAAGGGAAAAATGTTGTTTCAATCAGCTCATCAACCAAAAGACAAGCACATGCTATGGAAGTTAGGAATTGACTAACCCAATGATTGACAAGAGTACTCAACAACTCCTCCATCCAACAGTCAGACACTTCCTTGAAGCTGGGCACACCATTAGGCATCAAGTTAAAGGTGTGAAAGTCTATGGGGGAGCTTGGTAATAATCACCAGGTTGTCACGAAGAAAGGTGATCCAGCATTCATGCAAGCGGGAGAGTTCTCTCTGAACTGCCTGTCAAAACGCAAGACAGCAGTCTCTGCTGGAAGCAGGTAAAATGGTTTCTGCACAAGTGACAGCATTATGCCGAGGATCTCCCCAAGGAGGGACAAGGGAAGGGGCATTCTTGTCACATGTACTTTGCCAAACATTTGCAACATCACATTTATATCACCCATTTTCACATGGACAACTTGTGAACTGTCTCAACATATACCTAATTTTACAAGCATTTCATGTAAAGACATTGACCATAATGGAAGGAACAGAATTAAAACAGCGAGCAAATTATGCAAAGTGGTAGGAAGGTGGAAGTGACAATGTGAATGTTGACACTCATCAAGTCTGTTTTTATAAATACCCCCAGAGTGGCAACATAATTCCTGCATATCTTTTCCTGGATATCCTATTCAGATTACTGTCCAGCAGCCTCGCCAAGAATGTATCAACGCCATGATCCGGAACCCCCCGACAAAACCTAACCCAGAGGGCCCTCTGCTGCGCTCTTGTGAAGTTCTTCCTGATCGCTACCCCGAGCTATACAAAGGGTTTGAAGAGAGTCAAAGAAGTAAAAATGTGCACCTGAAACCAGTATTTCAATTTTTAAAACTGGAAAAGGTAAAGAATGATTTTCACTGCCTACATAAGGTCCAGTCTCTGTGGAGGAGTATTAGAAGCTTTGAGACTAGAAATGGCCTCAAGTATCAGGCAGAGCATGAAGCCACAACAGAGACTGTTCAGTGGTTAGAGTGGGCGGGGTCTAATGGGAACAATGTTCCCAGTCTTTAATTTTACAGAAACAGTTTCAATACTTTTTGTTAAAATACAACGGTTCCTGGACAGTTAATGCCAATGTTCAGGTGCCTTCGGTTGAAAGGGAAGGAAGGGGGTCTCCTGTTCTGTGAAGCCAAGGAAGAGGCAGGCAGAAAAAATAAACAAGCCTTCTCGCCAGGGCCTCTCTTACCTAAAAGACATGTAAATGTGTGTAGTTGGTTAAGTAGCGTTTCTAAAGGCTACTTGGGAGCCAGTATGATGCTTCAATTGGATGGAGCTATTTGACGCTTTGTTGTGACAAAGATTTATTTTTTTAGCAATAATGTATGGGTGTTATTAGCCTCTGCGTTCTAGAGTGTGTATTTCCAATGGAAAAACTTACCACAAAAATTTGCACTAAGCACAGTCCGATTGCAGACTGTTAAATAACTGTGCTAGAGGCTCCTTTCATCGTGCTGCCACTCGGGGTGTTGCCTGATGCAGGGCGTGGCACACAGTATACAAGACCAATGTAGAACTCTGTGAAATCACTAGTACACGCACACTCAGAATGAAAAGGTAAGAGTTTTAATAAAAGATACTCCAGCCTCTCCAATGCGTTTCGGCCTGAGGCCTTGATCACGCCTGTGGTGATGCTGATGGCATGCATACACATGCATCAGGTGCTCAGTTTCAAAACAGTAAACAAACGAAGGACTAGCAGTGCACTGTGCTCAAATACAGACAGAAATCTTTCGGCCATCTTGGAGTGCACTAATAATGACGTAAAAGAATATAAGTATCCACTTCTGCTTACTGTACAGTTACTATGCTCAAGATGTTATGAGTGAGATATCATACCTAATCAAAATATATCCCCAATTGTATGTGTAAACAAATTTGCCTGCATTGGTCCGCGTTTGAGAAAATGTGAGACAGCATATGGTTTTGTATGTACTTGAGACCAACATGTCGGTTTACGAACCACGCAGGCGTGTAACCTAACATGAGAGGCACATCATAGGTCATAAGTACTGGCAAAAAGATGTATACAGTATCAGCGTTCAAATATACTGCCAGAAATGGAGCACTCGGAGTAATAGATGCTGGGCAAAATACGGCAGAGCCGGATAGCATTCATAGTCACAAAATAAAGGCATCTCGAAAAATTCAAATAATGTGCCATCAAAAAATGCCATCACAATTCATGTATTAGTGGCGCTCAGGCTATGTGTGGCCCTACTATGATGTCAAGGATGAATCTGCATGTGCCAATGTCAGTACTGACCACGTATGAAGACAAAGGACAGAGGATAGGCATCGCATATATCTGGGTGTTAAGAGTAAGTGCAACAGGTAACTGCATAAGAAACCGAAGTAGAGATGCAATATGGCTGGAAAAGTAATTATGGCTGGAGCAGTAAAGAGGGTCTTGGACTTTCTTATTGCCCCACATGCGACTTTCTGCGACCAGAATTGACCTTTTCAAATTTACTAGGCACCTTAAATTAATGTCATACTGATGGAGATGCAAGATTGTGATGTTGACACTAGTGATGTTGAACAGATTCTGTGTGATCAGGGCATTGCATATGCATATAGTGTCCATACTGACTTCAAGCCCGAGTCCAAATTGACACCGATTTTGGGTTTCAATATGATAGATGCCTACCATGAGAAGGTAGTGAAAGCTCTTAGGAAACTTATGTTGAAGGGCAATAGAGCCAGTAAAAAGATCACATGGTGACACAGGAAAGCCATTGAGTCACTTGCCAATGACACCTGCATCATAGTGCGTCCCACCAAAAAACGAAGGGACATTGTGGTCATGCCTACTGACATGTACCCCACTGAAGCCAACAAACGACTCAACGACAAAAACTGTTACACCACTATCAGCAAGTCTGACTATAAGAGCACCATTGTCCTACTTTGGAATAAATGTAGAACTTGGAAGAGTAAAGGCCTTATAGAGACTGAGGAATATCAATTTCTTAATTTACCCACCAGATTACCTCCACTGCACCTTCCCCAGAAAATACACAAATCTTCCACCAACCCTCCGGTGAGACAGATTTTGTCATCCAGGAACAGCATCCTGGAGAATGCCTCCAGGTACATGGACCATTTCCTATACCTTTGGTCGGTGCCCTGCCCTCCGACATAGAGGACACAAAGTACTTCCTCAAAAGGATTGAAGGCATTGTGCGGGGACCTGATTTTCTCCTCCTTGTCCTTGATGTTAAGTCACTCTATAAGAGTATCTTACACAAGGATGGGATAATGGCATGTTAGCATTTCCTCAGAGCCAGACCGGTTTGCTACTTTGCACGCACATGGATGCTCCTTGACATGATGCAGTTTTGCCTCACAAACAATATCTTCCCATTCAACAAAACAATATACAGACATACACAAGGGACTGCAATGGGCACTTGCTTCGCCCCCAGCTATGCAAATTTGCTTATGGGCTGGTGGGAGGAGCAGGTGTCCACCGCTCCCGAATTCAGTGTAGAAATTATTAAGATCATACTTTGGTTCAGATGCATAGATGACCTGTTTATGATCTGGCAGGGTAACGAATTGGAGGCGGATGACTTTGTAAAAGTCTGAATTACAAAACTCTGAACCTCAAGTTCTTAGCAAACATGAGTCGAGATCACGTAGTATTCCTGGACGTTGAGATCCACGCACTACAGAACACGGTTACCACAACACTATACAGAAAACCCACAGTAGGGAACAGTTTATTCCATGCGCTTAGCAGCCACCCTAGCCAGTTAAAGTGGAGTATATCTTATGGGGAATTAGTACATGCCAAGAGGAACTGTAGCGATGAGGCCTAATTTTTGACAGAGCAAAATATCATGCTACAACGTTTTGCCCAAAGAGGATATCTTGAGTGCGTCGGAGACAAAGCCATCCAGAGTGTCAGTAGGCGGTCTAGGAACAGGATCCTTTTGGACACAGTAGCAAGATCCATGTTGAGAGCAAATCAGGGGCAATATGTGGGATCATAGTCAAAAACTGGGATCTGCTTAAATGTGACCCTGTTATAGGACTGTCTATGAGTGCTACACTCAGTATCACATATCGCAAAATAGATCTCTGAGAGACATGACAGAATACAATCACCCGTAGGGAGGCACACAACATTAGGACACCAGCTCACTGGGTTTTATATCTTTGGCAAAGCTTGGGAACACTCTACCTACTGCAATGACCTTGCCATCCCGGACACTACAAAACGCAAACGCATCACTCAATTTATCACCTGCAGTATGACTTATACCATATATGTACTGCAATGTCCATGTGACCTCAGATATGTGGGCAGCACATATCTGCGTAAGAGGATCCTAGACGATCCCAGAGCACATCAGAGCTATCACAAACCATGACAAACATTACCCAGCTGCACATCAATTTGAGACACACCACTATAGTGACAGAAAACCGATACGATTTTTTGGCATAGAACATGTCCGTCTTAATCCCAGAGGTAGGGATAGGACAGCTACATTAAGGAAAAGAGAATCCAAGTTGATCATTGAGCATAACACCAAGATCCCTTTCTATCTGAACCCCGATGAGGAGTTATATATGCATCTAGAATAATGTATATAATGAAGATCAGTTTTACTTGCGTTTTAATATTTATGCAGTTTACTGATATCCTTTTTTCTGTTTTATTTGCAGGGAGGAGAGGATGATACTCTCACCTGGCATGCTAGGTTCCAAGAGGAGGCCCTGGCCGGGGCATCCTACCCTATTCTTCCTGGACATCATGGACTCACAGGGTGTTATGGTTTGGTTTTGCACGTTATCACGTTTATTTCTAGATTTGGATGACATGGAAAGGCCTCTCCGGCTGTGAAATGTTCTTCATTCCCTGGCCATTTGTACAGCTTTTGTGGTCCATTAAAGGCAGTATATTTGAACGCTGATACTGTAAACATCTTTTTGCCAGTACTTATGAGCTATGATGTGCCTCTCATGTTATGTTACAAGCCCACATGTTTCGTAAACCAACGTGTTGGTCTCAAATGCATACAAAACCATATGCTGTCTCATACGTTCTCAAATACGGACCAATACAGGAGCATTTGTTTACACATACAACTGGGGATGCATTTTGATTTTGTAAGATTTATCGCTTGCAGCATCTTGAGCACAGTAACTGTACAATACACACAAGTGGATACTTATATTGTGTTTACGTTACTATTCCTACACTCCAAGATGGCCGGAAGTTTCCGGTCTGCATCTGACTACAGTGCGCTGCTAGTACTTCATTTATGGTTACTGTTTTGAAACCAAGCGCATGATGTATGGGTATATGTGTGATCACTATCACCACTGCCCCCATGTGTGATCAAGGCTGTTGTCCAAAACGCGTTGCAGGGGCTGGAGCACCTTTATTGAAGCTCTTTACCTTTCATCCTGAATGCGTTCGTACTTGTGATTTCACTGCGGTCTACATTACTTTTAAATAAATAAAATATATATATCTATATCTATCTATCTATCTATATATCTATATATATATATCTATATATATATTTTTTTTAAGGCACTTGTTTTAATCTTAAAGACCAAATCTCCTTGCATATTGTTCAACCTTCCATCTTATACATGTGTAACACATTATTGAAATAGTGACTTGCATATTCACAGTGCTTTCAGTCACTGTCTGAGTAATCAGAGCACTATAAATGCACATCACTATTCCCCACTGCGTCATCAAGGATTCAGTCGTGCGACTGTGGTTACACACAGACAACTGCAGGGATCACATTAACCAACTGAGCTTTCATGTGGCACAAGAGTGCATTTTCCCACTGGTTATTATAACTTGCATGTATTTCTCTTTTGCAGTGGGTAGGTTACATTTTGCATGTATTTAACTGAATGTGAAAGGCCAACAAAGTAATTATAGATAATTGTATTCATTCTAGCTGCTTCTCTGGCCCCGCCTCCACCCTCACTGACCCCGCCCCCATTCCACTCCGGAACATTTAATGCACTTCAACCACTGGGGTGTTGCCAAAGACCTTGTGGACCACTTCAAGGAGTGTAAAAACTACCCATGGCATGTTTAAGAAGGAGGTGTCCCCTTCAGGAGCCCGGGCTCTGCATTACCGGGTGCATGTCTCAGGCAGAAGGATCTCGATGGCCAAGTAAAGGTAACCATACAATAGATAGCAAGTGGTCAGCGTTCACTGACGGTGAAATGCAGGAGGCGGAGTATGCAAGAGGCCTGGAGAAAGAAAGATTATTGTCGCGCAGTGAGATTCCAATATTCAGGGAGCAAACAAACTTTAAAATGGGGCATTCTGTCAAGCCTTCTCACAAAGAAATGGTTGCACCATGACACAGCAGAACTGGTTGCTACCATTCAGTAGAAGGGACACTTTGGAGTACCAAACAACCTCTCTATCGCAATACCATAGCAACTGTCACTGCTTCGCCTCGCTTCATCAGCCTCCTGCCTCACATGAGAGTTGTGGTTAAGAGCACAATTCCAACCTGTGCAAAAAGAAACAAACCACAAATAAACAGAAAACAAGAGACGACAAAGAGGACAGTGTTGTGAGCGATTTGCACCAGGACCGATCTCCACGCCCCACCTTTGACTCATGCCGCAGCAAAGCAATCCACGAGAACCGGTCTTGTGTGTACAGGTGGGGGAACGTGAAGGAAGCATAACCCCCAAGGATGAGTATGCACTCACTCGCATAGCAGTGGGAGGAGATGCGAACCAGCCAGGGTAAAGATGAGCAAATAGAAGCATTAATGCACTGCAGAGTGTCCAGTTACGAGAGCTTCTGGGAAAGAGGTGAATCCACTGGAACATCTGAAGTCTACAACATAACTAAAGGGCGACAGAAAGCATGCTCAACAGAAGGGCATTACTGTATCCATTTCTAAATGATACATCACTCTTCTCTGGGCCGCCTGAAGCGCCTATTTTTATTTTTTTACAAATTGGTAAGCAAAGGTAAGGACCAAGGTGTTTCTCACCCAAGATAGACCCGATCAAAGGGAGTGAGCAGTGTAACTACAGTGTGCATAAAAACATCTTCAGTCACAGGTTCATAAAAGCAGAGTACGCATAATGTATACTTGGTGTTCATACTCCAAGCCATGGAGACTGGACGCATCACAAAATTAATCCAATGAATGCATGAGGCAGGACGAGGTGTCAATTTAATTAGCTTTGTCAGGTCGGTCAGTGGGAGGGTGGGTCTGGGGTTAACAATTCTGTATTTTGTTTTCTCCATTTTCTTCCCAGTCTGTTTTGTACATTTTACTAATCGGTTATGTCTTAACAACAAATGCTATAAACAGAACTTTAAAAAAAAAAAAGAAAAGCCATGTAGGGCAGGGAAATGCATGCAGAGTTGCTCTTTCAGACACTTTTCTATCATGCACCAGTAGTCAGGGGATCCATCTTCGTCCTCCATTTCTTTTGTTTTTTGCCAGAGCTCAACTTGGAAACCCCTTATCTAGATGTGTTGCGGTGAAATATCATCAGGTACAGCTTTGAATGCAGGTCAGCAGGGACCAGAAATCATCTCAATCTCTGTTTTGAGTTAAAACAAGGAACTGATGGAAAGGAATAAAGTAGTGACTACTGTACCCTAGATGCCCTCAGACCAGTATCAGCATTTGACGGACCTAGAACTAACCTTAGGTCTACCACTCCGCATCTACAGAGTAGATAGAAAGGTACCAGTGACACAGCCCTCAGTGAGGATGGAAACGCCATTAAGACTGAGCTCAGCAGTGAAAGCGAGCAGTGGAGGATCCAATATGTATGTAGACATAGAGGACAACGATCAACGTCACGCTAAGCTCTGATTTCTCAGACAACTTTTGATTTGGTGTGGTACACGAAACATAATAATCCAGAGATGGCACCAGATCTGGTCAGTATAAAAGCCAGATTAGAATGTCTCGTACAGGTCTCTGGATGGGGCAAGAAAGCAAGAGACAAGTACTTGCTTTTTGCTATCGCTACAAAAACCAGCTTGGGTGTTGATTTAGGCTGCCAGAGCGAGCGCCTGATAGTGGTCAATACCCAAGTAAAAGAAACCTGTGGATCAACTGTGTGTACATGTAATAGCATGCGAGCAATGTTGAAATTGATACATAGGGAGTTGAGGGCTAAGGAGGGCTCCAAGGAAGAAGAATATGAGCTAGCCAAGAACCCTTAGGACCCCTTGACAATAGAAAATTGGACAGCGGCTTTTCTAATTTGTGCAAACATCTATTGCGAAAACTATCCTGAGAGTTCTTCGGCCTTCTTTAAGTATATAGATCTGATACTAAGGGCGATGTTAAATTCGAGGGGCAATGCTTGGACCCAATATGATGAGCTTCGGGCTCGCATGGCGCTGGATCCTGGTGCGCAATGGGGGGAGGTGGACTCAGACCTTTGGCGCCATACCATGGGCCCCTCCAAGGTTGGAAAGACAAGCTTTACAGCAAGTGGATTATCTATAGTATATCTGCCCTTTAAAGGGTGCTCCAACTGGGGAGGTGAGAGAGCAACAGGCAAAGGACAGAGTGGGCGGACAGGCGCCTCCTGGGACTTTAATAACTATTTATGCAACAGGGAATACTGCAGGTTCTGGTGCAAACTTCAAAGTGTGCTGTCAGACATGCACTTATCCATCGCTAACAAGCGGGCAGACACACCAGTACTTCATTGGGCATTGGCAACAGCAACAGGTGCCTGGTTGGACCAGCAGCACAGTCAGGCATCAGGAATTAGGGGAGGACGGGGGGTGGTACAAGGACCTGGGGGTAAGGGCTTGTACACCAATTAAACTAGATCAACCAGATTTCTGGCTAGCACACTACAATCAGAAGGAGGATGCCAGATCATTGAGAGAGGGGTTTACATGGGGGTTCCAATTGGGGTATGAAGGCCTGAGAGTGTGCAAATGGGTGAACAATCTCAAATCAGTCAGTGCTTTCAAGCATGTAGTGAAAGATAAACCGTAGATAGAAATATAGGAGAGCAGGATCGCCAGCCCATTTGACAACTGGCCCAAGGTGGATTTGATTTTGTCACTTTTTGGATTCATTCTGAAAAAAAGAAAAAGGGCAAATCAGGCTAATTCAGCACTTTTTGCGGCTAGAATGATGATTTCATCCCTAAAGATCCGATCTCAGCAAAATATTTCTCAGTGGACGTGGCTCTATCATTAGCAGTGAGGGTAAGTCGAGGGGTGCAAATGGCTAAGAGCGACAACAAGTCGGCTTTCCGCTTGCTGACAGTATCCCAGATGACTTTCAGCTGTTGGGCTTTCAGTTTGAAGGCCAATGGTATGTTGACAAGGGTCACCCAATGGTGTGATTAATCCCATGTGCGCTACTTTTAAGTTTTAGTACCTTTCTGCAATGGGTGTTTTCATGGTGCACGGGACACAAGCACATCACACATTATCTCAATGGCTTCTTTTTTTGTGGGAAGACCGGCTCCATGGACTGCCAACAGCTGCTGGTAATTTTTCAGGAGCTCTTGGGGGACTTGAGGGTGCCATAGGCACCAGAGAAGACAGTCGGACCCTTCTTGGGCATTGAAATGAACTATGGGGCAACGGAAGTCGGCCTACCAGAAGAGAAAAAATTGACAATGCAATTGCTGTTGGATGCCATGTTGGCAAACAACAAAGTCACTGTGAAAGAATTGCAGGTGCTGTTGGGACATTTGAATTTTGCCTGAAGGGTGGTGAGAGCAGGGAGGACATTTTGTAGGCGGTTGGGGATTTAATTGTCTGGCTTGCCGATGCTATATCACCAGGTAAACAGGGACTAAGGAGAATTTGAGAATGTGGCACTTCTTGGAATCTTTTACTAGGGTGCCGCTGGTGGCACTGACAGAGGCTGAGTGGATGCACAAGTCTACTCCAACACTGCGAGAGGGGTTGGCTTCAGATTATACTGGCAAAGCACATGATGTGCTGAGAAATAGCCACACAAATGGAAGGAAGGTGGGTGGAGTATCCCTTTTCTATAATTTTTTTCCCCTAGTAGTGGTAGTGATATTGTGGGGAGAGCAGTTAGTGCACTGGAAAGTTGTATTTCGCATTGACAATATGGCTGTGACTCAGGTAGTCAACTAGAAATCAGCAAGAGACGCTCAGTGTTGAAACTGCTGCAGGCTTTTGTGCTGAAGTTTGACATTTCGTTTGGACCGTGCCATGTGCCAGGAGTGGACATGACATTGCGGATGCTTTGTCTCGTTCACCATGGGAGAGATTCCATGGGCTGTCCATGGAGGCAGACAAGAGTCAGAACAAAGATGCCACAGAAGCTTTGGACAGCAAGCAACAGAGAATGCTCCACTTGGTGGTAGAGACGATGGCTGTGTCGGCGAGATGAGCTTATAGTCCAGCTTCGGTGGAGTTGTTAGATAGTGGGGCACAGAGGACGCAGGACGTTTGGGACCGGACAGAAGATGTAGTTCAATTCATGTTGACATTGATTGAGAAAGGGCAGTTCACAGTCACGATCGCAGCCAAGTTAGTGGGCATTGCCTTTTTGGGAAAACTCCTTTGGGGCTACACCTCATAGGTAGGGGAGCTGGGAAAAAGGATGTGGAGGGGTGGGCCAGGGGGCTAGCCACAAAGTGCCATTGAGAAGGCCTCTGACTTGGAGATTATTTTGTGACGTGATTGAGTCTGCCTGGGATCCGTCTAAACAAGGATGAAATGGTTTTGTTCACAGCAATGAGAACCTGGATGTTTTTTGGTGCACTTCAGGTGTCTGAGCTCAGAGGGTTCAGGGTAGGCCCATCCTGCTGCGTAGTTACCCAGTGGGCAGGTTTTGCCCGGAATAATGGGGCACCTGCTGCGGGCACGGTCTCCCATTGGGGCAGATAGGGTTTTTCATCATGTAGATCACAGGCCGGTGTTGGCCTTTCAGCTATGGGCTGTACTACGATATGGGCTGACTCACGTGGGAGTTGATGCAAGGGGTTATGGAGCACATTTGTTCCACATAGGGATGGTGACAGAGACATGTAGAAGAGTAGGGAGAACATCATGGTCTGGGCGGGTAGTCCTCTGAAAATTTCCAGCGTTCTGTTCGGGGGGAGGAGGGGAGGTGTTGAAACATTATCAGTTTTTCAATTATTGTTCTTGTTTTCCAGGTTCAGTTCCAGACCTTGAGGTCGCTTGATTATCGCTATGGATTGTAGAGCACTCGCTTGTTAAGTGGGCCAAAAGGCAGGTGAGGCAGAGCAGACACGGCACAAATTTGGGGCTCTACCTCAACATGGTTTAAGTGTGCTGGCATGGCAGAGGGGGCTTGCGATGTAGGGAGCGGTTACCCTGTTCTAACAGAGTTCATCTTTCGTGCTCTAGTTTGGAGTTATATTTGCTGCAGGTACGGGACGTAGTGGCCAAAGTGTTGAACGTTCATTAGTGAGCGGTGGATAGGGGGGGCTGCAAAAGGCGAGCCAGGGCCTTGTTCTGGATGGCGGTTGGCGGATAAGTTGGCATGGGTTAGCAAAGTTTATTGTTGTTGACACAACAATCCAGGCTGAAAGGGAACAGATAGACAAGCTCACGTCTGGACGACGCAGTTAGTTAGAGGTTAACAGCTGCAGTAAAACAGCATGGGAGGTTAAAGGTCTCAATTGCTGAGGATCAGCCCAGGAGGAGGTAGAGACTAGCAGGTGTAAGTTTTGTGAGGGAAGGGACATTTAGGGGTCAGGGTAATTTAACATAGGTAACATATTTGTACAGTGAGGTTTTAGTTTTGTAAGGCAAAGGCCCTCGGTTTATATGTGCAGTGAACTTGTTTCGATAAAAGCGGCCTTTATCACACAAAACCGGTGTCAGTGGTCTGTACTGCTTCCTCTCTTCCCAAATAAGGTATTGGGGGGCAGCTGACCACAGAGAGGTCTGCCCTCCCGGGAGAGAGTGGTTATTGGAGCAGTCCAGCGGTCGGTTGGGTTCTTTTGGACTAGGAGGTAACCGAGGGGCAAGGGTATAAAAACAGACATTTTGCAATACCAGCCACCATTTTATATTGGTGACACTGTGGCTGGTATTAGGTCCCGGTAGCGTTTTTCCCACCCGCCCAGTCCTAATGTTGTGCTTTTGGGTTTGGTTATATTGAGGTTGGTCTTACTTTGGGCAGGCTTTAGTTTGGAACAGGTGTACGGGGGTGAGAATTCTGTATGGTTGTCGCTTTGAAGCAGGAGTGGTGGGCCGAGAAGTTGGCATGGGTTAGCAAAGTTTATTGTTGCGGACAGTGGCAATCCAGGCTGAACAAGTAGAAAAGCTCATGCCTGGACGAGGCAGGAAGTTTAAGGTTCATTAGGAAGTTAAGAAAGTTAGAGGTTAATAGTTGCATTAAAATGGTATGAGAGGTCAAAGGTCTCAAGTGCTGAGGATCAGCCCAGGAGGAGGTAGAGACTGGCAGGTTTAAGTTTTGTGGGGGGAAGGGACATTTAGGGGTGGGGGTTAGTTTAACATAGGTAACATATTTGTATAGTGATGCGTTCATTTTGTAAGGCGAAGGCCCAGCGTGTATATGTGATGTGCACCTACCTGTTTCAATCACCTTTTTCATACAAAACTGGTGTCAGTGGTCTGTGCTGCTCCCCCTCTTCCCCAAAGCGGATTTCTCCAAACCTTGTATGACCTGCAGACCTCATCACTTACATTCTGCCTTCACATGTATGAAAAATTATGCTTTTAGTTTTGTTCGGATATCAAAATGACATCTTCGTATTTGACAATATCTGTTCATGTTACACGGCTTTCCCCGATTTTATGGCACGACACGGAGGCAAATATTATGCAATAAATCCTTTATTGCTACCACTCAGCAGCAACAAGATAGAAACCATGTTCTTAGAATCAAGAATTCAGAACCTCTAAGAACATTCCAAATATAACAAAACTCCCCTACAATCACTGTTCTCCCTTCTTTTATTGCTGCTGCTCAAGGAGATAAGTATACTTTAAAGATTTGAATTAATTCATAATGCTGAATGACTTGTATTTTGATTAAGAATAATTGAATGTTGTACAATGGGCTTCAATTGAGACATGTATGTTATAGTGTTAGTTTGTTTAAGTTAGATGGCATGAATAGAGTTTAAATATGTAATAAGCTTGGTAATTTAAAAGATAGCCTCTACAACGGATTTTCAGCCCACCAAAGCTGTGGAAAATCTACATTATACCTGTGCTCCGAGTCACTAAACTGAACACGATTTCAAGTCATTTCTTGTTTGTTCTTGGTTAAGACTCCCGAGCCCACACCCTGTTGCTATGCATCCAGTATTCGTGTTTGTGCAGGTTTTCTTCCTTGCATTTCACAACATGATAAGGTCGGGCACCCAGTCAGCGGTTCAGCACCGCCGGCAACACTCGCCATGTGACCCGGCTTCTGTCTGCAGGCCTGACGGAAGAAAGTCCTGTGACTAACACAGGCCCCGCCGGGCATGGGGGCACGTTTGTTTGATCAGCAGGGCTTTCCACTGCAGATACTGCTGATGAGCAACAGGGCAGTAGCAGACCGAAGCCAATATGGAGTACAACCGCTCACCAACCACCAATATCTAATGAGTAAAATACACTAAGAGAGAGAAAAAGAGAGAAAACGAGAGAGAGAGAAAGAGAAAACGAGAGAGGAGGAGAGAGAAAGTGTAAGTGTGTGTCTCGCTCAGCCAACATTGAGTACAACCACTTACCAACCACCAATTTCCAATGAGTAAAATACACGGAAAAAGAGAGAAAAAGAGAGAAAACGAGAGAAAGAGAGAAAAAGAGAGAAAACAAGAGAGGAGAGAGAAAGTGTATGTGTGTGTCTCTCTCAGCCAACATTGAGTACAACCACTTACCAACCACCAATTTCTAATGAGTAAAATACACGAAGTGAGAGAGAAAGAGAAAAAGAGAGAAAACGAGAGAGCGAGAAAGAGAGAAAACGAGAGCGAGAAAGAGAGAAAAAGAGAGAAAACTAGAGAGCGAGAAAGAGAAAAAGAGAGCAAACTAGAGAGCGAGAAAGAGAGAGAAGAGAGAAAGTGTGTGTGCGTTTCTCTCAGCCAACATTGAGTACAACCACTTACCAACCACCAATTCCTAATGAGTAAAATACACGAAGAGAGAGAGAGAGAAAGAGAAAAAGAAGGTGTCTCTCTCTCAGCCAACATTGAGTACAACCGCTTACCAACCACCAATTTTTAATGAGCAAAATACACGAAGAGAAAGAGAGGAAAAGAGAAAGAGAGAAAAATAAAGTGTCTCTCTCTCTCTCAGCCAACATTGAGTACAACCACTTACCAAACACCAATTTCTAATGAGTAAAATACACGAATAGAGAAAGAGAGAAAAAGAGGAAGAAAGAGAGAAAGTGTATGTGTGTCTCCCTCTTTCTCTCAGCCAAAATGGAGTACAACCACTTACCAACCACCAATTTTTAATTAGTAAAATACATGAACAGTGTGTGTGTGTATTATATATATTTATTTACACACACAAACACACACTCTTACCCTGAGATTGCTTTGAAGGTGCAGTGACTATCGTTGCACTCATGACATACACAGGTTGAGAGTGCATACAATACTTCCAAAGCACTGAACGGTTTCCTTCAACTGTATCTTGAACATTATATCGGACTTACAAAAATGCAAAACAACTCGGATCTGAGTCTGAGACAGACTCCTCAGAAAACGGGAGAGTAGGTACCCGAACTCTAGCAGCACTGTGAAGACATACTAATAGTAAT
This sequence comes from Triturus cristatus, assembly GCF_964204655.1. NCBI lineage: Eukaryota > Metazoa > Chordata > Amphibia > Caudata > Salamandridae > Triturus > Triturus cristatus. The sequence continues at coordinate 1,360,578,339 of NC_140590.1, forward strand.
AAAGCGCTATACAAATCTCTGTAACATAATAACCGGCGCTAGACATACTAATAGTAATAAAGCGCTATACAAATCTCTGTAACATAATAACCGGCGATAGACATACTAATTGTAATAAAGCGCTACACAAATCTCTGTAACATAACCGGCGCTATAAAGTTTTGACTGATTCGATTCTCTCTTTTCAATCAGTAAAAGTCTGCTGGTTTCCATATATTTGCAATAACTCACGACTGAGAACTTTAAAACGTTGATGACGTTGATAGACACTGGCCCAAACCTTTGAACCATGCGTTTTGGTGGTTAACCAACTTTCCCCCCAATAGTTCACAATTCAGCAAGACAGCAGAGGAATTTATCAATGGATACATTTCTGCAATGAGGCCTCAGCAAACATCGTATGTCCGCCGACATATTTGTGACGATGCTGTACAGGTGCCAAGACCTCGGAGTCTCACCAATTGCATGAGATGCCTTTCAACGCAAACTACAATGCTCTCCTAAACAGTTGAATTATCGGAAGCAAACTCTTACAGCAGGCAAGGAAGTGTGGTCGGAAGTTGCCCACAACAGTGACTGAGACAATGGCCACAGCAAAGCTCAGCGAAACTGACAACTGTGGAAGTGAAGGTGAAGCTAGACTGCCATGCATGCAAATCAGCAGTCTTAAAGTCGCTTTTACAAACATGTCTGCACTAATTCTGGCCATACCAGACAGCTTCTCTAGCAATGAAAGGTGGCAAGATGCCGGCTATTTGATAGCAGATGGATGGTCAAACGTAGAAAAAAACAAGCATTGGCATGGCTTAAAGTTAGTGGCGTGGAGTGTCGAAGAATGAGGGGGGGCAGGGAGTAGAGGGGAGTAGAGTTCAGTGGGTCAGTGGCAGAGTGATGTTGTGGAGTGGCGTATAGTGGAGTGGCAGAGTGGAATAGGGTGGAGTGGGTTCCAATGGATTGAGGTAGTGGGATGGATTGGGCTGAAGTACAGTGGGTTGGGTGCGGGAGTGAGGTGAATTATAGTGGGTGGACTGGATGGGGTGGATTGGAGTGGGGTGGACTTAAATGGGATGAGGTGGATTGGGATGGATTTAGTGGGGTTGTTTGGAGTGGGATGCATTAGATTGGTTTAGGATGGATTAGATTGGGGTAGATTAGATTGTTTAGGGTGGGGTGGATTGGATAAGGTTAGAGTGCGGTGGTTTGAATTGGGGCGAATAAGAGTGAAGTGGAGAGGTGGATAGGACTGGACTGGAGGGGTTGAATTGCAATGGAGTGGATAGGACTGGAGTGGGGGTGGATTGGATTGGATAAGGGTGGACTGGATTAGAGTAGGGTGGAGTGGAGTGAGGTGGATTAGAGTGTGGTGGGCTGGATGGATTGGATTCAGTGGGTCAGACTAAACTGGGGTGGAGTGGATTGGATTAGGGTAGGGTGGGGCAGATTGGAGTACAGTGGGTGGATTGGACTGGACTGCAGTGGGGTGGACTGGATGGGGTGGATTAGATTGGACTAGAGTGGGATGGTATGGAGTAGGGTGGAATGGAGTACGGTAAATTAGATTGGTGTGGGGTGGATTGAAGTGGAGTAGATTGGATTGCAATGGGGTGGGTGGGGTGGATTGGACTGAGGTGGACTGGATAGGGATGGGGTGGAGTGGGGTGGGGTACACTGAATTTGGCTGGATTGGGGTAGAGTGGCATGGACTGGATTGGAGTGAGGTGGTTAGGGGTGAGGTGAGGTGGATTGGAGTGGGTGGATTGTTTTGGATTGGAGTGGGGCAGATTTGCATGGGACAGATTGTTTTGGATTAGAGTGGGGCTGATTTGAGTGGGGACATTGGAGTGTGACAGACTGTTTTGGATTGGACTGAGGCAGATTGTTGTGCATTGGAGTGGGTCAGATTGTTTTGGATTGGAGTGGGGCAGATTATTTTGGATTGGAGAGGGGCAGATTATTTTGGATTGGAGTGGGGCAGATTATTTTGGATTGGAGAGGGGCAGATTATTTTGGATTGGAGAGGGGCAGATTGTTTTGGATTGGAGTGGCGCAGATTGTTTTGGATTGGAGTGGGGCAGATTATTTTGGATTGGAGAGGGGCAGATTATTTTGGATTGGAGTGGGGCAGATTATTTTGGATTGGAGAGGGGCAGATTATTTTGGATTGGAGAGGGGCAGATTGTTTTGGATTGGAGTGGCGCAGATTGTTTTGGATTGGAGTGGGGCGGATTGTTTTGGATTGGAGGAGATGGTTTTGGATTAGAGTGGGGCAGATTGTTTTGGAGTGGAATGGGGCAGATTGTTTTGGAGTGGAATGGGGCAGATTGTTTTGGAGTGGAATGGGGTAGATTGTTTTGGATTGCGGAGGTGCAGCGTGGTGTGGGCAGGTTGGAGTGGGGCAGAGAGTACGAGGGGGGAGAGAGTACGAGGGGGGTGAGAGTACGAGGGGGGTGAGAGTACAAGGGGGGAGTGAGTACGAGGGGGGAGAGAGTACGAGGGGGGAGAGAGTACGAGGGGGGAGAGAGTACGAGGGGGGAGAGAGTACAAGGGAGGGAGAGAGTACGAGGGAGGGAGGGAGAGAGTACGAGGGAGGGAGGGAGAGAGTACGAGGGGGGAGAGAGTACGAGGGGGAGAGAGTACGAGGGGGAGAGAGTACGAGGGGGGGGGGGAGTACGAGGGGGGGGGGAGTACGAGGGAGGGAGAGAGTAGGAGGGAGGAAGAGAGTACGAGGGAGGGAGAGAGTAGGAGGGAGGAAGAGAGTACGAGGGAGGGAGAGAGTACGAGGGAGGGAGAGAGTACGAGGGAGGGAGAGAGTACGAGGGAGGGAGAGAGGACGAGGGGGGAGAGAGTACGAGGGGGGAGAGAGTACGAGGGGGGAGAGTACGAGGGGGGAGAGAGTACGAGGGGGGAGAGAGTACGAGGGGGGAGAGAGTACGAGGGGGGAGAGAGTACGAGGGGGGGGGGGGAGTATGAGGGAGGGAGAGAGTAGGAGGGAGGGAGAGAGTAGGAGGGAGGGAGAGAGTAGGAGGGAGGGAGAGAGTAGGAGGGAGGGAGAGAGTAGGAGGGAGGGAGAGAGTAGAAGGGAGGGAGAGAGTATGAGGGCGTGGGCACAGGGATAGGAGTAGGTAAGTGGCACATAGGTAGAGAGAAAAAAAACACATGTGCTTGCATGGTGTGCTAAAAGGAAAAACAAACATGAGTTCCCCAAAAGTAAGCAGTGGAAGGATGCTGGTCATCCAATCAATAGGATGGCAAAGAAGCTATGGTCCATGGGAGGGACAAGCACAAAAAGTGCAAAGAGCAAGAAAAGCCCTCGAAAAGGAAGCAAGAATATGAAATTGACAAGAAAGTCATATCCACATAAAAATAGATTCCACTGCTGAATAAATATATAAAGCAGGGAAACTATGAAAAGGTATCGTCTGTGACAGAGTAACGTATCGGACAGACTGGGGCTGTTTTAATCGAGAGATCTTCTAACTCAATGGGCACTCGTAGCCTGTTCCTGTCTGAAACTCATGTAGAACAGTAGAAGCTGGCAAGAGATATAATGTAATTTGACTACTACATCTAGGATTCACCAAAGTGCAAAAGGTTCCAGTGCTACAGACAGCTGGAGGTTGTGGGTGGGGGGTTTGGAGGGGTACACATTGTTCATGTCAATACATAAAGCAAGATACTAAGGTGTCCGAGACGCTGCAGTCAATCCCATGGCCTTTTCAGGTACAAGAAAGAATGAAAAGTGGAACAGAGTAAACATTTCTCAGAGACGCCAATTGTACAACAGATGAAATACATACAACCTTTTAGCACTTGAGAGACTTTAAGCTTCCCAAATGAGGAACAGTGGACATTACTTAGAGCTTGGAAAAGCATTTAGGATTAGAAATATGGTTACCGTAAAGTTTTGAATCAACGCATGAAACAAAGTTACCGGGTTTGGACCTGGCCACACAATGATCGTGAGGATATGTCCTGAATTTGCTGGAGTGGAGTTTGATCAGGAAGGTGACAGCCGGGGAAGGAAGGAGTGGAAAGGAAAGGGGAGCTATCCCCCTTCCTACCAGCATCAGAGCCACTTCAAAATGTACGTACCGCTCCTAGAAGACACTGGGTAATTTTCTGGTTCGAGTTTGGATGGCTTTTTACCATGCCTCTTTCCTCCTGAAAGTTCTTGAGAGATTCCCTCCTCGAACACTGGATCCTATGAATACACTGAAAGTCCTACAGCAAACAATTGATGGACGGAATGCTGACAATGCAAACATTCTCCCCCAGTCAAAAGATCTGGGTTAAATCCATCGTTCTTTTGCCCACTACCCCACCCCAGTTTGGACCCAGCCATACACTGAAAGTCCTACATTGTATGCTTTCATGCAGGCCCGTGGTTCTTTTCTGGATATTCTCTCATTAAAGAGTAGAGTTCCTACCATCACATACGTGTTGCTGAGTTTTTCTGCTCAGTTCCTGAGGCACTGTCGGAAAGATTGGACTCGCTGGACCCCGCTCAGGTGATGCACCGTCTCAAAGAATATCTGTTAAGAAAAGATTTTTTGCCCAGGGTGCACAAATTAAATCATCAGATGATACAGAAGCGATATTGTGAACAGGCTAAACTACATTCACAAAGAACGAGACTGGCCGTTGGACCAATCGCAAAGCTTGGAAAGTCACTTCTGATACCACAGTCCATATTACCTCTGGACAGGCAGAGTGTACCAGAAACTCTTCCAGTCAAGTTCTATCAGGCGCTAGAATCCTAGATGGTTTTGGTGGACTGGAGGAGTGAGACGTCACTCTCAGAGCCGGCCCTTGCTGGGTTAGTGCCCTCGGTGGAAGGATACATGGCGGCGGCCTCCCTGTCACTACTGTAAAACAAGCCGGCAGGGGGCACCTTCTGTGGGCACAGTTCAGATCCTGGCTACATACAGCAGTGACTGGCCTCTGAACACGAACACCTTCACCCCCCCTCCATATCATCCACAGATTAATTTGGTTATTCTGATGCCAAGTTGTTTGTTGGGGGAGGGCAGTCGGCGGTGTGTGGGGGCAGGAGGTGAGAGGGCAACAAAGGAGGGAGTGTTGAAAGCATGGCACGCAGCATGTTAAAAATGATTAAAACTACTTTACACAGAAACACTGGAGCCAAATAAGAGGGGCGCTGCAATATGCAGAATCATAATGCAGACAGCTCTGTGCGCCCCTCTTAAGACTGGCGCCCTGGGCAGGGGCCCGGCTCGCCCATGCCAAAAGTCAGCCCTCGCCACACTACTGGGGGCAGGTTGATGTTTGCAAGCAAATGCAGGCCTCTCCCGTCTGACCTCCATGAACCTGCTTGCACAAAACAGAATTGCTGAATACGGAGTAATCAGTAGGTCAAAGGATCTGCGGTAGCCTGGTAGTGCAAAGGCAAACTTTATGCCACACGGATGCTTAGTTTTGAGTGAAAGAAAAGTAATGCACTGGAATATGAAGCTGATGAGCTACACCATTCCATAAGGAACAAGCATTTGCAATGCACTAGGTCTCGCAATTGCGAGATTTTGAGCTATTGGCATTGTAACTGACAATGCCTTTTAATTATGTGTTTAAAAAACCTGCAATAAGTCAAAGTTTCTAAAATGCGAGACCTATTGCATTGCAAATGCTTGTTGTTTACAAGCGCCCCATGCTGCGCTTTCACGTTAATAGAGGCCACACCCTTTCTTTAGACGAGCCGTATCTAAAGAAAGGTCCTATTGCATTGCAATGCTTGTTGTTTACACGCGCACCAGGCTGCGCTTTCACGTTAATAGAGGCCACACCCTTTCTTTAGACGAGCCGTATCTAAAGAAAGGTCCTATTGCATTGCAATGCTTGTTGTTTACATGCGCTCCATGCTGCGCTTTCACGTTAATAGAGGCCGCACCCATTTCTTCAGATGAGCCGTGTCTAAGGAAAGGTCCGCGGCCACTATTAAAGTGAAAGGGCGGTATGGGCGCTTTTACCAACAAAAGCATTTGTCTGTCAAGTTGACAAACAAATGCTTTTTTTTGTAAAAATGCCCCGTGAAAGCGCGCATGGCACACTGAATGTTGCAGGAGAGCATGTAGTGCCTGCAGTCGGAGAAACTCATTAAAGAAAATAGTGCTTACAGGCAAAATAAGACGTACCGCGTAACAACTGAGGATAAAGGTTCATCCTCATGGGATGCTACAAAGGAAAACAAGGCGGTACTAAGGAGGGACTAACAATCCTATTAACTAATCAGAAGCCAGAATTTACAAAGGATAATGACACAAGCCAATGACAAATATGGGTGGAGAGTGGGCGGGGCTTCAAGTCCCTACTCCAATACAGCATGCCCCGCAGAGCAGCGCATGCGCTGCCCAGGCTCGACGTAAAAACATAGTAACGTAAATAGTTTATCATACACAGAACCCGTTTGGTGCCAGGCCGCAAAGGGGTGCTGAGGAATAGAGTCCCCACTAACAAAGGGTGAGCAGAGGGATCGATCTTTTAACCAATGTAGAGTCCCGTCGATGCATGTTTAACCGGCATTGAGGTGCTGCATGATTTTAAGTGGACGCCTCCTGAGAGTGAAAATGAGGAGCAGTGGCTTAAAGCGAGAGGAGTGGCCGGGCACTAGTAACTAACAGTCAAACGAATGGATGCAAAGATATCACAGACTGCGCACAAGGAAATACTGTTGAAAGTACGGGATGAAAGCAAAAATCCTATGGACGACAGCAAGAAAAGCCGTGAGACGGTACATCACAGGTTACAAGTAAAGACAGTTGTGTGCCTGCAGTATTTTCTGCATGAACATGAATTTGTCAAAAAATACATCATCTGTTGTATACATTGCAGATTTTTTGTTTTTTTTTGTTTTTAGCTAAAACAAATTGAAAGTTATGAAAATTGCTACACCCAACGGTGCAATTCCACGCCAGACACTCTACAAACACTAGATAACTAGCCTACTAGATTATTGGAGTGTGGGACGGTTTACACATTCAAATGGGCATTGGTTTAATTCACTTGCCTGTCATTTATGCAACTATACCGTTCCTTACAATTTTAAGTATGCACACCAGTATACAGTTCTAGTTTATAATCGTTATTAACACTGCTAAACAGATTTAAAGTGCATGATGCGTAATACTGTACATGTTTGAATTAGTTTTAAGCACGGGCAGTGTTCAACATTAGGCATTTTTAACCCCTTGAGTGCCCCGCCCTTTCCACGCCCTGTGCCGGGCGTTTCATTAGCGGGCGGGGCACATGACGAGATAGTCTCGTCATGGGCACAGCGCAACCGCGGCCCATGACGAGACCATCTCGTCATGGGCACTCAAGAGGTTAAAGCCTTTGAACCTGCATTAATGCACAGCTATAAAAAAAATAGGAGTAAAATACTCCAAGCTCAAATGTTGCTGTAGGTAAAGCTTAGGAATGAGTACATGTAAAGAATATAAATCCTGAAGTAAAAGAATAGAAATGAATAGAATATAAATCCTGGGTGGATGTGGGAAGACAGCATCCACCCTAGAAGAGGCAATATGAGATTGAAGGGACTGCAGCAATTCTGCCACAAGGGATGCTCAGAAATGGGCTCGGAAAACATTCTTTAAAAGAGAGGAAGTAAATGAGTGTAGCAAGCACTCAACGGAAGAAAAAGGGTTCAAAATAATGTAATGGATTAAAGAAAGCCTGGGACGACGGCAATGCGAGATCAACTCTTTAACCGGAGACAAAGGACCGTTTGTGGCGTCGAGAGTCAGAAGGGAGCGCTGGGCAGGCAGGATGTCTCGCAGTCCTCATCAAAAGCTTAAGACAAATAAAAGACGAGTGAATTTGGAGCGGAGGGTTGAGGCGCTTCCAGGAGCCCACAGGAGGCACCGAGCCCTTTCAGCATTGGTTCATCAACAATTAAGCAACTTCTGCAAACAGAAGGGTTTCATTTTATAAGTGGAGTATTTAAGGCCGAGGTCTGTAGTCTACTGCATGGACTGGAGTGAAAAGAAAAAAAAACACGCAGATGCAGAGCTCGAACAAAGGAGTCGCATCTGAAAACAAACTGCTGCCGAGCATGTGCGTGGCTTCACATGATAGAAAACAAGTGCGCCACCATGAGAAAGCGGTCTGTGGTGAGCCGAGGGTGAGTCATCTCCGCTAACAGGGCAGGTCCCGAGCTCGTCGAGCCGGTGCAACTGGTTCTGTACCTGGTTAGTACGCGCGCCAATAAAAGATAGAGGCACGAAGCTCGGAGGGACAGAAAAGAAACGGCTTAAGAGAAATAAAGACAGAACGAGTGGGCTGCATGTAGGAGCTCGAGAGGTGGAGATACCAATGGTCTACCGCAGAGATGACAGCCTACTGCTCAACACTACCCACCCTACCCTGCGCCCATGATGGGCTAGAATGATGCTTAGCGCTGGGACACGGTCACTTTCACATCATTTCCACCTACTCTCGAAAAATGGCACTGTGCTTTGTAGGCAGGAAGAGGGGCTTCTGCGCCTATCACACAAGCATGGGGCAGACCTCAATGTCACATTCCGCTAAGTACACACATTTTACCACCTAGTCAAGTGGCCCTTGCACCGCCTCCCTCAGTCAAATTCACCGCAGGCAAAAGCACAGCCTAGCAGTAACCGATAGCTGTCCAACCCCAAGCCTGACTCCATCCACCGACAGGCCACATTGGGGCAGTTCTCCTGTCCTCTCTCCAACTGACGTGATCATTTGCTTAGTTTTTTCACATCTATTATTTAAGCTTTTAAATTCGAGCCCTCCACACCCCATTGGCAGCAATGTTTGGCAGCTTGGCCTTCCGGCTGCCCAAGGCACCAGCACCCTCCCACCCCTTTGAGGCTATTGCTGAGGGCGAATGCTTACTGGACCCAGCTCTGCGAATGAAGCACAAGATATCTTGAAGGCGTTGGAATAATTTGGCTTGCTCAATCTTGGAGGGCGAAAACTGCTCATGAAAGAGGTAAAGCAGTTGTTGTTTTTTTACGCAGATTTATATAGCGCAAACTCGACCCAAAGGTATTGGAGCGCTTTACATGAGCACCGGTTACGTTACGCAAGGACACATTCAGGCACGGGGAGATTAAGTGATTTGCCCAGAATCACAGGATGTGGAGGCGACCCCGAGGCTCGAACCTTGGTTTCCAGCACCAAAGTCGGCAATCCAGCCCTCAGACCACATCCTCTCCCCAAGGTTGTTGGAATCTTGCAAATACTGGGGCCTTAAAAATGCCTCAACCCTTCTGGGACAGTACTCAATGGCACTCATGAAACTCTTCAATTGTCACCCTGAAAAGCCGGCCTACTGGAAATTCAAACTTTACTGTGGAGGAAACAGAGCCAACAACAGGCACTCCATCTACCGATGAAGACTTCAGTAAGGTTCAGTCCCTGTACTCTACCTCCCTCAGCCCGGACCAGTTTGGTCTTGTTTTGCACGCACACCTGGCCTACACACAGAAGATGAACTGCAAGAAGAGAACAAAGAGGCTCAAGATGTCCATGGTTAGCCAGAACAGTGAGAAAATACAAGAGTCCAGACTTTTTTCTGGTGTCAAGCCACGGTCAAACCATGAGCGTGATCACGGATAAGTGACAAGGATCGCGGCTAGCCCAGGTTTCTCCTTTTAAGCTTGTGTCACTAGGTGCAGGTGATAATACATCAGACACCACGGTGCAGAGCCAAAGAGATTGTGAGTAACAAGGGACAGGCAGGATCTTGTAAAACAGGGGCAATACTGCAGTAAAACAGGGAAGCACTGTCGGGAACAATACTCTTGTCCAAAAGAGCAGTAGACCTGAAGGTGAAAGACTGCAGCAGGCGACTGACTGAGTTTGTAAACACCGGAAGAGGAACCATTGTCCAACCACAAAGGCTGGCTTCTGAAAGGAAGGTGTGTTCCAAGAGGTAGCTAGTGAGGGTTCAAACAGGGATCCAAAAAAAGTCACACAAACGAAACAAGAAAGGCGCCCCACACAGCCAAGGTTGGGTGTGCATTAAGCAAACGCATGCAAAGACCAAAAGCAACAACCACAGTTTTTGCCTGTTGCCATGCTGACCCAGGAGGAATAATATCACTAAAGAGTCCTGTGGACCGAGGGATATAGAGATTGCAGAAGGTGTCCCCTTGGAGTGAAACATTCTGAACACTTCCTCCTTGCAGTGCAAGTTTCAGAGTCCCGGATTTTAGTAAACCTCCAGCCAACCTAAACTATCCACAGAAGTCAAGATTTCAGGGACCCGCACGTCATGCTGATGCCCGGATTCCACACCAGCAACCAGCACTGGCCAAATGCACTAAAGTTGAGGAAAGGCATCCAAACTATGTGACCCTCAAAATACAGTGCAGCACCCCAGTGAGGCCCCACACCATGGTAGGCAAGAACTACTGAACATTAGATAATCACTTTGAAGGACTTTAGAAGCAAATAGATACCTCCATGAGTCTTTGTCTCCAATCGGTGCCAGTGAATAGGCAAAGGACATTGGTGGTGGGCTGATTAAACGTCATTGACATGTGGTAGTAAATATCAAATCTAGATATGGGAAAATAAGTCGTGCTTCGATGATCTTTCAACTAAAGAAGTCTGACGCAGATTGGACTACTGCCACCCAAGCCACTCGAGGTAAATGGGACGAATGAACAAAGAAAGAACTAGTGATTCAAGGGTCATCTCCACAACCTTATGATCCGGACTGCGCCAAGCTCCGGGCTGCTCCTACTTCCATCTTCTTTCTGGTAACCTGTGATGAAGGCAATTCTGTAGCGCACGGCAACATGCTTTTTGGGAAACATCTTGGCGCAATTTCAACACAAAATACAGCTAAGAGATGGCCACTATCGAGGAGAGCACCAGCGGCCCGATGTATATTACCCGCATAACAATGTCGCTGAAGGCATCATATATACTGATGCTATATAGTAGCTACAAAATCGTCCGTACAGAAGGAAAACAAGCCCAGAACAATTCTGTTTTCCAAACTGAGCAAATAGATTAAACACACAAGTCCTTTAGCCATGAAAAGGAAATGTGGAAATGGGAAGCGCGTTCCAGTGTTGGAGTTTGGCTGATAAAGAAAAATCGGGTAGCTGGATAAGCAGTGTTAGCAGCAAAATTGAAAGACTTTCATGCATATGTATGTATTTATTACGGTTTATAAATGTAACATTATCTTTGAAACAGTGTCCCGTCCCACTGGGGGATTAGCAGTCCGAAAAGTTGCAAATGCGATTGAAGCAACAAAATGGATGCCACGGTAAAAGCCAAGTGCCTCTCCACTTTAATTATTATCCATAACAAATGGCGATTATTGCAATGAACTTGACCCATATCAATACAGGAGTGAAAATATGGAAATTGTTTAATGTATTACATACTGAGTTATATCCCTCAAAATGTTCCAAGATGGAAACAGCCCATTTAAAAGATAAAAAAATGCAGGTTTCCCTCCGAAAACCACACTAGCAAGCTTACTTTGTAGACCGTTCTTACATCTTTAAATCGCCTGTTTCTGCAGTTCCCTCTACCTCATCTCTTGCATTACTGTGCTTCTCGGCCTCTGCATTTCCTTCTCTCTATGTCTCTGTAAGTAAATACCATACTCTAAAAGCATACCCTTCTCTTCCCACATCTTCCTGCCATTCCAGAACATTCGTTTAATTTACTGCTCTCCCTACCTTGCGCATCTTTCCCCATCTCTCGCTACTTCACTCTGTCTCTCTCCATTTCCTGTATCGTGCCCTGTCCAATTTCCCTTACTAAGCAAGTTTAAATTAACTGTCACAATGAGAAGACATACAGGCCTGGGGTAAGTGTATAATATTTAAACAATTAGAATGGTGAAAATGTTCAGATGAGCGCTTTGACTTTCACTCTTGAAGCACGCCCGGAGTGGAGGAGGATGTAGCTGGGAGAATACAATCGGGAACTAAAGCTGCAATTACAGATACTAAGGGCATGCATATGTCATACTGTAATATTGTGCAGTAGTCGAATAAATATCTATCAAGTCACTCCTGGCATTGTTTTCCTATAATGGGAGAAACAAGCTGGTTAGATAGTGAATTTCACATAAAAGGTGGTTGGTTGCATGTGGAACAAGCATTTGCAATGCAATAGGTCTCGCACTGACGCGAGTTTGAGCTATTGACATTGTAAATAACAATGCCTTTTATTTATGTTTTTAAAAAGAAAACAAAAATAAAAGGCATTATTATTTGCAAATGTCAATAGTTCAAACTCGCGTCAATGCGTGACCTATGGCATTGCAAATGCTTGTTAACTTCTAGTCTTCAAGCCGGAAGTCAGGCACCCTTGTCCGGGACGTGGGCGGGGCCTGCTCCGGCAAAAAGAGAAACCAGCGTGCCGTGCTAAGGCGGGGCTCCCACGCTGAAGGGAGAGCCCCGCGGTGGCGGCCGGAGTGGAGAGAAGCCCCGGGTCCCAGGAGGGGACCCAGGTGAAGAGTGCGGCGGCCGAGGCTGCCCACGGCAGCGCGGGGCTCCCAGGAGTGCAGGGAAGCTCCGCAAGGGAAGTTCTGCAGCCGTGAGGAGGAGCTCCCCCCCGAAGAGCAGCCCGGTGAGTGAAGGGTTGGGGAGCTCCGTGTGGGCTATTGTTGGTGCCTGATCGAGGCACAGTGTCCTTTTGGCAAAGTGTCCTTTTGGCATTCTGAGCGGCCCGTCTTGCAGCGGGCCGCTCCAACGGGGCTGGCATGTGGTCGGAAGGGAGACAGGAGATGTGCACATTGCGTGTGACGTGCGTGTACACAGGCTCCAATCTGCCAAAAGACTTGCGCGTGCCCATCTCCTGTCCCACTTCTGAGGCAAGTCAGCAACAATAGATCTCGCTAGCGACAGCGCTTTCGCGCTGTGTTCACCAGGCGAGACCTAAAAAACTAGATCTAAACTAAAAAAAATACTTTGACATGTGTATGCACCAGTGGGTTCTGCAAAATACATTTTTTTAAAGGTCACAAGTGAGAAAAATAGCTCATTCTTGGTCATTTTTCTCAAGACAGATCCTTGGTTCAGAGGTACATAATGTTCTTTTCTGAGCTTCTAAAGCAGTGCATTCAAGGGGTGTTGATCAGTCCGGGATCAGGCGGTAGCTGCCTCCGACAATCTTCAATTCATCATTTCCCTACCATTCCACATAATTACACTCCATAAAACACAATCCCACTCACATTAATTCCATCAATACAACATAATTACTATCCACATAATTCCACTGCACACCATGCCACGTAATTCCACTACACAAATCCACACCAGACAATTCCACAACTAACAATTAAAATCCAACCTACATAATTCCACTGCACACCACATAAGTACACCTCATAACACATGGTTAAGACATTGTCACTTACAGAGCCAATAGCTCTAACTCAAGGAAATGCAAGACCTATTGCATTTCCAATGCTTGTTTCCTAAGTTCTTGGGTCCCTTCCTCATCTGTTAATTAGTGAGATTTTTAAAGGCATATTATGTCTTTTTAGGACTCACCTGAGACAGTACATGAGTTTTCTCTTGCAAGACATTTTGTTAGCTTACAGTGGAGTCCTGTGCTTGCTTCCCCTGGAGCGGACTTGTGTCTTTTCACTGCTTGCATATAGCATAAGTGGGATGTATACTAAAATCTTGGCATATGCCGATGACACCATGGTGCTTACCCCAGAGCCGGCAAAAGCCCTGACGGAACTAGAAAGGAAGACAAATTATTTGTCTTTTCCCAGTTAACTTCTCGTTAAAGGGATAACTCAGAAAGTCTGTAGAACGGCATTGTCTTTAGTGAACTGAAGGCAAGTGGAAAGTGAGACATATTTAGAGGTTAGGATCATGGCTGGAGAGGATAAAATCACAGGTATACATTTTACACCAATACGGACAAAAGCCAGGCAAGACCTAAGAAGAATAAACATTTAACATTAGTCGGCAGGTGCAATGAAGTAAAGAATCATCATTCTCCACAAAATCTTGCACCTATTCAGAGCACTACCACTTAAGGTAGAAACACGCTGGCTTAAAAAAATTGAGACCATTTTCTTTATTTTTTTCTGGCGGTACAAAAAAGTGCTGTGATGTCCAATGTATCTGGTGCTCCCCAGAAACAGAGGTGGCTGGCGATGCCTAATTTGAGATATTATTATTGGACATCACTCTTCCAGCATATGGGGATCATTATTACAGATAGAGGGGATTCTTCTGCAGTCCTGTCAGACCTACCATCAATTGGCGACCCTAGGACGAGAGGCCAGCAGATGTTTTGCCAGAAACAGAGTAGAGTTACTGTAAGAAAGTTACATTTAAAACTATCATGGCAGCTTTTAAAATCTAGAAATCACTCTGGGTTAAAATTGGTTTTACCAAGTATGATAAATGTGCCCCGCTACGGAAATCATTTATTTTACCATGCATTCTGTAGGGCATGGGAGCAGCTGGCTTGGGTTGCACAGCTGGGGGACCTCTTTAACCATGACAAACTCTACTCATTCGCTGACCATCAGATGAAATTTGGTTTGTCACTGCAATATATACATTTTTTTAAATATCTGCAGATCAGGGATTTTATTCTGCTGCCTGGTAATGACCAACTCTCGGTGGCCAAGATCTTGCTCCTGCAACTTATAAAGGGCACTAAGGGAGCCAGGATTAGGGAAATATATATAAAGCTCTAATCAATACAGTGCCAGGTGATATGCAGGACCAAAAAGAAAGATGGAAGAGCAGACAGGGGTTACGAATACACATCTGCAGATGTCATTGGAGTGGAGCTCTGAAGTGATGCTAACCGCAGGTTTGCAGAGACAACATTATATGACGGTGTTGAATCTATACTATACTTTGGCCAAGATGTTCAGCTGGAGTAAGAGACCTGATGACAAGTGCCGCGCTGGGAGGTGGGACCAGCAGACATGACGCACGTTTTGCTCATGAATACGATTACAGCCGCTATGAGCTGGGATTGGGGCTTTCGCGGAGGAGGTACTCAACGTGAAAATGGAGATTGCTCCCCCCTTGAAGTTATTTGGAATCAATCAACGCTTCCAGGGTAGTAAGGGTATGCTCCACTTCATATCTATAGCCATGGCAGTAGCACGACAGACTATAGCAGTAGCTTAGTTAACTCCAGAGCCCCCTACAGCTCAGCCTGTTCTCTCTCCACTCTTCAACGCGTATAATATAGAAAAAAACGTATACAGTCATACCCGTAGGAGGGAGCGGAAACGCGGAGCCCTGATCTGGGCGCCATTAGCAGACTGGGCAGAGCGCAAATATGGAATCAGGGACTGGATCTCGTAGTATGGCCTGAATACCTTGGTTAGAAACTCATCCACTGTTTAAGGTAGTGCACTTTATAGGTTGTTTTAGAAATCATAAAGCCCAGATCGACTAAATGGGAATGTATGGGTTCGGGGGGAAAAATGCACTAATGGCCAAATTTAGGGGATGTGTTAAGAAAGCTATCTCTTTATTGGGATATGTATTATATTAAGATCATGTGCCAAAATGTCAATATTGTTCGCTTAGTCGCTGCTGGCAGCATTTTAATGTATGCAATATGATAAATGTATATGGTGTATGTTCCACCCAAATTTTTTTTTAAATTAAATTTAAAACTGCACTGATGATAGTAAAAAAGAAAAAAAGGAAGAAAAAAAGCTACGGCGCGGCCTGCGCTGACTGTGTAACAGAGCTTTCCTTTTTTAACTTTGCCCCTGATCCCCCTGCCCACACACCCTCCCTCCCTCCCTCTGCCTTGCCTCATTCCCCGCCCTCCCTCGTTGCCAGCAATTAATAAAAGAAAATCGTGGAACAGGGCCAGAGCTGGCCATGTCATAGTACTTTTTTGTATTTTTTAACTATGTGCTGCCCTCTTGTCTTATTCCCTGCTCTCCCTCCCCGCCAGCAATTAAAGTGCTCGGATGGGGCCAACACTGTACAACATGGCTAAAATACATTGACAAAGTTAATATTTCTCATATGCGAAAACTATTGGATTTGACAATGCTTGTTTAGATTCAATAGCTCAAGAGATCGCAACAGCTCACAGGATGGGGTGGGGGCGCAGGAGCACTGACTGCATATAATACACCCTGCTTGAAGGAGCCTGAAGGCTTGTTCTGTGACCTATGCAGGCAGCAGAGGATTGATTGCAGGGGTCTACAGGAGCGGCACAGGTACAACCAGCGCACCCTTGAGAAACACCTTGGAAGATCAGTGTCTGTGCTTTGTGCCAGACCCATCCCCTACCCTTGTGGTCAGGTATGACAGGTAATGGGAACTCCCCAGGGGTCTCAAGCCAGAGAGTGAATACCCAGGTAATGTAAGTCACCCAACCAGGCACTAGCCAGACAGGCAAACCAAGTAAGCACTCCAACATATCAAGTATAACAGGCCGTTCTGAACTTGCAAGATGCCCCAATGACAACGGTTTGCCGTTTTACATGTCAGTATTAGGAGTCTTCAGAGCTTTAAGTGCGCCGGGTCCTGTCGGTGCTGAGGAGCACCGGCAGTTCTAAAAAGCAGGTGCTGAGACGGGTCTCTATTGGGCTCTCCATTTTTGCCCTCACCCTCAGGGTGAAAAAACTAAGTTTAATGCTGCAGCAGTGCCGCCCTTCACTGCCTCGGATGTAACTTCAAAGAGACTCGTTATAGTTCTTTCACAGTCTCCTCATTTCAGAACTGAAGCATTTTCAATGTTATATACAACAAAGCCATAGTTGTTGCTTATTTAACTTATGCAACTAGCAACCACTAACAAAGCACATAGTCCTGGCTTGATCTAGTTGAAATGCTACTTGTATTATTTATCTGGATGCAATGACAGACCGCAAAATACCAGTCGAGCGGCACACACTATGCTAAGCAGAGATTTATTTTTTTAGCATATGTGATTTTAGGCCACGCCTTTAATTACATCGGCCACACCCCTTTGGGATACACCCCCGCCAGCTTTTTCATCCCACTTAAAGCCCTGGGAGTCTTAGTCCAATTTGGTCACTTGGACAAAAAATGCCTGCAGCTCCCAGAATACACTAATAGTTTATACGAAGGCCTAGGCCTGGAAACCTGGTGTCCTGTTAACATGGACCGAGGGAAACATGCAACGCTGTTGCCAGTACTGATGTGTGCTTGAGCAGAAAGCTTGCGCTGCTGCTGTCCTGGATTACCATGTTCTGCATGTGCAAGTGAAGCTTGCACTGTGCATAATCTGTGAAGGGAGATCGCAGCGCTGCTTCCATTGCTGGACCTGTTCTGTATGCGAGGGAAGCTTGAAATGCAGCTCGAGTTCTGGTGTATGTCTAAAGCATCGCAAGATACTTTACCATACAAAGCCATAACCATTGGCTTTGTCAAAGAATTTCTAAAAGGTAAATGAAGACATTGCTCCTCTGTGAATTTGCTTGAACCCTAGCGAATTTTCATTGAGGAATCCTATTTTCACTTCAAGTGATGATTAGAAAATATTTTTATAAGTGCAAGGAGGAACTAACGAGGAGACAATGTTTTCCACATATTTCTAGTGCAAAGGACTGTTGAGAAACATGCCCTTTATATTGCACAAAAGCACAGAAAACCATGACCTTCTCTAAGGAGTATTTATCTCAAGGGAATCCCTGCAATAGTTGTCCCCCCTGTAGTAAAACCGGTTTCCTGGGGCGGGGCTTGTGTCACTCTGGGTTTGAAGATTTAGCCTCCGGCTACAGCGGTCCTTCAGACGAGATTCTTGTGGCTGAACATTGGGCGCACTAAGTGGGCGTACTTAATGCGAGTCATTTGCTACATGTGGCAACCTGCCCGTAGTCACTGCAGAGCCGCCTGGATGCCACAGTGTTCTGGTGAATCAGGTTTTCAATATTTTAAATGGTATTTAACAGAAGAGTTAACAAGCATTTGCAATGCAATAGGCCCTGCATTTGCAAGAGTTTAAGCTATTGGCATTGTAAATGACAATGCCTTTTATTTATCTGAATGCGAGACCTATTTCATTTCAAAGAAGCGACCAGCATTGTCCTGGGCTGCCTGGAAAGTGAAAGTGCGCATGACGGGCTGAAGGGTGCAGGAAAGCATGTTGTGCCTGCAGTAGGAGAAACTCATTAAAGAAAATAGTGATAAGACATACTGTGTAACAACAGAAGTAAAGGGCCAGTCCTCATGGGAGGTTACAAATGAACAAAGAATAAGACAAAGAAATAAACTATAGAACAGCACAAGGAAAAAACCTCTTTATTTAAAAGTACTGCGTCATACGACCCACGCCCGGGTAACGTGATTAGGAACCGGCATTTCTCCCCTGAGCTGCAATACAGCAGCAACATTCGGGTTCGAGGACGATCACAGACAGGTCTGTAGCGGGAGAGTGCCACATTGGAAGTAAGTGTACTGGGTTGTTTGGTTGGGCGGTGACGGCTACTCTTGGGAACGCGCTACCGCTGATCCCATTTGTTTTCGTTTCGATTCAGATCCTACAGGCATCTCTAACCCCCCTTCCGGACCCATGAAGTGAAGTCAGTCACTACTTCACGTAAGCGCCAAGTTTTCCATGCTTCGACTATTTTTAATAATGCATACTCCAAAGCACATTCACCGTGAATTAGCGCTTTGGCACGGGTCCATTACTGAGCACTTGAAAAGTCAATACACAACTAGCAATGCTTGAATCGCGCAAATATTTCCTTTTTAATGCGCCGTAAAGTTACTGGTAGTTACCCATAACTATGACCCCTCCGATAGCAAAGTAACACGGAGTGGCAGTATGTTTGACACTTGTGCCTGAGTCATGGGTACACGTGGTTTCACTTGCATAAGAATCTGGTTAACTCACAGCACAAGGTCGCCAAGCACATTAGACCTCTTGGATGTCTGACTAAAGATACCACTGAATCCACCAATAGTTGTGTGTGTTTCTGTGTGTGTTCTTTTTCTTTCAGAGTCCTTTGTCTTTTGGAAATTCCAGAAGGCAGCGTAGGTAAAACGGAGTTTTACCTTTCATGCGTCTCCGCATACGGCTTAGCGTGCGTATACCGCCGTGGAACTCTGGTCCTGAAGTATGCTTAGCATAATCGCACTCAAAAGCAGAAACATGTCGACCATTATTCACTTTTTATACTAAATCGGACGAGCTTGGTCAACCTAACCAGCCAGCTTACGTCCGTCTCACCTGTTTTTAACGATTTCTGGTTTTTCACCATTAAAATCACTTTTGGATAAAACCAGCCATCTTTTAACTTGCACCACTCCTGCACTGACACTGTCTCACCAAAGAAACCCGCTCCGTTGGAAATCAGGCGTCATTGCACACCAGGGGGGCACTCGACCTCTCTGGTGGGAAACCAATGATTAAGCATGTCACCAGCTAGGTTGGTGAGTGAGGGTTCTTTTAAATAAAGAGGATTTTTCCTCGTGCTGTTCTATAGTTTATTTCTTTGTCTTATTCTTTATTCACTCTTTTGTTGTTACCTAGTTTACTCGTCAGGGGGAAGAAGAGTGAAGATCCCCCTCTCTCTTGTTGTTAATATAGGTTACAAATGAAGACAAGGCGGTACTAATGAGGGACTAACAAGCCTATTAACTAATCAGAAGCCAGCATTTACAAAGGACATTGACAAAAGCCAATTAAAAATATGGGCGGGGAGGGGGCGGAGCTTCAAGTCCATACTCAAATACAGCTTGCCTCGTAGAGCAGCGCATGCGCTGCCCGGGCTCGATCTAAAAGGGAGCATACAAGACTGGGGCAACAGAAGAACCATGCATCGTATTTCAGTGTATTTCTGTGGACTGGTCGCTGTTCTAGTTCTAAACTAGTTCTACAACAAACAGACAAGTCTGTCTTCCCTTATCAAGGTAGCATCTCCTTCCTTTACAAGGGAGTACCTGCCAATGAGGCCAGACAGTCCTTCACTGAATGAAGTTCATGAACTCAACAGCCTTCCATTCCTACAGCCTTATTTCTCAGTTGATGCTGCACAACCTCAGGTTGAGACAGGCAACTGAGAGCTTCCAAGGTTGCCAAAATGCCAATCAAGCCTCCATCATGTGGCCAACTCTAGTCTCATGCTCATGGGTACACACACTAGTTGCAGAGCTCCCTGCTCTGCCTAATTAGACTGGCTCCATGGTAGAACCCTCTAGTGTGCCAAGCGGCAGCCTGATTCAATCGCTTCCTTTCCATTACGGTCCATCAGTCCTCCGCCACCACTAGCCTTAGCCACAATTCTTGGAGTACGAAATATACCTCATGCACAACACTTGAATCTTAGGACACATTTTTAAAATTGGGGTAGATACTGCCATGGTTCATATATCTACTCTACTTTGAGGAAAATGCTCAATTATGAGACCCATTTGACCAGTGTTCAACATTTTCCCAAACCAAAGACTTGGAGAGCCCAAACGAACACTTTGCGAAGCCAGATATTTGAGAATATTGAGTAACCGGAGAACCAAAAGGTTACGTTTAAAATTCCAATCTTCTCACATTGAAATGGAATGCACAACTGTCGCTCCAGAAGCTTCTGACGCATGCAGTAGCACCGCCACTTCACGAGGACCTGATCCCTCAAAGCCCCCTAGCAGCTTTGAATAGCTAAACATGCTCTCTATACTAGAAGGGAACACTTTGAGCCACTTAAAGAAAGAATCGCGAAAGCAGAAATTCAGGAAAGGACTTAAGAACTGGATTTTCAAACCACAGTACTCTTGAATTTCAGAATGGATCCCTAAACCATTAGCCTGATTACAGGCAAAACTGTCGCTTATTTGGCTACTCACAAAGTTTGATCAAACAATTAAGGTTTCATACAGGATCCTAGAACCGAAGTCCAATAATAGGGAGACAAAAGAGTTTCAGTCAAACCCCTAGGACTTGTAACTCTTTGCCATTAATCCTCAGGGAAAAAAGCATTCAGATGGCCAGAAATTACCCCAAAAACACTATTGTTCAGAAGTCCACCAGCTTCGGTTCACTCGTTCAATGAGTTTGACATCTACAGACTACAAGGCTGCACATGACGGCCATGTGTGGTCTGAGGGGTCTCTCTCCGAGTCCACATCTGGCATGGATCTCCAGCGGATTCCCCTCCGATCTTTATGCTTTTATTAAAAGCCAGTACTCCAATTGAGATCCATAAGTAGGCTTTATTATCGCAACCACCAATGTAAGCCAACTCCTCTTCACAGCATCTCTCAGCCTGAATGCCTGTCACCAGAACATCACCCAGACAACAGGGATTCCACAATCCAATCACAAGTAGATTACAACACATCCCCTTTACAATACATTAAAAACAAAATGATAATAAATAAAGATAACAAATACTAAACGCAAAATACAGTGCACAATATAAAGAATAACATATGCTTAATACAAAACATAATCTTTAAACTTGGCTGGTACATGCCTGAGCCTGGCGGAACCATAACAATTCCCATCACCATTTACAGGAACACAGGGCCGGTTGTTGTCTGAACGCAACTTGACATCAACAACTTTTACCAGTCTTGACATGCTCCAGGTACAGCCATTATTCAAAGTCACAACATTTTTCCTTATTGCAGTGATAACAAAAGGACCCAGAAAGTTAGACAGACCTTTATGACCAAACCTGGATCTTTTGACCCAAACACGATCACCAAGGTTCCACTTCCTTTCTTTCGCAGACATCTTGTCATCATAGCGCTGTTTGTATTTAGACTGATAATCAGCCAATCTCCTCTTCCTCACATCCTCACAGACCTCATTCCCCTTCCATACAGGAAGCCACCCTGGATTTAGCTTAGTCATCGCCACCCTCCCCCTCAAAGCCTCAAAAGGTGATTTTTGAGAAATAGCATTAGGAACAGTGCGGTGTGCCCACCATGTTTCCCTCAGCATACAACTGAAAGAAACCCCAGTATCAAGTGCCCTTTGAGCACAACTTTTCACCACCCTATTCATTCTCTCAGTGAGACCATTAGCCTGTGGCGAGTATAGCGCAGTCTTTAGATGAATTATACCAACACTCTCTAGAAAATGTTGCATTTCTTGGGAGACAAACTGCACCCCATTATCTGTGACTAGATATTTTGGAACACCTTCAGACGTAAAGACGTCCTTTAAAAACTCAATAATGGACTTAGAATTGACCACACCCATACACTTGGTAACCACCCACTTCGAGGTGTAGTCCACCAAGAGAACAACAAATCTTTCTTGGGCAGGCATAAGCTCAAAAGGACCCATAATGTCCAACCCCAACTTGGTCCACACCACATCCGGAACCTCCACAGGTGAAAGAGGAGCACGACTAGTCACATGAGACTTGTCATTGATGGCACACAAATGACAATCTTTCACAACCGTCTCCACCAACCGATCCATCCCGGGCCACCAATACCTTTCCCTAACACGCGCTTTCGTAAGACTCCTACCAAGATGTCCCTCATGAGCCAAATTGACTACTTTCTCCTTAAGAACATCAGGTGGAACTAATCTTTCTCCTCTCATAAGCTTATCCCCACAAAAGGTAAATTCATCCTTCACACACCAAAACGACTTCACATTCGGATCAAGATCCTTACAACTCATCCATCCTTTAGATATTAAATCCTTCAAAACACCAAAAGTGGTATCCTTAACCGCACAAGACAACCACTCCTCTTCCAACAACGGGTTTTCCATCACCCAATTCACACACTCAATCTCATCACTCTCCTCCCCAGAACACACAGGCAACCTGGACAAACAGTCAGCAGACTTATTGTCCAACCCAGAAATGTAGTGTACACGGAAATTAAACTCTTGCAGCCCCTCACTCCATCTCTTAAGCCTAGGAGTCATGCGCTCACTGTGACGATCAGAATAAATTTGTACAAGGGGACGATGATCTGACTTTACCATAAAAGGAATTCCCCACAAATAAAATTTAAAATGCTGTATCGCCCAATACACACTTAATGCCTCCCTTTCAATGCAAGAATAGTTAATTTCCGCATCCCTAAGGGCCCTAGAAGCAAAAGCTACCACCTTTTCTTCCCCATCAACAACCTGAGAAAGTACCGCCCCCAGACCCTTGAGACTAGCATCAGTTGTGAGAACAGTCTTTAATCTGGTGTCAAAATGACCCAGCGTTGGCATCTTCCCAATCTCAGACTTAATCAAATTAAAAGCCTTCTCACAATCTGTTGTCCAAACAAACCGTGAACCTTTTTTTAAGAGCACTCTGATCGGCTCTACCACTCCAGCAAACCCTTTTACAAATTTGGAATAAAATTCAGCCATTCCTAGAAAAGACCTAACCTGTTCCTTGTCCTGAGGTGCTGGAGCACCAATTATACTCTCTGCAAGCTGCACTTTGGGCTGTATACCCTTCCCTGAAATGACATGTCCTAGATAGGTTACAGACTCCAGACCAATACGGCACTTATCCTTTCTAAGAGTGAGACCTCGCTCCCTCAATTTACCCAACACAGATCTTAAAACAGTCTCATGCTCACCCTCACCCTTCCCATAAACCAATATATCATCTTGAAAAAACAAGACATTGGGAAGATCTCCAAGTACCATTTTCATGATCCTTTGAAAACAAGCTGCGGCCGAAGCCAAACCAAACGGCATCCTCAAAAATCGATACGCCCCCAAAGGAGTGACAAAGGACGTCAGATGTCTGGAATCCTTGTGAAGTCTCACCTGATGATAAGCGGACGATAAATCCAGAACACTAAATATTTTAGCCCCCTTCAATAAACTTAAACATTCTGAAATATTTGGAAGAGGTTGGCGATCCACCCAAATCCACTCATTCAACCCACGCAAGTCAACACACATCCTCACCGCCAATCCTCCATCCTTGGGTGCTAAAACAACCGGAGACAACCACTCCGAAGCCTCTATCTCTTCAATCACTCCTAGTTTGAGCAACCTCTCAAGTTCCTGCTTTAATGGTTCAACCATTAAATTTGGCACCCTCCGTACCTTATGCACACACGGCTTGGCTGAATCCTTCAGGATTATCCGATGCTCAAACCCTTTCAGACAACCCAGAGAATCAGTGAATACTTCCGGATAATCTTCAATATACCTTTCCACACTCACACCATCCACAGCTAATATCTTGCCAGCTGAGCCCATACCTAACTCCTCCATCAACATAACCTGGTCTTTTGGGTTGGTAGCACTAGGATTAAGAATTATGCCTAAATCACGCTGATGTCTCCAACCCAACAAATTATCACCTCTCACAGCCACATAAACCTTTCCTAAGATCTCTTTTCGTTTGAACACAATTTTTGCAGTTATGTATCCAAGAATATCCACCCTTGTACCTCCATAACTGAAAGGTGAAATGTCTGGAGATTGAAGCTTTACATTCTCCAATCCAACTACCTCATCCCATATCTTATTCCCAATCAACGTGAAAGGAGACCCCGAGTCAGCCAAGACAGTAAATTCATCACTATTCACCATAATGTTACAAAATGGCATAATAATCTTGTCCGAATCCACCTTATTCTCTTCTTCCGAAATGCTTGAAATGACCACTGTATGAATGTTGTCCGAGGAATTTCCCATGTTACGATCCTTTTTGGCCGACTTGCAAACTCTAGCATAATGCCCCTTTACCCCACAATTCATACACACACATTCCCTTGCATAACAATTCGGAAAGTTTGACGAATGGGAGAAACTTCCACATCTGTAACATCTCATCTTCTGTTTGTCACTGTTACTTTTCTCACGGTCAAAGGAACGCTGTTGACGAGGATCTCGTTCATTAGATTGTTGAGTATCTTTTAAAGCCATACGAGGTTGAGTGCTTTTCGCAACCACTTTAACTCTTGACCCTGAAGACACTTTGGCAATACTTTCAAATGACTCATCCTCAACATCACGCTCCAACATGGAATGGAAACCTTCTTGGTTTTTCTTTACACCTTCAGTACTCCCTTGGTCATTGTCATCGCGATTCTTCCTTATCTCCTTCACCCATGAGGAAGTATTTTCAACCCCCTCAACAATCGCAATAGCCTCAGTTAACGATGGATTCTTGGACAACAGTTTACCTTGTACCCTTGAACTGTTCGTGCATCTGACTAATTGGTCCCTCACCAGGGAATCAGACAACTCCCCAAAATCGCACGTGCGTGCTAACGTTTTCAGTGCAGCAATATAAGTTCCCACACGTTCTGTTTGACCTTGAACCCTGGTGAAAAACCTGTGACGTTCTAAAACAACGTTAATCCGTGGACCAAAATAGCGCTCAAGCACAGTCATAGACATTTCATAAACATCTGAAGGTTCACCATCACCACCTCCAATGATGATGGAGTCCATGCTATCGTAGGTGTTCCTGCCTTCAACTCCTAAATTGTGTAATAATATAGCTTGTTTCCTTGTGGCAGAAAATTTCTCCCCCCCAATAGCCACTAAATATGAATCAAACAAATTCCTCCACCTTTTCCAAGGAAGAATGGGTTCTCCTTTCTCTGACAGAAAAGAAGGAGGTTGTGACATACTAGAAGCCGTTGCCATGACGCTAACAATCGTCGATGTCTCCAAACAACTAAAATGCAATGTCAAAAATGACTTTGTTCACTTCTTCTTTTAAAAAAAAATAAATAAATAAATAAATAAATCAAGTCAAAAGAAGAATTCCTCACCCTGAACGAGTAGCTATAGTCTTCAAAGTCCAGAAACACGCGTCGCTATCGTCGAGAGATCAACAGCAAGGCTTAAAACTGAATTGCGAGTAATCTTCTTAATATCCCAATTCAAAATGGCCGCCACATAAGACTATTCTCATATCCCAAGGCAAAATGGCCGCCGCGTAGGATAACGTGATGCGTGTGACGCGCTGCGTGTGATGTCATTCAGCTTCCAGGAAACTCAAGATTCGGTTCTTCGCGAGCAGAGCAGAGCGTGCAGAAACTCAGGATTCGATTCTTCACGAGCAGAGCAGCGCGTGCAGGATCCAGTTTAAAAGTAAGCTTGACGGTTACCTTTACCTTGCTTTAGTCCTGAACACAACGGAAAAGTCTTTTTTTTCCAAAAGTCCATGAATCTCAACATCCAAGATCCGGGTGAGAAAGAATCACCAATCCAAGTCCAAATTTTGTGAGATTTCCACAATCTCAGAGCGATAGGCTCATCGTTAAAATCCAATCCATCCAGTCATGCGGGTTCGCAGGGGAATTGGTGGTTGCCGCTTGTCCCCAATCAAGCACAACTCGTCGCCAGTATTAAAAGCCAGTACTCCAATTGAGATCCATAAGTAGGCTTTATTATCGCAACCACCAACGTAAGCCAACATTTAAAAGGAGACAACCCTGGTACGATGCAGGCCCTGCACTCATAGCTCCTCCTCCATCTCACCACAATGGCACGTCACTCCATCTGAGGTATTCACATGAATAGCTGGACACTGTAGCAGTTACCGAGTTACACAATGTGCAAATGTTGCTCCTATTTGGCAGTCAAGACCTGGAGCTTTTGTCCATTGAGCACTCTATTGCTTCGGCTCAGAGTGTGATACACTCTGCCTCTGGAACAGCAACAATATATAGCTCAATACACATATGTATTGATGTGAGTATTCAATCATTTAACTGAGGTTATTGTGGAGGGCTACTACGACAGTGTGAGAATATCTGCTCAATTAAATAAAGTAAAATAAAATATATCTCCCCCTTTCAGAATTTTATATACATCGGCGCTGGGGATCCATAAAAAAACAAATAAGTTATCTAGAAGCCAACTCTCAGCTTGAATTAAAAGGGAAGGATCTGGCTATATTGCCACCTTTATAACACACCCTTGCTTAGGCAGTCCAACTTTTACATCTCATCCATTATTGTATTCTTCGCAGTGGACTGTTAGCCATTGATGAGACAGACTTCGCTGTCCATTTTTCTAAAACCTGCTTTCTCTGGAAAATGGGCATCATTCCCAATTGAAACTAGTAAGTCAAACTGAAGCTAGCTCTATAAATTATGTGGCTATTTTAACAGATAGCACACACTCTAGGAATCTTGCTAGCGTGGCATTTAGGAACTTATATCAATGTATATCATACCTTAACGTCACGTTCACAAATATGTCTCTGTATGGCACACTATGGTGTTTTGGGGGTTCTTTAATCCCTTCTGTCTTTCTCATTTTTTGTCTCACGTTTTGATACCTCCTTGTTAATAACAGACCGCCAGGAGTCCTGGTTTTTCTTTGTGAATAGCGCACTATTGTAGATATGCATTTATGTGGGTAATTCTCTCTGACTTTTTCTTTCCTTAATAATGAGATGGTCTGATCAATTGTTCACTGTAATTTTCTATACAATGTATGGGTTTATAAAAATATGTATTATTGTTGTTCTTTAGGTACCTCCTTTCTTATTTGCCCTAGTGACACTATTCTATTTGGGCGAGGTCCTGATGAAGGTGGTTCACGGCTTGTGTTACTCCACCGAAACACGCATCAACCACGCGTGCCCAAACCTTTTGGCTTTGGTCATCAAAACTGTCCATTGGAAACGTTGTACATCTATGTGTTCCTTATACCCAAATGTGTATATGTGTCTTGTATGACTAAGCGATTGTGAGGAATTAATGTGTTTTGATACTAGATTTATTTATTTATTGGGGGTTGATACAGCTGTATCAAACTGTATATAACATTTTGTAACAATCTTTGCACTAAAAATGTTTTAAAGTGTTTTTCTAGTAAATATAAAAAATACTGATTAATATGTATTGATCACAAACCGACAAAAGTTAATAATAATGAAAAATAAAATGAACTTATAAAAAAAAAAAAGAACATGTCTATGTGCACCTGAATGTTATAATCATGTAATTTTGCATTTGTACCTTAACCCATACTAGATTTAATCTTCAGTAAAGAAATATAGGTCATAGGGGAGTTTTCTTGTGCTAGTTGTTCAAAGCTGTGAAGTTCAGGCTGAAGGCAGTGCACATTTCTAACAGTGCTTCTCAGTGGGTCACAAAGGAATTCTGACTATATGTTCATCCAATCTTTGGCCTCTCCGAAAAGTGAAGAGAGTCAAGGTCATGTGTGCCAAGCAAGCGAAGGAGGTACACAGCTGTCAAAATATAGACAGGGTAAAAGTTAAAGAAAATGCAGCTCTAATAGGTGAGTGGGTACATTGTGTGTGTTGGTGCGGGCGTGGGGAGGTGAATGTGATGCAAGTGAGTATATACAGGGGAGGGAAAAAAAGGGCTGTTGAAGAGGAAAGAGATGAGGTGTGAGATATGCAGATGGAGTGTTTAACCCCTTCTGTGCCCATGACGAGCTGGACTCGTCATGGAGCACAGTCGCGCTGTGCCCATGACGAGCCCAGCTCGTCATGAGGCATTCCCTGGGGAATCCCTCTGGTGCGGGCACCAGAGGGATTCTCTTTCACTAAAAATAGCCTCGGGAGCTGGGGAAGAGCTTCCCCAGCTCCCGAGCCCCCCTGCTTTCAGTGTAATGAGCCTAGAGGCTCATTTGAGTTTCACCTTCTACATGCTCAGGGGGCTATATCAGCCCCCTGAGCACGTAGAAAGACGGGAGAGGTATTGTTGGAAAGGGGAGAATCTCCCTTTCCAATGATACCCCTCCCCAGTGGATCCCTGCTTGGGGATCGCCACAGGAGGGTGATCCCCAAGCAGGGATCCACCCACTGGACACCAGGGAGGGGGGAGCGGCCCCTTGGGCACGGGCCTTTGCTCCCCCCTAATTATTTTGGCACCATGGAGTCTTATTGCCCCCCTGGGAGGCAGATGGGGGCCTCCCACACGAGTGAGGCACTGTTTTTATCAGGAGACCCGGGGGAACGCTGGGTGGTAGGAAATTTGTGTCAGCCCGGTGATGCCACAACTTTCCCACACAAAAATGTGTGAAAAAGGCGATTCTTTCAGCTAAATTTGAGGTTTGCAAGGCATTCTGGGTAAGGAAACGTTGGGGGATCCACGCAAGCCATACCTCCCTGGAATCCCCCAGGTGTCTAGTTTTCAGAAATGTGTGTGTTTGGTAGGTTCCCCTAGGTGGCCGCCGAGCTCCGGGCCAAAAACTCAGGTGACTCCCCTTGCAAAACCAGGTCGTTTTGAGGTAGGCAATTTTCATGTCGCCTCAATACGTTGTGGGCCCTTGCCTGTCGCGGGTACTTGGGCCTCCCACACGAGTGAGGCACTGTTTTTATCCGGAGACACGGGCGAATGCTGGGTGTAGGAAATTTGTGTCAGCCCGGTGATGCCACAACTTTCCCACACAAAAATGTGTGAAAAATGTGATTTTTTTCAGCTAAATTTGAGGTTTGCAGGGCATTCTGGGTAAGGAAACGTTGGGGGATCCACGCAAGCCATACCTCCCTGGAATCCTCTGGGTGTCTAGTTTTCAAAAATGTATAGGTTTGCTAGGTTTCCCTAGGTGCCGGCAGAGCTATGGTTCAAAAACTACAGCTAGGCACTTTGCCAAAAAAGGGTCATATTTCACAGCGAAATTGAGGTGTGTCCACGTTGCGTTTTGCGCAGTTTCCTGTCGCGGGCACTAGGCCGACCCACACAAGTGAGGTACCATTTTTCTCAGAAGACTTTGGGGAACACTGGGTAGGTGGAAATTTGTGGATCCAAATAGATTCCAGAACTTGCCACCACATAAATATGGGGAAAAAGTGTTTTTTTGGCAATTTTTGAGGTTTGCAAGGGATTCTGGGTAACAGAACCTGGTGGGAGGCAGTCAAGTCACCCCATCCTGGTTTCTACTGGGTGTCTTGTTTCCAAAAATGTATAGGTTTGCTAGGTTTCCCTAGGTGCCGGCAGAGCTAGGGTTAAAAAAACTACAGCTAGGCCCTTTGCTAAAAAAGGGTCATTTTGCATTGTGAAAATGTGGTGTGTTCACGTTGGGTTTTGAGCCATTTCCTGTCGTGGGCACTATGCCTACCCCTACAAGTGAGGTACCATTTATTTTTATCGGGAGATTTAGGGTAATTCAGATTTGTAAAGGAACTGTTATTACCTATTGACTTTCGATGCATTTCTGCCTTCCAAATGAAAGACATTTCTAAAAAATTACTGATAATTCTCATGCTAGTATGAGTATTCCCAATTTCGGAAATATGCAAATATCTACTGTTTGTAAACTCTATATTTTGTTCCCATTTCAGAAATACATAGGTGTCTTTCATACCGATTTTTCCATGTACACATTTTTACAGAATAATTACTATATACCCGGTACATAATAAAAAACCATTGCAAGTTGCTGCTCAGTTTTTGGCTCTGGGTTTGTCGGGTTCTTGGTAAACCTACAAGTCCTATATATCCCCACAACCAGTAATGTCCAGCGGATGCTAGGTATATTGCTTTCAAAGAGCTGTCATAATTAGAAGATGTTACAGGTGAAAACGTTGACACAAAAGGCTGTTTTTTTCAAGTAAATTTCAATTGTTCCTATATTTAACTGTTAGTTTCTATAAAGAAACCTTGATGGATCTACACAAATAACCCCTTGCTGAATTCAGAATTTTGGCTACTTCTCTCAAATGTATAGCTTTCCAGGATCCATTATTGCTTTTGTACCCATTTCTACCATTAACTGGAAGGAGGTTGAAAGCACAAAAAATAGCAAAAATAGGCTATGTCCCAGAAAAATGCCAAAACTGTGTAAAAAATGTTGGGTTTTTGACAAAAGTCTGGTATCCCCTAAAAGCTGGGGAAATGGTGATTTCAGCCCCACAAACCCTTTTTTGATAACATTTGCAGGGAAAAACCCAGATGCTTTCATTTGCAGCCCGTTTTTCCCATTTTCCCCCAAAAAACTAACTTTTGCTATATTTTGGCTCATTTCTATGACCCCTCCAGGGGAATCCACAAACCCTGAGCACCTTCAGAATCCCCATGATGTTGGAAGACAAGGACGCAAATTTGGCGTGGATACCTTATGTGGTCAAAAAGTTACAGGGGCCTCAGCGCGCACTACCCCAAATAGGCAAAAAAGGGCGTGGCACAGGAGGGGGAAAAGGCCTGGCAGCAAAGGGGATAAGAAAAATATGGGGCGAAAAAGAGCAAAAGTACCTAACCCAGGGAATGCAGAAGCGACTGTGGAGAACTGGAATGGAGGTGATTGAGACACTCTGAAGGCCACTAGCCCTTCCACAGATCATAGTAATATTTCATTCAGTCTGCTTAAAATGCTTTTCTCTCTATATATATATATATATATATGTGTGTGCATTTATATAAAAGAATGCATGCATTTATTGCACAGGTACACACAATCTTCTTGATTGCCCATTGCAAGCGACCCCCACCTGTTATAACAATGGCCTCTTGGATGCTCCCCCCTCCCCAACTAATCATCATTTATAGAGACGGTACTGTGTGGCAGAGTGACAGCAGCAGCACCCAAAGACTTTTCATTTAGTACTCTGTGGCATAGCTGTGATGTTATGTTAACTTGGAATCGTAGAGCGCATAATCAACGGCAGGTCTCTTAGCGCTTTGAGAAAGTGGCCAAAACCCACCAGCAGTCACACAAACAGCACTTGGAGGGGCTTTTTGCTGAGTCCAAAGCCTCCCTAAACAGGAGAGTCGTAAGTTGTTTCCTGAAAGGGAGGAGTGCAGGTTCCTTGCGTAGATTTTCGGGCAGTGATACCCCCTTCTCTTGCTCTGTAGTTCGTCCCATAACATGGGCATTTAAACAAAGGCATGGGTCAAAATATCACAATACACAAAAAAAGCTGTTCTGTTGTCCTTTTTAACATTTCAACTTTTTCCAGATCCATTCTGCAGCAGTAGCCTGCACACAGCAACTAGAGAAGTGCCAGAGAGTCTGATTTGATTAACAAAGTTATCACAAACATTATGTTTCTTTTTATTGTAATTCCACTTTACCACACCTCACTAGAACTGTGCTTTATATTGCTATATTGACGAAATTAGTTTGATGTTCCCTCTACTATATTCACAGAGCTTTTCATGTCTCCTGCTATGCACTTTTTCTCCTGTGCAGCATAAACGCCAGGCCAGGGCGACATAACTGCGAGAGAAGATATCAGGACAACATGACAATCATAGCATAATAACTTGCCTTTAATATAGCGCTTCATAACACGCTTCTCCAATCTCCAAAGGATGGAAGGCTGAGAATTCCTTACCAAGTTCAAACTCATGAACTTCAGTCAGCAACAGACAGGGACAAGCGTTCTGCTCACTGAGCCATCCTGCAGGCTGACTGCATGCAACAGAATAGGAATGGAAGTTAAATATATCCCTCTGTCCCGGGCTGCTTAGAGAGACGCCCATTCTTGAATACTCGTTGCCCCACAGGGAAGTGGAGAAGGGGGGCTGCCAAAGGTTGAGAAACCCTTGGCAGGGTGCCAGAGGCGGCAGCCACAATCTGCAACCAGAACCCCCACAGGTCAGCGGAAGGCCTGAGGATGGACGAGGTTGCCTTAGGAGTGGGTCTTAGGGTGCCTAACGCCAGGGACATCACGGGGAACAACAGAAGAGTTGATGGGACGCCCCAAAGCAGACACTGGCCTTGCAGCCCGACACAGCCTAAACGGCCCAACGAGAGCAGACGGTGTTACCAAGGAAAAGGCAACGCTCAACCCATCGAACCTTTCATCTCCAGTGTGCAGCCTAATGATAAGCCTGCGAGCGGAGAGTGATTTGTGGCTAAGGGCCAAATGTATCAAAGGGTTTTGTCCATTCTGTGTCTATGGGGAAATGTGTTGATACATATGGCCCTTAATGACTTAGATATAATAAACCGTGGCCTGTTATTCCCAGCCGAGAGCCTCTGCGTATTCCAGGGAAATGGTGGTAGGTTGTTACAAAGTTGTGCCGAATGACACAATTGAGTGGATTCGGCTTTGGGAAGTTGAACAAGACGGCGCACAGTTTAACACGAGCTAAACACAAGCTAAGGGCAATCACGCCATTCTACAAACCACGACCAGGGAATCACACTGGAGACGGCAGCAGGATTCATGCTCGTGCTGCAGAGGGTTAACCTCAATGCAACCTTAGAGTGGCAGGAGACCGTATGGAAACCACTGAATACAGCAGCCCTTCTCCAGGTCAGGTGGGACTCCGTAAAAGAAATGCTTGTAAGTCTGGGCTTGCGAGTCGAAGCGCTCTAAACATCCGTCTAACACGGTTAAGCAATTACATGTTCAACAAGCATTGGAAAAGCTATTGGGTATTGGCTTTATCATTGTTTGTTTAGACATTTCTGGGCAAGAGGAGGTGGGTGGTGCTATGGCCAGAGCTGCCGACACCTGGGGAACCAGCTTTGAGTCTTGGCACACCATCTTGTGATTCTGAGCAAAGGATTTCATCTCCCCTTGCCTTAAAGGTTTTTTCAACGAATCTGACCTTGTGTATTGGTATCTGGTGCTACAGCTCATGTAAGTGCACCGATGCGGAGTTAGCGCTATATTAAAACTGCAAACAAAAACAAGTGTTGGTATAGTAAGGTACCAGACACACAGTGACGCATCTATTACGGTCCTGCCTTGGGGTACATCGACCAATGCATCCATCTCAGAGTGCATGAAGTAAATGGATAAAAAGATGCCTACAGAAACATGCGGACAGTGGAAGGACATTGGCCACAGAAAGGAAGCTGTGCTGTGTCCATGCTCCACGGCAGGACAAACGCTTAAAGCCTCCAGGAGGAAGCAGGAAGAACTGACCAATAAGAAGCAAGGAAACAAGAATGGCATCCAAGCCAACCAATTGTTAAGTAATGGTAAGTAAAAGGTGGGTTCTAACCCCATTTTATTTATTTGGCATCCAAGCCAACCAATTGTTAAGTAATGGTAAGTAAAAGGTGGGCTGTAAGCCCATTTTAGTTATTTATTTATTTATTATTTACAAGAGATTTTGCAAGCTGCTGTGCATACAAAACCAAAACAGAAGAGAGGAAAAACAGCACACACATTCATAGAAAACTTAAGCCGGAGAGAAACTCCCAAAAACTAGTTATGCACAAAATAAGACTCCGACCTGAAGGATTCAAATAAAAAACAAAGCATCCGCATCTTTCTTCGGAACTGTCATTTCATACCCTGCACTGGCAGAGCAGGTTGCCCCAGGGCTACTTTAAACACATGCAAAACTAATAGGTAAAGAGAACTACTCCCCCGCGCCCCCAACCCACTTCTAAATCAACAGCGAAAGGAGGGGAGAGAAACAGCTCTAAGGCAGAGAGCGGGGCAGAGGGGAGAGTTGAGTTCCCGGCAGGCTTAAAAGGATGGCATGGAAGGCTCTCGGATGGAGACATTTTACACTTAAGGAAGGGCAGAGCTCTCTGGAGGTCAGCCCGAGTCCATCTGATAGAGACATTTTACACTTAAGGAAGGGTAGAGCTCTCTGGAGGTGAGTCCATGTCCATTTGATGGAGACATTGTACACTTCAGGAGGGTAGAGCTCTCTGGAGACGAGCCCGTGTCCATCTGATGGAGACATTTTACACTTCAGGAGGGTAGAGCTCTCTGGAGACGAGCCCGTGTCCATCTGATGGAGACATTTTACACTTCAGGAGGGTAGAGCTCTCTGGAGACGACCCTGTGTCCATCTGATGGAGACATTTTACACTTAAGGAAGGGTAGAGCTCTCTGGAGGCGAACCCGTGTCCATCTGATGGAGACATTTTACACTTCAGGAGGGTAGAGCTCTCTGGAGACGAGCATGTGTCCATCTGATGGAGACATTTTACACTTAAGGAAGGGTAGAGCTCTTTGGAGGCGAGCCCGTGTCCATCCGATGGAGACATTTTACACTTCGGGGAGGGTAGAGCTCTCTGGATGTGAGCCAGTGTCCATCCGATGGAGACATTTTACACTTAAGGAAGGGTAGAGCTCTCTGGAGGTGAGCCCTTGTCCATCTGATGGAGACATTTTACACTTAAGGAAGGGTAGAGCTCTCTGGAGGGGAGTCCGTGTCCATTTGATGGAGACATTTTACACTTCGGGAAGGGCAGAGCTCTCTGGAGGGGAGCCTGTGCCTATCTGATGGCCATTTTACACTTTGGGAGGGTAAAGCTCTCTGGAGGTGAGCCCGTGTCCATCTGATGAGCTCTCTAGACGTGAGCCCGTGTCCGTCTGATGGAGACATTTTACACTTCGGGAAGAGTAGCGCTCTCTGGAGGTGAGCCTGTGTCTGTTAGATTGAGACATTTTACACTTAGGGGAGGGAAGAGCTCTCTGGAGGTGAGCCCGGGTCCATCCGATGGAGACATTTTACACTTCGGGGAGGGTAGAGCTCTCTGGAGGTGAGCCTGTGTCCATCTGATGAACTCTCTAGGTGAGCCCGTGTCCGTCTGATGGAGACATTTTACACTTTGGGAGGGAGGAGCTCTCTGGAGGTGAGCCCGTGCCCATCTGATGAACATTTTACACTTCGGAGAGGGTAGAGCTCTCTGGAGGTGAGCCCGGGTCCATCCGATGGAGACATTTTACACTTCGGAGAGGGTAGAGCTCTCTGGAGGTGAGCTCGTGTCTATCCGATGGAGACATTTCACACGGTGAGTCACTGCCCCTACTGTAAGCATCTCAAGCTTTAGTCAGAGCTCTGAGTCCAGTGGGTGGAAAGCAGAGGAATGTCAGCCTTGACATATAATCAATGAGGGCTTGCCAGCAGGCTGTGGCCTGTCTTTAAGTGTATTTCTGGAGGGGTTTGAACGTGCAGCTCTCACTCTACAGCCCGCACACTGGAATGCACGGATTCCTCTTCTGCGGTTTTGAAAGGTATAAAGCGAAAGTCCAGCCATCCAAGTGTTGTGTGCGCCTCCTCTCGAGCTTGCAGAGCTCACACAGCCATCCAAGTGTTGTGTGCGCCTCCTCTCGTGCTTGCAGAGCTCACACAGCCATCCAAGTGTTGTGTGCGCCTCCTCTCGAGCTTGCAGAGCTCACAGAGCCATCCAAGGGTTGTGTGCGCCTCCTCTCGAGCTTGCAGAGCTCACACAGCCATCCAAATGTTGTGTGCTCCTCCTCTCGTGCTCGCAGAGCTCACACACAGCCATCCAAGTATTGTGTGCGCCTCTTCTCGTGCTTGCAGAGCCATCCAAGTGTTGTGTGCGCCTCCTCTCGTGCTTGCGGAGCTCACACAGCCATCCAAGTGTTGTGTGCGCCTCCTCTCGTGCTTGCGGAGCTCACACAGCCATCCAAGTGTTGTGTGCACCTCCTCTCGTGCTTGGAGAGCTCACGGAGCCATCCAAGTGTGGTGTGCGCCTCCTCTTGTGCTTGCAGAGCTCAGAGAGCCATCCAAGTGTTGTGTGCGCCCCCTCTCGTGCTTGGAGAGCTCACAGAGCAATCCAAATGTTGTGTGCGCCTCCTCTCGTGCCTGGAGAGCTCAGAGAGCCATCCAAGTGTTGTGTGCGCCCCCTCTCGTGCTTGGAGAGCTCACACAGCCATTCAAGTGTTGTGTGCGCCTCCTCTTGTGCTTGCAGAGCTCACAGAGCCATCCAAGTGGTGTGTGCGCCTCCTCTCCTGCTTGCAGAGCTCACACACAGCCATCCAAGTGTTGTGTGCGCCTCCTCTCGTGCTCGCAGAGCTCACACACAGCCATCCAAGTATTGTGTGCGCCTCTTCTCGTGCTTGCAGAGCCATCCAAGTGTTGTGTGCACCTCCTCTCGTGCTTGCGGAGTTCACACAGCCATCCAAGTGTTGTGTGCGCCTCCTCTCGTGCTTGCGGAGCTCACACAGCCATCCAAGTGTTGTGTGCACCTCCTCTCGTGCTTGGAGAGCTCACGGAGCCATCCAAGTGTGGTGTGCGCCTCCTCTTGTGCTTGCAGAGCTCAGAGAGCCATCCAAGTGTTGTGTGCGCCCCCTCTCGTGCTTGGAGAGCTCACAGAGCAATCCAAATGTTGTGTGCGCCTCCTCTCGTGCCTGGAGAGCTCAGAGAGCCATCCAAGTGTTGTGTGCGCCCCCTCTCGTGCTTGGAGAGCTCACACAGCCATCCAAGTGGTGTGTGCGCCTCCTCTCCTGCTTGCAGAGCTCACACACAGCCATCCAAGTGTTGTGTGCGCCTCCTCTCGTGCTTGCAGAGCTCACACACAGCCATCCAAGTGTTGTGTACACCTGTGGGATGTGTGACAAAGTGTGTTGGTCGCCGTGGCTGCCCACGAAGGGCTTCTGGAGCTGTGGACGGTGGTAACTTTTACTGGAGTAAATTAATTGCAAGCATGGTGTAAGTCATTCTCTCGAGGTTATTTCCCGTGGATTTAATTTGCGAGCAGATCAAAGGCATCTATGCGCCTACAACACACCCTGAGTTGTTGAGCACTGTGGCACAACCCAGTGACTTAGCTTGAACCTTTTATAATACTAAATAACTCCGTCTGAATGCTTATTTTTTTTGCGAGCACGTTCGTCATTTGTGAGCGCGGTTGTATTTGCCAGTGCAACCTGCGAAAAGCGCACAGGAATTCCCACGTGCAGGGGAAGATATTCAAGCCTCCCCATCACAACACTGCTTGTGTGTAGGTTTGAGGAGTCGTTTGTAGACGAGCCACTAACACTACCCAATGGACCGTGGGTGGGGCCTGTCTGTACTCACTCTGAAGTCACCAACCAAGCTACGCAGTTTCATAAATAGGTGTGCGGCGCTACCAGGGCTTTAGTTGCCACGGGGCCTGTCGGTGATGGCACCGGCAGCTCTAAAAAGCAGGTGCTAAGACGGGTCCATATCAGGCCCTCCATTTTGCCCTCACCCGCAGGATAAAAAAAAATCTTAACCCTGCAGCAGAGCCGCCCTTCACTGTTGAAGCAACTTCAAAGAGACTCGCCACAGTTCTTTCAGCCTCATAATTTCAGAACGGAGGCATTTTCAATATTCTATACAACGAAGCTATAGTTATAGCTTATTTGTTGCAGGCAACTAACAATCGTTGGCAAAGTCAATAGTCCTGGCTTGTTATAGGGGTAATGTTACTAGTTGTATTATATATCTGGATTCAATGTGATAAGCAAACAATTACCAATCGTGCAGCATGCTATGCTAAGCACAGATTTCCATCTTCCGTTTTTCAAGCCACACCCCATTTACATCGGCCACGACCCTTTGAGAGCCCACCCTTTTAGTTTTTCATCCCACATAAAGCCCTGGGCGCTATCCAAGTCCTGTTACACACATACACGCTTCTTGACCCCCACGCTGCGGCAGCACGCCCACTGAAGTCGGGGAGTGGTTACTAAGCAAAGCAGGTCAAGGCATCTCAGTCTCGTTGCTGGAGAGGAGGAAGGCGATGCGTCCAGCTGTCACGGACGGAGAATGCCGAGCACTCCCCCAACCCCACATCCGGTTGAGCAACGACACCTCACCCTTCAGAGCGAGGCTCCGGGGCACCAGAACACTGTAGCCGAGGGGGGGGCAACAACTGACTCACAGCTCCCTGTCAAAGGAAGGCAGCTGCGAAACCACGGGCGGACCAAGCACAGACGTGCTCCTATCGATGTAGTCATGGCTACATATTTTTGCAAACACAAGCCCCAGTTTGTGGTCAATGCAAACTATGAAAGGAGTAGTCACACGTGAAACACAGACCGCAAAAGCCAAACAAGCACTGGCAAAGCCAGTAGGCTTTTCTTTAATGTTCTGTCTTGACTAAAGTATTTAAAGACCCAATAGGTCGGCTGTAGGTCTTTGGTCGTTCTAAATGCTCATTTTGTTGTGTCATGGTTTCTGCAAAACTTATTGTTTGGGGAGATGCTGGGCCATGAAAATATAAAACTTAAAAAATTAAAAAACATTGGGTAAAAAGCATTAGCATTTTTTTAAATCTTTAAAATTAAACATTTCTAAAGTAGTCCCTAGCACTGTAGGAAATGACTGTGTGTGTGGTTGTACTCCTTGTGAAAGAGCAGAATGCTGGTGATGAACTCATATTTGTAGAGTGCACGGCCACTCCGAGGAGTGTCCCGGCACCGAAGCAAGACAAAGGGTGGTCAGCTTTGAGAAAAAAAAAAACAAGGTTTCAGCTGGGGAGTTTGTTCCAGGTTGAAGGGCCCAAATGAGAAATACAACGGCTACCCACTCTAGGGCGGCGGGGCATGGGTACTAGGGCCAGAGCAGTGTTAGAGGAGAGCAACTTCCTGTTTGGGAGATAAGAATGTATCCTAGAGAGAGGTAACTGGGACCGGTGAGGTGCAGAGCTCAGTAGGTAAGTACTAGAGTTTTAAACAAGATGCGTTTATTCACTGGAAGCCAATGTAAGGAGTGGAGATGAGGGGAAATCTGGGCTTTCAGCGGAGGCTTAAGAAGCAGGCGAGCAGCTGTATTTTGTATTACCTGTAGCTTGTTTACTATGCACTGAGGGAGGCCAAAATATAGTGCATTTGCATAGTCTAATATGGGCGTGATGAGTGCTAGAATACTAGTTTTCCTGGATGGTGGGGAAAGGAAGTTCAGGGACATCTTTGCAGTATGTACCAGGTAAAAGCAGGTCCCAGCCCTGGCATTAACTTGTTGAAAAGACAAATGGGTGTCAAACTTCACTGCAAGGTTTTGGACCACCTCGGATTGCGGGCCTTGCGGGGGGGCTTTGTCCGCCCAGAAAGTCTGCCGGTCTGACAAACAATTACAGCTGAAGCAGACAACCTCGGTGTTATCCGTATTACACCTCAACGGGTTAATGCACACCCACTGGAAGACAGCAGCTAGACATGGTTTTTATACAATCTGATGTTATAGCTTCTCATTTACTGAAGGAGAAGAGGAGCTGTGTATCATCTGCATAGAAGATTATGTTGGCATCAAAGGGGCCAGCGGGGTCAAGTAGATGTTAAACAACGGAGTCTAGGCCCACCATAGTAGACGCAACGTGATCACATGAGCAACGACGTCCCCGGTTCACCCCCAGCCCCCATCCCTGCTGCGCATTCTAACACGGTCTGTCACGACGCACATCCCCTAGCACACACTTCGATGATAGTGGTTTCCCTTCCCTAGTTCTTTTTCAGTTATATAATTGTTTTAAAAGGAAAAAATAACAAAAAACGAGATCTAAGTCACCTTGTGTTGTTACCGTTGCCCCCCCTGACGCGGCCGGCCCCTCATGAGGTTGTAGGCGGCTTGCTGTGTATTCTACCTCCCCCCACATACCACCTAGCACTGGTACTTTGGCCCTGCCGGCCCGACGGGATGTAGGCAGTGGATGAGTTGTATGGCCTACGATAACAATAAAGATCTTGTTTGTTAAAGAAAAAAAAAAAGTAGATGTTAAACAATGTGGGAATCAGAGCTGAGCGCTGATGTACCCCGATTGTAAGTTCTTTGGTGCCAGAAGAGAAGGGGCAGTCCATAATTCCTGAATTCTGTTCTCCAAAAAGGACTTCAGTCATTGCAGTGCAAGGCCAGCGATTCCAATGCTCTGGAGGAGGGAAAGGAGCCTAAAGCAAGGAACCATGCAGAAGGATGCTGATAGATCTAACAAAATCAGCACAGCCTTGCCTCCTACATCAAGGGTTTCCCTAAGAAGCTCTGAAACTTCAAGCAGGGCAGTCTCAGTACTAAACGTGCGCCTGAAGCCCGACCGGCTGGGTTGTAGAAACTCGTTAATCTCTAGATAGTGTGAAAGTTGCTGGTTAACAAATTTCTTCAGCAGCTTGGACAACGCAGGCAGCAGAGAAAGGGGCCTATAATTTGCTGGCAAGTTGGGATCAGGAGTCGTTTTTTAAAAATACATTTTTGCAGGCTGTTGCAACAACCACAGTGGAAAGAGTTATTTATTAGTTTGTTAACCATCAGGTTAATCGCTTCAGCCCCCAAAGCTAGGAGGTTGGGGGACATGGATCTGAGGGTGATACAGATTTAAGGCCGAGTATGGCTGAAATAGTGTCTTCCGCAGAAATGGGGTCGAAGAAAAGTAGAGAACCTTTTATTATTATGGATGCTCCAGTGGGGATGTTAAGGCTTAAATCATGTAGTGGTGCAATATTCAGGCTGGCTTGAATTCCTTTCTGGAAGAAGGATGCCAGTTGTTCGCACCATTCGTCCGAAGACTATTTACTTCTAACACAAGCCTTTGCTGAAATGAAATTTTTTCACTATTTTGAAATGTTCTCTTCGTTTATTGCCAGCTTCTTCTATCCTACCTTCAGAGTAGTGCTTTTAAGCCATTTTGACCGAGGCCTGATATTTCTCGACATCCACTTTGTAGGTAGCTTTATTCTCCTTTTAGTCTTTGCGACATTTTCTTCCCGCGTTTTAACAGAAATTTTTCTCAATTGATAAGCTTTCCATGAACCAAGGCCCAGAGAGTCAATTTCTGCGGGAACTGCGACCAAAATGGGCGCCAACCTTTCTACGGTATTGTGAATCGAGGTGTCGACCACATTAGCTTCTGCCTTGACAGATCCGTTGAGTATAGGAGCAGATGCGTTCAAGGAACGTACAAGCTCATTCTGAGTGACCTTATTATAAGGTCTAAATGAAAAAGGAGCTTGTCTGAGCTGTAAACTATCCCGCTAGGTAACGGGCCATCTGAATTGAATGAAATGTTGGTCTGACCAAGGTAAAGGAAGGGGATCTACATATATAACTTGTTATTAGGAAATGCAAGATCAGTCATGTGCTCCACTTGATTTTAAATTTTAACAAGGGATGTACATAGTGTATTCACATTGGAGGATCTGGTCGTCCACACTTGGCAACTGGGATTCATCTACTCTCCCCATCAGCAAATATATGAGCTTGAGGACTATTGGAACACCATGGATAATTTACAGTATCTATTAATCTTTAGTTTATTGGTTCTATTAATCCACATACTAACTGTGAAGAGAGATAGGCAGCCCAATATCTGCTGTATACAGGGCTCACAATCAGTGTTTTGGCAATATACTCTTGCACACTACTAAACTATTTGTAAGGCTATTGAGCTCATATGTCAACAGTAAATGGCAAATTACTATCACTAGATCAAATGCAATGGTTCTACTGTCACTGCTAGTGGCCTCCCTAACCAGATCATGTAAATGTAATGAAACATTGATAACAGAATCCTCCGATACAGTGAGGCACATACCTTGTTAGTTATCAGTAATTAATTTGGATTATAAAGCATACCTCTGGTCGAAATAAGAGTGTAAATCCAGAGGGTTGTAGAAAAGGAGATGTATAAGTTATGTTAATAAGGAAACAAAAGCCCTCTGAACGAACATCTGAGGAGAACAGTAATGTTGTTTTTGATCTCCTGGAAACAACTTAAATTTAGTCTTTTTATTGGAAACGATAACGTTTAGCTATCTGATCCTTTAATTCATCTTCACCTCATTGTCAATGGCACAATAGGAAAGAAATGTACACAGTTTCTTGATAGCTTTGTTGTGCAGTACAGTTCACGCACGTGCCGTGTACACACCATACGTGATTTGCCACACATCACTGGCTGAGCTCATAATAATAATCCACATTTGTAAAGCGCGAACAATCACCCGTAAGGGTCTCTAGGCGCTGGGGGCCGTCGGGAAGATTAAGCAAGCTATTGCCCAGAGTCACATGGTGCTGGGCTAATCTGCCGCTGGCGCTGGGGATCGAACCATGATCCCCAGATTCCGGAGTCAGTCGCCCTGGCCGCGGCGCCACACCTCTTCCCTTTATGCACAAGGGCTCATGTGCCCTTGTGCATAAAGATCCTGCTAAGCGGATCACAATCAGGGTGATGCCTGGATGCCGCAGACAACTCCAGAGATGCAGCACCTTTTGTCAAAGGACTCCACCCTGTCCTGCTTACTGCAGTTCCACTGGGTGGTGGTGTTATCTGTGAGAACCTGCATCAACCTTCCTAGTTGAACAGTAGGAAGTCCTTCAACACCAGGTGGATAACCTGCAGCTCCAACAGATGTATGTGGAGCCAGGTTTCTGCCAGAGACTAAAGTCCTCTGACTTCCACCTCTCCTAGAGGACCCCCCCCCCCCCAAGGTCAGCAGGGACACATCCATCACCAACATCAGATCGGGGTGGGTAAGGGAGAGGGATCTGCCGTTGGTCAGGTTGTGGTGTAGTAGCCACCACTGCAGATCTTATGTAATCTCCTCTGAAACCTGGATGACAACCCAAAGGTTTTCCTGGTTCTGGGCCTACTGAGACTTCATGTCACATTGCATAACTTGCATATGCCACCTGGTGACGTGAGCAAGCAGGATGCATGAGACCAGCAAACTAAGAAGCCTCAGAGCTGCTCTTACCATGACTCAGGAGCAAGGCTGAAAAATCGGGGTCGTAGCACAAATGTCCCGAATTCAGGTGTTCTTTGATCGAGAATCCCAATGATGTTTGAAGGTTTGACGTCCGATCGAGGTGGTCTACAACTGACTTTGGTGAGCCCGTCTTGAACGGCCAGTCAAATAAATAAGTAGGGGAGAAATGGTATTCGCAACCTCTGAAGATGTGCAGAGACCACCACCATCACTTTTGTGAATACTCACATGGTGCTGTTTAGGCCGGATGGGAGGATGGAAAACTGAAATTGCTCCTGACCAAGCTTGAACAGTGGCTTTGTGGGATGGATGGCAGGATGGGTACAGGAAAGTATACGTACTGCAGGCCCAGGACAACGATCCACTTGTCCGCATCCAGGGCAGACAAAACTTGGGCCAGAGTAAGGATTCTGAATCTAGCCTTCCGTAGTGAGGGACTCAGATGGCGAAGATCTAAAATAGGACAAAGATCGCCATCCTTCCACCGCATGGGGCAGTAACAGGCGTAACAACCTTTCCCTACATCCGAGATCACCCTTTACACCTCCCACCCCCGGCCCCATGGCTCATTTGGCCAGTGGATCTTGCAGCAAGATGGATAGGTGATCCTCTGAAAGCCACTCTAATGTGGGAAGAAGCAGAGATCGGTCAAAAAGGTAATGACGGGCACATATGTTCACAGAGGCTGTCCCAAGAAATGGGGGAGAGTGTGGGACAAATAGAATGCCTATAGAGGCCACATCTGTACTCCCCCCTGTTGTGGATCATGGCTTGAACGATGAGGCATGAAGGGCAAAGCTGTATGACCTGTACGTTACTATTTATACTGATGATGAAGAGATAGTCTACCTGTTCTTTTACATGTGAAGAATGTACCGACAGATCTTTTGTTTAATGCAATAAAATGTTTATTAAAAAAAAAGAAAGGTACTGACGGGTAAAACCCTGCTGCAGGATCTGGAGGGCCCATCTGTAGGATGGAATGGTTTGTCGACCTGGAAAGAAAATGTCTGCTCCTGCCTCCCACAAGGCAAACTAAAGCAGCTTGGAGGCTGGTGCAGCAAGGGCAGAGATTGAGTGAAACAGTGTCCCTAGAGAGCTGCACAATGTCTGCTTGAACCCCATGCCTAGC
Organism: Triturus cristatus; assembly: GCF_964204655.1. NCBI lineage: Eukaryota > Metazoa > Chordata > Amphibia > Caudata > Salamandridae > Triturus > Triturus cristatus. Next base: position 1,360,622,663 of record NC_140590.1, read on the forward strand.
CACAAAAGGACAGAGGTAACTGCTGCGGTGATGGTGGGATGGGGCTGGTAGTGCCTATATGCCAGCCATTTGGAATTGAAAGGATGGGGACTGCTGAGGGAACTGTTTAACAGGGGCTGAAATGCCCAAGGAACACAATGTGGCTCTCCTTTCGTTAAGGCATTCAAGAGCAGAATCAGCCTTTTCCCCAAAAAGGCAGGGCCCATCAAAAGGTATATCCATTTGAGACACCTACACATCCCAAGAAAAGCAATCGGTTTGCATCCACCCATGGCAGCAGAGCATCACAATATTCTCCACTGTACGCCCCAAGTAGTCAGTAGTATCAAGTCCAGTCCTAATGACATCATTTGCTACATCCAGTCAGTCCTGAATGGGTTGAGCCAAAAAAGCGTGACATTTCTATTTAAGTGACCGCAAGACCATGACCATGTCCCAGAGGGCATGTGTAAAACAGCCCAATAGGCAGACCGCATTGACGAACCTTAAAGCCAAGCTGGCAGCAGAGAACATCCACTTCCTGAACCCCTCAATTGTTTTAGACTCCCTCTCTGATGGGACCATGGGGAACACATTAGGTCTGACTTAGACGGTGGACGCTTAGACAACCAAACTCTCAGGAGTCGGCTGCTCCATGAGAAAGTCCAGGTCGCACATGCCGTTCTGTGGCGCCTGCCCACCTGCCTTTTTACCTGCGTGCTAGAGCAAGACTTTGCCTAAGTACTCATAAGAGTGTCAGTCCGGGCTTCATTAAACAGAAGTAAGAGCTCAGATGAGGCCGGTCCAGGGTGTAAAGTCTCAGTAAGGGTATCCGTCTTGACTTCCACTGAAAGCAGCTGCAGGTCAAGGAACTCACCTGCACATTTAATCACAAAGGCAAATAATGCACTCTCCTCCGTTGAGGGTCCAAGGGGAAACACCCACCCAGTGTAAGAGGAGGTATCCAGCCCACTGATCACTAGCCTCCTCAAAGTCCATATCATCATCATCATCATAGTGTGTGGGTAATTCATCTCCATAATCCTCAACGTAAGATTGATCAGAATCAATCAAAAAGGTGACGAAGCCTCTGAGGAAGGCTTTGTGGAAGAGGAGGAGTTTTGTCTGAATCATAGAGTACTCCGAGCAGGTGCTAGAGTGTAGTCAAGGCACAACGTCAGTCAGGTTCCAAGTGGATTCGGCTCAAGGCTGGTCACTGGAGTCAGCAGAGGCTCGATCTCAGGCAATGTTAGGACTGGTGTCGGTGGACAAGAGACCGGTACAAATCTTGGAGCTGGAATGATAGTTGGCTTTGGAGTCCATGCGGAACCCAAGTCAGTTTCTAGGAGCACTGATTGTGCAGAGGATGGATCTGCCAGCAGTAACCAGACAGAAGGCCCCCTGTGGATTCTTGGTACCTGAAGGTGAGCCAGAGGGAAGCAACTGGTACCTTGACATCCTACCAGCTTCTCTCTGGACAGATTGGCGGGATGCGGACAAGGCCCACTTCAACTTCTTATGATTCTTCTTAGATTTGGACTTCGACTTAACAGACTACTTTAACCGCAAAGAGGACCTGTTTCAATAGGGTAAACAAGTTTGCACACTCGACTTGGCGCAGGAGCTGGACTTACACAAGGTCTGTGACTTCTTTCTGTGCTGTGTGAAGCACAGCATCGCTTTGTGGTCCTGGATTGCCTTTGCACAAACGACTGACTCATGTCCCAAATAACAGAAGCACATCTTGTGCAGGTCCGTCACAGACATCTGTTTCCGACAGTCATAGGACTATTTGAACCCGGCAGACTCCAGTGGGAACATTGTTACCTTGCACACTGCAAAAGATTTTAGAACAAAAATGTCACCCAATGAAAAGGGAGTGGAGTCCGGATCAATGATTTTAAGGCATGGAAACAAAGGAACAGACATCAGTGCGCAGGCGTGGCGACTATATGCCGCTCTGCTCTGTCACTTCCGAAGCGGAACAAGGTCAACGCAGAGCCACACATTGCCACCTAGTGGCACACAAGCATTGCTGTGAAAACATGCAGATCCAACCGGTCGCCTGTGGAAAAGTCTAAATGTGAAGAATTTGCAATCAGAAATAGCCATCAGAATCAAACATCTACTACACACTTTAGGTCATATAGCACTATGTATACGTGTGCATGTATCAATTGGAATCCATACTGAACGACCTGAAACAGACAGCAACAGTGCCTATAAAAAGGATACGGATAGAGACGCATTTACCATTATGCACAAAGGGTGCGAATGAAGGGATGGAAGGGATGGGAAATCTCATTGTGTTTTGGGAAATTAAGACTTTAAGAAATTAATTAGTTTCTTGCATAGCCTTTCAGTACAATTTTCATATTTTCTAAATATATGCAAAGGTTATACAGCACTGCTAAAATGGCTGTGCAACGAAAAACACAATTGCTTTTTTCAAGTATTTTACGTTATTCTCTTAAAATAACTTGTGATGAGATAATGCGTTCTTGCTTGTGTACCCCTCGCCCGAGGAGCCATAGTGTGCACATTGGAAGTGTCCCCAATACTTGGGACGAAAAAATCCTAAAATAAATGCTACTTATTCATGTTTAGTGTTCGATCAAATAAAATAGGCGCCTGCTTTAGCAGGGCATCCACACATTTCCACTGAAATAGAGGACAAGAGGGTATACAGGGATAGAAAGTGGTTATATGAGACCGCTGTGATTGTGATCTTCAGTTTTACTTGGAATCACCGACTGAGTTCGCCTCCTGAATAAACACGACAATGTGCAGTGACAGGACACCCGATCACAAAGTCTGACCGTGGTCACCAGAGACCCGTCCAGAACCCATTGGTTCATCTTTGTAGGTCTTCTACTGAAAAGAGAAAAATATTTGCATTCTAGGAAGACTATAGCCAGGACCACTGGAATTATGTGTCCTCACACAATCCATCATCTTATATGTAATTTTAGGATTTTAACGAAAAAACGGTTGCTAGATCAAATGGATCAAAAGTTACAAAAAACATGTTGACACGTTTTGGCACGCGCTGGAAGACCCTTTGCAAAGTTTGCTTGGTCACATTTAGTTTGCTTATTTCGGTATTTGGGTGTTAAACTGTAACTAATTAGGTGAAACTTTTACCCAATGTAAGCAGGTCAAAGTAATGAAATGTTACTATCACAAAGCGTGTCGCATTACGCCACAATTTTCTTTTTCTTGATGCATAATTTAGCCACCCAAGCCACATAATTTGGTCCTCTCCTGTTGCATAATTCCAGTAGGCCTGAATACAGCTCACGGTGGAGGGGGGGTGGATGAGGCCTATTAAAAGAACCGGGTTAATGTACATCTGTCATCTTACCAGCACAGTTCTGAGAATATGAGAAATATGGGGGGCCACAGCAATTTCCACACTGCAACATTAATGATGACTTTATATTGTACAGAAATGTGCGTGTGGGCAGATATGAAGTACAAAACTGCTATCCAGGGTCCTTCCACACCTTGCAATGCTCACACAGTGTGCAATTACAGAGCATGGCGGACAGGACTTGACAGACACTCTGAGAAAGAGATGGTGGACTGCCAATCCTAAAACCTTGCTGTGCAGCGCAATGATGATTAACATGGCGGAGTGGAAAGCTCTCGTCTATTCCTGGAAGAGAGAGAGCTTTCGTACAGTTCGCATTCGTTTCTCTCGTATAGAGATGAATGAGCAGTCGTTCTGCATGGCGATTTCGCTGCTGCTATTTTTAGGCTCGGCAGCTGGCAAAGGAAACACTGACTAACGTGTCTCTTGAAAGGGCCTCCCTGAGAATGAATATCTTGCTGAAATCCTGCTTTTCCTCCAACGCTTCCCTTGCTGTCCACATCCACGTTTCTGGTCACCCCGTGCTCCGAATCACAGATGTCATTTCAACAAGCATAGCGACCAAGAAATATGACCACATATGCAGTCTATAAATAACCAACACTTTAGAATGGGAAAAGTACCTTTTTTGCCAATCAAAGTACTTTTTTACTTCTAAAGATTACATTCTTGACCTGTACAGTGAGACTGTTTCTAGGTCTCTCCTAGGGGCATCAGCTGTTAAAACCTGTTGCACACAGTACCAATACTTCTAGTGGCCTTGGTTCAACACCGTTGCTGGCTTTTTAAAAAAATTAATCTCCTCTGCTTGCTTCTTGTTCAATGGCTTGCCTTCCTCTTCCTGTGTTTGTTCCTTCCCTGAAGCACACCTAATTCACTGTCCTTATGACTGGATGATTTGTATCTTTCAAATGCTTACAGTCAGGTAGCTCCTTGCTGACAGACAGCCTTTAGCTGTTGGTTGTCAAAGACCTATTGTGTACCATACCAATACTTACACAGTGAACTTTGATTCAGCCTACTGCTCATCATGGACAGCTTTCCTGTCAATCTCATTTACTTATCATTAGATGGCTTTCCTTCCTCTTTTTCGGTTTATCCTTCTGCTGGAGCATAGTTTCTGTACCATCCTTTTGATTGGATGACTTTTAACTTTCCACAGCTCACATCACGGAAGGACTCCTTTCTTAGAGCACTCCATGTGAGCGCATGTGTTTTCTTATTCTCTGCCCCACAGGATGCCTCCACATCACCCCCTGCCGACACTCTCCCCGGTGCACCTTCCCTCTCCTAACGCCTCTGTAAAGCACAGCAAAAGCTATATTTTTTGCAGAGGTTTGACTAAAGGGCGCATTTCAATAAGTCGGTTTTGTTTTTATCTCCTCCTCTCAACCTTTTGCACGAAAGCTGAGGCTTTGGAACACAAAGGTACAATGGGACTGGGTGAGGAGCAGGCTGCTGCACTTAATCAGCAGGCTTTTGAGGAAGGAGGTGTACTTAGTGCCTGGACTGCCGCAGAACATCAAGACTGATTTGCATATAGCTGGGTCTGAACTGAGGTGGCGAAGTGAGATAAAGAACGATGATGGTTTCTACCCAGATCTGTGACTGGGGTTGAGTGTATGAAAAGTTTCAGTGCTCTGTCCATCAACTCCTTGTGTTTGCTTTGTTAGCCCTAAATTGGCAGGGTATGCCCAGACGTGGGTCCCTTGCTCACTTTGCCACTGGATTCAAGCTTACCTGGCTGATGAGGGGTGTTACCCCGAAACCGGTCCCAGGATGCTTGTTTCCGGTCCAGGGAAGACATGGCTTGGCAGTTCGTGCTGGACTGTTCCCATGAGGCACAGGATCAAGACTGATTTGCATATAGCTGTGTCTGAACTGGGGTGGCGAAGTGAGCTTAAATAACGATGATGGATTCAACCCAGATCTGTGACTGGGGGTGAGTGTCTGAAAAGTTTCAGCGCACCATCCATCATCTCCTTGTGTTTGCAGAACATCAAATAGCCAGAGCATTTATTCCATCACAACTTAGACCCGGTCTTGGCAAGCATTTTCTGGTAAATTCTGACACCTCCTTATTCACAGCCGGAGACAGCTCGTATGCACTTTTAAGGACCTGGAACTCGTCCTCTGTGTTATTTTTAAGCTTACAATAACACACAATTGGCTTTTTAAGAGCCTTTTCAGATCTTCCTGCGTTAAAGTATGTGAAAAATGAACAATGCCATTTGTAAAGTCTGAAAATATTAAAGTGAATGTTCAATTTCAAGATATGTAACTGTATACATCATCACACCGTAGTTGGCCATTTTTTTTTCTTTTTGGCGATCTGCTCAGTATCGCCAGTGTTTAGTAACATACTGCTGGATACAAATAACTACATTTCCACCAGGTCTGCTTTCTCCATCACACCTCTTCATTGAATATGGTAAAGTATCACTCAGGAGGCTAGCCAATTCAGTTATGACTTATAAAAATACTTCTCATATCACAAAAAAAAGAAAATTTGTAATTCATTTTTCTGCGCACTCGAGTTCAACTTGGGACACAAAACAAATTAATAAAATCTGAGAGTCTAATTCCGAATGCATTAAAGTGCACAGCCACCATTTCTATTTCAATATATTTTTTATTGTTTTTTACAACATATAACATTTCTAATACAACCTGAACACTAGTCCTCATGCACCAAATTCGGCTCTTCTGACAATGCATGCCCGCAGACAGAGTACTACAGGCCAGCAACTGCTATGGCGATTTCTTTCCATTACTAATTTCAGGGTTAGGGTCTGGAAAATGGGTGTACCCAGGGGAGGAATGATGTGCTGTACAAAAGGGGGTGGTGATGGACGGAGCATCAGAACCAATCAAACACTCACACCCAGTCAACAGATCTGGGTTTGATCCATCACCGTTCTTTAGCCCACTCTGCCACCCCAGTTCAGACATGGCCATATGCAAATCAGTCTGACCCTGTGCCTCATGGGAACAGTCCAGCCCGAACTGCCAAGCCATGTCTTCTCTGGACCGGAAACAAGCTTCCTAGGACCGGTTTCTGGCATTTCAGCCGTCTTCAGCCAGGCTTGCTTGAGGAATGATGTGCTGGCTACTGGAAGCACTTCAACAACCACAAAAGCTATGTACACTACTGGAAGCTAAAAAAAAAAAAGTGTTCATTCTCAGCAGCACTCACCACATTACCACAAGGCAATATCACTGTATTAGAAGCCGGCCAAACAAGGAGAATAACTTGCTAGAACAAGGTTTTTTAATTACTGTGCCAGGTGTTTTTTTTATCATCAACCTTTTGTTACTGGTAACGGAGCAGGACTTACAGCAAAGTGCAGATGTAATAATGTCATTATCAAATGAAATATTAATGCGTTATGTAAGGAACAAATCCAATCTTTATTGCTTCAGCCATATCAGGTCATAACAATAGCAGGGCCAATAGTTACAATAAAAATTCCAGTTAACTCATGAAAACGCATTAAAAAGTGTGGATGGTCCGCAAAGTGCAATATTTTTTAAAATATCTTCCGCACAAAGGGAACCTAGCTTGGTACTTGAGGGTATCGAGACTAAATGCTATTGCAGGGTGGTCAATTTAAAGAAACCCACATAATGTGCAAGTGGAGAGAGGCAGCCTTGGTGAAAAGCCAATCGGTGTGAGGCCGCTAGATACTAACAAAAGGAAGCACTTACTTTGATAGTGTGGTCTGTAAGGGCCATTAATTTCATTTTAAAGCAACACGCTGGGGGCATAAAGAGCACCAGCAAGTAGGTAAACAAATAAAATATTTCCGCGGCGGATACTCCCTGGGGATCGGTGAATTATTGCACTAGGTATCTTAGGAAGGGGTTGGCAATCTAATGTATGGCTCAGATACAGTAGAGCTACCCTTGGTGTTAATCCCCATTATGGCCGCCCCCGTTGTTCTAAGTGGCAAGGGCTTATCCCACTTAGGGATGCCTTCGCCAGTTGGCTGTCTCAATGTGGGTTAGCACTACTCAAGTACTGGACTTCATTTATCGACTACGGCGTTGGCTTCCTCCATCAAAGTGCTAGTTTTTGGTATTTCCTTCCTTTTACTGACTTATGGAAGCTACAGAAGAATAGCTATTGTAAGAGGCACAGAACAAGCCCAAAGGTTCAACTTAGCAGCAGATAGAAGGATTAACAATAACCGCGCGGTTATAGGCCTACGAGACTTGAATAAATCTGAAATGAGCCACTTGGTTATGGTATTTGTGGGGGTTTTACATAACTAAGAGTTCTAGTGCAACGCTCGTGCCCTTATATTCACCCTTCTGTGCACACAACATTGTAGCACTGGTTCGAAAAAAAGACCAGTATGTTTGCCAGTCCCGTAACTTAGTGGACCACAGTTACAAGTTAATTAATACTATATTGGCCCAAATGCAGTATATTCATTTCACAATGAGTTCTTGATTTGGAATTTATTAGAGCAATAGGAGATGCCGATTCCGAGTCAGTAGACGTGTTTTGATTACTTTTTTTTATTTTTTTATCAGCAGCCTTTTGTTAATGGCAACGGAGCAGGAGTGACAGCAAAGTGCAGATGTAATAACGTCATGATCACATGTAAAATGAATGCGTCATGTAAGTGACAGTGCGTGGTCGCCTTATTACTGTGTAAATTGACGCCCTCCCCTCCAGGACAGCTGCCCACTGCCCCAGTATCGCTGCTTCATTGCTATCCAAACACCACGACACCTGTCGGCCACCCCCGCCCTCTTCCCTCTACATGCTCTTGCGGGGGAGAGCTGCTCATACGAGCACCTGTCGAGGGGAGAGCTGCTCATACGAGCACCTGTCGAGCTACCCAGTCCCCCTGCTCCGGCGCGTGCTTCTTCGTGAGGAGCAAAAGGTCACGGGGGAAGCCATTAGTCACCCAGTTGTCCATCTCCGGCGAAACTAAGAGCGGCCCCAGTGTTTTGTGTACAATTCTATCATCTGCGCTATGGGCAGGTGTTATCCCATGATGTACACAATTCCTAATTTGCTAAAGGGTCAACTGCCGGCTACCCCAAAGCCCTCGCGCCAGCAACGGCATAGAGGCCTGGGCCAAGTGACAGAAGTCCCGGTTCCACCTCTGTGACACCCGGTCGACTGTCAGAGGCCATGGGGTTTGCCTCCCTGGCCCTTGGAGAAGGGACAAAGGAGCTGCAGATAGTGAGTGAATATATATGGCAAGAATGAATCAATCATAGCGGGTGAGGAAATACAAGGAAGGGAGGCGGGAGCGGCCATTCAACACCAGCTCTGGGGAAAGACTGAGAGGATTGTATTTGAAGCGAGAGTCTGTAAGTTTCCTCCCAACACTTACACTAAGTTGACAGCAGGATTAAACCGTGGGTGGTGATTTGGGCCACAGGGCGTATCGAAACTTGAGCCCCCCCTGCAAATTACATGGAACGGGCCCCTTCAGGACTTACTCAGGAGCTCACACCTGGGCAAATGTCAGGGGATAAAAAACAGTACAAAAATATCTAGCTATTAGGCAAAGGCACAGCGGCGGCTCCTCTGCAATGGCGGAGGAGCCTCGCCCCACTGCTTGGCTCAGAGCCAGCAAATGCAAAATAAAACGATGTTCCTGCATCGTTTTATTTTGCATTTGCCGGCTCTTAGCCAGCGCAGTAGGGAGGGGCGGGGAGGGCCGAGGCATGGGAGGGGGGAGAAGGAGTGCTATGTGCACTCCCTAAGTGCTCATGTGTGTTTGGCCGGACCTCTCATGCTGAACAAAACATACATGCGCACATGAGTTTCTCTAGCCCGGCTGCACTGAGCAGCCTGGCTACAGAAACCCCCACAGACTCCCTGGCCTGAGCGGAGCGTCTTTCTAGCCTGCTCAGCCATTCCCTGCGCTGCTCTGCAGCACAGGGATTGGATGGAAGTTTATCCCAGGGGCTGCTGGGACACAGGAAGGGGAGACGCGACGCTGGAGGCGGCCCCAGGCTAAAGGTATGATTTTAAAAACTAGTATTATTTCTAACACCCTCCCCTCCGTAGCGCTCTCCCTCCTGTGTTCCCTCCACCTGCCCCACCACCCTTTATTTACAGCGGCCACCACTGCAAAGGCAGGGAGGTATTACACTTTAAAAAAAAGTGCATAGTGCACTTCAGGGCTGATGAGAAAGATGTTTAGAAAGACCGGGGTGGTGGGATTTAAAAAAGGTGTGGGGGCAGACAGAGCAATACATGGCCCTTGAGCAAAGCTATGGAGGAGAGGGGCAAAGTCGGCGCTACATTCCTCCCAGGACAACTGGCAAGTCTGCAGAGGATTATTTATGACACACAAGACCAACATGAGTTTTGAAACCACCTTGGACCACGTGAGGCCAAGGTAAACTCTTTCCGGCCCCTAAGAAAAGCCGGAGAGGTTGTGCATAAGTGGGTGAGCCTGGGGCCCGTCCACTTGCATGAAGCCGCATCGACTCTACTGTTGCACTGTTTTATGAATTTCTCATGATGCTTGCGAAAACCAGACAGGCTTTTTTTATTGAGGCCATTTTCCCACATTAAATGAGCCTGCCACACAACGTACCTTTTGTTGGCAGGTGTTGCATGTTTTATTATGGAAAGCTCCTAATTTATTTTGTTTTCTTTCTTCTGATTAGTGAACATCTTTAATGTTTGGAAAGGATAAAAAGACAGCAGTACTCTGAAAACAAATTCAGAGACATTCCACCCAATCAGATTCAAGGCAACAACATTCAGAAAATAAAGACAACCCGAGGGCTTTTTTGTAATGTTTTAAAATGTTTACTGATGTTTCTAATAATCTAAATACATGTGCAACTCACATATGCATATTGGACAACTACATTACCAAAATTCACCCAACTCGCAGAACTCGCCAAAAATGACCTAAACTCTATCCTTTTAAATTTGTTGGATTTTCATCATTTTTGTTTTTAGTCTTTCCTCAGAGAAAGATCCATATGTAAAATGTCACTGTCAACATTCAAATTCTTTTATGAGGACTCGGATTCTCTTTATTCAGTCAGCAACAACGTGGGAATATTTACACTGGTCTTCTGAACATTTTTTGGCAAACTGGATAATAGCAGTGAGTCTGCCACCTTTGTGTTATTTTCAAACATAAGCCATGCCACTGAAAATAAATGTAGTCCAACTTTTGGAACAAGTGCTCTGGAAATAGTACAGGGATCTATTTATTACTACAATACGAAGCCAAATGGCATGTTTTACCTTGGTAAGGCCAAACTAATGTGTGTAAACACTGCTTATTGCTATCACAGATGGCTAGTATTAATTACTTAAAAGAGTAAAACAACTCTGCTATTAAGGAACATTAAATGATTTTATCTCGCCGATCTAAAGAAAGCCAATGGGTCTTAATTCTGGTTAAATACGTCTATACATAACAAGTGAAAAAAGAAAGGCAAAATCCACATATGCAAAATTGCTAAGAGTAAATATACTCTATAATCCCACAGTGGAGAAGTGTGGCTCAATGATGGAGAAGTGTGGCTCAATGGTTAGAGCGGCAGACCCTGATGCAGAGGTCTGGCCCGGACCAGGGTTCAATTACCGCCTTGGCGGGTCTTGGGCTCAATTTCCCCGGACCCGATAATTCTCGCCTCGTGCCTATTCTAATCATGGGTCCCACTCTGCAACTCTGGGCAATAGCTTGCTTAATCTCCACAACGGCCCCAAAAGCGCTAGGATGCTTGGCTTCACCTTGGGGGTGCCCAGGAGTGGGCACTTCACAGGGAAAGGCCAGGAAGGGTTCCACAGCGGTATGTGCACAGCGCCTGAGAGACCCTTTCGGGGGTGTGCGGAGCGCTATATAAATGCACTACATTTACATTTACTGTTAAGATAGAAGTGCATTATGCGCCACTAAAAGCTTCACCTCTTTTGAGGCAGGGCCTCTCTTCATTGTCAACGAGGGTAATAGGTCATAGTTTCCATAGAAGTAGTAGATTTTGTTTTCTTAATAACTCTGGTGCTGTTTGACGAATCGGCACAAAATTTTACCAAAAAACTTTACCCATCACTTTAAGGATTCCTTGTGGCAGGTTTTGTGAAGGTCAGTCAGATTTAATGTGGAGAGATATAAATGCATAGATAAAGGGCATAAGGGGGAGAGGGTAAACCTATCCTGTCCCTCAGTACAATGTGGACGTGCTCTAAAGTGACCCCCAGGGTAATTAAAATAAAACTGAAAAAAATAATCATCGTATGATTTGCAAATCCTATGCAGACATTGCGGATCTCTGACTTTCACTGGCTCCCACAGATCTCCCTGTCCCTCAGGAACTGTAATTCCAGCATGGGATTCGCAAATACTGGAAAAACTCCATGCCCGGAAGCAATCTCCCTGCTGCGCACTGCTGAAGACTGTGCGCAGTTGGGACTGGCCGTCCATGGAGTGTTGAGTGCCAGGCATTCTGGCCTACACCCGTTGCGCACAGTCTTCACGTTGTGGGTATCGACCATCAGTGGAAGGTTGGGCGCAAGGCCTGGCAGCCAACTGCCCGTTGCTCACAGCTAATACCTCACGGAGGGTTGACTGTAGGGAACGTTTGGCTGTTGTATATGATTAAAAGAAAAAAATTCAAAGAAATAAAAAAAAACGATAAATTAAAGTTATGGTTAACGTTGGTTATGACACCTCAACATATGTTTAAGAAATAACTGGGAAATTCAACTAAAAAGCAACCACAGTTAAAGTGCAGTTATAGTTACAAATTAAAACAGAGTTATGATTCGAAACCCAGTCTATAATTCGCCATGAAAACTATAAAACGCACACCACAGGCAATGGTTATAACCTCACAATATTTATACCAATGAGTAACTTTTAAAAGCAAAATGTAATGAAACACATAATCATACCAGTTAACTATACTACATTCATCATCTCTGTTAAAGTTAAATGGGTGGTGTAATATGTAATCTCTTCTGTAAAATAGTTTAGAACATTTGTAATTGCTGCGGTTTAAGGTTGAGCAAAAGCGTTATTTGTTTTGGCCTCTGCTGCTGCCTTGAAAGTTTTGGGGTGAGCCTTCAAGTAGGGGTAGAGAAAAAGGAGGGTCCCAAAATATGTTCTCTCCATGCAATTTACCATAGAGATTTTAGACAAGACTACAGCCCAGACCACTGGACAAATTAACACCAAATTTGGCAGAAAGGTAGCTCTTAGTATAGAAAGAGCCCTTTTTAGGTCTTGCCTAGGTAGCTGCATCTTCAATATGGGCTTCACGCACCACCCTTCTTTTCAATTTGTTCCTCTAACTGCTCTTTGTAAATGCCAGCTTTTGCTTGGTGAATATGCTTAGTAGTCCCTCCTTTTGGACTTTTGTATCCTCACATGAGGACTGCCCGTTACATGTGACTGATGGATTCATGAATATTGCCCAAATTATTAAAAAAATACATTCACACACTCACTGACACTAATGCACTCACTGACAGAGCCACTTACATGCTCTTCCACCCATTCATAGACCCATTGAGAGAGAGACACCCACTCAGACGCTCACACTCTTAGACCCACTGAGAGAGACACACACCCACTCACAGGCCTACTCAGACACTTATACATGCATTCACAGACCCACCCAAACTCATGCACCCACTCACAGACCTACTGAGAGACTCACACACGCACCCACAGATCCAGTCAGACACTGATGCATCCACTCAGACACATGCACCCGCTCACAGACCCACTAAGACACACACACCCACCAACAGACCCACATGCACCAATGGCTCTGCAGTGATTGGGTGGCCGCAACCTATGATGTAAGTTACAGCCGCCATGTTGTATAATGAGGCATGGTCGGGGGGGTCTTAAATTAAATACTGAAAGCTACAGAAGAGGTTAGGGTAGAACACCCTCCCACTGAGCCTACGACAGACCCAAGACCCGCTGACCTTCAGGAGAACACTCAAGACCTGGCTGTTCGATCAGTAGCGTCCCCCCCCCCCCAGTGCCTTGAGACCCTTGCAGGTATGTAGTGTGCTTTACAAATGACTGATTGAGGTACCCTAACCCCATGAGTGCAATATAGGGATCTTTGAGGGACCCTTTATGAGTACAAGATGTCAGAAAACGTTTTTTTCTTCCCCCCATGGGTAATATTCGCAAATTTGCGACTCAAGGTGCCCCCCCCATGTACAGTCGCGACAAACTCACGAATATCACTGATAAATTATACATTCACACACTCACTCAAACAGTAATGCACTCACTCACAGACCCATTCATACTCTTACACCCACTCACAGACCCACTCACAGACCCACTCAGATACTCATGCACTCACTCACTGACCCACTCAGTCATGCACCCATTCACAGACTCACGCACCCACTCACAGACCCACTCAGGCACTTATGCACCCACTCACACCCATTCAGTCACTCACGTACCAATTCAGACTCACTCACACATCCACTCACAGATCTACTCAGACACCACTCACGCACCCACTCAGAGACATGCATCCAATTGCAGACCCACTCAGACACACACACTTGTGCACAGACCCATTCATACATCCACTCACAAACATACTCAGAGACTCATGCACCCACTCACTGACCCATTCAGACAATTATACACAGTCGCAGACCCACTCAGATTCATGCACTCACTCACAGCCCAACTCAGAGACTCATGCACCCACTCACGGACCCATTCAGACACATGCAACCATGTATAGACCCTCTCACTCACATACCCACTCACAGAGTGGTGGAGAAAGGGGGCAGGACTTCCGACCAGTTCTCACAAATACTGCTGTGTAGGACTTACAGGAGGACTTCTTGGCCACAAAGGTTCCTCAGTATCCAAGAGGACTTCATTCACCAACAATAGTGCACCACAAGGCATGTTTGCAGAGTGGTGGAGAAAGGGGGCGGGGCCTCTGACCAGCTCTCTTAGCAATCCCACTGTGTGGGGCTTACTGGAGATAAAAGGAGGGTCTGTTCGCCCCCAAGGACCCTCAGCACCCAAGGAGACTTCATCCCCCAACAAGTAGTAATAAGCCAGGAGGTGTAGCTACAGAGTGGTGGAGAAAGGGGGTGGGGCTACGAAGACCTCTCAGCAATCCAGCAGTGTGGGACTTACTGAAGATAACAGGAGGGGTAGTTGGCCCCCAAGGACGTTTTTGGGGGCCAACAACTCCCCCGAATTCAAATTTGCAAAAGCCCCGCATTTGTTGCTAAAGAAGGCCTTGGGGGGGCCTTGCGCCACTCCCTCCATTATAAAAGATTGCCCCCAGGACCTGGCCCACCCTGGGGCCTATAGTGAACGAAGTGCAGGAGCCCACGTTTCGTTTTTAAAAATAAATTCCTGCACATGTGCACATTTTTTATTACTTCGCGGGGATTATTTTTGTATGCTTTTTTTTGGGACTTACTATGACACTTTATAAAAAAAAATTGTGAGGATTCGTCAACCGGCATCAAAGATATAGGCAAGTCAAAAAATGCTTTTACAATGGAAACTAGGTCCTAACTATAACGAGCTACTGGCGACCCCATGTTATGTCTATGCGGATTTTTCAAACACGACTACAGCCCGAACCGCAGAACGGAATTACAACAAATTTGTCAGAAAGCTAGAGGCTGGTTCAGAAAGCGTGCTTTTTGTGGTTTGGTGTAAATTCGTTTAGTAGTTTCTGAGATATTTAAGTTAAAAAAATATAGATACCTGGGTGCCTACTGAAATTTGATTGGCTGCAAACACTTTAACCAGGAAGTGTAGGAAGCCATCTTGGGGTAGTTGGAATCCAAGGACGTCATTAGGGGCCAAATACCCCTCCTGTTACCTCGAGTAAGTCCTACTAACCGGGATTGCTAAGAGGTCTATGGAGGCCCCGCCCCCTTTCTCCAGCACTCTGCCAACCCGCCTCCTGGCGCACTACTGATTGGGGGATGAAGTCCTCATGGATGGTGTACGGCCGTGGGAGACCAACAAGCCCTCCTGGTACTTTCTGTAAGTCCTGCACAGTGGGATTCCCGAGGGCTGGTCAGAGGCCCCGCCCCCTTTCTCCATTACTCTGCAAATGCCATTACTATATAAAAACCATAGGAATTAACTGAAAAAAACAAAGGTTACAGGGACATTATAATTGGGAATTAGCATTTAAAAACCTTAGGAATTAACTGAAAAAACTGAATGCTACAGGGACCTTATAGTTAGGAAATGGAATAAAAAAACCTTAGAAGTTCACTGAAAAAAATCAAAGGTTACAGGGATGTTATAGTTAGGCTTAGGTTTCACTCATACAAAACCAGTGAAATTCATAAGTTATAGTTAGTTGAGCTAACTATAACTCATGACCCCGCAATGCGCTGCTTAGGACCTCACATATTACATCACTCATGACATGGTCAGCGACATCCCTGATGACATCTACAATGACATCACCCACAAAATCACTAAAGCACCCACTCACACCCCATAGAACCTTTCATACACGCCCTCCCACACAACCATTCACAAACCCATTTACAGACCCATAACAGTATTTATACATCCACTCACTGATTCATAGCTCTAAACACACATACACTCACACAACCATACACCCACTCACTAATACAACCACTGACACATCCACTCACACACCCATACACCCACTCACTCATACACCCACTCACTCACTAATACAACCACTGACATATCCACTCACACACCCATACAGCAGCTCACACAGTCAGCCACTCATAGAGCTACTCGCACACCTACGCACTCACCCATACAGTTACACCCACTCACTTACTCTAACAGATACTAACACATAGTCACTCACCTATAGTCAGTGACACAAGCACACACTCACCCATACAGCCCCTCTCACATTCACTCACTTACCATTCAGTCAATCATATACCACCTTTCACATACCCGTTTACTCACTCATATACCACTGACACGTTCACTCAGTCACCCACACAGCCATACACACACACACACCCATACATCCCCTCACACACACACACTCACTAACCCATGCAGCCACTGAGTCATCCACTCACTCACCCATACAGGTAGCCTCACCCACCCAGACGCTCAAACACACATACAGGTACTCAGACAACCAATCACTCACCCATACAGTCACTCATGTACCCATTCACACACCCGTACAGCCACTTATACACCAACTGATGCAAACATTCACACAACCAGTTCCTCACCCATAGGTTCACTGAGACACCAAATCACTCACTTATACAGTCAGTCACACATCTACTGAATCATACAGACAGGCACTCATACACCCACTGATTCACCTATACACTAGAACTGCTGAATTTCACTGGTTTTGAATGAGTAAAACCCGAGCCTCACAATAACGTCCCTGTAACCTTTTGGTTTTTTCAGTGAATACATATATACACACACACATATATATATATATATACACACACACACACACACACACACACACGTTTATATCTGCAGCTGGAGTGGACAGCTGTTTGCTTGGATGACCATAAAATATTGATCTATAAAAGAAACATGGAGTGCCCAAAGATTAGTTCCGATTGAAATGATACCTGCAATCGTACCCAGTCTGTGGACATCCAATCTGCCATCATTAACATTTACTGACTTTAAATAATCTTGAATCAAGTCTTTAATCGAATTGTTGAAACGCATGGAAACAGTATACTAAGAAGTTGGAAAAACAGCTGCTGTTGCATTACTGAATTAATGATCTGTTTAACTATGCAACTTGTGAAGGCATGTTGTTTTACCCCATGGATAAACAAAAAAAACATTCATGCCCATAGGGCCGTTTTTTATCTTTATTAAGTATTTTAGAAATTCTTACGAATTTAAAGAGTATAACAGAGGTCAAATAAGAAGTCAGACGAATTTGAAAAAGAGCACGTGATGTACATGGTTCAATGTGGTAATTTCTGAAAGAACATCTGTAAATGTGCATTGCACTTACTATAGTATCACTTGTGACATCTAAAACTGACAACAAACATTTGGGCAGCTTCACTTGACATACGCAAACTGCTGCATAACCTTAATGAAAACTCTATGCACGCATCAATCATTTTACTCCAATTTCAAGACAATTTCGATAACCCAAATTATTAGTAAGAAAGAGAAAGGAGCACTTTCTTTGCTTTTCGAGTTTTCGTTGAGCAGTTGTAGTTCATAAGCCCATCAATTCTTGCGCGTTTTACCTCTTGTGTTGATGGCCATATCGGCAATTTTCTGGAAAGCATCCAAAAAGGAACCGGTCACCATTGTTGTCGTCCTAAAGGAGAAAATAAAGTAATTCAGAAACCACTAATGTACAATTTTTATGATATATGTATTAGCTACACGGGATAAAATAGTAATACATTGTAAAGCAACTGCACGTCACCAGGTAACTCGGTAACGATGTAGAAGCAAAGCCAAAGGTTGAGTCAGGAAAGTCTAGTAATTTGAAAGACTACAATACATACCTTCAGGATATTTCTATTCATTTTGTACTGTATATTAGATTGCTGGAGATTTTTTATATTCTTGGATTCCGCTTAGGGCTCGCTGACGTCTTGTCGGGTAAGAACATTTTCAGTGTTTATTTTATTATCAAAATAGAATCCTTATTATTGTGGCGTTGGTTTTCCCAGTTTTGTGGACCTCCACGGAGTTCCGCAATCATAAATAAAATTCAACTGAATTGATAGATTTAATAAAAAGCAGCAATAGAGTACCTCAACGCTTGGATTTACTAGCCTCGGTATGCACTCCTTGGCCCTGCCTCTTAATGTTTTCTGTCATTAGCCATCTTTCTGGTGAAAGGGATGGTGCTTCAGCGACAAAAATGTATCACAAATGTCCAATCTAAACCGAATCAATATATACTCACAATGTGCGCCTGGCACATATTTCAAGCAGGTTTAATAGAAAGCACTTTAAAACGCTGCCTGTTCTAGAATTCGTAGGTACCTTTCAACAGGCGCGCAACACCCATTGGACTTAAAGGGCTTCAGCCCCCCCCCCGTTGTGTGTGGCAGCCCGGGATGAGACAGCTTCCCGGGCACACACACCCGCACCCGAGCACTTCACAGGTCTTTAAAAGACCATTTGCATGTTAATGAGGTCTTGCTGTTGTTTCACCCCTTCTAAGAGCCCCTGCAGCTCCACTCTGCCTATTGCTTAAAGTTCAGCCCCCCCCCCCGAATTTTTTGCTCAGCCCCCCCCGAAATTTGGCTCTAGTTGCGCCACTGCCTTTCAAAGCCGACGGGCCGTTATAAAATGTTAAGTTGGCGCAAAAGGACGACATGAAATAAAGAAAGCGTCGCAGAGTAACGCGAGACAAATGTATGGAAGATTCCATTTCTCCTGCCCCACACTCCAGCGTTATCTAATTAAACAGGGGACTATAAACGCTTCCTGTTGAGCTACTGAATTAACTGACAGAAAAAAGCTGCGCGTGAAAGGGACCCGAAGAGACGCCCACCTTGCTTTTCTAAATCCAAGTGGCAATTATTTTAGTTCTCGAGAGAGCCATAAAAAGCCCGTGCACCCACCTCGATCAAGCGCATGTTTGCATCAGAATGGGAAGGCAACACGTTCCTGACAGGTTACTGCTGATGTCACAGCAGGGGCGCAACTAAGTGTTAATTTCGGGGGGGGGGGGGCTAACATGCCGAATGAAGGGGCGTGGCTAATGTTAATCAATAGGGACGGGGCTAAAACGGCAGACAATCAGGATCGGTTAATTTTGGCACCCCAAAACTCATTACCTCCCTGAACCCCAAAATTAGCACCGGAACCCCAAAAACCCATACCCGCACTGATCCCTAAAATGACACCCTTGCCCCCCAAAACCCATACCCGCCCTGAACCCTCAAATTTCCCCCCCTTGCATCCCAAAACCCATACCCGCCCTCAACCCTAAAATTAGCCCTCTAGCACCCCAAAACTCATACCCACCTTGAACCCTAAAATTACCCCCCTGCTCACCAAAACCCATACCTGCCCGAATCCTAAAATTACCCCCTGGCACCCCAAAACCCATACCCACCCAGAGCCCTAAAATTACCCCCTGGCACCCCAATCCCTAACCCACCCTGATTCCTAAAATTACTCCCTGGCACCCTAAAACGCACACCCATCTTGAACGCTAAAGTTACCCCCGGCACACCCCAAAAGCTGAACACTACAAGCTTACACTACATTTGCATATTCGGAGGGGACTGTCCTCCTTGGCGTTCCGATGTATGTAAAACAAGAACACTATTCACTTAGAGTAACCTAGATATGCAGCCAGTAGGTAACGCTGGTGATGCTGTAGAATGCATTACATTTACTGGAACTTACTTAAAAACTGCTGCCTGCTCTTCTGATACTATTCTGTGGAGTCGGGCTGATCAGCAGCACTGTCCTCCTGGCATCCAGCCCCTCCCGAAGTTTCCACTGTGTAGATAGGTGTGGGTCAAATGTGGCCGGTTTCTCCTAGCCAGGGCCTCCTCTACTTCTTTGTCGGTGCCCTTGGATGCAAAAAGAGACAGATCCATGGCCCTGTTCACCATTTATCTGGTGAGCAGCGCTGTGAATGTGTATTCCATACAAGTGCACAGACAGCAGGGGGAAAGGGATGGCAGTACAGGTGACGCTTTTCCTTTGTAAAGTAATTCCTGCTGGTGTCATAGCCCAGGGTTTCCGGTCTGTGCACTTGTATGGAATACACATCCATACAAGTGCACAGACAGCAAACCCTGGGCTATGATGCCAGGAGAAATTCCTTTAAATAGGAAAAGCGTCACCTGCACTGGCCATCCCTTTCCCCCTGCTGTGCACATCTTCCCACTCCCACCTCATGCTCACATTCACAACACATCAAGTGCTTAGGTGAAATCCCTGCCTTCAGACAAGGATATCACCTCTGTGGCACCAGTCTAAAAGAAAACAAAGGGTGGGGGCAGGGAGGGTCGCTGAGGCGGGCTGGCTCGGGCTGGTGGGCCTCTCAGAAGGGGCCATAAAAATCACATTCTCGTAGGCTTAGTATTCATCAGTGTGTGTCATCTTAGCCCGGACTGTAGAAGACGATGGGGGGTCTAAAGCCCGGTGAGCCCAATGGGTGTTGCGCACCTGTGTCAAAGGTAGGCACAGAAAAAAATGTCCACAACGTGTGTGCCTGAATCAGTAGCCCATGGGTTGTATATTTATGACTGCTGAGATTGCCACAATATCAATACCAACTTTAGAATGTCATTCTCATCTTAACCATGTATTTAATCTTGTAAAAGTTAGTCCTGTACTGGGCAGAAGAGAATATTCCTCCTTCGTGATAATCCAATCCCAAAGCGAGCTCTTATCAAGCAATCTTGCCACTTTGAGTTGGCACATGAGACATTCTTGGTGGCAACATGCTATGGAGGAACTCACTCAGGCTTCCATGATTGAAAGTAAAGTCCCAGAACACTGCCCTGGACTACAGCTAGTTTCATTAGAAAATTTAAAACACAGGCAGACATTACCCAAAGATTTTCCACAATCACAAGCAGGGTGCATATGGTAGCTGGCCAGGGCTATGTAGGAGGGGTGGGGGGGTGCTTCAGGTATAAGGAACCCTCTATCTCAATATTCTATGAATAGAAAGGTGGGGAAAACTCCACCTTAAAATACGTTTCCGGCAAATCATGTCTCCTCCTTAGCAACACACACAATGCATCACTTCACCACAGTACTTCACCACAGACCCTGCATTTCTGTAAGTGTCTCCAGGCAGCGCCATGAGTCAGCACATTTCAGGGCTCAACTGCTCCCCACACCTGCTCAGCCTGGCACCAAGGGGCTCTACACAAGTGACATTTGAAAACTAAGTCCATTCTGCTCTCGGGCAGCAGGTATTTTTCCAAGAAGCGTTTATTAGACGACGTTCAAATAAACGGCGGTTCCGGGAAAAAGTCCAACTTTCTTGGCAGCACCTCGGTTCTGCTGTGGCGTGGCTTAACTTATGCGGGTACACATGTGGAGGTGGAACATTCTACAGGCTCCACAGGACGACAAGATACAGCACGGATTAGGGTTATTACGGGTTTAGCAGCGTGAAAAGAATTCCCCTTTGATACACTTGGAGGAAAGGCCTCATGGGGCATGTGCACCAACCCCTAGTCAGTGTATGATGAAACCAACGTCTGTGATTCAGCGTAACGTAATCAGAGCTCTGGGAGGTTTTATCAGAGAAACCTCCTAATCGGAGACACTGAAAGAATGTATTGTGTCTGGAACAGAAGTTGTGACTGTGTTTAATATCAACTGATATGACGAGGTCAACTGTTAGTTATTCAGCAACTGTGCTTAGATTTTGCTACAGAATGGCAGCATATAAATTCCATATTAAGTGCCTGCAAGTGCTTATGTAAAGCGTGGAGATTATGGAACACAAAAACAAATAAAAATAGACCGAGGTGAACAGTAAATGTATTGCGTTTTCTCAGATGAACATACACATCCCGAAAGACACAAGCAGGTACATGCATCAATGTTGGCTTTCGCGATTCCTAAATTGCGATTATTAAGGAATCGCAATTTAGGAATTGCAAAAGCCTATGCATGTAGGAATCGCTATAAAATTAGCGATTCCCAAGCATTCCTGAATTGTGCCTTGCAATTAAGGAATGCCTTCCCATTCATTCCTATGGGCCTATAGGCCCATAGGAATGAATGGGAGATTGCATGCGCAATTTGCGAGTACCAATAGGTACTCGCAAATTGCGCATGCAATTTCAAGGGTGTCAAAAGGACACCCTGTTGCACCCCTGAAAATGATCTGTGCACACATGTTGCTCCCACACATGCCCCAAGGGCATGTGTGTGTGTAACTTACAACTTTGAAAAATGCACTTTAGTGCATTTTTCAAGGTTTTTGCGAATTACCATCAAGTACAAATTGATGGTAATTTGCGCCCCCTATTAGCAAAATCGCAATTTGCGATTCCATCATGCATTGCATTTAAGGAATGGCAATTTGCGATTCCTTAAATGCAATCGCAATTTAAGAAATCTAAATAATTTGCGATTTCTTAAATTGCGAGAGGCTGACAGGATGATGCATCGCAGAAGCCCTTTTTGAGGGCGCAAACGGACGATTTTTGCGAATCGCACCATTTGCGCTCGCAAAAATGGTTGATGCATGTGCCTGAAGAACTAGTATTTTTGTGTTCTACGTTTCCAAACATCTTGCATGTTAATATCTGACTACCAAGTGTTAATTTGCATTTGATAAACACACAACTCAATCAGGGTAAGTTATGCCTGGAAGAGGGACAACTCTGCACACTCCCATAAAATTCAGAAGTACATATTTCAATTCTCTACTGAAGTATGTGTATATTCATGCTTCCACCAAAAATACCAAATAACTAGTGATAGCAGTCAAAGACAGGTGGCAAAGATGGAATATTACTGTGAGTTATTTAATATTAGCATAATGTGTCAAATTGAGCTATTTGCTTCTTGCAGTTACATAAACCACATTCACTGTACCACTATTTAATCCATCTGAATTGATTGAATAGATATACATCTATATAACATAGTCTACCCGATTGAGGTCTTTGGCTGTAGAACACAAAAACTATTATTTAAAAAACAATTAAACATGTATTTTAAGCAGCATTTTCTTAAGCTTCTTAATTTATGGCAATTGCAGTTCTCATATCAACATGCAATTCAGTAGCTGACGTCCTGTTAAGTAAGGTATTCATGTGCAACTTAAAATGGTTCTGCTTTGTGGAAGGGTTTGAGACCTGCTGCCATGTTAAGTTTATCACAATGAAGATTAAGTAGACCTGCAGCTCAAGAACAACTGCCGTTATGCTTTAGTCCAGCGTTTTTATTTATGTTTTTGTACATGCTCATGGAGCTCGTGGTCACCTTTAGTGTTTTTTTTCAATTTCAAGCTCTTAAGGCCAGAGCAAGGACCACAGAGTTAATCCTTCTGTTTTGAATAGGTGGATGGGTGAAAGTACGTTAACATACCATCCCTAGTAGGAATTTAGAAGAACAAGTTGCTTACCTTTGGTAATAATCTTTCTGGTAGATACTGTAGCAACCACAGATTCCTTACCTTATGAATATCCCCAGGTGCAAGACTAGATCTTGAGATCAGGCATCGGAAGGTGGCGCCGTTTGGTTTCATGTCGGGTCCGTCCCACCGCAGATGCGATGTCGAGGCTCCTATATAGATGTCACCTCAGCTGCATGAAGTCAGTTTCTTTCTAATCTTTGATATGAAATCTTATTAGTATGGACTAGATGACTCCATTCCACAGAACAGGGAAGAATTCTGCAGTTAGATAAGAGTATCTGCCACAGAGATTTTTACCAAAGGTAAGTTGCTTGTTCTTCTGATGGATACTTCTAACTGCAGAAGCCCCACGTTGTGAATATATATCAATGCAGTACATCCGCAGGTGATGGTCCTGTGGAATGGCTCAGACCAGGAAATCCAGTAGACGTGATTGAGCAAAAAGGCTCTTCCCACCAGACCTGGCTATCCAGGTAATAGTGCTTCAAGAAAGTGTGTACTGACACCCAAGTAGTAGTCTGGCAAATGTCCAAGAGTTACACAGTGCGCCAACTGTGGTATCAGCCTTTCCTCTGAAGGAATTCTAGCGTAAGCCTTTCGGAGTTTGTTTCTTGATGAGCGCATAAAAGATCTTGATGCACAAGACAAGTTATCTGGAGATGCTTATTTTCCGTATCTCTTTCCCCTTTTTCATCCCAATAAAAGCACAAAGAGCTGGCCGTCCACCCGATGTTCCCTGGTGCAATCCATGTAGAAGCACAGGACTCCCCTGGGATCACTCTTCCTCTTTGGAGGGATGAAGAGGGGTGAAGAAAACTGTTAGAGGGATAATCTGTCCTATGTGGAAGGGCATGATGACGGTCGTTAGGAATGCAGCTTTTGTTTTCAGAACCAGCTTGTCTGGAAAAAAGTTTGCACACTGCTGCTAGACAGAGTTTGTAATTCCCTCACACTGACGTGATCGCTATAAGGAATGTAGCTTTTAATGTCAGAAGACGTAAGGAACAGCTGTGCACTAGTTCAAACTGAGCACACATAAGGAAGACGAGAACCAAATTAAGGTTATGGAACAGACATTTCAAGAAGCGCATCACAGCAGATGATTTAAGAGCGACGGCTGATCAAGTAGGTGCAATAAGACTGTAAGGATCATAATGAATCTTTAAATGTGCCTCAGCAAGGCCCTGCTAGGCTAAAGAAAGACAGAACAACTATGTCAACTTACTGCACTTGTAGAGTCTGTATGTTACGAGAAGAATGGGAAAAAATAAACTATTCCCAGCGTCCAGCATAAACGTTTTTGGTGGAAGGGCGCCTGGCTGCCAAGATGACAGCCAACTACTTCGAGAGGAAGAATGAAACCTATTAATGGTTGCCACTCAAACGCCTCACATGGAGGCGGAAGTTGTGAAGACTCTGGTGCAGGATCCAGCAATGCTGTCGCAGCAGGAGGTCCTCTAGAAGGGACAGTCGGATCAGAGTCAGATGCTTATGGCCTGAAGTTACCAGTACCTTACTCTCCTTGCCACGTCCGGAGACACTAGGATGACTTGGGTATGGTAATTCTTGATCTTCTTCAGAACTCTGGGCAGGAGAGGAAGAGGAGGGAAAGGAGAACAGGAGTCCCGAGCTCCAATCCGATAGAAAAGCAGGCTCCGAGGGGCAGTTGCTTTAGGAACTCAAACGTGCAAAAGCTTGGACTGAATATTCTCTATGGTGGAAAAAATATCTAGCTAGGATTCTCCCCACTGATATAAGATGCCATGTGCCACCTCTGAGTGTAGCCATCATTCGAGATCTGCTAGGCAATGTCGCCAGAGTTCGTCCGCCATGACGTTTAAAGATCATGCTAGGTGCTGCCCGGTGACTGAGATGCCCTGACAATTCAGTCACTTCAAGAGGCACAGAGCCTCTTTGAACAGGCCCCACAACCCCACTACACCCTGTTTGATGCAGTACCACATGGAAGTGGTGTTGTCTGGGAATACCTGAACTCACCACCCTTGATTTGATGGGATAAACACTTAGTTCCAAGCGAATCGCCCACAACTGCAACAGGTTGATGTGGAGACAAGCTTCTGATGGCGATCAGAGTCCTATGATGTCCACTGATGCAGCCATCACAATTGTTAACTCTGGGTGGGGTAGGGAGAGGGGCCTGCTACCAGTCCAACTGCTGTCTAGGAGTCACCACTAAAGGTCTTTCACAGTCTCCGACGACACCTGGAGGGAATGCAAAAGGTTCCCTTTGTGCTGAGCCCACAGAGACTTCATATCCCACTGCAGAGTCAACATGTGGCACCTGGTGAGGTCCACAAGCAGGATCCAAGAGGCCTCAGAGCCGCTCTCACAGAGATCCAGGCCAACGGTTGAAACATCAGGATCACAGCCCGAATATCCTGGATTCGTTGAGGAAGGAAGGCAGGCAGGCCTGGAAGAGCACCGTATCCAGGATGGCTCCAATGAAGGGGAGCTGTTGTGAACTTCAGCACATTATCTGGAGGTGGTTATGACTCTTTGAGGCAAGCCCGCATTCCGCAAACAGTTGTCAAAGTATGGGATAACTAGTATTCCCAACCTTCACAGGTGGGCAGTGACCAACACCATCAATTTTATTAACACAGGAGATAAACTGGTAAGGCCAAAGGCGAGCACTGAA
The DNA here is from genome assembly GCF_964204655.1 of Triturus cristatus. NCBI lineage: Eukaryota > Metazoa > Chordata > Amphibia > Caudata > Salamandridae > Triturus > Triturus cristatus. The sequence continues at coordinate 1,360,648,741 of NC_140590.1, forward strand.
AACAAAGTGCTTGCAGCTTACCTGAAATCATAGTTCGCACCTTTGGGACTACAGGAAACAGGGTTAAGATTAAGGAAAGGGCAAAAGCCACTTTTTTTCTTTGACATATAAAAATAAAGTGAAGAGCAACCAGTCCAGACTTTTGATGCAGGCACCATCTCTACGGCTCCCTTGGCCAAGAGAGCCTGACCTCTCTCTTAAAGTATGGACAAGTGGTCCTCCCATTGGCGTTGTAGTGTAGGGTGCATGCCCGTGTGGGGGTTGGACAAAAAGGGGAGAGAGTAATCATTCTGAACGATTTGGAGCACCCACTAGTCTGTAGTAATTCTCCTCCTCTTAGGGAGGGAAAGGGTGATTAGACCTCCCACTGGGCTATTGTGCATGGTTGAGGGTAAGTTTAAGTGGTTTTGCGGTAGCTGCAAAGGGTGAAGAAGGGACAGGGATTTAGATAGTTTGTTGCGCCTGGGGGCCTGGACACTGATGGCCAGAACCCCACACTCTGCCTCAAACATCTTGGGAGTCCTGCTACTGTAGAGCCAAGGTCTGCTGCTGTCATTGTTGGAATCCCCTTTCCTAAGCCCCAAAAGGTGCAAATATGTTGGGGAAACAGCTGTACAGGCAGTGCTAATCCAAGGGAGAGCTTTTTTTCCCCTTAAAGTGCTCCAGGACTAAGCCCACCTTGCACCTGATGAGACATGAATCAGCGAACGGCATGCTCATAAGGAACTTTTGGATGTCACTTGAGAATCCGGTTGAAAGGATCTAAGCGTGGCGCCAAACCACCACACTGATCCATACTGCCCTACCCAGACAGTTGGTAGTGTCCAGACCGGAGAGGATGTAGTATTTTGCTGCACCCTGGACTCCTGGATGAGGTACGTGGGGGTGCCATACTGTCTTCTGGGACAGTTGGGAAAATACCTTATTTACCCATCCCATAGCGCATGCCAGTATTTCCCTATAAGGTAAATGGTGCTTATGGATCTGAGGGCAAGGCTAGCTGAGGAAGCCAGGGGGTGACTCCGTCTGCCAGTGTGGTTGGGGACGCATTTCGTTTGAACCTGCTTGTGGGAGCCTGTAGTGCCAGGCTCTCCCGTATAGGATGTTGCATAAGAGAAGCGATGTCCCCAGACACAGGCCTATGTTGCCTTGCGCTCTGCCTATTATCGGAGGGCAAGATCCTGGTTTGGGTCAGGAGCCCAGCAGCATGTCAGTGAGAGCCTCGCTGAACCGAAGCAGAGGCTCTTGTTGCGACATCTGCCCTAGATGTAGGACTTTGTGAGGGCATTTTGTATTAACCTTAGTGGCTGATAATACATGGTCTAAACCTCTGCTGCCCTCGTTATGGCTGTGGTAAAGGAGGCCGATTCCTCAGTAGCCGTCATCATATAGTTGGCTTTCATTATCATCCACACAGGAAGGAATATTGCACTGTTACAAAATGCCTCAAAGTCAAAGTGGACGAATAGCTGAGGAAGGTGCAATGTCGACAGACACTGCATTGGTTTTTATCTCAGACACCAAAAAGACAATCAGCTCCCCCTCTGGCAGCGTCCGTGTCAACATTTGGGGTTGCAACATCAGTTGTGATGCCATAAATGGCATCAGACTTGGTGCTGTGCCCCAAGTCGGCGCAGACCTCAGTGTAAGGTCAAGTGGCACAATCAGCATCGGAAACAAATGTACTGATGGTAGACCACCTTAGGGCCATTTCAGATCCTAAGAGTCCGTAGGCACTTTAGAAGGATCCGGTCGGATTTCAAAGATCCTATCCATGGCCTCTTACAACTCTGAGTAGTTGCGATGGTGCTGACTGACCCGGAAAGTCGGGGCTCGTCGGGAGAAGCGTCAGAATTGGTTCTGAAGATGGAAACCAAGTTCACAGCCTGTAGGTACCCGGGACACTGCGCAACACCTTGAGATGAGAGGGGTGCGACAAAGGGTAGCCATGCTTCGACTCCCGGTTTTTCTTCTTCTTAGACTTACTTGAAGCTTTTCACTACAAAGTTGAGTGATCGCAAGATCAGCCTTGGGAATGACGGTCTCTTGACTTCAACCAGGGCCAGGTAGGTATTCATCATTTCTGATGGTGTTCCGCAACATACAAATTGGCTTCTTGGCCTCAGGAGGCCTTTGGGTTCATCTTAATGCATCTGTCGCACAACTTAAAATCGTGCTTAGAGCCCACCAACAGAGACATCAAGAGTGTTTGCCACCAAACTCTGCTTATGGCAGTCCTTACATGGTTTGAAACCTGTCGCTTTTGGAAGAGACATGTCCCTTGCACATTGAAAGAGCTTTCTGTCCGGTTCGGACAAAACACTGTGGGAGGGATCTCTGGATCCGCTTCAGAAGGTGTGGGGAAGAAAAAAACAACTGACCTCATCGTGAGGAGGTGACATATCTTCAATGAGAAGTATCCTTCAGAAAAAATGAATTACTCAGTGGGGCTTGCTTTATTCCACAGAGCAGATTTTGAGTGAATTTCTTGGGTTTTGTCAAATATATTCCAGTACCTGCCCAGAGAACCGTGAACAACCTGCTGCAATGCAGAGCAGTTACATGCCACAGGGTGTCCACATAACGTTTGTCATTGAAGTGCACCATGCGCCTGGTGTCCATGCCACAGGTCATGCTGGGCATGATCTTTGGCCACAGCAGATGGCCTCCGGGAGCAGGGTGTGACCTTATGGCAGTTCCACTAGGCATGGCCCTTGGCCAGTGGGCTCTGGGTGCAGATGCAGCCTTTGTGGTCATGTCATGCACTCAGTCAACTTCCCGAGATATCACAGGGCACACCTCAGCGGGCTTCGGTGCAGGTATTAGCCTTCATCTACCCGAGCCCCCCAGAGCACAGGCCCCAACAGTAACCTGTGTACACTACAATTCCCCTACTTCTAGATTGTCTGAGTGGAGAGCGTATACTTTTTCTGTGCCCAGTCGACCTGCCCCAGATCATCACAGGCAAAACCATTCAGCCAAATCCAGCTGGCTATGTGCATCAGAGCACTTCAGATATTGGTCAGGGTGGTCTTCGGACTCTGGGATTATTATGGCATGGAATCATCATTAATTCACCATCAGCAAATAGGAGATGGCATATTAATGTGGTACCTCCAGCGAGGTCATTAAACTCAGTTGGGCTGTCATTTGTCTATAAAGAAAATAATGGCTGTTGAAATTATACTGACTGTCAATAAACATTGGAAAAACCAACAAAGTAGAATGCCTGTGTTGATTAAGTCACAGGACACAGCTGTACAAAAAGCAGCTTTCAGTGCCAACCTATCTACAGCCTTGTGACATTATGAACAGTAGCATATTTATAGCAAGTGTTTCATCAGCTTAGCCACATATGCATACAGGTTTAACTACCAGCTCATTTCACAAATCCACACTGAGACTTTACGGCAATGTCCACCAGAGATGGGAATGGGAGGAGGAGCAAACACCCCACCCCACACTATAGAGCACAACACGCAACCAAACAAAAAAATAAACAACAGTTGGAACAACCCAATCTCATCCTTCAAATTTACCACCTCCTAAATAATGGCAAATCCCCCAAACACAAATGCCACTGCTACAGTCTAAATACATTTTACAAATGCCAAACTTTCGCAGGCAAAGAAAGAAATGTAACACCATAACAGAAAAACCAGCAGAAACACTTTGTTCAGAGGGACGCAACTTCAGGTTTCTAGAATAAAGCAATGCCAGTAAACGTCATCCACATAGCACCCTCTGCTACAGCTATTGATACGATAAAATAAAATGCCACAAGAGTTTCTTTAGGTGAGCAAGTACAAACCTCTCTTCATGATACAACATATGATAATAGTAAGTTAACCAAAATACTACATATGATAATAGTAAGTTAACCAAAATACTTAGCTTGCCCTATGGAGAAGCACATTAACTAGTAGATTAAAGAAAATAAAAGACCAACTTATTCACAGTGGATAAATATGCAATATGAACACATTCAGTGCCATAAGTAGACATCTTGCAGGTAAAAAGCAGAATACTTAAGGATTCTACCCCAAATGGGAGAACAAAATGGTCAGATTTGTTAAGTATTACTAAGGGATTACAGTAAATTCTGGGCAGAAAGAAACGGAAATAAAGTAAGCACAGCAGCGGGCATAGCACAGAAAAATAAGCATTGGAAAAGCCAATAGGGTTTGGTGTAATATACCAACGCTTGAAGTCACGGGCATTCACAAATGCTACCGATATGCGTCATGTGCAAAAGTACTGTTTATCATGTTAAAGACTGCCCTACTGACTTTCCAATGCTGTGAAAAATAAACAAAAAGATGGACTTGTGTCTAAAATGCATGTAGGGGATAAAGAATGAACTATGATAGAGTGAATAGTGACTACATTTGTCAGTCGTAAAACACTCCGTCATGCAATCCAATAGAAGCATCTCCTGGAAGGCGGAATGATGTGCACTAAAGAGTCCCATTATGACCTGTGATGGTAATACTCCACCGGTTGGAGTCAAAGCCCACTCTATGGATATATTTTTTTTTAAAAGGTAAATAAACGTCTTGCAGACATAAGATTAAAGAGATTATGAGCCAGAACTGGGAGTACAACAGCTATGTCACAGGACAGCGAACTTAATGACACAAACATGGCTTAACTTTATTTGAAGTAAAAAACATTGCTTATCTGAAAACACAGGAGTCAAGAGACCAGTGACCAAACCAGAACTCATGGTTTCTGCATTTAAAGACCAAATGGAATTGTGGCACAACTTGTGGTAAATAATGGGCTCCTAGTAAAGGTGTGCAGAACCTTGAGGACAATATTTTAGGGGTCATAATACAAAGCCAAGCAACCAATGGGAGCGCTCACATTTCTCTTGGACGCCACACCATTTGAACTAAGAATGGAGGGCCCCTTTCACAACGTCCAAAAGATTTGAGAACCAAATAGGTTGGGGTCCTTTGGCAGCCATCAGCCTTCTGTTATGTCATATCCTACAAAACTAGTGTACCCATCTAGAGAGGAACTCAATAGGATTTAACCTCTACAGCAACAGTGCGTCCCAAAAAGTGGAATAGCCCAACCTTGCCTTGCACCCTAAATTTGCAAGAGTGTTAAGGATGTCTCAGTGTGAAGACCAGAGAAAAAGCAACTGTTCACGAGTCCGGGTGATATTCCCCTCATAAGGATAGCCGCATCTATTCAACATGTTCACTAGTTTATGTTGGACTGCAGTCAACAAATGAATGCCCTCATTTGACACCTACAGCCAATATTCCTGATATGCACACAGAGACCAGGTGTCGGTTTCCATGTATTTACATGGACATGTGTTGAAAGCATATATAACGTGGTACTACTTGCTCACAAGAATGCATAATATCTGAGCATTCAGCTCAAGGATGCACATATGGAGGGGCTGTCCTTGAGAAACCAAAGGAAGAGCAGCTTGCACTCCTGCTGCTCCCAGACATCCTTACTTTTGAGGTGACAGATGTTATGGGCATCTTCGAATCTTATCAAGAGAAAAAAAAACAAGACTGAGGTAGCCTCAATGGACCACCAATCCAGGTACTGAGGAATCTTCCTGAGAAGGAGGACAGGGTATTGAAGAAGAAGATCCTTGGTTACTTCTCTCAACACATCAGAGCCTCATTCTCATTTCTTGAGTTCCGCAAGAAACTAAAGACCTGGCTCTTCATATAAGCACCTTGGGCGCCTCACACCTACATACCTGCCCGAGCGCCTGGATACCCTCTCGAGTGATTTGTACACTATATAAATCAATATAACATCCAAATAGGATGTCAGAAATAAGTGTACCATGTGCCAAGATGGGTACAAAACTCTGTGATGCACGACAGCCAGAAAGTCAAAGTGCTTTGGACCCACCAGACTGAAATGAAAGGGCAGTGACTGGGGTCCTGTTTAACAAAGCAGTCAATCTATGTACCTATGAATGCAATGTTTGACATGGCACTAGAGAAAAGAGGGCTAGAAGAGATTTGAATGTAACCCCAGAACATGCAAGAGGGCAGCAACTGGTGCAGGTAGTGTGCTGCAGCTGTAGTGAATACGCTTGAGCCATCAACAGACGGGTAGAAGCTAGTCTTACCTAGGACTGCGCTGCTCTGCACATCAATGGATGTACCCCAAAAGGGAGTTAACTCTTAATACTGCTAGTGTATCCATCATGCGCAACAGGAGTCCCGGATATGTAGCGAAACAATAATCTGCAGAAAGGAAGCTATATCAAACCAATTACTAGATACAGAACCTCTGATGGTATAGGAGATCGAAAAACATACCATACCTAGTTTTCAGAGCAAAGAACCTTAACTCAAAGCCCTCATTCACTTCCTCCAGGGGTACAAACAGCCCTTATATTGCCTAAGGCCAGGAGCTTTACTATCTTTAAGTACCTGCTAAACCAAATATGGAAAGGAAGGGGGAGACAGGCGAAAGGGAGAAATATGGAGAATAAATTAATTGCCCAACAACAGATCCACAGACTCAATGTGATCGAACGCCACTCATGGGGGTGGAAGCAGATGCAGAGACTCCATTCTCGCGCTTTGTTCCGGCTGAATAACCCACAAGTGTGAGCATCACTTAAAATGGGATTAAAAAGACATCCACATGGTCTATTATGTTACAAGGACTCTTGGACTATGGTAAAAGGAAGCCTTTCAAAGATCCAAGGATTTTCTTGCGCATTTTGGGTCAAAGTAGAAGAGCAGCCAGGTCAATCCAAAAATGGTAACTGTCCAGCCTTTGCTACAGAATACCATTTGAAGGCTGTGCCGTGCATCTTCCCTTTCATGCTAGTCAGCTTCATACCTCTTCCCATAAACTGCAAGGTAGCACATCCTGGGAACATTCAATCTACTTCAACCATTGAAGATTGCATATCCAGCCGAGTGCGTCATCCTGTTGAATAGAAAGCGGAATATTTTGATGCGTCTTCTACAACACTACATTGCAGAGCCTGATCGCTGCTACGGATCAATATGAAGATAATGGTTCTTGTCTGCATTGGGGGCTACCGTACCAATGAACATGTGAACCAGTGAGAGGAAATTTATGGATACCAGCTCGGAGTGACTTGGTACTTGTTGTTAGGTCTTCTTGACCACAGGACAGCTGGAAATCCGCCCATCACAATTATGTGCCCAATTTTAGGACTGCTGATTTACAGAGCTTCAATACCTTCACCCCGGACTTCTGAGATCGCTTGCTTTAGAAGCGCTGGAGGAAGAAATGTTTACCTGGCAGGAGGTCAGAGGGCTTCAGTTTCTTTCTTAAGATGAGTGATGGAAAATAGGATGGTAGCACCAATGATCTAGAATGCTCTACTCGTGGTGGGGAAAAGTGTGTTATTTTCATAAATAGCTAATTAAAAAAAATCAAATATCTTAGGGTTGTTCATAAGAGCCATACATGAAAATATCAGATCTTCAGGTGACAATACACAAACAAGCTGTGTTGGTGGAACGAAGCTTATTATTTCTGCTGACATCTGGTGCTGTGACTGTTGAAACCACTGAAAGAGCTGCCCTGGGACCAACACTTTGGCAAGGTGAGGGAGGGGCCAAAGGCACGCCTTGGACTATACATACCCCGACAGGCAGCAAACATTCCTAGCACCAGGTAGCTTGCTTTCAGCTACTATGCAGACAAAGTTTCCAGCTGAGGCATCATAGACGCAAGAAAGAAATCAGTGCTAAGAGTGGTGGTGTCCACTTCAATAGCTTCTCCCGCGACCAGAGGTGTGCTAGCTCATTTCCAAAGAACAAGCAATTGGAACAATATTAGACTGTGTCCCAGGGGTGCAACGGATGTGTGCACCTGCTTTTTGCACCTCGGGTGTACTATGGCATAACAGAAGAGGAGGCAGCAGACGCTGGTGCAGCCTCTTCTGTAATACTGATGGAGCTGGGACACTTGTAGCACCAGCACTATCCTAAGAACGCTTTCCCTCATTTACATGGGGACATGGCCCCATGAAAAAGAGGGAATCTCTTTGCATCCGCTCCATATTACCAACACGGGCACAGATGCAAACATGCTCTTAGGCGGAGATCTGACAGTGCGCCACAAAAAGGTGATGTACTTTCAGTGAGGCCCCTAAGGGCAGCTATCTTGAGAGGGGAAAGTGGGTCCCTTTGACTGCCCCAGAGATCCCTCTACAGGCGGGTGCAGTCTGCAAGGGGATGTCCTTAAAGTGCAGGCGGGCTGCCGCATGCACAAAGAAACAAGGAGGAGTTTTGAAGCAGCTGCTCTGTATTTCACTGAATGCACTGCCACCGAGGCACCGCAAGTCTGTGGCTGCCCTAGGAGCAGCGCATTCATTGTAATTGGTTGCAATGTTCCTGTTTTGCTCCTGGCGCATCTGCTGAAAGGTGCGTTGGATGACACATAAAAGGATAGTGTGCCCTATACGTAATATGGGCTCGGAGCAACACAATGGAAAAAAAGTCCATCCAACTTAGCAAAACTTTTCTGCTGTTGACAGTGCTGACACACCACTACCACATTTGAATATGGTGTGGTAAGAATATTACTGTACAGTCAGTTAAGACTATTAAAATACCGCCCCGTACATCCGTAATTTGGCGTCAACACCTGATTCGCTGAGTCCCACTTGATGGTTCCAGACTATGTCCAGACTTCAGCTCCTCCATTCGTATAGATATGAAATTTATAGCAGGCATCGTGTACCAGTCAGTGCCCGGGGCATTGAGGGGCCCACTGCACCCCAATTATGGTTGCTTTCTTACCAACCGGAGGACCTTGGCCCTTTTTGACATACTTGTGTAAGTGCTTCCGGGACCCTTGTTACAGAAGTGGGTGCCTTAACGATCATAAGGCAACCAATTCCAAAATGCAAAGGGACAGGTTCATATTAAAGTGTTTTTAGATTAAATGGCTGCAGATCTCTGAAGCCATGAAAGAGCAAGACAGGGCTGTGCAAGATAGGCGCGGGTACAAAAAAAATGAAAGCATCAAGGAATTACGAGAAATCACATGAAACCTAAGGAGGGAGAAGCTGACTGTAACACGCAAACGAACCCTAAGAATGTCACAAGATAGGATGACGCGTTAAAAATACGAGGCCGTTCGATGTTTTAGAAAGCTGCAGCACGAGGCACATTAAAAAAAAATGTTTAGGCTGGTGATTGCATTTAAAAGGACCTGATAAAGTACCATAAAAAAACAACATTAAAATATTTTGCAAAATGAATACAATGTTTTTAAACAACAAGATGGCTGCGCGACGGGGTTATGAAACAACTAAATCAGAAGGAGTCTGAAAACAATACAAATCGCGTAATCCGATGGACTGAAGGGTAAAGTGCGTGCCTTTACGACAGTGATAGCAGTAGCTGCAGACATCCTTGACTAGCACCAAGGTCTGCTAAAGCCACAACTGGCTCCACAGCAAAGCGAGGCTGAGTGTTGTATTACGACAGCCAGAGCGCGAGACCCTGAAGGATAAGCTTCGTGGTTTTGGCGGCACTGCGCACAAAGGTAAGCAGTTCTGCCTGCCGCGTGCTCAGTTTTCGATTTCTAGCACGTGGTAAGAGGTTGAATCACCGCAGCCCGGGCAGATGCAGGGCTCCATAGAAACCGGCACTTCCTGCGTCATTGCTCCCAAGGCTGACTAACGTGCGCGTGGCGCCGGGGATCCGCAACTGACAGTCCGAATGTATCTTGCACACCCACCGCTCCGCGCACAGGCTACGGTTTCTGGTGCATAGTTCACAATGGAGCAACACCTGCCAGTCTTCCGTCCAGTCAGAATTAGGCTGCCTTGATCCGCATTATGCACTGCACAGAGTTCGAAAACATGGCAAATAATCCTAAACGGGTGCATTTATTGAGAGACGTTCAACCGAATGGAGACGTTGATGACACCCTCCCTACCTTTCGAAAGCAAACTGTACTCTAACATTAGATTTTACCACAAGCGTGGTAACCTTTGTTCATTTTCCAACTTTTCTTTCCAATGTTTACATGCAAACCTATAGCAGAGGAGGCCTAACCCATAGGGCCACCAAACCCCTTTATCCTGTCACAAATTAGAGTGTTAGGAAGTTTCAATGCCCAGATCATGTCGTTATCTGGATGTGTGCCCGGAATGCCAAAAGAGAATTTAGGTGTTTAAACTTTATTTTATTTATTTTTTTAAACCTAATGCTCTGCACCTAGTCGTATTAATTGGCTTTGGTTGGCAAATTTCCTATTTACAATAAAGCTCTGCGCCCTCATTCATTCTCTTGAACTTCATTTTTAATTTGCTACTGGCAGAAGAAACCCCCCTCTCGCCCTGTGGCTACCTCCGACCGCCCCATGGCCGACCCATGAAACCTTTCCCACTGCGAACAAGAAAGTATCGACAATGTCATTGTCCACACCTGGCACATGTATGGCTCTGCAACTAAACTAAAAGGAGGCATTGTATAACTAAGACCTCAACAGCTTCCACAGCTGAGCTTCCCCTGCTGACTGCCTGCTAACCACCTACCCAACTGACAAGTTGACAACTCTGAGGAGCACTCTCTTGCGGGACAACCACTAACCCCCCCAGCATCCCTGCTACCAACTGGGGCAAGAACCCTAGAAATGCAATGCTGCGGTCACTCGTGCTCCCACTCTGGTAGCCATTCTTTGGTCCGGCACTGGCCTTGCCAATAAAGCCCCCAAAACTTAAACCCTTCTGGGTCTGAAAACAAATGAACCTCCCAATCTATGTCATATCAAAGCTGCTATAGGAATCCCATAAAGGACTGTAACTAAGACCCTCCGCATCTGCAAGTCCTCTTTTGACACCTGTAGATAACCTGGTCTGATGATGTGATAAGGGCAACCATGAGAGTGACAAGCCCAACCTCCGACAAAATGTCTGCCCCTCTCTCCCATGCTGCATACCAAGCCCCAATGACCTAACAGGAGCTGTAACTCCTTTGTTGTGACTTTCCTTTTCCAAACATTACCCATAAGCCCCTCCATCGTATGTTTCTCCTCCTCCTTAGTCAACTGGGTTTCAATAGCCCTTGATTCAATCGTGATACCAGAACCAAATGGGTTGTGCTGGGACCCACCGACTTCTATGGTACCAAAGTCCGCCCAAGAGCCCATGAGCTCCTTGAACTTAGGAGCGTACGCTGGCAGTCCGTGGAACCGGGTTTCTCAGAAAGAAAAGGTAATCTAAGTATAATGCGTTATGTGCCTAAGCCCTTTGCACCACATGAGACTCCATTGCACAATGTGCTCAATCACTCAAAGAGGTAAAAGAAAAAAGTCTGGCCCCTTGTCCGCGCTTTGTCTACCTACCATCTGTTCTTAAACTGTATGCCCAGCAAGGGAATGTTGGCAGGGTATACTGGCAACAAACGGAAAGCCGACTTAATGTCACACTTGGCCATAAGTGCCCCCGGCTCCACCAACTAAGGCTACTAACACATCCACTGATGAGTATACTACTGAGGCTTGTTCTACATGTATGAAATTCTTGCCTGACTGCCCTTCTGGACAGGAGAGATGCTGCCTCCAGCTGAACTCTCCCTACTCATTTTCGGGAGCGAACTCATTCAGAGACACTGCTAGGTATTCGATAGGTCAAGCATCAAACGGGCCTCTATCCTACTCTCCTGAATCCATCAGAGCAAATTGTCTCTAACAACCTACCTGTGTTTGCTGGCTGAAATCCAAATTAGCCGTTCCGCGACATACTTTCAGGTCTTCACACCCCAATCTAAGCTCCCACTTGGAGCTGTTCCACAATAGCGTGTGTTGCTGCCCCTGGTGCGTCTGTGGCCCCTTGCTGGTGCTTGTGCCCTGCTGAGCTGGATGACCCATCCGCCTCAAAGCAGTTGCCCCAATTGATGCCTGCTTGCACATTTGGGACGTGTACAGAGTAACTAACAAAGTTTCCTCGTGCAAAGTCCCTTGCTGTAGTCCCAGCATGCCCCCAAGTGACCCCCCAATCCTTTGTTTGAGACCATAGCCCCTCCCTGGGTGGGGAGCCCCAGCAAGGTCCCGTATACCCTCGAGAAGCCACCAGCAGTAACATTTTGTCTTGCCAAACTAAGTAGAGGGCATAGTGTGCTGCAATAAGCCAGTGTCAAGCATGCCCCATTAAGCGTCAGGGTCAGCCGCCATCTGGACTCCGAATTCTTCATCATAGGGCACCGTAATTTAAATGGGCTTTTCTAAGTATGTCTATTTCTTTAAATAGTGCAACCAACCTCACTGAGTACTTTTAACAGTACACGCCCACCTACAAGAAACATTGCTGTATAAATCTGTAACTATACCGGCCCCTTCATGAAACAAGTTTCTCCAGGTGAGGTTTGGAGCCCTGTCAACAACATTTGTTTCCCATGATAGACAAAACATTCGTATCCCATGATAGCTACCCTTGTTCCATATTATCTGTCCTTGGAACCCTGTATGGACGTAAGCTCCCTATGCAGCAGTGTCAGCATTGTTCCATATGCTGCCTTCCAAAAATTCTCTCCTTGGTCGCTAGCATGAAGTGATCCTTTAACTGTTTCAATGTCCCCATGTAAAGCAACTCTTTGATTATCGATTCATCACTCTTCAATTTTCCCAGCTTTCAGGACTTTGTCACTACATCATCTTTTGTTATTCATTTACCCCATTGGTGAAAATGTTTTGCTCAGAATGCATTCATCTGTACCAACATCAGTGTCCTTCCCATGAACCTTTTTGGAGACGGGCCTCCCCGCTCTCTGGTTTTGCCATACACGTTTTGGAGATGGGTCTCCCCGCTCTCCTGTTTTGCCATAGACCTTTTCGGACACTGGCCTACCCACTAGCCTATTTTGCCATAGACCTTGTTATATAGACAGGTCTCCCTTCTCTCCTTAAGCTCCTTCATATCAACGTTAGTGACCGTCACCTACGGACCTTTATGAAGACGGGCCTACCTGTTCTCCAGAGGCTCCTTCGCCTTGACCGCCACAAATAAAGATGTGGCATACGTACTGCCTCCGCCTCTTACCTGGCACCAAGGCCGGTGCCCGCACAGTAGCCCGCCACTTCGCATTTTGTTCCTATCAGATTCCACCTCATCCTCTGAGTTGCTGCCGGGCACCTGTATCCTGCAAAATACTAGCGGCATAGTGGTTAGATGAGGGTCCCCCCTCACCACCACCACAACCACCAAACCTTCACAGCATTGGCAGGATTTGACCCCTAAAACATATCTAATCTTTGGTTTGGCACTCATTTACTCCAATCCCCGCCCGGGCACCTCTGTCCGCCCAACTTTGCCTAAGTGTATCAGATTGTGCAGTTTCTCAGAAACCAACTTACACGGGGCCTCCCCTATGCTCCACCGATGCAGGACAAGCTATCCCATATGATCCCCCGCTGGAGGGTGCCAAAACACTTCCACATGTGGCACCACCGAGGCCACAACAGACATTCTTGAGGCGGTGATCTTGTGATCCATCGTCGCTGTAACTGTCCACATGAGTAACAGTAGTAGGATAAGCATAGTCACTGACCCCATTTACACTAAATTCCTTATGCAATTTAACTTTGTTCTATTGTAAGCGCTCTGACACCTCTGGGTGAAGTACGTACTCAGTGACATAACAAAACTTGAGGCACCCCCCTAAAAAGTACATAGAGGCGCGCCCCCCCCCCCCCCCACCACCACACGCTATGCAAACCACTCAGGAGTTCTTAGGTCCGCTCGTGCACAACGCTAGAAGGGGCCACTTGGAGCTCGGGCACCCCGCACCATGGGGGCTGCGGGGGCTATTGTTAAGCCAATGTACGCACTATATAAAAGGTATATCTAAATCTGCAAGACCTCTTCCAATTACTTAGAGGCCTTGAGCATGCCAAGGGAAAACCCGCGGCCACGCCCACATTCTGGGGCTACGATGCCTCTACTGCTCGCTGAGTGGCCTCGGCTCAACCAGGCTGTGTCAGATAATAGCGTGCAGCTGCGCGCCAGCCCTACTCGATTACTAAAGCAACCCCTTTTTATGTTCTCCGTTCATCGTATGGGCCCACATGCCCTCACTGAACTCGGACGGCGCTATATCTCCCAAGTAAGGAAACAGCCAGGTAAAGGGGGGTTGGTAACTGCGACACATTACCCTAAACTAAATATACCTGACCAACGGCAACAAATCTAGATGCCAGGTACCAGTCACCCTGTCACCATATAAATTGGTGGCTGGTACCTTAAATGGATATAGATATATATATATATATATTCACTGAAAAAACCATAGGTTTCACACATGTTATAGTTAGCTGGACATTTTACTGATAAAAAACCAATGAAATTCCCCCGTTATAGTTACTGTAGGCAACTATAACTCACGCGACCTCAATCCTCTGCTGATGCTAATACTGTATTTAGACACTTATTTGCCCATGTCTTCTTCCATTAAATTTTAGCTATACATATATTACAAATATTTTTTTTTCATAAAGACACATATGTCATCAGCAGAGGATTACGGTCGCGTGAGTTATAGTTGCCTACAGTAACTATAACGGGGGAATTTCATTGGTTTTTTATCAGTAAAATGTCCAGCTAACTATAACATGTGTGAAACCTATGGTTTTTTCAGTGAATTAGCAAGGTTTTTTAAATGCTAATTCCTAACTATAACGTGTGTGAAACCTATGGTTTTTTCAGTGAATTTGTACGGTTTTTTAAATGCTAATTTATTTATGTATTATTTTTTATATATTTATTTTACAATAAACTACGTATTAAAAATTATTATTATTTTTTTTTTTGGTTTTCACCCTGCGAATTATTTTTTTTTTTTTGTAAAAAAAATAAATTTTTTTTTGTGTTTTTCAGGGTGCGCGCACTGTGCGCGCACCCCCGCGATTTTAAAAATTTTTTTTTATTTTTTTTGCCTTCGGGGTCCTTCAGGGACCCCCTGACAAAGGCTAGGGGGTCAGGAACTCTCTACCCTGCCCCCTTTTCACGTTCCCCACCTTCCTTTTTCACTCTCGCACTGAAAACAAACAAAATGGCGGCCGACACTTCCTGATTTCGACCGATTCGAACGTTGACTAACATGTAACCACCAATCAGAATTACGCTCGCGCACGTTAGGGTGCTCGCACGGTGCTCGCACGGTGCGCGCACCCTGCGCGCATATATATATATATATGCTTTTAAATGCTATTTTCTCCGGAAATACTGAACAGATTTACACCAGACCTGCAAAAGGCACTTCCTTGACCTTATGGCTACCTCTCTGCCAAATTTCAAGTAATTCTGTTCAGCCGTTCGGGCTGTAGCTGTGTCTAAAGGTCCTATGGAAAAATGCATGGGGAAAACGCGTTTTGGGACCCCCCTTTTATCTCAGCCCCCGCTTGACGAATCCCCCCGAGACTTTCAGGGTAGGAGCGGAGCGTAGCGCCCCACCTATTTTGAAAAATTCGCGAGGATTCGTCAACCGGCGCCAAAGTTATTCAAAATAGAATGTTGCGGATTTCCTATGGAAAAGGGGTCCTAACTATAACTACCTACTGGCGACCGCCAGTAGGTAATATATCCATATATATCCCTTGGGATACTAAGTAGCCCAAAACCTGAGCAGTCGCCCCATAGATCTCCGGGAGGCAGACCTCCCTATGGTGTGCTGTCCCCAAATCTCCCTTGTCCCTACAAAAGGAGGGTCACCCTTACTTGCCAAAAGGGACAGGGTAGTTCAAGACTAGAAAAAAGGTCAGTTTCCCTTTTGTGTGTCTACAAACCATAAAAAAATAGGAACTTTCTTTAAAAACAAAAAAGTTTTAGTCCTTTGGAATTAATGCTCAAATGATTTAGAAGTCTTTTAGTACGTTGTGACACTGTTTGTAAGGTTTGAGCAGAAATGGGCGCAGTTTTGGATGGCTCGGGGGTAACACAGGTCTCTTGGGAAGTAACCACCTTTCGCGAGTCAATGACACAGGCTCGATTGCTCCCGTTTACACTCTATGGGATACACATTACTTATCCCATATAACGACAAAAGGAACCAGTAAAAAAAATAATACATTACCGCCCGTGAACAGTACCATCACAACCCGTGCTAGTACAAGGCAGCCATTTAGATAAGAGTCTGAGCTCTTTCTTGCACTCACCAAAAATTAACATAATGCGAGAAGAAAAGCAGACGTCACCATTTCAGTATTAGTTATATTTTTTATATATATTTTTTCTTTATAGATTTCTGGATATTAAAAGTACCAGGAACCATTTTTTAATAAAAGCAGCCCCTACCAACACAAGTATAATGAAGAGGGTATGTTTTCTTATCAGCAACCTAGATAATTTGCTCTTTAATGAAATAAAGTAAGAGGTAAGCAATTGCTGTTTGCTCTCAGGGGATAGTCCGTTTTTGCCAATCACAGATTTAACTATTCAGAAGAAACCCTAAATACATCCTATATTATTTTCAGTATACAAATTCATTTTGCTCCTGAAGGGTTTAATATAACCAGAGTCATTATACTCAACAGCTTTTGACAACAAAGAAAGCCTTCGGCCTCGGACAATGTACCCATAGCTAATAGAAAAGTCTTGCTCATGAAATTGGTAATTTTCTTTCTTCCGTTCGTGTGCCCTAAACAGCATACCTTGATCACAAAAGGATTGGCCATTTGAAAGAAACTGCTAGGTCAATCTATTTTGATCCGTTAATTGTATCACAAATTTCCTGTGGAAGTAAAGCACACACAGGTAAATAGGCATACTATATTAACTCATAAGCAAGCCGTGGTGGAATTCCCATAGTAACCTTATAGCATTAGACCTCCCCACCTAACAATGGATATACCTCACTCTACATGAGAAGATATTGCAACATATCAATTTGTTTGATGAAAGACATTAATCTGGGTCACTTGGTGTTTTAAAAAAAAAAAAAAAAAAAAATGGACATTAGGAAATCACCTTGTATAAATTAAAATGTGTAGTGATTGTGTGTATTTCTCTGTTTTGTTTTAGAATGTTTTAGACTATAAATCTATGTCCTGAAATTATTCCATTATCCCCCAAAACGCTGTGTTTACATATTTTTGTGTTTTATTAATATGTAGAAATGAATGCTTATACATTGGATGCTTAAAAATATGTGTATATTATGTTATAACTTTTTTCAGGAATTAACTGTGTGAGATGAACAGAGACGCCTATACGTTTGTTTTTTAACTTGTAATTTTAATATATATGAGAATTATTTATAAAGGTTTCTAAACAAATAAAAGAAAATACACACAGTTGTTGTGTTTCACACTATATCTATAAGGCCTTACAATAATATATAAGTTTATAAGTTTGTTAGTTAGTTTTTTTGGTGCCAGTAGCTGACCATTTAGTTTTTAAACAAAGTGCCCCATTGTTACTGTTTGTATACACACAAAAGGGAAACAAACTTTTTTCCCTAGATTTATGTAAATTGTGCCACTGACAAAATGGTCGAAAGGTGCTCAGACATACTGCATCACTGTCTGGACGATGGCAATTGTTACAAATCTACTAAGTCACTGACTGAATGGAGGCAAACTGCTCAGTTAACATGATGCCACCTGCAGTGTACCAATCCACTGGATCCATTTTTGGCTACCAACAAAAAACACCACAGACCCCTCTTTTACCCTCCTTGCTAAGAGGTATACATGCACAAACATCCACTGCAGCACAGGGAATCCAAGTTTGTCTTACTAAAATAGAAGCAGCTAATATTACAAACAACTGAGCTAAGATAAAAAGCTCAGTCACAAATTTTCCCTAAAGATGTTGAGAGAAATGTGTTAAAATATGGAGCGACAGAAGCAACCCATAACGGTACGACGCCCGCAAAAAGTGGTTCATTTTGCAAAAGAATTGAGCTTAAGACGGTGTAAAATCTTGACGGAAAAGTCATGCCCGCCTCTTGCTACTCCACAAAAGCCAACACTTGTAGCAAAGTTAAATGCTGCTCCAAGGTGATTTCACAGGTGATGTACAGTGCAGGCATTAAACCCAATTGCGATTAGAAGGCACCACTATAATAGAAAGTGTTCAGAAGATGGAAGCATGGCACAATCTAAAACGCAAGCTAAACCCTCGGGCAAACAAGTAGGGTTTCAAAGCCTTCCTTGTGAGGCTATGAAGAGACGCAAATAAATGGCCAAATGGACGCTGTTCTTCAAGTTATGGGACCTTGAAACCCAAAATATCAATCTTCCATTTCTACAAATTGTTAAGTCGGGATCTTCAAAACAATAAGTCTAATGGTGGAGAACACTCCCACACTACCTGGAGTGATGTCTTCTGACAGAGGTAGCAGGCCTTCACACGTAATATGCAGCACCCTATAAATAATTCTAGCACAGACTGATGCCCCCGTCCCTTGGTATTATCTCAGATAGTCAGGTGACCACCAGAAACGTGGAAGCTTTGCATCCGCATGCTGCAATTCAAGATGTCTAATGTGGAGCGCACTTCCGCAGAGCAAACTGCCACAGAGGCGCCAACCTACCAGAGCAGAACTCAAGTCATCAGGAATAAAAGGCACTACAGGAAGATGTCCAGCTTAAAACAGAAATGACACTCTGAGCCAAACCCCCAAGCTGCCCAAGGACTGTAGATGAATTTTAGCTAGGGGATGTCCATCAAGAAACAACTGTAATTCTCTCTTTTGAGTCTCTCCCCTCCCCACACACTGAGGAATGCTCTTGGCAAAACAAAGTGGTGCGGGCAAGTTGATGGCCTGACCAACCAGCCTCTCTTCGTCCCCCCTCTCTCCCCAGAATACTTTTTAATAACTACAATTGTTAGGAACCTGAGCCATGTTTCACTGACATTCTCACGGAGGATTTGTCAAAGAGGCAGTTCCTTGGGGTTTTTTCTTTGATTACTCTCACTTTTTTTGCGTGTTTATACATTTTTTTTGCATTACCCTCACCTAGTCTGCCACTACCCTAAACCCGTTCTCCCAGTGGGGTCGAGAGGGGCAAACATTTGCCTACAGCTAGAAGCCTTTGCAGCAGCAAAAAGGCATCCAGACAGGGAAGCAGATGAAGAGCTTAACAATATTCCCTCTATATGAATCTATCCTGAGTGCAGGTTTCAGAGGCAGATGCTTTGTTGTCTGGGTTATCTAGTAGAGTGACTGCTGTTTTGAGATTAGTCTGCTCAGTTAGCTTTCTGAGGTGGTTGTTTCTTATATGAAAGTCAAAGTACCTTTAAGTATTACCATAGAGTGTTCTACCTTGAGGGTGTACACTGTAAAATGTTGGTGGGTTCAAGCGGCAGGTGGTACTATAAACTCAAAATTACCTGCGTCAGCGATTTAATGATAAGTCCAAATACTTGGGCTTCATATTGGCGACGAGCTGGAAATGGTTATTGCGTCTCACCCAAGCTGCTCATCTGAAGTGTGATAGCAGGATATTTACAGGTGCAGATTCCAAGGGCAAACAAATCAGAGTATGACCCAAAAACAATCAGGCAGTCTTTTCATGGAGTACCCTTCCACTTTTTAAGGTCTGGCCTAGAAACAAGCTTTAGCGGTCTTCAAAGCCTCATATTTTCTAATAAAATGTGTAATAAAAAAACGAATGTTATTTTCGTTGTCTTTCTTTCCACCACAGCATGCAGAATGGTGCAATGGGCCACCCCACTTAATTCACTGGCTCTCTTTCTTGTGAGTGACAGCATTTTCTTTTGCACGTCTGCCTAAAAATAGATCAAAAGTATGTATTATTGTGAGGAGTGATTATTTTATCTTTTTTTGTAAACGTATCACACCACGGTTAAACATAATTCAGAATTTTTACGGCATTTAACCTTTTGTTGCTCGTTTCATATGTGAAAAAAATAAAAATCAAACAATGTTGGCATGGCAAGGTCAACCCTATTGGTTTTGTTAAGTGGTATGCCAAAAGGGGTCAAATGGGTAACAAGCATCCTTATACAAGGATCTGGACACATTCATTTAATTATTGGGAGAAGGTGTAATGTGCCATCATACTTTTTAAACAACAGTAAGCTCCTCATTCTGAGGTGGCAGGTAAATACCAAACTTGATGCAAATGTATGTTTACACTGAATTTGATATTCCAAGTCCTGAATAAACAGCGCTTAAATACACAATTCTTCCCCAAGCTAATCCTGTCAGCTTGTGGTGCAAGGAAAAAAAGAGAACGGTTTTGAGGCTAGAGACAAGAGAAAACGTATTTTTACCTTGCGGTGCAACCCAAAAAAGCTAGATATGCTCCATTCTGGCCTGCGGAACTCAGAATTAGGAGGCAAGACCGCCCATGGAAAAATCTCAAGTCACAGCACCGTTTTTCCCTGAGCTGTGTTACCGCCTGGTATTCCTTGGGCACCCGGAATGAGGGCCGAAGAGTAGACCCTTCTTGGAGGTCTATGTAAGCCGGGTGCACCACCGTAAAGGTTAATTTCAAAGATGGTCTCACAAGGCCTGTCAGTCAATGGAACTTAGTTACACAAAAACTGTCGACACCGACATCAGCATGTTATACTGTGTAAGTGCGTCACTGTAACACGACCAATCCTGCTGCCCGCATTACTGCTCGAGATAGGCACTGGGGGGGGATTCGGGGAGAGAAAACCCATTCACTGCAACCTTGCAGATGGGACTGAGGGAGGTTTGTGTTCGGCTATATAAAACACTGCAGTGAGCAACACTGAGCGGGCAAACGGACCTTTGAGCACTGGAAGCAACAATGTTAACCGAAAGCAATTCTACAGGAGTCAGCAAAATGCACCCCTATAGGGAAGTCCCTGACCACAGATGAGCGACACACACATGAGGACTCAGAATGGGTGCAACCTTAAAGGGCAGTAGCCCATCATCCTCCGGAATGGAAAGGCGCATTGCTTATACCGAGCCTATATACATGATGCTCCACATCAAATTGTACATTACATTTTCAAGTCTGGCCTTGGGAGGGCCTCATAATGAAATGAATGGAATCAAAATAATAACAATTTATATAAAAAATATATACATAAGGTGGCTTTTGATCAGCCATCTTCATCAATTGGTATGTTCAATTTTCATTCACATTAGCTTCCATCTACTACATTGTACAACCTGTGGTGACAGGTTAGCGCACTTCAGCCACTGGTTTTCTTACACTTTCACAGGTCAGATAATTGCTTACCAAGAAGGGCATTTCAGTGCCAGGGCTGATGACGAAATACTTTTCGTTGCCAATACTTCTTCCCAATCTTTAATAGAGTGGCGGTCGATAGAGTGGCGGGGGCGTCAAGTTGGGGGGGGGGGCACAGAGTGGGGGGAGGGCACAGAGTGGAGTAGTGTCACAGAGTGATGTGCCATGAAGTGGTGTGGCGTGGCATAGAGTGTAGTGTATCATACAGTGGAGTGACGACAAGTGGAGTGGCACAGCCTAGAGTGGAGTAAAGTGCCATAGAGTGGAGTAAAGTGGAGTGCGGTAGATTGAAATTGAGTGCCATAGAGTGATATGGAGTGTCAGAGTGGAGTAAAGTGTCATAGAATGGAGTGTCATAGAGAGGCATGGCATAGAGTGTCATTAACTGGCATAAAGTGTCCTAGAGTGGAGTGGCATAGAGTGGAGTGTTGTAGGATGGAGTGAGGTAGAGTTGAGTACAGTGGCCTAGAGTGAAGCGGCACAGAGGGGAGTAGACAGTTGCAGAGTGGAGTGCTGTAGAGTGTAATGGAGCAGTGTGTCAGAGTGGAGCATTGTCCAGTGTTGTAGAGTGGGGTGTCAGAGTGGAGTATCGTTAAGTTGCATAGAGTAGTGTAGATGAGTGGCATGGAGTGGAGTGGCATAAAGTGAAGAAGAGGAAAGAAAGTGGAGTGGCGTAGTGTGGTGTGGTGTGGAGAAGAGTGGTGTACGGTGGAGTGGCATAGACTAGAGTAAAGTGGCGTGGAGTAGAGTCGAGTATTGTCGTGGAGTGCTGTTGAGTGTCATGGAGTGTCGTGGAGTAATGCAGAGTGGAAAAGAGCGGAGTGGCATAGCGTAGAGAGGAGTAGA
Source organism: Triturus cristatus (assembly GCF_964204655.1). Lineage (NCBI taxonomy): Eukaryota > Metazoa > Chordata > Amphibia > Caudata > Salamandridae > Triturus > Triturus cristatus. Next base: position 1,360,670,767 of record NC_140590.1, read on the forward strand.
GTGGTGTGGAGTAGAGGGTGTGGTAGAGCACTGCCATTACAGGCAATACATTTTCAATTTTAATGACAATTGCATTGAAACAGACACAGTTTTACTGCTACAACTTTACAGCACACCAAACAATAATGTGTAGAAATGGCATCACCTAGTGTAATGTTTTGATCGTATTGAAATATTTGTTCCCACCACACTTCAGAATTAGAAAAATATGTGCTTCATTAGTGCTTTCCTGATTCTGATATATACTGAAATATTTGCCCAGCTAATTTACAGATATTTCAATTTTGTTGTGTGCTAGAAGAATATATATAACATCGTACAGCCTTCCTCCAGCACACCCCCAGTACCCAGCATGATTGTCACATAAACCCTCTCATTTGGAAGTCTGACAAAGAAAAGTAAACACCAAGCTCCCTCGGAAAACAGAGCCCGGCATTTGATCTCTGCCATTGAATGTACAGCAAATGTGACAACATCAGAACAAAATTTAGAGGCATGTTTACAGAAAGCAAGCACTCACAGAAGAATACTGAAGACAGGCTATGCTCCACAGGAGGGACAAAGACATAGTGGACAGCCTAAAACAAATAAAGCCAGCAAATAGAAAGCAAGCAACTGTGAGTTATAAAACACAAAGCCACTCGTAAGCAATGGAGGGAATGCATTCCCATTGAAGCTTTCCAAATGTCCCCCAAGAAGGCTTTGCAAACCAGGGCAGGCTTCCACCTAAAAAAACAAAAAGACTGACAAGAGGTTGCTGTAATTCTGCAGTTTTACCTAGTGTCTGCCGGAATTATAATACAAACTGTATCAGACTGGAGAAGGGAGCCCAAATGATTTGCACGGAGCATATCCATAGCAATTAAGCCCAATGTGGGTACATGGAAACTGTACAGTACTCCATCAGGAGGTTTACTTCCAGCGGTACTCTCCTCTGGGAAACCCCACTGCATTTCTGTAATGGGCAGCTGCTACCACTGAGAAATATATGGGAATGCCATCCCTCAGTATGCGTCCAAAACGCTCGCTGCTGAGAGCCTTAAGTTTGATCTTGAGACACTCAGACTGCATTTCCCTGCCCGGAAGGTCCTACCTTGGCTTCCTTTCAAACACAAGCTTTTAGTAATGAGCATAAGACAGTCAACATGTCTTGCTTAGGATTATTATAACGCTTGTAATGGTGTAGATCCTGTTATTTGCATATCCACAACAAGTAGTATATGTTTGTCAGAACACTTAGTCTATGCAGTCTCAAGAATAAAGGGATGAGTTAACCATTGAGGCACCTTGCTACTAAAACTGTTATTTGTTATGATTAAGGAGCAACCTCTCGCCAAACGTATCATAGACCAGGAGACTTCATTTAGTTTACACTAATCCATCTACGTCGAGTGACACTTTCTACTACTTGTTGTCCACTTGTTCTCACTAGCATAAACCTAGATGACAACTCCATTCTCCAATATATAAACAGAGGACATACAAAATTAGTGTTCTACAATAAATATAAAAACACATCACCTTACCTACTACACCTCTTCAATGGACAATTATTTACCACTTTACTCAAGAAGCCAAAGTCTTCACTATTGCTTTGAAAAAAGTCCATGAAGTGACTAAACATGTGATGGCTGTTCCGATGTAATAAAAATAATAAGCCTGCTCTGATGGAATGAAAAGAATTAACTGTCCTGCCATTGGGAAAATTATAACCACATGCTTCCAGTGCTGTTCAGTTTCAGATTATACAATAGGCATCCTTTCATGTGGCAAAACAGTAATTGGACACAGCGGCGTGCTTCCACTGCTAATATGTTGTTTAGGATTACTGTTCAAAACCGTTTGGTCTTATCGGCCAACTCACAATACCCTGCCCATCGATGCTGAAAAGTAGCACAGATATATTAATTACACAGCGGCCATCACCACTGTGTAGTTATAGTTAGGTCACAGTTTCCATAGGAAGTGCGTTTCTACCTTCAAAGATTTCACATGACCTGCAATTTTGAGTCAAGAGGTTGACAGATAGTATGCGTTTGCTGCTGAAAATGCACATTTTGCCACCAGGCCCTATGGGCAACACTCTGTAGTTTGGTAAAAATGTACTACAAACATTTCTGAGATGGGCACAATAGTGTACACCATTAGAGTCAAGCGCACAACACCAGTGTGCGATAAGCCACCTCTAAGTGGGACATCACTACATGCTACTTTATTCAACAATCCTCCAATACCACAAAATCTTCTTTGAAGTTCTGGAAATAAACATCCACTCCTTATAAATGTCCTTGCTACATGGCATTTGTCTGTAGCACTGTATTACAAGTTTGTAAAATGGCCACATACCCCAATAGCCACTGGTGGATAATATTTTGTCAACAGAAACTTTGGCCTGTAACAAAAAAATTTTGAACAGGCTTTAAAAACAACCTACCTCAAAACATGCCTCTGAAATCCACTTCCCGTGTCCTCTGCTTTCACCTTGTTTAACACGGACCAATACTTGCACCTCAGACTGTAGTGATTTGTAAACGTGCACCATATAACTTTCACCATGAACAAACACACTTGTCTCCAGGACTTGTGCTATTCCCATGCTATACACCCACATGTGTTCACACAGTAACTTTATTCCATATATAATACGTTAGTGTCATCAGACATGTCATCAATAATGTCATTTAAAATTATGTGAGTGATGTAATATGTGAGATAATAAGCACTGCATGACAGGGGTGCAAGTTATAGTTAGCTCAGAAAACTAACTGTGAATGTCAGTGTTTTTTGGTTTCTAAATATTAATTGCTGTGCTATTTTACACCTAACTATAACGTCACCATAACTTTCTTCCAGTGAATTTCCAGGGTTTTTATTGTAAGGTAAGATCTTATTACTATACCCAACTATGTCTCTTTAACCTTTTCTTTCAGCAACGATGTTATAGGCAGACAGACAGACAGGCAGACATCCAAACGCACTTCCCTCAATCCTTCTCTTGAACGGGAAACACACAAGATAATTCCCAAGTGATCGAAATCCATTAGGGTCGAAACGAGTCATGTTTTTTTGCCGTATGATATAAACTAATTGCTGCAAAACTAGTTCTGGAGTGGCTTGTGCGTTTCCTGTCCCAGATAAGGAGTGTGGACTGGGCATTTGGATTTATATGCGGAGTACTAGGGCATCGGCAGCACAATCCCCGGCCCCTGAGATGGGAGTATGCAGCGTGGGAAGTGAGAGAGTGAGTGAGTGAGTGAGTGAGTGAGTGAGTGAGTGAGAGAGTGAGAGAGTGAGAGAGTGAGCGAGTGAGTGAGAGAGTGAGTGAGAGAGTGAGTGAGAGAGTGAGTGAGAGAGTGAGTGAGAGAGTGAGTGAGAGAGTCTTTTTGTTTGTACGTACATGCATATTTATAAACATGCATTTCGACTTTTCAGCACGCGTGGCTGCGTTTCTTAAACTAAGTACTACATTTAATTTTTAAAACTCATGGGAAAAAAATCCTTAATAAAATATGATCATATTTTACTGACTTACCTTAACTGTGATTGCAATTTTATCGTCTTGCTGATAAAATCCTCCCAAGTGGGGTAGCTTGACTAAACAAAAGAGAAAGAAACAATGTATAACATGGGAAGCAACAAGCATGATTATAAATATCTGAAAACACAGAATACTATGTTAAATCATTGATAATTCAGGTGCCATACATTTTTCACAACATTTAAAAAAACACAAGTTTTAGAAATGTAAATTTTACCTCACGTAAGCAAACACCAACTATCTTCAATTGTTAGTGGAAACAAAACAATTTGTAAAAGTCTGCATTATGCAGTTAAAACAAATTCAGGCTGTCATGAATGCTAGAAGGGGGATGGCTCTTTCTTCTTACACAGGATCCGATTTTTTTAAATCTCCGGGCTGTGATTATCCTGAGCTATGTGCACAAGTGTTGATTTCTAAGGCATTCTATGTAATGTAGCCTCATCCGAGAACACACTTTCATTATATGCAAATACAAACAGAAGACTGGAAGCAATTAATTGCTTTCAAAATAAAATGTACCCATAAAACATTTTAAAGTTCAAAAAACGAAATATGCAGACAGTTTTGTTAAACTCGTGTAATTTCCTCTCAAAACGTAGCCAAAATATAGCCGCAAACTTAAAAGATCACGGTCTCTACAGACTTTTTTCTTAAGTGTCATGCAATTTTTAAGGACAAGTTGAAATGCCATTTCCCTAGTTCATTTAATAAGCCATCCTTCAAGTTTGAAAGTATTATGGGTTATATATGAAAACAATAAATTCGGGTCTCCACATTTAAAGAAAATCACAAACGTGCACCCACAAGTCTACGAGCATGCGTGAATGCAGATTTATGAGGAATTTGCACAAGTATACAGAAGAGGGCCTGGACACCCAAGCGAGCTGCAAACCCACATATACTCCTAGCAAACTTCTGAGAATTCCATTTTCACATGAGAAAATCTAGAAGTGTAGCTTTGGTCATGTGAAAATCTTCTGAGCAAGTGTAAATTAATTTAGTGTAACTTTTATTTCTTCTTCCTCCATAGCGAAAATATTTTCTCTGTCAGAGAAACTGATTTTCCTACAGCACATCGCTTTTGTGGAAAGGGGTTTCATTTCACTGTGTAAACAGTTTTACTCCTTTTCTCGAAAGGAGTACATTTTCGACCTTTTCCAGCAGGGCAGCAAGAAGCTGAAGAGAAGATGCTGAATTAAGCATGGGGGGGATTGCACAAAATCACAGGGCATTTCAGCTCAAGAACTACCATCTCCCACCTACTCCCAGCCCGTGAGTGCATTTGCTCACAGGAAAATCTCTTTGCTCCTTTTCACGAGCACACAATCAACTTTTGCGCATACAAGTCAAATGTACATGCCCAATAGCTTTGAGCATCATGCTCTAAACTTTTTGATCCTATAAGACCTTGCAGAGTTTCTCTACTTGTGAAATGTAAACGAACAGTTATGGATATAGCATTGTTATTTGCTCATGCGTATGGCAAACAGGGGAGCAAAGGACCTGGGAGTGAAGTGATCCGCACAATAATAATACAATGTGTTCAAGTGGAGAATGTTAGATGGAGTTGTCTTAGTGATCCTCTGGTGGAAACCTATGCGTTGTTCAAGTTCAATCTGGGTTTATTTACAGTAACATTTAGCAAAATGAAGTGAGTGCTTAAAAGTAAATCTGCAATAGCAACTCACAAGACGCCTCCTCTGAAAATGGAAGTAAGGAGGAGTGCAATGGTACATGCAGGCCAATGGAATACCTCAACTGTGCGGAAATCTGAACTCCAGCATAATACAAGTGCTGCGACATATGTATAAAGCTAGTCGAAAACGAGCTATCTCATAAACACTGCCTCTTCATACAGAGAACCTGTGAATCCGGTATCATCTGAAATATACCATAATCTAGAATAGAAACCATGATCTAATATGAACCCTGGCATAATCGGAGTTGCTATTTTCAAAACTCTGATAGAATGAGAATTAAACCTCCCTTTATCAGACCCCACAGACTCCACAGCTACCAGACAAAAGAGTATATTTCAGTTGAGCAAGCGCATCAATCAATTGCTGACCACTCCCGCCCATGCCTACCCCGGCTACCCACCCGAGAGTCCTGACTGAGCCCCTGCCCCGCCATACAGAGGTCCAGCTGGAGGCTGAGGGGCCGCGCAGCAGAGGGGACACCACGGGCCCGCAAGTCCCAGCGGCAGTGGGCAGTCCTTGCCCAGGACTCCGCAGGTAAGGGGGCTGAAGAAATGGGGTAAAACTACAAAGAAAACGTGATTATGGAGCTGTGTGCCTCCAAGGGAAGGTATGACTGGCTAGGGGAGGGGGTATGGAACGAGAAGTCACCGGTATTGGGTATGGGTTGGGGCTACCAAGTTGGATCAATAACCAAAAACAAAACATGAAAAAGTGGGTTTAATTATTTTTTTAAGCAGGCATGGCAGCAGAAGCAGCACGGTGTCAGAAGCAACGCAGGGGAAGGTGGGAGTCACAGAAGCAACACAGAGTACTTCAGGGAGTGCGTGGGGGACATGGGGGAAAAACAAAGGTCAGGAGGGTGACAGAAGCAACAGGGAGGGCAGAGAGGCAAAGAAGCAACACAGGGGTTTGGGGGCAGATGCAACACTTAACCCCTTGAGTGCCCATGACGAGATGGTCTCGTCATGGGCCGCGGTTGCGCTGTGCCCATGACGAGACTATCTCGTCATGAGCCCCGCCCGCTAATGAAACGCCCGGCACAGGGCGTGGAAAGGGCGGGGCACTCAAGGGGTTAAGTATATGACCGAGCACAACAGGGAGTGGGGTGGAGAGAAACAAAATGGGATAAGCAGCAGCAAGATGGGGAGCGAATTTCATGAGGGAGACAGCTTGAAAACACATGCACTTTCTGTGAGTGTTTTCTCAAGATAAAGTAATTTCCTGACATCAAGCACATTCACCAGGCAAAAACACACAAGGTAAAGAGGTACTGCTTCCTCAATGGAAGAGACGAACAAAAGTTTGACAAACAGACACAAATAAGAAGCAGGCAAATGAGAGTGACAAGGAAAGCCAACCAATGGTAAGCAATGGGTGTGTGCCAAGCCCCTCTATGTTCATGGTAAGTCACAATATGTCTTGCAATGGACAGCGTGTGCACTGTCTGGTAAGCTCGACCTAAAAATACCCATTTGCTTAATGTGTACCTGGTACCTATCAATTAATGAGCATATGTTAATAAATATGGTGACATTCAATGCAAGTACACTACTGGTTGGAATGACAGTGAGATGTTACTAGCGGGAGGTGCAGATGCACTTAGAAGCGAAGCGCCACTGTAAACGTGACGCGCTCTGAATGGTCATCAGCTGATCTGTGCAAGGACATTGGATTTACTTTAAGCCCACCAAGGCTGACTTAACATGCGAAGAGTCAAATTGCATAAAACATTGGAAAATGTGAGCAAAGTCATTATCAAAACAAAAATTGGTGACCATCGTGAAAAAGGAACTTATCACTATTAAAACAAGCATTGGCATAGCCAATAGGTCTCGCCTTTGGAACCTTAGACGTGTTTAGCCATGCAACAGTTGCATAACTAAATACTTATAAGGTCCCAAAAGCGAGACCTATTGGCTATGCCAAGCGGCCGTGCGACCGCAAAAGTGATCGCGATCGATCAAAGCGGCCGTGCGACCGCGAAAGTGAAAGTAATCGCGGTAAAGCGCGGCGCGCGCGCCCGCGCACAAGCACTGTAGCTCTAGGCTGGCCTGGTAGCACTTTTTGGAGCCCTCTCAATAAGTCTCGCCAGACCAGCGCATGCGCTGGGTCAGGCGAGACCTAAAAATGAGATCTGTTCAATACCTAAGTGCCCCTTTCAGAAATGGCATGAGCTTGGATTTAGCACCGAATCTAAAGCCTCAACGGCTCCCGCTGAGAAGATGAGTGAAGCTTTTAAGCCCCTGCAGATATGCTTGTGCCGTCACCTAAAATCTCGGAATGGAGTTTTTCTTTGTTTTTAAATCTGATTTTCCCTGATACAGCCCAACTTCTCAGCCAGTTATGCAGCCTTCAATCGGTAACCGGCTATTCGCCGGCTTGGATGCTCGAGTTATGTTGTGCCAACACACCTAAGCCTCAAAGGTCTATAATATGTGTTACTATTATGTCCCACCAGTGAACCCATTTCATTAGTCTTAAAGTGCATAAGATGGGTATTGGAAACGTGATCCTAAATACAATGGAGGCAGCGCCAGTGAGTGTGGTCATTACTAAAGAAACCAAAACATTCTGTTACTCTATTTTTGTAGTATAAGTAACTGCGCAGAAAATATAATGCTCAGCCCTTAAAAAAAAAAAAAATGCAAATTACTGCAATTTTCACAGAGAGGGAAACGCCTCCTTTCCTTTCAGCCGGAGGCAACTTAAGGTCGTCATTACTGTTTAAGAGCAGTTATTCTTTAATTAAAAAAGTATGGGACCTGTTTTGATGCGATTTTTAAAAAAAAACATGGAACTATGTTCCTAAAAGACCCCGCCCAGTTCGATCTCTGCTTATAAGGATGAAATGCGAGTTTGCCAAGGCCTGCTGCAGCTCGCACGGGTTTCTTGCAGGTCTAACAGCCCTTTCCACAGACCTTGCATTAACCTGCTGTGCGATCTGATGATAAAATACAATTCCAGTAAAACTGTAGCTTGATATGAAATACTTTGCCAGTCATTAATGCTCAACTCCCTTACAAAGCACTTTCATTATAATATAGACGTGAAGAAAAATCAAAGACGAGAAAGGATAGGGACCAGGCACAAGGCATTTTAAAATGCCAAATGAAACCTCCTGATCATTTAAAACAATCTTTTAATGATATACTTTTAGTCTCGCCTGACCCAGCGCATGCGCTGGTCTGGCGAGACTTTTTGTGAGGGTTCAAAAAAGTGCTACCATGGCCATCCTAGAGCTACAGTGCATGTGCGCGGGTGCGCGCTTAGGAGCAGAGGCATCGTATGGCAAACCTCTTCATGCTCATTAAGCGCCCGCGATCACTTTCGCGACACACCTTTGATGTTCTCGTTCAAAAAACATCAAACATCAAAGAACATGTTGTTGTGTTAATGCTTTGCTGCCCCCGTTTGACTTACAACGCGTTTTCTCTTTCCACAAACTCGATGTTCGTGTTCCTTTATTTTGAGATGCTTTTAGTATTACTGTCACAAACACAACCACACACACACACACAACCACACACACACACAACCACACTCACACACACTCACACACAACCACATAGCCAATAGGTCTCACCTTTGGGACCTTATAAGTGTTTAGCCACGCAACAGTTGATGTGGTTGCACCAAAGATATTGTGCTGCACAACTAAATACTTAGAAGATCCCAAAAGCGAGACCTATTGGCTATGCCAATGATGGTTATATATGAAGTCTGCCTACATCAAGGTTAGAGTAGACAGTAGCAGGACATAACCTGGTTTATTGTCTCAACATTGAATAGCGCTTGCCCTATACTGGGTGCAGCTGTTTGTCTTTCCTTGTATATGTGAATGGATGATAGGATTATCTCCCAACAGACAATCGCCCTACAGACAGCTCGCGCATCTTGACTCATCCCCGGAGCCTCATTCTGCAGGCATCTCTTGCACAACTTCAGCAACAGGACTTTTTGTACATCTGACCCTTGAGCCTTTCCCTCTGGCATCAGAATAGCTCTACAGGAACTTTTCCAACGGTAGGATTTATCTACGGGCTCACTAATCAGAAGAAACAAAAAAAAGAAAAGAGGATACAGGCTAGAACAGTTAACTTTTCGACTTCTGAGCACCCCCACTTAATCACTACTGGAACCCTGGACCATTACTGAATGATGATTGGAATACAGGGACTCCCCACTGAGTCATGACTGGAAGCTGGCGACTGAAGCCTAAGCATTTTCGATGATTCGAACCACAAAATAATACACACAAAAATACATAAACAACCATTCATCAGACAAATCCAGAAACGATGAAATGTTTAAATCACAAATACAAAAAAAAAATATCTATTTTTATATTAATGGGAAGCTTGGAGCTTTACTAAATGTCATTGATGCCACTCATCGATCCTAGAGCTTGTTTGACGCACTTTCACTGTTCCCACGAATCAATTTTAGGATATCAAATACATTTTTAGCCTTCAAGTTCACCTTTTCCTTTTTTATTTATATACACATTATTAATCTATTATTTCATTTTCGAAGCAGTCGCTGACCCCCTAAGTAGGCTTCATGGACAACCAGGGATCCCCGGACCACAGGTGAAGAACCACTGGGCTAGAAAGTACATCCTCACCGATAACTTGGTTTTCAATTCATAAAACGACATTGATCTTAAATGCACACTGCTTTCCAGATTACCAAAACGGTAGTGGTTTTAAAAAGTTTTCAAACATAAGGATGTAGTTACAGGGGCTAATAATGGCAGCGGCCAGATAGTCAGGGGCTATAAACGAAGGACTGGCGACTATTCTTAGATGCTGGGTACATTCTGGGATTCGTTGGCAGGGTCCAAGCAAAAAAAAAAAAAAGCATTTTGTACATTTGGGACGGGGTATTGATTTTTTCCTCAGTCAGGTAGGCCATTGCCAGGTCAGAGACACGACGCAGAATGCCTTGAAGTGAAAGCAGGTCTGAACTAGTAGCCAATTGAAATCTTTCCACCTATGGTGATATGTTTTCCTGGTTTTGTGTTCACAGCATCGTTGCAATGAACTTAAATTATTTTATACAGGGTTCCTATGCTTGCCCTGAACGAAGAACCGCAACCAGTAGGTCCCTCTCGGAAGTACTGCACTCAAGGGTGTAGTTGAGCTCAAGGTATCGGATGGCGGTTTCCTGCAGCAACCGGATTGGTCTTCAATCTATCTCAATGAAGTGTAGGAGACTTCGTCTAATTCAGACATCTACATCACGGAGGCACTCATAAGAGACCCTTAAGATACATTCTTCACTGGCTAGTCTGTGGTCTAGGTGGGTACTATGCACAGAAATGCAAAAGTATTGTTCCCCTATGAGTTGATTTTAGAAGGATGCAGATAACGAGACTGCATAGAATCGGCAGTACTGGAACTCCCCTGCCATACTCCACTTGGAGGTAACATTGATGCACTGAACAAGTTGTACTTTACGTTTCTATGCAACACCTAAATTGTGGTTGGCAGAACACCTCTTAAGGAGCGGTACTACCCATATGGCATTTGGCTCAAGAGGACAAGAAAGCTAGATGATCAAAGGCCAGGTGTAGGATGTTTTCAGAAAGGTGGAAAGTTATTTTTATTAAAATACATTCTGTTCATCACTGAACTGGAAGAGTGAAGATGTCAAAAAGGAGGCTCCTGCAGATGGCTGTCAAAGGGAGAGTCCTGACCTGCACGTGATCAGGAAATCCCAGTGCCAAAAACCGTGGCCATAGGCAATGGCTCGCGAAACAAGAATACGATTAAATGATAAACAGGATCAAAAGAAGGGTAGCAAAGGCAAACAGGAATTTTACCAGCTTAACTACCACATCAAAGACACATGCTGTTGCCACTCAATATTCTCTCTGATGTGGTCAGGATGCTGCGTAGGGGGCGGGAGACAGGTTAGAAAAACTGATTTGTTGAAGTTTCACCACAAGACTTTGGGAATCAGCTCATACTTGTGTAGGAAAACATGCAGTGTACCATCCTCCGTGGCTACAAGATGACCGGGCACAAGCAAAATGTGATAAACAACTGATTTCTATTAACAGCGAGCGTGGCGTGTGTTATTTGTTTTCAGTTTTTGCAAGGAGGTACTTGTTGCTTTCCATCAGCCTCTTAGTCCTTGTGGAGAAACAGCAAACGAAGAAAAGGAGGACAGTCAATCAGTTGTGGGTGGATCCGCCATGCAGACCGAAGAATGACGGCTTAATGTACGAGTAGGTGATGCCTTAAAGAACGTTCTATCCAGCATGCTCCTTCCGAGGCTTGATAGGTAATGGAAGGTGGCTAGTTTAGGTGTCTGGCTGACTAATCCAGGGTTTGCCGGGCATGCAGGATTTGAGACATGCGGTATTTAGGCTTCAGCACGTCTTCATGGGGCAAAGAGGTTGAGTGTTCACTCCTCTCAAATCTTTAGGTTCATTAGTGGGCCATTAGAGGGGATTGCCACTGGATTTGTTCACGTAGAACATAGGAGGAGTGCAGTTAGCATATACCAGGATTGGGTCGTCCTAGGGATTGGGGGGTTATTTGAGGTGTGACACCCCCCTACTAAATGGATTCTGTTGTGTTTAGTTGGGTCTAGGGAGCTCCAGTGGAGCTAGCAGTGTGTGTGGTCTGGTTTCCACTCAGATTAGCAACCCTCATAGCACAGACACAGGCCTCTATGAAATTTTGCAGAGCTTGAAAACACCCACCCCTTCTCTCTCTCCCCCCACCCCCAAAGACACAAAACAGGCTAAGAATAAACAAAGGACTGGATGGCTGTTATGTGGTGCAGAGAAGCCTTTTAAATGTGATGTATGGGTACGGCTTGTGTTTTTCCTGAAGCTTCTCTATGAAGTATAGGGGGGGGGGGGCTGTGTTTCACAGCTTTCCCTTCCCTTATTATTAGTTTTGTTTTTTTGTATTTTGTTTTTTAAAGAACAGCCGATTGGTTCAGCAGAGAGACCCCTACATTGCTGGTTTTGTCATAAGCCTGACTACAGCCAAGTTCCGGAAGCGCTGATAGAAGACACCGAGGGCACAGACTGTGGCGACCAGGGTCTCGACGCACCCTGGCCGACGTCCCAGAGCCAACGGTGCCTTGGCTAGGCTGGGACTGGAGATTTTGGAGTCTCGTTCCAGGGTGTATGGAATTTAAAAAGGCGGGGAATATGCCAACGGAAACGTTCACTGCAATATTTATTTGCCGTCCAAGGTGGCATCCGCCCTTGGAAGACGCTACCTCATCATCAAGTCTGGTCTTGTTCACTCTTCCCGAGGCGTTCTACAGAAGAGAGGTTCTGGGACTGCCAGCTGCATGCATAAGGAAGCACAGCTCCTAACTGTGCAGCTGAGGCTGCTCCAACTTGTCCCCCGCTCCCGCCGCCAAAAGCAGGATGTAACCCGTTGCCTATTGATAGGCCTATTTTACTTCATGACGAAGAAATGAGAAATCCTACAACTAAGGAAGGGGAGAAAAGGGACCATACGCTTCAGTTTGAGTGGTAGCTGCAACCACTGGCTTCCCCTTTGGAACGCCAGGCATTACCCTTTGAGAGGGTCGCGATGACAGAAGCAGAATGTAAAGGGGCCTCTCAGACCCTATTTACTTTCTGTAGATTCTATCTCTCGCCCAGACCCTTTGCAGCATCATTGAGGGTGGGTTATGTCACTAGCCCTAGCAGTTTGGTGACTCGGTATCCATTAAAGGGAGCGAGTAAGCAGAACCCCAAGTCTTTTAAGGAGTTTTAAGGAGCGAGTGGACAGAAGCTTAGAGTTTTAACCCCAGCATTTAAAGATACTTATTGGTAGTGCTTCCAGTTTTATGTCATTTATTTTTTAAACATTTGTCTATATTTATCCATATGTTTTTGGGGGCAGTCTTATCAATATGTATGCATATTTATTTTGTTTTTTGTGAATAAATGAAGTTGGAACGTGTATATTTACACATTTATTGAACTAATAAATAAGCACTCATACTTTGATGCCTGTCACGTTTTAACACCTTAAATAGCCAAATATAAATAAATCACACACCTATATGAAAATGTTTGCAGTATGAAACAAATATATATGGAGATCTGCACTGATTTAAGGAAACCTCAACCAGTTTCTTTTAAATCCCCAACCTGGCCATCGGCTCAGCTGCTTGCCAGACATTAGCGAATGACAGCATGGAAAGTCACTCAAAAGCCCAATTTTTTGTATTTTTCTGCTTTTAAAAATAAATATAGAAAGGAAACACCTTGTCTTCTGTCCGTATTTATCAGTAATAACAGTAAAGATGTAAAACTGAGTCTTATTAGTAACAGAAACAACTAATATTACATCTCCAGCTTTGAAACAAGTAACCTTTCAAACCCAAAACGACAGATTTACAACCTCCTACAGCCAGGGAAGCTCACTGCCTCTAGGCAAGGCCATCAAAATTATGTGCTAGGGAATGGCCAATTTATGCGGCAGTTGACTAAATTATGCAGCAAGAAAGGGCAAATTATGCAGAGTAATGAGACACATTTCTTAATAGTATTACTTCCTTATTTTGCAATGTTTACATAAGTGAACACTGTCTGGGCAAAGGTTTGGCCTTATTAGTCCCAGGTTAATACACAAATACAGCAATATGCCACATAAATGGGACCAGTCAGTCTTTGCAAGGGGCCTTCTACTGCAAGGCAACACGTATCACCACATTTTTTGTAATTTATCATCCATTTGAGCGAAAAGCAGTTTTTTTGGTTCAAATCTGCAGATTATACAGTTGATGAAGGATTATGTGGTGAACGCGCAAATCCATAATTGTGCTGAAAGAATCACAGACGCAAAAAATCACATAATTCCAGCGGCCCTGCGCTAGTCTGATCCAAGTCATTTTTGCTTTTGCTTAAAATAATGGAGCGCGAGGCTGTGAAACACTCCAGCCCATACACTAAAAGATAATGCCGGATATTTTTCCCATCTCAGCTTTTATCTCCCAACTAGCCAATTTCTCACACTTCAAAGAGACAAGTACAGGACTGCACATCTGTGGTCAGATTTGGCGCGTCTGGGAACAGTGCAGCAGGGGTGGTACTTTGCACTTTGAAATGCTCTTCTGGCCTCTTGCCTGTAGGTATGCCTACCTACTGTTCCTCTGCCTAAAATAGCTCCGTACTATAGCACTTCACATGGATTGGTCTGCTTTAGCAGGTTAAGATCCTGAATGTCTGCATCCTGAATTCTTCAACGTGACCGTAACGCGACGAAACACAAACAAATTCCCTTCTGGAGTCAAAGGGCAGTGGGACTCCACTACAGCAGTAAGTGAGATAACCTACAAAGAGGCCCTACCTATGCTTTGGTAGCAAAGGCCAAAGCACAATAAGCTAGGTCGCTGCTGGGCGAGGCCTACAGGCTCCGGAGAAGCACGCCTCCTTGAATTCTGGCACCTCTTCTCTCCCAGAAGTCAGTGCACCTAGGGAAATACAGGGGAGTGAGTCTATGAGCTTTAAATCTACCTCCCATCACATCTATTTTCATCTTGTCGGCCCAACAAGAAAATGTGTTAATCAGGGATAGACCGCGAACGGGTGCGAGAGCAAACACACAAAGAGGGAGGAGGAATCCGCCTCAGACAATGGACTAGGTCAGCTCCACACCAGGATTAATCTGGCCACTATTGAGAATCAGTTTGCAGGTAGCGCGACCTCTGGCCTTACTGGAATACAGTGTGATTTTTCTAAAATTGCTTCTGAATTTGTCAGTATGTCAGAACCAATCTTTTCTAAAGAGTTCTGAGAAGAAATACAAATACCGGAAGTCACCCTGGGCCAGGTTTGTCCATTCGCTTTCAGATCTTGGACAGGCGTGGCTCATACTCCACACCTTGGGGGAAGAAATCTGAACGCTACCTATGCTCTGATTAGCTAAAAAAAAATGTCTTTACACTCAAAGCTCTTCGGCCAAGAAACATGGCGTTGTTGCCTTGTCACTCTGTTTCCCCATTCATGTGCTCACATACAAGAAAGCCAACCCCTGCTCCTGCGTCTCCTTAGTAGCCAGCAATTCCCATTGCAGATAACCAATCATGAGATGCCTTTATAGCTAGAATTATGAAATGGCAGCGTTTCTGTGCCTTCACTGCTAGTTTCCCGTGCCAAGAGGGCACCACCTATTTCAGCTGTTTTTGTGCTTAATGGGCACTGTATACTTCTAGTTCCATGCGATTCTCTTTCAGAGTGGCAGCCTCTTTTCAGGGGCAATTTTTTTTCTCCTGCAAATATTTTGCCTTGTTCTTTCGCTTTGCTGACCTGAGCATATGAACTCCCCTGGCTATTCCATCCAGTGAACGAACTGGGTAGTAGCTGTAAACATCACACAGCGACGAAGGAGCTTTATTTTGACATATTATCTTTGTTACCACTCCGTATTCCGGAGTCACTCACTGTTTATGGCGAATATGTGACATTACAACGCGATGATTTACATCGCGGTATGTTACATCACAGTTATTACAATGCAAGCCGTTACAACGACTTGCGCTGGAGGGTGCTGGACTTAGGAATAGTATGATTTACTATTTCAACTCCAGCCTACGTAACAGTAGGGAAGGTGTTGGAATAGTAAATCATACTATTCCTTAGTGTATAGCGCCATCCAGCGCAAGTTGTTGTAACGACTTGCGCTATAATGACCGGGATGTAATTGCATCGCAGTGTAACGACCACGTTGTAAAGGTCGATGGCTGGTCGAGTGTTGCACATCCATAGAACTTTTGGGCCTGCTCATAACTTACCACACTTCAGGCTGTTTGGTTTCCTCCGCTAAACTAGTCCTTTTCTGTAGCCATGTGCAAATACTGTCCTGCTAGCTGACTCCATTGCTCCGTTATGGTGCCTGTGGAACAAAGTTTAATGAGCTACTCGAATAGCTGAAGGGTGATGTAATACCTTGCGCTTCTATCTTTCTCATTTCTGTGTGTATGCAGCTGTGGGCAGGACAGCGACTCTTAAAACAAACTATGCAATAGTATATTTTTACATTGAGACAAGACTTCGATGTACAAGCGTACCTCCAAGGAGACAAAGTGGTTTGAACTCTCATGCCAAGCTTACTAGATCCGCACAGCCAATAGATTTATGCCAAAGTGCCATTACAGAAACAGCGTGTTAATGTTAAATTTGCCGGAGACGATCTCAGGTTCCCACAAGATGGTTTCCGATTCAAAAAAATATGTAGTATAGGAATTGTATATGGAAGCGGGAAGTTTTGAGATCTAATCAATGTATAGGTATTTTATAGAAAAAAGGGATGCAGAATCTTACTTAATACCTGTTCTTATAGCGTCTCCTATATTAGTAGCACCCAGACATTTATATTTCCAGCAGCTGTTCCTATGTCACAATATAAGAATGGCTTATTGAGTCTTTTATATACATCCTCCTGTAGCAACAGATGTTTCAAAGATTTTTTTTTTAAGCTTTTCTAGGTTTATTCTCACCAATTAATTGTTGTGTTGTATTACTCAGTGGCGGTTCGTCCATTGGGGGCGTTGGGGCGTAGCCCCCCCGCCCGTAGCTCCCTCGGCATTTCTAAACTTAAGTAAACTGAATCAGTTTACTTAAGTTTAAAGATGCCGAGCAGCCGAGGGAGAACCAACTGACAATCATGTCAGTCAGCATGACGTTGGACCGCCCACCCCCTTCAGAGTCTGAAGGGGGTGGGCGGTCCGGCGTCATGTTGACTGACATGATTGTATCAGACATGGGGCAACAGGCAGCAGCACAAGTGCGCATGAGTGGGGAAGGTGAGCGGATTTTCACCCGTGCCCAGTCATGCGCACTTGAGTTTGCACTGGCTTGCGCATGCCCATTAGGAGCCCCTCGGTCTCCTAATGGGCAGGCGGCGGGCGTAGCGTAAGCTGTGCCGTCGGCCAATCCTGGCGCTGCTGGCCGCGCCAGGATTGGCTGAGAGGGGTTGGTAGGCCCCTCCAGTTCCGTTCGTGAAGGCGCCCAGGGGAGCAGAGGTCTGAGAGGTGGCGTGGACCCGTGGACCGGCTGTGAGGTAAGTTTTTAAAAAAAATATTACATTCCCCCCGTGCGCGACCCCCCCCCCTCCCTGCGAGCCGCGACTGGCATCATGAATCATGATGGGTGTTGTTAGACCGCCGCACACAGTCTGTTTTAGGAAGGGAGTGGAACTCTGGATTATTATATACTTTATGCCAGCCCAGTCCGGCCGACCTGAAGTGCCCTGGACTTGCAAAAAAAGGTCTTGGCCGCGCCGTCAGAAGCTCTTCCGTCACTAGCAGCCTGTCACTCCTCAGCGCGTCGGAATCCGAGGTCAAAGGAAGCCGTCCACAGAAGGAGGCACTTCGTCGACACTGGACCGTCTGTGTCTAAGTTTAAGGGAAGTGTGAATGACTACAAAAATAACCCGGGCCTGAGCGTTAGCCCAGGGTCCAGCACCTTTCAGCATGAACAGTGATGGGGAAAATGTTAGGATAAAGGAGAGCTTGTTCTAAACCCCAGAAAAATGCGCGGGAATCGAGTTTTACTTTTGCGAAGGGCACAGACACAACCGTACAGTTGTGAATCACATTACTGCCAAAACCGTAAATTTATGACCCCGCGTGGGCGTCTTCAAAAGCAAGGCGCGGCGTCACCCTAGATACAAGGCACAATGAAAGCTGGAGACTCGCGGTCCGAGCCTGTCCGCACTAACATGGGCCTCGATAGCTCTTTGTCCAGTGTGTTTCATTTAAGGGTTTTAGCATCCCCCTCTATTTCCCCCAAAATGCCGCGATTGCAAGGCTGGCTTGCAGCAATGACATTCTTCCTCTGAGGACAGCCGTCTCCAGGTCACTGGGAGTTCGCGTTGATGCGTAGGAGAGCCCAGCCCAGTCCTTCCAATCGTAGGGTGCAGTCAGAAAATTCCATTTCCAACCATTGGTGCCCGGTACATGTTCTATTCATGACACACGCGCTATCACTGTCCTTTTTGTTAATCACCACCAACCTCAAAGCAATATTTCACCCTTGAAAATAAATGCGCAACCGAAACATCACAATATAAAAGTTTAAAACCAGCGCATTCAGGCTGGGTTGTAGATGCAGCGATTGTATTGTGAGTAAACGGGGGCCTCATCAGGAGAAAATAATGACATCTGACCAGCCAGATGTTTATCATGTGTCTTGCCAACAGTGTTTGTGGTCTGCATTAGGAGAAATTGGTTGGTAGTTGGGGGAGGGTCTGCCTTATTTTATCTGTAAACTGATTCTTGCCCTATTTACATTTAGAGATAACGTTTTAGACCATTGTGTATATCAGGTACGACGATGAAGCACCGAGATACAATGCTATTTGTTGTTGTTATGTGTGATGTAAAAGATTAATACCATTTACGTATGATTTTAGACTCCCTGGTGTAAATTGTATTTCAACTGTGACAATTGTTCTTGCTGAGTCTAACAGATACCAAGAGCACCGCAGGCCATTTGTTGTGTCCCGGGTCACGAGCATTTGTCGCAGCGGGTAAATCACAGCAAGGGGAGATGTGTGGCTGGCTCGTCTACTCTCCGTGCTCCAAGTCCACTGCACGTGTGGCAAAGTCTTTTATTAAACAGCACACTTCAGTAATGGAAAGTGAATGAAAGGGAAATACAAAGGTGTGTAGGTACTCAGTGACCAAGAGTGTCTTTGTGTTATTGAGAAGTGCTGGCACTCTCCCATCAAAATTATTGCACGACCCTCACTCAGAGAAATCTCTCTTGGAAGCTGATGCATGTTTTCTACACATAGCGGGTAGCAGGCTGCACAGTGGGGAATGAGTGGTAGGCAGGGTGTATTGTTGGGATCTTGTGTGGGGGAGAGTTTTTTTGTCGTTTGTGACAGATCAGAGGGGCCTGAGGACGCGTCGCAGGACGTAAAGTGCGATGAAGGAGGTGGTTGAAGATAGAGTGCTGTGGGATATGGGTGCATTTTTGGCAGGTAGATACGGTTAGCAGCCCCTTAGTATGATGGTTTTATTTAAGTTTTCTGGAGAGGTGCATGAGTGCACAGGGAGAGGATGGAGACAAACAGATTATTATAAGGTCCCAAGTAGAGCAAGGGACAGAGCGTTGGATACAAGATAAAGTTAAAGGCAAAAGTGAAACAGATAGGAGAAGGAAAGACACAGCGACTGATGCAGAAGGGGCACAGAGAGCAAAGGGTCTAGGAGTGGTGGATAAAGGCAAAGGCGGTTAGGGGGGATAGGCACAGGGAAGAGAAAATGTACAGAGGAGTGATCCGTAAGGGCACGTGGAGAGGCAAAGACACAGAGGTGTGATGTATAAGGGCAAAGGGAGAGCAAAGACACCGAGGAGTGATATGTAAGGGGTCTGGGAGAGCAGAGACAGACAGGAGTGATATGCAAGGGCACAAGAAGAGGAAAACAAACAGAGGAGTGATATGTAGTGACACTGCGAGAGAAAAAAACACAGTAGTGATATGTAAGGGCACATGGAGAGGCAAAGGCACAGATGAGAGATATGTAAGGCCGCGGACAAAGGAAAGCACACAGGACAGGAGTGAGAAGTAAGGGCACAGGGGGAGCAAAGATACAGATGAGTGATATGTAAGGGCACAGGGAGAGCAAAGACACATATACTGACTAAGCAGCTACCTATGTTATATGACATCTCTTTATTAATTTAATAACTGCACTTTCACAATTGCTTTATTAACCTTCCTGCTTTCTCAATTTGCTTGAAAATGCACCATTTGTCCACTCTTTTTTCTGCGTAGGTTGTTCCGGTCACTCGCTACGCTCGCTCGTTGCGCTGCATTAGGACAATAATTTTACGCCCTCACCACTTTCAAATGTCACCAGCCGCCACTGGTTTACTTATGTATATTTGTCACTCTAGTGAGGATTACAATATCAATTTTTAAACGCATTGAACTGAATTGAAAAAAGTTTTTTTTTTTTAAATCACCTCCATTTCTACAACTTGCCATCTCGGTCCTCAAACGAGGAGACGCCTATTCAAAGGGGAGTGTGAACCGAAGAGTACTCCAACCCGCTGAAAGGTGGGCACACCCATCTATCTGGAAGCACCAGACCCTTCAACGGGTAAACGTGTCCTGGGTGGGTGCAAGTAAACCCGCTATGTGATTTTCAACGAAAACGTCAAACTACCTCATTGCGAGCAGCGTATGTTCATTCATAGCGTCTCTGGTGTTTAGTCAAGTACGGGCCGTGAATCGCGGACAACACAGAGGGTTTCGTGCTAACGGAAAGGCAGGAGGTAGCTGTGCAGAGCGACGCTTGGCATGCACCGCTGGCTCCACCACGCAGCGACTGCATCGCGCCAAATCGCAGCGATTTCCTACAGCAAACAATCCAACAAAAACACGCATCGAGGAAGCCGAAGGTTACCTCAAAAGAGCCCGAGCAGCGCAACAAAGGTGAATCGTTTAGGGGCGTGTGGCGGGCTGTTTGCAAGCTCGAGATAAACCACGGCAAGCAAGGGAGAATAAAACCCCATTCCCAGCCTTTCCGAGGGATGCCTGACTCAGCTGCCATGGAATACCTAATTTAGCTGCTGGGGTGTGCGTAGATGTCAGAGCAACCCGAGTCCTTTTCAAGTACCGCAAGCAGATAATTATGGCTTTATAAAACAAAGAGGGTGCGTGTATGCCTCCAGGCTGGAAAAAAAACATGACCATATGGTTGTCAGACATGATTAAGAGGCGGGCTTCTCGTCCCATCCCCTCATAGTCTCACATGCAAGCCGGGCACATGACGGGGTTCGGCCCGCTGGAGCCAAGTTCAGGCTTGAACTCGGATAATCCGTAAAACTAGACATGTTTCTTGAGCATGCTTTCCGCTTTCTCAGCAGAACCCAGCCCCTGAGACGAAGACACTGCTACTTCTGCTGCCTCTTGGGAACCAGATGGCGCGAGCACCCGCTGCCTGTGGTACCCAGCAGCTCTCCAAGAGTTGTGAAACAGCGAAGGCTTCCACTACAACACACAGCTGCAAACCAGGGAACAACTTCACGAGCTCCTCGACGCGCATCTGCGCGCGCGTGGTCGTCCCAGCATCTGCAGACATGATGAACTTGAAAAATGCTCGCTGCGTTTCATGCTTTTAACTTGAATAACGTCATTGTGTTTATTTTTATAATTAAGGCAAGCAGCCCCTTCTCAAGCAGGATACTTTCAAATAACGCTAGACGTAAAAGCGACTGGCAGCAGGTAAGAAGCTCGGCGTGCATTACTGGTCGAAGGGCAGCCATGTTTTCTGGTGCCACATTTGAGAACGCGCAACCTCCTGGAACCCCATACCGCTGGGCTGGTCTCACCACTCACCGGAAGTGGAAGTGGAGGATCGCGGGCTCTAGTGCCCTCATCTCGGGTTCAGCAAGATCCCGGAGCACCCGGGAGATATGTTCACACTTTTTTGTGCCAGAGATGAGTGCATTCTGCACGAGTTGGAGCCTGAAGGGGACTTCAGAGCATTATCGACAACAATACCATCAATACCATAGCATCAAAGTCAGATGGCTTCCACAGTAGACTTCCTACTATTTCGGCCATAATGGAGGTGGGCCTCGTGGGTATACCTGGACTTTCACTGTGTGCTTCTTGTCCATCAACGAGAGACCATGCCATATCCGGGTTGTCTTCCATCCCTTTCAACAAGGAAAAGGCGCTCTTGTGTGCAGCACGGTGACACCTGCGGCCGAACAGCGGGAGGGCCCTTCTCTCCCTCACCAGTGGTTTCACCCACCCGTCCCTCACCATTCGGGAAGGACAGAAGCCTCGAAGTGCTTCTGAGAGCAAATGTTGCGACTCTACAAAACTCATTAATTAGGACATTAAAAAATGAAAAGCAGTTTAGTTTGCTTTCTAGTAAAGCCTGCTCGACCTTAGGATCTGTGTGCGGAAGCAAAATGCACTTTAACATTACACATAACATTTGAAAAGTCTTTGTTCATTACAGCAAAGAACTGAAACAAGCAATTGCAGTGAAATAGGTCTCGCATTTGTAACAGTCAAAGCTTTTGGCGATGTAAATTCTTATGTTTCTTAATAACACTTTTTGGTACGCGTGCAGTGGGCACTTAACAAAAAAAGTGCACGTAACACACAGTGCAATAGGTCTCGCATTTGTGAAAGTTTGAATTTTTGACGTAATTTTTTTCTTTTATTTAGGTTTAGTTTTTTGTAGTTGGTTTCCTGTAAATGAGTGGCAGCGGTGGCCACCACAGAGACTTGTGATGTGAGGAGAGGTCACCCAGAGGGAATGGAACTGTGATGTACCATATTGTTTACACTACAAGAAGGGGGGGGGACAAGACAGATCTTTTCTGTAAATGAGAGGTAAATGCCAAAGGTGCTTGCCAGCCCGACTCCCGCACTGCCCTCATTTCCACATAAGCACTAACTCTATTTCCTTGAGCACGTTAAACTATGCTGTTGGATGAAATGCTACGGCATGACATGAGGTTTACAAATATGCAAACAGTATTTCAACCTGTACCGAAAGCTGTAATTTTACTGTCTAACAAATAATTTAGTGAAAAAAGACCTTCAACCCGGCAACTGTTATTCCATGCCTTTGCATTTTGGAGTGGCAAGATTTGCCTGTAGAAAAGTGCTTGAATGTTACCACTTCTCTACACAACGACAAGGATGGTCATATCGCGGCATTGGTTTTGACTACAAATCGAAGTAGAGTCCAACTCCATTTTTTAAAATTTATTGAATCATGAGGCTAAGTGGTGCATTGAAGTAATTACTGAAATAACTGAATTGTTTTGTCTGTTGTGCTCAAATTTCACAGGCGGGCCGCGATCCAAAAAAAAAAAAAGTAGTCGCGGGAGATCGTGTCCTGCCTGCAGGGAAAAGTCATTTAAGAAAATAATGCTCACAGACTGTAATTAAAACATCCAGAGTAACAAAACATGTAACAGGGGCAGCCCTCATGGGAGGTTTCAACAGGAAAAAAGGAGGTACTAAGGAGGGACTACTAAGCCTATTGTCAAATCAAAAGGCACCATTTACAAAGGACAGTAACAGGGCAGGTGTGAAGGCCGGAGGCTGGCCTATCATTTGTACACCAGTCTTTGAAGTTTAAGGTGAGTAAGGCCGCGCTGGCGATTATGGCACTTAGAGGCCCAAAAACAACCACAAAAGTGCTACATAAAAGAGAGTAAACACTATTATTAAAATAAAAGACAACATCTTCTTTGAGTTGTCACCGGGTCGGAGGAAGCATTCCAACATTAACCAAAATGGGGATCTGAAGCTAGGACTACTCTAACCCCAGAATCGCTGAAAACGTTCGACATTATTATTTTGATTTTTATATAGCGCTAGCTAGAACCGATGAATGCATGGCGGCTTAAGGAGATTAGGGAAAATTAATTCTGAAAAATAAGGTGGGTGACTCAATGAGGCAGCTAAGGCAGGTTAGAGTACATTCAGCAGAGTATGAATGGACAACAGAGCAACGCCTGCGCATCACCCGCCAACATGGGCAGTCCCTGCACAGCAGCTCGCCAGGGTTCCACAAGAAGAGCCGGACACCCTACAGAACCTCAAATCAAAGGATTCCTGAACTGGTACACAGAACAAACAAACACTAGTACTCTTCAGACCAGGCCTCCAAACAATTAGAACTTGACTTCGAAATGTCCAATGTTTTAAACAAGAGGAAAGTCCTTCCAATGGTTACCAACTAACTTCCACTGCTATAAACCCTTAAAGTTCAAATGCCCCAAAGCGAGGGAGTACTCTAAAGGGCACAACCGCTCATCAGAATGGTTTGTCTTCCAGTAGCCAGTGATCATGCCTGGAAGACAGCACACTATAAACGGTACTCACACAGGCCTGCCTGTCCATCTTTGTGTTTACCTGTAACGGTAGGCCACAGGTAGATTAAACAAACTCAACCTGCTCAAGGAAATCATAGAAGGTAGGCAGTAAAACAACCATTTAGGAAATCAACACAATTCATGTCAGAAGCTCCTAGAGAAAGTAGCATTTCGAATCACTCAGAAGAAACATTGCTAAAACCGGAAACGGAGTAAAGAGGATGAGATACATCATGGTGTAAATAAACGGTAATCTGTCATTTTGACAAATTTCTAATATGAAGTCAGGCTACCGAAACTGCATTTTACTAAAGTTAAAAGAACGAGATGCCTTGTCCACGGAAAAGACTAATATTATTTTAAAGGACATCCTTATGAAGAGCTAAGAAGGGAAAAGTGGGTAGGGTACAGGATGGAGGGGAGACAAGGGTGAGAGATGAGGGAATAAAAGTCTGTAAAAAAACGTCAAGAGGGGGAAGGGAGAGGACAGTAGAAAAATGTGAATAAAGCGGGACAGCAAGAGGTTTAAAAAATAGAGAAATGCAGGAGTATGGGTTTTGTGAAAAACGAATAAAGTGTGAAAGGGAGTGAGGGATTTGGAACAAATGAGTAAAGATTAAGAGGGAACAGGGGGATTGTTAAAAAAGTTAGAGTAAGGTGGGAAGGGGAGTAATACATTAGAAACAAGCATTGGCATAGCCAATAGGTCTCACCTTTGGCCTTTGGAACCTTATAAGTGCTTAGCCATGCAACAGTTGATGTTGTTGTACCAAGGATATTGTGCTGCATAACTAAACACTTATAAGGTCCCAAAGGCGAGACCTATTGGCTATGACAATGCTTTCTTTTTTTTTTTTAAAGGACAAGCAGTGCTATCAGGCTCTGGCTGCCACTTAGTCCACCGCAGGGTAGAAGACGGATAGACGAGGGGTAGAAGAGGGGTAGAAGAGGGGTAGAACAGGGGTAGAAGAGGGGTAGAAGAGGGGTACAGGGGTAGAGGGGTAGTGGGGTAGAAGGGTAGAGGGGTAGAGGGGTGGTAGAGGGGTTGAAGAGGGGTAGAGGGGTAGAAGAGGGGTAGAAGGGTAGAAGAGGGGTAGATGAGGGGTAAAAGAGGGGTAAAAGAGGGGTAGAGGGGTAGTAGAGGGGTAGGGGGAGGTAGAGGGGTAGAAGAGGGTTAGTAGAGGGGTAGAAGAGGGGTAAAGGGGTAGAAGAGGGGTAAAGGGGTAGAAGAGGGGTAGAGGGGTAGAAGAGGGGTAGAGGGGTAGAAGAGGGGTAGAGGGGTAGAAGAGAGGTAGAGGGGTAGAAGAGAGGTAGAGGGGTAGAAGAGAGGTAGAGGGGTAGAAGAGAGGTAGAGGGGTAGAAGAGAGGTAGAGGGGTAGAAGAGAGGTAGAGGGGTAGAAGAGAGGTAGAGGGGTAGAAGAGAGGTAGAGGGGTAGAAGAGGGGTAGAGGGGTAGAAGAGGGGTAGAGGGGTAGAAGAGGGGTAGAGGGGTAGAGGGGTAGAAGAGAGGTAGAGGGGTAGAAGAGAGGTAGAGGGGTAGAAGATGAGTAGAGGGGTGGTAGAGGGTTAGAAGAGAGGTAGAGGGGTAATAAAGGGGTAGAGGGTTAGAAGAGGGGTAGAGGGTTAGAGGGGTAGTAGAGGGGTAGAAGGTTAGAGCATTACATGTGTGGTAGAGGGCTAGAGGGGTCGTAGAAGAGGGGTTGAAGAGGGGTAGAGGGGTAGTAGAGGGGTAGAAGGTGGGAAGGGGAGTAATACATTAGAAACAAGCATTGGCATAGCCAATAGGTCTCACCTTTGGCCTTTGGAACCTTATAAGTGCTTAGCCATGCAACAGTTGATGTTGTTGTACCAAGGATATTGTGCTGCATAACTAAACACTTATAAGGTCCCAAAGGCGAGACCTATTGGCTATGACAATGCTTTCTTTTTTTTTTTTAAAGGACAAGCAGTGCTATCAGGCTCTGGCTGCCACTTAGTCCACCGCAGGGTAGAAGACGGATAGACGAGGGGTAGAAGAGGGGTAGAAGAGGGGTAGAACAGGGGTAGAAGAGGGGTAGAAGAGGGGTACAGGGGTAGAGGGGTAGTGGGGTAGAAGGGTAGAGGGGTAGAGGGGTGGTAGAGGGGTTGAAGAGGGGTAGAGGGGTAGAAGAGGGGTAGAAGGGTAGAAGAGGGGTAGATGAGGGGTAAAAGAGGGGTAAAAGAGGGGTAGAGGGGTAGTAGAGGGGTAGGGGGAGGTAGAGGGGTAGAAGAGGGTTAGTAGAGGGGTAGAAGAGGGGTAAAGGGGTAGAAGAGGGGTAAAGGGGTAGAAGAGGGGTAGAGGGGTAGAAGAGGGGTAGAGGGGTAGAAGAGGGGTAGAGGGGTAGAAGAGAGGTAGAGGGGTAGAAGAGAGGTAGAGGGGTAGAAGAGAGGTAGAGGGGTAGAAGAGAGGTAGAGGGGTAGAAGAGAGGTAGAGGGGTAGAAGAGAGGTAGAGGGGTAGAAGAGAGGTAGAGGGGTAGAAGAGAGGTAGAGGGGTAGAAGAGGGGTAGAGGGGTAGAAGAGGGGTAGAGGGGTAGAAGAGGGGTAGAGGGGTAGAGGGGTAGAAGAGAGGTAGAGGGGTAGAAGAGAGGTAGAGGGGTAGAAGATGAGTAGAGGGGTGGTAGAGGGTTAGAAGAGAGGTAGAGGGGTAATAAAGGGGTAGAGGGTTAGAAGAGGGGTAGAGGGTTAGAGGGGTAGTAGAGGGGTAGAAGGTTAGAGCATTACATGTGTGGTAGAGGGCTAGAGGGGTCGTAGAAGAGGGGTTGAAGAGGGGTAGAGGGGTAGTAGAGGGGTAGAAGCGAGTTAGGGGTAGAAGAGGGATAGAGGGGTAGAGCGGTGGTAGAAGGGTAGTAGAGGGGAAGTAGGGGTAGAGGAGGGGTAGTAGAGGGGTAGTGCAGTGGTGCTAAATATTTATCACAGCAGCAATACACTGGGAATGTCCTGCAAGGGTTTTATTTTATATACAATTACATCACTTTAGTAATGTCTCAGAATATATAAATATATGCAAAGAAAGAAAGTCAAAAAGTAACCAAGCTTGCCAATAGGTCTGGTCTTTATACATTTGTACAGGTTCTATGTTGAATGCATTGACAAACACCGCACGTGCAGGTGCTCATTTGCCTATAGGCACGGCCCAGATGTGCACTTGAATGCACATGTACACATAATCGGACCGCACACGTAGCAGCAAATGCAGACGCAGGTGGATGTTGGTTGGAAAAATGCTTAAAATCATGGCTGTGAAGTGCAGTAGAGGGATTGACAGCTGGCTGGGGGTGTATGCGATGTTGGGTGGAAGGATGTGTAGATAGAAGAGCGTTGATGCATTGCTGGGTGGATAAAAGAGTGAGTGAATAGATGTATGCTTGGGTCTCGGTGGATAAATGAGTGTTTGCTTGTTAGTGGATGGATATATGCTTGCGTGGGTTGATGGAAATATGTGGGTGAGTGGATGAATGTACGAGTATTTAGAAGTAAGAATAGACCGGCACTTTCTAAAATTTTGTTTAATTGATATTGGTTAAGCAGATCAGCCCAAAGATAGATTAATGAAGTGTTTAAAAAATGTATACGACATTGGAATCTTGCGCAAAGCTCTATTAGACAAAGTCTGTGGTGTGTTACTGATGAAAAGGATTTTTTTTAATTTAACTACATCCAAACTTTCCTCGATGGAATCTACGCAATATCCACATTGTAAGCCAAGAGGCCACACACTGTCATTAAATAAACATAAGACCACGTACTGCCAGGAACGCAAAACGCGGTTTCCAAGAGAAATGTAGAAGCATAGCTAGAATTCCTTCATCCAAACCAGAGAGAATATAGAACAAGCGGGAGTTGTGTGCGCGCGCGATAAAGAAAAAAAAAAAAAGAATGCAAGTGGTGCGCGCGACGGCAAAAGTGAAAGCAGGCTGGCGAGCGATGTGCGCGCACCATGACGAGAGGGGAAAGCCAGATGGCGCCTCTGCTAGTCATTGTGTGTGTAACCGCACCCTCTATGCCAGCCAAAAAGCTGTGGTCGGCTTTTTAAAGCCCACACACTAAATATCTCACCAGAGCAGCGCATGCGCTGGCTCAGGCGAGACCTAAAAATGAAGCAAAGCTGGAGTAAGCTGTTTAAAAAGAGAGGAGTAAAGTTGGAGAAGGAATAGGGGGTTCGTTAAAAAAAAAACTTGGAATAAAGCTCGAGGTGCAGTAGTGGGTTTGAAAAGAGTAAAGTAGGAGTAAGGGGGTGGTAAAAAAATGGGGTAAAGCAAAGGGGGTAAGGGGTTTGAAAAAAGGAAGTAAATTAGGAGTAAGTGGGTTGTAAAAAGGGAGTTACAGTAGAAAATGGAGTAAGGGATTTATAATAAAGTGGGAGAGGAGGAACTCAAGGGGCATGGAAGACAAGAAAAGGGATCTTGGACCAAAAAAAAAAAAAAAAAAAAAAAAAAAAAAAAAATCGAGGTTAAAGGGGGACCCCCTCTACCCCTCCCAAAACACACAGAATGAAAATGAAACATGAAGAAAGAAAAGGTTCTTCAAAAATGGCTTTTGGCGAACCTGGTGAGAGCCATTCTGAAATAAAATTTGTGTGGGTCGACAAAATAATTTGTCGACGCAATTTTGTTCATGTTTGATTTTCATCAAAATCACATACAACCAAACAAAACACACAAAACTACTGGCTCCCCTTCACAATCGTATGGGACAATAAAAGCCGAGAGATGCTTGAAAAGTTAAATTAATGGGAAGGAATGTGACGCAGAGAAAGGACGCAGAAGACGAAAGACTGGGCAAAGAATTGTCCCAGCTGCAAAAAAAAAAAGGTCCCACGAAGAATACAGTGGTGATTCAAATTGAACACAGATAGTTGGCGGACTATACTCTAGCTATCGATTGGGTCTCCCAAAACGGCATTGAAAAAACTCACCTTTCACAACAACCAACCTGGGCGAATTAGGTTGAGTCCTAGATGCATTAATTCGGCCTTGTTGCATGCTATGACTAAAACACATCCTGGAGACTCCTTCAGAATGGTGGAATTCTACAAGCTATAAAATAGTTTTAAAAATGTAAGATGTCGGGCATGTAAAGACATAAACCATTCTAATAAAAAACAAATACTCCGATATTTTGGCTGTGCTGTAAAGCCACAAATATTTCCAATTCAATAACAACAGTTGATGGACAGAATGCAGAACAATGTCATACATTCACCCCAGTACAGAGATCTGGGCCTAAATCCATCGTTTTTTTGCTCACCATGCCATTCCAGTTTGAACCCAGCCATATGCAAATCAGTCTTGACCCTGTGCCTCATGGGAACAGTCCAGCCCGAACTGCCAAGCCAGGTCCTCCCTGGACTGGAACCAAGCATCCTAGGACCGGTTTCGGGGTTTCACCCCTCTTCAGCCAGGATAGCTTGATTCCAGTGGCATGGAGAGCACGGGACTCACGTCGGAGTATACCCGTCCCACTCGGGGTGACAAATGCAATAACAACAGTTGATGGACAGAATGCAGAACAATGTCATACATTCACCCCAGTACAGAGATGATGGATTAAACCCAGATCAGTTGACTGGGGGTGAGTGTTTGATTAGCTCAAACGCTCTGTCCATCATCCCCTTTCGCTTTGTTTGTCCTAAGTTGGCAGGGTATGCCCAGACGTGGGTCCCTTGCTCACTTTGTCACTGGATTCAAGATAGCCTGGCTGATGAGGGTTATGAACCCGAAACAGGTCCCAGGATGCTTGTTTCCGGTCCAGGGAAGACATGGCTTGGCAGTTTGGGCTGGACTGTTCCCATGAGGCACAGGGTCAGACTGATTTGCATATGGCCATGTCTGAACTGGGGTGGTGGAGTGAGCTAAAGAATGATGATGGATTAAACCCAGATCAGTTGACTGGGTGTGAGTGTTTGATTGGCTCATCATCCCCTTTGGTATCACAAATATTTCCAAAGCAACAGGCTGAAACTTCTTTTCATCCAGCAGGACCTGCCTAATGCAATAGTATTGAACTCGTCCTATACAGTAAAAACAGCAGCATAAATTCGAAACAAGACTGACAAAGCCAGTAGGTCTGTGTTTAAAGTGCTAACACAGGCTGCACTAGCTTATTAGAGCAAGACGCACAGGAGGGAGCCAGTAGGAGCGTGAAGAGTGCCATAGTTGTTATGCAGTCCCTCATGGGGTTCAATTCATGCACCTGAGTGAAGGTGGAAGGATACAGCCAATAAACAGCATTCGGTGAGAGACGGAAGACAATGTCTCAAGCCAATGGCTGGAGAGAGACTTGTGGAAGAAAGCCAATCGTTGAAAAAGGTGGACCCCAAGTCCACTTCATTTATGTAGTTAGGAATAGGTCTGTTTGACAACTGGGCTGTCAAAAACCAGACGTGAAAGTGCAATTGCAAACAATGTGCACACTGAAAGAATCTCTCAGCATTAGATCTCCGGAGCTAAACAAGACTAAAAATTGTCTGTGAAAATGAGCTCTTCAGAAGCTCCAAAGCAGATTCCTTCAGCAGCAGCCCGTTTGTACGGGATGAGGGGCCACGCACCCCACCTTTTTCCAGGCAAGAAGTGTGTCTGTCAGGCTGAGCAAAGGTCAGCCTGACAGACACTCTTCTGGTTTAGGTGAGACAGCCAGGAGCTAAATATGCACAAGCTCCCAGCTGCCTGAACTGAACTTTGCCAGGCTGAGGATTTCACAGCCCTGTGGGAGTGACCTCCTCAGGCTGGCAAAAAAAGCCTCAAAGCCCTACCCCTCCTGACGAGGGGGAGAGTCGCCAAATGTCTTGGTCATGGGCGCTTCAGTTTTAAACCTTGAAGTGCCCAGGGACGAGTGTCAATCAGTGACACATCGTCCTGGGGTGGGGTGGAGTCAGCTCTTTCACTGACCCCATCTCACTCTATGATGAGGTTGGGACTGGGCCCGCCAACAAGGGAAGGCAGCAGTCCCAACCCTCCTGGGACCTCCGCGGCTTTCCTCTGAGAGATGCAGTTAAAGTAGGCTTTGTGTGTTTTTTTGTTTGTGCGTGCGTGAATGTATGTGTATTTGCTACTCAGTGTTGTGAATGGGTGTGTGCGCGCGTGTGTGAATGCATGGATGTGAGTGATGTGTATATGTGCGTGTTTGCCCCCCTCACAGGTAAAATTACCGGCTTACACTGGATTCCATATGAATGGTCACCCACAGCAGAGTTCTGGAGTAGACTCTAGAACGTTTTGATGAAAGATCTCTAAAACTATAGCACCCTGCCTGCTCTCTGTCTATCGAGATTGGCCAAATAAACTCCAGACTCGGGTGCACCTTCCTCGTTTCGCCCTGGCAGCTACAAAAAGTAGTATAGCCTAGGGAGGGTGGTGGTCTACTCACCATTTAGACAGGAGTGGCTTCTATCTCATACTGCAATGAAAAGATTTGGTCAATTATACACCACACCCTTGTCAAGATCCTGGAGACAAGGAGTACATTCTGCATCGTTCTTGACAAAATAAATGACTAAAGAGCAGATGTAAAAAGGCAGCTGACCATCATTATAAGGAGAAAGAGAAGAAAGAGACACTGGAACTACTTACTTACATTACTAACTATATACAGGGATGTACATTTAGGGTGTATTAGGGGTATTCCAATTTCTTTGCCACAGATAACAAGTAAGGACAGAACAGAAAGTGGCCTTTCCACAACTGGTTTAGGCATGAAGTTCAAAACCCCCAGCGCAATCTCACCGGAGCGGGAAAAGAAAGTATTCTGCTCTTGGATTTCGCCAACTACACCGCCAGTAGCTCTTCTGGACACTTGACATTTCTGACGCATCTTTTTCCATTTGGTGATCTTCTTTCTCATGAATTCTAATCTGCACAAAATATTTTTCCACTGAGGTTTGTCTACAGACCCTTACGCTGTGCTGTATAATTTGACGTTTTCCCATTCGTTCAGCAATTTCCCCCCTTCGGAATGGTCCAGCCGCAAAGAGGCTGAGGCTCTTGTGTCACAGCTGATGGGATATGAAATACCGACGGAAAAATTATCCTCTCCCTCCCTCTTGGAGGAATGCGCTCAAATTGGGGAAAGGAGACGTGCTGTCCCACTGTTAGTTTTTCATTTAATTCAGTAATATACCAGTGCTAATCAGAAATAATGAGAAAGAGCCCACAGAAGCAGAACTAATACAGTGTACAACATTGAGCACGCAACAAAACCCCATCTGCTCCTCTTGCACAGTCTAGAGGCACCCTGAAGGCAGTTCTCGTCTCACCTGGTAGGTGGCATGGGAGTGTATTGCACCCTCTTCCACTGAGTGCACCAGCCCCTGCGCTTGTTCACAATGAAGTGTGCACTTAATAATTTGACCGATGAATCGGATAAGTATAATCTTAACAGAAATGTACTGTAGTAAGAGCGTGAAGAAAACACCTGGATGTAAAATGCAGAGGGCTACGACAACACTGGCCTCATCGAAGTAGTCAGACAGCCCGCTTGTCAGCCTAAGTTGAGGGCTAGGGAACTGACATCCCATCCTACGTGAAACCACACTTAGCGGGTGATGGGGCTGTACCATCAGTTCTCTATAAGATTTCCTCAACAAACCAATGCCCATTTCCCTTCACAAGCCATGGTACATATGGGAACAACAAGCCCCCCAGCTCTAAGCCTCAAACTCCCACCTCAGCTGTGAGCCACAGGTGAATAGCGGTGAAGGTTTGTAGGAGATGCTGACTGCGACACTGTTGGAAGGGGATGATAAGGCGATCTTCTGTCTGCAAGAAACCCCCTCTTGCATTGTGGTGAGGGAAGGCGGTGTGTTTCCCACCATGCACAGGCACCTTTATACCAGACTAGATTGTCGTAAAGAGGATAGCATGATTTGCAATTCTTTTACACCCGGATTCTGTAGACCATCATACATTCCTACCGCCTTCCCGCTCTTATCACCCATACTTTTCTCCCATCCTGCCTTTCCTCTCTTGTTCCCATCTTCCTTCCCGGCACACGGTGAGAAATGTTCACCAACACAATCTTCATCGCCCGATCCGGTGAGATGGTATTTCTTTGGATTGTTCGATATTTTTGAGAGAAGCTGGTCTACTATTGTTAACATGCTGTGACGCTATGTAGAGTTGACAAACCAATGATCCAACAGTATACAACCCTAATCCTTGATCAGCAACAGCTCAGAGGGAAGAGGGAAGACTCTACGTTTCCCCACACTCACAGCAGAGCATCAAAGTCATATATTTGACAAAGCAAAGCTTCTCTCTACACCACTCAGTTTGTTTCAAACTCGGGTCTGCCATGCCCCCCTGAGCCAAATATTTAGGAGGTGGGCCCCCTCATACTTTAATGGGGTGAATGAAGCCGATGGTTAGGAGGTTTACGAAATCATCAGCATTGAGAAATGCACTAGGGGACAAGCACCATCCAGGCCGCCTCATCAAAAAGGCATCCAGAATGCCTCTGCAAAGGGCTATCCTCACCCTTCTGTACAAAAATCCTGCACTTAGAGTACATTTCCACCCAAAATCAAAGCGCAAAGCTTTCATCTAGAAACCTCTACAAAGCCACATCCAGACCCTCTGCAATCTACCTCACACCCTCTGATACTTACAACCCAGACCCCAACTGCTAAGACCTAACCAGGTCCACTTCTACAAAGCACTATTCACACATCTTTATTACCTCATGCAGAACCCTTTTTTAAAAACTCCATTCAGGCCTATTGTTAAAAGTCCCATACAAAAAGCCCTCTGTTGCGGGTGAATAAAACAAGGCAGCAGTAGGCCCCTTTCGTGTACACAGGTTAGTCCCAGGCTGATTACCCGACAGCCGTGACTGGCCTCTAAACCCAAACATTTCCTCTCCTCCTCCAACTCACCCACAGCTCAGCTCTATCACGCTGGGGCCAAATCATTGGTGGGGAGAATGGATTGTTGGTGCATGATGGTAGAGGGCGAGAGGGAGATGGGACTAAAATGACCGGTATTTAAGTGGCGTTAAAAACAGTGCCTCCCAGAATCCAACAGATGATTAAAAGTTGTTTAAAGGGGAGTGAAGTGAGAGGGGTGATGCGGTTTGCATGATCATCATAGACAGTTTCTTGTCCTCCTCTGAAGGTTAGTTCCCTGGGCCAAGCTTGCCCATGCCACAGGCAGGCCCTGCTAGTCAGGCTCCTCCCCAAAAGCTCACATCGAGTACCTCCTTACTGAGATCCCCATCCACTCTCCCATTTGTAAATCTCCATCCACACCGGTGAAAAATTTGAAGCATCTCATATTTTTGAAAGACCAGTTCAGTTTCCCTCTTTGCATGCCTGTACACCTTTAAAAATATCCAGTCCTGAAACGCTTAATATATATATGCCCTTTTGAATTTCCCACCCAGATCCTGTTGCAAAGTGTTATCCAGTCCCCTCCTTTCAAGCCATAGATAGTTTCCCCATTTCAAAGCCATAAGTGCTAAGTTTTCCAGGTCCATGCAAAACTAGCCGGCTCCGGTCTAGGTTTTCCATCTGCTTTCCCAGATTTGTAGGACTGGTTTTATAGTAAACCGAAAGCGAGTACAATCCCAGAATGCAAAGAAAAAATACAGGGAAGTTACAGGTGTGTAGCCATCAGTGGTGCAGCAGGTGCAGTGACAACTGGGCCCAGAAGCCTCAGGAGCCCATTACACTCTTATTATTGCAGGTTTGATTACAAACACAGCAGCCGAGGCGCTGAAGGGATTATTTTCCTTACTTGGCTAAGGGCCCCTGGGGTCCTTGCTACACCACTGACCAGTTACCATGCATAGAGTTGGGAAACCTGACAAGGCTTCCAAGCACCCTGCAGATCACCCATTAAACAAGCATTGGCATAGCCAATAGGTCTCGCCTTTGGAACCTTAGAAGTGTTTAGCCATGCAACAGTTGCATAACTAAATACTTATAAGGTCCCAAAAGCGAGACCTATTGGCTATGCCAAGCGGCCGTGAAAGTAATCGCGATCAAACATCAAAGCGGCGGCGAAAGTGAAAGTAATCGCGGCGCGCGCGCCCGCGCATTTGCACTGTAGCTCTAGGCTGGCCTGGTAGCACTTTTTGGAGCCCTCTCAAAAAGTCTCGCCAGACCAGCGCACGAGCTGGGTCAGGCGAGACCTAAAAAACGACATTTACAGCCATAAAGAATAATTTCCAGACAATCAATATCCAGAGCTGCCACCCTTCCCCTCCCCCTTTCAGTCCATTCAGACTGCGGCTCTCAGAACATTAACACAGTGGCAAAATCCCCCACAGTGTATATGTCATTTCTGCAAATCAGACTGAAAAGTCTGCAGAGAGCTACAAAACTATTACTAAGTGCTTTCAGAGAACAATGCTTCAACATCCCTGCCCACCCTCCCTTCCTTGCTGAGTTTCTGTAGATTTGTCTGCAATGGGCATTCAGGAGCAAGCCACATGCAGTAGAAGCCCCACTTCCTTTCAAAACAACCCCAAAAAACCTCAACATTAACAGGAAAAAAAAAAACACCAATTAAACCTGCACGTACGTTTCAATTTTGTGGGACTCAAATGCCATTGGGAGCGTGGACTCACGCCCCCTTCAGCTGACTCCACGGCACCCAGTTTGAAGACCACTGCTCTAGATAGATATAAAAAAATATTTCCAGTTCAGCCAAATACACATGTGGATAACGCAGGGAACATATCTTCTAAAAGCTAGCTTGTGTAGCCTTGAGTTTCATCACCCTCCCTTTCCTTCCGTATCTGCCAACAACTCTCACTTTGATTATTTACTAGACTTCCTGATCTACCTTTTTCTACATGTGTGATGAAACTTACCTTGTGATTTCATAGGTTTATGGTCTACGATAGCACCTTCGGCAGAGGACTGGCTCTCTTCTAGAGTTGTGTGTTCTGTATTTGGTTGCAAGGCAACACCACCTGTAGGATTACGGCAGGTGTGAGAAAGGTTTCTTGCGACTAACCCGTTCAATTGCTTCTCAAACTGAGGCCTCGCAGATTGTACCTTACACATGAAGCTAGAAAAGAGTTCAGCCGAATCATTAGAATTCTGTTCAGATGAACCCCTTGGTGGAAGGTTTGAGGCTTGTGCTGGTCCATCTTAGGTGGCAGACGTGGACATCTCAGTGGGAAGACTCAGATCAGCACTACCCAATGCTCCTAAAGTCTACGCATTATTGAAACGGAGACAGGAGGAACTACATCTTGTTCGGGAGAGCCAGTAATGCATTGAGATCCATGCTCATGTCAAAAAGCAGTAACAAACCATCAAAGCTTTAGTGGAGCGCAGAGGTCACATCATATCCACTTGTGTGTTAATTTATATACCTCCACCAAATGTGCAGAACCACATCCCATTATGTACTACTTTGAGAATAAGGACACACGAACAAACCATGGGGGATAACGATCTCACCAGACCGGATATCGGGTGCAACAGCAGAATTCCAATGTCACTTGTGCAGTTTTATGGGCCTTCTAGAAGCTCAGCCCATAGTCTTCTTTCAACACCAAAACAAGACCCGAGAAATATTTTTACAGAAGATATGCTTTCGCTTTTCTCCTGAAAAAGTGCAGAAGCTTCTTAAAACAATAATCAAATTATTCATAAGCCTACTACTCCTGGTACTGATGGCCCTCCATTGTACTTTTTCATACCTTTATTATATATTTTTTAACATGGTTACAGGGATACAGGTTATACAACATCTGAGTGATTTCATCATTTCAAACATATTTTGCATTCATCAATAAGTCTAGGTAACAGCGTAGGGTTATACTACAAGGGTGATTGCATCATATATAATAAGGTCCTTTCTCAATTAATCAAGCATTTATGTTTGATATTTTTTTAGAAGCAAAGAATGCCATTAGCAAATAATTCTAACGTGTGTTTACTATTGTCTATATTGATGCATTTTATAGTCGGGTTGTGCAGTATTCTTTGGACCAGAGATGCCACCAATGGTGCAAATATTAGGGTGAGGCACGCTTGTTGTTGAAATGTTAGTGGAATAATCCTTATTCACCCTATTTTAATGTATAGCTGGACTGGATAAATGTTTTGTTTTCATCAATGAGCCTAGTCATGTTTAAATTAGCACGTTAATTAAATATTGCCAGTCAACCCCTCAAAGGTCTTCTCAGCATCACGAGAGAGTGGGACCACTGTCTTATGTTCTCCTTTCTGCCGGGTCGATTTGCGTAGCCACCAGTCTCATACTGTCACCTGTGTGGCGACCTTTTATGAATCACGATTGTTGGAATGATCTCAGTTTAGGGCAAACAGCATGCACTCTGGAAACCAAATTTGATGTACACAGTTTGACTTCACAATAAAAGATCGCAATGCGTCTGTACAAACTACAGGACATTTGGTCTTGGTCTGGTTTCAACGTTAAGACTCAAGTGAGATTCAAGCGTAGTGTTGGTCACTATGCCACTGGTTAAGATGTGATTGAAAACCTCTGCGGGCAGGTCAGCCATTATATCCATGTAAGATGGATACCGAGAAACCAGCTACTCTCCGTCCCTTCCCGCCCTGTATTTGTTTTATAGACGCTCTGACCTCAAAAGAAATTTAATTTTCAAGAGATTCAAACTGTTTCTGGCGTGTGAATGGATTCTCATCGGCCAGATAGTCCTCTTGGGTATATGGGTCTAATTATGGTTTCCACATGTTTGATATACAAGAGTTTTCTAGCTACATCTTTCATGAGTAGCTGCTCCAGTTCCCCCCAAACTTTTCTTAAATTCCTTTAGGTACGCCTGGGGCCACCTAACTTATGATGTAATTCCAGCTCTTGAAGTGACAGCTTACAGTTTTTGCTGTATGCCACAGTTAACTTCCCCATCATTCTATTACTTCCCTTATCCTTTTCCTTCGCACTGGATCACATAAAGCAATTTCATTAACCATCCAAGGTTTTGTATGGGGTTTCTGTGGTGATTGGGTGAGGAGGTACTTGGGGTTTTACCAAATCACAGCAAGATCTGACAGTGCTGTTACCCCTGTTTAAGACTTCAATAAGTAAAAAGAAATCTATTCGCATATATGATTTTCTATACTCTGAAAAATTTGAAATCTTTTTCACCCTCATGCTGTTGCCTCCAAACGTCTAGAAGGTTCAGGCCCTCGATGCCCTGCAGCAACTATGGCCGGGCCTTGGGATAAGCCTCAATCAGAGGAGAGCTATCTTCCACGGAGTGTAGCATCGCATTAAAATCCCCATAAAAAATGTAGCTACCGTTTGCGAACTGTGCTGCTTTGGGAAAGAATCTTTCCTTCTCTTCATTGGGAATGTATCATGAAATGAGTATCACGTGCGATCGGTCCACTATGGCTTTTGTTCCTACAGATCTGTCTTTTATATCTGCGTAGTTTGTGTCTACGGTAGATTCAAGGCCATATCAAAGTAGAATGGCCACGCCTTCTGTTGTAGTATTGTTGATCAAATAAAACTGAGGGGAACCAGTTTTAGTGTAAACGTGGCATGCCTTTCATAAGGAAATGGGTTTCTTGCAGGAAAGCTAGATCTATCTCTAATTATCAGATAGTGCAGCACGACTCTTCGCTTGATTGGGAAGTTAATGTCCTATATGTTCAGGGATACTTTTGTTAATGGGTTCATCGGTTGTATTGTCTTGGTGGTCTGCATCTCGACCCACCCTGGTGGGCGTTCTGCACATTTTTACCTTTGGAAAGTTTATGCTGAGCTTTAATGTGTCATCATCCACACCCTTCCTTTTTCCTTCAGGACATTCCCATTCATTCTCATGCTAATAACTCCACCCCCTGCTCCTTCTAGTTATTGGAATCCATGATCAAAACTCTAAAATAAAATTACATAAAAACAATTGTAAATACTTTAGTGGTTGCATATAAAATCTTAGCTAGATTACCAGTATGACTGTGGCAGTCGACACAGTCCTCATAAGAGTGAAGGGGCTGGCTCAGAGGTATTGTTGATGGTCCCAGCCTCCATTCCCCCCAAAGCAGAAGTGCTCACTTGAAGTCTCTGGTTTCCAGCCAATGTACTGAACCAGTTTCAAGCAGGCCAGGAGCCATGCGGGTAAACAAACGCAGATATCACTGCGAGGTGAGTCATATTGGGGTGTGTTCAAATAGTTCTTTTTGTTCTGGCGATTTCATGTATCTGGTAATTTCAAAGCCAACACTGCCAAAACTGCAATAGTATGTTAATCGTCATGCGAAGTCATGGATCACTCTTGGTTTTTTTGTTGGTGTCGCAGTCGCTGCTTCTCTTTGCTTTTTAGGTCAGTCACCCACCACAGAGGTCTCTTGCAGTGGATGGTTCTTTGTCTGCTGGTGACTGTGTATTGGTGACAAGGTCTAGTATTCCTTTTGCCACTTTCCCTTCTCCAACCGCTTGTTCTTTCTCTTGCATCGTAAATTGAAGGCAGATTGAATAGTCCGGTCTATTGAGAATTATCTCAATTCTCAGATGTGAGCTGATGTCCATGAATTTCCTTTACTTAGCTAGAAGGAGGCAACATCTTGAAAAAACAGAATACGGTTTGTGGGTCATTGACAGGAGTCGTGTGCTCTCATTAGCACATCTGGAGCCAGGTTCTCCTGCAGTTGAAACACTGAGTACATCCTATGAGTGTAATCTAGAGGAATAGTTTAACCCTCTAGTGTCTGAAGGAGATGGGCAAACAAAGACAACATATGAGCCTCAGAGACTACATTAGCAAATTCCTTGTTTACGCCCTGAAGCGTAACACTGTTTCACCTAGAATCATTTTCAATGTCATCAATCCTTTCCAGCAGGTCAGCCAATCTCACCCTTTGCTCATTCTCTTTTGTACAAGGCTATTCTCCAAGTGCTCCAGCCTTGTTTCCACTTTCTGAAGCGACTGATCCACATCAGAGAGCACTTTGTTAAACTTTTGACGAGAGGTGGAGAGGAGAGGTCTTTCCTAAATTCATCAGAGTATATGGCTATCCTCTTTTACAGTGGCGCTCAGAGGTCAAGGTTATTGTGTTCAGGAACTTGTAAGGGTCTAAAAGATCTCAGTGCCATTGTGTGAATGTGTTTGGTTGGTTGTCTGGGAGTGAAGCATATCTTTTAAATACATATTATTTATAGCACTCACTATCTTAACTGAGCCTGTTTCTGAGCACTCCCAATGTTTACAGATAAGAAACTACAGAGCTAAGGGGATTGTGAACCCTAGGTTTCTATTTCAATCCAGCTCAATCACAAAATGTTTTTTGTACACTTGACTCACCATAGGTAGCGATTGCAAGCAGGGAAGGCTTACCCCAGGGAACAGTGGAGGGATAGAGACTCGGATACAGGATAACACAGTATCGTCAAATCTATGACACTTCCTGACATTATGGGCTTCATTCAGAGAGAAGTATGGAATGAAGCCCTCAAAATAATTTCACAACTCACTGTCCAAACCATATACATCCTTCGCTTCCCCTTACGTCCAACCCTCTCTAACCCTCAGGTCCCCAATTGCTGGCATCAATGCAACCCTTGGTCATGCCACAGACCATTCTTTTTGGCCACAGTGAAAATGTTCATGAATATCCCTGGGCTATACCGAGAAACAGCTTCACATTTTTATAGAGGGTAAAGCTGGAAGTACAGATTTAACAGCAATTTGGGATTGATTTAAAGCCAGTGAATTAAGATGATGCCCTATATTTGGCATTTTGGAATCCAACGCTAAACACAAGGAACTCATGCACTTACTGATCAAGTATCAGGCACTCAATCTTAGCTTGCTCTGCACTCGCATTAGGCCAGCAAGGTCCTCTGAGCACAAGCCAATAGCCCTGTGCCTTTAAGCCCAAATGCTGGTTTCAACAACAAACATAAGCTGCGTGGAACAATCTTCAGGCACCTTGGGCTGAAGCTTTCAAACAAAATCAATATGCATGGTGTACAACAGCCTTAAAGATTAGGGAAGTCACAGGAAAAACCAAGATCCAGTTTATTAGACAACAGTGGCAATGTCCT
This sequence comes from Triturus cristatus, assembly GCF_964204655.1. Taxonomy (NCBI): domain Eukaryota; kingdom Metazoa; phylum Chordata; class Amphibia; order Caudata; family Salamandridae; genus Triturus; species Triturus cristatus. The sequence continues at coordinate 1,360,711,861 of NC_140590.1, forward strand.
CCAAGATCTAAAGGCGTCCTACCAAATATGGTAAGCTCAGTCTGGGTCCTTTGAGAATACATTTGTGGAGTACTTGGTTGACTTCTCACATACTGGGTTAGAAATCAGACAGCAAGAGACTTTAAGCTAGCTGATCAGCCAGGAGGAACTACATGGACAACGCGGAGCAAACTTCCAGGCAATAAAGCAACGGAAGACTAGATTTGAGCCAAAATCTGCAAGTCATTCTGTAAATATTAGAACGCTATCACCACAAAGAAAAAAAGGACAAGGGTTCTATTCTGTTATCCTCCATTTGCCCAATCTTGCTGTCCAATGCAGACAAAAGAAGGTCAAAATCTTGGCTAGCAGGCTTACTCCTGTATTTGACAATCTGTTTTCGTCCAAGCAGTACAGATTTATCCGAGGTCAAAAGTGTAGGTCACTTGTTTCCTGTGTCTTGGAAATCAATAAAAGAAATTTAAACAAAAAAAGTGTAGGTCACACTGATCCAGCTGTTACTTATTCGGATATAGCCATTACGAAGGGCTTGTCTTCACTATATGGCAAAGGCTTTTAAAAATGACTCACTTGCGTTTTTTTATGAGGAATGCTACAGAAATAAAAGTTTCATCCATTAGTCCGTCATCCAATGAAATATCACAATAAGAAGTCTGTTGCAATTTTAACAATCAAAATATTACTGACAAAACCTCGCTGTGACAAGAATCCCCGCTATCTCCCTCCTTCTGCATTGCATGGATTGATTGCCACATCACAAAAAGTAAGGAGATCTGCCCACGTGTGTCAATGCAACATACGTATCGCTTCATGGAATTTGCCAGCCTTACTGCAGTAACCACCACAGATGTTTCAAAAACCATAGAGGCTATGTCTAAATATTTGTTATGAGATGTTTCCCTTCTTCTTCGTGGGTTTTGTTATTATTATGAAGTAAACTTATGGCTATGGAAATAAAAAATAAAAAAATTAAAAATCCATGGAGACACAACAGTGGATTCTCTACTATTTGCTATTCATTCTGAATACAACCTGAATATTAAACCCCAAACCCTCACAGATGAACCTGCTACCGCCCCTGCCGTCCCCCAAATTCCATTATTCTCATTCTAGCAAATACAACATATCTAGGAGTTTTTCACATTCATTCAGTTCTGACTTCCTCAGTTATAAACACCACTCTACGCTTAACTTGGGGGGGGCGGGTGGGGAAATCTTCCCTTTGCCTGCTGTAAATGGTAATCTTGGTCAAAATATCCATTTTGATCTTTTTAACTCTTTAGAGCTATAACTTGCTATGTGACTGCGTAAATTTTGAAACCAGCCAAACCTAATTTCTCCCATTTCATCTGGTGCATCAAAAATCCACGCAGAGCTTATAAATGGATACTGCGATCCATGGACAATGGAGCATTAGCTCACCACATCCGCTCTTATTTTTTGAGCTTCAACGGGTAGAAGGATTACCCAGACATAACTTGTTTTTTCATTGGACACAATAACCCAGAAATTAATTTTTGAATATCCAGATAGATGAAGACAGATTAACTACTATCACCTGCATTGTTGCAAGAAGGTAAGGCTTAAGAGACTATATTGTACAATATTAGGCATGACATTTGTCATTCGTGTGGAGCTCTTCAATGTTGCAGTTGCTCTCCTATATTGAAAATGAACTGCTATCGCATCACAGACACTACTTCCACTTTGAGGGGAGTGTGGTATATACACTCACTTAATTGATTGGATTTAATGACAATCTGCTTTGATGATCTCCTGTTCTCATTTGGCATGTCTAGGGCACACCATTTCAAACATCACTCACTAACACCCTGCGCAATGTCTCACCTACCTAGTGGTAGGCCTGATGTCTTGATATAAAGCCACTCAATACAAGGTCACTACTTGATTTTACAGGCGAAATAACCAACCAAACAAACTTAAATGAAAAGTGGGCAGTGGACTTGGGTGAAATAAGCTTGTCAATCGTGTTGGCTAAACTATTAACATATGCAGGTTTGTCTTTAAATTGGTGACCCGATAATTGCAGCATTTCCAAACAGAGGCTAGAGAGCTACTATAGGCTTACGAAACGTCGAAACGTTTTTTCCACTTGGGGAATCGCAATATTCCGCTAAACAATTAAAAAACTAATTCTTCAACAATAATGACGCCACAAATATCCCAAGCAGGTTTTTATTAATATGCATCATTTACTAACAAGTAGCTTGAAAGTAGCAGTGCATCACCTGTTTAGATTACCTGGAAACATTAGCCATTCCTAAATCTAGGAATCACTAGGACTACGCCCCATAAGTAAGATATATATATATATATATATATATATATATATATATATATAGATAGATAGATAGATATATACACATATCTCAAAGACGATACAGCAGGGATGCTTATCTTATGCTTTTAGTTTCAGAAAAGGGTACACTTAGTCAAATATCTGACTAGCTAATATGCTTTTCTAGAAGAAGTGTTTTTCTTTAACCCTCTTCTCTTTGGTACAATTCTGCCTTTGAGTCATTTCACCTGGCTTACATACTTTACGTTTTGGTCTACGTGTTGCTGCCTTACATCATATTTATTTTTCAATAAAAAAAGGTTCCATTCTGAAAGAGGCAACCTTATAGCATGCTATTGTTTGTTGAGCACATGGCCACAATTAAGTGCCATCCCACATGCCTCTGTGTACACAAATATCCTTTGAAGTTACATTGTCAAATTAGGGGAAGAGGTCTCCGTCGTCACATATCGATTCCTTTCTTGTTGTCAGACGGGTATGAAAGGTAACATCTCACAAGAGACTGGCATCCCCTCGTTCTCCCTGAACATAGGCCACCTTTATATGATATGCAAAAAGAATACAAAAATATCTGGCAGTTCGGGCTGGACTGTTCCCATTGTTGCGGTGTTAAGAGCGAATTGCATATGGCGTGGCTCGAACTGAGGGGGCAAGGGTGCAAAATAACTACGGGCTGGGAGCCGGGTCCTAGTAATACTCAGTGGCTGAGATTAATTCAAGCATTCCATCCATCACTTTTTGTATTCCATTATATGATGTTTTTTTAGGTCTCGCCTGAGCCAGCGCATGCGCTGGTCTGGCGAGACTTATTGAGAGGGCTCCAAAAAGTGCTACCAGGCCAGCCTAGAGCTACAGCGCATGTGCGCGGGCGCGTGCGCGGGCGCGTGCGCCGTGCTTTATCGCGATTACTTTCACCGCCGCTTTGATGTTTGATCGTGATCGCGATCACTTTCGCGGCCGCACGGCCGCTTTGCATAGCCAATAGGTCTCGCTTTTGGGACCTTATAAGTATTTAGTTATGCAACTGTTGCATAGCTAAACACTTATAAGGTCCCAAAGGCGAGGTCTATTGGCTATGCCAATACTTGTCTAATTAGAGTCCCATTATCCACCTCACCTTTCTCACAAAGTCATTTCCGGAGAATCACTGAAAAAGATAACCTAGGTCTTCTGGTCCTCTGCTTGACCTCCCGGCTCAACTTTTAGATAGAAATGTATCAGGATATCAGTAACCCAGAAATGAGTCATGCCACAGCACGTCAAACCATGTGAGAGGTCTCTTAGAACTTAGCACACTTTGATGGACTCTAGCGCTGGTCAAAACTACAAGTAGCAAATGACTCCATGCAATTCCGCGGTCTTCAAAATTTTACATGCCAAGCCACCTCTTGAATCAAATACTTTTGTTGGGCACACCAATCTATATTATCATTTTTCACAAGTATCAAAATATTAACTGTTGCAAGAAAACGGCAACACTATAGCGAGGCGTGAGTGCATTTTGAGAAACGTAGAAAACTGCTCTTCTATAGCACTTTTTATTTAGCTTAGTAAATGTAAGGCAAATAAAACATTTGAAGTTTGAACAAAGGAGGCACGTTGAAAGAACATTCCAAAACCTTTATTCTGTGTTGCTTTTTCTCTTACAAATCATCCAGCATATGCAATTAAAAGTAAATTATAAGTGAGGGTGCCAAACCATCTTATAGGTGAGGTGCGGTACCCCCCAATTGGAAGCCCTCTGGCTTAAGTTAAACCCAGCCAAAGCAATGGGCCACAAATACACTGGCAGTTCCACCGCTCAATTAGTCCATGTCATGGTTAAGCAAGCCAAGTTTACTGAAGCTCTAGGTTTCCAGCTCAACTTTTTTCAATATTTGTTGGCCATGGCCTTGATTAACTGCTTTGTTACTGCAAACAAGGATTTCATGAATAGTGACAGTGCAGTTAAACTCCTCACTATAAGAGTATGGCTGGAGATTTTTAATACTATCCTTTGTTCCATGCAGGCTGAGTTACTTGCTCACACCCTTTCACTCTTCCAGTCCCAGCTACACGTTGTCTTTATGTGGCTGCGTTAGTTTTTCCCACAGTGGGACTGCTTGCTATGTTTGAGCTCATCAGCATTGTTTTTTACACCATTTGTGGCCAACCAACTTAAGTGTTTTTGTCTTCTTGCAGGGTAGATCTTATTCCTGCTGTTGTAGCGCTACTGGTGCCCATTTACTTTGTCTCACTTTATCTCCTAACACTACACCTCGGATTCCTTTATTTGGCCCTCCGATGGATCTTGAATATTTCCGAGAGAGGTCAGATATAGGGGATCCAATCCAGTTATTCAATGAGGACCAGGAACTGGTATCTGTCCTACAAACTTGTAAATATATATATCTCAGAACCAAGGTACTGAAGTACAGAATTATCACAGCTAGACCAAATCTCCTGAAGAAATTCAGTCGCACTAGACTTATGCAGACCAATAATTCAGTTAGGACTATGCAGATTAATAACATTAGAATCGGCTGTCCAGAGAACGTGTCTGACAAAGGAAAGCCAATAGAGTCCGCAAAGAAACGAATGATGAGTCTCTCAGTCCACAAAAGAGCAAGATATCCCCCATCTCTCCTTCGCACAATGTACAATATAATCCTCAAGTTCCGGGTTGACCCCTCCTGGGTCACCTCATCTGGTCAGACCACTCAGTCCACTGGTCAGCTCGTATAGGGCGATTGTCATGCAGTATAAAGAAGACACATATTATAGCAAAAAGATGGTGATCATCGCGTAAGTTGTCAAATCATCCAGCATGTATAACTTCTAAACAATAGTCTTTTAACAAAGACACATGAGTGAGTTCAAGAAGACAGTTTCTCACAGCAGATGCTCCCAAAGTAACAAAGTTGTTGCACGCAGTCCTAGTACACGCATGGGAACTTTCCCTGTGAAACATAGCTTCATGCTACATTGTAAAACTGTAAGTTTACAAAGCCTTTCCATGAGAAAAGAATCAAGCAAAGTAAGGAAAATGCAGGTCTAAATTGAATTTAGCTCATGAAATACAGAATATAAAATAAAGGAAATAAACACTGCGCTATAGAGTCGGAACCTCCCTCGTCTCTTTCTCTTCGACTTATTTGCACTCATAAAGCATTAAGTTCCATTGTAATTAGCACATTTAACTATGACATATTACACATTTTCAAATTACCAATCTGTAGAAATCATTTCTAAACATAAAACAATAATATTGTTTCTGGTAATTCTCATTAGTATATGAATATTATTCTTTAAATGTTTCGAAGCATTTAGTCTTAATATAGACGTGCAACAACCTTTTCTCTTTTCTCATTTGGTGCATATTTTCAGGTAGGAAAACATGGAGTTTACAAATGAAACTCTACAAGTGGTGCTACGGCAGGGTCTGACACTTCTTACTGCATTCACGCCATTTCATATGTGATACTTATTTGTAATAACAATTTTAAAATCTCACTGAACTGCATGCTATGACAGCGTCTGGCACTACACCAGCTGTGGTTTTTTTATACGTTTTATCAATTTGCAATGGCTTTAATTAGCTGAGCATTAATAAACTTGAAACTACAAATTAAACCTTTAAATATTACACATAAATCTCTGAACCATAGACTTAATTCTTCACACACAATTATTTTGATAAAAATTGTTAGAAATCTTGTAACACCTAAACACATTACATTTACTTTTGCTTGATACGCACAGAATGAGCAACTGAAGCAAGTTAAATTCTAAACCAATGTTACTTAATGTATATACTGCCATCTAACCTACAAATCGTCTGCATGCTTTGACGATGCACTATGTCTTTTCATGATCTGTTTTTTCATGATTCTTCAACGTATAGTTAGCACAATTTGTGCACGTTTGTCATTTTTCTCTCAGATGTGTCAAAATCGGTTTAATAGGTCAGCTAAAGGGATGCAGCCATGTATCTGCTTCATCACTGCTTTCACCTCACGCTGTAATCCAAGTTTAGGGTTTCATCCATTTTGTCTCTTTGTGCACAATACAAGCCTCCTCAGCCACTTTTCTTAATTCATTCCTTGCCATTACCATCTCCAAGCTGGTCCTGGTGTCAATTATTTCTTTCCTATTACAGGTTGCTTCCTACTAGCAGTTCTTGTATTTGGATTCATCGAGTAGTACTTCTGCATCACCACAGAAGGATAGCAGTGATCACACCAGAATCCTACAAGTGACTAAGAGTTTTCTGTTTGCTCTTCCCCGGCAGTGCTGCAGATTTTCTCAAACTCTCGTATCTCATGAATATAACTTGGTCGATGCACACTAAACCAAGCACTCATGATTAGTAAATCTCAGCATCATAGTGCCTTACTATGTGCACTCAGTGAATCTTTCCAGGTGCAAGCCCTTCACAGGGAACCAAGCTTTCACTTTTTAATCCGATCAAAGATATTCTCCAGTCGGTCCTGATCTTGTCAAAAATGTAGTTATCCCGATCTCTACACAGGTACCCACCAGCAAGGTTGCAACACTTTACAGTTGTAGTTTGGAACCAGACAATCATCATCCAGCTAAATCTAATGAGAGAAAAATCTGAGATCATGATGGTAGGTATCACTGGTATGGTATGCATGAGGAGCTCAGGAAGGCCTACTATTGGCTCGTTCTAATATGGACACACTTCCGGAATGCTGATATTGATTGAGTGGTCGCAAGTTTAACCACGATCCCTCCTAATCTGCTATCTTGCACTGGCTTGCAGTCAGAGCCAGGGTACGCTTTAGTAGCCAATCTCTGAAACAAGGCTGATACCATATCAGCTGCAGAGAGACAATTGTGGAGAAAAATACGTTTTACAACAGTTGCAGCAATGGAATAATGAAGGGACAAGTGTTCAGTGTGCTTGTCCCTTTTTTGTAGAACCATATCCACTTCAACTTTTTGTTTAATTTTAACCTTTTGTCTTTCTCAAAGTAATTAAAATCATGTTTCGGTGTAGGTCTTTTAACCTTGCCGTCTTTTGTCAATTAAACCATGTGGTGTAAAAGAAAAGTAGAAATAAGCCTCCATCAGCAGTCTTGTCGCAATCCTTTTGCGATAGTTGTGTAGATTTTTTTCTTTGACTTTGATCCTTCCCTCCATTTCTGATGTTCTTTGCGCACACTGTGTGACACCCTCACTTTCGGGTCTGATCCGACTGCGTCAGAAGCACTGACACAAGCGCCAATATAAACGTTGTATTCCACTCAAAACGGAGTCATCACGCCAGGGGTTGATATAACATAAGGTGTATTTGTAAAGTGCACGTTCACCCCCAAAGGGGCATCTTGGCGCTGAATAACAGAGGTTTATTTCCATATGTGCAGTTACACAGCACCAGAACTCTACTGAAATAGCCTAGGGCTTCAACTGTACGAGCTTTCGAGGCCTCGAGTTCTGAAATCCAGCAGGAGAAAGGTCTGTGGACGTCTTAAGGGTCTGCATTGGGGATGAGAAGGTCGACCTCCTCACTGCAGAGGGTTTGATGGCGCCAGGTGTACACCAGGCCTTTGATGGAAAGCCGCGGTGGCCATTTTGAAGCCACGCAGTTTGTTTATTTGGTAGTCCTGTAAGAAGCAAGTAGCCGTGTTCTGGATGAGCTCCAGACACGTGCAGGTGCTGTCACCAATCTGTGCTTTGGGTGATTGGCGTTACAGAGTGTGGTGGCCCGCCAGGTGGGAACTCCACAAAGCAGGTCAAAAGCGCACAGAGGGGACGGCACCTCGGGGCGAAGGCATCTCTCTTGATCCCCTGAACAGTCGACCGCAAACGCCGTTTTTTGTCTTCCCTTCAGAGGTCCGGTTTCATCCTTACCTTTGAAAGTAAAGGCTCGTAAAAAACACACAATGAATTACACGTCTTCGGGACACAGCCTCGCTTCCATTCCAGCCTCATTCCTCACGAGTCCAGACACGAGGCTCCCCGAGCGTGTTTGGCGGAGCCCAGCTGTTCCAGGCGTGGGATGGGAAACCGGTCCGGGCAGCAAGGCGAGAAGGGTCCGCTTCCCACACACTTCTTTCATCCCTCGGCGAGGACGGCTTAGAGCGGAGAAGCTGCGGCTCCGGCCGGCGCTCTTAAGGCAAACCCTCGTTAAGGCGCGCTAAAGAAGCGAAGTAACTGGATTACTGAAAGCTCTGGAGCTGAAAGGAAAAACCAGCGCACTGAATACTGCTTGCGAGAGAGGAGGAACTACGGACCGATTACAAAATGTCTGTCTTACTGAAGAGATGGCGCGCAAACAACGCGGGCACTGGAACCTCTTCCCCTCTTTCAAACACAGCCTGGAAACAAAAAAGAGATCGGTATGCTTGTAATCTCGCAGATGGCTTATAAATAAACACAGAGAATATTTCAGTACCAATACCACACTATAATTCTAGTTTTGTCCATATTTACTAATTAGAACATGTTTGCAAAAGGCAAGTTGGAGTTCACTGTTTGGGAGCGGACAAGCCCAATAGAGAACTAAATCTGTCATTAACCTTCATTGAAAGAAGTGCGAATGTAGAGCTGCAGCAGTATTTTTGCACTTTGCATTGGGGCCACGTTGGATTTTTTAGGTCTCGTCTGGCGTTAGCAGCGCGCATGCGCTGCTCTCGGCCAGGACGAGGGCCTTTTGGAACCAAAGCGTGCACGCGGGGAAACAGAAGAGACAGAAGATGTGCATGCGGGGATTGGATGCTTTACTGGTGGCGTGATACACTGGGGACTTTTTTTTTGCGGCCAGTAAAGGCAGTCGCCGCGCTTGATTTTGGGTGTATCATGGTCTTGTACTTCTTGAGGGTTGTGTCTCACGGAGTCAGTGGGACCCGGTAAGCATGGGATGAAGCCTCTGACTTTTGGGGTGTAATGGCCCCTTCTGTGAGCTGGTAGCCATCTGTGGCGGGTCAGTCTGTTACAGTAAAACCCAGCGCCTCCATTGTCATTTTTGTACAGGTGGCAGTATTGGTCTCTCTGTACACTTTGTGGACACTAGTTGTGCACCGGCGTGTTTTCGTCTCCTCCTAAGAGATTGATTGGTCGTACTTGCGGAAGGTCAGAGGAAGTCAGGAGGGACGAGAGAGTGAGTCACTGTCTCTCACTGACGGTCAGTGTGAGTCAAGGACACTGCACGACTGGCCGCAGGGCACTGGGCTCTGTCGTGGTAAAGAGCAACCCCTAGCGGACACTGATTCAGCCTGTGGGTGCGGGTGGGGCAGAGTGTATACCTAAGGGCCCGAATTCGGCGCTCTCTCTGATCTGGGCCACCAACCACCTCAGTCACTTCCTTCCACTGAGGTAAGATAACACTTCGGTTGATGCTCTTACTGCAGAGATACGAAGGTCCAGATTAAAGCTTGGATGGGCTACCTGCGGCCTAGCAGCTAGAGCTGCCCACTTTGGAGCTGCGAACCAGGTTAGAATCCCAGCCCCAACTCATCAGCCTGTGATTCTGGGCAAATCACTTAACTTCTCCCGTTCTGGTTCTGATGGAAGGCGCTGTAACACCGTTAGGCCAAGTCCACGTTATATAAAGCTGCAAACATAAATACATGAAACTCCTGCCAGGATGACTAATGCACGCCCTCAAACTGTGCAATAATAACCTGTTTTAATTGAGAGATTAGATTTCTGGACAGTATGTATCCAGACTCTCTCCATCCCTTTCAAAAATAGCCGGCAAAACAAATTCAAAGGTAAATTTGGTGCACGTTGCTCAACAAACGCCAATGCTATAATCCGCAGCATAACATACCCCTCACTCTGATGACAAGGGCGTGGGAGAAGCAAAGGGCACCCTCCTACTCTGAGCTCTTCAGTGTGTGAGAGGCGCTGTGCAACAGATGATGTCACAGAGAAGACACAACCCCCTAAAACAATACTTCTCGTATAATTTTCAGAATGCAATGGACCTGGATGAGGTCACTACAAGGAAGGATTTCTGAATCTTATTCTAGAGGTAAGATCAGTGCCTTAAATGGGCCGGTACTGTCCGATACAGAGTACCGGCACTTTTTTATTTTGGGAGTGAGAGTACCTGCACTTCTCAAGACAAATGCTATACTTTTAATTGGAGAGTACATGCACTTCTGCTACAGAGTACCCGCACTTCTATTTTCCCATTTCAAGCACTGGGTAAGATGCCTTCACCCAGAGTGCCCCTTCTGGTGAACTGCCTGCTATCGAGTGGGTATATAATCTGTATTGTTATGGGTTATTAATACTTCCCTATTAAACATTCAGAGGCAATACGGCACCTAAACTGTAGAGATACTGGCAGGCAATGTGAAGGCTTGTACAAATACTAGGTAGCAATGCTGCAGCCTGTGGAAATGCATGGTACCTGAGAAACACTAGGAAGTAATTCTGTACCCCGCAGGGAGAAATAGTGGTACCTGTAGAAACACTAGAAAGTAATGGTACATGTAGAAATACAAGGAGGCGACAGTGCAGCATACATGAAGAATGACGGTAATACTTCCACTTGCAGAAATACTGTGAGGTAATGCTGGAGCCTGTGGAAATCAATGCTACCAGTAGAAAAACTAGAAAGTAATGGAACATGAGAAACACAAGGAACTAATGGTTCCCGTAGAAACACTAGGAAGTAATATCACCTATAGAAACACTAGGAAGTAATGGCACCTGTAGAAAAAACAAGCATTGAAAATGCAATAGGTCTCGCCTTTTATTAAGTTAAAGCCATTTGCTTTGCTATACCATACCATTAGCAAAGCAAATAGTTTTAACTTAATCAAAGGCGAGACCTAGTGCATTTTCAATGCTTGTTTTGTAATCCTGGGAATCTCGCTTGTAAAATAATAGGGCACTAAATATTTCGTGAAAAATACACACTCGGACACCCAAACTAGATACAAGGGCATGATTTGGGAGAGGTTCTCTCAGCTCGAGTGGTTTTCTTGAGAGCATGGGATAGACAGAATACTGGATAATCATCTAGGCCAATTAACGAAGTGGCTGCGATTTTGCAGAGCATCTGCCTTTCTGCAGAACAAAAAGAAAAGAGAACATGGCAGCCCTTATCTGACCAGCAGGACTCGTAGGAAATATATTTCGACTGTGAAGAGCTGCACTAGGGAGCCAGGCTCTGTGGTCACTGTACAGTTTGCATGCTTTTCCAAGGAGAAGGGGCGAGTTTTTAGAAGTCTAAGGCCCAAGTGTTTTTCAAAGTTTTAGCTGCCAGTACAGAAAGGGGTGTTGGGGTGTGACACCCCCAAATAAATGTATTATTGGCTTGGTAATAGGGGAAGGTCTACTTTGTCAGATTATCTCGCTGTGCACCAAGAATAAAAGACAAAACACTGACCTTTTATGTAAAATAGGAGACGGGGGGGGGGGGCAGACAGACAGACAGACACACACACACACACACACACACACACACACAAACACACACACACACACACGATAACCTGGAATCAATATCAGCTTCCCAACTTGTCCACATTGTGTGATCTTAGGCCAAATTTTAATTTCACAGAGCCTCCTTTTTCTTTATTATCACATATGAGAGCACTTTAAATACTCGAGTTCAGGGAGTTTGCTGTACAAGCCCCTCTTATAATTTAATAGACTATAATTTTGCTCCATCTATAAGAATCTAGATAGCGTTTACAGGACAACTGACTTGCCTCTTAGTTCACTAATGGCATGGTCGTAGGGGGAGAAGCCAATAACGTTTCTAAGTTCATATTTAAAACTATCACATTTAATAAATGTCTATGAAGTGATATAATCTGATGTACTAAACTGAAACACTTCTGTATGTTAAAGAAAAAATTGTTTTGAATTTTGACTAGGCTATATGATATTTTTACATTATGTCGGTTACATGATTACATGCCAAACTTTTTAATGGCTTGGCTAGTACTTGGACTCTAACAGCCAAGCCAGACCCTTGACAGCCCTGACTTGGCTAATCTATACATTTCTGGCACACCCACCTCTACATGCAAGTTGAGCTTAGTAAAAGAGGCCGTCAGTCACTTGATACAATTATTTGTCAAAGGCTAAGATTGGAAACGTGGCACCCTGCCTAAAGGCACCAATTTGACAACTCTATCATCAAAGCTTTTCATAGCAGAGGTGAGTGCATGCAATGAAAATACATTTAAAATAAGCAGGGACTTCAGGCTGTCATGATGTAGGCAACCCTAGTCATGAGTTCCCAGGAAAACTACCAGCCCCTATGGAACGGACCAGGGCGTACACTCAGGGGGTTGTTTCGGATGCAACACTCCCCAAATGCATTCTCGACTTGGTAGTTTGGTCAGGGTGCTCTGAGCCAGGTTTGTTATGTTTGTGTCGTTTTTTCTCATCTTTCTCATTACACTAAGAAATTTTAACTTGTTCATGTTTCTGGAGCGGAAACTTAGACATACATAGTGGCTGGTTTGCCCCCCCCCAAAAAGAAAAGATCAGCACAACTAGAAGTAATGTCTGAATGGGTGCAAATGTACCACTTTTTGGAATTCACAAGCATCGGCAGCAATAGAGTTGGAAAGCTGAACCAGTCTCTGGTATCCCGGCATATTAATGACAAACACCCAAAAGGTGATGCAATGGATGCTCGCAAATAGTCTAACCAGCGTCGACTGCTCTGGGTAGCATTGCAACCCATCGTTCTTCACCCACTGTGCCACTCTAGACAGAGGCCCCCCTAATGCAAATCAGTACGGATCCTGTCCCTCATGGAAACTGCCCATCCTGGTCATCTCACCCCTCAACCCTGCAGCCCACTGTCTTTTTAGTTGGGAAATTTGAGATTCACACCGCCCGAATCTCACTGACTAAGCTATGCCCCTGTTAACAAGTTGCCCGAAGGAGTAATTTGCTTTCATTCACTCAAAAGTTCTTGCCTCAACTGGCAAGTGTTTGTCTCCTGTTGGTCAGTAATCCTAAACTGCCTATATTCTACCAACTACAAGAAAGTTAAGCACTTGTGAGGGGTTAGATGATGTGCCATTGTAACACTGATGGCATGTCTACAGGGATGACTGATCAAACGGAGTTATTGGTAAGAAAGGGATGGGAGGAGGTAGGAGAGGGTGTGGGATTGAAAGATATTTCCATTTTTGTAAACCAGACAATATTTGTTGTGGGTTACATTTGATTATAAAAATCCAGCGACTCAATGATGTTTCGAAACTCGAAAATCTAATAAAAATGTAATTGGAAGAAAAAACAAACACGCATGTGACGGGGGAATTTGTGCAGTTATTCAACCAAACTATGCAAACAAGAGCCAGCCTCTTCCCATGGGTGGGACTCCCTTACGGCATTATCTACAAAACATGGCACTGCTTTTGACCAACGACGGCCTATGCTATGTTATTTGGATTTTTCAAGCTTGCATATTACCCAACCTGTGGGTATTCTGGCACTGAGAGGTTTACTGGATTGCTTAGAGTACTATAATCACTAGGGTTTAGAACAACCAGGTTCTGAGTTTTTACATGATATCTAAAATGCTGCTGGTGGAGCGAAGTATGAAATAACTTTTTGCAGGCTTTCGCAGACCGGCACAAGGAAAGATGCGTGGTGTATCGGCTTCATGAAGCGTGGATGTTAGATGAAGTTCACCTGGCTTATGAAAAGTGATTGTTTTGTTGAGGTAGTAAGGCCCAGGGTTATGGAGAGCTCTGCATGTATAACACAAGAGCTTGAAAAGAGTGCAAATATGAACAGGGGGCCAGTGAAGAGTTTGAAGGTGGTTGGAGACCAAGATGCGCTTGAGAAGGTTCCACACAAGGAAGGCGGCCATGTTTTGCACAACAAAGTCTACTGAATAAGTGTGCAGAAATTCCTACTTAAGGAGCACCATCATAATTCAAACCGCTGGTGATGAGGGACCTAGTGATAATTTTGCGGGTGTTGATGGGTAACCAGGTAAAGACTTTTCTAAGCATTTTTAGAATGCCGAAGCAATATGCTGAAACCACAGTTGCCTGATCGCCAATCAAGAGATCTCTATGTAGGATGATCCCCAGATTTCTGACAGAGTTTACGGGCTGATGTGTAGGACCCAGCTCCTTGGACCACCAAACATTTGACCAGCGCACTCTGTTTTTCCAAACAGGAACACCTCTGTCTTATTGCTATGGAGTTTGAGAAAATTCTGGCTCATCTTGCTGGTGAATTCAAGCATGCTGAGGTTGAAACTGGACTGGGTTATTTGGATGTCTTCTGATATCTGCATACAAGATGACATCACAACCATAAGATTTCACAATACCAGCCAGAGGGTCCAGGTATGTATTAGAAAGAGTGGAATACAGGGAGGAGCCTTGTGGCATGCCACATGAGATTTTCAAGATGTTGATTTGAAACAGAGAGGGGAGAAAGGAAACACGGAAGCCAATTGAAGGGCATTCAGACAGATGCCGAAGTCGTGAAGGCGTAGGAGCAGAAAGTGACACTGTTCGAACGCTGCTGAGAAATAAGGTAGGATCAGGGTCACCAATGCTTCCTGTTCTGCAATGTGACATAGGTTGTCAATGGCTGCAAAGAAGTCCATTTCGGTGATAAGCCTATCAGAAACAAACTGGGATGTGTCCAGCAGTTGGTTGGTCTCCAGATAATCTAATATCAGTCCACTATTCTTTTTTTCTAACAAATTCGCTGGGAAAGGCAGTTGAGAGATAGGTAAGAGGTTGGAAAGAGGTTTCTTCAAGGGGAGCTTGGCATGGTTTCAATCTGTATGGTAGGTAGCAGAGTAAAAGGGTGAGGTTGAAGAGGATGGTGAGGGAAGGACCTACAAAATCAGGGACTATAGATCAGATGTGACGAAGGCAGGGATCACCAGTTGATGCAAATGTAACTACTCGTGGCCTACTTTTTAATCAGCACAAAAAAAAATGGACGGACGGAATGCTAAACAAATCAAACATTCACCTCCAGAAAGATAGATTTAACTCATATCTCTTGACTGGTGGTGAATGTTTGATATTTTCAGCATTCCATCTGTCATTTGTTTGCGCAGCTTTTTTCGCTTTAAGTGGGATGGGTATGCCCAGACGTGGGTCCCTTGCTCGCTGTACCTCTAGATTTAAGCTAACCTGGCTGATGAGGGGTGCTATCCCAAAACCGGCCCACGGATGCTTGTTTTTGTCCAGATGGAACCTGGCTGGACTGTTCCCATGAGGAGCAGGGTCAAGGCTGATTTGCATATGGCCGGGTCCAAACTGGGGTGGCATGTTGAGGAAAAGAACAATAGATTTAACCAAGATGTCGACTGGGGCTGAATGTTTGATTTGTTCAGAACTCCATCCATCATTTGTTTGCGCAGCATTACTTTTTAATCAGTCCACTAAAGTGACAAAGGACGCATAGCAAGAATTTAATAAAGTTGGTGCTTTGGAAGCCGTAGCCAACAAGCTCTTGCAGTGGTACAAGAGTGGACACACAAGTACTGGCCTGAAGGCCTCCTTGCTGACTAGATCACCAAATGACATTTGCTTCTGCATTCCCTAGCAGATCCTTTCGCAGGAGGCTCACTCCTGCATCACTGGAAGTAAAGTTACATCAATGCCATGTCAAGCCACCCATAAAGCAGATCCTGAATAATAATATCTTTGATCAACAATACTATTCAAATTATTGGTAGTTAAAACAGAAATTAGTTTAAGCTTGAAAGGGAGAACAACGATAAAACACCAGGAATGTAAAGGAAAGTACAAGCATTATTTTCTATTCTGACCGCAGGCCAGAACTCATGCAAATGAAAACTCACATTGTTGAACTGAATTGCAGAACATGAGCCTCGAGTACCATCTTTTGGGAAGACAGAATTTCTCCACCGCCGTAAGCAGCTAGTCCCTGGTATAAAGCCAGCAGCAGCCGAAAAGACGCTTGCAAGAGGAGTTCCTCACCTGACTAACCAAAGTGAAGCTTTGCATTGGCCCTCTCTGGCCACCCCTTCCACTGCATCATGGCAGATGTGTTTCAAGGCTGAAGGCGGTTCTCCAGCTCAACCCTTTGGGCCATTATCACAAAGAAACACCAAAGCAGTGGTTGCGTCAGTATTAAAGACCCTCCAGACACCCAGTATCACAACCATGCAGATATAAGGACGTATCGATTTGTACTCAAGTAATAAACAAGAGAAATATGAATGACAAGAAAACGGGTACCGACATATGAAATGAGTAACAACAGAAACAGCCAAAGCGCCAGCAAGCAGACTGGTTGCAATAGGCATGGCTGCCCCTGAACACTCTCAGAGGAATGATTCCAACAACAGAATAATGAAAAAAGCAAAAACAAAACTGCACCAGCCTTGTGATCGCAGTGGCCATCTGATGAAGGCGTGTGAAGGTTTGATGCTCCATTGAACATAGACAGTGATCCGCAAGTCTACCACCAAAACCGAACGATCTAAACCACAAAGAACTTCATTCATGAAACCAGAGGAAACAATCTCTTCAAATCAGGAACGAGCAAACGGGAGAAAACTCTGAAGGAGACGAAGACACAAGTGCACAGCAGACCTCAGATCCACCCTCTCTCAGCACGACCGGCCACAATTTCAGGGTATCGGGACTTTTGCCGCCTTCTGCACTGCCCCAGTCTGCAGAGCAGCAGGAGACAGAAGAATTTTTTATTTCCACTTATGACATAGAAACTGCAGAAGACCAGCAGAAACATCGACCATTCACCAGGGACTTATCTGCAGCCGCTCTGTTATTTACAAACCAGAATGTTAATAAAAGAATGGCTGTTTTTGACACTCGCAGCCATGTACATAGCGCTACGCCTAGGCGGACGCCAAAGCCATCGCCCTGGTGGTGGGGTTGGCGGTGAAACAGCTTCAGCCAGGCTGCTGATCACCAGATCAAGAGAGGAACCGAAGGCCTACTTAATTTTGGGGGCTGTATTTACTTTAAAAAAAATAAAGCACTAGTGACAAACATCTCTCAAATAGATGCAACAGTCACAGGGGCATTTTACCTGCGTGGTTATCAGTATGATGAAAGGAGCTGGTGGGCTTCGAAGAAAAGGAAGCATGCTAGGGACAAAAGGAATGTAATAGAAACGCTACAAAAAGACAACAGGTAAAAGAAAAGAAAATACAATCCAAATGGCATGAACACAAAGATTCATTTCCCAGTAAAATGTGCCAACTTCCCCTGAATGATGCTTCAACACCCGAGCGACAAAAACATATGAAAGGCAGTTCTGCGTAGATGAGAATTTGGGGTTGTGAATTTAGGGAAAACAATCCATTTAAAGGCCAAACCTATAAACCTACAGGAATATCAATTTCAGCAGCAAAGAAGTCTCTATCCGTGACGCATGGCAATATGAACAGGAGGGATGCCAGTATTTCTGACAACCAAGTAATAGCATGTATAAACACCAGGGATTACCTGCTCAGAGAACCTTAGCTGGGATCAAGGCACCTGCGCCGTGGCAAGCAGCCTACTCTCGCATTAGAGAGAATTAGACGGCTCAGCGAAGGCAAGGCCGTACTGGCCGTACCGGGCATCCAGTATTTCCCCGGGAGGCTGGAAGGCCGCTTTTGTAGCAGTGCAGCAGTTTTAAAAGCACTGCCGGAGTTCCTTGTGTATCCAACAGATTTCAGGCAACAATGTAAGTGGCAAGATAACTCTGGAGAAGAATGTAGCGGCTGATCAGAGATTTGTCTAGTGGCAACTTGGACTCCTCTGAGGTAGCCCAGGGTGGGGGGTGAATATTCATGCCTCAAAGAGCATGTGATATATAGATCACAGAACAGTATTTTATGTGCACAGTTCAGTGGGTTCTGGACCCATACAATATCGGTGTTCCGTATGGAAGAGGGGTTGCTGAAAAGAGACGGCCTACCAATTTTGTTAATTCGGTTTGGATATAATCAAACCAGGGGAATTTCAAGCCTCTGTCATTTGTGAGGCAGTCAATAATGTCTCGATTTAATGAAGCATGGGGATTAACCCAGACGGAACACCCTAGGAGCAAGGGGGCGAGCTTGAAAGCATCACAGCATACTCCATCCCAAAGCTTGATAGCATCACAGCATACTCCAGCCCAAAGCTTGATAGCATCACAGCATACTCCATCCCGAAGCTTGATAGCATCACAGCATACTCCAGCCCAAAGCTTGACAGCATGATAGCATCACAGCATACTCCAGCCCAAAGCTTGATAGCATGATAGCATCACAGCATACTCCATCCCAAACTCCTGATGGACTATTAAGGTGGAGTCTCCTGAGCGCCTAGTTTTGTTCCACCTGGAGGGGGCTGGTGTTCGCATAACCCCGGAGTCCAGCCCCATAAGTAAGGATCGGGAGGCATTTCCTCTTATAAAGTTCCAATAAAGGGGCTACAGGCTTTTCATGAATACTTTAAGCCAGGTTGAAGATGCAGCCCACCAAGCTAACTAATTTCTGCCTCACCTTAGCAATGCTCAGTCCCCAATTAGACCTGGCATCCAGGACTACCCCTAAACATGAAAACTTTGTAATCGGAGACAGGTTGACCATTCAGAACAAGCCAGGCATTCTATTGTTTCTGGGCTTACATACCATGATAAATGTATTTGCGTGACTGCTAACCAAACCTTAAATCCCTAGAAAAAAATACAATCCTGAAGTAAAACGTTCAGACCATTGGGAGGTCTGGATAATAAAACTGCAGAAGAGGTGCCTTGAGACCTACCAAAACAATGTGAAGTCAACTAAGATGGTAGAATATTTCAAAGCAAAGTGCTGCCCAGAACACTCGCATTCTATGCCCAGGCAGGGCTACATCTTCTACCTCTAGGCAGCAGATGCCAAAAGCACCACATAGACAGAAACACAACCCATATTTGCAGTTAGGGATAGAAAGAACATTCAATGTACGCTGAGCTACCGAGAAAAAACAAAAAAGGACCTGAAATTAGAACCAAGAATACCTCTGAGCTTTATGCATTTTAATTCACATCGAAAACAAGATTTGATGATATCATACAAAACATTTTTCAGAGATAAGCTATCTGCAAAAAAAATACCAAAAATATATATTTTTTTTAAAAACAGAGAGGTGGGTATTCTCACCCATCAATGGCTTTTAATTATAGCTGGGCTGGGTGCTTGTGAGTGCATAAACAAGATTTACATGGGTTTATTTTTTAACTAAAATCAAATTTCCAAGTAGCAACTAGACACACTTACCCTCAAAATGCCGATCTGCATTTAAAATCAAATAAAATATAGGTTACAAGCAGACAACATTAAGAAGCAAACAACATATTTCATACTTAAATAACGCACCTGTGATTTGAAAACGTTACTAGTCCACTTTAAAGGATTAGATAGAATAATTATTTTGAGTTTTATATAGCACTACCTAGACCCGAAGGTATCAGAGAGCTTTACATGTTATGTGAGAACGTTTACAAAAAGTGCATGAGGGAGTCATAAGAGCCATAAGTGAACAATGCAGCATTAAGTGGTTATAAAGTAACACAAGTAGGCATTGAGGAATGGCATCGGGGACAGAATAGGGGACTGAAAGAGTTATGTGTCCGTCTTGAAGTAACTAGTCAAAGAGTGATACGCAGAACAGCTTGTGCGCGTGTTGAAGTAGTTGTTGAGTAGAAATTGAAGGTCCAGTGGACATGGCCTGTTAAAGCCTTTGCCGCGGCACGAATTCCGCCGCGGCGCTGGGGGGGGGTTTGGGGTCAGCGCGGCGCCGCCATGCTCATGACGGAACCACTCCGTCATGAGTCACGGGCGAGCTGTGCTCATGACGGAGTGGTTCCGTCACGACTCCGCCCACTTGCATTGTTCGCCCGCACAGGCGGGGAATCAGTGCCGCGTGGGCGGAGCGGCCGCCAACGGCCGCAGCATGACGGAACCACTCCATCATGAGCACACGGCGCCCGTGGCTCATGACGGAGTGGTTCCGTCATGAGCAGGGAAGGGGTTAAAAAACAGCAAGAATACAACAGACAGACATCTTCGGAGCATGCAGCAAGCGCATTCTGGCATCGACCATGTTAACAGTCCCCTAAAAACACTTTTAAAAAGCAAACATTTAAAAAAAACATTTTGTTAGCCTTAAAACACCTTCTTGCCATGCACAATCTCCCATTCTGACTCATAAGTGTCCTAGCCTCCTTCACCTTTATGAGATCGTCATGTCCTATCAGTGTTTTAGAACCATCATGTTCCCTAAATATTATTACTTAAGTCCTACTTTTATCAGGAATGATAAGTATTTTCCTTCTATGTCCCCTCTGACCGCTTCTGCGGGACCAGACTGGTCTGAATCCTGATCACCTGCAGACTAGTAACACGCCTTATCCCTCTGCATGGTACCCTCAGCCACAGCTGCTGTTTCTGCCGCAAACACATCACCCCAGATAACACTGCTGACTATCAGACACAGCACCCCAGATCACACTGCTGAGTATCAGACACAACACCCCAGCTCACACTGATGACTATTAGACACAGCACTCCAGCTCACACTGCTATTAGACACAGCACTCCAGCTCACACTGATGACTATTAGACACAACACCCCAGCTCACACTGCTGACTAATAGACACAGCACTCCAGCTCACACTGATGACTAATAGACACAGCACTCCAGCTCACACTGATGACTATTAGACACAACACCTCAGCTCACACTGATGACTATTAGACACAACACCCCAGCTCACACTATCCGACACAACACCCCAGCTCACACTGATGACTATTAGACACAGCACTCCAGCTCACACTGCTAACTATTAGACACAGCACTCCAGCTCACACTGAGGACTATTAGACACAACACCCCAGCTCACACTGATGACTATTAGACAACACCCCAGCTCACACTGATGACTATTAGACACAACACCCCAGCTCACACTGCTGACTATTAGACACAGCACTCCAGCTCACACTGCTGACAGACACAACACCCTAGCTCACACTGCTGACTATTAGACACAGCACTCCAGCTCACACTGATGACTAATAGACACATCACCCAAGCTCACACTGATGACTATCAGACACAGCACTCCAGCTCACACTGCTGACTATCAGACACATTACCCAAGCTCACACTGATGACAATTAGACACAGCACTCCAGCTCACACTGCTATTAGACACAGCACTCCAGCTCACACTGCTGACAGACACAACACCCAAGCTCACACTGCTGACTAATAGACACAGCACTCCAGCTCACACTGCTGACTAATAGACACAACACCGCAGCTCACACTGCTGACTAATAGACACAGCACTCCAGCTAACACTGCTGACTAATAGACAACACCGCAGCTCACACTGCTGACTAATAAGACACAACACCCAAGCTCACACTGCTGACTAATAAGACACAACACCCAAGCTCACACTGCCGACTATTAGACACAACACCCTAGCTCACACTGCTGACTAATAAGACACAACACCCTAGCTCACACTGCTGACTATTAGACACAGCACTCCAGCTCACACTGATGACTAATAGACACATCACCCAAGCTCACACTGATGACTATCAGACACAGCACTCCAGCTCACACTGCTGACTATCAGACACATTACCCAAGCTCACACTGATGACAATTAGACACAGCACTCCAGCTCACACTGCTATTAGACACAGCACTCCAGCTCACACTGCTGACAGACACAACACCCAAGCTCACACTGCTGACTAATAGACACAGCACTCCAGCTCACACTGCTGACTAATAGACACAACACCGCAGCTCACACTGCTGACTAATAGACACAGCACTCCAGCTAACACTGCTGACTAATAGACAACACCGCAGCTCACACTGCTGACTAATAAGACACAACACCCAAGCTCACACTGCTGACTAATAAGACACAACACCCAAGCTCACACTGCTGACTAATAGGCTCATCAGTCCCAACTGCATCTGAACAAATCACTACCCCAGTTGGGAGGGGGGCGGCGCTAGGCCCGGGGCTCCAGTGGGTCCATACCCTGCCCCGGCTCTCGTGGGTCTTTGGCCCAAAGCAGGGTAAAGGAAGAGGTCACATGGCTCGAGCTCAGGTGTTTTTCTGGCCGCCCACCTTACCTGACACTTGTGCATGGAAAAGGTCAGCACAACATGCGTGTCACCACTCACCTTGTTGTATGGGAGAAACCTTCACAGCAGTGTTTCAGTGAAACTTGATTTTATTGACATTTCACCTTGTGCTGAGCAATTTTTAAACGCAATCTAATGTGGATAAACCATCGGTTCAATGTTATGTCTAGAATTGGTTTGTAGGGCATAGAGTCTGGGCTTTTTTGGAACCCTGCACAGCTAATATACCATTTGTCCTTAATAAGTGCAAAAATTGAGTTTTTTAAATCCTGAAGAGGTGACAAGCCGAGCTCATCCAGATCCACCGGTCAACTATTGAGGAATTGATCCATCTAATGATACCACTTTCCACTGAGTGGCAAAGCGCTGTAGGCGAAGAGAAATCTCTTCAAACACTGCTCCGATTTAAAAACACACTCAACACCAAGAGAAGAACAAGACTTATACAAGTCAGATGAGAATAACTCAGTAAATTGTGTTCTTGCTATTGCGCTTCTTGCAGAATTTATTGTTACAGAACATAATGTTGATTTTAAGGCATTAGAATATTGTCTCACCTTGTGTTGTAAATGAACTGTTAGTAAGCAAAAACTTAAAACAGCACTTCAAGGTGCTAGTATTAATTTGGCTGAAATGGCAGCTTGGATCCCATCTTTTGCTGCAGTCACAGTGCACGGCCAGGAAGAACACGGTTACTAGGTAAACTTTTCTGATTGCAATTCAAATGGGTGATTGGGAAGTCTTGACTGATCACTCTGACCACATGATTTAAACCTATCAATTGTGTCTAGTTTAAAACCTATATCCATAATTTTTTTGTTTGAATATCTTTTATTAGTACATTTTCCTGCCTAATTTCCTGTTACAGCATGGTTATTATCTAGTATCAACAAGCAACACTTTCCATATAACATTACTTGGTCTCTGACGCTGTAAAAATAAGGCGTCAGCGTACATATCTTTCGCATAAACTTAGTGTCACCTTTAACCGTTGTCTGTAAAACCTATATCCATAATGAGTGCAAGAACGAGTTGTTCAACTTTCATCTTCCTTTATGGTGAAAATACAGCAGCCAGAAATGAGAACACTAGCAAAACAAGTTTAAGTTGAGATCACATCCTACTGTAATCTAACTCTAGCCGGACATACTCTTTTCTGCTGCTTATTTGCAGAGACAATTGTGTCTGTGCCATTTTGTTTAAGTCGAAGACTAATTTAATAGCCGATTCGATAGGTTGTATTTTTTTTCCCATTTCTGTATGTTAGGGTAATTTGCTAGATAGTATTAGGATGCTGAAAATTCGTTATGCATAACCATGCCAAGCCATCAAAATGGCTGTAGGGGACGACTGCGTACACAGGTGGTACTTAGCAGGCAGATACAAGTTCAATCAATGAACAGTGATGCCAGAACAGGTGTACACGCATGCCGCATGTAAAGTACTTCCACCACAGTGGATATCACCCATATGGCACACAGTGACCGTCTATAACGCAACTATTAATTAATCTGACTCGCGGAAATGTTCCAATGGACAGTTTCTTAACCCCACCTCGAAAATGCTCCAGGAGTGAATAAGGATTTTTCTCACCTCCTCTGAAGCCTCAGGAACAATAGCACAGCAACGATTTCACAAGTACAATTTCTTTAAACAGGAAACCATTCCATATCGGAAGATCACATACTGGAGAAGTGTGGCTCAATGGTTAGAGCAGCAGACCCTGATGCAGAAGTCTGGCCTGGACCAGGGTTCAATTCCCGTCTCGGTGGCTCTTGGACTTAAATTCCCCAGTCTTGTTAATTCTCGCCTCGGTGCCTATTCTAATCATGGGTCGCACTCTGCAACTCTGGGCAATAGCTTGCTTAATCTCCACAATAGCCCCCACAGCGCAAAGGATGCCTGGCTTTCACCTTGGGGTGCCCAGGAGTGGACATCTCATAGGAAAAACTAGGAAGGGTTCCACAGCAGTATGAGTACAAGCGCCGGGATGCCTCCGGGTAGCTGCGCGCTATACAAATACATCACATTTACATACTATCCCAGCCAAACCATTTAAACCTCGTCGGGATGAGCTAACAGATGTTTGAGGGCCCATTGGAAAATCATTCCAGTTGTCCTGGGAGACTGTTAGCCTACTTAAACCCTTGAACAAGCAGAACTTGTGAGGGAGGACACTAAGAGCAAGGTCTTTAGAGACACCGAAGCTCCTGCCATGTGAAGAATCACCCTCCTGCCTGAAGCGCCCTTCAGAAGTCACAGACCAGGCCTCTAAAAAAGGCTTAGCCTCCAGGGATTTTTTAATAAATAAAACACCTTTAAAAAGAGATAAACTCTTAGCAAAAAGCCAACCGTAAGAGAATAGGGGACTTCTACAACGAAGAGGGTATAGCTTCCTTTGAGCAATTTAAACAGGACTTGCATATTCCGAAACAGAGCGGTTACTCAACGTACAAATGAGACACTGGGTCACTCACCCTACAATTCAAGTTATGATTAAAACAGCTGCTAGCAGGACACTGCTGCCATTTGAAAAATGGTTAATCACAAAACATGACGACAAACACACATTATTTGATGTCTACAACCTACTGAGGACCCAGGCTACCCCTACTTCATCACATGTGAAGAGGAGGTGGAAGGTTAAACTGGGGCGTCCCATATCTGGGAAGAAATATAAACTAGGGTACAGTCTTCAGCAACCACTAGCACACGTACAGAAACCCTCACAAAAATAGCACACTACTGGGACTATACACCCGAGTGAACTGTTTCAGTGTGAGTACCTTGACCCATCTATTGTGAGATTCCCTAGGATTCACCAGTACCAGGAGATGGCACTCGACAGCCTTAACGGCATGTTCAACGGCGATATACAACAGTTTCCCTCATATATACCCTATTGGGCCTGCCCACCCTGCTGACATTTCTCTTGCAATCAAGTAAAGGCAAAGCCATGACTATGACATTGTGCACTGCTAGACAGACTGACGGCCCGGTGGAACACTGCATACCTGCCCAATCGGGGATTGGCTTTAACGCTTTGAGCTTTACTTGGAAAGAAGAGACTCGCTGTCACCTTAGAGAAGCAAGAAACACACCTTGAGATGGCCTGGGGACCCTATATTGAGTTGGAGTTTCTGTACCAGAAATATAGAGAACTCACCTGCCTCAGGAACTTGCAAGTGCTCCTGACGAAGACTAGTTCCTATTGACCACTGGAGTCACAATAGAATCCATTATCACACTGACAGGCTGAAAGTACAGGCACATACCTACCACATTACCTATGAGTTATTAACTGAATCGAAAGTGTGTGGGAATGTTGTGGAAGTCAAAACAGTATGTCAAATGTTCTTAAAACTAGGTCCATCTGGTGAGAACCATGGCAATTATTTAGATATGGGCTATTCGGGTTAGGTGCCATTGTTAACAGATTTTTCGTCTGTAGCAGAAAGTTACACAAAACAGAAGTAAAACAGAATAAAAAAGGTACATTCTTAAGACTGAACGTATTTTGCGAAGCCACATGTAATTCTGAATACCTTTCTAATATGACTATGTGCCTCATCGTTGCTTTGCGCAAAAACGTACGCTCAAAATTGTATGCCTGAGTTGGTTACGGCGAGAAGCTATAGGACCAATTGGTGCACTAGGAAATGCTATGTCCGATGCCATAAGTCTGGTCTGCTTATTATGAAACATAATGACAAAGCAGTTGGTCTAGCTTAATTATTGTGAAAATCGTTTGTTAAAGTAAGTAAGCCTTTAGCAGTTGGTTGCTGTCACATTGTGCTACAGGCTACAGACAAGTATTTTGATACAAGCAATCTCACAGATTGGCCACCCACTCTGGCAAATGGTGGAGGTTTTCACTGTGATGATTCTTGTTAGGCTCAATTGGGATGGGTTGTCTATCATTTGGCAAACTGTATTTTTCTACATTATTTGTAATTTTATAACTTTATGCATTGCCAGTTTATGTGCAGTGTGATAGCCCTAGGTTGGCTAAGGTGTTAAGACAATGATAAATGATATAGGCCATATCAGTCCATTGTGAAAAGTCATGCACTATTCCTTAATTTTGAAACATTATGGAAAAGCAAGTAGGCCTGGCCTACTTATCGTGAAAGTATACAAAAAGTGATGAATGGATTTCTTGAATTAATCTCAGCCACTGGTAATTAGTCTTGGTAATTACTCTGGGCCACATGCCAGTTTATCGTTATTTTGCGCACCATGCTACCTCAGTTTGGACACAGCTATATGCAAATCAGTCTTGACCCTGCTCCAATGAGAACAGTTCAGCCCAAACTGCCGAGCCAGGCCCTCCCTGAACCAAAACACAAGGAACTCACGACTAGTTTCGCTCTTGTTATGGGTTCATCAGCAGGATTTAGATACTTACTTATTGTGAAAAGCACGAGTTGAAGGCAATAGGCTTTAGGGATGGATTGTTATTACACTGTGCTAAAGCCTGTAGGCCGGTATTTTGTTAAAAAGAATCTCACTGATTACCTTAGAAGGCAAAAGTTTAGGTGCAGGTGACCTATCCGAAAAAAGCTATTGGACAGAGGAAATACAATTTGGTATTCCTTCTTGGCTCTATTAGCACAGATTTTATGTTGGTTTTAAAACTGTAATTTAGTACGTTTTTTAATGTTATTACTATATCATATTACTATATTCCTGATGGTTGTCTTGTGGGAAAGCTTATACCCAACACAGCAAGTCTGAGTTGGTTATGGTGACAAGTCAATGATAAAGGATACATACAGTCCTGTTTATTAGGAAGCATTACGATAAAGGAAAGACATATTGATTGTGGAAGCATATATTAAAGTCAAAAGGCCTTTATGAGTGATCACTCTGAATTAAAGCATATAGATAGGCTTTTTTATTACATGGAAACTCACAGGTTATCATGGTAGGCAAGGCATTTGGTATTGGTTACCCCCTTTGACCAATCATGTGTATAGAACGTTTTGCACGTTCAGACTCCTTGTTTGGCTCTCTTGGGAGGGACAGTATTTTGTTATGCCAACAGAAATTTTGTATTCATTTTCAATGTTTTACACTACACTTGATGGTTACCTTGCGGGAAAACCTACGCTCAGTATAGAAGGCCTGAGTTGGTTCTGGTAACAAACCAATGATAAAAGCTAGAGACCCAATTGGTTCACTAGGAAAAGATTTCATATACCATAGGTCTGATCTGTTTAAAAGAAAAAGTTATGATATGGCGGTAGGCCTGACATACTGACTGTGAAAAACATATGAAACGTATGCTGAAGTCAATAGACATTAAGGATAGATTTTTTATTTATGTATTGTAGTCTACAGATGGGCATTTTGTCGCATCATTAAATGTCACAAATTACCGTTATAGAGAAGGATTTTGGTGTTGGTTACCACCATCGACAAATATATATTGATACACAGAGGCCAGCTCTCTTCTGCCAGCGGTCGGTCTGAGTGTCATTTGCACTCTGCTTCCATCCATGACAGCATACTGCACTTGGGAGTCAAGTTCGATAATTAATTATTTTTTTATCCCCCATGTAAATACTGTGTCAGGGGAATGTTCTGCTGTGGCCAAGTCTCTCAAAAAAGGTTTGTTGACTTTTTACCTTTTTCAGCAAGGAAGGTGGTTATTTATGCCCTGATCACCTCAAGGCTTGACTGTTCCAATAGTCTCCTCTTAGATAGGCCCAATTATCTGATCCAGAGGCATCAGATGGTACAAAATGCTGCGGCAAAACCATGGAACAATCTTCTGCTAGATCTAAGCAAGCTGCCAACCACGCTACTTTCAGAAAGCTTCTGAAAACATGGCTGTTCACGCAATCTTAAGTATTTACTTTCTGGAGGGACAGGTTTCTTTCGTTTGTTTCAGTTTTGTTAGAGTTGAGATGCCTCTCGAGGTGATTGTTGCACTATACAAATTCCAAGTTCGTTCACTTACGGGGGCAATGGTTTAGTCCACATCAGTCACTGACACTCAAGTCCTGGGAATGATGACATTTTCTGATCACGTGCACATTCACCTGATAATGAGTGCGTTTCAGTGTCAGTGCTGGTTCGCCGGTCCATTAGTTTTCACTTTTCTCTTTTAGAATTCCCCTATTTCTTTGCTTCTCCTCTTTTGAATTTTTCCTTAAGAGGACTGAACAGCTCAAAAGACAGAGGGATAGCGGTGGTCATGAAAGCAGCACGGAGAGGGTGTTGGCGTCACGGAAGCAACAAGGGGAGGACAGAGGAAATGGAACCACTAATGGGGAGGGAAACAAGGAAGCAGCACGGGCAGGGCAGGAGGACATGAAAACAACAAGGGGGATGCAAAGTGTCGGATGCAATACAGAGAAGCACATAGAGCACAACAGTGAGGGAGGTGGGGAGAAGCAGTGGAGGAAAGGCAGCAGCATGAGAAGGAAGAACAAGCATTGAAAATGCAACAGGTCTCGCCTTTGATTAAGTTAAAGCCATTTGCTTTGCTAATGGTATTGTATAGCAAAGCAAATGGCTTTAACTTAATCAAAAGCGAGACCTATTGCATTTTCAATGCTTGTTTTCCCCTGGCACCGCCTTATAGACTCCTAAGGACACCCAAGGGCAAGCCGCAAGTCACAGCTACAGGGAGTTTAACCTGTGCTGCTTTTCAGCTTTCCCTACAACCTCTTACTTTATCCGCAGTCCTCCCCCTTCCTCGTCCCCCTGAGGCGGGTTTCCCCTAGGGCCTAACTGCTCCATTGTTGTACTGCTCGTCGCACCGTTGTTCTCATCCTTCTTGCCGCCATGTTCTGTTCAGTATAAATATTAAAGATTTTCATGATTTTTATATTTCTAAAATGATTGGATACAGCAAATTAATATACATGACGTATAACGGTGTTGATGTTTTGTATACCTAGCTTTTTGTTTCAGTGATTTGGCAATGCGCCTTCCTTCTGAAATGCATACGTCTTATTTTCTGACGTACGCTCCAGTACTATCCGTTATTTCCGTATCCCACGAAGATGCCATTTAAAATTCTGGTTGCTTCCACCTTGCCTAAGAAGGAGCACAAAGAATGAGGAGTTGGAGTTCACACACATCTTGTGTGAAATTTACTAGGAAATGTCATCCAGTTTAAAATGTCAGAGTGTGCTCTGAAAAGAAAGGCTAGCCTACTACAACAATGAAAAATGCATACTGTGTTTTAAATGTGTGCCTCAAAGTTGAAGCAGAAAGACACTTCTGAGCAGTCCTGTGGATGGTGTGCACTCCTTTGAAAGGCAGACCATGTTGCTTCAACTACATGTAGTAACTTACAGCACTGCATTATTTACGTCTGAAGGAGTGTTTCAAATATATGTAAAACAATGTTGTTGTGTTTAAGCTGATCAGGCACCGCTGACCGTAAAATCCAGTTTCCAATATATCAGACAGGGCTGGTTTTTAATAAACAGCGGATAGCATTCTGGGACGTGTAGTTTCATTTTAGCATCATCTGTCTTCGATTAGAAATCCAGGCTCCAACGTCCTGGCCACATAAAACGCGTGTTCCTCTTTAATTGTCTCCTAAATAAATTATACAGTCATTTAAAAATGTTATTTTATGTAGCACAATTCACGTCGTGATTTTCAAATATTTTTAGCTGCAGGAGTCATGTGACAACTCTGCTTTTGCCTGAGCTCCCCTCGAGAATTCTCTCCCTGACCTAAGGTCGAACTTGGGGATGATAAAAGTGTGTTTGGCAAAAGGACCCAGGTGACCAAAAATGCTGTACTTCAGGCCTGGGCTTTTCTGCGTTCTGGTGCGTTAGTTCCACGGACGTGAACGAGGAATACAAGTCCCAGAATGCATTTGGTTGCTGAACTACATCCAAGCGAGGAGAACAATGTCCCCGGTGCCATGGGGACATCGGGTAACATACTACGGCGAGGCCTGGTCAGTCACGTGCTGTGAAGATTCTGTGCGCTAGGACCGAGGGGGGATTGTAAGCGACCGGAAAAACTAAAGTGAGAAGCTGTTTCCGTAGTTGCAAAAGTAGTGCTTAAGAACTGCGAACTCTGCAAAGAAAACAAGGAAGACTAATGCGCCTGCCATACTATGTAAACAGCAGAAAAACACAACAAACCAGATGGACGTTTTCAGCCTATGTGGTCATTGGGATACTCTTTGCTGGACACTTTGTCACACATCTTGTTGCCATCACGGTGGACCCTCCAGACCCCTATGTCCTGGCCAAGAAAAGTTACAGCCTTGTGTAGCGCAACTGGTGTTCATGTAAAGCGCTCTGATACCCTCGAGTGAATTTTGCGCTATAAAAACCAGGCAGCGTGACGAAGCTTCTGATAAGAAGCTCAGCTGCCATGACAATGGAAAGCTTGGAATAAAGATGGCGTCGGACTGTCCACTGTCCGTACGTCCACGCGCATGCCGTTAGGTTTGGACAAAAAGGCGAGAGCAGCCATCTTTGTCCATCCCTACGCGTGCATGCAAAGCCTTCCGAGAATCGATCGCAAAAGGCTTTCGCATGGTGA
Source organism: Triturus cristatus (assembly GCF_964204655.1). Taxonomy (NCBI): domain Eukaryota; kingdom Metazoa; phylum Chordata; class Amphibia; order Caudata; family Salamandridae; genus Triturus; species Triturus cristatus. The sequence continues at coordinate 1,360,742,810 of NC_140590.1, forward strand.
GAGCAGCGCATGCGCTGCTATCGCCAGGCGAGACCTAAAAATGCATGAGGGAGATGTTTAGCAAATACATGCACTCTGTTAGTGTGTAAACAAAAAGAAAGTAGTTCCCCAACACCAGGCACAAGGCAAAAACACATGCAAAGGGGCAATGCAAACAAGAGTGACAAGCTGAGACACAAATAAGAAGCAGGCAAATGAGAAGGACAAGGAAAGCCAACCAATGGTAATCAATAAGTGGGCTCCAAGCCCCTCTATATTCATGGTAACACACAATATGCCTCTCAACAGACAGAACATGTGCTGTCTAATAGGCTCAACCAACAAACATCAGAAGCATGTGAGTCCATATCACATGCATGAAACGGTGGTTGTGTTTTTTAAAGTCTTTGTATGAAACTGTAGAAAAACAATAATAGAACCGCCGCTTGCGCATCCATGTACACACACAGGCTGATGTCTTTGAATTTTTCTATTAATAAAGTTGGAAAAAAATTGCTAAGTTGGCAGACCGCACTTGTGTGTGCGTGCACATGCATGAGAACATAGAGTGGGCATGTTGGAATGGGTCAAAAACCTATTTTAAAACATAACAACAGCAAACAGCGTGCAAAGGATTCAACACTCTGCAAATAGCAGCAAGGGTCCGCTAGCAGTGGCTCAAGTGCTGCCGGGCCACCAGAAAGAGTAAAATAAATGAAAAGGACAAAAATACAAAAAGCCCACACTGGCCCACAAGATCCTGGCTCTGAAAGGGAATAATTTCTCTGCGTGTGATGACATTGTGCATGGGCAGAATGCTGGCAAAGCAGTGCTTTAAATGGGCCGGTACTGAGTACCAGCTCTTCTTTTGTTCCCTCTCTGAGTACCGGAACCTCTTCCGGACACTCACTGCAGCATGTTCGGATTTCCCAAAGAAATGGTCATCATGAGAGCATGCACAGCATTTCTACTTTGCAGTGCATGCTCACATTATTAGCATCTCGCACTGGCAGTGAACATCATCTTGCCATCAGCAAAACGTGCGACGTCACTTCCCCGTAGTTGTGTGGCAGGAAGGAATGGAAGCCCTTTAAATATGCAGCTTACAATGGCTTTCCCTTCCTTCTTTGCCATACAGCATCGAGGATCGTCGAAAAGGAGCCAGCCAGGAGCAGCACCTGAGTAGCAGGCTTCCCTCCAGTGCCAGGCAGGGGTCCCAGGACCGCATTCCTGCATCCAGTGCCATCCGGGTCCCAGGAAGCAAGAATCAGATTCCTGCAGTTGGGCTCTCCATCCATGCAGCCACACTTGAGGACCCAGGACACGAGATGGGCCATTTTCACCTCTTAGCCTGCCTGCCAATGGGGTCTGATAGGGCCTTTCACCCGAGTCATTAGCCCCCTGCCAAGCTCGGACACTGAGCCCATAATGGGCTGGGGAGAGATGGCCTGAGCAGCCTCCCTGGAGCCCAGGTGAGATCGGAGGCAGCCTCTACCCTGGTGGACTCCGCATATGCGCAAGACCGTGCAGTGCTCACTCTCTCTGCTATTGCAAGATCCCCAGCTGTGGGGCCTTCTGACCCTGCCTGCTGCAAAGGGGCGGGCATAAGGGTAAATTAGACTCGCCGCTTTCAGCTAAGCCAATGCTGATGCTCAGTGAGCACAATCTAGTATTGTCAGGCAGATCTTTTTTTTTAGGTCTCGCCTGACCCAGCGCATGCGCTGGTCTGGCGAGACTTATTGAGAGGGCTTCAAAAAGTGCTACCAGGCCAGCCTAGAGCTACAGTGCATGTGCGCGGGCACGCGCGCCGCGCTTTACCGCGATGACTTTCACGGCCGCTTTGATGTTTAATCCTGATTGCGATCACTTTCGCAGCCGCTTTGCATAGCCAATAGGTCTCGCTTTTGGGACCTTATAAGTATTTAGTTATGCAACTGTTGCATGGCTAAACACTTATAAGGTCCCAAAGGCGAGAACTATTGGCTATGCCAATGCTTGTTTACATTTGTTTCTAGCTGTAAAAATAACTGCGCTGGAGTGAAGATGAAAGAAAAAAACGATGCCTTTAAATGTTTATTCTCCTGCCACAAAGGTTGAATGTGAGGTGATACAATCTGACAAATTGCTGCTTATTCTTTTAGCATGGAGATTGAGGTTTACTTTCCTTTCCCTGACTGCAGGATGAGAGCATTTTTGAAAGTTTGCAAACATAAATACCTGTGAATGAGCTGTACAAATATTTAAAATGTGAGAATAAGAAAGGATAAATGAAGCAGCTCTTTTGTTATTCTGAAGTGTCATGGAAGAATTTAAATAGGATACTTTATTGAGTGATGCACAAAAGATAAATATTCTCTAAAGCCATGGGTCTAACTTCCATTAATGCAGCAGGTGCAGTGGCACAGAGGTCTGGGCTGTATTGAAACCAGCTTATTGCTGTATTTTAAAAATCAAACTGGGGTAAGTGGCCCATTTCCTTCCTTGCATCAGGCCCATGACATACTGGCTGGGACTCAATGTGTGCACACAATATCCTTGGTGCACTGCAAAGTTTTTGCCAATAAAACTAAGTCTGTGCAAATTTAGTGATAATGACAATTGAAAATGTGTTATCTCTGAATGACAGTGTGCTACCACACTATGCACCACCAGTTGCATACCACACCGATTCCCATAAATGTTTGCCAGTAGCCCGCCCTACCCCGAAACCGCCTCCTCGCCCCGCCCCTTGAGTCACAGCTCAATTTGGTGAGTACCTGCACCCCCCCCACCACCACCACCTCCATTTAAAGTACTGTGGCAAAGAGAAAAGAACCAAGAATTCAAGTGGACTGAACCACTGGCATCTTGTAAGCTGCGGTGGGCAGTCCTAAAATGTAATGACTACTAAACAGACCGAGGGCTGGCTGAAAGTCCCTTCTGTAAAGTCTATTTTTATAAGTATTTTTATCAAACAAAAAAAAGCACACACTGAACAGAAAACAGCTACAACTTGTTTGCAACACTGTTCAGCTATTTAATAAAAAGCCTAACTCCTAAAGTTTCTCATGCACATATGTCCACGATTCCCCAATGATCGGGGAGCGGCTCAGTAGAGGGCTACCCAACCCACAATAATTGGGGATTAACCAATTAATCCCCAATTATTGAAGGGTTTCCCACCCAATCACCAAGATTCTTACTGTCCCACCAAGACAAACCAAAGCAACTGACAAATTTAAGCATAGATGACAGACAGGGATGGGCTAACAGTGGTACCATTATGTTGTCCCTTTAAAGCGGATTAATTCAAATGTAGTATTGTTTACAAGCACGTCCCTTGAGCAGATGCAAGACTTCCCCTCCAAATATAAGCCCAACATAATTTTGTACTGCCACAAAAACGGTGTAGGTTTACGAGTAGTCTATATTTTTTTTCCCATGCAGAATGGCAAGAGGTTCAGGAATATTGTGGAGACAGTCCAGTATCGCAAGAGGTAAGCGTGGTGTGGAAATTAATGTTTTGTCCTGAGTTTTAAAAACGTCTTTATTCAGGAGTCAGTTATGCTTAATTATAGAATTAACACCAAGCTTTTCAACCAGTGCAAAAAAGCGATACTCGATGGATCTACCTTCTAGCGCTATGGAGCGTCCCCACTGAAAGCAAGTAAGGGATCTGTGCTGTAGACATTAGTAGAATACCGCATGTGCTCCACCATATGGACCATAGCTCAATGGGATCTCCCAAAATGAAGACCTGCAGGTCATATGTGCGACTGCAGACATCGCCAACTCAGCCATTCGTCCTTCAGTGAGAGCTAAAATGGCTATTAATAGGTAACATATTCATTACTCAAGTTAGTCAAATGCATGTAGATATTTCAGTCGGTGGTGTGTTTTATGAACAACTGTAATCAATGGAAGGAATGAGAAGACTTAAAGTGGGTCGCTCCCGCCCCCCATTACAAAACATCAACTAATCAACAGAGAATGAGTCCACTACAGTGACCAATCTCCCTTACCCTAAGCTAGAAAGACATCGCTTAGGTATTTTTAAAGGACTCTCACCCACTAGGGGAACTAGTGGCATGCTTCACCGTGGAGTCCTCGTCCCGATACCTATTCTATTGGGACGGGCTCAACTTCGATTGTCAAGGGAGCTCTACTTGTTTTCCAGAGATGGAGGAATAAAGTTGTCTGGTGGAACCCCAATATTGCTTTAATTACAGGGACCCCAGACAATGTTTAAAAAAAACAGGGGGGGACTCCATTGAAAAATGGCGTTATTTCTGGCTCCATCCAGAGGTCAACATGTTTCGAAGGTCAGGTGGCTTTCGTCAGTACCAAAACGAGACCCCCGACCAGACCTGAATAGGTTAAAATCCTGAGACACATTCCACCATTCGTGTGAGCTCTACGAGGAGCGACATTCACTCATTCAAGCATGCCACACATTCGAGCTAATGGGTTGCAAGACTCAATGCGCTATGAGGACGATGTATTCATCAATAGAGGGGCAGGGCGTCTTGTTGGCACTACTTTTTTCCAAAGGTCGGCGCCGCCTCGAGGCCTATTCGCTCTTCCTTAGCCTGCAGGGTTTTATGAGCAGTCATTATAATTGCTGGCAATATACCTTTATGAATAGGTCAGAGTGTTTGAGCAGGCAAGTTACTGCAGCGAGTTACACGCTCGGTAATGATATCGGATCTTATCTAGAGGTCGGGAGTTTGAATCCCAGAAAGAGTAACTCGGCCTTCACTCTTCCGAGGTGGGTGAAGCGGCACCATTACATTGGTGCGGTTAGCACCGGCTATAAACAAGCGCTTAGAAACGGCAGGGACGCTGCCAGGAGGCTGCAGCAGACGCATGGCATTAGCTCCGATACCACAGGTGTACAGAAAAATACGCATTGTTTCCAGGGATTTTATATAAGCTGACTGAAAGCCTCGTCACAGAGGCTACACTCATGCTGGTGTACGCTGCTATAAACCAACCTCACACAAATTAAACGTGAACGTATATTCCTACGACCCTCCACTCTGGCGTCTCTTGCAAGGCGTTGGGGCTGCTGCCTGAGATGGTTACGCTTCGACGGCTCACAGGTATGTGAACTTTAGACCTCGACGGCTAATCTCTTCGTAAATCAGCCCTGCGCCGGGCTCCCAGGTCAGCGGCGCGCTGCTCCCACCCCTGGACTTCGTCAGTACGTGGGGATCCTCCGTGGTCACCTGACCAGCGCTTCCCCCAGCTCGCAGTGTGCTCCTCGCTTGGCCTTCCTGGCTGTACAAAACGTGCAGCGCCCATTTCCTGAAACGAACAAACCCAGGAATTGCTCCCGCAGTTCAGAAGGCAGGGCTGGTTGCTTTCTCCAAGTCTCAAGAATCCGCTGTGAAGGAGGCCCCGAGAGGCCTTACATTCATGTGATACAGCAGAAGTACCAGGCAGGACACAAGCCATAAAAAGAAGTGGGGGGACTAACTAAGTTAGGCAGTACGCAAGTGACATCATGGCGCGTGACATCAGATATTAAAACTTCAGGGGCCTTATTAGAGCGAGTGCCTCCAGGGTGCAACAGGCGTTGCGTCCACTTTGCCTATCCCCAGGGCACTTTCTATACAGAATATGCCGCAGACGCTTGTGGGGCCCCTTCTGTAATACCGATAGCGCAGGCACACAAACCACCAGCGCTATCTGCAGGGGGCGTTCCCGCATTTGCATGGGGGCTTGCCTCATGCAAAATGAGGGAATCCCTTTGCCTCTGCACCCTATTACAGACGCCGAGGCAAAGAAGCTGTCAGGAGGCGCACTGTCAGTGCGCCCCCTGAAAGCAGCCCTCTACCGGGGTCAAAGGGTGTCCTATGGACCCCCCAGGCATCCCCTTGCAGGCGGGTGCAGTCACTGACTGCACCCGCCTCCAAGGGGATCTTTAATCCCCCTTCAAAGTGCAGGCGGGTTGCTGCCTGCGCAGTAAACAAGGAGCGGCTGCTTTAAAGCCGTTCCGTATTTCACTTGAATGCACTGCCCTGGGGGCAGCACGAGTTCGCAGCTACCCTGGGGGCAGTGCATTCTATTTAATAGGGCACACTTTCTCTGTTTTCCCCCTGCGCACTGGTTTTAAGGTGAGTCAGACGCAAACATGGAAAGTGCGCCCCAATACATATTATGGCCCCATATGTTTAGAGGTCTCTAGTGAGTACATTTCAGCGCATTACGAAATTTAACACTGAGAATTTGTGTCAGGTTATGCCAAAAAAGTGGCACAACCCCACCGCAAAATCTGGGCCTCAACTTTAAAAACACATATATATATATTTTTATAACTGCCACAAATAAATTAGCAACAAGGAAAAGCATGGCAGTAGATCTGTTCAGCTTAATTGGTTGCAAAGTCAGCATTTTTAAATATCTTCTGGGGTCAAGGAACCTGCTACATATTTGTGTGCCCAATACAGCACTCCGACACCCTCCACTGGGGTGAGTAGAGCTACAACAGAAATGAAATAGTGGTATTTAAATTGTTATTTGTGTAAACACTGGGACAGACCAGCACATCGGACATTCTCACAGAGCATGCATATGTTTTATATACAGAGACTGAATAAAGTCAAAAAAAGGTCTCTCTCAAATACCTGAGAATTGATAACAAGCTGTGTGCCTTCCTTTCCCCTCTATTGCATATGCATTTAATGGTTAAGCTCCAGACCGTGCCCAGCCAGGAAGATATTGAAGATTTTGGAACAAAAGGAGACCTGATGGCAACCTAACTTCGGCCTTTATCTCTGGCCCTGCAGGAGGGGAAAATACAGAAAAACCTCCCTGCCTGCAAATTGCTGCTGGGAATGGAAAGCAGGCAATATGGAGGTGCTGCTGAAAGTTTCCAAGGCTGGACTGGCCATACCGGGCATTTTCCCGGGAGGCTGGGAGCCGGTTTTGTGGAGGTGGGGACCGGTTTTGTTACTGGGGGGGCGGTTTTGCAAAACAACAAGCAAGCATGTCCAGCCTCCTGTGGCCAGGCAGTCCTTCCCCAGAAGCTGGCCCGAGAAAATTGCAAGGGCTGCTATAGGTTCCCAATCAGGCGCTGAACGTGTCCCGGTGTCTGAAAATTACACTGGGACAAGTTCAGCATATTTCATGGGGACTAGCTTCGTGGCAGGGTGGACAGTGTCTACCATGTGAAAATAGTGAGCAGACACCATTTACCCGCGTGTACCCCCCAACTTTTGCCCTGCAAAGTACATTTAACTTACACCACCTGCCTATCCCTCTGAAATGTTTCACTTGGCCTCACGTTCACTCCATGTAGCACCTGGGGAGATGGCCTCACCCAGTACTCCTATGCCACCTACACCCCCTCCCCTGGTCTTCGGGCAGCTTGGCACAGGCCGTTACCAAGTGACCAACTGAGTTTGGGGGAATGATAGGGTGTGGGGCTTCCTCTTTTTGTGTCTTCCATTTCACACACACCTGTGGGACTTGCTGTGTCAATGTCCGCCCTTTGAGGACATGGTTTAAAGGGGATAATTGTTTTCCATACGGTGATGGCTGGCTTTGATTAGGGTGGGAGGGGTGCTATGACTGCCGCAGGTGGGGGACAGGTCTGGTCTCAAAAATGGATAAGGTCACAGGTGATGTGTTTAGGAATAGGTATGAGGGTGATAGGAGGGTTGGCTAGGCTCCTGGATGGGCAAACAAGGCTTGCAGAGGGGATCACTGAGTTGAGAAACGCTGAAAGATGCTAGGAGAAGGATGGTACTGGGAAAGAAAAAGCACATGGAGTTAAGAGCGGCGAATTGTTATTTCTGGTCAGTTACAGGACGAGTGGGTAAAGTGAAGGCTTAAGAGTGGGGCGTAGGCTGCTGTTGTATTAGTGAGGCAGGGCTTTTAGTTGTATGGCGATATGCTAGGTTTAATGTATTCGGGGAGTGTCTTGTCCTCACTACAGTGGCATGTCACACCCTACAAGTGAGTCTGAAGTGCTTTGGGTTGTGTTGCCTGATAAGAAATGCACAGATTCTTAAAGTAAGCAATTGCATCTACCAGGAATTAAGAGTTCAAAAAAAAAAAGACCAGAAAAGCACGATTCAACCACCTTGAGTTGAACCAGTATCAAAGCAGCACTAGGCGAGCAGGCCAGTTTGGCTCGGTTGTATTCAGTGTGAGGGTTGAATCGAGTTCAAACAATTCCCGGTAGATCCAAAACTGCTCGGCGTGTAGATCAAACAAAAACACACTACAATCGGAATCCCATCTATGCAATAGAAATTAAACAGCACAAAGCACAGCTCAGGTGAGGCACCACTGCAGGCAGAGCTGGAATATGGGGCGGGGGGGCGGGGTCAAGATTTGGCAGAGGAAAAGTGATGGAGTCACGAGGAGCAGAGAGTGAAAAACAGTCAGACATTTGATTTACATATCTTTTTTTTTATCTGCTGCAAAGAAATTGGCAACAAGGGCATGTGTGACAGTAAATCTGTTCTAGATTACTTACTGGTCACAAAGACGCTGCATTTTAAAATATCTTGCAGGGTTAAGACACCTGCGACGGAGATCATTGTGTGCCCACCAAGTTTGACGGGGATTATAACAGCTGTAAGATAACTCTAGTGGTTAAACTCAGTTCTGGGAGAATTCTGTGTTTTTGCACAGTCACAGTTTGAGTCAAAGTAGTATAGAGGGCTTATGAGCCTGCACATCACAGAACATGCAGATCACAGATTGGTATTGTATTTAGAGAGGTAAGTGGGCAACTGATTTTGACACTAAGAACATTTTGTTACTTCCAGTTCATAAGTTGCAAGTCTTCTAATATAGCACAATGATTTATTTATCGGCATCCAGGAGCTGCATGAAAGCTGTCATTTTATATATTGTTTACTGCTAATACCAGACCTAAACAAGCATTTGCATTGCAATAGGTCTCTCGTTTGTGAGACTTTGGGCTATTCGCATTGTACAAGAAGCAAGGCTGGCAGTAACTGCGCCTCTTACTACCAGCCTTGCTTCCATAAGCAAGGGCTAAAAGTACAAAGTGAGTGTTTAGGCACCACTTGAGCGTTTTCAAAACACATAAATAAAAGGCATTGTCATTTGCAATGCCAAGAGCTCAAACTCTTGCAAGACCTATTTAATTACAAATGCTCTTGAGATCGAGTCAGCAGTAGCCATAGGAATGCAGGGACTGTGAAGCCAGGCAGTGCGTTTCAAAAGTAGGAGGGAGGAGGAGGCAGCTGCAGCCAAAACAGACCTCTGTCTTTGAATGCACAGCAAATATGGCAAGATAAGCACAAGATTTACAGCCCTGTTTACAACAGAGCTCTGTAAACCATGAGCACTGGTCTTGACTGCTCTAGGTTAAAGAAAGAAACAGTGCTCACAAGCTCTGAGTAACAACACAAGTAACAGGGGCAGTCCTTGAAAATGGGCGGAGCTTTTAAACCCATATCCTGAGAAAAGCATGTCTCGCAGAGACAGCGCAAGCGTTGCCTAGGCGGGACCTAAAAAGTAATCTTATGGCACAACATACCCTGAAGGAATCATGAGATTCAAAGTCAATCAATATTCATTATAATAATAATAATCCAAATTTGTAAAGCGTGAACAATCACCCGTAATGGTCTTTAGGCGCTGGTGGGGCGTCGGGAAGATTAAGCAAGCTATTGCCCAGAGTCACATGGTGCTGGGTTAATCTGCCGCCGGCGCCGGGTATCAATCATTATTGCTTCAATCACCGAATGTGGGTCATACAATAGACATCAGAAATTAAAGTTCAAAATTACACAGAAGCAGCATATAAACATAATTACATCATCATACACAAAGGAAAATTCATAATACTAAACACTCATAAATCTGATCATTATTTTTTTTTTAAATGATTACTAATATAAAGATAGATAATAAAGTGCTAATATTAAACCAAGGTGCATAAGAATAGCCTTTTCATAAGGCAACCACCCTAACATACTGACCACCAATAGAAAAAGCTCTTAGTTAATACTTGGTCAGATTGGGGCATAGGCAATCTGACATTGAGAGTCAGTAACAGTAAAGTACAAGTGCTATTGCTATAGGAGATCAAACAACGCGGAATGACATACACTACTACGACCCCTTATATAAACAGAGTAATAATAAGGAGCAAATGTTATTTCGAGAAAGATTCCCACCGCATAGGGGCAGTAATGCTGAATATATAAATAAGAAGTACTAGCTGCCAGATTCAACAGTTCATACAGTGCAGAAATGTGACCGGAAGGAAGATACATTGGGGAAATGTGCCCATATACCTAGTATTAACGGTCTGGTGGTATATATATATATCTGGTTAAAGATTAAGTCAGAGTCAGTATACAGGCGTAAGGCCAATGCATCCTTACAATAGACGGAATTGTGGGTAATGACGAGGAGGCCGAGATAATGTCTTCTGATCTGCAAAGTAAAAGAACGAAGCAACGTAAAATGCGTGATTAATTTGTCATCCCCCCCCAACTCGAAGCTGCATGTGGATGGGCTACTTTCCCCGTAAGTCCAAGAGCTAGCATGTAATTTCAATGGCAACGTTCCTATTCCAAATATAATGTATAGAGCTCTTTTTTTTCCTGGATAGAGGTTGTCTTAGAGGGCTTAAAAACACAAAGCATTTTAAATCCTTGAAGGTGCGCCGTCAATTTCTCATTAAGGTGAGTAATGCTGTAGTCACAGAACTTATGGTACCAGATGCCTACTCCCTGGAATCAGGCGCTCAGGATTGGGCCAGAGATTTGAGCAGACCATAGAATTCAGCTTAAGGGCAACAGTTGAACCAAGGTAGCTTGCCTGACCCTGCATATGACCATAGTTCGCACACGATTTTCAGGTAGTTACTCAGCTCAGGCCTGGTCCATATTGTTATCCAATATAAAAGGGGTTAGAGTGTTATGTTCTTATTGACAGAGTTAAGACCCAGCTCAAACCTAAGTGCATCCAATGGGGTCCCTGGGCCAAGATGGAGACGACGTAGAATATAGTTATCTGATCTTATCACGCCCTTGGCCGTCTTGTGTTCCCATAACTCCGCCCCATAGGTACCTGCTGCTATTGCTTGTGCTTGGTTTGCCTCAAGAGCAGCGTGGATACGCCTGCAGCTACAAATCTTACAACTGCATTGGCAAACTGAGTTAGTGTGGCATCCCTTTTTAGTAAGTGTGCACACCAGGACAAGTCACACTACTAAAAGAACCCTCTCCAAAGGCCACAGGGTATGGAATAACTAAGCATCCACGGCTCTAATCCTACACCTCGCAATGTATGTCAGCACTATATACATGGTTGTTAAAGGTCTTTACTGCACGCGCTTGATGGCCAAAATTGCACTTCTGAGAATTTGTCATTGGGCTAGAATTAATATTGATCAAATCATTAAACAGTGACACTACAGCTGGTGAAGCCAGCGGGATATGGAATTACAAAGCAAGCGTACACATTTAAGTGGGTGTATATATATATATATTTTGTATTGTTTGATTAATTAAATCATTACAATTCACATGTAAAAAGTCGAATTGTAGAAAAACATTAAAGACTTTTTTCACTAGGGTTTAATTTAGGTGGGTGAATCTCAAAGGGGCTGTCTACCAATGCACTGGCACCAGAGGTCTGTGGGCGCAATAACATAGCATATTCACCTCACTGGCTGTCAAGCGTGATCAAGACAAGTCTGAAAGCACAAAAAAGTATCTGACAAGAAGATCACACAAAGGAGGCCATAAATAATCTTAAAAATACCTTGACACAAATGGTAGCGAAAAGGAACATTGCCAGACTCTGGGGAAGCCCTATTCCACCAAAACTGTCGGACCGGCAGAGTGATATGGACTGGTGTATGCTGCAGGAAAAGACTGTATATGTAGCGAGAGGGTGCCCCCGGAAGTGGGTGGAAGTGTGGTCCAACTGGAATGATTTCAGGGGGGGGGGGCATTTGCGAGCCTCCTTCCACCGCGCAGGACGGAGCAGGAGCTGTGTAGGAATCCCAACGCTCTTGTTGCTCCAGGTGCTATAGAGTGGGGTGCTGAGGTCGCCTCACCGGTACGGAGGTATTTACGGTGTTCAACGTGGTGACCCTGTTTTGGGGAGTTGGGGGGGGGCAGTTAATCGTTAGTCGCCCTTGCGCCATTGTGGTATTATCCCTATGTTTTATGGCTGTACCAAGAGAAAATGAGTCCTGCACTATCCTTCTCTAAACTGTGAGACGCTTGCACCTTATACCGCCGCCGTACCCCCGGGTTGACGGCACCGGGCTGTGTTATATACGACAAAATGCATGTGTACAAACTGCGCGGCCAGCCCGAGGGGTTGTAGGCTAACGCTGTGTATTGTGGAACACTACAATAAAGGTCTTTAAAAATTTTTTTATAAAAATACCTTGACAGAAATGTGGTAGGAGAATATGTTGGCAATGTGCCTGCAAGTTCCTTATGGACCCGACGAGCTATTTTACTGATTGACTGTAATGATAGTCCTTCAACCAGAAATCTCTTAGCAAATTATATACAATAATTTCAAAATGCATACAGTTTGAGTAAGACAGATCATAGATTGAGGTGTCATTGTCCCGGATCTAGCAGGGCAAAGTAAAGACATTACAGTAGGACAAAGAATATTTACCTATTTTACATTTGATGCTGTACAGACTTTAGTATGAGTTTTAATGCCAGCTTTAAAATGAATAATTGGTAAATGGATTATTGCAGAAGCTGCGCGGTCTGTCAGAAACGCAAATGGAGTAAAAGGGGTCGCGCTTTTCGGAAAAAAAAAATTCACGGAGCCTCAGAGTGAGAATTTGAACACCACAGTTGCTACAGCCATCCTCTCCATGAAAGTACTGTGCGCCAGAGTGCTGTGGCAAAGATAAACACTCACTCATACAGGTATACAGAGGGATGGAGGATTGTGCCCTCTTAATATGTCAAAATGAGTCTGGATAAATCATCAAACGTTTTCTTATGTTATTCGTGCTTGGTTTTTATTAGACGTTTTTCGTGAAGATGAGAAACAGACTATTGAAAGATAGCCATACAGGCTGTCGATCCTTCAATCCACGACGACTGAAGCACGAGTGAGTTCGACAGCGGACATGGGTAAGTTACTGTGATTGCCGCTGCCCGCGTCCCAAGCAGTGGGACATCAGCAGGGCAGCTTGTTAGTGGCCGCCCGTCGGAGCCTCCCCCTTTGCTGCCTCGCGCGCGAGGCTACACCCACTAAGGTATTACTCCCTATAGTTGGAGCTGGAGACGGGCCATTGGGGGGCGGGGGGCGCGGCTTGCCCCCCCTACTTAGGAGGCCCTCTCGCCCAGTTCCTCCTCTGTTTCCTGCGCGCCGCTCCAGCCTGGACACGCGATTTCCCACCCTTTCCACTTACCCCACGTGTCAGGCACAGCGCGTTTTTTGGAATGTTTTAATGTTTTCTGTTGCGTTGCAGGCGGAGTTACAGGGCGATCTGGATGCAGACGGGTACAGTAAGGGTACCTCTGCGACAGGCGGTACAGTAAGGGTACCCCTGTCCGGCACAGTAAGGGTGCCCGAGCCAAGGTCCAGGAGCCGAAGGGGGTTCTGGGAAGACCGCGACGGCGCCCCGTTAGTCCTTCGGGCGGTTGGGGGGCCTGACCAACCGGGGGTGTGCCACAACACGCTCCGCCCCTGTCGGAAGGGGCGGGAGTAGGATACAGATCACGTGACCCAGTGGATGATCTGTAAATAATTATGTGCCACACTGCCGGGCATCGACCCACCGTGTGTGCTGGCTCACCAGGCGGGCGGAGCAGCAAGGGGCTGCCTGCCCTGGATCGCCCGTAAGATAACCCAATTTTATTATCATACTATGTTGTATGAAATAAACCTGCAGCAGTTCTTCACCCACAACTAAAGTGTCAGTGTAATCATTGGGTGACGTCTGTGTATGCGTGTTGACTGAAGCGGATGACGGTGTGGTCACTATGAACTGAGCAGGCACCACGCCACGCGGGGATTCTTTTGAGCCAGGGTTGCATGATTTAATGGCCCACTGGAGAACCCCCTGATTTCAGGCGGCGGCCAGTATGAGGCAAACTTTCACGCTAGCAAAGGGTTTCCCCCAGACTGATTTATTACAATACGACGGTCTAACCGCACAGGGCGAGTGACACCCCAAGATGGCTGGTGATTGAGTGCCACTCCCACGCGGGAGGGGTGCGGCAGCAGCAGGCGGGTTCTGTATTCACACACAGTCTCTCCCGGCCACAGCCCGGAGCAGCTGTGCTTGGTGTACAGGTGTGTAACTTGAGCCGGGGGGGGGGAGAACCAGGCAGAAATCTCGCCCTGGAATCCGGGGAAGCTCCGAGAAAGGAGAACTGGCGCAGAGGAGGGGGCGAGGACAGTACGGGGTGGCGGTGTCCTGCCTGTGCTCTCAGAGTGCAGCCACAACAACAAGGACCCCCTCTCGCAGCTGGACAGAGTGAACTCTGCGGGCAGCCACAGCACGTGATTTGGTCACAAACAATTACATAAACTCCGACTTTCTAACTGGCTCAGTTCATACATATAAATGCAGAAGAAACAGTCAGGCTTGAACCGCCCATTCTAACAAAGGCCTCTCTATCCGTGAGGACAGACGCGCCCCAAGGAGATACACGACCTCACGACTCTAAACCAGGACTTGTCTCAGTACCTCTACCATCACGTCAGGCCGGCCTGTCACTCAAACCCAGCTCCGAGATTATAAACTCGTGAGAATGCACTGATCTCGATACCCAGAGTTCCCAAAGGACCCCAAAAACTCCAGAGAAATTCTAACCCTCTGCCACCCATGGGTCCCCGAACAAGATCCACCCATCAGGCGCCCTCCGCCTCCAGGTGCGCGTCTTCAAGCCTCCTCCGTCCTCCCACGGACTCGCGTACGCACGGGGCTTATAAAGTGGTATCCTAGCTACAAAGCAACGAAGCGCTGCACACCATAGGGATATAAATGAGAGCCAGAGGGGGGCCGGGAGCCAGAGAGGAGTTTGAGCTAGGGGGCTTCTCACAGCTGGACGAATGCTAGAGGAGGGAGGGATACTGCAGGAAGGGGCTGCGCGGCTGACAGAGCAACATGGGAAGCACGTCATGTGGTTGAAGGGGGTAGACAGGAGCAGGGAAGTAAGGGACTCTTTCACTGGACATACATGGGCCTTCAAATCCCAAACTCTCCTCTAGAGATGCCTAGGAGACCCCTCGTCCACAGACCTCCTAGCCCCTCACCCACCGATCCTAAATTCTCCTTACGGAGTCCTCTCCCTCTCATCCCTTCCTACAGGTAACTACCAACAGGGATTTCCAGTTCCCACACATGGCCAGACCCTCCTCCTGGAACCCCCTCCCCACAGATACTCTCTTCCAGGACTCCATTTCCCAAAGAGTTGAGAGACCCATGCTAGGCCAAGCTTTCCGCTGGAGCCCTCTGCCCATACATACTCGCCTCCAGAAGACTGTGCCCACTCAGAGACCACACCTCTTCCCATAGATACTCTGGTATAAAACTCTGCTACCCGAGACATCGGGAGTCATCGTTCTAAAGCACTCTTATAGAAACATTGCACCACACAAACTGTCACCCAGAGACCCTGTACCCCTAATACTCTCCTGCAGCACACTCAACGCTGTTGAGCCCAGGGTCACACAAGCACCATGTTAACTCAGGAACATTAATCCCAGGTACCTTTATCCGTGGGGGGGTCCTACCCCCACACTGTCCCTGTGGGAGACAATCTACCCCCATACACACTCCTCCATGGAACTATGCCCCAGGCGATCTCATCCAGAAATCTCGCCCATGGACTCTTACCAGCAACTCACTCCCCCAGGAATAACTACTCCCAAAAACTGCCCCAGGAGACTCCACTCAATCACAAGTCACAACCTATACTACCAGGACCCTAACTCTAGAGATCAGCCTCCGGGAACCGGCTACCACTACCCTTAAGGGTCCCTCTGACAGGACACCGCTCTCTAGAAACCCTCACACAGGAGACTCTGAACCCCGAAGAGACGGCCTGACCTCACACACCTCAAGAAACTAATCAAACACACCACCCACCGAGGACAGTCTCCCTCTAAATTACAGCGCCCACGGGCCCCGCATCAAGAGAGGGACCTTTGCTAATAGGCCCTATGCCGCACACCCGCTCCTGTGTGTGTGGGGAAGTGGAGAGAGGGTGTTCGTCCAGACACGGAGCGGGCCACTTCCAAAGAGAACTTCCATGCATCCTGTCCCCGGAGAGGCGCCCTTCCCCCCACCGACCCCTCTCGATGCACGCAGGAGCCTCTCCTACCTTCATGTCGCTGATGATGGTTTGGAAGAGCCCCCCGAGGGCGCTGCACTCCTTCTCCATGCCGGCATCCATATTTCGGCGCTCTCGGTGTACAATTCACAGTGACTCAGAGCCGGTGCAAAACTCCAATGCAGCTCCCCGCAGCCCTAAGCATGCTGCCCCGCTCGGGCTCTGCACCCTTCAAAAATGTGCTCCGCTCGGCTTCAGTCTCCCACCCGCGCAAGGTATCTCCTGTCCGCCGGGCCCGGCTCCCCCTGTTCCGGACTCCGCTCCCACCGGGCTCTCGTGCCACCGTTTCCCGGCTCGAGGCTTCTCCCAGGCTCTCCAGCTGCACAGGCTGACACCGCTCCCAATGTTGACGAATCCTCGTCCTCTCCAGAGGGAGGAGCCTCTGCGGCCGGAAACTACCGAAGAGCTTCGGCTGAGGGCAGAGCCCGGAGGGAATTGAAGAGTCAACAGAGATCCTCTGGGAGAAGCGAGCATGGCTGAGAGGGCACACTGGCCCTTCTGCGTCACCTTGGCAGGGAAGCTGGGCGGGTAGTCTGCTAATAACAAACCCAGTGGGATCACACCGAAGCGTGGACAGTAAGCCCAGAGACCGGCTTCGGGGTTCCACCCCTCTTCAGCCAGGATAGCTTGATTCCAGTGGCATTGGTGAGCCCGGGACCCGCGCCTGGGCATTCGCGACGCACATAGGGCGAGAAAGCAAAAGACACACACAATTGATGGACGGAATGCAGAACAAATCAAAACATTCACCCCCAGCATCGAAAGTAAAGGGGCAAGGCGCATAGCTAAAATTTTAACAAACCATTTTGCATCTGTGTTGATCATAGTACCCCCAGGGGCACCCCGCTGTCCCCCCTCCCCCATAATAGGTCACCCAAATGACACACACAAGACAGTTGGTGTTGGGTAACAATGCTGCAGGTTTATTACATAATTCCAGAATATGTAATGGGTGGGTTATCTTACGGGCGATCCAAGGGCAGGCAACCAACTGGGTCGCCTGCCCGCCTGATGAGCCGGGCAGCGCGGGAGCGATGCCCGCCGTTGCTGCCCTCCAGGGGATTCTTTCTACGATCACGTGCCGTTGGTAATTCTACTCGCGCCCCCCCTCTCGGGGCGGAGCGTCGCATAGCAAGCCCCCGGTTGTTCAGGCCCACAACCGCCTGCAGGACTAGCGGGGCGCCGACACGGCTTCCGGGACCTCCCTTGAGGCTCCTCGGTTTTGTCTCAGGCACCCCCTATGGTTCCGCGCAGAGGTACCCTTTGTACTGGCCTGCTTCCAGATCGCCCTGTAACTCCGCCACAGCCCTGGAGGCGGCCCACCGTCGCAGCCAGGGCCCCCACCAACCCGGTATAGTCTTACCTGCAACCTCTCCTATCTAGGGCTTCCTGCAACTAGCTGGAAGGGAACCACCCTTGCAAAAGGAAGAGTTGAAATTCTGCCACCTCATGACCGCGTGACAGCGCTAGCGGGACTCAAACCCTGTGAGATCCCTTATATCCACGGCACAAGACTTACCAGTGAGCTATAGCTCCTGGTGTTGTAGATGGCCCCATCTATGTCCCCAAGGCCCGAGACGCTATCCTAGGGTCTGCTGAAATAAAGGACCCGTTGGGCCTGAGAAGATGTGCCAAGAACTATTCGCCCCCCATGCGGGAAGGTTACCCCTTCACAATTCTGGGCCTGCCCGCTTAGGCTATTATGGCGAGAAGGGTTTTATTTAACCTTTGGACAGTCCCCTCTGATTGCTAAACCTGGAGCACAGGAGTGCCCCTGGCTGCCAGCGCGTGACCATGGGCAAGGGGCGACTCTTGCCCCTGCCCACCCTCCCTTATTCCTTATGGGAATTATGCCCCTACAGATCCCTCAGTGATGAAACCCCCTAGGCATACCAGCTGCGGGAATCTGACTGGCTTAAGCATTGCGCGCTGTCAGTAAAGTTCAAGCATTGAGGATTGACTAAGTCCTACTTCGCCCCTCTACAAACCCAGAGCATCCCCAGCGGTGCCAAATTCCTGCACCGTTGAAGTAGAGGCCCGCCTATGGAGCCTATTTACTTGTTTTGCTACTCGGCCCCCTTCTAGGTAGGCCTCAGAGTTAGGGCAACGCGAGTGCTCCCAGGGCACAGAGCTGCTGGAGAGCATATGTCTGTTACCCACACGCTGATACTTTATCTGTAGCTGAATGCCCTACCGCTGGAAGCTTCCCAAGGACCGTAGACTTCGTGGTCCCCCTAAATTGATCCCATCGCCTGGGGGGAACCCAGTGGTGGCAGGACCTGCATGGTAACTCCACCCCCACGTAGCTATCGCTTATTTTTGACGCTGAAGCAGGCGATGCCCCCTTAGTCTCAAGTTCTAACCCCTAGAGGATAACCTAGGGGGCAGATAAGTCTGTGGGAACCAACCGGAAACTTTGGTGCAAATACCGGCCCTATTCTGATGCACTTGGGAGTGCAACAACAACGACAAACGACCCAAGCCCCCTTTCAGCAAAAGGTTGGAGACGAGGAGGATCGGAATGCGCGACCCTTGCTGTAGCTAACACTTTATATCGCGCAAACTCGACCCGAAGGTATAGCAGTGCTGTGCATGAGCAACATATTTACACACCTATTCGGGCACGGGAGTGAGATCATGAGCCGCCAGGTCCGCGACCCTCGGGAACCCAGGCATACCAGGTCCAGCAGCTCGCATACAAATTCGGGCACGGCGATATTCATTGATTTACCCAGCGTCACAAACCCAGCGCAAACTCAATCCGAAGGTATTGGCGCGCAGTTCATGAGCACCGTATTTACATACATAATCGGGCACGGGGAGATTAAGTGATCTGCCCAGAGTCACAGCGTGACCCGCCCGAAGGTGTTGGAGTGCCGTACATGAGCCCCGTATTTACATACCTATTCGGGCACGGTCGATTAGTGATTAGCTCAAACCGTAATGCGCGCAAAATTATTAGAGCGCCGGACACAAGCACCGACCAAATAACCCATTCGGGTGCAGGTCGTAATGCCCGGAATCACCTGATGCGCGCGAATGTGGGCACGAGCAAATTCTTGTGAATAATACATGCACTTGTATCATGTGTCTGCATTATAGGAAGCCAGCCAATACATGTTGCATATTTATCTAGCGTGAACTCGACCCGAAGATATTGGAGCAAAATCTTGTGAACAATGCCTGTACTTGTATCAAGTATCTGCCTTATAGGAAGCCAGCACATACATGTTGCATATTTGTATAGCGCGAACTCTACGCCAAAGGTATTGCACCGCTTTACATGAGCACCGTATTTACGTTACACATACAGGCACGGGGAGCGTGAGAGATTCGTACCATAGAACACGGAACACGTGCCAGGTCACGCGAGCACCGCACCAGATTAACCTTTGAGGTGCAGGGGGGGGATTAGTAATACCCGTAATCGCGTGATGTGAACAGTGCATGTACTGGTATCATGTATCTGCCTTATAGGAAGCCTGCCATTACATGATGCATATTTATATAGCGCGAACTCGACCGGAAGGCATTGGAGCACTTTACATGAGCACCGTATTTACATTACCCGCTCCCCGAACCGGATCACGCGAGCACCGCACCAGATTATCCATTGAGGTGCGGGGGTTTATTAATGCCCGTAATCGCGTATGTGAACAATGCATGCACTTGTATCATTTATCTGCCTTATAGGAAGCCAGCAATACATGTTGCATAATTATATAGCGCGAACTCGACCTGAAGGTGTTGGAGCGCTTTACATGAGCACCTTATTTACATTACACATTCAAGCACGGGGAGCTTACAAGATTCGTACCATACTACAAGATCCCAGTGCCAGGTCCATTGCGCCTGCCGCACGCAGCCCACTGCATGCCCCCCCCAAGCGAACTTTCCCTTGGACGAGAACTGCACCTCTTTGAAAGGTTGTGAAAATTGTTGCCTATTTATATAGCGCGAACTCGACCCGAAGGTATTGGAGCGCTTTACATAAGCACCGTATTTACATTACGCATTCAGGCACGGGGAGATTAAGTGATTTGGCCAGAATCACAGGATGTGGACGCGACCCCAGATGTCCGAACTCTGGTTACCAGCACCAAAATCGGCAGTCCAGCAGAGGCCCAACCCTTCGGCTTTCTTCCTGACCTGCTAGTTCAAATCCCATGCTAACTGCACTCCCAAACCAATGAACTCTCCATTGGACGATAGGTGCACCCCTTTGAAAGGCTGCTAAAATTGCTGCAAATTTATATAGCGCGAGCTCGACCCGACGGTATTGGAGCGCTATACACGTGCACCGTATTTACAATACGCATTTAGCCATGGGGAGCTTAAATGATTTGTCCGGAATCAGAGGATGTGGACGCGACCCGAGATGATTGAACCCTGGTTTCCAGCACCAAAATCGGCAGTCTAGCCTAGGCACCCCATCCCTACAACTTTCCATCGGTGTGAGTTCACCTGAGGGTGTGGAACGCCTTAAACAGCCCCGTAGTTACCTTATCCATCCAGGCACTGGGAGAATAAGTGATTTGCCCACGATCACAGGGTGTGGGCGCGTCTAAGAGGTTCGCAACCTGCGCTAACAGAAGGGTTCTTATTGTGCATGTTTATATAGCGCGAACTCGACTCGAAGGTATTGGAGCGCTTTGCATAGTACCGTATTTACATTTAGATTGAAGCACGGGGAGATGAAGTAATTTGCCCCGAATCACAGCTGTGGAGGCGACCTCGAGACTCGAACCCTGGTAGCCTATGTTTCCACGACTAACTTTTGTAGCAATACATCACAGACGAGTCCTTCTTCGCTTCTTCCTAAATTCGGAGGACTTCATTAAAAGGATCCATGTACATAGATCAAAATACACACATATGATGAGCGCTGTGAATCTCGGAACGGACCCCAGCTATTCCATATGCCAATAACACAAGGGTGCTGTTTACTTGGAAGTGCTATCTGTATACGGCAGAGATCAGTGAACCTCTCAGGAGGCAGAACTACTCAGAGAGGGAGTTTGCTCATCTGCTGCATGCTTCAGCGGGAAAGTGTTTAGAGACGTTATAACACCCGCTACCCACGGCACGTTCCCAAATACCCCCGATACATACACCCCTGAAGTCCCCGAGTTCTGGAGACCGAGCTGTGCTTACCGTGCCACTGCAGCGGCAAGCCAAGTTGCTAGCAAGATGATGCGGTGGCCTGCGAGGGATGCCGTCTACTAGAGCAGTCCCTGTTCCTGACGAGCAGAAGTACGGCAGAAATTTTCCGAGATGCGGTCCTGTTCGGTAGAGAATGCAAGAAGGAATTGGGCGTTCTGGGAGGAAGGAGCGAGTCGTTTTGAGGCGCAGCCTGGAAACGTAGAAATGCCGAGCCCCGCAGCGCAGCTGCGACAGTCTGACGGGTCTTCCGCGCCGAGGAAGGGTAGGGGGGGAATACGCTGCTTTTCCAACGCACATACCGGTGACTGCCCCACCCCTCTCGGTCTTCCTGTGAATCGAAGAGGTTATCGTGTTATCTTGGAGTGGAGTGGGGTCGGGAGGCAGTGGCGCACCGGAGACCATGCGCCGGGAGTAGTGTTCGCCTGATGGTGCAGAGGAGTCCTGGGAGCCCAATGTGTAGTGAGAGTAGAGGTTATCCTGCTATCTCGGAGTGCATCCTGCCGACACCGCGAGCGGATCTGGAGCAGCGCGGGAGCCGCTGTGTACCTCACTGATTCCCGCCGCGGGGGGGGGGGTCTGGGCGCTGTGTGTCTTAAGGAGCCCATCAACTACATCTCGGCGCTCAAGCCGGGGGTCTGGTCGAAGGTGTACCCAAGTGGCTGGAAGTGAGTGGATGCCACGCTGGAGGGCTCCAGGGACTAACTGATGCCCGTGTCCACTGGGGACCTCTCTCAGCAGGAGGGGAGGCTCTGTCCTGGACCCGAGCGACAGAGAAGTAGCTTAGGGTCATCTCCCGCCACTTTGGATGTGATCGGAAGGGCCCGTGGATGTGGGGAAGGCAGGACTCTTTGGGCTAGCATCGACCGGCTCTTCGAGGCGCCGGGGGTGCGGGCATCGATCCCGGGGAGAATAAATGGGGGTGCGGGCATCGATCCCGCTACTTTTCGCGCGCTAATCAGGTGCTTTAGCAATCGGGGCGATTTTTCCCCTGCTACGCTGATCAGTGCTGCCGGCGGACCGCGTCACCGCCCTCTAAGGTCGCCACCCTCGCCCTAATCTTGCGCCCCCTCCGCCCGTGGCCATCCGCGCCACAGGGCCCTGTCGACCTGGTACTGCCCAGGGACAGGGCCGGGGCGGAGTGGGTGCAGCAAGACTCACCGTTGTTCCTGTGCTACAGTAAGATGACGGCGGGGCCAGGATCGCAGCGACGAAGCGAGGACAACGACCAATGGCGAGGTGGGCGACAAAGAGGTCGCCAGGAGGGTGGGGGAAGGCTAAATAGCCTCCCCCTCACACCAGGCCAGGAAGTGACACGCATTGCGCATCACTTCCGGCCAGCCCGAGGAGGGGGGCTCCGGTCTGCGTCCCCGCCCCCCCCAGTGGGAGGGGGTGTGGAGGGGTGACCGGTGCCCCGGGGGCACTAAGGCGCCGACCGCCGATTGGCCACCAGCGGGGGCCGCGGTCAGCGGCAAAGAAATAGGTCGGTAATACCCCATGTCCTCAGCTGGCCTACCTTTCTTTAAAAATGCCACATTATTAGTTGTATTCCAAGTATCAAGAACCACCCCCTTTTGTAGATATGTTGAATCACCTTTAAAAATTCACAAGCTACTATATTTTTGAATAATTGATAAAACTCCAAGGGTATAGTATCCTCGTCTGCAGCCTTGCCTGAAGGGGAGCAACCAGAGCAGCCTGAATCTCGCCCATAGAGAACTCAGCCAGCATCTCGCCTACCTGATTTAACCCTAAACGGGGCAAACTGTACCGCCAAATATACTCCACAAGCCCAGATTGGACAATTACTTGAGGCTGGCTGCATGACTCCTCATAGAACAGAGAGAACTGCTCCATAATAGATTTGAAGTTCGTATAGACCAGGGGTACTCACAAACTTTCTCTTGGGGGCCAAATTTACAGTGTGGTTTGTGGCCGAGGGCCGCACCTTGGATGCGGGGTCATTGGGGGAGGAGGCAGGGCTAGAGCAACAAAAAAAACAGTGACCATGAGGTGGAACACATGTCCCTGCAGGGGACGCCTTCGTCCACTGAGCCACCGGACCCGGCATACACATATCTCTCTTTCTCCCTCTCTCTATCTCCCTCCCTCCCTCCTCCGTCTCCCTCCCTCCTCCGTCTCCCTCCCTCCTCCGTCTCCCTCCTCCGTCTCCCTCCCTCCTCCGTCTCCCTCCTCCGTCTCCCTCCCTCTCCCTCCCTCCTCCGTCTCCCTCCCTCTCCCTCCGTCTCCCTCCCTCCTCCATCTCCCTCCCTCTCTCCTTCTATCCGTCTCTCTCCCTCTCTGTCTCTCTCCCTCCATCTCTGTGTCTCTCCCTCCCTCCCCATCTCCCTCCCTCTCCCCGTCTCCCTCTCTCTCCCTGTCTCCCTCTCTCTCTCCGTCTCCCTCTCTCTCTGTCGCCCTCCCTCTCCGTCTGTCTCTTTGCCTCTCTGTCTGTCTCTGCCTCTTATCTGTCTGTCCCTGTCTCTGCCTATCTGTCTCTGGCTGTCCCTGTCTCTGTTAGTCTCTATCTCTATCTGTCTCTGTCTGTTTCTGTCTCTCCCTACTGCCCTCTCTCATCCTCTGTCCCCTTACCCGACTCTCACACCCTGCTGTTCTCTTGTCATTTTTTGTCTCCTCTCCCCCCCCCCCCCGCCCCCTCCGCTTGTGTAGCAGTTGAGGCAGCTTCCCTTTCAGGGCACACACACAGCCCCACCCGAGTACTTCACAGGTCTTTAAGAGACCATTTGCATGATAACGAGGCTTTGTTGTATTTCACCTCTTAGCGCCCCAGCAGCTCCACTCGGACTATCGCTTGTATCCCCGGGCCTCCACAGAGCAGTCTGTGTTTGCTGACACTGTTAAAAAAACCAAAAAACACCGGTTCGATGTCTGAAAGGTCCGCGGGCCGCCAAGAAAGGCTTGCCGGGCCGCTGGCGGCCCGCGGGCCGTACTATGAGTACCCCTGGTATAGACCGAACCTTCCATACCTTTGATGGCTCGGATAGCACATTTAGACTGTCAGAAATATGATGCGCTAAAGTTTGACCTACACTTTCCCAATACTTCTATTGTAGAGTTATACTTTTAGCGTGCCTTGCTGCCATCTGTTATATATATAAATATGCCTTCATTGTATCCCAGAGTACTGGAGGTGACGCTGTACCTGCATTGGTGGCAAAAACCTCCCTAAGTAACCCTGATTCATGTCTTCTATAGTTGTCGTTATACAAGAGATGACGAGGAAATGGAAAACTTAGAACAGCTAGCTCTAGTCTCAGTAGGGCCAAATGAAAATAGAATTGGAGTATGGCTAAAGACAATCCTGGGACACACATCTATTTCTACACTTTCTGCAAAAGACCTCCCAGCAAAGACCATGTCGATTCTGGAGTAATGCTTGTGTGGGCATGAGTAGAAAGTATACCGGTGTTAGTGGGGTGGTGTAGGGTCCTCCATACATCACAGAGCCTGTGTAACTCGGTCAGGTCATTAATTGATACCCTAGTTCTGGGCAGACGTGGGGGAGTGGTGTGATTAGTAGAATCAATGCAATCAATCAATCAATGCATTTATATAGCGCACTACTCACCCAGAGGGTCTCAAGGCGCTGGGGGAGGGGGGTCCGCTACTGCTCGAACAGCCAGGTTTTGAGCTGCTTCCTGAAAGTGAGGTGGTCCTGGGTCAGGCGGAGGTGGGTCGGGAGGGAGTTCCATGTCTTGGCGGCGAGGTAGGAGAAGGACCGTCCGTCCCCCTGTGGTGGCTCTTCGGATACGGGGGACGGTGGCGAGGGCGTGGGTGGTCGATCGAAGCTGGCGTTTGGGAGCGTAGAAGTTGAGACGGCTGTTGAGGTATCCTGGTCCTTGGTTGTGTAGGGCTTTGTGAGCGTGGGTGAGGAGACGGAAGGTGATTCTCTTGTTGACCGGGAGCCAGTGCAGGTCTCTCAGGTGTTCGGAGATGTGGCTGCGACGGGGGATGTCCAGGATGAGTCGTGCTGAGGCGTTCTGGATCCGCTGGAGTCTCTTCTGGAGTTTGGCGGTGGTTCCGGCGTAGAGGGAGTTCCCGTAGTCCAGACGGCTGGTGACGAGGGCCTGGGTGACCGTCTTCCTGGTCTCGGTGGGGATCCACCGGAAGATCTTTCGTAGCATGCGCAGGATGTTGAAGCACGATGAGGAGACGGCGTTGACTTGTCTGGTCATGGAGAGGGAGGAGTCCAGGATGAAGCCTAGGTTGCGTGCGTGGTCTGTTGGTTTGGGTGCGCTGCCTAGGGCGGGGGGCCACCAGGAGTCGTCCCAGGCGGAGGGTGAGGATCCTAGGATGAGGACTTCCGTCTTGTCCGAGTTCAGTTTCAGGCGGCTGTACTTCATCCATTCGGCTACCTCTTTCATCCCTTCGTGGAGGTTGGCTCTGGCGGTGGCGGGGTCGTTGGTGAGGGAGAGGATCAGCTGGGTGTCGTCGGCGTATGAGACGATGTTGAGGTTGTGCTGGCGTGCGATGTCTGCGAGGGGGCTCATGTAGACGTTGAAGAGGGTTGGACTGAGCGAGGAGCCTTGAGGAACGCCGCAGATGACTTCGGTGGCTTCAGATCTGAACGGGGGGAGGCGAACTCTCTGTGTCCTTCCGGCGAGGAAGGAGACGATCCACTCCAGTGCCTTCTCCTGGATTCCGACGTTGCGGAGGCGCTGCACAAGTGTGCGGTGGCAGACAGTGTCGAAGGCCGCGGAGAGGTCTAGGAGGATGAGGGCTGCTGTTTCTCCGTTGTCAAGCAGGGCTCGGATGTCATCGGTGGCTGCGATCAGGGTGGTCTCGGTGCTGTGGTTGGCCCGGAAGCCAGACTGTGAGAGGTCTAGGGATCCGTTTGTCTCGAGGAAGGCGGCCAGCTGCTTGTTGACGGTCTTCTCGATGACTTTGGCTGGAAACGGGAGCAGCGAGATGAGGCGGTAGTTCTTGAGGTCGGTGGGGTCGGCTGATGGCTTCTTTAGTAGAGCGTTGAGTTCGGCGTGCTTCCAGCACTCCGGGAAAGTAGCGGTGTCGAAGGAGGTGTTGATGATGTCCCGCAGGTGGGGTGCGATGACTGCATCGGCCTTGTTGAAGACGTGGTGAGGGCACGGGTCGGTCGGAGATCCGGAGTGGATGGAGTTCATTGTGCGAACGGTGTCTTCGGTGCTGATCTGGGTCCAGGTGTGGAGGGTGGCGGTGGGGGGTGCTGGTTCGGTCGTGGCGTGCGTCGGTTGAGTGCTGAAGCTGTTGTGTATGTCCGCGATCTTGTTGTGGAAGTAGGAGGCGAGGGAGTTGCAGAGGTCTTGCGAAGGGGTGATGTCGTTGTTTCCGGCGTTGGGGTTGGAGAGCTCTTTAACGATGTTGAAGAGTTCCTTGCTGTTGTGTGCGTTGTTGTCCAGTCGTTCCTTGAATGCAGTTTTCTTGGTTGCGTGGATGAGTTGGTGGTGTTTTCGGGTGGCGAGCTTGAGGGCCGTCATGTTTTCTGGTGTTGGGTCTCTGCGCCAGGTTCTCTCGAGGGCTCGGCAGTTCTTCTTGGAGCTCTTGAGTTCTTCGGTGAACCATGGGGCTTTCTTGCTGCCGGGTCTGCTGGGCGGGGTCCTCAGGGGGGCGAGGTCGTCAGCGCAGTCGCTGATCCACTTCGTGAGGTTGGTGGCCGCTTGGCTGGGGTTTGTTGCGCTGGTGGGTGGGTTCTTGCTCAGGGAGGTCGCGAGCTGGTCGGCTGTGATCTTGTTCCAGCTTCTGCGTGCAGCCTGTTGTTGGTGGTGGTGGGTCGTGGTCCTTCTGAAGCTGAAGTGGACGCAGCTGTGGTCCGTCCAGTGGAGTCCGGTGGCGTGGCTGAAGGCGATGTCCTTGCTGGATGAGAAGACTGGGTCGAGTGTGTGTCCGGCGTAGTGGGTGGGGGTGGTCACCAGCTGCTTGAGACCGAGGTTAGCGAGGTTGTCCAGCAGGGTGGTGGTGTTACGGTCGTTGATGTTCTCCAGGTGGAAGTTGAGGTCCCCGAGGAGGATGTAGTCAGCGGAGAGGAGGGCGTGCGGGCTGATGAAGTCGGCGATGTCTTCGCTGAATTGTGTGCGTTGTCCCGGGGGTCTGTAGATGAGGGTGCCTCTGAGGGTGGTCTTGGGGTTGATGTGGACCTGGAAGTGAAGGTGTTCGGCGGTTGTCAGGGTGTCGTCGGCGTTGGTCGTGATGCGGATGGTGTTCCTGTGGATGATGGCGATGCCTCCTCCGGTCTGGTTGATGCGGTCCCTTCGGATGATCTTGTAGCCGTCTGGGATGGCGATGGCGATGTCGGGCGCTGAGGAGGCGTTCATCCAGGTTTCCGTGAGGAAGGCGACGTCTGGGGATGTGGTGTCGAGCAGGTTCCAGAGCTCGACGGCGTGTCTGTGGACGGAGCGGGTGTTGAGCAGGATGCACTTCAGGTGGCTGCAGTTGTTGCTCGTCTTGGTCTTGGTGGGAGCGGGTGTAGTGCAGGTCCGGATGCAGGTGAACTTGCAGGAGCGGCAGCTGAAGGGTCCGTGGGTGCGTTTCGGGGTGGCTCGGTAGCATTCCAGGAGTCGGCCGGTGTTGAGTGCGTTGAGGGTGGCGGCGTCGTACGTCTGGCGAGTGGGCTGGGGGCTGCGAGGGCCAGGGGGTCTGGCACTGGGCGCGGTCCAGGCGTGGACGGGCGCAGACGGGCTTACCTTCGGCGCACAATCGGCGCGCCCGCTGCGCTTGACCGCTGCGCGTTCGCACGGTCGCCATTTATGGCGAAGTGCGAGGGAGGGAGGAGCAGCTGGGAGGCGGGAGCGGGGAGGGCACAGAAAGAAAGGGGGCGTGGCAAGCAACGGAGGCGGGAAGCGGGGAGCGGGGCGGGAGGTTACCGGGGCAGCAGGGGGGAGAAAGTACAGGGGGACAGGCGAAATAATAACACGTAAACAGTACAACAATGGGGCACACAGCAGGAGAATCACGGGGCACAGAAGCCTGAAAAGGCAACAGCTGCGATCACGCCGCTCGGCGGCAGGGGGTGTGGTCAGCCGGCGGCAGGCAGGGACAGCGAGGCAGGCGGGGGGCGCACGCAGCAGCTGGTGGCCGTGCGGCGCAGGGGTGTCCTAAAGCTAGGTCACACTCACCTGCGTCGCACGGTCGCCATTTATGGCCAAGTGCGAGGGAGGGAGGAGCAGCTGGGAGGCGGGAGCGGGGAGGGCACAGAAAGAAAGGGGGCATGGCAAGCAACGGAGGCGGGAAGCGGGGAGCGGGGCGGGAGGTTACCGGGGCAGCAGGGGGGAGAAAGTACAGGGGGACAGGCAAAATAATAACACGTAAACAGTACAACAATGGGGCACACAGCAGGAGAATCACGGGGCACAGAAGCCTGAAAAGGCAACAGCTGCGATCACGCCGCTCGGCAGCAGGGGGTGTGGTCAGCCGGCGGCAGGCAGGGACAGCGAGGCAGGCGGGGGGCGCACGCAGCAGCTGGTGGCCGTGCAGCGCGGGGGTGTCCTAAAGCTAGGTCACACTCACCTGCGTCGCACGGTCGCCATTTATGGCCAAGTGCGAGGGAGGGAGGAGCAGCTGGGAGGCGGGAGCGGGGAGGGCACAGAAAGAAAGGAGGCGTGGCAAGCAACGGAGGCGGGAAGCGGGGAGCGGGGCGGGAGGTTCATACACAATTAAAATCACCCGTTAGAATCACTTCACCGACCCAATCCAACAATTCTAAAGAGAGCCCATCCAATACTTCCAGGTCATCAACATGCAACCCACAGACTGAACATATGACAAATTGTTGATAATATACTATCAATTGTACAAGCGCCCATCTCCCTCTTGAGTCTGCAGCCATTTTCAGAACCTTACATTGAAGATAATATGGCCACCCCCTAAATAGAAACAGATTGTAAGGTACAAAAAATTATATCATATCCCAAAGTAAGAACCGGTCCTTATATGCCAAATGGGTCTCTGTCAATGCGAGTAATTGGGGTTTATACATCCCTATTTCCTCCCGAACCAACTGCTGCTTAATCCATGCATTAATACCACAAACATTACAGCAAATGCATTTTATCTTAGCAATGAGCCCGAGAGATACTGTCAAGCACCCATCCATGTTCTAGACTGCAGTTTCGACAAGCTGAGACAAGCAATATGTATGGATTTGACAAATTAAAAACACTTTGACTTATTTTACTCCCCCCCACGAAGAACACTGTTATCCAAGGCTTAAAACTATCTTGTGTGACCTCCCCACCCACTCCCTTTCCCCACCCAAGACCAACCCCCTTTCCCTCACCAGACTAACCCTTTATGCCATTGGGAAGGAATCACCCCCACCCTCTGGCTGTCGTAGGATTGACATCCCTGTGAGAGTATGGCCCTCCACCACACCCCTTACCACCCACCAATAACCACCCACCATACAAATAAACAATATGTGATTCAGAGATAGAAATGCAAAATTACTGTCAAATTAAGAAAAGTATATACTAAAGCATGGAGACAAGAGCCTTGGATAGAAAAGGGAGAAAAGAGAGGTAGAAAAAAGGGGGGGGGGGGAAGAATGTCTAGAAACTATAGATCTACATTGTAGCCCCCTTCAAGCAGCTCAGAGCCTGCATATGGTCCACCTCAGAATAGCACATCTGAATCCACCCATCCTTGATAATCTTAAATCATGCTGGTTCTTGCAAATATACTTGAGCCCCAACAGCTTTCAAAGGATCAAAAAATTGGCGCATCTTCCACCGCCGATCCATAGTTAATTTGCAGAGACCCGAACGGGCTACAATTAACAATGCATCAACCAAGACCGGTGTAGTTAGATGGGCCTTAAGAGAGATCGCCAGCCTGTGGAGATAGTTCCCTACATAGATTAAGATTGGGCGAGACTGCATTGACTTAGAGTTAGCCGCATTGCGATTAAAGGGAAGGCGATGGGCACGCTGGACTTGTGAGTCCCAGTTCCAATTCATCAAATCGGGAAAAGCTTTCCCAAACAGCTACACACTTTATTAAAGAGGATTGGCCCCCTCCGGTATTCCAAATATCCTGAAGTTATTTCTTCTCTGGCGGTTTTTCATGTCTTCAGCTTTCGCTTGAAGATACTCCAACTGGCCATTAAGAATCCCAATGGCTTTAATTGTTGCCGTTCCTTCCTCCTCAACATGAGCAACTCGTTGCAGCTCTGTAATCTCCATTGTAAGACTGGTAATCTTTCCGGACACCTTACCCAATGATTGCTGCATTTTAAAATTATCCGCCCTTGCATGGGCAAAATGTGACTGTACCTGAAGGATCTGCAAGATTGCCATCATAGATGGTTCCTGAGAGTTATCCTCCGGACAGACCTCCTTGGTAACCAATGGTGTAGAATGGTCAGTGCGCGTACTGCACTATGTGGTTAAACCAGGATTAGGAGTAGTGCACTTAGGGCGAAAATGTTATTCTATAAGCTGTTTCTCCTTGTTTACCCCCAAATGGACTGCAGATAGGGGTGAGATAAGTACTCTCACCTTTCCCTTTGATGTTACCCACTTCCGTAGTGGGCTACTCTTAGCCCCAAAATCACCTGTCTTGCTTGCCTGCCATTGTTTTAGAGATTTGCCAGATTGGTGTGACATAACCTGCTCCGTAAGCTTCCTCCTAGTATTACCACTGCCCTTCTGAGCAGGCTGTCCACTCTCCCCCTGAACGCCTGTGGAATTATTACCAACGGGATTGTCCATGTAATGGCCAGAGACATAAGGTGCAGAGTTGGGCTTGGTCTCAGGCATACCCATTACGGGAAGTTGGGGGTCACCCAAGTCCTGTGCTGCCGCTCCTACATAGGGTTCTAGAGGGTTTGATCTTACTTCCCAGTCTGCTGCCTCTGCAGCCTCTGTTATGCTCTCCACTGAGCGCTCCTGATCCCCTAAAGCATCTGAAGCAGTACTCACTGTTTTTGTGGCCTGAGCCTCTACCATGGGGTATTGTTATCAGTTTTGTTCCTGAGAAGGCAGAGCTAGTGGCTCAATGATACACCTAGGCTGAAAGCTGACATATTGTTGCAGAGCAGGTACATCTAAGGGATCTGCAAAAGACTTACCACCATCCCTGACTTGAGCAGAAGAGGGGGGAGCTGTTGTGGGGCTCACTCCGATTGTAGCTGCCGCCATCAGAGCATCCACCAATGAAGACTCCTCGCCGAAGACTAGTTGCTCTTCGATAGCCGTTTGAATATACTCCTTCACAACGCCGGATTGGTGTAGTTTCAGTATAGGTTAACAGACCTGCAACAGTCCTGAGTCAAGGGAAATTGCCTGTGGCTCACCTCACCCTCCTCCAGTGTTGTAAATTGGCAGCGATTGGATTAGCATTAGCGGAATCCATCTGGTATTTAGAGGCTATCTTGTCCATGTTGTAGATTTGTGTTGGCCAACTTGGTTTGTTTTGACATATGTGACTTGCAATTCACATAGGCAGGTAATGAGGAGAATTTTCTCTAACTGAATTGATTTGAACGGCACATTGTACTAAAGGTACCTTAAGTGCTACTTTGATTATAATACTGCATATTCTGCACTATTTTTGGCATGCCTGTCTTTAGCACACTTCGTAGGATGTGTTGCTTTTGTAATGATACCACTTTTAGTCTTAATGAAGCACAACCGCCCCCCCCGGAGGGGACGCCTAATAGGGATATGTACATTAAGTATGGTCTTTCTTCTATAATGTACAGCACATTATGGAATAAATATACGCGTAAGGATCCTGAGTTGCGTTGGCCTATGTATGGGTCATTTGATTTACGAAAGATTGAGTATGTGGAGCAATGTATGGTTAAACGAAAGACTAGGCACGATATGTTTGATTGTGTACGAATGTGGGAGAAAGAAGTGTGTGAACGGATGAAACGTGAGCAAGCCTTGATTGGAAAAGAACAGCGGAAAAGCGTTTATGTGAAAGCATTAGAGTTAAAGAACAAAGAAATGAAAGAGTTGAAGGAGAGAGAAGATAGGGAGCGCGCTTTACAGTTAACTGGCCAATACCCTGTTCGGAGGCCCCTTTATCCTATACTTAATAAACCACAAGATGATTCCTTATTATTAGATCGTCCTCCACCTCCGTATACTGTTCCTTCTGCCCCCCATGAGTTAGATGAGGACTCTAGTTTGGAGGAAGATAAGACACGAGAAACTCGTTCTATGTTAACTGCTGCACGCTCGTCTCAGCTCCGATCTGCTGCTCGTAAAGCAGCTCATGGAACTGCCACCGCCCCTGAAATTCTTGATAGTATGAGAGGGTGGTATGAAAGGGAGCATCTGTATTTTACTGAGGTGTTTGCCGGAGAGGTCCTTGAGTTGTTTAGGAAATATTCTGAGGAGTTAGAGCCTAAGGATATAACAGATGATTATAAGCAAATGCGTGATGGTCTTTTTGTTTTCTCCCAGGTGGCTGATACAATCAGGCGTTTGGTTAAACTTCGTGTTGATGCAGTCCGCTTGCGGGAGGAGAAAAAGACTGCAGACGGGGCTGTGCAGACCTCTCAGACCGGCATGTCACAAGCTTCTACCTCCGGAACAGATAAGATTATGATAGTCCATGCGAAACCTATGCGGGAGGCCGCGCCCTTGTATGTTCCTCCTAAAGGACAGGGTACAAGCGATGATAAGGCCTCTCTTGATGCAAAGGGTTATTTTATTTATAATTGGGTTTACACTCCTTGGAATAGGACGGATGTTATGGCACTTAAAACTGCATTGCCTGATCCGCGGAAAAATCCAGCCGCTTTTTATGAATGAGGAAGTTGAAGGTGCTATTAGTTCTTGCACTATGACTTTGCCTGATATTGATTTATTTTTCGGATTGATATTAATGTGGAGAACTGTTCGTAAAATTGATGATCAGGCAGCTTTTGGGGCATTATGGAAAGACTTAGAACGAATGGATGCCGAAAGAGAACCCGCACAGAAGCCATGTCAGTTAATTTTAGATCTCCCTGCAGCTATACTAGTTAAGTTGAAAACGATTATTCCCCCTAAAAAGATAGATTGGACTGTTTTAGCGTCCTGTAAGCAAAAGGCAGATGAATCGGTCTCTGATTTCTTTACACGCTTTGAAGAAGCATTCCACGATTTTAGTGGCCAGTCTTTGACAGATGACACAGGCAGACATCTGTTTGTCGATAAATATGTCGCAAACCTGTTGCCAGGAATAGCTAGTCGCCTAAAGGCCAGTGAGAGTTCCTGGACCACATCTTCCCCGGTCTCCCTTTTGACTATGGCTCAGTATTATGAGCGCCAGGAATTAGAGGCAAAGGGTAATGAGGACAAAAGGACTAAAGAATTGAAAACGAAGATTATGTTGGCTCAGGCTTATGGTCCGTCTTTCAGAGGTAGCGATAGGGGTGGACGTGGGTCTTATGGTTCATCTTTCACTTCTTATACTCGTTCGAATTTGTCTGCTGACCAGTGTGCATACTGTAAGAAATTTGGCCACTGGGCTTTGGATTGCCCAGCACTACGTGCTCCGCAGTATACACGTGGTCGGGGACAAATGAGAACTCGACCAGGATATTCAGGGCCTAGAGGAAACTCAGGTGATCGTACTAGGGTTGATACTAATATACGTGGGCAGGATGGGTTTAACACTTTTGATAGAAGGAACCAATATCAAATGTCTGATTATGTGCCATCTGATTCTCAAGTTTCTGCTCATGCATAGGATTGCCTAAGATGGGGTAAGGAATCAGTTGAAGTTCCAGTAGATCAGAGGGGTCCCTATGTTACAGCAAATGTTCTGGGCTCCACTGATCAGTTTCTGGTTGATACAGGAGCTACTCGTAATGCCTTGTCTAAACAATTGGTCCCAAGGGCTCCGCTGTCTGGCTTAACCATTACATCGATAGGTTTCGATGGAACCCCTTCCCTTAGCCCATTGTCGCAACCACTTGCATTCCATGTGGATAAATTTACTGCTCCATGTCCATTTTTGCTTTCCCCGAATACACCAGACAATATTGTGGGTCTTGATATGCTTAAGTATTTCAGGGCTACGATACGCTGTTCTCCAGAAGGTGTCCGTTTTATCTTGAATGACAACCATCCTGTGGCGGAGAGAGCTTGTCTTGCTAAAGAGGATGTTGCATTAGCCTCACTTCCTAGTACTTTGTGGGCTACTTCAGATACTGATGTAGGGCAAATGGTTATTCCACCAGTATACATTAGTGTCAAGGAGGGCGCTGTATTGCCACGTTTGCCTCAATACAAAATTTCACAGGAAGGTGAAGAAGCACTCACATGTATTGTCCGTGATCTTATTGCAGTGGGGGTTGTTGAGGAAGTTCCCTACAATATTTGTAACAGTCCGATTCTTCCTATTCTGAAAAAAGATACTGACACTAAGGTCTACAGATTTATTATTGATTTGCGAGAAGTTAACAAGATTGTAGTACCACAATACCCCGTGGTTTCTGATATAACCACACTTCTTACTCTGGTTCCCCCAACTGCGACTACATTTTCTGTGATAGATTTGAAGAATGCTTTCTTTTCGATCCCTATTCATCCTGACAGCCGATATTTGTTCGGTTTTACCCTGAATAATCGATCGTATAGATTCTGTAGAGTTCCTCAAGGCTATACTGAGAGTCCTAGTATTTACAGTCAAGCATTGAAAAGACAACTTGATTCTTTTGTGTTGTCTGAAGGAGTGGCTCTCATACAATATGTCGATGACATCTTGTTGGCAGCTGACACCCCTGAACAGTGTGAAAAATGTACTTTGTCCTTGCTGTCCTTTCTTGCTTCCCATCATCACAAAGTATCACGAAAGAAATTGCAATATTGTAGACCGAAGGTAACCTACTTAGGTCACCTTCTGTCTAAGGAGGGACGTGCACTTACACCAGATCGCATTCAAGCCATTTTAGACACACCAGTGCCCCGTACTCAGAAAGATGTCAGTAAATTCATTGGCCTTACTTCTTTTTGTAGGCAATGGATATTAGGATTTTCACATATTGTTAAACCCTTGTTGGCACTTTTAACCAAAGACACCCCAATGCCCCTTCCATGGACAGATGAGTGTGAGACTGCTTTCCGACAGTTACAACAAGCTCTTTGTTCAGCACCAGTGTTAGGATCTCCAGATTATACGAAGTCTTTTTCATTATATGTACACGAGAAAGATGGATGCGCATTGTCAGTTTTAGTGCAGACACACGGCGACAAACAGCGCCCCTGTGCATATTTTTCAGCAGTTCTTGATCCTGTTGCTCGTGCGTTACCTGGGTGTTTCCGTTCAGTTGCAGCAACAGCTGTGTCAATACGTCAGAGTGAAGGGATAGTTTTGTCACATAAGCTGTTGGTGCTAGTACCCCATGCGGTTGATGCCCTTTTAAATCAGACGAAGACGCAACATTTAACTAGCGCTCGTCTGACAGGATATGAATTGACATTGTTGGCCCCTCACATTACACTAAAGAGATGTGCGACATTAAACCCAGCCACTTTGTTGCCATACCCGGTGACTCAGTCTCAGTCACAGGAGTCTCATGATTGTATATTCCTTACTGAGGAACAGACAAAGGGTCGTGTTGATTTACAAGACACGCCCCTTTTAAGTGTCGATGGGGAGCTATGGGTTGATGGGTCCTGTTTGAAGTTACCAGATGGTACAACGTCAGCTGCATATGCAATTACAACACTTCAGACGGTAGTTGAGACAGCTCGTATCCCACAGAAGTCAGCTCAGGCAGCTGAGCTAATAGCATTGACACGAGCGTGTGAACTCAGTACTGACTTATCTGTGAATATTTATACAGACAGTCGCTATGCCTTCGGAGTGGCTCATGATTTTGGGCTACTCTGGAAGGAGAGGGGTTTTCTTACATCCCATGGGGTGCAGATAATGCATGGAGAATTAGTGCATAATCTCTTGACTGCTTTAACATACCCGAAGAGAATAGCGATTGTTAAATGTAGCGCACATAAGAAAATAGTTGATAAGATAGGGCGAGGCAATGCTTTTGCAGACCAAACAGCCCGTGAAACTGCCATGCAGCGAAGCACCACGTCCATGTATGTAGTAAAGTCACAAGCTGAACGCTGGCATGATACCAGGCAGGAAGTGTTAGATATGCAGAAATCTGCTTCTGCAGAAGAAATTGAGCAATGGTCCAAGGAAGGAACATTGGATGATGAGGGCTGTTGGAGGAATAAAGAGATGAGTAAGTGGAGATTGCCGACAGCTTATTTACAACCTATGATTCATATGGCACATGGGCCGGCACATGTTGGAGCCTCCTCGATAACGAAATTGCTTACGCAAGTTTGGGAGCATCCAGAAATTGCCGGCACAGCTAAAAAGATGGTACAGTCCTGTCTGATTTGTCTTCAGCATAACCCTGGAAAAGGGACACAAACTCCAACAGGAGGGTTTGCTACGCCAACTGCACCTTTTGAAGTCTTGCAAATGGATTACATCCAGCTCGAGCGCTGTAATAACTTAAAGTATGTCCTAGTAGTGGTATGCGCCTTCAGTAAGTGGATTGAGGCATACCCTACGAAGGACAATACAGCTCTCACCACTGCAAAGGTGCTTTTGAAGGAATTTTTTCCTAGATTTGGGGTTTGTAAATTTTTATGGAGTGATAACGGTCCCCATTTCATTGGGCAAGTTGTCGAATATGTCTTGAAGGGGTTAGGAATAAAACAAAAGTTCCACGCCGCCTTTCATCCACAATCAGCAGGGTTAGTGGAGAGGTATAACGCCACACTTAAATTAAAATTGGCGAAAATACTAGCCTCCACATCCCTGAAATGGCCAGACGCGTTACCTTTGGCACTGTTGTCCATTAGATCAGTGCCACATTCGCGGTCTGGCCTTACTCCCTATGAGGTGGTGTTCGGCAGGCCTATGAACATTTGGGGAATTCCTAAGCCACGTCCCCTACACGACGTACCGTGTGTATTGATGAGTGACTATTTAGCACAATTGACTGACAGTTTGGTCTCTATTCATCAACAGGTTCGAGAAGCTCTTCCGGACAGGTCTGCAGGTGAAGGCCATGGACTCCGGCCTGGAGATCAGGTGATGATCAAATCGTTCCAGAGGTCGAGCTGCTTTGAACCGAGGTGGCGCGGCCCGGAGCAGGAGCGCCTATCGACGAGAACTGCGGTTCGAGTGACGAATAGGAGGAATTGGGTGCACTCCACCCACTGCAAGAAAGTGCCGTCTACCTTGGTGGATCCTGTTGCTTTGATCGACCATCGGGACATCTTGGATACAGAGAAAGGCCAGGCCATATCACCTGACGAACCTGAGGAAGTCTTCCCGGACCACACGATTCCTGGAGTATCCCGATACCAACTGAGACCACGGAAAGAGCCTGCATTGTCGAAAAAGACTGGTTGAGCAACCTCCCTGGGTTAGTGAAACGGAATGCCGATGTGGCAAGGGGGGGGGATCAGTTCTGTGTAGTGTAGCGACACCCGTCTTGACCCTCGGTGAAGAAATCAACGGCTGCCCAGGGATAAGAGCTCCAACGGTTGTTTTGATAAATAAGCCGATCATGTCCACAATGAGATCCACTGTTTCTAAGAGGAAGATCATTTGTACTATGGGGTTTGTTGTTGCTATGGTGGCTGTAGCAGTAATAACCTGGTTCGTTGAGAAGGTGGCTCCTGCCCGAGAACTTTTGATTGCCACTACTCCGGTACCAGTTGAACACCACTACTTCACGCTTCCCTATCATGAGCAGAAGCATCGACAATCCTACTTGAATAATACCTTCATTCAGATGTTGCATCATACTCACAATGCCACAAATACTACCAACTGTTGGGTGTGTGGGATGATACCTGTACATCAGAAGAAAGGAGGAACACCTTTTATTCCTCTTCCCTTTTCTCATAATGGTTCTTGTCAAGCTTGGTATGCGCTTTTTTTTGCATCCAGGAAACGTACAGTAGGCGGGCTTCTTTTTCGCCTCAATAAAGTATGCTACCAAGACAAAGATGGCTATCCTCAAGCCAACGGGACTAAATGGGAAGAGTATCAACCGGACAATATTTCAACGCCATATATTTTCACAAATATGAGAACTTTTCCTAGTAATAAACAATTTGTGATTTCTGTTACTAGAGCTAAAGCAGATTTATGTGTAAGCAGTGTTGGAAGAATTCCAGTGGGGAAAAGTGAATGTACTGTGATTCTGCCTATTGAGGGTACAAATAATAGCACTTTCATAGCCTCACCCAATACTTACTTTATCTGTGGTAGCCACGGATATTATCACCTACCTGTTGGATGGTCAGGCGTATGCTATGTATCTTTTCTATTGCCCCCTGTGTTTCTGGCACCTGCATCCTACCACCGAGACTTTAAGTTATTTACTGATATCTCTAAGAACAGATATAAGAGGACAATAAGTGTTGACGAAGTAGACCAAACAGATACCACTCTACAACAGTATGTTGATTTTAATTTGTGTTTGTTCTTCTTTGTGGGAGCTGCATTAAACAGTAGGAAAATTAGACGATTGACTAGAGTTGTGGAAGCTGTTACCAATCAGACAGCCTTGGCGCTTGGAAATATTACAGAGGAGCTGCAAATTGCAAGGATTGTAGCTCTCCAGAATCAAATGGTTCTAGATGTTGTTCTGGCTGATCGAGGTGGTGCATGTCGCATCATCGGTAGCAGCTGTTGTGTATTCATACCGGATCACTCACCTTCAGTGTATGACGCAATTTCAAAACTGCATAAGATCGCTGCAGAAATTCATCCAGAGACTGGCACCTGGACTCTAGCTGGTTGGTTCTGGACTCTCGTTTCTGCTTGGGGCTGGAAGCTATTAACTATCTTGTGTATAATTATTACTGTTTTATTTACATGCTGTGTATGCATCCAATGTGGTCCAATGCTTTGCTCCATTTGCATTTCTGCTTGTATACCTGTTAAAAGGAATATTGAAGAGATCAAGGCCCAGCAAATGTTGAATAAAGAAGTGGCCGGAATAATGTTAATAGATGTAAGAGATGCATATTTAGACTACCCTAGAGGAACAGATGTCTTCAGCTAATGCTAAAAGGGTTGTCTGTTGTAAATTGGCAGCGATTGGATTAGCATTAGCGGAATCCATCTGGTATTTAGAGGCTATCTTGTCCATGTTGTAGAATCCATTTTGTATTTCTGGCAGCCATTTTGTTTGCCATGTGCTCACCGTGTGCTTTGTCCTCCCTTAGTGTTAACTGCTCTTGTAATCTGCCTAGCAACAAACTATATTTAGTATCCTCTACTTCCGCACATGCCCAGTTGAGTTTGCAGCTGCTAGTATCATGTAACTGTCAGGATATGTTTACCAGTGTTAGCAAACTGTCAACTCCTCCCACTTGTCGACTGTGCAGTTTCTGTATGACCATATATGTGCATAACTCCTCTCAAGTATACTTGTACTGTCTCCTTTTAGCCCCTGTGTGGGTATAAAAGGAGCATGGCCCTGCTGTTCAGTGTGCTACTTCATTCAATACCGAAGGGTGCTGTCTGAATGTAGTTCCACCTCATGAGGTCTATTAAACTCTGTATTTTCTATTTCAGTTTCTGTGCCAACTTCTTTCCAATAGTCTGAGGACTCTGTGCAGAGAAGGGCGAACCCCTTGCACTGGTAGGCCTAGCTGAGGCCTATTTTCTACACCAGCTGCTGCCGTTCCTGCATTTTGGCGTTACCACTTTTGCTTCCCTTCTGGTTCCTCGTCCCCCACAAATTGCGTTTGCTTTCTGTGGTGCCATACCGCAGGGACTGAAATTATAAATACAGGGTGTAGGAGAGTGGAATCTGACTAATGGTTGCCCCCAACTTTTTGCCTGGTATTTAAGTGGTTTTTGACTAGTCTGGCTGGGATCCTGCTATCCAGGACCCCAGCCTATCTGCTTTCTCCCTAAAACTGTTGTGAGTACTCTAGGTACAAACATAATTGGATGCTGGGCATGCCCTACCAGTCCCTTGTAGATGGTACCCTAGGTACCCAGGGCATGGGTCCCCCAGTAGGCCTACCAGGGCTGCAGCACTTATTGTGCCACCCTGGGACAGCCACCCAAACTGACACCACCAGACCACTACTGTAGTCTGGGTAAGGTGGTGCTAGCACCCCTTACAGGGATGTAGGTACCCTATGTCCCATACCATACAACACATATACTCTCATAGGTCACCCCTATGGCAGGCCCTGGTAATCCTACAGGGCTGGGTGCTGAGGTATGTGTGAGGGGGGACCCCTACGTGAGTAGGACCTCTCTGCAACCTTCGTAAAATCGTTACTGGGTTGTTTGTAGTGTAGCCATACCATATACTCTTAACCGCATTATAAGTTATTGCGTCATCGCTGTAACTTAGGAATGGCTACACAGAACCATATCGTGTTTGGTGTCAAACATGAAGGAATCATACCCCCAGTCCAGCCATGGGCATGGGGGCACGATTCCCCCTTGCTAGGAGGGTGATATGGGAAAAGCGGTAGAATTTGGAAACCAATTTAAAAGTGCACATGTACCACAACATGGCTACTGTTCGCCACCTACACGACTCTGGCTGGCTGTTGCTGGGGAAAACCCCAGCCTCGCCATCTGGACAATAGGGCTCCTGTGGCAGGGAGGTGCCAGCACCTCCCCAGACAGGATATGTGGATTGGAACAGGGTGGGTGCACCAAAAGTCCATTCAGAGTTGCACGTAGGCAGCTGCAGAGCCCCAATTCTGCATACACCGCCTGGAACCGGTTCAGGGGCATCCTGCCCCTCGCCCAGGCGGGAAACACACAAAGGGGAGTGGGTGTAGCCACCCTTTCCCGCCTCTACTCTGATTGGTAGGCTCTCTTTTGGACCATCCCCTAATCTTGGGGATATATGGGAATAACTTTGCCCTAGAGCCTTAGATTCGTACAGGACTTCACAGAACTGACCTTCGACGAGCTGCTGCCCAGCTGACTGAAGAAATCTCCCTTGGGATAAAGGAGTTATCCCCCTGCTTGGCAGGCACCTAAAAGACTACAAGATACCCGGTTGGAACTTCGTTGCTCTCACGACCTTCGACGCCTTCCAGCAACCTCGAGGTGGGTCTCCAGTGCATCCCAGCGTCCTGTGAGTGTGCCCAGCAAGTCTGAGCACCCTGGACCACGTGGGTGTCGAGATCCCCGCATACCCCGAGACACCGGCCACCTCTTGTCCAGCACACGACCCCGACCAGTGGGGAAGTTGTGCTTTGGCCCATTCTTGAGCCAACCTTCAAGCAGCATTTGTGCCGACCCTCAGCTCCCTGGCCCGCTCCGGTGGCCCATGGGAGCCCTTTTACGCACTCCATTTTGCTGCCTTCTGCGGTCCCTTGTCCCTCGACTTGTGGGCCCTGACGGAGGACAATCTTCTTTTCTAAGAGTTCCCCTGGTTGCTCCAGGCCTGCTCTACGCTCCCTGCAAAGGAGAGCACCCTCAGACCACGTGGGTCTGCACCAGCAGCTGCTTTGTTCATCTTGCGTGGGTTGCGGTTGCCAATGCTTAGTGGATCCAATCGGGACACTAACACCGCAGCGACCCTCAGCCGACGTGGGACAGTCGCCCTCCAGAAGCTGGCCTTCCTTGAAGCCTCCCGGAGCCCGTGACTGCAGAGCCCAGCTGTACCTTCCACACCTGAAGCACCCGACATCCACGAGCTCCTTCCTGTGAGCTCCCTGGTCACTGTGCTGTGACCCAGACTCTGTCCCCTCTGCTTTCAGGTTCATCTTTGTCTTTTCTTCAACTTCAATCTTCACGACTTCAGCGACACTTCCAGCTAGCAGCAGTTTGGACTCCTTTTCCATAGAAAATCAGCCCGCGACCCGACACCAGAATCGACCTATGCACCCGGCTTCCCTGGGGCAGGTAACAGTGGTACTTCGGTACTTCCGTGGTGGTGGGCTCTCCAAAGCCTTAAGTCTCAAGCCTTAACTTTGTACTGTTGTTAGAAGTGTCCTTAAACCTTAATTATTCAACCGCGACATTCTCCATAGGCTAACATTGCGATCCCGACAGCAACTTCTCGCACTGCACACGCCTCCCGTGGGTCCCCTTCCTCTTAACTGTGGGTGGATTCTTAAGGGGCCAGCGATCCTGAATGCCCTAGGCATTGCCTGTAGAATTGTCGTGGTTCTTATACCACTATTTTAGTATATGGTTTGGTCCCCCCCTGGGGCCCATTGATTTCTGTGCTATTTATTGTGTTTAGAAATGCTTGTTTGAATTGTAACTTTGCCACTAGCCCCATAAAGTGACTGTGGGATTCTGTCTAGAATAAATACATATATTTTATATATATACCTGTGTGGGCTACTCTTTCATTTGGTTATTCAAGAGGTTATTATGGTAAAACAATAAGCTTAACACTCCTTCAAGACTCAGCCTGAAGGCTGCTCTCCACAGCTACCACTAGGATAGCTTTCTTTAAAGGTTGTCTTAAACCTACCATCAATAGGAGTCGAATTGGACTGGTGCAAGGTGTCCCTATAACTAGGAACACCATATGCCAGGCCAACTTCTCACATTGGTGTGCAGCGGTTGGATTCAAGCTTGCCATTGTTTTACCAGATAACAAATTGAATTTCTAAAGTGAAAGCCACAAGGTACCAAAGGTACATATAAATTCAAGCTAGAATACAATAAGTTCTACTGAACTTGGAGTTGTGTGTAGAGGGGTTAGCACACCTTGACTACAACTCAAGAGAGGGTTCAGTAGGCCACACTTAGTGTAGGTAGATACATCACTACACTAAACATGTCTTCAGGTGGCACTAAGGCTATGGAAGGACCCCAGAGGGTCCCTATAGATAAGTATGATAATTTCACCTTTGTAGAGCTCAGGGAAATGTGCACCCTTAGGGGACTGAAGACAGAAAGAGGTGCCAACACAAAACGTCTCAAGGAGATCCTGCTCATAGCAGACTTTATGGAGTCCATAGGATCCAGAGGGACGGACAGAGTGGGTGGGCACCCCTCAGAAGAGGACACTCCCAGAGTGGAATCTGAAGAGGAACAGGAAGAGGATGAAAATCCTGACCTGGAAGAAACAGACCACTCACAGCATGGAGGTGATG
The DNA here is from genome assembly GCF_964204655.1 of Triturus cristatus. Classification (NCBI taxonomy): domain Eukaryota; kingdom Metazoa; phylum Chordata; class Amphibia; order Caudata; family Salamandridae; genus Triturus; species Triturus cristatus. The sequence goes on from NC_140590.1 coordinate 1,360,786,326, forward strand.
GCCCAAGAGGCACTCCCTCCACCCTTAAAAGGAGAGTGGTGGATCCAAGAAGGAACAGATCCCCCTCAGTGGGATCCAACCATTCTAGGAGATCCAAAGGGTCCTCTGCCTCTTCTCAGAGAAGAGAAACCTCTCATGAGAGGAAATGCAGACTGATCAAATTTGAGCAGGCTAAGCTTGAGCTTAAAAGAGAACAGTTAGCATTGGACAGGGAAACCCTGGAGCTTCAGAAAGCTTCAAAGAAATGGGGTCTAGAGATCCCTGGTGGCAGTGATGAAACCCCTAGAGTTAGAGAGAGAGTCCCTGACAATAGGAACCTCCACAAGATTGTGCCCCCCTATCAGAATGGGGATGATATCCACAAATGGATATCTGCTCTTGAAAGGGCCTGTAGAGTACAGAGGGTCCCTGTAGAGCAGTGGGCAGCAATCCTGTGGCTCTCCTTTTCAGATAAAGGTAGAGACAAGCTCCTCTCTGTAAGAGAAGAGGATGCTGATGATTATTATATCCTGAAAGCTGCTTTAATAGAGGGGTTTGGCTTAACCACTGATCAATACAGACTTAAGTTCAGAGACACCCAGAAAGCACAGAATCAGGATTGGGTAGACTTTGTGGATTGTGCAACCAAGGCACTGGAAGGTTGGTTAAATGGCAGTAAAGTTAATGATTATCAAGGATTGTATAATCTCATTATGAGGGAGCAGATTCTTAATAATTGTCAGAACCAACTTTTACACCAGCACCTGGTGGACTCTGATCTGACCTCTCCCCAAGAATTGGGAAAGAAGGCAGACAAATGGGTCAGAACCAGGATTAGGCCTAAGAACCAAGTTGGTGACCAGAAGAAGGATTCCACTAAGCCCAAAGAGAAAGGTGGGGATGATAAACAAGAAAAGTCCTCTGAAGGGCCCCAACAACCCAGTGCTGGGGGTGGGTCCCAAAATACTTCCTCTAATAACAAGAAACCATATTGCCATGTGTGTAAGAAACCTGGCCACTGGAAAACTGACTCCAGCTGTCCAAAGAATGGCAATAAAGAGAATGTCCCTCCAAAACCAGCTCCAACACCTCCTGTTACTACTAGTAGTAATCCCCCAGGTGGTGGGAGTGCACCCAAAAACTTAGTTGGGTTCTCTTTGGGGACACCAGTGGACTCTGGCCTAGCCAGGTCCCCTGCATTAGCAACTATGGTCTGTGATGGTGGCATGGGGTTTGCCAACTTTACCATGAGCCCCAGTATTCTGGGCAGGTACAGACAAGAACCTATAATCAATGGTCAGAAGGCTGTGGCCTATAAGGACACAGGGGCCAGTGTCACCATGGTGACCAAGAGGCTAGTGCCCCTAGATCAGCTTTTACCTGGGTTTAGCTACCAGGTGACCAACATAGATGGAATCAGGACAGATCATCCCATGGCAGTGATAAATCTCAGCTGGGGAGGGGTCACTGGCCCCAAGAGAGTGGCAGTGTCCCCAAACTTGCCTGTAGATTGTCTACTGGGGAATGATCTAGAAATCTCAGCCTGGGCTGAGGTTGACCACAAGGCCCATTTGAAAATGGTAGGAATCCCTGAGAAAGTGGATGAGACCCTGAGGGCCTCACCTCCACCCCAGGAGAAAATAGAAAGAGTGAAGCCTGAAACTATGGATCACTCTACCCAAACAGAGAGCATAGGGGAAGAGGAACAGTCCTCCCCCCACCAGACTACAGGTAAGGGTCAAGTTTCTCAGGGAACTGATCCTGCCCCTTGTGAAGTAACTGCCCCAGAAGTGGACAGGCCTGACCTGCCCACCTCTCTGATGGCAGGGGATCCTTCCAAGGTGCTACCCAGTCTGGAGCAGGTATCCTGCCCCTCTCTACCCTGCCTCAGTCAGCCCAGGGCTGCAGAGGTCAGGGAGGTCAGTGGACCCTTATTGGGCCCCTGCCCAGAGGAACCCCCTCATCAACAGATTAGGGACACCCAGCAGAGTAGTTTCAGCCAGGTGAATATTCCTCTACAAACTGAGGGATCCCCCTTACCCCTAGGTATAGGCACCCCTCAAATGGATGTTGTTGAGCACAGGGAAACCTGGGGCCTAGCTGCCCCAAACCTTCCAGTGCCCTCCACTATTCCAGCCAAAGGGATCCAACCCCCAGCTGTAGGCAGCCAGAGGTTGACCCTTAGGGCCAGATATGACACAGTCATGGGCAGAAAGGCTTCCATAGTGGCCAGTGATCTGAGGAGGTTGAGACCAACCCAAGTAGGGTCTCACTTCCAGACTCAGACACCCCACCAGCCCACCTCTGACCCAAAAACCAATACAGGTAATTTCCCTAGACTTTGGAGAAACTCTAGAACCCCTTGGGGTAGGATTTCCCAAGTGGACCATGACACAGGGAGCAACCATGTTAGTACAGGTTCTTCCTTATATGGCCACTCAGGAAATAAAGGCTTATCTGGACAAGGTTTGCCTTATCTCCTTTCGTTTGGGGGGGGGGGGGGTTATGTAGGAGAGTGGAATCTGACTAATGGTTGCCCCCAACTTTTTGCCTGGTATTTAAGTGGTTTTTGACTAGTCTGGCTGGGATCCTGCTATCCAGGACCCCAGCCTATCTGCTTTCTCCCTAAAACTGTTGTGAGTACTCTAGGTACAAACATAATTGGATGCTGGGCATGCCCTACCAGTCCCTTGTAGATGGTACCCTAGGTACCCAGGGCATGGGTCCCCCAGTAGGCCTACCAGGGCTGCAGCACTTATTGTGCCACCCTGGGACAGCCACCCAAACTGACACCACCAGACCACTACTGTAGTCTGGGTAAGGTGGTGCTAGCACCCCTTACAGGGATGTAGGTACCCTATGTCCCATACCATACAACACATATACTCTCATAGGTCACCCCTATGGCAGGCCCTGGTAATCCTACAGGGCTGGGTGCTGAGGTATGTGTGAGGGGGGACCCCTACGTGAGTAGGACCTCTCTGCAACCTTCGTAAAATCGTTACTGGGTTGTTTGTAGTGTAGCCATACCATATACTCTTAACCGCATTATAAGTTATTGCGTCATCGCTGTAACTTAGGAATGGCTACACAGAACCATATCGTGTTTGGTGTCAAACATGAAGGAATCATACCCCCAGTCCAGCCATGGGCATGGGGGCACGATTCCCCCTTGCTAGGAGGGTGATATGGGAAAAGCGGTAGAATTTGGAAACCAATTTAAAAGTGCACATGTACCACAACATGGCTACTGTTCGCCACCTACACGACTCTGGCTGGCTGTTGCTGGGGAAAACCCCAGCCTCGCCATCTGGACAATAGGGCTCCTGTGGCAGGGAGGTGCCAGCACCTCCCCAGACAGGATATGTGGATTGGAACAGGGTGGGTGCACCAAAAGTCCATTCAGAGTTGCACGTAGGCAGCTGCAGAGCCCCAATTCTGCATACACCGCCTGGAACCGGTTCAGGGGCATCCTGCCCCTCGCCCAGGCGGGAAACACACAAAGGGGAGTGGGTGTAGCCACCCTTTCCCGCCTCTACTCTGATTGGTAGGCTCTCTTTTGGACCATCCCCTAATCTTGGGGATATATGGGAATAACTTTGCCCTAGAGCCTTAGATTCGTACAGGACTTCACAGAACTGACCTTCGACGCGCTGCTGCCCAGCTGACTGAAGAAATCTCCCTTGGGATAAAGGAGTTATCCCCCTGCTTGGCAGGCACCTAAAAGACTACAAGATACCCGGTTGGAACTTCGTTGCTCTCACGACCTTCGACGCCTTCCAGCAACCTCGAGGTGGGTCTCCAGTGCATCCCAGCGTCCTGTGAGTGTGCCCAGCAAGTCTGAGCACCCTGGACCACGTGGGTGTCGAGATCCCCGCATACCCCGAGACACCAGCCACCTCTTGTCCAGCACACGACCCGACCAGTGGGGAAGTTGTGCTTTGGCCCATTCTTGAGCCAACCTTCAAGCAGCATTTGTGCCGACCCTCAGCTCCCTGGCCCGCTCCGGTGGCCCGTGGGAGCCCTTTTACGCACTCCATTTTGCTGCCTTCCGCGGTCCCTTGTCCCTCGACTTGTGGGCCCTGACGGAGGACAATCTTCTTTTCTAAGAGTTCCCCTGGTTGCTCCAGGCCTGTTCTACGCTCCCTGCAAAGGAGAGCACCCTCAGACCACGTGGGTCTGCACCAGCAGCTGCTTTGTTCATCTTGCGTGGGTTGCGGTTGCCAATGCTTAGTGGATCCAATCGGGACACTAACACCGCAGCGACCCTCAGCCGACGTGGGACAGTCGCCCTCCAGAAGCTGGCCTTCCTTGAAGCCTCCCGGAGCCCGTGACTGCAGAGCCCAGCTGTACCTTCCACACCTGAAGCACCCGACATCCACGAGCTCCTTCCTGTGAGCTCCCTGGTCACTGTGCTGTGACCCAGACTCTGTCCCCTCTGCTTTCAGGTTCATCTTTGTCTTTTCTTCAACTTCAATCTTCACGACTTCAGCGACACTTCCAGCTAGCAGCAGTTTGGACTCCTTTTCCATAGAAAATCAGCCCGCGACCCGACACCAGAATCGACCTATGCACCCGGCTTCCCTGGGGCAGGTAACAGTGGTACTTCGGTACTTCCGTGGTGGTGGGCTCTCCAAAGCCTTAAGTCTCAAGCCTTAACTTTGTACTGTTGTTAGAAGTGTCCTTAAACCTTAATTATTCAACCGCGACATTCTCCATAGGCTAACATTGCGATCCCGACAGCAACTTCTCGCACTGCACACGCCTCCCGTGGGTCCCCTTCCTCTTAACTGTGGGTGGATTCTTAAGGGGCCAGCGATCCTGAATGCCCTAGGCATTGCCTGTAGAATTGTCGTGGTTCTTATACCACTATTTTAGTATATGGTTTGGTCCCCCCCTGGGGCCCATTGATTTCTGTGCTATTTATTGTGTTTAGAAATGCTTGTTTGAATTGTAACTTTGCCACTAGCCCCATAAAGTGACTGTGGGATTCTGTCTAGAATAAATACATATATTTTATATATATACCTGTGTGGGCTACTCTTTCATTTGGTTATTCAAGAGGTTATTATGGTAAAACAATAAGCTTAACACTCCTTCAAGACTCAGCCTGAAGGCTGCTCTCCACAGCTACCACTAGGATAGCTTTCTTTAAAGGTTGTCTTAAACCTACCATCAATAGGAGTCGAATTGGACTGGTGCAAGGTGTCCCTATAACTAGGAACAGCATATGCCAGGCCAACTTCTCACACAGGGCTAAAGATACAATTCTGCCACTCCGTGTGGCCAGCCGCCAAGTCTGGTACGACCATACACCCTCCTGCTGCAGAGCTGTCACATTCGCGCTCCCTGACCGTGCACGGCCAAATTCACAGATCCCTCTCAGCTGACGAGCATTGGCATTTCCGGAATCAGGCTTTGTGGTTGGTGGTGGTCAGGGAAAGCTAGGGAGGAGCATGCACTCAGCAGTGAGAATCAACCTGCTGTCGTCCTTCCGCCTCCCACCTTGATCAACTGTCCATATGCAAAATACATCATCGATGTATCGGAGCCATGGGGATAACTTCTCATGAAATGCATTGTTATTAAAAACAAACTTCACTTCAAATTCTGCCATATACAGAACGGCTATTTCTGGTGTGAATGGCCACCCCATAGCAGTGCCTTTGATCTGAAGGTAGGATTGATCGTTGAAAAGAAAATAGTTCCAACTTGGCAAATTTCATGATGAATTCTGTTTGAATTTGATGGGGCCTTTCCCTTTTCTCCAGATATAGTTGGACCCCTTTTAAAACTTCTTCTTGAGAAATGTTGGTGTAAAGCCGAAATGGCTTCAAATTTCTCTAAAATTTGATTAGCAGCGTCAAATGTAGTTCCTTCTATGTGGGTGATAAAATCTGTGGTAACTTGTATGTAATATCTGGTGGTTTCAGAAAAGTTTTCAGAAAAAAAATTGCATGCTTAGAAAGGGGCTCAAGAATTGAGTCACAGACAATTGGTCTCCCTGGAGGGTTCTCAGGATCCTTATAGATTTTAGTGAGTAGGAACAGGACCGGGGTCCTTGGATTTTCTCTGGTTAGATATTTCAGTTCTTTCAGTCCCAACCAGCCTTCCGAATTACCTCCCACCAGGAGGAAAGCAATTGCTTTACTCACTTCTTTAGATGAATCATAATTCTGTTTGTGATAGTAGTTGGTATCTGGTATTTGGCTCGAGCCTTTAGGCATGTAATCCACTTTATTCTGGACAGTTATTGCTCCTCCCTAGTCTGCTGGTTTGATGAGAAGGTTGCTGTTTCCATTCAATTCTGCTGAGACATATGTCAAGGGTTGCAATAGGTTGGGCTTGTGATATCTCGATTTCCGTTCCAACTGTGTCAGGGATGATATCACTGCCATTTCAAAGCCAAGACTTGTGGCGGCATTTCTGAATTAGGCGGAACAAATGTGCTTTTCTTACTTAACTCTGTCACTTCTTTTTTTGTTATTTCTTCCATATCTAGAAAAAAGTGCTGCGAAGCGCATGAGCGGCGTATCTTTGCTGGGTGTATGTGTCCCTGTGAGTGGTATAATACAGAGATAATGCAGTACTGTGCAGTGCGTACATGGTAGACAGTGGCGGCACGCCGAGGGTGTGCTGCGGAGCGGTGGGGGAGGGGCAGGGTGGGGGGTAGTAAACTACGGCATACGGCCGAAGGGAGCTAAGTTAAGTATATAAATAAATAAAACAATTTACATTGCGCACGCTGCAACAGCAACTCGGCGATGCATCGCGCACAATGTAAATTGTTTTATTTATTTATTTACTTATTTAACTTCCTTCAACCGTTTGACGGAGTTTACTACCCCCACCCTGCCCCTCCCCCGCCCTGCAGCACACACTCGCAAGCCGTCACTGATGGTAGATGCATGTGCTGGGTGTATGCGTGCCTGGCACAATATATGAAGGATATAGCGTTGTGCCGTGCGTCCAGGTTAAATTTATGTGTTCGATGTATGTGTACCTGTGAGTGGTACAATACATGAAGGATGAAGTGCATGCATGTTAAATGCATGTGCTGAATATATGTTTGCCTATGAAGGGTACAGTACATGAAGGATACATTACTGTGCAGAGTGTGCATATTAAATGGATGTGCTGAATATATGTGTGCCTGTGAGGGGTACAGTTCAGGAAGTATACAGTGCTGTGCATTGTGTCTATGCTGTATACATGCACTGGGTGTGCTGGTGCCTGTGAATGGTATAATACATGGCAGTCTGGAACACCAGTGCCTGCCTGCTTCCAAAGACCAGTGTGCCCTGTGAAGAAGAGGAGAGTGTTGTAGGGACCAAGGTCCAGTGGGGTGCCCTGCTGAGTGGACTCTTTTTACGAGCTTTGAGGAGATGGCTGCTGCACCGATCGGGACGGAGCCTGTGTATAGTGGGGAGCAGTGACTCCGTATGGCAGGAAGGGGCTTCAGTGAGAAGACTGCCATGCAGTGAGGGCCAAAGCTCATGTGTGGTACTGGGCTGTGGCCTCATATGCCAGGAGGGTCCGCTGACGAGGACTTCACTGTGCTGATCCGACCACAGTTCATGTACCGTGAGGATACAGTGACCCTGTATGCCTGCGGGGGTCACCAGGACCAGCAAAATGTGTGACCTGGTTGAGGTAATCCATGGAAGAGTGACATTGCTGTGGGACTCTGCATACCTGCCTGGGATAAAGGAGTCACGTCAGGATCTTTTCAACACCCCCATCACTGGAGGAACGAGAGACTTACCCTGAAAGGAGAAGCCGCCTAGAACTTCTAACTGCTGTGGAGGCATGCCCGCACGTGAGGACTCTACACCACTGAGTGCAAAGTGCTTGGGTCACATGCAGCGAACTCACTGGAATCAGCTGCCGCTACTCCAGCACCCATGGAAGGGACACCCTCAGGAACTCCGGTCGCTCTGATCCTGCAAAGTGCGGGTAAGACTGATTATGGACCAGTCGACCCGGCCAAACTTTCTGCTAATTAGCGCTGCAGTGCTGGAACACTGTTGACTTTCAAATAGTGTCACAGTGGACTCTTGAGACTTGGACTACTAGTGTGGCATAGCTTGATGTTGCCTTTAGTGAATAGGGAATAACCACTACAGCTAGAAGCGAGGGAGGGAGTGGTGTTGTACGGTTTCCAATTCCCAGTAGGAACTGTGCGTTTATCAGGCAACATGAACATTAAGATTGGTGCCAGACTGATTCTACAAACCCCCTCAGGATATTTTGTCCAGTAGGCCAGCTAGCTCGCAGTACCCCCATAAGTCCCCTAAACCTAGACAGGCAACAAATAGTTTGGGCAACCTCAGAACAAGACAACCATGATTTCTCCCAAGAATCGTAACAGATCAAGTATCTTTTCCCTCACACACTCGTGCACTCTTGGAGAGATATACAAGACATACACAAAGGGGCGTTTTGAATATTTATTGAACCATTGTTATTCTTGTATAGAATATATGAGCTTCAATGATCAATAGGCAAATGCAGATTAAAGTGATTAGAAGTATAAGGACGGTAAAAAGATTGAACAATTCCCCCAAGGTGCTAAAGTACTGGATATATGCTGGCATATAAGTACTGAGTATAGTGTACTCCTACTATGCATTCCCTAACCTAGTTGTCTGGGGTGTGTATGCTCTGCAAGAATTCCCTGTAGGATGATTTAACTCCCCATTACCTGAAGGCACAGTATGTAGGTCAACATCTGGGTTACAGGTTGGACATCCCTCCTCGCAGAGGGATCAACAGGAACCAGCTAAGCTGAAACGTGAACACAGTGATGACCTCACAAGTGACAGCCGAGTGCTCCTCTAATTTGAGCACAGAAGTGCGTGTTGATTTATAACAATGGTATCCATGCTTCCGTGTCAATGCTTCAGCTGAGCTGACATTGTTTATTGTCCCTTTGATAGCAACGTCACCTCATGAGCGAAATAACAAATAACAACATTTGCACAATGTGTGTCCGAGGCCTTGTATGAAATGTTCATGGTGCCGTGATAGTTTATTTGCAAAGTTGTTTTCGGAGAAACTAGCCCTGAACTGTCACGCAAGCAAATGTTTGTCAAAAGTGATTGTGTGAAAGAGAAGGCAACTTAAGAAATATGTGCATTTAAAAATGGCAGTGTTCTCTTGCACAAGCTGGTCCACCCGGATCAGTGCGGCTTCATGCCGGCACGCGGTACCAGACACTGCATACGGCGCCTCCATCTCGCTTTGGCCCACTGCCACAGACTAACACCGTACCTGGCACTCCTACTTATAGATTTTTAGAAGGCCTTTGATACGGTGGACTGGAAGTATTCGGAGGACGTCCTCGTGACAATGGGTTTCGGCCCCCACTTCCGAAGCCTCATCCGTGTCCTGTACTCCAATGCCACAGCCAGGGTCCTTATCAACGGTGCCATCTCAGAGATGTTTCAAATCCGGAGAGGCATGCGCCAGGGGTGCCCCCGCTCACCCCTCCTATTCGCGCTGGCGATGGAGCCCCTGGCCTGCCTCATACGCAGTGACTCTCGAATCCAGGGCTGGTCCTGGGTTTCTCACCATGTGGACAAAATCGCCCTGTATGCGGATGATGTCCTGCTCTTCTTGGTAGACCCAGAATGCTCCAGTCCCCGCTACCTGGAGGTGTTCCCGGCCTTCAAGAATGTCTTGGGCCTGCAACTCAACCCGGCTAAGTCTACCCTGATCCCCCTCCATCCTTCAAGGGATTGCTTCGACTGGCAGTCGAATATCCCCATCAGGAGACAGTCATTCAAGTACCTTGGGATTTGGGTGGCTCCGCTCCCGGAGCTGGAATGGGCGCTCAATGTTACCCCCCTGGTCACGAAAGCCAAAAACGACCTCAAGCACTGGCAAACCCTACCCCTTATCCCCCTTGAAAGAGGGGCTCTTTTTAAAATGATGATCCTTCCCCGCTTCCTATACATCATTCAGAATATCACCTTTCACTTCCCGTGAACTTGTTTCCAAGAAATTGATGGGGTGATCACAAGGTTTCTGTGGGGGGATGGGGTGGGAGGCCGCCCATCGCTCTGGCCTGCTGCAGGATCCCACCCTTTGACGGAGGCATGGGAGTGACGAATCTCCACCTCTACTACCTGGCTACCAGACTCCTCGTCATCCATGACTGGTTCACTGGGCGGTGGTCTGACCCGGCCTATCGGACTGAACTTAGAGACACGGAGGTCCCACGAATTCAAGCTTACTTATATGGGGCTCCTATACCACAGGCAATGCCACCAATCACCAGAGCGGTCCTGGTGGCCTGGCACTCCGCCCTGCAACACACGTGCTGGGACAAGCGACTCACTCAACACACACCCCTGTGGCAGGGCACGTGGTTGCATGATGCGTCGACCCTCTCAGGCTTCTGACAGTGAGACCACGTCGGGATCTCCCTCCTTGGGGATGTGTGGGTGGGGGATCACATCAGGGCCTTCCCCGACCTACAGCAGCGCTATACCCTTCACACATCCCAATTCTATAAGTACTTACAGCTCAGTCACGCCCTCACTGTGCATATCCCTTTAGGTACGTCACTGCCTGAGTTTAGCCCGTTGGAAGCACAGGTCATGATGGGAAATCTAGGAAGAGGAGGAGTGTCACGGATATACCACTTTAGACTCTCTGCGGATCCGGTGGGAGGGATGGCTGGGCCCCCTAGAGGACGCAGATTGGCGCAATGCCCTTATGGCTCCCAAAACCCTTACGACCTCCTCCAAACTCCACCTCATTCAACTCTGTTACCTTCATACGGCCTGTCTTACTCCTGAGCGCCTATACAGGGCGGTACTGCGCCCCGCCCCGGACTGCACGCAACGCGGCCGGGCTCCGGCTGACTTTTACCACATTGTCTTGTTGTGCCCGGGCCTTGCCCCATTCTGGTCCAGGGTGGAATCCGAGCTCACGCAGACCCTGGGTTGGACAGCTCTAGGACAGACAAACACTTTCTGGGTACGGCGGTCGCGGTGGCCAAGCGAGATATTGTGGCGGCCTGGGCTCAGGCCAACCCCCCTACCCTGCGAAAGTGGCGCCAGGGAGTGGACAGGTGCACGGCCCAGGAGGAACCCCTCTTCGAGGCTCGTGGCTGTCCAGCGAAGTTCCACAAGGTTTGGGGCAAATGGTTGAATCTACCGTTTTAATCTACTTGCATTGGCTCTCCCATGTAATAATGTACTGCTTCTCAGGTGGGGTGACGTGCTTGAATACTCCTACCCAGATTGTGGATTCTATTGTCTGTTGGAGATGACTTCTGACTTACCGTGTAAGCTGTGTGCTGTCATTTTGTTTGATTTTCCCTCAAAATGCTAATAAAATTGATTATCCCCAAAAAATTGAAGTGTTTCTACCTGGGCCTAACTAAACCACATGACACCCGCTCCTTGGACATAAGTCGACTAAAAGCTATCTAATAATAAAAAACCTATGCGCTGTCATGCCCCGCGGTTCTGCCCCCGAGACATGTATAGTATATAAGGAGCGTAGGCGCGTGTAAACGCTGCTTAGCGTTCTTGCACCTAGCCCCATTTCCGTCCCCTTAGTGTTTGCCTGACTTCCGTTTCACAGTGTTTCCTGTTTCCGGTTTGAAGTCGAATCGAAGTGAACGAGTGCTGTCGGATTCGTGGTTCCTTGTCTGGCGTGGCGTTGCCGTGTTTGCAGAAGCGGTAACATTGGACGCGCAATCCATTTGGTTGGTGGTACTTTACCCGATTGAGTTCCTGCTATCAAGTAAGGCCCTGGAGTTTGTTAGCACCGCAAGGCAAACCCGCTACTGTGTTGTTGTTTTTAGGATGCTCGATGGGGGACGACCGATGGTTTCGACGTATGATGGGGGGTAGGGAGTTGACTGTGTTGTCATGGAATGTTAACGGCCTGGGGGATAGGATTAAGCGTGGTGTGGTCCTGCAGTACTTAAAACGTATTTCACCAGATGTTGTCTTCCTGCAGGAGACGCACCTTATAGGTAACTCCTTTCATGCAATGAATCGGCGGGGATATCGTTTGGCGGCCCATTCCGGCTTCACCTCGGGCTCGCGGGGGGTGGGCATTATGATCAAGAACTCGCTCCCGTTGGAGATTGATGAGGTGCGCCATGATGAGAGGGGACGCTACACGGTTCTGGTGGGAAGAATGGAGGATAGAGTGTTTATCTTTATATCAGTGTACGTCCCGCCTGGGTTACAAGCCACCACATTCGCGGACCTGGGGCGCCTCCTTCTGGACCTTCCGAGTGGCCTGCTGGTGGTTGGAGGGGACTTTAATGCGGTAGCCTCTGGGTCTATGGATCGCCATCCCCCTAGGGACCTCCCCCGGGCACAGGCGTGGCTGCCCGGCCTTCTGGACACGCTGGGCCTGGTGGATTGCTGGCGATTAAAGCATCCCGCATTGAGACAGTACACCTTCCACTCGGGTGCCCATGGTAGCCTCTCGCGGCTTGATTACATCCTTGTCCCGGCGGCCCATGCAGGGAGGGTGGGGGAGGTGCGCCATCTGGCGCGGGGTATCTCAGACCACTCCCCATTGTTGTTGCATTTCGATGTCTTCCCGAGGGGGGATGGCAGGGTGGCCCCAATCAATGCATGGTATTTGCGCGACCCCACCATTCGTGCCGGTTTGATTAAATCCTTACAGCGATATTTCGACGAGAATGTGGGGTCGGTCCCTTCGGCCATCTCCCTGTGGGAGGCTTTCAAGGTAGTTCTTAGAGGGGAGGCCCTCTCCTTTATCTCCCATGCCCGGCGGCGCGAGCGGGAGGAGGTGACCCGGGTAGAGGCCGAAATTGCAGAACTGGAGGGTGACCTGGGGAGCGGGGTAACAGACGCCAAGTTGCATGTTCTACACCTAAAGCAGGCGGCCTATCGGGCCCTCGTCACGGAGGCGGCCAGGGGCCTCAGTAGAGAGCAGCAGGGGCGATTGTATGATGTGGGTGATAAGGCTGGCAAATTGATTGCGTGGTTGGATAAGAGGGAGAGAGCGAGCCGTGTGGTGCCTTTGATTGAGAGTGTTGATGGTGCGTGTGTCACTGAGCCGGAAGCCATTGTCTCCTGCTTCGCGGATTATTTCCGCGAAGTCTACTCCCCGGTTTCCCCCTGCTCGGAGGAAGATTCCCATGCCCTGCTTCGGGACATCGCACTGCCCTCCCTTACGGTGGAGGACAGAGATTCGCTGGACGCCCCTCCCACCTCGGACGAAATTGCCTTGGCTATTCGCTCGGTTGCATCCGGCAAGGCCATGGGCCCCAATGGTATTCCCATCGAGCTATACAAGCTACGCCCGGATGTGTTGGCGCCCCACCTGCGCGCGATGTTCCTGGCGGCCCACTCGCAGGGTTCCCTCCCGCCGGACCAGCGTCTGGCCACAATTGTGGTGATCCACAAGGAGGGGAAGCCCCGTGAACGGGTCACATCCTATAGGCCGATTTCGCTCTTGAACGCGGAGCCCAAAATCCTCGCCAAGGTGTTGGCCAACCGGTTGGTCGGCGTGGTGGGCGACTTGGTCCACCAAGACCAATCTGGCTTTATACCGCACCGCAACACGGCGCTCAATCTGCGGCGCTTACACGGGGTGCTCGCGCGTGTCCCATTTGTGCGGGAGCCGGCCATCTTGGCGTCCTTGGACGCCACCATGGCGTTTGATACGCTTGAATGGCCATACATCTGGGCGATGCTGGCGAAATTTGGGTTTGGCCCGGGTTTCATTAGCTGGGTCAAATTGCTATATTCGGGCCCATTGGCGCAGGTGGTAGTGAATGGGCGAGTCTCGGCCCCATTCGCGCTGGGGCGGGGCACGCGACAGGGTTGCCCCCTGTCGCCTCTCCTGTTTGCCCTGGCCCTGGAGCACCTGGCGGAGTGGCTGCGGTGGCACCCTTCTATCCGTGGTCTCCGCTGGACCCCCGAGCATGAGGACCGTGTGTCCCTCTATGCTGACGATATCCTTCTGTATCTCGCCTCCCCGCGTAAATCACTGATCGTCCTGGTTGATGTTTTGCGCTCATTCGGTCGCAACTCAGGCCTGGTCATCAACTGGGCGAAATCCTGTGTCTATGTGCTTTCCGGGGAGGCTCCGGTCCTACCACGGGACTGTCCGATCCAGATTGCCTCCCAAGGTTTTCGGTACCTGGGTATCTATATCACTCTTGACCCGGAGGCCCGCTATGAGCGGAATTTGCTACCCCCCCTCCAGCGCTTGAAGGAGGACGTGGTGCGCTGGCGGCGTCTGCCGCTCTCGCCGCTCGGCCGAGCGGCCTTGTTTAAAATGATGTCCCTGCCGCGCTTCCTCTACGCCCTCCAGAATACTATGGACTTGGTCCCGGCACGCTATTTCCGTGAGGTGGAGGGCCTCCAGCGGCGCCTGTTCTGGGACGGGAGGCCGCGCATTGCTCTGGCTAAATTGACGCTCCCGTGGTACGATGGGGGGGTCGCCCTCCCGGACATTAAACGGTATTACTGGGCCTCCCAACTAGCTGCAATTAATCATGGCCTTTACGGGCCCGCCTTGAACCCGGCATTTGAGATGGATAAGATGCTCCTGCCCGGTGGCGATTACAATCGAGCGCTCTACTCTGGCGCGCCCGACTCCCGTTTGACGGGACCGACGCGTGTCATGGTGCGTGTCTGGCACGCGGCTAATGCAGCTATGGGGTGGAAGGACCGTTTGACCAGGGCGTCACCGCTGTATGCGTCTGAGAGGTTGGGCTCCCTGTGGACGTCGAAGGGCTTCGAGAAGTGGGACACGATCGGAATCAGCACGGTGGGAGATCTCTGGACGAGGGGGGGATTCAAAACTTTTGAGACGCTGCAGGCGGAGTTTCAGCTGCAGGGCAGTGAGTACTTTCGGTACCTACAAGTCCGCCATGCGCTGGGCTCCGTCTTCCCGGATGTCGCATCCATTCCGGAGTCTTCCCCCCTGGAGGACAGAGTGCTGGACGGCCATGTACCGGACAGCACGATCTCCCTCATATACAAAAAACTGATCAATGATAGATCGTGCCTGCTGACTAGTCTCCGCGAGGCTTGGGTTGCCGACGGGCTGGAGCTGGACGACGAGGATTGGATTTCCGCGGTGGCCTCTCCTAAAGAGGTGGCCATCCCGGCTCGCCTTCGTTTCGTCCAGCTCAAGATCCTCCACCGGGTTTACGTGACGGGGCCAAGGCTTCTGCGTATGGGTTTTGCTGGTGACGGAATGTGTAAGCGTGGCTGTGGTGCGTTGGCGACTTTCATGCATATACTGTGGGAGTGCCCGAAGGTGGAGCGATTCTGGCGTGGAGTGCATGAGGTCCTGCGTGTGGTTACGCGTGTCGCGCTGCCGCCTGAAGCGAGGAGATGCTTGCTGAATGTATGGGAACCGAATGACTATTCGGTCCCGCAGACGCGGTGGGTGACTCTGGGATACAAGATAGCTAAGCGTGACATCGCTCAATTGTGGGGATCCCAGAGGCCCCCTGCGGTGTCGGCCTGGAAAGAGCATATGGATTGGTGTATGTTTCGTGAAAAGGTGGTGTATGTGGCGAGGGGTAAGCCTGGGGCGTGGGTGAAACTCTGGGGCCCCTGGAACGCCTACCGCGGGGGTATTTGTGAGCCACCACTGCTACCGGCTGCCTCGCCTGCTCCGTCTCCCTAGACGGCCCCCCTCCCTCGGCCGCGGGCGCGCGGTCCCCCAGTCCCTGACCTACTCCCATTCCCCTCTTCAGAGTTCTGCTGCTGGTTTGGATCCCCCACTTAGGGAGCACGTGCTGTCACTTTGGATCGCGGGTTGCCTTGCGGGTGTGGTTTTTTGGTGTTGTTTTGTTTCAAGAAAAGGGAACCGTACTGTGGGCAGGGAGCTGTGTGGCCTGCACCATTGATTACTCCTGTTTCACTACTCTGCACTGCCGAGAGACTTTTACTGTATGTATGTAATATGCTTTTGTCACTCTAGCGGCCGGCCGGGTGGTTGTAGGCCCATACCTGTAACTTTTACAAACTGCAATAAACGGTTTCAAAAAAAAAAAAAAAAAAAAAAAAAAAAGTAAGGCCCTGGATTCCTTCTCGAGTCCAATTGAGTTTCTTTGGGTCCCGTTCCACGAGCTGTTCTCCTGTGTGGACACCTGTTTTGAAACCGGCATTGGTATCTTTTGTTCATAGCATTGGAGCCTGCAGTTAAGGCGCCTCTCTGTCGTTTAGATGCCGGTGTGTAACCTGTTTCTGTTATTATTCTTCTTGAATATTACTCGTCCATTGGTCTAAATACCTTCCATTGAATGAGAAAGGTATTCTCGTTCTGTATCCTGCATTATGTTCCTCATTACGTATTGAAGGTGGGGTTAACTAGCGTGGACCATCGCGCAACATTTAGGAGGCAGCATTTCATTTTAGAAAACACGGTAATAACGCTTTACAACACTTATCATAGATATAGGTGGGGTTTACATATGATTATCCTCCATGAATTCCTAACCAATGAATGTCATTACCCTTCGGCCCTTTAGTAAACCACTCACCTTAGGAGATTATTAGAAGAAGACGTTATTTTGCCTCACTCACAGTTCTCTTGGATACTTACGGGGTGAGCCTGGCACATTCTTTGTTTAAGCACCGTCTCAAAGTAGATTGCTAGTTATTAACCTTGTGTCTCGTCATAGGGATTTCTAGCATTGTGAGACAAATATAACCGTGCTGAGAGTTCCTCATATATCGAGTGGTGAAAAATAACCGTGGTAGGTTTCCCTAACATAGAGTGTTCATACATTGAGGTCACTTGATATTGAAGCACATTAATATAGATTTTTGTTTTACAGCTGAGAATTCCTGCCTTTAACCCTGACGTGGTCTAACAACACAACCTGCCTTCTCTCCCCGCCTATCCTTGTTTTGTTTCCCTGTTTTCCCCTGGCGTGTCATCCGTTACTCTAGAGTCTGATAGTGTCGGAAGGCCGTAGGGGACGACTGAGGGCTTATCTCCAGGTTCCTGACGCTCCTGTGGAACATACCAAGCGATCCTTACATGCATAACAGTGCTACTGTCTACATATGTAAAATTATGCTAAACAAATTCTATTAAAATCATTTAAAAAAGGCAATCGTACATCTTGAAAGCAGAAGCATACAGAAAGTCATTTAAATGATATAAAAGCATTGTAAAAGAACACATTTAAAAACTATTTAGGATGTTAAAAACAGGCCAAATCAAAAGTTCCCACCAAACAGAATAGCCAATTGTTGATGTGTTCAGAGAGGTAGACGAAACATTTCTGTTCCCAGCCACCGCAGGCAATAATCCCAAAGGCACACCTCGGAGCAGGTTTATGTGGCAAATGTGTTCCCATCGAGCCCCCACAGCAGCCACTGAGGGTGTGGCCACAGCCAATGAAGGGTCCGCAGAACCAGAACCAAGATCCAACTCACTAGGAGCAGAAGCATCCTAGGTAGGCTCATAAAATGCATTCAGAAGCAAAGGTATATGTGATGGACAGCTATACAAATGGGCCTCTACGGGGTCCACCAGTACATTTATGTCAGAAGGCTCAACCAATTGCATCCTAGCCACAAGTCCAAGGCACACCCGACAGTGGAATACATGCTGTACGCAGTGAAGCCAAACAGGCTGAAAAAACTGGACCCAATGCTCATTCAGTTCTTGAAGCAAAGGTGTGCTGAAGCATTGTACCGTGCGTTCACGGCACAGGAGCACATGTGGTAGTGCCAAGTCCATTCGATCTCAAAATGGGCCATCCCTTGCAGAGCAGAAAAATTAAAATCCCAGTCCTGACAATCAGGAACAGGACCAGTGGAAGACCCACAAAAACGCTTCCGAGCATGGAATGAATGAATGATGGAATAACTCCGAAAACTGCCTGCAAGGTGCTAACCAAACTGGAGCCCAGACTCTTAAAAAGTGTGCTACCCACATGGTATGGGACATGTTAAAAATGTGATGCACCCACTTTCCAAAATGTTGTGGGAAATCAGTGCGCAGTAGCGACTGTATCTCTGAAGAGGACCTTGCAACTTGAAAATCTAATGTCTCCTTTGCAGATGTTAAGGCCACATCTTTATGAAAAAGTAAGACTTTCAGTCTGCTCAAGGCATCAAAGTGCATGTTCAAAAGTTTTATTGAAGGTCATAACGTTGCCTCCCTAACTGTACGAGCAGGTGGAAATAATACTTGTGTACAACAAGTCACAATGATAGAAATTGTGACAAGATAAGCTATGCCAGGTCTTATCTCACAGCAACCTTGATTGTTCAACATCATATAACTCCCATTCGAGAGCACTCAGAAAGTCAGACAAATGACAGCCACCAGGGAACCCTTCAAGTAGCAAGATAAGTTTGCTGCAGAAGCATTACATGCCCTGTGGAGCGAAACCTCCTTGCACACTAAGGAGCCACTTTAAACATTCTCGCAGGCAGAGCCGTTGAGAAAGTCTTCAGTTTCCTTATTCCGACAATGGAATTTGAAAGGTAATTCCCAATACTTGTGTCCATACCCTTTCCCTAACTCTTCATATCTGTCTACATGATGGTGTTCTAAGCAGTATTGGAAATAAAATGTTGAAAATGAACCAGTGGCTTCTCCGATCCATGGAGGGTGTTTCAGCAAAAGTGAATGGTTGCCTGTCTAATTTCTCTGTGTGCAACATAGTGTATGTCGCATCTTTGCGTGTCATGAGTATTTGCTGTTTTGTTTGTTGGTATGGTGAAAACAAGCTGGTGGCATTAATATGTTGCCATGGTACGTGAGCAGAACGAAGTGTCTGAAGCATCCAACTCAGTAGCAAGATGGATCTAATCTGAGTTTGCCCATGTTATAAAGCAGACATGTCATGCTGTAAAATGTCAATTGATGATCACACTATGTTGCCCAGGGAGTACATTCTAGATGATAATGTTGTCATCTTATTGTCAACTACCGCTAAAGCCTTTTACAGATTAGCCCTGTTAATTTTGTTCAGTCTTTCAGCAGCTTCCTGCTGAGAAACCTTCCATATTTCATTGTATATTGCAAACAAGAAGGACTTTTGACATGGTTTTCCAGGAGCTAACAAGAAGTCTATTAGTTCCAGGTCATCAGAAAGAAGAGACAAGTGTTCTTTCACATGAGACAGCGTTGAGGTGTTTAGCCCAGGTTCTACACCATTGCGCGCTGTGCTTACTTCAAGACGTGTTTGTAATTTTAAAATACCCTGTTTCGTATTTTTGTTGTCTTTAGGTTAGCCTAGGTCCTTTCCCCCTGTTTTTACTCACCCTCCGCACTGCTGCACTGTAATTGTGTCCCTCACCGCTTTCTGGCGGCTCTGGCCCTCGCGTTCTGATCGTATTGGGCGCCATTTTGGGTTGGTTTCAGGGAAGCTCTCTCCTTCCCCGGCGCTCTAGCAGTCAGGTGGTTGGGGCGGAGGCAGTCCTTGGACATAGCTCTATAAGTGTGGACTGAGGTAGGAGCATTTTACCAGGTTCTACACCATTGCGCGCTGTGCTTACTTCAAGACGTGTTTGTAATTTTAAAATACCCTGTTTCGTATTTTTGTTGTCTTTAGGTTAGCCTAGGTCCTTTTCCCCTGTTTTTACTCACCCTCCGCACTGCTGCACTGTAATTGTGTCCCTCACCGCTTTCTGGCGGCTCTGGCCCTCGCGTTCTGATCGTATTGGGCGCCATTTTGGGTTGGTTTCAGGGAAGCTCTCTCCTTCCCCGGCGCTCTAGCAGTCAGGTGGTTGGGGCGGAGGCAGTCCTTGGACATAGCTCTATAAGTGTGGACTGAGGTAGGAGCATTTTACCAGGTTCTACACCATTGCGCGCTGTGCTTACTTCAAGACGTGTTTGTAATTTTAAAATACCCTGTTTCGTATTTTTGTTGTCTTTAGGTTAGCCTAGGTCCTTTTCCCCTGTTTTTACTCACCCTCCGCACTGCTGCACTGTAATTGTGTCCCTCACCGCTTTCTGGCGGCTCTGGCCCTCGCGTTCTGATCGTATTGGGCGCCATTTTGGGTTGGTTTCAGGGAAGCTCTCTCCTTCCCCGGCGCTCTAGCAGTCAGGTGGTTGGGGCAGAGCCCTATTTTTACTGGTCATTATGACGCGCAGCGTTAGCGCGCAGCGTGAGCGCCACAGTGACGCCGGAGTCACGCCAGAGTCCAGCCCGTCTGCGCCCGTCCGCGCTGAGGACGGGCTGTCCGGCTGGACATCAGGTCAGTGCAGGGAAAGTTATATATTCCGTTCATACTCTATGAATGACTTACTTAGGCTAAAACCCTCCAGACTCCCATGTTCCCATAAGACCGCACCGGATAAATTTGTACTTCCTTTAGGTTGTGGCTGTTCACTGGTAGGATCGGGAGATTTGATCCTCCCCCCTTTCTCCCATTTGTCAACACATAATACCAAGGTTGAAATCAATCTGATGGGAGAAGACTGTATTCTTATTAATGCTCGTTCGTTGATAAAAAATAATACGTCTTTTAAGGAGCTTGTATTGGACAGGAAACCCTCATGGGTCTTTGTTACGGAAACATGGGCAAGGGACTCCTCTGGTCCTGATTTGGTGGAAGCGGTCCCTATGGGCTATTGTCTGTCTCGGCAGGATAGAATTGGTCGTGTTGGAGGAGGTTTGGCGATTTTGTATAAAGACACTTTCTACTGCCACACCTTATCTTTATCAGACCCTAAAGATAATTTTCAGGCTATGTACTTTTCTTTAAAGGCTGCTCATGAGTCCATTTTTAATGGGATTTTGATTTATCGTCCCCCTGGTCCCAGAGGGGACTTTGGTCATCAGCTACTCCACATCTTAGAACCCTATTTCGGTCGCAAAAACCTTACGGTTCTGGGAGACCTAAACTATCATTTAGAATTACTGGAGTCTACCGATACTCTCTCCCTGCTGGAAGTTATGTCAGCCTGTGGATTGACGCAATTGGTCAGAGGCATTACCCATCGAGCAGGTCATACGCTTGACGGGATCTTCTCGAACGATGAGAAGTTGGTAGTAAGGGACCCCTTTTTTCTCTCTTGGTCCGATCATCTGGCTGTCCCGTTTGAGGTGTCTTGCCCGATTATGAACAGGCATGATAAAGCTCCTAGCAGGATGGAACTCCGTAGGGATTTTAAGAAAATTACGGATAGCTCCTTTGCTCCTTGGGCTCCCAGCCTGGCTGTCTCTCAAGAGGAGAATGTTCAGGGGGCGGTAACGCTATTTGAAAAGGCTGTTACTGACGCACTGGATGAGTTGGCGCCTATCCGGGTGCGTTATTCAGCGAGAAAAAAGCCTTCTGCCCCTTGGTTTTCGGAGCATCTAAGATCTCTCAGACAGGAAGTTAGGAGACGGGAGCGGCTTTGGCATTCTAGTTGGGATTGGAGGAACAAGGAAGCCCATAGAATTTTGATGAGGAAGTATAAGCGGGAAGTGATAAGGGCTAAACAGGAATACTTTACGGCCCTTTCCTCCTCTCTTTCCTCTCCTAAAGAGCTTTTTAGGATAGTGGACTCTCTTATGTCCCTTCAAACCCCGGACCCTGTTACTGCTTCGCAGCAACTCTGTGACAGTATAGCTGTCTTTTTCCAGACGAAGATCTCTGATATCTATTCCACCTTGGAGCTGCAGAGGACTTCGACTATTGAGCCCCCGGTATTTAGGGATGTGGCTCATGTTCCCATTGCTCAAATGGATAATCCTCTCGGGGACATTTGGAATCCTTTCCTCTTCTCTCCTTGCAGGATTTAGAGATCCTCCTGACTAATACTAAGTCTGGTTCGCCTCTGGATATTTGTCCCCTTAAGATTCTTAAGCAATGCAGGGAAACCTTCTTGCCTCCCCTTGTTGACATCATGAATAGGGCCATAAGGGATGGTATCTTCCCTCCTCAATGGAAAAGGGCTGTAGTGAAGCCCCTACTCAAGAAACCATCTCTTGATCCTGGGGTCTTAAAAAACGTCCGCCCCATCTCACTGCTCCCTGCCCCTGCGAAGATGTTAGAAACTCATCTCAATAAACATCTCGCAGCTTTTGTAGAAAGCTCTGGCTGCCTTGATCATTCCCAGCATGGTTTTAGGAGGGAACACAGCACCGAGTCGGCCCTCACCATAGTGCTGGATAATATCCGCACTCGGGTAGATGGGGGTCAGACCGCCCTCCTTATCCTACTGGACCTTACGGCAGCCTTTGATACCCTATCTCCCTCAGTCCTGTCATCTCGTCTGAGGGAGATTGGGGTTGATGGAGCAGCTTTGTGCTTATTGACCTCTTTTCTTGGTCAAAGAGAGCAAAGAGTGAAGCTGGGGGAGTTTCTATCTCCATCCCTGTCTGTGCAATGTGGGGTCCCTCAGGGGTCAGCTTTAAGTCCGACCCTTTTTAACATATATGTGACCCCCCTTGCCAGACTTATAAGATCTTTTGGGATGGAGGTAGTCTCCTATGCAGATGACACACAGATCCTCGTCTCTCTCTCCCAGTCAGTTATGTCAACTGCCTTCAACTTTAGATCTTGTATGGAGGCTGTAGGACAATGGATGATTCACAACTCACTGAAGCTGAATGGGGAGAAGACGGAGGTGATGGTGTTTGGTGGAAAGGAAGAGGTTTGGTCACATGATTGGTGGCCTGATTCATTGGGAATGTGCCCTGACCCCACCTCGTCGGCCAAAAATCTAGGCGTTTTGATCGACCCTACCCTTAACATGTGTCAACAAGTTAATAGAACGGTCTCTACCTGCTGGGGCATCATATACAGATTGAGAAAAATCAGACACTATCTCTCACAGCAGGCAAGGAAACAAGTGGCTGTTGCTCTTATCGGTTCTCGGCTGGACTACTGCAATGCGCTTTATGCGGGACTTAATAGAAGTCTGCTGCAGCGCTTGCAAGTAGCCCAGAACGCAGCAGCTAGGTTTGTCCTTGATTTGCCTAGGTATGCCTCGGCTACCTCTGCCAGAAAATTGTTACACTGGCTGCCTATAGAGGATCGTATACTCTTTAAGACCATGTGTATGACCTATAGGGCTCTAGCTAGGGGTAGCTCTTCTGGTGTGGGTGCTATTCTGTCCCATTATAGCCCCTCCAGGAACTTGCGTTCCTCTAACAAACTTCTCCTACTGGTTCCCCGTATCCGGAAAGTGAGATGGGGAGGCAAAGCCTTTTCCTTTCTAGCACCTAAGTGGTGGAATGATCTCCCACTCGAACTTAGGTCTCTTCCCACCTTACAGCTTTTCAGAGCTGCCTTGAAAACCCATCTTTTTGTAAAGTCATACTTGTAGTGGTGTTTTGTTTTCTGGTTTTTGATCTGTTTTGTAGGCGCCTTGATGCCTTCGGGTTTTAGTTGCGCACTATAAATTTATTTCATTCATTCAGCCAATCAAGGCACAAGTTCCAAACACTTTAAGTTGTTACCACCCCTGAGTGTTCAGCCTGCACGTAATGCTGGTCAGCTTTACATAGTTTAAAACCCTCGGTGTTACCCAGGAACTGCGCTTGACATCAGTTAGTACCTAACGGCCACACTAACCATCCTCTCCAATTGGTGTCTGATGAATTGCTGCCAGTTTTCAAAACATGCAAATGTGGGAATGTGCGGTGTGTTCAAATCCATTATCTTAGCTATACCAAAACATATGGTTTGTTGCACAGTTTTATTCAAGAAAATCATTTGTTGTGGTATAAGGCAAGCTCTAAACAAAGCCTCATTCCCCTGAAATGCTAGTCCCTTGTCCCCAAATCGATTTTACATCAATAGTGCCCCTCCAGAAGTCGAATCCTTGTGCGGACAGTTGGGAAAGAAAGGAAGCAGAAGATATCAGCTTGTTGTTTGTCAGAATATTTTTCTTTGCAGGTGATGGTGCAAGCCTTTAATAAAAAGAGGCTGAGTCAGATGTATCATAACCCAAAAAATAAACAAACCTATGTGCAAATTATTTTGAACTACCCCACGGTGTGGTGGTTCAGGGCAATGTTCCCATTGTGTGTAATTGAAAACAGCACGTGGACTACTTGCTTTATGCAGAAAATGATGATCATAATGTTGAAAGCAAAACATTTAATCATAATTAGATGTACCTTTGTACAGTTGGGAAAAATAACAGAACAGGATTGCGCCAACGCACGTTTCGGTAAACAGAACACACTTAGATGGATTATGCAATCTTCATCAGGACACTACATGGAATGCATGTGTAGCGGTTGAAGCCATTCACTCTGAACAGTTTGATGATGCAGGGAACTCACATCTGTTTCCCTAACAGGGTCTGAAATATGAACAATTCCAAATTTTATATATAGAATAGAAACACTAGTAAATAGTGAAAGGACTGAGGGAAGGAGGATACGCAGACAACAAACCTGCAAAGCCCCATAATACCAAGTACACCCAAAGTGCACAGAGTTTCTACCAGTTCATGCCCACTACAGTGTGTGTATAAAAAAGTGGATGCTGTAGAGAGAAGAATAGTGACATGCTTCAGACAGTGGTGTAAGTGGAGTCCCATAGCAGAGTTGACCATCTCTTAAAGTAAAAGTTAAAATTCAAACGAAATTAAATAACATAGGACGAGAGAAATACCTGTAATCTCAAGCTACAAGCATATTTCCCCCCTTGGCACACATGCCATAGGGTAAAGGTATTCCTGAGGTGAACACAGAAAAGAGCAAACGGCAAACCAAGGTCAAGCACTTCCAGTCCGTGTTGCGTTATGTTTTATGAAGTGGTGCAAACTCTTCACACACCCGCCGTCCAGGGGTGTTGTATAGAGACCAAGGAAAGGAAAATTGGAAGGTGCACTCAATTCGGAGTCAATTAGGTAAAAGTCCTTTTATTCAACAATTCGGTTCAAAAACTGGCACACAGCCAACGCGTTTCGTTCCCATTAAACTGCCAGTGGGAACTTCGTCAGGGCTGCAATAATATAAAATTACATAAAAGACGACATAAATATAACATAACATAACAATTCACAATACAAATATGAATAAATACCACAAAAGTATCACATAAATATCCTACATATAGATGGCCCAACAGAAAAACACAGCACAAGGAACAATTTTGTATCTTATATCTGTAGAGTCGAATAGTATGTGTAACTTCTTATAACAAAGCATATGAGACAAACATGTGACAAGCGACAAGTAAAGAATAAGTCAAACCAATTTACAATCATATTTACATAAAAACAAGGACATAAACAATTAATTCAAAAAAGTTGATATGTGCTCATATGTAAACAATGTGACCAATTCAAACAATATTAAGTAATATAACATACTCTAAATACCATGTGGGACAAAACTCAAAACAACATGAAGTTTTCTAAAAGCAAGTATTAGATTCCATATCACCAGCAGTGGACAACAGGTAAAGAAGGAAAGGAAATGACTCTTAAATTTGCCCAAGGTTCATTAGATTATTTCAAAGGGTTCTCACCTCAATGGAGGTTTTAAATCCACGGTTGGTATCAAATGCAAAGCAATAATAAGCCAACTGTTTCCAAATAGACAAATCCCAAACAAATTGTATATGTTGACCTAGTAATTCTCCATAGTGTGGGAGGCCAATTGTCTAAAACCAAGAAACAAATATAAACCATAAGACACTAAAAGATTGGTGAAGAGTGGTTTTTTCTAAAAGGAAAACATAGGGTCACTAATAAAAGGCCCATATTCTCACCTATTACGTCCTAGGTCCGCAATAAGTATAGTACATTTTCAGTCTGGGAAGGTGTAGTCGGAATAAATAAGAATAACCCACTTATATTGAGTGAGAAAGAGAATCTAGAAAAAAGAAAAAAGAAAATATACACCAACCACGTTGAGCATATAAAGAAATATATCTGTACTTATTGGCAAGCATAATTTACCAACCATAATAACATAAATTGGTTAAATTCATCAAAGTGGACACTCCCAAGTCTGACATGTCGAAAATGTGTCTACAGAAAACAGTAATTCTATACACTTAACTGTCAAGTTGTATATGAAAGAGGCGTATACAACGAGTGGCGTAAACTAACTACAAGTATTTATCAAAGGCCCTAAGATAGTCATTCATAGTAATAAAATTTCCTCGACTGACGCATTAATTTCTAAAGTTGACGGACATGCAGGTGATACATCTAAATAAAGAAACCAATGGCCTGTCTATAATGGTTTTGAAAAAAGGGAGCATAGTGAACAGGAGGCATAATAAGACATAGCGTGTGCTTCAAGAAATGCAAGGCTATCATTAACCTAGCTCTAAACATAATACCAAGAAATTTAACAATAATATTCAATTCCTAACTATCACTTAAGTAACTGGAAGTTGATGGGCACAATACGTCAACCATAGTGCTTCGTAACAAGCATAAATAACTGTCACATGAGTAGCCAGAGAATAACGGGCATGTTGCATCGGCCATAGTACTTCGTAACAAGTATAGAGACCATTGAATACTCGTAGAGATGTAGAGCAATATGTTCCTGAGACATTGGATAACAGAAAGCAGATGGATGTTCTCAAATATAGCAAACTAATAAAAAATAATCCATCAAGTAAGAAAATAATATTGAAAAACGAATAAACGAGCATAGTGTTTAAAACTATCAGAAGAAAAGAAAAGGAAAAAGTAAAAATGCGCGAGCCGACAAGGCGGCCAATAAATACTGAGACGTTGACTAAACATATAATGAAATATCATTTACCTGTAGCAACTGGTAGTTCAAAACGGCATGATAACCGGCAGTAACGAGTGGGAGAGGACGCGCTCTTCTTTTTAAACCCAACAATCGTGTTGGACTACAAACAATGAGTCACGTGGGTAGAAAACAGACCAATGGGTGAAATGCTGCCAAAATAGAGGTAGCCTAAGCCCGATAACATCGCGGCCATCTTAAGGTGGTTGATAAATATATATACTTGGCCGAAAATATGACTGTAACCGAGTATAGGTTACCTGTAGCAACTGCTCATTTAGCCAGCCTGATAACCGATACTAGTAAAAAGAAAGCGACGCACTCTTATGTAAAACCTGGCATATTATCGGGCCGAGGTCGATGAGTCACGTGGTCTATAAATAGACCAATGGATACAATGCTGCCAAAATATAGGTAGCTATTACAATGATTCGGCCGCGGCCATCATAAGATGGCTAAGTGTACTTATAACCATAGTAGATAGAAAATAGGAAATGCCTAAGGATTAAAAGTAAGATCCATATATAAATGATCAAGTATAAAGGGATATTTTAAATAAGAAGAGTTCGATGTCATGGGATACAGAGATGTGTTTCATGTTGTTTTTCATGACCATTGGGGAGAGGGTAGGGGAAGCATATCACTTCATGTTGAGAGACTTAAAATGATAAACAGGGAAGATATGGATAACATCCCTGTAACAGATACATGTAAGGTAACCAATCACAGTAAAGAGAAGGAAATGGATATTGATTACTCTAGAAAATAGTGCAATTCCTGAGGTGAATATTAGAATCCGGGAGCCCAACATTGGATAAATAACCTTCTGGAAGGGCTAGAAATAAAGGGGCAGATTTATGTTGAACTTGCGCCACTTTTGCGCCGCCGTTGCGTCACTTTTGTGACGCAGCAGCGGCGCAAATCCTGCGCCATGGTGCGGGGTATTTACAACGTGACGCATCTGGGAGATGCGTCACGTTGTAAAGCCCTGCGCCACATGTAGGCGTTCCAGGGCAGGTGGGGGCGTTCCGGTGCAGGAACGCCTCCTAAAAGTGGCGGAGTGAAATCTACAAGATTTCACTCAGTCACTTTTAGGCCCATGCTGCGTCAAAACCCTGCGCCTGCTTGAAGCAGGCGTAAGGATTGACGCAGCATTGTACAGATAGGGCCCCCCAGAACATTGCTGGAGCTGCATTGCGCTTGCGACGCAACTCCAGCAATGCGCCACTTTTCGGCACAGATGCGTCACGCATCTGTGCCGTTTTTGCCCCATTATGCGCCGCATTATAAATGCGGCGCATCCATGGTGGCGCAGCTGTGGCGCATAATAATTGGCGCATCCCTGCTGATATGCAGGGATGCGCCAGTTAACATAAATCTGCCCCAAAGAACATATAAACTAACATAAGTACAAAAAGAAATAGATAATACAAGGAGCCTGTGCAAGACACGTTCGCCGTCCAGTTAGGTGAAAGTTACAGAGACTAACTAGCCACCCAATACTTGCCTTATGGCGAATCCGTATGGAAAAATATGGACAAATGTCAAGGTCAATCCACTCATAAGGAAGGGCATGCAAGTCGAAAGGTATACAAGATTTGCCTGAGATGCTTCACAAATAGACCCTTTACGACTGATAGAGAAAAATCCTGTAAAATATACATAGTTAAAGTTATGTAATTCATACACACACTTACATAGCTTAATGTCCTCCATCTGCTGAATCACAGTAACTGTAGGGGGGATTTTGATTTTGGGGGAGAGGGTACTCAGTTCAATGGCAATGCAGTACCCTCTCTGCATACTTACTGTCCACCCGTCTGATTTAGAGCTGTGCAGACTTTAAGTATGTTAATGACAGAGCCTACCCCCAACTCTGCTGACGACATGCACCTCTGACAGTCTGACATAGTAGCCATCAGATGCGTTAGCCATATGACCGTCAACCCAATTTAGAGTTGCCAGTCGTCTGCCTTTTACTTGCTGTTCACCACCACCAGGTTTTACTGTTAGAGACAGTAAAAATAAAAAATAAACAAGCATTTACAATGCAATGGTCTCGGCATTGGTAAAGTGAGAGCTATTGGCATTGCTCATGACATTGTTTTTGTTTTTAAAACATTTAAAGAAATGGCATTGTTATTTACAATGTCAATAGCTTAATCACTCTCAAATGCAAGTCTATTGCATTTGCACCCACACACAGAGCCACCTACACACACACTGATTAAGCTATTGACATTGTAAACAACAATGCCGTTTCTCTACATGTTTTAAAAACAAAAACATAAACAAAAATAATGTCATGAGCAATGCCAATAGCTCTAACTTTACCAATGCCGAGACCATTGCATTGTAAATGCTTGTTTAAGTGAGTGAGGGAAGCACACGGAGGGTTGATTGTTGGAGCGGAAGCAACATGGAAGGTGCGCGTGGGAGGAAATGACAAAGAGGGTGGGGAGGACCTATACAGAGGGCGTAGGGAACCGACACAGAGGGCAGGGGAAGCAACAAGGAGTGTGGTGGAATAAGTATCCAGAGGGGGAGGGGAGGAGAAAAGCACATGGGCGAGAGAGAGAGAAACATGGAGTGGGGCAGAAGGGTCCTGGGGGAGAAATACACGAGGGAGAGAGCTGGAAAAAGCACATGCACTCATGGAGTGCTTAACCAAAAAGAAAGCGCTAGCGCTTGGAAAGTAAGCAGTGGAAGAACACAAGTAATGTGCCCTTTCTCCAGGGGTGGGATAAACACAACAGGGAGGAGGAGGAAAGCCCACAAAAGTTAACAAATAAAAAGCAAGTGAGTGAGAGGGACAATAAGTCCAACCAATGGTAAGAAGTGGGCAGGCTTCTAGGCTCAATGTAAGCTGGCAATAGATCTTGCGCTGTCTGGTAGGCAAGACCTACAAAAGGGTACTGAAATTAAGCTCACACTCTAAATGTAAAGCAAGCGGGCAAAATAATATAGAAGGATTTTACAAAAGGCATTTCTACACAACTCTTTTACTAGCAAACTTTAGTCGAGGTGTTTTTTTATTGTTAAAGGCTGTTCAAATAGCCTATAAATGCATAGTGTGCTTGGCGCTAGATACAGACATGCTTCACAGATAACTGAGTGATTAACCCAAATGTGCTCCTGGTGGACAATGCTCCCAATAAAACCAGAAGAGGCTGGTACAAAATGATGGCGTGTTGTGCTAACCTGTGCTGCTTCAGTTATTTTGGAGGAATAAGGCACACTATCACTACTTTCACTCCTGAAGCCTTTCCACAAAATGTCTTATGAGCTGCCAATCCATTGTGGTTCCGCAAACAATAAGCAATATGCTCAATGGCTGTTCACAAACAGCCTACGTACGGCACTGCCAGAGCATTCATGCATGTAATCCATGTTCACGTAGGTGTGCCCACTCCAAGACGGCCTTCCTCAACGTATGATCTTAGAAGGCACAAGGAAAGGAGTAAATTGTAAGCCAGAGAAGGCAGTTTCTGCTCGTCCAGTCTAGGCGCACCCAATATACCTTTGCTCTTACCGTGCTTGAATGTTGCTATGCACATTTCAAATTTCACCCATTTGTTAGAGGTGGAAACGAAAAAGAAAGAATTTAGAGAAAGGGACCTCATGTTGGTGGAGAGCCAGGAGCCTGCTAATGTCCGTAGATCCATGTTCCTTCGTTCACATGGACGATGGGAACCAAAGAAGAACTAAGCATTTGGTGGCACTGTTATTCACAGAGAACCTTGGTAGTGCTGCTGCTGCATTCACCCTCTTGCCCATCCCACAACAGATGGGCTCATTTTGTGAGAACGGGGATCCACATTTTGTGCAATATGGGCCCAGCACTTCTTTAGAGAATTGGACTTGATATCTCCTGAAATTGGTGATCTCGTGTTGCGTATGGCATTGCAAGTAAATGTATGTGTTCCATTTTCACAAAAATATACACATGCAGAGGTATTCACCCCAAGATTTCCTGTCTGCCCACCCCTCATCGGCACTTTCCAATAAGCGCACTGCGGATGTCTCCCAGTTAATTTGCCTTGCAAACAAGCAAGTCTTAATAGCCATTTCTTCCACAGTAAGGATTTTGCATTACACTAGGATCAGAGGCGCTAAAAGCAAAGCACTAAAATGGACAAATCAATTAAGCCAGTCTTAGGGGCTAGATGAGATTTTGTGCACTTTTATTTTAATTTCTCATCCACAGCAGAAACAAAAGCATAAATATGTATCTAGGGAGGAATTGTGGCCTACAGTACATAGCTGCCGACTTCAGAGCTGGGGAACCAGTTTCGAATCCCGGCTTTGGCTCATCATTATTGGACTCTGGGCAGAGAACTTTATCTCCGCATGCCTTAAAAACGTGAAACTACTCAGATTCTCTAGTAAAGCAAAGTGCTCTAATGTCATTAGGCCAAGTCGGTGCGATGTAAAACAGCAACAACCAAAAAATAATAATAATTAATTGTCCAGTATACATTAGTGTTCATGATCAAAGAATAATGTACTTTTTGCTAAAACGAATCTAAGTTTTATTTGTGGCCATTCCCGTTGAGCAGCAACAAAGGGTTTGCCCTGTATACTGCTGCAGAACAGCATTTTTCGATGTTACACTATCTCCGAAGAAAAAAACGGATGTCGATTGGATACAAAAATACAATCAAATACCAGTAACCGATTAAAAACTAAAACTGGTATTAATATAATTTTCTTCACGGGAGTTCGTTAAATTGCCAAACACCTCTATGCTTCCATTAAATTCAGGAAAAATAATTTGAAACTGTCAACTGAACGGTCCACTAGGGTTATGCGAGAACACCTCATGTTTACAAATAAAGAATGGAAAAGGGCAGTCAAAAAGCATAACATGTAGTTTCGTTTTTAAATGTAATGTTATAGCCCTCAAAGCAGAAACAAACCCTTTATATTTCTTTACAACCAGGAACATTTTCAGTCTTTTTTCTAAGTTTGTGTTCAAATTTTAGAAGATGCCAAACGCAGAAAGACGACTAACACAACTGTTGCGGATTTCCTGCATATTCTACAGAATGCACAATGGCACTTTTCAGGGAACACTAATAAAAGGAGCACCAAAAAGCACAGAAATACTGCAAATCTAAATAACCAGAGCTCCAAATCAAATGTTTCGTACGGTAATGAGGAGGGACCTAGAGGGAAAAAGAATGGGGCTCATACTTAAAACAATGACACACCTAGTAGCTCAGCATAATTTGGCAGTGTTTGATCTCCAGATTATTCCTTGGTACAATATATTCGAAATCAGGTTGGTGGTCTCAGCGCGGCTACTGGAGCATGTGCCATGTATATTTAGATGTTGTGCGCTCCTCAAAGAAAACCTCTGGAGGCCCAACTATTTCTCTAACTTTTAAGTAAATAAGCTATGGCAAAAGTGGTGCACGCACACCAAAGCACCAGGCCAGACACACTGAGAAGGCTCACCTTGTTTAGGGGGTGGTGGTGATAGGCTGGGGGTACCTGTGGATTCCTAACCCTCCACCACTCACGCGACTCTTTGGCCTCTGCTCCCTGCTCTTCTCTCTTGCCAGAGGGTTGACGAGCCCCCATGAGGGCAGGAGAGCAGGACTGGGCCGGCACTGCGGGAGGTGAGGGATAATTGAATCTTGGGCATTCCTCCCCGGAACTGCAGGCTGGACAGGACGATATAGACATTGCTGAACTGACAACGTGGACTTTGCAGAGGACCAGCTCCGCGGCCAACTGCTGCTTCCGTTTGTGCACGCACCTTTCCTCCTGCCTCGAGCCCGAGAGTCGGACCTCCCTGGGTGCCACGTAGTGCGTCCCCTACGCATGATGGCAGCGGGGTTCCAGGCGGGCACCTGTTCACCCCAAGAGGCACTCGAGTTTCTGTGCCCTCCCAGTCTGGTTCCCGTGATCTTACGTGCAAGGGCCCCAGGAGGGGTAACAGCTACTGAAACTTGTGAGGTGTCAGGTGGGCCGGTGCATGGAGCAGGCAGAAAAGGAACAAGTAAATCCTCAGCATCAGCACCAACGAGCTCTAGATACAAGTCCTTTGCTCCGTCGTGACAGTGAGGCAGCTTTCAAACTTTGAGCAGCTGCCTTTCTCAGAGTTGACCCAATGTCTGAAAACCCGCCATGCCTAAAGGAGGCAGCCGTCGGGCCTTGTAATCAGCGTCAGCCACACTGGCCCATATTGGGCATTTGTTCCGGCGCAGTAGCATGACGTGGTGTTTGTAAGCAGTGTCGGACATGTTGACACACACAGGGCATTACTGCACAGTAATGCAGCCCATCCGCGCACAACACAGAGCAGGGGAGCGTTATTTCTCCTTTAAACTCCGGGGCAGCAGACGTAGAGAGTCAGTAGGGTTGGGGCACTGCTGGATGTTTACTGGAGCCGAGCGTCTGCAGAATGTGTATGGACCTAAGGGCACGAGCAGGCGGGAAGGTGAGATGTTAGCTGGCAGCAATGAAGCGTGACTGCAAGCATGAGTGACCTCCCAGCACAGAGGAAGACAATCCGTGAGAGCACACAATGCCGAGACCGTTGCATTGTAAATGCTTGTTTATGTACTTGCAAATAAGGAGGAAGACCCCTCGTCTCACCCCTTCCCCTCCTCATAAACTGTCCAGATTTGCCTTCTTGCCAGGTGGTCACCCTACACTGGAGTATACCCTCACCTGCGCCGTCCCGGAAGTCCCCCTGCTCCTCCTGTTACCTCCAACACTCCTCCTCCATGCCAGTCTCAACTCACTTGAGGTACCATAGCCCCAGCGCCCGCTCCTCTCCCTCTCTGATCTTCTCCCCTACAGGCTCTCATCTTCTTTCTGTTATGCACTCCTCCTCCTCGCCTCCTCCTTCATCTGCAGCCCCCTTCCTGTCTTGTTCTTTACCCTGCTGTCTCCAGTTTACTCCTCTCCTGCCTTTCTTCTTTCTTTACCTGAGGGCTCCCTCTCTATTCTCACGCGGTTCCCCACGCCCCTCCCTTGTGCCGCTGCCCTTTGAAGTCCCCCTCAGAGGTCTCCTCCCCTTGGGTTGGCCCTCTATTCTGGCATCTCTCCACCCCGTGTTCACTTGTACCATAGCTGCCAAGGTTTCAAATTGCTTATGTGTGACCTTTTCATTTCATTGTAATTATGAGTGACATTCAGCGATTATGAGTGACACTTTCTCGCGAACGGTAAAATGCCACCCACACTCAGTAGAATAATGTACCCCTGCAGTACACCCCTCCCCCTGTTATACAGTCTCTCTCCACTCTCTCCACTGTCTCTCACTTCCTCGTGAAGTCTACATCCGTGACGTAGCACGGGTGCCTTGGTCCCTAATGCAAGCAATCAGATTGGACTCCACGCCCCGTTTTGGTAGTAAAAACGCAGCTAGTAACTGGGGTGAGGTGGGCCGCTAACATACCTGGGGCTTGGTGCCACTACGCCTGCTGCTCTGTTGGAAGCTACGCCCCTGTTCTGAAACTATCCTTGCACACAAACAGCAGCCCGTGCCTCCCCTGGAGCTTGCCACCTCCCTCCGTTCCCCACTGTGGTCTCTTCCCAGCTCTCCTCCCGGTCTCTCCTTCCTGCAGCCCCCCTGCTCTAGTCTGTCACCTCTCTCCATCTTCCTCTCAGGTCAACCCCGTCCTTCGTGCAGCCTGCACCCACCCGTCCCCTGTGAGGTCGCCTCTTCCTTCCACCTTAGTTTCCCTCTCAGCCCCGGGCAGACTTCCACCTCCCCTACTCCCTTTCACTCTCACCCTACCTCCTAGTCCATAGCTCCTTCCTCCGGCAGTCTCCCTCTTGGCGGTTCTCGTTCTTCGCGCACCTCTGCCCTGTAACCTTCCACCTCCCTGCACTCTCACTTCTAGCTCGCCTCCATCAGTCTTCCCCCCTCCCTCTGCCCTCGTGTGAAGAATGAAGGTTTAAGTCAAAACAAAATTCGCAAGTAGGCGAGGACGCGTGAAGAGAAGACATGAGAGCTGGGCTGCAGAGAGGACCCGTGGCCGGAAGGGGCTGTCCTGCCCCCTTCCTTAACCCAATCATAACCTCTCTAACCAGAAGAAGCAGTTGCAGGGGAGTATCTCAAGCGTAAAGGTAGGAAACTCTGCCCCCCTCCTCCCCCTCTTACGACACGATCCCCTAGAGATGAAGCAATATCCTGAATGGAAGTAATATTGCGCTGCTGTAACACCAGACTAGCGCAAGAACATGCTGCACCCGAAGACCTGCAGTCTGTGGCGTTACTCTGTTCGTTCCCCACTGAAATCATTCAAAGTGCTTATCTACTGAACGCAGGAGAGGGAAATACAGGCGCTGTGGCAACAACAAGGAAAGATAGTCAGGGACGCTTCCTCCAAAGGGGCTGTAGATTTTAACTTCACAGGTTGAAAAGTTCGCCGAGGGACACGTTGAGACCCGCCCCTCCTGCACGGCAGCCCTTCGCCGTGGGATACGCAGGAAAATGCAGTAAAACAATTACCCTCTTGGCACCAAAGCGCCCCCGCGTCGGCATCAGCAGTTTTGGGAAGCCTTTTCCAGTGCTCAACTCTTGCCAACCCGCCCTTTTCCTCAGGTTCCGGTGATACTCCGAATCTGGGGGCTGGCGGAGAAGTGTAGCAAAACGGGGCTCACAAGAACAGCCCCCCCCCCTTTCTAGGCTGGGGGGGGGGGGGGTCTGCATAGCAAAGAAACAATGACATTACTTTGCAAACAATGTGATGAAAGCGGCAGAGGCAAGCACACCACCGCCTTTCTCCGAGGCACAGCGAAAATGCCTCGGAGAAAGGGAGCCTCATTTTCGGATCTGGGGGCGTGTTTTGCTGTTGTCTCCTCCCTGAGACTTCTCGCAAAAAACACGCCCCCGATCCGAAAAAGACGGGGCTTCAACGGAGTGACTGGACCTCTTCTCCAGTGGCTGGCCAGCATTTAAGAGGCCAGCCAATGGAGAACAGGAGCGAAGAGGGGCGGGTGCAAGCCCCTCTTCTCAATGACATTAAATCTCCGGACTTCCGGTCTGCCGACCGGATGGTCCCGAGACCTAAAAACGACCCCTACAAGATTGGAGAAAACGTCCATGGTGTATGGGTCATTAGTTTTAATTTTTTCTAAAACAATCTCCAGATTTGGGAGGTTGTTTTTGAAAAAAGTAAAAATATGTAAAAAGTTGACGGATTGCTGTCCTCTTTGATGAAGGCATCCGTCAAAATTGTACAACATTAACAGGAACCATCACAGCGGCAGTTCCAGATAATGCAGAGAGATGTCCACGAGGCCGGCATACATCTCTAGAATTGGGGGACGAAATGTCCATCGGGGTGACGGCATGATTTACTCTGTTGCCCTGACGGACAGTACTCTGTCCTCCAAGGTTTAAATCAGGCTCTATGTCTTTTTTGATCTGTCAGTTATCTAGGCAACTGACCAGCAGAAACCAAAACAACTAAATAATGTGAGTAAATTGAGGTTATCAAGATCTTCTCATTTCTAGGGTGGTGATGATCTTTCATCGACTTTAGGATCTGCATATGATGGAGCTTTCTGTCTGTGGGAACCTCCTCATCCCTGTCGTAGTCAGGGTTGTATAATTAACCCTGGCTGCTCAGTTAAGAGCATTCAAGCTAAGGGCACAGACTTCCGTTCATGTCAAAGCAGCCATTTCAATGACTAGTATTAGTGTTTTTTACCAGTTTCTTCTAAGTAGTTAATTAACCACTGCATCAGCTGCTTTTGGATCAGTTATGTCCTTCAGATAAGAGAGTGTATATTATTTGGCCAGTCTTTTGCACTACTCTTTCTGAAGGCATTAAGCTGATTGCCTACATTCTCATGCCATTTTACAGTTTGAAAATTGAGTACTTACCAGTGCCTACCATCGCTTGTCGTGGGCCACCCTGCTCACCTAAGTAGGGCTAGGGTAGGAGTTTAGGAGCCGAGAGGGAGGAGCGTTCTCTCGGAGTGCAGGAAGAGTTTGCTCAATACAGCCAGGGCCACTAGAATTATGAGATTGTGCAGCTGCAGCATTTTTCACATTATAATAGATTTGCCACATTTGCCACATAATCCATTATCAGCTGCATAATCTGCAAATTTCCTTTAAAAATGTATTGGATCTAGCTCAAACAGTTCAAAAGTTACTAAAAAAGTAGCGACACATGTTGCCAAACCCGGAAGGCCCTTTGCGAAAGCTGACTGGCCACCTTTCTGTTGCTTATTGCTATATTTGGGAGTTAAACTAGTTCTAATGAGATGCAACCAATTCCCAGACAGCGTAAACAAGTGTACAAATGACAAAATAATGAAGTAATGCTATCACAAAATATGCTGCATAATTTGTCTTTTCTTGCCGCATAATTTACTCAACCGTGGAACATAATTTGGTCCTCCCCTGCAACATAATTCCAGTGGCCCTGAAAATAGCCAAACCACCTCCGATTGTGAGCATCCTCCTTGTCTCCAGTGCATATTAACAATAATCGCTATTTGGTTGAGAATAGGTGTCTTGGAAACAGAACCCAGACTGCAATTCTACTATATTTTTCTTAATTGCTCTCTGATTCTCCTAATACATTGCAAGACCGCACTTGGGAAACAAGGTTTATAGCCAACTTTTGAGCTAAAATGTAAATGTGTTGTACTTGTATAGCACACTGTTACCCTAGGGTGTTCTGGCGCTGTACTCATACCGCTGTGGAACCCTTCCTGGCTTTTCCCTGTGAAATGTCCACTCCTGGGCACCCCCAAGGTGAAGCCAGGCATCCCAGCACTGTTGGGGCCGTTGTGGAGATTAAGCAAGCTATTGCCCAGAGTTGCAGAGTGGGACCCATGATTAGAATAGGCACCAAGGCGAGAATTAACAGGTCCGAGGAAATTGAGCCCAAGACCCGCCGAGGCGGGAATTGAACCCTGGTCCCGGGCCAGACCTCTGCATCAGGGTCTGCCGCTCTAACCATTGAGCCACACTTCTCCATTTGTACCCTTGTCCTCTCTTCTGATTGCCATATTTGCTGGAGTAAAACGATTCCAACTTTACCCACCATCTTGAAAAATCATTTCGTACTTGCTGCAGACAGTGGCAATTGAAGCCTTTCGCCTGGAGATGGGACTAGGCTCTCTCTGTTCTGAGGATCATTCTTCAAAAAGTTACATTTTTAGCTTGGCTAAGGAGGAGTTGCGTGGTTTACATCAATGCTCTTTGGGAGAAAGATCAGACGTCTTTGGACAATCGCAGTCTTTGCTGTCCAGAAAACCAATTAATGAAATACATGGAAAATATAACTTAGAACCGCAACTGGAATATTGAATGGTGGGGAATGATGGCAGGAGGTGATAGGTATATATTGAACCAACCTGCATTAGATATATATCCCTTTATAATTTGTATATAAGTGATACAAATGCATTCGCAAGCCTATCTGTATGATTAGAAATAGGGCTCCTGGTTTTATGGTATTTTTTTTTTTAAACATTTCCGTCTGTATTTATCCATATATATTTTGTGTCCATTTTATCGGTATTTATCCGTATTTATTTTGTGTTTTGCGTATAAATGAATTTGAAAGAAAGATACATTTCCATATTTATTCAACTGACAGACGCGCACTCATACTTTGATGTCTGTCGTGTTTTAGCTATTTAAGCTGTCAAATATTACATAACAATACATCCACTAGTAAATACTAGCATTCTAGCATAAATGTATGTGTTGACATATGCCGTTATTTAAATACCTTTCATCCTGTTTTTTATTTTCCATGCCGTCCATATGCTCAACTGCTGGGTTATAATTCATCAAAGACCGCATGGAAAGTCACTTTAAAGGAGCACAATTTTCTGTATTTATCCTTTTTTAAAAATAAATACAGACAGAAAGCACAATTGTTTTCTACATTGTTTTCTGTCTGTATTTATCTGTAAAAATCCATAAAAACGAAAAACAGGGAGCCTTAATAAGAAATCGCAGGGAGGTGTCACTGGCTGTTTCATTAACACCTGTAATCCATATATGAGGTGTTTGTTGCTGCTGATGAGGTTGGGACCAATCCTCGGCCACCTCGGGCCTAGTGTGGACGTTGAGTTGGCAAAGTCTGGCTTTTGTTAATGTGGGCACCATTTCATGAACAATCTTTACCATCTCGTGTCCACCATTTATTGATTCTCACTGACAACAATTAAAGCCAATCTCAAGGCAAAATAAAAAATAAATGAAAGAAGCATTATAGCTTTATTCACGATGCAATTTCACTTTGTAGCGTGTAAAGTGAATGATGACGTAATTGTCATAATAAAACTTATGTATTTATGAAGACTATGTTAGTATTTTTTTTATATATTTTGTGGTTGTAGTGGCGCTGTGACTGACGTTTTGTTATTTTTTGTATCTATAAGGCACAGCCTTCTACAGCTTAATTTTATTAAAATAATTATTAGGTGTAATTTTTTTTTTTAATCACGACAAATTTCGATTACTAATTAACGATGACAAAAATCTTACACATTTTTTGCAGGTTTTGAAGAGGAAGACATTTCTTCGGCCTTTAATCTGTATCACGACACCGACGCTTGTGACTAAAATTCGAGACTGCCTCGAGCACATAACAGTCACTTAACTTGGGCCTGTAATTATGAAGAGTCATCCATCTGGCTTCCATATTATTTGTCCTTGGCAAGTGTTAGGAAATCTCAGTTTTTTTTCATATCCATGAGCTGCTGCAGCTATTTAAAAACTCTTAAAAAGGAATAGTTTCCAAGACTTAATAATCCTCTTTGATGAAATCACTGCTAAAAATATCTTTGAGATCCAATGACATGAGCAAATCCTTCCCAATCTGACAACTACCTTATTTAGGCAAATTATTCGAGAAAGGTGTTCCTGGCCCGATTGCAGTATTCCACAAATGAAAATTATCCACTGATTCAATTTCAGGCAGGTTTTTAGGGCAGGCCACATCCCCAACATTGGCACTGTCAATACTGGACGATTTACGCAAATCTGGTGGCAGTGACGTGGCCACTGATATTAATAGATTATTTCATAGGCTTTTGACACCATCGATAGGACCATTCATAAAAGCAGACAGGCTGATGCACAACAGCAATGGACTGGCTGGAATAATTGCGGCAGAAAAAAATTCAAATAGTTACCACGCCCCCTTCCTCATCGCAGCCATGGCAAAGTTCTGTGGAACCCCCCTAGGTTCGATCTGATACCAGATTCTTTTCATATTAATACCAGTGATATATTCATTGTGTCAGTACAAGTCTAGCATTTTGCCTGCAGGGAATATTAATCTAATTTTTGGTTTGGAAATGTATCACTGGAGTTTTGGGGACCTGGGGCCAATCCACTCTAGACAACTGCTCAACCGTTACACAGTGGTGGATGTCCAAAAATCTTCGCCAGCTCAATCCAAGAACATAGCTACTCTTCACCAAAGGAGATATATCTATCCGGGAGTAGGTTGCGTGGCCTCAGATCATGCTCTCCTCCCCTACACCTGCAAACTTTTATTCATTTAATTTTCCCTTGTGGTCGTCTGTCGAGCCCCCCCCCCCCCCAACCCGGCCCCACTGCTCTTACCTGCACGGGCCGCAGCTGCTGCCAAGTCCACTCCCATTTGGGGCATTTGTCTGCTCACCGCGTTGTCTCTGGAGACCTGGGCAGCAGCGGACCGTGTAGGTAAGCGGAGGTGCGGCGGGGCTGGGTGGTGGTGGGGGGGATTTCAGCAGAGGAAGACGAGGGAAAATTAAGTATTTATTTAATTTTCCCTCATGGTCGTCTGTTGAATCCCCCCCCAACCCGGCCCCACTGCTCTTACCTGCACGGGCCGCAGCTGCTGCCAAGTCCACTCCCATTTGGGGCATTTGTCTGCTCACCGCGTTGTCTCTGGAGACCTGGGCAGCAGCGGACCGTGTAGGTAAGCGGAGGTGCGGCGGGGCTGGGTGGTGGTGGGGGGGATTTCAGCAGAGGAAGACGAGGGAAAATTAAGTATTTATTTAATTTTCCCTCATGGTCGTCTGTTGAATCCCCCCCCAACCCGGCCCCACTGCTCTTACCTGCATGGGCCGTAGCTGCTGCCAAGTCCACTCGCATTTGGGGCATTTGTCTGCTCACCGCGTTGTCTCTGGAGACCTGGGCAGCAGCGGACCGTGTAGGTAAGCGGAGGTGCGGTGGGGCTGGGTGGGGGTGGGGGGGATTTCAGCTGACGAAGACGAGGGAAAATTAAGTATTTATTTAATTTTCCCTCATGGTCGTCTGTTGAATCCCCCCCAACCCGGCCCCACCGCTCTTACCTGCACGGGCTGTTGCTGGACTTGGGTCTCCTTGATGCTAAAATCATCTTTCATCAGCTAAAGCTTCTGAATAAGGTACAGTAATGTATTCACCTCCTGTGGCACAAGGCAGTGATTGACGCCCTCTTCTAATCCTGTCTCTACCATGCAATGCCACATAACCTTGTCCCGTTAGAAGGTTTGCACAGCTTGCAGCCAGTTCAGAAAGCTGAAGCTAGTCTGATCTGTGGCCTTCCCTGAAAATAACACATGGCACTGGTTGTCATGTCTCTGCACTGTCTACTCATTTGGCACAAATCACCTTTAATACCAAGAACACTGTCCAAAGGGCGAGTCAATGCAAACACTCCGGATGTTTGAACTGCTAAATTCAAGTAGCAAGTTGAAGGCCATACCTTGCATTCCGCCCACCAGACTTTACATCATGTCCTTAAAACTAGAGCAGGTCTAGTGTTATTCATAATAGTTCTGCGTATCATATATTTTGGAAGCCAGTTGAAGATTATATAGCTGTCGATTTTTAATTCATTTTTTTTTAACTGTTCTCTTCCTATATTTACAGGGTTTTTATGGTTATTATTAGTAGCTTTGTTCTAAGTCTTTACAGTGATGCTAACCTGTATTTCTCCTTTTCCTTTTTTAGTTGTCATTTTAATTTTTTATTTCCTATATATCGTAAACGTTTTATTTTTTGTATAAAGGTACTTTTATTCTATTATTATTATTGCCGCCGACAGCCGCTGACACCTCAGACCCACCGCCCCCCAGCCACACCAGCCTCCTGCTCTCCTGGAACCACATCAACGACGAAGACTCCATCAAAACCAGGAACAGCATCCACTCCGGCTCACCGGCAGACCCCTGCCCTCACCACATCTTCAACAAAGCGAGCTCCATCATCTCACCCCAACTCCGGAAGATCTTCAACAGCTCCTTCGAGACTGCCACCTTCTCGGAGAGCTGGAAACATGCCAAGATCAATGCCTTACTCAAGAAACCCAAGGCAGACCCAAAGGACCTCAAGAACTTCCGGCCCATCTCTCTGCTCCCGTTCCCGGTGAAAGTCATCGAAAAATCATCAACCGACAACTGCCCACTTCCTCGAAGAGAACAACACCCTGGGCTTGTCCCAATCCGGATTCCGCAGCACCGAAACCGCCCTCCTCACCGCCACCGACAACATCAGCACCCTGCTGGACAACGGCGAAACCGCGGCCCTCATCCTCCTGGACCTCTCGGCCACCTTCGACACCGTCTGCCACCACCCCCTAAGCACACACCTCCACAACGCAGGAATCCACGACAAAGCCCTGGACTGGATCACCTCCTTCCTAACCGACAGAACCCAAAGAGTCCGCCTCCCTCCATTCCGATCCGAAGCCACCAAGATCACCTGCGGTGTACCCCAAGGATCATCCCTCAGCCTGACCCTTTTCAACATCTACATGACTCCACTCGCCAACATCGTCCGATCACACGACCTCAACATCGTCTCATATGCCGACGACACCCAGCTGATCCTCTCCCTCACCAAAGACCCCGCCACCGCCAAAACCAACTTCCACGAAGGAATGAAGGCCGTCGCCGAATGGATGAAGAACAGTTGCCTGAAATTGAACTCGGACAAGACGGTGGTCCTCATCCTCGGCTCCACCCCCTTCGCCTTGGACAACTCCTGGTGGCCAGCCTCGCTGGGAGCTGCGCCGACACCCACCAACCACGCACGCAACCTGGGGTTCATCCTGGACTCAGCACTGTCAATGACCCAGCAAGTCAACACCGTCTCCTCCTCCTGCTTCAACACCCTCCGCATGCTTCGCAAGATCTTCAGATGGATCCCCACTGGACCAGAAGGACGGTCACCCAGGCCCTCGTCACCAGCAGGCTGGACTACGTCAGTGCCCTCTACGCGGGAATCACGCCAAACTCCAGAAAATACTCCAACGCATACAGAACGCCTCTGCACGCCTCATCCTCGACATCCCCTGCCACAGCCACATCACTGCCCACCTGAGGGACCTGCACTGGCTCCCCGTCAACAAGAGGATCACCTTCAAGCTCCTCACCCAAGCACTCCACGATGCCGGACCCAACATGCCGGACCAGCATACCTCAACAAACGACTCACCTTCTACACCCCCAACCGCCATCTTCGCTCCGCTGACCTCGCCCCCGTTCCACGCATCCACCGAACGACCACCAGCGGCAGATCCTTCTCCCACCTCGCCGCCAAGACATGGAACACCCTCCCCATCCACCTGTGCTAGACCCAGGACCTGCTGACCTTCAGGAGACTTCTCAAGACCTGGTATTCGAGCAGCAGCAGCCCCCCCCCTTTAGCTCCTTGATACCCTCACGGGTGAGTAGTGCGCTCTACAAATGTCTGATTGATTATTTTTTTTTTTTTTTTTTTTTTTTTTTTTTTTAATTTTTATTGAACAATAATTCGGTTACAAGCACGGGCCTACAACCACCAGGGCCGGCCGCTAGGTACAGAATGAAATATACATTTATCAAGGCTGCAGTCAAGTCCCGGGGCGCAGCCCCGTAGTGGCTCCGGATAGTTCTAAAGGAACAGGAGACTTAAGTCCAACAGACACAAAAACTAAAAGAAACACAAAAGGCGAGGCATAAGGGCAAACAGTGCGGGTCAGGCTTCCTCCGGGGAACTCCAGTGCAGACCATTAAGCAGCCGGCAAAAGGAAGGAGTACCGGGAGGCTGGGGACGGGGGGGGGGGGGGTCAAGGGAGATGAACGTCCATATGTAGTTATTACAAAAGGTGCCAGGAACCATCAAGGGTCAGGGGGACATGGCGATATCGGTGTCCACCAGGGGGGGCGTACAGATACCCCCGCGATACGCATTCCATTGCCCCCAGATTCTACCCCATGCCCCCGGCTTACCACGGGCCACATACACAGTCTTCTCCCTGAACATACACCAGTCCATATTCTCCTTCCATACTGACACGGTGGGCGGCCGTTGGGCGCCCCATAGCTGCGCTATATCTCTCTTGGCAATCATGTTCCCCAGGGCCGCCCACCGAGTCTGAGCCGCGCTGTAATCATTGGGCTCCCACACATTCAGGACACAGCGACGCACCTCCGGCAGCAGCACAACCCCAGTGACCTGTCCCATAATCGTATGGACCCGGCGCCAGTAGTCCGCCACCTCGCGGCACTCCCACAGGATATGGAGAAAGGTGGCGCTGAGCCCACAACCCCGCTTACAGAGCCCGTCGTCGGAAAATCCCATCGAGACCAAGCGAGGACCCGTCACATACACCCGGTGAAGAATCTTGAGCTGTACCAACCGGAGACGGGCTGGAATGGCGACCTCCTTGGGGGACGACAGTGCAGACTGCCAGTCCTCGTCGTCCAATTCCACCCCATCCCCCATCCAAGCCTCCCGGAGGCGCACAAAGAGGTCAGCCCGATGATTAATCAGTTTTTTATAAGTTAAAGAAATGGTACTGTCAGGGACATGTCCGTCAAGTATGCGGTCCTCGAGGGGCGAGGAAACCGGGATCTTGGTCCCCTCCCCAAAGACCGAGAGCAGGGCGTGTCGAACCTGGGCATAGCGGAA
The DNA here is from genome assembly GCF_964204655.1 of Triturus cristatus. Classification (NCBI taxonomy): domain Eukaryota; kingdom Metazoa; phylum Chordata; class Amphibia; order Caudata; family Salamandridae; genus Triturus; species Triturus cristatus. The sequence goes on from NC_140590.1 coordinate 1,360,830,833, forward strand.
GAACTCCCTGTCCGTAAGCTCGTATTCGGCCTGGAGCGCCGCGAAAGTCTTAACCGTGCCCTTATGCCACATGTCTCCCACTTTGCTGATACCAATCGTATCCCACTGGTCAAACCCCTTCGTAGTCCAGAGGCTGCCCAGGCGGTCGGAGGCAAACAAAGGAGTAGCACATGTTAGTCGCTCACTCCAGCCCGTGGCCGCAGTGGCAGCCCTCCAGGTCCGCACCGCAATCTTAGTAGGACCCGTAAGGGTCCGGCCAGCCGAGCGGGAGTAAAGTGCCCTGTTATAGTTCCCGCCGGGAAGCAGGAACTTGTCCATCTCATACGCCGGATTCAAGCCAGGCGCATACGTGGCATGGTTAATGGCCGATAGCTGCGAGGCCCAATAGTACCTGCGAATGTCAGGAAGCGCGATGCCCCCGTCGTACCAGGGGAGAGTAAGCTTAGCAAGAGCAATACGCGCCCGCCCGTCCCACACCAGTCTCCTCTGCAGGCTCTCCACCTCCCGAAAGTAGGCCACCGGGATAACGTCGAAGGAGTTCTGGAGTGCATAGAGGAACCTGGGAAGGGACATCATTTTGAACAGCGCGGCCCGACCCAGCGGGGACAGGGGCAGCCTGCACCACCGGGCCGTGTCCTCCCGCAATCGCCGGAGTGGACGCAGGAGATTCTGCTCATAGCGAGCCACCGGGTCCAGCGAAACGTATATCCCCAGGTACTTAAAGCCGCTCAGAGATATTTGGATCGGAAGCCGAGGCGGCAGGAGAGGAGGACCACCAGAGATGGGATAGACGCAGGATTTAGACCAATTGATCGTGAGACCCGAATTGTTCCCAAAGGAAGTCAGAACGTCAAAGAGGACGTTGAGCGACTGCCGCGGTGAGGTGAGATACAGGAGAATATCGTCCGCATACAGCGAGACCCGATCTTCGAAGCCCGGGGCCCACCGGATCCCCCTAAGCGAGGGCTCCCAGCGGAGCCAAGCAGCGAGTGGCTCCAGGGCGAGAGCAAAGAGCAAAGGGGACAACGGGCACCCCTGCCTCGTGCCCCTGCCGAGGGCAAAGGGCCGAGAGACGCGCCCATTCACCACCACCTGAGCCATGGGTCCCGTGTAAAGAAGCTTCACCCAGCCAATAAATCCTTCCCCAAAGCCAAATTTAGCCAAGACAGCCCAGAGGAATGGCCACTCAATGGTGTCAAAAGCCATCGTGGCATCCAAAGAAACCAGCACGGCTGGTTCGGAGAGGAGCTCCGCCCTGGCCAGGGCGCCGTGAAGACGCCGCAAGTTAAGAGCGGTGTTGCGGTGCGGGATGAAGCCGCATTGGTCCGGATGAATAAGATCGCACACGACGCTCAACAAACGATTGGCAAGGACTTTCGCCAGGATTTTAGGCTCTGCATTTAGCAGTGAAATAGGCCGGTAGGAAGTACAGCGGTCTCGCGGCTTGCCCTCCTTGGGGATCACGACTATCGTGGCCAAACGCTGGTCAGCCGGAAGGGAACCCGCCGCAAGAGACTCACGGAACATGCGACTGAGGAAGGGCGCAAGCTTATCAGGGCGCAATTTATATAGCTCAATGGGCAGCCCGTTGGGACCCATAGCCTTGCCCGAGCGAAGGGAGCGGATCGCGGTCGCTATTTCATCCGCCGACAAGGGGGCGTCCAGCCGCTCACGGTCCTCAACGGACAGGCCGGGCAAGGCAATATCCCTCAGTAGAAGGCGAGAGTCGTCCTCATCTCTGTCAGTCACTGGGGAGTACACAGCCCGGAGGTGGTCGGCGAAACATTCCACAATCTCATCCGGCTCAGTCACACACACACCTTCCGCAGCACGCAACTCCGGGACCACACGATTCACTCTCTCCTTTTTGTCCAGCCACGCAATCAACTTTCCCGCCTTGTCCCCGGCGTCGTACAGTCGACCCTGCTGCTCCCTATACATAGTTTTGGCCGCGTCAGTGACCAGGGACCTATATTCAAACTGTTTCAGGCTAAGGGCATGGAGCCCGTCCGGAGTGACATTCGCCTCCAAGGCCGACTCCAGCCCCGAGATGTCAGTCTCCAGCCTCACCACTGCCTCACTCTTGACCTTCTTAGCCACCACTATCTGGGAGAGGGCGTGTCCGCGGATCACGGTTTTAAAGGCTTCCCACAGGGACATTGCAGACGACACCGACCCCTCGTTATCAAGGAAGTATTGGTCCATAGCCTTAACCAGGCTGTCGCGAGTCGTAGGGTCTCGCAGGTACCATGGGTTAATGGGAGCGATCCGCCCTGCAGACCGCGACCCGGTGTCAAAAAGAAGCCACAGCGGAGAATGGTCGGAGATACCCCGCGCCAGGTGCCTGACCTCTCTAATCCGACCAGTCTGCGCCGCGGGCATAAGGAAGTAGTCTAACCTAGAGAGACTCCCATGCGCCCCCGAGTGAAAGGTGAACTGACATTGGGTCGGATGCATTAATCTCCAGCTATCCACCAGGCCGAAGGTCTCCAACATCCCACCCAGCCATGCCTGGGCAGCGGGGAGGGTCCTTGGTGGGTGACGATCCAGTTCACCCGAAACCACAGAATTAAAGTCCCCGCCCATGAGCAGGAGGCTGTCCGGAAGGTCAAGCAGCATTCGGCCCAAGTCAGCGAAGGTGGAGTTCTGGAGGCCCGGGGGGACGTAGACTGAAACCAGGGTAAGGGGCTGCCCCTCCCACCTCCCAATCAAACACACATAGCGCCCTCTGTCATCAGAGACTATCTTAGTGATCTCCACCGGAAGGGAGGTTCGCAGGAGAATGCCCACCCCCCTGGAACCAGTTGTGAAACCAGAATGGGCTACGAGGCGATATCCCCCCCTGTTCATTGCATGACAAACATTACCAACCAGATGCGTCTCCTGGAGAAACACCACATCAGGAGTCAAACGACGCAAATATTGCAGCACTACACCCCGCTTGATACGGTCCCCCAACCCATTGACGTTCCATGACATAAGCCTCAACCCGTCCCCCCCCATCCCCTCCAATAGATCAAGGGTCCCCCAGCCTGCAGCACAGTTCCCAGATGTGAACAAAAATCAATACCTCGCCCTGTAAACAAAAAACACACAACAAAACAACCCCTCCTCCCCCCCAACCCCACCCCAAGTCCAACTCCCCCCACCCTGCACCCCTGCGGGCCAAAAAACCCCCCCAACTTGCAGTGTGCCTGTCGCCCCACTAACCCCATTCTACGAAAAGACCCCGGAGGAGGAAAGGGACCCGTCCCCGCCCGCCCCCCTCACAGGTCCTGGTGAAACACAATATACAAAAGAAGTAAGACCAAACTGAACAGTGCAAAACGTCAAAATCAAGGACCAAAAGTCATTCTAAAGGGGACCCGTCACCTGCGGTGCCCGCAGAGGGTCCGGGACGGCCACCTTCGTCCGGCAGCGAGTCCAGCCAGTCACTTGCGGCCACAGGAGAGTCAAAAAAGGCTGTCCGATCCCCATGTTCCACTCGGAGTTTTGCAGGGTAGAGCATCGAATACTTTAGGCCCAGCTCGCGGAGACGACGCTTCACCCCTTGGAATCCCATCCGCTGTTTCTGGACCAGTTGCGTGAAGTCCGGGTAAAAATTGATGGTCGAGTTCTCGTGACGAACCGGGCCGTGGGTCCGTGAGGCCTGCAGAATAGCGTCGCGGTCCCTGTAGTAGAATAGTTTGGCCACGATAGGCCTCGGGGGGGCCCCCGGCCGTGGCCGACCGCCCGGAACTCGATGGGCCCGCTCCACGGCAAAGAACTTACTTAGGCCAGCCGGGGACAACTGTTGCAGGATAAGTTCCTCGACCACGAGGTCAACCGGGCGGCCGTCGGAGGACTCCGGTACACCTATGACGCGGATGTTGTTGCGTCGGGCCCGTCCCTCGAAGTCCTCAAGCCGCCGGGCCATATGATCGTTGACCACCCTGATGTCTCCAAGCGCGGCCCGCAGATCCGACACCTCCGCACCGAGGGTGGAGGTCCGTGTATCGAGGGCCTGGACCCTCTCGTTAGTTTTGGAGAGGTCGGCCCGGATCAGGGTGACATCAATCGCGACGGTGTCGATCTTACGGGCCAGGGCCTCGTATTGCGTGGCGATGGTTTCCCTGATGCCAGCGATGGCGCCCATAATGTCCTGCAGGGAAAGTTCCGTAGAGACGTTCGTGCCTCCCCCTGCAGCGTCCGGGGGGAGGCCAGCAGCGCCAGGGGACCCTCTGCCCTGGGTGTAGCGGTCCATGTTGTTGCTCTGGACCGCTCCCCCGCGGAGGGAGGCCTTGGTCTTGCGCCCCTCGGGACCCCCTTTGCCCCCCATGTGAACACGGTCACTCAAGGGGACCTCCAATCAAGAGGTGTAAGGGCACCAGCAAAAAGACCTCAAAATGTCGGTATAGGGGGTCCGAGGCGATAGGCACTCTAGTGGCAGGTGGAGGAAAACCTCGTGCAGAGGCCCAGGAAGCACCTCGCCACCCCGAGCGCACCCGCCAGCTGGTCTCCTGAAGTCCAAAACCGAAACCGAAAGTGGTGGATCGGCAACTGGCACCGCGCTGAAGCCGCTGTTGTTCAATTGCAGCCCGGCCCCACGGGTCACCTTCACCCCGGTCACCTCCGTCGGGTGGGTCCCAAAAGTTCCGACGACGACAACTCAGGATTCCCAGGTCCGAGTTGATTTTTGAAAAGAGATATGTGCTCAGCTGGTCTTCATCTCCCAGATTCCATAAACCACATCAGGATATTCTCAGGATAAATTCCGAGGAGCAGAAAGGGTCCGGGGAGCCCTGTGCTCACGCGACCATCTTGGATGCGCGCTAGGCTCCTCCTCTCTGATTGATTAATTGATTGTTATCTCTCCTGTATAAGTGCCTAATTCGGTGCTATTTTGTGTTGTCATTCTCTTATTATAAAATTCAATAAAATATTTTGAATATCAAAAAAAACTAGAGCAGAATGGGCGTAGAGCTTCATCAGTGGCTGCAGCAACACAAAATGATTCGCTCCCATAAGCATAATGAGCAGAGTCTCTCTTGATAAAATGTAGGAAATAGATCCAAACATTTCACTTTAATAAGTAGGACTTCCCTACTCCTCTATAACGTAGGGTTTTCCCACAGCACTATGAGCAGAATCAAGACTGACAAAAAATAGGAATGTGACTTCTCAGAGCTTGCCTTACACAAAACCTTTGTACGAATCGGGGAGGAGGCACAATTTAAGGTCATGTGACGGAGTTACGCCTGCAATTGACCAACATTATAAAGAACTGAAAGGTGATAGACACAAAGTGGTACATAAAACGAATAAATAAATACAATTAAATCACTAAAACCTCTGAGCATACAGAGAATGAGTATCTTAAATACATTTTCAACAACAATTCTCCCTATGGCTTGAATAACTGCCTCAAACCTAGTCTCTATGCACACTCTATGGAAGATAAGTTATAGTTTCTAATTGACTCTTGTGGTAATTGACAACATTAATATTCTGGTATTCCTTACCATAGAAATGTGGAAGAACATACTAGTAGTAATACCTTATTCTTAGGCATTCATACATGGTATGAACAAAACAGTCCTGCATTGAGTATCCTTCCTTTTCCAACAGTGGACAACCCTTAAGTTAAATGCAACAAATTCACAGTCGAAGAAGATTTGATGCTAAATGTTCAAATAGTTCAAAGTTTGTTTGCGACAACAACATTACTTACAGAAGTACTTCTCTATTTTTCCAAGGTCCTTCTATACAAATCCTAAAGGAAGCAAGTAGTCTTTTACAAAAGAAATCCTAGATCTGAGCATCAAAGTCCTGGCTGCAGCAGCATTTGTCTAATTTACCAAGCACAGACTCCGTGGGCCATGAGCGAAGTTGTACTCAGAGATTCAAGATGGCTGACACCTCTCTAGGCTATGTGAGAATTTATGTTTGGGGATGTAGTTCATTGTCAGGGTGCTTTTGCATTGCGCATTCTCTGAGCATACAAGGCATCAGTTCTGAAAGTGCTGACACTTTAATTTATATTACCTACTGGTGGTCGCCAGTAAGTAGTTATAGTTAGAACCTAGTTTCCATAGGAGAAGCATTTTTTGTTTTGCTAATAACTTTGGCGCCGTTTGTCAAATCTTCTCAAAGTTTTCAAAACTATTTTGCCACTCACTTCAGCTGCTGCCTGGAACGTTTCAGGGTGATTCATCAAGCGGGGGGCAAGAATAAGGGTGTGTCCCAAAAATGCATTTTCCTCATGCAATTTCCGATAGGACACGAGTACAGCCCAAACCGCTGAACGTAATTACACCAAATTTGACACAAAGCTAGATCTTGGTCCAGAAAGATCTCTTTTTCAATATCTGGTGTAAATCTGTTCAGAGTTTTGGAGTAAAAGAAACCAAACTATTTATGTATATCTAGGGGCGTTGAGGGTCCACAAATCCGACAGATCTCATGCTGAGATCTGATTGGCTGCCATCACTACAACCAGGAAGTGGAGGCAGCCATCTTGGGACTTGGGACTCAGCCTGAGTCCCAAAAAAGGCAAACAAACCCGCAAAGGGGCAGAGTAGGATTACCCTGACCCCCTTGTCCTGGTGGTGCCACGCCTAGAGCCAAAAATCCTTATTTTGTGTGGGATTTTGCTGCCACTTGGGGGCCAGTTTCCGGGGGAGATTAATATTTTTATTTGGGAGGAGAGGGGGCACGCATCACCCCTTTCCCAGGCCAATTTCAGCCCGGGAACCCCATCCCCCAGGGCCTGACCATTAAAATTGACTGGGATGGGGGCTTGCGGCCCCCTCCTGTGTTGATTGTAGCCCCAGGGACCCCATCCCCTAGGGCCCAACAGTTGTTGAAAAGTGGAGGCGAGATGCTTTACACGATGCGAGCTGTGACAGGCCCTGCGACACGCTTCCCAGTTATGCGGCCGCGTCTGCTGCGACGTCGATCCTCTCCCCTGGCGATGTGAGTTGCTTCCACAACGATGCGAGCCGCGACAGGCCCTGCGACACTCTTCCAGGTGATGCGGCGGCGTTTGCTGCGACATCGATCCTCTTCTGCGGTGATGAGCCGCGACAGGCCCTGCGACACGCTTCTCTGAGATGCGGCGGCGTCTGATGCGACGTCGATTCTCGTCTCCTGCAATGAGCCGCGACAGGCCCTGCGACACACTTCCCAGTGATGCGGCGGCGTCTTCTGCGACGTCGATCCTCTTCTCCTGGCGATGCGAGGCGCTTCGGTGGACCTTCGTTGACTCAACGATTCTTCTGCGACACGCTTTCCGGAGGTGCGGCAGCGTCTGCTGCGATGTCGATCCTCTTCTCCGGCGATGCGAGGCACTTTGTGTTGTGAAGCGGCAGTGGCAGTTCGGCGACACGCTTCTTGTTCTTGAGTCGTGCTTCCAGCCCCTTGTGACAGGCAAGTCCTCAAAAAGTCCAGCACAACTGCAGGCACTTTAAAAGAACTCTTGGGGAGCTGGTGGCTGAAGTCTATTGTCCCTGAGACTTCAGCAGGAGGCAAGCTCTCTTCTAAGTCCTTGGAGATACTTCACAAGTTGAAGGAACATGCACACAAAGTCCTTTCTCCTTTCTTTGGCAGTCAGGCCACCACTGCAGGCCAATCCCCCAAGCAGCACTTCAGCTTAGGGATAGTCTCTCCTCAGTATTTTCTGGTTCCACTCCTCAGCAAAGGTTTCTTCTTGTTCTCAAAATGATCTAAAGTACTTGGGTTTGGGTCCCAATATTTATACCCAGTTTCTCTTTGTTCTCTGAAGGCAGAGAGGCCTTTGCCTAGTCCAAACCAGTTCTGGTCAGTCCCGGAGCACTTTGTTTACATGACTCCTTCTTTCCTTTCAGAGTGCAGGGCAGAGACATCAGACGCACCACAGGAGGTGGAGCCAGCATTGTGGAGGGAAGGCACAGCCCTATTCAGGTCCCAGGTGCAACTCCTCCCTCCTATCTAGATGCAGCTCCCTCTAATCACCACTGGGCTGACTCACCCTGTCTCCTGGAATTCCCCAGCCCTGTCACTCAAACTCCAGACAAGGAATACACAGCCTAGCAGAGGCAGGTTTGAATGGTTAGACAAGAAAATACCTACTTTCTAAAAGTGGTATTTTCAAACACAGAATGTTAAAACCAACTTTACTAAAAGATGTATTTTATCATTCTGAGTTCAGGCATACTAAATTCGAATTTCTACCATGTTCCCTGAGTCAGTTAGGATTATAAAATGTAATGATTTAACTTCCTGGCCTATGGAGAACAGGTAGCCTTGCAATAGTGAAAAACAAAAATGGCTGTAATTCACTATTAGACCATACCACACACACCAGGGCATGTCCTACCTTATACTTACAATGCACCCTGTCCTTGGGCCTACCATAGGGGTGTTTGATATGAAGAAAAGTGAAGGTTTAGGGACTGGCAAGTGGGTGCACTTGCCCAGTCAGCATGACAGTACCAGACTGCACGCAGACTTTGCAATGGCATGCCTTAGACACACTTTTACAGGCTGCTTCTGTGGGTGGCACAACCAGTGCTGCAAGCCCACCAGCAGTATTTGGATTACCAGCCCTGGGCACTCCTGGTGCACCGTACTAGGGTCTGACAGGTAAACCAAACGAACCAATCATGGAATCACTAATTCATACATCAATTTACCATAAGGAGCACTTGCACTGTAACACCAGCAAAAACACATAAGGCAACAGCAAAAATGGAAGGGAGACCCACGCCAAGGTGCCAGGTCTAACAGTCAGGAGCTTGAATTGACATCTCTTCTGGATGGGAAACCAGTGCAGGTCTTGCAGGTCTTCCAGGTGCTGGATGATGTGGGTCCTCTTTAGCAGGTTGCTGATCATTCTGGCTCCTGCGTTCTGGATTGTCTGAAGTCTCATGAGTTCAGTAGTGTTGCTTGCTTACAGTACGTTTCCGTAGTCCAGCTGGCTGGTGATGAGCGCCTGCGTCACAGTTTTCCTGGTGCTGATGGGGAGTCACTTGAATACTTTGCGGAGCATGCGGAGAGTGTGGAAGCAGGCTGAGGAGACAGCGTTGACCTGATGTTTCATGGAGAATTCACTCCGAGGTGCTGAGGTTATGGGCGTGGTCTTTCAGAGTGGGGATGGGTCCGAGTTGCAATGGCCTCCAGAAGTCATTCCAGAGAGAGGTGCGTCTGCCGAAGATTAGTACTTCCGTTTTGTCTGTGTTGAGCTTCAGACAGTTGTTCTTCATCCAGGTTGAGACATTCTTCATACAGTTGTGGAAGTTGATCTACGTTGTGGTGGGGTCTGGTAAGAGCGAGAGGACAAGCTGGGTGTCGTTGGCGTAGGCGATGATGTTGATGTTGTGGGTTCAGACAATGTCCGTTAGTAGTGTCATGTAGATGTTGAAGAGGGTTGGACTGAGGGATGAGCCTGGAGGGACACTGTAGATGGTGCGCTTGGGTTGAGAGAAGGGAGGAAGACAGATTTTCTGTGTGCGCCCCGTGAGAATTGATGCCATTCATTTGAGCGCGTCATCTGTGATTCTGATCTGGCACAGTTGGTCAACGAGTGTGTGGTGGGAGACAGTGTTGAAGGCTGCGAAGAGCTCAAGCAGGATCAGGGTGGTCTATTCTCCTCTGTTGAGTAGGGTGTGGATGTCGTCTGTTGCAGTGATCAGGGCTGTCTCTGTGCTGTGATTTTATCTGAATCCTGATTGGGAAGGGTCCAGCAGGTTATTTCTCTCTAGGTGTTTAGTGAGTTGGAGGTTGATTGCTTTCTCCAGGACTTTGGTGAGAAACAGGATGAGTGAGGGGATGGCAGTTCTGGAGCTCGCTGCCGTCTGCAGAGGGTTTCTTGAGAAGAAGCTCAACCTCTGCATGTTTCCAGGCATCAGGAAAGGTGGCTGTGGTGATGGAGGTATTGAGGATGGTGGTGATCTGGCAACTGATCACGTTTCTTCTGAGGTTGAAAGGTGGTGGAGGCATGGAACAGTGGGGGCTCCAGAGTGTATGAGTTCATTAGAGTATTCGTGTTCGGTGTACTGAGCTGTTCCCATGTGGTGAGTGGGTGGTCAGCTGCAGTGGTCTATGAGATGCTGAGAAGGTCGATGGGTTGGTGATCGAAGTTTCTGTAGATGGTTGCTACTACTAAATTAGAAGCTTTTGTTTGGTTGAATTAGTACATGTATATCAAAATTGAAAAGTGTGGATTCGGAAATGAAAATGCGTGTATTTTCAGAACTCATTAGTTGATGTTCAGAGAAAAGTGGTTGAATTTGGACAATGTAGTAGCTAAAGCTAACATTTGATTGCTAAATCGTGTGGCGTTGGGGACACATTACTTATATCATTACCTTGGTGTCAGGGACACTGCAGCGATGACTGTTCTGTATTACCCCATGAAGAGCCATTCCAAATTGATAACGCTTTTTTGCGTCACTCCTGGTGACATTGCTTGTTCCCTGATCACTGCTGCCATTTTTGCGTGGGGTGACACCAATGTCATCTTGCTTAACGTGGTCACGATTTCAGCACAATAATGCTAGTAGCTCCAGATGGTTTATGCTCATTGAACATAAGTATCTCCTAGTGCCAAAACCGTGGAGACCCCTGGGCTGAAGTATGAGGGGGATTAGTGGTGGTGGCCCACAGAATCAGAACGGGAGCGGACCACCTACAATTAAGAGACTCCTGAAAACCAAACTTTTTATAGACGCAAAACGACTCCAGTTCCAGCATGGAGCTTCCCAAGAATGCCATATGTGCACCCGACTAAACTTCCACTCCTGCTCCCATATATTCATAATTTCTGAAGGGGTTTTCTTTTACAGTCTACTCTAGCGCTCTGCAGTGGCCTAGATGAGGTGCAGCGCTATATAAAAATTTCAACAACAACAAAAATGTCCTGATGTTTTCATTTCTCATTTTTAGTGGCTTTGCACTGAAGGATTGCAGGACTCTTCCCACTCTCCTTAAGGCCTAGGGACACTCTCAACAGTGTGCAGATGGTTTACATTGCTGCAAACTAAATGGATCTAGAAAAGTTCACCTTTTGCAAAGGAATACCACGAGCAGCTTCCAATAGAGGCAAAATATTTCACACTGTATGAAAGGAAGCAGTTACCATAAGATGTTTGCAGTTTGAAGCACCATTAATAGATGTCATCTTGCGCCCTCTAGTGGCCAGACACTGCTGGTGGAGATTATTTTACAGTGAGAAAAGTGAAATTGCTCTGGTGTTATTCTGTCTGCCCTATCTGCAGACAAAATACTTTCAGAGATAATGAGGTTCATGTGATTTTGAGGCGTATTTCCTAGCAGATGCCTTTGCCCACAAGAACCATGAAAATAACAATTACTCTCCCTTCCTATAGATTGAGGAGCAAGAATACTTTACTATCATGAATAGCACCACTCCTTTCCTTCTTGGCATTACCTTGCTCGCATTTAAGTACTCCACTCTGTACCCGATATATAAGTATGAAACTTTTCACCCACCTAGGTGCGTGCTAAGAGCTCTTGCTTAATTACCGGGTCATTTTTCTCTACAGAACACATAGTTCTTGAACTATACAATATTACCCTCTGATCTCAACCGTTACTTTGCATTACACACTGCTCAAAGACCAGATATTTTTCCATCCATCGCAAGTATATACTTTTTTCAAAGAACAAAAGGTTTTAAACAAGATGCATTCACAATGTCTTGTTTGAGTATACAAAGAAATTCTTCTGTACCTTTTCCCAACATGAATTTTGCATTTTTCTTCAATAAATGACGTGGTGATTCCACCTTGGATACATCAATTTTCAATAAATCTAAAATACATTTCAGGGAGTTCCAAAAACTATATTAACCGTTTCTTTGAGGTTATGATCAAGCTGTACACCATAGTGTGACATTTTGTATCACTTCATCTTTCTCACATCAGCACTTGCTAAACTCAGTGATTAAACCCACTTTTTGTAGGACTGCTACCACCGCCCTTAAGCATGTTAAATACAAAATGTCATCCTGGAAATACTTTGCACCAGTTAAACTCTCCAGCATCTTATACATAATTCCATGGCAAGAGCGGAGGCTATCATTATGCATAAATAATTTTATTGCCACTCCTTGCAGCACTTCAAAGTATTACATCACCAAACACAGAAACTCTAGAACATAGAATGTCCAACAGAATATAAACCACAACACAGCAGCCATCTTCTTCTTTTATTTACTGCTCCTTGCAGATAAGTATACTGTTATGTGTTCTTAAAGCAGATTTAGTATTAAGATTAAATGTTTGTTAATTTAGTTTTGAAGTTTATGGATTATGTGGGTAAGAGTGATTATTAGTTTGTAAGTAGTTATTTGTAACCTTTTTGAATAGCTTAAGTGTAAAACCCAATTTATGGGTTGTTTTATTTAGTTAGTAGGTAAGTTTTGATTTGTAAAATTTTAAATTTTAAGCTTTGGTTTATATTTTGTTCCGTTTGTTGGTTAAAAAAAAAAAAGAAAGGAAAGTTTACCGTTGCTCCACGAGCGCGCTTGAAATTTGCGGCTCGCGGCTTGTGTTGAGGCTATTTCTCCGAATCGCGTTGTCAGGAGCGGCTTGGAGATGAAGAGAGAGGGTCGAGAAGCGTCATCATGCGTGCGTGCGTGGTGACGCGTGGCAGCCATCTTGAGTGAGGACTAGCGCGGGTCTGATGCTTTGAGTGTATCAGAAGGTCGTGCATCCTTAAATCCGGTTGAAACGGTCTCAGCTGATTATTTGAGTCGAGAGAGGCATTTGTAAAGTGGCAGGTTGGTGTATTTTGGGCTAATTTTAATTGGAAAGGTTGATTTTAACAAAGCAGGTTATATTTATATTATTTAGTAGCCAAGAATTTTTATTTTGGTATTTGAAGAAAATATTGAAAAAAAGAATAATGGAGGCATGTGACAATACTCAGGGTCCAAGCTCAGGTGAGGCTGATTGGAGGAAGATTATTCAAGAGGAGATTAAGAACTCCATGAAATATGTTTTTAAGAGTGTCATTAGGAGAAAGAGGAGATTTGAGGAAAATTCAGAGGAGGAATTTTATTCTTTAGATGAAGAAGGGAGTAGTGAGAACAGAAATGGAGGAAAGAGAGTAAAGAAAGTTAAAAATGTTGAGGTGGGTGTCAGATTTTTGAAAGGAGGAAAAGGGGAGCCTTGCGCCACAAGAGAAGAAGGTGTCCTTTGCGGCACAAATGAAGGTGTCCTTGGCGGCACAACAGAAATAATTGAATCACAAGATGATTCATTGGATAATGAAAGTGGGGATGATGAAGATGAGTTCATACTGGATGATTATTTTGATGATGGATGGGACATGGATAAGGATAAGGTGGAAAAAGAAAGAAAGGAGAAAGGTTTAATCAAGGATCCTCAGGGTGAAGATATGTTTAGTCCTGAGCTTATTAGACATCCAAGGAGCGCTGATTGGTGGCCGTTGCCGCATGTTGCTGAGTTTATTAAGCTTTGGATAAGGAAGCCTCGAGAGGACAAAGCAAGGGCGGTGATGAAAGCAGAGTGTTCACGCCCTGTTGTAGATGGAAAATGTTGTTTAGCTCCTGAGCTTGATCCAGATTTGATAAGCTACCTATTTAAAATGGGATAGATTACTGGATGTTTTGGGGCCTTTAGCCAGAATTCTAGATATGGCGGAAGAGGCAAAGATAAAGAAGGTTCATGTTGATTTAGATCTTTTAAGAGGCTGGTCTCAGAGGGCTGTATGTTTGTTAGGCTACGCTAACTCAGCCCTAACGTCTGAGAGACGTAAAGCTGTTTTAATGAGAATTAGCTGGGTGATTTTTCAAAAAAAGAGCCAGCAGATGATCCAAAATGATTTCTCTTTGGAGAGGGTTTGGTAAAGGGGGTTGGAAAGTACGTTTCAACCTTCACCAACTTGGTTAAAGCTCAAACATCCCTTAAAAGTGTGTTTGGAAGGGGTGTTTTTGACAGGGCCGAGGCAAGGGCTCGTTTCTCTGGCCGTACATTTACAAGGGCGCAATATCAGTCAGGTGGAAGAGCCGCCTTTAGGGGACTTCAGTTCGCCACTGGTTTTTGCCCCCAAAGACGGAGAGCAGCTGGAAGAGGGCGACAACCAAGAGGTCGAGCTCAATTTATTCAAGGATCACATGGTAAGTATGAGGACAGATTTTGGTTCTTCCCCAGACAAGGTAGGGGGAAGGTTGAGATTTTTCGTGGAAAATTGGAAGTTGATAACAAGAGACGGCTGGGTTTTAAATACAGTGAAGGGTTATATGTTGGAGTTGGTGGAGCTGCCAGTTCAGTTGAAAGAACCGAGTCAATTGGTATTCAAAAGGGAATTGCAAGATGTCGTTGGAACAGAAGTTATGGAGATGTTGCAAAAGGATGCAATAGAGGTAGTCTCAGAGGAAAACAAGGGATTTGTAAGTACTATATTTTTAGTGGAGAAGAAAGGGAAAGGTTGGAGGCCAGTGATAAACTTGAGAGGGATGAATCATTATGTGGTTTACAGGCATTTCAAGATGGAGGGTATCCATCTTTTGAGGGATATTTTACAGGAGGACGATTGGTTAGTGAAGTTGGATCTGAAGAATGCTTACTTCACGATTCCGATAGCAGAGGAAGGCCGCAGGTCTTTGCAGTTCAGGTGGATGGGTCAGTTGTACCAATTTATTTCCCTTCCGTTTGGTCTGGCATCAGCACCTTGGTGTTTCACAAGGTGTTGAGGCCAGTGGCGACGTTTCTCAGGGAAAGAGGTGTGCGAAGGATTATGAATCTGGATGATTTTCTGATAATGTCTCAGAGCAAGAAGGATGTGAAGGAACAGTTAGTCTTAACCATGGGTCTTTTGAAAAGTTTGGGTTTTATAGTGAACAAGGAGAAGTCAGTTTTGGTACCAAGTCAGTGTCTGGAGTTTTTAGGATCCGTTGTGAACACTGTGGAGAAGACTTTAAGTTTGCTAGAAAAGAAAGTGAAGAAAATAAAGTCAGAAGTGAAATGTATGTTAAGGAAGGAGAGAGTTAATTTGAGGTCTTTGGCAAGAGTGAATGGCTTGTTTTCCTCCTCAATTCAGGAAGTTTTTCCAGGGCCTCTTCATTACAGAGCATTACAGAGGTTGAAGGCAGACGCACTCAGGAGAGGCTTGTGGTATGGAGATCAGGTGTTTATATCAGAAGAGGCTCGGGAGGAATTGGTTTGGCGGTTAGAGAATCTGGAGATATGGAATGGTCGTGCGATTTTTGGGATATGTCCAGATTTTGTGTTAGAGACGGATGCGAGCCTTTTTGGCTGGGGTGTATGTCTGGAAGACCAGGAGACAGGTGGAAGATGGTCTGTGTAGGAGAGTGCAGTGCACATAAATGATTTGGAGATGATGGCAGGGCTTTATGGCTTAAAGAGTTTTGGGAGAAAATTGAAGAGTTTCAATGTCTTGTTAAAGATGGACAATTTGTCAGCGGTGCAGTACATAAATCGTTTGGATGGAAGCAGATCGAAGAATCTGACAAAGTTGGCGAAGGAGATCTGGGGTTTTTGTTTGGAAGAGAGAATTGGTTTGCAGGCAGAGTATTTTACAGGCCAGTCCAATGTAGTGGCAAATTGGAATTCGAGTTATCTAAGGGATTACAGCAACTGGAAATTGAAGGTTCAGATTTTCAGAAGGATTTTTCAAGTATGGGGTCCATTGGAGGTGGATCTGTTTGCGTCAAGGCTTTCTTTTTAGTTGGATCGGTATTACAGTTGGATACCGGATCCTTTGGCATACGAAGTGGATGCTTTCCAGCAGGATTGGAGGAAGGTTCGGGGTTTTGCTTTTCCCCCATTTGCATTAATACAGAGAGTTTTGTTGATGGTGAGTAGACAGAAGTGTCAGCTGGTGTTCGTGATGCCGTTTTGGGCAAGTCAGGCTTGGTTTCCGGGTCTCTTAGAGCTGGCTGTAAAGGAACCATTGTTGATTCCGGATTCAGAAGACGTGCTTCAGGGAGAGGGAGGAGTTTTTCATCCTATGGTTCTAGAAGGTGCTTTAGCCTTCTTGTATGGAGGATTTCAGGAGAGGAGAGCAGTTCAAGGAGCTTTCGAAGCAGGCTCAAGAGCAGCTCAGAGAATCTTGGGCCCCAGGTACAAGGAAAAGGTATTTGGGAGCTTGGAGGAAGTGATCTAGTTGGTGGCTGGAAAGGGGGGTGGAGGCTTCTGCCATAGAGTTGGTAAATTTTGTATCTTCTTTGTTTGAAAAAGGTTTGAGTTATAGGACAATAAATTGTTATAGGTCTGCAGTTGCAGCAGGTCATAGTTTGGTAGGAGGTTGTTCTATCGGTAGGGAACCTTTAGTTTTCAGAGTTTTGAAAGGTGTTAAGTTGAGATGACCTCCAAAGCCTTGGTATAGTGGTTTGTGGGACGTTAAAAAGATCTTAACGTTATTTGAAGGTTGGACAGCTAATAGGTTTCTGAGTTTGAAACAGCTATCTGGTACATTCGTCGAGTCTTTTATGTTTAATTGCATTTTGGAGAGTTTCAGATGTGAGGGCTTTAGACATCAGTAACAGGTGTTTTTCACCAGATGCGGTTATTTTTAACATTACCAAAAAGAATAAATGTATGTCTTCAGTTTTTTATCCTAAATTCGACGATCATCCAAAGTTATGTGTGGTTAGGTGCTTGAGAGAGTACGAGGGTAGAATGAGTGAATTCAGGAGTCATGGAGATGATCAGTTGCTGATTTCTTTGGTTCATCCATTTAGGCCAGTTACATCAGCCACCATTGCTAGGTGGGTGAAGTTTTGCAAGTTTGAAGCTGGTGTGGACTTAAAAGAGTTTGGTGCGCATTCTGTGAGGGGTGCGATGGCGAGTAAGATTTTTCTATCTGGTTGTCGTTTGGAGGAGATATTGTGTGCAGCAGATTGGTCGAGTTCAGATGTTTTTGTTAAGTTTTATTTGAAACCTTTGGGTCATGTTTCGTCAGTTGTTTTATCACAGCTATGAACATGCATAATGATAGCCTCCGGTCTTGCCATGAAATGTAGATTCTCCAAGTATGTGTAGAGAGAATCTGGATTTCATTAAAGACAAGGAGGTTAGCATTATCCCCCCACCCTCCCATTTAGTTATTGGAGGGGGTGAGAGTTGTACAGAATTTTTTTGTGTATTTCTTGTCTGTGAGGTGTATTTATGGAAATATTTTGGTTTCTTTTCCAGATGTTCAGTAGTTCAAAAGATGATGGAATTTTGCAACAGAGAACAGTTTAGAATTTCTCTTCAGGAGCAGCTTAAAAGAGGAAGATGGCTGCTGTGTTGTGGTTTATATTCTGTTGGATATTGTATGACCTAGAGTTTCTGTGTTTGGTGATGTAATACTTTGAAGTGGTGCAAGGAGTGGCAATAAAAGTATTTATGCATAATGCTAGCCTCTGTGTCTTTAATGAAATCCAGATTCTCTCTACACATACTTGGAGAATCTACATTCTCTGAAATACCAACACATCACAGGCAATCCTGGAAGACATGCCTGTGTATTGCTATTCTGCCACCACCCTGATACAGTTAATCAAACAACGTTTTGCTCATAATGGTATACCATGCACAAGAATCTGTCATCATCTTGACTTCAGTTCCACTAATTTGCAAGACAAGATAAAGCAACCCTTTTCCCATTGGAACCACTCTTGCTCATGTATAAAACTACCACTTCACACATACCTCCCTCATCATCCATATCGGAGATGCATCTCACCATTCTACCACCATCTCGATACATCTTTCCAAAATGGTTCCTCCTTTTGAAACAAATTAAACGTTATCAATAGCTAGTCATATCTTAGCTTTGCACAAATGATTTGTACTACCTATAGCAGTTATATTTCCATGTGTCTGGCTGACGATTCAATTCACCCAACAAGCTTCATGTTTCTTTTCTTTCTTCCTGTCTCTGTGTTTATTGTGAAATACTAGATTAATATAATTAGTTGTTTCCTTTTGACCCTCTGTACATGTTTTCAGATAGTTCTATGCTCCTAGCTATGCTTATGGCACCTTGAAGTGTGGTGCCATAACCTGCTCACAACCATTCTTGTACTTCTTATGTTTAGGTCTTTATTTAGGCTTTGGAGGACATCCCTCCATGCCACCAGCAGGATGGAGGTCATTGCCTCTGTCACTTTGGTGTAGGACTGCCTGCCATATTTAGAGATCTCTGTCTGGTAGGGAACTCTCTGCTGCGAAGGGAGTTACAGCCATGACTGTCAAAGTGCACTACAGCTGAAGCAAGCAAACACCTTGACAAGAGTAATCCAGGGGTTTCTCTGACTCTAAAAAGAGTTGGAGAACCACTGGTTCGATAGGGGGAGGACCACTGGTTTACCAAGTTTCTCCTGTTCCACAAAAAAATTACACCGCTAGTTTTCATAAAGAGGCGGTCTTGTATAACTTGTTCATTTGTTATGTGCAAAGAATTACTTGTAACTGTCATAGATCCTAATACTGCAACATATTGGTTGATTGATTCTCCTTCACCCCGACATCTAGAATAAAATGTATAACTTTCCAGAACAGTGCTCACTCTCTTCCCATAACTTGCTAGTTGCTGGGTAACGGCCACCTGACAAGCATCCATTCTCACAAAATTTTCCAAGGATGGAACATTCTTGAAATCTATTAACACAACACCTCCCAGACAGTGTTGAATAAAGATAGTTGTCTGTACAGAGAACTTTACCTTTCTTCTAAATCCTCTACGTATGCCTTAAAAAATCCAACCACATCTCAAATTTAGTCTCTGGGGCACCAGATTCAGAAAGAAATGGAGGATGTGGAAGAATGGTGAGCATTTTGAAAAGAGAACCACAAGGTTCTTACAATTATGTTCAGGTGATATCCCTAAAGGTAATAGTTATGGATACCAGCAATTTTTATTTTTTAAGTAAACAAACACAACAAAAGCGGTCACAGTTTTCTAAGTGATGTCTCAAATACTCGAGCACATCAGGAGATAATTAACCTCAATTCTTGTAATAAAGTCCTTGTGGAATTTGAAATACAGATATCTCTCTATTCACATGATAATGGTAGAACCAGAACCCTGGGCTTAAATACTGCCCACTGTTGTGAGGTAAGTGACCTCGACAGCAGAAACATCTGTTCACTGAACTGCCTTGGATAGTTACATGCAACAGCTCCAAGATACTCCTTTTCCCTGATCATGTGGGACACTAACGCTGAATTCACCAAAGTCCTCCTGCAGAGCCACTTCCAGTTCCAGTTCCTCCTTGATAATATGGAAGGCTTATACAGCCTCTTCTCTCGGAATTGCACAACACTATGGCTCCAAGTTGAACTGCCACATGAACACTCTGCACAGGCCAAAACAACAGCACTACCACTGGTCTCCTGTATATAGAGGGTGCAGTAGTAAGGTAGAATTGGTTGCCGCCGAGAACACACCCACTATCACTACATCCAGCAAAGGTATAGAGGTGCCAACACAGGCAACGGTCCTGGCTGTGGCTTCTACCTTCCACTAAAATCATCATAAAGAAGATGCAGCACCAGCACTACTTGGAGACTTTGTATCCTGAAACTACATGTTGAGGTAATCCAGAAAACTCACACCTTGTCCCCGGTGGGTTCTCCTGAGCTGTGGTCTCAAAACCTTGTACCTTTACATTTGCATCCTGTTGTTGCAGGGATTCTGCAAAGTCAAAGAACTATGCTTGGGACCATAGAACCTTAGTAGGCAGGGACTGAGTTATCCTACCGCCTTAGTACCCATGAGCCTGGGACCATGACTCATGTATATAGGAGCTCCCAAGAAGTTTGTATCTACCTACTGGGAAATGTTTCATGCCGGCACTGAACTGGAAAGTTGAGATGGGCAATGAGACCCAGTGTATTAGCCAGACTGCTGAAGATGTTTCCACTATAGTGAAGGGAAGCTATTCAAGTTTCTCTATGTGTAGCATGGTATAACTAGCATCTTTCATAGCCCATAGCCATTGATTGCCGTATATGTGTCAAATTAAAGGATAAGAAGCAAAGAGGTACAGTTGAGGTAATGTCAAGGAACGCGCCCGTTCTTAAATGTCTGGAGCGTCCAACTAAATTCATGATGGATCTAAGTTGATTCTGGCCATGATACAGAGTAGACATATCACTTTGCAGAATATCAATGACAGATGATACAATATTATCAAAGCTATAAATTTGAGAGGACAATGTATTAATACTGTTGTCTACAACAGCTAGCTCTTTATCCAAATTATCTTGATCAATTTGGTGTACACGTACAGCAGCTTCCATTTGCGACAATCTCTGAATTTCATTATAGGCAACATAAACAAATCATTTTGACCATCAGGATATTGGAACCAAAAGGAAGTCAGAAAGACGTATATCTTCAGATAGAAGAGAAAGATGTTGTTTCACTGGAGACAATGTGGAATGTTCTAACCATTGTTGGCATAACTTACCCATGGAATAAGTGGTGACAGCGTTAGAGTGCATTGATTGCGAATATCGGGGGTCAGGTCTATTTGATGTGAACCCAGAGGTGGAGTAAAAAAAATTAGCATAACAAACGTTCCTGTCTACTGCCCATAATAACCACTCAACCCGGGGCCTTAACAGAAGAGTTAAGTGTAACATTGTGTATCATACTATTTAATTGATCGTCAGTGTAATTTGTATAAGAGTGCCAAACATCAAAAGTGGCAATGGATGGAATAGTTGAAGTATCAATTCTTTCATTTTAGCCAATCCTTTTATTTATGTATTATTATCAATGGGCTGAGAGAGAAGATTTTTCTTACAGGGGAGGAATGCGACTCCACTGCCGGTCATTCCCTTGTATGTCAACATGTAAATATTCATGGCGCCTATCATGTCTCTTCCCCTTATTTAGCTTGTTCTTTAAAAGGAACTCCTGTTCCTGCAAGTATTCCTACCCTCACATTGCTTTCAAATGGAAGCTGTCTTGTCCTTAATAATCAGAACTGTTGCGGTCTGCGGGCAGGAATCCTGTATGTGGTGTCCGTTTCCCAGTTAGTCACTTGTTGCAACAATGTCCTGTCTCCCCATCCGCAGGGGAGTGTAGATAGTTCATTATGGCCTTCCATTCCAACTTTGAAAACAGATTTCAATAAGCTAAGCCGACTCAAAGCGTTGTTGTTTCAACAAGAAGTGGCTCTTACTTCTGCTCCCGGGACCTACGAATTGCAGATGGCGAGAACTTCTAATGAAATACAGTCATTGTTAAACACAAATCTTCCCCTACATTTTGGTGAACTGATACAGCAACTATTTAATGCTTCTGATACCACGGACCTGCACACTTTTTGAAACTGGTGGGCTCCAGCCGCGTGACATCTATTCAAACTATTTTTGGAGTAATATCAGCTTTTGTACATTCAATTTTTTCTAGCGTGCTCAGTGGTTTCCCACTGCTCATCTTAATTTTCAGCCTGATAGTGCTGTTCCTGCAATTCTGCAATGGATGCTTCCTTTGGGGTCCTTCCATGGCAGGCATCGCTGCAGCTGTTCCATGAGCGTATGCTACAGCTCTTTGGATTAATGCCCCTGGATGCCAAGTTTTGTTTGACCTTCCGCTATGCTTTCTTCACCTGTGTGCAACCTGTGTTTCATTGCATCCGATGCCCCTTCCAATGGCCCTGGACAGCTACCTGGCTACACCACCACACGCTGCCCTGGATTTCGAACTGTTGATGAGTCTCTTAGTGGCCCATTACCAGGACTGTTACTTGGGCATGGGGCTTGTTCATAACCCAGTGTTATGGCCAGAGGCCAGAGATGAACCCTGTGCAATGGCACAGCATCTCAGTTTCATCGAATTCAACACAGATTGTCCTATGATGGTCTTGTTGATTACCGGCACAGAAGAGCATGTTTGTTCTTTTGACCTGCTCAATTGGATGGCTGATATTTTTACCTCAGAAGACTCGGATTTCTTGTTGGAATCATTGGCTTCTCACTTGGGATCCCACATCCTGGGCTCCGGGACATGCTGTAAATAATTACAGTCATAAGAAAAGCCTTGATGTCCTGTGTCAGTGCGTTAATGACTGGCCAGTTTTTCAAACGCTTTGGGTTGGCTTATCTCCTGAGATCTGTAGTCACTGTGGTGCTACCATCCTCACCAAGGGGAGGGTGTCATATGTCCCGTGCAGGCCCATTGTCATTTTCCCTATGTTAGCCTAAGCATGTTGCAGGCTGCACTCTGCTTTGCATACGTTACTATACAAACATGTTTTGCTTGTGCCACGCAGTACTTTCACACCGAACCTGCCATTGTTTTTGCGTTCTGTTCTTTCCTGGGATTTAATCTGAACACTGTAGACAAGGTCAAACAACAATGCCCCTTATTATTCTATAGCACCTAGACAATGCACATGAATGCAGCTGTTGTTTGGGAGCACGTCCTCTTTGTCATATAGGTATGCACAGACATGCAAAACACACACTTGAAAAGAGACTTTCAGCTAGAGGATTGAGACTACACCTGAGATGTAGAACTTTCATCTGTGCATGCTAAGGTACGGGGTCCTCCGCAAACACCCATAGATCTTCTAATATATAATCACTTTGCTTCTGCAGAAGGGGAGGGGGGTTAGTTTACCCTGTCTACATAACATGACAGCTCCATTTATGATTTATGGTTTACTTACTATGCTGACCTTATTTGTGTTAGGACTTGTCTTAGTTATTGTGGTACGTATACTGCATACTAGAGCAGGATAGTTAAAATAAACATTTTACACTTTTATCGTGTCTCTGTCAGATCTTATTGTGGACAAGTATGAGTGTGAGAGCGAAAAGGTGTGTTCTGTCACCGCGATTCCTGAGAGGGTCGGTAGTGTTGTGTTTTGGGGTGTCTAATCACTTGTTCCTCTATAAGGGAGTAGGAGGGAAAGTGGGACACTAAAGCTAGTTGGTCCGAGGCTCATGGGTACTAAGGTGGTAGGATAACTCAGTCCCTGCCTACTGATAGCGCGTGGGCAGTGGAAAAATTGGGTTTTCGCTAACTAAAGCAGAGTGTGTAATTTTACACCACGCGCGAAATCAGTCTAAAAATCTCTTCTACCGAAGACTGAATTTTGGTCCATATCAACATAGGTCCTCTGAAAGATCGGAGAGTTGAAAATGATTGGCAAAGGATTCTAGATGAATATTCCCCTTATGAGGACCTAGAACAAAGGGAACATTATTCAAACCATACTATATACAACTATATATAGTTCTCATTATTTACAATAATCGAATAATGACAGACTCAGTTTTACAATTTACTTTGCTTTATCTAATTCTCTTTTTGTAAGTATATGAAAATAGTCAATCAAAGATACAAAATATGGAATCTGAATCATCACACAAGAGAATATAAAATCAGTAATTCATAATAACATCTCATTTAATGTGCATGAGTTGTTGAGTGGATAGAATAAGAGACAAAAATGAATTTTAGGTTTAAATCTGTTTTTTATTAGAGAAAACAAAGTATTGGAGCGGCATCAGCAGCTATCGCCTACAACCCTGCGGGCCGGCGGATCACTGCGCTTGTAGGTCAGCCCATCAAGGCCTCATCTAGCTCCCCGTGGTCGGCCCCCCTTTACACACAGCATGTCGCCTACAACCCCGTGGGGCCGGCCGCGTTTTAAACTGAAGGGGACAGAAGGACCCCCGGGGTCTCTGAGGGGCAGTGTTGACCATTCTCCACCATATGCAGCCCAGCCGGGCCGGGCCATTGAGGAACCACTCCGCACAGCGCATGTCAGATAGGGGTCTCCCCTAATGAGGCTAAGACTCCGCTCTAGGCGTAAGGCTCTGCGACCATGATCGACCCGTTAGGGCGTTATCCACCTCAATACTTCAAGAAAACAAAGAGAAAGATAAACTCAATCCGCCCCCCTAAACTCTCCCCCTCCCCTGCCCAGATACCCCCACCCCCCAGAGTCCCCTACCCCCAACCCCCCTCCCTCCCGTCGTCCAGTGCGCGTCCTCGGATATTCCTGGGGATTTCGAACAGTCGTTCTCAGGTGTTGCGTGGCAAACACAATCAAGAGGCGCCCTCCCCCTGCACGGTAAGCCGCAGAGGTCGAAGATATCGTGGGCAGGTCAGTTCTCTGAATTCCGTGACCAGTAAAGACTGGAACGGCTGCCATATGTCCGCGAACCGTTCCGCCTCGCCCGCCACTGCCAACGACATCTTCTCCATTCCCAGTACATGCCACAATCTATGGAGCCAGCCCGTAACCGTGGGAAGTGTAGCGGTGCGCCAATGTGCCAGGATGTTCTGGGTGGCTGACCCTAAGGCAATGGCTATCTGTCTCCCTCTGCGAGATTTTAAGGGGTACATCAACTTATTAGGGAGGCCTAGCAAGATATAGACCGGCAGGTGCGGCAGCTCGGTGTCAAAGTGGGAATCTACGTTGTCTAACACCTCCTTCCAATAGGCGTCCAAGAGCGGGCAGTCCCACAGGAGATGTGAAAGCGTGCCCACCTTCCCACAACCCCTCCAGCAAGTGTCCTCTTTACTATGGTCCATGGCGTGTATGCGTTCTGGGGTATTATACCAATAGGTCGAGATTTTAGTGAGGGTCTCAGTGAGGCCTGTGTGGTATGCCGAGTGCCTGGCCCTATAAGCTATCTGTTCCCATTCTTCCTGACTTAAGGCTCTGCCCAGTTCCTTCTCCCAGCGCTCCCTCCCCGGGTTATAAAAGTGTGACGAGGGTAGTTGGAGAAACTGATAGAGGTCGCTTATGAGCTTAGCATCCGATGTCCTCGTCAGAAGCCAGCGTTCGTAAGGGAGGAGCCGTCTGTCTGCAGTCTCTCGTACCTGAGGATGCAGAGCCCAATGGCGCACCTGCGTGGAACGCATCCTCTCAGTTTCTTGGAATGAATATTCTTGCAGGAAGCACTGAAAGGGAATGACCCCTTCCGAGTCGTACAGGTGACACAGCGCCCGGCATCCCGCCGTACGCCAGTGTGTGAACGCCCCCCGTTCCATCCCCGGGGTAAAGTCAGGGTTATCCACTAAGGGAGTCAGTGGCGAAGGAAAGGTCGTTAGGCCGAGCGCTATGTTGGTGGCGTCCCATACCCTTAGAGGGACTCTGGTGATATAGGAGGCATATAGATTCACGGGGAGGTGATCCCTGCGTAGAAACGGCACTTCCTGCAGGGGCCTGCCCGCAACCGCTTGATCCTGGAAGAGCCAGTGTTTGTCGGACTCCCACCGGCTCCATTCCACTAGATAACGCAACTGCGTCGCCTGAAAGTATTTGCGGAGATCCGGTATGCCCAGTCCTCCCGCCTCCGGTGCCAGCATCGAGAGCGCTCTCCTCATCCGAGGCTTCTTGCCCTGCCATATAAAGCATGCTAGGTCAGACTGTGTTTTCTGGATCCAACCGACCGGCAGCTGCAGCGGCAGCGCTCGAAACAGATACAAGATCTGAGGGAGAATCATCATCTTGACTGCCGCCACTCTACCCAGCAGCGAGAGGGTGTTGTGATCCCACCGAGTCAATTCCCCCTTTATCTTCTTGCCCAAGGCGGTATAGTTCGCCGCAACCATAGCGGGCAAAGTGGGGGCCAGCATAATTCCCAAGTAGGGCACTGGATCTGACGACCAGACTATCGGTACTCGGTGTTGTAGAAGGGTTCTGGTCGTCGGTGTGAGAGAGAGGTCCAGGGCTACAGATTTGCTCACGTTCATCTTGAATCCCGCGACCTCTGCGAAGGAGGTTAGCTCCGCAATGCACGCCTGCAAGGCCCGCATCGGGTCTTCCAGTGAGAGTATGACGTCATCAGCGTATAAGCTGACGGTGTGGTAAAAACCACCAAATTTCACCCCTCTCACTGGCAAGTTGCTACGGATCCTGTGCGCGAAGGGCTCCATGTAAAGAGCAAAAAGTAAAGGCGACAGCGGGCATCCTTGCCTCGTGCCTCTTTCAATGTTAAAACTTTTAGAGCTGTACCCGTTCACTCGCACCACAGCAGTTGGGGACCGGTAGCAGTTGAATATCATGCAGCGGAATTTGTCCCCCAACCCCACTTTCACTAGTACCTGTTCTAGATAAGGCCAGTGGACGCGGTCAAACGCTAGTAACATTCTCTCCCCTGGGATCCGGGACGCCTTTTCTATGAGATGAGTAATCCGTTTAGTGTTGTCCACCGTCTGCCTTCCTGGGACAAACCCCGCTTGATCCGGGTCAAGAACTCCCGGTAGATGTGGAGCCAGGCGCGCTGCCAGGATCCCAGTGTATAATTTGAGATCTATATTTAAAAGAGATATCGGCCTGTAAGAGCCGCACTGCGATCTATCTTTCCCCGGCTTGGGGAGAACCACGAGGGACGCCTGTAACAAGTCCGGCGGGATGGCCCCTGGTTCAGAGAAGGTGTTGAAAAGGCGCGTGAGAACCGACGCTAATGTCGTACAGAACGTTTTGTAAAACAGGGACGTATAGCCATCTGGGCCCGGGGATTTACCATGCTTAAGACGAGCAATGGCCGATACAACTTCGTTGACCCGTATCTCCTTGTCTAGGGTCTACGCCTGTGAGAGTGTCAGGGATGGCAGGGAGACCGAATCCAGATACTCCTTTGTCGCGAGTGCGTCCGGGGGTTCCCCGGCGTAAAGGTCGGCATAGTACCTGCGGAAGAGCTCTGCAATATCAGCTTCCTCCGAGACTTTCGAGCCCGTTGGGCTGGAGATCTCTTTCACCATCTGCTTCTGTCGTACCACCCGGAGTTTACTTGCCAGTAGCCTACCGCACTTGTCCCCCCTGTGTGATAGGCGTGCTTTAAGCGCAACGCCGCATACTCCGCTCGGTCCATATCTAACGCCGTCAATAGCTTTCTCGCCTCCTTGAGCCGCCGCCAAACCCGGGGGGCCCCAGTCCTACAGTGCATTTGCTCCAGTTCACGGACCCTCTGAGTGAGTTCCTCCCGCTTCTGCCGCCGGGCCGCATTATCCGCGGAGGAGATAGCGATAAATTCCCCTCGCAGAACCGCTTTCAATGCAGCCCATTGGGTCGCTCTGGAGGTGTCAGAACCGTCATTGTGGGAAAGATATTCCCGGATCGCAGCCGTGACCTGCGCGACCACCTCCTTCCTATAGAGCAAGGAGTCCCGGAGACGCCAGACCCGGGGGGAGCGGGAAGCCGGCGGCAAGCTAAACGTAGCCATGACGGGGGCGTGGTCCGACATGGATAGCACCCCCATCTCCGTCGCCGTGGCTAAGGAGTGCACTGGCCCCGTGACCAGAAAGTGGTCCAACCGCGCGTAAGTTTTGTGTGCGTGCGAGTAATAGGAGTAGTCTCTGTCAGTAGGGTGCAAGCAACGCCAGAGGTCATGTAGATCCATCTCTGCCAGCCGGATTTTGCACCCGGCCGAGAACTCCCCAACCTGCGGGGAGCGGTGCGCGGACCTGTCAAGCGCCGAGTCAAAGACCATGTTGTAATCGCCGCCGACAATGATGCCTGTCTGGCGTAGCCATGACCTCCCCCACTGCTGAGCTAAGGAAGGATTCCTGCCTGTCGTTCGGGCTATAGAGAGACCCTATTGTGAAGGAGAGGCCCGCCACTCTGAACCTGTAAGCTAAGAGCCTTCCCTTCTGTTCCGCTTGTTTGTTGAGGATTTCTCCTCGAAAGTGTCGGGCTACTAGGATCGCTACCCCCGCTGTTTTCGTGTTGCAGGACGAGAAGAACTGTGTTGGGAATGAGTGTGAGCGTAATCGAAGGCAGTCTCGGGTAAGAGGTGCGTCTCCTGAAGAAGACAGATATCCGCCCGGGTGTTCTCTAAAAGGGATAGGACCGCCCGCCGTTTAACTGGGATATTAAGGCCCCTGACGTTAAGCGTAACAATGTTAAGAGTTGTGGCCATCGCGGGAGGAGACAGATGTATCCGCGTAGCTTTTTAACTGACCCCCGACTCGTGCCCCAAGCGCTGCAGCTGCGGCCGGGACCCTGTTCATGCACCGGACGACCCCCCCCTCTCGCCTCGATCTCCCACCCTCTGTCCCATCGGACCCCCGTCCTCCTGTCCTCCCCCCCCCCTCTCCTCCCCCCCCCAACTACCCCTCCAACCACCCCCCAACCCTTCCCCTGGCAACGGGCCAATAACTCTGGGCAACTCCTCCCTGGTCTCCCCCTCCCCCTTCCCCAACCCCTGGTCATCATAGTCCAAGTCAAGTCCCACCGGGAACCAGTCTTTGGTAGGGTACTCAAGTGGACGTCCAGCCACCGGTCCCTCCCCGCTCGCCCCCCCTTCCCCCAGCCCCCAAACCTGCAAGTGGAAGTTGGCAAAAGTGATCTTCCCCCGGAGTGATTTTATGCAGTCAGTGCCACCGTGTTGGCGCCGGTGTTCTCGGCCACCTCCATCACTGCGCTTTCCATGCTGGCCCTGATGGTGGGCGAGTCCGGTCTCCTGGAGCGCTCGTGGGGTCGCCGCCTGGATACCCGCTGCCATCCATCCCCCCCCAGAGCGCCCCCGTCGTTGCGCTGTCGTATCATCCTCCGCTGCGGTAATGCCCAGAACTCCACACGTCTCCTGCAGGGAGCGGAGTTGGTGCATAGTGCCATTCCACCTGAATATTAGTCGAAAAGGGTGTCCCCAGGCGTACGGTGTGCCATGCTCTCTTAGAAAGTCAGTAGCAATTTTGAAAGTTTTTCTCTTTTGAAGTGTGATGGCGGATAAGTCTTGGTAGAGGGCCACCGGGTGGCCCCGGAAAGTCAAGGACTGTTGCTTCCGCGCCTCTGCCAGGATGCGCTCTTTAAGGGGGAAGTCCGGGAGAAAGGCCAAGATGTCCGGGGGCGGCGCCGATGCTCTCCGCGGCGGCCCCACCCTATGCGCCCTGTCGATTCTGATGGGGAAGTCCTCCGCCTCTCCCAGAACCTCCCGAAACAGCTCCCGCAGATATCCCGCAGTGTCTGCCCCTTCTTCTTTTGACGGAACTCCCCGAACCCTGACATTGTTCCGCCGAGATCTATTTTCGAGGTTTTCGGCATGTGCCTGGAGGTCAATCTGCTGGTCCCAGAGGCGCAGCACCTCTTGTTGCAGTAGTTCGAACTCCTCGTCGCGCCTCTGGCCAGCATCCTCCACTGTAGCCACACGTTCCCCCAGGCCATCCACCTCTCGGCGCATCTCCCGTACTTCGCTGGCCACCTCGTTTTTCAGGGTTTGGAAGTCGTCCCTGAGGGAGCTAAAGAGGGATTCCATAAAGGACCTTGTGATTGGAGGTTCGCCACCAGCAACCTCCCCAGTGCCTCCAGAGGAGCCAGGCGACGGGTGCCCCTCTCCGTTCTCTGCTGGTTTCTGCCAAGGAGCTCGGGGAGTGTGCGCTCCTCCTTCTTCCCACCCTTGTTGCCTGCCATGTCTGGTGGGACGTGAGGCCTTTCGACCGGTCCGCTCCGCTCGTCACCCGTGAAGGCCCCCGGCCCTCAGCGCTGCCTCCAGGTGCCCCCGGCCAAGTCCACGTGTTCACCCCTTTGCGGAGGCTTCTACCTGCACCAGTGCCAGCGATCGCTAGGCCCTCGAGTCCCTCCGCGCGCCGGCGATCCGGCCCTCTGCTCTCTCCGTCGCCGCTGCGTCCAGGGTCCTGTGCTCCGTTCCTGTCCTGCCGCGGGTAGCGTTGGACCCCTCGTGGGACCTCCCCCGCAGCGCTATCCACTCGCTTATGGGCTCAGCGCTCTCGTCTGGTGCGGCCTCAGTCCCTGCCACTCCCCGGTGCTATGAGCCGCGGGCCGTGCCCTCCCCGCCGAGCTCCACCATTGCCAGTCCTCCAGGATAAGTAGTCGGGGGCGGGGGGGTCTCCCTGTTTCACCCCCGTTAGTCGCCTGGGGGTAGCCCTCCGTTCCTCCTCCGCTCCCGGGCAGGCTGCAATCGGCGAGCCCCTGGCGCCGGTGTTTCACTGCGCGGCCCCCCCCTCGAGGGATCCCTCCTCACCTCCTCCGTGCTGCCGGCGCTGTCTCGGCACCGCTCCGTGGCGCCAGGTCCGTCGCCGCGACTGACTCTGTCTCTAAGCACCAGCAGTCCCGCGCCAGAGACCCGAGGCTCACTCCAGGCCGCCGCCCTGATAGCCGTTCGCCCCCTCCGGTGTGGGCCTCCTCGCCCTTGTACGATGCTGGTCGGCGCTGCTCCCTCCGTCAGCCGTCCTTCGCTGCCACTGCTCTGCCCCCCTGCCTCGTCGCTCCTCGCTGCCGCTCTCAGGGCACCATGCGCTGGTAGAGCTCCACGTGTCTCCGGGGCCGACTCTGACGTGTGCCGCGGGACAGCCCGCGCCTCGGGGCCAAACAGCACCCCCAGCCGCCTCCCACAGGCCGTTCTTCCGTCCGGTCCGGCCCTCGCTCACCGCCGGGCGTCTCCGGCTGCTCTGTTGCAAGGCGGCAGGCCGCTCCCTCAGCGCCGGGCACTTGCGTGAGATTCAGCCCAGGCGCGCGGTCTCCCGGCCCGGCTCCTCGCTCCTCCTCCCGGCCGCGTCGTCAATCTCGTTGGCCGCCGGGTCACAACGGCGCTCCTCGGGACCCCCGGGT
This sequence comes from Triturus cristatus, assembly GCF_964204655.1. Lineage (NCBI taxonomy): Eukaryota > Metazoa > Chordata > Amphibia > Caudata > Salamandridae > Triturus > Triturus cristatus. The sequence goes on from NC_140590.1 coordinate 1,360,861,332, forward strand.
TCCGCACAGCTGCAGCCAGCACTCCACCGCCGTGGTCTCCTGTTCCCCCGCAGATGAGGGGGAGATTCTGCGCTAATTACCGGTCTAGGGGCTGAGAGGCCTAGGAGCTCGCGGGGAAGACGTCCGTTCACCTCGCCATCTTGGCCACGCCCCCCAAAAATGAATTTTAAAAGATAAATGCAAATTAAAGAATCTCATACGGACCTAAGAAAACTATAGCACAGCGTGCCAATAGTGGAAAAGCTAACCCTCCAGCTGGAAGGGAAAGCTGGGGCAATCCCCACAAGGTATGAGGAGCAAAGATAGGAGTCAGTACACAGACAGCATCAGCTAAGGATCTAAATAGTAAACAGCTCACACGAACACCTCGTCTCAGATGTGTCGTCTCTCTTCTCTACTCACCTAACCTAACAGTGAAATTCTAGCACTGATAGTTTTACCCTAAATAAAGTTGTGGTGTCCTACCTACACTTGTTTCAAAATCCGGAAAATATTTTCTTCTGATTGGCTAAGATGCATAGGGTGTCAAGTCACACCACTTCCGACTTTCCTTTCACTCAAAAGATCCTTGTTTTGTTCCATGCGGTCATCATCGTCCTCCAGCAGAGGAAATCATATTTTATTTTCCTCTTCGACAGGCGCATATCCGAATAAGCATTGCAACAATTATAGTACAGTTATCCAAAAACGAATTATTTGCTTCAGGCATTAGGAAGTTCTGTTGATATTTGAAACACGTAGCAGCCAATAGTAATTGATGAAAATAAAACACAATTTTCTGCATTTCTACATTTTAAAGCAAAATTAACCCTAAGTCAGCTTGAAGATTTTCCTTGCAGGGCGTGCAGTATTTATCTAGGAGAAATTAACAAGATTTAGATTTAGTTTTCAGAATAAGACTCCATTTTAAGATTCATTTCAATCTCCATTAATCAATCCGTTAATAAACGCTATGTATTTTCAAACAACTATTCTATGTAATTAATATTTTTTTTCAGTTAAACGTTTAAAACAACACGTTTTATCCTTACGCATTTACTCGTACTCATCGTGCACTTTTATTAATTCTCATACAAAAATCATTTAAGGCCTACTTAAACCCATTGTCGTTTTCTCTTGTTTTCTAATTTTCTTTCCTTCTTGGTTATTTAATAACTCGTTTTCTGTTAATTTCAAGCTTGTTAATATTTCCACACAATGGGAAGTTTATTCTGAGCAGGTTTTATTTACGGAAAGCCCTGTTCCATCACTACTAAGGTTCTGTGGTCCCAAGCATAGATCTGTGACTTCGCAGAATCCCTGCATCACTGTTTAGGTGAAGCAGCTGCAAGTGAAAACCGCCTGCTAGACTGTATATTTGGAGCAGGCTGCCAGGTGTTGCCCTTTTTAGCTGCTGACATGCTAACATGGTGCACTGAGTGAATTTATTTACCAAGTAGTTTGACCGGTGCTATGGAGTCGTTATTTTGGACTATGATGAAGGTCACATCTTCCACTTTACCAGGAACCAAGAAATTTGCATTTAGCGCTGATCCAGTTGGTTGAAGCATCTGAAATGTTTAAACTGATAACTATACTTCTTTCTTTTTTAACAAGAGACACATTCAGAAAAGATTACCTTTTGACACTCGTGAGTCACCAACTAGTGTACAGGCTTTAACTGATTTATTTTCTTGTTCTCGTGATTTTAATGAAGCTGCAATAAATTACTGACTGACCCACCAGGCCTTTACATGAGTGATGTGGGATGGCCGGAGAATTAAGATGTTCCTAATTGAGTTGTTCTTTTTGAAAGAAAACAGATCACATAGTTGAATATCTTGTTCAAAAATATTATCGTCTAATCATTTGGTGTTAAGTTTTAGATAACACGTTTTTGAAAGTCATTCCAGGAAGGCTGTTCATGAAAAGGCCAATACTGTCAATGAGTTTATTTGGAGTCCATAAACTGATGTGCAGCAGAAAGGCTATGCATTATTTGTGACAAACTCTGCCATCAAAGAAATTGGCAACAAGGAAAAATGTATTAGTAATGTGTTCTGGTTTACTTAAATGGTCACAAGCAGTCTGCATTTTAGCATAGAAGACTATCTAAGCAGTAGTTTAAGTGAACTTTAAAGGGGATCTCTAAATTCTCTTTGGCCTAAGAATAATAACTAAGGGACTAATTCCGTTGTCGGGCGGACTTAAGTCTGCCCGACATCGTTTCGGTCGTGGGACCACCCGACCTCCTGTCGGTGGTCCTGACCGACCAATTAGGATGCGAATGAACTGCGTTTGGTCGCACCCCTGTTCTTTACAATGGGAGCATGCATTCCGACCGGAATGCATGCTCTCATTGTAAAATGAAGAAGTGTACTTCATCACTTCATCCCGTAGCAGGCACTGGGGTGCAGGCACCTCAAGGTGCCTGCCACGGGATGCAGAGATCAACAGGGGGCACCATAGGTGCCCCCTCTGCCACCAACCGGATGCCGTGCACCCATGGGGGCCCTGCTGGGGGATCCCAAAGTCTGTGACAGCCTTTCTGTGTCGAAAAGGCTGGCACAGAAAGGCTGTCGGAATACAACATTGTAATCCCTCGGGTGGAAAGAGCCGCCTCTTGGGATTACTGAAGTCATTCCAACTGGCGGATGGGCTCTCCGAACCCATCGAAAGCCAGTCAGATTGACCTGTCGGATTCCTTTCCGACCGACACCATCCAAATTGGTTGGGCAGAAAGGAATCCGACCGACAGATTACAATGTGTTAGGAAACGGCTCCGACCGACGGTTGGAGCCGTTTCCTAATGCATTGTAATCAGCCACTAAGAATAGTTTTAAGAGCAACGGCCGCTGCAATTAATGATATGCCATTATACGTGTGGCTTAGAGTCACATTGGCTTTCTTCTCCTTGGGGGTTCCCTCCTCCTCTAGAACTCATGCCCCTCCGGTTGCTTCAGCTCAGGACAGTGAAACTCAAGGTTATCTGCTAACTGATCTGGAATATTTATCCTATGTACCCTATGTAGACAAAAGTATGTATTTTTAATCACTTTTCTCTCCCTTCTACGAGCTGCATCAATTGTTGCCCAGTTATAAATGTTTACCGAATGGCAATCTTGTGCGTCCCTTTTTAATTTTCGCTGTTTTGTCGTTTCAGTACCTTATATTACATGTGAAGAGAATTGTATACGATTTCAATTACATTATGCAAATATGTTGGGAAGATTTATTGACAGAAATTGCTCTTCATAGATTTTGGAACAAACAATGAATTAAGTTCAACAAGAATCGAGGTTACAAGCTTTGAACAGCACATCATCGCAAAAAAACAAAATTTATAAGCCCAAACTCATATCGGCAGTCGCTACGCTCATTAAATCAATAAGGTAGTATTAAGACATAAGAATTTAAAGTGTTATGACTATGTATTAAACTGAATCAATTTGGAGAATCTAATGACAGAATATATAAAAGGAAACACAGCTTGAGAGATTTGTTAATACTTGCTAATATTAAACATCCATGTAAAACACAACAGACTCTAAAAAATACTCCTTTTGTAATCATCTTAAAATGGTTCAGGTATCCATCACCCAAGAACTGGCAAAGAAAGAAATTCAGTGGAAACATGTTGCTACCTGCACAACCAAAGGACTGATTCATCTATTAAGAGGGCCCATGTGACGGCGGGTAAGTAGGGCAAGCTTTTAGAATGCTCAAATTGAGGATCAATGAAACCAAATCTAATATTCAAATGAAAGGCTTCAAATCTGGTGTATCAAAACACTTTGTAGAAGCTGTCCATAATGTTACACATATTACACAAATATGTGTCAAGTGTGTGAAGTGGAGAAACCAGATCCAGGAGGTGCTTATCTAACTCACAATTTTTTACAGAAAAAATGTTGGTGGGAAGAGAGTTTTTAAACTGAGTGGCCTTTTGGTTTGAATGATAAACACAATTTCCTATCCGGTCAGTTGAGTTTTTCACAACTGGAAAAGAGAGTTGAAGTAATGTTGAGAGTCGATCACAGCTGCATGACCTAGTGTATCATTAAGAATGATTATGGGTGATCATTAGCATTAGGCATTGGAATTCAACTATTTCTCGATGAATGTTTGAGTGTTATTTATTCTAGGACTTCTTTCAATTTCTCGTCATAAAATGATTGTTCTACCTGAAGAAGGGATGTTTCAATTCTGAAAAGTATTGAGGCTTTGTTAAAATAAAGGAAAACGGCTGGAATAAAATGTTTGCATAAGAAGAAGTTTGCACAAAAGAATATTTAAACAACTTATTGAAAATAGAGGAATAAAAACGATTACCCTTCACCGCTGCAGGAACACGGTACTTCTCCTGGGATTTCCCACTGCACTGAACACAGTCTGTAGGATTCGGTCGGACAAGCCTGGATTCCAGTTCTAACTCAATAATAACCGCCATATTCAGAATCAGGTTGGATCACCCATTTTTCCTGCTCTGGATGCATTTTCTTTAACAAGGTGTAAATCTCTGTGGCCACCTACCAGTATTTACTTCACCACACTACTGGCAGCTTTTTTCACTAGGAGATTTTTACCCTCCATGTTACATCTAAAAACATCCATGAGCTCCTCCTTTTTATAGTAAATAAAGGAGTTGTAGCTCTTTAACTGCACTAGGTGCAGTTAAGGGAGGTCCCAGATGATGAAGCATGCCACCTCGGTGGGTGATGGGACTTGGTCCCTCATAGAAGGACCTTTTTATGTCTGAATATGCTGGTTCGCTGTCTTTGTGTCTCAGTTAGACTGTTGTAGACCCGCGGATTCTTGTGTTGTTAAAGTCTGAGCGATTTGGGGATTTGTCCGCGCTGGTCTTTAAATTAACCCATTGTTTTTTTCACCTACCAGTATATTTAGATCCAGTGGTGCAGCAAGAATGCCATATGCTGTGACTCAAGCAAAGAATATGGCCCAAGTGCCCTCGGTATAATTGCAAAATATAACCATATTCAAGGTGCAGTGGGCTTCACACCCCAGGGTCTGGTGCTCCTGCACCAGCTGTGCTAATATTTAGCTCTGTGTGCGGAATTAAAATAATTATGATTTTGTTGATTTCTCTTGTGTTCCTTTGGCTGTATCAAGTGTCTGATCAACCACAAGAGAATACACTTGGCTAGAGGACATGAAGACCTGACCTGAAGATACCCCATTCCCCCTTTTCGCCACTTTTTTTCTGTTCACTGAAAGAACACTATTATTTCACATTGGACAGAAAGGGTGCAGCTCTAGAGAGGTCAACTAGCTCATGCAAAGTATCCAACTTGGTAGTCCCTTGAGCTCCGTGACAGGCAGGCTTTGCAAGGATGAAAAATGCACGTGGAGGGTGTAAGAATAACATTGCTAGGCGCAAACGTCTTTGCAACTCTCATTGTCAACATTTCAGATAGAAAGGAAGGGAGTTGTGAAGAGGTATTTGCCCCTTTGCTTACAATTCACAAGAAAAATGTGTTACTGCTCCGTGATTCTTCAGGTGGTCGGAAGCATTGAAAGGGACCAACTGTCCTTGTCAGACAGAGGGAGACTGAGAAGGGAAACCTCAGAGTGTGTTGATTGGCTGGCCCATTCTCCGTGCTGTTAGAGAATAGAGATTCTGTTCCGACCACAGACATATCTTCCGGGAAAGGAGAAAGAGGGGATGGTGCCTCCCCCCCCCCCCCCCTCTCTCTCCCAATGGTTCAGGTATGCTTTCTCTAACTGGTTATCTATTTTTATACAAAGGAAGGGGATGGAGGAGTGGTGCCCTTAATACAGCCAATTCAATACAATTGGAAGATTAGAGTGAATCCTGCCTGCTCCACCTGCTTTGAGCTTTGGCTTCTCCGAAGACTGCCCTCCAATCCAATCTGCTGCCATCTATGGATCCGAGGAGATGGTAATGGGGAAGGATTGAGCTAGTTGGTGACTCCTGTTCAGACTATCTGGAATAAGTCACCAAAATAATCCAGTCGAATATGAGGAGTGACTGGGATTGAGGCATGGTAATCGTGGGACACAGGTTTCCAATGGTGCGGGATGTGATGAACCATAGGATACAAGTGACAGTGGCTTCAAGGGATAACTGCTAATGTAGAAGCCATCTCTCCTGACTTTATAGCCATTGCCTCACTGAAGCCTGTGAACTTGTCAGGCGGGTGGATAAATGAGACACTACTCTGTCTCTTTTTCAGGTGCTAGAAACACCTCTCCCAAGTCTATATTAAAGGGGGTTCATGAATTGTAGTGACAGAGGTGGAAGACATTTTGATTTTCTGAGATTCAGGAGGAAACCATAGTCCTGAAGAGAGCCTCATACTTTCTTGACATCCTGGTGCATCTTAGGAAGAGAAGAAGAAACAATTAGCCAATCACTGAGATATCGCTATATCTGAATACCTCTAGCATGTAGGATACCCACCAACCAGACTAAGAGCTTTGTATAACCCCTAACATCAGGAGACAGGCTGAATAGCCAGACTCGAATTGGAAATGTTGATTGCCTACTGCAAATTGTAGGAATTGCTGGTGAGCAGGAAAGATTGGCACATGCAAATATGCATCTAGCATGTCTGGAGATGCTACATAATCCCTCTTCTTCCACAGAGGGAAGATAATCTGCAGGGTCACAATTTAGAACGTTCGATAAACAATGAATTGATCCACTCCGTTTAGGTCCAGGACCGGACAATACTCTCCTGATGCTTTCTGGACCAGGAACAGAATTGTATAAAAACTGTGCTATTGTTCATATGGTGGACTGGCGATAATGGAGGCCTTGTGAACTAACATTTGGATATCATCCAAAATTGCTTGTTGATGTAGTGGGTCCTTTGGAAGAGGGGTCTGCTTGAAGAAGGGACCTGGTATCTTTGCAAATACAAAGCGGTATCCCCTTGATACTAATTTATAGGCTACGTAAGGTCTCTTATAGTCCCTTCCAAATTTTTATACATCAGATCCAGAGGACAGGAATCCTCTGAAACAACGTTATCCTGTGGTAAGTCCTGCCATGAGGCCATCCACCTTAACCATTGCAGGAAATCCATCATGGAACTTGTTAGCTCGATAATGCCAGGACAAAAACCTTGCAAAAGATGTTTTTTCCACCTCTTTCCACTCTTGCTCTGGAACCCTCCTTATAGCAGCATGTAAAGGTACAGTCTCTGGCTCCAACAACTGGCAATGGGCAAAAAAATCCTCCTCTTTCAGAGAAGGATCTAAAACAGGAAAGCTAAAATTATCCCGTAGATATTGCAACAATTTAGTGAGCTCTAGACCCTGAAGAAAAGGTTGCCTTTTCTCTTCCTCTTTCGAATCTGCACTTGGATCACCATGGTCCTGTTTCCTAGGGACCTTGGGGGGAGGGCCAGCTCTATCCTTAAAAGCAGCCTCCACTGCAGCCTCAATCATCAGCTGTAATTGATGATCCCACAGTGGATGGACCAGCCTTTTCTCTGCTTCCTCCATAGAAAGAGCTAGACAAGGTATGCATCAAGGAGGAAAAACAAATGGCAATAACAAACGCTCTATAGATAAGTCAGGAAACTATAGGAAAGAAGGCACTACAATAGGATGATTCACAGATAAGCAGCCACAACCACTGCCAGCAACGGAGGTCTATCGCTTCTTTCAACCGCCTATCTTAGAACCTCCACAACCTTCCATACTGACATTCCACCCTCACCATTCCACCCACATCCTGGCCCACCCAGATCCTGGCCCACCCAGGTTCCAAGATACAGAACACAACAGAAACAATTCTGAACAAGGCCGTCAGAACTGAGATTGATAGCCGACCAAAACATCTTGTTTTAGTTGGTATCTAAGCAAGTCTCACCACTGATCCGGAGAGAGCCTCCATGGGCAGAGTGCATCAGCAAATGGAAACCAACCAACTGAATTGCTCAGGGAGGAGGCATTTTAGGAAAAAAGCAGGTACAAAAAAAAAAGAAGAAAAGAAAAACAAAAAGCAGGCACAAAAAAAGAACAAAAAAGAATAGCAAATGAAAGATTTTCTGGCTCGGAGAGAAGACTGCTAAGGCAAGTCACCTTCTGAACAATAGCCCCATCTGCTAGACCATGGGTACTCACAAAAATGTCCTCAGGGCCCACAAATGTGGTCTTTGAAATGACTGAGGGCCGCATTGATACCAGCAAGATGGCTCTAGGGGTTTGAGGAGGGGTTTGTGGTAAGGTGAGTGTAAGGGAAGCTAGGCGTATACATCTAGTGTCTGAATTGCACAATGGGAAACCAAAAACTTGAGATTATTCCTGGCTTCTCCACTTAACCAAATTGTGTGATCCTAGGCAATTATTTTATTTCACTTTTCCTCCTTTTTCTTTATTATCACATATGAGGACCTCGAAATACATGACTTCAGGATGTGTGCTGTACAAAGCCTTCTCCAGTGTTTGATTTAATAAACAAAATGTTTTTCACATATAATAGAAATCCTGGTCCCCAAAAAGTACACATGACAACTGACTAGCCTCTTCGTACACTATTGGTTTTGTTATCAGAGTGTAGGGAAGAATGACTGTTTCTCAAATCATGTTTGAAAACTATCACTTAAAAAAACATACTTCTCAATGCACTGATAATCTGATGTACTAAGGTGAAACGATTCTGCATGTTAATGAATTATTAACAGACTTTATCATACTTTTACTGCAAGATGTATTTATAAATGAAGGTGTTCTTAAAGTTAAGTGGTTTAGGACACCCTAGTTACTTATTTTCTTTAATTTCAAACAACCTTTAAATATATGCTTGCTGGTTTATTTAACATATTTATTATGTCAGAGTTATGTAAACAGTAGCCCGACCGATACCCCTGGAACATGCAAAGAATCAATGTCGTCCCAACCCCTACAATATGCAAACACAAGAAACTAGTGATGTTTATCACAACATTCTTGTATAAGAAAAAATGCATACATCGGCATGTTACATGCATTATAGCACAATTCCAGCCCAGCTTTGTAGGTCATATAAACTGATTTACAGCAAATGGTAATGAGGCTCCATTTTGGTATTTTCAATTGATACTTATAAACGGTATGTTATAACTATTTGCATCGTGTGCTATCATCCAGGATGGTAATCTGGTGCTGAGGCACGGGTAGACCTTGCCCGACCTAGGGCTGAACAGTGGGGCTGTTCGAAAAGCAACATCTTCAGCTTCTTGCGCAACTCAGGAATGGAGAAGGTGCCTCTGATGTGCAACAGTAGGTCGTTTCAGGATTTAGGAGCGATGTATAAGAAAGGCCTGACCTTAGGCTTTGGTTTTGCGTATTTGTGGAGTGTGTGCGAGAAGGAGTCCGGCTGGGTGGAGGTGGCTCGTGGGTTTGTGAGAAGAGGTTCAGTCGTTGAAGTAGGCTGGGCATGTATTATGTAGGTGTTTGAGGCGTTTGAACTGGGTTTGTTTGTGCTTTGGGAGGCCATTGAGCTCCCTGAGATGTGGCGTGATGTGCGTGCAGCGAGCTAGGTTGAATGTGATCATGACTGATGATGATTTCAGTATGCTTTGAAGGTATCTGGTGAGTTTCTTGCTGACTCCAGTGTGGAGGCTACAGTCCAATTTGCTTGTGATGAGGGCATATGTGATTGTAGTGCTGGTGCTAGTGGGGAACCATTTGAAGATTTTCCTTAGCATCTTCAGGGAGCAGAAGGAGGAGGCTGTGATGGTGATGAATTAGGCGGTCATGTTTAGTTGGCTGTCAATGGCAATCCCAAGATTATTAGTGTATGTGGTCGATGTAGGTTGTCTTCATCCAGTCTGAGACTTTGGTCATGTAGGTGGTGAACTTGGTCAAGTGTTTGATGTATTAAGAGATTTTAATAGCTGAGTGTTGTCAGCGCGGAATAGGATGTTACTTTCCTGGTTGCGGATGAGGCTGGAAATTGGAGTCATGTAGGTATCGAAGAGGGTCGGCCTGAGTGACGATCCTTGCTGTACTCCACAGATGAGGTTGTGGGATCTGAGTGGTAGGGAGCCAAGCTGATTAAAGGGGACTACCATTAGGAAGGAGCAAATCCAGTGGAGTGCTAGACCTTGATGCAGTTGTTGTTTGAGGATGGGTGGGATACTGTATCGAAGGCCGCAGAGAAGTGCAGGAGGATGAGGGCTGCAGTGTCTCTTCTGTCCTGGGGCACACACATGTCACCTGTTGCAGCAATGACAGCTATTTTTGTGCTGTGGTTTGGTCTGAATCCGAATTGGGTGGCATTGTGGAGTTGGTGTTCGTTGAGAAGGCTGGTTGAGCACTTGCTGATCAGTTTCTCCAGTACTTTGGCCATCTAAGGAAGTAGGGAGCTAGGTCTGTAATTGGCTAGCATCATAGGGTCTGTGGATGGCTCCTTGAGAAGGGGTAAGAAAGTTGTGCGTTTTCAGGCATCCATATTTGCATCTAGGCGTGACCACTGAGCTGGTGGATTGTTTTTCTTTGGTGAAGAAGTGGTGGGGGCAACAGTGTGATGGAGCCGCAGAGAAGATGGACTGCATGCCGGAGGAAGTTTTGTTCATGGACATAGCGTGCCAGACAGTCAGAATCAGAGCGGTTTCTTTGGTGTAGATTGGGAGGTGTGTAGCAAGGTTGGCTGGGTACGGTTGGGGGTTGAAGTTATAGTGTATGCTCGATATCTTGATGGCAAAAGAATTGAAAAGGCTTGGTGCAAAGGTCCTACGAGGGGGCAATGCTGATGGAGGCTGCTGTTGGGGAGGTACAATCTTTCGCAATGGAGAACATCTCATTGCTGCTGTTGGTACTGGTGACAACGTTGGTACGCGGACCTGGAGTTCATTGGATAAAGGACACTGCTCAAGGTGAAGTTAGCTGTGATATGGTGCTTGAGAGCCAGGTGTTCCATATTGCTGGGTGTTGCACCTGATGAGGTGGTGCAGCTGATGGAATCCTTGAAGACCATGGAGATTCTGTCACCAGGCTTGTAATGGATGTCCGGTCTAGAGATTTTGTAGTTTGCAGAGGAGGACGGTGCAATGTTTGGGGCAGATGTGGGGGTTAACCAAGTCTTTATGAGGAAGAGCAGGTATGCTGCGGGGTAGTGAAGTAGGGCCCAGATATTGGTAGCAAGTTTAGTGAGATAGCGGGTGTTTAGGGCTGTACAGGAGAGCATGGAGTGTGGTTCGATGGTTATCTTGTGTGTGTGATTGTGAGAGAAATGGGAAATGGTTATTGCCGATGTGAGGGGTGAGAGTGGTGGGTGTGGGGAAGTGCAGGAGAACATGCACGCAGTAAAAGAGAACGCCTCTTCAAAGTTGTGCGGTACTGTGTGGCAGCAGTGCATCCGGCAGCGTCCAGAGTTGAAAGTGAGAAGGGTTGTGCCGGGGTAGCAGTAGGAAGTGGGGGACCAGAATTCCTGGTGCTGGGCTCTGACGGGGTGTGGATGGGCGTAGATGGGCTTGCACGGAACGCAGAAGGATGGAAAGAGGCAATGAGCACACAGTGAGGCCAAGAGGGGGAAAAAAGAGTAGGAAAGCTCAAAGAAGGGGAAAAAGAAAAATGGCACAGATGGCACAAGGAAGAGAGTGGAATGCAAAAAAAGAAACCGAGTTAGAATTGCAAAAAAGGGAGAGTGAGCAAAAAGCAGCAAAATAGGAGCTGAGACTTAAGAAAGAGGTGGGGGATAAGGTGAGGAACAAGGCTTATAGAGCGAGAGTCAAAAGTGAAAAAACATGAAAGGAAGAGAGAATAAGTGGCTAGGTGCATGGGCACTTAGTGAGAGTGAAGAAAATGAGCGAGCATGAAAACGAGCAAACAGGGTAGAGAAGCAGAGTGATAGCAAAAGTACACAGCACAGATAAACAGATAACCCGAGCAAAAACATCGCAAAACAAGGTAAGCAGAGAGGCAAATCTGAGAAACAACTGCAATAACAAAACAAATCTGAAGAGAGGAGCAAGAGGGAGAGAGGTGAGAGAGAGAGAGAGAGAGAGAATCTGCGAGAGCAAGGCGAGAACCTCACACGCTCAGGAGCGAGGTGACTTCACTTAGACAACATAAGTTAGCGAAAGCCCCATGAATGGGCTTGTTGGAGAGAGAGAGAGAGAGAGAGGGAGCCTGGCTGCCTGCTTCCTTGTTCCTGGACTGGAGACAGGAGAGCAGTAGCAGAGACGCAGGGCCCGACGGAAAGGTAAGTTTCTTTTTTAAAAATGTTTTCTTTAATTTTTTTATTCGTAACACCCCTGCGATGCCACCCCGTGACCCACCATGCCCGCCCCACCACCCGCGAGCCATGTCGGTCACCCCTGAACTCCTATGTGTGATCTCACATTAATTTCTGAACCACTCACTGATGTAACATTGGCGGGAAGGACCGTATCGCCCCTGTACCATCCTCGGTGCTTGCTTGCCATCCTCCGCATGAGCTGGCAACACAGGGAGTTGGTCTATGCTTATGGTGAGGCCTGATCCTGCAACCTGACCATGGGTACTGGCATTAGGGCCTCGTCCAGCCTCATAATAGAACACTTAGGTCAGGGCACCGTGAAGGAGCCCACTCTATTCCTGTTGCCACGGATGGAAGAGAGAAAAATACCAGTCTTCTCGATAAGCTTCTCAACCACAGAGCAGGAAAGTGAGGCAAGACACCTCATTGAAAGGTGTTCATCATCAAGGAGGCCACACCACCCCTATTTTTCTGCTACTCTTGAGATTTCCTGTACTATAAGAGAAAACTCATCATCACTGGCCAGGGGAGTGCCTCCTGAGGCTTCTATATTGCTAGTACTGGCATTATAAGTGCATGGTGGCTGCCATCCTACTTCACTCACACAGAGAACACCCAAGCCAGTCAGGAGGTCATCTATTCCAACTATCACCCCTTTTGTGATCTCCAGCCCCCCTTCTTTGCACCCAAATGGAGGTTGTGCATGGATAGGTTTGATATTTACTTCTCAGTCACGGACGTCTTGGATGAGACCCCCTACTATTATATGCAGCAGGTTGGATATTTTTAGGTTATCACATAACATTTTCTAGGCCGGCCCACCGAAGACCTACCAAACTATGGTGAACGCATTGAGCAAAAGTTTAACTCCACTGTCGAACCCTGATTATAAATGCTTCTTACTCCCCCAAGCCGACAAACCTCTGACAAATCAGTTGATGAATTCTGCACTCGGATGAAAGAACTGGCCAGTGCATGCACATTGGTTGGTGAAACTGAAGTGATAAGAGCCGAACTCATTCACAGTTGTGTACCAGCAATCACTGCCAGACATTCTGATATTGAGGTGCTCCCTCGAAAATTGCGGGGCCAAGGAATCCCATTGAGAGACTGCAACCCATCAAATCAGAGCCTGTCAGTATGATCATTAAAACTCTGGCATGCCCCAAGCTGACATCCAAAATAACTGAGAGCTGCTACTGTTGGCATTGCCCCTCATTCTATATGTCTGATGTATGTCTTATTGTTTCTTTGTTTCCTAGGTTACACCAGGAGCGTTTCAACTATTTACTTGCAGCCAATCTGTAGGGTTCACAGTTTTGGCTCGCCCTGATTCCACAGAGGGTCTATACCCCTTCCACCTATCACTCATGTGCACTGTTCACATTACACTCCATCTTTTGGTCCTGATGAAGTGCCACGGATCTTTATGACCGCATAGGTGCGAAACATGTTGACCACTTAGTTACCCTGGCACATTGCGCTGATTGGGGTAACAGTTAACCTTCGGGTTTTTTACTCTGACAAGGGTACTATCACAATAAACACATTTCTTTGGTAACCCTTAGCCAGTTTTAACCTTGCACGCACTGACTCACCCTCCATATAGGTCTCACCTCACATACCCGCACACATCAAACGGCATTTTGCAAAAGATCTCCGCTAATGCGACCCGGAGGGCATTGCAGCGCCGGCCCAACAAGGAGCAAACGCCCGATGATGAAGCAGGACAGCCTTTGGGGTGTGTGAGGGCAACAAGAGGCAAGACTTGCTCTTCTCTCTTACAAGTGGGTTCTAGGCCTAGGACACCTCCTTTTGATCTTCTTTAACACTCTCTTTTACTCCTTGGAGTGAGTGGGTGACACGCTGCACCCCTCGCCTGGAACAGTGTCTCCCCTGTTTTGATGTAACAAATAACCATTTCAGCCAAACCCTCCAGGAAGATGAGTGTTAATGGATTCATACAACACCTAAAGTGCACTCTATCCTGCTGCAAAGTTCCAGCTTTGACCGGCACGGGAGCATCGATCAATGTCATGTCCAGAACAACCTTTGCAGCCCTGGTGAAGGAACTGATGTTTCATCCTATGAAGACCAAAATCTTTGCCTATGGACATACGAATCCACTACAACATGTGGTAACTCGCTCATGAAGTACATTTGATCACAGCAAAAGTGTATGTCACAAAAGGGGTTATGGGGATGAGCCTAAGATGTTAAACAGCAGAAAGTCTCGACTTGATTCAGTGTGTCTACAGTGTGCACACAGCAGAGCTGTAGAAATGTCTCCAAGAATATAATAGCCCGTTTCAAAGCATTGCCTGCTTGAAGGGTAAGACTGTACTTGTGCGGCTGCACATTGATCATTTGGTACAAACGATAGACTCCAACATCACTGAGCGGCATTCCATCTTCAGCCTAAAGTAGAAGAGCAACTTCTGAAGCTGGAAAAGGCTGATATCATTGAGAGAGTCGATTGGCCTACCCCTTGGGTTTCCCCAGCTCTGGCCATGAGGAAACCTAAGCAGCCTTGAGAGGTGAGACTGTGCATGAATACGTGCAACCTGAATCAAGCCATTAAAAGTGAATGGCATATCTTGCAGACTACTGGTGAAGGGGTTAATTAAATCAATGGGGCTTGCTGGTTTTCCAAAATGGATCTTAAGTCAGGATGTCATTAGGTGATGCTTGATCCCGTTTCATGATACATCACAACCTTCTCCATGCACATGTGCCCAAGAAGGTAAAAGAGGCAGAATATTAGGATTTCCTGCACCACAGGCACCTTCCAAAATATCATCCAGGAAGTTCTCTCTGGAATGCCCTATGTCACTTATGACAGTGATGACATCTTTGCGTTTGACGGCACGCTATAAGAACATTGTTACTGCCTCTGAAGAGTCCTGTAATGCCTCTGAGATAGTGGTCTCACCCTCAACCTAACTAAATGTGAATTTCTGAAGAAGGATAACAGTTCTTTAGAGTGTATGTTTTCAGCCAAATAGGAGGCCCTGGACCGGCCAAGGTTTCGGACATCAAATCTGCCCCCTGCTTACATGGGTTTGAAGTTTTCTTGGCATGGTCACCTGTTGTGGCAGGTTTATAAAGATTTTATGACATGTGGAGCATCTATACCCTCCATCCACCTGTCGCAGAGCAGATTCAGGAAATATTCAGAAGACTTCATCTTTAGTTAAATAACCCATTTTAATCCATGTTTTATTTAATCATTTTTTCATTATTTTCTCCATTCACATAAAAGGCTTCATATTTCCCAATTTTTTCAACTACTAAAGAAATGCCTATTCAGGCCTTTTTCTATGGCATGTAGAAATACATAATTCATTCTGGGCAGCTTTATTCGCATTAACCCAGTGCATTTCGGGCTGAACAGTCCTTCTTCAGGGGTAGCTACAAAATTAAAATCACTATTAATATTTTACAACATTAGACATAAAGCATAAGCTTTAATATCATGACCCATTGTGCAAACTATAAGCCATGCATGTTTGATGTAAAAGAATAATACACAGACACCCGTAACTCATAAGGCCCCACCATTACCTTGCTGAACCTTGTGAATAAAAAAATCAAATAAAACATTGTCAACCAAGTGCTCTTCCTGTGTGACTTAATAAAAGCCACTGTGTGCAAACTAAACACCCACAACGTGATGGCTTCCCAAAAAATACAAAAAATAATCTGTACCTGCACATACTAAATGCTGTTTCTGGCAGTTAAACCGCCTCATCCACTCCTCATCACACCACCTCGATAGTGCACAAATAGCCCACTGCTGCTCTAGTGATCCCTCTTTAAACCCCATGCGTGCATTCCAATGATTCATGTGATGCTATATCCTGTTTGTATTTATGTATGTTTCCCAGCCTAGCTGTTTCCCTGCTGCTCAGCCAGAGTGAGAGTTGGTATTGGAATGTTGGTGTGACTGTGATACATGGAATGCTTGGGTGCCTGTGTGGATCAGTGGTGACAGTTGGGGATGGGCTGAGCAGCAGGCAGGCTGGTCCTGGTGGGGTTGGTGTATGAGCTAAAGAGGCTGGAGCATAAGGATAACCAGACTTATAGACTGATGTACATATTTACAATCCTGCAACTAAGAAGTTAATAAAGTTATTCATGGAAGACAACTTGGCTACGTCTGGTAAGACACAACAATGTAACTCTAATTATCAATTGAAAATACCAAACCACAAAGAAATACAAGTCCTGCTAATTGTAGGGGCAGGGCACAAAGCAAGTCTGCACGTGAACATTTTTGCCTAAGAGCATCTTGAAAAAATGATTTTTGAGTATAAAGGAGTGCATTCTGTCACTTCAACAAGGAGTTTATAAAGAACCAGACAACCCTGACAGGTCCTTTAAGAGAGTTCACCAAGTTTTCTGTGTAATGGAAGTTGGGGGGGGGGGGTGCAGAACAGCAGGCAGCATTCCAACAAACCAAGGATGCCCTGTCAGTGGGGAAAACCCTACCATATTTTGAAAACACCAAAAACTTGGAGTTGGCAAAAGATGCAAGTCCCACAGGCCTTAGGACCCATGCTTCTGCAGAAATAGGAATGTGGAGAATGGCCCTGGTGGCCTATGCCAGCAGTGCACTGACACCCACAGAGCAGCACTGCTCATAGATCAAATGAGAGGCCATTGCCATCCAATATGGTTGCAGTTAATTTCACCGAAATCTCTACGGTCATCCTTTCACTGTGTGCACTGACCACAAGACACTCCCATTGTTTCAGGGAACTGCATCTAAACACCCTCCCAGGATTGAGAAATGAATACCCCAGCTACAGGAAATGCATTAACATAAGCCCGCCAACTGCTTATCATAGCACTCATGGCTAGCAACCAAGGAAGAAGAGGCAACTGCATAGGACACTGAGCAATACAAGAGGATGATGGTGGAAATATGGCATCCACTGACGATGTTCCTAGAAGACACTGTTGCTATCACTAGCACTGATGACTGTGTTACGATCTGGGCCCACCCCATAGCAACAAAGGTCAGATTTCTCACTCCCTGAAACAAGGACTTAGTCAATACATCAATACTCATTCGGAATCCAGTTGGACTGCAACCTATCCACAACCAACTGAATAATACTGCACAGGAATTCTTTAATGGTACTGATCAGCCCCACAAGATGAATTTATGGACATAGTGGAACTCCAAACCCTCTTTCATAAGTGAATAACACACTCAACATAGCCTTAAGATACAGGACATGTATTTTAAAATGTATATTTTAAAATCCTAATCTAGTGCTTAAAATATGAATGATAACTACACAGAATGCAAAAATGAATGCAACTAAGTATGTTATGGTCAGCGAGAAAAGCAGGAACATTTGTAACATAGCTATTTAATTTTTAGCATTCTAACTCCCTCAAGCTATTTCTAAGCGCTATGCTAATTCTAGGTAAAGCAAAAAATATCAAGCCTATGTTCGAGTTTCTCAGGATAGATAGCACAGCATTGTTTAGCTTTGGAAAATAAACAGCGACAGGCTGAAGGCCACTTCATCTCGCTGTCCCCGATGTCTCCTCCAACTGAGGCTGGTTAGCGCTGCAAACCAGCGTGCCCTCTGGCGTGATGGTCCTAGTGCGAAGTCAGACCCTCTCTGACTTAGGTTCAATACCTGAGTTTTTATAGTATCTGTATGCTGATTTTATGTTATATCATGGTAACAAATTTAGCACTTGCAAACACAAAGCATCAACAAGACAAAATAATCATGGCGACAAATCATCATCTCGATTATCACATTAATTATAGTTACCCGGCATTATAAACATTAAAAACATGGAAACATGTCATCTTGGACAGTAACAGACATAATGCAAACATTTCTATGCATGTCTTTAAAATGTCACACTTTCTATGAAGGAAATAGAAGAGTCTGAAAATAGACACAGAATAGAAATAGTAGAGTCTGATATACCAAATGAGGGAAAACAGAAAAGCTAGAAAAGAAACTGCTAGTGTGCACGACATCTGCCTTTAACTGGCAGTCCAAGCCATGGGGACAGCTCAATGGAAAATGCTGGTTAGGAAGTAACCTCCCAGCCACACGGCTGAGGCCCATCATTTCCAAACATCTCTGATTCACATATAGGATAAACTAATTTCATCATTAGAAGGCTGTTTCTACAAAGGCAACTGTCTAGTAATCCCACAAGGGCTGGCACCGCAAGTGGTGCACTCGACCTACTCTGACCATCATGAGATGGTGAAAAGTGTGCTTCCCTCTTCTAAATGACCTGATGGAGATAACAGTGAGAGTGCTCACTAGGCCAAGCCATGAGTAGGCCAAAACCTCCAGTTACTGTAAGTAAGGAAGATATTCGGAAGTCCTGTAGGTCAAAGTGAGCGCTGATTTTGGTAGCCTGCCTGAAGGGCAGCATGCTCTAGCGCCTCTTCCACTATCCAAGTGCCCTGAGGATAAAGTGGAGAATACCACATCAGGAGAAGAAGTTATCCCCAAAATTTGAAAACCTAATGGCAGCCCATGGCATTTTTCATCAACAGACAATGTTCCCCCGTTTCAGGGACAAAAGATGCTAAAGTTCTTATAGCAATTTTGCATAAAGCTTCTAACCAGGCAAACTGATTTGCTGAAAGATTCGTACGGGCTCACACCAAAGTGATAAGAATTGCATTGGTAGGCCATCAAATGTTGATCGAGCAATCTACTAATTTTTGCAAGTGTACTGTCTGATACCTCACACCACAACAGAGTGCTCTACAAGTCAACTATGTATGGCAAATCCTGTGGATAGTAGAAGCCAGCCGTGGCATCTTCTACCTAAACATGCCAGCTTGTACACACTGTTAATCACTCTTACAGTAGAACCCAAGGCTGGGCATCATCTTAAACGAAAAGGGTATTCAATTTTTGGAAACCTATTCCCAAATGTGATGTTGGAGGTGCTTCAGGATTATCTTCGGGCTGTGGGAGGCTCTCCATTTGTATTTTTTTTATATCACAGATTAAAGCTTTCAATTTAGAAAGTTCTTGGGGACTTCCCACATGAATGACCACAGCTATCATACATTAAAGTAGCTCCGGTAGCCAAACAAATGGTATTAAAACTCAATATAATGACAATAACAATGAAGGCAAGAATGCCACCAAAACTTAGGCATCTATCTATAACTCTGGGAAGAGGCCAAATGTGTAAAATGTGGGTATCCTGATGCAGATTGTATCCACTTGGTTTGGGACTGTCGCTGCCTATTGGGTGAACATGTTCACAGACCTTTCAGAAACGCCAAAAATCAACGTAACGTTGGATCCTATTACTTCTGTTTTGGGATATGTTGCAAATCTGTATAAGAAAGTGTAGTATTAGTTGAGCAGGGTGAGATTCCACCTCATATAATAATCACAATCATTGCCACGGTTAAACACTAAAGTCACTAAGCAAACCTTGTGCCTAACCCTCTGGTAGCTTAGCACAAAGCAGACACGCTTAACTTAGATGCAAATATGTAAAGTATTTTTTGCAGCACTCAAACAGTAATAAAGTGACAGGGTCCAAGTCAAAAGTTAAGACCAACCACAATGGATCACCAGTTAGATAGAGGAACCAGGTTCATCCTGGTGGAACTACCTTCTGACTTAGAAACTGTTATGGAGAAAAAGTGGTCTTCGACGAGTCATTAGCAGAGCAAGCTGCAAGCTGGATCTGAACAGGGCTTGACAACTACAAGTTGCAGAAGAGCGGGGTTCCGCTGCGGTCGTTGATAAAGGTGGAAAGCTCCAAGGGGGTGAAGTTTGTGCCCAGATGATTTGACATTGACTGTGGCTTTGATGGCGACTTAGACTCTGGCGGTTCTCCAGACAGAAAATGGACAAAAAGTTTCTAAGTTCAATTCATTCAGCTTGTTGGCTGGATGAGTACACTCTTACACCAGTCAAGGGTCCAGGACTTGGTGGAAACCACTTGGGGGTTAGGACTCACTCGGACAGATTTCAGCAGCATGGCCCAGGGCAGGTTCAGTTGAAAATGGTCAGCTGGACAGTAGCAAGGCGAGAAGCCTCTGGAAGCTTGTTGTGTCTCTGTAGCACAAACAAGAGGTCAACCAACTGACCCTTGAGGACATTTTTAGTGTCTTGGGTTCAAGGCAAGCAGACCCAGTCTTCCTTCAGATTCTGTCTTCAGACAGCAGAGCAGCCCTTCATCTGATTCTTCACAGGTCCAGGAGTGTTCTGAGGCGAGGTCTGTGGGGCCTGAATTTTATGCCCAGTGCCAGCCTGTGGATGGAGGGCAATCTTTTGTCTACCCCCTTAACCATTTCTAGTCCGTTCCTCCCCTACCACTGGGCTGAGTCAGCCTGACTAGAGAGTCAAAAGCAAGGCAGACCTAGGTGTGAGCTTCATCTGCCTGTTACAAGGTTGGTATATTTTGAAGCTCAGGAAAGTGTTGGTAACAGCCCCCAAGCCATCATAGCCGGGTCTGGTGGCTTAGTGGACTAAAGCGTCTGCTGTTGGGGCCTATGTTCAACCTCATGGTTATAGGTTCAAGGCCTGGTGGATCCACTCAGCCTTTCATCCTTCTGAGGTTGATAAAATGAGTACCATTGAGTTGGGTAGTAATAAACATCTGTTATTCTGCACCAAAATATCCTTGGGTGATTGTTCGCTTTACAAATAGACATGTTATGTTATCTTGTCAAGAGAGGCGATCTCATTCTCACACCCAGTTCCCTTTGTCCACCGTCTAGGAGCAATACACATCTCACCACAGGGGAGCCATCAGGGTTCAGGTGACAGCTGCACATTGGCAGGAAGTTCTTTGGTTTTAGCCAGAAAATGAACATTTTCTAAAAGTGTAATTTCCAAACTAGTAAAAATGAGTTCTTGAAGCATTTGTCTCACTATTCCAAAACCGAATTTAGCACTTATTAAATGTAATAGTGTAAACCAGTGTTAAGCTATGGGAGAGCCAGTTTTGTCACAGTGAAAAACTACTTCGAAGGTTTTTCACTGCCAGGACATGTAAAACATTAAATATACATGCCCTGCTTTTAAATACCATACACCCTGCCCTGTGGTGGCCTTTTAAGACCTACCTACCTTAGGGGTGACATATAAATATTAAAAAGGTAGGTTTAGGAGTGGCAAAACATGTGTTTTGTCAGGTCGGAACAGAAATTTTAAAACTGCACATCCAGTCTGCAGAGGCCAGCCTGCAGACATGTTTTACAGTGCTACTTTAGTGGGTGATACAATGAGTGCTGGAGCCCACTGGTAATATTTATTTTGCAGATCCCGGATAAATGTGGTATCAATCAATCAATCAATCAAAGTAGCTTTATTTCGATAAAAAACTATCTTAAAAAGCATTACAGCAATAAAAACACAACAAAGTTAATTAAAACCTATAAAAACATAAACAATAAGTAACTAAAAAAGGTTGAATCAAGGGACCATTATTAAGCAATTAGTAAAAGCCTTTTTGCCCTGATAAGCCATGCCCAGCTCAAGTATTTGGCTAAGCCACAAACATACAGCAGCCGGGTATCTGAGCTCAAAATTCGCAGGGCGACGCTGCATAGTCGAGTACCCAACTCCCTGCACAGTGGCTTTAGCCACCTAGCGCGGGGCGCTTTGTAGGCAGGGCATACAAACAAAAAATGGGGAATCGACTCTATCTTCGACGGGCAGAAAGGACAATAGGGTGTGGTTTGGGCCGGATGTTTCCACCGGGCGGTCAATATTCTCACCGGCAACACACCAATTCTGAACTTGAAAAACAGGGCTCTATCCCTGGAGATTGTAATAAGGTCCAAGTAAAGTTCCCGAACTACCACATCCTTTACAAGCAAGGAATCCCTGGAGGCATGGCACAGGTTAAGATCGGTATTTCTTTTACTTGTTACCCAAGACCAGTATAAGTTCTTCAAGACTGCTTTGGTAGGGGCATACCGAGAGTGCCAAGCCCCCTCAAGACCAAGATCTATCAGCAAGCTTTTCACGTCCCTTAACCACCTTATTTTTGCCCATCCAGACAAACCTAAAATCTCCTTTAGCCCCTCGGCATAACTGGCCAGTTCCGGAACCCTCCACAGGCGAGCCCACAGCAAGAGATGACGCAGCCTGGCCTGGTCCCGGATGGAACGACACCCCATGTCCAACAGAAGGGGAAGAGTAGGAGTGCTCTTAGGAAGGGACATCAAGCCCCTCAGAAAGTTATTCTCTGAGCACACCAACTGGCTCATATTCTGAGCGCCCCATAGCTCCGCTCCATAGAGCGCCGCACTAACGCCTCTAGCAGCATAAATGTCGAGCACCGGGGCGATAGGTTTCATAGAGGATGCCTTCTGCTCCTTCAGAAGAGCTCCCACCACCCTTTTATGGCTTAAGGTCATTTTGTAGAGGTGACTGTCCCACTTCATATTATCAAGGAGGCGTATGCCCAAATAATCAAATTCCTTGACCCTTTCCAAAGGAGCCATGTTAAGCACTGGAGGCCGTCCAAGTTTTTTGGGGGGGTTCAAAACAAGGAACTTGGTTTTGCCAGTGTTGATCTTTAACCCTGTTAGCTCGCAGAATTGATCAAAGCCATCCAAGAGACTCTGTAAGCCAGCCGGGGTCTTGGAAATTAGCAGGGTATCATCAGCGAATAGTAGGGTTGGGATCTTCCTCCCTGCCAAGGATGGTGTATCAGCTGGGATTTTAAGGAGATGGTCCACTACCCCATTTATATAAAGCGAGAAGAGGGTGGGAGCGAGGACGCACCCCTGGCGCACACCTCTGCTAACTTTAATACGAGCAGTCCTTTGTCCCTGGGTTCCCCACCTCACCTGTGCGAAGTTGTTCTCATGGAGTTTTATTATTAGACACAGTAGGTACGGGGGCATGCCTAGTTTTGCCAAGACCCGCCACAGGCGCTCCCGGGGTACTAGGTCATAGGCAGTCCGCAGGTCAATAAGTGCCAGATACAGACTGCCTTTGCCTATCACTACCACCTTCCAGTAAAGCATCAACAGTCGAAATGACTGTTCGATGGTCCCGGTGCCAGCCCTGAAGCCTGCTTGGAAGTCAGACAATATTTTATTCTCTTCTACCCATTGAAGAACCCTACTCAGAATTACTTTCCCTGCCACTATTTGGGATGAGTCTATCAAGCTTATGGGGCGATAGTTAGTTGGGTCATCCCGGGACCCTTTCTTAAAGATCGGGACGACCTCTGCACCCATCCATGACTCTGGGAATGAAGCTCCTAGCCTAGATGCATTAAACAAGGAAGCAATAAGAACCCCCCACTCTCCCGAATTAAGGCGGAACAGGTCCCCAGGCAAACCATCCGGCCCTGCAGCTTTCAACGGGACAAGGGATTTAATAGAGTGTTCGACCTCCCTAGCTGTGAAGAGGACATCCGCCCCTGGGTCATGACAACCAAAAATAGGTGGGACAAAAGGGTCTAGTTCATCCTCCAAGTTCACGGTGTAGAGAGAAGAAAAGTGCTCAAACCAGGACTCCTCAGAGATGTTACAAGTAATGAGCGAATCTATGGGCCTGTGTTTGGCTCTAATTACGTTCCAAAAACCCCTAGGATTTTTCTCTGCACTTGCGGATTTCAGGTCGCTCCAGAACTTGTCCTCCCAGTCTCTCTTTGCGACCTGTTGTGCCGACCTGTACTTCTTCCGCGCGGCCGCCACTAACCCTCCGTCCCCTTTCTTCACTGCCATAATTAATTCCCGCTTCGCTTTCCGACAGGGGGCGGAGTACCAGCCAGGGTTACCCTTGGGGCGAGACGCCCTCCGATCGCCGTCCACTCGAGTGGGGATAACAAAAAGATCCCCTATTGATCTGATGGTGCTACTAAATAGGGAGGAAACCTCAACAGCATTTAATGTAACAGCTGATAACCTTCGTAAGATGTTTGACATGATTACCCTTATGCCCGTGACCTTCTCCTCGTCAAGGACAAACTTGTCCCATTTTAACCGCCTCCCGCAATTCGAAGGGCAGACTTCTCCGGTCAACCTTATAACAGGAGGGGTTTCACGACTGATGTTTTTACACCATATGGGGGTTAGGCTCAAAGAAAGTGGGTTGTGGTCGCTATCCGTAGATGCAACGACCTCCATGTCTACCAAATGAGACCAGAGACGAAAATCTAAGAGGATGTAATCTATCCTAGATGTATGTCCAACCCTATTATAAGTATGTGCCCCGTTCTGATCAGAGATGGATCTCCCATTGGTCGCCCTTAGGCCAAACTCCAGTGTGAGTGCATTCAATTGTAATGCACGTTGAGACCATCTCTTGATTGGACTTATATCGAGGGGCGGAATACCTCTTCGGGTGTCCTCACCTAGGGTATCCAGGATATCGTCCCCTGCAAGTGGCTCGTACGTGCAGTTAAGATCCCCCATAACTAGAATATATGAATTTGAGTTGCACTCCCTGAGCCCGTCCTCCAAGGCCACTAAGGTCGGGGATGGTAAACCTCCTTTTAAGCTTCTGGTATAGATGTTAAAGATCTCCAGAGGACTGCCACTATGAGAGCCCCTCACAGACAGTCTCATTAAGTCGGGGGAATTAGTCTTGAGCTGCCTCACGTGCAAACCCAAAGAAAGTCTCACCCAGATGAGTAGCCCACCCAACGGGCGCCCCCTTCCCGTAGTGGATGTGCTTGCGGCAACACACAAGATCATAAAGCCCACTTTGTGCCATGTTAACATGTGGTGCAGTTATAGTCCCCTTCTTCCCTCTTTCCTGCACTTTCGATACTAAAATGGCAGAAGAGGTTGAGGGTACTGGACAGGACCCGCCAACAAGAGCGCTACAGGAAGTATTGGTATTCTCGGCCAAAGCTACTGCACCCAATTTTGAATGATCTGTGGTCCTCATAACAGATTTGGTGGGTTTTTTCGAGTTACCAATGGTTTTGGGCTGTGTCTTATTAACCATAGGTGGGGACCCTAGTACCTCCCCCCCCCCCCTCCCCCCCCCCCTCCGGATGCAGAGTGGGATTACACGACACGCTTTCCCCGGTTACAACCTGTGTCTTCCCCACTGTAACTAATGTTAGACCCGGACTCCTTGCAGGGGGCCCAGGTGAAAAGTGAGAAGATTGCCCATCCTCTCTATTTTTCGAGTGCAATTTGATCAAGGATTTTACCGAGAAAAAGTTGTCAAGGACAGTCTGTTCAAAGGCATCCACCCGCTCTGACAGTTTTTTTAACCTCTCTATAACCGGGAATATCAGTGATTTCACTAAGCACTCAAACTTAGGGAGCAAGAGGCTCTCCGAGGGCGCACCAAAGTGTGAGGCCGGATCTAATCCTACAATCGGCTGTTGCTGGAGATTATTCACCCCTGCTACTGCCTGCTGATTTTTTAAGGGATCTAACCCCACCCCTGGGCTCTTCCCGAATGCAACCCCCTTATGAAGATTTTTCTTCCTTAGCTTATTATGGGGTTTAAACAAATTCCCCCTACGAGGGCTGACAACACGTTTCCTTTTGACTGGAGCAGCTCCCCCCACTACCTGTGCTTGAAAATCCGGCTGAGGGGAGAGAATATTAGAGGCCTGAGGCACAGGAAAATTTGTGACTACGGGACAGGGTAGCTGGAGTGTTAGAGTACTATCTGGGTCTATTAAATTAACACCACCCTGGGCAATTAGAGACAACCTATCCAGGCTTGCACCAATTCTGTTAACTCGTTGATCATCATGAGGTGAAGGATCATCAATCAGGGAAACAGGAACATGGACATGAGATGAGGCTAGTGCCAGGTTGCCCAGGGATGAGCGTTTGTTGGTAAGAGATTCCCGTGAGAGTCTACGCTCCGTCAGGGCAATCTCCTTCTCTACAATGGAAAAGGCACGCGTTAAAAATTGATCCATGGTGCCGCTCACAAAGTCACCCCCCCATCTACGCAATTTATTTGAGCGAGTTGCCATCGGCATTTGAGGATGGACAACAGGCCCGAACTTACACCAGCGCACTACCCAGAGGGGTAGAGGGGAAACCTGAGTGCGTCTCACAGGGGAAAGCAAATATCACCGGATAGGAAGGGCCAAATCAATGTTCCTTGCCAGGGCGACTTCGAGAAATGGCCCAGCCCGGCCTCCTCCGGCCCCTGACGGCCACAGACGGTCCCGCCCTTGTCCCGGGCTTCTCCCGGCGAGTCCCGCGAAGCGTGGAGTAAAACCAAATAAGTATAGGATATGGCGGACCGGGGGCGGGGCTCACAGAGTGCGCAGGCCAGGTGTCAGGGGCCGTGCAGGGACTCCTGGGAGAGTGAGTCCCTGCAGCGCGATGCTCCTCCCCTGTTTGAGCCACCCAGCCGCCTCGCAGCGTCACCACCAGCTGCACAAAGCAGCACCCGCAAAGCGGGTGCGGCGAGATGTAGAAACGGCAGCAAGCCCAGGTCCGCAGCACCAAGCCCAAGTCCACAGGGCCAAGGAAACAACAAGCGGTGTCCACCAACAAGGGTCCAGACAAAAAGAGTATCCCACAGGTGTCAGGAGAGGCGGGACCTTTTAACAAGGTGCCGGTCCGGGGGCGGGGCTCACAGAGTGCGCAGGCCAGGTGTCAGGGACCGTGCAGGGACTCCTGGGAGAGTGAGTCCCTGCAGCGCGATGCTCCTCCCCTGTTTGAGCCACCCAGCCGCCTCGCAGCGTCACCACCAGCTGCACAAAGCAGCACCCGCAAAGCGGGTGCGGCGAGATGTAGAAACGGCAGCAAGCCCAGGTCCGCAGCACCAAGCCCAAGTCCACAGGGCCAAGGAAACAACAAGCGGCGTCCACCAACAAGGGTCCAGACAAAAAGAGTATCCCACAGGTGTCAGGAGAGGCGGGACCTTTTAACAAGGTGCCGGTCCGGGGGCGGGGCTCACAGAGTGCGCAGGCCAGGTGTCAGGGGCCGTGCAGGGACTGCTGGGAGAGTGAGTCCCTGCAGCGCGATGCTGATCCCCTGTTTGAGCCACCCAGCCACCTCGCAGCGTCACCACCAGCTGCGGGTGCGGCAAGATGTAGAAACGGCAGCAAGCCCAGGTCCGCAGCACCAAGCCCAAGTCCACAGGGCCAAGGAAACAACAAGCGGCGTCCACCAACAAGGGTCCAGACAAAAAGAGTATCATAAACTAAGGACTTACAAGAAAATCAAATGTGTTAATCAGATGCACACCAATTCTAAAATGTTTGAAAGGGAGGGCACAGGCACTTTGCTCCTAGCTAGCAGGGGTAAAGTGCACAGTCTTGTGACCAACAAAAACTGGTGCAGCAACAGAAGACAAAGATCTTGGGGAACAACACATAAAAGATGGTAATTTCCAATTAGACCCTTACCTACGGTGACTGCCTGGCATAGATACCTAATCTATTGTAACAAGAACTGTGAATTGTATCCACAATTACAACTTCCTAAAAAAAAGCCGTAAGACTTTTGGCAACGCTTGCAAAATTTCATAGCAACGAGATGAAGAAAGCAGCATGTTATTACTCGGAAATGTGAGCTCCTACGAGGTTATCGGTCACTCAATGTAAATTTGTAATCCCTAAGGAATTGTTTGATCTCCACATCTCTTGTGAGAAGTAATGTGGCATTGATTTAGCAAAATCATTATTGTGAACATCAATGGTATACAAGTGCATTATGATTGGTATATTTGGTGATGCAGTAGGGTCAGTACTTGAAATGGCATGCTACATAACTAATTCAATAATGGTTTATTTTTAGATATCTTGGTTCTATTATGGAGATGTGTTTTAAAATGTAAATAAGTTTACAAATCTGTGTATGGCACAAACAGTGGCGGAGATCATTTCTCACCACAAACACCCAGGGAACAAGTTCCCACTCCCATAAGAACTAACACTATTTAAGATCATCCAAATTCAGGGGAACATGGTAACTGTGAAAAGAGGACTGGAAAAGGTGACACGGAACATGTCTTTCTTTCACAGGTTCAAAGTCCTCCCCCTTCTGCAGAGGGGTGGGAGCCCATATCTGATAATGGAGACAATGATCCTGGGGAGAGTGACCACTATAGCCACTCTCCAAGGCATGGTGGTTTGTGGAATCCTGCTTTACACATGAGCAGTTCCGTAGCTGACAGTGTTCTCGTGCCAGAGGTAGCGGAGATTAGAGGGAAGGGGAGTGATCCGGACTTGAACAGAAAGACGTGGAGATGTGGTCTTATGTTCCCAGGTCCCAGGTAAATCCAATCCCTTCTCAGCCTTATATAGACTAACAACAACAGACTGTTGAGAATGGTCACTAGCCATGTTTTCTGCCATTTGTTTTTAGGTCGAACCTAGGCAGCGCGCATGCACTGTCGGAAAAACATGCTGTATAAAGTGTGTGGGCTTTCATTCTGCCCCCTCATGGCTAATTGGTTAAGGAGAGCATCACTTGTAAAAGCTTGCTTCTCAGTGGTTTATTTGTGTTCTATGTCCCACCTTCTCGTGTCTTGCTCCTCCCCCGGATTATGGGCCTATTACAGGTATCCTTTCACAAAAGAGTTTTTCCCTCAGTGTTTGTGAATTCTTTTAGTTGTGCCCTGCCATCTTTGTTCATAAAGAGCGCTTTTCCCAAACACGTGTGAGCCGGCCCCCAACATGCTGCAGGTCATGGCCTGGAACAAGGGCTTTTAGTGGTTTGAAGGACGACAGAACAAAAGTCGACCACAGTGTGCTGCCACATCTAGGGGTGTGCAGCCACTCACAGTGCTGCTGACGAGAGCCAGTGAATGGAGAGGGCAGGCGGCAGAAAACTGCCGCTAAAGCGGCGATAATGGGCTTTATAATATGCCCTTGGGAATTCCCATAGAAGCCCATGTTCTGGTGTCAACATGGGCTTCTATTGGAATTCTCTGTGGCATATTATCAAGCCCATTATCGCCACTTTAGCGGCAGTTTTCTGCCACTTAAGCGGCGATAATTCTAACGCCGTGCTTGATAATATGCCCGCAAGTCTGGTAAATCACTAGAGTACTTTATCATCCTGTAAGTCTGCTATCTGGCTTATGTAAACTGTTTGAAAACGTCATTCTTGCCCATCCCAGCAAATTTGCACTAGCAAAAATCTTTTCTCCAAATAACAGTTTGGGTTCCAGAAAGAATATTCAACAAATCATCAACTTCTCCGACTGGTGGACAGTATAAGCCATAGATTTAACATCAACAAATCAACTGGAGCCCACTTTCGTAGCCCAATAAAGTCCAAAATATAAACAGGTGGGTTTTGGGCTCCGTGTCACCATTTCAGGTTAAGGTGACTGGTGGCTGGTGACAGGGAGCAAGTTAGGCAATTTTCGTAGTTAAGGCCTTAAGTCTAGAAGTGTGACAGTCTTGTGCAGCAGTGTGTCACTTACTTTAGTATTGATGATGACTGTCTCATTGGTGATGGCTGTGGTGGACAAAAAGGGGGCTGAAGCGATGCAGCTTCTTTTGGAGGCAGGCAGCTTCGACCTCATGGTCGGTGGGGAGGCATGGGTGATCGCAGCTTACCTGGCCCGCCAGGCATTGCCGCACATGGCAGCTGCTGTTGTCGCATGCTTGTCGCCACGCACGTGGAAGGAGGTAGCGGTGTCATCACCTGTGGGGGTAAGTGCAAGGGGCCACTATGTTTCCAGGACAGCGGCCCGTCAGGCCGTAGGGAAAAAAGGAGCACTTGTGGATAGAGCTGGCCGGGCTGCTATTCCTGAGCGCACTGACGCTGAGTTGAGGGCAGGGCGGGGGAGGGTTTTGAAGCAGCAGGAAGGCCGGTCTGGCATAGCGAGCTCGGGCTCGTGTGCCGCTGCAGGTATCGGTACTGCATTAATGGCTGCTGCCCCTGCGGGTGTACAGGGTGGGGGGAGGCCTCAATTAAGGAAACCAGCAGCCTCTCGAGTGCCGCCGTGGAGTAAACACACAGTGGGGGTGAGTTTGGAGCCAGGAAGCTAGCAGAGTCACCAGCACCGATCCCGGCTTCATTTGTGCACAAAGAGGAGACACAACAAGTGTTGAAGTGGGAGGGGGGAATTTTGGCTGACGCTGAAGAGGGTCTGGTTTTGGGGCTACTTAACACCTCACAGCGGGAAGAGGAGCAGGGGATGGCAAAAATAGGTACTCCCATGATGAGGAAGAAGGGGGAGAAGACAGGTTGTACATGGAGACGTCAGTGACTGGTAGGGACTGAGTGGGGGCATTAAAGAAGAGGCCATATGGAGAGACCTCAGCAATGGCAGAGCTATCCTGGGACGAGTTAGGGAGAGGAGGCGGGGATATGGTATACCAGCTGGATGAGTACCTGGGTAGAGGGGGGATTGCAGGAGACAAGCGGGAAGACAGGAGGAGGGGGAATGAGGGGTTGGCTCTGGGGCTGGGTGGGCTATGGCGCAGGACAGATAGTACAGTGCGGCAGAGGAAGTGGCAGGGACAGTCAAGGGCCCCGTATCCATGATATTGGTGGCCATGTTAGAATGGAGTGGGGAAGAGGATGCAGGAGAGGCGGAGGTCCCAGGGAAGGAGGGCTTAGGCTGAGGGGAGTCTGCGGTGGAGTGGGAAGTGCCTGATGATACTTTAGGGGGGGTTGGGAATATCCGGCGGGTTGGGTACCTGGGGAGAGTGGACTTGGTGCAGTGGCAGGAGCAGGGAACCAGCACACCAGTCATGTCCTCTTTATTGCTGGCACAGGAGCAGAGCAGATTTCCGGACTCGGTAGAGCTGGGAGCTGCTCTTGGGCACCTAGGGGAAGAGATGGTTGGGCCCGTGCAGTTCACCTAACTTTGTTGTGGGAGGCAGACAGAAGGAGGTCTGGTACGACCCCGTCAGCCCCACCAGCTCATAGGTCACAGACGATCTTAGGTGATCATGGTGGGGCACACAAGCGAATGGTGTCAATGAAGCAGCCTTGTGGGTTTATTTCGGCCCCCTGGGTGCTCACGTCGGCATACCACTCCCAGACAAGTACTGGCTTTCAGGCAAGATGTGAGTGCGGGCCCCAGTTGGGGCAGTGCAATAAACCTGCGAGGGGTCACAGTGTTGGACTACGATGTTGAAAGCCTTGAAGACGGCAAGGTGCGGGATAAGGAACTAGGAAGTGACGGGAAGGGGAGTACAACTAATTGTCATGTCCAGTGTGTTGCAGGCAAGCAAGGAGTGGCTAGTAGGATGATCGGGGTGCAGAGGCCCCTGGCGAGGTGTCAAGCAGCAGTAGGGGCACCGTCCTTGGAGCCAGGTAAAGCTCGGCCAATTGCCGTGGGTCCAGTAATGGTATCCACAGGTGTGGATGGGGGAGGATTCAGGGCGAGGCAGTGGAGATGCTGAATAAAAGGAAGTATGTAACTGATGTGGGTGTGGGCATGGAAGAAAAGCGTGAAGGCATACAGGGAGACTAGAGTGGGTAGCTGCAGAGAGACAGGTAGTGGAGGGGTCACAAGAGAAGGGAGAGAAGAAGGAAGGCCTTGAAAGTAATGAGCTCAAGAAAAAGAGGTTACCTTACATGGGGGTCACTAGGCTATTGGGAGCACATTTAATGCTAGCCACAAAAGAACGGATATTGAAAGGGAAGTATGTTGAATTGCTCAAACTCCTGCATAATGAGGTGCGCTCCAAAGAGGGTTCAAAGGAAAAGGAGTATGAGCTGGCAAATCAGCCAAAAGTACCCTTGACGATTGAGAAATGGACCACCGTATTCTTAATTTGCACCAACGTTTACTGTGAAAAGTATCCGGTGCGCTGCATCGCCCTGTTTAAGTACACTGAAAGAAGGACCAACTTACCGGGGGTGTTATGCATGGGCCCAGTAGGATAAGGAATTTCAGGTGCTATTGGCATGGGACCCTGAAGCGAAGTGGGAGAAGTTGGATTTGGACCTGTGGCAGCACACCATGGGGGCACAAAGCTGGGTAAGACCATCTTTACAGGAAGAGGTGAGCCAATTGTGTACCACCCCGTTTAGGGACACCCTACCCAGGACGGGGTGGGTTTCATAATAAAAACCCAGACAGGGACGGAGGTACCTGATGGGACTTTAATAAAGGAATGTGCACTCTGGAATAGTGCAAATTCCGCCTTGAGTTTTCCAATTGTGTGGGTAGGCACCCCCTCATCAACTGATTCATTGCTGGCGGTGGCCATTAGGGACAGGGCTCAAGTCAGTGGCAGCAATAATGAGAGCAGACAGGGGCCCCATCAGCAGCAGCACTTTTCTGGCAGCAGGGAAGGGAAGGGGGCCAGGGATCAGGTGCAAAAGGCTCATACTCCAGTTAAGTTTGACAGGTTGGAATACTGGCTGGGGCTCTGCAGGCATCGGGAGTAAGCAAAATTCTATGGGAGGGGTTCAGATAGAGTTTTTGTTTGAGTTACGAGCGCCCGTGGGTGCGGAAGTGGGTGGATAACTTGAGGTCTGCAAAAGAGCACAAGCAGGCTGTCCAAGAAAAACTGGAGAAAGACATTTTGGAGAACAGCATGGCAGGCCCCTTTCTTGATTGGCTGATGGCGGAATTGATTGTTTCCTTAATCTGAGGGGGTACCCAAGAAGGAGCAGAGTCGGTTTTGCATGATTCAGCACTTGTTCTGGGTGAATAGGCAGTCATCCAGGGACACGCAGGTTCTAAAAGTGCGCCATGATATTTCTTTTACAATGCAGCATGTGCCAGGTGTGGATAATGAATTTGCAGATGCTTTATCTCATTCACAGTGGGGGAGATTCTGTGGGTTGGCCAAGGATGTTGACAGAGACCCGACGCCCATGCCAGAGAAGTTGTGGTTGGTAGGCAACGCAAGATAGTACAACTGGTGGTAGAATCCCTTGCGGAGTCCACACAGAGAGCTTACGGTCAGGCACGGATGGAGTTATTGCATCGGGCGACGCAGGAAGGTTGGTTGCAGGCAGAGGATGTGATTTAGTTTATACTGGATTTTATCGATAAAAGTCTATCTCGGGTTACGATCACAGGCAAACTGGCAGGAGTATTGTTCATTGGCAACTTGTTGTGCAGACATGCTCCTTCAGAGGGTGAGTTGGGATGCAGGAGGCTGAAAGAGTGGGTGAAGGAAATGGTGTGTGTGGGTGGATCAGGAGACCGATAACTTTGCAGTAGCTATACACCATTTTGGGGTAGTTGCCGTGGGTGTGTAGCGTGGCGTCAGAATTTTGCTTGTGCTCGGATCTTATGTTGTGGATGTTCTTCTATGCTTTCCGGGTGTAGAAGTTGTTGGGAGGCAGGGGACAGGGAGGGGAACTGTGGGAGGATGGGTAGATGGGAGGTCTGGCTTCGTAGTTAGAAAAAAAGACCTAAGAGTGCAGGGTAAGAGCTTAGGATTGCATGCGGTGGGATCTCTTGGGCAATGCCCAGTGTCGTGGGGGGAGCATTGGGCGTTACAATGTGGGTCTAACACTGGTTTGTTTTTCTGACACAGATCTGGAAAGAAGCTCACCGCGTTTCACCTGCTATCAGTATTGCGAAAAGCTCTTGTGTGATTTGGGTTGTCCCCTGCTGATTTTGGAATGCATTCTTTTTACATTGGCACAGCGACAGAGGCAGGAGAACTGGGCTTGGACACTCGAGGACATCATGCACTTGGGCCGCTGGTCTTTTGATTGCTACAGGTGCAATGTGCAGGTATTGGAGGAGGAAGAAAGGTTGGGAGGCCAGCCTTTTTGAATCCCTCACTGCTGTTTTGTTTCGTTCCAGGTTCCATGGCAGGTCGGTGTCAGAAAACCTGGATATCTGGGTGCTGGGCCACTTGTTCATGAAGTGGTCTGAGGTGCAAGCTCATCAAAGGGATTTTGGGGCCAATTTGGGTTTTAATAAACGTTTGTTTCTGATTACGTGGAAAGGAAAAGGTGGGATGCTTTGGAGGAATTTGTTAAAATGGCTAAAGGGTATGCTAGAAGGTGGCAGTTGCCCAGATGTGTTGATCATTCACTTAGGAAAAAATGGTCTTGTGAAGGAGAAGGATGTAGTTTTAATGAGGGCCATGAAAAGGGATTTGCTCCAAATTAAGGTGAATTAGTCCGGCTACTTTTTCTTATGGACAGACTTTATCCTTAGGTGGTCTTGCAGGGGGGTGACCATGCCCACCGCCATTGACAGAGCGTGCAGGAAGTTCATCCAGGAAATGGCCCATTTTTGCAGGGAGGCTAGCTTTGGTAGTATGTGTCATTCCAACATAACATTTGAGGATAGGGAGTTTTTTGGCAGAGATGGGGTGCATCTGTCACGCGTCAGTATGGACCTATACGTATTGGAATTGAGGGAGGTCTTGTCTAGGACTCTGAAGATCAAGAAAATGAGGCACTCTAAAAAGGGATCTAGAGGGGGGTTAAGGGGTAGAAAAAGTTAGCGGGCTCTCTTTTTCTGGGTGGCGGGTGTCTCAAAAGTTTTGCAGGACTTGTCATTAGTTTGGTTGGCTTTGCCAGTTGGTGAACCATGTCCAAAGGGAGGGTAGACAGGTAGTTCAAGGTTCATTTTAGGATGTGTGGTTGCTTAGGCGTTCATACATGCACTCATAGGCACTGGGCGAAATATAAAGTTCAAATGTTGAAATGCACTACAGTTAACTGGGATAGCTGCGGGTGGGCTTGTGAGGGTGGCCTTAGGGGTGGGGAACATTGGTTAGTTACATCTGATGTTTAGCTAGGTTTTCGTTTTGTAAGTTGGTTTGCCAGGAAATGTTTGTGATGTACGCCGGTTTCAATAAAGCATCCTTTTTCAAACAAGTGGTCAGTGATATGTGCTGCACCCCTCTCTCCCAAAACAAGGCCCTTTGGATAGCAGCAGGTGCTCCTTACTACACAAGAATAGCAGACCTCCACATCGATTTAGGCGTTGAGATGGTGGCCGACCATCTCTGAAAACTCAACCGGAAATTCTGCAAAGGATATGATCAAAATAAATACCCACAGTTTAAAAAACGATCCCTGATATTCCTGCAAACCCTTTTGACTGCTACCCGTGACCCATCACAGCGCTGACCATGTAAACCAGTTTACGTTCGACAATGTGACTCAAAAGAAAACAAAAATCTTACTTTAAAAAAATCTAAGTGACTATCAAATAATGGGGCTGAAGCCTCTCTATCCAAACACACCTCTGTCACATCGAATCTGATAACCAGAGAAGAACAGATTGATCCTGGCTAGTTGCAGAGAATAATTCGATTTTGTGGCGACGTTCATTGCTGCTCCGCTCGCCGTTGCAACTTTTCTCAAGCCAGTTTCTTTAACAAGGGTTTAAGAGGTATGCCAAAGTCATTTGAAAATTGCTTGTCATTGTTATGCTATATAAAATCTTTCTAATCCTCACTGTACATACAAAAATCAGAATTTCGTCCACAGGAGGGCGCTCTGACGCCATGTTATACCAGTGGCGGATGGTGACATTTGAAAGTGGTGAGGCGTAAACTTTCTGTCGGAGTGCACCGTGGCGAGCGAGCGCAGCGAGCGAGCTCGACCACCTTAGAGGGGGTTCGGGGGGGTTTTTCCCCCCGAGAAAATTTTGAAAAAAAAGTGGGTAAAGGGTGCATTTTCAAGCAAATTTCAGAAGCACAGAGACTAGAGCTGCAAACACACATAGAGCCCACTGCAGAGGGTATGTTCTTAGGTGAAGTCCTGCTGAAACTAAAATGCATTAACATTATAATCTCAGTTTCCCCACTTAACAAAGAGAGTCTGACTAACGTTATGCCCACTTCGCCGGGCAATTATTAATACTGTCACTGGCTGCCCGCTCTCCTGTCCTTTGCTCATTAATTCTTTCACTGGCTGTTATTCCCCCTTTCCTCTATCCTAATGTTGGCTTGTATGTTAAAAACTACAAACCAACAGGTACATGGTACAGCATGAGGTATCTGCATCACAGTGCACCTGTACTGCTAATCACATCTAACAAATTCAAAGAAAATGGAAATGGAAAAGAGGAAATGCATTTTTATTCCAAATACCACATTTCTAAAAATAGCCATCAAGTTTATGAAAGCAATGCAGCATTCTCAGAATGACAATCAATGGCTGCCCCGTGTTTCTATTGGTGAATGCTCTCCTGAGCAGGATGTGTCACCACGCTCCCAGCAGCGTGGTAGCAGTTCCCGCTGGGTTCTGTATACAAACATGGATGTCATTGGCTGTAAACTGCCCCTGGCAGCCATTTTGTTTACAGTAAACACCAGGACCTCTCCATTATTGGTCAGTAAATGTCACATGCGCTAGGCCTGTTTGGAAAACTTCCTCTCTCTGATTGGAAAAAAATAAAACAACTATATTTCCGGATTGAGCATCAGTTTTGCCCTATAATTCTCACCACTATTTTGAGGGAGAGATGAGGACAGGGTTAAATCATAGACAGCAAATCCGCCCTTACAATGCCAATGAAAATTAGAATTTAGCAAGCCCTACTTTAATATTAGTCATTCCTCGATACAGTTCAATGAGTGAATAATGTTTGTATTGTTCGCCTCACAAAGAAGCCAAATAGAATAATAAAGTGATAAAAATAGCACACAAACGTGGTGCCAACGCCGAGAAATAAAAAAAAAGTGAGCGCCTCTTAGGACGTTGCAGTCCTTCTCCAAACATTGCATGAAACCAACCAGCGTTATAATTGCTTCGAGTTGTAGCCAATTAAAGCGTAGGAACCGGACATTTAAAGGACAAAACACGACAACGGCTCCAGGTAAACAAGACACCGTAGCAAGGCTTCTGCCTCGAGGCATTTCAAAGTGCACGCAATGACACCGAACTAGTGGTCACAAGTGCGGCGACAGAATTTAAATGCCCACTTACACTTCAGGGCAAGTACGAAAACAGTGGGGCAAATCTGCGCACTTCTAGCCCCTCCTCTAGGCTTGTTCTACGGACGGGGTATGACAAAAAGGCATTCATTCATATAGTATCGGTCACTGTACACGCATTCATTTATGAATGCACGAAAGGGGGGCTGTTGCGAAACACATGAAGCCACACGTATCTGTCAAAAAACTCTCCCCGACTCCCGGGTGAGCACACGCAGATATAGTTATAAAGTAGTCAAAAACTAAGACGAGTACACACAAAGTAAACACTCTCTTTCAGGCACACCTCCCCAGTGAGCGCCATATGAATGCAATTTAGAAAGCGATCCACACACTATGTATGATCTACTCCTGTGAAGATTTGTCCACACTTTATAAACAAACTGTTTCTCTCTCACACACACACAAATATCGAGTGTGACATACAGTGACACAACTTGCTTTAAATAGGATACAAAAACAAAAAGGTAACAACTAAATCAAACATCAAGAGAGCCATAGGGCAGAGATTAGAGATTCTGATGTGTAGTTCATAAGACATATATACATATTAAAGGTGATCAAAAACAAAAAGACTAAATCAAGGGCCAATATGTATACTTTAAAAATTACTGATGTTTATTGGTCCATTTGTATTTATACATTGTCCGTTTAAATGCAAAATGTGCATTGCCTAGTCAGG
The DNA here is from genome assembly GCF_964204655.1 of Triturus cristatus. NCBI lineage: Eukaryota > Metazoa > Chordata > Amphibia > Caudata > Salamandridae > Triturus > Triturus cristatus. The sequence continues at coordinate 1,360,898,969 of NC_140590.1, forward strand.
AGGTGGTAGTGGGACGGGGAGGGAGGAAGGAGGGGGTTAAAAAAAAGTTCACTTACCTGTCGGCTGCCTCCGTCCTCTCCCTGGTTCTCGGCCATCATTCATTCCCTATGAGGGCTCCTTAAACACACTCCGCTCGTGCTGCCAATTCTTACATTACTCGCTTTTCTTCATGTCCAGGCCCGCGTTGGCGCCTCTCTGCAACTGCCCCTTCAAACGATCCAGAACACCACGTCCCCGTGACGCAACCCGGCCCTCAGCCAATCCTGGCGCTGCAGCAGCGCCACTGATTGGCTGACGGCACAGCCTACTCCTCGCCCGCCGCCTGCCCATTTAGGAGACCGAGGGGCTCCTAATGGGCATGCGCAAGGCAGCAAAAATACAAGTACGCATGACTGGGCACGGAGTAAAAAATTAAGCTCCATGCCCACTCATGCGCACTTGTGCTGCCTTTCCCAAAGGCGTCCGACAATGATGTCAGTCAACATGACACCGGACCGCCCACGGTCCGACGTCATGCTGACTGACATTCACAGAGGGAGGACTCGGGAGCTGCGGTTGCGGACAGTCACAGAGGAGGGAGCTGCAGCTGCGGGCGCGGCGCGGGCGGGGGGGCTACGCCCCCACGCCCCAATGGACGCACCGCGCCTGTGTTATACACATTTTTTGTTTACAGTTCCATTGATTTGTTTTTCATATGAAACGGTAACATTTACTGGTTCCAGTCCATAAAGTAAAAATATATAAACAAAGCATGATGGCAGAAGTTCAAGGAATCAAAACCTCACAGCGATGGCAAAATGAAGGCAGGAGCGTTGTGCACCACACCACAGGCGCATTATAGGGACAAAGAGCATTCTAGTAAGCACAACAACAAAACAAATCATTAAAACCCCAGAGAAAATGACGGAGAAGGCGCAGGAGGGACGTCACCGGCACGTGCAAACCAACATTAGGTGGTATAGTGAAATGAAAGGATTTTTTAATGATTATTAAGCAAAAATATGTAGTTTTGGGCAAAGGTAGGTGGGTAAAACTAGTTTTGAAAAACCCTCTCCCAGGCGCTGGATACAACTGTGTGGGGAAGAGGCTTTCTCATTGATATACACCTAACTTGGGGAGGCTACTGCTTGGCAGCTCCATGCCTCTTTAGTCCAGGGCATGGGTACTCACAAACATTTGCCCAGGGGCCACAAAGTACGGTCTTTGGTGTGTCCGAGCGAGGGCCGCACTGATGCTAGCAGCGTGGCGGTAGGGGATCTGGGTGGGTCAGCGACTGTGTAAGGAGGTCTAATAAAATGTTAAATAAACGTGCAAGCATTTATTTGCAGGTTAATAAACGCTTGCCCGTTTATTTAACATCCTTTTCTGGATATTAGTGCTCAGCATCTTAACAACAGCTCATGCTGCTGTTCACCAGGGGGGCCGCATGTAAAGGCCAAGAGGGCTGCAAGCGGCCCCTGGGCCGTACTTTGAGTATGACTGGTCTAGGGCATGGGTACTCAAAAACATTTTACCGAGGGCCAAAAAGTTTGATCTGTGATGTGCCCGAGGGCCGCACTGATGCCAGCGGGATGGCAGTTGGGCGAGGGGTTGGGGGGATTAGCGGTAAGGTAGGTGTAGGCGAAGCGAAGGATATACATGTAGTGGCTGAATTGAATAATGTGAAACCAGAAAACCTGAGATTAATCCGGGTTTTCCCATTTTTTGTACACAAATTGGTCGCACACTGCTCGTCACACCAGCAAGTTGCCCCAAAGGACTGTGGTAAATGAAGTGGCGACGGCGGGTACGCCTATGCCACGATGTGTAAAGAGAACAGTATGTGTTGCATTTAGCCATCCCTGGACACGTGTTTCGAGGTAGTTGCCTCTCGTCAGCAGGGAGTAGGACAGTGTAAAGGGGTGCCGTGTGGACTGCCAAAATGTAATTAAAAACAGGTCAAGTACCTCTCATGGCGCGCAGGTGCAGATCCAAGGCTCGTCAGCCCGTTAGCTCAAGGGAGCCGTAATAATTTGTACACAAATTGGTCGCACACTGCTCGTCACACCAGCAAGTTGCCCCAAAGGACTGTGGTAAATGAAGTGGCGACGGCGGGTACGCCTATGCCACGATGTGTAAAGAGAACAGTATGTGTTGCATTTAGCCATCCCTGGACACGTGTTTCGAGGTAGTTGCCTCTCGTCAGCAGGGAGTAGGACAGTGTAAAGGGGTGCCGTGTGGACTGCCAAAATGTAATTAAAAACAGGTCAAGTACCTCTCATGGCGCGCAGGTGCAGATCCAAGGCTCGTCAGCCCGTTAGCTCAAGGGAGCCGTAATAATTTGTACACAAATTGGTCGCACACTGCTCGTCACACCAGCAAGTTTCCCCAAAGGACTGTGGTAAATGAAGTGGCGACGGCGGGTACGCCTATGCCACGATGTGTAAAGAGAACAGTATGTGTTGCATTTAGCCATCCCTGGACACGTGTTTCGAGGTAGTTGCCTCTCGTCAGCAGGGAGTAGGACAGTGTAAAGGGGTGCCGTGTGGACTGCCAAAATGTAATTAAAAACAGGTCAAGTACCTCTCATGGCGCACAGGTGCAGATCCAAGGCTCGTCAGCCCGTTAGCTCAAGGGAGCCGTAATAATTTGTACACAAATTGGTCGCACACTGCTCGTCACACCAGCAAGTTGCCCCAAAGGACTGTGGTAAATGAAGTGGCGACGGCGGGTACGCCTATGCCACGATGTGTAAAGAGAACAGTATGTCTTGCATTTAGCCATCCCTGGACACGTGTTTCGAGGTAGTTGCCTCTCGTCAGCAGGGAGTAGGACAGTGTAAAGGGGTGCCGTGTGGACTGCCAAAATGTAATTAAAAACAGTTCAAGTACCTCTCATGGCGCGCAGGTGCAGATCCAAGGCTCGTCAGCCCGTTAGCTCAAGGGAGCCGTAATAATTTGTACACAAATTGGTCGCACACTGCTCGTCACACCAGCAAGTTGCCCCAAAGGACTGTGGTAAATGAAGTGGCGACGGCGGGTACGCCTATGCCACGATGTGTAAAGAGAACAGTATGTGTTGCATTTAGCCATCCCTGGACACGTGTTTCGAGGTAGTTGCCTCTCAACAGCAGGGAGTAGGACAGTGTAAAGGGGTGCCGTGTGGACTGCCAAAATGTAATTAAAAACAGGTCAAGTACCTCTCATGGCGCGCAGGTGCAGATCCAAGGCTCGTCAGCCCGTTAGCTCAAGGGAGCCGTAATAATTTGTACACAAATTGGTCGCACACTGCTCGTCACACCAGCAAGTTGCCCCAAAGGACTGTGGTAAATGAAGTGGCGACGGCGGGTACGCCTATGCCACGATGTGTAAAGAGAACAGTATGTGTTGCATTTAGCCATCCCTGGACACGTGTTTCGAGGTAGTTGCCTCTCGTCAGCAGGGAGTAGGACAGTGTAAAGGGGTGCCGTGTGGACTGCCAAAATGTAATTAAAAACAGGTCAAGTACCTCTCATGGCGCACAGGTGCAGATCCAAGGCTCGTCAGCCCGTTAGCTCAAGGGAGCCGTAATAATTTGTACACAAATTGGTCGCACACTGCTCGTCACACCAGCAAGTTGCCCCAAAGGACTGTGGTAAATGAAGTGGCGACGGCGGGTACGCCTATGCCACGATGTGTAAAGAGAACAGTATGTCTTGCATTTAGCCATCCCTGGACACGTGTTTCGAGGTAGTTGCCTCTCGTCAGCAGGGAGTAGGACAGTGTAAAGGGGTGCCGTGTGGACTGCCAAAATGTAATTAAAAACAGTTCAAGTACCTCTCATGGCGCGCAGGTGCAGATCCAAGGCTCGTCAGCCCGTTAGCTCAAGGGAGCCGTAATAATTTGTACACAAATTGGTCGCACACTGCTCGTCACACCAGCAAGTTGCCCCAAAGGACTGTGGTAAATGAAGTGGCGACGGCGGGTACGCCTATGCCACGATGTGTAAAGAGAACAGTATGTGTTGTATTTAGCCATCCCTGGACACGTGTTTCGAGGTAGTTGCCTCTCAACAGCAGGGAGTAGGACAGTGTAAAGGGGTGCCGTGTGGACTGCCAAAATGTAATTAAAAACAGGTCAAGTACCTCTCATGGCGCGCAGGTGCAGATCCAAGGCTCGTCAGCCCGTTAGCTCAAGGGAGCCGTAATAATTTGTACACAAATTGGTCGCACACTGCTCGTCACACCAGCAAGTTGCCCCAAAGGACTGTGGTAAATGAAGTGGCGACGGCGGGTACGCCTATGCCACGATGTGTAAAGAGAACAGTATGTGTTGCATTTAGCCATCCCTGGACACGTGTTTCGAGGTAGTTGCCTCTCGTCAGCAGGGAGTAGGACAGTGTAAAGGGGTGCCGTGTGGACTGCCAAAATGTAATTAAAAACAGGTCAAGTACCTCTCATGGCGCGCAGGTGCAGATCCAAGGCTCGTCAGCCCGTTAGCTCAAGGGAGCCGTAATAATTTGTACACAAATTGGTCGCACACTGCTCGTCACACCAGCAAGTTGCCCCAAAGGACTGTGGTAAATGAAGTGGCGACGGCGGGTACGCCTATGCCACGATGTGTAAAGAGAACAGTATGTGTTGCATTTAGCCATCCCTGGACACGTGTTTCGAGGTAGTTGCCTCTCGTCAGCAGGGAGTAGGACAGTGTAAAGGGGTGCCGTGTGGACTGCCAAAATGTAATTAAAAACAGGTCAAGTACCTCTCATGGCGCACAGGTGCAGATCCAAGGCTCGTCAGCCCGTTAGCTCAAGGGAGCCGTAATAATTTGTACACAAATTGGTCGCACACTGCTCGTCACACCAGCAAGTTGCCCCAAAGGACTGTGGTAAATGAAGTGGCGACGGCGGGTACGCCTATGCCACGATGTGTAAAGAGAACAGTATGTGTTGCATTTAGCCATCCCTGGACACGTGTTTCGAGGTAGTTGCCTCTCGTCAGCAGGGAGTAGGACAGTGTAAAGGGGTGCCGTGTGGACTGCCAAAATGTAATTAAAAACAGGTCAAGTACCTCTCATGGCGCGCAGGTGCAGATCCAAGGCTCGTCAGCCCGTTAGCTCAAGGGAGCCGTAATAATTTGTACACAAATTGGTCGCACACTGCTCGTCACACCAGCAAGTTGCCCCAAAGGACTGTGGTAAATGAAGTGGCGACGGCGGGTACGCCTATGCCACGATGTGTAAAGAGAACAGTATGTGTTGCATTTAGCCATCCCTGGACACGTGTTTCGAGGTAGTTGCCTCTCGTCAGCAGGGAGTAGGACAGTGTAAAGGGGTGCCGTGTGGACTGCCAAAATGTAATTAAAAACAGGTCAAGTACCTCTCATGGCGCGCAGGTGCAGATCCAAGGCTCGTCAGCCCGTTAGCTCAAGGGAGCCGTAATAATTTGTACACAAATTGGTCGCACACTGCTCGTCACACCAGCAAGTTTCCCCAAAGGACTGTGGTAAATGAAGTGGCGACGGCGGGTACGCCTATGCCACGATGTGTAAAGAGAACAGTATGTGTTGCATTTAGCCATCCCTGGACACGTGTTTCGAGGTAGTTGCCTCTCGTCAGCAGGGAGTAGGACAGTGTAAAGGGGTGCCGTGTGGACTGCCAAAATGTAATTAAAAACAGGTCAAGTACCTCTCATGGCGCACAGGTGCAGATCCAAGGCTCGTCAGCCCGTTAGCTCAAGGGAGCCGTAATAATTTGTACACAAATTGGTCGCACACTGCTCGTCACACCAGCAAGTTGCCCCAAAGGACTGTGGTAAATGAAGTGGCGACGGCGGGTACGCCTATGCCACGATGTGTAAAGAGAACAGTATGTCTTGCATTTAGCCATCCCTGGACACGTGTTTCGAGGTAGTTGCCTCTCGTCAGCAGGGAGTAGGACAGTGTAAAGGGGTGCCGTGTGGACTGCCAAAATGTAATTAAAAACAGTTCAAGTACCTCTCATGGCGCGCAGGTGCAGATCCAAGGCTCGTCAGCCCGTTAGCTCAAGGGAGCCGTAATAATTTGTACACAAATTGGTCGCACACTGCTCGTCACACCAGCAAGTTGCCCCAAAGGACTGTGGTAAATGAAGTGGCGACGGCGGGTACGCCTATGCCACGATGTGTAAAGAGAACAGTATGTGTTGCATTTAGCCATCCCTGGACACGTGTTTCGAGGTAGTTGCCTCTCAACAGCAGGGAGTAGGACAGTGTAAAGGGGTGCCGTGTGGACTGCCAAAATGTAATTAAAAACAGGTCAAGTACCTCTCATGGCGCGCAGGTGCAGATCCAAGGCTCGTCAGCCCGTTAGCTCAAGGGAGCCGTAATAATTTGTACACAAATTGGTCGCACACTGCTCGTCACACCAGCAAGTTGCCCCAAAGGACTGTGGTAAATGAAGTGGCGACGGCGGGTACGCCTATGCCACGATGTGTAAAGAGAACAGTATGTCTTGCATTTAGCCATCCCTGGACACGTGTTTCGAGGTAGTTGCCTCTCGTCAGCAGGGAGTAGGACAGTGTAAAGGGGTGCCGTGTGGACTGCCAAAATGTAATTAAAAACAGGTCAAGTACCTCTCATGGCGCGCAGGTGCAGATCCAAGGCTCGTCAGCCCGTTAGCTCAAGGGAGCCGTAATAATTTGTACACAAATTGGTCGCACACTGCTCGTCACACCAGCAAGTTGCCCCAAAGGACTGTGGTAAATGAAGTGGCGACGGCGGGTACGCCTATGCCACGATGTGTAAAGAGAACAGTATGTGTTGCATTTAGCCATCCCTGGACACGTGTTTCGAGGTAGTTGCCTCTCGTCAGCAGGGAGTAGGACAGTGTAAAGGGGTGCCGTGTGGACTGCCAAAATGTAATTAAAAACAGGTCAAGTACCTCTCATGGCGCACAGGTGCAGATCCAAGGCTCGTCAGCCCGTTAGCTCAAGGGAGCCGTAATAATTTGTACACAAATTGGTCGCACACTGCTCGTCACACCAGCAAGTTGCCCCAAAGGACTGTGGTAAATGAAGTGGCGACGGCGGGTACGCCTATGCCACGATGTGTAAAGAGAACAGTATGTGTTGCATTTAGCCATCCCTGGACACGTGTTTCGAGGTAGTTGCCTCTCGTCAGCAGGGAGTAGGACAGTGTAAAGGGGTGCCGTGTGGACTGCCAAAATGTAATTAAAAACAGGTCAAGTACCTCTCATGGCGCGCAGGTGCAGATCCAAGGCTCGTCAGCCCGTTAGCTCAAGGGAGCCGTAATAATTTGTACACAAATTGGTCGCACACTGCTCGTCACACCAGCAAGTTGCCCCAAAGGACTGTGGTAAATGAAGTGGCGACGGCGGGTACGCCTATGCCACGATGTGTAAAGAGAACAGTATGTGTTGCATTTAGCCATCCCTTGACACGTGTTTCGAGGTAGTTGCCTCTCGTCAGCAGGGAGTAGGACAGTGTAAAGGGGTGCCGTGTGGACTGCCAAAATGTAATTAAAAACAGGTCAAGTACCTCTCATGGCGCGCAGGTGCAGATCCAAGGCTCGTCAGCCCGTTAGCTCAAGGGAGCCGTAATAATTTGTACACAAATTGGTCGCACACTGCTCGTCACACCAGCAAGTTGCCCCAAAGGACTGTGGTAAATGAAGTGGCGACGGCGGGTACGCCTATGCCACGATGTGTAAAGAGAACAGTATGTGTTGCATTTAGCCATCCCTGGACACGTGTTTCGAGGTAGTTGCCTCTCGTCAGCAGGGAGTAGGACAGTGTAAAGGGGTGCCGTGTGGACTGCCAAAATGTAATTAAAAACAGGTCAAGTACCTGTCATGGCGCGCAGGTGCAGATCCAAGGCTCGTCAGCCCGTTAGCTCAAGGGAGCCGTAATAATTTGTACACAAATTGGTCGCACACTGCTCGTCACACCAGCAAGTTGCCCCAAAGGACTGTGGTAAATGAAGTGGCGACGGCGGGTACGCCTATGCCACGATGTGTAAAGAGAACAGTATGTGTTGCATTTAGCCATCCCTGGACACGTGTTTCGAGGTAGTTGCCTCTCGTCAGCAGGGAGTAGGACAGTGTAAAGGGGTGCCGTGTGGACTGCCAAAATGTAATTAAAAACAGGTGAAGTACCTCTCATGGCGCGCAGGTGCAGATCCAAGGCTCGTCAGCCCGTTAGCTCAAGGGAGCCGTAATAATTTGTACACAAATTGGTCGCACACTGCTCGTCACACCAGCAAGTTGCCCCAAAGGACTGTGGTAAATGAAGTGGCGACGGCGGGTACGCCTATGCCACGATGTGTAAAGAGAACAGTATGTGTTGCATTTAGCCATCCCTGGACACGTGTTTCGAGGTAGTTGCCTCTCGTCAGCAGGGAGTAGGACAGTGTAAAGGGGTGCCGTGTGGACTGCCAAAATGTAATTAAAAACATGTCAAGTACCTCTCATGGCGCGCAGGTGCAGATCCAAGGCTCGTCAGCCCGTTAGCTCAAGGGAGCCGTAATAATTTGTACACAAATTGGTCGCACACTGCTCGTCACACCAGCAAGTTGCCCCAAAGGACTGTGGTAAATGAAGTGGCAACGGCGGGTACGCCTATGCCACGATGTGTAAAGAGAACAGTATGTGTTGCATTTAGCCATCCCTGGACACGTGTTTCGAGGTAGTTGCCTCTCGTCAGCAGGGAGTAGGACAGTGTAAAGGGGTGCCGTGTGGACTGCCAAAATGTAATTAAAAACAGGTCAAGTACCTCTCATGGCGCGCAGGTGCAGATCCAAGGCTCGTCAGCCCGTTAGCTCAAGGGAGCCGTAATAATTTGTACACAAATTGGTCGCACACTGCTCGTCACACCAGCAAGTTGCCCCAAAGGACTGTGGTAAATGAAGTGGCGACGGCGGGTACGCCTATGCCACGATGTGTAAAGAGAACAGTATGTGTTGCATTTAGCCATCCCTGGACACGTGTTTCGAGGTAGTTGCCTCTCGTCAGCAGGGAGTAGGACAGTGTAAAGGGGTGCCGTGTGGACTGCCAAAATGTAATTAAAAACAGGTCAAGTACCGCTCATTTTTTGAACTTGCATGATCCTAGGCAATTGTTTAATTTCATGTTGCTTCCTCTTACTTCATTATCACATATAAAAGGACCGCGAAATGCATGATTTCAGGGTAATCGCTGTACAAAACCTGCTCCTGTGTTTGATTTAATAAACTATAATGTTGTTCATGTACAATAGGAACCCAGGCCACCCAATAAGTGCACATGAGAACTGACTTGCCTCTTTAGTTCACTATTAGCATTGTTGTCAGGTTAGGGGGAAGAATGAATGCTTCTAAATTCATGTTTGGAAACTATCACTTAAATTAATAATTCTCAATGCACTGATATAATCAGTTGTACTAAGGTGAAAAGGTTCTGCATATTAATTAAAGACACTTTTTTAATTTTACAGAGAATGTCATAATTTTACACTTTTGCTGCAAGATGTCTTTAAAAATAAAGGCGTTTGTAAAGTTAAGCACAGTACTCTCTGGTTACATCCTTTCTTTAACACCCATTAACCTTGAAATAAATGATTGCCTGTCTATTTAACATCTTTTTATTGCTAGTGCTGAGTCGAGTAAACAGCATCCCAGTGTTCCTGTTGACCAGGGTGCCACATATAAAGGTCAGGGGGGCCGCATGCACCCCCGGGCCGTACTTTAAGTATCCATGATCTGGGGTAGAGGTCTTCAAACTTTTTTGCTCTGAGCCCCCCCTAAGCAAAACGTTTTGAGGTCAGGCCCCCCTACAAAACTTTAAGGCAATGATTGGGGGAGCGAGAGGGACATGGCTGTGTGCAAGGGACCGGGCTTATAAGATGATTTTGGGAGTACTTTTTCTATAGGTCTTAAACCACACTAAGTATGATACTTATAAAACAGCAAATGCATCAAACAAAAACATGTATGGTCCCAAAAATACTGCTCCCCATAATTGGGGTGTTCTGAGCCCCTCACACTCTTGGACCCCAATGCAACTACACCTGCTGTATTATTGATAACAGCAGTCCTGAGTATCAGGCTATCTCCTCTGCATCTTTCACCTCTTCCCCACCATGCCTGACCATCACTCCGATTTTTAATAAGGGTCTCTGTCCCTTTCAGAAAAAAATAAAGCTCCCACACGTTGTCTCCCTTTTACCTGCAAAGGTGCCTTCGGTCCTAATGCTAAAAAGAAAAACATGCTCCCATGCCCCTTTTTTTAAAGGTAGACAGTGATAACTGTGATGCAGTGGGCCCCTAAAACCGATGGGCCCCAGTAAAAAAGGGGGGGAAAGGCCACTTATATTAACGTATTTGCTACATAATCCATCATCTGCTGCATAGTAATGCATATCCAATTCTTCAGTGCTGTAAACTAGTACTTACAAACATTCTATTCTGGAGGACAGATTTATGTGTTTTCGATAGTTCTGCTTTCTTGTGCAGTAGAGGAAGACAAATGCGTTCTTGTTGCACTCTCATGTTTTTAAGTGAACCTAGTTCTATGTATGATGTGGGTTATTTTGCTGCACAATTCACTTCTTTTGTGGTCTTCTGTCATGTTTTTTTAAATATGTTGAACGTGGATTTAGCAGTCATTTAGTCTCCCAAACCTACTTTGGGATGGGATCACCACGGTCACCTTGTTGCTGTTGTCATAAGGCCATTTGAGCTCAGATACATAAGACCAATCATCTGCTTATTGTCGCGCAGATTAATATGTCCTCACAGCACTCAAACAAACATTCACTATTCCCTTTGCCGCTAAACAATTCCCACCCCCTTAAACAATTTCTTATTTAACTTCATCTTGACAACTTCCGTTAGTGACAAACCCTTTTGCCCTTTCTCCTGACTTCAATATGTCTTTGCACCGAACCAGCCTATCTGCCTGCCTTTCTTTCATTCCACCATTCTCCTCTTACTTCCTGTTTATCCTATCCCTGTCACCTCTAAACTCGTTCTTAGTGCCTTTTGATGAGCTTGACCTCTAAAACTAAAACCTCTTCCTCTGACTGCATCTCTTTCCCAGTGCTCAACCTGCTGCTGAAGCCTATTGTTCCTGTACCAGAGTGGGCTGGTAGGCTCAGGGCTTCCCTAGAGTAACTGCTCGGTTGTGAATTCAGTGCTGTGAAGCAATTAACACTCCCAAATCTCCTGGGGTGAAGAGGGCAGTACCTACCAATCCACCCAGTGCCCTGCAAGTCCCTCAGTGTGTGATGTGCATGTAAACTTCATAGGAAATAACAATTGAATTTACCAATGCTGTGTGGTTCTGTAATTACTGCATATCTTATAATCATGATTGAAGCAGAAAAAAACAGCTTCCACAAGATTCAGGACTTTGGAAATTTCTGTAATAAAGGCCTAACTATTGATGTTTATGCATTACAATAAATACAGCCAGTTGTTAACTCAATGATATTCAATGAGTTTTGAAGCACTTATTTTGGTACTCTTGCTGTTAACAGGATGTTAGTTAAATACATTCTTGAACCATCCTCACATAGGTCAGGAATGGGGCAAAAATAAAAATACATAAATGTCTTTTGTTTCCAGCAATTCGTCAAGAAACATCATTTACAATGCAATAGCTCTAACTCCCACAAATGCCAGACCTATTGCATTGCAAATGATTGTGTTTTTTTAGCAACCTTTTTGACCCTGCCAGTACACTTCCTGACCTCCGCCCCCAGGGCACTCTGATCACAGTTCTCACAAGGGCTCGAAGTAAATGAAGCAAATAAACATCGCCGCACTTCCAGGCCATCTTCATTTACATGCAATTGCAGAGGCATTTGTGCCCCCCTGGGAACCCATCCACGCCCCCCAGGGGGTCGCACCCCACAGTTTGAAGACCCCTGATCTAGGGTGACCAGGCGTCCCGAATTTGCCAGGACATTCCCTGAGTTTCACCAGCTGTACCAGCAGATTTCGGCAATTTTGGCTCATGTCCCAGTTTTTAGAGGGAGTCAACTAAAAACAGTGAGATGCATTTTTTTAGGTGTTCTAAAGCTGTGCTAGTTAGCAGCTGTTATAAGTAAGCAATTTCTTTTAACAGGTATGTTGCTTGTTTTAGAAATTACATTTTATTCATTTTCTTAGTGCCTCTTCCGTGTTCCTATGTTGATGAGAACTGGCACTTGCGCCTCCTCCGTTGATGTAAAATTGAGGTCCTTCTTCTATTTTTGCAAAGTGTCCCGGTTTTTGGTTCTGAAGACCTGGTCTCCCAACCTACTCTTAACACTTAATGTAACGATGCTTGTCCTCGCCGCTCATGATGGGTGGGGTGCATAGCACATCCCTTCCAGACCCATCTGAGACACTTAGGCCAGGAGAGCCCGCATTCCCTCAGGATCTGCTTGCGGACAAATATAAACTCTTGTGTCTATTCACTGAGGGACATATCTGAAGGTCACTGTTGTACGTGCGGCCTCCAGGTGCATTGTGGATCGGGGTCCATGTTAACTATTGTTTGGGCTCCACGTGGGAGAATAATATACCTCTCTACCTCTTGCGAGAACGTGCAAGTGTAACACGCGGAGGAGAGGAGTAATCCACAGACTGTCCAAAAGTGAACAAAACACTTGTAACATAACATCCCTCCTCAAACAAATCGTAAATAGCACCCTGAAAGTAAACATTTCGACACTTTTCATGTGATAGTGAAACAAAGGGGCATATTTTACAGTGGCGGGGCAGAGGAGCGTCGCCCCACTGCTTTTAGCAGGGCAAAGAAGGACAAATAAAATGATAATAGCTTGACGTTATTATCATTTTATTTGTTCCTGCTGCTTGGCAGCTTTGCGGGCCGGCCGGGCGGGGCTGCTCTGATCTCAGAGCAGGGGAGGTCTGGTGGGCAGTCTGTAAGGTGTGCAATGACTGTTTGGCCGGCCCTCGCGGACTGGCCAAACAGTCATGCGCACTTTGCATGTTCTCCACCCAGGCTACATTACAGCCTGGGTGGAGAACATGGCCAGACCTCCATTCCCTGGCTGAGAGCGCTGAACCACTGCACTCAGACCAATCACAATGATGCATTGCAGCGTTGTGATTGGCTATAGGGAGCTTGGGAGCCCGGGGGCTTCCTGCTTTCACAGAAGCCAGGAAGAAAACTGAGCAGAGGCGGCGGTGGTGGGCCAGCCGGCCGGCAGGTAAGTCAATATTTATTTTTTGTAAACTGCCCTTCACCTTCTTCCCCCCCATCCGGTCCCCTTGCTGCTTCCCGGGAGCAGCTGCCACTGCATATTTACAAAGGCTTATTGCCACCAGAACACCACTTTTTATGGAGTTCTGGTGGTGCTAAGCCCTTCAACTAATTTTCAAAGTGGTGTTAAGCCACTTAACGTGGCTTAACGCCACCTTGTCAATAAGACCCCTTTTCACGTAGCATTTAGCGTGAAAGGGGTGGGCACTGGATGTTGCGTTGGGTGTTCCGCCGCAACTCCCATTGCTTTTGATGCTGCCCCCTATTTACAGGGGTGGCGTAAATACAGGGCAGTGACAAAAATAAGACTAAGGAAAACCTAGTCTTAACCTGGCAAAAGGAGGAGAAATTATTCATTTCTCCTCGTTTTTGCTGTTTCCATGAGTGCTGCATTATAGCACACATAGAAACAGCAAATCACCATTAGTGATTATTCACGTGCAGGAAGGTTTTCCTTCCTGCTCATAAACAATCATTTGAAAATGACGAGTTGTAAGATACACAGACACCCTTGAACTATGGTGCAAGGGTGCCTGCGTTGGTGCTAGGCAGCTAGATTTAGTGCCAGGGGAAACACAGGGGTGTGCCGCATTCTTGTGAATACGGCGTATCCCTGCATTTTTAAACTGACAGAGTGCAGCATAAGCAATTTTGTAGCTACACCACGCTCTCCCAGTTTATTGTAAATATGCCCCAAAGTATTTAAGGAATTTGGTAGGCATTGGATTAGGATGCAAATTATAGAGGGACGGCCAGGGTCGGACTGGCCTATGAGGCAATTTGACAATGTCGGATGGGCTGGTCTGACATGTCCGTGCATGGACCGTTTGTTTGGCTGCTGTGGGACTGTCTTATGGTCTTGTGGGCTGGTTTGTACTGTTGGGTTTCTGGTATTACAACAAACATTGCCTACAGCAAGCAAAAATGCATGGAGTCCCCATACCTTGCTAAACACCTATAAAGAAAGGCTACCTAAGTCTCTGAGATATGGTTGGTGAGTATGTGGGCGGGAAAAAAGGGGGTAATAGAAAGTCAAGGGAGTTTGTCTTCAAAATCTTACGTTTGTTCTCTATCTTTGCCCATGTTCTCAAAAAAGGGCGAACGGACATCTTAGACTGCTAAGTGGTCTCATATGGTATTTTCTTTCTAATATGTACAATACTCACGTACTACTAAACGCTATTCACAAACCTCATAACTGATGTGGTTGCATTCTCCTAAATAAAATTAGCATGCAGCCTCACTTGACTTTATGATTGATCTTTCTGTGGTTACAAAGAACAACATCATCCCAATGGTGACTAACTTTTTTCCCCCAAGAATGAATCATTTAATAGCTTTATGGTTCAATAATTTTTATTAAAGGTTACATAAAAGAAAGAAACAAAGCATTACAATATAAAACTTTCCCCAACCATGCCACCCTCCGACAGGGTATATCACACATATCAAATTATGGTGACTCACCTTTCTAATTCCCAGTCTAACACTGAGATCTACATGGATCATGGTCCATAATAAAATCGATTGCTGCCCTATGTCTGTCCGAAGACAATGTCAATCAAGTTACTACTTCTGTCCCACTACTTCTGCGGATAACATAACATTTCGATCTCTACGCCTGTGGTGGCCCTTAACATTTTGAATAGGTGCAACTTCAAGGCGGGATTTCACAGTGTCTGGTACGCACTCATTACAAACATTTTCATAGAGGTTGATGGCCTGCTGTGCATGTCTAGTGCCTAGTTTCTTAGACAGTGGCTGGGCTACTGCCAAACAACAATGACCAAGAGGTAATGGTTGCTTCCTGACAAGTGGAAAACCAAAGAATCAACACAAACAGCTGGTCTTCAAGTCACGGCACCAGAACATAGTATGCCCTCTTAGATCTGTTCTGCTGGCAATGGAAGATTACACTTTCTGCCTTCAATGAAAGAGGGAAACTTGATTTGCTACTGCCACTCTGTACCTTTTCTGTACGGAAGCAAAGCTTGCACTGCTGCTGCTGTTTCATTGTAATTGTTCGGTACTGGGAAAAGCTTGTACTTCTCCTCCTCTTGCTGTACCTGTCGCCTGAGGGAGAGAAGCTTGCACTGTTTCTGCCCAAGGTGTATCTGTTCTGTAAAGAAGGGGTATTTTCACTGCTGTTGCCCTATCCTATGAAAATATAAAGAATCCATTAAATACACTTAAATTACATATCATATGAATTAGGGACAGTTTCACAATATCTGATGTGAGATACCTACAGTCCTGAGTAAGGTGCCTCATCCCATATGGGCAGTCATTGAGTGCCAAAACGTGTTGATGGAAAAGAGAGCAGGGCCTATTGTTTGACCCCCCTCCGTTTTTAATCTTGTGGTAGTGGGACACCAGTCAAAAATGTTTTAGCTAGCCACACACACATTTTAACATAGGTCTTACAGTTTAACAAAGAAAGAACACAAATGTCGGCATAAACAACAGAACTTCACCGAAACTATGGAACCCATTACTAGGAGACTGTACAACTATTGAACAGTAGTACTTTTAGATACTTCCTAGTGCTAGATATTGAACCCGCTGAAGAAGCCTACCACAAGAGGCATGTAAGCGTTCATCATCTTATATTAGTACATGAATGTATGGTAATTCCATTAGAGGTTTGGCAGTTTGTTAGAGGAGTTTTATTCTTTGTTTATATCTGTTTTTGAAAAGTGTAGATCATTCCTATAACGTTTCTCACTCCCTCTTTGATGTGTTAGCTACCTGTATTGCTGATGCTAGTGTTAGCATAATGTATGTTTGCTTTTTGTGTTCAATGTGTGCAAGTTTTTTAAATGGACAAGATGACTTCAAAATAAAAATTTAAAACATAGCTGACAAATGGCTCCATGCCATGACAGTTTAGCTAACAGCACTTTGTATGCTGGGTTTTGAGCCCATAATGAAACTGTTTAAATTAAAATTGCAAGCCCCACAATGCAACATATCATTAGCTGAAAAGCCAGGAATGGCTAACGGTATCGCCTATCCTAGTGCTACTTGGCAGATTTGTGAAATGCAAAGTAAAATTGAGTTCCTAACTTTCAGTCTTTTTTCTAATAGGCAATCAATTAGAGGGTAGAAATGACATTTTAAATGAAAGTGCAAGCTTCTCACTGCTAATGGGTTCTTTGGAAACCAGCCTTCTGAGAAAGACATTAGTTACCCGTTGTAGTTAGACGTGTCTCAAGAGACACAGAGAAAGCAAAACAATGTGCTGGCATCCCTCGTCCAGAGCTCATCTCCATCCTAGAGGTTGGATTAGCAGAGGTGGAGTGCCTGCAGCCCCACTGTCATGAGCCCTGCCTTGGACATGTACTGCAGGTACTGCCCTACGAGGGCTGCCAGTGCTGCCTTTCATCATTTGACTTTGGCCCAGAAAGTGGTAGGGTTTGCAGCAAATGTCATGAGTCACATGATTATCTATTGATTTGTGAATACTATCTGGGTTTCATATTGATGTGTGTTTCCTCTTACATTTAAATATGTGGTTGGTGAGGAAGGTAGATTTGTTGAGTTCATATAGTAATTACTTGTTTGTGCATGGCTTGTGTATTATAGCTAAAATTCAAATGACAGAACTGGCTAAAGGGTCCCTGGCTTCCACCAGTTTTGAGTCAATAGAATAGACGTCAAAAGGTTAACGTCCACTGCCCAGTGGTTTGAGTTGGTGGATGTCACATCCAGGTGTATCATGCAGTTAATTCTAAAAAACTGAGCTTTCAGCTTAGAAGCTGGGGATATAGGGGCACCCTACATTTAACATGATTGTAATGCATTGCAAAACCTGGAAGCCAATGGACTGGTGGAGTGTACTTATAGGTTTAGAGATTGAAGAGTACATTCACCTCTGAAAAGTGGGTTTAATAAAGATGTAGTCATGCACCTGGCCACTGTATTTAATGACATGTCAAGCACATTTTCTTCGAATAATTTAATGGCAGGATGCCCAGTACTAAGTTAAACTGCGATGGATGGAGTGTCTATTTGTTCACAATTTGACTTTAGGAAAGTGTTTGAATGAGAGCAGTCCAAATTACAGCAGTACATGTTAATATGATGTCAAAGAAGGACAGAAGAGTGCTATAAGGAGAGGATGTGGCCTTATGGTCAGAGGTGCTGACTTTGACACTAGGGAACCAGGTTTGAATCCCTTTGGCATAGAGTGGAATAGAGTGGAGTGGTGTAGAGTAGTGTCATAGAGTGGAGCAGCATAGAATGTTGTGGGGTAGCGTGGAGTGTAGTGGTGTAGAATGCAGTAGTGTAGATTGGAGTGGTGCAGAGTTGAGAGGCGTAGAGTGGAGTAGAGTGTCGTAGAGTGGAGTGTTTTAGAGAGGAGTATCATAGAGTGGAGTGTCCTAGAGTGGAGTGGAATAGAATGGAGTGGCACAGAGTGGATTAGAGTGTCATAAAGTAAATTAAAGTGGAGTGGCATAGAGTTGAGTGACTTACAGTGGAGTGTTGTGTAGCGGTGTATAGTGAAGTAGAGAGCTGAAGAGTGGTGTGGCATATAGTGAAGTAGAGTGGAGTGGTGTAGAGTACAATAAAGTGTTGTACAGCGGACGGACAAGGGTGGCACGGATTGTCATGGAGTGGCATAGAGTGTTGTAGATTGGAGAAGAGTGTTGTGACATAGAGTTCAGTAAAGTGGCATAAAGTTGTGTAAAGTGGAGTGTCGTGGAATAGAGTAGTGTCATAGAGTGGAGTGGCGTAGAGTGGAGCGGTGTAGAGTGAAGTACAGTGACGTGGAGTGACATAGAGTGGAGTGGATTAGAGTGGAGTAGAGTGTCCTTTTCCCAGGAATAACCCTTGGCTGTGAAATTGTGGGGCATTTTGACCCTACAGGGCCACAGCAATGGTCCCAATATGTACTGCTTTGCTGCGGCAGTGGTCGGCACACAGGTCACCCATCTTAAGGTTGCGACAATTTCCTCCCATTAACTCCGCACCTGATCACAGTCACAGAACATATGAAGGAAAGTTGCTCTGTTTGTGCAGCACACAGGACAAGCCGGAGGGTGTTGTGGATAGATTTTGTGTATCCTCACTGGGGTTAGGTAGGTGCGGTACAATACCTAAAAATATGTCAATTTAAAACTTAGATTGCTAGTTATTTGTTTGGACTAGTTTGCAGGCAGGCACTCATTCCTTATCTGTTAATGGTTCCCCCAGGTCCTTTTCCCGTCTCGCCTGAGCCACCATCGAATCCTTCATTCTATTCCTTTTCAGGGATTTGTACAGTCTGGATATTAAGGGGGTCATTAGCATGGCGGGCGGACTTTGTCCGCCCGCCATAACCCCGTGAAATGGGACCGCCCGCAATGCATGCGGCGGTTGCACACACCATTAGGATGCGCCCTCCACACTGGCGGGCGCATCCCGCATTTTTAACATTGCGGCGGGCGGTGCTGCAAGCACCGCCCGCCGCAATGCCAAAAATGCAAGTAATGCATTTCAATGCACAACGTGACAGGCACCGCGCGGTGCCTGCCACGTTGTACATTGAAATGCAGGGGGGTACCATGTGCACCCTCCACCCCCCAGAATCCCTGTTGAAGTCTGCATGCCTTTCCGTGGCGGCGCTGCCGCCACAGAAATGCATGTGCCCACATGTATGCTAATATGGATGGCGGTGTCTACCAGACACCGCCACCATATTAACAGCTTTTCCGCCCGGTAGGCAATCGGGCAGATTGACTATCGGCGGAAAACCAGCAAACGGTCTTTCCGGCCGCCGGGGTACCCCCGGCATAGTAATATGGCGGGGGGAATTGGCATGCGGGTGGGCTAAAATGTCGGGCGGATCGCCACCGCCATGCAGGCACCGGTGATCCGCCCAACATGCTAATGGGCCCATTAGTGTCTGCCCCCTCCTTTTTCTAATATAATTTCTAGTGTGAGTGACACCTTAGGCGTGTTCTGTAACTCCACCCAGATCTCTCTGGCAGTTTTACTCAATTTTGCAAATTGCAGGAAAGGTCGCACAGGCATCAGTGTAGGTTATGAACTTATCCATTGGATATAGGTCCCCCAGAGTAGTACAGACCCCTCTCTCCAACACTCTAGGGCCATGGCCCTTTCTATGTCTCTAAATAGCTTTATCTACTCCAGTTGTAGCACCCTGGAGAACAGCGGCCTGTGTAGCACCCACTTGATGGCATCCTCCTACGCTGCTGTTACTTTCTGGACTATTGTTGGGAGTTAGTCCGTTTGATGGGATCCCTGCATCAAGTAGCGGGGTAGCTTTTCCGTAACTACTGTGCCAGTCAACAGTGTCTTTTCCCAGTTGGCCCCTTCCACACACCAAAGTGTTGAGGGCTGGATCTGTTCCGCTATGTAGTGGAGTTCAAAATCCGGAAGCCCAATGCCGCCCTTGACTTTGTCCTAATATATGTTAGTCACACCGTTATTCGCTTTCAGGCCCAGACTAGGGAGGTCAACAGTGTGTCTAGCATCTTAAAGGTCTGGTGTTGGATGTGATGTACAGAGTTCTGCAGTGTATACAGGCAGCAGGGGAGAAAAAAACATATTTGCCAGTGCCACCTTACCGATAACTGAAATAGTGAGTTTAACCCTGAATTTAACTGACTCCTGAAACCCTAAGAGTACCTTGCCCATGTTGTAGGTGTAGTACCAGTCCGGGTGTCTGTCATTTGTATTCCCAGATAACGTAACTTTCCTGTTACCCATTGTAGTCCTACTACCGGCAACTGGAGGAAGTCAAGCGTATGCTGCCAGGGGGAATAATACAGTCTTATGTTCATTAAGACGTATGCCTGTCAAGTCTCCAGAGCGTTGAAGTTTGCAGAGCAAGACTGGGATTACCTCCTTTGGGTGAGTCAGGTATATTAGTTTGTCATCTGCATACATCGACACAAAGTGTTGAGGTCCCTACTTTGATTCTCCATTACTGCATATGCTCGCAGAGTATGAGGGCTAAAGGTTCTATGCCCAGTGCGAACAACAAAGGCGAGAGTGGACAGCCTTGTTGAGTGCCCCTCTCTATAGCCAATCGTTCTGATACCTAACTCCAGAAATTTACTCTGGCTACCGGGTTGGTATAGAATCTCAGAATCTCAAACTAATTATAGGTAAATATGTAGTGGCTAGACACAGTCCACTGTACTTGGCCTTGATGGACCTGTCCAGCACCTTTGACCGGCTCAACAAGTCTAATCTATGGCCATGTTGATCAGCAAAGGCAGTGATCCAACCTTGGTTAGTCTGCTGTCCTCTTTTCACAGAAATTTGGTAAGAATTATGAATGTACAGAGCCTTTTGGCCTTGACATAGGAATTCACCAGTGTTTCATCCTGGCACCCATGTAATTTATCTTATACATAAATGATTTGAGCCACTATCTGACTTCTTGTGGACAGGATGTACTGCTGATAGGCACCTTGCAAGTATCAGCGTTATTCGGCGGATAACGCAGCACTTCTATCCAGCAGGTGAAGAGCTTATCACATTTGCTAATAGATTTTGCAAATTTTATGAGAGATTTAGATATGGATATTAATTATTCTAAATCTCACATTATGGATTTTGGTAGTTAGAGATGCATATCAAGTCCAGTATACATCAACTCTAACAGGTAACTACGGTGTAAAGTATTTCATTTTTGAGGGTCAGTTTTGAAGCTACAGGTTAATGGCATTCTAATCTATCTATGTCACAGGGATTGTGCTTGTAAGCAGAACTGTGCCTTGGGATGATAGGACATCAGAATGTAGGGACTGAGCCTTCTACTGCATCAGTATCTGACTACAAAGGTAGTATGCGTTGTAATGGAATGCGTTGTAAAGGTAGTTTTTAAAAATGCGTTGTAGTGTCATGCTATGTAATGGAATGCGTTGTAATGGATTTTGCGTTGTAAAAAATGCGTTGTAAGTGCATGCGTTGTAAAAGTGTGCGTTGTAACGACATACATCCGCTGGGGGCACCCAAGATTTCTTCCACACAATCAATGTTCAGTGAATCCAGAACGGATTCAGTCTCCACAGACAGTGATTCCTCAATTGCCCCATTCAAAAGCTCCAAAGAACAGACATGATCCTCGTTATCAGACGATGCTGAGGAAGTAATCTGTTGTCCTGCATCCGTGTCATTAGTGCCGGAGTTCAAAAATCCTGGTCCTGAAGCAGCCATCTCCCCATTGGAGAGCAGCTCATACCATGCACTTTGATGCAGCTACAAGTTCATAGGACAACTCCGAAAATGGGTCGTTATTGGACTCATCAACAGGTTCATGTTCACAGGAACAGGCTATAAAATACATTATGGGGCATCATGGGAACTAAAGAACCACATACATCATAGGCCAGTCATCCCACGGAAGCAAATATATTCATTATTGGGCATTTTTGCAGGTTGAATAACTATGCAAGCATGAATATTATTAATTTTCAGAAAGAGAACATTACAATATGAGCTGAAAGCAATTGTCCAAACATTGTTGGAAATTCTAATGTACAGTCTCAGCTTAGTGATTGTATTCATTTAGTAAATCAAAAACCCAAGAACAATTGTACAGGGCTCAGTTTACAATGTAGGTCTTTTTGAGTCCTTGTTTGTGATGTCACTGTACATCAATGTGAATTTAAAAATAATGCAAAGTAGTAATGTATTGTCAGTTTGGTGATAGTCTTGGCTAAGTGCCCTGTTCACCAGTCACAAGTCTTGTACTTTATATATCCTCATCAGTAATGGTATTGCTACATGTTGTTTGAAAGTCAGTTCATAGACCACTGAGTTTAAGTTGCCTTTCTCCACACTGTCACTCGTAACCTTGCTTTTTGCCTCTTGGATCCATGTTTCTATTTCAGAAAAAATAGTCCTAAAACTGGTAACAGCTCACTGTTTCTCTGCATGAGTGTGAAGCATTAGCTTTCCACTTTTCTCACTGATAAACTCCCAGGCCCTCTTCAACTTACAAATCAATTTTGTAATCACAGTGCCGCATTGATACCAGTTTGAAATTCCTACCTGAGGAAGACCCCTGTTTGGGCAGAGTCCTCTGACTCCGTCTGTTTGGCTTTCAAACCTCCGCAGCTGTTGGAACCCTCCTGGTTGATATAGGTAGAGAAGTGGATACTGTAAACAGTATTTACTCTATGGAGAGAGTTTATTCTGTGCCAGACTGTTTGCAGACTCTGAAACTCTCATGACAAATACACTATAGAATAATAAAAAGTTTTTACTGAGCACAGTGTACACTCTTGCCCTAAGAGCCACTAGTCACTTAAAATAACCAAGGTCTGAAAGTGATAAAGATCATACTACCTACAGTCTTCATACTGTGCTGACAACTTTACAGATTGCTCATCTTCTGAAGCAAAACAAACCCATGAGCATAAGTTAATACCTGGTGCACACAGTCTTCTATGTTAAGTAGAACTTGCCATTCTGAGACGATTCTGTCTAATAACTCAAGGTTGCTTACAATACTTAGTGTGTAGTACATAGAATCTTTGCCCTTCTGGAAACGTTTTCTGCAGTATCAAAATACATGTGTGGAACATCATGAAAACAAGTCAACTGTCACTTGTACACCGAGTTACTCTTCAATACAAAGATTTTTAACATGTTCAATGCCTCTACACACCTATGATGCATTAGAAGCAGATGCGGTTTGTAAATACTTACAACCCTTAGCCGGACACAGGTTGTAAAAAATTGGTTAATAAAGTAATATGGTGGTTACCCACTCTGGTGTCTTGTGATTGGCAATGACAAACCCTTTTGGCTGCAGATGGACTCCGTAGAGCTGAGACATAAGTGCTAGAGTGGAATGCAATGAAGGCTGGTTTAGAATGTTGAGTTCACATTTACACTTAGAAGAATAAAGAGGTGTAATACTAAGCTCTGTGTGTGACGTAGTCATTGGTGGTTACCCAAGCTGGGGAGGACGCTACAATTGGTGACGAGATAGAAGATGAGTAACCTCAAGATCAACTGTGCTCTGCCAGAGAGTTTGCCATGGTCCAAGTAAACTGCTTGTGCATACCCTGTGTGTCATCGTCAAAGTACGGAATCAACACTTATTGCATGTGAAGACAAAGTACAGCTCCAGCCGCTGTAAAGCAGTTGAAGACAACTAAAGCAGTGCAGAGAATCTACACGTCGTTGGCTGAGAACCTGCTGGTCAGGTCATACATAAAGGTACGGCGCTGCCACGCTTGGTAAAGTTATATGTCATACAGAGTGTTAACGCTGAAGGCAGACAAAACCAAGTTCTCAAATAGCAGTCATTGATAATTGAAAATTGCAAAATAACACTGCGAACAGAAGCGCTGCAAGGCGGAGATCAACCAGGTGTCAGAAAGTGCAAATTGACATTTAGAAAAGAAGAATCAATTGACTTACCTAACCCATTAAAGAGAGTCATCGTACCACTGCACTTGATGAAGTGACTCAAGGAGTCTTCCCCAAGGTTGTGCTTACTGAGCCGACCATACCTGAAGTGGCTCACCACCAAAACTGCTGAGTGGGGCTCAGAACAACTTAACAGGTATTTGAAGAATAAAGAGCCGAGTGTGACTCTGGGAATATGGACATTTTTCAGAAGACAGCTAAGAAGGAAGCCACATTTCCAGTCAGTGTCAAAGACGACCCCAAGGCCAGCACATCACAAGACCTCAGACATTGTTTGCACAAACAAGCTCACAGTGATCATCAAACAGCATCAGAAAGAATGCTACTTCCCGCCTCAGTAATTTCCACTCTGTTCTACCACGCTGCTGCATTCCTGAAACTACCACCACCTTTCAATAATGCCAAAAAGCTAAATATTGGCGATAGATGGCTTGTTTTGATACAGACATTTGATGATTTCCTTGACGCACTTGAAGACACTAATAAAAAGATTATCAAGTATCTCAAAAATCTTGCAGGCAATGCTGTTAAAGATGTCATAAATAAAATGAGGAGAACTGACAAAGAAGTCACATACTGTCAGATTAAAGAAGCTTTGAATATCAAGTTTAATCCAATGCCCAATGTTGAATACGAATGATGTTTACAGTAAAGAATGACAGAACGTTGAATGAATTTAATGATGAAGAAGCTATGCGTCTTAGAGTAATTGATGGATGACTTTTCAGATTCATTCAGACGACTAATGCTGAGAGAAACTCTTATTCTGGAGCAAGTGTTAATGGTTGCCAGAGCTGAATAACTTGCTGATAGACAAGCTGCTGACATGGAGGCCGGAGGTGTACAGAATAAATCAGTCATGAGTGTGAAAAGTAAGCCAAAGCAAAAGTCTGAAGGACACAAAGTGATGTCTACACGTAAAAAGAAGACCTTTTTTAGATGTGGATTTTCTTTTCCACATGAAGGTAAATGTCCCCCCATTGGTCAGATATGTATAGGCTGTGGGAAGGAGAACCATTTCGTGACGGTTTGTGAAGCGAAGGAAAAAGTAAGTGCATCACAGCGCGAAGACAAAATGACCACCAGAATGTTCCAGAAGCGGCGTTCGACGTACACCCACAACGCCAAGCAGCAACATCAGTTAAGACATATTGACACTGATCGAAGTTGACTGTCATCTAAATCATCGTCAAACAGTACTTCTTTATTAGTATCAAATGAAAGTGAAGAGATGATTGACTGTGTTGATGCTTACCTGTGCATGTTAGACTGGCCGCATGTGAAGAAAAATGTCAGTCAAAGAAAAGTCGACATGCCAAAGCACCAAAGTCATTCAAACATTGTCCGAAGAGTACACTGAAAGTAGATGGTTGTTCGATTTCATTATTATTTGATAAACATTAGGCCTGAGGAGAAGTATAAAGAAATGTCTCTATTACAACAACTCATGCCATCAACAACCAAAGTGTATACATGGGCTCCATCAACACACTTAAAAAGTCAAGGTTCATTTGTAGTGACAATGAAACACAAGAAAACGAAGGTGCAAGCACACATCCGTGGGCTTCAAGTTATAGCTTCAAGTGCCTGTCTACTCATTAGATCATAAATGCTCACCTCTTAGGGCCCTTCCGCCCGCATCGGAATGTGCGGGACGTATTCCTTTCCGACCGAGCCATGCTGATGGGCTCGGATCCGACCCAGATTTCCGAATGGCTTACGACGAGCTCGGAGAGCCCGTCCGGCGTCCGGCGTCCGGAAATCCTTCAGTTCTCCCCCAGCGCCTCTTTACGACCGAGGGAGTACGATGGCAGTTTTCCATTGCCTTTTCATGCCGGTGTTTCTGGCACGAAAAGGCAGTCGGAAACTGTCTTTGGGGTCCCCCAGTAGGGCCCCCATGGGTGCGAGGCTGCCGAATGGTGCCCCTCTGTTGATCCCTGCACCCGGTGGCAGGCACCTTTGGGGTGCCGGCCACCGGGTGGAGGGATGAACTGCACATATCCATTTCACAATGTGGGCATGCAATCCGCTCGGAATGCATGCTACCATTGTGAAACATACGAGTGCGACCGAACAGGGTTCGGTCGCATCGTACTTGCAGGGCCGTAACCGATGACAGTAGGTCGGTCGGTCACAGTTCCTGACCGATTTCGGATGGACTCAGGTCCGTCCGATATCTGAATCAGCCCCTTAATAGTAATTCAATTCCCTTCGTTGTTTCATGGTTTAGGAAAGCTTAAGACTATGATAGTAAAGTTTTATACTAAAGAGGACATCTGTCCTGCTGCTCAAAGCCATAGAATAATTGCTTATCATTTACACAGCCGTGGCCGCTGCAGGTAAAAGCGGTAGGGCGGTGGGGACAGGTGAGGAGGGATTTCGAGCAACGATTACGAGGTAAAATTAAATAAATAATTAATTTTCCCTCGTAGTCGTCTCTCGAAATCTCCTCTCACCTGGCCTCACCACTTTTACCTGCAGCAGCTGCGTCTGCATTTACAAGAAGCTGTTGAAAAAGAACTTGAATCATTACTTAAGCATGATATCATTGAGTGTTCTACTGCTCCATTGCCATGGGTTTCTCCCGTAGTAGTAGTGCCCAAAAATAAAAGTGAAGGAGCTGTACACATATGCGTTGTCATGCGTCAGGGAAACAAGGCCATTGAACGAGAACGACATCCAGGTCCACGCATTCCTGACATGATAATGCAAATAAATGGTGCAAAGGTCTTCTCTCGCCTTGATTTGGATAAAGCTTATCATCAGTTGGAACTCGAAGAAAATTGCAGGTACATTACAACCTTTTCTACACATTTTGGTCTGGTCACAGTTACACGAAGAAGAATAAAGATGTGTAATACTAAGCTCCATGTGTAGCATAGTCATTGGCAGGTACTCAGGCTAGGGAGGATGTTACACCTGCCAGTATGTAAACTATAAAACAAATGAGCTCACTCATTGGATTATGTCATCAGTGATGTCATCAATTATGTCATTTGTGATGTCATCTGTGCTATCATAAATGATGTCATAGAATATGTCATGAGTGATGTCATATGTGAGGTTGTAGGCAGTGCATGGAGCTGGCGCAAGTTATAGATAGTGCTGCTAATTATAACTGCTGAATTTCTGTGTTGTTTTTAGTTAAAACCGTTAACGTTGTCACTGAGAAATTCACCTAACTATAACATTACTTTAAACATAGTTGCTTTCGGTGAATTTCTAAGTTTTTTTTAATGAAATCAGATATTTTTATTACACCTTACTATAACGTTTCTTTAATCTTTGTTTTTTTCAATGAATTTCTAGGTTTTTTAAAAGTAAATTAAAAATATTTTAGTAAAATAATGTTTTTTATTGTAACAAATCAGGATGTGGTTTAGAGTTTGCAAACACTTTGTAAAATGTGTATGAATATTAAACAGTTAAATCTTCAATAGAAATTGTGTATTTGCTCAGTTATTGCAACTCTGATATAAAGACATGTCAACAGCAATCTTTTTATGAGGTGCCAATTCTCTCACAATTTGATGGGTGTTTGCAGTGGGGTGTGTAGAGGGAATGGCCTCTCTGCTGAGACCTCTCTCTGTAATGATGTGTGTGCGTAGTAGGGTGTGGAGAGGGACTGACCTCTCCATTCAGATCTCTCTCTCAGATGACAAGTGTGCATAGTAGGGTGTGGGAAGGGACTGCCCTCTCCTTTCAGACCACTTGCTGAGACCTCTTTCTGTAATGATAAATGTGTAGAGTAGGGGGTGGGGAGGGACTGGGCTCTCCTTTAAGACCTCTCTTTCAGATGATGGGGGTGCGTAGTAGGGTGTGGGGATGGACTGCCCTCTACTTTGATACCTCTCTCTCAGATGATGGGTGTGCTTAGCAGGGTATGTGGAGGGACTGGACTCTCTGCTGAGACCTCTTTTTCTAATGATAAGTGTGTGCAGTAGGGTGTGGGGAGGGACTGGGGTCTCCTTTCAGACCTCTCACTCAGATGACAAGTGTGCATAGTAGGGTGTGGGAAGGGACTGCGCTCTCCTTTCAGATCTCTTGCTGAGACCTCTTTCTGTAATGATAAGTGTGTGTAGTAGGGTGTGGGGAGGGACTGGGCTCTCCTTTCAGACCTCTCTTTCAGATGATGGGTGTGTGTTGTAGGGTGTGGGGAGGGACTGTCATCGCCTTTGAGACCTCTCTCTCAGATGATGGGTGTGCGTAGTAGGGTATGTGGAGGGACTGGGCTCTCTGCTGAGAGCTCTCTCTGTAATGATAGGTGTGCATAGTAGGGTATGGGGATGGACTGGGCTTTCTATTAAGACCCTCATCTCAGATGATGGGTGTGCATAGTAGGGTGTTTGGATGATCCTTAATTCTCATCATAACTCTTCTCAAACCAATGAGCATAAATAGCATAGTATCTTAAACATCATCTCTAGTAAGACTCCTTCATACAGTAACAAGTGTTTATAGCAGAGTGTATTCAAACATCACCTACTCCTTTTTATTTTTCACGAGCCCGCTATAGTCTTGTGTCACAGGGGGATGCGGACTGAGGAGCCTGTCGTAAAGGCCAAGACTGTGACCGACAACGTTTCCCCTCTTTCTTTTCTTCAGCAGAATGAGTGGTTCCCTACAGGAGCACAACCACCCGTCGCGAACGAAGAACCCGGCCTCTGTACCTTTAACTGGAAGGGATTCGACGATGGCTCCGCCCCCAACAGTGACGACGAAGAAGGCCGGGCGGATATAGTGAGAGAGGTCCAACCTCCAGGGTGCGCGGACACCGGCGAGAGGAAGGAGGCATATGAGCAGCGGAGCGAGAGAGTGTTTTTGGCAAGCGGAGGAGCGGAAGGCGAGAGAGAGAAGGTCAACATCGGGAGGAGTAAGGACGAGGCGTGGGACTGCCGTCGAGTGACGGAGGAGCGGAGGACGACGGCCGGAGAGGAAGCGGTATCCAAGCTACGAGAGCCAGGAGGCCACCGACCCCGTGAGCCGCCCAGCCACGTTCCCGGAGGAGCGTGGCTCTCCAAGGTACGAGAGCGTCTCTCGGGCTGGGGAGGTAGAAAGAGAGGTACTGACTAAAGGGACAACCGGGCACTAGAAGCTAGCGTGTTGGTGTTAAATCCCATTCACACCTCTTCCCGAGCACCACTTCACACATGGCCTGACTGAACGTGCACCGAGTGTTCCCTCACCCCCTTTCCTGAACAAACCAAGCCTAAATACCAGTTACTCAGGGCTGTTTTTCTCCTTTCTTTGAGCGCTTGAGCCTCTGGGGAAGAAGCGCAACACGACCCCTACAGTGCCGGAGCCCGGAGAGGAAGGACCACGGCGGGAAGGAGAGAACCCAGGGAAAGGACAGCAGAGGCCCCCCTGCCTTATTACAGGCCCACCCCCATTCGTAAAAGACAGCATAGAGCAATAAAACCGTTACAAAAACCACCTTGGTCTCCCGGGTTGTCATATTCCTCACAACTGGTGGAGAATGCAGGCAACTTAACCATCTGTACACCAACGATGGACTCGCTCATACAGCACCTGGTGAAGGGCCAGGATCAACTGAGTTGGGTGGTGGAACAGCAGCTGAGCTCTGCACAGGCCGATAGGGAAACGTTCAAGACCACAGTAGCCGCCCAGTTGGAGGGATTACATGAAACGTTAAGAAAACCGGGGGTCGCGACACCCCATGAAGCCCGCTTGCATACGCCAACGCCTTCTGGGATCTCCCTCCAAAAGTATACGCCTGGGGAGGACCCGGACGCCTTCCTTCTCAATTTTGAGCGGGTGGCCCGGGCGTGCGGTTGGCCACAGGAGAAGTGGCCGTTCTTTTTGGCCCCGTTGCTTACAGGGGAGGCTCAATCCGCATACCAGGTGGCCAATCCGGGAGGGGTAACGGCCTATGTCGATATTAAGAGGGTACTACTTGACCACCTAGGGTTAGATACCGAAGCCTATAGGGTCCGTTTCCGGAAAGAACGAGGAACCCCCGGGGAAAACCCTAAAACATTGTTCTATAGACTCAAGATGGCAGCCGATAAATGGTTGACCCCTGATATCAGTACTAAAGAAGAGATAATGGACAAAGTGTATCTCGAGCAATACTTGGAAGCCCTTCCCTATACCACCCAAAGGTGGCTGCGACAACACCCACGGCTCACTACGGAACAAGCCATGGAAATGGCTGCTACGTTTGCTCGAGCCCAACCAAAAATGCCAGTCTGGGACACAGAGAAAACAAACCGACCCTCGGGGGCCCGATACGAACGGAAGACTCGGCCAGACCCCATAAAGATAACCTCCCCGAGACCAGCCATTCCTACACTCAGGGGCCCACAGTGCTTCGAATGTGGGACCTGGGGCCACATTGCCCAGCTATGCTCTCAGAGGAAAGCGACCGAAGAGCACATGGAGGTCGGCTACGTCCCCAGATCCATCCTATACACCGCTGAACTGGGGAGTGCGTTTCACGTAAGTGTACGGGTGAATGGGAAGACCGTGAGGGCCTTACTAGACTCAGGTTGTCGACAGTCCGTTGTCCAAGCAGAGTACATACGCCCCGATCAGATTCTCCCTGACACCCAGGTGCACGTTAGGTGTGTACATGGGGATGTCAAACCCTACCCAGTCGCCATCATACCCCTTGGGCTACCGGAGGGTTTAACCTGTTCAGTTAAAGTAGGAGTGTTAGAGGCCCTTCCAGAAGACCTTATCCTAGGTACGGATAACCCCAAGTTTTTAGACTTGTTCACAAGGACCCTGGAACAACAGGCTATTGCACGGCGCCAGAGTAACACCCCTGCCTCCCCGCTCTCTACACTGACATCCCCCGAGCCCTGGGTATTGGATCACAGTTTTAGGTTTGCCCAGGCAAACGACGCAACGCTTGGTAATGCATGGGACCAAGCTCACCGAGAACAAGACAGCCCTAATCCAGTGTTCCCCCGTTTTCTTATCAAAGACGGGTTATTATACAGACAGGGTGATAGGGACGACCCCCACCAACTGCTGGTCCCGACTACCTTTCGTGATCAGATTATGTTTTTCTCGCACTCACACTTAACAGCAGGACACATAGGGAGCGAAAAGACTACGCAGAACGTGCTTCGCCACTTCTTCTGGCCAGGGATTTATCAGGATATAAAGAGACATTGCCAGGCCTGTGACGTTTGTCAAAAAAGGAACACTCACCGTCCCACAGCAGTACCTCTACAACCTCTTCCCATAATAGGCACACCTTTTGAACGGGTGGGAATGGACCTCATAGGACCCCTACCAAAGACCCGTAGGGGAAACCAATATGCCCTCGTCATAGTGGACTACGCTACCCGGTTCCCTGAAGCTTATCCGCTGCGGTCCCCTACGTCCCGCCTCATTGCAGACCGCTTCGTGGAACTCTTCTCCCGAGTGGGGTTCCCTAAAGAGATTCTCACGGATCAAGGGACCCCGTTCGTCTCCCGCTGATGAAAGAAGTATGTACCCTTCTCCAACTCCGGCAGATCCGTACGGCGGTCTACCATCCACAAACAGACGGCCTGGTGGAGAGGTATAACGGGACACTAAAAGCTACATTGAGGAAGATGCTGACCGTGAACGGAAAAGAATGGGACCAACTCCTGCCTTTAGCTCTATACGTCATACGGGGACAAAGACAGAGCAGCCTCGGATGCTCCTCGTTCGAGATGCTCTATGGACGTCAACCAAGGACTCTCCTGGAGATGACCAAAGAGGCATGGGAGAAAGAAGAAGGAGAACAAGAAAAGGGGATGCTCGAGTATAAAAAAGCCCTAAAATCCAAAATAGGAAAATTGAGGGACCTGGCCTATTCCAACTTGGAAAAAAACCAGAGGACCCAGAAAACGTACTATGACAGAGGCAAGAAATGGAGACGGTTGGAAATCGGGGACTGGGCTCTGGTACTCCTCCCCTCCTCTACCAAGAAATTCCAAGCCGAATGGAGAGGGCCCTACAAAGTGGTGAAGACCATAGGGAAAACCAGTTATCAGCTCCAACTCAGCACCAGGACACGACAGACCTACCACATTAACCTGCTGAAAAAATGGATTGGACCCCCACCAAGGCCGACACATTTGACTTTATCGATGCCTTCCCCTCCCTCCTCCACACTAGCCGACCTCGTGGTGAATGATGACCTTACGGACACGGAGAAAGGGGACCTGAGAACGACGTTATTACCCTTCGCTGACATTTTTTCAGACCAGCCTGGAAAGACCAACCTAACCGAACATCGCATTGAAACCTTGCCGGGTAGGACCATTAAGCAGCGCCCATACTGCATACCGGCCGCCCGTAGGGCCGCCATTCAAAAGGAGGTAGAATCCATGTTGAAATTAGAGGTAATAAGACCCTCAAGAAGTGAGTGGTCTTCCCCCATCGTCATGGTGCCCAAACCAGATGGGACTACGAGATTCTGCATGGATTTTAGAGCCCTAAACGACATCTCGTCATTCGACGCCTACCCCATTCCTCGTATCGACGAGCTCATTGAGAAATTGGGGACTGCCAAATACATCACCACCTTGGACCTCACCAAAGGCTACTGGCAGGTCCCCTTATGAGAAGAAGATAGAAAGAAGACTGCGTTCGCCACCCCAGAAGGCCTGTACGAGTTCACCGTCCTGCCTTTCGGCCTACATGGAGCACCAGCAACCTTTCAGCGCCTCATGAATCAGGTGTTGCGACAATATCAATCATTCTCCTCGGCATATCTTGACGATATCGTGATTTTCAGCACGGACTGGGAACAACACCTACATCATCTAACTACCATATTGAACGCCCTAAAACAATCCGGGCTACACGTAAACGCAAAAAAATCCCGGGTGGGATATCACAAAGTGAAATACCTGGGTTATGTGTTGGACATGGAATGATAGCGCCCCAAATAGAAAAGGTCCGGGCAATAGCAGAAACCCCCTTTCCCAAAACAAAAAAAGAAATGCGAGGGTGTCTAGGCCTGATAGGATACTACCGTCGTTTCATTCCTCAGTTCTCAGACATAGCCACACCCCTCACAGACACCCTCAAACAAAATATAAAAGCACAGACCTTGCTGACAACCACCCCTGTGATGTGGAAAGCCTTTAATGCCTTGAAAAGAGTGGTCACCACCAGCCCCGTATTGTCATCCCCTGACTTTTCACGTCCATTCATCCTCCACACAGATGCATCAGACTATGGCATTGGGGCAGTCCTATCTCAGGTAGGCCAGGAGGGGTCCGAGCATCCCATTTTATACATTAGCCGAAAGCTTTTCCCTAGAGAGTTGAAATACCCCACGGTGGAGAAAGAATGCTTGGCAATAAAATGGGCTGTGGACAAGCTGAGATATTATCTAGAGGGCCGGACCTTCACCCTATACACTGATCACGCCCCCCTGCAGTGGATGAGTCGCAACATCTCCCTAAATCCAAGGGTGATGCGTTGGTTCCTCTCTCTACAGCCCTTCTCCTTCTCTGTACTGCATAGGAAAGGCGCGGACAACCAAAGTGCGGATTTTCTATCTCGCAACCCTCTCCCCAACCGGGAGAATCCTAGGGGGGAGGTGTGTCACAGGGGGATGCGGACTGAGGAGCCTGTCGTAAAGGCCAAGACTGTGACCGACAACCTTTCCCCTCTTTCTTTTCTTCAGCAGAACGAATGGTTCCCTACAGGAGCACAACCACCCGTCGCGAACGAAGAACCCGGCCTCTGTACCTTTAACTGGAAGGGATTCGACGATGGCTCCGCCCCCAACAGTGACGACGAAGAAGGCCGGGCGGATATAGTGAGATAGGTCCAACCTCCAGGGTGCGCGGACACCGTAGAGAGGAAGGAGGCATATGAGCAGCGGAGCGAGAGAGTGTTTTTGGCACGCGGAGGAGCAGAAGGCGAGAGAGAGAAGGTCAACATCGGGAGGAGTAAGGACGAGGCGTGGGACTGCCGTCGAGCGACGGAGGAGCGGAGGACGACGGCCGGAGAGGAAGTGGTACCCAAGCTACGAGAGCCAGGAGGCCACCGACCCCGTGAGCCGCCCAGCCACGTTCCCGGAGGAGCGTGGCTCTCCAAGGTACGAGAGCGTCTCTCGGGCTGGGGAGGCAGAAAGGGAGGTACTGACTAAAGGGACAACCGGGCACTAGAAGCTGGCGTGTTGGTGTTAAATCCCATTCACACCCCTTCCCGAGCACCACTTCACACATGGCGTGACTGAACGTGCACCGAGTGTTCCCTCACCCCCTTTCCTGAACAAACCAAGCCTAAATACCAGTTACTCAGGGCTGTTTTTCTCCTTTCTTTGAGCGCTTGAGCCTCTGGGGAAGAAGCGCAACACGACCCCTACAGTGCCGGAGCCCGGAGAGGAAGGACCACGGCGGGAAGGAGAGAACCCAGGGAAAGGACAGCAGAGGCCCCCCTGCCTTATTACAGGCCCACCCCCATTCGTAAAAGACAGCATAGAGCAATAAAACCGTTACAAAAACCACCTTGGTCTCCCGGGTTGTCGTATTCCTCACATCTTGCAAGATTGTAACATTTAAAAAAAATAGATTTAACCTTCTAATCATCACAGTACTTATCTCTTACACACGTCCTCTAAAAAACAAGGACCACAATATGCATTCCTACTAATAGAGCGTATTGAAAACTCATCAACTCCTTTTTAATACTCACAATCCCTTGAGAGTCCCACGAGATTGTAAAATTAGTTTAAAAGAATATATATTTATTTTCTTCACAACAGTTATCCCTTAGACACCTTCTCTCTAAATCTAGAGGGGCAGCATGCCTTTATACTACCCCTCATATAGATTTTTGACAAAATTTCCACAAAACCTCAAATGTTTTCACAGTAAACAGAAATGGTGGCCATTTAATTTCTAACATTCCAACAGCCAGCCAATCAGAGCACTCACTTGACAGTGTAAAGGCTCATGGAAAAAATTAAGCTCTCCACCAATCACAGGCCTCCATTTGTTATTTTGCGCTCTCGCAAGCTCAACTGCAAAAATATACATTTCATTTTACCCTTAGTATCTCAAAAACTACTGAACAGATTTACAGCAAATCACAAAAAGCATTATCTGTGAACCAAGATCTAGTTTCCTGAAGAATTTGGTGTAATTTCATTTAGCAGTTTTTGCTTAAACCAGTGTTAAAGAAGTCTATGGAAAATACATGGAGAGTTTATGTTTTGGGATCCCTCTATTTTTCTCTGCCCCCGCTGGATGGGTCACCCCAAAACTTTCCAGGAAGGAGCTGAGGTAGATGAACTTGTTTTATTGAAAGTTTTGTGAAGACTTGTCAAACAGGTCCAAAATAATTAGCAAACCAAAAAACACCATCTATGGAAAAGCAGACCTAGCTATAACTACCTACTCGCTATCTATCTATCTATCTATCTATCTATCTATCTATCTATCTATCTATCTATCTATCTATCTATCTATCTATCTATCTATCTATCTATCTATCTACAAAATAAATATATATATATATTTAAGTTTGTAAAATATATATATTTTTTGTCATTTCAAAGTGTCTATCTCTCTCTCTCTCTCTCTCTCTCTCTCTCTCTATCTCCCTCTCTCTTTCTCTCTCTCTCTCTCTCTATATATATATATATATATATATATATATATATATATAGATATACCACACATTTAATTTGTAATGTATACACATCAAACCATTTCTCATTAACAGCAACAATGCAAAACAAAACCAACAGAACAATTTCACATAAAGGAATTTTTCTGGCTTAGAATGTTAAAATCCAATATCAATGAACCAATGACTTCTGCATATTACCACACCTACCGTTGTAACATATACATGCTGCAAAGCTTTAATACATATCCTAAATTTAGAAATGTAAACACCATGAAATATCAAAATAATTAAAATAGCACTCATATATTGTGGAGTGCAAAATATTACAAGGTCAGCATAGAATATGTTAAAAATGATTACTTTCCCCAAAATATTTAAAACATTTTAAAAAAGTTTGCATATACACACTTTGTGTTCTTTAACTCCGTTTTGTTCTTAAAATTAATATCAGAAAATTATCTGAACCAAAGTCAGTGTTATCTGTTGCTCTGGCGAGCCATATAACTGGCTGAACTGGGACAGGACATCATCTGTTAACATTTCCAGTACATCTGGACTGACGTTTGGGGCCCAGTTGCAAGTAGAATCTGCCATTGTAGCATGCAGAGTTCGGGAAGCAGCAATGTTGGAGGAAGTCTGCACTGTACCAAGGTTAGGAGGAACGTGAGAAATAGTTAGAGATACGTGTACACCACTGTGAGGTACACAAACGTCAATAGATGCCCACACCAATAATTGTATTGACTCTTATCAATGAACGCCGTTGATTAATGGAAATCCCAGTAAACGCACAATGTCCGTCTTGCATGACCGCCATTTTAAGTGAACCAAGTTTAGCTTTCTAGAAATGTTGCCAGATCTGCCTAAAATGGTAGTATATGGTTACAATAACAGCACGTGTTTAATAGATCTGCAATGGATATTTTACAAAAGATATACAGGAGATAATGTTAGATTGGACAATACATACATTGTACATTGTGTAAAAAAAACCTATACTGACATTTAAAAAATATATGTATAATGTTAACAAATGTAAAGTCACAAGTATATATTTTGTGTTAATTTTGCTTAAACATGTTTACTAACCATATAGCTATAAAAATAATAGTAATTTCCATATTTTTTAAGACAAATACTCCAGCCACCACAGATGGCCCCTGGCACGAGAGAAAACGCCAGCCAAGAGTCTTCCATCCTATTTCACCATACAGGAAAGGAATATCATTAAAAGTATATGCTGAACTGTTAAACCATCTTGGATTTAGCACATTAGCTGGAGCCTCAATTTATGTCTCGAAATCAAAATCCCACAGCTACTACGCCACTTATCAGAACTATGGCAGTACTACATTTTGCTGCAACTGGATCATTTCAGTACTTTGCTGCAACTGGATCATTTCAGTACACTGCTGGAGATTGTAATGGAATGTTCCAAGCAACTTTCTCTTGTGTGCTACAGCAGTTCCTTACTGTGATGATGAGCCACAGGAAAAAAGCACTTGTATTCAACTTCCTCAAGATGTGCAAACTCTCAACAATACAAAGGCTAAGTTGTATGCATTGAACAGTATACCACATGTGGTTGGTGCCATTGATGGAACACATATTGCTTTGGTTCCACAACAGAACAGAGAGCAAGTATACCGCAAAAGGAAACATTTCCATTTGATCAATGTGCAGATAGTCTGCATTCCAGATCTTTACATCACAAAGGTATGTGCCCGATTTCCTGTATCCAGCCATGATTTCTTTGTGCAACACAAAAGCAGCATACAACATCAGATGGCACAACTTGGAAATGTGAGAACCTGGTTTGTTCGTAAGTGCTATGTAAAAGGGTATAAATCCATACAATATGTAATGTCTTAACCCTATTATTTAATTAGAATGCTTATATTTTATTTTTTTAAGAAGACTCTGCTTTTCCACAACGAAAATGGTTGTTACCACCTCTGAGAAATCCAACATTGCCAGGGGAAATCCGATTCACTGATGCACATGGTTGAACTAGAAAGCCTGTGGAGCGGGGTTTTGGGCTCTTGAAAGCGAGATTTTGCTGTCTGGATAAGTCTGGTTAAGCATTCCTCTGCTCACCTGATAAGGTGTGTCAAATAACAATTTTATGTTGTATGCTGCACAACATTGCCTTGCGCCGGAACATCCCTTTCATCCCAGATGATGACTACAACATGGATGCCCCGTGTGATGTTGAAGATTTGCACATTTAAAATTACATTGGTTGTCGGGCTTGCTGTGCTCCCAATCACGTATGCGCCCGGGGCGGAGCAAAGCAAGTATAAAGGAAGTCGAGCAGGATGGAAGAGCGCTTTGCGTTCCAAGAGACTCGTGCTGGTCCTTCGCCCTGCCCTCTCTGATGCTTACCTGATTCTTTCCAGGTTTGTCACACCTGGGTCGAAGTTCCCTCATCGGGCCTCTGCTGCGGTGATTTTTGGCTTTTCCTTCTGCATCTCTTTTTCTATCCAGCGCCACGGTGAAGTTTACGTTGCTCCTGTGAAAGCAAAAGAAAAAATAAATTGTTCTAAAGAATCCTCATTTCTAAAGGCGGTAACATTTTGCTTTTAGCTAAATATTGAATTATGTACTTACCTGATGTATGTCTCCATGGTTTATGGAGAGCCTGCTTTTTTGTTGACAATGCTTGAAGACTGTAAGGGCAACATAAATATAAATTAGTCTCCTGACTATTTAAGGGGCTGATTATTCATTTTACCTTAGCCCTGCACATTTTTTCTTTTTTTCTTATTTCCTTTTTCTGTTTATCCTTATCCATTGCAGGAGAATATATATATATATTTTTCCCTTATATTAAATGGATATGAATATATTGGGCTTTAATTGGATTCCAAGCAGCACATCTCTTTAGGTCAGTTATATTAGATACTCCCTTAATTATAGTATCCCACTGTTTTACTCATGAATAGACCTAATGATTCATTCTTCCTCATATAGATACTAGAACTGATTCTGCTGTCGGATACCATATATATCTAAGCGGAAGAGGGACTTTACACAGGTAGTTATTTTTAGTAGGACCACACTAATTGGTTGTAAAGTGTTATCACCAGAATACATACACATGGTAATACCTCTAACTTTATCTCCACTACAGGAACCACATAAAGACCACTCAACGAGACTATCCATACCTGAAACACGTCGGTGACGTGTCTCCTTTTTCTTTCCTTGTTTTGTTTCCCCCTTCCCCCATTTCTACTGTGTTGGCTTTGACATTGTTGGGCTTGCACAGGTAGGTGTGGGAAGCTGGGATCTTGCTCCAGACCTTGCATCTCGGCCCTGCGGAAACAACAGGTGAGAATTTCAGTGTTTAGGAAGAAGGCAATGACCTGAAACTAGATGTAATAGACAATTTTTTCGATTGAGGTATTTTCAAAAAGTACATAATTAAATAGTAGCTGTATAATTTACTAGATTTTACAGTCAATTGTAGAATTGTATTAACCTAGTTGCCTTCTATGATGTTAAATGTAGGTGACTGGACATGGTGATGCAATTGTATTTGTGTAAGTTTGATACACAG
Organism: Triturus cristatus; assembly: GCF_964204655.1. NCBI lineage: Eukaryota > Metazoa > Chordata > Amphibia > Caudata > Salamandridae > Triturus > Triturus cristatus. The sequence goes on from NC_140590.1 coordinate 1,360,937,724, forward strand.
TACAGTGTCATACTTTGTATCTGCAAGATACAATTCCCATAAGTATTAGATGAGAAGGTCAGAAATGTAATTGGGAAATGTGATTTACTGTGATATGAGTATGTCAATTGGAAGTGACTAAAATACAATATTTACTTTCATGTTACTCATTTATGCTATAAGTCACATCACACTGCCATCTTCTTTAGTACTAGGGAATCATTGGTGACTCTTAGATATGGTAGGTAATATAACTTGATATTTAAGATGGAGAAGGTAAACTACTTGTGTCTTGGTGTGGTTCTTTGTATCTTGCTATCATAAAACATTTACAGAGTGATGGATGCATTGCAATATGTGTTTTTATTAATGGCTACATCTAATGTATATGTAAAAAACCCAAATGTATTAGCATGGTGTGCAGCTAAATTATGTCTTCTGGATTATATGTTCTGAGAATTTGAATTATCATGTAAGTGAATGTAGATGTTAACACAATAAAATGTATTTGTTTCTGTTACTTTGTGTGATGTTAATGATCAATATATATACAAATAAAATGTATATTTACAATCAAATAACTGAATGTTTCATTTGTAAATTGGGAATTTGATAATGTAATGGTTGTGGAGGTCAAATGTAATACATATATCGGTTTTTTAAATGTAACGTGGCAAAATATTAAAGGGAAATGTATCATCCATTTTTGGGTTAGTAAATACATAGGCCTACAAAGCTGTGTTTCCGAAATTGTGGGTCGTGACCCACTGTTGGTTCACAAACTGTTTTATGTTGGTCACAAGTCAGAGCAATACATAAAGATATTCTGTGTTTAATTTGTCACATTTCCTGGTGATTCAAAGACAGAAGTCAAATGTCAGGCTGCTTTATTCTTTTAATAAGGGGATTGGTGTTTATTTTTCTTTCCCTGACTCCAAAGTGAGTGGAGTTTTTAAGATGAATTATTTGACAATTTAAGATGTTGGTTTTTGCAATACATAACAGAATGTAACTATCTGTCAATGAACTGTATGCATTCAGCAGTTTGGAAAGCAAAACATAAGCATTTTGTTTTTGTAATTCTTAAGTGTGATGGAAACAGATATTTTGGTGGTTGCTGGGAGAAAGGTGGTTGCTGGGGGAAAGCAAGATGGCTATTGCTTAGAGCTCCGCAGCGGATCCTTTCCCCCGAGTCCCACACGGAGTGGTGTAGGGGAAGCGTGGAGAGTCTTGAGGCACCCGCTTACCTGCTGCAGTATCGAGTGGAGCCTGGCGGCTTCAGGGGGTGTTGGTTTGCGGATTTTGGACGCGGTGCTGCTTGGACGCCCCTCTTGGTGATCGGAGCTCCGAGGATGCTCGCATCAGGTGTACGCTATCCCACCAGCTTGGAATCCGTGGATCTACGCAGCAGCGTTGGGGAGACACAGCGGATCGCAGGAGATAGGGGCAGCACAAGACAAGGTGGCTGCTAGGGCTCTACTGCCAAAGGAATGGGCTGAACTTTTACGCTGCTCTCTTCGCCTGTGGGTTGGATTGGTCGCTGCTGCTGGTGGTGGAGTAGTTGAAAAAGTACGAAGGATATTTGGCAGCAGGTGGTAGGTCACCGCTTGTCAAATGCCTCCTAAATTTACCAGGCTACAGAAGGAGCAGAAAGAGGCAGCAGCGTCTAATGCTGCTCAACATAGGCAAGAGCATTCACCGTCAAATATGGATACTAGTTTGGGTAACCCTCAAGAGAGCCATAACCAGAAAAAAACACAGGACACGGGCATGGTCAAACGGAGACTGCTGCAGGAAAAAAACCAGGCAGCGGGCAAAAAATGTAGCGTTTCAAAAGCTCCGGATGAAACAGGGATGGCTCATGAAGTAAATAATTCTGTTTCCACGTCCACGCCACCACAGCTGGCTATAACCGCATTTTTTAAAGCCAGAGCAGGACTTACAAATGGGGAGGCTGGGGCCGAAGTGGCTAATCTATTATCTAAAGGGGACACTGTCGTCATTGTTGGTCCAGAGAGAACTGCCCAAGGCAATGAGGAGACTTAGGTCTCACAGGAGATACAAGGAATGTTTTTGGTTTATGAAGCTAATCCGGATTTATCCTGTGTGGCTAGGGCCGCAGAGCAATCACTACCACAGGCGACAAATTCGGCTGCCCTGTCCCCCACTAATGAGAGGTCTATCTCTCCACCCGAGGCATCATGTTTACTTTGAGGTCAAGGAATTGACAGGGACATAAATAAGCCACCTCCTACAGAGATTATTTCAGAAGCTATCTCGGATGGGCCGGACAAATTCTTTTCTCTGACAGAAGACTCCCATTCAGGGACTTTGGATTCCAACATGGAATACAGTGACTCTGATCACATTGATACTACCTCGGGGTCAAGCACATTGGAAGCCCCAGACACAGCTCGAAGGCAACATAAAAAATCTCGGAGGACCTCTAAAGGCTCGAAGAGGCCTAAAGAAATATGGAAGAAAAAGAATAGTGGGGCCTCTGTTCTGAAATGGGACTACTCAGACACTGGGATTGCTGCCCCTTTAGGATCAGCTTCAGTTTTTGCGGATCCCTCTCTGACGGAACATCTCGGCTGTCCTGCCCCAAAGGAAAAATCATTGGCGAGTTTTATCTTGGAGACCATTAAGGAGCATCGTACAGAAACCAGAGCCGATGGGAAAAAGACTAGACAAGGCACAAACAAATTGGAGGGAGCTATCCGGAAAGTAGGCCGCACATGTGGAGAAATTTGTGAAAGGCTGGACGCTATGGAAGTCAGAACTGTGGCAGTTGAGAAGGATTTGGAGGTGGTGAAGGAGCAGACAAAGACTCATGAAGCCCAACTATCGGATGTAATGTGGAAATTGGAGGACATAGAGAACCGTCAACGTAGAAATAATCTTACAGTTTTGGGACTCAAGGAAGGCATAGAAGGAGATGACATTCGGGGCTTTATGCTAAGTCTTTTCAGGGAATCCTTTCCGGAGCTTAACGGGTGGGACTGGGAGCGAGAAATTCAGAGGGTTCATAGATTCCCCTTTGCTCGCCAGAAGGTGTCAAATAGAGATACCAGTCAGCCTAGGGTAATTCTGTTATTTTTTGCAACTTTGCACTTAGGCAGTCCATTTTCGAAAAAGCCCGCCCTGAGGCCAGAAGGCAGTTTAAGGATGTCTCTTTTTTTGTACGCATCAACTTCTGTCATATAACCATGGAGCGGAGGTGGCGTTTGCGGCAACTAATAAAACCGTTTCAGGATGCATGGTTTGAGGCGAACCTACTGGCTCCAGCAAGGCTTAAAACGATTGTCAAAGGGGCTGTCAGATTTTTTACTTCCGAAATTCAAGCTAGGGAGTATCTTGATCAGGTTCACGGGGAGAAACGAAAAGAATAAGAATGATTATGAATAGCCCTGGCTTCATGTAGTGTTCCTCCAGGCTTTTTCTCCTTAGTTTGGATATTGTTTTTTTCTTTTTTTTTCTCCGTGTGGGGGGGAGGGGGTGCCGTGGTGCTGTGTGCTTTCTCTATCACTCAGACTTGGGAGATCTGTTAGCTTTCATGGAGTGGGGGGGTCTGGGCTTGGGGGAGGGTGGAGGTGGTTGGTTGTGGGGGGGTTGGCAGTTTTTTTGGTGTCAGAGTTGAGAACAAACTACAGTTGAATGAAGCTATATTTTCTAATTTGAATTTTTGTTTGTATTTTGATGGGTAAAAATGTTGAATCTGCCAGAATAAGTATCCAGGGCTCTTTTGAAAATCTGATAGGCATTGTGTGCTGTTGTGTCCGAAGTCTTTGTTTAATTTGGCTGGGATTCTTCGAAGGGATGTTTTTAATGAATAATGGCTAATATTCGCATTGCCACTATAAATATCTGTGGCCTCAATGATGGGAGTAAAAGAAGAAGGATACAAGAAGACCTTAAAGTTCTACGAGCGGATCTGGTGCTTGTAAAGACTTTAAAATACTCGATACTCTAGGGTTTAAGCTGATTGCGTATACGACTCAGGATGTCGGGACTAAGGGAGTTGCAGTTTTGTCTAGAGATTAAAATATTATCGGTGAGAGAAAGATTGTAGACAAGCATGGAAGGTGGATAGTTATGGAAATCAAGTGTGGGACTGGGGCATTCACTTTATGCTCAGTATATGCTCCCGTCTTAGATGATCCCTCAGTACTGACCAACCTATCCATTGAGCTCCCCTCTTGGCCCTCCCCTATCTAGTATATGGGGATTTAAATGTGAATGGATGCAGGGGGGTAGTCGGGGCAGTAACCACAACTCGCAAGCCTCAAGTCTGCAGGGCACTGAAAGATTTATTAAGAGATGTTGGTCTGATTGACGCATGGTCTAACCTGAGGGGCACTGAGCCGGGATATACAGATTATTCGGCCCCCCACCAGAAATTCGCTAGGTTAGCTTATTTCTTGGTCTCACCCTCTCTTTTGAAGGATGCTCAAATAGAATTATTTCCTAGGGTATTGTCGGACCACAACCCGGTAGTGTATGAATTTTCTCTAGAGTCTCTAACAAGGACACAGAAAAAATTGACTTTTGAGAGAGCACTCCTTTCTGACCAGGAGTCCCTAAACTATATGAGAGGGTGGATCTGCGAATTCTTTAGGTTCAACAAAGATAGCACATCTACAGGAATGGTATGGGATGCCTTCAAGGCATCAGTCAGCGGGGAGACCTTGAGATTTAGCCTTAATAAACAAAAGAAAAGTATTGAACAAATTAAATGTTATTATCAGAAACTAGCTCGTTTGCTGTGAATAATGGTGGGGACTTTTCTATAATCTCAGACTCAATTATGGTGACTAAAGCTGCCTTAAATGATTTTTATGTAGATAAAATGACCGGCAAGTACCTCGCTAAAAAACAACAGTGTTACGAATACAGTGAGACAGTAGGTCGACTAATGGCAGTCAGGTCCAGACAACAGACTGCGGCGGGGTATATAAAACAAATTAGGAATATGCAGGGGGATATATTGTCTGATGCCACCGAGATTAGAGAAGGCTTCAAAGAATATTATGGGGTACTTTATACTGCGGCAGTCCAACCTGCTGAAGATGACATCACTTATGAGTCTGACTTTCCACCTAAGGTGAGGCTATCACAGGAGGAGGCTCTTTTTCTGGGCACTGACATTTTTCAGGAAGAGCTTCAGGGGGCACTGCAAGGCCTTCCTTCTGGTAAGGCCACTGGCATGGACGCTATACCGCTTGAGTTTTATAAAGTTTTCGTCTACAAGGTCGTCCAGGAGATTTTGGATTTGTTTAAAGAAGTTAGGGTGGCCTCATGGGAGACTGCAAATATTGTTATCTTTTTAAAGAAAGGGAAGGATTCTTTGAACAGGGGGTCTTATAGACCAATAACATTGTTAAATAGTGACGTAAAATTATATTCAAAGATTTTTGCATCACGATTAAATAAGGTTATGCAGCAGTTAGTTTCAGTATGGCAGCATGGCTTTATTCATAGTAGGGGGACGGACGACCACATTAGGCGGCTTATTTCACTATTCGATGCAGCAGACGTTTTAAGGAATACCACGGTGGTGGCCTTTTTAGATGCCAGTGCTTAATTTGTAAAATATGAAGTCCAGGTGCTCAAATGTTTGTCAGAGGCCACACCTACTTTCCCCGGCTCCACCCACTTCCTTTATTGGCTCCACCCACATCCAACTGGCACTGCTAAAAGCCAGATGTAATACCCCCATCCAATTCTTGGGGGTGTCCAGGCTGGTGTGTGAAACAATATCTTTAATGCCCCCCACCCTTCTCACTGCCCAATTTGTGTATTATGTGTGTAATCCATGGTTCTCGCAGATGTGCAAACAAAACAGTTTTTTTCTGTGTTTGCACTGGTGACCCTTGAACCAGCAGCACATTGACTCAGCAGCTCAACCTTTAAGGCACCCACACTGAGAGTCAGAACATAGTTCGAACAGAGCTTCAAATGCACCTACACCTGGGTTTCACTCAGAAAAAGGTCACAACAGCACAACATTGGAGAAGATAGGTACCTCGAAAATCAGATTCTACCATACCATAAAATGTGCATTTGTAGCACACATGTTCGCCCTAGAGAAAGCTCAGAAAGATGAAAGTCTGAGAGGACACAGAGAGAACACGAGTTTCAACACAGGCCCCTACAGTGGATGCGCAAGTCCAGGGGGGCACTAGGTCCAGCTATACCTAAACTGACTCTGAGAGAGCTGACTTTATCTTCAATAGTCTTAGAGCCCTGAAGTACCCAGAAAGGAGACACGCAGCGCTCTGTAAAACTCCCAAACAGATCAATAATAAATACCTTGGCCCGCAGACCACCCTGTCCTAACTATTCAGCTGCTGATTGCAGGGGTCCGGGCCCCCTCACAGCATGGATCACCTTTGACTTCAAATAACCCAGTTTAACCAGTTGAGCGTCTTCCTCAAACAACAATTTCTACAGCAGCCTCTCAGCTGGACTGTGCCATTGCAGGGCGGGTGTGCTCTTATCCTGAAACACATTTAGCCCATATTTTTAAGAAGGCTTTAAACATTTTGGCATTTTGCTTTTTCCTCTGTACTTTCCCCTTCTATCAGTTTGTTATTGAAAAACAACCCCACTTCAGCGCCAAAAAGCCCTGACCGGACTTGCTGCTCCAGATACAAGTAGAACTACCGCCCCAGCACCTGCAGTGCAGGTTCATCACGCCTAACAAAAGTAAAATCCCAAAATACATAAATGTTTAAACATAACATCACAAGGAATGATCTGACATGAAATGATGCACCTCAGAGATTGTCAGTAAGTTTAAAAGTCAAGATAACTTGTGTCGATTTCGCTTGACTCAGGACGCGTTTTAATAATATAATTAAAAAAATAACAAGGCATGGAGTTTATATTTGAAGATAACACATAATTGTTTTCAAACTATTACTAGAAAGTAGAAGCAGAAGACAGGATTTGAAACCACCGAGCAGCAACCAGCAAATGACGTCCTCAAAGTGAGGTAAAGCCACAGTTCCAGTAATCCTATGTAGGCAGCGTGACATGCACCCATTTCATGCCTACTTTTGTCAGCCTCATTCCTTTTTAGTAGGTCCATCACCATCATCCTGCACCTCGGAGTCGGACTCGAAGGAGTCGTCACGTAACATTACTACCAAGTTTACACTGCAACCACGATGAAGAAAAAGAAGTGTTGATTACTTACTGTGTGACGGTTACAGTCTTTTCACTAGAGTCCTGCTGCTGCACACTGGTTGCATGAGACGCTGCTTCAAGTAATGGTGCCGTCGTGCTGAACTGACGGTGCATGCGTCATGACTCAAGATTACGCACGCTGTCGCAGCGCAGACGCAGAGTCAGGACAAATCCAGCCCAATCAGTGGCCCGCCCTGCAGCAACACTGACTGAAGGGCAGGCATTGATTTATCAGGTAAGCAAGCACTCTTCACCGGGAAGAGTGACAGAATGTAAGTAAATAAATTATGTTTTTGGGACACGTGCAGTTGTTGTTGATATAATTTGGCAAGCAGTGACACTCCGGTCTAGATCCGGCCCTCAGAAATAAGTGCCGGTGCTAAGCACCAGAAAGCACCGGCACAAATTAAGCACTGCCGAAAAGGCGTTCGACCGTGTGTCATGGAGCTATCTATGGAGGTGTTTGGAAGCCAACGGCCTAGGATCAGGGTTCATTAAGGCTATGCAGGCTTTGTATAATAAACCCACATCTCGGCTACAGATTATGGGAGGTAAGTCAGAGCCTTTTGTGATTGCTAGAGGTACAAGACAGGGGTGTCCATCTTCCCCCTTGTTATTCGCGATACATATGGATCCCTTTCTTAGGCATCTTGAGGCTTCTGTGAATATCTCCCCGCTTGGCCTACATGGTATAGACACAAAATTATTGGCATATGCCGATGACGTGGCCATTATCACCTCTGAGCCGGGGAGTGCAATGATTGAAGTCGAGACACTGGCTGAGCAGTTTGGGTCATTTTCTGGCTATCGACTTAATAGGGCAAAAACTCAGATTTTAGTTAATAGGCATATCTCTGCTGTAGATAGCAGGATTGTGGTAGAGGCAACATATCTGGGTATACGAGTAAGAGCTAAGGTAGAAGATATTATAGAGATCATTCTTACCCCCATAATCGGCAAAATTAAGAACGATATGTGCCGCTGGGACAATCTAAAGCTATCTATAAACGGCAGATGTAATCTGATCAAGATGATGATTCTGCCTAAACTGTTATATATCTTTCGTACGATTCCTTTAGAAATACATAATGCATGGTTTAGGCAGATTGAAAGGGAGGTAGCCAGATTTATATGGTTTTATAAGCGGACACGCAGATTGAATATATTTCTATCTCTTCCGAGGGAAAGGGGCGGTCTTGGGTTACCTAATTTTAAATTATATTACTTAGCAGCATCACTAAAATACTATCGGCTTTTATTCGGTATTACGGAAAATGGGGATACCAACTCCAATTATCTGCCCTCTATATTTGAAAAGTTGACTGGTCCACGCGCTAATGGCTGTTTGTTGAAAATATATGAGCCCAATTATTTCAAAAAGACTCGTTTCAAGACTCTTATAGCAGCATATCGAAACTGGGCGTGGATCAGAAAGAAAATAGGGCTTGGTAGATTTAGTAGATATACCCCATTAATGGACAATAATCAGATACCGGCGACATTGGCAGACGAGTATTTACAGAGGTGGGGGAAAGGAGGGGTTTGTAGGATAGGTGACGTATTGGCTGGGGAACATATTGCTTCTTTTGATATAATTATGGCTAGATTTAATATCAATCGCCAGGATTTTTTTAGGTTCTTACAGATCAGGGATTTCCTTCTCAAGAAAGAGGGTGGGACATTGGGGTTTTCTGTGACTTCACTGCTGGAAGTGCTCACTGGTATATCTGGCCCGTCAATTTCATCAGTGTATAGCATACTGCTGGAGGGGGTAACAGATGATATTGAAAAGCACTCTGTGAAATGGCAGGCCCGGGTGGATGTCACAGACCTGTGTCTTTATAAATCAATAGAAATGGCGAATGCTGTGCTATGCACGGCAAGTTTGCGGGCCCAACATTTTAAGACTCTTTATGATCTATAATCACCCCGGCAAAAATTGTTAAATGGGGTGGTACGGAAGGGGCCCACTGCTTTAGGTGTAATAGGCATGGGGCGGATATGACCCACATTTTTTCCACATGTTCTAATCTAGATATATTAAGAGGCAAGGTCTCTGGTTTTTGGCAATATGTTTTAAAAAGAGAAGTTCCGCTGTCTCCTCAGCTTATGTTATTAGGGGTAACAGCTCAAGATGACTCTAGTAGGGAATTTGTATTTATAGCCATGTCTGTGCTTAGATTATGTATCGCCTCAGCTTGGCTAGATCCTCTATCTCCAACCTTTGGGCAATGGAAAGCTCAGCTTTTACATATTTTTAACTTGGAAAAAGCACTTTACGAACAAAAAGGAAGAGCTAAAGGGCTAAAGATATGGAGCCCGCTCAAAGATTGGGTGGAGGGATTAATCTAGAAGTGCAACCCTCGAATTTAGGATGAATTTAATAATAATTATCGGTGCTTTGAAACCCCCTATCTGTATATGTATATGTGTTTGCCGTTGTCTGTTTTTGCCCTATTTAAAATTTTCATCTCTGTAAATTTATTGGTGCTATGACAATGAAAAGCCAGTTTATGTTTTAAAAAAAAAAAAAGGAAACAGATATTTTAATTAGGATCAAAACAAATCAACACACTTACTAGGTGATGCACATACATATTCACAGAAACCCGATTTCCAAACATTATCATTTGTCACCTATATAGTTTTATCAGTAAAACTGTACGTCTCTACAAATTTAGTGCCCAATTAAATGGAAAATGTGCTGTCCGTAAATAACAATCCTCTACCACACAATGATTTACTTGCATTAAAAAATTGCCCCACCTCATGTCCATTAAATGTAGATAGGTGACATAAGTTTGTTGTTCTAAAAAAATGGTCATGGTTCTAAAAAGTTCGAGAACTACTGCTATAGAGGCACTTATATGGCTTGTTTTACAGTGTTTGATATGTTAAAATTACTTTATCTGATTAGACAAAATTCATTCTTCAACCTGATAATAACAACACAGAAAAAACAGTAAAGGGACTATGAAATGTGTTTATCTATAATTTTAATGAATGAAAACCAATAAATTAAGTTGTTTTGTTTGGCTCTACAAAAGAAAAAAATACAATAACTTAAAATAATCTATTTTCAGACTCAGAATTTACAGTCCATTTCCACAGTATATGTTTTTCTCCCAAGACAAATGTGTGGAAGAAATTGTCCCATAAATGAAAAGTAGTGGCTCACAGGTGGAAGTTAGTGCTTCCGCCTCCTGGTTGTGATCACTGGTCCAGATGGAGAACTACTCCTAAGGGGGACTAATGTATCCACAGTTGCAGACTCCAAAGTGATGACAGGTTTTCTGAGTTTTGCTGGGCCTCCCTTTCTGTAGAGGAGCCTGGTGAGATGATGGCTGTTGATGATGGTCCACAGAAAGGGGTATATGACTCCCTAATAGCCCTACACATGTCTGTAAATACATCCTGCACCACCTCAGAAAGGGAGCACAAGATAGAAATCTGACACTTCTTAAGGTCATTGTGCTCCCTCCTCAAATGATTTTTCTCCTGCAGGAGGTCACTGTTTTTTTAGGGACCCTATGATCTTGCCCATCTAGTCTTCATGTCTGGAGGCTGCACCAGTGATGTTCTGGCCCATAGTTGTGCAAAAACTATGGGTATTAGTAGCCTAACTCAGCTGTGCCAATGGTGGCCTACGCCTTTTCAAACTACCCTGTGACATTTGAACGCTGTGCACCATCACAGTGGGTCCTTGCTCAATAGCAGATGGTGTAGGTTTTGAAAATGCAGGTACCAGGATTGGTATGCAGATCACAGAGGTGCTGATGGATGTTTGTCCACAGCAAGCAGAGACAACTATGGGCGTTTGAGGAGGACCCTGCACTAAATTACTTGCTGTAGCATTTAGAGGCTGGTTGAGGCTCAATCCTTGCAGCCTGACCAGAGAAACCTGATGGACCAGGCAGCTCCTCGTCATGATCCAGACCAGCAGGAAATGGAGTAGGAGTGGTGGTTGGGATGTTTGCAGATGGTTGCTGGACCTCACCTCTGGCTGACTGTCCTACAATGTTAAAGACAACAATAATTAATAAAACATCTTTATAATAAATCATTATAGACTAATGATCTTTGGTTTAGAATGCTTTCTCCTCAGGGTAACCTAATATTCTTAGTGATAATCAAATTCTCTTTTATGTGTTAAATATTATTTGTTGGCTTAAAGAAAGACATCTTTACTGTGACTGAAATGATGTCTTCCATCACAAACATTACATACATAAAATAGAGTAAGATGCAAAGGATTGATTTGCCTTGACACATGTAAGACATTAACCACAATGTCCAGGATTTGTTAATGAGAGTAGCTTGTTTTCCTAATTTAATGTGCCCTCATTAATGTTCAACACAAAATAAGATGGAGTTTCCCTAACATATAATACCTTAATTTCTAACAATATTTTTTACACCTATTTAGAATCAATATGTTTATTAAATACCGTTTTGTATGGTTAACATACTTTAAGATGTCAGATGTATGTGGAGTGACCGTACTACACACACCCATTGATTAAAAATATTTTTCATGAGTAGTAGTACTTATGGAACAAACCAACTGATTTTATTAACTATTTATTTTGAATGTGAATTTAAGTCACATAAGAGGGGTACCATCATTGATGTATGGGCACAGAAGTAAGTACGTATATTTGAACATAACAGTGCGGTGCTTCACCTTGTTAACAGTGAATCAACATTTGCACTTCTCATTACAATATTGGCATGGGACAGTACATCATAATGGCTTAGTATGTTTATGACGCAAACCATGACTTGGAAAGCCTAGAGACAACATGACAATGCAGTAGTAAGTTTATTAACATTTGCATAAATAAACATGACCTACAAGGATGCATTATGGGAGATGTAGTCATTGACCCCTAAGAATGTTTCAAAAGATGTGGCCCATAACTAGTATTCACTAATGATATAAAAGGAGCTGTCTGTGAAAGTATAATTAATATTAGTATATGTAAGGACAAAAACCATCTCTTGTGTTTTGCCACACTCATACTAAGAAACAGACAGCAGAAGCTAGATTATCAATACGGGCCTGCATCTCTGCAGCGTTCCGTGGTGATTTTGGGCGAAAGTGAACCTCTCACCGAGTTCAGCACGGATGCGGTTTAAATAATAAAACAGCAGGCTAATCAAACTGTGTCAAAGGTGTAGGACGGTGGTTTAATTAGACTGAATCTGAAGAGTCATCTCTTTGGGAGCACAGAAACTATAACAATGCCTCATGTTCTGAATTTGTGTGACCCTGGAACTAACATGCAGGCTACTGGGCGTCAATACCTATCTAAAAGAATTGTGTGTTGGCAATTCTTGCAATAGAAAAACATGTACAAAGCACCATTATAAAATGAGACTAAGTTAACATGAAAACTAAAATGGAAGCTAAATGCAAACTGCATAATACCCGAACAGCCAAGCCATGTCCTCCCGAAAAGGATCACAAGCAACCCAGGACCGGTTATGGGCTCATCAGCCAAGTACATCTTGGTGCCAGTGATACGGTGAGCACAGGACCCACGTCTTGGCATACCCATGCCACTTTGGGAACACTGAAACACACAAAAGGTAATGGGAGGCTGCTTGCAATAAGTTTAACCACTGGCAATAGCTCAGGGTAGCACTCCAACCAATCGTTCTTTTGCTCACCATACGATTTATATCTTGGTGTTTTGTCCATACGTTCTCAGAGGTTTCAATCCGTTCATCATGCTGGCAGAGGTTCTTCCTCCCAATTTATATATTTAATGGTAGAACTTACCTCAACCGTGATGGAATTTTATCCGTCCGACCCGGGTTATCCCCCGTCAGCGGTCTATATTTGTCTTGTGTCAGATAATTAATCTTTTGCATTAGATTGGCGATTTACCGACAGCCAGATTTATATGTGTCCATAATATTGGCAGCCTTGCTGGGGTGTACTGAGTAATTACGTTGCAGATGTGTTTTACTTTGCAGTATCTATCCATCTTAAAAAAGATGGATGCGTACATCTCACACCTGAGATGAATATGCAAAGTAGTCACTCCTGCACACTACACTATACAAAATACCCCTTTCAAAACTACGATCCTTTGTCTTTCTCGTTTTCAAGCTACTAGATATAAGGGTAATTTTGCCCTTGTCCTACTCCATTTACAATATATGTATACCTTAGTTTCTCGTGTTCATTGTTTTAATCACATTGGCTAGAAGAAGGAAACCAAGATTTTCAGACACAGAACTAACTGTCATTGTTGATGAGATTATTAGGATATAGCCACAGTTGTATGGCGCCCTTGTTCAGAATACCGCTATTACCCAGAAAAGGCAAATGTGGTATAGAATTGTCACAATAGTGAATGCTGTGGCTAACAACAGGTTTTCACATGAGGAAATTATAAAGTGCTTGAATGATCTGCAGGGGAGAGTGTGCTCCCTGGCATCAAAAACCCACCTAAAGGCCCAGCTGACAGGTGGTGGTTCTCCCAGGCCCGTGAACCTCTTGCCCTGGAATAAGAAGGTATATGGAATCCTCCACACCGAAGGGTTTGCAGGAATATCCGGTGCAGTGGAAACTGGTAAGTGAAATCACTGTATGTCATCCTCCAACTTTCACATTCTCAGATTTCTTCTTCTCTATATATAGATGTTCCTTTTCATTATTTTTACAAATGGTTTGTTTGACCTTAAGAAAGTTTACATTTTCATTTTAAGTTTCAAATGTAACTTTATGATCAATCAAGGTTGTAATTTTATATGTCATCGCTCCATGCTCTTTAAATAATCTGTACAGCCATGCATCTATTCTCATTTATATGTTTTCTACTTTGCTAACAAGTAGCCATATGTGGTTATTCAGCATCTTCTCCCTGACCTTCATCCTGAGCAGGAAGATAGCTGTACCCAGAGGTGCATCTGTGGATACACTGATCCTGGCTTCCTGATATACACTATCAAGGTATCAGGTTAAGGTCATTCCAACAGACTGCACAGATTGGTACTCCTAATATGCTTTCTTTAGCATAGAGGCCAGCAATAGATAGGAGTAACATTAGTAACACTAGAAGCATAAGTAACGTTATGAACAATTACAATGATTGAATTGTTTGTATTGGTTTACTATTCAAATAATGCTTACTGCAATAATATATCTCACCTTTCTTACAATCACAGTTCCTGTTTTATTTGCAAAGATTAGAACTTTTCAATAAATGTTTGGAAAATGCAAGACTGTATTTTTTCTTTGTAAAACTTTAGGCATGCATGAGTGACAAACAAAAGGGTTACATCTGTTTCCACCATTTTCTTGGGAATCTGAGAGTCATGTTCTAGGTTACTGACAACATTCATAACTCTGGAGGTTTAGGAGTTTGGAAGCGGTGCTGTGGGCTAGCGAGATAGGACAGCATTTACTGATTAAATAAGAAGACCCAGGGCCCGATTCCCAGAACTAACTTAAGACAAAATCCTAAACTTACTACCATTTTGGTATTCACAGTAGGCACTTACTCATTTCGGTATTGACAGAAGTTAGGAGTCCTAACTTTAGGACTCCTAAATGCCTTCTGTGAATACCGAAAGTCTTAAAATTAGGATTTTTCTCAGTTTAGTAGTAGTATAGTTAGGACTCCTAACTTTAGGGCTCCTTAATGCCTTCTGTGAATACCGAAAGTCTTAAAATTAGGATTTTTCTCAATTTAGTAGTCCTAAGTTTAGGACTCCTAACTTTAGGACTCCTAAATGCCTTCTGTGAATACCGAAAGTCTTAAAATTAGGATTTTTCTCAGTTTAGTAGTAGTATCGTTAGGACTCCTAACTTTAGGACTCCTAAATGCCTTCTGTGAATACCGAAAGTCTTAAAATTAGGATTTTTCCCAATTTAGTAGTCCTAAATTTAGGACTCCTAACTTTAGGACTCCTAAATGCCTTCTGTGAATACCGAAAGTCTTAAAATTAGGATTTTTCTCAGTTTAGTAGTAGTATAGTTAGGACTCCTAACTTTAGGACTCCTAAATGCCTTCTGTGAATAGAAAAAGGCTTAAAATTAGGATATTTCTCAATTTAGTAGTCCTAAGTTTAGGACTCCTAAATGCCTTCTGTGAATACCGAAAGCCTTAAAATTAGGATTTTTCTCAGTTTAGTAGTTGTAAAGTTAGGAGTCCTAACCTTAGGACTCCTAAACTGAGAAAAATCCTAATTTTAAGGCTTTCGGTATTCACAGAAGGCATTTAGGAGTCCTAAACTTAGGACTACTAAATTTAGGACTACTAAATTGAGAAAAATCCTAATTTTAAGACTTTCGGTATTCACAGAAGGCATTTAGGAGTCCTAAAGTTAGGAGTCCTAACTATACTACTACTAAACTGAGAAAAATCCTAATTTTAAGACTTTCGGTATTCACAGAAGGCATTTAGGAGTCCTAAAGTTAGGACTCCTAACTTCTGTGAATACCGAATTGAGTAAGTGCCTTCTGTGAATACCAAAATGAGTAAGTGCCTTCTGTGAATACCAAAATGGTAGTAAGTTTAGGATTTTGTCTTAAGTTAGTTCTGTGAATTGGGCCCCCAGTCTCTGTATTATGAAGTCATTTTGCTCTAAATACACAGTCCTATTAGATTAGTAGTAACCGTATAACAGGGGCTGGACTGTTCCCATGAGGAGCAGGGTCAAGACGGATTTGCTTAAAGCTGTGTCCAAACTGAGGTGGCATGGTGAGCAAAAGAACAATGGGTTGGAGTGCTACCCAAGCTATTGCCAGTGGTTAGACTTATTACAAGCAACCTCCCATCACCTTTTGTATGTTTCAAGTACGCCCTAGGGAATGGGCGTGGGTATTCTCAGATGTGAGTCCCGTGCTCACTCTGTCACTGAAACTACGCTGTACCCCGCTTAACTGGGGCAAAATCGGTCTTGGGTTGCTTGTGTTCCAGTTCAGGGAGGACCTGGCTTGGCAGTGCGGGCTAGACTGTTCCCATGAGGACCAGGGTAAAGACTGATTTGCATATGGCTGGGTCCAACCTGATGTGGCATGGTGAGCAAAAGACCAATGGGGTGAAACCCTACCCAAGCTATTTTTTTGCAGTTTTATATAGCGCAAACTCGACCAGAAAAGTATTGAAGTGCTTTACATGATCACCAGTTACAGTACACAAGGACACTTTCATTTTTTGTAGGCACGGGCAAAGTAAATAATTTGCCAAGAATCATATTGCAATGGTGAGACTTATTGCAAGCACCTTCCCATCACCATTTGTGTGTTTTAAGATATTATTTGGACCCTTAGCGTTTTGGAACAAACACCCTGACACTTGGATAATATGAGACTGGTAATGTTTAGTGTTAGGAATAATTAAATACGAGCATGATTTGATAATAGTTTTTCCAAACACACACCCTTCCAGTATGGCGCTCTGTTTCAAGGTATGCATTTTTTTTATAAGTTGTTTGAACATACACTCTTATAACATGGCGCTTTATTTTGGTTTATGCTGGTATTTAGATGCTGTTTGATGGTTTAGGACATACATGTTCACTCAATATAGTGCCCTACGTGTTCACGCATACACCCTTCTAACATAGCACCCATATTTTTATGATTTAGCAGTTTGGAATATACAACTTGCCTCTTTGACAGTATGGAATTTGTAACTTTTAGTGTTGGAGTGAAATCTGAGAAAGAAAAATCCAAGACATGATTGGCAAAGTAACATAGGTTTAATCTAATACTGCTGGGGAGATCAGTCACCTCCGTGGAACTGAAACCTCATGCCCGAAGTACTGCTCGCAGGCAATGATATTTCTACAGACAAACCACAAGATGTTTGTTTCGAAACCTATTGACGTTTTAGCAGTTTCAATGCATGACAGGCAGAAAGCCCCAATGTGGGTTTCAGTTCTCGGAATAAAAGCGAAGCAAGAATATGTTTATGTGATCGCATAGCGTGTGGTTATATTGCGCTAAATGCTAATTGGGCCAAGCTATGTGACCTTTATGTGTGGTTTCTGCAGCTAATTGTGCCAAGTATGTGACCTTTATGTGTGGTTTCTGCAGCAGCATTCATATGTTCTAGGGCAGGATGACACACCTGGCATCTCATCCTGTGTACATGTTCAAGCAGGGGTGTGAGAAACCACAGCGCTTAAAGGGGAAGCGAGCCCATATGTGATTAGTGCATCTCAGATAGTTCCCTTAGCGATTGATGATTGTGGTGACCTATTTCGTGCAGTAGCTCATCTGAACTCACCACAAGATGTTCTGTCAGGTTTCCTGAAACTGAAGTGTGATGTGACGTGTCTGTTCTAGTATTAACCACTGTCTTTCAGCACGTATCTGTATCCATGTATGGGTCTGTCGCTGCTTGCATAGGTTTGATGCTATTGATGGAGCAGTTGGCATTCGGGCCTACTAGGCCGCAGTACCCAAGATGGCGTTCTCTGAAGCAGATGCCACCATGTGAGCGCGATGATTTCTGCGCATGTCCGGATGGCTCTGGAGATCACCAAATGACCTGAACTCTTGACATCGTGTTCCCTGTCAAGGATAGGGACTTGTTCGCCTGCCAATAGATGACTATGTGGGAACAGCGGAAAGGACAATAAAGAACCAGTGTAATATGACTTTTTCACCTTGGGAAGTGTTACATTCGCTGCTCTCGCCTGGGAGCCAGAACGAAAGTTAATAATTTGTGCCTTCCTATGCCAAGTCATCATGAAGAACCAGTTTTGCCCTGGGAAACTTTAATAACCTACAGATAACCCAGAACTGTCCAAGCAGAACATTTTCTCTGCCCCTAAATGTCGCCATGTTTTATATGAAGTAAGGGGGAAAAGGGTATAAAAATGGCCCCTCATCTGTCATTGGGTTAATGTTCTTTGGGTTTTGTTCCCGCTCATTTGTGGCGTTGGTTTGGATTGGGCTTGTTGGTGTTTGGGAGAAGAGATTTGCGGTGTATTATATAATTTGCCTGATGGTTTGATCCCTCGGTGTGGGTCAGACAGCCTGTCCTGGGAGTTGTACCTGAGAATGCGGATAACTCTCTTCTTGATCAAAAGCCATCTTCGTTTGCAAATTGATAATTAAGTAACTGCGATTTCCTAAACTCATGTCTATTTACTAGATGTTTGATTTCTCTTTAAATAAAACTAAATTTATATTATGAGCTGTAGTAAATAAATGCAAACGTAAAGAAATGTATTATTATTAGATAAACAAAAATTGAAATAATAAGAAATTATTTAGTGGTTCTTTAATTAATTACAGGAAATACCAAATGTGTCTAGGCTTTAATTGTGATTTAGCTGGTTCTAATTCACCATCCACCAGTCCAACTAATTGGTCCATCGACCAAGTGGTGGAGTGCCTTGATGTTAAGGTCAGGATTCTGAATATGTATATGTATAATGTGTATATAATGTAAAGCAAATGAATCCTGATAGGTAAAAAAGGTACCCACATGTCCAGCGCTTTTCTTCTGTTTACAGATTCGAGTGAGATTTATTGAATAGCGAGTGTGTGTTGGTGTTATGGGCCCCACCAATGAATGAGTGTATGAATGAGTTGTTGTGATTAAGAATCTGTGACATAGGGAGAATATGTAAATCTTGTCCACGGTGCTGCATCAGATTTCTTGGTAGCGGATTGATGGTTATTATTGTATAGGTTTGGTGATTATTGATTTATGTTTAACACTTTATGTCGAGTATTGTTTATGTTAAGTGTAACGGCAACCAAATTGTAGAGGAGCCGAAACTCATGCTACCTGAAGTATTCCCCTCCAACGATATGCGCAGGCTCAAGTGGAGTGTGGTCAAGACCAATAACAAGGTCACTGATAGTATTGATAAACAGCTGGCCAAAACTATAATGGAGTTTGAGAGTCTTATGGCTACTGCCCCAGGCAATGCACTAACCACTGGACTCCACGAAACTTTCTTCGAGGGAATACGCCGGCATTTTTTGAAACCTGTCAGGAAAGATAGGAGGGCCCCACCAAAGCTACTAAGATGGCATGATAGAGATTGCAGGAGAGCTAGAGCTGATCTTGCTGCAGCCCTTTCCAGTGGTTGTAGTGATCTTGTACGTAAAGCTAGACAACTATACAAAAAATGTATAGGCCTGGCCAAAAAGAAATGGGACGAGCTCTATTGGTCTGATCTGAAGGGTGCTAGTCAAGCCAGGGATACTAGGCTATTTTGGAACATTATCAAGTGGGACCGAGGAGGGTTACCTGACAGACCCTCAAACCATGTCTCACAAGAAGAATGGGTAAAATATTTCAAACCCCAATATGCATGTGATCTCCAGTCTAATCCCTCCTGTGAGATAACCCATGTCTTCTATCACCATGGTCCGTTTAATATTGAAGACTCCCTATTGGCTCTGGGTTCCGTAGCATGCGGACGAGCTCCGGGACTAGACGGGGTCCCGTCTGATCTTTTCCTCCATAACAAAAATTGCTGGAGCAAGTATATCACTTTACTGGCAAATGCCGTGGCTGAAGGTGCCCCAGTCCCAAAATCTTGGGGGGGGCTGTTATAATCCCAGTGTTTAAGAAGGGTGACAGGACGTTGCCTGGTAACTATAGACCAATCAGCCTGATTGATACAATCCAGAAGGTTATAGGGAGGATGGTCTTGAATCAGTTACTAGTGTGGATTGAAGATAACATGATCCTGTCCCCTTTCCAAGCTGGTTTTCTCAAATCAACCAGCACAGTGGACCAGGTCTTTCGTTTTGTGCAACTCCACTGGAAAGTGGTTACTTTGGGGAAAGGCAGTCTCTAAGTAGCCTTTGTGGACTTAAGAGCTGCCTTCGATCTCGTGCCTCGTCTGCGGCTGTGGGCAGTGCTAGAAAAACTAGGGCTCCCCGCAGAAATCTTGACCTTGATAATGAGGTTACACGAGTCTAACTTTCCTAAAATCCAGTGGGGGGGCTTAGGTGACGTTACCCCTGAGTTCCCGGTAGAACGCGGTGTGCGGCAAGGCTGCACCATGGCCCCCACGCTCTTTTCGCTATATATCAACGGGATAGTTAAATCCATGCTTAGCGTCCCTACAGATGCCCCAAAGCTTGCCGGAGTCATCACTCCGATACTGATGTTTGCGGACGACACGCTCATCGTATCAAAAACTCCGAGTGGCTTGCAAAGAGCTTTACTAGTCTTTGAAGATTTTTGTCTTGGCCATGGCTTGGAGGTAAACGTGACCAAGACGAAACTAATGGTTTTTAACCCACATCCGAGCTTTAGAGGGAGAAAGTTTTTTATGGCTGGGCATCCGTTAGAAATGGTTACCAATTTCGTTTATTTAGGTATACACATAACTAGCAACAATAAATGGGATAAGATATAGAGATGGCTGCCCTGAAACACAGGCAAATATCAGGAGCCTTAACTAGGGAGCATAAAAAATCTTTTACTAAGCCCATAAAACCGGCGCTCCAAGTCTATGAGGCTAAGGCCCTAAGTTCAGTTTTGTACGGGGTAGAATTATGGGGGTTTGATCGGCTGGTTGCTTTAACTAAAGCCAAAAATACATTCCTCCGTAGCATAACAGGTCTCCCTCAGAGTACCCCTATGGTTCCTCTAAGATATGAGTTAGGTAGGAAGGCCATCGCGGACATAGCTAGACTTCGCCCGGTTTTATACTGGCGAAGACTCTGGACTACTCCGGAGCTCTCCCTGTATGCTAAAGGGCTTATGGATGTTATAGAATTAGACGTCTTTCATAGGATTGAATGGCTGAGACAGCTCCGTCAGACCCTGATAGCCTTGGGTATGGAGGGGCTGTGGAGTGACCCAGCGGCTGCACAGTTTCCTTCAAAGAGAATCATCCAAATGACTTACTGGGAACGAGTTGACCATCAAGTTTGGAACAGAGCAAATTCCACTGGGATGACTGGTCGCTATCTAGAGGTAAAGACCACTCCTGCTCTAGAACAGTACTGGGACCTGATTACAAAACCCGGAGACAGGAAGCTCTATTTCCAGCTCAGAGCTGGTTCCTTACCACTCAAGTCTCTTACAGGTAGATGGTCTAGTTCGCGTGAAGAAATGTGCCCCGCTTGTGGGTTACAAGCAGAATCCATTGCCCATTTCTTGTTTGTCTGCCCAGCATTAGTCATCCCAAGGAGAGTGTGGTTGTCTCCTATGTGTAGAACTTTAGGTATTAGGAGATGTGCTGTTGCTTTAAGAATCATATGCACTAGCACTTTACCAATTATTTCTATATCAATAGACAAATTCTTGGGTTGGGCATGGACCTTAGGGGCTAAAGCCTCTGGTAAACACTCGAAGCATCCCTACTAACTTGTCTAATTGACATAACATGGCGTGTACTTAATTATTGACTCTCTCTAATTTTGTTGTTGATATGGGTGTTTTAACTACGCTATTTTAATCTCGTTGTCATCTTGAACTGTTTAATGTCTTCTTATTATCTTTTAAGTATTTATTGATGAATTACAAATGATTTTATTGGATTTTACATGTCATGTTTGTTATATGTTTGTGTCTTTCATGATTTTTAAATCGAATAAAGACTGATGATGATGATGATGTTAAGTGTAGTCGGAAATCTGAAGCTTCCGGGAAGTAGGGAGTAGATTTATGTGGCAAGAGCAGTCACATGGAATTGAACATTGTCTGTTTCCAGAATTGTAATAACACAGAATTGTGTTATGTTAGGGAAATCTCTGTATGAATGTGTGTGAGTGGTATAGTAATAGGTTCCCTTGTGAAACTCTGGCCTTACTTCTCAGGAGCATTGTAGTCTCCACATGTGTCTTATCCCCAGAGAAACAGGTTTGCCTTTTGCTTGATAGAAGGGTAAGGTAGAGGGAAGTGCTGCTTTATCGGCGTAACGGAAAATTCTGTGGTGGGGTAGAGGTAAGCGCTGCCTGCTGGAAAGACAGAATTCTTGTGTAAATGAACAAAGCTTTCTTTTTGGTTTAGTGAAACAGGCAATGGAGATGTTTTATTTTGTTACTAACAGATTTTGATTAAAAGAAAACGTAAGAAAAAATTGCCGATAAAACTTTGTAAAGGGGGGGTCAGAAAGAGCAGGAGTAGTGAGAGAGGCTGACGTCAGAAAGACTGCGCTGGGATTGGTCAGCTGCAGATAGACAAAGTGTTCACTGATTGGTGCGTTAGTGTGAGACGTGCTGGGAGTGGAGAATTACCAGAGTGACGTAGACGCACAGGATTGGTGCGTTAGTGTGAGTCGCGCTGGGATTGGAGAATTTCAAGAGTGACGTAGATGCTCCGGAATGGTGCGTTAGTGTGAGTCACGCTAGGATTGGTCAGAATACGGAGAAGCCGTGAAGAAGTGATTTGCAAAGCTTAGTTGATTAAGAACTTTTGAAAATAAAAATGATGTACTACGATCCACCTGAGAAAGAGAAAAAATCATGGTTTGGAAAAATCAAAGACCTATTTAAAAAGGATAAGCCGATTGTAACTAGGGAAGGGCAGATACTTACTCCACCGAAAACGCCTGCATCTTTTATGGTGGCGAAATATGGTTATCATACTTGTATTTGGCTGGAGAATTGGGCAAAGTATACCAAAGATGATGGAGTATTAGCGTTTCTGGAAAATGGTTCATTTAGTTTGGCAGTACTACGAAATTTAAGAGATAGAATGATGAGGTTAGAACCGAAACCCAGACCTACCCAATTTGAGGCTTTGACTGAATGGGAAGAAGAGATGTATGAAAGGGAAAGGCATCGGAGTGGGAGAAGGTATAATTATATATTTGGTAGACATTGTGGTCAAGAAAGTCATGATGACAGAATGAGAAGATGGCAAAATGCGAGCATGACTGATGGTATGTTTCCTCTAAGAAATGCTGGAGAGATGAGTGGCAGAAAATGCACAGAAAAGAGAAATAACACAGGGACAGAAGGTTACAGATATGGAGTGAGTGAATCGGAGGATGAAGTGCTGGAGGACATGTTTTATAAAAAAAAAAACCTCCATATCAACAGGATTCTGCGTTGGTGACGCCAAGTGCACCGGCAAAGGAGACTGTAAAGAATACATTTTTGAACAAATGCCACCTAATTTTGGGAAAAATAATCCATTTAAAGATTCAAAAATGTCACAGACCGTAAAAACTGAAAACGAAAAATCTGCAGAGTTAGCTAGAACTACACTGGAATTAACGGAAAAGATTAGAGAATTAACTAAGAATATGGAAGCAGTGACTGTGCCTGTAACTATAGGGCCAGTGATATCTGCTTTTGATAAACAAAAAGATAGTGAGCATTGTTTAACAGTCCCATATAATTGCGGTGTGCAAAAGGAGAAAGAAAGGAGTAGTTCAGGAGAAAATGAATGGAAGGTTACTGCAGGTATATCGGGATTAAATACCCCTAAAAATGTAACTGTAAATCAAAGTCCAGCGAGTAAGACACCTATGGCAACAGAATCAGCAACAGAAACCCCAGAGAGAATGACAGATAAAATGAGAATAGAGACAACCCCTGTAGGACCAACATCTGAAGAATTAAGTGATTGGTTGAGAAGTTTACAGAAAACAGATGCAGAACCACAACCTTTAGATGTGGCAAAATTAAAAGTGACTTTAGAAGAGTTAATTGTAGGAACAATTCCAACTGAAAAATTAAAAGCATACCAAGATGAGGAGTTAATGTTTTTGTGTAAAAGCATAACCTGGAGATCAAGCACTTTGCTTGAAAAATTAGAAGAAACAGAGAGTGAAATGGGAATAGATTTTGAAAAAATAAGGTCATTACAGAAGCCATACAGGGTAGATTTTTCTGAAAAGGACATTGAAAACTTGAATACTGCAGGGAGATTGACCCAAATTAAAGAATTAATTGCATTGTTAAGAAAATGGGGTGATGTGGATCGATAGAAAAGTAGATGGTTTAGAAGGAGAGAGGAAACTACAGACAAGGCCTCTCTGGCTTTCCCAGTGAGAGAAAAAGAGCCAGTGGTAACAGAATGTCCCATGAGAGAAATTCCTGGAGGAGGATATGTACATGTTCCATGGACTAGACAGGATATTTTGTCATTTACAAATGATTTTCCAACGTTAACAGAAAAACCAGTTGAATGGTACCGACAGGTAGAAAGGTTTGTCAAACTTTCAAAGGTGTTGTGGATAGATCTGAATGGTCTTTTTGATATAATTGTGCCTGCAGATTTATGGGCAGAATGTAAGATTACAATGGCTTGGCCAACACAAGAGTATCCTAGGGATCCTAAGACGGGAGCCCCTGATCCAGAAGTAATGAAAAAATATGATCAGGTAATTACTTTTTTGAAAAATAAAGTACCTCCAAAAGAAACTGACTGGGTAAAGATTGACAGAACTCACCAGGAGGCTAAGGAATCTGTGCATGCATATTACAGAAGGTTATTGTTGGCTTTTAAACAGTACAGTGGCGACGAGAAATTAAGTGAAAAGGATTTGAGTCATTTTGTGTACAGATTTGTTTATGGTTTAAGGCCTGAAGTTAGTGAAATGATTAAACAGCATACAGTAGATTGGCAAAACAAAAAGATAGACAAAGTGTTACGACATGCAAAATATTTTAGTGATGAAATTGAAGCCAAACAGCGTAAGTTAAAAGAAAAGGCAATGTGAGCACAGGTTTAGGTAGCAGAGCGACAATAAGCCCAGTTAATCAAACAAGCTCATGGATTAGGGCAAGCAAAACAAAAGCCTAATATTGGAAAAGGAAGAGGACAGATTAGCATAGATGAAACTAAAAAGAAATGGCCATGTCATAATTGCGGAAAATTAGGGCATTGGAAATCCGAGTGTAAATTGCCACCGAAAGCTAATGGTGATAATTCATCATTAAATCCATAGGTGCAGAATGAGGTGAGTTGCCAACCGCCGCGACAGCAGCAGGTTGTTACCCAACAGTGTCAGGTGCCAAAGCCACCTTTTCCACAGAACGTAAATCCTCAAAGATACAGTAATGAGACAGGATTCTAGAACAAAGAAAAGGTAACAAAGCTACCGCGCGCTGGTGCCATTTCGCAGTATTGGCTGCAACGCGATGAGAGTGAGTCAGAAGAGAGTTATTGACGGTGCCTAGGAGAGGAAGAAGATTGCGTACTTGGCGCAACTCTAGAGGTAGACCAGTCAGGACCCTTTGTGGATGGAAAGGTGAATGAAGTAAACATTACTTTCCTAGTGGATACTGGTGCTACTCGTTCAACTGTTAGATCAGCTGAAGTGAAAAATCTTCCTCTCTCGGGTGAAACAATCTAAGTAGTTGGAGTTTCAAACAAACAGATAAAAGCTTATCTTACTGATCCGGTAAAGGTTAGAATAGGAAAATTTGCTGATGTGCATCGTTTTGTAGTTTGTGACACTAGTCCTGTAAATCTGTTAGGAAGGGACTTACTCTGCAAGATGAACTGTACCATCTTTTGTACACCTGATTGTATAGCCTTTGAAACTCCAGACGATGATGTATTGTATAAAATGACAATGGCAAACATATAACCAGAAATTACTGAAGCATTTGTTGTATTTGATCCAGAAGGATTACCTCAAGAGTTAAAAGAAACAGTGAAAACAGAAGTGTGGGATTTCACAGGAGAGGATGTTGGATTAATGAAAAGAGTAGATCCTGTGAAAATAACTGTAAAAGAAGGAATAAATTACCCGAACATTCCTCAGTATAAATTAACATCAGAGATAATTGCAGGAGTAACGCCTGTAATAGA
The DNA here is from genome assembly GCF_964204655.1 of Triturus cristatus. Lineage (NCBI taxonomy): Eukaryota > Metazoa > Chordata > Amphibia > Caudata > Salamandridae > Triturus > Triturus cristatus. Next base: position 1,360,963,610 of record NC_140590.1, read on the forward strand.
CAGAATGATTGAACAAGGAATTCTGAGAGAAATAATGAGCAGTCCATGTAACTCTCCGATCATGGGTTTGAAAAAGCCAAATGGGACATTTAGAATAGTACAAGATTTGAGAAAGGTGAATAAAATTGTTGTTCCTTCTTGTCCCATTGTGCCAAACCCTTCAGTAATTCTTTATCAGATTCCACATGATGCAGAATGGTACACAATCATTGACTTGTGTCATGCTTTCTTTTCTATTCCACTGCACCCTGAGAGCCAACAAATGTTTGCGTTCCGGTTCGGCAAGCATATTTTGGCATGGTGCCATATCCCTCAAGGGTATACCGAGAGTCCTTCAATATTTAATCAGATTCTAAAGAAGTCACTGGAAGATTTAAAGATGCCAGAAAGTTCAGTACTTGTTCAATATATCGATGACCTATTAGTGGCATCGAAGATGCGAGAAGCATTTGTGATTGACACAGTTGCGCTGTTAAATCATTTGGCAGATGGAGGACTTAAAGTATCCCCATCAAAATTGCAGTTTTGTCCGAAAGAAGTACAATACTTAGATCATAAGATTGAAAAAGGCCTGAGAAAAGTAACAATGGACAGAATTAAAATAATTAAAGGAATGAGAGCCCCAATGACACAGAGAGAAGTCAGAATGTTTCTTGGAATGGTGGGATATTGTCGACAGTGGATCAGCAATTTCTCGCTGATCGAAAAACCACTAGTACGTTTGACAAAGAGTGATGTGAAAGATCCCCTTGAGCTGAATAAAGAAGAGATGACATCTTTTAAACAATTGAGAGACAGCTTGTGTGAAGCACCGGCTCTTGGAATGCCTGATTATGAAAAAGAATTTGAGCTTTATTGCAGTGAGAGAGATGGAAGTGCTCTTTCCGTATTAGTGCAGAGACATGGAATATTGAGACGACCGATTGCTTATTTTTCAGCTGTACTAGATCCAGTAGCTGTAGCATTGCCTGGATGTCTGAAAGCAGTGGCTGCCACCTGTAAGAGTTTGGTACAAAGTGATGGAATTATAATGGGATAACCTGTGAGAGTGTTTGTTCCCCATGATGTGGCGATCCTTTTGACAAGAAGTAAAACACAGTTCATGACGCATAGTCGTCTAACTAAATATGAAAAGGTCATTATGGGTGCTACAAATGTGAGTCTTGTAAGATGCACTAATGTGAACCCATTGACATTACTACCTGATGCTGTGAATGCAGAGGTAAAAGATGATGTTGATCATGATTGTTTGGAAGTGCTTGATTTTTGCACTAAACCGCATCCGGACATAAAAGATGTGCCTCTGAAAGAGAGTGACTATGTGGTGTTTGTGGATGGATCGTGCCTAAGAACTGGAGAAGGGATTTTGAGTACTGCATATGCTGTGTGTACTGTAGCGACTGTATTGGAAGCATCTTGTTTGAGAGGAGTACGATCTGCTCAAGTTGCTGAGTTGTTTGCACTGATTAGAGCATGAAAGTTGGGAAAGAATTTGCGAGTCACTGTGGTTACTGACAGCCAGTATGGGTTTGGAGTGGTGCATGATTTTGGGCAAATTTGGTCTCAAAGAGGTTTCTTGACGTCAATTGGAACTCCAATTAGAAATGCAGAAATAGTTGGAAAATTACTTGAGATGATACAGCTGCCTAAACAGATCGCTGTTATAAAATGTAGCGCACACAGGAAAGGAACCGACTATGTGTCAGCAAGCAATGAATTTGCCAATGATCTAGCACATTACTGTGCATGAAACCAGACTTTATTAAATCGTAACAGGGAAAAGGAAATGGATTTATGTCCCTTGCTTTTTACTAACATCCTAAGTACATGGGATGAAGTGAGACAGTTACAGGAAGAGGCAGGGGAAGAGGAGAAGAAGCAGTGGATAAAATCAGGATGTACACAACGAGAAGTAGACAGAGTTTGGGTTTACAGAGATGGAAGGCCAGTAATGCCTGATAGCATGATCTCTACCATGGCACGGATGTACCATGGACAGGCCCACATAGGCAGGGATGCCATGATTAGACTTTTTAAACAGACCTGGTATAATGCAAAGTTTCGGCTTATAGCTGAGAGCCTTTGTCAGAGATGCCTCATATGCCAGCAATTTAATCCAGGAAGGAAAACTGTGGTGAGCTTGGGAACCATAGGACGGGAGGGAGGTCCTTTCACTCGTATGCAGCTTGATTTCATTGAAATGCCCTCGTGCAACCGGCTAAGATATGTCAGTCAGTCAGTCAGTCAGTCACAAAGTCTTTATTACAATTATTCATCTTAAAAGACATATATACAATAAAACAATGAAAGATACAGTGGCCCTAATGGGAATAGCAAAATACATAATTTATACACAACAACAATTCATTTAAAATTTGAATAACCATAAAACCATAAAACTCCATCTAAAAGAATAAAATCACACATTTACTGTATCTCACCATTTCTTTCACGGATAGCCCAAGACCAGCTTAAGAATTTAGCCACCCCTATTATAATGGTTTCATTGTCTCCAATTTTCAGGAGACGTTTAGCGATCATAGCAGAGGTTGTACAAAAGGATCTGCACAGGGGTTTGAGCCACATGCCCCTAGCTAAATGGTAGGCTGGACAGACATAGAGAAGATGGTTTATGTCTTCAATACAGTCAGATAAATGGGAGATGAAACAGCTAAGCGCGCACTCGAAGAAAGAAACTATTAATCAAAACGTATACACAATATTCTGGTTGTGTGTGCAATGCCTGAGGTGGTTCTACCCTGCCACCTGTGAATGAGAACTGCAACTAGGCCCCTGCGGTCTAGACAGGCTATGCACTACCTGATTCACTCATGGAAGAGTATATTACATGCTTCAAAACATTCTTAACATAAGTTTGACTAGTTTAAACTCATTATAACCAGTTGATAAACAACAAATTGAAAAAACGAAATTGTTACAAGAGTTAATCATGTAATTTCCGAAGACAATACGAAGAGTCCAAAGTAGAAGTGCTTCAATAAATGTTTCTTTTGGATGTGTAATCTTTTATTACCACATCTGTAAACGTAAATCCAAAAAGTTTCTTCACAGAAAATCAAATTAATCCCAATGCATTTCGGGTGTAACAATCACCCTTCTTCAGGGGTTCTACGAATAACAAAAATACATATTAACAATATGGTACATGCTTGTTTGAATACAATTAGAAAGAATTAGAGTGAAATTTAAGTTAACAGCTTAGTTATGTTGAGGAGATAAATGGTGTGACATCTAACAGGAGGAAAATCGATTGTGTTCAGTTGTTTGTTGAATATCCAAAAGTGTTCACGAAATAGCTTGTGACAGTCGGTAGTAAAGAACCAGAAGGCCCACAAAGCACCAGCATGCCGCGTGTCTGATTGTGTGTAAAAAACGCTGTGTAAAACAACAAGTTGACTACCTTAAAATGAGTCTGTGATATAAGAAACTGCCGGTGATTAAAACGATGAAAAAGTATGGCACACAACCTGAAAATAAACATGGGTGTCATTGTAAACTAATGCTATATTGATAAGATAGCATTCTGAGTTGTGAGGTCTGACCAATGAAACTTCACTAATAAATACCTCATGTGAATTCAAACGAATTCGAAATAGGATGTGGAGGAAAACCAAAACAGCGTACTGTTTTCTTGGACTGGACTCCTTTGAAGGAGCAGATAACTTCCGTGGAATGCACTCATGCTGAGTGTAGTAGCTGTGCCCGATGAAATCAATGTCACGGATATCACTAAAAGTGAGATAGAATGCGCAAACAAAGATGTAGAAACTCCGTTGAATAAAACGACAACGTGAGAGGTTTACGGGACTCGGAACAAAGTTCCTTACCTTTATCCTAGAAGACGATACGGTGTGGACTGGAACTGTGCTCCGGTAAGGAAAGGATCCCAGGTGTGTTAAACAGTCAGTAAACTCACGTATATACTGGCGTGAGAGATTAATATCTCTCTTTTAGTGATATCCGTGACATTGATGCCACGCGGCATGCTGGTGCTTTGTGGGCCTTCTGGTTATTTACTACCGACTGTCACAAGCTATTTCGTGAACACTTTTGGATATTCAACAAACAACTGAACACAATCGATTTTCCTCCTGTTAGATGTCACACCATTTATCTCCTCAACATAACTAAGCTGTTAACTTAAATTTCACTCTAATTCTTTCTAATTGTATTCAAACAAGCATGTACCATATTGTTAATATGTATTTTTGTTATTCGTAGAACCCCTGAAGAAGGGTGATTGTTACACCCGAAATGCATTGGGATTAATTTGATTTTCTGTGAAGAAACTTTTTGGATTTACGTTTACAGATGTGGTAATAAAAGATTACACATCCAAAAGAAACATTTATTGAAGCACTTCTACTTTGGACTCTTCGTATTGTCTTCGGAAATTACATGATTAACTCTTGTAACAATTTCGTTTTTTTCAATTTGTTGTTTATCAACTGGTTATAATGAGTTTAAACTAGTCAAACTTATGTTAAGAATGTTTTGAAGCATGTAATATACTCTTCCATGAGTGAATCAGGTAGTGCATAGCCTGTCTAGACCGCAGGGGCCTAGTTGCAGTTTTCAATACAGTCAGGGCAGAATGGACACCTATCTCCCGTACCAGTTTTCCATTTACTGGTGATTTTCCTAAGTGGGAGCGTTTCTACCCTGAACTGATGGTACAGCCTACGATCTCGAGGTTTGGTGATCAAATCCCAATATACTTCAAGGGTTGGTTCATCCTTAAAATCCCAAAAGGCTCTAGTCAGCGGGGAGCCCACCAAAGTAGAGAATCTCCTGCTTTTTACTAGACTCCAATATGCTACTCTTAAGTCGGTCTTAGATGGCGGGGAGACGATGTCCGGGGATACCCAGAACTCCCTCATTCCCATATCTATAAGGAGGTTTTTAACATTTTTTAGCCATGGAATCTTATTTGAGTGGTCCAACCCCCTTACTTCAAGTAATGCCTTTGCGAAGTGATGTAGTTCTGGGGTAGACCACAACCTTCTCCAAAAGAGGACTATTCTAAGCTGTACAATGTCCTCGATGGGATTACACCCTAGATCAAACAATAAAGGGATTCGAGGGGTTGATTGTGGGAGGCCTACGATTGATCTTAAAAATTTGTTTTGGGCTAGGACTAGATCGGACAGGTTGCAACACCCCCAAATCTCAGCGCCGTATAAAATAGCAGTAACAATTTTTAAAGAATACAGCTTAATGACTGGGGCCACTGGCTTGGTTAAGGAGAGCCTATGCTCCCTTAAGAGGGCTCCTGCAAGCTGAGAGTGTTTCAGAGCTAGGAGCTTCATCTGTGGGGTCCAGCTCAACTTTTCACCCAGGGTAATGCCTAGGTAAGTAAAGACTTTGGTCTGCTCTAAAGGCTTCCCACCCATTGAGACTTTGGCCGTAACATCTCCTGCCCCGTGGAGAACCATAAATTTTGTTTTTTCTACGTTTACCTCAAGCTCATGTTCGCTACAAAAGGCCTCAAAGCTGGATAAAGCCCGCTGCAGACCCTGCCGTGTTTTGGATAAGATCAGGGTATCATCAGCGAACATGAGCAGGGGCACCCTTTGGCCATCCAGCTTAGGAGCATCAGTGGGATAGTCTTCAAAGAACTGGACGATCCCATTGATAAACAATGAGAACAATGTTGGGGCAAGAACGCACCCCTGGCGCACTCCTTTCTCTACCATGAATTGTTCTGTGACCTCTCCCGGGTTCCCCCAACGAACCTGGGCATAATTGGAGCTATGAAGCTTGATCACGAAATCAACTAGTTCCTTAGACATCCCTAACCTTAACAGCACGTCCCAAAGTTTTGATCTTGGGACAAGATCAAATGCGGATTTTAAGTCCACAAATGCTGCAAAGATGAGCCCCTTGCCCAAAAAGACCTCCTTCCAGTAGAGTAAAACGAACTTGAAAACCTGGTCCAGTGTTCCCATGTGGGCCCGAAACCCTACTTGGAGATTTGATAGTATATCTCCTTCGACCACCCAGATATGGATTCTCCCAAGAAGGACACGAGCAATAATTTTTTGCAGCGCATCGATGAGACTGATTGGCCTGTAATTGCCCGGTGCAGAACGATCTCCCTTTTTAAAAATTGGGATTATTTCTGCACCGGACCAGGAATTGGGGAATGGAGTTCCCCCTGCCAATGAGTTCATCAGATTAGTTATGTATGGGGTCCAAAGATCGTGATCCTGCCTAAACAGGTCCGCTGGAATGCAGTCGGGCCGGGAGCTTTGCCACTGGGGATGTTCTTCAGGACCGCCTCCACTTCCTTAATGCTAAACCTTAAAGGAGCGTCTATGGCTATAACAGGAGCGAGTGTCACCCGCTCAGAGCCCTGCTGGTATTGGGCTTCAAAGTGGGCAACCCAGTGATGTGGGTCCACATTGTTGTTAGGGACTAGCGACCTCTGTCCATTCCCCCGCTTTAATAAATCCCAAAAATGGGACATATTCCTGCCTTTGCAGGCTTCAAGCAGATCTTTCCAACGGTTCTCGTCCCACTCTCTTTTAGCCTGCTTTAGTGTAGATTTATACAAGAGCCGAGCCTGTTTAATTGTAGGATAAATTCTAGATTTAATAGCGGACAAGAGGGCTTTATGGGCGGACCTACATAGCTCATTGTAACAGGATGTTGGTTCAAATTTTTGATTGGCCCTCATGGGCTTGGTATTAATAAAGTAGGTCTTCAGCTTGCTGGTGAGCTCCTTGTGGATCAGTGGCACTTTGATATTAAGGATGTCCTGTGAGCTACATTCGTTCATTTCTCCAAGAGCTCTTACAACCAGGGCCCTAATCTCTGACACTTTTATCTCATCAAGAGCCACCTTAGCCCATTTGACTCGCCTAAAATCATTACCCAATGTTAGTGGGACTCCGCAGCTGGCTATATTCCCGGCAGCCGGGGGATTAAAACCTTGAATATCTAGAGTGAGGACCAGTGGATTGTGGTCACTTTCAATGCGAGTTTGAACAACCATATCTAGCACAATGCGCCAGATTACCAAATTGACCAATATGTAGTCAATCCTACTTTTAGTACGACCGTTGTCAAACGTCGCAGCACCCAGGGCATCAGATTTGGTCCTACCATTAACTGCTCTGTAGCCCCATTCCAGACACAACCGTTTAACTTGGAGCGCTGCCTCCGTCCATTTCTTAGCGGGTGGTAAATTCAGCTGCGGGACGCCCCAAAAGGTGTCCTCCTCCTCACTCAGCATGCCATCCTCACTGCCCAGGGGTTCAAAACAAGTATTGAAATCTCCCATAATGATGGTGTTATCACTTGTTGGGACTTCCGCTAGAAAGATCTCAAGTGCGGAGATAACCTGGGAACTCCTACCACCCACTTGGCCCCTAGCATATATATTGAAAAGAAATAAACTTGGGCCAAACTGGAATTTGACTTTAATTCCCAGAATGTCCGGGTTATCAAGGGGAATCATTTCAATACTCACCCCCCTAATTTGCCCAACCCAAAATGTTAGACCCCCCGCCGGTCTCCCTCTATATCTCCTGATTGCAGGTTTCGAGAAATTTAAATAGCCTGCAGGGAAGATGTTCTCCACTGCCCATGTTTCTTGGAATGCCCAGATGTCAACTTCGTCAATTGATAATGACCAATCAGCTAGACCAGTCTTGGATTCCAACCCAGCAATATTCCAAGAAGCAATGGTCATGGGTTCCTTAGGCCCTGGGTTGATCGGACACCCAACAGACGTTAGTGGCTCTACATATGGCCTGCCTGACTGCGTTGTGGATGAAGTGGGGATCCCCATTGGAACGACACACTCTACCGAGTCGACTTGTTGGGATACAACAGGGTCAGCAGCAGTTCCAGTACCGCCTTCCACAGGATACCCCAAACCACCCAACCTCTGTCAATCAATGTCTTCTAGGGAGGATAGGACCTCAAACCGATTGCTAAGCTCGAATCGGGAATCTGGTCTATGTAGAGCTCCCTTGTGTAGTTGGACACCTCTATATCGCATAGCCACCTCCTGTTTGTAGAAATAGCCTAGCGGTAGAATATTAATGGGCAGTCAATCAAAGGGGGCATTAGCAGCAATCTCTAGTATATGTTTGACCAGTCCTGGCGACCTAAAACTTAAGACCACAATGATGTGTACTGGTGATTGTCTGTCTGTTTTCTCGTTGGGTTGAGGCTTACTTGACCAGAAGGAATGATGGAGTTACTGTAGCAAAACTCCTACTGAGAGAGTTCATTCCTAGGTTTGGTTTCCCAGTAACGATTGAAACAGACAGAGGGACACATTTCCAGAATGAGGTTATAAAATTGATTTGTGAAGCATTGAAAGTACAACAAAAACTGTATTGTGCCTACCGACCAGAGGCTTCTGGAGTGGTGGAGCAAATGAATGGCACCATAAAGAACAGATTGGGGAAAATGTGTTTAGCCACAGGTCAAAAATGGCCAGATGTCTTGTCCCTGGTTCTGATAAGCATTAGGTCAATTACTGATAGGAAAACTGGTCTTAGCCCCCATGAAATTATCATGGGTAGAGCAATGAGGCATGTTTTCATTCCTGTCAACAAACTGCTGCCTATATCTGATGACTTTGTCTTGGATTATTGCAAGGGATTGGCTGATATGGTACATTCTGTGTTTCATCAGTTTGGACCAGATGCGACCACTATTGAAAAGAAGCCAGCTCATGACTTGGTTCCTGGAGATTGGGTCCGTACAAAAGTACACAGAAGACGAAATTGTCTGGTTCCACGCTGGGGAAGACCACGACAAGTGATTCTGACAACAACAACTGCTGTGAAGTGTGCAGGGGTGAAGAACTGGATTCATGCCAGTCACACTCTTCGAGTCCCAAATCCGGAAGATCAAGCTGAAGAGGAACAACGAGAAGTATCAGATACCAGTTCCAAATCAGAATCAGAAGAAACGAGAACAAGACAAAACCCAGAAGCAGGAGAAAAGGGTCTAAGTCAGATTACTGGACAAGAAAATATACCACTAAGATGACGACTTGAAATTTCTGATACAAGCTCTGAATCTGAGACAGAACCAGTGGGAATACAAGAAAGAATAAATCATGATACTGGAAAAACTGAACAGGTAATTTTTGGAAAAGAAATCCCGAGTACAAGCACAAGAGAAATTCCCCCCGAAGTAATAGAGATAGAAGGTGAGGAATTAGATACAGAGAGTGAGGGTGAAGTAATTGCGGAAGAACCCCGAGGAGGTGTAGGGACACAACATACACAGGTAGAAAAAGGGACACATAGTCAGCAGGAAGATTGCGTGGAAAAAACACAAGGAAGGATAGATACAGACAGTGAACCTGAAATCTTGAGGATAAAATCCAAGGAAGGTGAAATCCAGACAGAGACAGATTCTGAAGAAAGTGAAGCAGAAAGTAAAGGTGGAAGAACTTTGAGGAAAAGAGCTTGGAAAACAGAGCGAGAAGGGAAAGGATCTAAATTGAAAAGGACTTTGAAAGAAGATATTTGGCCCAATAAAATCAAGAGGTTGAGATATAGACTAACCAGAATAAAGTCTGATAATGCTGAACAAGTGAATGCAAAGAGAATGTCAAGAGAAACAAAAGGACACTGATCAGAAGCACTTGCAAAGAGAAAAGAGGATAAAGAAACCAAACCAGTAGTACTAGTCACCGGAATGGACATATGTGGCACTTCCTGATATACAAGAGGAAGCTGATAGCCAAGAAAGTCTAAGAGTGACTGTGCAGGAGGTGGACAAAAGAGAAGAAGATTTGGAAATCCTGAGAGTTATCTTGTCTGACACCAGAGAAGATACAGATGATCAGGAAATTCTGAACAAAGACTGTGTACCTAAGGACAAGGGCAATTCATACATGGATTGAGTGACAAAAGAAATCGAAAGGAATTAAAACCCGGACAAGACACATGACCAGAAAGGAACCAAGTAGGCAACTAAAGCCTTAGGTTTAGACGAAGGTAAATTGTTGAAGAAAAGAGACTAAGTCAAAAGACACTGATCATTACCAAAATAGCAAACAATGAAAATAGAAATCCAACATGTGGATTTCTCCGAAGATGGTGTAAAATGTGTTTTTGTTGTACAGGATTACTAATGCTTGTCTGGATCATATTAGCAATAACAATTTCATTTAGAGTAACATTTGAAAATATAGGTGGACACACAGTAAACAGAACTAATGATGAAAAGGCTGATGAATGTCATGTCACAAAACTGGTAGATAGAACAGAATTTCACAAAGATAAGTCCATAAACGATTTTTCTAACAATGTTTTTTCAAAGTTCTTGTATGAATATGTAAAAACAATGGAGGTTAGAGACTGCTATGTATGCATGCAGTTACCTGCTTCTGTATCAGAAGGTGTCACTTATCATCACCTTCCTTTGACATATGGGATAACTTGTAGTGTCTTAGCTAGTTTGTTTTATAAAACAGGAAAATTAGAATACTATTAAACTGATATAGATAATATTTTCTCACAGATTCCTGTAGTTCCTGAACTAAACAAGGTGATTCCTGGTAGAACACTAGGTGAATTTTTCCTGGAAACAAGAGAATTAATTTTAGAAGAAGTATTTAAGAAAAACCTTACTTGTAGTTTAACAAAAGAAGAGAAAACTTTCCTGGACATGGTAGAGGAGAGGAGAGTTAAAATGCAAAAGAAGGTATCTGGGGAAAAGATGGAAACAACATTTTGGGATGTTGGGAAGGAAAATCACTTAAAGGGAGAAACAAATCCAGCAATGGCTTTAGATTGGCCCCAGAAAGGGAAGTTATGCATAAGTAGAGATAATACTGTATATGATACTTATTTTGTAGGTGCAAGTGAATGCCATGACTTATACAAAATCATGGGAGGATGGGGATTTAAAGGAGGAAAATATCCAGTATTTCCGGGAATATATTACATCTGTGGGAACAGAGCTTATTATAGGTTGCCGGACCATTGGTATGGGACTTGTTATGTAGGTCTGGTCTTTCCAAAAATATTTCATGTGGAAAGGGGAGATGACGGATTGCGTGAAATAGGTAGAGAGCTAACACATAGAAGAAGGGAGAGTTGGTCAGAAATTATTGGGGATATCTTTGGAGCACTGATACCGGCAGTTGGAACATCTCTGAATGCACATAAAATTAGAAAATTGTCTACAGTTGTGGATCGTTTATCAACAAGCACAGCTGGAGGGTTCTTAATGGTAAATACCGAAATGGTTGCCATGAGAGCGATGATAATGCAAAATCGACTTGCCCTTGATATTATTTTGGCAAAAGAGGGAGGAGTCTGTGGAATGCTGAAAGTACAATATTGCTGTACTTATATTCCTGATGAAAGTCGGAACCTAAAGAAATATATTAAGAATATAACTGATTTGCATGAAGAAATTGTTCCAATGGAGGTTGAAGGTGTATGGGAGAAACTTGGTAAGGGTTTTTCCACTATTAAGAATCTATTAACAAAACTAGGTAGCTCCTTTGTGCGAAAAATACTGATACCTGTGACCTTTGTGATTATTTTAGTGGTAATATTAAGATTAGGATGTGTGTGCATGAAAAGAAGAAAATTACAAAATAAGATAAAAAGAGAAAACAAGAAAAAGAAAGAGAAGGAAATAAGAGCAAGAGAGATAGAAGAAATAGAATTAGAAGAGTTTCAAGATAATGTGTACAAGAAAACAAAAGAGAACAATATGGAGAACACTATGATTTAAAGTAACAAATGCAAGTGGAACTGAATAAAACCATTTCCGTAGATAGATTTAGTGAAATTAGTGAGTAGTGGTGATGTTAAAAATCACCAAAGGGGGGATTGATGGAGCAGTTGGCATTCTGGCCTACTAGGCCGCAGTACCCAAGATGGCGTTCTCTGAAGCAGATGCCACCATGTGAGCGCGATGATTTCTGCACATGTCCAGATGGCTCTGGAGATCACCAAATGACCTGAACTCTTGACACCGTGTTCCCTGTCAAGGATAGGGACTTGTTCGACTGCCAATAGATGACTATGTGGGAACAGCGGAAAGGATAATAAAGAACCCGTGTAATACGACTTTTTCACCTTGGGAAGTGTTACATTCGCTGCTCTCGCCTGGGAGCCAGAACGAAACTTAATAATTTGTGCCTTCCTATGGCAAGTCATCATGAAGAACCAGTTTTGCCCTGGGAAACTTTAATAACCTACAGATAACCCCGAACTGTCCAATCAGAAAATTTTCTCTGCCCCTAAATGTCGCCATGTTTTGTATGAAGTAAGGGGAAAAAGGGTATAAAAATGGCCCCTCATCTGTCATTGGGTTAATGTTCTTTGGGTTTTGTTCCCGCTTGTTTGTGGCGTTGGTTTGCATTGGGCTAGTTGGCGTTTGGGTGAAGAGATTTGCGGTGTATTATATAATTTGCCTGATGGTTTGATCCATCGGTGTGGGTCAGACAGCCTGTCCTGGGAGTTGTACCTGAGAATGCGGATAACTCTCTTCTTGATCAGAAGTCATCTTCATTTGCAAATTGGTAATTAATTAACTGCGATTTCCTAAACTCATGTCTATTTACTAGCTGTTTGATTTCTCTTTAAATAAAACAAAATGTATATTATGAGCTGTAGTAAATAAATGCAAACTTAAATAAATGTATTATTAGATAAACAAAAATTGAAATAATAAGAAATGAGTTTGTGGTTCTTTAATTAATTACAGGAAATACCAAATGTTTCCTAGGCTTTAATTGTAGCTGGTTCTAATTCACCATCAACCAGTCCAACTAATTGGTCCATCGACCAAGTGGGGGAGTGCCTTGATGTTAAGGTCAGGATTCTGAAGATGTATATGTATAATGTAAAGCAAATTAATCCTGATAGGTAAAAAAGGTACCCACATGTCCAGAGCTTTTCTCCTGTGTACAGATTCGAGTGAGATTTATTGAATGGCGAGTGTGTGTTGGTGTTATGGGCCCCACCAATGAATGAGTGTATGAATGAGTTGTTGTGATTAAGAATCTGTGACACAAGGAGAATATGTAAATCGTCCACGGCGCTGCATCACTAGCCCTATCAAAAAGAAGAAGCTTGAAATACAGAGGTACAGAACTCAACATATCAAACAAAAAAAACCCTACTTGTATAAAAGGGCGGAATATCTCACCTCAATATAAAGTGCTAAAGCCTCACGATAGAGCCAAGTGATTCAACAGATCAAATAATAAAAAATCTAATTCAATGTCTCTTTCATTAAATATAATACATTGTTTTTATTCCAAATTTAATATATAATTTTTCAAATAGCCATGTAGGTTAAATACATAATGCACATTGAACAAATACAGAAAAGATAGAAATACTCACTCTGTGTGATATTATACATTGTCCCCAACCAAACCCTCCTGCTCACTCACATATTACACACCACACTATCATACCACAAATATCATTCATACAGAAAAACGTATAAAAACAAGACAGGAATAATCATAAGGGATTACAAGGATCAAGGTAACAGTCTCTTATCCAATCTATTTATAGGTCATGTGCATCCATCATATATTCTTATACTTCAAAATAGATCAAAGCAGTCCAAACATTAATACATTTAAATGTTCTGGTCCTTGTTCTTTAGTCTTAGGTATGCACCGACACACGTCCAACCTTCTCCACTGTTCCCAGCCTGACGGACCTGGTGGGGAAGGAGCGTGGTGTGCATCATGGCTGAGCCACACTGTGTTGGCGCCTGCTAGGAACACAACCGGCAGACTGGAAACATATGGACTATGTTTTTGCAGTCACCGTCAGTCAGGTAGATTCGCCCTGCTGCTGCTCTGGGGTGAGAACTCACGACCCGCATACCCCACCACCTGAGGGAGCCATGACGTATTGCAGGGTCTCGCTAAGCCTGAAACAAGAGCATACCTGCCAACTCACATAGTGCCACAGGGTGACACACTATATCGGCTCCCATCACATGATCACCCGGTGAGGAGCCGATATCACGCTGCGGCAGGGAAAACGAGCTGAAATCCACTGTAAATAGCGGTTTTCCAAATCGTTTTAGGGAGGCTTTGAACTGCTGATATCCATTAAGGGGTGTGAAAACACCCCAGGACATGGTAGAACACTAGGTGAATTTTTCCTGGAAACAAGAGAATTAACTTTAGAAGAAGTGTTTAAGAAAAACCTTTCTTGTAGTTTAAGAAAAGAAGAGAAAACTGGGGGGGGGGGGGGGCTTGGGGGCGGGATAGGGTTCAAAGGTGCCTCCTATGTACTTCTCCCCACGAGGCCCCGCCCCCTCCTCATGCTGTGAGATTGTTCTACAAGTTGGCAGGAATGCAAGTGGCCACCTCTGATCTCAGTAGCAACACTCCGGAGTGTAGAGAATAGCACTTGGTTCCTTCGCGCCTCAACTGCCACCCCACTTTATGACCATACTGGACATAGTGCTCAGAATATGAATGTTCATCTCGACCTCATGTGGCACTCCAACAATGCGCCTTATGGGACGGCACTCTGCGATGACTGGATTGGTTTTATTTGTAACACCTCAATGGGCTCCCATGAGTGCTTCTTTTACCAGATGGTCTCAATAACAACAGAGCGATGCACGGAACTAGTGACTTTAATACCACGCTATCACAGCTTTACAGCAAGATCAGACCGTGTGCTAGAACCCTTTACACCACTTGTCATCGGCAACTTCAGTCGAGCACTGTGCAACCCCAGGACACACTAACAGAGGCATCCAAACGGCTGCTTCCATTACTATCACTAGGACCACTTGCAAGCAAGCTCCGAAACGGCGTTGGCTGATATTGCTGCAACTGAGCTTTTCGAAGGTGCTTGTTCAGTGGATCTCCCCTCCAGTATGTCTCCTGTTGGAGTCATCTGTTTTCCACCATGCATCAAGGTCTAGGCTGCCTAGCGTCCCAGCAGACGGCCCGTTCATTTGCACCACCTGTGGCCTAAAAGCGTTATAAAGTGCGAACTCTTGTCCCGCAATGCTGGTGTTGGAGTCATCTGTTTGCCACCATAAAGCAGGACACTACAAGGTCCAGACTGCCTAGGGCCCCAGGAAGCGGCTCATTCATTTGCACCACCTGTGGCCTGAAAGTGCCATATAGCGCAAATGCTTGTCCCGCAGCTCGGGACGTGAACGGGCAGCGCCCAGGCTAAGGGCGGGCCCGTTCTGAGCCCTTTAGTGCCAGAAAGAGGTGGGGCAGGGCCACCTCCCTTCGCCCTGCGGCCGGGGCCCCTAGATCTTCATGGGATAAGACCATTTGAACTTAGGGGGATATGTACAAGTGAAGTGGCGAGTGAGGCGGTAGCCGTCATGACTTAACTCCTCACTCCGCCACTTCTGAAACGCAAGGCTGCACCATATTTACAAGGATATGGTGCAGCCTTGCGTTTCCCCCTGCACTGGCGCTACACTTAGCAGTGCAGCACCAACACAGGCACCCTTGCATCATAGTGAAAGGGTGTCTGTGTGCAGGGGAGGATTGTTTATGTGTAGGAAGGTGTCCCTTCCTACACATAAACAATCCTAAAATGCCATTTTGTCAATTTGATGTGTGCTGCTTCATGCAGCACACATGAAAGTCACAAAATTGCATTTTTTTACAGATTGTTTATGTACAGGATGGGAGACCTTCCTGTACATAAACAATTCATGTCATTTTGCTTTTTCCATGTGTGCTGCACAAGGCAGCACACATGGAAAAAGGAAAAACGTGAAAAAATAAAGCATTTCTCCTCATTTCACCAACTTAAGACCAGGTTTTCCCTGGTCTTAATTTTGGCACTGCCTCCGATGTATGCTGCCCTTGTACACAGGGAGCAGCGTCAAAATCAATGGGTGTTGCGGTGGAACGCCCACCTCAACACCCACTGCCCATCCCTTTCACGCTAACCATAGTGTGAAAGGGGGCCTTATTTACAAGCTTAACGCTGCCTTGTAAATAAAGTTAAGCCCCTATCGCCACCACAACGTCGGAAGCGACGTTGTGATGGCGATAGGGCTGTACATATACCCCTTAATGTTCTATCTATTGCCAATCACGCTGGATGGTTGATCTAACCGCCCTGCTGTCAATAGTTGACCGAGGATTGCGTAGAGGTAGCTGTCATTGATACATTTGTCCTGTTCAGTTTTTTGCATTGTATGGGCAGCCACCACGATCTTGAGTCTTAATCCTTTCTGCACACAAGGTCGGTCACCCGCGTGTTGCAGAGATGACCAGCACCTGCGGAAGTTGGCCCAGTTGGAACATTTCTCCCGTGACCTGCCTCATCTGGGCCCAGCGGTGCACGACTTGTTTATTCTTCTTAATGTGATGTGTTGAACCTTTTCACAACACGTTTGACCATTTGGCCGGTGGCCCTGTATCTTCGGATGGACAAGGCCCTTTTGTAGTCTGACACATTTTGACTTGATCAAGGGCTTTTGTTTTTAGGTCTCGCCTGGCGTTGGCTGCGCACATGCGCAGTCTCGCTGGCGAGGTTTAATGATTTTGGGTATTTTGTGTAAAGGCCATTAAGCCACGCCCCTCTTTTCCATTGGCTGGCATCACCGTTTATGCTAAACCGTAGGCCAGCCATTAGAAAAGAGTTGGTAGTGACGTTTTTGTTCGGCGTTTTGAGCCGTCCCATTTGGACGGGCTCGTCTGCCTTCCTTGTGTCGTAAAAGCTTTCTTATCTTTATGGGGCCATGTGTTTCAAACACATGGCCCCATAAAGATAAGACATCGTTTTGCGACGCGAACCGTGCTTGTTCTCCAGGGCCACCTCGCGAACAGACGTGAGACAGAATGATAGAGGACGGAGACGCTTACTGGAGGTCAGCGTTTGAGACCCGTTGTTTCGGAATTGGCTTTGAAAGTGTACAAAACGTCGTATTGCGGCCATTCAGCTTACTGTAGCATGTCTCTGTTTTTCTTAACTAACATATTTTTAATTATATGTATATTGGTCGTTTCCCATTCCATCATGGCCGTCTTGTCAGGCTTAATTAGACTCCGTCTTTACGGTAGGCGGATTACGAAACTGAAGCTGTCTGCGCAAGTGTGAGAGAGTGCCACCTACTTTAGCGCATGCGCTTACATTGTATTTGTCAGAACCTGTACGCACAGGGAATGTTCTTGATAATTGGCGCTGCGGGTTGTCCTGTATCCGGCTGACAACGAACGTCGTTACCAGGGGCTCCCTAGACGAAGATGTGAGTCTTCTGAGTCCAGGATTACTTTTTAGCAAGTGGTCTCTTTTGTGGTAAGAGATCACCGCCGGGAGCTTCATCGGGAAGTCTACGGGAAGTTGGGGGATCGGTGCTCGTCGTCTTTTGCAAGCAGCAGTCATCGTGTAGTAGCCTTGCAGGAATACTGGGCAGCGGAGTTGCTGTACAGCTGGAGTGCAGGGATTTAGCTGTGGTGTACTTGCGGAAGTTGCGGTTCACGGAGGTAAAGGGGGGGCTTTGGTTGTGGTACTGGGCAATGGCGGAGGAGGCTCTGCAAGTGTTTTTGTAGTTAAACGGGGGTGGGGGGCTGGATCAGGTGACCCCTCTAGCCTCTGGTTCCTGCGGCTGCCCGGTGCGCATAATTGAAGACATGCGTGGTGTCCCTGTTTGTGCTGGGAAATGGCGTTCTTCATTGCCATAGTGTGTACACAGATAGAAAGTGCTACTGTTCCTGCCGTCCAAAGTACTTCCCCTCAGCGCCACGAGAGAGAGTCTGTTAACACTTTAAATTGGGAGTCAGTCCCAGAAATAAACCCCTGAGTCACACCTGTTACACAAAAGTCCAATTTCAAACGAAACAATTCCTACCATGCTTGCGTGGCCGCTGTACTTCTGTGTTTCCCTAAATACCACCTCTTTTGGTCCTGGCACTATACAACCCCTTGTGCCACAGTGCAGCCATTATCACCACTATCCTGCCCCCTCCTGCTGCCATAAACAATGCCTACTCGGGTACCCTTTCACTTTCATTTCCAGCAGCCGGCCGGGCTGTGAGAACCTTCTCCCAATCACTCCACCCAACCTGTTACCTGGCACATCCCACCACCAATCAGAGCTTTGGCCTCCTACCAATTGTTGGCCGAGCTGGGGTGATCGTCACCAATAGCCACACTGCCTGCAACACGTTCCACCAATAAACCTTCGACAGAGAAACGAGGCGTGGTGCAATTTTCATAGAGAACTTCGGAGAGACAAGCGAAGGTAGTGGGGACCTACAGAAGAGGTAGTCCTAAATATCTTTTTGGAGTTGTTTTAGGTAGGCTGCACGGTGGAAAAGGACTACGGAAAGCTTTTCCTTCGAGGGGGTGCAGTGAAGGAAGGGGACCTGTGAAAGGTGAAACAAGTTCATCTTCTTAAAGAGTCAGCCACCCTGATTTAAGGTTTCAGTGGGGTTACACAAGAGACCAGGTCACAGGCGTAGGCACGTGTCATATGTGCATACTTGGCCAGTCATGGAGGTTGATGGCCCTTGCCCTGTCAAGTTTCTGTGATGGTGTATGTCAAAATTGTTTTGTTTATCAACCTGTCGACCTCCCCAAATCCATTCTTAGACCAGCGTGGTTTTAACCTTCAAACTACTGCGTGCTAGCTATAATTGTTTTACAGTGCCTAGACCTTGCTGTTGCATCCTACCGCTATGGTGAACTGCCTCTCAGAATATTTTGTATATAAGAACTTTGAATCAACAAAGACCTGACGAGTTTTTTTCTTATCTCACTTTTTTTTCGTTAAAAAACTTCCCTACTCAGTCTTTAACTCTGAGTTTGTACCAAAGTTTAGCTAGCAAATTGAAATGAGGGGTAACTATTTGTCATTGAAAGATTCTGGATGAAAAAAAATGATCTGCCGTACCCATACAAATATTTTTGAACCGAACCGACAAGTAAAATTTTGTTCGGGCATGCTGTACAAAAGGATACGGAAGTGGTACATGGGACAAAGCAGGTTGGGTGATTTACACGTACCAGAGTTTTTGAATATTGTATGCGATAGGCTTGCTGTTACAGAAAAGATAACCGCATGGCCAAACATAGCTCTTGCTACAAAACACGTGTATGGCTTCATTTCCATATTCACATATTTACTCTGCTTGATTAGCTAATTATTCGCCACCAGCTTCCTGTGGCCCAGATCCTTGTCCCTGATCAATTTTCATGTCCGATAACATAAGAAAGTTCTCGAGCATTTTAAAGGTGCATGTATCTGTAGGAGACTAAGAAACCAAGCTCATGGATCCCCAGTTTCCATCAGCTTCACTTGATGGCAATATTAAGAAAGGAAGTAAAACTGTGTCCTGGTCATGTGGGCAGTGGTGTTTCCTTGTGTCTAGGTAATCTCCGATACCCTAGAGGTCTGTTTACCCTCTAGCTGTCTATTTTGTGGTGTTATGACAATCTTTGGTTTGGTAGACCAGCCCAAAGTGATTGCACCATATGAAGTACGTGAAAAGCGTGCAGCAGTAGATGCAACCCCACCTTCACCTTTCCTCCTAGATTTCTAGGCCCTATTGCTTGGTACTAAGCAGATTGTTTTGGTCTGCTGAAACGCCTGTCATCTGTGCGGATAAGGAACTCTTTTTGATTAAATACATAAAAGATACAATGAAAACTTAAATAAAAGTAAACCTAAATAAAAATAAATAAGTTCAATAGATCAGTTATAAACCCAACATTAGTAGTATTCATAGCCGCTATTTATTAAACAATTTACAAATCAGTTACTGGGATTCGTATACGTACAGCAAGAACGGAGAGCAAAGGAGAACCTTAACCTTAGTAAGACCCGCAACAGAATTGAAATGTTGCTATAGTGGGCTCTGGATAACTGAATTTCAGAGGCGAAGGGTTAGGAGCATCTTACATCAATAATAAACTAGACAACATTATGTATAGAAGTGTATTAGGCACAGGGTGATGATAATTTTCGAGAATCAAACCATTTTTGTGGGGCAAAAGGTGAAGTTCCGGTCATAACCCAGGTGTCTAGATTGTAAAGTCAGGTTTTTAGGCCTTAAATGACATTTTTCCCCAATGTGCAATAATTTACCATGGAGAAGTTGAGCTGTGCCCCCATACAGAAGGGAACGGTCTCTAAAAAATCTCAACTGCATTTCTTAATATTTGTTCCATGTATTTTATTGTTATAAAGTTATCAGAATGTCTTTTGTGTAAGAAAAACTCATCTAAACAATGTCCGCTGTTTACAATTGTTTTCCATCTCAAAATCCATTTCTTAAAACGCAATGCAGTTAAGTCTCTGCGTCTCAATTTTTATACAGGGACAGTCTATTAATTATTCAAAATCAATTATTAGACATTGATGGTACTGTTAGTAATAGTCAATCCTTTTCATTCCGGGGTTTACCATTTTTTCTGGGCCCTAGAGTTCCACAAGTGTGTATATCTTCATATAACATGATTGTTATATATATATATATATATATATATATATATATATATATATATATATATATATATTCACTGAAAAAACCATAGGTTTCACACATGTTATAGTTAGCTGGACATTTTACTGATAAAAAACCAATGAAATTCCCACGTTATAGTTAGTGCAGGCAACTATAACTCACGTGACCGCAATCCTCTGCTGATGACATATGTGTCTTTATGAAAAAAAAATATTTTAATATATGTATAGCTAAAATTTAATGGAAGAAGACATGGGCAAATAAGTGTCTAAATACAGTATTAGCATCAGCAGAGGATTGCGGTCACGTGAGTTATAGTTGCCTGCACTAACTATAAAGGGGGAATTTCATTGGTTTTTTATCAGTAAAATGTCCAGCTAACTATAACATGTGTGAAACCTATGGTTTTTTTCAGTGAATTTGCAAGGTTTTTTAAATGCTAATTCCTACCTATAACGTGTGTGAAACCTATGGTTTTTTCAGTGAATTTGTACGGTTTTTTAAATGCTAAGTTACTCTACGCCACTCGTGGCGTGCGCGCCCACTTAACGCAGTTCGTTCCGTGCGCACACGGTGCGCTTCGCGCACCGCGCTCCCACTTTACGCAGTTAGTGCCGTGCACGCAGGGTGGGCACGCGGTGCGCTACGCGCACCGCGTGCCCACGTTACGCTGGATGGGCCATGTACGCACGATGCGCTTCGCGCACCGTGCGCACATGGAGGACATATTATGCGCTTCGTTGTGAAAGGTAATGTTTGCTTTTTTGAATTGCAGGTCAAAAAATCAATATGCCATGCACAAATGGTGCTCTTCGGACACCATTTGCACACGGGGTGTGGAGAATGTGGATAATTTTTTTTTTTAAATATTTTTTTACCGTACGCGTACAGTAAGCGTAATCGGCGATTTTTCGAAAAAAATTAAAATTGAATTTTTGGCCTTGGGGGTTCTTTGACAACACCTTCATCAAGGTTAGGTGGTTGGGAGCAGTCTAAACATCCCCGTTATATGTTTTTTGTCTTTGTTTTTCTTCCACCCCCTCAGAGTGCGAGATAGAAAATGGCGGACACCGCTTCCTGGTTTCGACCGATTCGAATGTTTACTAATATCTAACAGCCAATCAGAATCGCGCTCGCGCACGTCACCGTACGCGTACGGTAAGCGCACGGTAAGCGCACCGTAAGCTGGCTCAGATATATATATTGATTTAAAGGCTATTTTCTCAGAATCTACTGAACAGATTTACACCAAACCTACAAAAGGCACTTCCTTGACCTGTAGACTACCTCTCTGCCAAATTTCAAGGAACTCTGTTCAGCCGTTCGGGCTGTAGCTGTGTCTAAAGGTCCTATGGAAAAATGCATGGGAAAAACGCGTTTTGGGACCCCCCTTTTATCTCAGCCCCCGCTTGACGAATCCCCCCGAGACTTTCAGGGTAGGAGCGGAGCGTAGCGCCCCATTAGTTTTGAAAATTTCGCGAGGATTCGTCGACCGGCGCCAAAGTTATTCAAAATAGAATGTTGCGGTTTTCCTATGGAAACAGGGTCCTAACTATAACTACCTACTGGCGACCGCCAGTAGGTAATATATATATACACATATATATATATATATATATATATACATACATATATCAAAAAACTAGGGTGTCCCCAAGGAAACATCGCACCTGGAAGGGTTACCACTCTACACCTCCAACAGCAGCAACCACTGTGAACTCTGGCAACTTTCCATTTGCATGAAGCCATACGCGTTTCAAGCCGTAGCCCTTGATCACTGGCATGCAAAACAAAGTGAGGCAGCAAAGTAAATTAGGAACACCTTTATTTTGTTCAAAGTCCCGCCCAAGTGGGCGTGAGCAGGCATGGCATTCTGGTAGATGTAGTCCATCTGCTAAGACTCACGTTCCATGTAAAACCAAGTGGCTCAGCTGCCTCACATTTGCGACAATGTCAACCCGGTTGGGTGGAGGTTACCAAGAGGGTCACGGTGTTGCTCCCAATGTAATCTGGTTGTGAGGCCCCATCCACTCCCGAACCGTGCCCGCAGTCGCGAGCACCAGGATCCGCTAAAGTCCAGCGGCGGGACGTCTCCGCGGCCGGACAAGCCGCAAAACATCAAAAAACTAGGGTGTCCCCAAGGAAACATCGCACCTGGAAGGGTTACCGCTCTACACCTCCAACAGCAGCAACCATTGTGAACTCTGGCAACTTTCCATTTGCATGAAACCATACGCGTTTCAAGCCGTAGCCCTTGATCACTGACATGCAAAACAAAGTGAGGCAGCAAAGTAAATTAGGAACACCTTTATTTTGTTCAAAGTCCCGCCCAAGTGGGCGTGAGCAGGCATGGCATTCTGGAAGATGTAGTCCATCTGCTAAGACTCACGTTCCATGTAAAACCAAGTGGCTCAGCTGCCTCACATTTGGGGCAACCTGTTCTTTTTCGTATTTAGCGGGTGGTCCGGCCGTGGAGTGGTCCCGCCGCATGAAGTGCGGATCCAGTGCTCGCAATCGTGGGCACCTATTGGAGTGGAGGGGGCCTGACCCCTGGATTGATATTGGTTGCAGAACAGCGTTTTCACCTGCCATTTTTCGACCATGAGCAATTTTGAACATTACTCCACTTGGTTTTAATTTCAAGCGAGGACAGCATTACCAATACAAGGGCTGGTATTCAGGTCCGTTATCATGTGGACTACCGCTACCATCATGCCACGGTGTTACGCCCTGATGGGCGGGACTTATGATGCAATAAAATGGCTACCTAGCTGAACTATGCTGTTTTCGTGTGTTTTCATGCAGGCCAGTGATCAAGAGCCATTTGGGCTCGAAACGCGTTTGGCAGACTGCAGTGAAGTGAGCAGGGAGCGCTGCGGTGTTGCTGCCAGGGGCCGTGTGCTGTTTCCCTTCCACGTGTGACTACTTCATTTGGGGCAACCTGTTCTTTTTCGTATTTAGCGGTTGGTCCGGCCGCGGAGTGGTCCCGCCGCATGAAGTGCGGATCCAGTGCTCGCAATCGTGGGCACCTATTGGAGTGGAGGGGGCCTGACCCCTGGATTGATATTGGTTGCAGAACAGCGCTTTCACCTGCCATTTCCGACCATGAGCAATTTTGAACATTACTCCACTTGGTTTTAATTTTAAGCGAGGACAGCATTACCCATACAAGGGCTGGTATTCAGGTCCGTTATCATGTGGACTACCGCTACCATCATGCCACGGTGTTACGCCCTGATGGGCGGGACTTATGATGCAATAAAATGGCTACCTAGCTGAACTATGCTGTTTTCGTGTGTTTTCATGCAGGCCAGTGATCAAGAGCCATTTGGGTTCGAAACGCGTTTGGCAGACTGCAGTGAAGTGAGCAGGGAGCGCTGCGGTGTTGCTGCCAGGGGCTGTGTGCTGTTTCCCTTCCACGTGTGACTACTCCATTTGGGGCAACCTGTTCTTTTTCGTATTTAGCGGCTGGTCCGGCCGCGGAGTGGTCCCGCCGCATGAAGTGCAGATCCAGTTCTCGCAATCGTGGGCACCTATTGGAGTGGAGGGGGCCTGACCCCTGGATTGATATTGGCTGCAGAACAGCGCGTTCACCTGCCATTTCCGACCATGAGCAATTTTGAACATTACTCCACTTGGTTTTAATTTCGAACGAGGACAGCATTACCCATACAAGGGCTGGTATTCAGGTCTGTTATCATGTGGACTACCGCTACCATCATGCCAGGGTGTTACGCCCTGATGGGCGGGACTTATGATGCAATAAAATGGTTACCTAGCTGAACTATGCTGTTTTCGTGTGTTTTCATGTAGGCCAGTGATCAAGAGCCATTTGGGCTCGAAACGCGTTTGGCAGACTGCAGTGAAGTGAGCAGGGAGCGCTGCCGTGTTGCTGCCAGGGGCCGTGTGCTGTTTCCCTTCCACGTGTGACTACTCCATTTGGGGCAACCTGTTCTTATATAAATATAAGATTGCTATCTATGTGACTGGAATAGCCTTTATATGCTGTTGTAGCAACAGATTAGTTATGTATGGATATTTTGATGCATTTGTAAATTACTTTGTTTTGGACCCTGGCCCATTTCTGCTACCTATTTAAATAGTAAAATATCTCAAGTCTGTGTAGTAACTTCAGTGCAGTGTAAGCGAAGGTGGAGGAATGAGGGAGAAGGGGAGTTAAAGTTAACCTAGTTGATTATATAGCTCAAAATTGCCCGATAGTTGCAATGGTAGGACAACAACCTGGACACACAACGATGTACATTTTCAATCAGATGCTCTCACTGGAGCTACACTTTTGGTCTGTCTCTGCCTGCATGAGTTTCTGTAGTTCCTTTCAGTTGAGCTCAGAGCTGTGTGGAATAGTGTCATTTTTCCAAATTAAGCTGGGCCTTTGTAATGTGCTTTAGTACTGTCTTCCTCGAACAGACGAAGAATCTGAATGAGGAATATAGTCATAGAAAATTACCCTTTTCTGGACAGCGATTTGGGGCATCGTCACTCTAACTGTCCTCAAAAACTACCCATAGCATCCCTCCTTAAGGATTTATCTTTAATGCTCATTTGTTTAAAAACTCGAGTTATCTAGTTTTGGGTGTACTCGCTGAGAATTGGCCTAATTAAACAAGCATTAAAAATGCAATAGGTCTCGCCTTTTATTAAGTTAAAGCCGTTTGCTTTGCTATACAATACCATTAGCAAAGCAAATGGCTTTAACTTAACCAAAGGCGAGACCTGTTGCATTTTCAATGCTTGTTGTATTTATTGCTGCAATATTGTTACCCCCTGCATGGAGAGTTCTTCTTTTTTGCCCTTCTTATAGATGTTATATAGATCTTCTCTGCAAACCTTTATCTCCAGACTAACGTGCATTGATTATTATATTGAGATACTACCCAGAGATTGTTTTTTTACCCTGTGCCTATTGCCACAAACGCACATGGGCTACTGTGTGTTATAGCTATGGGCAAATGGAAAACAGCAGACACTATTGGGCAAGAAAGACAACAGCTGCAAACCTATGTCAAGCCCCAGGCTCCTCCCAACACTTGCTAACATAGACACTCTAATAGAGGAGGTGGAGTTGCTCCTGGGGGATGACAAGGGGAGAAATCGCCCCAAAACGTGATAAAGTAACGCCCATATTTTCTAGAAAGAAAAAGCCTAAATCTCTGGTAGCCAAACCCATCCAGCAGGCAGAGGATTTAAGCCAGGGTTTATCTAACACTCCGTCTCTATTTACTAACCAGACTGAGGCTCATATTCATGACCGTGGGCTATTGACTAATCTACCAGAATGCTCGAAGAGGTTTGCTGCTCTTGCCACATTTGCTTCTCTGTCAGGAGAGAAGCCAGTGGGAGCGCCCTTGGTCACCATATCAGGTACCTTCACCATCACATCTAGTGACGAGACACAAGCAGTCCAAATGAAGTACCACCAGCATCCATGACTGGGGCATATCTGTTTGAGGGCAAGGAAGCATTGTCACATTTAAGGCAGCTACAAGATGAGATTGCTGCACTATAGGCCCAGGTGTCTTCCCTGACTGCAGAGGTTGGGCATTTAAAAACTTAATACATCCAACTTTATGCAAACCTCCATCAATATCTTATGTGGTCCTGATCTAGGAGCCCAATAGGCACAGAGATAATAACTTAAGGATAACACATACACAATGGGCTTGCCATCACCTACCTAACACTCACCCTGATATCTGACTAACTCTTGGGCACTTCCATGGTAGACTGACTGAAAACTACTTCAAACATATCCCCTGTTGAAGGATTGGGCCACCCGGTGCAAAATGAGCTAGTCTCTCCAGATTGTAATGCTATGAGGGGAGCCCCAAATGCGTTAGCCATGCACCCTCTTTTGACCACTTGTGCTAAAATTATGATTGTAGTCAGTTTGTTATCTTGGAATGTGGCTGGGATCAGAACAAAGTTAAGAAACCCAGAGTGGGGATCATTTATTGACCAATTTGATATGTCTACTACTGTTTCCTTCTTCTTTATCTCTGAGCCCCATCACTATATGCCAATTTACTTCAACACTTTGGCTAACGCAGGTATGACAGTAAAGGAGTCCATATTTTTTCAGCTCTTTTTTTAAGGTTTTAAACATTTTTAGCCACAATGGGCCATATGTATCAAGCCTTTTTCCCGTTTGCAAATGGGCAGATTCTCAGAATCTGCCCATTTGCGAATGGGAAAAATCTTTTAGGATGTATCATCCCAAAAGGCCATCGCAAAATAGAGAATCGCAAAATTTGCGATTCTCTATTTTGCGAAAGCAATTAGGGAATTGCAAATTGTGATTCCTCAAATGCAATTCTGGAAGCACCAGAAATTTGCTATTTGCCCTTAAGGAATTGCAAATTACCCCCAACTTCAAGTTGGTGGTAATTTGCGATTTTCTTTAAAAAGCACATTTTTGATTTTTTTTAAAGTGCCATATGTCACACATACATGTCCTTATGGCATGTATGTGCACAAAATGTGCACACATGCATAGCATATTTCAGGGGTTCAACAGGGTTTCCTTTTGGCACCCTTTCAACCTTGAAATTGCATTCTCAATTTGCGATTCTCTAATTGGTAATCGCAAATTGAGAATGTCTTCCCATTCATTCCTTTCGGGCTTCTAGCCCATAGGAATGAATAGGAAGGTATTCCTTATTTGCAAATCTCAATTTGCGATTCACAAATAAGGAATATGTAGGATTCGCAAAATTTTTTGCAAATCCTACATACATTGCAATTTGCGATTATCTAATTGCGATTAGCTAAAAATCGCAATTTGAGAATCGCAAAACTCTTTTTTGATACATATGGCCCAATGTCTTTTGTCTAGTTTATAATGTATTTTATGGTATTATCCATTTAGGTTACTTTACATTCTATTACGGATAGGTCCATGTTGCACATGCTCATTTGAGATTCTTTTCCTTGTTTTTTATAACTTCTATATAATCTGCACTGTGTCAAATGAGCTCCTGGTTGATGTATACTTTTCGCAAAGTAGTGTATGTGGTTTTTTTTACGTTTTTACTCCTATGGACTTTGCTATGATGGATGTCAGCACTGACAATGTTTTGCTTCACTATTGGATGCAGTGGAGATAGGTTTGACATCCATTGGCTTCAATATGAGCTGCTGAAGTTGTCATTATCTGCCTGCTCATCATGGCAGATTGTTGCCTACATTCAGTGCATGATGTGATTTTGTACAGAACATTTAAGTTTAGTCATTGTACATAATTGTGGAGATGTTCACAGTTGAAATTCATTGAAATAATACAGTGTACCCTTTCAATGCTGGTAGATCCCTGCTGGTGGAACTGTCTATAGTACTGGGTGCCAAAAAACACCCTCACAGACTAGTATTCCACCTACTTTGCTACACAAGTATGTAGCCTTAACTGCTGGGGGCCTTATGACGGTCGTCGCTTGAACGTTATTCATAATGCAGCACTATAACTGTTAGATCTTTTAGCTCGACCCTGTATGGTAACTCAATGGTCCTAGATGACCCTGGGTTTCCCTTCTTTATCTTTTGACATGTGCAGGAGGTTCTGCCCATTTTTCTAGTGTGGGACTTTCACATCCTCTCACACTGTCCTTCATCTAATTGAGGCTTGCTCCCTTAACATAAGCATATGTCATGTTTGCATCTTTATTTTTCCTGCACCCTCTGTCCTCTTTGTCCTTTCTATCAGCACAGCTTTACTTTTCTTTCTTCTAATGAGCCTTGCGATACCACCAGCCGCTCTTTTAGAGGGGTTCCTTTTCTCGGTACCTCACACCATATTGATTTCCCCTACTCCAATGCCTGACCAACTTTTGACTTTGGTAAAAATCATTTCCTTCAATGCGAAAGGCCTTAACCATCTAGTGAAACACAGGAAAATATCTAAATACTGTAATTCCCTTAAGGGTGAAGTGGTCTTTTTCCAAGAGACCAGAATTGGCTTCAAAGAGGCACAAACATGCGTAATGGGTCGGTAACTGACCTTTCCTGCTCTCCGGTGAATTCTAAGAACAATTAGTTAATTGCCTTAATCCAAAAACATCCAGGCTTCTTGATAATCACTTCAGAACAAGACGATAATGGCAAGTGGCTCATCACTCTTCTACAGAGTGACGACATGTATGCCTCCACAATAGACAACCCACAATTTTGGTCCACATTATTTTCTAAATGATCATTACTACCCCCTAAAGCCAGGATTATCTTGGGAGGAGACTTCAACCTACTGATGGATGTCATCCTAGACAGGCATCATGCCCTTAAACATAGAATACCTAAAGCCCACGAAGCAATGTGAGCTCTCTGCCCAGCACACGGTCTAGCGGATGCATGTAGACTCCATAACCCATGGGGTAACAACTTCACATTCTATTTGCCTTCTCACAATTTTTTATTGAAAATTGATTATATTCTGGTTGACCATTCCCTCTTACAGGACACTCTCTCCTCTTATATTGAACCTATCATGATTTCTGACCACGTCACTGTTTCTATTTTACCACATATACGCCCTATCCAGATTAAAGCACGCACTTTGTGTATGAACACAGAGATTCTGTAAGAAGAATCAGTTGTGCAAGATCTTCACAATGAATTATTACTGTTGTTACAAGAAAACATCACCTTGGTTTCCTCACCTGTCACATTCTAGGACACAGTGAAGAGTTTTTAGGGGTTAAGTTATAGGTCACATGGCGAAGAAAAATAAAGACCTCAAAATCTCACTAGACATGTTAGCGACTGAGATTAAGTCCAAAGAAATATCATACAGACACTCCAAACATCCATCTACCTTGACCACTTTAAAACAACTTAAGTATGAGTACAATACTATCATTAGCAAATGAGCACACCTTTGGGTTCACGCCCAACTGTTCTAAAAAACTGTTCTATCTGAACAAAGCACGAAAGACCTTGGCTGCCTTTTTGAAATTTAAAAATAATACACCTTTAATCTCAAATATTAAAGATCATCAAGGTGGAATACAAACAAAAACAGAGGAAATTCTCATTGTCTTTTAGAAATTCTATTCAAACCGATACAACCCTTCTCTACTCACTCCCAAAGACATATGACTCCAATTTCTCCAAAGCCTCCCAATGAAAACCATCTCAGAAGAAGAAAACCTCAATTTCAATAAACCAATTGATGCATGAAATTCTGAAAGCAATTAAACTAATTTCTTCAGGCAAAGCCCCAAGTCCAGACGGTCTCCCTATTAACCTTTATAAAACCTTCAACCACGGTCATTGACCCATTAGAATCAGTGTTGAACCACTTTGAATCTTTGGGGAAGTGTCGAGCATAGCCTCGGAGGCTGCTAATGTGGTTATTCCTAAAGAAGAGATGTTCCACTCTGACTCTAAGAATTTCAGGCCGATCTCACTCATCAGGACCGGAGAACAAAATATAAGCTAACATACTTGCCACTCACCTTGCCCCTCTGATCACCAGATTAGTCCATACTACTGAGACAGACTTCATTAAGGGTAGGCTACCATGCGATAGCATCTGCATGTTCTCTCATGTCATTGAGAAAACATCTTTATTGCATTCTGCTGCAGCAGCGGCCATAGCGCTAGATGCAGAGAAACCCTCTGATAAGGTCTCCTGGCCTTACATAGAGGCCACACTACACCGATACAATCTTGATGAATTTTACACTAAAATGGCCATCTCCTTATACGCTAACCCCTCAGCTAGAATTAGAATCAATGGAATGTTATCTTCCTCATTGACTTTGCAACAAGGGAAATGACAAGCCTGTCGGCTCTCCTCCCTACTTTTTCTTCTAGCCAAGACCAATAAAGTTTGTGTTAGACCCACTCCTAATAAAGCTAAATTAAGTCACAGAAATTGCTGGAATAAAATTTGGTGATTCGACTCTCAAAACAGCGCATATGCAGATGATGTACTCATATTCACAGAGGCTCCAAAGGTAGGGATTCCTGCCATTATAAATCATCAACACATTCTCCAACTTTCCAGTCTTCACAGCACTGCCGTTTTGAGGTCTCCTAGTGGGGTTTTATTTTTCTTAGAATGTGCAGGAGTACGTTAGAGCTTCTAGTTGTAGCTTGTATGTGAGCTTGCATGTTTAGATTTGAGTCTAGTGTGATGCCTAGTGATTTTATGGAGTCACAGAGGGTTAGTGTGCAGTGTAGTGAATTTAGGTTCTGAAGTTGAGGTTGTTGGGATCTAAGGGGTAGGGAGGAAAAAGTGAATTCAGTTTTATGCAGGTTTAGTCTTAGAGGGTTGCGTGCCAGCCAGTCCAATGTTTTCCTTAGGGTATTATCCAGTCTCTGGATATCCTGGTGCAAGGAGATTTTGATGTAGAGTTGAGTGTGATCTGCATACATGTGGTAAGAGATGTTTGATATTTGAAGGATTTCAGCGAGAGGTTCCATGTATAGGTTGAAGAGCATTAGAGAAATTATAAATTCTTGCAGAATGCCACTGTTAATGTCAGCTACAACAGATGGGGTTTTTCTGAGTGACTTTTTCATGTTGGTTCTGCAGAAAGGAGGTGAACCAATTAAGGACAGCACCTGATAGACCCATTCTGAATTCAAGAGTTTCTCTGAGGCGTTTGTGGCTGACCGTGTCGAACGCAGCTGATAAATCCAGAAGTATCAGGAGGCAGGATTTGTTTTGGTCTAGTGATGTTTGTATATCATCTAGGATGTTTAGAATAACGGCCTAAGTATTGTGTCCGGGTCTGAAACCTGATTGGTGTTTGCCTAATAGGTCAAAATTCTTGATGTGCTCAATAAGATGATTGTGTGCACATTTTTCTACCAATTTAGCCAGGAAACCTATTAGCCAGGATACCCGTCGGAAGTTGTTTAACCCTTTCGATGCTTGTGACGGAGCGGTTCCGTCATGCGCGTCGGTCGCGTGGTGCGGATGACGGAACCGCTCCGTCACGGCCCCGCCCGCGCACGAACCCTTCAGCACAGCGCGGTAATCCACGCCGCGCTGAAGGGGTTAAGGCTTTCAGGTCCTCGCCCAGTTTTTTAATAGGGGAGATACTTGGCCTATTTTTAGGCAATTGTGGGAGGGATCCTTGCTGGAGATATAAGTTCACAATTTTCGTCCATAAGGGGGTGACTGCTATGTTGATCTCTTTCAGTAGGGGTAAGGGAATGGGATCATCAAAATGTGTGGTGGGTTTCATTAACATTGAATGTTTTTCTGCATTTCCCTCTCAGATAGACATATGAAACTGTTCTAATAGGCTCTGTTTTACCTTGAGAAAGTAGGGGTGTGTTGGTCAGTATTCTTCCTGTGTGTTGTAAGAGTGAGGTTGTTGGATTTCTTGTGTTGGTCACTAGCTTGGCTGGGAATAGAGTTGCTTACGGAAGTGATTTTTTTCTTTAAAGAAAGCTGAGAAGGCATTGAGGATGCCGGTCGACTTGTTTGCACTCCAGATTCCCCGGCAACCCAGCTCCCAAACACAGCCCTCAAGGCAGTAAACAAGAGGCAGTGGGGAACAACAACCAACCCGAACAATGTATGGGTGTCTCTCCTTAACACAGTAGAGCTATCTGGGTAGGCATTATAGACCCAATCAAACAAACATGGATATCCAGTTCTCACTTCTTAACACCATGGCCGTGGCAGGGATTGATGACAAAATAGGGGAATTAAACTCCTTGATTAAGCGGGTTCAATCTGATACCACATTCAATAAACTGGCCCTGCACCAATATCATTGATAAGCTGTCAACTCTTCCTTCAATGCTAAATGACTTCATAATTGGCTTCAAACAAAGTTCAACAACACAGGGAGACCAACAAACTGGGGTGAGACCATCTGACCACAATCCAACCACCCGCAGGGACCACAAGCCTTTCATCGACCGCTGAAGGTATCAGCGGGCATGCAAAACCAGCTCAAACGTCAGCAGTGGTTGCAGGGAATGCGGGGGACTCACACAGGGAGACTCTAAATCAATAGGGGTGGCCCCAGCATAGCTCCGGATATCACAATGCCAGATCTGCCGGCAGATATAGCTGCACTCCAATCCAGGTCAAACACGGCAGGGAGCACAAGCAACAATGCCAAATTCAGACAGACACAAAGGAGAAAGAGACGGAATAAAAAAACTTGTTGACCAAAACAGAGTATACCCCCTCTTTTAACTCAACAGCAAGACCTAATATAACAGTTCACCAAGCCTCTCAAGAAGAAGAGCAAGAGGATAAGCAGGAGAAGGGCAGGCTCACATCCCAACAAGCCCATAATGGGTGGGTAAACAGCCAGACGTGACCAGCACTAGGCCTTCAGCAGCAAGCTCCCTTGGCACACTGCCCGGGCAACCATCTGTGATAAATCCCAATACCAGTGCTCCAGGGGTACCGCCAATGGGGTTGGCAGTCGATCTCTTGGACCCACTCACCACCGGATGCCCTACAGACTCTCAACCTATCAACCTAACGAGCACAAGCGGACCCACAACCTAGATGATCTCTGTAAACATCACCATGATAAGGAATGATTGCATACAGCACACGAGGGCTGAGCTGAACTTATTGACAAGTACAGGTCATAAATATCCGCTCAATATTTGTACTAACCAAAACAATGAACTCAGGGGTGTCTCTGAAATCGTTGCGACTGGCGTCACCCCACAAGAGATCACACCGACGTCACACCTTGTACAACAGGAACATGAACACCTCTTGGGAACTGCTGGGGACTATCAAGATAACTCCACAGTGCTAAACTTCATCCCTGAATATGCCTCCAGAGGGAAACATGATGTCCTACACATGGGCAATATTCTTCGGCTACTATCAGAAATTCCAGTACTGCATGACCTAAGCTCTAAGGATCTTGTGTCAATCCAGTTCAAACGCTCGGAAGAAGCTCCGGGTGGGGAAGCAGCCAAGACTATATGGACTTCAACCAAATCTGCATAGAGAATCCTCAGAAAAGGGCCTACCTTTGGGAGGTGGGGAATAAAGATCACTTCACGTTATGAGCCAGGATACCCCCTACGTCTTGTTCCTCCCGGCCAAACAAGAGGGCAAGCCCGGGTGGGGAAGACAAACTCTTCCATGCTTAAGTCCGCAAGGGGCCCCTCGTCCAGTGAACCATCAGCACACATTAACCATTGGAGAATAGGATGAACTGAAATCAAGCTACTGAAAGATGCCGCACAGGGTATCATGAGAACAATCACCTGCTCCCCCATGACAATGTGACTGTGCATGGCCCAGGAGCCACATGGCAGAGCTAACACCCGCCTACTCCGCATGTGTTCCTGGAACATAAACGGTCTCACTACAAAGCTAACAGATCCAGGTCTATACAAGTATCTGAGATCATTTGACGTCATCCTTTTCCAGGAGACCTGGCTAGCCGAAACAGTCCACATTTAAGGTTTTATGAACTTCTCTGCCCCAGTAAACGGGCAAAATACAGTCACCTCTCGGGCAGCTTGGCAACCTATGCCTTAATAGCAAGCATATCTTCTGCAATGGCACTGGACACAAAAACTCCCCGTATAAGTGCAACACAATGCACCATATCAATCAATAATACAGCAGTGTGCGTAGTCTTTATCAATACCTATGTCCACCCAAAAAGCTAGTCAAAAGATTGCAGGAAACTGGAGCAGAAATTAACAAGGGTTACAGAAGAGAATGGCTCTGCATATCTTGTTGTCTCCAGGGACTTCAATCTGCACCTATTAGGTGCCACCACCAGTTACATAGCAGCAGTTCATACAGCTCTCTGGGAGATTACCGCGCAAGACAGAAATACATTTGGGTCCCAAACAAAAACTGGTAGCCGACTGCCGAAGAATGTCGAACTAAGCTTCAGAGCACTAAATGGTAGCTCACAGAAGATAATCCACCGGCTGCCACATATCAATCTAACAGAACTAGCACAACTCTGGACTAAACTTTTGTCACTCTCTCACTATTCCAATATGTTTACACATACCAAATTAAAGATAGAACTGGCAGAGATCACCTCCAGCAGGAGGTATCCTCCTCTCCAAATCTATCTATCCCAAAACACATCAGGGAGACAATGGACACAACTTTCACTTATAGCTATAAACGAATCAAGACCACCCCGGCCATTCTCTAGTGATTGCCCACAGCTGCGGTGGATATACTTCAGAAATCCAGGGGTGCAAATGGCGAAGCAGTATCTATGCGAGAGTCTCTTATGGAAACACTTCCGGAAACATACACAAAAGTGATCAAACCTAAGCCTTCCTGCAAAATCGCCTCGAAGCGAAGGAACACAACACAAGAAATCAGACTTGGGCAGCTGCGAACCCTGCAGAAAAGACCAGGTGACTCGACCGCTCTAACGGCTTTAAGACAACACAGAACTCAGATAAAAAACTGAAATGGGCCATAAAAGGAGCTCAGGACGACAAACTTTGGGCCAAGCTGCATATGGACTTAAAATGCAACAACAGCACCAGATTCTGGGCCTCTATCAACTACCTCCTTCGACATAACCACGGAGACATTGACTCATATCTCTGAAACCACCTGGAGACAGTTTTTAAAAGAACATTTCAACAGCCCAAAGACAGGCAGTCCCCAACAGGACTCTCAGGAAATTGTAGTCTCGATATCCACAGAAGGGTCCAATGAGGTGGATACAGATAAAATCATAAGGCAGATAGCCAAAGGGCAGAGGGGAGGGGCACCCGGCCCCAATGGCATGCCACCGGCGGTATTCAAACGTGACCCAGGTCTTTGGGCAGAATCCCTAGCACCGGTAGTCTCTGGCTACCTTAGCACCCTACCAGCCTCGTGGAGGGGCTTGGTCATATCACCAATTTTCATGGGAGGCAACAGATTACTCCCAGCTAATTATCGCTTAATCGCCCTGATCAATAATGAGGCCAAATATTTTGCTGGGAACCTGCTCAAAAATCTTTCACTATGAGCTTCTAGCAACACCATCGTCCCATCCAATCAGACAGGGTTTTGAAAAAAATGTCAGGCACAACAACAAACATACTAGCAATTTCTTTCCTAATGGATGCTGGCCAAAGTACCAAAACACCACTATATTTCTGCTTCATTAATTTAAAAAAGGCCTTGGATAATGTTGACTTGGAAAGGTTGTGGCCTAAGTTGGCAAGCTGGAAAATATGTCAAGGCCTCCTGAACATGTTAATCTTGCTCGATAAGGACTCATGGGTGGGGGTTAAGCTAGGTGCCGGAATGCACCTCTCCAGAGAAATTCCAACTACCCACAGTCTAAAGCAGGGGTGCGTTCTGGCGTCAACTCTTCTTTTTATCTTTTTCTGGTGGATTTGGTGGAGCAACTGCAATACTGCAACCCCCATGCTCCAAAATTAGGGGACACGACAATATCCAGCTTCCTTTACGCTGATAACATGGTTGTGGTCCTTTGCACTCAGGTGGGGCTGCAGCGGATGCTAGACTGAAGGCCTATTTCCTGGCCAGCGGCCTGACCATCAGCCTTGACAAAACCAAGACCATGGCGTGCAATACCAAGGAAAACAAACACAGCCATGTTTCTGGAGAGACACCCAGAAAGAAAGTATGGATGAGTACAAATACCTTGGGGTCATCATTGATAAGAAAGGCTCATTTGCAGTCCAGAAGGAGGAGACAAAAAGGAAAGGCTTGGCGCTGGCTGTAACTCTTAAAAACCTAAAGAAACAGGTGGCCGTCCCTCTCTGATGCTCCTACTCCAAGTAGCATGTGCAAAACTCATACAAATGATCTCATACAGGAGTGAACTGCTAAGAGGTTGAGATTCCAGAGTATAGTCTTTCCCAGTATAATGGTGCCTGCCTACAAAATCATCTTCTTACTCCCACGTCTCACCACACAGCGCAGATTCGGCTGGAATTTGGCTTGCAAAAACAAACAGTCATTAGCCAGGCTTGGAAGGGGAGAACTTAATATGCTGGAACAAGATCAGGAAATCAGAGCCAAATACACTGAACCATTTTCTATGGAAGGAGCTGCAACATCGCGATTTGTCGCCGGCGATGGTCTATCTGCAGTACAAAGTACGGAAACCGCTCTGTTAGCGGTGGTAGAAGAAAGCAGAAAGATTCTGCACTCAGGAGGGTCATCAACCATTATACTCCTCGACCTGAGTGCACCATTTGATACGGTGGATCACCGTATCTTGATTCACCGTCTCAGAAATATAGGAGTAACTGGCACTGCATTGCAATGGTTGCGCTCTTTTCTGGAGGGAAGATTCTTCCAGATATTTGAAGGGAAGACAGTGTCTAAACCCCTGCCTTTGCTGTGTGGTGCTCCCCAGGGCTCATCGCTGAGCCCAATTCTTTTTAATGTGCATATGGCCCAGCTGGCGGCTATCGTGGCCCCTTTCGGAATCCATATGGTGACCTATGCCGACGATACCCAATTGGTTGTTGCGCTGAATCAAGCAAACCAGTTGCCAAACAGCCTTTACTCATGTCTTGAGGAAGTTTTTAGGTGGATGGGGGCATCCCACCCTAAGCTCAATGGTAAAAAAACTGAGATCATGATTCTGGGCAATCCCTCAAGCTTTACACAGAGCACTATGTGGCCAGCACGCATGGGCCCAGTCCCCGTCCCCAAAACCAAGATAAAGAGTCTGGGCATCTGGTTAGACCAGAACTTGACATTTAGGGCGCAAGCAAGGAAGACGGTGGCCATTTGTTATGGCCGGCTCAGATTGGCTCACAAAGTGCTTCCTCTTCTTCCTTCCCAGGCCAAAAAATACTAGTTCAATCACTGATACTCTCGAGGATACATTATGGAAATGCACTGTACTTGGGGGGCCCCAATTGCAGTAATTACGATACTTCAAACTGTTCAAAACTGCGCTGCCAGACTGTTGTCGGGAATGTCTAATCGCCTCTTGGCTAAACCTGCCCTTTGCTCTCTTCACTGGCTTCCGGTGAAAAAAAGAATTAGCTTTAAGGCCCTCTGTGTTGTCCATAAGTCCCTGCAAGGGAACGGGCCACCGATAAACTCAACCATGATCCGCCCCTACAAGGCCAACAGGAAACTGCGCTCGGATGAACTTCACTTGGTTGAAGTCCTAAGGATCAAAAGGGCCAGAAGCAGCGGTCAACTCTTTTCTCATAATGCGGCCAGACTCTGGAACGCACTGCCACTGTGTCTCCGCAGGGAATCTAGCCATCTTGCCTTCTGAAAGCAACTGAAAACACTACTGTTTCCCTAAGTTTCTTTGCTACTGGTCACTAGTCTTGCCCAGCGCTGGGATGCTCCAGGGTAGCCATGCGCTATATAAATGTATTTTTCATTTAATTTAATTTAATTTAATTTCATTAGAAGTCACAGGGCTATCAGAACTTTGGGACACTCGCACAAGACATCACGTTTTCAAGCAGATGGCCTGGAAGGCCTTAAAAATCCTGTCCGTCACTGAGGATAAGGCCTCAGTATCAAACAGAGCACATGGATTGATGACACTAAATAACTACAGAAACCTTGTGCCACAAAAATACTTCACCATCGGATACCCAGCCACTGTGAAAGTGTAGTTCTTAAGATACCGGCTGGCCTTACTACCCGCACCCTGGCTCCGAGAATGCCTCCCTGACGTCTGTCACCTGTATGGGGCAGGGAAAGAATGCCTCCTCCACTTAGTCTGAGAAAAGGTACAAGGTGAAAAAAGACAGTTACTGAAAACACCCTTTAACCAAAGAGGAAAATGCTCGCGAAGGCAGGCGGTGCTGGCATGCTTCGATCATGGGTCCATCGGCTATACTTTCGTCATGTCAAATTCCTGCTGAAGGTGGAGAAAAGGTTACTCCACAGCACACACCCCCAGTCTGCCAAGGCAAATGCACCTCACCATGATGGAATCATCCGTCCTCAAACCTGATCACATGTGGATAACATTGGCCACACTCTCCGCACTTGCACATTACCATCTACATATTACCTTTTGTAATCACGATTAAGTGATGACTAACACTAATCATTCCTGTCGGCACAGCCAGACTGATGGGGCTGCAAAACAATCTAGAGAGCAAACTGTTTTTTATCACCCCTGATTGACTAGCTCCCACAACAAAACACAGCAGCCATCTCGGAAGTTCCAATCTCACTTACTATGCGAAAGCCCTATCCACTGCGCCTGACTCACTATGTGCCTGCTGATACCCCGAGCTATGCAACAGTAGCCTCACTGAAATGGTTGATGAGGGCGCTCCTGCGGACATAGCTTCAGTAACATGGCCACATAAGACAAATAAGCAAGGCTGTCACAGCCCTCAATGAAAGTCACTCACTGATCTACCTGCACAGTGGAACCCTGAGACATCCACCATTCATCCATCGAAATCCTATTGACCCGGTGCCTGTAGTCCTACTGATTTTAAAGAGTTTTAAATTTACAATGTGGTGTTTTAAGTAAGTGATATACTATTATTTTTTTTATCTGGTTTAAGGAACAAAATATACCTTGTGTTTTATAATTGTCTTTTTATTGAAATGGTTTTTATGTAACTATGCAATTAACTAATAAACTTACGACATACTAAAAGTTAAAGTCAAACTCTTCATTAACAAAAAAACTAAAAACTTGCCACAAAACATAAACGAAAATTAACAAATCATTTTTTAATATAAATAGTAAACATAATATTTTATTACATCAGTCTGATCACTAAATAATACTCCAATACTAAATAACACTGAGATAATAAAATTATATATAAACTGTTAACATAAAAAATTTAAACCTGACCAACAAAAAACGGAAAGAACAAACTTAATCCATCACTTAAAAAAATACAACATATAAACCATACATTTGAAAATAAGAATCAGTTATTCTTCGCAGAAAAAATTAAATATAAAATTCCCCCCCCCAAATTTTTTAATAAATATAATTTACTGTTCAGTAGCTGCAGATCTTCTTCTGTATCCATGTAGTCAAAAATAATAGTTCACCAAAACCGGGAGAAATGTCCTAAAGCCCCCCCCCCAAAAAAATGCAAAAATGTTATAAATCCAATAGACATCCTCAGAAGCAATCTGAAGTATGTAAGAACCATTGAAAACCGAAAAAAGTGTTTAAAAAGAGAAATGCTCCTGGAAACGTGAAAAAAAGGAAACCAAAACTGAAAAAAAAAATGTTACTCCCAAACCCGTAGGACACAATCTTATACCTGTAAAGTAAGCAATAAAACCCACCCACAAAACACATAACATTCCCAAAAATACATATACATTACACTGAATCATCATAAAATACGTAAAAAAAATAATGTTACATAACATTGCAAAACATTAGTTAAACTGTGTACGAAAACCCCAAATTACACAAATGTCCAAAAACCCCACAAACACTACAAATAACCTCTATGCCTCCAACTACACCCCCACCCTCAAAACCCTTAAAAAACTTTAAAATGTAGTTACCTATTCTGATTAACCGCAGCACCTTACCACAATCTCAATCCCAGAAAATAGACTAAAAATGTCACAGATAGACTACAAAATAGAAGGTGGTGGTAAAAAATGGCCGCTAAATTAAACTAAAAGAAAGAGGATCTCCCCATTGAAATAAATGGGAAAACATGCAAAAATGTTGAACAATTGTATTTAAAAATGTCTAAAAATATTAAACATATAAAACATATCACATTTTTTCTTATAAAACAATAAAAATAATTCTAAAGTATAAATTAAATTATTGTATAAAATATATACAATTATTTAATATATACTAAAATGCATTTAAAAGGATGTTGAAAATATGTATATAAAGCAATGTAGGAAAAGTAAAAAAAGTTGAACAATGCAAATAAAAGTGGAAAATGTAGAACATGCAATACAATTTAAATATTATTTAAAATTTTTATGTAATAATAAAAATGTATTAAAACTGTTTTACTTATTTATCTACATATAAATGTGTATTTTTAATTTGAAATATGTGTTTAAAAATGTAAATATAGAAATAAACTTTGAAAACAAATACATTTAGAAATATGTGTTTTTTTGTCTTTATTATACAAACAATACGTAATGAATAATATTATGCACCACAAATATAGAACTAACATTTTTTCTATTACATTTCTAAACAACAACAATACTAATTAAATAACACAAACTACATAAAAATGCAAATTTAACAAAGTATTTCACACTAAAATTAGAAAATTAATTCCCACTCCAATCAATAGCTTTTTAGGGAAGGTGTTGGACACTAAAAGGGTGACATTTACGAGTCCCACTACATTATATGACAATTTGGGGAAGGTGCTGTGCACTGAAAGAGTGACATTTACTATTCCCAATCTGATTTAAAACAATTTAGGAAAAGTGTTGGCCACTAGAGGGGTGGCAATTTACTATTTACAATCCAATCTAAAACACTTTGGGGAAAATGTTGGGCACTAAAGGGGTGACATTTATTATTCCCACTCCAAAATATATCCAATTTGGGGGGGAGATATTGGACACTAAAAAGTTAATATTTACTATTCCAAGTCCAATATAAAACAATTTTGGGAAAGTGTTGGACACTAAAGGGTTGACATTTACTGTTCCCTCTCCAATCTACAACAATTTGAGGAAGGTGTTGGACACTAAAGGGGTGACATCAAACTGTTCCCACTCCAGTATATACCAATTTGAGGAAGGTGTTGGACACTATAGGGGTGGCATTTACTATTCCCACTCCAATCTACACCAATTTGGGGTAGGTGTTGGACACTAAACGGGTGACATTTACTGTTCCCACTCTAACCTAAGCCAATTTGGGGAAGGTGTTAGGCACTAAAGGAGTGAAATTTACTATTCCCACTACAATCTAAAACAAGATGCAAGATGCTACAAACTAAAAATGTTATATGCACAATCATTGCTCCATACTCACATAAAGTTTAAAATATATAAAACATTAACAAAAATGCACTTAAAAACACACTAACCAAAACTACAAACCTATATATTCATATGTAAACAATAAATTATAAAATCATCATGGTAATCTTTATTTTGGCAAATGCCATAAAAGAAAAGATTAAAAAGCACAATAAAATAAATAAATTAACAGCTTAAAATTGCAATGCCAATACTTATTGCAATACATAGTGCAGGAAAAGCAGTGCTAAGAAGACAAATTTGTATTACATGGCAAATAAAAGATGTTAAAAGAGAATAGAAATAAACCGCTCTCATTAGCTTTAATCATAAGACCACCAACCCTCAGGGGGGGGCATGGTTCTCCCAATTAAAAGAAAATAAAGAATAAATACAGTACCAACATATCCCTTCACTCATAAACTGCAAAAATGGTAATAAGGGAAAGGGAAAACAAACAGATTATTAAATGTGCTTCAGTGGCATTAGCGCTGAGTATAGATGTTTTCTATTTAGACCTGATTGCCACATTCAGAGTAGGAACCTGGACACTGCAAAAACTATATGTTGACTGGTATCAGTTTCCAGTATCCTATAGGCCTCCTTATGCTGTGTGGTTCCAAGGTTGCAGCAAATTGGAATAGAGCATTTGACCCTGATATTTTTTTATGCGGGTCAAAAGCAGAGGGGGTGAGCCACCGTTTCTGGGGCTGAGCTGCAAGACGGGAAGGTAGACTCTATTGGGCTTCAAGGACATACACAACTGGCAGGGAAAGAATTCAAAGGGAGGGTCCCAAACCTAAAATGGGTGAATAGTTTTTGGGTAAAAGTGGGCTGAATCTCGTGAAGGTATTGCTTTGCTGAGTATTCATCCTTCCATCGAAAAAAGCCATAAGTCAAAGAGCCAAGGCTGTCCAAGATAACTGGGAGCTAGTGACGTGCTGCATATAATTGGACTTCAGGGCTGCTTTAGAAACCAGAATAGACTTCCCCTTGAGTCCCCCTACAAGCTCTTGTTTCCCATTGCCGTTAGGGATTCTCTCACGTACTTGAGCCAAGCAAGCTCACCTAACTTCAGGATGCTCAGTATTTCTTCCAGCACTTGGTGATAGAATTGTAACTTGCGAGTAGATCAAATCCTTCTCCAGTATAATTAATATCAATCTTATCAGTAATGGGTCTCAGCCCTGCGTCCAACCTGAGAGGAAGCAGTGGGAGACTGATCAGTTGTCGAAAGAGGTGGTTCTCTGAGATTGCCAGGGAGTTTGCTCCCTTGTGCCCCCAAAGCTTGGCACCATAAAGGGCTCAGGGCCTGCAGGTTATAAGTTTGAGTAACAGGGAAAACAGGTCTAAAGTAAGTACCACTGTTTACCTTTAATAGTCTCCCTATATGATATTTCTGTTTAAAAGTCTACGCCTTGCAATGTGCTCAGTGAGGGTGATCCCAAGGTAATCAGTGGTGTGCAACTGTACCTAATAAAGTGGGGTTTGATCTCAATGTTGAGCATGGGTTGAACACAATGAATTTGGTTTTTGCCACATAGATTTGCAGGCCCTTTAGTCTGCAGAAACTACTGAATTTATTTAAGATTTTCTGAAGCTCCATTGTAAATGTAAACATGAGGAGCATATCATCTGCGAATATTAATGCCGGGACCTTCATGTGGGCTAACATTGGAACATCACCCTCACAGGAGTTAAGATGGGAAATCAGGTCATTAACATACAAGGTGAAGAGGGTAGGGGCAAGGACACAACCCTGTCTCACCCCCCTGTTAACAGGGAATGGCTCGGTCACCTCACCCAACTGACCACATCTGACCTAAGCAAAGTTAGACTCATGCAACCTTACAATAACACCAAGGTGGTAAATAGGAATTCCCATATTGGCTAGCATGTCCCACAGCGTAACCCGTGGAACCAGGTCAAAAGCAGACAGTAGGTCCACAAACGTGACATTCAGCCGACCTCTCCCTAGGGCCATGGCTTTCCACTAAATTAG
Source organism: Triturus cristatus (assembly GCF_964204655.1). Classification (NCBI taxonomy): domain Eukaryota; kingdom Metazoa; phylum Chordata; class Amphibia; order Caudata; family Salamandridae; genus Triturus; species Triturus cristatus. Next base: position 1,361,006,951 of record NC_140590.1, read on the forward strand.
CTGGAGCCTAAACACCTAATCGATAGTGGAGGTGTAATCCCGAAAACCAGCTTGCAGAGGGGTAAGTATCTCGTTGACCGCCATCCAATCAAGTAGCCGGTCAAGGATAGTTCTGCAAAAAAGCTTTTGAGTACCATCTATAATGCTGAAGGGCCTATAGTTGGAGGGGGAAAGAGTGGAACCCTTTTTATATATGGGTATGATTTCTGCCCCTTCCCAAGATGGAGGAATAAGTGTCACACACATAACTGCATTTAAGAGAAAAGTGATGTACAGGCCCCAAACGTCCATCTCAGCATGGAACAAATTCCTGTGAATCTTGTCTAATCCTGGCGCCTTGTTGGGAGCTATCTTCCAAATTGCAGACAACACTTCCTGAAGATTGAGAGGGTATTCTCCACTCCCTATGTCACCACTTAATCCACCCACAGATTGACACACTCTTCAGCTGGGTCAGAATACAAGCCAGAGAAGAGCGAGATCCAGGTGGCTGCTGAAATGTTATTGTCTATGGGGCAGACACCTCCCGGTGGCTACTAATTTCCAAAAGCCACGTTGATCACCTGCTCTCACAGCGGCCAACGGACCTTCCCACCTACCTTGGTTCCACTCCATTTTGGCCTCAGAATTAGCTAATTGATAGGCTGCCCTCCTTAGACGTATCACCCTTCTATCCTGTTGTTTAATTGAATCGATTAGATCTGATTGAGCTTTTCTGCAAGTTTGGTTAAACCAGGAGAAGGGGCCTCTCTTTACTGCCGTGGGATTTGAGTCCACATATAAATATGCTGGGGTGCTGGGTTGTAGGGTGGGTTCACTGGGTGGTGTTGTGGTGGTGGGTGGAAGAGGTGACCAAAATTATTGTAACAAATTTCAGCAGGATCATTTCAAAAGTATTCAAGTTGCTGTCTATTTGGTTATTTTTCAAGGTCAATAGCAGGAATATATTTTCTAAAATTCTTAAATTGTTTGTCCATTTTCATTACAATCAATGGCTGGTCCCAGACTGACGTGCGCAACCTGGAATATCTGCGGTCTGAATGACCCTAAGAAGCGGAGGATTTTTCATAAGATGCTACAGTTGATGCAATTGGACTTAATTTGTCTGCAGGAAACCCATATTCCTTGGGGTAGCCGCTCCCATCTTAGATTCTCGGGCTATGATCTAGTGGCTTCCACCCGACAAACTTCTACTATCAGGGGAGTTGCTATCATTTTAAAAGTCGGGATTGGGCGGGTTATTAGGATAAAGCAGGATAATTCAGGAAGATGGCTAATTGTAGAATTGTTGGTTAACAACTCCCCGCTTTCTGTATGCTCGATATACGCATCTAATTTAGATGACCCGCAGGTCCTGATGGATCTAAATTTAGAATTAGCTACATGGCCGCACCCACTGATCTTTTGTGGGGATTTTAATATCAATATTCCTAGTCAGCTAGATATTAAAAAGCATAGTGCTTATATCGGGCGGAAGCCCCAAGTCTATAAGGCGCTTTGTACTTTACTTTTTGAACACGGGCTCGAAGATCTATGGCATGTCAATCATCCAACACATGATGGGTTTACTTTTTATTCAATACCTCACCAAAAGTTGGTCCGTATCGATTTTGTTTTCATGTCCCCTGAAGTTCTTGGATCTATTAAGATCCAAACCAATCCTCGGACCATATCTGATCACAATCCTATTATTTTTAGTTTTTCATGGGATCGCTCTGTTAATCAAATTAGATCATGGACTTTTGATAGGAAGCTTCTGTTGGAAAAACTATATCAAGAACGGATGTCGCTTTGGATCCCAGAGTTCTTCGAAATTAATAGCCCCACTGCACCAGTTAGCATAGTCTGGGATACCTTCAAAGCCGCCTTACGCGGCGAAACTAAAAGAATTGCATCCTATCGCTGGGTAACTGAGCAACAGTCCCTTAAAAAAAGAGTAGTAGCACTCCAACAGGCTGAGTTGGATTTAAGTACCAATATTCGTAGGGGTGAGGATGTAACAATTAGTCAGAAAGCGGTTGCCTTAGCTAAAGCTAACCTTCTGGATCCTCTATACGAGGACATAGCAGCCAAATATTTTCAATTTCAATCCTCAATGTATGAGGTGGGGGAGCTGCCGGAAGGGTCCTAGCTAAACGTTTGCAACAAAGGGCCATCACTAGTCAAATTCTTAGGGTTAACGACCACTTTGGTATAACTCAGGATTCACCTAGAGTTGTCCTAAATATTTTTGCCGATTTTTATTCGAATTTATATACCGAGGAGTTAAACATAGTTGAGCAGCAACAAACCTCTTTACCGCGATTTTTTGAATCCCTCGATACCCAGAAGGTTACCACAGATCAGAACCTAACGCTCGCAGAACCCATTAGCTGGGAAGAAGTTGCGGCTGCTATAAAATCTCTTTCCAATGGTAAAGCAGCCGGCCCTGATATTATTCACCTTGAATTTTATAAGATGTTCTCATATCTATTTAAGCGCCAGCTACTAGAAGTTTTTCAACTTGCCCAGATGGGGGTTATCCCCGACTCCTGGTGACAATCTACAATAGTATTATTCAAGAAAAAGGGTAAGGATGAACTAAACCCTGCATCATATCGGCCCATAGCACTCATAAACACAGATAGCAAAATCTACTTGAGGATTTTAGCTTCCCGGTTAGCACAAATAATTTCTCCTTTAGTCTCTATCCGCCAGCACGGGTTCATTTCTGGTAGGGACACGACCGATCATATCAGGCGGGTTATTGCCCTTCTAGATTGGGCCAAAGTGTCAAATTCCCCCCACGGGTTGATCCTGTTGGACGCCGAGAAGGCGTTCGATAGGGTCTCCTGGGGGTATTTATGGGCTGTCCTACACTGAAAGGGTATGTCGCCGGAATTTATTAAGGCTTTACAAACCTTATACATCTCTCCAATTGCCAAAATACGTATCTCAGGGAATGAGTCAGGTTTTTTTTCTATCAGTAGGGGCACTAGACAAGGATGCCCCTGCTCTCCTCTACTCTTTGCCCTATTCATTGATCCCTTTCTGTCTCTGATAGAAAAATCACAAAATATTTCTCCAATTTCAGCTCACGGTATTGAATATAAGGCATTGGCATATGCCGACGACATAGTAATACTAACAGATAATGTTGCTGGTTCCTTCCCGGTAGTGGAGACTCTAGCAGTTCAATTTGGCTCAATTTCGGGCTATAAGCTAAATATTGCAAAAACACAAATTGTCCAAACATCGGCTATGCCAACTTCCCAGGCTCCTATTAGCTCACAGGCAACATATCTGGGCGTTCAGATTTCGGCTGAAGTTGAACTGATTCCGGATCTGAATTACTCTCCTGTTATTGATTTGCTTCACAACAAGTTAGAAAGGCTGAATCATCTCCACCTCTCCTTATTTGGGCGCTGCAATGTCCGTAAAATGTTTGTCCTCCCTAAATTTTTATATCTATTTAGATCTATCCCATTATTAATTTCTAACTCCACTTTAATAAAAGCTCAAAGGGTTTGTCAAAGGTTTTTATGGGCATATCGTAAGCCAAGAAGGGCCACCAAATGGACTTGCCTCCCGCAGGATCGTGGGGGGTGGTCAGTCCCGAACTTAGTTTATTACTATTGGGCAGCCATGATTCAGCAATTCGCTTTTCCATTATTAGGGGAGACTGCCGAGACACTGCCCCATCTGGCACCATCAGTATACTCAATCGCATTAGGTGACGCCACAAAAGGAATACTAACACGTATCCTTGAGCCAAGTTATTTAAAAAAAACAGATTCAAGGTGGTGTGGGCTTTATTTACGATTTGGCAAAAGGTGAGGCGTCATTTTTCGAACCCCAAGTTCAATTATTATACCCCATTAAACGCTTCTGGACTACTCCCAGCAATATTTCAAGAGGGTGTAGTTTTCACCTGGGCCTCTGGGACATTGGAGATCTTGCGGATTCCGGCTTGATGGCCTCCTTTCTGTTTTTGAAGCACAAGTTTAAGTTACAGTCCAACCATTTCTTCAAATATCTACAAATCAGAAGCTTTCTTGATAAAAAATTTCTCTCAAACCCAAATTTGTTTGACGAAATTTTAATAATTCAATTAGTGGGGAGGAGCCAAGATGGCGACCGGAGCAGTCGCTTGAGCGCCCGGCTCCGTCGGCCCTTGGCCTCGGACTATCATCCTGATTCCTATCCTTGCCGATTTTCGAGGTGCAACGCGTGCGACGACGCGCTGACTGCGCCGCCGCTTTCCCGAAGTCTTAGCCCGCCCGGATGCCGGAGTTTTTGGTGCCTTTGTTCCCCGCCCTGGACCCTTGCTCTACTGTGGCCTCGGCCGGCCCCCTGGAATCGTTGCAGTCACCGGACCCGCTGGTGCAAATCTGAGCCCGAGGTCCCGATCCCGCCTCACGCCACGCACGGTCGCCAGAAGAGCCGGGAGAGAGACGCCCGGACACCTCCTGTACCCTGCATCTGATGGGCTGGAGCCAGAGGGTAAGCCCCGGTGTGGCGGGTCTCCTACCCCGCTCTGTGGACCACGCTGTAGAAGGCTGCAGACCCCCTTCTTCTATGGTCTAGTCGGCTGCAAAGAGAGCCCGAGGGAGGGGAAGAGACTGCTGGCTTTCACCTGTTGCGGCGCAGACCTGTTGGGAATTGCCTCCTTGTCACGATCCCCCCCCTGGCCACGGTACCGTTCAACGGTAAAACATGGCGCTGATTGCCTGCTCGCTGCTGGGGGGTGATGCTCCGGTCTCGCCCGCTGCCCGCTTCGCCCTCCCTCTACCAGACTCCAGCTCCCCAGTGCCGTCCCGGATTGCTGCCGTTGGGGGGACGCAGCTTCCGCTGACATACGGCTCCGTTCTGGCTGCCCTGCGGGACTTTCGTCTGCAATTGTGTGTCGGCTTGCAAACGCTGAGTGAGCGGTTCGACTCTACACTGTCTGCTGCGGGCCGTGAGCGCCCCGTTTGTGATCAACAAGACGTGAGTCTGCCAGTGCTGTGGTCCTCCTGCGGGGAAGCAACGACTGGGTATAACGGTGCTACACTGGTGTCTGCATTTGGCTTTCCCGGCGCTCAGGATCAATCGCTCTCCTGCTCAATGGCAGATACTTTGTTTCCCCGGTCATTGCTGCCTGCTTTGTTGTTGCCTGCCTCACCGTGCCCGCAGGAGTTTCCAGCTGAACTACACCTGGCGACCTCGAGGAACTGTTCACGGTGGCCTACGACTCCTTTTATGTGGAACTCATGTACTTTACAAGCCAGGTCTGGATTTTATATGGTGTGCAAGGGGACCTCAATAGATGATTGGCGGCCATTTTGTGACTCTACTTCTCCATCTTCTCCCAAGTGGCCATATTGTCTTTGTCTGTTCGGGATGCGGGGCATTCACGAGGGGGCGGGTCTAATCGTACGCCCGCGATCGGGCCAGGGCTAGATTACTTTCTATCATTATGGCTTCACGGCCGGGCTGGACTGGGACTGGAATTGTCTACTTATGTTGTGCGCACTCGTCGCGCTCTGCCTGCCTTCATTTCCGTGGTGTTACATGCTATCTTCCCACGACCGCCTTTGGGTGTAGTGGGGTTTCAGTGTGTGGAGGCTTGGTTGGCCGGTGGTGTCGGGCGCTCCTGAGGATACGTGGGCTCCTCCCCGCCTCCTTTCTTCTTTCTTCTCTTAGTTTCTTTACTCTATTCCTACTTTCTCTCTCGTCTATATTTCGGGTTCATTGGGCGACAGGCACTATGCTGGGGGGGGGGTAGGCCATAGCCTCCGCATTGGTGTAGGGTGGGGGGGTAATTTACTGTTTCTTTTTTAGTTCTATGGGCCTCTTTCTTTCATGTCTCTGCGCTATACTTGTTTCGATTCGGGGTCCGGGTGGGGGGTGGATTGAGTGGGGGCGGCTTTTAGGGGGTGCGTATTTACTACTGTGATGATCCTGTTATCTAATTGCATCGCCTTACTGTATGAGATTTTCTATGGCTGTTTTAATGATGCTGCTGCTCTCCAGTGTATGAAGCCGACTTGCGGACTCGAATCTCCTTGTTTCTATCCTTTACTGACTTTTTTCCCGATAAAAATTTTTTTTTTTTGAAAACCTTAAAATTAACCTTCACTTCTCCTTCCCCCGGTGTCAAGGATCCCTCCAGTGTATGAATCCTGAATCGTTGCTAATCTTGACCTTGACGCACAGGGGATGTATTGTTTGTCTCTGTGCTCAACCGTATTGTGGCCGGCCTGATGGTTGTAGGCCCGTATTTGTTCTTTTACTACGCACAAATAAAGGTTTTAAAAAAAAAAAAAAAAAAAAAAAAAAAAATTCAATTAGTTCAAAGAAAAGTTAAAATTGGGATTCTATATCAATCTTTTCTTTCTCAACTCCCAGATGACTTATCTGATCATAATAGCAATTGGGCGACTAAATTTGGAGTACCCTGTATCGACCTAAAAATCCCATTGATGTTAGCTAAGACTGTTCTGGTTTCTGGTACTCTCCGCACCCAAAGTTATATGGCCATGTTTAATCTCTATTACACGCCTGCAAAATTGGTCAGATGGGGAACCGTTACCGGCGGTAAAAGTTCATCTTGTGCAAGATGTAAATTTCAGTCTGCAGATTCCCTTCATATGTTTTTTCAAATTGAAACTTTTCTTACACAGATTACCCAGTCCCCAATTAAAATTTCGGCAGAAATGGTAATTATTGGTTATCAATACTCTATGGCTCCTGAGAGATCAAGATATCTGCAGGCCTTTCTGTTTATTTCAATGGCAATGGTCAGACTCTGTATTACTTCTCTTTGCATAAATTCTGAGCCGCCTACTTTTTGTCATTGGCAGGCTAGGATGCTGGCCTGGTTTAAATTAGAAACCGCTGTACAAAAGTTCAGAGGAGAGACACGACGTTTAATTGCTTCTAAGAATTGGGCTCCTTTTCAAGAATGGTTGGCAAATTAATAATGTACTTTAGCTTATGTATTATTTTTATGCATATATTTCTGTATGATCGTGCCTCTTCTTTTCAACCAAATTTATTTCTGTTGTATAGCTTTTTATGGACATTTGTTTGTACAATCAAGGTTTCACTTATTTCCTTCCCACCAACACGTGGAGAACTTATTCAAAAACCAAAATAAAATTTAAAAAAATAAAAAAGAAATAGCTAATTGATAGGCTGCCCTCCTTAGACGTATCACCCTTCTATCCTGTTGTTTAATTGAATCGATTAGATCTGATTGAGCTTTTCTGCAAGTTTGGTTAAACCAGGAGAAGGGGCCTCTCTTTACTGCCGTGGGATTTGAGTCCACATATAAATAATTCTCAAAGCTCTCGAATATTGACTTATGTAAGCCTCCCTATCTGAAGGAGATCTGCCATTACAGGCATTTAACTGTAAGGCCAAAGGGGAAGATTCCCTAATTGGAGAAATTGTTAGATGGGAATAGACCAAGCATTATCTTCCTCCACCGAGAAGTCAACACTATTGCTATCAAGGGCTCATACTGACAATTAATATCCCCGCCCACAATTTTATACACTCTCTTCGGAAGCGATGTCAGGTGTGTGGACAGTACCTCAACTGCTGGAGCTTCCTGTTTATCACGAACAGGTCTAAAATAAACATTATAAACATATAACACTATGGGCCTCATTTTGATGTCTGGCGGACCACCCCCGACAGGCCTTCGGTGGCGGTCTGTCCGACATCCAAGCCATCGGTCCAATTGTCGGATTACAATACTGGTGGTCGGAGAGATGATGTTGGGGGGAAAGACCACAGCCTACGACAGGCTAAAGGAGCCCGTCGGATCGGCGGTCGGACTCTAATCCCTACAATGTAGGAGGGTCCTGCACAGGCACCGCCGTAGGGATTAGGATGTCCCTTGCTGACTGTCTTTTCATGGTGGTCACACCTCCATGAAAAGGCAGACGGAAACAGACTTTAAGGGCTTCAAGCAAGGCCCCCGTCCCTCGTGGGCCACTGCTAAGTGCCCATGGGGGAACATGTGGTGGCCCCCACACATCCATGCACCATGGGCCAGGCACCACATGGGGCCTAGCACACGGTGCATGGATGTTTGTACAGTACCTCTTTCTACTGCAGCATTTTATGACCGCCTGCACAGCGATCGTATCATAATATGGCGGGAGGAACCGACAACACATTGTCAGGAGGTCACCTGCCCGCAGGGATGGCAGTCGGACGCTTGTCCGACCGCCATCGCAATCAGGCCCTAGGTTTGGGGAGAAGATTAGGTTTACGCATAGGATGCCATCAGAGCCAGTCATTACTTCCTTAACAGGGCAGAGTGTAGAGCTAACCCATGTCATAAGACACCTGAGGGTCAGTGAAAAGGCCCCAATCAGCACAATCCAGTTTGGAACACAGCCCTGCAACATTCCAGGAGAATAGTTTAGAAGTGCTGAGGGAGTCTGTTACCGCTACAAGGGTGGTTTCTGTGCTATGTAGAGGAAGAAAGCCTGACTGAGAGGCATCCAACAAGGAATGAGCCTCCAGGTAAGATGACAACTGTTTATTCACGTGAGATTCCAGCATTTTGTCTATTAAAGGGAGACGAGATATGGGATGGTAATTGGCAGGGTCAGTAGGATCAAGTTGTGTGTTTTTTTTTTAATTGGTGTGACATAGGCAGCTTTCCAGTCCTGGGGGACGGTGGCTGAAAACAAAGACAAGTTACATAAGGATGCAACAGATGGAACAAGTGAAGAGACTAACATGGCTGTAATGTGAGGGGGACACAGGTCAGCCGGGAGCCAGATTTGGTTTTAGCTATGAGGTTTGACAGTTGGGTATGTGTAATGGGTTGACATTTCTCCAATGAAGCCAGAATTGTACTGCAATGAGAGTTAGCTGGGCAAGTTGAGAATGAGGCTAAGGTGTTGTTATGAAAGTTACAGTAAATGTTATCTATTTTAGTCTTCAAATGAGAGGCTAGAGTGTCGCAGAGAGTCTGGAAGGCCACAGTGGCTGAGGTGCAAGCACGAGGGTTGGTATGCTCCTTTACAACCTTAAATAGTTCTTTAGCAGAATTTTCTCCTTGTTTAATTCTATAGATGGTGTATGATCTTTGTGCCATTTTAATCTTAGTATGGTATGCACCTAGCGTTAGCTTATAATGATGTTTCTCAAGGGCATCTTTGGTGAGCCTCCATTTACGTTCCAGTCTCTTACAGTTAGTTTTAGCGGTTTTCAGGTCGAGTTGGTTTGCTGGTATACGATCGATAGGAGGCTACTATATCAAGTGCACTAGTAAGGGAGTCTGAAAATTTGTCCCAAGCTGAGTTGATGTCTATTATATTATCCATTTTATGGGCCCTGAAAGAAGATTGAAAGTTTTCTGTAGTCACCTGCTTCCAACTTCTTGTTCTCCCACATTTCCCCAAAATGACTTTGGTGGGGATGGCGTTGACAGGAATTTTAATGAGAAATTATCTGTCCACGTCAGAGGTTCAGGCACATCCATTTGCATGAACTCGGAGTTGGTGAATAGAAGATCCAAAGTGTGACCCGCTACATGGGTAGGACCTTTTTCTATCAAGTGGAGATCTAGCATTTGTAGATTGGACAGTGAGTTGGAAACCGCAGGCTCAGATGCTATTTCCGCATGATGATTAAAATCTCCAATAAGGAAGAAATTTTGCGTAGATAGCACATAAGGAGCTATTCGTTCTACTAATTAGAGACTGAAGTCTTTCCTGGAGCTTGGGGACGATAGACTATAGCTCCATTCCATATATCTCCATGGGAGAGTTTCCACAATCTCTGCTCAGTCGGTGAGCACTGAATAAGTAGTATTACTTTAAGTGAGTCCCGAAAGACGATGGCTACTCCCCCACCTGGCCTTTGTTCTCGGTCTAATTTAACTAATTTAGTTTTCCAGACGTGCTATGGGAATGCAGGGGAGTGCTTGAGAGGTAAGCCAGGTCTTAGTGATGAAACATAAGTCTGGTGACTGGTGAGTAATCAGGTCCCATATTTCTATTGCATGGTTTGGAATGGACCTTGCGTTAAACTAGATGTTCTTTAGTGCCAAAGAAGGGTTTAACTGATGCCCCTTAGGTATGTCCCTGGTGCAGGTGGGCGAGGTATTGGGAATAGAGGGCTGTGTGCTGGAAGAAATGAGACCATCACAGTTAAAAGGCAGAGCAAATGAGTTGTGAACAGAGCAAGAGAACTTACAATTAGGCATGAGAATAGACCCTCTAAGTTAGATGGAGGCTGAGAAAAGCAATGTTGACTGCTAGATCTGATTTCTTTAATTCATGACTATCATACCTTATCAAGCATAAAGGGTTTAGGGGCAAATGCAGGGTCCCTGGCACCTGGCGACGGTCGGACATGGATAGGCGCAGACGGGCTTGTCTTTGGCCGCTGTTCATCCGCTGCATGTCGGCACCAGGATCTGGTTTTATATATAAATTCGAAAAACAACTAGACCGCTTCCGAACTGGAAGGATGCAGAAATGCTCAAGCTCCCTCCACTCAATAAGCACTGGTAGTGCTGCGGCAGACCGCGGAGCGAGGAAGAAAGGCAGGAAATGCAGGCAGACTAGATGCAGGAAGGACAGTAAGGTAAGTGTTACTAGACTGAATACAGGAAAGAGATTAAAAGTAAGTTCTCACACTACAACAAATGTAAAAAATAAAATTATACAGTACTTTAGGCTAATAACTAGATCTTCTAGTAGCGAGGCATAGCAGCATCTAAACCAATCTGTATGCTGTGCTTCAGCAACAGGATCTGGCTTTATGTGTAAGGTCGAAAAACCACTAGACCGCCACCAAACTAAGATGGCGGCCGACAACTGGTAGGGACTCGGAAATGCTCAAGCTCCCTCCACTCAATCAGCAATGGGAGTGCTGCGGTTGACCGAGAAGCAAGAAAGAAAGGCAGAAAATGCAGGTAGAATAGATGCCGGAAGGACAGCAAGGCAAGTATTACCCGATTGAATGCCGGAAAGAGGTTAAAAGTAAGTTCTCACACTACAACAAATGTGAAAAATAAAATTGCACCGTACTTTAGGCTAATAACTAGAACTTCTAGTAGGGAGGCATAGCAGCATCTAAACAAACCTATATGCCCATAAAACTCCTAGATGCAAATCTAAGGTTCAGGCACGTAGAATTGATTATAAAAGGGTGGTGAAGCACAATAAATTATTGTTGAGGAAGAAAGCCTACAAAACCTTGCATGAGGCAAGCACCAACAACGACAGTAACGTGTTCTGGTGGGTAATTAATTCCTCACCATTGAGAGCAGAGGAATGCCCTAGGATTGAGGTTGCGATCCTGGAAGATGAACGGATAAAATATTTTTCTGGCCTCTATTCCTTCTCCACTGGTATATCAGAGAAGGACCTCGAAACCTACAATAATGATATTAATGTCACCTCTCAAGTCTCTATCATTACTCCTTTTAGCTTGGAGGAAGTCAACAAAGCAATAAATGCAAGCAAGGGCGGGAAATCTCCTGGCCCTGATGCTATTCCAGTGGATTTGTATCAGGCCAATACTCCTTTATGTGGGCCCCTCCTGACTTTGGTACTGAGGGCATGCTGTAGTACTGATTTTTTACCCACGTGGGCATATTAAACCATTGTCCCGATTTATAAAAAAGGAAGACTGTCTTAACCCTACATGTTATAGACCGATCTCCCTCCTAAAATTCCCGAGCAAAGATAGCAGGTCGCATTACCTTGAACAGGTTACAGGATTTGGCCGAATCTCACAATATTTTGTCAGTCTTGCAATATGGGTTCCGCCCCAGGATTGGGACTATAGAGCAGGGCTTGACCTGAGCATGCTAATCGGAAAGTATACCAAGATCAAAGAGGGGAACATTTACCTGGCCTTTGTTGATTTGTCATCGGGCTTCGACTGAGTTATACATGCTAAGTTGTGGGTAATCATGAATAACTTGAGGGTGGACGCATCGATTATCAGCTTTCTAAGAGTGCTGTATATGGGTTGTAGAGCCAGGGTTAGATATGAAACCTGGGGAGAATGCACACAATACTTCAGCATAGAGTGAGGGGTAAGACAGGGCTGTGTCCTTACACCATTTCTTTTCTCAATATATATAAATAGTGTAGGTGCCGTCCTAGCCAACCAATGTAAAGATCTTCCACAGGTGGGGCATCGCCCTGTCCTGGCCCTCCTCTATGCTGATGATGCCGTTCTTATGGCCAGAACTCCCCCTGGCCTACAGATTTTGATGAGGATATGCAGGACTTAGGTCTGCTAGCCAACCGATCTAAAATATTTATTATGAAATGTGGGAGGAGAACAGCAATCTGTCATGATACAAAAATTAAAGGTACAAATATTGGTTTTACAAGCACTTTTTCATATTTAGGCATATTATTTGATAAAGGCGGCTCATGGTTCCATGCTATTTCTACCAGGAAGCTACAATTTAATAAAGCATAAATGGCCATACCAAATTTTGCCAGAAGACCGGGCACGACCTTCTCTGATAAAATGATAAAGATCTACAAAGCCAAATGTTTGAGTGTGGCATTATTTGGGGTGGGAGTTTGGGGACATACCAAATGTATGGCACTGCAGATGGTGGAAATTGAATTTTTAAGGTACCTTCTTGCCACCCATATGTTTGTCATGCAGAATTGGGGGTTCCGTTCCTTACAGATTTAATAATATTGCAGCCCATTTTATTATGGCATGTAATCTGGACATCAGAATATACCGGCTGAAATCGTGCCATTATTGGGGACTTCCTCAAGGCGAGCCTATCTTGATGTATACCCTGGTTGACATATAGTCAACGCTTCTTTTGTGACTCAGGCATCCTGATTATTATGTGAAGCCAGAATTATTGGAAAACATTCAAATAAAAGATTTGAAAAATGAATGTATGGTGCATCTCGAGAACCTTAGATTGACCACTGAAATTTTAAAGCTTAGTGTTTTAAAATATCAACTCATTTGAACTATGTATGAAATGCAACCCTATCATAAATTTGTATTAAATCCCAGGTATAGATTTATTTTGACCTGCCCAAGATTTAATATGTTTCACTACTTGATTAGCTTCCCTGAAATGAATGATTGGTCTGTAAAAATAACAAACTGCCCTTATGATTGGCTGATAGCACAGAGAGTACTATGCATGTAGTCTTCTTTTGCAAATGTTATAGTAGCTTGAGAAAATGCTACGTTACCTATTTTAAGACTGCTTTAATTTTACACGTCATCTTGCTTATCTTTATTTACAATCATTTTCTACCATTGAGATTTGTTGCAGCATGTCAAATTTCTTGTGGGCTGTTTTCTACGATAGAAAGAAACTGTTACATTTTTCTTAACTAGCACTTTGGTACCGTTTAAAAGAAATCAGTTGATTCATGAATTGTTTTTATTTTGTGTTTTGAAGTTTTTAAAATGTAACTTATTAAACTTTTATGATTTTTTTACAAAATCGAATAAAGTATTGAAATTGACTCGCTCATGTTTAATTATTTTAGGTTCCTGTAGCCTAACGCCAAGTGGGGAGGCAATAAGGCATTTCCACAATCACCCTTAGACAGGGCACACTACTCACACCCTTGGACAAACCGGGGGTAGGAATCATATAATAAAACCCATGCCCTTGGGCATGGTAGGGGTAGACGCTTCAAATGCCGTTGCACTCTCCACCCCTCCTCTGGTGATTTATTTTAAACCAGCTCCCTCAGCAGCATTTTTCAGATCTCACCTCATGTTCGTGATCATGAGGAGAGGCTTTTTTTTAAAAATCACTCCCTATGTGTGAGAGCATTGGAAGAGATTTAAAAAATCCTTACGAGAGCCAATAAGTATGGCGTGCCTTTTAAATTACAAATCAGAACTGCTGAGTTTGCCAATTTTTCAGCCTGAGGGGCAAACAAATGGGTTGCAAGGACAGGATAGAGCAGTATATATAGAAGCTGCAAGGTTGAGGGGCCACACAGAGAGACTTCATGAGTTGGAGGGGCAGACAGGGAGCTGCAAGGGCAGCAGGGAGCAGATGGGCCGGATGAGGTGGGGTCACACAAAGTGACTGAAGACAGAAATTGGCACATAGAGGGGCTAGAGTTGGTTGGGGGCACAACGTGAGGCAGAAGGGTTGGTGGAGGGGCTACAGGGGTGCAGATGGACAGGCAGGGTGGCACACAGGGCTGGCCAGTGGCACAAAGCGAGGCTGTAAGGGGGCTGGGGAAATTAGAGGGGAGGCTGGGACACACAGGGGGGCTGCAGTGGGCACATAGATTAGTAGAAGCCACACCGAAGAGCTGCAGAGAAGGTGGGGGCCTGCAGATGAGCAGCAGGGGGCATACAGGCACACAAGAAGGTTAGAAGGCACAGAGGCACAAAGGGCAATGCACAACTGACGGATGCAGGGGAAGTCGAAGACACACATAGGGACAGCAGCAGTGCGGAGGGCACAATTTCCATAATTTGCCAACACATTTACCATCGTAAGTCCTCATTACCAACATAATATAGCAACACACCCACAATCATACATTCACACAAACAGCGTCATATGCCACCAAGCCCAACATCATAAATCAACACACCAAACATAAGTCCACACAATCAAATTCATAAAACAACACACCCGCCATCATGTCTTCACACAATCAACATCCTGCTCCAACACTCAAATTTCAAATGTCTGCACGCCTATTTTTTATTTTTGGGGGAGTTTTATATAGCGCAAACTCGACCCAAATGTATCAGAGCGCTTTACATGAGCACCAGTTGCATTACAGACAGACTGTCATGCTCCTGTACTCACGGAGCCGAAAACAAAGACGCGAAGGTCGATTCCTCCCGTTCCGTCACAACCAAGGCGGAAAGACTACAATTCCCAGAGGCTGGGCCGTTTCCGGGGAAGGACTCTGCGAAGTCGGAAACACATAAAAACACTTCCGGGGCCTCGGAACGGCGCTTGACAATCCGTTCCGGACCCTGGCTTCAAGCGGACGCTTTCTTTCCCGCAGCACGGAGAGAGGAAGCGAAAACATCGGTTTACTACCTGAGAGGACCTCACAAGGGCGGAGGGATTCCACCGGAGCCTCCGATTTCCAAGTCTCGTCCTGCCGAGGTCATTAGCCATTTCCCCTGAGGACTTCAAAAGAGCGGAGGGATTCCAACTGGAGCCTCCGATTTTCAAGTCTCGTCCTGCCGTGGTCATTCACCATTATCCCTTGAGGACTTCAAAAGAGCGGAGGGATTCCCACCGGAGCCTCCGATTTTCTTCGTATTTTGCGAGTCCTGCTTTCCTGGTGGAGACGTGAGTACTTATAGGTAATTCAGTGTCTTCCTAAGATTCCCCAGTTCCTGGTGTGTTCCTCGAGTTCCGAGAGAATCCCCGTATATTTTCTGACCTAACTATTGTGTTCAATTTCACAAGCTTCAGAACATCGGCCTGCTTCCTAGACACTGTGGAAGTTGGGGCAAACTATCGTCAGTCGCTGTGACTACAACAGAGACGACATTGCACAGAGGAGTCACTCGAGACTGTGTCGAGGAAAAAGGTTCGCTGAAGGGATAAGCCTTTCAGGTACGTTTCTGACAAGAGGGAAGTAGAGAAGGAATGAGACAGAGTGCCCCCCTCTCTAATGTGAGTTTCCTATTGTTCTTACAGGCAGCTTGCAACTCCTCTTAGACCAGACCCTCTGACCCAAGACCCCGGAGACCCTTGTTCTGTTCCTTGTCCCCCGGGTGCGTTCCCTCAGAGCTGTAAAACCATTACACTTTGGGGTGAAGGTGTTCGGTGGCGAAGGAATCCTATTCTTCACGACATCGTCCCTGCTGGCTGCTACACAGAGGTTAGTGGGCTGTATATATTCCTTTGTTGAGCTGCTGACAACCTGACAGATTGTCAAGCCCAAGAAAGACGCCCAGCCCGGACGATGGACACCAATGTTGTGATGTCCTCACTGTTGGAGAGTCTAACCGCTCTTCAACAAGAGGTACAAACTTCACGGTTAGAAAATCAAGAAGTACGTAAAGAAGTGAATTCCTTACGTAGGGAAGTCGCTGGATTATCCCGTAGGGGTCCAAGTTCCTACATCAAGGAGGCAACCCTACCACCCCCTTCTCAATCGACCCGATTCCCTTCCGTAGGTGATTCTCGAGGGGGTGGTTTCTTCGCAGCCTCTCCAAGTCCCCCATCAACCTCCGAGACTGCTCCTGCAATCCATGTGATCCAAAAGCTCAGTATACCCTTAGCGCCACCAGAACGCTTCTATGGAGAACCAAAAAAGTTTGAAACGTTCCTCAATCAATGCCGCCTGCACTTCTTATGTAAACCGACAGTCTATCAAGAGGACTCGGCCAAAACCGCCTTCATGATGTCCTACATGGGAGGAAATGCGGCGAGTTGGACCATACCCCTAATGGAACGAAACGACCCAGTCTTGCATCATTTTGGGGATTTTTGTGTGGAGCTGAGGAAACTTTTCGATAGAAAGTCCCATATGATGTCCCTGGATCGCGAACTCCTTACTCTGAGGCAGGGGTCACAAGACCTCTTAACGTACATTACCTCGTTTAACAGGTTAGTGGTTGAAACGGATTGGCCACCGGAGAAACAAACCACCCTTTTTTACCAGGGGTTAAGAGGTGAATTGAAAGACGTTTTGGCACAGGTAGTTCAATTACCTTCCACGTGCGAAGAACTAATAGATCTAACAGTCCAATTGGATCACCGACTGCTGGAGAGAAAAGGGGATCGGAGTCGTGGGGAGATGCGTCCCTTCGTTCCGCGCCCTAGAAACACCTTGGAAGAACGCCCCAAAGGAACCGAAGGACCAGAACCGATGCAAATAGGGGGGATCAGAGGTCCCTTAACGACCGAAGAGCGAGAAAAACGGAGAAAACTGAAACTCTGTTTATATTGCGGCACAGGAGGACACTTTATACGGGAATGCCGAGCACGAGCTCAACTACCCGAACGGAGCAGCTCCCCAAAGACCGTTGCATCCATGGAGAGCTCAGAACCATCGGAAAACTAGCAAACCCGAGCCAGCCAGAGATCTCTGGGTCGGGTCCTTTACATTTACCGATCTCCTCCCTCATAGCAAACACTCTCCAACCGGCAGTAGCACATCTGTATGTAGGTATTTCCCTGTGGATTATAGGGTCAAAACCAGTGAAAGTAGAAGCCTTAATCGACTCCGGGGCAACAGGAAACTATATGGACCAAACCTACGCAAACCACCTTGGAGTAACAAGTGAACGAAAGAAGATCCCTGACAACGTGAGAGCTGTGGATGGCTCCGAATTGACATCCGGACCCGTTGTAAGCCATACACATCGCCTTCTGATGAGACTCGGGAAGGAACATTATGAACGCATCTCTTTTGATCTAATTGATGCCCCCCAGTTTCGGCTCATACTAGGCATACCGTGGCTTACTCTGCATGACCCCAAGATTAGTTGGGCCGATCGCACGGTCTCTCTGAATTCCCAGTATTGCAAGGTACACTGCACAGAAGAGAATTCCGAACCAGAGACCAACACCGCGTCCCTCGCAGTATTGGTGGCCCTCGCATGTAGCCCATCACCCCCAGCGAAAACCAGCCGGCTACCCGAGGCCTATCAGCAGTACCAGTCGCTCTTCAACAAACAGAAGGCCACGCAACTACCTCCGCACCGGACCCACGACTGCAGGATTGACTTAATTCCCGGCGCCGACATTCCGTGCAGTCGTGTTTACGCATTGACAGAGCCTGAAACACTATACCTAAAGAAGTATTTAGAAGAAAACCTGGCTTCTGGATTCATCACACACTCTTCCTCACCAGCCTCGTCCCCTCTTTTCTTCATTCCGAAGAAAGATTGTGCCGAATTGCGGACTTGCATAGACTACCGAGCATTAAATCGAGTCACAGTAAAAAACCGCTACCCTCTCCCTCTGATCCCGGTTCTCTTGGACCAACTGAAAGGCGCCCGAGTTTTTACTAAGTTGGATTTGAGGGGTGCATACCATCTCGTCAGAGTTAAGAGCGGAGACGAGTGGAAGACCGCCTTCAGAACCAAATTCGGGCTTTTTGAGTACAGAGTGATGCCGGTTGGGATCTGTAACGCCCCAGCGGCGTTTCAATATTTCATGGACGAGGTGTTGAGAGGCCTTCTGGAAGTCTGTTGCGTGGTGTACATAGATGATATCCTCATCTACTCTCCCTGTCTAACTGAACACATCAAGCATGTGACAGCCGTCTTGGAAAGACTGCAACAACATTCCCTATACGCAAAGTTGGAAAAATGTTTGTTCCATGTCCCTGAAGTAGCCTTCCTCGGCTATGTGATTAATGCAGAGGGTTTTCAGATAGATGACACTAAGGTGGAGGCGATCACCCGCTGGAAAACTCCTCAGCATGTCAAGGCAGTCCAAAGTTTCTTGGGATTCGCAAATTATTACCGGCGTTTTATTAAAGATTTCTCCAAGGTGATCCAGCCCATAACACAATTGCTCAGAAAACATGCCCCATTTGTGTGGGGAGAGGAGGCCGAAAGTTCATTTCGGGAATTGAAATCCAGATTTACCCAGGCCCCCATCCTACGACATCCTGACTCTTCTCTCCCATTTGTGGTAGAAACGGACGCGTCCCAGTACGCCCTAGGAGGGGTATTATCCCAGCGACACCCCCAAACGGGACAGTTACACCCAGTGGCCTACTTCTCAAAAAGACTGACAGCCAATGAACTGAATTATTCTATTTCGGATAAGGAATTACTCGCCATAAAACGGGCTTGTGAAGAATGGCGCCATTATCTCTTGGGGGCACAACATACCATCGAGATATACACTGATCATCGGAATCTGTTGTTCCTTAAGACAGCGAGAGCTCTTACACCCCGCCAGCTTCGCTGGACCTTGTTTTTTGCAGATTATGATTTTGTCATCAAATATAGACCTGGCTCCCAAAATGGGAAAGCAGATGCGCTCTCTCGCTTTGAAGACCTTGAGACACAGGGGGACCTGGAAACGCAGGAACCTCCCTTGATACTAGCAGAAGGTACCATAGCGGACTCCACCCTAGCAGTACTATCCTCCCAGAACTTTCTCGAGGAAGTTAAGACGGCCCTGGCAGCTATGGATGAACGGGGTTGGATTCAGGAGGAACCTGAGCTCTGAGTCATAAATAAAGATTTATGGTACCACTCGCAAGCACTATACGTACCCACGATGAGTCTACAGAGACAGGTCATGGCCTGGGCCCACGATACAGCGTTAGGAGGACACTTGGGAACCTCAAAAACCATTGCCAGTATAGAACGCTCCTTCTGGTGGCCGACTGTAAAGAAAGATACCAAGGAATACATAAGTGGGTGTTCGATATGTGCTCAAGGAAAAGCGATACACCTGAAACCCGTGGGACTCCTACACCCTTTACCGATCCCTCCCAGGCCATGGCACACAGTATCAATGGATTTTATAGTGGAAATGCCCCCCTGCAATGGATACACAGTAGTGCTAGTAGTGGTGGACCATTTAACTAAAATGGGGCATTTCATACCCTTGAAAGGGCTCCCTACCTCCTCCGAATTGGCCTTTGTTTTCCTCCAGCATGTCGTGCGACTCCATGGCATACCCAACGTTCTAATCACAGACAGGGGATCCCAATTCACCTCTAGGTTTTGGAGAGAGTTATGCAAGGTCATGGATATCGACGCCAGGCTCTCTACCAGTTTCCATCCTCAAACTGATGGGAAAACAGAACGCCTCAATCAGACAGTGGAACAATACCTTCGTTGTTTTTCCCTTCAGAGCGCTACCAGCTGGACTACCCTTCTCTGGACGGCAGAGTTTGCGTACAACAACTCTGATCATTCGACATTGGGATGTTCTCCATTCTTCTGTTTGTACGGGTACCACCCAAACATGCTCTCTTTTGATTGGCCTATCCAAACACCGGTCCCTAGCATACAAGAACATCACACACATCTGCGCACTGTGTTACAAGAAGCGAAACAACACCTAAAGAAGGCACAGGAAGCGCAAAAGAGATATGCAGATCGCAAAAGAACAAAAGAACCCGAATATCAGGCGGGGGACATGGTCTGGCTGGCTACAAAGAACTTACATTTAAAAGGGGCCAACAAATTCAAACCGAAATACATAGGTCCTTATAACATAGTTGAAGTACTCAACCCTGTAGCCATGAAACTATCCTTACCCCCGTCATGGAGAATACACCCTGTATTTCATGTATCCTTGCTCCAACCATGCCCTACTCACATTCGATTGCCAGAACGACCCCCCCCGATTGCAATCGAAGGACAAGAGGAATACGAGGTGAAAGAAATCCTAGATTCAAGATTGATAAGGGGTAGGATTCAGTACTTGGTAGACTGGAAGGGTTATGGAGTTGAGGATAGAACCTGGGAACCGGTACAGAACCTTAATTGCCCTGATCTCGTAGAGAAATTCCATGATACTCACCCTGGTAAACCAGGACGACCGCCGAGACGACGTTCCTTAAGAGGGGGTTCTGTCATGCTCCTGTACTCACGGAGCCGAAAACAAAGACGCGAAGGTCGATTCCTCCCGTTCCGTCACAACCAAGGCGGAAAGACTACAATTCCCAGAGGCTGGGCCGTTTCCGGGGAAGGACTCTGCGAAGTCGGAAACACATAAAAACACTTCCGGTGCCTCGGAACGGCGCTTGACAATCCGTTCCGGACCCTGGCTTCAAGCGGACGCTTTCTTTCCCGCAGCACGGAGAGAGGAAGTGAAAACATCTGTTTACTACCTGAGAGGACCTCACAAGGGCGGAGGGATTCCACCGGAGCCTCCGATTTCCAAGTCTCGTCCTGCCGAGGTCATTAGCCATTTCCCCTGAGGACTTCAAAAGAGCGGAGGGATTCCAACTGGAGCCTCCGATTTTCAAGTCTCGTCCTGCCGTGGTCATTCACCATTATCCCTTGAGGACTTCAAAAGAGCGGAGGGATTCCCACCGGAGCCTCCGATTTTCTTCGTATTTTGCGAGTCCTGCTTTCCTGGTGGAGACGTGAGTACTTATAGGTAATTCAGTGTCTTCCTAAGATTCCCCAGTTCCTGGTGTGTTCCTCGAGTTCCGAGAGAATCCCCGTATATTTTCTGACCTAACTATTGTGTTCAATTTCACAAGCTTCAGAACATCGGCCTGCTTCCTAGACACTGTGGAAGTTGGGGCAAACTATCGTCAGTCGCTGTGACTACAACAGAGACGACATTGCACAGAGGAGTCACTCGAGACTGTGTCGAGGAAAAAGGTTCGCTGAAGGGATAAGCCTTTCAGGTACGTTTCTGACAAGAGGGAAGTAGAGAAGGAATGAGACAGAGTGCCCCCCTCTCTAATGTGAGTTTCCTATTGTTCTTACAGGCAGCTTGCAACTCCTCTTAGACCAGACCCTCTGACCCAAGACCCCGGAGACCCTTGTTCTGTTCCTTGTCCCCCGGGTGCGTTCCCTCAGAGCTGTAAAACCATTACACTTTGGGGTGAAGGTGTTCGGTGGCGAAGGAATCCTATTCTTCACGACATCGTCCCTGCTGGCTGCTACACAGAGGTTAGTGGGCTGTATATATTCCTTTGTTGAGCTGCTGACAACCTGACACAGACACATTCATTTTGTTAGGCATTAGGAGATTAAGGATGTGGAGAGTCCCTGCCGAGACTCGAACCCGGTTCCCCAGCTTTGAGGTCGACCGCTTTACCTTCATACATTTACACAACCAACATCATACACCAACGCATCCAACATCATACATCAATGCAAGCTATGCCCCATCATACACCATGTCACTCACCACCATAGTTTCATGCAACCAACATCATATGCTGAAAACATCAGACATCCATACCAAACAAAAGATATCAAACAAAAACTATGAAATCTCCTAAATGCTCTAATCTTGAATGGGAGGTAAGTTTGTGTATTAACAATGGCTTTGCCATAAAAACTAAACAGTCATGAAATTCAAGAGTTAAGATGCTACCTTCACCTCATGTCCAAACCCCATTGTGGCAAGTCAAATCTATCTCCCATTCCCAGCACAAAGCCTTTGCAACTTCACAAACCTGAATTATTGGGATATTTCTAGCATGTTTATTTGTGATTCAGGTTCTGTTTCACAACACAGATCCCTCCTGCATTAACCACTTGGCTGCTAACCTTTTCGCCCAGGTGCTAAGCCCTTTTTTGGATGTTTGGGGTAGTTTGGGCTTAAACCTTCATACCTTTTCTTCCACTAAAGGTATTCAAGCGACATCTGTGTCCTTTACTTCCCAACAGATAGATTCACTTAGAGGGAACCAAGAAAATTGCCAAAATGTAGCCACATTATGTGTTTTGGTGAAAAATGAGAGCAGTGCTGTCCAAAAAAAATGTTTTTTATTAATACAAATTGTATCAACTAAAGGTTGGCTGTGCTAGGATCACCCTCTTCCCAGCTTTTAGGAACAAGCAGAGTTGTATCAAAAACAATTTTTGCTGCTCTTTTTGCATTTTTCTAAGGAGTAGTCAATTTTTCCTAATTTTTGTGGTTTCAGCGTACTTGCAGTTTGTGGTGAAAACAGATGTCAAACCCATGGGTAATCTCACAAAGCTATACATTTCTGAAAAGAGGAGACAGTGCTAAATTCAGCATGGGGTTATTTATTTGTGTTTTATATAGTGCACACTAGACCCGAAGGTATCTGAGCGCTTTACAGAGTAACACAACAACAATAACATGAGGTACATTGAGAATAGATCAAAAATATATTGTAATATGAAGCGTGGTTTCATAAAGTACAACAAATCTATTCGAAAGGTGCCATCAAAGCAAGGGGGATATAATTTGTAATTTTGTTTTTTAAGTCCTCTGTGTCCTCTGTCCAGGGCACTGGTTATTTGTGCAGATACCTCAAGATGTGATTTTCCCACAGAAACTAATAGTTGAAATATAAAACATGCAAGTGAATTTGAAAAATAGCCGTTTGGGACAATGTTTTCATCTGTAAATTTTTGTCACAATGGCTGATTTACAAAAGCAATATACCGTTATGTATGATAGAGCCTCTGGGTCACTTGTATATATAGGTTTTGTAGGTTCTCCGAAAACACACGATACCCATAGCCAACAACTGGGCTGCAAATTATGTTTTTTATTGTGTACCAACCACATTCATTCATTAGTTAAAATAGGACAGAAAAATGGGCAAGACGGGAACCTATGTATTTCTGAAATGTACACAAAATGCTAAGTTGAGGAACAGGGGTTATTTGTACACCCTTGAGTTTAGGGTTCCACTTACTATCATTTTGCGGGTATCTGCAAAATATCTTCTTTCACACTGGCTACAATTTAGAAGCCAAAAGTGCAGAAAAATCCAATTGGTAATAACAAATCTTCTACTAATTTGTATTCCCACATATCTCTAAATAAAAACGGTACCCCATGTGTGTTACTGAGCCTAGCACCTCAGACACAAAATACCCCACCACGTGACATGGTGACATCAAATTTGACCTAGCAAAATCAATGCTTGCTTTACTACAATGAGGGTAGCAGAGGAGTGTGGACCCTAGCTCAGCTGTCACCCAGGGAAACGTACCAAACATGCACAGTTTTTTAAAAAGTATATTTTTATTAGCATTTGGTATCAATACAAATATGTCAAGTCATTCTTTTATGGTGACAATACAGTAAAACAGTGAGGCGAATTGGAGGTCCACAGTGGTCAAAAGGATACACATTTAAAAATAAATTTTCCTAAATCCCTCTCTCTGCTCTAAATCTTGGCTGAGTTTACATGCATAATCTTATGAAGATGTAATCTTTAGTTTCCTCTACGCCTAGTCTCTGACTGCCTTCTTACATACATACAACAGGTAAGGGAGGGTCTAAGGGAGAATAATTTAAAGACCACCCAGATCCAAATCCCCTAATCCAACTAATGCAACAATACAAAAGGACCGGGGGTCTAACAAAAGCACAGTAAGTGATGTGTCTGCAAACTGAAGGCCTTGTGTTATCCCTGGCAATCCGAGCTGAGCATGATTGCCATCAAATTATTTAAAGTGATAGAGCTAAATGTTAAGCCCTGTGAGTCATTGTTATCACGTGGTAATCTGCCACATCCTTGAGGATGACCGTTAGAACGTAAGGGTCTCCTCCGTGGCGAGCTCAAGTGCTCACAGTGGATGCCATTCCCCACCCAGGCAAACAATTCATGCCAACAAATAACATAGAAAAACCATGAAAAAACTATGTGGTGCAGTGCGGTAAATAATAAAAAGATTATGAGAAAAGATGTAGAAGCAATGTCTCTTTCCTCACACCTATTAAAACCTGAAGGAGTTAGATCTGGCTCCTGCTATTGCTTCATAGTAGAGCTCTATAACTTCTTCTTTGAGGTCAACATGTTTCAGCCTAAATGGAAGTGATCCAGGCTTTCATCAGGACCAAACACAAAAGCTACTGCATGATAATTAAAGAGAAATTCTCAAAACTGTAAGAAACCATACAACCTCGCCTGGTGCGAAGCCTTCATATGCAGGATGCAATCATCACCTACAAGGAGATAAACCAATTATCATAATTTGTGCTATGTGGGACATCAGAGAACAACAGGCATATTATTACGTCCTTGATTACTCAGATGTGTCAGCTTACCCTGATAATTCAAGGTCCAAACCTCACCTCCCAGGAACCTTCCTCGGGTATAGATGAGGCCCCGCTCTACAGTGAAACAGGGGGAAATAAAAGAAAAAGTGTAGGCTCTTTAGCCAAGATCAGGCTTACAAAACCAAGGAAACCCCCATCCAAAGTATAGGGTCCGTTAAAGTAGGATATCTAATTATACTTCTCAGCTTTACCCTCTTATTCAGAAGAACAAAATCCTGTTGGATGTCATAGACCCACCTGGATCGAGTCTACTCATATTGTACAATGGAGGCGCAGTCATAAAATCTCCTTGCTATGCGCCTCTGATGTAATACTCAGACCTCATGGCTCACCTATAGGTTGTATTATATTATGGCCCAAAGGACTCCGCTACGATCTTAATCACAGATTTAACATATTTTCGTTCACTCCGTGTCAAAATACTTCACTACTATACAATGGCAACTATCACAATTGCAGCTATGTTAAATTATTTTTTAAGCCTGCTGGATACAAGGACCAACTACTGGAAATACGTGTCCTAGGCTCAGTAAATCATCACCCATTGATTTGCATACACTGACCTGTCCGTCGGTACCTCAGGACTCCTGCCGAGTTCAGGGAAGGAGGCACCGGAGTCTCGAACAGTCAAGATTTAAATACCCCGTGTTGTGATGAAACCACATCCGGTTTCGAAAAAACGCGCGCTCCTGTAGGTAACGGCGCAACCGCGCCGAACTACAAAATGATGTCATACGCGTCCCATCTGTAGTTTGAAAGCGGCGCGCGCTCAGTGACACTCAGAGCGGCGCCGCTGAACTACAGAGTGACGTCACACGTGTTCGCTCTGTAGTTTATCACCGCGTAAAAGCCTAACGTTAGGTTTTAAAGTGCAGTGTTGTCGCAAAGGTATATTGACGAACGGTAATAGTACGCGCATCTCACCCAATTCACATTAAGTTATGCTAGTAGGCAGGAAGGTATAATAAAGCGCCCCTGGTAAACTTTTAATGATAAAGCGGGCGTTTTCTTTTTTAGATTCTTATTGCATTAGAAGCTACCCTAGACTTCAGATCTTATTTAGGGGAACTATCTGCGTAATCATACTTGTAAATCTGCAATAATCATTAAGTGTGTCAAAAAGGTGAGAGGTTAACACTAGGTCAGTGTAAAACGACCTTAATCATCACCGAAGTGAAAAAGCACTGAAACAGGGGATAGTAAAAGGAATGAAAGACTACGCCTGGTGTGAGCCTTCTATACAAATGATGTCCCCAAGTGTTCTTGATCACAGACAGATTAGTGAAGGGTTCTCAGAATCAATTGGGCCTGACTATAAATTAACCCAAGGAATGTCGTCATTTAAACCTAGAGTGTCACTGTGTAGTCTGTACACCCATTTCTGCTCTTTCACAAATAAATATCTTGATATGTCGCTAACCGATGAAGGTATAATCGGTTTCTCAAGAACTGTCCACTTAAACTCTTCAGGTTCATGATGTTCATTGAAATGTCTCATGAGTTTGGTGGAGAGTTTCTTGCATCTAAAGGTGCTTTTGTGCTCCAACATCCGTGCCTTGACCTTTCGAGTTGTCATCCCGACATAGTTAGTTTTACACGGACAAGTGATCAAATAGATCAGATTGCTGCTATTACAATTAGTAAAGCAATACTGAATCCAAGGTTTGTCAGTACCTATGTCGATAGTTGTTGAGTGTGAGGTTTGCGGACAGATTGAGCATTCGCCACAAGGATGGTGGCCGGTGGCCGCCGGTAGGCCCCAGAGCGTGCCCAATTGTCTGGGTAACGGTGTCTTAGGGCGTGTATGGACCAATTTGTCCTTGATGTTACTCCCTCTTTTAAAAGCAAACAAGGGAGGAGGGATCTTGTCTTTGCTTGAATTCAGTAAGCGCCAGTGATGTCTGATACACTTCTGTACTTGATTTGAGAGTGTACTAAAGGTGTGTACAAAAGTGAGTCTATCTGCCTGGGGTTTTTGCGTTGAAAACTCTAGAAGAGACTCACGATGATTATTAGCAGCTCTCTTGCGGGCGCGTCTGACCAACCCCTGAGGGTAATGTCTTTCCAGAAGATTGGTAGTCAACAACTTAGTATGTATTTCGAAACCCTCCGTTGTGGAACAGTTTCTCCGCACTCGAAGAAATTGCCCGTAAGGTAAATTATCTCTAAGTGCCTTAGGGTGTTGACTATCATATCTAAGGAGCGAGTTTCTCGCCATCGGTTTCCTATAAATCTCACTCTCTAGCCCATGAGAAGTTGGAAAAATGGACAAGTCCAGGAATGACAATCTGGTTTTGCTCGCTTCCACTGTGAAATTGAGGAAAGCGTTTTGTGCATTTAACCATTGGTGAAATTCAGAAATGGAGGCGAGGTCTCCACGCCAAACAACCAGGACATCGTCAATGTACCGCTTCCACAAGCGAATTGATGCACGAAATGGATTTGTGGGAGCTAGGACGTGTTCCTGTTCAAATGCATGTACATAAAGATTAGCCAGACTAGGCGCAAAGACACTTCCCATACTTGTCCCGGAGGTTTGCAAGTATAGGGAGTCTTCAAATTTAAAGAAATTTTCTTTCATGGCTAGGCGTGCCAGTGTCATAATGAAATGAACTGGGGTTATAGAATGTAAATCAGTGCTCTCTAGAATAGACATGATGGTCTCCAGAGTTTCATCCTGAGGAATCGAAGTATAAAGGGACTCTACGTCAAAAGAGACCAAGTAGTCCTTTTCCTCATCAAATTCAATTGTTGGTAAAAGTCTCAGTACATCCTTAGTATCCTGAAGATACGTCGGCATCTGTTGTACTATGGGCCTCAAGAAAAAGTCAACAAAAGTTGACAAAGGCTCTAGGATAGAGCCTTGGCCCGAGATAATAGGTCTTCCGGGCGGGGGTCTTTGCTCCTTATGTATCTTCGGGAGGATATAAAAATAGGGAATGACTGGAAAAGCAGTTGTTAGAAATTGAGCTTCCTGTGCTGTAATCCATCCCTCGTGGAGCGCCTCTTCAATACATTCAAGAATGGTTGTCTTTAATCTAATCGTAGGGTCATCATGCAATAGCCTGTAAGAATTGGAATCTTGTACTTGGCGAAGGCATTCAGTTCTATAGTCATCAGTATTTAAGATGACTATAGCCCCGCCCTTGTCCGCCGGCTTGATGATAATGTCTTCATCTTTAGCTAGGGTTTGGAGAGCCCGCTGTTCTGATCGTGGTAAGTTCTTGTAACTGTGGTTGCGTTGAGTGCATAAGTCACTGATCTCACTTCTGACTGTGTTCTCAAAAACTAAGACTTGTGGTGGGACCACATGACTAGGAGGATTGAACGTTGATTTGGTTCTTAAGCCAGTGTTCCGTTCACTCTCCTCTGTTGTTATCGTCTCTTTACCATGGAAGAAGTAATGCAGCCGGATTTTCCGGAAAAACTTAGCGAGCTCGCATTGTATTTGGAAAGGATCGCCGTCAGATGTTATGACGAAACCTAAACCTCTATTTAGCACCCGTTCTTCATCTTCGGATAGGGTGCGTCTGCTCAAATTCACTACTAGACTAGGTCCTGTTATGGGCCTGTCTGAGCGGAGTTTCTTCTGGTGTTGCTCCTGGTCCCTGTGTGTGGGCCAGTGCTTGGCTCCCAATGGACCTGGGCCTGTGGGTTTCTTCTTTTGCCCCTTGGCCTTGCCCCATAACAGGACCTAGTCTAGTAGTGAATTTGAGCAGACGCACCCTATCCGAAGATGAAGAACGGGTGCTAAATAGAGGTTTAGGTTTCGTCATAACATCTGACGGCGATCCTTTCCAAATACAATGCGAGCTCGCTAAGTTTTTCCGGAAATCCGGCTGCATTACTTCTTCCATGGTAAAGAGACGATAACAACAGAGGAGAGTGAACGGAACACTGGCTTAAGAACCAAATCAACGTTCAATCCTCCTAGTCATGTGGTCCCACCACAAGTCTTAGTTTTTGAGAACACAGTCAGAAGTGAGATCAGTGACTTATGCACTCAACGCAACCACAGTTACAAGAACTTACCACGATCAGAACAGCGGGCTCTCCAAACCCTAGCTAAAGATGAAGACATTATCATCAAGCCGGCGGACAAGGGCGGGGCTATAGTCATCTTAAATACTGATGACTATAGAACTGAATGCCTTCGCCAAGTACAAGATTCCAATTCTTACAGGCTATTGCATGATGACCCTACGATTAGATTAAAGACAACCATTCTTGAATGTATTGAAGAGGCGCTCCACGAGGGATGGATTACAGCACAGGAAGCTCAATTTCTAACAACTGCTTTTCCAGTCATTCCCTATTTTTATATCCTCCCGAAGATACATAAGGAGCAAAGACCCCCGCCCGGAAGACCTATTATCTCGGGCCAAGGCTCTATCCTAGAGCCTTTGTCAACTTTTGTTGACTTTTTCTTGAGGCCCATAGTACAACAGATGCCGACGTATCTTCAGGATACTAAGGATGTACTGAGACTTTTACCAACAATTGAATTTGATGAGGAAAAGGACTACTTGGTCTCTTTTGACGTAGAGTCCCTTTATACTTCGATTCCTCAGGATGAAACTCTGGAGACCATCATGTCTATTCCCCAGTTCATTTCATTATGACACTGGCACGCCTAGCCATGAAAGAAAATTTCTTTAAATTTGAAGACTCCCTATACTTGCAAACCTCCGGGACAAGTATGGGAAGTGTCTTTGCGCCTAGTCTGGCTAATCTTTATGTACATGCATTTGAACAGGAACACGTCCTAGCTCCCACAAATCCATTTCGTGCATCAATTCGCTTGTGGAAGCGGTACATTGACGATGTCCTGGTTGTTTGGCGTGGAGACCTCGCCTCCATTTCTGAATTTCACCAATGGTTAAATGCACAAAACGCTTTCCTCAATTTCACAGTGGAAGCGAGCAAAACCAGATTGTCATTCCTGGACTTGTCCATTTTTCCAACTTCTCATGGGCTAGAGAGTGAGATTTATAGGAAACCGATGGCGAGAAACTCGCTCCTTAGATATGATAGTCAACACCCTAAGGCACTTAGAGATAATTTACCTTACGGGCAATTTCTTCGAGTGCGGAGAAACTGTTCCACAACGGAGGGTTTCGAAATACATACTAAGTTGTTGACTACCAATCTTCTGGAAAGACATTACCCTCAGGGGTTGGTCAGACGCGCCCGCAAGAGAGCTGCTAATAATCATCGTGAGTCTCTTCTAGAGTTTTCAACGCAAAAACCCCAGGCAGATAGACTCACTTTTGTACACACCTTTAGTACACTCTCAAATCAAGTACAGAAGTGTATCAGACATCACTGGCGCTTACTGAATTCAAGCAAAGACAAGATCCCTCCTCCCTTGTTTGCTTTTAAAAGAGGGAGTAACATCAAGGACAAATTGGTCCATACACGCCCTAAGACACCGTTACCCAGACAATTGGGCACGCTCTGGGGCCTACCGGCGGCCACCGGCCACCATCCTTGTGGCGAATGCTCAATCTGTCCGCAAACCTCACACTCAACAACTATCGACATAGGTACTGACAAACCTTGGATTCAGTATTGCTTTACTAATTGTAATAGCAGCAATCTGATCTATTTGATCACTTGTCCGTGTAAAACTAACTATGTCGGGATGACAACTCGAAAGGTCAAGGCACGGATGTTGGAGCACAAAAGCACCTTTAGATGCAAGAAACTCTCCACCAAACTCATGAGACATTTCAATGAACATCATGAACCTGAAGAGTTTAAGTGGACAGTTCTTGAGAAACCGATTATACCTTCATCGGTTAGCGACATATCAAGATATTTATTTGTGAAAGAGCAGAAATGGGTGTACAGACTACACAGTGACACTCTAGGTTTAAATGACGACATTCCTTGGGTTAATTTATAGTCAGGCCCAATTGATTCTGAGAACCCTTCACTAATCTGTCTGTGATCAAGAACACTTGGGGACATCATTTGTATAGAAGGCTCACACCAGGCGTAGTCTTTCATTCCTTTTACTATCCCCTGTTTCAGTGCTTTTTCACTTCGGTGATGATTAAGGTCGTTTTACACTGACCTAGTGTTAACCTCTCACCTTTTTGACACACTTAATGATTATTGCAGATTTACAAGTATGATTACGCAGATAGTTCCCCTAAATAAGATCTGAAGTCTAGGGTAGCTTCTAATGCAATAAGAATCTAAAAAAGAAAACGCCCGCTTTATCATTAAAAGTTTACCAGGGGCGCTTTATTATACCTTCCTGCCTACTAGCATAACTTAATGTGAATTGGGTGAGATGCGCGTACTATTACCGTTCGTCAATATACCTTTGCGACAACACTGCACTTTAAAACCTAACGTTAGGCTTTTACGCGGTGATAAACTACAGAGCGAACACGTGTGACGTCACTCTGTAGTTCAGCGGCGCCGCTCTGAGTGTCACTGAGCGCGCGCCGCTTTCAAACTACAGATGGGACGCGTATGACATCATTTTGTAGTTCGGCGCGGTTGCGCCGTTACCTACAGGAGCGCGCGTTTTTTCGAAACCGGATGTGGTTTCATCACAACACGGGGTATTTAAATCTTGACTGTTCGAGACTCCGGTGCCTCCTTCCCTGAACTCGGCAGGAGTCCTGAGGTACCGACGGACAGGTCAGTGTATGCAAATCAATGGGTGATGATTTACTGAGCCTAGGACACGTATTTCCAGTAGTTGGTCCTTGTATCCAGCAGGCTTAAAAAATAATTTAACATAGCTGCAATTGTGATAGTTGCCATTGTATAGTAGTGAAGTATTTTGACACGGAGTGAACGAAAATATGTTAAATCTGTGATTAAGATCGTAGCGGAGTCCTTTGGGCCATAATATAATACAACCTATAGGTGAGCCATGAGGTCTGAGTATTACATCAGAGGCGCATAGCAAGGAGATTTTATGACTGCGCCTCCATTGTACAATATGAGTAGACTCGATCCAGGTGGGTCTATGACATCCAACAGGATTTTGTTCTTCTGAATAAGAGGGTAAAGCTGAGAAGTATAATTAGATATCCTACTTTAACGGACCCTATACTTTGGATGGGGGTTTCCTTGGTTTTTTAAGCCTGATCTTGGCTAAAGAGCCTACACTTTTTCTTTTATTTCCCCCTGTTTCACTGTAGAGCGGGGCCTCATCTATACCCGAGGAAGGTTCCTGGGAGGTGAGGTTTGGACCTTGAATTATCAGGGTAAGCTGACACATCTGAGTAATCAAGGACGTAATAATATGCCTGTTGTTCTCTGATGTCCCACATAGCACAAATTATGATAATTGGTTTATCTCCTTGTAGGTGATGATTGCATCCTGCATATGAAGGCTTCGCACCAGGCGAGGTTGTATGGTTTCTTACAGTTTTGAGAATTTCTCTTTAATTATCATGCAGTAGCTTTTGTGTTTGGTCCTGATGAAAGCCTGGATCACTTCCATTTAGGCTGAAACATGTTGACCTCAAAGAAGAAGTTATAGAGCTCTACTATGAAGCAATAGCAGGAGCCAGATCTAACTCCTTCAGGTTTTAATAGGTGTGAGGAAAGAGACATTGCTTCTACATCTTTTCTCATAATCTTTTTATTATTTACCGCACTGCACCACATAGTTTTTTCATGGTTTTTCTATGTTATTTGTTGGCATGAATTGTTTGCCTGGGTGGGGAATGGCATCCACTGTGAGCACTTGAGCTCGCCACGGAGGAGACCCTTACGTTCTAACGGTCATCCTCAAGGATGTGGCAGATTACCACGTGATAACAATGACTCACAGGGCTTAACATTTAGCTCTATCACTTTAAATAATTTGATGGCAATCATGCTCAGCTCGGATTGCCAGGGATAACACAAGGCCTTCAGTTTGCAGACACATCACTTACTGTGCTTTTGTTAGACCCCCGGTCCTTTTGTATTGTTGCCTTCTTACATATTCTAGCGTGGGTATCCCAAATGACTCTGAAGCAGGAGTAAGGAAATTGGGAAGAACTGTGAGTTTCACAAAATCTAATATCTCCCAACTGGGGGAACCAAAGGAACAAATGTAAACAAAAGAAATAAAGGGTATTACTGATGTGTCTTGAGGTACACAGCCCTCGGGTATTACTGATGTGTCTTGAGGTACACAGCCCTCGGGTGGCAGAGGGGTAGACTGAGGGAACATGTTGCAGTCTGTGTCAGTTGTGTTTGTATGTCTAGTGGCTTCCATCAGAATGAGTGATTTCTACATCAAACACACACATTTTTAAAATCTAGACACCCAGGAGAGTCCAGGGTAGTGTGACTCGTGTGGCTCCCATGAAGTGTTTTGACCAAGAAGGTCTTATAAACCTCAAACTTTGGCTAAAAACACCCATTTTCCTCACATTTATGTGGGAGAAGGTCATGTGGGGGTCGACAAAATTCCTACCATCCAGTATTGCCACACTTCTCTCAATAAAAATGGTACCCAACTTGTGTAATTCGGCTTAGCAACCACGACACTAGATGCTCCATCATGGAGACATCAAAACATAGGAGAGAAAAATGTCCTTGTTTGGCGATGTACTTAACTGGGGATTTTGGGCCTTGGTTCGCCTGCCACACGGAAACTTACCAAACCCATACATTTTTTAAAACTAGACACCCAGGGGAGTTCAGGATTGTGTGACTAATGTGGACCACACAGCAGTGTGTTTTACCTAGAATACCTGGCAAACTTTGGCTTACAACTACAGTTTCCTAACATTTCTGGGAAAGAAAGTTCCAGAATCTGCAGAAATCTACAAATTTCCTACTACCCATCTTTCCTAGACATCGCCTGATAAAATTGCTATCCTACTTGTGTGGGTGGGCCTAGCATCCGCAACAGGAAAGGCAACAAAACGCAACATGGACAGATTACATTTTTCAACTCAAAACAACCCTTTTTTTGCAATGTGGTTAGCTGTTGATTTTTGGCTGGTCGTCAGTCACCACCCAGGGTAATCTAGCAAACTCTGGCCTTTTTGAAAACTAGACACCTAGGGGTGTCCACCGTGGTGTGACTTGTGCTGATTACATGAGTATTTTTACCCAGAAGCCTTTGCAAACCTCAAATGTTGACTAAAACACACACTTTCCTCACACTTCTGTGGGGAAACGTTCAGGCATCTTCAGGGATCCATAAATTAACTGCCACCCAGTGTTCCCACACATCTCCAGATAAAATCGATACCCCATTTTTATGTGTGGGCCTATGCCCCGCAATACGAAAGGCCCCAAAACACAACATGGACAAATTGTTCCACTCAAAACCAATCCTTTTTTTTGTAATGTGGGTAGCTGTGGATTTTGAGCCTGGGTGTGACCGCCAACCAGGGAAACCTCCGAACCCAGACATTTCTGAAAACTTGACATGTGGGGGGAGTCCAGGCTGGTGTGACTTACGTGGATCTTACAAGCTTTTTTTACCTAGAAGCCAAGGCCGGACAGGCCTTTCATTCTGCCAGGCATTTTACCAGTGGGTTGGAGACCCTGGAGGCTGTTTTTTACAGCAGGGGACCCCTCCTGGTGCCTCTGTTACTTTACCCAGCTCTCCAAAGATAGTGGCATGGGGAGGCTTCAGAAAGAGAGAAAGAGGGATGAGGTATGTATAGAGAAAGTGATCAGAGATCAAGAAGAAACAGAGGGGAGAAGGAGAAAGAAAGAATGGATAGATAGATGGAAAGAGAGATTGTGTTGGAAGCTGAAGGGAGCAGGGATGGTTTGAGTGTGGTATTAGCAAGTAATTGTTTTACTTGCTTATATTTTCATTGATTCATTATTTTGTATCGTACCTATTCTGTGTATCCTGCTTATCTAATGTTTCCATTTAAATATAGGTTAATATTCCAAGCATTCCTTTTGGAACTGTGCCTTCTCAAGTGACGGCCCGGTTCTAGAGCGGAAAGGCGAGCCAGTTGCCTGCTGCTCTGGAGCTGCATAGGAGCTTGTTTGGTTGTGGGTTCAATACGAAATAAAACTACTGTATTTATTAATTACTTTGCCTGCTCTCTGCTTCTTTTATCCGCTACTTGAATAGCGGAAAACCACACCACATTTTGGTGCCAGGAGTGGGGTGGAAATTTTATTTTTTACATCGTCTTCTGGACCCACCGACTGCCGCTAAACCCTTCTCGGACTGAGCCCACCTTTCGAAACGCTTCAACCGAAGTAAAAACAGAATGAGGATCAACCCCGAGGAGTACCTGTTTAGGAATCTGCCGGCGCCTGCTGCTGTGCGAGCTGAAATTTGTTCGGATGAATGGACTGGAAGTCTCTATAGCACGAGACTTAGGATCAAATCAGCGTGTGTGCTTATCATCATTTTATTTCGATCATAAACGATCATAAAAGTATACAGCACAAACAAATACAATAACAAAGAAATAATCAAGTGAAATAGAGATTGATAGACATAAGAGCAAACAATCTATAAAAAAATGTGTTGTCTAAAAACACATAAAATTTACACAAGGATCTATCATAAGGTACTTTCAGTGCAATTAATTTACAATACATATCAGTTTTTGATCGAGCCGAGACCCATCACAAAATGCATTTTGCTTGTTTTATCCACAGTGCACCCCAATATCACAACTCTACGTGTGTCTGTGCTCAAAGTTCGTAATACATCTGAATAGTGACCAGGACCCACTAATTTACAGAGTGGTATTATCCATTTTTCCCTAAGAGATTTATAATTAGGGCAAAAGAATAACAGGTGCACGATGGATTCAGGACTTACATTACAAGCAGGACACAGATCGTCACTTACAACATCCTTGCTCCATTTTTTACAAAAGAGTTTTGTAGGAAGGGTCTTATAACAAAACTGGAAAAAAAATTCCGGGCCAAATGGGGGACAATTTCATCCATTGTGTCCTCAAAAGAGGGGACGCATTTAAATTTACAAAAATCGATAGACAACAAGTCCTCTCTTTTGCCGGTGCTTGTATTAGTATTGCTTCCCAAAAGCTTTCCTTCAGCTTCAGTCTGGATACATTTACCATGCTGTCTGGGTCAGACCAGTACCCCTCCATCCCAAGTCTCCCCAGTAGCTCTTTAAATGCTCTGAACCAGGAAATTGAAATGATCTATGGTGACTTTAGTAGCTCGCAGAGGAGCTCCCGATATGGAAGGAGTTTGTCCACAGTCCATAGCCTGTGCCAGAACATCAGGAGTTTGTAGCATTCTTTGTGTGCCAACTGCCTTTGGGCAAGATCTAGATATATGGGCACAAGAGGGGTACTAGCAGGTAGATCTACCAGGGATCTAATAAAACGATTTTCTATTGTTGACAAACAGTTTATTAAACCTGTTCCCCACAGTTCGGCTCCATAGAAGGCACCCCCTAGTACTTTTAAGTTATACATTTCAAGGGTGGGTGCAAGCTTCCTTGATAATGTTTTCCTGTGTATGTTGGCAATATTTGCAGTCTGGTGTATGAGTTGCATCTTCACCTTTTCTATATGTGGGGCCCGGTTTATTGTAGGGGTCAGGCGGATGCCCAAATAATCAAAGACATCAACACGCTCCAAATTACTATTACCAGCTATCAAAGTTCTTTTGTTGGGCTTAATCACTCCTTTCCTAAATATCATATAATCCGTTTTTGATTCATTCAGTTCCAACCCTTGCTCATTACAGAACATAATAAAATCATTTAAAAGCTGCTGTAATCCCTGTGGCTATTTTGAAATTAGGAGCGTGTCGTCAGCAAAAAGGAGAGCCGGCACCCTTTTCCTACCAATTTTAGGGGCGTCACACCCATCTCGGGCTAAAAAGTTACAAACATCATTGATAAAAAGGATAAAAAGTGTGGGTGCAAGGACACAGCCCTGTCTCACTCCACACTGAACCGAGAACGGTTCAGTAAGTTGGTTGCTCTCCCCCACCTCACTTGTTCTGTGTTTGAAGAATGCAGTCTGATTAAAATATCTAAAAGGTTTGTTGGCATACCCTGCATCTTTAAAACCCTTCAGAGATGTAACTGTGGGACTAGGTCAAAAGCAGACCGTAGATCTAAAAAAGCCAAGTAGAGCTTTCCTCCCTCAACTTGCACTTCCTTCCAATAAATGCACAACAAATAAAAGGTTTGGTCCAAGGTGCTGATTTTGGACCGAAAACCTGCTTGAAGGCCACTCGAGATATTTGACTCAGGCATCCAATCCTGGATCCGGGCTAATATTTGCTTACAGAAAATCTTCTGTACAGAATCAATTAGACTAACTGGCCTATAGCTGGGTGGGTTCGCTCTATCCCCCTTTTTGTAAATTGGGACAACCTCAGCGTTTTTCCACAAAGGGGGAATAGGGGTACCACTGAGGATTGAGCTGGTTAGTAAGTTTATATAAGATCCCCAAAGTGCTACATCCTCCTTCCTTAAAGAGGTCATTGGGGATTCTATCTGGTCCGGGGGCACGGGACGGCATACAAGAACAAATTGCTATTTCAGTTTCTTCTAAAGAAAAGGAGAGACCTTCACCCACCTTTCCCTCCTTACTAAGCTCTTCACCGGATTCCCAGAGTTCTTGATCAACTGTGGTATCCCCTGACTCATAGAGAGAGCCAACATGTGCTTCCCACTCCTCTGGCTGTACTGTAAATTCTACGGATCTCCCATTCCCCTTAAGCCAGTAAGCTGCTTTACTCCAGAAGCACTTTGGATCTTTAGCTATGGGTGCATTACATAAAGCAGTCCAGAGGAACCCTCCCACTTCTTCTTTGCAGCTTCAATTGTCTTTTCGTACCTTGCTCTACTGGTCACTAGCTCTTTTTGTTTTTTTTCCTTTACAGCCTTTAGGACAGCCTCCTTACTGAGCCTACATTCCTTGTTGTACCAAGCACCCTTATCAGCTAATCTCTAGTGTACACACTTGCTTTCCTTCTTTTTTCCCAGGCGGCCTAGCAATTCCCTTATCTCTTCATATAAAAGCTCGTGTCTGGGGCCTAATGTCTCCAGAACACTCTCATTGGTGGAGTTGGCAAATTCCTCAAGTAACAGGCGAGCCTTCCTCTTAGCTGCATCTAATGCCTCGGGATGAGTCTCCACCCAGTCCTATCTAATTGCCATTTGATTGTTAGTAATTGATAAAATACCCAGATCAGGACAGCCAATTCTATCAGGCCCAACAAAGACCTGATTAGACAGATTAAGAACTAAGGCATTGTGGTCACTATCTACCCTTTTTACCACTGCCATTTCTGTAACTGAGTACCACTAGTTTAGGGAAACAAGGCAATAATCTATCCTACTTTCATGACCTGGCCTGTTAAAAGTGGGAGCCCCGTTTGGGTCAGAGGCTGTCCTTCCATTCGTGGCTCTCAAATCATGCTGCATTGTGAGTGCCATCATTTGAGCTCCTCTCTTTTTCCACCTTACTAGGGGAAGATCCAATTGAGGAATTTGCCACTCTCTGTCCCAGCCGTCGGTAAGGTCTAGAGGGATTGGGGCGAGGGGTTCAAACGTACAATTGAAGTCACCCGCCACTAATACAGGAATATTGTCTGTGTAACAAGACAGGGCATAGTCAAGAGTGCACAAAGTGATAGTTTCATCCTGAGCCCTCTGAACTCTAGTATAGACATTTAACATCCTAGTCTTTAGGCCGTTATAAGATGTAAGCTCTAATGCAAGTACATCCTGCGAGTCCAATTGGAGGAGTTTAATTTTGAACCCCCGGCCAAATTTCACCCAAAATGCTAATCCTCCAGAGGGTCTACCCTGTTATTTTCTTGTGGCATCAATGGCATAGGTGGAAATACCACCTCTGTGCAGGTTTCTTGAAAAAAGATGATATCGAAGGGATCTACAAACGAACACCATTCTGGGTCCACCATTAGCTTGGAGATCCCAGCCACATTCCATTCCAATATCCGTAGGGAGCGGTTTTCCAAATTTGAGTGTTTTTCCAAGTTTCCCCCTTCTATACCGTCAACAAATCCCAGAGCTGGGACAACCGCACCCCCATTTATCAAAAGAGGAACCATCCCCCTGTTCACCTCCAACTCAGGAGCTGTAGCACATATTGGAGAGATTGTTATTGAGGAAGTGCACCTGTGTGACAACACTAGAGTGCTAGGGCTAGCGCGCCGAGCCGGGGGACCGTGTCCCACCCCAGCGATGGCGGCGTTGTTTGGAGGCTGGCAGGTCCGGGCAAAGGCTGATAGCAGCACCATAGGTGAGTGCTAGGGTCTCCCTCTGCCCCCAAAAGAGCGTCCCGCGCTGTGGGAATGCAGGTGCGCCTTTACGGCATCAAGTGTGTGGCCCCGCCCCCTTCCATGTAGCGCGTCGAGCCGGGGGACTGTGTCCCACCCCAGCGATGGCAGTGTTATTTGGAGGCTGGCAGGGAAGGCAGGTTCGGTCAAAGGCTGATGGCAGTAACACAGGTGAGTGCTGTGGTCTCCCTCTGCCCCCAGAAGAGCGTCCCCGTGACTACTTATCAAGCCGACTGCTCGTGCCCACAGAGGGGGAAGTCTGTCTTATGTTGGGTCATATGTCACTGGGAGTCGTCCTGCAGTGTCACGACCGTGCTGCTTAGTGATGCGACTGCTCGTATCCCCACAAGGCAAACCTTACGTCAGTATCAGACGTCTTTGGAAGCCAACCAAGCCACACTGCTGTTTTCATACTCGCTGGGCATCTCGTCACACCAGCGGGCAGCCATTTTGAATTGGTGTGAATGGTGTTTTACCATGTTTCAGTGCCTGGTGAACACTTTTCTTTCTACGATTGCCTACACTTCCTGGGCTGTTCTGTCATTACCCTTTGTCTCGCTTTTGGTCGTTGCTCGTCATCTTTCCCGTGCTACGGGCACTTATTCTACGCTCATCATCTAGTTCCTGTTACTCAGCTTGCTTACTAGTAAGGTAACTTTGACTGTATCGCTACACGTTTTATTAAAACATGGCCAACAGTTTAGGAGTCATTCAACCACCACCCTTTTTGCAAAAAGCTGGGAAATCTGACATCAAATGGTTGGAGTGGCTCAGACATTTTGAAAACTATCTGACTTCCATTGATGCAGATGAATATTCTCCTCCTAGGAAAATGGCACTTTGGGGTGGCAAGCCAAAGGGTTTTCGATAATCTTCCTCCTGTTCCGGTGCCACTGCATGAAGATACTCCTTGGAACCTTTACTTGGAAGCAAAAGAAGGGATGAGGAAGCAATACTCTGACAAAGCTAGTGTCTTATTAGAGAGATTTAATTTTGAAATGTGTAAGCAGTCATGTGATGAGTCTGTAGAAGAATATATTTCCACCTTACAAGACTTGGCAGCAAAGTGTGAATTTGGGGCAAATGCTGACATTTATATACGTGATCAATTTGTTTTCTATTGCTTTTCAAAAAAAGTACAAGAACTGTTGCTTACTTGTCGTAATCCTACGCTAGCAGAAATTATTGATATTTCAAAAAGCATTGAGAGATCATTGTTACTTCTAATGTGCTGTCAAATCATACCTTGCAATCTTAACCTTTGGTTAACTTTATTGTTGATGAGGATATTGTCGTGCAGTCAGTAGCAAACAGCTAAATGAGAGAAAATCTCAGAGAAGTCAACAGGAAGGTGGACAACAAGTTTGTTATCAGTGTGGTTCCAAGAATCACATAGGGAATAATCCATCTTGCCCTGCGATTGGAAGAAAATGCAATTGCTATCGCAATTGGGTCATTTTCAAGGAGTATGCAGAGGAGTGGCTAGCGTGGACAGCAATTTTAACAAAGTTAAGATTACCAATGTAAACATGGATGATTCCGAGACTGACTTGCATGAGTGTAGCAACAGATTTTCTTATTTGTGGATTTGCCAGAAGTTCATTGTCTTATTTCAAAGAAAATCAAGGGACCCATTGTTGATGCGGTTATTGGTGGCAAAGAGATTACAGTAATGACAGATTCTGGGGCTCTTGTCACTATTTTAGTGGATTGTACCTTCTATAAATTGTGGCTGGCAGGAACAATCCTGACTACTCCGGATATCAACCCCTAGGGATTCGGGGAACAGGATATAGATCGTCTAGGATATTTCTGTTCTCCAGTAGTTTGTTTGAGTAGGTTCATTACAACAAAGGTATATATGGCAGTGAATGGAAGAGACATAGTGGGTTGGAAAGATCTCGCTAGTCTAGGTATCATTTTCCGCCCAGGGCAAGATCCTCCCATTGTACTGGGGGGACCACATAATGATTTATTATCCCTGGAGGTGGAGAGTGACATTGTGGACAGCATGGTTGCGCCATACCCTGGTGTGTTTAAAGATGCTGTGGGGACAGTACTGGGTTTTAAACACAGCATAAAGCTCATGAAAAGTGCCTTCCCGGTTATGTACATCGTGAGACCTGTGCCTCTCAGTGTAAGGCACGACCTTAAAGTACTTTTGGAGAAATTAAAATATGAAGGGATTATTGCACCCATTGACGCTTTGGAATGGGTTTCTCCAGTAGCTCTAACTAAGAAGAAGACTGGAGATCTCAGACTATGTGTGGATTTGAGCTCACTCAACCAGAATATCTTGGTTGATTGTCATCCACTTCCACATATTCAGGAAATGATTGCCAACATTGGTTGTTCTAAGTATTTTTCAATCATTGATTTGCATTCAGCTTATCACCAGATTCAGCTTTCGGAAGAGTCACGGTCACTCACCATGTTTGTGACTCCATTTGGTCCGTTCAACTATTTGAGACTACCATTTGGACTCTATTCCATGGCGAGTGTTTTTCAAAAGTTGATGGATGGGCTGTTTGGCGATATGCTACATGTGCAGGCTTTTCAAGACGATATCTTGATTTTTACGGAAAGTAAAGAAGAACATGTACAGGTGCTGCACATGATTTTGAGCATATTACAAACTAGAGGAATAACTGCAAAGCAAGGCAAGTGCAAGTTTCTTGTACAAGAATTTGAATATTTAGGGCACCTTATTTCGGATAGAGGAATTAAACCTAAGTTTTGTAATGTAGAGGCAATAAGAATACCCCTCCTCCTTCTGACAAGGACGCTCTATGCTAATTTCTTGGCCTCTGTGAGAATTACGCCAGGATTGTGCCAAGTTATGCACTTCCTGTGCAGCCGAGATCTCTTCTAAAAAAAGGTGCAAAATTAGATTGGAGTGATTCTGTCAACACTGTTTTTGAAGAAATTAAACTATTGGTGGTGAATGCTCCCACTCTGCAACCTTTTGTGTCTAGCGGCAAATCTTTCATTGTGGTTGACGCTAGTCTCAAGGGGCATGGAGCGATCTTTGTTCTGTGGGTTGAGGGGCAGGAAAACACCATTGCGTTTGCTTCTAGAGCTCTGTCCGGGGCTGAAAGTAATTATAGCACTATAGAAAGAGAGGCATTGGCTATTGTATGGGCTGTGCAAAAATTTTAAACATATATTTGGGGCAATTCCTGTGAAATCTTCACTGATCACAAACCTTTTGTGTTCTTATTCTATGGGAAGAAAACACCATTGTGTTTGCTTCTAGAACTCTCCAGTGCTGAAAGTAATTATAGCACTATAGAAAGAGAAGCATTGGCTATTGTATGGGCTGTGCAAAAATTTTAAACATATATTTGGGTCAATTCCTGCGAAATCTTCACTGATCACAAGCCTTTGGTGTACTTATTCCATGAGAATGGCTTGGACAAGGCCTCTGCACGTTTGGTTTGCTTGTTGTCTAAATTACAGGAGTATGATCTAGTGGTTAAGTACATTCAAGGAAGGAAGAACATTTGTGCAGATTGTCTGTCCCGCCTGCCCCTTCCTTATGACAGTGATTGTCTTGATGATCCTGACAGGGAGTGTGTTGTGGGTCTCATAGATGCTGTATCTGCGTATCAAGGGAGTGTAAGTCAAGAAGAGTGGTGTGCAGCCACGGCCGAGGATGATTTTTTGAGTAAAGTGGAGTATTATGTCAAAAGTAATGGCCATCTGAGAAAACTCTGTCTGGAGAAATGAGGTGTTTTGCTCAAATTGCTGAGGAGTTGTCATTTGAAAATGGGATTTGCGGGGAGGAGCCTAGCGCTTGACCAAGATGGCCGCGTGAGCTTTGAGCTCCCGGGACCCACGCGCCCTCCGTCGATTATCCTGTCTTAAATCCTGTTTTATATGCACGGCATCTTGCAGATGACTCATTGCTGAGGCGATTGATGCTGCCCGGGCTCGAATCGCCCACCGGGAACCGGAGTTGTGCATGGCGGAAGATTGAGGCCTATCTCCGAGGGATGCCAGGGGCTGGCGTTGGCGGGATGCCCGGCCTCTAATTGAACAACAGCGGCCTGGCGAGGTGTGAACTGGCGGACGGAGAACGCCGTACTTTCACTTTCACTTTCTCGCCCTTTGTTTGCCTTGGCCCGGGAGTGCCTTCAGATGCTTTATTATCCTCTGGACGCCTTGCGCCCTACTCTGCCTGGTTATTGCAGATCTGGTTTCTCCTGTTCCCTCTGACTGAGAGAGGGTCGTCTCCTTGCACCGGGTTGTTCGGTGCCAGATATGTCGGGTAAAGCAGAGGTGGATAGGCTGAAACCCAAGGCTACCAGGCGGGGAGCCTATACCCAATCCAATAATATGGATCGCTATGCCCAGCAGAAGGGATCGCCTGGTGGATCGGGCCAGTCGCTGGACGTACAGAAGGCTGCCTCATCCCCGACCTCGGAGCTCTCGTTGCAGGATGTCATGGGTGCGCTCGAGGGGATGCAGGCCTCGATTGGGAGACAGTTTGATGCCCTGGCGCATAAAGTGGATACTATCTTGGTGGATGTCAACCTGATCCGCGTGGATTTGGGCAAAACTAATGAGCGGGTTAAATCCCTTGATCTCAAGACCACAGGCCTCGCTGATGATGTCTCGGAACTTCAGACCGAAGTTCGTAAGCTGCGGGCCGAGAACGACCTCTCCGCCCGCCGGCTGGAGGACTTTGAGGGCCGGGCCAGGCGCAACCAAGTGCGCATTACTGGGGTCCCGGAATCCTCGGACGAGATCTCCGCAGATCTGCTCGTGGAGGACTTGGTGCTTAACCATCTGAAGCCTAAGGGCCTTGGAAAATGATTTGCAGTTGAGCGGGCTCACAG
The DNA here is from genome assembly GCF_964204655.1 of Triturus cristatus. Taxonomy (NCBI): domain Eukaryota; kingdom Metazoa; phylum Chordata; class Amphibia; order Caudata; family Salamandridae; genus Triturus; species Triturus cristatus. The sequence continues at coordinate 1,361,050,691 of NC_140590.1, forward strand.
AGTTCCTGGCGGGAGGCCCCTCCGAGACCGATTGTCGCCCGGCTCTTTCACTTCCGAGATCGGGACGCTATCCTGCAAGCATCGCGGGTGACGGGCCCGGTCCCTTATCAGAACGCATCAGTGAGTTTCTATCCGGACTTCACCCAGCTGGTGCAAAAGCAAAGGCAGAGTTTCCTGGGGGTGAAGAGACGTCTTCGGGAGCGGGACCTGAAGTATGCTATGCTTTTCCCTGCCAGATTACGTGTGGTGTATGAGGACCGGACTTTCTTCTTTGAGTCGCCTGCTATGGCCGGAGACTGGTTGGACGCTTTGCCCCGACGACGGACTGGCGGGGATGCTGCCACAGACATGGAGGGTGACCGGGATGGGCAGGGTTGATGCCTTTGGGGCCAGTCTGACTTGCTTTGGTTCCGGACAATGACTTGAGCTGATTGCAGTAATACGGAGGGTTGCGGGAGGAAGATGGGAGCTCTTTCCTCCCTCAGGGTACTTTTTGTAGTTTTGCGTTATGGTAGGGCGACAGGCACACTGCAAGTTGGGGGGGCTTTCTAAGCTGCAGCAGGGGTGCAGGGTGGGGGGTGGAGTTGGGATTTTGGGGTTGTTGTTGAGGGGTTTGTTTTTGCAAGGCGTAGTAATGGTTGTCAGGGTTGTTTACTGGTGGCACTTCGGGTGTGGGGTGGGCCTCTTTGTGTGTAGGGATGGGGGGTAGGGGCTTCAATATTATTAGCTGGAATGTTAATGGCTTGGGAGATCGTATTAAGCGGGGGATAGTCTTGCAGTTCTTGAAACGGTCTTTGACGGATGTGGCCCTACTGCAGGAGACACACCTTATAGGTAAAACTTGCCATGCTCTTAATAGAAAAGGTTACAAATTCATCGCTCACTCGGGATTCTCCTCAGGCTCCAGGGGTGTGGGTATCCTAGTTAGAGCTTCACTACCTTTCGAGGTGGACTCCACCATTGTTGATGATAGGGGGAGGTTTGTGGCGGTGGCGGGGAGGTGGGAGGGAAGAACGTTGGTGTTGGTTTCGGTTTATGTCCCTCCTGCCCTGCAGGCCTCCACGTTTGCAGATCTGGGCAGGGCCTTGTTGGACCTCCCGGAGGGTATGCTAGTGGTGGGGGGAGACTTTAATGCTGTCGGCTCTGGGTTGCTGGATATGTACCCGCCCAGGGACACCGGGGGGGGCTCAGAAGTGGCTTCCAGACTTTATAGATACATTCGGTTTGGTAGACTGCTGGAGGCTCCGGCACCCCACACAGAGCCAATATACCTTCCACTCCGGGGCGCATGGTAGTCTCTCTCGGATTGATTATCTGCTCACTCTGGCTGCGCACGCCTCATTGGTATCTGAGGCTAGGCATATGGCGCGGGGCATATCTGATCATTCGCCAGTGTGGGTCCGGCTGGATGTCGGCCGCGAGGGAGGGGGCAGGGTTGCTCCTATTAACCCCTGGTACTTCCGCGATCCCAAGATGCGTAGTGCGCTGCTGAAGACAGTTGATCACTATTTTAAGGACAATCAGGGTTCCGTTGACTCGGCTGTGTCGTTGTGGGAAGCATTTAAGACCGTGTTGAGGGGGGAGGCCCTCTCCTTGGTAGTGGCCGCCAAGCGACGGAGAGATGGCGAGGTTATGCAGGTTGAGGATGAGATCGCGGCTTTAGAGGTGGCCCTGGAGGGGGAGGTTACAGCGGCCTCACTGCATGATCTGAGCTTGAAGCAAGCGGAATATAGGGACCTGGTGACGAATGCCGCCAAGACCCTCAGTAGGGAACAGCAGGGTCGCTTGTACGATGTTGGCGATAAGGCCGGGAAACTCCTAGCGTGGCTGGACAAAAAAGAACGTGTTAATAGAGTAGTGCCGGAGCTGACGAGAGAGGGGGGAGAGGTGGTTGTTGATCCTGAGGGTATAGTACAGTGTTTTTCGGATTATTTCCGTATGGTTTACACTTCGGTTTCGGATAGGCCAACTGAGGATTCGCGTGACCTCCTGCGTGACATCGCTCTGCCCTGCCTTTCTGACGTAGATAGAGCTGACTTCGATGGAGATATAACGGTTGATTAGGTGGCGGGTGCTATCCGCGCGCTGCACTCGGGCAAGGCCTCAGGCCCAAATGGTTTGCCGATTGATTTGTATAAGCTGTTTCCGGATAGGGTCGCTCCTCACCTGCGCGCCATGTTTGTGGAGGCGCGGGGGAGTGGGTCCCTTCCGTTGGACCAGCGACTGGCGACGATTGTTGTGATCCATAAGGATGGTAAACCCCGGGATAAGTGTGCCTCCTATCGGCCGATATCACTCCTTAATGCTGAGCCGAAAATTCTGGCTAAAATCCTGGCGGGCCGCTTGGTCAGGGTACTTGGAGACCTGATCCATCCGGATCAATCGGGTTTTATCCCACACCGTAACACTGCGTTAAACCTTAGGCGACTTCATGGAGTAATTGCCAGGGCGAGCACGCTGCGTGAACCAGCTATTGTGGCGTCTCTTGATGCCACGATGGCGTTTGATACGGTGGAATGGGCATACCTGTGGGCGGTGCTTGCCAAGTTCGGCTTTGGCCCTGGTTTTGTGAGCTGGGTGAGGTTGCTTTATGAGGGTCCTCTTGCGAGTGTTGTGGTAAATGGGCGAGCGTCGACTCCGTTCCAGCTTGGGAGGGGCACCCGGCAGGGTTGCCCCCTGTCGCCTTTGTTGTTCGCCCTTGCCCTCGAGCCGCTGGCGGCGTGGATACGCTGGCACCCGGATATACGTGGACTTAGATGGTCGCCTGATCACGAGGACCGTATTTCGCTCTATGCCGATGACATCCTGTTATATCTCGCCTCGCCCAAGAACTCGCTTATAGTGGTTTGTGACGTTCTGACATCTTTTGGTAAGAACTCTGGTCTCGTCATCAATTGGAGTAAATCATATTTGTATGTTCTGAGAGGCGACGTCCCACCTGTCCCGCGAACTTGTTCGATTCAGATCGCCCAGCAGGGCTTCGTGTACCTGGGGATTTTTATCTCCACTGACTCCACTTTGCGGTATGAGAGGAACCTGCTCCCTCCCCTGGCACGTTTGCGGCGGGATGTTGCGGCCTGGCGGAGGATGCCGGTCTCCCTCCTCGGACTCGCCGCTTTGTTCAAAATGATGTCTCTTCCTCGGTTCCTCTACGCCTTGCAGAATACTCTTGACTGGGTACCGACCAGTTACTTTCGGGAGGTTGAGAGCCTTCAACGATCGTTGTTGTGGGATGGGCGGCCGCGCATTGCGATTGCTAAGTTGACGCTTCCGTGGTACGACGGGGGTATTGCGCTTCCGGACATTCGATGCTATTACTGGGCCACCCAGTTGAGCGCGATTAATCATGGTTTCTATGGTCCGGCTCTAAGCCCTGGCTACGCCATGGACCGATGGTTGTTGCGCGGCGGTAATTATCATCGAGCGTTGTACTCGAGATCGCTGGACTCGTCCCTCACAGGGCCCACGGGGGTGGCGGTGCGGGTGTGGAAGTTGGCGACTGACTCGCTGGGCTGGAAGGATAGGCTCACCTTTGCTACCCCGTTGTTTGAGTCTGACAAATTAGGGAAGCTTTGGCATACCAAAGGTTTTGAGAAATGGGACTTGATCGGTATCTCCAGGGTTGGAGATTTGCTGATCAAGGGGAGGGTGAAGTCCTTTGAAGAGCTGCAGAAGGAGTATGAGTTGGGGAAATCTGAGTTATTCCGCTATGTTCAGGTGCGTCATGCCCTGCGGTCAGTTCTCGTAGAAGGTGAGAAGGTGCCTGAATCCTCTCCATTGGAGGACCGGATCCTCGATGGCCATATGCCGGAGAGTACGATCTCTCTTATCTATAAAAAATTGATTAATGTTCGGGCTGACCTGCTATTGGGGCTGCGGGATCAATGGATTAGGGACGGACTTGAGCTGGATGACGAGGACTGGCAGTCTGCGGTTTCCTCTCCTAAGGAGGTTGCGATCCCGTCGCGCCTGCGGCTCGTGCAGCTCAAAATACTCCACAGAGTCTATGTTACGGGGCCAAGGTTGGTTCATATGGGATTTTCTGAGGAGGGCTTATGTAGGAGGGGCTGTGGTATGGTGGGTACCTTCCTGCATATCATTTGGGAATGTGGCGTCATCATGGAATTCTGGAGGAGAGTCCATGCGGTAATGGGGGAGGTGACGGGCATTGTTATGCAGCCGGAGGCGCGGTGTTGTCTCCTGAACGTTTGGGGGCCTGCTGATCACGATGAGGCACAGACCCAGTGGGTGACTCTGGGTAACATGGTGGCTAAGCGAGACATCGCGCGCCTGTGGGGCTCCGCGGGACCCCCCACATTGGCTGCGTGGAAGGAAAACATGGACTGGAATATGTTCAGGGAAAAGACGGTATATTGCGCTAGAGGGCGCCCTCGGAAGTGGCATGCCATTTGGGGGCGGTGGAACCAATATAGGGGGGGCATATGCCTTGCCCCTGATCTGGATCCCCCCGAGGAGCAGCTCTCTCCTTAGCATTCTTTCCAGCTCTGTACATATGTTTTGATTGTTAATTGACTTCTTGGGCCTCTGCTTTTCCCCTTTTTCCTCTTATCACAGCGCTGTGACTGATAGACGAAGGGGGTCCGGTCTCCCCTGAGGGGTAATCACCAGGTGTATTCAGTGTACTTCGCCTTGCTTGGGTTTGGTTTGTGTTTGTGTTTATTTAAAATGGAACCTTTTTGTTTCTCCTTTCTATGCACTGTGGATGCTTCTTTGTATTGCTCTCTTGAAGCTGCCGCACCTCCGGGTTGTCGGCTGAATAGCTGTGTCCTTATTTTTGATGAATAAAGGTTTTATAAAAAAATAAAAAATAAAAAAAAGAAAATGGGATTTGCATCAGAAATGGTCTATTCGTTCCTCCAGCATGGCTCAGAGAGAGACATATTTGTATGGCTCACAAGGGACATATGGGAATATCAGCTACCTGCAAGAAGATAAAACAAATGTATTGGTGGCCAGGTTTGGATAAACGATTGTCTAGTTTTGTTGCAGTGTGTCCTCAGTGTGTCGTTTCAGACAAGCATAGGAAGTTGTCTAGAAAACCGTTATTCCCAGTTCCTTTTCCAGAAAAGGCTTGTGGAAAAAATGACTTTCGATTTTTCTGGGCTATTTAATCTGCTTCCACCTGACAAGAGATACCTTTTAGTAGCTTGAAGTGGTTGTATTACTCCTTTGTAGAGGCAGCCAACTCTTCGACAGTGATCACTTTCCTTGAAAATATTTTTAAAAAGGAAAGGTTCACCCTGCTGCATAGCTACGGACAATGCCATGGACTTTGTCTCTGGACAAATGGTGGATTTAATGAAGAAGTTTGATGTCAAGCACTCTCAGGTGGCATTGTTCAGTCCATCCTCTAATGTGTTAGTTGAGAGGGCTAACCGTTTTCTAAAAGAAGGGATACAAACAGCTCTTGCAGCTAACATTAATGTTCAAGAATTTTTGCAGGAAAAGGTTTGGGCATATCTCAGTCCTGCCCTGCTAAAAACACACATTCTCTTCATGTTTAGGTGAGCAAAAGTTCCAGAATATGCAGGGATCCACAAATTTCCTACCACCCAGCCTTCCTACACATCTCCCGATAAAAACGGTACCCCACTTGTGTGGGTAGTCCTAGGTTTGGCTGGGTTTGGTATGTTTCTCTGGGTGGCAGCTGACCCTGGACCCAAATTTCGTAGTGACCACTAATGTCTCCACATTGCATTTTTGGGACTTTTTTCCCTCCGGCGATATGTCGAGCCAAACAATGGGGTACTGTTTTTATTGGGAATTATGTGGGGCCTGTGGTTGGTAGGAAATTTGTATAGGCTCACTACAAGGCAGAGTAGCTAAACACAGCGAAATAAAAATAAAAAAAATGACACAGGGATATATAGGTTTCACCAATATGTCACACCAGCTTCGATAATTGGCCAGGACATACATATGTTTGGTATGTTTTCAAGGATAGCGATGGGCAAGTCGCACACTACATATGTACTATTGGAACATAGTATGTGTATGAACACATTTTCCCATTAACACAGAATGGGTAAAACCCTTTCATACATATGGCCCATAGAACCCAGCTGATATGAATTTCGTGTGACTAAGATGGTTTCGCCTTTGTTGCAACCCCGCCCTTCTAAAAAAAAAGTCGTTCAGCATTTTTAAACGGTCTCGCACAAGCAGAAACGTCACATTTAGCAGTTATACCGCACGTTATATTTTTCTACTGATGCTATTGAAAAATATTTGCATGTATATGCTGTAATTGCCTGTGTATGTTTAGCGCAATTTTGCATACCAAAAATAAGCAAGAAAATCTATGCCTCGGTCTATTTCTGCTTTAAAGTGGGACAACACGCAGCGCCACAGACTGTGCTGTGCCTTAGCGCGAGCAGAACACCCAGCCGCGTGCAGCCTTCTCCGGGCTCTGCCATTGGCCAGGCTCTGCTGACACGCGGTATTGTGTCTGCCTGTTACTAGGGTTTTTTCTGCGTGCTTGTAGAAGTGCTGTCTATGGAAAATCAATGTGCACAATTTCACAGCGAGGCAGCTCTCTCCTATGGCCAGCGCTTTAAGGGGAATGCAGACATCTCAAGACTCCATCACTTCGTTTTATTAGTCTCCTCGCTGGAACAATGTCTCTTCATGAGGAACGTCTCTCTCATTGTAAGGCGGACTGCTTCCGCTTTTCTTGCAGGCCAGTCTCACAACTGGGGATCGACTATCTCGTAGGATCACAGCCTTGCTCATAAGATGAGAGATTGTCTTTAGGGAGTGAGTCAGTAGTATTGCGTCTTTTATTAGAAATAGAATCTCACTCGATAGGCGTGAGTCTCATGTTCAGGCGTCTCTTTGTAGCTAAAGCTAACTCATTGAGAATGTCTCTCTGTCTCCCTCTCTTCGTCTCTCTCTCCCCGTAGCGTATGTTTTTAGATATTAAAAGAGAATTTGGTTGGAGCCTTGGGGGGCAGTCAGTGTCACTCATTAGGGCGAGTCTCTTCTTTGATGGCTGTCTAACTCATTAGGGACAAGCTGTTTTTGCAGGGCATGTTTATTCGTTGGTTGAGATGGGCAGAATCCCATATGTTTCCTCACATGATACATGTAATTAGCATGAGAATTTCGGGTTTTACACGTACTACAAGAGGGAGAACTTGTGTGTGAAAATTGGGGCTTTCATAATGCACTTCTATGGCCTCTATAGGGGTGAGTTACTCATTAGAGTGCATTTTCCCTCACCAGGAGAGGATTTCTCCTTTACCTACAGCCGCTCTTCTTAGGATAATATCTTTTACTGGAGTTCAGTCTCACTCATTCGGATTGCATTTCACGATGGAGGATAATCTCTCATTAGGAGTGGGTTTCTGGGAGGAAAACTGAAACTCAGTAGGAGTGTTTTGAAACTAACTTGTTGTTGCATTAAACTGTCATTCTCCTGGTGGGTCTCCCTTAATAAGAGTGAATTTTTTGTTGCAGTCTGCATTACTCATAAGGAATGGGCTGGAGTGAGCTTCTTGTTGGAGGGGAATTTGACACTCGTTCAGATGGAGTTTCTCTTTGGGGTTAAGTTTTGCTGATTAGGAGTGTGCTGGAATGAGTTTCTATCTTTAGCAGGGTCTCACTCATTAGGAGTGAGTTACTTGGAGGACAGTCTCACTCGTTGGGATTGCATTGCAGTGAGCTTCTGCAGAAGGAGAGTTTCACTCATTAGGAATGAGCTTCTCATTGGAGGATACTCACTCATTAGGATTGCTCTGAAGTGTGTTCCAACCTGTAAGCGATTCTCACATTAGTACTGAGTTTCTCATTGGAAGATAGCCTCAGTCATTGGGAGTGCGCTGGAGTGAGCTTCTTGCTGGAGGAGAGTATCATTTATTAGGAGTGAATTCCTCGTTGTAGGACAGTGTCACTCGTTTGGAGTTGGATACCTTACAGACAGGTGCAGGTTCAATCACTATGATCCCATGAGAACAAGAAAATATCCTTGGTTGAGTAGGCTTTAAGCCCACCCGGTGGGGTGAGTTTCAAGCTGGTCATTTTTAATTTAGAAAAATGTAATGCTTTCGTCGGAGTTCAACTTGAAAATGCCTTCACACCAAAGCAGATCATTGGCGAATACAAACAAGTATTGGCAAAACCATTCAATCTAGCTTATATTTTGAGTCCTGTTTAAAATATTTGTTTGAAGTACTGCATTGAAAACACTAAAACAAGAAATGCTTGTGTTCTGTATACAGTGAATCTACCAGAAAAAGAATGTGCATGATGAGTGAATGTGTCTTTAAGATGTGAAATAGTACCACACAGACTACAATGTAATCACGTCATTAGAAGAAGAATAATATACCAGACCAGCAATAACCTAAGGTGAGAGAGAAATACTCCTGTGGGTGAAGTCAAAGTCCTCTCTGTGCATATATCAAATAATTGGTACCAATAGGCATACCTGTGTGCAAGACCTAGGCACACCGGTCCGCAAAACTCATGGTTACCATAATTAATATTAATTATGTCAACAATATGTTCTGCAGACAGCTCTGCTATAGATGCTTTGATTGTTTGATTCCATCACGGATTAGAGACAAGTGCAACACTTTATGGATATTATTCTGACAATATGTTTTTGATCCATTAGTTTGCACCTTGATTGGCTGATCTACTTTGTTGTCTGATAACTGTGATGTTTACTTGATTGGAAATTATTTTTTCCTGCTCTTTTTCTCACTCGCTGTTTGTTTTTATTTGTTTTTACTCATGATTTTTGTCTTGAACTGAATGTAATACTCATTTGTGTAATTTTATTATAAAATGTATGATCTTATTATGATTAATTGTTTGTGTGTATATATATCATTTTAATAAATTTTATACTGTAACACATTCTTTGACTTGACTATTAAGCCCTTCAATTTTGCACCTCTAAGTTTGATTGTATGATCTCGATACTGTTTGAGAGTGGATGTGAACATTTATGGTTTTATTTGACAAGTTTGCCAAGGGGATTGTTCTTTTGACTTTGGTCTTGTGGTACCCTACCCTCTTGGTGATATAGGGTCCCTCTCTCTCTCTTTACAAAGCTCTGCTATTGAGCCAGACTCCAAAACTCGCCTACCAAAATATCCCACCTGACAGGTGTCACACTTTTTGGATATTACTAAGCAAGTGTGATGGTAGTAGGGCGAATACCCTGATTAACCACTTTCATTGAACAGTAATAAATGGTTCTTCCGTAGTGTTCACTGCTAAATACTCGATGTTAGTAGTTCGAATAAAAACGCGCCAACAGACAAATACGGCGCCAGAAGAATGAAAGTAAGAGTCAGCCATGTTGGAGTAACAACACATGAACTAGTATCAAAGTGCAACTTGGCACAATTGGCAGCAAGGTGTTGGGAACCTGACTGTATTTGCTACTTTACAGTTTTAGGATACCTTACTCCTAAGTGCTGCTCTGCACCAATCTGAAATGTGGAATAACAAGGTGGGAGAATATAGAACAAGAAAAATGAAGAAAGGAAAGAAATACAAAGATGTATACTGAGAGGTAGTACAAAAATCAGACGGTTCAAGAAAGAGAGCAAGGAAAATAGAGACAGACTGAAGAATAAAAAAGAAAAAAACGGTGATTGGAGATACATAATGGAATGCCACAGATAGACAGTCTGTTGTTTTGTTTGGAAGATTATAGAAATGGAGAGTTAGAAATAGACGGAGCTGATGAAATAGAAACATAATTTTTTTGTCAAATATAAATTGAGAAAAATAAAAAGAAGCTGAGTGAAGAAAGGGATTGGGATATAGAAAATTAAATGAATAACGAATGAAAAACAATAAAAATAAGGAGCGAGAAATAGAACGAGGGTGGATGAACGAGAGATAGAGGAAGGGAGGGCAGCGAGGGGGAATAGGGAGAGAAATACATAGAGCGAGAAACAGAGAGGGCGAAGGGGAGCGCGCACGCCCCAGTGCTATCTCTTTCTGCACAGAGACGGTTCCTTGGATCGCTGCTCGGGAGCTGACGGATCCCAGGGTGGAAGGGGCTGCTGGACGGGAGCTGGGGGCACGGCTGGGAGAAGCTGCTGCTGCTGGAAGGGGCTGCTGCGGCGGGGCGGTGGAAGGCGCTTCTGCTGGCAGCACCACTGGTGGACACGGCTGCTGGAGGCACCGAGAGGCGCGGGGCCTCACCTGCCCGGGATGTGAGGCCCTCGCCATCCATGCTGAGAGCGGGGAGAGATGGCCGGGGCTGGGCAGGAGCGGGGCCGGAGGCGGCAGGCCGGGGGTGCCGGGCTCTGCTGCCTGCAGGTCTGCCTCTGGGTCATGACGGTGTGCGGGGAGGAAAGGACCTTCATCGTGGAGGTAGGTCACCGCGGGCTCTTGCAGGGGAGTTCGGGGGGCTGGGGGTGAAGGAGAAAATGCCCACGGGGGCAGAACAGGTATACCAGGAATGCTCCATCGGGATTTATGGGAGAAGGCTAAACAAGCAATATAAAAACGGGGGGCGCAGAGGGGTAGTACAGGCGCACACGAGGAAATGGGAACACTGGCGTTCACAACAGGACAATGAGAATGCAAGGATACACAGGGCCTCCAAGGCACAGGGTAAACGAGAATGTAAACAGTGATGCTGACACGAACAAGGATGCGTGAGGCGATGTAGCACAACCCTACGCATTGTTTTTACAGGGCAGCCTGGGCCCTCAAAGCACACAGTGACAGACATTTCAAGTGTTTTGAGGCACTGACCCTCGTATATCTGGCCGACCACAGGGCAATCCAAGCACAGGGGTACATTCAATAGCACGCACAGTGTCACACAGGACACGGCAAGTGCGAGAGCATTACGCAGGATACTGCAAGGACAGGAATACCCAAAGCACTGTAAACAAGTAGCCAATGGTGTACACAGTTCAATGTAAACAAAAGATTGGCACCCCAACGTGAGCACAGGTGTATGTGGCATATCAAGTAGAGGGCGGGGAGGGGGCAGGCAATATACCACAGGGGGTCACGTGGCAATACAAGCACAGGTTACATAGAGCCAGAGCAAGGTAAGCATAGGGACGGAGATGACAGAGATATTCAAGTTATTACACCCATTGGAGTGACCAATGTATTGTATTGTAATTGCATTTATATAGCGCTTACTACCCCTGACGAGGCGTTGACGCGCTTTTTCGGAGGGTGGCACGCTACTCCGGACACCAAGAATAATTAGTGTTGAATTAGTATAGTGAAATATGAAAGTAATTTGAGTGGTGGGTAGGTTAGTCAGTAATTTGGATTCAGAAGGATAGCGGAGGGATAGAAGAGGGAAAAAGGTTTGCATTTATATAGCGCTTGTTACTCCTGATGCGGTGTTGGCGTGTTTTTTTTTTTACGAGTAGCACGCTACTCTGGAACCCATAAGGATTAGTGGTGAATTAGTATAGTGAAATATGAAAGTAATTTGAGCGGTGGATATTAGTCAGTTATTTGGATTGAGAAGGATAGTGGAGGGATAGAAGAGGGAAAAAAGGTTTGCATTTATATGGCGCTTGTTACCCCTAATGGGGTGTTGAAGCACTTTCTTGGTGAGTAGCACGCTACTCCGGAACCCATAAGGATTAGTGTTGAATTAGTATAGTGAGATATGAAAGTAATTGGATTGGTGGATGGGTTAGTCAGTGCTTTGGACTCAGAAGGATAGCGTAGGGATAGAAAAGGGAAAAAGGTTTGCATTTATATAGCACTTTTTACCCCTGATGGGGTGTTGAAGTGCTTTTTTTTTGATGAGTAGCACGCTACTCCGGAACCCATAAAGGATTAGTGGTGAATTAGTATAGTGAAATATGAAGGTAATGTAATTCTAGCTTCTGGATATACTGGGCAAAAAAACACAAAGAAACGCACCAAAATACTCTCTGTCGAGGGCAGAGGAAGTACAGGCAAACAGAGGAGATAACAAGCCATGGCGAACGAGCTGGGGCTTCCGCAGACAAGAAAGCAAGAATAGAGGGCATATAAAAACTTGGCGGCAGAGGGCAAATCAAGTGAAGAAGTGGTAACAAAGGAACACCGTGCAGTGCGAGCATATTACTTGAATTGTTCAAACTAGGGAACAAGGGCACACAGAACAGCATCAGCACAGAGAACAATAGCACTCCACAAGGCAATGAAAACATTGCCACAGTAAGCAGAAGAGCAGGTCAAGTACATGGGTGTGTCGTAGAATAAAGCACTGCAAGCCAAACCTTGCATAAGTGCATCCTCAGCAGGATCATATGTACCAGAATACAAAGAAAAGACAGGAGTGGAAGTTCTACACAGACTTGACCTAGTACAACTTGACATCTCTGAGCAAAGAGAAATAGAAACGGGAGACTGGGTCTATCCTGCATGCCATGTGAGCTTAAAAACAGTCATTCAGACAAAAGGAAGAACAGAGTAGTGCAACAGAGGGACAGAAATAGTGCAAATGAAGGGCTGGGTGACTTTTTTTTTCTTTATCAAGCTCATCCATGCCTGATATTCATATTTATTCAATCAGTGTTGCATTCGTCTTGATGGCTCGCTGGTCCCTTCTTTGTGCTAGACCCACCTCCAAGACTTTGTGGCACCAGCTAGGGTGAAAAAATCTTCATGACTTTCAACACATCATGTGTGTCGACTGGGAAACGGCCCTAATGACCCTATTGACTGCGCCTGTGATCTGCAAGTGTTCAGCCTTTCTCAGCCATTAGTCCTGCAGAACATCGGAGCTAGCCGTAAGCAGTCGTCTTGAGATCTGTTGGTTCGTCAATGCGTTCAGGAGCTTTTGTGCATGCATCAGTTTATAAGGGGCAGAGATGGAGGGCCTTGTGGACCTCTTCCATGTCTTCCAAGCCTTTGGTGTCAACAGCAGTGGTTGACTGGGCTCCATAGTTCCAGAGCTGTAGCTACCTACTGCCATGACTCCACTCTCATGTCATGAGCAGTAGTTGACTGGGTTCAATATGCCCAGCATTCATTGTGTTGAAACCACAATATTCAGTGTTCTATTGTTGATACTGCAGTGGATACCGCCATGTTGATTATGTATGTCAGAAGGTTGCGACCCAGAAGGACTATGCTGTCAGGTACAGGTGGAAGTAATAGTATCCCAAGAGGATAGCAAGTGCTTCCTATTCCATTTGGGATTAGAGCTCTTCACAAGAGGTAGATTGGGGATGAGTGGCCTTTAGTTATACGATTGCATCATGACTGTCCTTAAATTACCAATTTCTATTAGGGTTGTGCCATCGCCATCTCTACTGGCATCCATGATGAGTACATTACAATTCTGTGGATGGAGATCTGCACACATCGCATGCTCAATGAGGGGTTCTTCACTGTTTTGAATGCCCATTGGTGTTGTCATCTCTACTATTGTTTTGGTACTGGTGTGATGTTGGAAAAGAAGATGTATTTAAAGAACACAGTGTACCAGAGCATGGGCTCTCATTTTTCTTCAATAGCATCAGTCTGGTTACTTTTGGATGGGAGAACCCTAGAAGAAGTCATGTGTTCTGTTAAAATTCTGTGATTGTGAAGCAGAGCGCTTCGCTGTTGCTGGTGCCAATGACCATTTGGTTCCCTTATATTATTAGGAAAGATTCCAGAGCTACTTCTGGGGTATTCACACCATTTCAGGCCAATGTAGGCATAGAGTGTTGCAGTGTGCCATGAGACTGGGTCCAGTTCCATCAAATCAGATTGAGAGATGCAGCTTGAAATATACCCGGGTGTGATCAGTGGTGGGTGAGATATGTATTTCACATTTAATTGATTGGTTTGCATGTCTCAAATGTAGGTACAACTTGATATTTTCTGGTGTTTTGGGTTTTAAGGTGGCAAAATTTGGAAAACAAACACGCGAGGTTGTCAGCAGCACCCTCACTCTTATTCAAATAGGTTATGGTTTTAGATTAGATTATTTACAATCTCCACTTATGTTTTTCGATGTTGCCATGAGCGCCCGGGTGGAATGCCCTGGCACATGACACTCACAATAGCCCCATGGCTCTGTAATAATAACAGCTTTATGGATTCTTGAACATTAGTCACTCAGTTGCTCTCGCACAGTCATTTTCAGGACTCGTTTAAATATATTCCTTAGGGTTCTTTGTGTGCTTTTTTAAAACAATTATACCCCACTTATGCCACATTCATATGATCTCAATTAGTTGCAGTGATCAATAGTTTTTTTATCCTAATGCATTTTTCACTGTCGCACTTCTTTGGGGTTAAACTTTGGTTGTGATGCTAGCAGTGTGACAGTGTATCGGTCTTCACCTGATGAATTAATGCTCTAGTTAATGGTGTGTTCAGGTGTTAGGGACACTACAAGAGTCTTTGACCCCAGGGTCAATGTCTTGAGGTCATCACAGTGCACAGTAGGCGTGAAGACTTGTATTATTGTTTTGGCAGTAGCATGCCAAGTTTGGTCCATTTTGGTGCGTAATTGTAGCATGCTGGTGTACTACAGTACTACAATATTTTATTACTTTTATTTGTTTCTATACTTTCTCTGTGTTTTGCACCTTTTTCTTGAAGAGGATCCTAATACATCCATGGTACGTCGATTGCTTTTTTCACCTCTCTCAGTACCACATTATTGATGGCCAGGCCCTGTAGACCTTGCCTAGGTAGGCTGGTGAGGTGGGGCAATGATGCATTAAGTGTTCTTTTCACTGGCCAAGCAGATTTATAAATTACAGAAGGAGAGTCCAGGAGTGAGTTCAGTGGAAGGCCATGTGGCACTGAGGCTGCAAAAAGTAGATAGACAGGTATCAAACAACAATGGTTCACTCGGGAGTGGGGGGAAACACAATTATTCAAAACATCAAATAATAAGAAAATTGATTGCCAATATATATTGGCTCTGATAAGCCCACCAAATACAATTTAAAAGCAGAGAGCCGCACTAATAATTAACAATTATAATCTATTATCAATTAGTATAGCAGTGCAGTGCGTTTTGGTATGTCGCAGCGTGAGTGGGAAATGAAGTCCCACATTTCAACCTCAATGGTTTACTTAGCTAGTGGCATTTGACTAAAAGCCACTTTAGAAAAGCAACCTAAAGAATTGTTCATCAGTTGACTTTTTCGGTGTGTAAGAGTAAATATAGACCTGAAAAATATTCCAAATTGTTCTACACCAGGTTCCCGTGGTCCTGTTTGGCTTGGACTCTGATGTTGCTAGATTATTGATGTATGCTTCGCCTTAGTCCGTACAATTTTAGGTCCTTCCTGGTTTGTCTCCTTGATGAGCAATTATTTAGGTTGCTTTTCTTCAGACATATTTCTGATGATGACCCCAGCTAAGTAAACCATTGGGGTTGAAACGTCAACAAAATTCCCAATTTGCACCATATCTTTCACAACATTATGCACATGTATAAGCATTGTAGGGCTTCTATGGAATAACCAGACGTACTACATGATTAAGGCAGCCTTTTGTTGATATCAAATTTATGTTTCATTGGCACCTCACTTATCACAATTTCCACGGTGCTGTCACAAAACATACTGTAGAGCTATACTAATGACTTGCAATTTAGCAGAAGGGTTACAAGTAACACGAACTTCCCTCCCTCCGCAGCAGAACACCTCTTGGAATTCTGACCTCAAAAAGTATCTGCAAATTCTGCCTTTGTAGTAACAGAAGCTTCCTGCACCACTACTGGGAATACAAGATGATTCAGATTAACCCACTACCATTTGCTTATCCTGCCTCTATCAACTTTTATACCTGCACTACCCTTTAACCATACTAAATCAATTTGCCTTACTATTCTCCTGTATACGCTCTTCGCATAGGGCATAACATCATCTTCAATTCACCCTGATCCTCCTCTCCCCTCAACTAATCATTTGCATGCCCGCACAAACTTCTGTGTGATGATATTTTTCTCCATCTCCTCTAATTTAATTCATCACCCACTTTATCTGTTACCTAGCTCATCAAAACTAAGCTAACCTATCCAAAAAGAACCTAAACTAAGGCTTGTAGTGGATTGTCTTTATAACACAGGAATAAAAACTGCTAACTTCAAGCATGTTGTGAAAGCACTCACAAACTAAACAAATGACTAACCGCTCACCCCTGCTTTCCTCAGACTAGCGTGCTACTCACTGAAAAGGGTTTTCAAAGCCTTCTCAGGTATATCAATTATAACTACAGTTTTGAAGCTTTAATATTACCCTGTATTGATATCGACTTCACAAAGCCAACTACCAACACATAGTAAAGTAGATATGAAGTTCAGAATAGTAAATCTGCACTTCAATAAATATGTTTACGTCGACGATATGTTTGTAGTCGATATTGTTGAGTTGATATATGTGCAGGTCGATATTACTGACCTGGATATTGCGATATAAATCTGGATCATGTAGCACATTGCTGACCTTGTCTACCCCATGGCACACGCACCTCACAAACTACTATCAGAAGGTCAATCCTACCAGTTGAATGACACTGGTGGCCTCTTTCCGTTTAGGAGCAGTGCCCCTCGGTGCGAGCTCAGGTAATTTAACAGGAATACTATCCTTGCACTGCAAGAACTCCTCCTTAGTCAAATGCTATCCAACAATGAAGAAAGACTTGAGATTGCTCAGGTCAGGCAAAGAGAACGCACGACCCCAAAATAAAAGCTTTTCAGTACGTCACATAGCGAGAAACCCTGTCGGTCATCGCTCCAGACAACTTGCAACGCATGCACTTATCCTGCTGATGCAAGCAAATCTAACACCAATGGCTCATCCAATGGTAAATACAAAGGCACACAGCAAGGACAAGCACAGATCAAACGATGGAGGGACCTTTGCGAAGCAGAAGCTGCTTACAATCACAAGACATCTCGAAGCTAGCATTCCGATGTATAGGAGCACTAGACCTATTATTACATATTTATTTACGTGTGAGTTTTATATAGACCACAAGGTATTGGGGCTCTTTACATTGTAAGCACAACAACAATAACATGAGGTACACCCAGAATAGATAAAAAATATATATTAATATGAAGCGTGGTTTCATAAAGTACAACACATCTATTCGAAAGGTGCCATCGAAGCAGGGGGGGATATGCTTTGTAATTTTGTTTTTAAGCCCTTGCTTTCCTCTGTCCAGTGCACTGACATATGCTTTTGTTAGCTCAGAGGACAGGGTTGCTTGGAATGTGTGTATTGTTTTAATTGCCTCCCAGTGCTGAGATCGTGATTTGTGGTTTGACGAAAATACCGTTACTTGAAAGAACGAGCGCGGCTGAAATCAGCGAGCACTGACCATTTGCTGAGATGTGTGCACACAGATTGCGATTAGAAATACATCTATGTCGGGTGAGGCGTCTTCTTCCGGTGAGGAGGGAATCAAGGCTTCCAAAAATAGCAGCAGGCAGCAGCCCTGGCAATCAGCGCGTGTATACAGGAAGCAATTCGGGGAGGAGCGCCGCGGGGTCACGGAGGGTCCCCGGGGGCACCGCAGGACCAGTGAGGCGCACTACCTGCCCCCGCACAGAGCGTCACTCGGTGCCGGCCTGGCACATTGTTTTGGAGACACTCTATCATAAAACCGGAAGTGGCGGCTCTTCCTCTCCCACTCCACTCCTCGCTGCACCGCAACAAAGACTCCGTGTGATGGCTGCTCAGCCACGGAGGGCGTTTCTCTGCTCCTCGAGCTTGTAATTAGTAGGGTCAAGTAGCAGCAGTACTATTAACTGAACACGTCTAAACATTGGGTTTATTATTTTGTACGTCTCTTAAGATCCTGCTTCGTGCACGCGTATCTTTGCTCACGCTGTTTACTTCACTGCGCCATATTCCTTATTGTACTTGATTATCGTTTTAGTGGGGGTGATAGTGAAATGGTGAGGCGCTTAGGAACGAGCGTGCCCGTTGCTGTAAACCCCTGCGCTGCTTTTTCTGTGCATTTAACCTCTCCCAGGTGTGTGGATGGTAACAAGTGGAATCTGGGGTGCTCTTAACTGAGCATTTTAAGTAGCTACTTTGTTTTTTTCTTCTTATTTTCCTTGTATGAATTATTGTCCCACAGCACTTCATCTTTGGATAATTTCCCAGCGTGCAACCCTATAAATAAACACAATAAAAAACAATTTGATGTTTCCATGTTTACAGATACGGTAATTACCCTTATACCTAACAATGTCCCACCACTAAACCAATAAACACTTCTCTATTACTTCAGTATGATGACCACAGGACAGATGACAGCATATTGGCAGACACACGGCACACCTCTTTGAACTTTGCTACATAGATCGGTTTGCAACCTGAAATGTACAGGTCTGGAATCCATCTTCATCCTTCACAGGATGTTAAACTAGGATGCATCGAATTGAACAATAGTTAACACTTTTTATTAATTACCAAGGGATCATTCAGTTTATGATGTGCACTGTATAAAGGACTGGGCGATGCTTCAATGCAAATCCATTGACTGAGGTGAAAGAGGCACTGAAATCTGGTGCCACATATGTAGTGTGCTACTCACCGAAAAAGCGCTTAGATGCCACATCAGGGGTATTAAGCGCTATATAAATGCAGGGGGAGGGTCCCTAAGCCCACTGACAAAGAGTTAACCTGCAACAATTACACCAGAGCTATCTTTTGGTTGCCAGTTAGCATCTGGAGAGACCTATTATAAGGCTTTGCTTGACAATATATTCCTGGGGTAAAACAAGGAACCCAATTAAGGCCATCAGGCCTGAACATTACCCGGTAAACAGTCTCGGTGGATGGCTATGAAAAGACTTGTCAAGTACCAGGCATGCAATTCAAAGGCAGTAACTTCTGATCGTCAAACTTATTGGGTGAAAAATGCCAGATAATTATTGAAACATGCTGATTTTGATGTATTAAACACCAAAATCATCATTCTACTCCCTTTTTTTCAGGGTCAAACACCTAATTGAAAGTTATTTGCTCGATTTATTGCAAACCCATATGTCACATAGTAACAGTAACGCTCCTGTTTATAGTTCTGTTAAACTATGAGGCAGCCCAGTGGGTTGAGGGCCTGTCCTCTGTATGACCATCAAGTCACAGGTTCCAGTTCCTACAGTGGTTGTGAAGCCTTTTATCTATCTGAGATTGATAAAATGAATGCCATTAAGTTGCTCAATAATGTTAAGCTTTTCATAAGCATTCAGAGTGAATTCAAAAAAGCACCCTTGTTTTACACCTCCAAATTGACTTGTTGCACAAAGTCTAGTCAAAGTTCTTGCCCTACCACATGACGGAAAGTAACCTGCTAGGACTCCTGAAATGCTTGTACATTCACACTAGTTAAAAGTAAACTCTGGCGTCGATTTTGAGTGCCTTGTAAAAATGCAACAGCCTTTAAAATCACTGTTTGTATAAGTGTTGGAATTATAAGTTTGCAAAGTAAAATCTGACCGGTGAATTTTTCCCCTGATACATTTTGAAAGGGCCACTTTGCTGAAATTTTGCCGGGAGAAAAATACCTATTAAATACCAAGACATGCATATTTTGTTGTGATAAGCCCTGAAATCTATATGCTATTTCCTATTCCCATTACAGTGGGGAAAACTCGTAATTGGCGTTATTTATCACATCTGATAAAGAACTTTCTCCACGGTAGAGTTATTTATTGGGTGGCATAAATAACATCCAAATACCATGAGACTCGTAATGGAGGTCTAGGTCTTTTAGCGTTTCTGGAATTGTCAGCCTCTCTTGGTACAGTTGACAACTCCATTTTGGTAAAAAAATCGGGGACTAGGCTACAGACTAACTTAATTTCTTTTTTCAGCTAGGAGAATAAAAAGCTGGGTGATAAAATATGTTTTCAGATCTTTTGAACCTACTTCTTCAATGCTAAATTTTAGGATACCAAAGGGGTTGCTATTCTCTTTGCTTTTTTTTGACATTTGTTTGATTACTGACACTGGGCTCACAGAGGCGTCTCTGGTAACCTTTACAAGACTCATCCTCTTGTAGCTCTGCTCACCCTCCAGAGTGTGGCCTTTGCTGGTACAGAGCAAACAAACACATACATTGTGTATTTCCCTTCACCTCGTCGGCTCTAACCAAGTGGGACGATAACTGTCTCCCAGGCTTGACATTGGGGCGAGGAAGCAAACCCTACTATAACCAGAACCCTTCTCAAGCAATCCCCTATATTAATATATCTATGAATGACTTGGCGTTAAAACAGGGACAATGGAGACTTGAAGGTTCTAATCTGGTGGACCCCTGGCCTGCTGTGGCGGTTGAGGCTTAGTGGGTTACACTGTGAGTTCAGTTGTATGTTCTGTGGCTAGGGTTTTATATCAGGACTTGCCATAGGGCAGAGCACTATGTAATTCCCTCCAAGCTAAGGAGGGTATTTGGGTTTCAGACAACACAGTTCCTGAGTCCAGAGCTCTCACTGTTATGCATCGCATCACGCAAGACACAGGAGAGTGCAGGCCTGCCAACTTCTTAAAAAATGTCCTAGTGTGAGGAGCAGGTGGAACTTTGGAGGGGCGAGGATTTGTGCCGGGCACAGTCAGAGGACCTTTAGCTCACTATCGCCCCAATCCCACACCAAAAAAACAAACCTTTTGAGACTGCTGTCAATGTCCTGTGGATGGTTCACACCCTGGTGTGGACATTGGCTGCACAAAGCCTCCACACAATTAGCCAAAAACCTGCTCTCTGCAAAGGTTTCCATCTCACTGTGTGCACACCTTGTGATATTGGCTGCTTGCAGGAGATCCTGTGAAAAAATCCAATATTGTATGACATACCCTGGCACCCTGTGAGGTGGAAGGTCTGAAACTGACACACTGAAATTGCTCTGTGACATTGACTGGACCGTGCCACTCCAAATACATTTTTGCATATTTTGGGGGGAACTTTTTTATGTAGCACAAACTCAACTCAAATGTGTTGGAGAGTTTTACCTGAGCACTAGTTACATTACACGTCACATTCCATTTTTTTAAGCAAGGGCGGACTAGGTGACTTCTCCAGAATCACAGGATGTTGATCTGACTCCCAGACTCGAATCTGGTTCCCGCGTTCTAAAGTGGGCAGCTCTGGCCGTAACTCCACATCCTCTCCCCGGCCTGGGGGAGAAATGAACTGTGAGTATCCTAACACCATGCCGACAGTACGCAGCTGCTGGGGAAGTGGACATCTTGGAGTCAAGATCCACAAAATGTCATCACTCTCTCCCTTCACCGAGAGGCACTGCCATAGAGCAGGGGAAGATGTGAGCATAAGGGAGACGGGGGCAACTGTGGTAACGTAGTTATAGAGACATGACCATTTGGCATGTAGATTAGCAGAGAGACCACCTGATCTTGTGATACCAATTGTGCGGAAGTTAAGGACTTGAAAAACGATCGTTGAAATTTGGTGCAAAGAATTTAATATGCTGGACTGTACCAATCTGTGATACTAAATACGAAAAGACATTGAAACAAAATATTTAACCCTGGGAAACCTACTTCTAGTTATGAACAAATATGATCAAGCTTTAATAAACAGGGTGGCTGTTTGGATATTGAGTATACAAATCATATTTAAAGAATCATAAACACATTTTTGCAAGAATCCACCGAGCACGACTGAATAATAGTTTTTGAATGGACATCCATGAAACACTTGCAATGATGAACATGTATTCTCAGGATAGACATTGTTGAGTGAATACACACCATAGGGGTTTGGTGCCGGAGGTGAAGGCACCAGGCTATCATTCCCCACACCCACCTCAACGTCAAACATAGCTACAGAGGGACATTGCTCTTCACTGCATTGCAAGTGATTTCACACCTAAGAAAGGAAGCCCCTTGCAGTGGGTAGAGCAGGGGGCAAGGATGATCAGATTTTGACCAAAGCAAAACAGTGGGTTGAGCTAAGAGACTGCCATTTGGAAGACTGCGTCTTGTAGTGTTGGATCCCGTATGTATCTTCTGTTCTCCCTCACTTAAAAGCTATATTTAAAAAACCCTGATCATTGGCGTCTGAAGCTATGCCATTGATATTTGGTCTTGTTGTTACAACACTTAGTTACTTTGGTGGTGGCTGACACTGAAGGCAACTCTGCCTAACTGATAAACTGTCTTACACATGGGGCTCCGGATGTAAGGAAGCCGGTTTCAATTGAATACATTTACGACTTTAAGGTGAGACCATTATTTTAATTGGCAGCCAAACCTGAAGATGTTTAACAGGCACATTAACATCCCCTGTATCCTAATCTGATTATATCTCAAGAAAAATCACGATCTTGTGCTTTATGTTGGGTACAGGGTTTCACCTATAGCACTCAAGTCAGCAAAGCGGTAAAAAGGGCTTTTGAAAGTGAACACATTTATATGCATATTCCTGTAAAAAGTCAATAGTGGCAAAGGATACAGCGATCAACTCCCAGCTTAGTTACTGCATAGCGCTGTACGTTTGACTGACAAAGAAATTGGTATCCAAATTGCAAAAAGTGCAAAATGCAAGTGTCAGGCGAACTGTTCAGCAGAAGATGTTTGACCGCCACGTGTCACCGTCCAAACATAAACTAGGCGTGGGACATGATAGGATGATCTTTGGCTTGCATATGGGTCAGAGTGTATGATGAGTGAAAACATGGTCTACATACCTACAATGCGAGCGGTCCACTCCAGCTAAGGTGCAAAGCTTGAGTAAGGGTAACGCTCTGAAGATTCAAGCAACATTTCCAAAGAGAGAGTACTGAGGATTTCCCTCAGGGGAGGGAGACCAAAGATTAAGTCGCCTTTTCCCCAAAAAGGAGCTTGTTTCCTCATACAGGTCTGAAAACACCCTTAAAACAACCCCTCTTTGGCAACAACGAATGGTGATACTATAAGCTGCTTGAGTTTCAGACCTATATTTCTCCCCCGAGTTACCAATACTGGGGGTCATCAGTAACTCTGTGAGAAAGAGGGAAACACTCCTCAATACATAATTTTGGGCAATAACTTGCAGGAATCCGCATTTCTGTGTTGATTCCACATGTTTTCCTCCAGAGTTTTACCCATAGTTTTCGGCTACTTTCTGCATTTGGAGGACCCAGGTGAATCCTGGAAATGTGTAATTCTTATGGGGCATTTAACTCTTATTACTGACCCCCGTCGATTACTGGGGCCTCTCAAAATAAGGACTTAAGTTGCATAGATTCTTTTGATAGTCTTGGAAAGCAAAAAACGATAATACACCTGGATGGGCAGTGCTTAAAAAGCAATTCATAACATGAAGGCACTTAACGCATACACTTCCCAAACCTAATTGTTAGTTCCCCTGAAGTAAACACTTCCTGCCGCCCCTCAATAAAATCAGGGTTACTAGTTCATAATCTCTTGAAAGAACAAATTACAGCTCGTTCTACATCAAATTAACATATACTATTAATCAGGCTCTTGAGAAAGCTTCAAATTGTAGCTCTACGCTGCTTTCATGTTGCAGTGACACAACTGTCTAGATTCTACGGGCCATATTGCAAACAGTCCATAATGTATTCTCGTAGGTTCACGCCTATGTTTCCGATTTGTTGGACATTCACAAAGGTTTACAAGAATATGTGGAGGGCAAAAGTGCAAGTCACATGCTGCTCGCAGTACTCCTGAAAAATCTTTGTGGTATTCCACGTATGGTAATGACGGGGGTTACTACGTGTACAAAATTATGTTGTGTATGTCTATGCAGGGTAGAAAGAATGTCTCGCGTAAGGGCATTTGAACTTTGAAGCTTATTAAAAAGCTTTTCTCCGCAAGGAAAATGTTTCCACAAAAAGAAATTCCTTTCCCTTTATGGGTCCCCGTTTTGGGTGTGTTCCTTTCCCGTTGTCCAATTAAAACAGATTTACTTCTATAATTCATAGAAGTAAATCTACAAACATTTGCAGATGGGAATGGCACATAATCCTCACAAACGGTTTCCCAAAACGTTCATTGTCCCCACAAACGGTGTCCCAAAACGTTTAGGACATTCTTGTCCTGGGGTGCCCACTCTCTGGTCGCGGGAGATTTTCTCACATGAAACACGTGTAAGTAACTATGTTTACAAGTGTCAACCCGTATCTTTTTAATCACATTAAGGTCAGAAACGGCAATCCCATGTGTTTATCTAATTTACCAGCCAAAAATGTCTTTATGATTCGGGCCCCAGATTATTTTTCAAGACCTTTGCCCACCCAGTTGAGAGCAGGGGTGTTTCTGACCTCTCTTGTGCCGCGATCGGCGATCGGAGCGGGGAGACAAGCTTTGCTTTGATTTTGAAAGAGATGGCGGCCATGTGTGGACGGAAGAGCGCGCTGAGTAACAATGGAGCATAGCCTTGAGCGGCCAAGACAAGCGTCGCTGTCCAGGTGCTGAATTGCCCAGGACACAAAACAACAGTTCTGGATATGAAATCTGCTATTTTCTGCCAAAAGGAATTTTCCTACCCCCTCTAAAAACCTTGCAGTCAGAGTCTTATTAAAATTATTGATTTCAGTTTATAAAAAAATACTCTTTTTCAAAAGGAGTGAGGTGCTTGGAACTCTAAGAAGACTTTTACTGACAAGAAGATGGCAGGGCCCAGGAGGGCTGCAGTTTCGTCATCAACAAAAACGTGTGCTCTTATTTTAGATTTATTGCCGTTTGTGTTGGACATAATCATAGATAATGATTACATTTTTGCAAAAGTCTTTCCTTCTTCCTATTGCTTGTGAGGCCAATACTGAGAATAAGGGCCCCAGAGGCCCCAGGGTGGGTCTATTACTGGATGCCTTGAGTTTTCAACAGCTATGACCTACTGATGGTGGAGTGATAACATCATGACTCAAGAGTTGGTGTATTTCAGTTAATGAGCAGAACTCAGAACCTCTCTGCTAGCAGAGCTAGGTTCTACACCCTCATTTAACTCCCAATTTCCAAAACCTTAACATGGATTCTTTCTTCCATGCATAACCTCCTTTTTTGGAGGATATGGAAGGAATTTGTAAATAAAACGGGTTAGGGGTGTGAGGAGTGTGAGCATACTTGACTGTATATTCAACTAAGGGGATTGAGGACTTGGAGCCAATGGCGGGTTTCAGGATCACTGTTTATAGCATGCAAATAGCTCTTAAGTGCATCCCCTTAAAATAAATCTGACTTGGTTCCTCCTCAAGGGAACCACTCTTGGGTAGCCCTGGTGTACAGGGGTGCATAATTAGAGACGAGAAATAGTTGTCATAATATACCTTCATAGGACAGATTACAATGCAAAAGCATAATAACTTGAAGCAAGCTTTCAGAGTCGTACACGTAGAGTAAAAGTTGTATCATTCTGCAAGGAAGACTTATTAAACTTCAAAAGACCCTACTTTCTCGAATAGTATGCTGGTTCTATGGGAAAATGTGGTGGAGATTTGCCCTTTCCTTTAAACTACGTGGTTGGTGGAAGGGATTGAAATTGTGCATTAGGCAAAAAAAAAAAAAAAAAGGCAACAAATATTACATTAATTGGTACAAAGACAAAAGGATTTAGACAAATGATATGCTTTTTTCTGATTCGTGTCTAGTTGTATACATATAACCAGCAAATAGCTTGGACTCAGAACATAACGTTGGGAAAATTAAATGGTTATTCTTTCCGATGGTCCAGCTGTAACAAAGGTGAGCTAAATAAACAAATTGTAACTAAGGCTTATAACTCAATCTCAGCTTTTCTGAGGGAAACTACCTCATATGAAGACATACTAGTAGCATTCTCCGAAATCACTACAGTTATTCAAAATTCGTTTAGGGCTGAAAGAAAAGATATACACACCCCCAAACAGGGTTGGTTCGATACCAATTGTACCAAAGCCTACACATATCTAAAGACGACCCTCCATAAAACTGTGAGGGTTAAGGAGGAAATCAGCGAGCGTAGGAAAGAGTACAATCAAGCACGGAGCACAAGAAGAAAGGAGCTAAAGGAGAATGCATGGGTTAGCCTTCACAAAGCTTCCCTAAGGAAAGACAGTGCTTCCTTCTAGCAAGCAGTGAAATCACAGTTTTTTGGGGAAGAAAATAATCCATCATTGGCGGTGGCAATAGAGGAGCAGAAATGTGTTGATTTCTTCTCAAATGTGTAAAGCTTACGGGGAGATGTCGAAAGGGACAGTCCCCCTTTGAATCAACAGGGGGGACACCCTCAGATCTCCATAAATTAACCTACAATTCACACATGAGCAAGTGATTGGGGCTATAAATGCAAGCAAAAGTGGAAAGGCCCCGGGTCCAGATGGGGTGCCCATCGATTTATTTAAGTCTCATCTCCCACTCTGGACGCCATTAATAACACGGGTCCTCCAAGCATGCTGTGCAAAGGGTTTTATTAAGACTTGGGCACAGTCAATAATAGTACCTATTTTTAAGAAGGGGGACCGGGAAAGTCCTGCCTGCTACCGCCCTATCTCTTTATTAGATTAGTTGATGAAGGTTGCAGGAAGGATAGTTTTAAATCGACTTGAAAGCTGGGCTGAGGATTCTAATGTTTTAACTGATGTTCAGTACGGTTTTAGGCAGGGCTTAGGAAGTACGGAGCAGGTTTTGAATCTTAGTATTTTAATAGGAAACTATACACAGGCGAAGCCAGGGAAACTTTATTTAGCATTTGTGGACCTCATAGCCGCTTTTGATTGCATCATCCATTGTAAATAATGGGATATCCTGGTGGAACTAAAGGTGGACCCACTATTGGTACAGTTCTTGAGACAATTGTACAGTGGGGCGACTGCTAGAGTTCGATACGGAACCAAGAGGGAATGCACCGCGTCGTTTAAAGTTGAGAGGTGGGTCAGACAAGGCTGCGTCCTTGCGCCATTCTTGTTTATACTTTATACAAATAACTTAGAACAAGTGATGGTGGCAAGCGCGAGTGATCCACCATATATTAATAAATGCCCGATAGTCTCCCTTCTCTATGCAGACAACGCGGTACTGATGGCCCGTACACAGCTGGGTCTATAAACAGCCCTTACCGCTTATACAACCATTATGGATAATCTGGGTTTAAAATTAAACGCCCAAAAAACCTGTGTTATGAGTTGTGGCAAAGGGAGACAGAAATGTACAAGCCTACCCCTAGGGGAAAGTAGGGTAGAATCCACTAAAATGTTTACATATTTGGGGATCTTACTTGACGGCACTGGTTCTTGGTGAGAGGCTGTTAAAAGCAGGAGTCTTCTCTTTATGAAATCAACCGCAGCAGTGGCCAATTTTGCAAAAAAATTAGGAAAAAGGGCCCCTGAGATACTCCTTAAAATATATAAAGAAAAATGTGTGAGCATCGCAATTTTTGGGGCGGGTGTATGGGGTTTTAAAGATGCTAACTCTATTCAGCATGTCGAAAATGCTTTTTTAAACTTTATTTTAGCCGTACCTAGCAGTACTCCTGTTTATAATTGCCACAGTGAGCTGGGCATTCCGTATATCGCAGATTTCAGCAAAGCCCAGCCAGTGTTACTCTGGCATAGGATTTGGACATCTACTAGTACGGGCTTGAATCAAGAAATAATAAAGGACTCAATGAAGCTGGACCACGCGACCAAGATCCCCTGGCTGAAATACATAAAAAAATGTATGTGTAATCTTGGGCATCCTGAGTACTATAATTATCCAGAGTCAATGAATTATATACCCAGGAAAGAGTTTAAAAAAATGTCTATGAGCCACCTAGAGGAAAATAGATTTGTACTGGAAATTAATAAGCAAACAGTTGAACAGCACCAATTGATTTTAATCATATATGAAATTCAGCCTTATCTATTATGTTGTCTAAGTGGTTATGACAGATATGTGCGAACGCGTTTTAGATTTGGGACTTTCTATTGATTGATTAGCTACCCTAATAGAAATGACTGGTCAAGAGAGCTATGTTGCTGCCCCTGTGATGATCTATCCCCACAATCTACAATACATGTGGTCTTTTTTTGTAAACTATATACAAAAGAAAGAGTGAGATGGATTTTGCCTCTTTTGAAGTCAGGGGGATGGAGGCAATGTCGACCAGCCTTCTTATATTTGCAATTATTGAATAGCTTTTATTGTGTTAGTGCAATGGTTAGCTTTTTAAAAAAAAAGTGTACTTAGAGCCAGGAAGTGTGTTAGGGGTTAACTGTTACTGGTAACCCAAATTAAATAACCCGTGAGTGATGGTATCGCAAGCTATACACAATGTGTAAAACTTTCAGCCCACCTCTAAACATCTGAATTAACTGTACTTCCTGCCCCTTTTTATGGAAAATGAATCTTCGGGAAACATTGAATAATTGTATGCATTCTAAGAGTGTCTAAAATGTTTTTTAACTTGTGTCTGCTTTTGTGACTTTATTTACTAAAATCGAATAAAGCTTATTTGATTTTTTTAAAAAACCTTTATTTATGTCAACATGGTACACAGCTATTCAGCCGACATCCCGGGGGTCCGGCAGCACGATGAGAACAATACGTAAGAAGGTCCATAGCTATAGATCAGGAGTAACAAAGGTTTAGTTTTAATGTAAACCAAAAATAAAAAACACAAGCAAGGCAGAGCATATAATAAACATGCGGTAGTTCTCGGCTGGGGCGAGGTCCCACTCCCCTCAGCGGAGCAGTACACCACGCCAAAGAAGTGAGGGGAAAGCAGAGGTACGGACTCCAAGTTATGAGCAGTTTTACGTCCAAAGTTGGAAGTAGAGCTAGGGGGAAAGTTGCACATCGAGCATCTCAGTAAGCTTATTTGATTTGATTTGTATACCTAGGTGAAAAGTTTTTTCTTTATTTTAGAATGATTAGACTATTTTATATTGTCTATATGTTGTAGCTGAGCTCGTATGAAATGACTACATTTACACATCACCCGATAAAGCACCACATTGGGCCTGATTTAGAGTTTGTCAGACAGATTAGTCTTTAATAAACCTGATGTATATCACTTCCCCTTATCACAAGTGCATACTATTCTATGGCACTTAGAAGCTGCTGACAGGTTTTAATGTTAACTTTTTCTGAAGAAGCATTACTACCTAGGACAGCAGACATGGTCCCTTTCCATTTGAAATTTCACCAGACTTGCACAAAAAATCCAGAAAATGAATCTTAGCTTATCAGATCTGACCAATCAGATCCATGGATACAGATACTTACCCCGCTCCATTCATGTTGGAAGAATCTGCTAGGTGGGAGTAGTGAAGGCTCCACCCCATTTAGAGTGACAAGTAGCCTACCCAACCAGACTGTTCAGAGGTTGGTTCTGTCCTTTCTGACTGGGTGTTGCGGCTGTCAACAAGCTACTGATTATATGAAAATGCATATTTCATTAGGAACATACATCATGTAAAATTTGCAGGGAAGCGCTTAAATGAAAATATGTTTTTGCAAGTTAAAGCTCAGTTGATATGAAACAGCTTTAGGACTTCATAGGCATGTGGATGGCAGACTACACACATGTGATGCACTATTAACATGTTTTAGCATCACTGAGCATGAGTATATCTAGAAGTTTAAATGATAAAAGTTTGAGCAATATTAGGACACCATACAGCTTCTGAGCACTATTTTTTCAAATAGCTATAGTTCTCGCATTTGCAAGAGTTTAACCTATTGGCATTGTAAATGACAATGCCTTTCATTTGTCTGTTTTAAAAACAACAAATAAATAAAAGGCATTGTCATTTACAATGCCAATAGCTCAAACTCTTGTAAATACGAGACCTATTGCATTACAAATGCTTGTTACTGTATGCAGCTACCTACTGTATTTGTACTAAATAAAGAAGAAGGGTTTGGGTTTTTGTGAAGTGGAACAGGAGACTGCACCTCACTAATAAAATAAATAAAAACTGTGCATCTCCGCTCTGCTTAAATCATCTTTACTGTACAATACACATGAATCCATTGTATCATGCATGAAATGTCACAATTAAGTTTCAGCATTTCATTGCATTATTTTATATGCCTATTCTATTTCCATAGACAAGAGCACATGTCACATGAATATCTCAAACTATCATGTTATCCATTGGCCTCATTTTTCACATTTGTACTGTAACTTGTGTGTGCTCCAACAAAACAACCAGTGAACTATCATCACCAGTGAACACATTCACCAAAGTAAAAATTATGTGAGGAGGTCAAATATGACTAACATTCTGGAAGATGCTATGTACTCATAAGGCAATGACTAAAGGAATTTGGTAGCAACCTATGTTTGTAAACACAAGTCCTAAGTTCAAAAAGGTGCCATG
Source organism: Triturus cristatus (assembly GCF_964204655.1). Lineage (NCBI taxonomy): Eukaryota > Metazoa > Chordata > Amphibia > Caudata > Salamandridae > Triturus > Triturus cristatus. Next base: position 1,361,080,920 of record NC_140590.1, read on the forward strand.
GGGATTGTTCACATATTATCTATTTCACTTTAAATGTCCTTGGATCAGGGTGGGGACCATATTTAATTTAGGGCCTCTCATAGTTTGTGAAGGATCGCCCTGGGAAACTTCCTTCATGGTATTTATGAGAAAAAACGTTAAAAAAAATACATTTTAATTGGTCAGGCCCACTGGACAGCCACTGGACTGAGCAATCCGATTGTCAACTGCTCATGAAGAAACATTTTGTGTCCGCCATTACTGGACTCATGGATTTGGTCACCCAGTCATGAAAATAGTTACAAAAACATTTAGAAAGGGGCAGGGATACTCTGACCCCCTAGCCTGTGTAATGGGTCGGCAGTCCCGCGGTTGTCATTTGAGATGTATTTTTCTAGGGGGACTGCGTATAGGACGGAAAATATCAATAAGATGTGAACCTTAATTTCTCTAAAACAGCTCAACAGAAGTTCACCAAATAAAAGAAGCATGCTTTCCGACTAAAGATCTAGCTTTCTGCTGTTGTGGAGTTCTCGTAAGTCGTTTTTCCAGTACCTTTGTTTCATTTTTCCTAATGAAAATGCATGGAGGAAAAGGGTTTTGGGATCACTAATTTTTCTCAGCTCCAACTTAACGGATCACCCCCAAACCTTTCAGGAACTAGTTGAAGTGGATTTACTTTTTTTGTGGAAAGTTTTGTAAGGATTCGTAAACGTTACCAAAGTTATTAACTAAAACAAAAAAAATGACACTATTCCTAAGCGGAAGCTCTGACCTAACTATAACTGCACAGTGGCGATTGCCACTGTGTAATATATATGTATGCATATATATATATATATGTGTGTGTGTATGTATGTATATATATGTGTGTGTGTGTGTGTGTGTGTAAGTATGTATGTATATATGTACATGCATATTTACATACACTTTCTCTTCTCTTCTCTCTCATGGTTTGGTTCAGCCTTCTGTTGAACTCTCATTCACATTTTGCTTCCGCCCACCAAAGCATGGGGTAATGGATCTGCACACTTTAGTCTTTAGCTCTCTTGCCTTGAGAGTGATGATATCACATGTGCATAATTGTCTAAAATGTAGTGTATTTCATTCTTTGCTGGTGGGCCAGTACTTTTCTTTACCAATGTTTTTTATATTTCCATTCTTTATGCTTTTTATATCTTTTTATAATCATGCTTGCATATGTGAAATATGTCTTCCGGTTAGCGTGTTCTAAGTTTATAGCACCTTTTCTTTCTAACAAGAATGATAGTTTCCTGTGATATATGCATTACAACTAAAAATGCTTTCAATGCCTTTTCTAAGTACACGTGTTTGCTATGAAAAATATGTACTGTTCTATTAAAACTTTACAGTTTTTATTTAGCATTTTATTGCACTCATAATCTGGCCACCACCTGTAGGTTGAGAGATGTTTTCTGTTTTTTCTCCTTTTTATTTTGTGGCATATGCTTGCAAGAAGGAAAGACCATACCTCTTGACTGTGTCAATGCCCATTATTCTTTTAAACTTCAAAGCTCCCAAAAAAAGAATAGAACATGCTTTGTTTCACGCATCCATTGTTGCATTTACCCTAATCCTGTAATTCCCTTCTTTTTTCATTAACAATTCTGGATTCTCATGCACACATTAGCATGCACCGGTATCTATGGACAGAGAACTGTGATTGACAGGATGGACCTAACCTTTCCTGAGCACCACCTCAAGACATTCTACACTTCACATAATGGCTGACTTTTAGCTACAAATTGCATTCTCCTAATGACATGTTAGAGTAGGGTAATTTTATAACTTTGGTATTTGTGTAATCTACTTAAAACACACTAATATTTCTGTTACGTGCCTTATGTGTGTTATGTTTGTGTTTTAATTCCACTGCTGTACCCTTGATTAGAAGATATGCATATTCACTTTTGTTTATTAGTTAATAATTGACATTTTAAAAATCAACCTTGCATTTTTTCGCGTTTAAATTTTTTTGCCTGTGCTCGATAAATGGCTCGTGACTGGTTCTCATTACTCCGCGATTCTTGGTGAGTTGTATATCTTAAAAATATATTGAGCATTGTGAAGTTGGTTTGATTATCTTCCCCTGGCGTGGCCAAGAGTATATAGCTGAGATGTCGTAATGTTGGTTGCACAGGAATACTGAATGATACGTTTATTGTTTATGTTGTTACTGTGTGTATTTTGAAGTTGTTCTTGTTTAAAAGATTGTTTCATTCTGTCAAGCTATCCCACTTTTAGCGTTTTAGCGGCATGAGGTATGCACATGGATTAGTCAGTCTATACTTTGTTGAACATTTTATATGAGTGTACGTAGAGTCCTTTTTTTAACTCTTTTTCTTCCCTCTGTGTCTGTTTAATCTTTTGTTGGTATGTCTTTTAGTTAGAAGCTTGCATTTGTTCTTTGTAAATTTGTGTTTGTTTTTGTGCACCATTGTACTATGTTTACAACTTCAGTCAGTGTAAGGAGTGATTAGATACTTGATGGTAAATATGGAATGTTATGCTCAATTGTTTTCACTAATTTTAGCTAAATGCAATCTGGATCTATTATTAGTGTTCCTTAAATTAACAAAATAAATCCTTAACAGCACTTTCAAGAGCATGCGATATTGTTATAATCCAAAAATAGATTTGATGCATTTCACAGAGATACCCATGGACTTTATAATATATATATTTTTAGGGAAGGTGCTCTCATTGGAAAGACAAACACGAGCAGGACCCTACATAAAAATATAATAATTACATTTTAAATGGGTCTTCTAGTAAAATTAAGGGAGTTATTAAAATGTTCAGCAAAAACATGAGGTATTAATATGTTTGTTTTATTGTAGCTAGAGTGGGACGATATTTTCTACCTAAGATTATGATAGAGAACTCTCATTTTATACAAGGACATATTTTTGTGTCTAATTTTAACCATGTTTGGTTAAAACATGTGTTTTGGAATTTTATTGATATTGCGGAAACAGTCACTATTAGTAGGTGGACACTTTAAGAAACATTCCTTAATAGATTTGTTTATAATTTCTAAAAAAAACATTGGAGAGACTCATCAAAATAAACATAGGGAAGTATGCTTCCTCTGATCTTAAGGATATTTACTTAAAATTATATTGGGGCCCTGTAGACAAAAGGGAGAGGAGAGTTAGTGATATGGCACACAGGGATGTGTGACATGTGTTTTCACTTTTGTCTGCACCAGGACAGTGGCAGTCTTGCATGTGCTTCCTGAGGTGTCCCTTAGGGTAGCACAATTCGTGCTGCAGCCCGTAGGAACCATCTTTAATATCACAGGTCCTAGGTACCATTTACTAGGAACATACTGAGGGTGCTAAAGGTTTTGCCAATTGGGGGATCTATTGTACAGTTTTGGGAAAGACCTCTGACACTGGGGACCTGGTTGGCAGGAACCTAGTGCGCTTTCAGTCGAAATCACATCATTTACCAGGCAAAAAGTGGGGGTTGACCATGTCAAAATGGGGCACTTTCCTACAGTCAGTTTACACACACTGTATGAATATATAAAAACAACATACGCTGGTAATAGTTAAAAATCCCCCAAGGAATTAATTGCTTTACCAAAACATTGTAACAATCCAATTCAATCTTATAGTCTGAATTTAAAATGTAATTAAAATTAAGGCCTGCATCATTATCTTTCAGTCCATAAGTTCGGAGGAATAATTAATTTCAGAAGCGTTATGTTTTTGTTATATTCAAACAGCAGATGTCCTAGCAATTTTAAGTTCCCCACAACATAACCTGCACAATTGTTTGGAGTGAGTCAGTTGTTGCCAGGCTGCCACAATTCTTAAGAATAAAGTATACAAAAAAAGTATGGATGGCATGCTTGAATTAATCTTAGCCACTGGTAGTTACTCGGGCTGCATCCCAGTCCATCATTATTTTGCACACCATGCCACCACAGTTTGGACAACTGGAACACACACAACCTAGGACCGGTTTCACCCTAATTAAGGCTCATCAGTCAGGCATAGCTCAGTTGCATTGACACAGTGTGCACGGGACCCACGTCTGGGCATATCCTTACCACTTAAGCCAACACTCTAAAGCATACAAAAAACCGAGGTGGCATAGTGTGCCAAATAATGATGGATTGGGATGCAAATAGAGCAATTACCAGTGGCTGAGATTAATTTGAGCTTTCCATGCATAACCTTTTGTATGTATTAACAACTCTTAAGAGTGGCAGATAATTGAAACAAATTCTTATTAACATTTAAATATTTAAAAGACAGTATACAAATTCATATTGTTTCAGACTACATCGATCAATAAAATCAGAAATATACCTGTGGTTACTATGAGACAATAACCAACTGATGGATGCATTACTAGATGGTATAAATTAGAGTTGACTGCTCTCTTGAAAGCTAGTTTCATAACATTGTCCTCCAGCAAGAGGTACATCAAATCCAATGAATGACACCACTCTGAGTTGTAACTGGTTCTTTACAGCTATAATACCCATAAGACCCTGGTTCAGCCCGAATGATCTGAACAACCACATCAGGGTCAAGAATAATCCTACTACTCATCTCGATTTTAGACTGAAGTCTAATCATAGTCTTACCAAGGTAAAATAATTTACATCATGTCAGGTCTTCAATCTTGTTGATGATTTAATGTATTGAAGGTAGCCATATATAGACCTTATGTGATAATATAGAAGTATTTTTGGCCTGATAAACCTTAATTACTGGTTTAATGGTATGACTATCACATATACGGCTGAAAAGCTTTAAAGCATTCATGCGGAGCTGGACAGAATTTGATTTAATCCTAATTAAATTCACCCATATTAAAGCTGTATCAAATGGGACTCCTAGATATTTGTACTCACTTTCTTTAGCGCCCTAATCCAAAATACCATTGACTTCGGAAAGAGGTCTTCCCAAATACCATGATTTTGTATTTATCTATGTTCACTTTTAAGTCTTTGCAGAGAGAATGGCTAAATAGCACATTCGGCATTCAACCTCACAATAGTCCTATCCCATTACAGCATATCAATGCATAATATAGTATGCTGATATTCAGTGACCCAAAAGTTGGGAGAAATACACGTCTGTAACAACAAAGTATTAAGATCACTTACATACATTTTTAAAAATTGTAAGTGTCAGTACACATCTCCTATGTCATACTGGAAGATATTCGTGCCTTGTGTCCAGGGTTTTTTAATTCAGCAGTGGGAGGGTAAGTGCACATATTTAATTGCAAGTTTGTCAAAATAATAATACATGACTTAAGGAGTGCTAAGAATCATTATTTGTTCCAAACATTATTCCTGTTAACAAAATTACAAGCATTGGAAACATTGATAAAAGCACAATAGAGTGGTTTATCTTTACATCACAAGAGCACGTTGGCATACAAATAAAGAATCCCCACCATGTATGATGTAATGTCCTTGTACAATTCCTAACTGAGTAATTGGAAGAATTTTCTGTACTTTGATCTATTTTTATAATCTATTAAATATCATTATGAAGAAGGATTTCATTGGAGGGCACAACACACAAAGGAAGCCACACACTTTGTAGAGTTGCCTTTAAAAAAAAATGGCAACACCCACCCCTCCTTTCCAAACTTTAGGTATGGAATTTCCCAATATAATTTATCTGTAGAATGCAATAAAAACAGAAGCCCACCATTGGGTTGTCTTATTCAAGATATTAATTGGTAACCTATCAGAGTCTAATGTGTTACAAGCTTTAGCTTTTCAGATAGGTTTTTACAAATGCGTTGGCGATATCAATATCAAATCCTACTCCAGATGGAACTAAACCACAATATTGATACAAAACCACAGTATTATGATGAATAGAAGTCATATATTGTATCCAACTCATATTACTAATTTCTGTGGGTTTAGACTTTTATAGTCCTTCAACATTTCATTGGTCATCAGCTTCCAAAATAATTACATTTTAGAAGTATGTACAATAGACGTCATTATCACACCAGGTATGATACTTTGGAAATTTATATAATTATTTTGGAACTTTAAGATTTGTTGGAATGTGGTGCATGCGATTGATTAATGAATCACACAAATTCACAATTTCAGTAGCAATGGTGGTTGCAAATTGGCATTGAGCCCAAAGCAAATCAGTAAGTGTGCCTTTATTTATTTAAAAAAAAGCAAAACAGACGATAATATAGGTAACCTGGTTGCATTCTTGCATTGGAGCCTATGCTAGAAAGAAAGACATTTTATGAAAAGATTTAAGGTAAGTCATCACTTTTATCCCAGCTGTTAAATTAAAAATTAAGCCAATAAGTAAAATAATTGCCAGTCTGGGTAAAACGACTAGTATCGCTCTGGAAATGGACAGGGCACTACAATGACATGCAGGGCTTAGGAGACATAAAAACCTACATTTAGAATAATAGAGTGCAAGACAATACCCAATTACTCAGAGAGAACATAAGGATATAAATCATCACACTTGGCCGTCACGTTTTGTACAAGGCATTAAAATTGGAACAAACATCTCACTCCTCTCACCATTCTCACTGAAATTATTAAGAACCAGCCCACAGGTCATGATCTCCTCCTCAGTTTCCTCATCAGTACGGGCGAGGCTCGTATGGGCCTCCTCCGCTGCACCCCATTCTCATTGGTCTCTAAGCCATGAATTTTATTGTGGCAGCCAGTCACTCAACCACCCAATGGCGATTCTCCTTTTCGCTAAGAGCAATGCAAGCTGGGCAAGCATGTAAGGGATCTTGCGGCCCTTGGGTTTCACCACCACTCCCAAGAGGCAAGCTAGCTGGGTAAGGGGGACCTCCAAGACAGTCGTGCTCACTATGGCTGGTACCACAGCCCTCCAGAATTTCTGAATCCCAGTGCAGGTCCAGTCTAGATGTAGAAAAGTGGTCCCCAGCTCGCCACATGGCGCACAACCAGCTCCTCAAGGGGTCTATCCTGTTCAACTGCCTAGGGGTCACATAAGTGCGGTGCAGGAAATAAAAATCCAATAATTTAAACCTGTGGTTACAGGACACCCGTCTTACCTGCTCGCACGTGAGGGACCAATCTGCATCTGTGACAGACTCCACCAATTCCTCGGCTCAAGCCCCACGCACTGCACACTCTGTGCTCTCCATGTCTGCCCGCACCATGCATAACACAGGGTAATTGACGCCTGCCCCCCACCAACTGGAGAAGCCCGACAAGCACCAGAGAGGGTCGAGGTGATGCCAGGAACCCAGCCTACACCTCTCTTGCTGTATTCTCCAGTTTGGCATATTGAAAGAAGTAACCAGAGTCCACCCCAAATGCCTCCTGAAAGGTGAGGAAAACCTCCCCCAGGTAAAGGTCCCCCGCCACTGTGCATCCTCCCAATCTCCATTGCTCCATGGACATATCCCTGTTGATTGCATGAAACGGGGCCAGGTCCCACAGACTGAGCTCTCTGTCAAAGGGGTCTCTGTGTAGCACCTTTGTGACCACCGCTTCCCTCACCATCGCTGCCTGTCTTATCAAGTAGGGTACTGAGTGTTCAGAGTGCCCCCTCCATTATTAACTGCATCAGAGTATCCCCCCAACATATCAGCATACAATCTCTTCTCCCCGTTTTTGGAGTCGGTCAACCATTTCGCTGCATGTTGTAGTGTGGTGGCGTAATAATAAGTTCCTAAGTCTGGAAGGGCCAGTCCCCCATCCTCCAAGTCACGTTTAAGGACTGAAACTGCCACCCTGCTGTGTCTCCCTGCCCACACCAGCGATACAAGTAAGCAGTCTAATTTACTGAAGAATTCCAGCCTAAGTAGGAACAATACGTTTTGGACTAAATAGAGACACAGAGGCAGGAAGACCATCTTCGCGACTGCCGTCCTGCCCATCACTGACAGGGGGAGTGTGGACCAGAAAGCTATAGAGGCCTTCAGGCATTTGAGAAGAGTATTGACATTCAGGAGTTGAAAGGCAGCCTAAGCATGGGTGACTTTAATGCCTAGGTACTCAAAAGGTATACTATCGGTCTAGAATGCAGGGATCAGAACAAATACTGGTGGAGCAAGAAAAAGAGAGAAGATCCGAGGTAGCTAAGGCAGGTATGTGGAAACCTCCATTGAGGTTAAAGTTCCCATCACCCACCGGAGGTGGTTCATCATCATTTGGGAACTAGGGACATCCCCTAGAGTACCAACCACTATGAGGATTGTGATGGTACCCTGGTTATCCCAGGCAACCGTGCCAAATTGTTACCAACGGTAGGGTGATGATTGCAGTGCGAAAAATAGTGATAAAGCAAAAGTGAGGTTAAAAATGACTACCAAGACACTGTGTACTTTATTCTGGCGCTATCTTGGTGCCAAATTAAAAACAGTATTGACAGCCTAAACAAATAACTGTCAGATCTTAGGTCTACATGTTTCGGCTTGTGGACAGGGAAGTCCAAGCTCTCGTCAGGACCATGTAAACGCTACTGCAAAAAGCGTGATGGAAAATCAAAATCTGTGATACTAGACAATAGCCTGAATCAATGGTTGGTACCCAGATACAACCTGATCGAGTCCTGTATCTCACATTGGATCAGTTACAGGCATTGTCTGGTGGTGAACCTTTGAATAGAATCAAAACAAAAAGGTATTCTAAAAAGGATACTCTACTTAATCATGTTGTACAACAGTATACATTGCCGATCCAAATGTTGTGTGTAATTCAATGTAATATACATTCATAAATTCGTATGAATTCTCAAGGATATAAAAGATATATTTTTTGAGACAAAAAAAGGTGTTGTTGACACACGTACTTATGTGCACTTACCCGAATTAGTGTGGGTACGCACCTCGCCTCACCTGGCATCCGCTCAGGCCTTTTGAGGCACCGCTCTAAAAAGGGAAATTCCAAAAACAAATTAAGTTATGCCCGTGGGCCAAAAACCCTCTACTGCCTCAGCTGGCAAATCGGAATTCCCTTAAATGGTACTCGTGGAAGCTATGCTAAAACCATGGCAGAAAAAAGTAAAACGACAAACAAGAAATTGAATCAACAGACTACTACCCAAGGGCAGGAGAATAGACTGTGAGTGGCTAGAACAGGCTGTCTTTTAGAAAACGTTGTGATCTTACGGCATAGTCTAAGAAAAGCAAAGGAGGTAAAAATAATACATCTCTAAAGAGAGCCTGATCGGCTGTGTGATACTGCCCGATCAAGCAGCTTAAGTATCGAAGTTACCTCGTACAAAGATTTTGTGCAAGTGTCTTACCCGGAATAACACAACAGAGGAAAGGGTTGTTGTGCAGGTGTCTGACCCAGATTAACACCACAGAGAGGACGGTAGTAGACAGAAACGCTTACCTGTCCGTCGGTACCCCGCTCCGAACGCCAGAGCTGGAAGGGGAGGTATCCGGCGGGCGGCAATGAAAGTGTTTTATAGAGTATGGGTGTACGTGTACGCGCGTTTCCGTTTCAGAAGCTACGGATCGCGCGAATGTTCAAAAGGCAAAATAGTGTCCCCTGGAGTGCTAGGCTTCCTGGGACTTGTAGTCAGAAGACTTACTACAATGATGTTCGCAGTATATGTGTAGATGCACTGTAACAATAAATATAAGTTAAAAATTTGTTTTGAAATTAATTGAAACTTGGCGAACTCTGTGAAGTACGGAAAGAATGTGTAAATCTGAACACAGAGATCTGTTACACGAAAAACACCTCTCTTTTGTGAAGCATTGTAAAGAAATATAAAGAGGCAGGGAGAACCCAAAGGAAAGTGAGTATGATGAAGGAAAAGTTTCCCTCGCACTAGTTGTCGTAAATAATGTGTATTCCTAGCCTAAATGCAAAGTGAGATAGATACACAACGGTTCTAGGCAAAGATGAAATCCTATAAGGAGGACCACGGGATATCATCGTTTAAACCCTGTTGGTCACTCTTAAGTCTAAAAACCCATTTTTGTTCTTTGATAAACAAAAACCGTTTGATATCAGTCACATGAGTCGGAATGAAGGGCTGTTCCAAAACCAACCATCTCAAATCTTCAGGTTTATGTTTGAATTCCAAAAAATGGTTTGTGAGTTTCGTAGCTTGTCTGCTCTGCCTGATGGTGCTTTTATGCTCGTTGATGCGCGTTTTAACTTTTCGTTTTGTCATGCCGACATAGCGCAGAGAGCAGGGGCACGTAATCAGGTAAATAACTTTCTCAGTATTACAGTTGGTGTGTTTTCGAAGTGTCCAAGGTGTGCCTGTACCTATGTCTACTGATTTAGTCATCTCAGTTTGTGGACAGACAGAACAGTGGCCGCATGGAAAATGGCCTTGAACTGGCGGTAAATTCCATAGAGTATTTGTCATGCCAGAGATTCTGCTTCTGGGTCTAGTATGTACGAGGTTATCGCGCAAATTAGACCCTCTCTTAAAGGCAAAGAGAGGAGGTGGAATAGCCTCGTTCCCTGTGTTCAGTATGCGCCAATGCTTGCGCACAGTCTTTTGTACCTGATTAGACCATGTACAAAATGTGTTAACAAAAGTCATTCTGGACAGGGGGGGCTTAGGCATTGGAGGTTCCAAAAGGGCCTCCCGGTTATTGTTCAGTGCTCTTTTGAAGGCCTGTTTGACCAACCGTCTTGGATATTGTCTATCTCTCAGTTGATTCGATAAATCCTCAGCGTGGTGATTAAAAGTAGTCAGATCCGAGCAATTCCTGTGAATGCGTAAGAACTGGCCAACAGGTAAATTTTCACGAAGGGATCTGGGATGATGACTTATGAAACTGAGTAGGGAATTCTTAGATAATGGTTTCCTATACAGTTCGCAGCCTAATTTGCCCTGATTAGGCACTATTAGGATATCTAGAAATGGAAGACGTTGTTTGTCAAAGGCGATTGTGAAACGCAGGAAGGCATTCTTGGTATTGAGCCAGGCATGGAATTCTAGTAGTGAGGCCAAAGATCCTCTCCACACAACCAGGATGTCATCGATGTATCTCTTCCAAATGGTAATTTGTTCTCTGAAAGGGTTGGTCTGGATGAGTACATTATTCTGCTCAAAGAGGTGGACGTACAGATTGGCCAGACTGGGCGCGAAAATGCTGCCCATAGATGTACCAGAGATTTGTAAATAGATAGTGTCTTCATGCTTAAAGAAATTCTCCATCATGGCCAGTCTGGCGCATTCCATGATGAAATGGACCGGTGTAATCGTGTCCAAATCTCTTACATCCAGAAGACTTCTGATGGCCTCTAAGGTTTCCATTTGCGGGATACAGGTGTAGAGAGACTCTACATCAAAACTGACCAAGAGGTCTGTTTCTGTATCATAGCTGATATCTGGAAGAAGTCTGAGGACATCCTTAGTGTCTTGCAAGTAGCTGGGCATCACACAGCCGATCAGGCTCTCTTTAGAGATGTATTATTTTTACCTCCTTTGCTTTTCTTAGACTATGCCGTAAGATCACAACGTTTTCTAAAAGACAGCCTGTTCTAGCCACTCACAGTCTATTCTCCTGCCCTTGGGTAGTAGTCTGTTGATTCAATTTCTTGTTTGTCGTTTTACTTTTTTCTGCCATGGTTTTAGCATAGCTTCCACGAGTGCCATTTAAGGGAATTCCGATTTGCCAGCTGAGGCAGTAGAGGGTTTTTGGCCCACGGGCATAACTTAATTTGTTTTTGGAATTTCCCTTTTTAGAGCGGTGCCTCAAAAGGCCTGAGCGGATGCCAGGTGAGGCGAGGTGCGTACCCACACTAATTCGGGTAAGTGCACATAAGTACGTGTGTCAACAACACCTTTTTTTGTCTCAAAAAATATATCTTTTATATCCTTGAGAATTCATACGAATTTATGAGTGTATATTACATTGAATTACACACAACATTTGGATCGGCAATGTATACTGTTGTACAACATGATTAAGTAGAGTATCCTTTTTAGAATACCTTTTTGTTTTGATTCTATGCAAAGGTTCACCACCAGACAATGCCTGTAACTGATCCAATGTGAAACACAGGACTCGATCAGGTTGTATCTGGGTACCAACCATTGATTCAGGCTATTGTCTAGTATCACAGATTTTGATTTTCCATCACGCTTTTTGCAGTAGCGTTTACATGGTCCTGACGAGAGCTTGGACTTCCCTGTCCACAAGCCGAAACATGTAGACCTAAGATCTGACAGTTATTTGTTTAGGCTGTCAATACTGTTTTTAATTTGGCACCAAGATAGCGCCAGAATAAAGTACACAGTGTCTTGGTAGTCATTTTTAACCTCACTTTTGCTTTATCACTATTTTTCGCACTGCAATCATCACCCTACCGTTGGTAACAATTTGGCACGGTTGCCTGGGATAACCAGGTTACCATCACAATCCTCATAGTGGTTGGTACTCTAGGGGATGTCCCTAGTTCCCAAATGATGATGAACCACCTCCGGTGGGTGATGGGAACTTTAACCTCAGTGGAGGTTTCCACATACCTGCCTTAGCTACCTCGGATCTTCTCTCTTTTTCTTGCTCCACCAGTATTTGTTCTGATCCCTGCATTCTAGACCGATAGTATACCTTTTGATTACTGTATTTGATTTGGGGATTTATACTGTGCAGGTCTTTAAATTGATCCCTAGGACCCCCTCATACATCTCTTGTTTTTTAATGCCTAGGTACCAGAACACCTCTGTTTCCCATCGGAGGCCCAACTCTGGCAGTCGTGCCTGTGGCATCCTGATCATGCGCCCTAGCGGAAATAGCAGTGACTTATGGACATTCACCCGGAGCCCAGATACCTGTCCAAAGGCAGTGAGTAAGCCCATTTAGATTGGCAGCGAGCATTCTAGGGTGTGGACATAATCAACGCGTCATCCCCATATAATGAGATGACTTTCAGGGAGCTCCCTACTCAAATGCCCTACTGCTCCAACTCCAGATGTAGTAGCAAGGCCAGGGGTTCAATCACTAGTGCAAAAAGTAGGAGTGACAGGGGACACCCCTGTCTAGTCCCCCTCCCAACAGCCCATGGCCACTCTCAACTCTAACACGGACCATACAGCCAGTGTACAGAAGTCTTACCGAGCTGCAGAACACAGGTCCAAAGTCCATACCAGGTAATACCGTCTGTATATCAGCCCACTCAACCAAATCAAAGGCTTTTTCTACATCTAGGGAGACCAGGGCCAGTTCCCAATTATCATTGAGGGTCTTGTGGAGCACATACGTAAGCCACATTGATCCTCATGCACTAACCCTCAAATTACCCCCACAAGTCTGATCGCGAGCGGCTTGGACAGAATCTTAACACCCGAATTAAGCATGGTCAGAGGTCTATATGATGAGGGGTCTGCAGTATCCCCACCTGATTTTGGCATAAGACAGAGAATTCCCTCCCTCATGGTAGCCGGAAGGACTCCATTCCTCCGCACCTCCTGAAATACCTCAAGTAGTTTAAGTACTGTGGAATAGGCCTAATAGAATTCCATGGGGAATTCGTCCCCGCCAGTTGCCTTAGATCTGTTAACGGCCTTGGTGGCCTCCCCCAATGCCTCCACTGTGATCTCCCTCTCCAGCTCCTGCACTAGGTCCAGCGTGAGGGTGGGCAACCCCACTGTGCCCAGGAAGTCCTACATCCTCCATCCTCCCCTCGGGTCCCACCCCACCAGCCTGATACACCTGCTTGAAAAGGCCTACAAAAGCATCTAAGATGGCCAGACAATTAGTCACCAGGGCACTGCCAGGTGTACGGCCATGGAGAACAGGGGGATCTCCTGCTCCCATCTAAGTATCCAAGTGAGCATCCTGCCAGATTCCCCCCCTCCCTGTGGAGGCGAGACGGTATGTGCACACCATGCATTTATCCAGGGTATCCCACAGGCGTAGCACCCCTCTATGAGCCTGAGTTCCATCCCCTGCACCTCTGGTGTAGTCAGATCCGACCCCTGAAGCTCCTTCAAGCAGCTCTCCTGGGTCACCAGATCAGCCTCCAATTGCCCCGTGCTCTCCCTGCCACTGGAATCAAGCTATCCTGGCTGAAGAGGGGTGAAACCCTGAAACCGGTCCTAGGATGCTTGGTTCCAGTCCAGGGAGGAGCTGGCTTGGCAGTTCGGACTGGACTGTTCCCTTGAGGCACAATGTCAAGACTGATTTGCATATGGCTGGGTTCAAACTGGAATGGCATGGTGAGCAAAAAACGATGGATTTAGGCCCAGATCTCTGTACTGGGGTGAATGTATGACATTGTTCTGCATTCTGTCCATCAACTGTTGTTTTTGAATTTGTCACCCCGAGTGGGACGGGTATGCTCAGACGTGAGTCCCGTGTTCTCCATGCCACTGGAATCAAGCTATCCTGGCTGAAGAGGGGTGAAACCCTGAAACCGGTCCTAGGATGCTCGGTTCCAGTCCAGGGAGGACCTGACTTGGCAGTTTGGACTGGACTGTTCCCATGAAGCACAGGGTCGAGACTGATTTGCATATGGCTGGGTTCAAACTGATATGGCATGGTGAGCAAAACACGATGGATGTAGGCCCAGCTCTCTGTACTGGGGTGAATGTATGACATTGTTCTGCATTCTGTCCATCAACTGTTGTTTTTGCATTTGTCACCCCGAGTGGGACGGGTATGCTTAGACGTGAGTCCCGTGCTCTCCATGCCACTGGAATCAAGCTATCCTGGCTGAAGAGGGGTGAAACCCTGAAACCGGTCCTAGGATGCTTGGTTCCAGTCCAGGGAGGACCTGGCTTGGCAGTTCGGACTGGACTGTTCCCATGAGGCACAGGGTCAAGACTGATTTGCATATGGCTGGGTTCAAACTGGAATGGCATAGTGAGCAAAAAACGATGGATTTAGGCCCAGATCTCTTTACTGGGTTGAATGTATGACATTGTTCTGCATTCTGTCCATCAACTGTTGTTTTTGCAATGGAGAACAGAGGGATCTCCTGCTCCAATCTAAGTATCCAAGTGAGCATCCTGCCAGATTTCCCCCCCTCCCTGTGGAGGCGCAGACGGTATGTGCACAACATGCATTTATCCAGGGCATCCCACAGGCGTAGCACCCCTCTACGAGCCTGAGTTCCATCCCCTGCACCTCTGGTGTAGTCAGATCCGACCCCTGAAGCTCCTTCAAGCAGCTCTCCTGGGTCACCAGGTCAGCCTCCAATTGCTTCTTGACCCCACAACGGGTACCGCTACAGGCTCCTCTCATACCCACCTTGAGAGCCCCCAATCTAGTGCTTTGGAGGTGGCCGTCCCCCAATTAATCAATAGAAAGTCGGTGAGAGAGGTTGCTAGCGCCTGCTGGCACACTGTGTCCATCAAGAGGTCAGTAGGCATGCACCATCTACGCTCACGATGTAGGGCATCACCCCACCACAGGTGCAACAGGACTGGGGCATGATCCGAGAGATATCTCCCCAGATGAGACACTCAGTGCAATCTCCAGGGGTCCACCCCAGCTATCAAGGGGCGGTACAACTGACTATAAGTGTTGTGTGTAGATGAGTGACAGGTGTATTCACGACTCCTTCAGTGTAATTTTCACCAGCTGTCAGAGAACCCTACGTTACTCATGACCATGGCAAGTGACTTGGTCATCAGAGGTTTAGTTCCATGTTTGGGGGATACCGGTCCTCGTTTCCATCCAAAATACAGTTAAAGTCTCCCACCCATATCACTGGGTGCCCCATACTGTCTTACAGCAAATCCTGAATATGATCGAAGAAGTGCTTATCATCGATGTTGGGCGCGTAAGTGTAATAGGCCTCCCATCTAGTGTACCCTGCAGCAGGAGGTTCCGACCCTCTATATCCGCTTCCTTATATGTATGATTAAATGGGAACCCAGGTGCATCCAGATTGCCACCCTTTGTGCACAGGTGGAGTAAGTGGCTAGAAACAACTGTCCCCTCCACTTTTTACCCAGCTTTTGAGCTTCTTTCCCCATGAGGTGGCTCTCCTGAAGACATGCTCTCCGCACCTTATGACGCCTCAGCAAAGAGTGGACCCTGTATCTCTTGGTGTATTCCTTCAGGCCTCACACATTCCACATCACACAATTTGCACAGTCAGCCATGGTGTTCGCCCCTCGGGGACCCGACCCGCATCACACCATGATTCACTACCATCATGCAGCAGTCTGGACAAGAAAAAGCAACCTGATAATAGCTGTAGTGCACTGCAGTGAAAACGTAACCTCCCACTAAGTGCGGGAGAGCCAAACAATAACTCCCTTTTAATGCCCCCCCAGACATACAGTATAACAATGACAACACATACTGCATATCCATTGTTATCTTCACTGCTAGGACTCAAAGCCTAAACCCTGAACCCAAAACTGTATCCTACCTCGAATGTGGAGGCAGGAACCCCCGCCCCACAAATAATACAATGCCATATCAACCGTTACAAACACAGCCAGTCAAACTATGAGGACCACCAGTAGAGTAGTGCAAGCATCCGTATAACTCCAGACATTATTTAGTGCACAACTCTGAAAAAAGGACACACTCTACACCCCACCCCTAACAAAAGAAGATCAGTGGGACTAGAGAGAGAAAAAAGCAAAGGTCACCCTGAAATATTATGAGACTCCTCGGGAGGGTAAAAGTTCGGCTAGTAACATCTCCATCACTGGCTTCGAGGCCTCCGTCAATCCCCAAGCAACTGACACAGAATCCAGGGGCACCAAAGCCATAGTCCCGTCTCCCTCAATTTCAATCATGGAGGGGCCCTTATCATCAGTCTACAAGGGGTTTTCCACCCCGGGAGACGCACTCGACCTCCAGTGGGGCTATGGACCCCCAGCGCACTCCCAGTGCCTGTCCGTCCATGTCCCATTCCATCCTTAAGTACCTTGTCCCATATTTTGAACCAGTGCCACACACCCTCCGGGGTGTTGAAAAAGTGGGACTTGCCCCCTGTGAGGATCTGCAGTTGAGCAGGATACAGGAGCATGTAGCGGATACCCACTGCGCGCGACTTTGCCTTCAGATGCATGAAGCCCTTCCTGGAGCCATGGACCTTGTTGGTGCAATCAGGATAGATAGATATCCGATCATTCTCGAACTGGGTAGTGTCTATTTCCCTGGCAGCCTGAATATACCATCCTGTTCCCTGTAGTTTAGGATCTGTACTATAGTGGCCCACGGTGGAGCTCCCAGCCTATGGGGAGCCACCAGTTCCCGGTGCGCTCTTTCAATTACAAACATGAGAGACAGTCCGGCAGGTTTGAGCACATCCCAAATACAGCACTCCATGAATGCCTCCATGGTGTTACCCTCAGCCCACTCCTGAAATCCAATAAGGTGAACATTATTGTGGCGGGATCTGCCCTCGGCATGCTCGACCCGCGCCACAAGAATTCCGGATTTGAAGGTGACCACCACCATTTGCTTCTTCAGTGTGGCCACTTCAGACTGCAGCTCAGCTATTGAACCCTCCACCACTCGAACCTTCTCCGACACTTTCCTGAGGTCAGCACGAAGGAGAATAACATCTAGCGCCACCGTCTCTATTTTCCCCTCAGGAGCCACTCGGGAACCCTGGCACCCAGCACTGTTCCCGCATGACTCAGACACAACAGAAGGTATGTAGGCGCCACTGCAGCACCCACACTTAGGCACTGTCTCATGAGCTACAAGGCCACCTCAACTAAAACAACAGTGGCACACATAGGATCAGGTGCACCCAGGGCCATGAAGACACCCACCGCAAGGCATCAGAGCCGGGGTCTCCAGGGCATAGCCAGTGGTTCAGGATACCTCATCAGGCAAACAGCAGCACTTCATTTATGCCCCTGGGGGGGGGGTGAACCAGCGCAGCACCAGACAAGCACCCCAACAACCACGAAGTTGCCACGTATCACCAGGGTGCCTTCAGCCACTCCATTCATGAGCTGCACCCCCAAACACATCAGGAGCTCTTGGGCCCCCTCCATGCCTGCGAAGATTGGGGAGCAGCAGGCACTACTGTGCACCTCATACGCCCCACACGGAGGGGCTCAACAGTCACAGATGGAGGGGGGCGGACGATCCCACCAGCCAGGCCTACTTTGCAGTCTGCCCTCCACACACTGATGATTGTTGCCATTCTCCCTGGCCTCTACTGCCATAGCCTGTTTGGAACCTTCTGGGGTATTGCAGTGGAGCCCTCATTGAGACTGGTGTCATCTGCATGGTTGCAGTCATTGCTCCCCCTCGAGGCCAATCTTTTTCAATTTGTGTTGAAGCAGTTTTGCTGTGTCCTTTTGGACCTGCAACTGCTTGGGTGTCGTCCGTACTGAGCGCTGTATGGGGAGTATGTGTGTCTGCTCATCCACTCCATAAGCGGACTTCTTTGCCATACGGTCGGCAGAGGCATTTCTCTGCAATAGGGTTGTCCCCACGTATGCGTGGCACACTTTACTACTGCTGCGCATTTAGGTAGAGTAATTAGTAGCTCGACCAGGTCCTTGTGCACGACAGGTGTACCGTATGACTTTGGGAAGCCTCACCTTTTCCACCTCCCGATGCTCGGGTGCACTGTGGTGGTGGCATAAGCTGAGTCCCAGTAGCTCATGACCTGCAACTTTTCTGAAAGTGCGTGGGTTTGCATTGTTACTACCACTGCCCCTGTGTGCCTTACCCCTTTTTCCTGATCTATCACAGGGGACCCATCAATGAACAGTGTCCTGCTGTCTGGGATGGGATCCTCCTCTGCTTGACTGAACCCATCAGGTGAATATGTTGCATAGTCACAAATCTCTTCTACCTCTGGCACTTCATTGACTGTGAAGGCTTTTCCCCTTTTAATAGCCTTAAGTAAGGGACGATGTGCATGCCATACCCACTGCCTAATGTAATTGCAAAGATCTAAGAGTTTTTGCTTGGTCTTTAGGACTGCCTTTCTGAAGGTGGTCTGATCGGCAGGTGATGTCCTCATTTGTTTACATGTGCTGTGGCGGCGTTTTAATGACATGGGTCTTGGGGAAGGAACCACACGGGAGGAGCAGGCTATAGTCCCGCCATCAGAGAACTGGATAGTCATGTTTAAATCTTGTCTCAATAGATTAGTTGGGGATGAGGGATTATATAATAGCTGTCCCCTCACGTGAAAACCTCCTATGTCCTGTTCTAGGGATTTAGTGAATGGGATCCTCGTCACCGTACCTGTAAACCCGTGCATAACCATGGTGTCTTTGAAAAAAAGACTATTAGGCATGACTTTGTTGCCTCCCTGTCTATTAGGAATTTATATGGCGTGTTGTTTACGAGTACTCTCACTATAGATTACTCTTCAAGTTGGCGCATAGTTTACAGAACGAGGCGTGTGTGGTTGTGTGCCCTTTCTCTCTCAAGTGCCAGTTCCCGATTTTCCCCCTCGCCCCATTTGGCCTGTCTCTTATGCTCTAAACTCTGCGCGGCTTTCATTAACCTGGCTTCGCTTTCAAGTTCACCCTTCGTTTCTTCCTCAGCAACCTGGGTGAATGCTGTAGCCCCACCCTTGTCAACGGTTCCTGGGAGACTGAGGCTCCTTTCCTCTCCTTAGCTCACTGAATAACTGTCAAGAACTGCCACAAACTTCCCTGAAACATGCTTACGCTCACCTGACCCAGTGGGAATGCGTATCCTACCTGCTCTTGAGGTTTCACGTGTGGTGTGTGGTGTTTGGGAAGTCGTGCTTTTGGGGACCTTCCCTAAGAACTTTGGCTGTGCTGGAGGTGTCTGGGCCCGCTTGGGTTTGCTTCTCTCGGTAGTATATCTGACTGACCTTCATTGGGTGGGGGTGCTCGACGGCTGGGTTTGAGTAACCTAATGCAAGGGGAGCGGGTATGAGCATGTCCATCCCTGCATATAGTGGGGAAGTGCTGATGGTTTATATGCTAATGGCACTGTAAGGCTATAGCTCCTGGCCTTTCCAAGATTGCCCATAATTCTGATAAGGCCTCTCTCTTGTCTCTCTTTTGACCTGCATATTTGTTTTTTATGTGTGTTTTAGTTTGCTCAATTATGTTCATGTCAAATGCTCCCTCCTTAGGCCACAGAAATGTGTTTGTCTTCGTGTGAAAATGTCACAATGGCAAAACTTATTTTGTCTTTTTATCTGCTTGGAGAACCTAGTTTCCTTGTGCTTTAGTGAGGAATTCATGGCAATTTAGTAATTTGGTTAATACATTTCAAATGGTTTGGTTTGTAGAATCGTAGGAGCAATTTGTAAGTGTTTTTTTCTTACAATTTTACATGCTATGAGCTCAATGCTTGCAATATTTTACATAAAATAGTTCAAACCAGCATTTGCATAAAACAAGATGAGACTGCATTCATAATATTGTAACACAGAGCGACTATGTAATGAGTTAGCACAAACTCTGCATGAACTCCAATGTCACGTAATACAGTTTTCACTGACAATCAGTGCAATAGTATCACATAAAATAACACATTTCCATAACACATTTTGATAACTGTTGACAGAGAAAAAATTAATTTGTCAAAAAACGTAGTTGTTCTTTGCAATTTATCCTCTAGCTAGAGAAGACTAGTGTGGAACACGTCCCTAAGTGAACTGGATAGTCTGCCACTATCCACTCCTAGAAAAAGCTGGTAGTCACAGACACCGTTTAGTAATAACATGAGAATCACCGGCCCCTCTTGGTCCACCCAAGTTACGCTCAGTTTCCTGTGTTCAAGTTGTCCTTAAAGTCTGAATTGCACTCCCTGTCATCTTCGGAGGTCCAAGCGACCAATTCTTCTCGCTCCTAGAAACCAGTTTACCACTGAGAAATCCTTTTTAAGAAAAAAAAACTGAGACTGAGGTGCCAACTCTGCGCATACAGAACAGCTGTATCACAAAAATAGCGTCCTGGGAGCCATAAAGAGCTATACAATAAATATTCACCTTTCCTAGTGTGCCGTTTATTGAAAAAAGGTGAGTTCCACGGGATCGCCTCCAAGGCCACCTTATGACTGATGCATTTGAGACAGGGCCCTCAGGTTATCTTTTTATGCTTCTCTCTAGTTTGCCATATGCCAAATGCTTCAAAAAGACAATGTTTCAGGTTTGGATGTGGTCTCTTACACTCTGTGACGGCTGCTTCAGGACAGACTTTACCCCGCGGATTCAGCAGAACTTTGAATCAATTGTGGTGTCTATCCACCTTTGTCATTGCGCAATGTGAATCTGTCCAGGTGGGGTCACCTTCCTTCGGCCGCAGTCGGGTACTAGGTTCCAATCCTCCTATCTGACTCGCCAAAATGTTGCTCGGGATAGAATTCCTTAAAAAACAGAAGACAAGAGGCATTTTTATCAGTTTGTTTAATTAAACAATTTGGCTGGGAGAACAGTTACAGCTAAGAGGTCTGAGAAATGTCTCAATTTACATTGGGTTTGCGTTAGTCTTATATTTTTACATCAAGCGATAAACTTATCCGGCATACCATATATGGTGAGGAATGTTGGCTCCTGCCTTAGAGTCTTAAATTAATGATCAATGGTTACTACAGATGGGTCTAGACCTTGTGTGGACACAGTGTGGCCAGTGGTGAATATATCTAGATGTCCGGCATGGGGAGTGCATGATCACTACGTGTGTTAGTTCCTGATTGGCTATGTGTTCCTAACTCAAGGGGCATCTGACTTTATGGTGTTTTTCGAAGTGCGCATATCCCCTCGGGCCATGTGTGCTTTATTGGGGGCAATCTCCCCTGACTATAGTGATGTCGCTGCGCTTATCTGTGGGATTGATCAGGAGTTTCCTGCCCGTGTATTTGCCTGCCAGGTATGCACCCTCCCACCTGTGACCCATCGATTAGTAATCCCGGTCCTAGGTCACAGGGCCTACTTGACTACCTACTTGTGTTGAGATAGATGTGGAGTTTGGAATGGGGATTCTGTTAATAAGGACGATAGTTAATTTTTTTAACGCATCAATATCCATATTAACATAGAGATGGGAATAAAATGTAGTACAGTTAGTCAGAATAGAGGGTGTGTCATAGTACTCCACGCCACCTAGAGTTACAGTTTTCATAATTTGGATGTGGGCCCAGGGCGCCCTTAGCTTCGCAACCAGATGTCGGCCCAGGCGCCCCCTCTTCATAGGCCCACCCCACATATCATTTGTACATATAAAGAACTTCTTGGGCAATTGCTTCATTAAAATTAGCAACCTGTTCGGAAATAGCAGCTAAAGCGTGAGGATCTGAGCGGTATTCATAGGCAAGCTCTAGTGTGTGTAACCTTTTTTCTATATTACGCAGCTGTGTTCGTAGTGTCTTGAGTGTAGGGCCTGGGTGCAGATACAGACACCTCTAATTAAAACTTTGAAGTTTCCCAAAGTGTGGCGACATCATCAAAAGAACCTTCATTTTCAACAAAATACGCAACAATGGCTGAGCGTAGTGTCTATCGAAATATTGGTCTAGTACAGTTGCTGGGCAGAAGCGCCACATGGACAGGTGCATGGTCTGATAAGGTTTTAGGTAAGTGTGTTATCGCTCGCACCCAGGTACAGACATTTCCAGTTGCCAGCCAGTAGTCCAGATGGGACCAAGAGCAGTGCACCAAAGAGATAAACTTGCCTCCCGCCCCACAGGGTGTGTTTCTCCAGAGGTCCACCATCCTATGTTCCTCCATCCCAGCTTTAATAACTTTAACTCTTTGCTCTCCATCCCAGTCTGTGGTAGCAGATCTGTCTAGCACTGGGTCCAATACATGTTGAGGTCCCCACCCCATATAATCGGGGAGGTCGTCAGTGTGATGAGTTGGTTCCAAAGAGCCATATTAAAGATGGAATCATCTGTATTCGGTTCATATGTGTTAACAAAGGTAACATGGAAGTCATATAGCATGCCCTGCACTATCACATAATGCCCCTGTTCATCCATGTGAGTGTGTGTATTGCGGAAGGGGACATGTTTTTTTTATAAGGAGCATAATGCCCCTTAATAGGACGAGTAAGACAAGGCTTTCCTGTGCGCTGCCCAACGTGTGCCCACTCTATTGTCAGCGTTACGTGTCATATGGGTTTCCTGAAGGAATGCAACATGAATATTATGTTGATCTAGATAAGCCAGAATCTGTTGCGGTTTACGTGGATTGTTTAAACCCTGTACATTTCAAGTCAACAGAGATAGGTTACCTTGGGGTGCAGTTGTAATCCCACCTTGTCAGGCCTCCTTGGTGGTTACTGAGACGTATGTGACATATGTGGCGCTACACCTGCTGTCAATGAAATAAAGTTTCAATAATGCTATGGCTAATTAAACAACATGTTCTCAACCCACCCACACTAGCATCCCAGTCGTGCCAATGACAATTCCCATTACCCAAACCATAAAATAGGAATAACACAGTGACTAATACAGCTACTCAATTTGCAATGTCAAAACAGTAAATCGCTCTTGGGGTGCCTGCGTGGGAAATCACCAGAGGCCCAGTCACATATTCCTGTAGTTCGGAGGTGGCAAAGGCAGCAGGCAATAAGTCCGTTCATGACGATAAGAAAGTAATCAAAACCAGAGAAAGCTTCAAAACAAATGAAGGCAACAGGCTCGGCAGCAGTGTGATGCACTCTCCACGGTATGTGATCAGATCAGGCACATTCCGGTGTTTACAGGGAGCATCAGCGGGTATCACGGTAAAGTGTCATCGCCTTGTCCAGCAGATTCCTGTGGGTCCTCCTGTTGCTTAGGGAGCGTTTTCAAATATTCCAGTGCCGCCTTAGGTGTCATAAAAATGTTCTAATGATCATTGTGTACAACACAGAGGAGGTCCAGAAAGAGCATAGCGTATGTTATGCCTGCCTTTTGCAGCTCATGTTTAACAGTGAGGTACTCTTTATGAGCTGCTTGCACCTCAACTATAAAATCCGGAAGAATGCAATCGTATTTCCCTGGTAGGTGAGGTTCTTCTTTTCTCCAACTAGGTAGAGGACTGAATCACGATCTCTGTAATTGAGGAGCTTTGCTATAATGGGGCGTGGTGGTGCCCCTGGGGGCGGACGCGCCACAAGGGAATGATGAGCAAGCTCCACCACCAGCAGGCTAGATAGGTTGTCGCATCCAAACAAGAAGATAAAGCATATTTTCTACATACTGTTATATCCTGCCGGTATCAGTTGACTCTGGGACTCTTGTGATTTGTAAATTGTTGCAGCGGGATTGGGCTTTCAGGTTTTCATTCTTTGCTTGTATGACAGCCAGTTCCTTTTCCTTATCCAAACATTTAGAGACTGTTTTAAAGTCATCCTCTGCATCAGAAATGCGCTGTTCCGCTAAGGTGATGCGAGCAGTCTGTTTATCAAGCTTGTCAGCCAGATGGTCAATGCATAGGGGGTCTGCTAGCTCTACAACAGCATCTATCTGATGTTAAGGGTGGCAGGCAGTCTCAGTACACGGGCCTGCATCTGTTTGTTACGAATCCAGCGCGGTGTGTCTCTGCCTGCAGCATCCGACTGAGCATTCGTCGCTCATTGGCCAATCTGAGCAGGCCACAGGTTAGGCGCCACGTCACATCCTTCATGCCTCCCAGCCCGTCCATCACCCAGCAGCTCAGATTTAGGGCCTCCATAAAAAACACTAACAGATGAGCCCCAGGGGCCGCTGCAGAGGCAGCTGTCAGAGCAGGCCGCTCCCGCACTCTCTCAGCAGCACCGGCATTGCCTCTCCTGGGACCTTACCATGAGTCACTGCAGAGGAGAGCCCCTGCTCTCAATTTTCTAATATTGATCATCTAAAGATTTATACAGATTGAACTTGCTTGTACTCTCCATATTTGTATTTTATTCCTTCATACAATTTTCCAGCTTTTCCAAATTCCAAAAAGAGGATTTATTTGTTATCTAATATCGTACTTGAAACTGACAGATGTAACCTGGGAGCACACAAACTGATTGGGTAAAGGATATACAGAAGTTAGTAGAAGCTCCCTTTCATAACAAGTGGTGGGGCGCGGGGAGAGAGGGTGTGGGGGGATAGGGGGCATATAGATTTTAAAAAAGCACTTACCTGCTGCCTCGCTTCCGTACGCCATCATGGGGTTCTGCTCTGGTCTCTGGACACAAGATTAACTGTAACTACCTTCATTGAGGTGTCTCCATACAAGGTACTCCTGGAGTTATGCTTAGTTATAAGAATATCTGCATTATATGCTAGATATCAGAAAGGACAGTGAGATGCGTACATTTTATATGCTGCTGCATGACTCTCACTTTCTTTGCTGTCATGGTCACCACTAATATATTGCAAGTCCTGCCTTATTGGAGCTTTTGTAATCATACATCCCCACACTAGAACACTTGTAGAATAATAGCTCTTCCGAAGTTTCTTTGTGGAAAGTATTAAGATAGGTTAAGCCAGCTGGTATCATGACCTGGTGGTCCTGCAACCGAACCAGTTTGGCAGGACATTTGTAGGTGAATTTATATGGACAAAGTGAAGTTGAATATTCCACATTTCATTCAAACCGTGATCTTCAAAATGTATTAGTCCCTCGCCAAAACAGCACTTTTACCACATATTTGGACTTATGGAAAAGAGAGCAAGGAAGGCTAATTTTTACCAAGAGGTTCTCCAATGGATTGGTTTGATCTCAGAAATAAATCCTCCCAAAACATTGCTTATTGGACTCTTTCTGACTCTATCAATATATCTAGTTTAAAGCACTGTTGCATGTATAAAGCACTGCAGTCTTAATGCCATATTGTTAGCAATTATTTAAAATCCAGAATGGGCTTTAGATCCCTGCACAAGAGCATTACCCTCTCACTTCATGCCATTGGCTGTTTGGTGTATCATTAAGCCTTGCATAGAGTCCCTCTATTAGAATGCATGAGGGATTATTTTTCATCTGAAAAGTACCCTCACCCATCAAGCTGCTTGTCACCTTCAATTCTTTATCTCCTAATATGTTCTGAACAAAAAGCTATTATTTTTGCTACATTTTGCCAGCACTGGCAAAGCCAAAAGGGCAGCCGTCAGTCTGATGAACAGCGTTTGCGCATGCAACACCTGTACTTATATGCGTCAACACATTAAAGCCTTACTTATTGGCATTGCCAATGCTTGTTATATGTAGTCGACTAAAACCAAGGGCCTGATTTAGAGTTTGGCTAACGGGTTACTCCATTACAAATGTGATGGATATCCTGTTTGCCATATTATAAGTGAGATATCCGTCACGTTTGTTACGGAGTAACCCATTTGCCAAACTCTAAATCAGGCCCAATTCATACAGAGAAGAATTCATAATTTGATTATGCTGACTTTCAATTTAAAAAGTTATGTTTTTAAGGATAAATTCTTTGTATGAGTTTGAGGGCATTTGGAATGGGCGTTTCGTGCCTTAGTACCATACTTGATCTCAGAGCTTTATGATAGGGTTGCTTAATATACCTGGTAGGTTGCTCCCCCGCCGCACAGCGCCGCCTGTGTGTCTGCCGCTGCTACTGCTACTGCTGAGTAAGTTGATCACTGCATTGTCTTATTGCCTGCCCTTGTTGTGCCCGTAACTGCTCTGCCTCGGGCCTCCCCCGCCGCCTGTACTAGCTCTGTGCCTGTTTCTTTGCCACTGTTCCCCTTGCTGCCCCGCTTCTCTGTGCCTGTTTCTTTGCCTCTGTTCCCCCCCGCTGCCCCGCGTCTCTATGCCCGTTCCCGCCTCGTTTCCCCTCGCTGCCCTGCATCTCTGCGCCCGTTCTCGCCTCTGTTCCCCTCACTGCTCCGTACCTCCTAACTGCCTTGCTTTCTGTTCCTTTGTTGCCCCCCTTACCTGTGCCTCTTTGCCTTCTGTACCCTTCGTCATCCCGCTCCGCTCCCGCCGCTGCCTCCCCTGTAGCCCTGCACCCCTGACTGCCCATTCGCTGCCCCTCCTCCCAGCTGCTCCTCCCTCCCACCTCCCCACCTCCCCATATATGCCGGCCGCGCCCCTGGCACGCCAAAGGCGCGCTTAAGGCAAGCCCGTCTGAGCCCGTTTGCACCTGGACCACGCCCAGCACCAGAACCCCTGGTCGCCGCACCCGCCACATGGAACGCCGCCACTACGATGCCAGCACTCTGCATGCTCTCAACTCTGGACGGACCCACACCTGTTTCAAGGCCGCCCCGAAACGCACACACGGCCCCTTCACCTGCCAAAACTGCAGCTACACCAGCCTCAGAACCGATGAACCACCGGCCAAACAAGACCCCAACCACCTCCAAAGCATACTTCTGAACACCCGCTCCGCACGCAAACACGCCGTCGAGCTCTGGGACCTGCTCGACACAACATCCCCGGACGTCACCTTCCTGACAGAGACGTGGATGAACGACTCCTCCGCACCCGACATCGTCATAGCCATCCCAGACGGCTACAAGATCACCCGCAGAGACCGCACCAACGGAGTCGGAGGAGGAATCGCCATCGTCCACAAGAACAGCATCAGGATCTCGACTAGCACCGACGACACTCTCAGCAACGCCGAACACATGCATTTCCAGATCCACACAGACCCCAACTCCACCCTCAGAGGCACCCTCGTCTACCGACCGCCCGGACCATGCCCCCAGTTCAGCAACTCCATCACCGACTTCATCAGCACACACGCCTTAACCTCCACTGACTACATCCTCCTCGGAGACCTGAACTTTCACCTTGGGAACAACAACACCACAACCCTGATCGATAACCTTGCCAACCTTGGACTGAGGCAACTCGTCACCACGCCCACCCACTCCGCCGACCACACGCTCGACCCCATCTTCTCCTCAAACCCGCACGTCTCCTTCAACCACATCACCGAACTCCCCTGGACCGATCACCGCTGCATCCACTTCACCTTCCAGAAACCCACCACACACCACCGCACCCAACTGATCCCCCGCCGCTGCTGGAGCAAAATCACGGAAGATCAACTTCATGCAAACCTCACTCTCAGCCCACCCACCGAACCCTCCAACGCCGACGACGCTGTCCACAGCCTCAGACGCTGGATCGAGGACTGCGCCAACACCCTCGCCCCGCTGAAGAAACTCCCCCACAGAGACACCAGTAAGAGGGCCAGCTGGTTCACCCCAGAACTCCTAGCCTCCAAGCGAGCCTGCCAGAAGCTAGAGAAGAAACAGCACAGCGAAGAGACCCCGGA
This sequence comes from Triturus cristatus, assembly GCF_964204655.1. Classification (NCBI taxonomy): domain Eukaryota; kingdom Metazoa; phylum Chordata; class Amphibia; order Caudata; family Salamandridae; genus Triturus; species Triturus cristatus. The sequence continues at coordinate 1,361,108,984 of NC_140590.1, forward strand.
CAGCCTCGCAGCACACAAGGACGCCATCAGCAACCACCATCGCCTCATCAAGGTTGCCAAGAGGGCCTCCTTCAAAGACCACCTCGACAACAACGCACACGACAGCTAAGAGCTTTTCAACATCGTGAAGGAACTCTCCAACACCAACGACATCCAGCCGTCACAAGCCCTGTGCGACTCCCTTGCCACCTTCTTCCACCGAAAGATTGACATCCACGACAGCTTCAACACCCAGACCGCCCCAACATACAGCAAAACAACAGACTCTCCTCACATCACCGAATACGACCCCCTGCTAGCCTGGGCCAGCGTGAGCATCGATGACACCATCAAAACCATGAGCACAATCCACTCCGGCTCTCCGTCAGACCCATTCCCGCACCACGTCTTCAACAAAGCAAGCAGCTCCATCGCACCCTACCTCCGCAACGTCATCAACCTGTCCCTCGAGACTGCAACCTTCCCAGAGAGCTGGAAACACGCCGAGATCAACTCTCTTCTCAAAAAACCCAAGGCAGACCCAAGAGACCTCAAGAACTTCCGGCCCATCTCTCTGCTCCCATTCCCGGCCAAGGTCATCGAGAAGATCATCAACAAACAGCTAACCCAATACCTCGAAGAAAACAGAATCCTGGACCCTTCTCAGTCAGGGTTCAGCAGCAACCACAGCACCGAGACCGCCCTCATCGCCGCCACCAACGACATCAGGTCCCTGTTGGACAACGGTGAGACCGCAGCACTCATCCTCCTAGACCTCTCCGCTGCCTTCGACACCGTCTGCCAGCGCACACTACGCGCACGACTCCACGCCGCAGGGATCCGAGACAAGGCTCTGGAATGGACCACATCCTTCCTCTCAGTCAGAACCCAGAGTGTTCACCTTCCCCCATTCTGATCCGAAGCCTCCAAGATCATCTGCGGTGTACCCCAGGGCTCCCCCCTCAGCCCGACACTGTTCAACATCTACATGGCCCGCTTGCAGACATCGCCCGACAGCACAACCTCAACATAATCTCCTACGCCGACGACACCCAGCTGATCCTCTCCCTCACTAAGGACCCTATCACCGCCAAAGCCAACCTCCACGAAGGAATGAGGGCCGTCGCCGACTGGATGACGGCCAGCCGCCTGAAGCTGAACTCAGACAAGACGGAGGTCCTCATCCTCGGGTCCAACCCTTCATGACTCCTGGTGGCCGACGGCACTAGGGACAGCCCCGACACCCACAGACCATGCACGCAACCTTGGTATCATCCTCGACTCAACGCTCACAATGACCAAGCAAGTCAACGCCATCTCATCCTCCTGCTTCAACACCCTCTGCATGCTCCGCAAAATCTACAAATGGATCCCAACGGACACAAGAAAGACAGTCACCCAAGCCCTCGTCAGCAGCAGACTCGACTACGGAAACGCCCTCTACGCGGGATCCCCGACCAAACTCATCAAACAACTACAACGCATCCAAAACACCTCGGCACGACTGATCCTCGACATACCACGCCACAGCCACATCACCCCCCACCTGAGAAACCTGCACTGGCTCCCCGTCAACAAGAGGATATCCTTCAAGCTCCTCATCCACGCACACAAGGCACTCCACAAGACCAGTCCTGCCTACCTCAACAGTCGACTCTCCTTCTACATCCCCAACCGCCAGCTACGATCCGCCGACCTCGCACTTGCCACCGTTCCACGCATTCGAAGAACTACCACCGGCGGGAGATCCTTCTCCCACCTCGCTGCCAAAACAAGGAACACACTACCGCTGAGCCTACGACAGACCCAAGACCTGCTGACCTTCAGGAGAACACTCAAGACCTGGCTCTTCGATCAGTAGCAGCCTCCTCCCCCCCCCCCCCCCTCCAGCGCCTTGAGACCCTCGCGGGTATGAAGTGCGCTTTACAAATGTTTGATTGATTAATTGAATAAGGTATGTACTACCTGAGATGTCTTACATGCGCACTATTTGTGTGTTTTGTACTGGGAATTTTCCCTTTAATTACAGCAGGTTTGCCCAGCTAAAATTTAATGAACAGTGCAAGTTTTATGTCTGGTAATTCCCCTGTGATATATATCATGCCACTTGGAATCGCAATCCCTGCACAAAGGGGTGTTTGTGCAGGGATCACAAATGAACGGGTCACTTGCAATCAAGCCCTAACTGTTCATCGGGACTGGCAGTGTTCTAATCAAAATAGAAAAAAATTATGTTTGAAAACATGTTTCAAGACATGTTTCATGTTTCGAAAAAATAAATGAAGAGAAGCTAAATTTCTCATTGCACGGAATTGACCAACAAAATAAAGACACAGGGAGAAACCATGGGGTCAATTTCCCACCTAGGACAATCTGATTTTGTTAGACAAAGGAAGACACCCCTCAAGCACTAAGAAGGTCCTCGTGGCAAGAGTACACAAGTTAAAATACTTTGACATAAGGTAGTACAAAACAACAACAAATACTAATTAATTTGCTTCTCGAGTGATATTTTTGTCTTTTTTTGTCATTTATATTCCGCACAATCATGTTGCTCACCTGCTTTGCGATGAATTGAGGAACAGAGAAAGACCTAGGCTTATATTGTTATTAATGGCGGCAGTCGTAGGGCACGGAGGGTCATTATTTTATATGTTTATGGATGTGAATGCTGAGTGGTTAAAAGCAGCAATATTTATTCAGAGTTCCAGTCATATAGGCCAATGCCGGCACTTACACTGAGTGCTTTCTAAAACGGAAGCAAAAACATAGAAGAGTTCAACTAGAGTAAAAAAAAAACAGCGAGCTTCTCCAAACCCACCTGGCGAAAAGGTAAATTGCATGGAATTGTCACAAAGCAAAAACATGTTTGTTTGTGACTTGATCTTGAAATACAACTTCTTTGCAGAATACAAGATGTCTTTTGTGTGTGCATTGCTTTCTTCAGTTCAAGCTAAGAATCTCAACAAGGCACTGAATTGCTTTCTGGCGCAAGGGGACTTGCGGCAGGTTTCCGAAACAAAGTGTGGTTTAATACTTTTCAGAATGAGAAAGGCAAGTGGTTGTTGTATCACAAAATATGAATATCTGTTATTTACAGTGATACAAATTTGCATCAAGATGAGCTAGCAAGACCCATATAAAGCACAGGTTATTAATATTATGATTAATAGTGTTCGTTTGCACAGCACCTGCTTACAACATGCATTGGAATGCACAAGGGATTAACTGGTTAGAGTTTCCATCCACAGTCTGTTAGTGATATATGGAGGACAATTTAAGAGAGAGAGAGATTACAGTCCCCTCCTACCTCAACTACCCGCCCCCCAAAGGGCATGAGCGGTAACCCCTTAAACTTTGCAAACAGTGAAGCTTGATCCACTAATAAAATGGCCCTTGTAGATCCCAGTAAAATTCATTACCCAGCTCAGTGATTCTCATTTAAGTGACACCAGAAGGATAGAATGGTAACTTAACCTTTTATCTACTGGATTCAAACATGTGAACTTTGGGTTACCATTTACACGCTTATCGATCCTTTTAACACCTGAAGCATTACAATTTCTGTGTTTACATCTGCAAACCTGAAAGGGAGGTCTTGGGTTTACACATGACTTTGGGTAATCCATATACTCCCATATATTTTACTCTCCCCTTCACATGCTTTATTTTTGCTCTTCTCCCACTGATTTATTGTATCAATTTGCTACTGTCACATAATTTTACTGGAAGACCTAATGCAAAAATTAAGTCTTATAGAGGTATTATTTATGAGAAAGAAGGAATTTAATGTACTTTTATGGACAAATAATCTTATGAAACGCAAGCACTTGAATAATTAAATTGCCCTATGAGTGAATGTATTCATTGTCCTTAAAAAGGGTGTCAGCACAAAAGGGCCTGAAACCTAGATCAATATGATGGACTGTGTATGTATTTCTCCTTTTTTCCTGTGTTCTTGTTCCCATTTACCCGTGGGAAACAACTTAAGTTAAGATAATTTTGAATCAAATGATTTACATCAATATGTGACATTGGACTAATGAGGCATTTTTAAGAAGAACATAGAATTGTACTAAATGAAATTTATTTCACTGGTGTTTTTACATTTCTGCTAATTCATTATGATTGAAAGGTAGTAGGAGACACAGACCCTCATCTTTGAGTAGCACCATTTATCTGTTGATTGCTATTAAATATGTCATATAATTTGCATGATAATTCATGACAAAGTAAACATCTACTTCATTATGATCAAAAGGCAGTAGGAGACGCAGACCCTCATCTTGGCGTAGCACCATTTATCTGTTGATTACTATTAAATAAGTTATATAATTTGCATGATAATTCATGACAAAGTAAACATCTACGGTGAGTTGATACTTGAAAAAAAATCAATGATGTCAAAAAAACAATTATAAAAATATGCATTGTCCAGATAGTCATGCTATATCCCAATAGACAAAGTATTCCTTACATAGTCATACAGTTTATACTCTCAGTAAAAACTGTGCATTTGTTGGACAACATAAACTTCATAACTGTGCATGACTGATTCTGAGCACACCATCAGGATAAGTTGGCCTTAGTCCTGCTATCTCACAGTGCACCATCTGTACCGCTATCCTGACAAGGTAACAAATGGATTGTGCAACTTCAGAACATCACAACCCTGACTCCCCATGGAAATCGTGGTAACAGATCTAGAAACGTTTTCTTTTGGTTACTCATGCATACCTGAAGAGATACACAAGAAATAAACAACATGCTGCTTCAATATTTCTTGAAGCATTGGTATTCTTGAGTAAATATGAGTGCTGTAAGAACCAATGGAAGAAAACAGATTAATGGTATCAGTATAACATGAATGGTGAAAAAGATAAACAGTTCAACCATTTTGCTGTTACAGAATATATGCATGCATATAAGTACTGTAACATATCGTACTCATACCGAGCGCTACCTAACCTAGTGTGCCCAGGGTGAGTGAATCTGCCAAATCCCTGTAGGGTGATCTAACTCCCTGTTACCTGTATGTAAGGGTCATCAGGCAGCTTATCTAGGTGGAGAGTTGGGCTGGAATTCTGGCATGGATCGACCTCTCAGTGCCAGCTATATGCTCCTCTGTCTAAGCAGGGGAGTGATGCTGTTTATATAGTAAACATCATCCATGTTGCCATGCTAAAGTCCCAGTCAAGCCGCTATTGTTTATTCTATTGTGATAGCTCCGTCGCCGAACGGATAATAACAATAAAGATTTGTGAAGTGAACTTAGCCCTTGTACAGAATGTTCAAGTTATTTGATAATGTGCCTATGAAGTGGAAATGTAAGCAAAGCTAGTTCAGAGAATATTATCCTGCACAGGCACACAAATAAATGAGTGTCAAATGTCATCGTATTTAAGAAAAGAAGACAACTTAAAAACGTGAGCATGTAAAATGGTGGTATTTCTATCCGAGCCTATAATTTAACCACATAACCTTCCATAACTTGACATATTACCCTCCACAGTAGATAAAATAAAAAAGAGCTGGCTTTCCCATTTTATATATAGTGCTACTGAAAATGACAATTTGAAGGTGATCAAAAGCAACCTGCCCAAACATTAACATACATGCTAAGTTTCATTTACACCTATTACATTAGTAAAGCAAAATGATTTTATAATAAGGTGTTTGTGTCACACTGCAGGAGCTGAAGCTACTACAACCACTAGAAAATGCTAAAATTTCCATACATCAGCCTACTTTCATTGAGACCAGTATGGACCTTATAAATAAGTTTTATCTGTTTTCTTTAGAACTGTTGTGGCTGGAGTTACCTGAGTAATTTGTTTATTTTTTTCTTAATATAGACGGAACTGGACACCGTGACACATACTGAACAGCTTACCATGAACACACGTTTTTTAGATTTTATTTCCTGAAAGCATGCACAATAAATAAAGCTATATTCTGCATAAAAGGGCCCGAACATAAAGCAACTGCTACAACATAGAAGATTGCCCTTCTACACAATGTTGTACAGGCCATTTGGCTATGTGCCAGAAAACACAGAGGAAAGAAAGTGGGAATGGAAATAAAAAGAAAACAGGAAAAAATGAGAAAGGATTTTTGTGCGTGGAAGCGGAATCCTAGAATGTGGGCCATGAACTTGAAGGTGCCCCCACTATGGACTCACTTTATCATAAACCCTGACAAAATCTCTTAGCTCTGAAATTCCCCTCCTCATGTAAGTAATGGTCTAAGCGAGCATTCGTACACTGCCAATAAGCTAGTGCTTAAGCCAGGCATTCAATCAAAGACCATAACCAGGGATAACAAGGCAGAATAGCGGGGTGATCAGGTACTGGCAGGGATCATTATACCAGAATGGCAGTAACTGGGTAAAGGCGTAGTCCAATGCACCTGACCATTAGGTGTAGGCAGAAAAATCGGGCCTCATCTTCAGGGGAGATAAAATTGGGTTATAGTGAAGAAAACATCTATAGGTTCAAACTAAGCAGACAAAGTCCAACACACTAGGGAGAGCTTAAGAGATCAGAGCCGCTCTTGACTCGGGGCGTGCAGCTGGGGTAATCCCCTTGTAGCTCTCTTGCTGTTATTCTTTGCTGATCCAGTGACCAGAAGAAATCCAGATTACAGACACTGTCTAAATGGCTTAGTTCATTTGTAGGGGGGTTCTACCAGATTATTTCTCCCTACCCTATTTTATGGCAAAAAGTCACGTTGCAGTGAGGGGTTCCTCAGTGATCTTCTCTGTCTCCTCTGCTGTTTAATATCCATTGCATCCCCTTAACAGAACGCGTCAGATAATGTTGCAGTTTTGAAATCTCCTACACCAATGACATGTCACATGGTATTCACTTGGATAAACAATCGGCTAGCCCTGTCCACTTTCCTAGAACAGACACTGAAATCTTTGTGAGTTTACCTAGACCAGGCTATATTCAGGAACCTGGTCCTACTTTCACATGGTGAATGCCCTAAATAAGACTCTTCCCTATCCCTCCAAGGACTAACAAGGCATCCTGGTGTCAGCAATGTCTTCTCTCAAGGTTAAATAACTGCAACAACATGTACCTATGTTTGCCGGCTTGCGCCCCAGCCAAGCTACAAAGAATTCAAAACTTTGCTGTAGTCCTCTAACATATTGCCATACTTGCTGGGCATGTTGTAGCCTGTAGTGTCTGGCAGTCAGATAGAGAGCGACATCCAGATGCCTTCACTTAGTGCACAAGGCTTATTAGGTCTTGCCTACAAGGCACCATTTAGCTGTCTGGTTGCGAAAGACCTTTGGTGGGCCATACCAAGAACGTACATTAGGAATAGGGTATGTCCATTGCTTCCACCGGTTGCCTTCGTTGTCATTTGCATTTTGTTGCTTCTTATTCTATGGCGTTACTTCTACTTCCTTCCTTTTTTTCTCTTCTTATGTTTGTCCCTCCCCTGAGCTTTACCATTGTTTTGATTGGCTGACTTGTATCCTTTCACTGCTCACTTTTAGGGACTACATTTTTGTTGTAAAGCATTCCATGAGAGTGTATATGTTTTCTACCTTTGTCCCTCATGTGCCTCTCCCTGCCCCACACTTCGTGTTTTTCTCTCTCTTCCACGTGTGCAGTTCTCTTGCGTGATTCTCCGCTCCTTACCCCCTTGTCCTATGCACTCTCTGTTGCTCTCTACTTCCTGTACTGCTTTGACCCTCCTCTTCCCTCCCGGCTTTATTTTACCTTTTGTCCACCCTCACTCTCTGTTACTTCCCCCTATCTGTTCTTGTGTTGTTCCCCCAGGCATTTACATTTTCGAGTTCCAATTTTTGGAGGGCTTGGCTGCTGCCATTTTCTGCTAGGCACTCTGCTACGAGAAAATTGTTTCACGCCCATAAATTCATTTTTAAATTTATTTTACCAATGTAAGTGACATCTTATCTAAAATCGGTCAATAAAAAAAAAGAAGTAACACCCGTGTCGTTCTGTAGATGCATGCATTTGTGTTGCTGCATGAGTGTACATATGTCATAACGCATGTGCACATCCAGAATGATGCGACCAACAACAGAGACCATGTCATCGCATCTGTTGTTTTTACCGCTATGTTATACAGCATCTGCGAAGGCGTTGGAGTAGCCAATAGGTCTACAAGACGAGACCTATTGGCTTTGCCAGCGCATGTTATAGGGATGGGCTACAACTATCTGCTCCATTGCTTTGTGCCTTACTTTCCGAGTGGATTCTTTTGATCTGAGAATCATCTGCTGCTCCTTCTACTCAGAAGCAAACAGATGTGGAAACGCGTCTTCAGGTAGCTTTGGTGCAAAGATGTGAATAAAATTCTGCAAGCCATCAAACATCATCTCAACTTTAGAAGGGCTTTACAATTCCACTTATTTTTTCTAAGTTGGTTAATTTGTGTAGTTTTTAAGTTATTTCCTCCCATTGTTGTTTCCTTGCCCCATGCCTTACTAGCATCAATAAGCCTTCTTGATTGAAGTGAATTCTACAAATGAAGTAATAATAACAATGATGCTGATGATGAAGATTATAGTTAAGGGCATGGAATAAGGGATTTCAAAGGCTTCAATTGACTGCATTTGTGAATAATTTCTTTTTGTTCAGTTATATATCTTCTCAAGAAATCAATAAACTGGAAGGATGCTGAGATGTCTTGTGTGTCCTTTTGCAGAAGAAATATTTGTAAAAGATCTTTACCCCAGCCTATGGGTTATTGACTGACAACGTCAGCATAGATAGGTACCCCACCAACACTGGCTAGGGTTTGGCATCAGAGTGTGACAACAGTGTAGCAAATTGAAACACTGATGGAGACCCCCCGTGGTTTAAATTTTGTATGTATCGTGTTACATTTGCTGCGCTTTAAAGACAGAGGTCAAATGTGAGGCTATGTCTTCTGACAAATTGCAGCTTGTGGTTTTTAGCATGGAGATTGGTGTTTAGGAACTTCTCTCACTTAGCAGTCTGAGAAAGAAAAGTAAAGTGAATTATGTGATGATGTTGCTGGAGTACAGAGAGTGTCAATGGAAAGGCTGTGGGTTATCTTTTTTTTATAACACAACAAAATGTAAATATCTCTAAATGAACTGTACACATCCAGCAGCTAGGAAAGCAAAATTAAGCATGTTTTTTGTAATCCTGAAGCGTGATGGAAACAAAAATGTTAATACGATCTAGACAAATCAAGACACTTTACTAGGTGATGCACAAATTATAAATATTCCCTGAAACACGATTTCCACACATTTACATGTGTGTGCAATATAGTTTTCTTAGTAAAACTGTAGGTCTGTGCAAATTCAGTGGCTGTTTCAATGGAAAATGTGCTGTCTGTAACTGACAGTGTGCTACCACACATGATTTAGTTGCATTAAATACAATTCTGCCTCATGTTCATTAAAGCTAGATGGGTCACGAAAGTTCATTGATCTAAAAATTGGGACATGGTTCTAAAAGCTTTGGGAAGTGCTGCTCTAGTATCCACAACTTGGAAACAGCAGGGTGAATAGTTGGAGTCGTGTTGACTACTGAGTGGCTCTGGACCGGCAACAGGAGAGTTACAGCCTGTGGTTCACTACCCCATTGATAAGGTGGGGGAGCAAAGACCTGCGATTTATTACACTACCACAGTCAATTTTGCAGCGGTTACATGCGCCCATTTACTGAGGGTACAGCAGCACTTACCTTTAGTGGTGCAACAGTAGACTGGCCTTGGCCCACCATCTGTTCCATTTGACAGGATTATGTCAAACTCTCATGGGAGGAGAGATGGCTTAGTGTCTAAAAGCTGCTGACTTTGGAACATGGGGAACCACGTTTGAATATCGTTAGTTCTACTAACTATAACTCGCGCGCCCGCAATCCACTGCTGATGATGTCACATATTACATCTACTGGATGATGTCATCAGTGATGTCATCAGTGACGTCACTGACCATGCCATGAATGATGTAATATGTGACATCATCAGCAGTGGATTGCGGGCGCGCGAGTTATAGTTAATAGAACTAACTATAACGGAGGAATTTCAATGGTTTTGTACGAGTGAAATGTCCAGCTAACTATAACACCTCTGAAACCTATGGTTTTTTCAGTGAATTTCTAAGGTTTTTTAAATGCTAATTCCTAACTATAACATGTCTGAAACCTATGGTTTTTTCAGTGAATGTCAAAGGTTTTTCAAATGCTAATTCCTAACTATAACATGCCTGAAACCTACGGTTTTTTCAGTGAATTTCAAAGGTTTTTTAAATGCTAATTGCTAACTATAACATGTCTGAAACCTATGGTTTTTTCAGTGAATTTCAAAGATTTCTTAAATGACAATTTTTAAATGTAATAATAGTTATATTTATTTTTTGATACCGATTTTCTACATTTTTTAACTATTTATTTTTACATATTTTATTTTTTAAATTACATTATATATTTTTAATATAAATGGAAAAAAAATGTTTTAAATATTGAAACTGTTTTTTTTTGTTTTATATTTTTTAAATATATTTATATTATTTTCTTTATTGTTTTTTTTCCACATTTTTTGGGGGAGTCGCGCACCCAAAGCGTACCTTTCTCGATCGCTGCGCAGAACCTAGCCGCCATTGTAGGATTGTTGTGTAGGATCCGCGTAGGATGTGCGATGGGTGCGTATTTTCGTGCGTGATCACTATGCGACCGGTACGCGACTCCAGGCGCATACGCGACACATACGTATTACTTTATGCGACGCTTGCGCGCTTGCGTGTGACGTCATATATGTGATCGACGCGTTAGGAGTCGCGCACCCAGCACGTGCACACCAGGGGACCGCGCTGGGTGCGCGACTCCTAAGTTGCCCGTAAAACAAATTTAGCACCTATCACTAATTTCTATTCTCCCCGGGGACCCCCTCCCCCGGGGCCTATATACAACATTGGGGACCGTGGGGGGAGCCCCAATGCCCCCACGGTCCCAGACGGCTCCCCGCGTCCTTCGGGAGCCGGCATCGCTTTCCCACACGGGGAGCTGCTAACATGCAGCTCCCCGTGTGGAAAAGCAATATGGTTTGCATTTTGAAAGAGAGAGCAGATTTCCCTGCTCTCGCTTTCAAAATCCAAACCAAGTTTGCTATGACAGGGCGGGAGCCTCGGCTCCCGCCCTGCCATAGCAAACAGCAGTGTCCCGGGGGTGGGCACCCTGAGACACTGCAGGAGCTGGCCCTGGGGGGTGGCGGTCCCCAGGGCCATCGACGGCTCCAGGAGGGGGGCCGCGCGGACCCCCTACCACAATATAAAAAGCCCCAGGGGTGGTGGTCCCCGGGGCTTGGGGGGGCCTTTGAGCCCCCCCACCCATTTTTTTTAAAGCCCCGGGGGGTAGCAGTCCCCGGGGTTGGGCGGAGCCTTTGAGCCCCCCACCCATTTATTGTGTAGCCCCGGGGGTGGCGGTCCCCGGGGCTGGGGGCCCCTCTGGGCCCCCCATCAAATTTAATATTTGGCCCCCCCGGGGGCTACTTATCAAAGAAGCATGGGAGGCTGCGCTTCCTTTTTTTTACGCCAGGATCCGCGCAACCTGCGCGCATTTTGCCATTTTTTTGGGCCCTGTGGGTCCTTGTGGGACCCCCTAAGCAGGTCTAGAGGGTCAGGGTATTTCTACCCTGCTCCTTTATACGTTTTGCACACTTGATCCACTGATTTCTTGAGCCCCGCTTCTACCGAGGCACAAAATGGCTGCCAACACTTCCTGGTTTTGAGTGTTGACAGCCAGTTGACAGCCAATTAGCATGCAGCTCGAGATCCAGCGGGTGCACGCTGGGTGCGCATAGGGTGCGCGGATCCTCTGAGGCCATAGATATATATGTGATTTTACTTTTGATTTTCTCAACAACTACTGAACGGATTTACACCATTTAATCAAAAGGCATGAGTGTGAACCAAGGGCTACCTCTTTGCCAAATTTGGTGTAATTCCATTCAGCAGTTCGGGCTGTAACTGCGATTAAAGGTTCCTATGGAAAATTGCATGGGGAAAACATGTTTTGGGACCCCCCTTTTTTCTTGGCCCCCGCTTGACGAATCACCCCGAGACTTTCAGGATAGGAGCAGACCGGAGCGCCCCACCAGTTTTGAAAATTTCGCGAAGATTAGTCAACCGGCGAAAAAGTTATTCCAAATAGAATGTTGCAGATTAAATTATAAAGTGGATACTTTGTCTCTTTGGGAACTTGTCCGCAAAGGTAACCAAAAGAGAAGTTTTCCTTTGAAATATTTTGTTTAAACGTGCAGTAAGGAAACAGAACGGCACGTATCTGGAAACTCCAAAGCCCTGAAATAAAAAATAAAAGATAGAAATACTAACTTTGAAAATCCTTGTACTATGGAAAAACAGGAAGCAAAAAGAAATTAACTAATGAGCACAATGCTCGAAACAAGTATTGATTCAATGAATGAAACCCAAACAAAACCAATTGGGATCAAAACGGATATAAAAAGCAAATTACGAATGTGGGAGAAAATAAGCAGAAAGGAAATAAATAAATCGTGGGAATTAATCACATTAAAAAAATACGTGGAAGTACAGAGGGTTCCATGTGGATTAAGAATACTGCTAATGCCTAGTAATCAAGATTCAACAAATGAATTACTTCATGAATGGGGTGAATTAATCTTAAATTCATCATTAGGTTTAATGAACATTTTGATAAAACATCTTGAAATAAGTTTGACCAAAATGAAAGAACAATTATATGAAATGGAAAAAGAAGTACAAATACTTAAACTCACACCTGACATGATAAAGTTCAAAGAAGAATTGGAGGGTCAAATTGAAAAACATGCAGAAATAATAAGAAAAAGGAAACAAACTAACTTCCTACGTGACAAAAATGATTACACAGAGGGACACGTGTTTACATTTGCCAGAAAATACGATGTTTTCAAACAGCAAGAAAATATTCCAGGTGCGACAGGAACTACTAGTAGTCTATCCTCATTGACATCAACAGAGCCTAGTGATGGAGAATCAGAAGTACCAATAGATCCCGCTAAATTGACTTTTTTTAGGGGATATGCGCCTCGTTCTCCAACAGAGGCAATGGGAGCAAAATCGGATAAGTCAACAAAGCTACAGGGGCAGGGGAAGAGGACGAGTTTGGAAGCCCAGAAATCAAAGAGAAGAAACAAGAGAAGCAAATGAAACAACAGAAAAAATAGGGGCCCAAACGAGAAGCATGCGACAGAGGAAGAACTATTAAATTCAACAAACCCTGCAGATGAATTACAAGTAGTTAATTTATCACAAAGACAAATGACGGATGCCGAAATCTCATTGCTAAAACGGGGAATTAATTTCTGTCCCACACAACAAACTGATATTTCGCAACTGAGAATTGATTTCTACAAATATGTCAGGAAAATCAAATTGGCAAAAATCTTTCAGGATAATCAAAATACGTGGAACAAAAAAGAAAAAAATGTGCCTAAAACAGTATCTACCTTAATGGCAAAGGATTCTGAAAGCTATGTGACCCTTTTAAATCTAAATGTGGAGAATGAAGATGAAAACATCTCATTACAGGCAGCCTGCACCCAGATGGGAGCAGGTTTGAGGGAGAATAAACCGAAATCAAAATATTACCCTCAATTGACACCTGGAAATAAAGTTGATATCTTTCAGGAAGCAGTAGTACAGGATATACACAAAATGAGAACATCTAAATATGTGGACAACCTGACAAAAATAGAAAGGGAAGCACTTACATGCCTCACAGAAGATAACCAAATTGAAATAAAAATTGCGGATAAGGGAGGCAATATAGTCATTTGGGATCGCAGCGCATATGCTACAGAAGCACATCATCAATAAAAGGATGTAGAATATTATGAGAAATTGAAATTGAATCCAACAGCTGATATAAAAAGACATTTGGACAAAAAATTATGGACATGGGCCAGGAACAACTTGTTAGATGAGGATGAAGTGAAATACCTTACTGTACTTTCCGATAATCGCGACAATTTATTTCCTTCCCAAGTTACATAAAGATTCCAAAAGACCACCAGGGAGACCAATTTTATCAACTAAAGGCACCTTATTGGAACCCATAGTCAATTACAATGACTTTTTCCTAGTACCTTATGTATGTAGATTAAACTCATACATAAAGGATACGACAAAACTATTGAGAAACCTACAAGACACATCCTGGCAAGACAGTTATCACCTCATTACTATGGATGTCATAGCCCTATATACGAACATTGAGAATGAAATGGGCATAAAGGCTTGTGAATCTTTTCTAAAGGAAAGAAATATCCATTACAGCGATCACAACAAAATGCTGTTGGAACTGATATCTATTTGCCTCACGCAAAACATCTTTGTCTTTGGGGATGAAATCTACCGCCAGAATATGGGTACGGCTATGGGTTTTTCCTTCAGCCCAAGCTACGCTTGTATAGTGATGGGCTGGTGGGGAAAAGAAGTAGCCTGGCACCCACAACATGATCAGTATGTTAATAAAATAATTATGTGGAATCGTTTCATAGACGATTTACTCATAATTTGGGATGGCACCAAAGTAGAATTTGGCGAATACTTCCAGATTCTAAATTCCAGCATGGCAAAACTCAAATTCACCTATGAGATAAGCAATGAGAAGGTGATCTTTTTGGACACAGAAATTTACATAAAAAATGGCCAAATTGAAACCACACTACATCGGAAAACCACAGCCACTAATGCCACTTTGGAAGCAACTAGTTTTCATCAACCCTCACTCATTGCTAGTATACCCTATGGTGAATTTTTGAGGATCCGCAGGATCTGCACAGAACAGGATGAATGGAAGAATCAGAGTCAATTAACAGCAAAAAGATTCGAATTAAGAAAATACAATAAAACACTGATCAAAAAATGTTGGAAACGAGCGGATGACAGATCAAGAGAAGAATGTCTGAAACCCAAACAACAGACTAAATTGGATTTTGAACCTATAAGAATGATCATGGATTATTCAAATGACGCCAAAAAAATAAGCAAGATTTTGAGAAAAAATTGGAAGATCTTGCAAATGGATGAAACTGAGTAAAATCATTGGTAATCACCCTATGATAACATATCGTAGAGCCCGAAATTTGAAAGACCGACTGGTTAACAGTCATTACAAAGGGAAAAAGAGCAGACAATGGCTAAAAACCAATGGCTTTATCAAATGCCAGAATTGCAAGGTGTGTGAAATTGCCAAACCAACAAAAGAGTTTAACTTAGCAAATGGAAAAAACTGGCAAATTAGACAACTTATCTCATGCAAAAGTCAATTCACAATTTATGTTATTGAATGCCCATGCAAATTAAAATACGTGAGCAGCACTACTTGTGAACTTAAAAAGCGTATTTTAGAACATACACGAGCTATAACAAATAAGGACACTACAAACGCTGTGGCAAGACACATGGAACAAGCCCACACGAATAATTGGAAACTCTTGACATTTTATGGCATTGAAACAATTCCATTGAACATCAGAGGCGGCAACAGAGAAAAAATCTTGCGCCAAAAAGAATCTCGTTACATCATCAAACTCAGGACATTAACACCTAATGGCCTTAATCAAAGTGAGGAATTGTACAGCCACCTCTGAAGAGAACTTTTTTCAAGACCCTTTAAACTTTATGTAACTGAACTGCTACGTTTCGACTCTTTGATTACCATCAAAATATATATATATATATATATATATATATATATATATATATATATATATATATATATATATATATATATTCACTGAAAAAACTATAGGTTTCAGGGGTGTTATAGTTAGCTGGACTTTTCACTTGTACAAAACCATTGAAATTCCCCCGTTATAGTTAGTTCAGCTAACTATAACTCGCGCGCCCGCAATGCACTGCTGATGACGTCACATATTACATCACTCATGACATGGTCAGTGACATCACTCATGACATCACTGATGACATCTCAAATGACATCACTGATGACATCACTGATGACATCATCCAGTGAATGTGTGTTATTCTGAAAATTAAATATGTTTTATATATGTATATCTCAAGGTCGATGGAAGAATAAATGGGTATATAAGTGTCTAAATGGATGATTTGTTTTTGAAAAATTGATTGTGTAACTGACTGATTAAGTGTATCATAGTGAATACATGGCTTAGTGAGTAATGTTTAAATATGTAAATATCTGTATCAGTCTCTCACTTTGTGTATAAGTGGCTGCATGGGTTGGTGAGTAGCTACATGGGTGTCTATATAGGTTATTAGTTGGTTTTTTGAGTATCAGTCTGAGTGTCTGCATGGTTCGGTGGGGGTATTACGTAGTGCATAGGTGCATGAATGAGTGACTCACTGTTTGTATGTGTTGAACACAGTATGTGTGCAGGACTGTATGGGTGGATGAGTGTGTGTATGGGTGTGTTAGTGAGTGAATGACTGTCTCAATAGTGTCTTTATGAGTAACTACATATGTTTTAAACTAGTATATGTGACTATTGGTGTATATATGTGAGTATATGTGAGAGTGAGAGATTGAAAGAGTTCCTGTATGAATAAGTATGTGTTTCTATAAGTGATTGTTTAAAAGACTAAGTATGTGTAAGTTTCCGTAGAAGTAAGTGTGGTGGTGTGTGTATAACTGTATATGCAAGTAAATGTATGTTTGATTCTTTATTAGCATGAGTGACTATGTGTGTGAGTAACTATGGATGAGTGGCATTGTGTAACAGGATGTATAGGTGTATGAGTACATATGATGAGTGAGTACATGTATGAGTGACTGTATTGGACTGTTGGTGAATGAGTGGATGTGTATGTGGATCTTAGAATTACTGAAGAGGTTGTTGTAACTGGTATTGGTATGTCCATTGTTTTGAAAATTTTAGTCTCTATTTTTGAATGTGTGTATCAAAGGTTATATTAGGGTGAGAGGAGGTCTGCCACTCTATCACAAGGATGATGTCATCAGTGATGTCATCAGTGATGTCATTTGAGATGTCATCAGTGATGTCATGAGTGATGTCACTGACCATGTCATGAGTGATGTAATATGTGACGTCATCAGCAGTGCATTGCGGGCGCGCGAGTTATAGTTAGCTGAACTAACTATAACGGGGGAATTTCAATGGTTTTGTACAAGTGAAAAGTCCAGCTAACTATAACACCCCTGAAACCTATGGTTTTTTCAGTGAATTTCTGAGGTTTTTTAAATGCTAATTCCTAACTATAACGTGCCTGAAACCTATGGTTTTTTCTGTTAATTTCAAAGGTTTTTTAAATGCTAATTTCTAACTATGCCTACAGAGATAGGACATGTGAAGAAAGAAGAAAAAATGCACAGAAAGAAACAAAAGAAGTGCAGAAAGAAGCAACAGAAGTCCTCAAATACGAAGATAAGTGCAGGAAGAAGGATAACGTGCAGAAAGCACAAAAAGAAGAGCAGAAAGAAGCCTTGTTGCAAAATCATCCTGTACCCTCAACTTTTTCAGACGGATACTGGTGGTAACTGAGTCTGACTAACCAGTCCTAGAGCCAGTGCTATGTTAAAAGACACTTAGAATACAGTGAAAACACCTACACACACTAGGGAACATTATGCGTTGGGGTCCCCCTGTGATTAGCCTTACCTCCTCTATAAGCCCCTAGTATATAATAGGGCATGGGGATTAAAACTACCTCTTAAAACAGGCCACAGGGCGTTTTTGCACACGTTAACTCAGGCCCCGTCCCCTCCTTTCACCATTGTGTAAACACGCCCTGTGTCCGTTTTTAGTTGGGAGATTAAGTTCATTTGAGTCCTGAGGGTCCCTAGGGTCCAACTAGCCCACTAGGTACCTCCAGTAAGTGCCACAGAGCTGCGTTGCAGAGAGGTGTAAAAAGTGGCACGGCCTGGACCACCTCTCTGCAATGCAGCTCAGTGGCGCTTACTGGAAGCACTTGGTGGGCTAGTTAGCCCCCAGGGGCCCTCAGTATTGAAGGGAAATTATATCCCCAATTTAAAACGTGCCATGGTGCGTGTTTGCACACGTCACCTCAGGCCCCGTCCCCTCCCTTCACCACTGTGTAAACGCGCCCTGTGGCTGTTCTAAGTTGAGAGATTAAGTCCCCTTGAATCCTAAGGGTCCCTAGGGTCACACTAGACCACTAGGTACCTCCAGTAAGCGCCACAGAGCTGCGTTGCAGAGAGGTGTAAAAAGGGGCTTGGCCTCAGAACACCTGTCTGCAGCGCAGCTCCCTGGCGCATACTGGAGATGCCTGTTGGGGGCGCGTTTGCAGAGTGCTGCATGGAGGGGGCATGGCCTCCGGCACGATGCCAGTCTTTTATTTATTTTATTTTTTTAAGAAGGGGGGCTGTGTGGTTCCCCTTCTTATTCTAATTTATTGGCCCTGATGACCCCATCCCCCAGGGCCTGTCTCCTAATTATATTTTTTTGACCCCAATCCCCAGGGCCGCCCACTGTTTTTTATTATTTTTAAAAAATATATATTTATAGACACACCTAGGACATGCTGGACAAACCGTACGTACCTATCACCATGACGATTTGCGTGATATTCATTAAAAGGCGACTATGCATGCAATTAATCCACGTGGAATGTATTTACACCACTAGTGAAGCTCTGACATGTCTGATGCTCTACCGTGCCTAATCCCGGTAGACACCCTTGTCGTTTATTTATACAAACATGGGTAGCTATTGACGGGCACATTTAATACACATGCACACCAAGCTATTCAAAGGGGATTCGACAAAAATTCGACCAAAACTATGCAAGAAACCCCCTTCACAGTTAATAAAACACACATCCACTGCCGGATGTGTAATACTTTTTATTTTACTCTCTGGAAAGGGGACGAACATCACTTGCGAGTCACAGCGCGCTCCTGACAGAGCCCAATGCTGTGTTACACCCACCATTGCCTGCCGAGTGCCACACACCTCTGTATTGTATTCCACTAGCTAGTGCATATGCTATGACACTCTCTAGCCCATGTGCACTGTAACACCACCCCGTGAAAATGTCATGCCACACTTGTCTTCGCACGGGTTATATTGCCCCATCTAACGTGCCTTCCTCGATGCCTATGTTATAACGCACAGTGCTATGCCATACATATTACAATTTGGGATCCATATCTTTGTCACAGTGCATATGCAACGTTACACTCCCCAGCACATATTTTATATTACAACTTTAGAGACTAGTTAGGTTACACAACACTGCCCTGTGCATATTACACTCCAAGGCGCATATCGCATAGCACACGCTAGTGCCTGTGCTATCTCGCGCTCTCCAATGAATCTGTCATTGCGCACAATGTATTGCATATTATATTTCACGCCTGGTTCATCTTATATCACACTTTTTGGTGCATAGTTTATACCATACACTATATCTAGTTTTCATTTTCAATCGTGCTCTCAGGACTATGTTCTATATAACACTGTGTTCACCTACCCTTTTCACGGGCATTACATTTTGCGATAGGGGGTGGAGGGTCAGGGGGTGTTTTTGCCAAGTGAGCCCGGAGTCACAGTCACTAACGTCTTCTTCTTCCTGAATAAAAGTGAGATTATGCTGCATACTTGTTCATATTTTAAGTAGTTTGCACAGACAAAATGTTTTAAAAACAATAAAGTTTCTAATACCCGCCTTCTCTGAACAGTTAGCTTGCTGCCCCATCCCCCTCCTCCCTATCCTCTGTTGTGTGAATCCATGGACTAGCCTCCTCCCTCCTGCCATGCATGGTCTGATGTGCTGCCACTGCCCTCAATTTAGTATGATGTACCAGTCCACTCCTCCTGCCCTCCATTGCCCAATTCTATGCCCCATCATTGACCTCCTGCTTAAACTCTGTGCTTAGCTTGCTGCCCCTATTCTCCTTCCCCCTGCCCTCCGATGTCTTTGTGCATGCCCCTGCTCCATCCTTTTTGCCCACCATGTCCCATGGACCTGCCACTCCTATCTACTCTGAGTGTTCTGTTGAGCTGCCACTCCCCTCCCACCTGCCTAGCGTTGTCAGATGACTGTAACCTGTCCCTGCCACCTCCACCCTGCCTGTCCACATGCCATGCCTCTATCCTCTTCCTCCTGTCCTACATGGTCCATTGTACTGCCACACCCTTCTGCCCTCCCTGGTCTGTTGTGCTGCAACTGCTCCTCCTGCCTGCCCCGTGTGGTCTGTTGTGAGGCCCCTTCCCCTGAACTTTCTTGTCTGTGCACAGGTCCTGACCCTCCCTTCTATCCTCCATCGTCCTTTGTGCATGCCCCTGCACCCTCCTTCTTGCCCATCATAGCCATTGTGCTGCCACTAACCCTCCCACTTGCCATGCATGGTATTCTGTGCTGCCATGGCCCCTCCCACCTTCCCTGTGTGGTCAGTTAGCTGCCCCTGACCCCCTCCCACCTTCCCTCCATGGTCTGTGTGTATGCCATCACAGTCTCACTGTTGCTCTTCATGTTGTGTCTTGCTTCTAGTGCCCATCCTGCCTGACCTCCATGGCCATCTTGCTGCTCCTGCCCTGCCCCCTTGCCCCCAGCCCTCTGTTTACATGTGCAGACCCCTACTCCCTCCCTCCTGGCTTGTCTGTTCCATTGTAATGCCCCTGATCCGTCCCTCCTGCCCTTTATGGTCTGTTATGCTGCAGCCTTCTCTCCTGTCTGTCCATTATGGTCAGCTAGCTACCATTGCCTCTTGCCCCTCTGTTCTCTGTTGTCCATGTGCATGGTCCTGTCCCCTCCCTCTTGCTTTCTATGGATTGTTGTGCTGCACTCCCGTCCTGCATGCCCTGTGTGGTGTATTGTGCTGCTGCAAACCCTGATGCCTGCCCTGCAGGGTCAGTTTGGTGCACCTCTCCATGTCTCTCCTGTCCTCTGTTATCCAAGTCCATGTCCCTATCCCATTTCCTTCCATGATCCAATGTACCATACTTGCGAACATTTTGAACTTGGTAAGAGGGAGATTTTGAAAAAAAACTGGGGTATTGATTTTCCCCTTTGAGTTACATTGAAAAAGAGGATATTGTAGACAGGAGACAGATCAAATAAAGCCCATTTGAGCTTAAAAACATTGGACGTTTCCTGGCTGAATCGGGTCTGTTGGCATGTATGGTTGTACTACCATTGCCTCTTCCTTCTGCCCACAATGGTCTATTACATTGC
Organism: Triturus cristatus; assembly: GCF_964204655.1. Lineage (NCBI taxonomy): Eukaryota > Metazoa > Chordata > Amphibia > Caudata > Salamandridae > Triturus > Triturus cristatus. The sequence continues at coordinate 1,361,130,141 of NC_140590.1, forward strand.
CACAGCCTTGAAGGAGGGTAGATTTTGTATCACAGGGGGCCCCTGGCCCGTTCTGTCCACACCTGAAGTATGAGACCCTTGTCCTTGCCCTGCCAGCCGCATTTGTAGGCCGTATTAAATTGACCAGCGGGTCCTGTGTTGCTATATAATTATCCTGAGACATCCTTACCACTCAGCCAGCATAAAACCCCTGTGTAGGCCCTTCTGTTCAATATGTAGGCCTCTTTGTTAAATTGACCATAGCTCTGCAATTTTAGTGTATAGCAGTCTGAAGGCAGGTCTGCGAGGCCTTCTGCTCCAAACTAGTAGCCCCCACCCTACCCGAGTGCTCCGTGCTCGGTATCAAAGTTCAACATCCCCCTGAAGCTGTCGACATACATTAGGCTGCATCCTGGACTGGTACTTGCTTCCTGGGCAGGTTTCCCGCTTTTAAGGAAGTGGCAACCGCAGAGCGTCAAGTTAGGAGAACTGAGGAGATTTTATACATGAATATATTGAATTCCTGTACAATACCCATTATTTTCTGCTTGCTCTATGGAACTTACGATAAGCGATTGGCCTGAGAGACTGACCTTTTCACCCAGTCCATTGTCAGCATTAAGTGGGTAAATGACGAAATGTCTGGTAAAATCTGCAGACGAAGCTTTTGGGTAGCATACGTAGGTAGATGTAGCGTGCAAAGGAGCCCACAAAATGATATAAAAAGGGAGCACCCACAGATATCGACGGACAACCTCGCCGTCTGTATGTAGGTTAACAGGCTGTGCAGGTTTTCCCCAAGAACTGGGAGCTCTTGTCTTCCTTTGCTTAAAATGTCTTGCTCGGCTTTGCTTGAAGTATCTTATTCTATTTTACCTATATGAAATGTCATGTTATGTTTAACCATTGTTCTCTTTACTTTTGCATTTAAAAGATGTTGTATTGTAATTGCAGGAATGCTTGCTCTAAGAGTAAATGTGAGTGTCCCTAGGTAACATTTTCCTTGGTGTAACTTGTTTCTCATGATGCATTTATAGATGTGTTTTCTCTCTCTCTCTGTCAGTCCATTAATTGAGATACAGAGAATATCATGACAGCTGTATGATTATCTGGATTCTGTATTTTGTACTTTAGGTCTCTATTCTGCGGTTTCTTTGAAGTTGCATCTTCTCATTAAACTGCCATTGTATTCTGCCTCCAATTCCATGTCTCATATGTCTGTTTTCTTCATTTTTGGAGCAAGCGTTCCTAGGCACCCCGGCTCAAATTAAGGTGCCCCTTTTGTCCCTGACTCACTCTCCTGCTCAGTTCTGTGGTGGCTCCCGGGGCTCTGGGGACCGCCCCTAGCTTCCTTGACCCGTAATAGATCTTCCCTCCAACAGCCTCTCTTGCAAGTCCTGTATTGTTGGTTTGTTGCCCCTGCCCCCCTTTCCACTGCCCTCCATAGTCTGTTGTGCTTCCACGGCCCTTCCTGCCTGCTCAGTGTGGTTAAATTGTTGCCTTTGCACCCTCCTACCTGCCTTCAATTTTCAGAGTCCGTGCCCCTGGCCTCTGCCTCTCAACAGTATCCTAATGAACAACTAGATTGCTAACATTCTATATTTATTACAAAAGTGTGGAGCGCCTGACATCATCTTGATGTAATCAAAACTGTAATACCTAGAGCATTCCTTTAGAAATTACATATATGAGAGGGTCTTATTGGCATCAAAATTATGGTTAGTGCTCTAAAAGACTAAAATAAGGACATATTTTCTGAGTTTTCAAATAGCGACAAAGCACTTTTAAATTATTTGTTATCTTTATGTTTTTTTATCTAGTTGACAACTTGATTAAATGTTGCACTTAGGGGAGAGGATGTGGTGTTACTTCCAGAACTGCAGACTTTGCAACTGGGGAACCAGGTTGAAGTTTCTGCTTCAGCTCGACATTCTGTGATTCTGGTCAAATCACTTAGTCTCCCCATGTCTACAACCAAAATGAATTTGTTCTTGTGTGATGTAACCAATGCTCATGTAAAGCACTCCAATACCTGACAAGTCTGCACTATATAACACTGCAAAAACACAAAATAATAAGTGTTTTGCACACTTCTGTCATTGGGCTATATTTGGGCTATATCTGGGTGATTTTGGGCTACATTTGGGCTCTTTTGTCTCCGGTGGCCATCTTGGGAGATTTATTTGTTATGAAGTTTCCTAATTTCCTCATGTACTGCAGTCTCCTCAGTCGGAAATGCTTTCAGTTTTTTACTTTGATTCCATCATGAAGGTATTCAGATATGTCACACATTTGCCATGAATTCTGAATGTTAGCACTCTAGTTGCTCATTAGATCACTGTAGTAAAACTACTGCTCACCATGGAAGTCTGCTCCTGGTATTAAAAGTGCATGTTTCAGTCTGCATGTCAGAATTTTTTAATGAAATAGAAGAGGATTTGAGAAGTCACTCAAAATGTGCCCTCATTTTCTTTCTTCAGCATTAATCATAATTTCTATGGCAAAATGAACCCCCTCATTGTGTTCCTTTTTAAATTAAATGTTTTAAGTGTTACCAGTTTATTCCAATCAAGATGGCTTCAGGTGTGCCATACTTTTGTCATAATGAAGACAGTAAGTGCTCTAGTTGTTTTTAAGAACATTCTTGGACATTCTGTCATTGGGCTATACTTGGGCTACATCTGGGTGATATTTGGGCTACATTTGGGCTCTTTTGTCTCTGGTGGCCATCTTGGGAGACTTATTTGTTATGAAGTTTCCTAATTTCCTCATTTACTGCAGTCTCCTCAGTAGGAAATACTTTCAGTTTTTTACTTTGATTCCATCAAGAAGGCATTCAAATGTGTCACACATTTGCCATAAAATCAGAATGTTAGCACTCTTTTTGCTCATTAGATCACTGTAGTAAAGCTACTGCTCACCAGGGGAAACTGCTGCTGGTATTGAAAGTGCATGTTTCAGTCTGCATGCCAGGATTTGAGAAGTCACTCAAAATGTGCCCTAATTTTTCTTTATGCAGCACTAATCATACTTTTTATGGAAAAATGAACCACCTCATTTTGTTCCTTTTTAAATTAAATGTTTTAAGAGTTACCACTTTAATCCAAGCAAGATGGCTTCAGGTGTGCCATACATTTATCATAAGTAGGACGGTTAGCGCTCTAGTAGTTCTTTGGAACACTCTGGAAAGCTGCAGTAGAACACAAAGGAATCAACTGACAGTCTCTGCCCTTGTTGGATGTACATGTTTTACTGAGAATGTCAGACTTCATTCTCACATGACTGAGAAAGATAATGTGAATTTACAGAAAATAAGCTCTCAGTTTAGCTTATAGATCACCTTCCAAACCTCTGTGGTAAAAGCATGAGAAAATATTTTTCTCTCAATCATGATATCCCAGCAGAAGGCTTTTTCACATGGTGAAATCACCTTAGAACATACCACAATTCCTAAAATGAGTATGGTACCATCAACAAATGATTTATAATGTAACTAAAGTCTTAAAATCTTCTATTAACTGCAATGCTTTTTAATGAGGTGCTATCATGTATATTGGTCCCAAGATGGCTGCCAACACTTCTTGGATGAAGTGCTGACAGCCAATCAGATCTCAGGATGAGATGTGTGGTTAGGCTCCGCCCACATATATATATTGATTTAAATGCTATTTTCTCAGGAACTACTGAACAGATTTACACCAGACCTACAAAAGGCACTTCCTTGACCTGAGGACTACCTCTCTGCCAAATTTCAAGTAACTCTGTTCAGCCGTTCGGGCTGTAGCTGTGTCTAAAGGTCCTATGGAAAAATGCATGGGAAAAACGCGTTTTGGGACCCCCCTTTTTTCTCAGCCCCCGCTTGACGAATCCCCCCGAGACTTTCAGGGTAGGAGCGGAGCGTAGCGCCCCACCTATTTTGAAAATTTCGCGAGGATTCATCGACCGCCGCCAAAGTTATTCGAAATAGAATGTTGCGGATTTCCTATGGAAACAGGATCCTAACTATAACTATCTACTGGCGACCGCCAGTAGATAATATATATATATATATATATATATACACGGGAGAGATCCATACGTAAGACCAAGACACCCCACTGGAGGGGACTTAATAAACAGGTGCAGGAATCACAAATATGAAATCTTTAAAAAAATATAAACATAATAATTAGTAGAACAAATAATGAAGGTTTGGCATACAGATGCAGATAAATGCACTAGATTTCTGGACTATTTTTGTAATGAATGAAAACAGAACAGGATGAGAAATACTGTTATTGAATTCAATGATGGGCACCAAAAAATGTTTGGAACTTGACACAACTAGTTTAATGATGATTTGTATTTTTTCAAACAGTATTGGTACTTGTGTAAACTATGTATTCATTATTTATCGATGATCTGTTTCAATGTGTTTTAATTGAATTTTGAAAACTGCAAATCCCATAATGCTCCTCCTATCACATGACAGGAAGTGCCGTAGGCTCTGTAAGAACCGTTATATGTTGAGAGTTAGGTGGGGGAACATTAACGTGATCAAGGTCTTGGGTCAAGACCGAAACGCGTTGATTTTGTGGATTTTCTGTGATCACAAATGGGCGAAGAAATGAAATAAAAAGATTTTATATTACAAACTTCTGCGGAGTGCGACCCTGGACTTCTTCTTTTGAAGGGTTTGTACACATATATATATATATACACCTTATACCAACAACTACGGGGCGTTGCGATGGGGGCCAGCTTCTCCCCCAGCTATGCATGTTTACACATGGGCTGGTGGGAGGAGTTGTTCCTCCATAAAGAACATGAACAAACTATAAACACACATGTAAAACTGTGGCTTAGGTATATTGACGACCTCTTTATCGTCTGGCAGGGGACCAGGTCAGAGGCAGAGATGTTCGTCAATAGACTCAATTCCAATAACTTAAATCTGGACTTCACAGCCAACATCAGTGAACAAAGGGCAGAATTTCTTGATGTTGAGGTATATATAAAAGGTGGGTCAATTGCCACTAAACTTCACCGCAAGAAAACGGCGGTAAATGCCATACTACACGCCACTAGCTCTCACCCTAGACATCTTATACAGAGTATACCGTATGGGGAGATGCTAAGATTGAAACGTATAAGTAGCAATGAAAATGATTTGTTTAGTGCCCAGGTGGCAAGCACCGAACGATTTCTTGAGAGGGGTTACTCCAGAAAAACTATAGATATGGCCATAAAAAGATGCAGCAAAATTAGTAGAGATAGTCTTTTGACATCACAGACAGATAATAACACCATTAATGCAAGTCCCACCAATCAAACTGCTTCCAATTCAGAAACATTCCGTTTTATATTGGAATACAATAAACAATCGAGGGCCATCAGTAAAATCATCAAAGACAACTGGCCACTCATACTAGGTGATCCCATTATTGGCCATTGTCTAGCGAATAAACCAACAATCACATACAGCAAAGGACCGTCGATGCGAGACGAGTTGGTCCACAATGACCCTTTTGTATGTAAAAAAACCACCTGGTTAGAACAACGCACTGGTTTTTTCAAATGCACGGTATGCAAAGCATGTCAATATGGAGAAAACAAACGGTCCTATAAAACACCTTTTAGTGACAAAGAATTCCCCATACACAGATATCTGACATGCAAAACAGAATATGTGATCTACGTGCTGGAGTGTCCTTGTGGCCTCCAATATGTTGGGAGCACAGTTCTCCAAGGCCACAAACGAATACTTCAACACATGAGAGCCATCAAGAACAAAGATCACACATACCCTGTGGCACGGCACTTTGAAGAATCCCATAATGGAGATCCCAAAGGTTTAAAATACTTTTTGATTGACAATGTGCCACATAACAAGAGAGGAGGCAATAGGGAGAAAGCCCTAAGATTATTAGAAACTAGATACATTCTACAACTGGACAGCAAACAACCTGTAGGCCTAAACAGCACGGAGGATTTATACACTTGCATTTAGACCCAACATTTCCAAATTATGCGCCCTTTAAATCTATTTTTTAAAAATAAGATGCAAATTACTAAATATCTACAGTATATATTTTATATAGAAGCAATCTGCAAACTGCCTCTCTGTACTTTATCACTGTCACACGTTTTGGGTAGGGACGAGGTAAGAAGAACAAATACAATAAGCACTTGACACTTTCCACATGCCAAATGTTACCAATTTTTTTCAACATGCAATATGGGTTTTAGCAAAAAACATCTCCAGGTTTGACAGAATTGGGTTCTCTAACAACATTAATGTTATAAATTGAATTGCCAATACCTATTGAAACCAAGACACTATGTCACTACAACAAAAATGATTATTGAACACAATAATATGTTTCAGCGATAAAAACTCTTCGCACGAATTTGGGCTGGTGGGAGGAGTTGGTCCTCCATAAAGAACATGAACAAACTATAAACACACATGTAAAACTGTGGCTTAGGTATATTGACGACCTCTTTATCGTCTGGCAGGGGACCAGGTCAGAGGCAGAGTCAGAGGCAGAGATGTTCGTCAATAGACTCAATTCCAATAACTTAAATCTGGAATTCACAGCCAACATCAGTGAACAAAGGGCAGAATTTCTTGATGTTGAGGTATATATAAAAGATGGGTCAATTGCCACTAAACTTCACCGCAAGAAAACGGCGGGAAATGCCATACTACACGCCACTAGCTCTCACCCTAGACATCTTATACAGAGTATACCGTATGGGGAGATGCTAAGATTGAAACGTATAAGTAGCAATGAAAATGATTTGTTTAGTGCCCAGGTGGCAAGCACCGAACGATTTCTTGAGAGGGGTTACTCCAGAAAAACTATAGATATGGCCATAAAAAGATGCAGCAAAATTAGTAGGGATAGTCTTTTGACATCACAGACAGATAATAACAGCATTAATGCAAGTCCCACCAATCAAACTGCTTCCAATTCAGAAACATTCCGTTTTATATTGGAATACAATAAACAATCGAGGGCCATCAGTAAAATCATCAAAGACAACTGGCCACTCATACTAGGTGATCCCATTATTGGCCATTGTCTAGCGAATAAACCAACAATCACATACAGCAAAGGACCCTCGATTCGAGACGAGTTGGTCCACAATGACCCTTTTGTATGTAAAAAAACTACCTGGTTAGAATAACGCACTGGTTTTTTCAAATGCACGGTATGCAAAGCATGTCAATATGGAGAAAACAAACGGTCCTATAAAACACCTTTTAGTGACAAAGAATTCCCCATACACAGATATCTGACATGCAAAACAGAATATGTGATCTACGTGCTGGAGTGTCCTTGTGGCCTCCAATATGTTGGGAGCACAGTTCTCCAAGGCCACAAACGAATACTTCAACACATGAGAGCCATCAAGAACAAAGATCACACATACCCTGTGGCACGGCACTTTGAAGAATCCCATAATGGAGATCCCAAAGGTGTAAAATACTTTTTGATTGACAATGTGCCACATAACAAGAGAGGAGGCAATAGGGAGAAAGCCCTAAGATTATTAGAAACTAGATACATTCTACAACTGGACAGCAAACAACCTGTAGGCCTAAACAGCACGGAGGATTTATACACTTGCCTTTAGACCCAACATTTCCAAATTATGCGCCCTTTAAATCTATTTTTTAAAAATAAGATGCAAATGACTAAATATCTACAGTATATATTTTATATAGAAGCAATCTGCAAACTGCCTCTCTGTACTTTATCACTGTCACACGTTTTGGGTAGGGACGAGGTAAGAAAAACAAATACAATAAGCACTTGACACTTTCCACATGCCAAATGTTACCAATTTTTTTCAACATGCAATATGGGTTTTAGCAAAAAACATCTCCAGGTTTGACAGAATTGGGTTCTCTAACAACATTAATGTTATAAATTGAATTGCCAATACCTATTGAAACCAAGACACTATGTCACTACAAGAAAAATGATTATTGAACACAATAATATGTTTCAGCGATAAAAACTCTTCGCACGAATTTATTATTGGCTGCTTTTAGATGACATTTTATCAAAAGCGTTTCCCCCCTTTTTTATACAATTGTATATATATGAAATTATATTTATATATTTATTTATATATTTATTGTGTATAATGAATTGAGTTTTAAATATTAACATTGTGGTATTTATGTATGTCAAACACATAAGATACGAATATATCTTCTATGTCTATTACCTGTATATTGCACTATACCATTGGTAACTCTACTAAGCACCTTGTCACTTTAAAAAGAAAAAAATGCACTTTTGAAAAAAATGTTTAAAAAGCCCAGGTGTGAGTGATGCCAGCGTCATGTGATCAAGGGCCCACGGGCTCGAAACGCATAATGGCTGTTTGAATACCAGAGAGCGGACGAATAAAGATTCCTTTGAAGCACCTAACCGTGGTCTGGGCTCCTGTTTGCAGCGATAACGAGTGCAAGTGAAAGGAGTGGAAGTAATATGAAGCTGCCGGTTTTGTCTCCTCCGGCGTAACCTGGACCCCCTCTGCGCAAGCGGCCAAGCTGTTCTCAAGGGAGACGTGGCCTTCCAAGCCGAAAACGAAGTAATCCGGGAGGATTAAAGAACAGCGGCCCCCCAGCAACAGCAGAAGCGGACACGCGATCGCGGAAACACTCGCAGGTAGGAGAACTCACGTCGGCTGATGTGACAACCCAGTATACCAGCGAGTGATAGCGACATAGCGGCCCGTATTTGTTTTACACAACGCTGGGTCAGAGGTGTGCGAGGCGGCAAAGCGGAAAGGGCAATTAATACCACAAGGAACATTGTCAAGTGTACGCTACCCGCCTAATAAATAGCATTTAATTAGTCCAAGCTCGAAGGCAACATCTACCATGTCAGCAGACGCGCTCAAAGACAGAGAGGCAGCAGCAGCAGATATTTTTGATGATTTGAAAGCACCCACTATGCACTCAATCTCCCAGCATGCAACTGACAGCATTAAAAATACCAGCTTGAAAGAAAAAGTAAAAATCTTGGAGAAAAAAATGAAATCAGAGCAAAGCAAATGGTGGGAGGCGAAATCATTGCAGCGCTATTTGGATGTTGGGAGAATACCGAGAGGCCTACGGATTTTAACAGCTCCCAGTTATGAGAACCCCGACCCTGAAATGATGAGGGAGTGGGCCGAGACCAACTTAGACTCCTCTAGAAAATTAGTCACGATTTTGGTAAAGCATGCCGAAAAAGACCGCATAAAGTTACAAGAAGAAATTGTTTTACTCAATGGAGAACTCAACACAATGGGACAAAATGAAGAATTGAGTAAATTAAAAGAGGAGATGACAAAAAGACTGAAAAAAGAGGAGGAAATCATCCGTGAAAGAAAGGCGTTCAAGTTTCACAGAGACCGCATGGATTATGAATGCGGCCGCATCTTCACATTTGCAAAGAAATTCGACTCTATCAAGGCATCTAAATATGGCACAACACAAGCAAACATAGGAACCAGTGCTAACAGAACAGCAACTTTCTCCAATTCGGATCTTAGCTCCGCCATAGAAAGTGAATCGGAACCTGAAGTTGGCGGGCGTGCAACGAGACCAGCACACACCCAAATCTCTCTGGTTGAGGAAGTGGATTTTTTATGCAGAGAACGCAGAGAAACACTGCGCCCCAGAAACCAAGTAAATGCTTACGTAAAACACCAACCATCAAACGCAGAGAGAGGCGAACAGCAAAACGCAAACGCTCCCAGAAAGATAGGGATGACCCGCAGAAATTGGAGACGACAAAACCGGCAATAAGTCCAACAATAATCAATTTGGCGAACATTGATTTGACCAAAGCTGAAGAACAATTACTTTCGCTAGGACTGTCTTATTGCCCTGAGAGTACTTTTGACTATGCCTCAACACGCATGGATATCTATCGCAGTATACGTAAACTAAAACTGAAAAAACACTTCATGTCACAGAAAACATCAGGGACAGAAGACAGTTTACGACAAGTATCTGGACCATCAAAATCACCATCCATTGATGCTACTAATGCCGATGTATCCATGCTTAACACAATGCAAGCTTTGCTTGATGAGAACATGACATCCACACAATATGAGATAGAACGGCAAGTGTCTATCACCAAGGATACCCAAATGATTGAAACGGGATTTAAACCTACTTCAACTTTTAATCCCATTATGCCTCGTGATGGAATCGAAATCTTCCATGAACATGTGGTCAGTCAAATAAAAAAACTCAATCATAGGACGCAAAGAATTGCCAGAACCAAGAAAAATAAGACGGAGATTCAATATCATACATTGATGAAAAAATTAAAAAACAATTCTGATGTTGTCATTCGAAATTCAGACATGGGTGGCAATCTAGTCCTATGGAAAAAATCTGAGTATAATGATGAAGCTATGAAACAACTACAAGACAAAGTATGCTACCGCAAAAGTGATCAGTTAACCCTGAGGAACACTTACAACACTTACAGGATGAAGCTGATCACTTGGAAAAATGCAGGATTGCTCACACAGGATGAATACCTCTATCTCCGCAATGATCATCCAACAACCCCAATTATATACTTCATCCCCAACATACACAAGGATCCCACGAATCCACCAGGGCGACCTATCATTTCGGCGAGGAACAGTTTGTTACAACGAACATCTAAATATGTTGACTTTTTTTCTACAGAACTTTGTACATCAGCTACCATCATATATACGTGACACTGGTGACTTTCTATCTAAAATCAAAGACTTCAGTTGGAATGATGACTACCTATTAATTACTTTAGATGTCTCCTCACTTTATACGTCTATTAATCATCAAGATGGCATCAGGGCATTACTACATTACCTCAACCAAAGACCCTCACATTATTCAAATCACAACAAAATGCTCAAAGACATGACAGAGTTCTGTCTCAATAACAACATTTTCATGTATAGAAACACCTTATACCAACAACTACGGGGCGTTGCGATGGGGGCCAGCTTCTCCCCCAGCTATGCATGTTTACACATGGGCTGGTGGGAGGAGTTGGTCCTCCATAAAGAACATGAACAAACTATAAACACACATGTAAAACTGTGGCTTAGGTATATTGACAACCTCTTTATCGTCTGGCAGGGGACCAGGTCAGAGGCAGAGATGTTCGTCAATAGACTCAATTCCAATAACTTAAATCTGGAATTCACAGCCAACATCAGTGAACAAAGGGCAGAATTTCTTGATGTTGAGGTATATATAAAAGATGGGTCAATTGCCACTAAACTTCACCGCAAGAAAACGGCGGGAAATGCCATACTACACGCCACTAGCTCTCACCCTAGACATCTTATACAGAGTATACCGTATGGGGAGATGCTAAGATTGAAACGTATAAGTAGCAATGAAAATGATTTGTTTAGTGCCCAGGTGGCAAGCACCGAACGATTTCTTGAGAGGGGTTACTCCAGAAAAACTATAGATATGGCCATAAAAAGATGCAGCAAAATTAGTAGGGATGGTCTTTTGACATCACAGACAGATAATAACAGCATTAATGCAAGTCCCACCAATCAAACTGCTTCCAATTCAGAAACATTCCGTTTTATATTGGAATACAATAAACAATCGAGGGCCATCAGTAAAATCATCAAAGACAACTGGCCACTCATACTAGGTGATCCCATTATTGGCCATTGTCTAGCGAATAAACCAACAATCACATACAGCAAAGGACCCTCGATGCGATACGAGTTGGTCCACAATGACCCTTTTGTATGTAAAAAAACCACCTGGTTAGAACAACGCACTGGTTTTTTCAAATGCACGGTATGCAAAGCATGTCAATATGGAGAAAACAAACGGTCCTATAAAACACCTTTTAGTGACAAAGAATTCCCCATACACAGATATCTGACATGCAAAACAGAATATGTGATCTACGTGCTGGAGTGTCCTTGTGGCCTCCAATATGTTGGGAGCACAGTTCTCCAAGGCCACAAACGAATACTTCAACACATGAGAGCCATCAAGAACAAAGATCACACATACCCTGTGGCACGGCACTTTGAAGAATCCCATAATGGAGATCCCAAAGGTTTAAAATACTTTTTGATTGACAATGTGCCACATAACAAGAGAGGAGGCAATAGGGAGAAAGCCCTAAGATTATTAGAAACTAGATACATTCTACAACTGGACAGCAAACAACCTGTAGGCCTAAACAGCACGGAGGATTTATACACTTGCCTTTAGACCCAACATTTCCAAATTATGCGCCCTTTAAATCTATTTTTTAAAAATAAGATGCAAATGACTAAATATCTACAGTATATATTTTATATAGAAGCAATCTGCAAACTGCCTCTCTGTACTTTATCACTGTCACACGTTTTGGGTAGGGACGAGGTAAGAAAAACAAATACAATAAGCACTTGACACTTTCCACATGCCAAATGTTACCAATTTTTTTCAACATGCAATATGGGTTTTAGCAAAAAACATCTCCAGGTTTGACAGAATTGGGTTCTCTAACAACATTAATGTTATAAATTGAATTGCCAATACCTATTGAAACCAAGACACTATGTCACTACAACAAAAATGATTATTGAACACAATAATATGTTTCAGCGATAAAAACTCTTCGCACGAATTTATTATTGGCTGCTTTTAGATGACATTTTATCAAAAGCGTTTCCCCCCTTTTTTATACAATTGTATATATATGAAATTATATTTATATATTTATTTATATATTTATTGTGTATAATGAATTGAGTTTTAAATATTAACATTGTGGTATTTATGTATGTCAAACACATAAGATACGAATATATCTTCTATGTCTATTACCTGTATATTGCACTATACCATTGGTAACTCTACTAAGCACCTTGTCACTTTAACCCCTTCGGTGCTCATGACGGAACGGTTCCGTCATGAGCCACGGTTGAGCTGTGCTCATGACGGAACCGTTCCGTCATGACCACGCCCGCGCAAGAAACCGTCAGCACAGCGGCGGAATTTGCGCAGCATGGAAGGGGTTAAAAAGAAAAAAATGCACTTTTGAAAAAAATGTTTAAAAAGCCCAGGTGTGAGTGATGCCAGCGTCATGTGATCAAGGGCCCACGGGCTCGAAACGCGTAATGGCTGTTTGAATACCTGAGAGCGGACGAATAAAGATTCCTTTGAAGCACCTAACCGTGGTCTGGGCTCCTGTTTGCAGCGATAACGAGTGCAAGTGAAAGGAGTGGAAGTAATATATATATATAACGGGTAATTGCCGACCAGCCCCCTGCATTCTTCATGCTGTGAGTCTGAACTGAGCTGGGCTGCCGTGAAGATTTGTTCGCAAGGTCCCGTGGCGTCGGAGGACGCCTAAGGTTCCGGACGGTTCAATCCTTGCGGTAAGCGGTTGCGAAAAACATACAGACAGACAGTGCAGGCGGAGAGATAGTGGAATTATACTTTACTGTTTATCCTTCGTAAAGAACACGTGTGGGTAGTTGAGCAGTATATGCAGATTACGCAACTATGTTATCGTCAGCAGACGCGCTGAAGGACCGTGAAACAGCAGCGGACGCTCTGTTTTCCAACGTTTCAAGTGTAGAAGAAACATATATCAATCAAGACACCAACCCAAACCATGGCAATGATGTAAAAACCCTGCTTAAAAGATTAGAAAAATTGCATCGCACCGAGATGACAAAATGGTGGGAGAAGAAATCATTGGAAAAGTATAAAGAAGTCGGGAGAGTCCCGCGTGGACTAAGAATCATGATTGCGCCCTCATTTGAGAATCCCAACCCCATGATGTTAAAGGAGTGGGCAACCAACAATTTAGATGCTTCGATGAATATGGTAATAATTCTAATAAAATATGCTGAAATTGACAGAGAAAGAATATTAAAAGAAATAGAAGATGTCAATGTTTTATTGGAAAAAAATGCCAACGAAAAAAATGCCAACAAAGAACAAATAAAGAAAGGACGCGAAGAAATTCAATCCAGGCTGAACAAACATGAGGAAACTATAAAAGAAAGGAAAATCTACAAGTTTGCAAGAGATAAAAACGATTATGAAACTGGACGAGTGTTCACCTTTTCAAAGAAATTTGATAACATAAAACGTAGAGCACTTACAAGTGACAACGGTGAAATCACCTCAGCATCGGTCTCTCATATGCAAACTAGTGAGAATTTTTCCTCAGTTGAATCAAGCAGCGTGGATAGTAGTGTTGGATCAGATGACAATATGGGTCGCAAAACTCCTCAAATTCCCACAAATTTTGCACCAGGGGAAGAATTATCTTTTTTAGTCGAGGACCGCCGGCAAACTCTGAGACCCCGCAACCAAACAATGGGTCAAGAAGCACAAAGAATCAACGGAGGAAACAGAGGCGGAAAAGGAAATTACAGAGGAAGAGGCAAGAAGAACTACAGCAACCGAAAATAAACAAGGTAAATAATGATGGTGTGGACAATACTGTGATTAACTTATCAGAAATAACTTTATCAACTGCAGAACAGCAATTGTTATCTTTAGGTTTATCATTTTGTCCAGCTAGCTGTTTTAAATACACACAAACCAGAGTGGATGTTTTCAAGTTTATCCGCAAGTTAAAGCTAAAGAAACATTTCCATCTGAAAAGTGCAGTGAATACTGCAGCACAAATTAGGACACCACAAATATTTCCAAATTTACGAGCTTCAGATGTAGATACGTTATTAACAGCACATTCTTTGATAAACGACAACAGTCCTACAGGGATCTCTACACAAGATAACCTTAATGAAACTGGCATTGTGTGTAATATTCCAGCAAATAGTCCGTTCAAGCCTCCCTCTACATTTTATCCTATGATGCCAAAGGATGCGATTGATGTTTTTAGTGACTGTATGATTGAAGATCTCAAAAAACTGAATTGCAATGTTCTTAAACAGAATAGGCGCTTTAATTATTCTCAACAGCAATACATTAAACTTATACATAAGTTACAGAAACACACGGAAGTCATAATAAACAAAGCGGACAAAGGCGGCAATATTGTTTTGTGGCCCAGATCTCTATACTTAGAAGAAGCATGGCGACATTTGAATGATGCCAGTTGCTACAGGAAAGCAAGCTTCCAGGAATTGCGCCAAATAAAGGAAAAAGTATTTGTTGAACTAACGCAATGGAAACGAGTGGGGTTATTAACTAAAAATGAACACAATTTTTTAAAAAATGATCACCCTATGACTCCCATTTTATATTTTATCCCTAAAGTGCATAAGAACACTATACCAGTACCAGGCAGACCTATTATATCGGCACAGAGGAGCCTATTGGAAGCGATGTCGAAATATGTAGACTATTTTTTACATGAATCTGTGGAGAGCCTGCCATCGTACATAAGGGATACTGGACACTTTTTATCTAAGTTGAAAAATGTCAAATGGGACAATGATTGTTATTTAATTGTAATGGACATATGTTCATTGTATACTAGTATTAACCATAGTGATGGTGTTAATGCAGTTCGTTACTACCTCAACAAAAGAAGTATACATATGTATGAACATAACAAAATGATTGAAAAAATGATTACCACTTGTTTAACCAATAATTATTTCCTATTCAACAAGGAAGTATTCCAACAGTTGCGCGGTGTGGCTATGGGAGCATGCTTCTCCCCCAGTTACGCATGTTTACATGTGGGCTGGTGGGAGGAGCATGTTCTAATGGCCACCCACAAATTGGTATATGAACAACATGTGCTCCATTGGTGGAGATTTATTGATGATGTTTGTTTAATTTGGAAAGGTACCATGGAGTCTGCCAATACCTTTGTTGAGGAAATTAATGACAATACATTAAATCTGAAGTTCACTTCCAATATTAGTAACACCATAGTACAATTCCTGGATGTTGAAATCTTTATTAGAGACGGGACTTTGCACACTAGATTGCACAGAAAAGCAACAGCCGGGAACTCTGTATTACACGCCAAAAGTTCTCATCCTCGCCATCTCATTCGTAGTATCCCCTATGGGGAATTTTTAAGAATCAAACGGATCTGCAGCCATGAGGATGATTTAATAGCCTGTCAAAAAGATACATTTGAGAGATTTTTAAGTAGGGGCTATGCGGCTTCCGATTTACATTCAGCTCAGGACAAGGCTAATAATACAGCCCTGGTGACATATCATCAAACTACTCATGAGGCCCAAGATGTATCAAGGATTGGCAATGATGATAGGGGTTCCTCTATCTTAGAACCTTTGAATAACATCAGATTGATAACTAACTATTGTAGACAAGAAAGGCAAATACGTAAAATTCTTTATAAAAATTGGCCAATAGTTAGGACAGACATTACTATGTCGCAAATTCTGCCAGAACTCCCCCTCTTGACTTTTAGAAGAGCTCCCTCAATGAGGGATGCTCTAGTCAGAAATAGTCCTGAGGTGGTGACCTCCAATATTTGGTTAACAGCTAGAAATGGTTTTTTTAAATGTAGTTCATGTCGTGCTTGTAAGTTTGTCAAAAATGTAACAGAATATGTCACGGCATTCAGTCCTGATCCAGTTAAAATTAAAGGACATCTAACTTGCAGAACTGAATATGCAATATACATTTTAGAATGCACCTGCCACTTACTATATGTAGGCAGTACTAAATTACAAGTTTTTAACAGGATTTTACAACACTTGAGAGCTGTGGTCAATTCTGACCCAACATATCCTGAAGCGCGTCATCTAAAATTGGTACATAAGAACAACCTCAATGACCTCAGTTACTATGTTATTAGTACAATACCTAAAAATATTAGAGGGGGAAACAGGGAGAAGAGTCTGAGACAAGCAGAGTCTGAATTCATCATGTTATTAGATACAAAGATGCCAAATGGGTTGAATAATAATGAAGATTTGCATAACTTTTTATAATGAATTAATGATGTTGAGGAATTGATTGGTTCCTGGTTTATTTTAACTGACATTTTATCCTTAATTTTACCATATTTTATCTAGGGATCTAGATTTTATTTGGTTTTATGGGATTTTAAAGTTAGTTTTAAACCATCAAATTTTATCTATTTTAGACATTATGATAGTTGTGCAATCATGTATGATTTCTTGCTGCAACGCTTTGAAGTTGATGAACTTATATGTTTCTATAGCGCCAATTGGCAGTTCTTATATCTTATTTTTGTATTTAATTCTAATGTGAAAATATTTTGATTTTCTTACCTCATTAGAGATTATCAATATGATTAATTCTGAAGAAGACAAGGCGTTTATCTGTATGAACATTGCATTCCAGATCTCTTGAAAAATGGATAATTGACAGAAGAATGTTTCATAAGCTGCTGTGTACTTTATATTTATTAATTAAGTTTTTGTTATCATGCACTTTAAAAATAGCACGTTATTTTGCACGATTTTGCACTATTGCTCATGATTACCACCAAATTGCCTATAATATGTATTTGGACGTGTGTGGGTTTGTTTTGAAAAATACACTATGTATATAGTATTATAAAATAATTTTGCTGATTAGCAATAACGCCAGTCAATGTATGTTAAAAGGAATGTATTAGATATTTTAGATAGAGTCAGCACTAACGGATAAATTATTTTCCTTTTCAATGAAGTCGGACATTTGTGAATTGTGATTTATGAACATTTTTTCGCAATAGTTAATCAGATTGTTCACAAATAGATAAAACTTCATAAAGCATTGTATGTTCAATATTAGAACAGCAACGTTAGATTGGGAAATGAGCATACAGGAACACTATGTTCTAATTCGACAAATGTTGTCTCATACCGACTGTGGTGATAATTTGTATTTATTTCCTTGTATTGACGTAATGTGCTGGCGTTTGGAAGTATATAAGCATTTACCTGTATACATGGCATAAGACGCAGTCCTATGTTTATATTAACTCGTAAACTGTGTAGGCAATTATCTAAGCGGCAAATTTATTGGTTACCTTATATAAAGTGAATCATTGGTCCTGCGCGTCATGTGATCAAGACTGCCGTGGGCAGTCGAAACGCGTCAGGCTGAGCACTTGCGTGAGACTTTTATGCACTTTGCACTTTAATCTGCTGAAATAAAAGGAATTCTCCACATCGTGGTCCGTACCTGTTTGTTGGATCTTATTATGGATTGTTCCAGGATTTTGGCTTTCATATATATATATATATATATATGTATAGCTTTACTGTTGCATATTGTTGCAGCATAGTAAATAGTGTTCTATAATGGTTGAGCAGTGTTTGATGTGTGCCTTGAGCTGTTTTACATTTTGTGTTAGGAATACTACCAAGCGGAGTACGCTGAAGGTAATAGGCAGCTGCCTGGATGCAGCCATCCCTTGCTGCACAAGTGTTACACCATACAGTCTTACAGCAGTCTTGGCCGTATGCACCAATTGCCATTGGGCATTTGCTTTTAAAAAGCCACATTATGGGGATAGGTGGACATAAAGTTTCGCACTTATAAACAACAGTTTCTAAGTATTGGATGGCATGGTATGCTATGGTATGGTATTGTTTGGTATGGTATGGCCTGTCATGGTATGGTATGCTATGGTATGGTATAGAATGACCTGTCATATGGTATTATTTGGTATGTTATGGTATAGTATGATATGTTATGGTATGGCTTGGAATGGTATGGCATGGTATCACCTGTCATGGTAAGGCATATAATTTATGGTATGGTGTGGACTGTCATTATATGGTATGGTATGACCTGTCAATGTATAGTATTGTATGGTATAGCCTGTCATTGTACAGTATGGCATGGTATTATGTGGTATGGCTCCATCATTGTATAGTAAAAGATGTTGTGGCCTGTCATTGTATAGTATGATATGGTATGGCCTGTTATTGCATAGTAAGGTATGGCCTGTTATTGTACAGAATGGTACGGTATGGCCTGTCATTGAATAGTATGCCATGGTATGGTATGGCCTGTTATTGTTAGTAGGGAGGTCATCCTATCATTTTATGCTACAGTACTGCATGGTATGGCCAGTCATTGTATAGTATAGTATGTATAGGCTGCCATTGTATGGTATGGTGTAATATATGCCAAGATATGGTATGGCCTGTCATTGTACAGTATGGTATGGTATGGCATGGCCTGTTATGGTATGGCATGGCCTGTTATGGTATGGCCTGTCAATGTGTAGTAGGGTACAGTATGATAATCTTTGTTACAATTAACACATTAAGCTACAGGAGGAAATGAAATAGGAGCGCCAAACAAGCAAAAAAGCACTTTACAATCTAATGTTATTTTGACAATAGAATGGTCTGTCCAACTCATAATAGTGTAAACATAAATCAATTATAAACAAACCCTGTTTTTTTGCATAAAACATTTTAATCATATCCAAGACATCCTATAAAACATGAAGCATACAAAAAAGTACTTTATTACAAACCAGTGATTAGTTAATTGCGACAACGCAAAGCCATGAATGTATTTTGAAATTATTGTAAAAAGTGACGCTAACCACCTGTAGCTTGCTGGTGTTGCTGTGCTACACCAAAGGCTAGAAGGTTAGATGATGAAAAGTAAAAGGGAATAAAGGAGGATGGGAAATGTGCTGGTTAAAGCAACAGCGCAGTGCAAAGCCAGGAGCAAGACAACCTAAAAACACATACACTCTTATGAAGGGCTGCAAGTAGAAGAAACAAATAGGCCAAGACAGAAAGGGGAAGAAGGTGATGACACACCCAAAAAATGGAAGCAGTACTTTTGTGCATGCTCCAGGGATGGGGCAACACACAAACAGAAAGTGAAGCCAAATGCATTGACCAAACAGTAGCCAGGAAATAAGATTGATAAAGAAGTCAACCAATGATAAGCAATGAGCCGGCTTATCTCCTTACAAGTAAATAAAATGTCTCACAAGCGACAGCGCATGCGCTCATTCATGCAAAAACTAAAAAGCAGGGAAGTTGGATAGATTAGTTTTATTCTAACCAATACGTATAGCCCCCTTCCCTCTTTGCCTTCATATTTGCTTTCCTTCGTCACATGTGTGACCTGGACCAGATCTTTCTGGAGTGTAAATTAATCTCTGCTGCTCTCAGGAACAAATATGAAACAAGGCATCCAGAAAGAGAAAGTATTGTATTGTAGAACCCAAAAAATAGCAAGCATTAATTAATGTTACATGGAAGAACTAACTCCCTTCTGCTAACAAATTGACCCCTCGGTGAAGAGCAAGTCTTGTGTTTTTTGTGTGCACACAAAAGGCCGAATGCAGTTTATTGACATAAACACACATTTTCTCATTGCGAATGTCATTGGGGAGCAGTAGGGGGAGGGAGGTGAGTGGTGCAAACCTTAATAAGGGCTGGTCCTGTCCTGTGTGGTGTCTGCCTCCCTTTTGCTTTTTAATGTGTTTTTTTAATGTGCTCAGGGCTGTGCAGAGCCGCACCCTTTGTTGCTGCGCTTCCTTAGTGAGGAATATGGCCCAATGCTCCTCTATCTGCTTGTGCGAACATTGCCTTAAAGTATCTGAGAAGGTTTCTAGCAAAGCAATTACTTCACCAGTAACACTGTCCGTGCGCTTGAAATATGATGTGTTCAACGCTACCTCAACAGGCCACTCAAGCCTCATTAAGATGGGTTAGGTTTGAAATGCCAACAGCTAATGCCCAATTACCGGAACACAAAGCAGTGGTAAGAAGGTGGGACTCTTGGGGCTCACATCACACGTGCACTTACACGCGGAGCTTCGAGAAACTCCAGCTGAGTGCCTGCCTCAGCGACGTCACAGGGAGTACGTAGACCACGCATCTCAACAGAGAAACCCTGACTCCGGAGTGCCTGAAACACTTTGCTCCGCTAGTCGCGGTAGCCTTACTCGGAGCTGTCGGAAGTGTATTTTCCTTTATTACGGATACGGACTTCCTGTGTTCTTGCGCGAGGGCGGGGTGATATACGGTAAAGATCTGAGGCACTGAAGGGAGTCGTGCTCGGCAGGTGCTACATTAAGGCAATTAAAAATGGCTGCCATTGAGTTAAAGAGACTGAAGTTTTAATGGCCAGAATAGAGGCCTTGTTGATGAAAAGGGAGCGCTGGAATGTCAAAATACAAATTTGCATGGGAGTGCGACATCCTTTGCATCGGAGCTGAAGTCATGCCTGGCAGTGCACCTGTAAGGTTAAGAACAAACCCTTGCGAAGCGAGTAAGAAGATATATGCTAATTGGATATCTTATGCTTATAGGCTTTGCAATAATCGAATTATTATAGGGTGTAAACTAGCAATGCATGCATTCCAGAGTCTCTGTATTTGTACACACCGATTGTCCTCAGTCCACACTGTAAAGTTTCCTCACATGCTATCTACGCCCCCCTAGTGTAAGCCTTAGGGGCTAGATTTGGGCGTTATAAATAGCCCCAATAAAATGGTATCCCCAAATGAAACAAAATATAAAACATAAACATGATATGAACAATTTAAAAAGTCATGTCCAGAAAAAGAAAATGTTGCTGCAGAAAGTAACTAGTAAACCATCCATAAAAGAATGAATTAACAGCAAGTGTTGGATTGTTTATTGCCTACCATTAGTTATCCAATTTAGATAAAAGGCAAAGTCGTTTTTCCAATAGTGCCTTAAATGAAATAAACTCTCTGTCATTTAATCTCTCGGGGATGAAACGCGCATGTAATGTCTGGTTATTATCACTTTAGTAAACCAAAATATAAAATTGGGAAACATACATGTTTACAGATTTTCTTTAACACATTCAAGCATGATTTCCCGGATGGACTATCTTGATGATAACGCACACTGTTTCCATTTTCTGGTCACTCAGAGCCTAGGTTTCTCAGTCCGTTGTTCTTTTCCATGCCCATTAGGTTAGATGCAAATCCGACACAGCCACCATCCCAGTGGGGTGTCAGAACAATGTGCTTCCAAGTAGTGACTGAACGTTTTTACGGTGGCATTTATTTCTTAGTTCATTTAATTATTTTATGTAGCACAGGCTTGTGCGCAGAAACCTTTTTGTGATGCTCGCCGTTTGACTGAGATTAACCCACCTTTTAAGTCTCTTTCTGGTATGAACAGGAACTGTTGGAAGTTCTGAGTGAATAAGTTTGTGTCTCCAAATATCTGAACTTCAGAAAAGTTGGAGCAGCAATTTTGGGCTGGGCCCATGTTCCTCCTAGGGAGTAGGGTTGTATGTCAGGACATCAAGCACAAATCAACATACTTCGAAAATACTGTAGTCCGAATATCGACTCCGAGAATATTTTAAAGAGAATTATATATCGGTAAGTATACGTTTTCTGTTAACTCCAAGTGTATCTATATTGTCAAGTCACATATAAATGGAGTCAAGTATAGTAATTCTATACTTACCTATTTATTTTACCTTCAGGATATTTCTGAGGTTGATATTATAATTACAATATTTTTGTAGCACAATATTTAAGACTCAGTATACTCGAGATATACCATAGATGGGATGAGAATGGTTCTAGAACTGCATGTGATGGAGGAACAGCATAGAATTTAAAGAGACCTCTAATTTCTGGAAGAGAGTCAATTCTGAATTTAACATTCTGTATGTTCACCCACATTTCCCGTCTACAGTTTAGCACTGCCCACTTCCATAAAGAGCAAAAAGAACAAATGATGGGCGGAATGCTGAACAATGCAAACTTTCACCCCCAGTCACAAAGATCTGGGTTTAATCCATTCTTTTTTTGCTCACCATACCACCCTATTTTGGACCCAGACATATGCAAATCAGTCTTGACCTTGCTTGTCATGGGAGCAGTCCAGCCCAAACTGCCATGCTAGGTCCTCCCTGGACCGCAAAGAAGCCTCCTGGGACCAGTTTCAGGGTATCACTCCATATCAGCCAGGCTAGCTTGAATTCAGTGGCACAGTGAGCATGAGACCCACGTACTTCTGTGTCGTCACCTTGTCACATTGATGTAAACTTGGTTTTACCAGCCCCTGTTAGATTATTGCTTTGCCAAACCATAGATAACATTATATTTATCCTGTATGATTTGTAGATGCCCTCAATGCATCTTAGAATACTAAAGTACAAAATATTTTATTTATGGCAAAAAAGGGAAAGGAGTAAATACTAGAGTTGTAACATTACGGCAGTAACTTTAGAATAGCGCTGTGCCAAGAAGCAAATGGGTGAAGTATCTGCGAAAATGTGAATAAATGTAGTTTGAGCATCTGGTCCCAGGCTGTTATAGAAGTAACTCAAAATGATATTGTATTTTCTTGTCAACCACAATGTACGCAGATTAGTTTGAAATACAAATAGTATTTTTATTTTTTGTCATGACTCTTTAAAAGCTGTCTAAAGTTTGACTTCAAGACAAAAATGAAACAATTTGGTTTTCAAATAGGCATAGAGCCCACCGAGTGAACCCCATTTTTACACAAAAGTTGATACCAAGTCTAGGGTAACATGAATTCTCTAGAAAATTATGCAAATATATAAATTATTAACATTTCTGGTCTGTTAGAGGGTATCAATTACTCATTTGAAGGTGCAAAGGGACATTGCTTGACTCTCCCCTCTCAATTCTATACTAGTGAAATCACTTCATGAACACTCTACTGATATCATCTTGGTTAAGCTGGTACGATCTCTATTGGTATCTTGCATAGGCACCAAAATACTTTACACACAAACACGTTATCTGTTTGATACCCCATAGTTGCAACTTACTTATGAAACCAAGGCATGCTTGCAGCTAACTAGGCTGGCCCTTCAGACATTACAATTAAAATATATGTTCCCTGAGGCTCACGTTTTGACGGTGGCTATTTTTAAGTCTTAACACACAAGATGATGGACGGAATGTTGCACATTGGCAAAACATTCACCCCCAGTCACAGATCTGGGTTTAATCCATCGTTATTTTGCTCACCACGCCACCCCAGTTCAGAAATCAGTCTTGACCCTGTGCCTCACGGGAACAATCCAGCCCGAACTGCCAAGCCATGTCTTCCCTGGACCGGAATCAAGCATCCTAGGACCGGTTTCGGGGTTTCACCCCTCTTCAGCCAGGATAGCTTGACTCCAGTGGCGTAGTGAGCACGGGACCCACGTCTGGGCATACCTTTCCCACATAGGGCGAACAGCAAAACACACAAGATGAAGGACGCAATGTTGCACATTGGCAAAACATTCACCCCCAGTCACAGATCTGGGTATGCCAGACGTGGGTCCCTTGCTCTCCATGCCACTGGAATCAAGCTATCCTGGCTGAAGAGGGGTGAAACCCCGAAACCGGTCCTAGGATGCTTGTTTCCAGTCCAGGGAGGACCTGGCTTGGCAGTTCGGGCTGGACTGTTCCCATGAGGCACAGGGTCAAGACTGATTTGCATATGGCTGGGTTCAAACTGGAACGGCATGGTGAGCAACAAACACGATGGCTTTAGGCCCAGATCTCTGTACTGGGGTGAATGTATGACATTGTTCTGCATTCTGTCCATCAACTGTTGTTTTTGTTTTTTTAAGTCTTGCCTAAAACAGCACATGCAATGTTTTGTTGCAAGACATTTTGTTAGCTTACACTGGGGTTGGAGCCTGCTTATTGCTTACCAATGGTTGGCTGTATTGTCACTCTTATGTGCTTGCTTCTTATTTGTTAGCTTCTGTGGGATTTAATTCCTCTTATTTTTATTTTGCACACCATTTTTATTGTTTTCAGTCCCAGTTTATGGTGCCAAACCGGTATATATTAAGAATTTAATAGAATCCAATATAATCATCAATATATAAATGCACCATCATTGCATGGTATTTGAAACAAAGATAAACGTAGTTTGCAGACAAGTAGTCAAAAAAATAAAACTTTAGTAAAATTAGAGCATAAAAGAAGAAGGCCTGCAATGGATTATCATGGGATGCTAAAGACCCAATCCAAAAAAAGCAGAGAAGTTGAGAAGCTCAATCCGTAGCCATATAGGAATCACCCATTTCTGAAGCAGTACAGTAGACATTAAGTGTATCCATGGATGCAAGAGAGAGTGGACAGAAACACAGCGCTTGGTACCTAAAAGAAGAGGGGACAAAGACTATGATGAGATGTTCATTCAAGGAGTGAGATCATCATTAGAGAACAAGGTTTTATGTGCAAGCACTAGGGCATTCTTAAAGGGGTACGCCAGAGGCCATATTTCTTCCCCTATGGAGAGAGGTGCTGTCAGCCTGTGCCCAGTTTTGGAGGTTCCTATGCCAGGACAGCAGATGGGGAGGGTACAATGGACTCCTAGGGGCTCCTGGTGATAGATCTCCTCGCTAGCAGAAGGGCAACGTCCAGGAATCTAGTGATGAGTTTTGCGTTCTTGGGCCAAGGATATACACCTAGAATGATGATTCCTGGGGAGTCTGGGACCGGGTTTTCAATAACTTCAGTAAATGTAGAGAGTACCCCAGCCCAGAAAGGCAACAGCTTCGTACAACTTCACAGGATATGTGCCACATGAGCTGGAGTGGTATGGCACCGGGGGCATTCCAGAGAAGCCTAAGGTTAAAGTTTCAGGATTTTCAATGGAGTGAGATGTGCCCTGTCTAGTATGTAGGTTTAAATACATTTAAACCAGGCGTTCTGTGTTATTTTAGAGTGGTATTCCAGTATGGCTTGCCAGTCCTTATTATTGAAGGAAGTCTGTAGTTTTGTTTCTCAGGCAAGCTTAAGGGGCAGCAGAGATGCTCCAGCGTGCTCCCTGATCTCCCAAGTAATCAATTTCCTACTGTGCCCTATCATGTGGGGCATTTGCAATGCAGCGTTTGTATGAGGTTCTGCTCGTGGGGTTTGCCAAACCAAATGTATTCTGTGACATATCCACCTATAGGTAAGGAATTCACCTGGCAATGCCTGGAAGTCCATAAGGGAGACTTCCTCAACCTAATCCCCAAGGAAGGACAGCCCAGCGCGCTCCAAGTGGGTCAGATCCCGTCAGTAGCGGCTGCTACTGGACCTGGGCGGTGGTGGTGGTGTTGGGGGAACAAAAAAAAACCCACTTACCTGAAAAAGGCCAGCCGCCACTTCTCCTTTGTCCTCTTCTTCCTGACTCTGGTCTGGCAGCAGGAAGCACCTGGGCTCCCCTGAGCCAATCACAATGCTGCAATGCAGCACTGTGATTTGTCTGAGCGCTGTGGATTTGCGCTCAGACAGGGAATGAGAGGCTGGGCATTACAACCTGGTGGGGAACATGCAAAGTGCTCATGACTGTTTGGCCGTCCCAAGAGGGACAGCCAAGCAGTTCTACGCACTTAGATAGTGAAAACCACGCTTCTCCCTAGTCTGGCCAGCCCCGCCCTGCGACACCCCATCTCGAGGCCCACTGACTGCAATAGGAAAATTAAAATGATAACGATGCGTTATTATCATTTTATTTTTCCTTTTGAGCAGTGGGGTGAGCCTCCACTGAGTCTCTCAGAGAAACAATACTGACGTGAGCAGGAAGGCCCAGCGGCGGAATTGCCAGGGCTTAAGCAGGTGCAGTGTTAGTGTATCTTAAGGAAATGAGCAAGCAAGTACGGGCCACTTCAAGCAGGCCTGAGTACACGCAGGTCTTCTAGCATGAGGACAAATGGTACTATGCAGATTGGCAGTTTTAATATGGGATAGTGAGAGGCCAGTCTCAGCAGGTGGCGCCCAGCCAATCAGTAAGCAAGCCATTGTAATTGGAAATCATAGTTGTAGGCATGAAAGTCGTGTGCTCTGAAGCTGCCCGGCTTTAGGACTGGAGAGGGCATTAAAAATGTCAAAAATAGAAGCAATAGATGTAAGGTCCGGGCAACATGACTGGAGGACCAGCAGCATGTTATCAGCATACAACGATACAACATACATTTCCACATCTAGTAGTATGGCCCAAGTCTTCCCTGCAGCTGTATCTTAATCTCCAAGTGCTCTCCTGCCAAGGCAAACAGGAGGGAATAAAGAGGACCTCAGTTTAGTCCCTTTAGCAATAGAATAACTGTTCGAGATGTGCAGGCCTGTCTTGAGTCTCACTGTCTTTACTTCCTCTTCTTGTCTTTGACCCTCCCCTGGAACATGGCTAAGTTCTTTTGTCTTTCCACTGCTCGCATTTTGGGAGCTACCTTTCTCGGTTTGTGCATGTCTTTTCCAGTTGGCTTCCTCATGTGCTTCTCTGCCCCATATTCCATGTTGCTCTCTCTCACCCATGTGATTATGTTCTCCACCCGTGCTTAGCTTATGTAGCCCTCTCTCACTTGTTAGCTTCTGTGTCAACCTACGTCGCTTTCTCTCACCCCTGTCCTTCTGTGCTGTACCCATGCTGCCTTCTCTTGCCCGTGTGCTTTTGTGCCCCTCCATGTTGCTCTTGTTCATCCTTGTGCTTCTGTCCACCCACTATTTTGCTATTGTTTTTCCTTGTGCTCCTGCGTCCCCTGCTCTCCTCCATGTTGCTTTCTTCTCTTGTTGTTCAGTTGTTCATTCGTGTGCGGCCCGAACAGAGTAGCTGTCTCTCGCCCATGTGCTTTTCTTCACATGCCCTCCATGGCCCCAGCTCTATTAACATTTATAAAGGAAAAAAACACAATGACACAGCTGCTGGGTTGCGTAATTTTGTAGGCGAGGGTATCCATGTTTAACGCCTACAAAAACACACAGTCTAGTTGCTGCATAATAATGCCTATTTTTGTATTCTTTTTTAAACTTCCCTTTATGTGGGACAGCATCTGCTTTGATGCTGTACCACATGAAGAAAATACATTGGCAGAGCCAATAAGTCTCTAAGGCGAGACATACTGGCTTTGCCAATGCTTGTTATTCTTCGGGCTATAGGATGTGCTGCTTTGCCATATAAACTCCAGAAACTCGTGGGTCTCTGACACGTTATCACAAAACCAGAGTGGTGGCACTTGTTTTTTTGCATTTACAACACTCTGCTGGATGCACCCATAGTGGAAGACTAAAGGGTGAGGGAGGGGTGGGATGGGGATACAGACCCCTCATTGACAAATGATCAGTGACAAGAAATATATTGTTAAACAGTAAGCACAGATGGCTTGTTGTAAAAGTCCTAAACAGATTGTACTATATGCCAATGGGTTTGAGTTCATTATCCTTAGATGTTGACACCTTTGGCAGATGCTGCTACCTGGAGGCGGATATTGTTCACCGGGCCTTGCGATGGCCGGCATAGCAGAATTATTTGGCTGTTGTCCTGTCACACTCTATCTTAAAGAAGAGTAAAGAACATTGAAAAGACTATATTGACTCAGGCATGACTTCATCTCTGGTGCTACCTCCATCCTCTTTTCAATTTATGTTTCTGGATTTCCAGTGAGACCCAACTGCGGCAGGTCTCGGAGGTTGATTGCACGGGACTTTTTCACTATATGGGCATTATGACTGAGGTGCTGAACGTTTAGTCAGCTGCAGTTTCTATATTTGTTTACGGCAGAATTATTGGCCGGCCATTTTGGAAAGCTCATATCCATGACAGAGTACGATCTACACATCTCTCCGCTATTTACATTGATGGAATTAGTTAAGGATATTCCAGCTAGAAAACATAAACTGTTGGTAGCAGCCCTAGTGCTAAGAGAATGGCAGCTATATGATGAGGCAATGCCAATAACCCTCTTACTACTTGACAGTTTAACAGTTTAGTACATAGAGCATAGAGCATGATATCGTGGCCTGCCCGAGCGCTCCCACGTCGGGCTGCTGGTATGGTAACTATGTGTGGAGCTTGCTGTAACTGCACTGTGAGTGACACATTGATGACATGAAGCTGCTAGTGTTGCTTATACAGCAGCCCTCCTTACTTATGTCTATTGACAGTACATTGCACTGTCTCTGTAAGGTCTGTTGTTATTTTCTCTACTTCAAAATATAAAGTTGAACAAAACATCTCAATTATTACATGTCTTCCTTGCCCAGTCAAGTGCAGTGCTGAGCAGTACATCTGAAGTATGGGCGTGGGCAGTGCTTTAAATGAGAAATTAGAAGTGTTGGTACTCACTAATTACATTGGTTGGGCAGTTAGGGGCGTGTCTGGGGGCGTGGCTGTGAGCCAGGCATTTAACAATAGCCAAATTTTGTTGGCATGGATCAGAGGTTGGTGAACTCTGAACCATTCAAAAAAACATCGTATAGCACAACAAAAAGTTAAAGATATAGCACCGCCGAGAGGGTGTAATCTCGATAGTTGTAAATTGTCACCATGAGACCCAAATTCTAATCCTTCTGCTTCTGGAATTGGTCGTGAGAGGGAGCGAATGCCAGCCAGTGGCGTAACGAAACTTGAGGGGGCCCCTCAATCAGGAGCTCCCGGGCCGGAGAATTGTGTTAAGGGGGCCTCTGGGGATGCAGGGGCCTGTGTTACGCCCCTGATGCCAGCTTGTCTCTTCCAATTTTCTTGAATGTATGCGTATGTGCCTATGCGTGCTGTGACAGCACGCATAGGCACATACGCATACATTCAAGAAAATTCAAGTCCGCATTTGAGGCGACCTTAAATTTATTTTTTGTTATAAATGAGGCTGTGATCTCGTTTAGGTTTTCTGTACCTCAGCTCACTACCTGCTTACATAGCCAAGTCACAGAACACTTAGCTCCCAACACGTACATTAGGAGACATGGCAAGCATCTGCTTCTATGTCATACATGCAGGGCACATTTTTGGCAGTTTGATATTGCGCAAATTTGGTCCATGGGCATCAGAGCGCTTTAAATGACAATCAGAACATTTGCATTAAAGCTTACTTTTTTAAAACACTGTTGGTTAAGTGAGTTGCCCAGAATCACAGGATGATGAGCCGATGTCGGGATTCGAACCTGGTTCACCAGTTCCACTGTCGGCAGCTCTGGCCCCATCCTCATTCTTGTTACGATGACAATTAGAACCTAACACTGCAGGAGCAACCCAGCGCAGGAATACACTATACGTTGCCTGCCAGAGCGGTACATAAACACGCTCTAACTGAAAGGGTATTTTTCAGTAGTTTTTGCATTGGACTTACCCGTACTTCAGGGCCTGAGCCCTGCTGCTTCTGGGAGTACCGGTACTCTCCTTGCCCGATAAGAAGTTCCGGTACTCAGGGAGAGAAAGCTGAGAAGTGCTGGTATTCAGTACCGGGGAGTACCGGTCCATTTAAAGCACTGTGCATGGGCAAAGTTTTGTCAGCCACCCTAGAAATGGAATAAGCACTGTGGCTCTCCCAGCTGTCCTCTTATTCTTGTTGCTCACAACCAGTGAAGTGATAATTGCTTACATGTCCCAGGTGGCTGGCAGGGCCACCTAGGTTGCATGGTGACATCTCTAAAGTCATTATGTGCTCCATTGCTTTATGGGCAACATAGCTGGGGTGCAGGTAATTCCTCCCTTCCCCTCCTCTCTCACCGCCCCTTGCCCCGAGAGTATCGAGCCAAGTGCGCATAGATAATTCAAGTGATTGCTTGAAAGATTCAGATGGACATCTACTTTCTAGTTCTGTATAATTCTTTTAGTGTGACGTCTCAGTACCATCCCTGAGTTTGAAAACACTGCAGGCATGTCTTTTGTGTTTTAGAGTTTCAAACTCTACAAGTGACGTGGCTGAAGCTTCTTTCTTTTCATTTAGCGCTCCTGCACTAAGAAAGCACTAGGGTGCCTCATATTTTAATAACGCTTACATACATTACATTCAGCAGACAGCTAGAATCAAAGAAAAAAGGGGTTAGGGAAGGATGAAAAGGAAGGCGTTCTTATTTCAGGGAAAGCCAGAACAGGTGAGCTTTAAGGTGCCATCTGACTGAAATAAGGGAAGTTCTGGTCCAATGAAAGAGAGTTCCAGAAAGTGTTTGATAATAATGGATCAGGGTGAGCAGCAAAAGAAGAGTAGATGGTAAGCTTTAACTGCATTGGGATTCCATCTCATAACAGAGTCCAGGTTATATGCTATTTTTGTGGAGCCAAGTGAGATCCTACAGCAGTCTAAACATAATTGTTTTGCCCATATAAGCCCATTTCTTTTCAGACTAATGGAGTGGCAGTTTAGGTAAAATCCCCTATTCGGGCTGCTCTTTAATCATTTTTGAACACAGGTGCATGACTCCTAAATCCCCTTCTTTCTGAGGCCTTCATGAGCTTCTTTGAATGTTACAATTTTTATGATCTGGCTCGACAGCTCAGCTGTCACCAGACAATTATGTGAGGAACACTAGAGAGGGGCTTTGGCTCCACCCACACGTTGGGAGCCAGGCGCACATGTTTTGATTGATCAGAGCTTGTGTGCTTCCACGAAAAAAGTGCTTGCCCTCCACACAGCTGTGACCATTTTGTGTATTGATCCAGCTGCCTGAGCTTGAACTTTTAGGGGAACACATATGACATTGTAAAGCTAAAGCTATTAAAAAGTCTTAGAAAACTAGAAACAAATGTATGCTGTTTTACTCTGGCAGCAGCACAGATGGGAGTTGGGCAGTCATTAACCATGTTTAGGTCTGGCTTGAAAGTTGAACTGTCACCCAACTTTTAACCTTGACCAATATTATTCTACAGTTCTTTGCTTCCACACAAATACATATCCATTACCATGCTATTTATTTGTAATGCTTCACATTTCCATACCACATTCCTCTAAAGCCAGACTTATTGGCATTGTGAATACTTGCTATTATATCTATTCACCATACTGTAGGATAGGAGTTTTGTGAATGTTGTCCCTTTTGTTTCTTCCCTCTGTTCTTCCTGCCATATCACTGTGAATAACAGCCAGTTCTATAACCCTAAACGTTGGGTATTTACATAAGATTATGAAAGCAAAGCTGATTCCCACTTTGACTTATGGCTCATTGATGTTTTGAGGTAAAGGCTCAAAATCGCTTGAAAATCTACGAATAGAAGTTTTTTAATCTGTGTTTAGGGTCCCAAAGTATATTGGGCATGCTAATGTCAGATTGGAATTTAGTCTTACAAGACAAACTCTGACAAGACAATCTGCTTTTTTAAAGTCAATATATTATTTTTTCTGTTCAGACAAGGGCTCTCTGGTGAACCAATGTTGGCAGGAGATAATGAGCTACGAGTATGCTAAGGGTTGGAGAGCTAATTTAACCGAGAGTTTAAACAATTTTAAGTCTCCGTCCTTTGAAGATGAAACCAGTAGTAAAGTGGTGTTTAAACAGACAATAAATTGCTCAGCTAATTTCTTATTGATTCTTCTGGATAAGGATGAGTTCGCTAAAAAGAGACACTCTTGGTCAGTTATTAACTCATTTATTAAATTGGAACCACAATCGTACCTCACAACACACTTAAAACCATCTTTAAGAAACACATTTATGCAGCTACGATTTGGGAGTTACCCCACAAAGGATGGAATTCCTAAATGGGAATTAAATTGGCCCACAAACAGTTGTCGGTTATGTGGTTTTTATAATGAATCTCTTATGCATATTGTATCCAGATGTCCGCTACGGCTAGAAGAGAGATTTGTTTTTTTTTAAATCCATCTTTAATGAATTAGGTGTGAGAACTTGTTGTCAAGCCATTATAACTTGTCTCTCTGGGAACGTGTCTCGCCTACCTACACAGTTTGTAAAGTACTTCCTTGTTGCAGGAAAAAAGCTTCTCTCAGAGTGCGACATCTGATATTAGATACTTGCCTAGAGAATTAATGATTGGTCTTACAGGATTATTTTGTTAGTCTTAAAAAATACTGAACTAAAAAATAGTAATGAATAATTTTATTGGATATCAAAAACGCTAAACGGAAAATGAACCCGCATATATTGTTCTTGAAGATTTGTGCATGGTTTTGAAACAGAAGTTTTTAAAGATGTTAAAAAGTCATTCCATAAGAGCACTTTAATAATTGATGTGAGCTGCAAAAGATTGCATAGATATGCTTGACTCATCACAAAAGAGTACTTTAACAATTGTTGCTAGATGGAAAACATTGCACAGGTACACTTTAATTCATGTACTTTAAACATGGTCTTTTTTTAGTCTGAAATTGTCTTTCTGGGAACAGACATCACCTGTCTACATTGTTTGTAATGTTTATCTTTATCGCAGGAAAACACTCTTCTCAGAAGTGTGTCTTTTGATATTAGATGCTTGCCTAAGAAATTGCACAAGTGCACTTTAATTATTGCTGCTAGCTGTAATCCAGTGGTTCCCAAACTGTGCGCCGCGGCACCCCGGTGCGCCATTAGAACATGGCAGGGGCGCCGCGCACGTCTTGGGAACCGGGAAAAGGTAGTATGATTCACAATCGGGACTGTTTCCAAATATTAATGATGAAATACATTTTTACAGATGTATGGGTAATTGACTCTTCTTCCCTCTGCGCTCCGTGTCCCCTCTCCCTCCAGAGTTTTCGTGTTCCTTTTCACTTCTGAACCCACCGTGTACGCCCTCCCACTAATGTGCACCACTCGGATGGAGGAAAGTTTCAACAGAGCAATAAAAACGTATGTGTTATATTTGTTTAAATAACTCCTTTCTTCATTTATCAAAATCTCCTTGCGCCAGAATAACAGTACCTCGGTAACTATGTGCTTTATAAATATTTTAATTCAATTATACCAGACAGTCCTCTTCTCACTGTCACACTTTTGCGGGACCGCAGCTTTCTTTGCGCACAGAGGCAAGAACGGGCTCCGATTAGTTTCTACGCAGGACCTGGAATTTAAAACTGTGTCTGGTGCTGACTGGTGGAAGTTCGTCAACCTTGGCTCTTTGCAGGACTTATGAATGGCTTCATAGAACTGTCCATGCCCCTAAGTGCCCCTGTGTAGGCTGTGTGAGGGACATGTGCAGGAGCAAAGAAGTCTGCAACGCGTGGCCGAGCACAGAAGAGGCACGCCCAAAGTGCGAACCCCACTGGAGCCAGCGACCCACCGACTAGATGAGAGCACCCCAGAGCCACCATAGACGAGTGAGGAAAACCTAAGAAGCACTCCCATAAGTGTCAATGCTCCAGAGCCAGCCACTTGTCAGCTTGCAAGGACGTGAGAGAAAGACACCCCTCACGTGTGAACATCCCAGAGGCGCCCTTCTACGGGTGAATAACCCTGAGCCAACCACATCTCGATGTCTGAGGGCCCCAGAGCCTCCCTCCACTTGTGATTACACTCAACCTCTGCTTTGTGGGAGAGACGCTTTGCTCTGATCCATGTTCACCCCTTTCACGCACGTCTGAACAGGGTAAGGATTTATTTAGTTTGTTTCTCATAAAATGTTTTTAATACCAGATCTTTCCCTCTATGTTTATGTATATTATTTTGTGTATATAACCCAACTCTTACTTTATGTCACCAATTTAATACGTTCTTCTGGAACACCGCTGTTCAGCAGATGGTAGGGGCGAAGGTGGGACTACAGCAGAGGCGCAACTAAACGCAAATTTCGCGTGGGGGATTCTTCCAGCAATAGGCAGAGTGAAGATTAAGAAGTGAAAAAAACAACAAATGTAAATGGTCTTTTAAAGACCTGAGAAGTACTCGTGTGCGGCTGTAATACGCTCAACAACTGTCTGTGTGTGTGCCCGGGGCTGACACACATGACAGGGGGGGGGCTGAAGACCTTTGTGCCCTATGGGCGTTGCGTGCCTGGACTGAAGTTTATGTTGTTAATGTATCTAGAAGGGGCTTGTCCTTTTGTCTGGCTAATTATCATTACTACAGAAAGGCTAATAACAGCTGGGTGCACATAACTCACTTAATTGTGCCCATGTTTTACACTCCTGCTTGAAGCCAGTATAGTTGCTAACTGCTTCTAGAGAAATCACCTACTACTACTGTAGTTCAGTCTTTGCTAGTCTTCCAGCATTACGAATCCATACTCTTCAAAGGCCGCAAAATACTGTTGTCCATTTGCTCTCAGGAGGACGAGACCATGTTATGGAGGGCAAGAATAGTTTGCCATGTCTTCAAATGTATTCAAGCACTTTACTTGTGCTATATAACTCAGACAGTATCTAATAGCAAAAATAAACTCCCTAACTCACCCCGGATGGAACTAAATTCAAAAGTCTGCTCTCCCACAATTTCCTACCCAGAAACCTCTGGGAAATCTCCTTCTTTGGTTCCTTAAAAAAAGGAACTACATATGGCTCTTTACTAGGGTAACTAAAATATCTGCTCCAAGAGATCCTAAGGAAGTGATCCGAGACTGGACGTACATCCCCCCACCACCCGAATAAAAATAAAATTACATAATAGGGAGCCACGGCCAAAGGCCAATAAGTCAAGGGAGCCGCAGGTTGAAAAAGTTTGGGAACCACTACTGTAATCAATCGCACAAGTGCACTTTAGTAATTGCTGCTAGATGTCAAACATCGCACATGTTCATTGTAACAATTTTCATTTTAATTAAGGTATTTTAAATCTGGATTTTAAATTAGGGGGTAGTGTAGGTGGGTAGGTGTTATCTAAAAGATGCGCCATTAGACGGTATGGATTGTTATAATAGAGGTGACTGTAACCATTGCTGCTAAATGTAAGTTATTGTACTAGTGCACTTTAAATATTGTACTTT
Source organism: Triturus cristatus (assembly GCF_964204655.1). Classification (NCBI taxonomy): domain Eukaryota; kingdom Metazoa; phylum Chordata; class Amphibia; order Caudata; family Salamandridae; genus Triturus; species Triturus cristatus. The sequence goes on from NC_140590.1 coordinate 1,361,165,628, forward strand.
AATTATGATATGAATTTTAAAATTTGGGGAAGTGTAGGTCGTTCTATTGAGATCATTTTTAATTTTTTTTATTCCCAAAAGTAAGATGTCTTATGTAATCAGCATGTAATATGGAACCGAAATATAATGTACCTTGTTATTATTTTCAATGTAATGCATTATATATGTTATGATGTGCAAAGACATGATTTTAGTTAGATCAAATTGGTATAATTAAGCTTTTGTTGCAATCCAAAGGATTTTATTTTTCTTTCTTTACTTCTGTTTGTAAAATTTTTTATTAATCAACAATAAAGAATTTCATTCATTCGAGTGCTCATCCTTCCATATGCAATGATTTGTGTTCATCATAGATGTTTTTAGAATTCTCATTCATAAAATTGGAAGTATTACTCTTTTGTCCATTGAAATTAATTTTTCAATATCTGTCTTGCAGTTCTCTATATTCAGTTTTGTCTCCTGTAACCTATATTCTGCTCATGCCTGGTTATTGTTCAGTGATCACCTTTGCCCAGTAATTCCATGCCAGGCAGCAGCGTCTTAGTTGAATGGCGTTTTGTGTTCAGTTGATATTAAAGAGTGAATGGGAACAGCCAGTTCTATTTTCTTCACCTTTGTTTTATTACTTTTTTGATGGTGTCTGTTTTGCTACTCTGTGTAGCATGTTTTGTGACAAGGCTTCATGGACCCGAACTTACATTCTCATGTAGCAAAGAGGGAAGTGTTATTTTGCTACTTTCATGAGAATTTCCTTTTTGTTAAAATGTGAATAGCTTGACAAGGAAATATCTTGTTTCCGGTTCCCAGTATTTCTTAGCTTCCTAACTGGGTGTTCTCTCTCAGCACCCACCTTGAAAATCCAAATCGTCTGAGAAAGTTTCACCAAACAGGCTGGATAGAATTTGTAACTTCTTTTTTCTTCAATTTGTTCAACATTTTTTAGGCTTATGTCTTCTCTTCAAGATAGATCTTCAATCTCATAAAGATTTTGAAGCAAGTCTCTGTTCTATATCTCGAACAGGTTCATTATTTCTTTTGTCTCCCTTGTCTACCCAAATTAGATGGCGTATTCGTTGTATTCACACTGGTCCCTAGCCTTTTCAATTTGTTTACTTCCTTAACTTATTGTATAATTTCTTCTTTTAGCACTCAACTAGTGTAAGGCTCCATCCATTTATTCTCAAAATCTTACAGTCATCAAGTAATTTCTCTATAAAGAACAGCGGGGTTCCTAGTGGTTGTCAAACAACATTTATCCATTTATTTGTTTGTTTATTTATTTATTTTATTTGATTATTCAAGCTATTTACATAACACAGACCTGGCCAGAAGGGTGGCAAGCTCCTTACAATAAACAAGGACAACGTTTATGATTCACAAAGGAAAGGTTAACATTCCAAGGTGGCTGATACAATATGCAAAGTGGAACTATAAAAAGATAAGAGCCATTCCAGAGTGCCAACCTTGCATTGTTTGATATTGAAGTCACTGGTGATAACAATGAATTATATCTTTTTGGGGTAGTCCCTGGATACCAATTCTTAAATCATAGCAGGTCAAACCTTCAGGTGATAAATGATGTAGCTAGATGAGACTTTCAGAGAGAGTTGCCTGTCATCTTCATACTGGTAGATTGTGATGTCCTTGCCAGCATTGGGGCTCAAAGGGGCACCAAACTAAGGCGGAAGAACACTTGCGAGAGAACAGAGCCCTAGATATACCACAGGAGATGGGTATGAGCATGGATCTGGGGGAATCTATCTGTACCAGATGGTATTCAAGTTTGACTCAGACCATTACAGGACAATGCTATGGAAGAGTTTTGGAGATCAGAGGCTGATAATTAGTGGTTGGTGGTTGACATTGTTGAGACATGTGCAGAGTTTGAGCAGGATAAAGAGGAAGGGCTCACTGTTGTAGTAGATTTATAGAGCATCATAGCCCATTTGGATGGTTGTTGTCTCTGTACTCAACTGGGAATTTTACAAAATTAAGAAACTTTCCCCCTCACCAAAGTGCCGTTCAATTACCATAGTGAATGCATTTAGAAGAAATAAGTCCAAAATATCTGATTGAAATTATTTCAGTTCATTGTTTTACAAGAGGATCTATATAGTGTGTGAGTGGGTGTATCTTGGGCACAGGCGTGTGAAAGGATCACATACCCATCTTGAGTTAAATAGCCTATGAGCTTGCCTTTCAGGAGCTCTAAATAAATTTAAGCTAAAGAGGGATTCAATCAATAGGAAACTTGTGAATGGTAAAAATACTTCTTAGCATCATGAATACCTCGCTTACCATGTTTTTAAGACTCTTATTCCTTTTTTGTCCTGGAGAATATAGTAAAATACCAAGTCACAAATAGCCGTTAATATGTTTTCTTTAAGACAGATATTGTTAGCATTCAAACCCCTTTATTGAAGATACCTTTTAGTGTGGCTTAAATCCAGTAGTGCCACAGTCTGGAAAGTTTTCAGAGAAACTCAAAAAGTGGGAATGAGCAGTTTTGTAGGAGGACAAGGAAGCTGTGCATGCTCCATCGGCATCAAATTGTTCAAACCGGACCGCTAAGTGTACACACAGAGTAAGCTAGTCTCCAATACCCATCTTTTCTCATGATACGTTTCTCTTGTCCACATATGGGGCAAAATGTAATTATCTTTATTGTGTGCAACCAATCACTGCCAAACCTGTCTCTGTGTGATTTAGGTGAGGCTATGTGGCTACGGTCATGGATTATTTAGGTGTGGTGCTTGATTGGCTTGGGAATGACTATGAGCAAGAAGGGCCACTCCTAGAGTGCCCTGCCATGAATTGTACATAAGGGGTCCCTCTGGGGACCGTGATTTGCTTTTCTGATATATAGGGTAATCGCACATGATGTAGTTCAGTCACACAGTCATATGTAGATAAAGCTAACCATGAACCCTAGAAACGCATCCAACAGACAAAGTTCAAAATAAGATACAAGACAGTGATAGCTCCTGTGGTGCCCCACTTCACAGAAAAATGGCATTCATGAATTGGGATGAACACCTGCAAAAATGACAGAGATAAATTCACATGGAGAAAGTTTGGAGAAGAATCTGCTTTGCAGATAAGCAAGAATCATCTTACACTTACATGCCTTAGGCAATGGCCTGAACATAAACAATGGGGCTTGTGTCAGTGTGTTTAAGGATTACTAGATACTCAAGCCAGTACAGAAGAGATTAGTTTAATCTCCACATATACGGATGAAGAATTTATCAACCTGCTTCCCTTTATCAGATAGCAGAGATGTGCCCTAATTGTGTGCCAATATTTACATTTGAATGTACAAAACCGAGCAGGACTGGCCATTTCTCCTTTCCAAAATGCTCACCTTCAGGTGTGAACCACTAATGCACCTCGATGGTTATAAGAACCTATTGGATTGTCTTGCACCCCTCATAAATTAAATGCTACAATTTCATCTGTGAATGCAAATGTTTAGCGAGTACTACAGCTTAACCTGCTGGAGGTAAATTTCCAGCCTTTATAGAGAAAATTTAATAGGTGAATCTTTAGAAAGCAGAAAAGCGAGAGCTCCATTAGGGAAATCTCCTGCTTTCCCTTTAGTCTAGGGTGACCAGAGTTTGAAAAGCAAAAACTGGGGCGAGCCAGACATAAAAGCCTTTAGTCTCACTTCTATGTCAGGTCTGTCCCACGCACATGGCTACGTTGACATGATTAGCTATGGCAGGACCTCCACCCTGAGCCCCCTCTTCCCTTCTCCCCACTTTGTCTCCCCTCTGCTGAGAGGATGTAGCCCAACTTCTCATGCACGGCCTAAAAGGCACAAATACAATTATTTCAAATTTCAGAAGTGTCTGTGAAAAGAGTACACTTTCATTTCTGCTTTGCAGGATGACTTTACCTTTGTCTCAAAAACTGGCACAAATTTAAGAGATGGTTGGGACGCCGGGACAGTCCTCTTAAAACTGAGACTGTCCAGTGAAATCCCGGAAGTTTGGACATCCTACTTTCATCTAGGAGTTTGAAACAATCGATTCCTCAAATGTTAACATCATATCACCGAAATCTGTCAATATCATGGGTCATTCTATCAGTCTGGCGGCCATTTTGTGAATGTCCCTCCAAAGTAAACCCTTGTGGCAACAAGATGGACAAATGGCCTTGCAATACCATTCTAAGTATGAGATTAATCATATCTAGCAGTACCGCTGCAACGTACCTCTCTACCTGTTGCCCTTGACACTGCTGATTACAGTCTTTGCCAGGTGCCACTTCCCTTTCTGTTCCCTTAGGCTCTACCAAGCACATGTTATGAAATATGTATAATCTACTACGTTTATGCGCCTGACGTCAACAAAATCAACCTAGGCTAGCACTGAGTTGATATTTTAGGCAAACCTAAAAATATTTTTCAGAGAAGTCAGATTTTTTGATTACTTGTTTCCCTCTTGAACCTTCAATGGCGCTGACTTCATGCTGCTATCTTCTTCATAGTTGCATTTGCCTGAGAATAAACAGAAGAGCAGAGGGGCAGCAGTGAAGGTATTCCAGTGCAGTGACGTACATCTTTTGTTCTCGTAGCTTCATTAGTTCTCATGCCAAGCGTCGTTCGAGCATGAACTGAAACGAAAAGACGAAAGTAAAAAAGTTCTGATCGGAGAGAAATGACGCCAAGGATTGGACTGGAAAATTGATGGGATAAAAACTAATGGGACCAAAAAGAAAAAGTCTCCTTTCCGCGCTGTTTACCCATGGCAAATAAATGGTACAAATCCTGAGTTGGATTTGTTAATTTAGATTATCCCAATAGCAGACTGTTTTTTGAGACCGCTGTGGCGGTGGGGAATGCGCCCTCGAATTTCCTTACATGATTTGTGCGTTGCTGACGGCCGCCATTATTGTAGCGGCCTATCGAAGGCGCAGCAGACATGTGAAGCCCGTTTGGCCTGGTCTGCATTGAAAAGTTCTCTGAAAGCATCGGCGTCGGCCGAGCACGTCTCCTCCATAATTAAAGAGGCAAAGGCACTGATGTTGCTGCAGCTGGGAGCGCTAAAAATAGAGCCGCTCTCCGCCAGTGTCAAAATGCACATTAGCATGCACACCGACGCCGACTCCACTCTAGAGCTTCAGGGGTCTATCGCTCAGCCTTTTTGCCATTTCGTCAGATTTTTCCCGCCAATGCAAGACTCTTGATGGGGATGTTGGGCGAAATTACGGCAATGAAAATCGGAAATGTTCATCCAGGGATAAGGTACGGTGATTTATGCAGCCACACTAGTACATTCCATGTGAAAAATACAGTAGAATCGATCACCCATTTTAGCCTTCAATTTTGTAAAGTTGTCTCAATAATCACTCGAGACACGTGTGATCTTTCCGTTGTGTTTATTCGTATCTCACATGAGCAGTACTCCGAGGAGCGCCGGCCAACACTCTGTGCACTACGCTGCGACGCGCTAACTCTCCCCCGCTCCGCGCTCGCTCTGCGCGCGCATGCCGTCGCCAGCGTGCCATGCCCGCGTCACGTCTGCGTGACGCGGTAACAACTAGACCGCTACATATCTCCCCCTTTTTCCAACCCAAAGATCAGTCACTTACAGTTCGCAGTCCAGTTCAAAGTCTTGGAACCTGGAGGGCCTTACAACTTGTCTTCCGCTCCTGGTCACTTTACCACTGTACCCTCGAGTCACTTGGCTCTGTGTTTCCTCACGTTCTGTTCCTTCAGTCATCGCTCCTCCACTGTTCATATTACCTCTCGGTCTGTCCATCTCTGCCCCAGGGGTCTCACCCCCTTGATCTCCTACTTGCTCCTCTCCTGCCTCTGCTTCTTCCCTTTCTTCACTTCCGCTCACCTTATTCCCTTCATCCACGTCTTCCGTGCTTTCACCTTCCGGTTCCCACTGTTCCCATCTCAATATCTTGTTGCACCGGGCCATGCGGTCCTGCGACCACACGTTCCCATCGCTGAGCAGGGCCGCTCTATCATACACTTCCTTGACCTGCATGGGCTTGCTGTACTTGCTGTCTCCTTTCCTTTGTAGGGTAGCCAATTTTACTCTCACCCATTCTCCTTCCACTAACTGAGTGTCCTTCACACTCCTCCTCTTGTTGTAGTTATTGGTGTAGATGGCTTGTGCCCTCTCCAGATTTGCTCTTACGACCGCCGGAGACCATTCACTGGTCACTACCTTCTCCTTCCAGATTCTGTTGTCATGCGTGAAAGGTTCCCGTCCTCTCAATATTTGAAACGGGCTGTAGCCCGTACTTGTGGGCGTTATACGGTAGGCCCATACCATATTCTCCACCGCTTTCTTCCAGTCTTTGTTACAGTTGATGGCCGCTTGTATGGCCCCCATCACCACCCTGTTAAATCGTTCCACCAGACCGTTTCCTGCCGGATGGTAAATGGCCGTGTGCTTTACCGAGATGCCATTTCTCCCCATGAACTGTTTCCATTTTTCTGAGGTGAACTGGGGCCCATTGTCGCTTAAGATGGACTTGGGAATTCCCTCTCGGGTGAATGTCTCCGATAGGAACTCCAGGATGTTCTCCGTGTCCATGGATTCGCTCACTTTTATCTCTGGCCATTTGGAATAACGGTCGATGAGGACACACACATATTTCTGTACGCTCTGGTCATCCAGCACCGGTCCTAAAATGTCTATCGACAACTCTTCCCATGGGTTTGAGGGAGTGTCGAATTTCCCCAGTGCTGGGCGTAAGGGCCTCAACGTTTTGTCGGCCCCTTGGCATTGGGGACACTCTCTGACGTGTCTCTCTGCTCTCATGTCCATGCCTGGCCACCAGTAGTTCTGTTTCGATCTGGCTTTGAGTTTCCCAATGCCAAGGTGGCCTTCATGCAATAAGACCAGCAATTTGTTGATGAGGTTTGTGGGGGGGATTACTCTCTCTCCCCGGTAGATGAATATGCCCTCGTCTCCCACTGTCAGTTCTTCTCTCACCTCGTAGAAAGGTTTGAGGTTGGGTTTCACCTTTTTCTTATCAGGCCACCCTTGGGTGATGTGCACTTTTGCCTCCATCAGGTCAGCATCTTCTTCATAAGCTTCAGTCCACTCTTGTATGCTGATGATCTTCTCTTGGTCCTCTATGAGAGCCACCATCTCTCCTCTATCCGCTGGGTCTTCTTCTCCCGGCTCCATGGCCGCCGCTCGGCTCAGGTAGTCCGCCACTCGGTTCTTGTTTCCAGGGATGTACTCCACGTCGTATCTGAATTCCAACAATTTTAGGGACATCTTCGATATCCTGGGTGTGGCGCTGGCGTGTCCGCATGATGTTAAAACCTTCACTAACGGCTTGTGGTCCGTTTTGAGCAGGAATCGGGTACCCCATAGGAACTGCCGGAACCTCGTCATGGCCCACACTACCGCCAACATCTCCTTCTCAATGACGCTGTACTTGCCTTCTGTCTCCGTCAGTGCTCTGGAGGCGAAACTTATTGTCTCCATGTCCCCACTTCCTCGGTCTTGCATAAGTACAGCACCTAACCCCTTGTCACTGGCGTCCGTGATGAGTATGGTGGCGCCTTGTGGGTCGTACCCCTTGAGTGGTATTGCTTCCAGGATCCCCTTCTTGATGACTTCAAATTCCGCTTGGGCTTCCGGTGTCCATTGGAACACCGTGCTTTCTCTGGTCAGCCTCCTCAAGTTGTAGGTCTTGGATGCGAATTGTACCACGAACTTACTGTAGTACTCTGCCATCCCCAGGAATGATCTGACCTCCTCTTTGTTCTTGGGGGGCGGTGCTTCAACAATGGCTTTCACGTTCTCCTTCTTGGGTGTGATCCCCTGTTGCCCTATTTCGTGGCCCAAATAGGTCACTGATTGCAGTCCCAACCGGCATTTCGACCATTCCGCTGTGAGCCCTTTGGCTTCCAGTGTCCGTAATACCTTATCTAGTGTCCGGTCATGGTCCCTTCTATCTCTGCCCATCACTAGTATGTCGTCCTGGAAGTACTGTACGTCCTTGCAGTCTCTGAACAGTTGGTGCATCATCTTTTGGAAAACAGCCGCCGCCGAGGCTAGCCCGAACGGCATGCGACAAAATCTGTAGCACCCAAACGGGGTAATGAACGATGTGAGACTTTTGCTGTCCGGGTGTAGAGCTACCTGGTGGTAGGCTGATGTGAGGTCGATGGTGGAGTACCACTGGACTCCTCTGGTTCTCGCCAGCATCTCCTCTATCTTGGGAAGGGGAAATTTCTCCACCACTATGTTCTTGTTGAGTTCCCTCAAGTCCACACAGAGCCTGACCTTCCCGTTGGGTTTCATCACGACCACCAAAGGCGCCAGCCATTCGGCGCAGGTTATGGGTTCTATGATGCCCTTCTTCTCCAGATCTTGAAGTTCTGTCTGGACAGCTTCCCTCACTGCAATGGGCACATTCCTCACCTTATGTGCTACTGGTGTGGCTCCTTCCTTAAGTACTATTTTGTGTTGGAATTTCTCCATTTTTCCTACTGTGCCCCCAAACACCTTTGGGTAGTTCTTCTTCCATCGATCCATGTCCGGCCATTCCTCCTGGTCTGTGAGCAGGATCTGTTCCTTCCCCCCTGGGTCGAGTTTTATGCCCAGGTCGCCTTGGTCCAACCATCCCAGGACGGAGGGTCCTTTCTCGGCCACATACAGTTTGCACCACGCTGATCGGCCTCTGAACTCAAACAGTAGACGTCGGAAGCCTAGCATGGGAATGCGATCACCATTATATGTTACCGGTCGTATGTCTAGTTTCTCCAGCCCAGGGCCCAACTCCGTTTCGAATTGTTCTACCCACACTGCTCTCTGTATGATGGTAAATGGGGATCCGGTGTCTGCCACGACTGAAATTGTTATGCCGCCCATGGACATCTCTAGGACCGGTTTGGTTGATCTCTTGGCATCCACGCTCAATACCTGATCATATATACACAAGACTGTGACCACCTCTTCCTCCGTGGCTTCTTCCTGGTCTTCTGTGCTTTGGTCCATATATTTCACCACTCCTTTCTGCTGTTTCTTCCGAAACACCTTCTCGTAGTGTCCCATGATACCGCAGTGCATGCATTTGGCTCTGAATGCCGGGCAACATCTGTCGTGGGCTTCGTGGGACCAACTTCCACACCTGTAGCATGTTTTCTTGTTCTCGCTGTCCGCTTGTTTCCCTTGCCATCTGCTGGTCCCTTTGGCCATGGGTGGTTTGGTTTTCTGGTCCCTGCGGTGATCTCCCTCTTGTATCCTGTTCACCATGGTTGGGGTGACCGTCTCTTTTCTGGTAGCATCGGCGCACCTCTTTGAGAGTTCTGCCCTCTTCACTATGACCATTACTTCTTTGAGTGTGGTGTCCCCACTCGCCCACAGCTTGTCTTGCACGTTTGCACTGGTGGTGTGCATGATCACCTGGTCTTTTATAAATTCGTCTTCCCACAGTGCGTACCTGCACGGGGCTGCTAGCTTCCTCAGTGCTGCTACATACTCTTCGATGGATTCCCCCACCTTTTGTTTCCTTTGCTGGAAGTTGTATCTATCTACTGAAACACAGACGGTGGGGCGGTATCGCTCATCCAGGTCCTCCACCGCGTGCGCATACACATCATCGTCTGTGTCTTCTCTCTTCGTGGGTACCAGACTCTTATATATCCTCAGTCCTTCTGGCCCTAGATTTAGTAGTAAGATGCGTTTTTTTCTCTGAGGAGTGAATTTTTCTTCGTTCTCGTCCTCCAAGACCCCTATAAAATTGTCTATATATTCCTTCCAGTCCTCCCATTTTATCATTGGTTCACCGGGTTTCGTTAGGAATTGCACCGGTGCAATCGCATACCCTGCCGGGGAACTCATCTTTGCTTCCTTGGTGCTTGTTTCGTCGGTAGCTTTGCTCGGGGGGCTACCTGGGGTGTTGTCGTTGTTTCTTGCGTGCTTGATCCTCTGGGGGCTCTTGTCACTGGACCCCACTTCCTCCTCTTTGGTAGCCAGTGCAGCGCTCTCTGTGCTTGATTACGTGCGAAGGCGGCTCGTGTGCTTGTGGCGGTAGTGGACGGCGTCGTCCCTGTGGCCTGTATGCTGTTCGGGTACTGTACCGTGGCACTGCCACGCTCCTCGGTTGCTCTGTGCCTTGGAATCGACCTGCGCGGTCGGCTAGGGCGTGTCCCGTGACTCCCCCCACTCCAGGCGGCCTGTGCGGTGTTCTGTTTGGGCCTGATGGCCTGGTAACGTGTCTTCCTTCGACTCGTGGGGGCCACGTGGAGTGTTGCCCTCTGCTGTGCTTCCCGTCGGTCTGGTTTCCGTCCCGACCTCGTCGCCACTGTAAAGTTGTCTCAATAATCACTCGAGACACGTGTGATCTTTCCGTTGTGTTTATTCGTATCTCACATGAGCAGTACTCCGAGGAGCGCCGGCCAACACTCTGTGCACTACGCTGCGACGCGCTAACTCTCCCCCGCTCCGCGCTCGCTCTGCGCGCGCATGCCGTCGCCAGCGTGCCATGCCCGCGTCACGTCTGCGTGACGCGGTAACAACTAGACCGCTACAAATTTCAGCTCACGATGTCATGTCATGACCTTGTGCCAGACTATTATATTTTTTCAGTGATCTAGTTGAAGTCCAATACTGCACGATTGTGTATCTCTGCACTATGTTGATCGTCATTTCCGCATGGGAGGCCATATCAATTTTCCCAGCGCACAAGTTCTAAAAAAAGAAGTGGGGGGACTAACCAAGTTAGTCAGTCATGGCACATGACATCAGAGTTTGTGACATCACTGCACTTGACATCGCATGCGGCATCACAGGTAGTGGCATCACAACCCATGACCTCCCAGAAAGTGACATCAGAACTTAAGATCTCACATATGCTTAGCATGTATATCATGAGTACATTTGAGCACATTCCAATATTTAACAAATTAGATTTTGCGTTGGGGTTGTGCCGAAAAATTGATGCAACCCCGGAGCAAAATCTGGGCCTCAGTTTAAACATTTATTTTGTAAAAACCTTGCCACAAAGAAACTGGCAACACGGAGAAATGTGGCAGTAAACCTTTTATGCCTAATTGGTTGCAAAGTCTGTATTTTAAAATATCTTACCGGGTTAAGGCACCTGCTGTAGAAGTTTTTGTGTGCCAGCTGAATCTCAGAGAATAATAATAGTGGTAAGATAACTCTGGAGGATAACGTATTTGCTGTAGAGAACTGTGTTTTGTCTAGTCCCAGTGTTGGATCAAAGTAGCATAGATGGTAATATGTCCCCTGCAAAGCACATTATGTAACAAGCAGATGACAGATTTTTATTTGATGTAAATGGATAAATAGGTTACTGCTTTTAAGACAGACACCCGTTTGTTACTTCAAGTTCATAAATTGTAATTCTTCTACTATATAATATACCACAGTGAGGGATGTATGACGTTACAACGCATGCTGTTACAACGCATGCTGTTACAACGAAAGTTTTACAACGCGAGTTCATTGACAACGCAGGACATTACAACGCAAGTCTTTACATCGACTTGCACTAGATGGCGTGCTAACATTAAAAAAGTGTAATTTACTATTCCAACTCCAGTCCACGTAACAGTAGGGAAGGTGTTGGGATAGTAAACTACACTATTTTTAATGTTAGCACGCCATCTAGTGCAAGTCGATGTAAAGACTTGCGTTGTAATGTCCTGCGTTGTCAATGCACTCGCGTTGTAACAGTTTCGTTGTAATGGTAGTGCGTTGTAAAAGTTGCGTTGTAAAGGTTGTTCCCCCACAGTGAGCTATGAAGGACATGTGGCTCCTACACCTTGTAACCCTCACTGTCTTATGTAACACATCCTGTACATGGGCTTACACACATGATTTATTGTTAATGTATAATGTGTACGTGCGATGTAAAGCGCTCTGACATCCTGCATTGGGATGAACAGCGCTGAAGTAGTATAAAATAAATAAAACAAAATAGTGGCATTTAAATTGTTATTTGTGTAAATACATTCTTAAAGTGCATGCATATCTCTTATATACAGGGGCTGAACAAAGTCAAAAGAATGCTTCTCTTTAGTACCTGTGAAGTGATAACAAGCTGAGAGCCTTTGTTTCCCCTCCATTGCATCTAGGTGTGAGGCTCCAGAGAGCTCCCAGCCAGGATACTCCAACGAAAGGACACCTGAGGGCCACTTAACTTTGACTTTTGTTATAAATGAGCTGGAATCTGGTGAGCCCCTTCCCTGCCTTCAGGATGCTGCTCGGAACAAAAACAGACAACGTGCAGACGCTGCTGAAATTGTCCCGGTGTCTGAAAATTACACTAGGACAAGTTCAGCATATTTCTGTGGGGACCAACTTCTTGCCAAGGTAGACGGCTCTCACCCTGTGAAAATAGTGGGTAGACGTCATCTACCCATGTGTACCCTTGACTTGTGCCCTGAGTTTACCAAAAGTCGGACAGTGTTGAGTGACCGGTACAGCTCAATTCCTCCAGTTTCTTCTGAGCAGTCTCACACCACTTCAGTACCTCAAAAATCAACATACCACCCCCAAAAACAAATTAAGCCATACTTACACCATACTAGTGAAAAAATGTGGCAAAGCAATAAATTATTTGGAACAAGTGTACTACACAGATTTTCACTAATTTATCTATGCATATTGTCTGACAGAAGAAAACAAGTATTCACAAACCCAGTACTTCTGGCATAGGTTGCCAGTCGTTTTGCTTTGTCATTATCTGTTTTGTTCTGTCATGGATTTGCAAAACGTTATTGTTGGGGAAGCTGCTGTGCCTTTTCAATCTAAAAAAACACAACAGTGGCTTCAAGCAAAAATAGTTTTTGGCCTAAAAAGCTTACCCTTTCCCATAGTAGTCTCTCACACAGAAGGAAACTATTCTGTATGTGTATGTGCTTCTTGTGATTGTACAGAATTCCGTTGCTCATAGTGAAGTTGGCCAATGGCTAAAGTGGGCTTACATATTGCCCGATGCTGTATTCTGTAATGGGCAGATGAAACATTTTATTGATACAATAACGGACAAATGGCGGAAGAAAGACAACTGAAAACCCTTAAAAGTAGGTATATCATACATATAATTTTAGTAAAATCAAAAGGTCTTGGCTAATGCCAGACTTAACAAGCATTAAAAATGCAATAGGTCTCGCCTTTCATTAAGTTAAAGCCATTTGCTTTGCTATACAATACCGTTAGCAAAGCAAATGGCTTTAACTTAATCAAAGGCGAGACCTATTGCATTTTCAATGCTTGTTATCAATTTGAGTGCCCCCCTGATCTTATCTTCCATGTTCCCTCTGACGTGTTTCGGAACCTTGATTTAATTCTAAAGTATGTTCTTGGCATATGACTCGGGTAAGCTCGTTGTGCTCACGGCTCACACACTTCATCCTCACAGACAATGGGATACATGCTAGTTAAAGGAGACCAGGGGCACTCACATGTCTCGCAGTCAGATAGTGCAAGCTGAACTCAAAGTATGGGAACAGTGCAGTACTGTGCCTGACGGTCTTAAGACACAACAGCTGCATGTTGGCGAGCTCTTTCTGCAACCGGGAGCTATGCTATCACATGCACACTGCTTCAGTGCTGAATCTGGTGTCAGTCTGTCTTAACCTGTCTAGCAAGGCAGCATCATGCACACAGTTACTTGAGAGACTAACTGCGCAATCCACCAATACAGTGACATCAATGCCAGTTGCACAGATCTTGGTAGTCATGGTGTGGACCTCTCCTTAACACAGGCAGGATAGTTACTTTGCGCATTGGTTTAGTTTTGGGCCGTGCTTCTTGGGGAACATGCCCCCCAACTTGCTCTGCGTCGGTTGAGCAACAAAACTGATTACCGGAAGGCCTGGCAGGACCAGGCCCGACAGAATCAGCCATGACAAAGCTCGTACATCAAGGGCGGCGTCACCTCCACGGTAATCGCGTGGCGTGGCTCCTGAGGGCCCTTGTACAGAATGTTCACCTTGTCGCGGAAGATGATGGATCATCCGGGCCGGTGCGATGTTTATATTCACTGGCATACATATTTAAAGAGCCCCGGGGTGATGCATGACTCTGCAGCGAACAACTTCATCGAGAGGAGACATTATTTACACTGAGAAGGGTTCCATGCAGCAGGACATGAACGGCTCTTTACAGGGTGGGCACAGACTGCAATTTGCACGGTATTTGGATGGGCCTTACAAACAAAAAAAAAGTGGTTACCGACTGAAACAAGCGCGACCCAGGCGGCCCGTGCTCACACTGACAAAGAAAGAGTGCGTCCTAGCTAATGAAGGAGACCGTGTAACACCGCAAGTGAGAGATCCACCCCCGGTGGGCGGGGCCAAATGTGGACAGGGTGGTAACAAGGAGGGACCAATAAGCCTCCTTTTCACATGGAGGATGACGCCAGCGAATTAAAAAGATGGGCGGGTCTTCAAGTCCGCCTCTGAAATCTTCGGAATCCGTATTGATTCCAAGAAGCCCTCGCATGGCGAGAGCAGCGCATGCACATTGCTAACGCCAGGCGAGACCTAAAAACTGGGGCCTTACACACAAGGCTGAGCTATTGGTAATCTATGTCAACCACTAGTGCTCTGAATATTGCTTTATACCGTTGTTTATAACGACTGAACATGCTAAAATTATGTGACATAACCATACATGCCGATCCAAAGAGTGTAACATGCTATTTATTATAGTTGTTAACCTCTTCCATGCTCATGACGGCTCCCGGCCGTCATGAGTCACGGTGGGCGTGTGCGGACGACGGCCAGGAGCCGTCATGACCACGCCCGCGATTGGAATGTTCAGCACGCTGCGGCGGAATTTGCACCGCAGCAGAGAGGTTAATGGATGGAGGGAGGAGCATCATGATTCATTTGAGGCTCAATCTCTCATGATTGAAGACCCCTCACACGCTCAACCATGGTGATAAATAGACGCATTACACTCAACACATATGCATATATTATATATTTATGTATATTTATATATGTATGTATATTTGTATATGAGACCCTAATGATCATTATAGGCAGCATGCTTTGTCTACCGTATAATTTATTGAAGGATGAGTTGTCATTGCAGATTTTAATTGCTTTTTAATTTTGTAGATTGTAATGTTTGTGCTAATTTTAGGATTTCCATTATGAAAACAAAGAAATATAGTTATGTATGTATGGATATATATCTATCTATTTATATGTATGTGTATATATTATCTACTGGCGGTCGCCAGTAGATAGTTATAGTTAGGACCGAGTTCCCATAGGAAATCTGAAAATTTATTTTTTGAATAACTTTGGCGCCGGTTGACTTATCTTCGTGAAATTTTCAAACCTAATGGGGCGCTCCGCTCAGCTCCTACCCTGAAAGTCTCGGGGTGATTTGTCAAGCGGGGGCTGAGAAAAAAGGGGGGTCCCAAAACGCGTTTTTTCCCATGCATTTTCCCATAGGACCTTTAGTCGAAGGTACAGCCCGAACGGCTGAACAGAATTACTTGAAATTTGGCAAAGAGGTAGTCCTCAGGTCAGGCATGTGCCTTTTGCATATATGGTGTCAATCTGTTCAGTAGTTCCTGAGAAAATTGCAGTTAAAAGTACATAAATATCTATATGCGCGCACGGTGCGCGCACCAAATGTCCGCGAGCGTAATTCTGATTCGTGGTTAGATGTCAGTCAACATTCCAATCGGTCGAAATCAGGAAGTGTCGGACGCCATTTTGTTTGTGACAGTGAAAAAGAAAGGTGGAGAACGTGAAAAGGGGGCAGGGTAGAGAGTTCCTGACCCCCTAGCCTTTGTCAGGGGGTCCCTGAAGGACACCGAAGGGTGAAAAAAACATTTTATTTTTTTCAAAAAATCGCGGGGTGCGCGCACGGTGCGCGCACCGTGAAAAACCCTTAAAAAAAATACATTTTAAACTGTTTATAAGTTTATAGAAGATATCAACTATGCTGTTCAACTTTATCCAAATTCAAAAAAAAAGAGCTGAGCCATTCCATATTACAGCATACAGTCAATCTATAACTATATACATAGGTAGTTTAATAAATATATAAAAAATATAATAATACATACATAAATTAGCATTTAAAAAACCTTACAAATTCACTAAAAAAACCATAGGTTCCACACACGTTATAGTTAGAAATTAGCATTTAAAAAACCTTGCAAATTCACTTAAAAAACCATAGGTTTCACACACGTTATAGTTAGGAATTAGCATTTAAAAATCCTTGCAAATTTACTGAAAAAACCATAGGTTTCACACACGTTATAGTTAGGAATTAGCATTTAAAGTCCTTGCAAATTCACTGAAAAAATCATAGGTTTCACACACGTTATAGTTAGGAATTAGCATTTAAAAAACCTTGCGAATTCACTGAAAAAACCATAGGTTTCACACATGTTATAGTTAGCTGGACATTTCACTCGTACAAAGCCATTGAAATTCCCCCGTTATAGTTAGTTCAGCTAACTATAACTCGCGCGACCGCAATCCACTGCTGATGACGTAACATATTACATCACTGTATTCACTAAGATACTGTTAATAAGTCAGTTATACAATTAATTTTACAAAAAAAAATCCATTTAGACACTTATTTACCCATTTATTCTTCCATTAACCTTTAGATATACATATATAAAAAATATTTATTTTTCAGAAAGACACATATTCACTGGATGATGTCATCAGTGATGTCATCAGTCATGTCATCAGTAATGTCATTTGAGATGTCATCAGTGATGTCATGAGTGATGTCACTGACCATGTCATGAGTGATGTAATATGTGATGTCATCAGCAGTGGATCGCGGTCGCGCGAGTTATAGTTAGCTGAACTAACTATAACGGGGGAATTTCAATGGTTTTGTACGAGTGAAATGTCCAGCTAACTATAACATGTGTGAAACCTATGTTTTTTTCAGTGAATTAGCAAGGTGTTTTAAATGCTAATTCCTAACTATAACGTGTGTGAAACCTATGGTTTTTTCAGTGAATTTGCAAGGTTTTTTAAATGCTAATTCCTAACTATAACGTGTATGAAACCTATGCTTTTTTCAGTAAATATATATATATATATATCTTGCTCGGTGGGGATGGTCCTAGAAGTAAGCAGCGCTCGAGCGCAGAAAAGCTTTCCCCAAAAAAAGCCTTTATTTGCGGTAAAACAGTCACTCTTGTCAGTTAATCCAAATATATGTATGTATATATATATATATATGTATATATATATATATATACATACATATATTTGTGTGTGTGTGTGTATATATATATATATATACAAAATGTATTATACCACAGTGAAAAGTTTCTTTGCATATATATATATATATGTGTCAAATGATGCTTATTTGTTTGTTTGATGGTATGTGTTCCTCGGATCAGTTCCAAAATTCATAATGAACTTGAATAAACATGATTCCATATGGGTCTTTCCCACACCCCAATGCTTCTGTTTCTCTGACACCAAGCACTGCAGCAACTTGTTGATTCTCTTGCGCCCCTCTGGCTAGCCTGAATCCACTGCTCACCACCACCACTATTGGATTTGCCATTGCTTGTACAATTGCACCGACGTTTGTATAACCGATGGCAGTGGCAGGCTATCTTGAAAAGTACTTTTCTATACTAAGCACTGGCAAAGACAGTAACTGTATCTGAACATTTTAGGTTATTTTCTATATTTCCAAGATGGCCACCATATAGGGATGCTACATGACAGCCATCTTGGAAGAACAGGAAACAAAATCCAATATTGCTACCATCACAGCTTCCACTGAATTGGCAAATTCAATAACTGCAAACAACAAATATTGCCAAAGTGAGGCCTCCCGTCTTTGCCAATGCTTGTTTGAGTTAGAATGACACAAAGTAGTTTGATGTGCAAAGGTGAGGAGCATACTGGTAATACTTCTTTTGGGTGCCACTGCTGCTATCTCAGCACAAACATAACATGGGTTCTGTTGTTCCTTTTAGTTAGATCTCTGACAATGCTCAAATCTTTTCCAGTCAGTTGATTAATTTTTGATAGGTCAGTTGGAAAATTCAGTATTGCTCTTACTGTGCCTAGTTAAATTAAAATAGGTATAACTTTTTAGTAGTTTGGTGTAGCAGTTGCCAAATATTTCTATGTTGCTTACGTGGAGAAGGAGGTTAGTTCTCAGTTGTGTATATCGACGGAACCCCGGGATGGATGCACATGAAGCGATTGGCTGTTTAAGGATACCATTGAGGCTCCTTATTGTTTTCCCACCCGTCCTAAGGTTCATGAGGCAACACCTCACGTACACTTAAAATAGATACGCATACCATTAGGTACTGTATATTTTCGCATGATCGAATTGCATTTCTTCACTTATGTTGATAGTATTTTCATAAGTACATGAAATTTTCATATAGGAGGGATCTTAACCCTGTCCTGATGAAGATGCTTTGCATCGAAACATGTTGACAACATACTAGGAGTAAACCACACATTGAGTAGAAAGTCTCCGCACCACCTTTTTACTAGTACCAGCCCCCTCTGACTTATTAAAGTTTTTTTTGTCCTAGGGGCCAGGTCCTTTTTAATCTCACATTCACATTTACCTCAGACCCTCCCATTGCACTACACATAGCACTTTATCATCAGTGCTCCCACGTACTCGTAGGTCGTAGCACGCCCCGTCCCGCAGCGGGGCGGGAAGACCCCTATGATGAAGCATGACACCATGGGTCATTCTTGGTGTGTGAGGGGTATTTAAACAACTCTGTGTATGTCCAACCATTGTGGGACACCTACACTCATCTATCCCCATCTCTTTAAACCTAGGTTTTGAATTTCCTCTTTTTTTCTAAAGAGATGGATCTTTTTGTTTAAAAATTAATTGAAAGTGGAGGACGCATCCATCTCTGGAGCCCATGTAGGGCCTTCCCTCTACACTCCCTAATCTTGTTACTATTAACCACGCTCACTTATACCTTTGCCGCCTCAACACAATTAACACAACATTAAAGATGCAGCATTATTTTATCACACTGGCTAAACAAAATGGCACTGCCACCAAGGATTTAGTGCTTCTCCTGTTAGTTGTCACCTAACAGAAATATTCTGAATTTTATTGTCCCATCTGATATGTAAATGGAATTGCAGATGGGTTTGGTGGCTATTACCTGTATCTTTCAGCATCAACCCATTAGTAGTATTTTACTTCCGCTCTGTAGTGTTGATTGTTTGCTGTGATTAATTTTTCCTTTATTTGTACTATGGTCACAGTGCACTCACCTTGATTTCTTTGGCCATGTTAAATAAGTTAAGTTAGGGCTATAACTAGGCCACTAGAGTCGGAGTACACTGGTGATCTCTGGAAAAGTGTGGCAAATGCAAAACTGAATCACAATCACCCCGGTGGTCACTAGAGAACACCTTTGCTAAATCTTCAAAGTAAGGCCGTGATATAAAAAATTAAGAAAACATCATAAAGCTTATAAGCGAAGAACATTTTCAATATTTTTATGTCAGTATCCATGTGTTATAGACACATGGGGCCAGAGCCGGACGCCTCATTGTAAAGTACGCTTTAAGAGCGCTTGAAAACAATTGGTTTCTGCAAAACCCGCGTTCTCAACAGTGAAACCGGCCCCTACCCTGCCAGCCCACCGAAACGCCTGGTAGCCAATCCAGAAACTCTTTGAGCCCCTTGCATTTATGTTTTTTTTCAAAGGAAGTACAAGTCCAAAACAAATGATTCTATACCAGTAACACTGAATTCTTCACTTTGTATATATAATTTTAAAAGATTAAACTTCAAACTGTGTTCCTCTCATGAACTAGTATCTTTATGAACCAAGGGGGCTGACATAGGAAGGTAGGGTCACAAATCAGATTGTGCTTTTTGCACTCCAGCTGGTTTGAAACCTTACCTTCCTTTTGCAGTGATACTAATGTAATAATCAGTCACATAGCAACATGCCAATTTGTAGGGAGTTGCAAATTTCTCCCTCATTAATATTTATAAGGTGGAAGTCCTTATGTGACTCTATGAGAATGGCAACGCATGTTGGGCTGCATGCCAGTAAGTGGCAGCAGAGCTCCATCCCTGCATTCGTATTCATCAAATGTCTTCATTTTATTATGAAAGCGGTCTCTGCCCCTTAAGGCACCCGAAAGACTGCATTATGAAAAAAATGCATCAGTTATATGTAACTGACAACCACCAGCACCACTGTAGATTCCAGGTGTCATCACTAATATGTGCAGTTGTAAGTAGTGCATCATATCTGTACTAATTATGTGTATGTCAGTTACATATAACATGGAGATTTAAAAAAAAAAAAGTTTTACAATTATAGGTTTTCTAAACATTATTAAGAGACTTACCTATAACTCCACTTTAACCTTTGTTTTTATAGTCAATTTCTAATGTTTTTAAACATTAATTAAAACCTTACAACCTTTCTTACATATAACTCCATGTTAATTTGCCACCTGACCCTGCCCCCAACCCCACACGGGCAGCCAATCCCCACCACACACGGCCTTTGGTTGTGTGCAGCATGCGGTTAGCCGCAGGGCCTGCCCTGCAACTAGGCCATGGGCCCAATCCCCCGTGAGCAGCAAACCATCCGCAGACCTCACACCACATTCTCTATTTTTTAACACGTTTTAAACCCCACAGGAGCACATAGGTTCCGCACATAAGTCCTGCAGGAGCATGTTGGGTCTGGAGAAGAGATACCCTGTCTCATATAACCTTTAGTATTCAGGATTTGGGGATTTAGTCCCCGTGTCCTGAAATGGCAGGCACACATTTGTCTTTATGTTGAAGCCACCAATCACATTGCTCAGTCCCGACAATCAGAATTCTTTGTTGGTCAATCTTTCCCACGACAGCCCTGTGGCAACAGATATCACTATTTTTTATACTTTCATTTCTCTGAAACGGCTGAACAGATTTACACCAAATCACAAAAACACACTTTCTGGATAACAATCTAGCTTTCTGGAAAATTTGAAGGAATTCTGTTCAACTGTTTTTTCTGCATTATAGGCTTCTTATTCCTATGGAAATTTCAAGGTAAAAAAGTATTTCGGGACCCCTCTTTTTCTTGGCCCCTGCTTGATGTATCACCTTGATACTTTTCAGGAAGAGGCTCAGGTTGAGGAAGTTTGGTTTTCTAAAGTTTTGTGAAGATTCATCACGTGGCGCTAAAGTTATTGGCATAACAAGAAAATCTCTTCCTATGAAAACTCTGACTCACTTTTAACTAACTACACAGTGGCTACCACCATTTTTTTTGCAATGAAAGCAATGGAGTCTGTTTTCTGTTTTCATCTTTTTATGATGTTAAAAGGAAGTGAGTGGGATTTCAGCATCACTTCCTGTTTGGGAAAGGCGGTAACTGAAACACATTACAATTTATATATCAGAATACATTTTTGAATCAACCAGGACTATCTAAAAACAAAGGCTAAAGAGATGTTATAGTTAGGTAAAAATGTCAGTTAAAACAATGTTTTAAATTAACAAAGCACTGAAATTCACCAGTTATAGTTATCTCAAGTAACTATAGCTCGTGCCCTAAAGTAACTATAACTCGTGGCTGTAGCTGTGTTTATAGTTGATATGGAAATTTGCATGATAAAAACGTGTTTTGGGACACCCCCTTTTTTCTCAGCCCCAATTGACGGATCACCCACCCCAAAATGTTCCTGAAAGAAGCAGAAGTGGATGAGCCTTTTGTTTTAGGAAAGTTTTGTGAAGTTTTGTCAAATGGCGGCAAAGTTACCAGCAAACTTGGTTTTGTATAAATAAATATATATGTATGTGTATACATATATGTATATGTGTGTGTATATACATATGTGTATATACATATGGGTATAAATATATGTGTATAAATATATATATATGTGTCTTTGTGCTGATAAAAACAATAAACACCAACGTGTTACACTTTACCATGGTATACCAGTGTACCTTATAATCAAGCATACAATTTATTGTCATTTTACCTCACAAAAATAGAAAAAAATCAACCACAAGATTGGCAGCCCATCAGTGGCAATGAACCACACCAACCCGACCACTTACCACCGTAAAACCATACATGTACTCATACATATACCTTTGCAACAACAATAACTACCATCACCAAGGTGTCACCATACCATGACAATGTACCAAACTGATTTAAGATGGCTTTAGTCATTCTTTTACTGAAAAACCCACAATGGACCTAAATACATCCTCAGATTACCATTTTATTTCAAACCACTCCAATGAAGCCACAATTTGCAAAAGGATGATAACCAACCAACCAACCTCAGTAACAGAGAGAGCGGATATCTATACTACACAACCGTCAATCAGGATTTAGATGTGTCAGGTTAATAGAATTAGTCTCAGTAGAGCTAAGAAACAGCTCTGGCTTTAAGATCAAGATCAGCTGATGGCCTTCTTATCCTCCCAGCAGTATTCAGTGCCATGGATCATAGCATCTGATATGTTACACCATGTTGCAGCGTTTGCACACATACATGGTTATCTCAGGCAGTACACTAGCATGGATCATGGCCCACCTAGAAAGACCACTCACAAGAATTTATACCCGGCCTGATCTTGTTAGAGGGTCAAGAGGTAACTTTGGGAGTTTCCCAAGCATCACCATTGTTCACCTAGTTGGTCTACATGCCTTTGGACTCCCTGGCACACATCATCAAACTGTACAATCACCTTTCCTTTGAATGAAATGCAGAATCACCATTACAAGCAAATGGGTACATCTCAATGACCAGATGGGAAAGATAGGCAACATTTCTGTGACATTAAAGGTTTGGGCCTGATAGAATGCTATTTATACTGCTATGAATGTACACGCTTTTCAATACTAAAGCTTTGCAAAATCCTCAAACAGTACAGTTAATAGGCGGGTTGCTGCATTTTATTTATTTAAACATTTTTTATGGTTGAAATCTACCTTATAAACCGGCATATATAACTGCAATTTGCAGTATGCGCACACATAATAAAATAGTGAAATTATCCAATCAGTTGTATCATTTGCAAATGATCAACAACCTTCATAATTAAATACATCACCTTCTGCTTGTTACTGATATTTGGTGAAATTACACATGAAGCAAACAGCTCTCAGTTTGTTAGCATAGCTAGGCACTTTAACTTGTTATACTTTATCAAATATGGTGCGCGCTTTAGCATAAATCATACATTACTAATAGTTGTCTGTAATAATGGCTTGATTTGCTGTTCTCAATATATTTTTAGTGTCAGGCTTACCTTTCACTTTAAACCCCTTATAGAAAGGTTTGGATCATTATAATGACTTAGAACTACAGAAATTCTAGCCAACTCTTACATTGATCAATATAATTAGTGTAGTTTTCGGCTTTAGTGTTCTGGCGATCCAAGATATATCTGATATCAAGTAGCTACTTTTGTGGGTCCTACTGATCTACAGTCTCATTATTCCTACAGCGAAATAATAAGGGAGCATGCATTGCTGGAGCCTGCTACTCATTTGATACAGCAATTGAGATATTTTAGATAGCAAGAGTTCACATCCATCTGTTAGTATTGGAATATATACATAGCTATAATGTTTTCTTGGTTTAGCAATGAACTGTGTGTGAGGACGTTTAAGGAAAGAATATGTAATGGAGACTTAACACATCTGTTCCTAATTATGAATCTTTGATAGCTATTGCAAGATCGTTTATAAAGATATAAATATACGGTTTCATCTACAGTAAGTACATATGGGACTGTGGTTCGAGCTCGAAGACCAAATCCAATAAGGATGAATCAGAAAGTTGTGTCGATCCCTCAGACATTACAGTGCCATTGTAGCATGGGTATTGTATCAAATAACAAAACATGAGCATGAATTCAGGGATTCAAATTCATATTTCGCATTGTGTGGACTCAAACGAGTCACATTTAGGTAAGGGCCCAATATACAGCTGGTGATTACTTTCTGTGTGATTATAACATAAAATGTAGGGCAATAAGCAAATGTGTTTTCTATTGGGTAATTTAACTGATACTAGAAGGTATGGGGAATGAAGTTTCATGTGAGGCGCTGAGCAGCAATGCAACATTGTTCACGGTTCAAAGGAAGCAAAGATCCGTTAAGATAGAGTTTGTTCTTTTCGCATATTGAAGGTCCTGATGAAGTTCTTTATCAAAGAAGAATTACATACTCCCATGTTGTAGCCCATATCTCAAGACCTCCGACCCTCGGTCTAGGTCCACTCTCTCACCACAGCTCCGCTGTGCAGTCTCTTGCCTCCAGAACCCGACCTCCTACTTGGGAGAATCGAGGCTGCTGCCTGCTCCTGCGCGTGCTGCCCGCTCCAGCTGGGACACGACTGCCTGCAACCACCGTAATCTTTCTCGGACGTTGTTTTTTCTTTCTTAATTTTTCCCTGTTGTGCCACTGTTATTGTGCCCATCTGTGTCTTGCTTTTATTCCACCACTGTTTTTATTTTCTCGTGCCGGCCTGTTCCTTTGGCCTTTCGCCGCTGCTGCCCCTGCGACCCCTCCCCCCGGAATCCCCCCCCCCAGAATTTCCCCGCTCCCGCCTCCCAGCTTCTCCTCCCTCCCACCTCCCCCACTTAATGGCAGCCGATGCGCGGTCGCGCAACGGACGTGTGCAGCGGGCGGGCCACCGGCGCACCAAAGGCAAGCCCAAACGCGACCCGACCGCGGCCAGCGCCAGGAACTCTGGACCTCCCACTACCCATCGCTACGACACCACCACCCTCCTCGCACTCAACCCTGGAAGACTTAGAGAATGCCAACAGGCCTCGCCGAACACGACCCACGGCCAGTTCTCCTGCCTCCACTGCCGCCAGACCCTCACCGCCAACCCGGCCTCCAACACCGCCGACACCAGCACCGGCGACACCCTAAAATGTATCCTTCTCTGCGTATGCTCCGTACACAAACACGCCGTGGAAATCTGGAACCTACTCGACTCTCTCTCGCCCGACATCGCCTTCTTCACAGAGCCCTGGACCAACGCATCCTCTATCCCCGACATCAGCACCGCCATCCCAGACGGATACAAGATCCAGAGGAAAGACCGCCCCAACCACCGAGGAGGGGGCCTCACCATCACCCACAAGAGCACCCTCTGCCTCACCACCTCCAGCGAAACCTTTACCTCTGCCGAACACCTACACTTCCAGATCCAGACCACCCCCAAAGCCCCACTCCAAGGAACCCTTGTCTACAGACCCCCCAGCCCCTGAACACCCTTCGCCACCACTATCACCGACTTCATCGCCCCCCACGCCATCCCCTCACCAAACTACATACTCATTGGAGACCTGAACTTCCACCTCGACAACCCCAGCAACCCCAATTCCACTATCCTTCATGACAACCTCGCCAGCATCGGACTTAAACAACTCGTCAACACACCGACCCACAAAGCTGGACACACCCTCGACCTCATCTTTGTGTCAGGAAACAGCGTCCAATTCAGCCACACAACGCAGCCGCCATGGACCGACCACCACTGCGTACACTTCGCCATCAACAAACCCAAGGCACCCAAACCAGCCCCATGCCCACCACGAAGGAACTGGAGCAAGGTTACAGATGAGCAACTTAACTTCACCCTCACCCGAGACAACCACACCTGGGCACCCAACACAAACGACGCTGACAGAGAACTCCACACCTGGATCTCCAACTGTGCAGACGAGCTTGCCCCGCTACGCAACCCCGACAGACAACGCCCCAGGAAAGCCGCCTGGTTCACCACCGCTCTCCAAGAAGCCAGACGCACCTGCAGATGGCTGGAGAAGAACTGGAGAAACACCAAGACAACCGAAAACCACACCAACTACAAGGACGCCATGACGGACTACCACAACCAGATCAGAGCCACTAAGAGGAACTTCATCCACAACAAAATCTTGGCCAACTCCACCAACTCCAAGGAACTTTTCAGTGTCATTCAAGAATTCACCAACCCACGCAGCGAGGTCAGAGACATCACCCCATCCCAAGACCTCTGCGACAAGCTTGGAACCTATTTCTACCTCAAGACCAAAAACCTCTATAACTTCATCACCATCCACCAGGTGCCACAGACTTCCCCCTGCCCCCCAGAAACACCAGCCAGCCCACCATCTCCAACTGGACACCGGTCATGGCCAAAGACACCACCTCGACCATGAAAAGCATCCACTCGGGGGGCCCCCACCAACCCCTGCCCCCTCACATCTACCACAGAGTCGCGGCCGCCATCGCACCCGAACTACAATGCACCACATTCAAAACAGGCACCTTCCCAGATGACTGGAAGTGCGCAGAAGTCAGACCCCTGATCTAGAAGCCCACAGCTGATGCCACCGACTCTCAAGAGCCCATCTCGCTCCTCCACTTCGCAGCCAAAGTTGCAGAGAAAACAGTCAACAGGAAACTGACACGATTCATTGAAGAGAACGCCGTCCTTGACCCGTCCCAACCCAGATTCCGAAGCAAACACAGCACAGAGACAGCCCTACTCGCCGCCACAGACGACATCCGCACCCTCCTTGACCAAGGCGACTCCGCAGCCCTCATCCTACTCGACCTATCAGCGGCCTTCGACACCGTCTCCCACCGCACACTAAATGCCAGACTACACGACACAGGCATACAAGGAACAGCTTGGAGCGGGCAGAAAGTGTCAGCTGAATGGCTGATGGTGGGTTAGAGTTGGAGGTTTGTCATCTGATTAGGTTTCAGCCTGTCTGGGGAGACCATTGTCTGCTCCCCCCTTGTTCCTGCAGGAGTTGGCTGAGGACTGGTCTGTGCTGCTCCCCACTGCCCCTGCACTTATAGCATGAAAATTAAGTTTGGTCTTCGGGTCCAGAATTATCTGGGTCCGGAGTTTGCAAACTCAGTAATTCTGGCCCAAGAGTAATTTGGAATTGAAGTTGGCAGATGTTTGCCCAGTATTATAGCTGCGGGTCAAATTCTGCCACCCATAATGAGGGGCAAGGTGGAGAGCGTCAAGTTAAATGGACAGTAAAGATCCCCCTACAATTAATGTCTTCAACTAAGTCACTCTCTTCTGTTATATTGTTAATCAATGGCGGTATCGATCACATAGCTACAACATTGGGAAAATTACAAACATCTTTCAACTCTGTGAGTGTAACAGAAGCATTTAAAGGTTCTGGAGTTGCTGTCGAGCAAGTAGACTTAACGGTTTTGAGGTCAGTACACTTGCATCCAGATGGAACTTGAGTGCCTGGATCAGGCATGGTAGAAGCTCTATTTATAGGAACTAAAAATGAAGTACCCTAATTATGCAGCAGACAGGTGCAAATACATTTGTTATCAGGTAATATGGAAGAGAAAATAAAGGATCAGATATTAACAGTTGCAGCTGTGTGGGAGAATAATTTCACTAAGTCTTCCTTTATATTGCGAGGAGTTTGTGATTCTCTAGAATTATTAGGCATGCCTTCATAAAACAGAAAACGGCATATATTTGTAATGCCACTAATAAAAGTATCCATAGTGGGCAGTAATGGAGCATAGGCTTTTAGATTCCTTGTCAGGTTACTCTTGCCTTGAGATATGGCTTTACTGGTGATTCCTCATTTGTTTAATGCTCACAAGTAAATGCACTGATTGCAATATTGCTGGACTTTTGACCTTTCCCTCTTTTTAGCAGATGAAACAATTCAGAATGCAACCACATTCGAGCCACAAATAATCTATATGTTCCTTACATTAATGTGATGGTATAAGTCATACACCTCGGTTTTTATTGAAAGATTCTCTGACACACTGTTTGCAAGCATCTTCCGAGGAGAAGGCTGGGGAAGTTCATTTAGGAAGGCTGGTGTTGAATCCTTTCCTCACCTCCTTTCACATCATACCAGGTTGCGTCACTATTGGATCTTTGGTTGGCGGCTTGTTTTTAAAATGCGAGCAATCCCTTGTATTGTGGCATATCCTTTGACTTTCACCTGCCACCATGACAACCCAATGACTGCTGTGTCTGAGGCATTTTTATCAGAGGGAGCTTGGGATGGAAAGCCTAGAATGGAGCTCAGCGACCTCTCACTCCCATCACTCTCAGGGCTCTCACCAGCAGGATAGCTTGGAGTGTGACTCACATCCATCCATCAGACACCCATGGCCAAAATAGAACAGGTAAAAATATCAACAAATCTGTACTTGAGATTTTCCGTAGCGGTTGAACGGGTAATTGTGCTTTCCCCCAAATAAACACAATCGATGGAGTTCTGGTGATATCAGATAGCTGCAGTCTCTGTGGTACTTTGTGAATCTTGAGTCAGCATCATTTACTCATAGACAGACCGACAAACATCCAATTTTATCTGAGGGGCCACAAACTTGAACCTAGTTTAAATCCCAGATTGGTTATTACTGGAGAGAAAATGGGTAAACATCCTTATTTGTAAACCAGAACATGTAGTTCAACAGCTCATTGCAGTCATCAATCAATAACAAGCTTAAATTTTAACCAGCATCTATAGTATGTGGAATCTCAAATAACCCTCTAAAGTTCGAGCTAGCATATCAAAAACAGATAAAAAGCTCTAGTGGGACAGAGCCACCTACAGTGCTTTGTGAACAATAAGACAAACATTGTTACTGGACATTAAAAACTATTTTTCAATACATAATGTCAGTGTTTAAATTAAGGTACCACCTCTTTCAAGCTGCCTATAACAGCTATCAAATATCTTAAATGAGAACATGTTGAGTTGCCAATAATTTACCAGGACAAGTAGTTCACCAGGGTGTTTATTGTCATGGAGCTTCAATAAGACAGCTTGTACAAAGGGCCCCAGAGATCACAATAACCGACTCACAACTCAAATCAATACATGAATGGTTCCATAAAGGAACACACCAGTAACCAAGAGCCTTACAATGAAGCCTTACATCGGTTGTATGATGGAACCCCGCATGCATTTGCCACGCATGCCTTTACACTGCAGTCAGTACCCTGACTGCGACGTTACCATGAATTGCCTTGGGTGGGTGCTTTGAAATTGTATATATCACTATTCGAATTCCAGTCAGTGTATCAGTAGGGAAAGTGTTGATCTTAATATCCAACACCAGCCCAACACGTGTTCCCTAAAGCAAGTTGTTGTAACGATTTGCAGGGTAAAGGAACGTGTGGTAATGCCGCAGTCGGGGTAGTGACTGCCTTTTAAAGGCAGATCGTGGTTCTGCCTTCGTGTTAAAGGATGTTTCCCATTACATCACATAAGAGATGACAGAGAAGAAATCCTATCTACAAAAACACACCTCTTTTCCCTTTATTATTTTTTATTTCTTTGTTTATGAAAAAACTAAATGCAAAGATGTGGGATTACTAAACATAACAACAAAAAAAGAAAAGAAAATACCAAGAAGAAAACCAAGCTAAATTAATTGAACAAATAATCTCTATAGTACAAAGCACATCAAAATGGTGGCAAAACATTGCCTAGATTGTAATAGTTATAAACCAGAGCATTCAATCAGTACACTAGTCCTGCTAGCCGGTAACACCTAGCAGCAGGATTAACGCTAGTCCTGCTCACAGGTAGCGCTATCCATCAGATATCCA
Source organism: Triturus cristatus (assembly GCF_964204655.1). Classification (NCBI taxonomy): domain Eukaryota; kingdom Metazoa; phylum Chordata; class Amphibia; order Caudata; family Salamandridae; genus Triturus; species Triturus cristatus. The sequence continues at coordinate 1,361,195,209 of NC_140590.1, forward strand.
CCAATTGAGTTCCTTCACGTATATCTCTCCCCTCGCTGTCATCATTCCAGACCTTAGCAATGTGTAGTTTCTCAGCGAAGCACCTTTCGCTTATATCCCATTTGGGATGTCATCAATGATGTCATCTATTATGTCATTTAACATGTCAGTAGTGATGTATATTATGTGAGGTCATAAGCAGTGCATAAAGAGATGCAAGATAAAGTTAGTTCACTAAAGTATAACTGGAGAATTTCATTGGTTTTTAAGTTCTAAAACACTAGTTGTGATCGCATTTTAACACTTAACTATAACATCACTTTAATTTTGCCTTTGGGGAAGTTGGTTATTATAAAATTGTGCTCTGTAACAAACGTCATTTTCAGATCTGGCACAGAAAATATAAAATAGGAAAATTTATAAGGATGTAGTGAGTCTGGTAGTGAAATGCACTGCTGATCTCAAAAGAAAGCGAAGCGGTCTACAGACAGAATAAATAATATATTGAAGGTATAAATAATTAACATTTTCTCTCCCGCTGGATCTTTCTTGCTCACCAAGACACACATACACCATTTCCTGCTACATAATCATGGGTTTTAAAAAACCTACAAAAGATTAAAATGTCACGAAACATACAGGGCTGAGTCTTTGCCATTTCTATTGTGCTGGGCTGTACAATGGTGATATTTAGAGAACCGTGCACCCGTTATAAGGGTAATCTCTATCTAATGTAAATTCTACAGACACTGGTACACAGGTCCTCGATAAAAGGAAACAGAAAATATTCCTTCTTTGACGTTCTCTTAGAAGAAACTGGTCTTTGAAATGAACTGTCCAGATCACGCAGCCCCTCCCCCACTCTATATCCATGAAATGAAAAGAACGATTTATTTATTTCACAAGTAAATGTTGAAGCTCCGTGTAGGGGTAACACATCAGTAAGGAACATTTAAAAGAAAGATGAAAACATGAAGCAAGCTTTTGAAATTGAATTTGAAGAGGAAGGAGAAATAGGTGGCCAAGTCATATAAGGTGAGCACTAGGATTGCTAATTTAAGATAAAACCACTGCCACAGTTTAAGGCCGACTGGTGTCTTAAAAGGCTAAAGCTGGAGCGTTGGTATTGTACCACCGTAGACAGTGGTAAATGATTTTTGTCACAGCAACATTAAATAAATGTGCTGCTTTTTGCTGCAAATATATTAGCATTTATTGAGATCTCTAAATAATTAACAGAGCACAACACAATAACATAGCACAAACAAAAATAAAAACATACCAGAACATAGCACAGTAGATCACAACATGTATCCTATTTTAGGATTAAAAAAACTTTTTCTGACTCCTAATATGGGATTCCAAATGAATGTGGATTCAGCATCTGGAAGGGATGTGTTGAAGGCATCCCTTACAAATACCAAACCGGTACCTTATGTATCAATGTTTTGTGACCAGAATCCAGACAATAAACATTTAAAATGTAATGGCATCTCAAAGGAGGTAGTAATGCATGTGCAAAATGGAAGGGTCCATTTTTGTACCCCTTCTGCTTTGTGAATGTAAAAAACTGTTTGTTAAAGAGGAGGCAGTGGTACAATAGACCAACTCTTAAACACATTTTCCTTTAAGGAAAAAGGGCTTCCTTAAAAAAAATGTTTGCTTTATTTAAAAGCAGTCACAGGCATATTGGTCGGCTGACCCCACCAGGCCACCATCTCTGCTATGGCCTTCAATTAGCGAGTCACACTTTATTACCTAACTCATTAATAGTCAGGTAATAGGAAATAGGTTGGATTGTTACCCATTACAAATCAAATTTTAAGAACCGGCCCTTTAGTACTTAGTTGTTTTTTTTCAAAATCATTACTGGTTACAAAAATACTGGTCACAATTCGCTACCAGTATTTTGCTATCAGATATTCGTACAACTATTCAATGATTTTCATCACATGCTGTTTTCTACTTGCATGATTGTGTTTCTATTCCAACAGTTCTATCAAGGAAAAAAGTAAATCCACAAGGGTATAACACCTTAAAGCAAGAAAATATATCTCAACTCTTTTGGTTTGTAGGTTTTGTGTATGTGTTATTATAAACTTGCAAAAGTACAGAGGACGAAATGTATCAGCTGAAGGATATTATATGAGGCCTCTGTGTAGGTGTTTGGACAAAATATTGAGTTCTAAATATCGTAGACAGAAATATCAGAAATTAAATATCATGATTAAAAAATATTGTTGTCAAGAATATTGTTTTTTGGGTGAGTAATATTGTTTTAAAAAATATCTCGATTTTTAATATCGTTTTCTGGACTATACGTATAAATATTATTCTTTTTAAGTCTTTTAATTTGTTCTAGTTCGTATATTAATTTTATGTGTTGCTGTTTGTATAATTGCAATACATGTTTTTAAATATAGTTTGTAATTTAAAATGATTTAGACATTTTTATTCAATTGTCGATAGTCATTTATAGTGTTGCACTGAGTTGTTGGGTTAGTAGGGGATAGGGTGGGAAGTTAATTAAGTATGAATTAATTATTAATTAATAAATAATCATTAATTAATTATGTGATTGATATTAATTATGTCAATTATGTAATGCTAATTTTTTTCCAGTTATATTTAAGTGTGCGTGGCTAGGTCGGTAGGGGTCTAGGGTGGAAATGTAATGAAGTAATAGTCAACAATTCTTTATTAATTCAGAGTGTTTTATTTAATTGATTACTAACGATGTAAATTACGCAATACTTACATATTTTAGGTGTGGGTTGTTAGGTCTGTAGGGGTTTATGGTGGGGAGTTAATTAATTGACAATTACTAATTGTTTAAGTGATTATTATTAATTATGCAAGTTGTGTATTACTTATATATTTTAGTTATATTTTAGGTATGAGCTGCTGGGTTTGTAGTGTTATACGAAGGGAAGTTAAGTAATAATTAAACAATTATTTTAGTAACTATTTTTTTAAATAGTAAATAATTAATACCATTTTGTAATAATAAATTATTATTAAAATAGTAAACATTCATTTAAAATTGATATTTGATCTTTAATTAGGTAAATTGGGTTTTAGTTTAATGGTAATTAATAATGTTTATATTAAGAGTTTAATATTGTTTCTAAATGAATAGGGTTACTCAAATATGTAATGTGTTTGAAGTTAAGTACTTTCCCTGCTGTTGCATAGTCTAAAGTGGGTATAATAAATGTAATCCCTCCAAAGTCCAATGCTTTCCCTACTTTTTGCACAGACTGGTGTGGGAATAGTAAATCTTACCCCTCTGAAGTCCAGTGCTTTCCCTACTGTTGCATAGATTGGAGTGGGAATAGTACATTTTACCCCTCCGAAGAGCTGTTTGACGTAGCGCTTATAAATGTAACGCCTCCAAAGTCCAACACTTGTCCTACTGTTGTGCTGTTTGGTGTGGGAATAGTAACTTTGATGCCTCTGAAGTGCAACACCTTCCCTACTGTTACGCTAACTGGAGTGGGAATAGTAAATGTAACCCCTCCAAATCCAACGCTTTACTACTGTTGCTCAGACTGTAGTGGGAATAGTACATTTAACCCCTCTGAAGTCCAACGCTTTCCCTGCAGTTGCATAGACTGGAGTGATAATTGTAAATCAAACCTGTATAATTTACATTATATTAAGGTGATGTACTAAAATATTTAAGATTTACTATTTTAAAACTGTATACATATTAAAAGATTTTTTAAAAATGTTTTTGGGTGGTAGTAGTGTTAAATGATATTTTATTTCCAATATTTTTTAACTTAGCATTATATGTATAGGGACACAATATTTTGGTAAACAATATTTTTGACACAATATTTGTGTCGAACGATATTGTTTACCTTGATAGTCTGCCAGTGATCCCTCTATGTAACTGGTTGGTGAGAAAACATGATGGATTATATAGGATTCATTAAAAGTGTGTGCTTAACTCTACAATATAGCATCCTAATGTTACTCTTTGAACATATTTTTTGATTACTTTGAATGGTGTGCAGTAAGACATTATGCACTTGTTGACTAATTGATTTTAATCATGTAGTTGTTAGCTTGGCAGCTCCCTAATTAAGTACCGTTCACCAGGTAAATTATTTCCTGACATTAGAATGGGTGTCTGTTCAAAGCTCAGTTGTCTATTCTTGCTTCCTTCAATATTAGATCGATTGATTTTATCTCACATCTTTGTAACTTGGGATTTTAGTGCAAAGAAATGAAGGCACGTTTCAGGAACAGTCAAAACTGATTAGGATGAAATGCGGTTAGATATCTGATAGCAGAAACAGCCAGAATACATCAAGTATAAATAATATAAAAATAGTTATGCCATGCCAGTGAAAATAAAAGTGGTCCAATAAAACATGTTATTTAGAGCAAGGCAAGTGTTCCAAGAATCATAAATTCTCACATTGCCACAATGAAATGGGTAAATCCCAAAGTACAGCATAACTAAATTGATACAAGGATTTACTATCCTTGCGTATTCCTTGTTTCAATCACTTTACAGAGGAAACCAATTAGGGTTATCTTATAAAAGTTCTATTTAATGGTGTGTTATCCCATTTCGGTGGTTTTAACCACATGTGTGTGTTTTAGTTCAATTCCTCTTTTTATATGGTTTGCATATAAAAAAACAGCAGAACATAAATCATATAGACAAATCCTTTGAGAATAATTTGGTATTAAACATGGTCTTTCTGCATATATAATAGATGCACATATACACATGCACATGTGCACTGACACTCTCTTATAAACTCATTCATGTGACTTGGTTGTTTAATGTCATCTGGGGTTCTGATGATGGCCCTGCAGGGTGTAAATGTCACAATAACCACAACATGCCTGTAACGAATGCCACTTTAAATGTGCTTTTTATTTACCATGTTTTAATTCAGTTTAGCATGAAAGAGTATTTTTATTTCAAACAGGAAAACAATTATTGAAAACATTAAGTTGTTATCTTTGGTATGTTTATGGATCTTTGTGAGTTGTGGTAAAAATGATAGTACCAGTTCAAGAGCAGAATAAATAACTGCAAGAAGCTGGTATGGTGCGTTTACTGTTCAAACTGAATGCCATGGATGGAAACTGATTAGTTGGAATGAAATTTGACTGGGAAACACATTTTCTATATTTTCAAGTGGCTGAAATAATCCTAAATCCAAGCAAAGATTAAATTCCAGTGAGTTATGGAAATTGTTTCAAACGTAAGACATCTTTAACTGGAATTATAGGTTTTAAAGATTCTACAATTTGGCAATAAAGGCACCCAAACAATATTGTATTTAGGTTGCTTTTAAATCAGTTGGTTAATTTTGGAACTCGAATGTGTATTTTTTCAAGGGTGTATATAAAAAACACATAAACGTGTATTTTTTCCTTTTGCTCATAAACTATAAATGGTATTTCATTTCATCACGAAACATCAACATTAATAGCATAACTGAAGAAGTGAAAAGCAGGAAGACATAAACAACAAAGGTAACGAGTAGAAGAATAGGAACTTGGATTAGCTGCTGGGTGGAGAGGATATGGGGTGCAACATTTCCTCCAGCCTCACAGTACTTGAGTACTGTGATTTCTGATTTACAAGTTGTTCTTCTATACGATTTCTTCATGCTCAGTTTTTACTATTTTTTTTAAATTACCCATATCTAATAACTACCTTAAAGATGGCGCCAACTGGATGAAAAATTGCAACTTTGCTTAGCCCAAACCACTTCTAATAGAAACTACAACTTTCGGCAGGTGCAAAGGCATCTTCTGCCAGGCAGATCCTGCACCACAAGCAAAGTCAATCTGAGTTCTGAAACGTCACCTCAATATTCTCTTCTGGCTCCTGCCTGCTTACTGTGTGTCCGATTCTGTAAAAAAAGGCGTTATTCCTGGTATATTCCGGAATCCCCTGGAGTAAGTCACATCTACCCATGGAGAAAAAAAAATTGATTAATTTCCATAGCGAGAAACATCCCAAAAAATCTACATTAGCTGATTGCTTCTCAGTATTGACCCTACGTCTCAGCTCACTGGCATCTCAAATGGGCACCTGAGCTGTAGCTCAAGAGGGCACCATCCTTTAATATGTCACTAGGTGTAGTAAGCTATCATATACCTTGCTTGCTGCTTTTCTGCAATTTTATTAATTTCCCTTTACTTTGGAGGGCTGTGTCTTTTATGAACATTACATAGCTAAATGGTGTGCATAAAATATGGTTATTAAATGGTAAAACGCCTTATTTTTTGTTGTTAACTTTGAAAATGGGCATTTTGGCCTGTCACGATTGTTGTGTCCCCTTCCTTCGCTCTGTCTGATGCCCTCATCCACTGTCCTCCTGATGTGTCGGGGAAGTCTCTCTTTCCGCTTGCTGATACCCTTGGCCAACTTTTCCCTCTTCATGCAAATTTCGTGGCGGTAGGGAATTTCATTCTTCATGTTGATGATTCCAATAATGAACCAGCGCAACAATTTGTGTCCTCTTTGGAAGATTTTAATTTGGTACAGTTGGTCAAGGAACCTACCCATTTTAATTTTTCACCTACTGACTCGATCAGGGTCAGACCGGCTCTTAAGTTTTCTTGGTCCGACCATTTTATGATACAGTTTGATATTCTCTCCCCAGTCCCTAGGCAGGCTCAAGAACCTATCTTGACAACCTCCAGACCTTGGGCCAAGATAACTGAAGCATCTCTTATGGCTACGTGTTTATAACTTTCTCCTTTTCTCTTATGTGCTGTCCGCTAGCGCTGGGACACCTCCTTGGAGGTAGCTGTGCACTTTACAAATACCATGAACTGAATTGGCCCAAGTTGGGACTGAGCCGGTAAAGAATGAGGCATAAATGCACCTGGGAAATGCAAATGCTGTGGAATGCTCTAGTTACTGGATAAATAACTCTTATTACAAATTTTCCCTCAGAACATTGGAAATTACTTGCTGAGTCCGTGTTTTCCGCACTATGGAGCTGATTACAATGTCAGGTGGAAAGCCTCCTTCCGACAGTCAGAATCACCTTGACCGTGTTGGAACCCTTCCGACTGACTCAGTCGTTTTACAATCCGCCCAACCGATTACGATGTTTGTGGTCGGAAGGAAAACAACGCGGTCATTCTGAATCAGTTCTGACTGGCTCTCCGTGAATTCATGTCGGTTGGAACTGCATCATACACCTCTATGGACAACGTTTCCGACCTCGCGATTAGGATGTAGATTTCCAACAGCCTTTCCGAGCCGGCCTGTCCGACAAGAAAAGGCTGTTGTGAAGTGACTTTGGGGGCTCCTAGTAGGGCCCCCTTCATCCTGAGGCCTCCGGTTGGGTACCGAGGGGGTACCTTAGGGACCCCCTGGAAAAACCCTGCACTGCATGACAGGCACCATGGGGTGCCGCAACAGGGTGCAGGGTTTTACGGACACACCCCATTTCCCCATAGGAGCCTGTGTTGTCGGGTGGAGCACAAGCTCCCATAGGAAACAATGGTAATCTGACTGAACAGTGTTCGGCCGTATCGTAATCGGGTGGGCGGAACCGCCGAACGCGAGTCGGTCGGTCCCGATTCCAAGTCGGTGTTGGGTGGAAAGTTTCCGCTCAACATCATAATCGGACCCCAAATTCCTTATGTATCTGAGTTTTCTTGCAGTACATTTTCGCAGGTTTGGCCTAACAAAACTTACCATTGGAAAATTGTGGTTGGTTCGGTAATTATTGCATCACTTGGAATTCCAACCCACTCTTAATCAAGCTTTCTGCCGGATTTTGCTTTACTTCTCCTTTTATCTAACATAAAACATTAAAATGTGCCATAGTCTACTAGCATGTACTGTCATAAATAAACGTTGGGGCATAGTGTTCCTCTGAGTATGACGCTGGGCAGCATAGAGCCCACAGTCAGGTTGCACCTTGTGTGATGTCTGTATTTGCCGGGTGCATTGATGGGGGATAATCCCTTCTCTCATGTAGCCTCATGTTCTTGCCTTTGCAAGAGTCTGCCCTGCTTCCCTATATTGCACTATCAAACAAATATTTTAGATGGCTACCCAGTGTTCACATCTTCCTTAAGCCTCATTTTCTTTATGGGTTTCCCTATAGATTTGCTCCTTTTTAGGTCTCGGCTCGAAGGCTGCGCTTGCGCAGTCTTGCCCCGAGATTTAATGTTTAGGAGTGGGGCTTTAACCCGCCCCTTTTTTTTACCTCTTCTCCATTGGCTGGCTTCTTAAATGCTGGTCAGCCATTGGAGAAGAGGTTTGCCTCTCCAAACAAGCCCCGTCCTTTTTGGATTCGGGGGCGTGTTTTTTCGATTCTTTCTGTCCTCTGGAATGTAAACATTCCAGCCAATGGCAAGAGGAGAGAAAGAAAAAACACGCCCCCGATTCCGAAAACGACACTGCGTTTCTCCGAGGCATTTCTGCTTGACCTCGGAGAAAGGCGGTGGTTTTCACTCCCTTGAATGATTGTTGCGCCTCCGACGATTTCGATCGCTGCATCTTGCAGCGGTGATTAAGCTATTGACATTGTAAATAACAATGCCGTTTCTTTAACCCCTTCCCTGCTCATGACGGAACCACTCCGTCATGAGCCACGGTTGCGCTGTGCTCATGACGGAGTGGTTCCGTCATGCTGCGGCCGTTGGCCGCCGCTCCGCCCACGCGGCGCTAATTCCCCGCCTTTGCGGGCGATTAGCGCAGTGGGCGGAGACGTGATGGAACCACTCCGTCATGAGCACAGCTCAACCGTGGCTCGTGACGGAGCGGTTCCGTCACAAGCACAGCGCCACCGCGCTGCCCCCAAGCCCCCCCCCAGCGCCGCGGCGGAATTCCTGCCGCGGCGAAGGGGTTAAATGTTTTAAAAACAAAAACATAAACAATAATAATGTCATGAGCAATGCCAATAGCTCTAACTTTAACAATGCCGAGACCGTTGCATTGTAAATGCTTGTTAGATGATACATCTGAGGATTGGTGGTTTATTAGGGTCTGCAGTCGGGCAACTTGTTATTTCAGGTTGGGTAAAGCCTGGGTTGCAGCAATGTTGAATTTTTTCCACTCTTTCATTCCTGCTTTACTCCCAAGGTGGGACAACGAGTGGCCCGAATAATTACGACTCTTGCGGAAACCCCTGTGTGTGCAATGAACTGAATTCTGAGTTGTGTGGAGTTCACTGCACATGTTAATTACCAGGGGCCATAAAGTGTAGACCCCCCATACCATTTTGGCAGGTCAAACCTGCCAGACGTTAAAATGGGAAAATAGCTCAATAATTACTTGAACATAGAGATTATGGTGTTTCTACCACCAAAATCTGCATGCTTTGCACTACTTACTGGAGTAAACCTCTGAACTGGTGCTGTTATCGTACCTGATAAATTCCAAACCCCATGGTTCCTGATTGTATCAGGTGTGATCAATACCAAATGCCCCTCTGCCTGTATTGTTATCAGGCCCTATTTGATTTAAAATAAATGAATTCTCTCACCCCATAAGTAAAGTACACGGATTAGTGCAGAAGGCATTGGCATGGCAAAACTATTTTTATATTATTTATACTTGATGTATTCTGACTGTTTCTGCTGTCAGATATGTAACAGCATTTCATTCTACTCAGTTTTGACTGTTTCTAACATATGACTTTATTTCTCTGCACTAAAATCCCAAGTGGCAAAGGTGTGAGATGTCCACCACCTTCAGTTTTTTGTAACCGACATCTCTAGTAATTATCTCTTCAAAAATTGTATAAAATATTAGCATGTGACAGTAAGAAGGACTGTTTTCTCAAAAGTTGAGCGAAACTGTCCATTTAACTCTTCTGGAAGGAGAACCTCACATTTATGGTTCTCGGCCACCCAAATTAAACACATCCAGTGCTTCATTTGGGCCACGTTGCAGATGGTGGTGCACCAGGACTCATCTTTGGAGAATGGGACTTAATTTACATCTTCCGACTCTGACCTATGTGAACTAAGACAGAAGAAGGAAAGAGGGACAATGGAGGGGGCAGAGAAAAAATGAAAAACAATGACAAAGGGGGAAAGCAGAGATGTAAACGAACCTGCAAGAATCAGATAGTGATAGAGGGGCACGTGCATCAATGTAGGATTTTGCGAGTCCTTAATTGCGATTATTAAGGAATCGCAATTAAGGACTCGCAAAAGCCTATGCATGTAGGAATCGCTATAAAAATAGTGATTCCTAAGCAATCCTTAATTGCGACTCACAATTTGCGAGCCGCAATTAAGGAATGGCTCACCATTTATCCCTATGGGCCTACAGGCCCATAGGAATTAATGGGAGATTGCATGGCAATTTGCGAGTACCAATAGGTACTCGCAAATTGCGCATGCAATTTCAAGGGTGTAAGGGTGTCAAAAGGACACCCTGTTGCACCCCTGAAATTGTGATGTGCACCCATGTTGCGCACACACATGCCCCAAGGGCATGTGTGTGCGCAACATGAAACTTTGAAAAATGCACTTTAGTGCATTTTTCAAAGTTTTTGCATTTTTCAAAGTTTTTGCAAATAACCGCACCAGTTTAATTGCTCGGTAATTTGCGGCCCGAAATAGCGAAATCACTATTTCAAAGTGGTTCTTGCATTGCATTTAAGGAGTCGCAAATTGCGATTCCTTAAATGCAATTGCAATTTAAGAAATCGTAATAAATTGCGATTTCTTAAATTGCGAGTGCCTTACTCCTTGATGCATCGCAAAAGACCTTTTTGCGGGCGCAAACGGCCGATTTTTGCGAATCGCACCGTTTGCGCTCACAAAAAAGGTTGATGCATGTGCCTGAGAGGTCTTAATCCCCAAAAACGTGTAAAAGTGTGAGCCTAGTTCTACGACCTCGCCTGAAAGCACTTTTTAAATTGTTTTGTTTTTAGAAAGCAGGTGTGTTAGTATGCCTGGAAAGTCACAAAAGTCTCAGGTTGGCAGGCCTACTATTGCACGTCTCCTGTGACTTTCTGGAGGCTGTCTATTCCCTCTGTGCAAAATTGTATACAGCATTTAATTCTATACAGTGGGAAGGGCCGGTGAAGTGTGCAAAAGTCCAATTTTGTTATTGTTTTTCTATATGGGAAAAACATTTGTCCCCAAGGAGAAAGCTCTTCTCCCTACTCAACCAGCCAAACCTGGGGGCGATCTGTTCCCCTTCGTATCCTGAAAGATTAGTTCTCCAGCCCGTAACTTTCTGGCCATTTCCAGTTTGAGAATGGGCTGACTTACATTTGGGAGTGCCCACAAAGCAACAGGAGGCATTTACAACCGTAAGGTTACATTTACAGACTAAAATACCTTTGTAATTTGGGCCAAGGAAGTAAGGGTAGCGAAAAAAGGACTTATGAGATGTAATCAAGACTAGACAGTCATGGTATTTGACAATCTCAGCATTTAGAAGCTCTGAAGGAGGGGATCCTAAGAAAACCCGTAGGCCCATGTACTTATGGTCATTATGCTTTGTGGGGCAAATTAAGCACTGCGTATTAACTGAATGGAACCCAGAAGAGAGAAATGCAAACAAGATCAAGGAGAAGGGGGGAAAAGTTAAAAATATATTACCATGGTCATCATGAAGCACCAACAAATATATCTGAACGAGTAGCGAATAACTCTTAGGTAATGTATACAGATTTTATATATGCTATAGCCCCTGTTGAATGTCTATTTACAGTTTTGAGAGCCTCCGAAGCTTTGAAAGTGCTGGTTGTGAGCTGAAAGAATGTACATTTGATTACTTTGTTCCGGTTGGTTTGAGAGGACTCTCAGCACCTGCTCACTGGGAGCTGAACCAAGGCCGCCATCTCATCGTCCACGAGCCGCTGAGCAACCAGACTGCGCTCCCAAGAATACTGTCGCTAGCGAGCCAAGGCGGCGTCATGCAGCCTTCCGGCTCGCTGCCACTCTGGTTGCAAAAGTGGAGGCAGAACTGGCCCCAGCTGACACGGACAGCGCTCCTGAAAACAGGCTTCTCAAGCAGCCCACCAGCAATGGTGCGCAGGCCCTACAGGTTGACAAACACAGTGGGCGGTCCAGGCTAGGAAGGTTGCCTCGTATCCGACAAAGAACAGACCCTTGTTACAGCCAAATAAAATGGGCCGCAAGTCACTCAAGCTGATATTCTTTTAATCCACTGCTAATTTATCTTTTACATGATTTATTCGACCTAACATTATTTATTAGTCATTGATTTCTAATGCGTCACATAGCAGTGACTATACATGTGTTGTTTTTAAATGCTTCATTTTGGCAGAGGTATTTTCTGGCCCAGAAAACACTTTGGATTACTTTGAAGCGATAGGTGTATGAAGTAAACAAATCGGATCAACATTTGGAATATGTAACAAGCATTGGCAGAGCCAATAGGTCTGGCCTATGCAAGAGCTGTTAGCTTTGCCAATATGATTAGACATGTTGTACACGAGTGTGGCTGCTGTTTCAGCATGGCTACAAGTAGTGGGGTAAAGGAGAATGGCGTGGAGTGAAGTGTCGTAAAGTGGAGTAGAGTGGAGTGGTGTAGAGTTGAGGGGTGTGGGTTGGAGTAGACTGGAGTGAAGTGGAGTGTCATCCAGTAGCAGCTGCTACAGGGCAGTATTGGTGGTGGTGGTGGGGGTTTAAAAAATGAAAGGGAAAAAGAAATTTCACCTACCTCCCAGCGGCCGCCTCTCCTCCGTCCTCATCGGTCGCAGCAAACTGGAAGCACACAGGCCCCAAGACTCCCCTAAACAATAACAACCGCTGCATTACAGCAGCTTTGTGATTGGTCTGAGCACTGTGGTTCGGCGCTCAGGGAGGCTGTGCAGGTTCTCCACCCAGGCTGTGCAGGACGGCCGGCCACACCGCTATGCGCACGTGCCCACCACTCCTCCCCCTGCTCTGTGGGCAGACCAGCCCCATTCCGCACCTTCAGAGCCACTAGAGAAAAATAAAATGATAATAACATGGTGTTATTGTCATTTTATTTTTCCTGTGGGGTGACGCTTCTCCATCTTAGCGGAGGAGCAACCACTGGTGTCATCGAGTGGCGTGGAGTGTTGTGGAGGGAGTAGAGTGTCTTAGGGTGGAGGGACGTAGAGTGGAACAGAGTTGAGTGGGGTGGGGTAGAGTTGAGTGAAGTAGAGTGTTGTAGAGTCGAGTGGTATAGAGTGACGTGGAGTGGTGTAGAGCAGAAAGGAGTTAGGTAGAGGGTGTGGCATAGAGTGGAGTAGAGTGCTGTAAAGTAGAGTGGCGTAGAGTGGAGTTGATTGTCATAGAGCGGAGTGGCGTAGAGTGGATTAGAGTGTTGTAGAAGCGAATGGCGAAGAGCGAAGTGGCATGGAGTTGAGCAGTGTGTCATAGTATAAATAGAGTTAAAAGTGGAATGGAGTGGCATGTAGGGAGTTGCATAGAAGGCTCAGGGAGGGGGGTCTGCGAGGTCCCGCTTCCTTGATATTGAGTAACATCCTTGGGGGATTGAGTCCACTGGGCCTTATAAAGGCTCAGCAACAGGGGGCTGTGCGGCATCCCTCTCCTGAAAATAGACTTTACACCTTGGGATAGGTTCCCGGGACAAATATAGCCTGGGAAGGGGTGCCACGCACCTCCCTCCCCTAATTAATTAAATTGAGCCTGGTGGATAGGATCCCTGGGGCCAAAAGTAGCTAGGGAAGGGGCGGTTGCCCTCTTCCTAAAATAATTTGGGCCCCAGGAATAAGGTCCACAGGGCCAAAAATGGCCTTGGGTGGGGGGGGACTGCATGCCCCACTCCCCCTAAAAAATACTTTGGACCCCTGGGATGTGGTTCCCAGGTGCTGCAAGTGGCCTGGAGAGGGCACGTGCGCCCCCTCTACAAAAATAAAAACCTTGTTCTCCTGGGCCCTGGCCCACCCTTGAGGGTTTAGAAACGAAACGCTTCTTTTCTTTGAAGAATTTTGCCCCAGATTTGCAGACCCTTTGCGAATTTACAGAAAATTTTTAAATAGATATATATTTTTTAGAACTCTGGACTGAGTTACGAGTCCTAAGAAGGCTACCACTACTTCCTGGTCTCACTTTGAGATCTGTCGGCTCCGCAGATTCTCCACAGATCCTCCGCAGTGTGAAATGTACATTTTTTTTGCCTTCATTTTTCCAGGTGGGGGGCGGGGGTTCCAAACTCGTTTCTCCAATTCATTTTTGCATAGACACTGCTACAGCCTAAACCTTTTAATGGATTTACCCCAAATTTGGCAGAAAGCTAGATCTTGGTCCAGAAAGAGTGCTTTTTGTGATTTGGTGTTAAACTGTTGTGGTTTTGAGAAATTACGGTTAAAATGTAAGTATATTTCATACCGTAGAGGGTCTGTAGATCTGACAGTTCTAAAGAAATGATCTGGTTGACTGACACAACATCAACAAAGATGTGGCAGCAGCGATTTTGAGACTCGAGGGCTCAGTCCCCTGTCCTACAAAAAAGTTATAAAAACATATACGGGGCAGGGGGGCAAGGTAGAGATACCCTGCCCCTCTAGGCCTGGATAGGTCAGGGGTGACAGTGCTTTTGTTTTGGAAAGGGGGCATGCGACTCCCTCTTGAGCCAATTTTAGTTCCCAGGGACACCAACCTGCTACACCAATTTTTTTTTTAGGGAAGGGGGCATGCAGCCACCTTCCCCAGCCTCTTAGAGGCCCTGGGGCCAAGTTTTACATTTGGGGGTGGGAGGGGCCTGCATCACTGCGATGTTCCCTGTCCAGGAGTGTGTGGAGAGAACACTCTCCTGGGCAGGGAACACAACATTGCTTGGGGGGTAGTATATAAAAAAAATAGCTCCCAGAGCCTGCTACCACCACAATGGGCACCAGCAGTTGAGCCAGCAGGGGCTACGGGGGATTGGGCTTCCCATTTTTACAAGAAATGCTAGCTCCCGCCGGCACCTGGTATGAAGTGTGTGTGACCTCCAGGGGGGCACTAGAGCACTCAAAATATTACAAAAATAGCCCAAAAAAACAAGAATAAATAATCGTCAAGAGCTGCTCATTTATTATTCACTGTTCTGGCAAGGAGTGCCCCATAATACCCTAAGACTTTCTAAAATTATATTTAGTTATATATTTATTTTCTAGTAGTACCCCTAGAAGAGGCAGGGGCTCCACCAACCATTTTGTTAATGTTTGGGGGGGGGGGGGGCTGCAAGGAATGCTTTAAAAAATACAATAGGTCTCCTGGGTCATTTAATTCATGACCCCAGGAGGGATTAGCATATTTTTTAAAGCACTCTGAGCTGTATGTTTTTAGCTGAAGTGGAAGGACACCTTGTAGTGGAGTCTAGGGTTGCGTAGATAGCCTAAAAATCCTTTTTTTTAAAGGCTGAAAGGAATGTTGCTTTTTTTGTGAGGCTTTATTGAAAATATATTATGACAATCACTTTTATTAAACACTGCACTTTGTGAATATATAAAATATGCATTGGATTATAATTATTGGTGACTTTTTGACAAAGTCAACAGGTGTGCTTTATATATGGTGATTTGCTGACCTCTTGATAAAGGCAATAGGCCCGCTTTATATATTTTGGTGTCCTAAACCTTTAACAAAGTCGGTAGGTCTGCCTTACCTAAAATGGCTTCTTTATATTGTTACATAGCATCCTCAGCTGTGCATGCCCGAGGGGATTAGGACACATGAACTGGTCTAGCCCATGCACCCACATAGGGCATAGGCACCCAACCCCATGCTGCGCAAGGCTTTTGGCTGGGTGCCAGCGTGGGGTTTTGGTGCAGGGCCTGGTTACAGGTTAAAGGGAAGTTATAGTTATGCGAAATTGTCAATTAAAACATACTGTTTTAAATAAACGAAACCCCTGAAGGTCACCAGTTCTAGTTATCTCAAGTAACTATAACTTGCGCCCTAAAGTAACAATAACTTGCGCCCTCACCATGCACTGCAAATTACCTCACATATTAGATCACTCATAGCATGTTCTATGACATCATTAATAATTTCACTGCAGTATCTGAAATGATATCATTGATGACAGCACTGGGCATGGTGGGGTGTGAGTTATAGTTACTTATAAAGTAAGATAATATTACAGTTACCAACTATAACGTAGCTTGAACGTGAAAAGAACCTATATATATATTTATGTATATATACACATATGTATTTTCACTGAAAAATAACGTTTAAACTTGCAAAACCACTGCAATTCTCCTGTTACATTTAGGAATGCACACAGCAATCAACATAACTCATAGTTACTGCCTTGTTGCTCTTGCGTTTACTGATTTTTTTTGTATCTCTGCCATTGCCAAATATGTGTATGTTCATGGCAGTCGAACATGTGTTATTTCTGTGTATTCCTAAACATAACTGTTGAATTTCAGTGGTTTTGTACACTCACAGTACGCATCGGAGATTGGGCACAAAGTCAGGTCCTGCACCCCTCCACGGGCGGCTGTTCAACCCATGCTGTGGCAGTGTGCAGAGGTTGCTGGGTGGCAGGCTGGAACTGTGGCCAGGCCCTAGGCCCAACCTGCAGAGGGCACTGTTACCAGGAGAAGTCCTCAGGGCCAGTCTTCTGAGCAAAGCCAGACACTTATTTTAGTGTTTAGCTTTAATGGTGTTTTTTTCACAGTGCCTGAAACGTTTGAGAAGGAAGCGACTCGTGAGTCAGCCATAATATGGCAATTAAATCTAGCACCTAAAACCGAGCAACAATACACATAATGGGAATGTCGCCATGGGAGGTTACAAACTGAGACAAGGCGGTACTAAGGAGGGACTACTAAGCCTTTTGACCAATGAACAGCCACAGTTTACAGTGGACACAAGACAATGCAAAATGTGGGTGGAGAGTGTGCAGAGCTTCAAGTCCCTACCTCAATAGAACATGCCTCGCAGAGCAGCACATGCGCTGCCCAGGTTCGACATAAAAATGTCTTGTCAACAGAAAGTCTGTGATAGGAACTCTGTAGTTATGGTAGATCAGAATATCAATTTTTTAAAATTTCCCTTATAACTTTGGGACTATCTGAATGAATCTGCATAGCTACATGAAACTTTTTACAAAATTGCATTAGGTTTGGCATATCAAGTTTCATGCAGATCCCTCCTGGGAGAAGAAAATAAAAGGGAGGACAGTAAAAACCATAACATTTAACATTTTATTTCCTATATGAAACTTTGCTCTCATTTAGAGAAATAAAGCAGTTAACAGATTTACACCAAACTACAACTTTACCTAGATGTTTTATTTTGCTTGGTTTGATGAAAATGTTTTGAGTAGTTTTTGGGATGTCATAGGTATAATTGTTATAAATCGGTGTTTTCAGGTTTAGAAGGGTTAAATTATAGAACATATGTGCATGGTACAATCTTTATTACGGGAAGAGTTGCACAAGCGTCTGCGGCCCCTATCATAATACCAAAGTTCCCTCAGGCAAAATAAAGTGGGCCACTGCAGCACTGCTGTGCATGGCCAAAGGCTGTGCACCTTGAGGTTTGCCAACTCTGGGCAGTTAGTACAGTGGAAATTAGTAGTTTGTGGTAGGTTAGGCACTGGGTCTAAATGTAGGCTATGTCCTATAGTTAACCCTTGATCTGCATGGCTGAAGTCGTTCGGGCCGGGGGGTTTGCCACCTGCAGAAACTAGCAATGTCTTTTCCATAGGTTTTAGAGATTTGGAAAAAAGAGTATACTCATTTGTTTGACTAGGCACCTGATAGGATGCTCGATTTTACGAAAAAAAACTGTATTATATTGCACCATATGTTACTTACATAGATAATGATAGCAGATAAAAGACTCTAGGCTAAGCCAATTTCCCTTTTGATTGCCCATTTAAGTTTGTGCAACCTTACTGTGGCATCAAGCTTTTTGGGAAATTATAATTTTGGATATTTGAGGGACAGATGAAGTACTAGCCATAAGCATGCTCTACGCTTTAGGGTAGAAGTTGGAGTTGTTCCCGTGAAAAAGGAAGGCTATTAAAGGAAGATCTGGTTGTTGGATCCTAGGTTGACCTTGGCGATGGAAATCATTTATATATTGGAGGCAATTTAAAGGTGATTTGTGCTTAAACAGAGAGCCTGGGCAGAACCCTCCTCTGACTTGAGTGACCAATCAGGTCATTGGTGTTTTTGGAGTTCAATAAAAGCAAGTTGCAGTAGTCTAGTTGTTTTTCCAAGTAGTGTGTGGGCTGTTTAACAGCTTGTGTTTTTCTTACTGGAGATTTCATGTATTATAAAAAAAATGTAGAAATACAGGCAATTAAAATTTGCAACATAGGTTATAGGTGTGATGAGGAACAAACGTATTAGTTCTTTAGGTAGATTCTGATTAGATTAGTTTTTTGATCCAGCCAGAATGATAATCAGTTGGGTTGAGTCAGGTAACTGGTTATAGGTTCTTGAATGTTGGCAGTAGGAGGACTGGGGAATAGTTTTAGACGTTTTTCCTTCACCGATTTCAAGCAGGAGACAAGATTTCCCTTAAGCCTGCAAGAAATTAGCAAACTTCTTTTTCGGAAATTATGTGAACTGCCCAAAAAATTTGGCAAAATTGCGTGTTATTACATGAAATGCTAGTTTTGCACTTCTGCAATTTTTTAATGCATATCCTCACGTCCATTTTAGGCATGAGGATACCCTTTGATGGTGGGATATACAGGGAAAAGATATAAACATTCAGCACTTTCCCTATGTCCGTGTGATAATTTATATGTACAGGATGATCTTCATGTTTTATTTTTCTGTGGTTTCTACCATCAGGAAAGGTGTAATTTTATCGTACTAATTTGCAAACGCTACAATTTTAAATATTGTTGTGTAGCACTGTTTTTTTTCAAATCATTGCAAAATTCTTTTGTGTGTTTTTCATTAGCATCATTCTTATAGGCATGTATTAAAAAGAGGAAGCAGATTGGCACATAGGATGACCTAAAAAATTATTCATATATCCTATACTGTATTATGTAAATAGATTAAATTGATTCTTACTTAAACTGTATGGTAGCACACTTTTAAGATTTAGATTTTAAGCTATATTTTATAATGTCTTTCTTAAAACGTGATTGTAAATATTTCGCTGACACTTTTATGATCTTATGTGTAAGATCGAATGAAGGATTTGATTGATTGATTGATACCCTTTGCACTAAAAAAATAAATTGCACAAATCACGTGTGATGCGACCAATAGCTGCTCGAGTTCAGTATTCTTCCCATGCTCTCCCAATAGAATGTTTACATGAACGAAGTCTCAAGTATTCATCTTGGCATATTCTCAAGAATTGTGTGTATCTTTAATACTGAGAAAAGACAAATTCCTGCAAGATTAGACTGACGTGAACACATTTTCACCCGGGCATAATTTTCCACTCCTGCCTCGTTCTTGTCCAGTAATGCGGATTTATCTCTCTCACACTTTTAAATAACGAAAAATATTTTGACTTATGATCAACTCTAAAGAGAATATTATATGGACTAGAAATGTTATATATCAAGATGGTGTTCCATTTGTCAAAACATGCTTTATATTTTTATTCGACAGATGTGATGTTTGAGACTTTAAGTCCTTCTAAAATGACTTGCATGGTACCTCTAAGAATTGTCTCTGTTCTGATGAGTATGAATAATTGTGTTTGTGTAGTAAGATCTCACCCCTCAGTTGGGGGCGGCTGCTGATGTATGCTCTTGAGTAACAAGCTTTATAAAACTGAACAATAAGCCAGGTCCTTTGTGTACAATTTTTGCTTGAGACACCAGGAGTGGATGCGCCACCCGATCATCGAGAGAGGCATGTGGGAGAGAGTGACTGATAGCACACACGTCATTTTCCAGTTTCTGTTCTGCATCAGAGAAACACGTGCTATAGCTCAGAATGTGCAGACTGGGCTCACAGGATTGGTCTTGCACCAGGGAGAGACTGGCTCCCCTACTGTGTTCTGTGCAGTCAATGTGAGGAAGACAGTGTTGATTTTGGGTGACCAGGGACTGTGCTTCACTCTTCCACAGAAGGGCTGCCTATTGTCTCCTACAAAGGGGTGGTGCTACATTAGAGCAAAACCAGGCACCACTGCAATTGGGAGCTAGACATCACCTGAAGGGCTCCAATATGGGATTGTTCTGGGGAGTGGAAGCTCAAATATGCCAAATGTCATTTTGCCTGCAGTACTGGAGCTGACTGCACTCTATCTTACTATCCACTGCCTGCTCCACTGCACTATGACCTGGAACACATCCAGGGCTGCTTAATCGGAACATCTAGACTAATGAGGGCCCGGTTATGATGTCAGACAGACCTGAATCTGTCTGACATCGTTTGGGTACCGGCACTGACCGACTTCCTGTCGGCGGTCCCAACCCAGCAATTAGGATGCGACCGAACACTGTTTGGTCGCACTTCTATTCTTTACAATGGGAGCATGCATGCCGACCGAAATGCATGCTCTAAGTGTAAAGTGAAAAGGTGCAGTTCATCCCTGCACCCCGTGGCAGGCACCCCAAGGTGCCTGTGATGGTGTGCAGAGATCACCCCTCGGCCACCATCCAGGGGCCTTGCACCCATGGGGGCCCTGCTGGGGCCCCCCAAAGTTGACTTCCGACAGCCTTTCTGTGTTGGAAAGGCAGCACAGAAAGGCTGTCGGAATCCAACATTGTAATTCCTCGGGTGGAAAGAGCCACCCTTGGGATTACAGGAGGCTTGCCGAATGGCAGATGGGCTCCCTGAGCCCATCAGAAGCCATTCGGAAATCCAGTTTGGATTAATTTCCGACCGACTCCATCCAAATGGGTCGGTCGGAAATTTATCCAAACAGGAGATTATGCTGCTGTAGGAAAGGCTCCGACCAAGGCTTGGAGCCGTTTCCTACGGCATCATAATCGGCCCCAAGTTGGGGAGAGAATTAGCCCATAGCGGAACATCTATTTATTGGGAAGTAACACTATTCTGAGTTGTAGTGAGCCAATTGACTCCTACATGAAGGGGCCCTCGCACACCAGTCAAGGTGAAGAACGCAGTTATTGGCAATATCCTCTAGCCTCCTGCAAGCCCACTGCAAAATATGACAGGCTTGGTAAAGTCTGCCCCTAAAGCCTGACTTGCTGGCATGATGATGCTTAATACATCACTGATTAATCAGAAACATATTGTTTGCTTTAGCCCAGTAACAGGACTGCACACACACACACATGGTGACATAACTGCACGCACAAACATGGCGACGTAACTACATGTGCAAACATTGCGAGGTAGGTCTGGTAATGGCACACTGGTACCAGAAAGTGTTGTTCATATGCTGTTACCCACATGTGAAATAGTTATTCTGTGCTTGTGAAATTTATGTGAAATAAATGGCTATATTTGAGCAATTAGGATCTATATGTGAGCCAGGTGTTATTTTTATGAAGTTTATCAGTATGTTAGCTCTTCAAGAATTGTTCATGTGCTCATCATTCCACAGTTATGAACAGACATTTGACTTTTTGTGGCGCATCTTCACTACAGGGACAAAATTATCCACATACTATTAACCATGCTAAATTCATCACATTGCAACCATACTCATCCAAACTTTGATAGTTCCAGTGAGCTCAGAAAACATCAAGATTACCCTTCTAGATGTTATGTATCTATTATTATCTTTTATTTTTAAGTATTTATTAATAATGTATTGCTGTCTCCTTATTCTTGTTCTCATCATGTATATTTATTGTGAATTTCAATAAAAAATTTAAACACAAAAAGATTACCTTTCCAGAGGAGATCATCAGGAACTGAGAAAAAACACAGCAGGATGCTTTTCAGACATTCATCACTGGATACAGGAAAGTGTGGAGGAAAAATTGCACTGCAATGGCATGAGACATTAGCTGAGCAATGGACTTAAGAGCAAGGGTTTGTGCAGAAAGGGACAGGATCTGATCAGAAGGGACTTTTAGGGCATGTAGTTTAAGTGCCTTTTAGCTAGCCCTTTTTTGTAAGTTCAGTAATAAGTCTGTCACAAAGGTCCACAGCTATGTGGTACTTTTGAACTTGAACTCGTCATTCTATCACCTAGTTACAAAGGGTGTTAAGTTGCAATTGGTTTAATTAAGGAAAACCATTTCCCTTTTTACTCTCCGTATACAAAACAGATGCAATCAGGTCTGTAGACCCTGGACGACTGGTATACTGCAATGCCCCTGTTAAGGTGGAGAAAGTTGATGCTGCTATAAGAAACAATACATTAATTTATGTGAACAAAATTGCGTCTTTATTAACTAATTTGCCCGTTGTGAACTCCACATCAACCCCACCTCACAAGTATGTAGTCAGGCAAGCTCTGAGGCCTAGGCTCGAGGTTATTGATTGACAGGCCACAGGTGGGGTAGCACGTAGCTGGGCAATAAACACACGGACAGGAAGCCTTAGATCAATCCCACAGATAGGCGCAGTGACACTACAATGATCATGGGAGAATGGCCCCAATAAAAGCACACATGGCCGTAGAGGGTATGCACGCTCCTAAAACACCATAAAGTCAGATGCCACATACGTTAGGCACATATAGCCAATCAGAACACAGCACACGCAGTGATCACGTGCGCCCCATGGCGAACATCTGGACACGTTACCCACTGGCCACATTGTGTCCACGCAGGATGATCCGTCAAACAATTAATTTACAACTCCAAAGGCAGAAACTTACATTCCTTACCATACAAGGGTCATCTGAATCATTTTAGGGCATACATTGAACTGTATGAAAGAACATCTCAGATCGATTGAAAATTGAAACAGTACTCAGACCCTACCCTGTAACTGATCTCCTGGTCATAATGTTTAATTAAACAAACTGTTGCTGTTTTGCGAAACGCCTCTTGTCTCTTGATTTTCAAAGATATTTCATGTTCATGCAACACCATGAATATAGTCCTGCAGAAAAAAATAGAAAAACTGCAAATGGTGATAGACTTTGGAAAACAGAATATGCCCACCGGCCCTAAGATCTCTGCATGCACGCTTTGGGGGTCAAACTCTTCCTTGTGATGCACAAACCTTATTGGCAGCAAGGCACCACTCATATCCCCAAACTCTTGAACTGAGCGCTAAGATACACCACTAACAAAAGAGTCTCATCAAGAAGCGTCTGTTGCTTTCAGTTAGGAGGAAGGCTCCTCCAAGCCCGAAACCTGAAACCTTGAACTTTACCATCCCAGGACTTGTATCCCAAAATACTCACTTCCCATTTAGGAAATGCTCAAAATGTACTTCCTTCACCAAGCCCTTGATTCATCATCACCCCCACAACTGCCTTCAATGCCAGCCTTGCATCTATTAGTGGCCAAAAATTTGGTGAAATTATGTGTATATCTTTGATGTTCCAGCATACTTTAATGTCTTTCCGAGCATTAAGCTGGTATCTGTTTTTGCGTATTCATGAAAATGCAACATTACTTTGTTTTCTTTCTATGTATATATTCCGTTCGATGCTCCTCAAGTAGTTTCTCAGTAGTGTATGGTTCTCCCCAAGCATTGGCAAAAACAATAGGTCTCGCCATTTCGAGTGCTATTGGCTTTGGCAAGGTGCTTTAGCCATGTTGTACACCAGTGTGGCTGCTGTTCAGCACAGCTAAAAGTTAGTGGCATGTCGTGGAGTAGGTGGGGGTGGGGTAGATTGGGAAAAAGTGGAATGGGCTAGAGTGGGGTATATTGGTGTAAAGTGGAGTGGGGGTAGAGTGGGATAGGATGGAGTGGGGTGAATTGGGGTAGATGGAGTGAGGTAGATTGGAGTGGGGGAGCTGGGTAAATTAGCATGGTAGATTGGAGTGGGGTAGATTGAATTGGGGGAATTTGGGGCAGAGTGGGGTAGACTGGAGTGGAGTGGGGTAGACTGGAGTGGAGTAGATTGGGGTAGATTACAGTGGGGTAAATCGGGGTAGGGTAGATTGGGGGTAGGGTGGAGTGGGATATATTGGGGTAGATAGGAGAAGAGTGGGATAGATTGGGGAAAAGTGGAGTGGGGTGGATTGGGGTAGATTGGAGTGGAGTGGAGTGGGGTAGACTAGAGTGAGGTAGATTGGGTTGATTATCGTAGGGTCGATTGGAGTGGGGTAGATTGAAGAGGGATGATTGGAGTGGGGTAGTTTGGAATGAAGTGCGGTAGATTGGGGTGGGGTTGATTGAAGTGGGTGAATTGGATGGGGTAGATTGGAGTGGGATAGTTTGGGGTGGAGTGGGGTGGTGTGGGGTGGGGTGGGTTGCAGTGGGGTGGAATGGGTTAGGTTGGACAGGAGTGGGGTAGATTTGAGTGGCGTGTGGTAGATTAGAGTGTTGTGGAATGGAATGCGGTACATTGAAGGATAGTTGAGTGGGGTCGATAGGGTGGGTTGGAGTGGGTATATTGGAGTCGGGTAGATTGGAGCAGAGTGGGTTGGAGTGGAGTTGGGTATATTGGAGTGGAGTCAAGATTGCTTTGGACTGAGAGATGAGAGCAGGGTAGATTGGAATGGAGTGGGCTGGATTGGAGTCGGGTAGATTGGAATGGGGAAGACTGAAGAGGGATAGTTGGAGTCGGGTAGTTTGGAGTGGGGTAAACTGGAGTGCAGTGGTGACTGGCTTGCACCCAGGGTGGTGTGGCACAAAAAAAGAAATGAATAAAGTAAATTCACTTAGCTTCGCAGCGCGACGTCGTCTTCCCTCAGGTGCCTTCTTTCCTCCTGGAAGCAGCAGATGCAGGAAACTGTGCTACCCAATCCTGGCGCTGCTTTCACAGCATGAAAGCAGCACCAGGATTGGATGGAGCAGGCTTTGCCAGCAAAATAACCATTACATTTGCACCAAAATACGGTTTTACTGCAAACGATAATGTATGCAAATGTCATCACGTAGTGTATTAATGTGTTTTGATCGTATTCAAATATTGGTTTCCACCACACTTCAGGATTACCAAAAAATTTGCTGCGTTTGTACTAATTCTGATATATTCTGAAACATCAGAACAGTTAATTTATTTTTGTTGTGTGCTAGAAAAAAAAATCCTACACCCTCTCCTCTTACATGGTACTCAGCAGGATTATCACATAAATTCTCTCACTTTGAAGTCAGAGAAAGAAAAGTAAACACCAAGCTCCCTCAGAAGACAGCTTGACATTTGACCTCTGTCTTTAAATGCGCAGCAAATGTCACTAGATAAGAACAAGATTTAAAGGCCTATTTACAGAAAAAGTGTTTGTGGAAGAATACAGTAAACAAGATGTTCGGAAACAGGAGGAACGAACTCAAGCTGGACAGCCTAAAAGAAATAAAGCAAGCAAATAGCCAGACAATGTGAGTTACAAACCACAAAGCCAATGGGCAGCAATGGACGGAATCCATTCCTACGTCAGCTTTCTGAATGTCCCAAGATGTCGTCAGCCTAAAAAGACTTCTTCCAGGTATGGTTAGAACTGGTGCTCCTGAATAGGTTGGCATACTCATTTGTGCTTTGGGATGTATGTGAAAAAGAAGTGCACAGTGATGCACTGTATGATGAGTGAACTGAAACCGAGTGTTTGAAGGCAGCCATCCCTAGAATGATTTTTAGGGGGAAGACAAAGAACGAATTGACCCATTTGTTCAGATTCTGACCATTGAGGCTTGGACGAAAGCCCCAGGAATAGTTGTGTAATGCCATGGAAGTATTACCTTGCACGTGACACTTAAGTTCAAACAGACGGATATTTAATATTTGATTTGATTTTAAGTGATTTGTAACATGCACACATTAAATGCATCAACTCTTGGCTCGCCTTTCCCGGGTAAATGTTAAATGATCATGTGTGCAGGATGCTCTCAGTATTCTGGAAAGGAGGGGTGGAATGAGTTTTAAAGATTTTTCTGAAAGTGGTGAGAGAGAGTGGGTATGGATGTGCTTGAAGAGGTTTCTCTAGAGCATAGCTGAATAGGCTGGGATTGTTTTGCTCTCAGGCTGATAGAACCAAATGCAGGTGTGCTGAGTTTTGAATTGCTTTTAGGGGTTTACATGTGATTGCATATTCCAGGGATGGTAACGGAGAGTGTTGGATAGGTATGTGTATGTGAGGTTTAGGACCCTGGACTGGATTATTGTTCTTCCAGTAACCAATGGAGAAGTCCCACTATAGGTGTCACAGGATGTCAGGATACCTCGCCCCTGGGTCTGATGAACGACACAGGTATAGTATGCGCCTCAAATTTTACCAAGATCTAGTGCAGAGGTACCATTAGACAATAGACCCTCTACTACATACAGAAGCAAATGGAAATGTGATTGGGAAGGTTCTGAACGAAGTTTACTTTAGAAAATGTTTGAGAATATAAGGTAATATGCACAAACATCAACAGTCTATGAAGAGACTTTCCGGCATAGTCATACCAGTTACCTGTAAAAACATGCCTGGTTTTTCAAATGTGCCCCTACAGGAGAGCGTGCAATGATGGACTGATTAGGATTTCACCTTTCCACGGAATGTTAACTAAGAGAACCTGAAACTGCTACCTTAGGATCTAACAATCTGTAATCATAATATTTAACGAGCTGCTGCCAACTTTGGATGATTTTGTGCCTTGGCTCATTGACCAAGTACACTAATGTACGCTTCTTACTGTCACATGAATCTTGGGTCTAATTTACAATACAGCACAAGTTCTGTGATGTGCATGCAATGTTACGCTTTATCGGACTCTATAACTTAGTAATAAGAAAAGATCCACGACGAGCTGATCATTGCTAAGAGACAGCTTCATGACATGTGATGCAGCGTTTGTTGACATGTTATGTAGAAAGTTCAAGGAAATCTTTCAATTGCAGGGGAATTGTGGGGCTCCTTCCTTGCATAGGTGAGATCAAACTGGTTGTCTAAGGGAAACAAAGCAGGTAAACCATTAAGTCACAATACACACACCATCCTGGCCACTCTAGGCATTGAGACTGCAATTCTCTTACCTAGTAGAAAGTCATTGCCAAATTCACCCTGTGCCAGTCAGGTATGTAGTCCACTGTGGCATAACATTAAAGAGTCGTTGGTGCTGGCTGGGAATCTGGCCACAAGGTCTGTTATGATGCAGGAGGCATCACACACTACCTGCACATTGAGTGTGAGCTTTTTCTGGCCTGTATATGTACTCATTTGTGGATGGGGTACATATGGCAATTTGTGTGCCATCAACACAGCCGATGATATATGGGAACTGCACTACCCAGTAGAACATCAGTTTGTTTTGTTGCAATGATTAGGGAGTATTGGCGAAAGAACCTGGACTGATAGCTGCCAGAGGCTGGGGTGTTGACCACACAATACCTGCACATGTGGTGGGACGTTTTTGCTTCTGAGTGTTGAGGCCAGTAGCTGAGGTTGTAACTCAGCAATTGAATCAAGTACAACCTGACTACTGAGCGTGTACCTCTCATGGATCTCCTCCTCTGTTAGTCTAAACAGGATGACCCACACCCTAAATATCCTCTCTTGCCTCACAGCCCAAATCCTTATCCTCCTTGCCAAAACATACAGTGTTGCCATT
The DNA here is from genome assembly GCF_964204655.1 of Triturus cristatus. NCBI lineage: Eukaryota > Metazoa > Chordata > Amphibia > Caudata > Salamandridae > Triturus > Triturus cristatus. The sequence continues at coordinate 1,361,222,673 of NC_140590.1, forward strand.
CAGAAAGAGCCTGATGCATTTTGGGTACCCTTTTATAGTTTGCACCGGGTTACCACCTTATCCGAATCAATGGTAATTGCATTTCCTAAAAGGCCATTTTGCGAACAGTCGCAATTAGGAAATTGGTTGTACATGCAGTTTGCGATTCACATTTAGGAAATCGTTATTTGCAATTTCCTGTTTTGTGATTTCCAAAATGTAATCTCTATAAGGTAGAAATCACATTTTGTACCACCACGAATGTATTTCGTGCATAGGGAAAAAGCAGTTTGCATTTCCTAACGGCACGAAATAGCGATTTACACCATTAAGAAATACAAAAGTCCTTTGTACATATGGGTCTTTCTGCTGTGCACACTTGGTATAAATGAGATGATAATCATACAATCTACAGAACAATGACTAAATACCTCCTCTGGACTTGATGTGTGATCTCGATTGGACACTAACTTAAAATGAGTGATGTTCCCTTCCATCTGCAAGCTTTGTTGGCAACAAACAGAGTGAGCTCTGTGCTTGGGCCTGAAATAATTTCCCATTAAGCGGGGAGCTCATCCACAAAACAATCCATGTCTTTTCATGTTGAGAATATTTGTGGTAAGGATGGTGTTTCGAATGTTAGCTGAGGTCTTATTAGCAAGAAAGTTCAATCCTGGAAAGTTTAAACACACAGGGAGGGTTTCTTATAGGCGACAACGGAGGGATTACCTCATGTGTGTAGCATGCTCCTATCAGAGCCGTAGATGTTTGCAGCCCATTATCTTTGTTGTTCAACTATCGGGTGTTTTTTTTATTTGTCAAATTTATTTTTTTAAACTGCTATGGTGTCCTACTAATAAAATCATCATTTGGGTACACATGAAGGCTATTTTAACTTTCCAACTATATCCGACCCCTGATAAGTCTTTAGGACTACCATCAGTGTGCTTCCTCCTAAAATGGGGTTGAGCCCATTCGGCAACAATAGCTGTGCCTGACATAGAACTCAATGTTGAAACATGCCACACAAATAGTGTGAGAGTTCTTTTAAAAAAATAAGGACTATTTTTACCGGTAAGAGATCGGTATTGCAGGAATAAACCTTCCAAAATGTTTCTTTCTCCCTTGTATGATTTGAGACTATTCAGCAGCTTAGTCAGTCTTATAACGTACAATCGGGAACAGCAAAGGAATCGTGTCTTACATGAGGTTGTAGGAAATTCACTTCCAGAATTTAAATAAAAAGCAAGGCATAATTCATCTAATGTTATTTTTTTTTTGTAAATCTTTTTTTATTAAACAGTCTCGACATAAGGTACAGATTCACAGAGTCAATTGAGGGTTACAGTGAACTCAAGTTACATACAATACAACAACATAATTACATTGAAAGTCACGGGGATGGGGGATCATCATCATCAGCCTCACGGGGAGGGGTACATATCTTGCCCCGGTATGTATCCCAGGGGGCCCAAACCCTGGACCATTTCTCTCTTAGCATACACCAGTCAAGATCTCGCTCCAAAGCTATGACCGTAGGCGGGTGCGGGGCTCCCCAGAGCTGGGCAATATTTCTCTTGGCGATCATGCAGCCAAGTGTGACCCATTTCATAGTATAAGTGGTGAGGTCGGTAGGTTCCCAGATGTTAAGGAGGCACCTGGGCTTCCGGTCTGACTTCCACCCCCAACACTTCACTCATGACCGTGTGGATGTTGCGCCAGTATTCCTGGATTTGCATCATCTAATGTTATTTGTTTGCTGTCAGTCAGTGAACGATGTTGCAGGCACTTTACAGAGATGACAATGTGTGACTGCTTACGTTGGCAGCCATCTTGGATGTGGCATGCTGTAAGTAATGTTCGATACGATGACAGCCATTAAGGAGAGAGAATGTTGTGTGTACCTGAAAGGCATTCCAAGTGCACTGGTGTCTGGAATAATGTATAACAAAGGGAAATTGAAATGGGAGGTTATAACAGCTATTGGAGAGGTATATAATAAAAACTAGAATTAGGTCAAACAATTGTAATAGAAATTTATCATAGTATTATAGAGGAGAACTACATTTACCTAAATGTTGATGTTCATAAGCCATGGGTTATTTGATTGGACAAAACACTTATCATTATGCAGGAACCGTGTGGGAGTAATATTGTTGATATATAAAAGAGATTATAAATAGGGTGGAAATGAGGAGTAACTCATCTATTCAACTGAAATATAAACGTCATATCAAGTATGAAGAAGTTCTGTTCAATGTTTGGCTAAGGTAGGCCAGTTTCAATGCAAACAGTCCTAGGGGGTCTCTCAAGGCATATCTTGAGAGGAGTTGTATAACGCCGGGCACCATCAAATGATGGTACGAATACAGATAATTTGATGAGCATTTTGAAATAGAGATGGCTAAAAAGAGAATTATTCTTTGGGAAGGTTTCATAGTCAGAGGAAGGGAACAGATTTAGTTTTTTGGGCTTGCCTATGTTGACATATTTACAGATGTGATTTTCTTTTATCACATGACTCTCGCAGAGAACAACACATTTCCAGGGCTACCTGCATCTTGATATATATGGGGATGTAAGTTGTAAATTACCCCCGGGAGAAGTGGTTTTCAGTAGGTTTGTAGTGTAAATATGATAAACATTTCTTTATGCTGTATTGTATATCTCCTTGGACATCAAAGCTGGAATAGCAAGCAAAGAAATTCTCTGAAATTGACCCTTAGCTAGATTGCCCAGAATTTCTTCTTTCAAGAAACATATGATGCTAATAGGTTTACATAAATGTAAAACTCCACTGCATGTGAAATATAATCTATATCCCCTTCTGGAACTTCAAAAGAGAGCGCTGTAAACAGTGGTGGCTGGAATCTATGGGGATGAGGGGCGGGCGCGAGCGCACAAATAATATATAAAAAAAAAAAAAAACTTTCCTGACATGAACACGACGTCCTCAGGTCAGGCCCTCTTTTCTGACAGAAACTGGAACTGGAAGCAGCAGCTCCCTTGGTCAATCCTATGGCTGATCCCACCAGCATGAGAGCAGCCCTAGCATTGGTGGAAGCGGCCTCACTCGACGCTCCACAGTGCTCTGGAGGCTTTGGCTTGCTCTAACCCAGCTGTCTAAAGACAGCTGGGTTAGAGTTGATTAAATTTCACAAGTGTGGCTGACCGTTACAAGATGGCTGGCCAAAAATACATTGCACACTTTAACCAGTGCTTTGCCAGCCCATCCTCCTCCCTGCTGAGTGATATGCTGCTGTCACTCAGCAGCAGCCCTGCTCCCGTCCTGACGCTCTGTTCGGGAAGGGGCATAAATTACCACTTTATTTTTCATCTCTGGGGCTTGGGGGGGGGAGGGGGGTTAAGGGGAGTGATGCTCCTCTGGTCCGACGGAGGAGCCGCCCCTGGCTGTACAGCGCTCCTGACATGTCTGTAGGTATGGTGTTTTTTTATTCTGTGGTTTATGTAATTTCACAAGTCTGGTATTGTCTAGATCAAGAGGAGTTGGGAAATGTGGAATGGTAACATTTTCTATTAGGAGTGCTTTTTTGCAGGATGCAGTTTTAATGCTGATTAAAAAATATGTTAAAAACAACATGTTGTAACACCAGGTGCTTTATGTGTAAGATACAGTGATGGCATCAATGTATTTAGTTCGCATCAAATTCCCAGGAGGTATAATATATCATTATGAATGGCACTATAAGTCAATTCAGTACTGTCTTTATTCGATCTCAACACTGATCATAAAAGATACAGACATTAAAAATAATCCCATAGTTTGAGAAATAAACGTATGCAAAGCACATACACATACTAAAACACATACAGTATTAAAAACGTTAAAAACACCATAAAATTAAACTTAGTTTAAAATCCATCACCCTTGGGAATTACTTTGCTAAAATTCTTCACCATTAGGAATTACAGTATATTGTTTGAAAGCAGGGGCAGGGGAAAATAGTGAGAAAAAGCGCAAATAACAAACAACATTGAATCAATTAGAATGGCATACTCTTTCTCAATACTAAAGTGCATTTCAAGGAAGACAACCAGATAAATTAAATATATTATCATTGTTTTACAATCAGCATGATAGCTTGTTAAAACATCACACTCTTTCTCTGTGCTAAAATGCATTTAAGAAGCAGGCAACCCGGTAACATGTGTCAGTCATTTAGTTGCTGGAGTTAGAGCAGGGTAGCTTTGCATTTAAAGAACGTATGCCTATGTAACAGGGACAATAACATTTTCCTAGTGTAAGGTAGGTAATAACTACAGAAAATGACGAAGTGCAATAAGGACTAAGGCAATTTCTCATCGCAAGGGTAAATACGTATATAAGAAGAGGAGTATTGCCCTAGTGGAAAACGTTAACATCCAACAAATCGTACCCAGTCTAAATCTAGTCAGCATTGCTCGTTCATGGACATTCAGTACAAAAAGTAAATAAGGCGCTGTCCCTTCTATCATCTTTATTACACAGCAATTCTCACAGCTGATTTTACCACATTCACCACCTCCTTAACCCCTTGTGTGCCACGCCCTTTCCCCCTCCTGTGCCGGGCGTTACATTAGTGGGTGGGGTTCATGACGAGATAGGCTCGTCATGGGCACAGCGCGACCGTGCTCCATGACGAGACTATCTTGTCATGGGCACTGAAGAGGTTAAAGACCTGCCTGTGCTTCTGAAAACAATCATCAATCCAGATTTTGTCTTTTTTTGCTATTTCATCTGGATTCTCAAACATATGTTCACAACCCAGAGACAAAAAAGTATCCCTAATGTTCTTAAATCATTGAAGTTTCATTCCATGTTCGCAGGAAAGGCAGTCTCTAATAATTGCCCGATTCACTATTCAACTGTATAGAACACCAGAGAGTCAGGGGGGCTAGATGAATAAGGTCTTGCACATAGTCCAACCCTAATTCTTTATGCAAGCAAAAATGTGGAGTCGATAGGGGAACCCTCAGCAGGTGACAGCAAAACCTATTCTCCTCAACCTGGATCACCCGACCTCTCTGTAGCTCCAAATCCCAATGTCACAGTTGGTATACACTTCCTTTTGTAAACTTCCAGAATTGTGGAAACCGCTTTTCTGCCAATACATGTGACAAGGGAAAAGGTCATAACAACTGCACGAGAAAAATGAACTATCCTGCTTCTAAGACAGAGGGACCACATGCAGCCCTCTCAAAATCCGGCCCAAGTAAGGAAAGGAGCTCACTCTAACCCGTTTCCTTCCTTCAATACTTAAGGTGTGAGTTTTAGTATTTCTCGGACCACACATCCTTGTAAAGTCTTTGTAAAATGTATCTCTAACTCTATCCTCTTCATAAAGGTCACAAAGTTTGAAATTAGAATCTTGAGGCCGTTGGCCATCCTAGCAAGAAGTGTAGCATCATCCGCATATAATAACGTGGGCACAGTCTTTTCCCCAACCCGAGATATGTCTGCTCCAGCTGTAGCCAATACTCTTTCCAGATCATTGATATAGAGCAGGAAAAGAATGGAGGCGAGAACACATGCTTGGCGTATTCCTCGTTTAACTTTAAACGGTGATGTACACTCGACGGCGTTTCCATACCAAACCGAGGCCAAAAGACCCTAATGAAGGAGTCTGAGAAAAGAGACCAAATCCTCCTCTAGGCCCAGGGATACCAGGGTAGCCCAAAATTTGGTCCTGTTGTCGCAGTCGAATACGTTCGACAGATCAATAAATGCCAGGTGGATCAGGCCCCTTTACTATTTTATATTTAGCCTCAATAAGATGTAAATTAAGGCACTGATCAATCGTTCCAAGGCCTTTCCTGAAACCATATTGCAGTTGGGACAGAACAGTATGCTCATTTATCCAGCGAAGGAGTTGCTCCAGAATAACGTGACATTATCTTCATTGTGGAGTCGAATTAGGATATTGGTCGGTAACACCTAGGATCATGGGGATTACCCTTTTGAAAATTGGAACAATAATAGAGGTACACCAGGATGATGGTACCCCCACCCAACAAGCTGAATTAAAGACATTTGTAAGCTCAAGAGCCCAAAATCCGAGATCTTCTTTAAACAGGTCGAGAGGAACTCCATCTGGGCCTGGAGCCTTTTTTCATGGGCTGTTATGAATGGCTTTAATGACTCATCAGCAGTGTATAATCACACTGTCTTCCTTCAATTAACACATCATCATCGATATAATAAACAACATAAAGATTATCTGTCCATACTTCGGCTGTAAGGTGTACAGTTACTTTATCTCTGGATGACACAGGGGACAAGTCAGCTCGCACCGCCTCCCAAAAAGCCTGGGGATCTCTTTCCTGGCAAGCAACAACAATTGCCTCCCATTTCTCATCCTTAATGGCTGCCTTCCTCTTTTTTAGTGTCAGAGTGTACACCTTTCTACAGGCTGAAATTGGGCTCGGATCTCTAAGTACCTACTTTAAAGCACTAAGCAGTCTATTATTAGCTACCCTACAATCTTTGTCAACCAAGATTTATTTTGGGGAAGAACCCTACCCACTGGTCTGGTCAAAACACCTTTAACACATGTTAAAAGTTTGACTAAATTATCTATTACAGTTGCTGGTCCTTCTGATTCAGTAATACAAGATCCTTACTAAGGTTGGCAACCTGATTCATAACCACTTTCATGTCAGCTGACCTCCAGACCACCCTGTGCCCCACATCCTTAGTTGTTAATAACTGGTTACACACTATGGCTACCCGTTGTTGCTTAGAGGCAACCATTATCTGTGTGACTAATGGGTTGTGATCACTATAAGCCAACACAAGGACCTCACTCCCCATGATCAAAGGAGACAGACTCCACAAACTAAAAATATAATCTATTATGGACCCCATGCCCTTCCCTGTATAAGTCGGGATTACCGTGGGAGAGAAATTGTTCACCACATTTTCTAGATCATGGCCCGCCAGCAGTGAGAATAATAAACTCCCCCTGGCCTCCATGTCATTCAAATTGACATCCGTTGATAATGGGTCAAAAATAGATTTTGACAAGGAAAGTTAAAGTCCCAGTTTAGCATTAAAGTCGCCTGCCAGCACGAGATTAAAAGGTCTGCTGGCCTCTATATCAACTTCTTCTAGTGCGCCAATCAAAGAGGACAAACCCTGAAAGTATTGATTCTCCATATTAGAAAAATCACCATTATAAAAATTCAACATGTGCACTCTAAATGCATTCCCCCAAAAGAGATGCAATAGGGGAGATTGTACATCCAATATTAACCTTAAACCAGGCCACCAAACCCCCCTTGGCACTACCCGCTGGAGAGGGTAAGGCTGGGAAGGCTGAAGCACATATATCCATCAAAAATAGTCTCTTTAACATCCCAGGTCTCCTGTATAAATATGATGTCGTATTTTATAATGATAGATTGCCAACCCTCATTATGTATTTTCATGGCTAAGACAGTGACATTCCAACTAAGAAAGCTAACCGTGGGGCTAGTCTCATCCACCAATTCTGCTTGCGCACTCACCCTTGGGATTGCATAAGATAACAATAGATTTGAGGAAGTTCCTGGGGCATGTTCCAAATGTGTCCTACCCTGTGATTGTGATATTGGGATGGTGGTAGTGGGACTAATCACCCCAGAGTCTCGGGGAGCCCTTGCTACAGCCCCATTGCCACTCTCCTGCGCAAGATGTCAATCATTATCTACCAACTCTGTCAAGGCCGCAAATCTATTTTGGAGGGGCAAAGGCCTCAATTGGTGCAAACCACTATTAGATTGGATGAGGGTCTGAGGCCCACGAGACCTAGATAAAGCCGGGCCAAGTGCCTATAAAAGAAGCCCAAGGGCAGAATCCTGATTGTGCTGGGTTTAACCAAGCCGGCTCTATCTTGTGCCAGGACTTCACCCGCAACAAGGGGGCTACATACATTAATGATTTTTAAATCGCCATTAAACTGCTTTCCCAGATATCCTATCCCACCCACTGGCCATACCAGGGGAAACTCATTGCAGAAGTCCCACTGTCCATGCAGGTTGCAATTCAACCAATGCATTGTTTTATTCATAAGAGCCATTGTGGGTTCAAGCCGGTCAGGAGGCAGACTAGGGACATTAGCTAGCACGACAACATATGGACATGAGGCAGGAGGTAGATCAGTCACAGGGAGGGATCCTCACCTTGTGCTGGTACTATCAGCCTGATCTGTGGGGAGGACTAACTCTCTACAACAGTCCTCTGTGACAGTGAAGGTGGGGCAAGATCCATGTCACTGGCCCGAGGTTTGATGTTGGACTCTGTACCACTGATCTCTCTGTTGCAAACGAATATATGTCGTTACTACGCATTCCGTTGCAACGCATGCCTTTACCACGCATGCGTTACAACGGAATGATTTTCTTCGCATTGCCCTTACCTCGATCTTGCCTTTACCCCGCTTTTTCGTTTTTGGGGGGGGGAGACCCCCCCCCCAAGCCCCCTTTCTTCTTTTTTTTTCCTTTTTCTTAGGTCTTCGCCGACACTAATGAAGGACTGAAGCTTTTTTTTCCGACCAGGAAGACGTTTTTCCGTGATGACGTTGCTTGCGTGCTAAAGACGTCGTTGAAGCAATACGCGTTGTGAAGACGTTTACGAGGTAAGTGTACCGTTGTAAACGTAACGCGTAGAAAATGCTTCGTGGGAAAGGCTGTTTCCCGTTGCAAACTAAGTGATGCACAACTGCTATTTCAGGAACAGACGAATGAATGGTTTCTATATCCAAAGTAGGCTGTAGTTTCTGGGAGAACCCCTCTCAAAATGTTCACATTTTGGCCTCAATTGTGTCCAGACGGTCAAAAAACAGGTGTAGTTTCACATCCAGCAATTTGTTGAACCACGCACCCATACAGTCCCGAGGATGGACACTGGGGACAGGCCCTTTCGCAAGTTCGGCTGACCCGGATGCAAGAGATGTTGCAGTACGACCTGGCAGCTTGCGTTTTACGGCGCTTTTTGCATTACTTAGATATTCACTGTTGTATGATTTCTGTTTCCAAATGTGGCCAGGGTCACCACGGGTACTGTCACATGTTGTTTGGTGAGGATATGTTTTATTCGGTATTTGTACTGAGTGTTCCCCTTTGTATTGCCACTGATGAAATATAATAAGCAGCTGCAAATACAGAGCCGGTGAGCTCGATGACAAAGAACTGTGAGCTGAAAAGGGGGCTTGTTATTATTTCGCAGGGACACGGCAAGGCATTCTCATAGCAAATAAAGGATTATAAATACAGTATACAAATGGTTGTGAGAGCTGTCTTAGTTCTGTTTTGGTACTACAAGTATTTTCAACAAATTATGCATATACATATTCATAACAGCGATCGACAGTTACTATATTCGTAGACATTAATGCTAAAGTTATTAATGCAGATATTTTACACACTTTCACACTAAATATATTTCCAATTTTCAAAAGAAATATTTCATTTTATGTGAAGACTAAGGAAAGACTTTCTGAGGAAAATATATGAGCGACACTTTTCAGAATTGCTAAAAGTGTTTTATTTTTAAAAGAAATGTACAATTGCCCAGTGTCCTGTTCTGTTTTTTTAACCTTTTCACTAAGGGCCGGATTACGAGTTTAGCAAAAACCAAAGGAAATGATGGATGGAGTGTTGAACATTGCAAGCACTCACCCCCAGTCAACTGATCTGGGTTTAATCCATCACCGTTCTTTAGCCCACTCTGCCACCCTAGTTCAGACATGGCCATATGCAAATCAGTCTGACCCTGTACCTCATGGGAACAGTCCAGCCTGAACTGCCAAGCCATGTCTTCCCTGGACCGGAAACAAGCTTCCTAGGACCGGTTTCTGGCATTTCAGCTGTCTTCAGCCAGGCTTGCTTGAATCCAGTGGCAAAGTGAGCAAGGGACTCACGTCTGAGCATACCCTGCCAACTTATGGTGAACAAAGCAAAAACCAAAGGAAATGATGGACGGAGTGTTGAACATTGCAAGCACTCACCCCCAGTCAACTGATCTGGGTTTAATCCATCACCGTTCTTTAGCCCACTCTGCCACCCCAGTTCAGACATGGCCATATGCAAATCAGTCTGACCCTGTGCCTCATGGGAACAGTCCAGCCCGAACTGCCAAGCCATGTCTTCCCTAGACCAGAAACAAGCTTCCTAGGACCGGTTTCTGGCATTTCAGCCGTCCTCAGCCAGGCTTGCTTGAATCCAGTGGCAAAGTGAGCAAGGGACTCACGTCTGAGCATACCCTGCCAACTTATGGCGAACAAAGCAAAAACCAAAGGAAATGATGGACGGAGTGTTGAACATTGCAAGCACTCACCCCCAGTCAACTGATCTGGGTTTAATCCATCACCGTTCTTTAGCCCACTCTGCCACCCCAGTTCAGACATGGCCATATGCAAATCAGTCTGACCCTGTGCCTCATGGGAACAGTCCAGCCCGAACTGCCAAGCCATGTCTTCCCTGGACCGGAAACAAGCTTCCTAGGACCGGTTTCTGACATTTCAGCCGTCTTCAGCCAGGCTTGCTTGAATCCAGTGGCAAAGTGAGCAAGGGACTCACGTCTGAGCATACCCTGCCAACTTATGGCGAATAAAGCAAAAACCAAAGGAAATGATGGACGGAGTGTTGAACATTGCAAGCACTCACCCCCAGTCAACTGATCTGGGTTTAATCCATCACCGTTCTTTAGCCCACTCTGCCACCCCAGTTCAGACATGGCCATATGCAAATCAGTCTGACCCTGTGCCTCATGGGAACAGTCCAGCCCGAACTGCCAAGCCATGTCTTCCCTGGACCGGAAACAAGCTTCCTAGGACTGGTTTCTGGCATTTCAGCCGTCTTCAGCCAGGCTTGCTTGTATCCAGTGGCAAAGTGAGCAAGGGACTCACGTCTGAGCATACCCTGCCAACTTATGGCGAACAAAGCAAAAACCAAAGGAAATGATGGACGGAGTGATGAACATTGCAAGCACTCACCCCCAGTCAACTGATCTGGGTTTAATCCATCACCGTTCTTTAGCTCACTCTGCCACCCCAGTTTAGACATGGCCATATGCAAATCAGTCTGACCCTGTGCCTCATGGGAACAGTCCAGCCCGAACTGCCAAGCCATGTCTTCCCTGGACCGGAAACAAGCTTCCTAGGACTTTGGCTGGTCACCTCAGAGTTACAAGTCCAAACTCAGACTAGAATATTATAGTGGCAGCCTTCTGAGATCTTTGAAGGGGTCGAGCTTTCATCCAATGACACCAGTACTGCAAATGTATAACTTGCAAGCCTTGGGGGGATCCCTATACAGTGGGGAGCTTTGGGGGCATGCAAATGTCAATGACTTAGAATTGACGGAAAATTGTTTTGTATGACTCCATTATAGCCAATTCGTCAAGATCTTGGCATTCGTTCACTCACTCACTCACAGAGTAAACCTCAGACCCTTGATGTACTGGAGGAGGATCTGGTCCTCAGCAGATCTATTATCTTATCAGCTTGGCTTGGAAGAAATCATAAAACTCCCTGCGGCCACCAAGATTCCATGGTTGGATACATTAAGCATTCACTTGAGGAGATAGGGTGCAGTAACATGTTCCGAGTTGGGACCTTGCTGCTTCGATCATTTACTGTGAAGTGGCGGCGCTCCATCACTGGTGCTGAATCTGACCTAAGCTGTCCATTTTGCCCTGAGGTCAAGAAAACTGTAGATCATGTCCTGTGCTTTTGTCCTCAGTATTATGTACATAGGAGAAAATGGATCCTGGCGTTGTGTCGCAATCTGGTTATTAGGGACTACAAAATTGCAACTAGGGTATTCAGGGCAGGCACAGCTTGTCTTTGCTGTCTCCTGTTTTTTGCATAGATGTGGAGACACAAACAGAAAAAGACTGCCCTGTTGTCTGTTACTCAGCACCTGAGATTCTTGTGTGTTCAAGTTGCATTTCACTGTTTCTTTATCATTTGTAAAAGCACGCGCAACAGTAGATAATAAGTATAGGAGTTGTTGGATGAAATGTAACTACACATTTTAAAACCGTCATGATGTTCGCCTTATATGCTGCTAGTTTTAATTGTGGGTATTTTTTATTATTTTACATGTTATGTTTTTAAGCGTTTAATTATTGAATGATTTTACAGTTTTAAGTCATTGTGTTTGCTTTTATGGCAATTACCAAATTAAAGCTGTTATAATTGATTGGTATGCACCAATGCCATTTTACAAATTCTCAATTTTAACAAAATCAGATCCCTTTGTCAGTACAGAATTGGTTTATCAACATCAATATCCTTCGCTCCTAAGATTAATTATTTCTGTTACATAGGCACATAAAGGATTTAGAAAAAGGTATGGCAGTAACAGTAAAGAGCGACAGCAATGCCCCTACTAGTCAATGCCATTAGAACCCGAAGATATGACTTGGTTCATGTGTCCGATCTTAGTCTTCTTCTGTGTACCGCTTCTCAACCTCGCGTTTTCCTGCAAGACTTTCTATCCCTGTGACAATGAAAGATAATAGGTGCACAGGGGCTACTGCTGGGTGGGAATAGCTTTGGGATACATTTTTATTCTATACATGGAGGATGTTTCTAGAGCTTCTCGCATAAGCTTGCGCTATTGAAAGCATTTTTTGTCCAGGGCAGCAGGGGCCATTTTAGCTGAGAATTCACTGAGATTACAGTATGTGGAAGTAACCAGTACTTTAAGTTCAAGACTTGGACTTTCGCCGAAGGAAGCTAGTCCATCCTTTCAACACTCACTCAGTCAAGAGGAAAGAACTGAGGTGGGGATCCTTCCTAACTTGTAACAAGATGGTTGCCTTCACCCTTGAAGCCTGCCTAAGGCCACCTCGGATGCATGATGTTAGGGATGGGTGACTACATTCAGTGCTAAATTCTAATGTTGAGCCTCTATGGCGGATGGCAGAAAAGTGACAGTGGATTGTGCCAATTCCAGCTAGTGATAGCCTCATTTATTTCCCGCTACTGGCTCCAGAAGCACTCTGTATTTCCAACGCATCCTGTTGCACACAACTGGCAGGCTATGTGGCAACCACCAGCCCACCCCATGGGAGACAAGGCCATATGTTACCCTCACACCTACAGGACATGGATAATGCCTTGGATTATCCTCATCTCAGAGAGGGCACACTATGGTTATGAGTGAACTTGTGAGTTTACTCAGGAATACCGTGCATGCGGGTTTTAAGCCTGAGGAGATCCCTCAATTTTATGGTCTGACTTGACAGCACTGCTGTCGCCAGACAATTATGCGAGCAACACTAGAGAGAGGCTTTGGCTCCGCCCACATGTTGGAAAACAGGAGTACATGTTTCGATTGGGAAGAAGCTGTGTGGTTGCACAAAAAAAGTGCTTGCCCTCCACACAGCTGTGACCATTTTGTTAATTTATCCAGCCGCCTGAGGTTGAGCTTTGAGGCGCATACACATGGCTTTGCAATGCTATTAAAGTGAATATAAGACGTTATTTCGCATGCCATTACTTCGCATGCTTTTACTACGCGGTTATTACTTAGCAATAACCGTTACTACGCAAGTTTTTACTTTGCATACCAATACAATGAAAGTGTTATGGTATGCGAAGTAAAAACTTACCTAGTATTAATAATGGTATGCAGAATAACGTGTCATACTACACTTAACCCTAAAACTTTACACTACACTTCACTAACACACAACACTACCCTTAACCCTAAAACACTAACCCCCCGACACTACACTAAACCCTAAAACACTACCCTAGACTTTACTAACCCACAACACTACCCTAAACCCTAAATCACTAACCCCACGACACTACACTAAACCCTAAAACACTAACCCCACGACACTACACTCAACCCTAAAACACAACCCTAGACTACACTAACCCACAACACTACCCTAAACCCTAAAACAATAACCCCCCGACACTACACTAAACCCTAAAACACTAACCTAGACTTCAATAACCCACAACACTACCCTAAACCCTAAAACACTAACCCAACAACACTTCACTAAACCATAATACACTACACAAGTACACAACCCTGCACTACCCTACACAGCCCCACTTACCTCTTAACACACGTGGTTCAAATCTTCTCCCCCTTCATGCTTCCACCGGCTACCTCCGTCAGACTCTCTTTGCAAATGTCCGCCGTGACTAGTACCCGCCCCCTACACATGCGTTGTACAACGCATGTGATGTAACAGCATGCGTACTAAAGGGACGCGTTGTTACTTCCCATGCGTACTAACGCTTGCGTAGTAACGGTACGCGAAGAAATATCCGCGTACTAGTGGATGTTTCCCATTAAAGTGTCTTAGATAACTAGATTGTTTATTGGTGTTTTTCTCTGGCAGCAGCACAGATGGGAGGAGGGCAGTCATCAACCTAAATGGATATTTAGGCTTGAGTTGACAATGGATTCATAAGCCAGACCTACTGACATTGCCAATGTTTAAATATAGCAGGGTGGAGGAGTGAGAAAGCATGAACGGCAGAGCAGGTTGGAAACCCAAGGACTGCTCATGTGTTGCCGGGGGTGCTGCCCTCTTGATGCCAGGTATCATCACTGAGGTATTTCCAGGGTAGACTTCGCTACAGCATTAAAGGAACACTACCCTCATATTGATGACATTCGATTCAGCCACCCAGCAGTCAATTTTTTGGGCGCAGTTTACAGAAGAATCTGTGATGAACATTGAACCCAAAACCATAGAACCAACAGTTAATGTGCCATTGTTTTATTTTAAAAGACGCTGAAGGAAAACAGACTTACGGTAAATGACTCATATACCAACTCTCATATTTGCAATTCAAAAAGGTGAAACAAAAAAACAAGAAACCAGAACATACAGACAGATGGCTGAGGTGATGTGTTGGCTGCCAGGCATTCTTGCGCAGAAGAGGTCTGACAGTTTTCTATTTATAAAGCTAAAGTAGTCTGGCATAGAGACTTGAGGTAGAACAGAAGGAACACAAAACACACGGATGGAAATAGTTCTAATTTAGAAGATGACACTATGCTACAAAGCCAGTGTTGAGGTAAGGATTTTACTTAGTGATATTTAGGTTTGTGGAATGGAGAAGGGTTAGAATTCAGTGGTGCTTTCTTCTTAGTGAACAATGTGGACCAAGGCACACGTTTTATTAAATCACAGTAAAATGTATGAAAATGGATGGCAACCTAAAAATATTAAGCGTCACAAGTCAAATGAAGAAAGAACAAAGAACAAATGAATGACAGAATGTAGAAGAGTGTCAAACATTCACCCCAGTACAGAGTTCTAGGCCTAAATCCATTGTTTTTTTGCTCCTCATACCATTCAGTTTAAACCCAGCCATAAGCAAATCAGTCTTGACCCTGCTCCCCATGGGAACAGTCCAGCCTGAACTGCCAAGCCAGCTCTTCCCTGGACTGATAACAAGCATCCGGGGACTGGTTTCGGGGCATCACCCCTCATCAGCCAGGCTATCTTGAATCCAGTGTTGCAGTGAGCATGGGACCCATGTCTGGGCATACCCTTGCCACTTAGGGAGACAAAATCAAAAGGAACAAATGGTGGACTGAATGCTGAACAATGCACACATTCACCCCCAGGTATTGCAGGCATTTTATTAAAGCACAGCGACGAGTGGTGGAAGGGGGCAATTCAATGACCATCCATAGGCTTGCAGGTTTTAGGGCTTGAAAAGCAAGGTGTCGAGTCAAAAAATAAGGCGCTTCAAGGCCTTCCTAAAGACCAAATGGTAACCAATCACAACAAAGTAAGTGGAAATGTGTTTGATTGAGAGAGACATGGAAGCAAAATAGCATGACTACTCATTCATGACATCTTGAATGTGGGGATAGTCGGGAGGGACTCACACTGTGATCTAAATATATCCAGGGGAATATCATGATCCGGTTTTGTCCAGTGAAATGAAGGATCCATGCAATGATATGCTCAGTGAGCAAGACAAAGAAGCTTAAATAAGACCTTTCAGGGCACAGGAAGGCAGTGTAGCATTTTACAAGCCTTGGTAATGTGATCATCCAGGGGCCACAAATGATTTAACTGCTAGATTTTGGATGTGCCGATGTTTCCTCAGTTGAGAAGCAGGGAGACCAAGGTTCAGGGCATTACTTTAGAATCACAGGTAACTTTGATAGGATTAAGGGTAACATTTTTTGCAACAAACAGAGTTAATGTCAACACAAGGAACCCACTGCATAAAGCTCAAGTCCCTAACTTTCTCATCTGGGGTGGAAGAGTTGCTGAGTGCCTGGGGCCAACACTCCGCCGAAAGAGGAATGTTTTCATCTCATTAATAGCTCAAAGTTAAGCTTTAGCTAGTTTTGACTCATCCAGAAGTGGATGGCAGTGAGACATTCAAGGAAGCAATGATAGATGTCAATCATATATTGATCAAGTCAAATAATGATCTGTGTAATCTGTATATGATAACAAGCTGAATCCATAGGAACTAATGTGGTCTCCGGAAGGTGGGCAATTTGAGCTTAATTTTTACAATGATTACTTTTCGGCCAAGGGTGATAGGAACTTTATTGCTCTGTCTTCTTTCATTGAATCCCTGACTTCTAGTCCTCTCTGTCCTGGGGTAGTTTTAAACTTTTGCTAGCATCAGATTGTAATGCTAAGCTGGTGGATATATCAACTCTTATCGAGTCTCAGCCTTCAGATTGGTTATTTCAGCCTTTTAGTAGAGACCGTGATGTAAGGGGTATTCTTCTTTTCCTTATTCTAGTTAGTTACAATCGGTGTAATGCTTTTGATTTTTTTAAACACCATGTATCTAATTTTGCCACGATTTTTTTAAACACCATGTATCTAATTTTGCCACCTTCACAGGAAAAGGGCAGTGCTCCATTATCAATTATGGCATTATTTCTAGGGATATGTCTACTATAGTGGTTGAAGATTATGTTATCCCCAATGTTTTTAGTGACCAAAATGATCTCCACATTTCTATTACTTATCCTGTGATGGCCCAAAGGGGCAATTTAATGGGTGATCCGCTAATAAAAGTGAAAGATAACTTGAGCAGACTAGTATGGAGGCATGCTGACACCGACCTAGTGTTTACTAAATTAGTGGCAGATAACCAGATTAACATTCTTAACTGTCTCTCTTTGCATATCGACAGTAACGCGGTCACCAACTTGACGTCGAGGACCGCGAGCAAGCAAAAAATGCCCGCTACGCTATGCGTTTTTGCACTGTGCTACGTGCACTTCGCTTAGTGCGTAGTTGCACAAACTACGCGAGCATAGCGTAGTCCTACGCTCAGGGTTAAACGACAGTCGCCTGGTTGTAGACTCATTTGTGGTCCTGGGGGATGCCATTAAAACAAACATTACAAAAAAAGGTTAGGGCCAATGATCAATGCTTAGCTTCCTGGTTTGATAAAACCTGTAGGCTGTTAAGTAGGAAATTACCTCAAACCTTAGGGAAAAACCCTAGGAACAGGGATGAAAAAGTCAATTGTAGAAGAGATTACCCATGGGCATTGATATTATAGGGCTTTCTGGAAGTTGGTCAACAATTATTCTCTGGCTGATGCAGCCAAGCAGGCTCTGGAGTGCAATATTGCCATGGAGGACTGGGTGAGCCACTTCCAGTACATTTATGCCCTGAAGGATAATCCCCATAGTGAGGTAGTAGATTAATTATAATAAATTAATAATTAAGTTTTAATTAATATTGATTATTTAATTGATCATTATTAATGTTAATTGTATAATTATATTTTTTTAATTCAAGTTTTAGGTTCAGATTGTGGGTTTTGTAGGAGTGTAGGGTGGGAACTAAATTAATTATAATTAATTAATAATTATTTAATATTATAATTACTTTTTTGTATAGAGTGTTGTTTTTGTAATGGTAAAGGGTGTTCAGGAAATTAATTATAGTATTTACGTAATGTTAACACATAACTTTATTTAATTGTTAATTAATTTCGCAAATTGTGTAATTAAGATATTGGGCAGTTGCCCACTTTGCTCATGCTATAAAACGTCTCTCTGAGCCTGCAGCTTAACTGTAATGTCCCCATTTTAGCACCTTTGTATGCATTTTGCGCGATTGTCCTCAGAATACGTTTCATTTTACTTGAAATCGTTGTGTATGCTGAGTTTTTCTGCTTCATGACGTAATTACGCACGCAGATATCGTATTTCTTGATTATAGCAAACCCACACGCCAAGGGTTTCAGCCCTGCTGTCTAAACGAACGATTGGTGAAGGTTATAATTTCATTAGCCACGCCGCTTGCCCCTCTTGTTGAGGCTGATTAGTAAGCGATTTTAAGGGCAACTGCACATTAATTAATTTGAGGAATTTATTGAACACGCTCATCTAAATATTTAACTACAAATTCAGACCAGTATTTTTACAACACTGCAGTATGGACATACAGAATTTGCTGACAGAATCATTTTTTGAGCTCCCAGCATTTTCAAACATAGAGCTGTTAGTCTATGTGTTATTCTGTTAACTTGTGTCGTTTTTGTTAATAAATGTGTTTTTGCGCTCAAGTTTTCGCTTATGCTTTTTATGTTTTTTTTTAACTCAGTCTCTGTTTCTACGGTACCCATGGCTCGTGTTAATCTCTCAGTGCCCGCAGCCTCAGAGCACACTTTTCAGGCAGAACCCTTACTCAGAGCCATTTTGATACGAGCTTGGTGGAGAATTTGTTTTTTATTCCGAAAACACAAGGCGTCATAGCTTCTATAGGCATCCGCAGCCAAATTACAAATCACATTAACACCCATTTTCTCGTCACTGATGATGTGGCATGGAAACAGTTCTCCAGACAGCGGTTTCACCCAGCCACTGTCTCGCTGAATTCGCGCCTGAGGTAGGAACACGAGTGGGAGGCTGCGCAGTATTTATGTCACCTACTTTAGCAAGTATATGCAGTGCTAATACATTAGCAGACTCATTTTTGGACTCTTTAGATCCTAATATGCTTTCCTGCGTATTACGTGGGTTTTATTTGTTTGTGCGCTGGGTAAAAGTACGCGAGAGTGTTTATTAGGTATCGTGATTCAAAACAACAATATATCAGCCAGTTTTGCATGACTCGTGCTTGAGCCTCAGCGTACTGCCCACATCATATGTTTTCTCTTGATTCTCTTTGTTCAATAATATATGGAGTCTTGAGCACTGGAATTAATGCTGTAGGATCAATGCCACACTAATACACCTAACTAACCCACACTCATTAAATCGTCTGTTTCTGATTGTCTATTTATTTTTAAAGTGTTCCAATGTAAAAAGGCACCCTAGAGGTCAAAAGGCAAAAGAAAAAAATTAGACTGCTGCCTACTCTTCTAATGGTAGTCTTTTACATTGTGGCTTCTGAGAATTCGTAAAGTCACCCCTAAAGCTTCCAGGGTTCCCACTGCGTTTTCCGATCATCCTTTTCCTAAATCGTGGCGTGATGATATTACATTTCTAGAATACCTTAACACGTATGGAGTGAGGTACCACTACAGCCTTAGAGTCTGCCATAGCGTGCTCTGACGGCCATTAATGGCCTGCTCCAGCGGTATAGGCCAGAGCCAAAGGCAAGGGCCTTCAACAGGGGAGCAGGCATTTAATGGCCTGTTGAGCCCACTACAGAGGGCTCTAAGGCTATTAGAACATTCCATCCCTAGAGGGCAGGATGTTCTAATTTGTTGAAATCCCCTCGGGCTCCATGAGGACTTTGTTAAACATTGGAATATTGATGCTCTGGGCTTCTACTGGTGGTTAGAGGTTTTCAATTGAGCGCTCAACATTCAAATGTTCTAATAATGTAAAGAACATGATCTGTCCCCAGGGCTTGATGGATTAAATTAGCTAACTTAAATATAATCATTTTGTTCACATAAGCGAATGCTTCTCATTCTGGGTAAGACATGGCTTGCTCTTCAAATTTTTCTGTTATGCTTGCAGCATTATTTTAGTCCTTTTGAATCTATTAATTAATTTCTTCTTGCAGCCTAAGCAGAGAACATTCTTTTCAAAATGAAAATAGTAGCAATTCTTGCAAGAGTGTCTGTCTTCATTTTTAAGAAAGGTTTATCAGTACATGTTCTACTGAGATTATTTGAGCTTCAATTCTTTTCAATATCTAGCTTGCAAAAGCTTTAACTACATATTAAATAAGGGAGAGGGCAGAAATTAGCCAGGGGACAACAGATTCTGGTGTACAAAAACCAGATTAATGAATGCTGTACTCACCTTAGATTTGTTTCTTTTTTGTTTAAAAAATGTTACACCCATTTCCCCATCTCTTCCAAGATACCTTAAAGCTTGTCTTACTGTTAATTAAGGTCCGGATTCCGATCTCGTTCGGAAAGAATCCTGACCGAATTGGATCCGGAATGCTTTCTGTACGACTCGGAGCACTGGAGTCCATCCGAGCGAGTACGATGCATCGGTATGCTGACGGACTTGGTTTGCTTGGACTCCCATTGAACTTCATGGGAACCTGTATACCGAACACGTACAAAGGATCCCATAGCAAAAAGGTGTGGTTGGGGAAATGCATACACCCAGTGGCGGGCACCCCATGTTGCCCGCCACAATGTGCATGCTTGGATTGGGGGGACCCATGGGCACCCCCGTGACCGATTCAGATGGCCCCAGGTTAATGGGGGCCTGCTACGGCCCCCCAATGTCCGATACCCACAGCCGTTTTGTCTTGCTCAGACCGAGTCGATACGGCTGTCCAAATCGTGCATCGTACTCACTCGTTTGGAATCCGGCTCCACTGCACGCCATGATTCGGCTGCGAACAAGTCATACGGACAGGATCGGGTTCGGAAACGATTCGGTAGACGCCGACGAGATCTTCATATCGTACTTGGTCATTTGGAACTGTGTATGATTCAGTCGGAAACAAGGGCTAAGAATCGGATCTGGGAAAGCCGAGTCTGATTCGGAGGACTTCCGAGCGACATTGGAACTAGGCCCTAAGTTGTAATGATTAGTAGTATTGGAGGCTTTGAAGATGCACATATCACCAAATTTATACTGCTTTTACATCTAGTAGCACTGTCTCCATAACCTCTACAGGAGAGTCATCGACTTGCAATCGTCAAAAACACTTTCATTCTCTTTGACCGGCTGTGCTGTGATCACCTTTTATATAATTTTCACAAACAATTGCACCAAATGAAGTATTTAAAGAGCCTGGCTCCTTAACCTATCAATGATTTCTTTAGTGATTGACTGGCTCATACAAGTAGCAGACTTTCAAAGATCTCCAATTCATAAAACAATGGATTAACGATCTCCAAGAAGAAAGGTGCAAAAACTGATGGACCCTCAAAAATATCTTTTGCAGCTCATGATTTTGCCTTAAAAGTATGAATTCATAGTGGAAGAATACATGTTTTTTCTTTCCATCAGGCAAGGGCTGAAGCTAAACTGACCCCATTCTTGACACTGCACTCAGTGCATCTTATTGAAGTTGCACTTCTTAAATGGAGCACCCTGCTTTGACAATTCAATTTCTAATGTTAACAATCTTCTCCCTAAAACTGTTTTGATGTAACTGCAATTTTTGTGGAGTTATCTTTCACTTGTGTGACTTTCCTAGAAGTCTCTACTGTTTTTCAGTACTCTAAATTAATATTTTCAAGGTGACGCTGCTTCATCGGTCGCCTTAACAAGGTGTTTATATCTGACTGTCACGATTCTGAGTTTATATTTCGATTTCAAGTTGTTAAGGTCCATCTTCAAATTAACGTCACCAGTCTTTTCCCAATCATTCTTACATCTTTTGCAGCTCTCATTTTGTAATCAGACCTTGGTTTTATTTCTTTTCCCTACTGTGCAAAGGTGATACTAAACATTTAAGGATACTGATCAGCAAAAAGTGCAGTGTCCAATCAACACTTCTATCTGACTGGGTTGTAAGCTTTTTAAATCGAGATTCAACTTCAGTAAATAGTTACACATTTCTGTTTGCAAAGATATTGTTGGGGTGTTTCCACAATACCTAAGCTTTTTCTATTGTCTCCGTTTGATCATGTCACTGTCCGTCTGTTCAAATGAAGTGCTATTTTTCCATATCACAACAGATGTATTGAGTAGTAGCCAAGAATGAATGGATCCTGAGGTGAGACGATTGAGAGACTGCTTGCAGCCCAAAGCCTCTAAGTGTTTCATTAATGATTGTGGCATTGAATTTTCTTTATTGTCAGCCTAGAGATTTAAATCTCTGGCAATAATTCAATTAAGGACCTGATTTGAATTAATCTATTAATCAATACTAAAGTTTTAAGGTTTCCACATGGGAAATAAAGTGAGTTTACAACTATAGCTTCCATAGATTTAAAAGTGACCAGAGTTACTAATTTTATTGTTACAGTTTTCTCATACACCACAGCAACTCTTCTCCTAATTCACAAATCCATATTGACATTTATCAAAGTATAGTTATCTGGGAGCATCAAAGAAATGACTGGTCCTGAACAATCATTCAGACATGTTTGCATGATGCTTCATAAGTCAAAGTTATGATTTTTTTAACAGATGAAAGATGTTCATAGCCAATATTATGAGTAAGCTTTTATTGAATGTATTTCAGATATATTAAGTTCCTAAGGAATCCCAAGCTGGTTTAATTTTTTATTGGGCATTTTTCAGTTCAATATATTAGACTCTCCATGAGTCTTCTTATTAAGTACCACTACATCTCAATGCAGAAAGTGTTGTGTGAAATCTGTCTTTATGGTTAACTGTTTTTCAGAAACACTGATAGCATTTATATGTGAATTTGATGTGATTTTATGATTCAATCTGAAACAACCAGCACTCATATAAACATATCTATAGATGCACATCTTAATTCCATTTAGAAGGCGAGGCGGTAGAGTAGTTTTTCCTCAGGTCCATGTTTTTTGAAGACTTCACACTTGTACTAACATGGTTAATACCACCAGACGGTGCCTGTTTCATTTAGAAAGTAACTTGCATGATACATGGCTAGGTACCCCTACCCTGAGTGACCGGACTGCATGTGAAACTGTTACCCACACTTATTTTTGGCCCTCGTGTGCATTGAGGCCTAGGCTTGTTCATGGTAAAGCCAAGTTCCAAAACCTGTTCTGAGTTGTGAAGGAGTGTACCAAGTATATTCCTTGTAGCGACATGAGACTACTGTCCATGACCTATGTTCTTCAACATACAATAGAGGAGGCTGCATACTGATTTTTCATAGGTTCATAGTTCTAAGCTGACCTTTTTTCTGTTTAAGGGAGGGTGCAGCTTACAAGCCCCACTCGTGTAAAGTTCCACTGCTATATAACAGACAGACCCATGCACTGGCATTCTGTGTGCATGTCCAGCGTGTGTATGCATGGTGAATGTGTGGTGGATGTATAGTAGCAATACTCTGTGTGTGCAGTGAGAGTATTATTCCTGGGAACAGTGGGACCCATTTTGGATTGCTCCTTGAATAGCATGGATATAATTTCCCTAGACAGTGGAAGTGTATTGTCTGCATTCCTGTGGCTGGAGGGTGGACACACAGATACTGAAGTGGGGAGATTAGAGACAGGGCTACCTTTAGAAGCCGTATGAAGGCTTTTTAGCAAATAATTGTCGATTAGTCCCTCCAGAGCACTGACATTCTTTAAATGGTAGGGGGAAGGGGTGAGTTAGCAGTTTCTGTTGTTAAAAGTGAGAGTGTTTCCCAGCAGGCCCTTCACTTTTATCTATCCCTGGTTGCCACTTCAGGAAGGCTGATGACAGCCAGGTGCAGAGACTTTGCACTTCATTGTACAGTTGCTTTGGATATGTCTACTTGGAGCCAACATCATTCCTATCTACTGTGATAGCCACCAACTTGCACAGAGGCTGTGGCTGCAAAATAGGCAGAAAATGATTTTGAATGTGAGCCACTTCAAACTAGTTCTAGGACCTTAAAGCGGCGAATTTACACCGCCTGTCTGGAAAATGAGTATAAGGGTGTGGCTCAAACCACCACACTTTGTTGTAGGTCCATGTTCTTCTTGGCTAAGGAAGGGAATGCTTCAAAGGAACTGTGTGACTACAGCTGGTGTCTCCATGACAGCCAGTCTCATAGAGGTGAAGGAACATCACCTGAAGTCTGTGCAGCTTGTTGGCGAATCTATGGGCCTACCTTGAGCCTAGTCGCATACCTGCCTCCTCAGAGAGTAAACGAGAAAGCCTGGCCCTGTCCAATAGGAAAAGTCTAGCCATGTACCTGGTGCGTGGAACACTAAGAAAAAGCTCACTTGGATTTGGGAGCATTCCTGGTGCAACACCAAGCTGGGAGGGGTCACCTAGCCTCTAAACATGATTCATTGAATAAACTACATGAAGTAACTTCAACTTTAAGTACCGGCTTCCCAGCCAGCATCTCCAGTGTGACCTAAGGGGCTTGCCTGCCAATGCTAGTATTCTGTACATCCAAACCTCATTGCCACTGCTGCCGAGGTCTTCATCAATGGCCCTGAGGCTACATCTGCCAGGAGAATATGGCGGCTGACGCCCAGTCTGCTGTGCCGCAACTCTGACTTGACTTGAGAGGCAGTTCCACCCCCACATCCTCTGTCCTGCTGCTGGAGGACTCTGCCGTGTGCCTGCAAAAGACATCACTGGATCATAGCAACTCTGAACAGCTCTATGCATGGACAGGTAACACAAAGCTGTTTTAAAAATATTGAGAGACTGTGTCTTTCAATAGAACTGCGTCCTAGAATCTGGCATGACTGATGCCACAAAATCTTTAGCAAGATACAATTTGAAATGACCTATGAGTCCCACCCACATTGGGTGATCACCTGCATACCCAAATACTGTACTGGCACCTGTGCTGACTCATGCCTGTGTCCCCACAGTAATATGTTGCCTTAGACGGGTGGGAGCTACAGCAACAGTACTAGATCAACATAGCAGGGCAGGAGTTAGCGCCCCTGGCCTAGACCCCTCAGGAGGGGGTGGGAGCTTTACGATTGGATTTAACCCATGACGTTGGACGAACTCTGTAACTGAACCTCATTCTTGTTGGTAATATTATGTATTGTCATGCTATTAAAGTACTCCTCTTTTTACAGGAAAAGCACTGTGCTGGACAACAGGTTGTGTTGATTGGTTCACTTTTGAGTCCCGCGTTCAAGTCCTGCACTACCTCCCAGAGACGTTTTTGAACACTTGCCCTCATTAACCTGAGAGACAAGTGCAGAAGGGTTGTACTTGGCCCCGTTTGCAGAGCCATAGTTGGATGAACTTCAAGTCCCTTAATGCAAATGACCCATAACCTCCACCGTTGTGATCCAGAGCCCCTGTATGCCCTCTGGTCCCCCAGAGAGTGTCTGACGGCAACAGATGCTGGATCGGCCATATTTTGGATTTCCCTACAGGCCATATTTTTAGATTATGAAACGAGCGCTCCTCCTCTGAACACCCCGCAAAAACGTCTAACATGCGTGCTCAATGCCAGGTCTCCAGTTATAATAACCCCACCCACATTCTTGACCAAATACTGAGTTCTTCCGATCTCCTTGTCCTCATGGGGCCCTGTCTTTATATGAAGGGATAGGAACAAAAAGAGAGAAAGAAGGGAGAGGATAAAAAGAGAAGATTGAGTAGTACAGAGTAGAGTACAAGGTTCCGTTAGCTATTTCAAAAATGCCCAAACCCAAGAAGATCCCAGGGTAGCGCTTGTTCAAAGCCCTACCTTGGACCCTTCTCATGCTACACATAAGGTGGATTCCAGACTCCCATATTCATGTCTTGAACTGGTTGAGTCTTTCATTGTTACAGCAGAGAGCCCAGACGAGAGATGCCATGTGATGGCAGAATGGTAGATGGACTGTCAGGATTTCCTTGGTCTCTGCTACAGGACTTGCGTCATCTTCCCTTGGAGACCAGCACACAGAGAGGGCTCAAAGAATAAGAGGTGTATCAAGGGTATGTCTGAACTGCAGCCATGACGGTTTTTCAAAAACTAATTAGTTGCGACACAGTCGCAAAACATATTTGAAACATTATGGGCCAAATGTATCAAAGGGGTTTACCCATTCTGTGTCTATGGAAACATGTGTTCCTACATATGGCCCTATGCTACTTACCAGGAAGTTGTGAAAATGTTGTCAAAATACGAACTTCTTCCACTTACCAAGGAATATCCCAACTCAATGTACACAACTGTAGTAATCACAGTGCTGACATTCATGGCGTAGTTCGCATGGTCATTGGCGAAAACGAATACTTAAAAAAATTGTGCTAATAAAGGGTAAATACATGCAACAATGAAACCTAAATGAGCAACGTGTTAACTGCCTAAATATAATTCTCCTAGAAAAGACATATATATTTTCTGCTATTTAGCTAAACAAGGTGACCTTCTAAAGAGCCTTTCATATATATCATGCAGCACTCATTCCAAGATCACGCATTGTGAGAAAGGAGCGATCCCACCACAAACCTTAATACTAATCTAATGACAAAAAAAAAATTAAGTGACTTGCGCTTCAGTGTAGTGCTCGCGTAGGTGTCATATAGTAACCAAATCAAAACACTTGGGACACAGTGTACCTTGACAACTGCAGTACAATGGGATATCACACATCCAGAACCAGTCAGATATATTTCAAAATCCATAAAAGCTTTTCACTAAAATGTTGAAAATGTAATTTTCATTTTCAGAAATTAATTTAATAATACATCTAGGAACATTGATTTTTCACATTGTATTGTGTCCTTTCCAAACTATGTCTAGAAAATTGTCAGTGTTTTAGGAAACAGGAGGCGAATTTTGTAGGTGTTCCTTTCAGCAAATGTTGTGCTTACCAGTGTTTCTCTGTGAGGTTCTGTCTCTCTCTGAGTCAGTGCTGGTGATTGTCTGAGTCACTGTCTGTCTGCCAGGACTAGTTCAACAGTATCATCAGTGTCTGTTTCTTTCAGTGTAGCTGACTGTCCGTCTGTACATGTTAGCCTCACTGTTTTGTCTGTTAGAGAAGATGTATGTGTCAGTCTGTTATTGGGAGAGCCTTTGAGCCCCAGTGCATTTTAGTCTACTTTTGTCAGTGTCAGTACCTTTAAGATAAGGCCTCTGGGTGTCTGTTTGTCAGCATAAGCGTGCGTGAGTGTGAGTCAGCTAGGTGTGTCAAAGAGCCTGGAATGTTTAAATTTAGCTTGATATTTCCTTTCACTGTTTATGTGTAAAATATTGGTGTGCTGGTGCACAGTATGGTGTTTTTCATTTTTGTTACAGGGGTACAACCTATGTAGAGGGAAGACATTATTCTGCCTGTGATTTACAGCTTTCTGATTTCAGTGCAATAATTCATTTTAAAATTCCTGGTGCTTTAACTTTGTGTCCACCACATCCTTCTCCCGTGTTGTCCAGAAGTGAGATAACATATTTTCTTCTACTGCTCCCCATAGGGACTTGCATTATCTTGAAATCTTTTAAGGTTGATCCTTCACTTTGATTACAACCTTCATAAATTCTTTCACCATTTGTTATTAAGATTATCAATTTAATTTATATAGTCATCTTTAATTTTGTAGTATTTAAATGTACTCATTTATTTCCCTTAGTTATTCCAATTTGAATTCTTGCCAGATATCCTAAATAGTCTAGAGCATTGATAGTAGCCCTCCATAGAAGAGCACATGATTACCTTAAAAAATCCCTGGCATTCTTGGCAGCCACAGAACAGCTATTGCTAACCTAATGGGAGATTGTTTTAAACATCTCTATAAGCAATGCCAAGATCTAAAGGACCAAGGTACAGGTGTCAATATCACTGGTTTGTAAAAGTTTGAGAAATAAGGGTCACAAATAAATCTTTGAACTGGGGAGGGTTGGTCATGGTATGTAACACTGTACAACTTTCTCAGCTCTCCCATGCAGACCTAATTCCAATGTGTTTGTGAGGTTGTTCAAATATCACACATGTACAAGTCTGGGAAAGGACAATCACAGGCTCTTTATCATTGTAGATCAACTTTCTAAGAGATTCTCAAACAATCAATGAATCAGGGGTTTATAAATCGCGCTACTCACCCGTGAGGGTCTCAAGGAGCTAGATATTGAGTTGAAGTAGTAACAACAGCTGAACCACGTTGATATGACCGACCAGGGTCAACAGAAGTTTTGGTCGCTTCTCAATCAGACCTTTTTCATTCCTCTGTAATATTACCACACTTTACCTTTGCATGCTCTTGTGCATTTTCTGTTGTCGGGGTCAAAAGTTATATAATCCATATTTCACTATAAGATGCTTCCTAACTAATATTTCAGCACACAATTTGCATCTCATTTATAGCTAGACACTGCGTCATAGTTATCCACTACTTCTTTAAGTGTTTCTGGAGTTGAACTGAAGTTTTTGGTGTAAATTGGATAGGTATCTGCATGCACAGAAATACTCCTCACCCACTTATGAATATTTAAAGAAGTCATTTTTGAAAGGTGTCTATTAACAGTTCCATTATCACATAACACTGGGCGAAGAGATATCACTTCTGTGTTCTTCCAGGAGTGTTATAGAACATTCTATGTTGAACCATTACTAATGCCTGTAACTTCCAATATAATATATGATTTGAGCAGCGACGTCACTAGGGTTGGTGTCACCCAGTGCGGTAACTCATGGTGTCACCCCCTCACGACTTACCCCATGATGGACCTCCTCCGAGTCCGCCAGTTCAAAGCGTGTTTTTAAGCACATCTAGTGGGCGTGGGCAGTGGGCTGATGAAAACGGCGGGTCTGGGAGCCACGTGAGTGACGTTTCGAACATCGACGACGTCCGGTCGCCGACGTCGTGTAGCTAATTGGACAATAATCTTGGCCGGCGGCCGGTAACGGGTTCCTCCTGATTTATGTAGCGATTTAAAGCAGAGGCTCACTGTAGATATTCGTACAGAGCACGTGTGTGTGTACACCGGCACAAGTCCACGTCTGTGTACACCGATACAAGTGCACGTTTGTGTACACCGGCACAAGTGCACATCTGTGTACACCAGTACAAGTCCAGGGCACGTGTGTAAACCCGTACAGTGCACGTCTGCGTACACCGGTACAAGTACACGTGTGTAAACATGTGAAGGCAGACAAGATACCTTGTGTGTGCCGAGGTGTCTGGGGGAGGGGGGGGCTCACGTTTAAAGTCAGGGTCTGGACATAGTGGGGGCAGAAAGTCCACAAACACCGTTGCCCACAGGAGCTTCCACTGGCCCGTTTCACCCTGATGCCATCGCAGCAGTGATGGGTGGGTCACGGGTGCCAGGGAAGGGCAGCCACCAGGACAGGGTGCCATGCTCCCAAGGACAAGGGGTGGGGAGGGGGCATATCCGTCAGATCTGCCGTCACTCTGTACTGTGTCTGTGGGGTGCCTCGTGTCCCACCGTGAATTCGTGGCACAGACCTTACACCTTCCCTCCTTGTCACACCTGTGCCCTTGCCCGGGGACCCCATTTACTGTACTAGTGGTGCCGCCCTTTTATCTCTCTCCACCAGTATTTTCTCAGCCCCCCCACCCCCATGACCCCCGGTTACTCTGCATAGTCCTCGTTCCATTTGTGTCCAATCCATACTGTTTCACCCCCCTTTTTTACTTTCCCAGTCACCCCTCTGTAGACTTCCTTCCATAAAACTCACCCCAGAACCTAGTACTCTCTCAGCATTCCGTTGTACCTCGTTTTTTTCCCCATTTCACCTGAAAGCACCCCTATACACGGCCTCTGTCTGTCACGACTCACATGTGCTGCCTTTTACTCGCCCACTACTCTGCCTGCACACCCCGTGTACCTCGTTATCCCCGTACCTTCGCAACCCGTGCTCCCCCAGGCTGTGACCCATACCCTCGCACGCCTGTGTCATGCACCCCCTGTGCCCCATACACCCATGCACCACTGTATCGCATACCTCTGCACCCCCGTGTGTCATACCTACGCAACCTCGTGTCTCATACCTATGGATCCCCTGTGCCCCATTGCTCCACCCTCCCTGTGCCCCATACCTCTGCACTCCCCTGTGCCCCATACTTATGCACCCCCTGTGCCCCACACATATGCACCTCCTGTCGCCCATACCTCCGCAGTCCCTTGTGCCCCATACCTATGCAACCCCTGTGGCTGTGCCCCATACATTTGCACCCCCTGTGCCTAGTACCTGCATACCCCCTTGTGCCCCATACATATGCACCCCCTGTGTCCCATACACATTCACCCCCTGTGGTCCATACCTCCGCACTTCCCTGTGCCCAATACCTATGCACCCTCTGTACCCCATACCTCTGCACTTCACTGTATTCCATACTTCCGTACTCCCATGTGCCTCATACCTCCACACTCCCCTGTGTCTCTACCGCCTCACTTCCCTGTGCCCCATAACTCCGTGCCCTTCTGTGTCCAATACCTACGCATCCCCCTGTGTCTCATACCTATGCACTCCTCCGTGCCCCGTACCTCCACATTTTCCTTTGCCACATACCTCCGCACTCACCCGTACCTACTCACCCTCTGCGTCTCATACCTCCGCACCCCTCTGTGCCCGTACCTCAACACTCCCCCTACCTCCGCACTCCTCCGTGCCCCGTACCTCCGTACTCCCCTCTGCCCCGTACCTCCACACTTCGCTCTGCCCCTACCGCCGCAGTCCCCTGTACCCCTACCTTCGTCTCCCCTGTGCCCCTACCTTCACACTCCCTTGTGCCCTGACCTTCGCACCCCCCTGTACCCTGCCTCTGCACTCCCTACCTCCACATTTTCCTTGTGTCCCATACCCCCGCACTTCCCCTATTTCCCTACCTTCGCACTCCTCTGTGGCACATATCTACAAATTTCTCCTGTGCCCCCTACCTCTGCACTCCCCAGTCGTTGTACCTGTTCTGGGGTACATTTTGACCCCATGGGACCCCCTACAGCGAGCCCCCGCGAGACCCTCTACAGTGAGCCCCCTCTCCTCTGCTCCGAACACACCCACTCGTGCCACCTGTGGAGTGGGAAGGGGGGCTCGAGAGTTTGCATCCTCCTGCTCTTGGCTTCTGGGGGGAGTGATAGGGGTGTGTGCGTGTGAGGGGTCCGCTGCACGGGGGAGTCAGGGGGTGCATGTGAAGGTCAGCTGCACTGGGGTCTTACCTGCAGGACACGGTGATCTCGAGCTTGGTTGCCAGCACGCTGGTGGTCACCGGGTCGAAGTCCCCTATGGATGCCATGCTGGCCCTGCCTGGGCTCCGGGCTCGGGGCTCGGGGCTCGGGGCTCCCCCGTGCAGGCTGGTCCGCGGGCGGGGCGGGGGTCCCATTATTTTGAATTTTGGTGTCACGGTGTGACCCCGTGTGATGGTGTCACCAGGTGCGGTCCGCACCCCCCGCACCCCCGTAGTGACGCCACTGGATTTGAGAAATGTATGAGACCCATACAACATTTCATCTAAACATTCAGAGTCATGAATTGATTTGTATAGTGCTAAGCATATCACCAGCTGCTATTTCTTAGTGCTAAAGAAGTAAAGAAAGACTCAGTGGTTGACTTCCTTGATAGTGTGCAACAGACTCTGGAAAGTTGACATTGAAACTGATGGCACCTGGTTACTTCAATAATGTATGGTTCCTGCTGAGCCTGATTGTTAATTATATGACTTTTTTAAGAGGTTGATTTTCAAAGCTTTCTTGAATGATACTGAGGTAGGTATCAATCTCAGATGATGATCCAGTGTTTTGCAAAGATTGGCTGCTTGTTGCTGTGCTGCTTTTCCTGCCATGTTGTTTCTCTCTATCTTTTGGAGGTCAGATAAAGGTTTCTAGGTGCACTGTAGAGACTCTGGGCTAGGGAGTAATTGAGACCCTCCCTGCAAAATAATTTTATGACTGAGCAAAAACCTTTGAACTTCATCATTTGTTTCATTGGGAGCTAGTGACACTTTTCTACGGCTGGAGTAATTTGGTCATGTTTCCTTAGCTTGAGAAGGAGTCTTATCTCTTGATTTTGTATCATTTGTAGTTTCTGTGCCTGTCTTTGAGGCACTGATGGCTACTTTGCAATAGTCTAGTAAAGTCAAGACCAGGGTTCTTGTGAAGGCAATTTTCTAATTTAATGTAGCGGAGGAAGGAGTCATCTGAGCATCCTGAGTTGGAAGTTAGTATTATTTATGATTTGTAGAGATCTTTTGATTGACTGAGGGCACATAGTGGAAACACATGGGCCCACATGCATCAAAACAAAACCGGTCGCAAACGGGCAGATTCTCAGAATCTGACCCTTTGCTCCCGGTATTTTTGCATTTGGGATGCATCATCCCAAATGCAAAAATAGCAAAATAAGGAATCTCTAAATTGCGATTCCTTAAATTGCGATTGCATTTAAGGAATCTCAAATTGAGATTCCTTAAATGCAATGCATGAAAGTAAAAATATTAGCGCTTTCGCTAATAGGGGGAGCATATTACCATGAAGTTGAACTTCCTGGTAATTTGCAAAAACATTGAAAAATGCACTTAAGTGCTTTTTTCAAAGTTCCATTTTACACACACACACACATGTCCTTGGGGCATGTGTGTGTGCAAGATGTACTCATATGCAGATTTCAGGGGTGCAACAGGGTGTCCTTTTGACACCCTGGCACCCTTGAAATTGCATGAGCAATTTGCGATTCTCTAATTGAGAATGGCAAATTAAGAAAGTCTTCCCATTCAGTCCTATGGGCCTCTAGGCCCATAGGAATGAATGGGGAGGTAATTCCTTAATTGCAACTCGCAATTTGCAAGTAGCAATTAAGGAATGTTTAGGAATCGCTATTTTGTAAGCGATTTCTACATGCATAGCCTTTTGCTATTCCTTATTAGCGAATCCTTATTTTTCGCTAATAAGGAATCGCAAATGGCATTGTTGATGCATGTGCCAGATGGTCAGGCATTTCTTTTTACTGAGGTTACTGCATTTGTTTACTGTTGATTGCCTTCTTTACATTAAATGATATCATAGGCAGATGGGAGTTATTCACTACTGGGAGAATGATCATGCCTACCATCATTTACCAGTCTGAATTATTGGGAGAGTTGGGAATATCAGACCCTTCCTCTGGTAATTCCTCATTCACCCTCAGAGTGTCAAAGGGACATTTGGTCTGATTTCAGCCATGTAAATATCTTGGTGAAACACACATGATCCACAGAGTTACTGCGGATTTAGCAATTTCTGCGGATTTAGCAATTCTTATAAGAATTACAGGGCCCATCAGAAATCCAGGGCCCCTCCGAATGATGAACAAAGTGTTGCAATATGTTTCGAAAGGGCAAACTAAATTGCCTTCGGATTGTGGATTCTTTTACCCTGCTGCGAAGTAAAAACTCTGAAAAGCTTTGCCTTATTATTAACACACTGATGTTATATTTTTGTATGTTGACAATGTGTTAAGATGCTCTAAAGGAACCAACATTTTTCATGATAGTTCTAAATACATATTTTTTTTTATGAATTATCAGTTTTTCTGCAATTTCCTCACATACTGATGGTAATCGTTGTGCGGTTGTCTTATTTTGGGTGACCAACCGACTACGTGTTAGACTGACCCCTCCCCCTTGTTTGTGCCGACTCTTTTTGTATCTTTGTGCTCCCCGTTCCTTCCTGTTCCACTGAAGAGTTATTTTCATGTGTCCCCTATTCAAACATGTTTTGTGTCTAATGACTGATGGTTGGCAAAGCTGTTGAAATTCAAATGTTGGAAGTCCTAGTTGCCAGATATTTGCTATAAAGAAACCTGGATGAGATCCATATTCTCTCCTTGTCCATAGCTTTTATGCCAAATAACGTGATTTATTGGGTGTGAAGTATATTCAGAACCCCCCCTGATCAAACAAGGACGGTAATTTGAAGTTTCTTGACTAAACACCAGCAGCAGTATCATGATCCTGTTCTCACCATATGTACAGGCACAGAGGAGAGCTGTGCACCCATTTTAAAAATGCTGTCTTCTGCGCAAACTCGGCTAGTTGGTACATACACTGGAAAAGGCCAAGCTCGAAAACAACCAGCGATGAATGTAGCTATGTGCTACTGATCTTCGATGTCTAGACATCCTGCACTAACTCAAGGAACAAGTGCACACCTTGTAGATAGGGCAACTTCTTGAAAAACAGGTCTACAAATGCCTACTGAGGATGTTGGAAGGTGTAAACAAGCATTGGCATAGCCAAAAGGTCTCGCCTTTGAAACCTTATAAGTGTTTAGTTATGCAGCACGTTATAAACAGGGTATGTTTTTGGGAGGGACAAAGACATGCTGTACAGCCTAAACCAAATAAAGCCAGCAAACAGAAAGCAAGCAACTGTGAGTTACAAAACACAAAGCCAATTGTAAATAAAGGGCAGCATGCATTCCGGGGAGGCTTTTAGATGACCCCAGGACCACAACCAGACGGCTGCACTGTCTGGAAGGCTTCCACCTAAAAAGAGGTATGGTGGTTAGAGAAGCATGGACCTAAAACTATTAACAAGATATGTGGTACTAGGGCACATAAAGCAAGTGAAGACAGCAGACAACACCTTGGAGACCACACTACAATGTGGTGATGTACCCACTGGTAGACTGTTCTACTCATTCTTAGGAAAGGGTCTTACCATGCTATTGTAACTCAGGATTTTTGTAAATTGATTTTAATTGTTTTGGTATATGAAAGAACTGGAGATGAGGAGAAGGCTGGTGAGCAAAAGCTGATAAAGTAACTTGCCCAGGATCACTCAATGGAACCAGGAATTACAACTCTGGTTTTAATGTTTCACAGTAAACAACTTAATCATTGAAACCAAAACCCTCCCAATCAGGGCATGGTTTCCGTTGGTTCTTTGTTTATTGTCATTCCTTGGGTGGTACGTGTCAAGAAAAGACAAAATAAAACATTAACTGAACGTACTTGAAGTTATATTCGGTGAATTGGTCGGAGAGCGGTGGGGGAGGAGAGGTTGGTGGTGATTTTTTTTTTTACATCTCTCAGGCACAAACCAGCCGTGGCCTGTGCAGGTAAGAGAGGAGGGGCTGGCTGGAGGGGCGAAGAAAATTAAATAAATAATTCATTTTCCCTCCTCTTCATCTGTCGAAATCACCCCCACTCCGCCCCACCACCCCACCGCTCTTACCTGCACAGCCCGCGGCTGGCACCAACTCTGCCACTGCAGAGCATGTAACCTTTGTTTTGCAGAGATGTGACATTTCTAAGGGGAATGTGTGAAAGTGGGGCTAACATAAAAAAAAGAAAACATGGACAGAAATCAAACCATGAATGTTGCAGGAAAGCATAGATTTTAACAATGTAACTACAACTTTTTTTATGTGATGAAGCATATCTTTGTAAATGAAAACATGTCTGGGATTGGGGGAGGGCATTGCTGGACGGCCATCACACTGTGAGACACATGTATGGTTAATGA